>NC_090820.1:67657366-70157366 GCF_000390325.3 Nicotiana tomentosiformis
GGCCAAGTGCCAAGAATGGCTTTGTAATCGTGATCACTAGTGCCAATGAATTGAAAAGATATGAAAGAAATATGATGTGAATTGATTGACTAAAAAAGGTAACGTCTTGAGTTAGATAGCCTAGCCGATCGGGCCGTGATCAGACGCCATGCCGCACACATGATGGTACTGTACTGGAAATTATAACGAAATTGTGGTATTGTAAATTGTGGAATATCGGTACTAAAGATCACCCAACCTAATAATATAGAAATTGACTTGAAAATGTATATGATCCTTAACTTCTTGTTCTAATATTATTTGAAGCCCTTATTGAATTCTTGACTGTTCCTCTTGTATTATTATTAATTCTATTGAGTTGGTGTTTAGCTTTACATACTAGTGCTATTTGACGGTACTAACGTCCCTTTTATCGGGGGCGCTGCATCTTTAAATGGATGCAATTGGTTATATAACAAACAATTTTGATCACAGATAGTGCTGCATCCTCTTCTCAGCGGACTCGGTGACCCCCATTTCATTCTTGGGTCATGTATTGTACCTTTTGTTTATATTGTAGTCACCTTTTGAGGTATAGCCGGGGCCTTATTGCCGGCACCATCTTTACTCTCTTTTGTATCTTTAGAGGCTCTGTAGACACTATGTGGGTTGTATATGGGTGTTGGAAATGCTAAACAAGTATATGTTGTGTTTGATCACTTGTTCCACTCAAACTATAAGAATCTGTGTATTTTGAGACTTAAAGGCGAAATAGCTAAGGAAATGGTGTAATGTTGTATGTATGAACTTCCTTCTGTCTAATTAATGAAATCATGTCTTTTCTTGACCATGGGTGAGTTGGATAGAAAGTATCTAACAAGCTTTCTTGACCGGGTTCACTCGGTTGAGCGCTGGTCGCACCTCCCGAGGATGAGGCGTGACAAACTTGGTATCAAAGCCAAAGGTTTTAAAATGTCTTAGGATGTCTTGGAGCCGTGTTTTGTAGAGTCCTTCTTATCGGTGTGTTGTTGACCACATCTTTAAGTTGGAGGCTACTTGGACATTTAGGAATAATACCCCTTTTTGATATTCTGGATCGTGTGATGAAACTGATTGTGAAACTGTTCCTCCTCTAACTTACGCATTCCTTTAACTTTCAGTACATGGAACGTAAGAAGAGAGGTAGAGCTAGACAAGGAGCTAATGTCGCCTTAGGAGTGGAAGCTGATCCTTTATTTGGTGAGGCGGGTAAACACCCGAGGGGTGAGGATAATCCCCCGGCTACTACATTGCCTGATTCCACTACACCTGACCAGGCCACACCAGTTCCTGTACCTATAGAGGGTGCAACGGTTCCTCCAACTGATATTTCGGTTCCACTACCAACCCCGACTTCTGATTCTAGTGTTTTTGATGTGGATCTTAGGGGAGCTATTCAGATGCTCACTCAGATAGTGGCTTCTCAAGTTCAGAGATCAAATGATGCACCCACTTCTTCTAGCCAACAAGGAGATTCTAGAGGTTCCAGGGTGAACAGTTTTCTGCAGTTGGATCCTCTGGTGTTCACAGGTGCTAATCCCAAGGAGGATCCACATGAATTTATTGATGAGATGCATAAGTCTCTCCGGGTTATACGCACTACTACGATGGAGGGAGTGGAGTTGGTTGCCTACCGCCTGAAAGGGGTGGCATATTCCTAGTTTGAGCTGTGGAAGGACTCTCAGGAGGAGGGGAGCCCTCCAGCGAGATGAAGCGAGTCTGCTGATTCCATTATAGACCATTTCTTTCCTGCCGAGACTAGGGAAGCCCGTGCCGTAGAGTTTGAGAATCTTAAGCAAGAGAGTAAGAGTGTGTGGGAGTATCACATGGAGTTCGAGCGTCTGTCTAAGTATGCCATTCTTATGTTGCCTACTATGGAGGCTAGAGTGCACCAGTTTGTACAGGGCCTTAGCCCCTTGGTTATTAATGAGGTCGCTACTACTGCCTTGAATTAATATATGAACTATGGGAAAATGGTAGCATTTGCTCAAGATACAAAGGACCGCAAGTTAAAGAACAGAAGGGAGTGAGAGGGTACCAGCAAGACCCGATCCGCGGGAAACTTTGGGGAATCATTTGGTGGGGGAAGATCAGCATTCAGGGGAGGGTCATCAGGGCCAAACCAGTTTCATGCTCATTCTTCAGCCAGTGCACCGCCATCGGGGCACAGTCAGCAGTAGGGGAGTCGCTTCAGGTCCAATCAGGGCACCAGGGGACCCCACCATCAGGGCCGATCAGGAGGGAGATTTTAGCAGCAGCGGAGACCCCCATACCCCAGGTGTGGGAAGATGCACTCGGGGATCTGCTACATGGACTTACCTATATGTTACGGGTGTGGATTAAGGAGTCATATTCAGAGGGAGTGCCGTTCATCCCTCCAGGGTGCGGGCAGGGGCATATCACAACCATCCAGTTCTTTTGTTGCTACATCTTCAACACCCCCTCCAGCTCGAGGCCTTCCGGCACCAGCAGGGCGTGGTGCAGCTAGTGGTGGGGCACAAGGTTCAGGAGGACACAACCGTTTTATGCTATGAGTGGTCGCCAGAGTGCAGAGGCTTCTCCAGATGTTGTCACAGGTATATTGACTGTCCAATCTCATGATGTATATGCTCTTATTGATCCCGAATCCACCTTGTCCTATGTTACCCCTTATGTTGCTATGGAATTTGGGATAGAACCGGAACAGCTTCCTGAGCCGTTCTCTGTATCTACTCCGGTTGGCGAGTCTATTGTGGCTACAAGGGTGTATAAGGGTTTTGTTGTCACGGTGCATGGTCGGGACACCGTGGCCGATCTCATTGAATTGGGGATGGTTGATTTTGATGTAATTTGGGAATGGATTGGCTTTATTCATGTTTTGCCAAGCTTGATTGTCGAACTAGAACTGTGAGGTTTGAATTTCTTAATGAGCCAGTTGTTGAGTGGAGGGGGGATAATGTGGTGCCAAAGGGTAGGTTTATTTCTTACCTTAAGGCCACAAAGGTTATTAACAAGGGGTGTATCTATCATTTTGGTCCGGGTTACAGACACCAGTGCTGAGGCGCCTACACTCGAGTCTGTGCCAGTTATGAATGAATTTCCAGAGGTCTTTCCTGATGAGCTCCCTGGAATTCCGCCAGACAGGGAGATTGATTTTGGGATTGATGTGATGCCAGGCACGCAACCTATATCTATTCCATTCTACAGGATGGCACCAGCAGAGTTGAAGGAGCTAAAGGAGCAATTGAAGGATTTCTTAGAGAAGGGTTTCATCCGGCCGAGTGTGTCACCATGGGGTGCACCGATTCTCTTTATAAGGAAGAAATATGGATCGCTAAGGATGTGTATTGACTACCGACAGCTCAATAAAGTCACAATTAAAAATAAGTACCCGTTACCAAGAATAAATAATTTGTTTGATCAGTTACAAGGTGCTAGATACTTCTTCAAAATTGATTTACGATCCGGGTACCACCAATTGAAGTGCAGGGAGTGGGATATTCCGAAAACAGTTTTCAGAACTAGGTATAGAAACTTTGAATTTCTGGTAATGTCTTTTGGGCTAACAAATGCCCCGACAGCTTTCATGGATCTTAAGAATTGGGTTTTCAAGCCTTTCCTCGACTCCTTTGTGACGATATTCTTGTGTATTCATGAGGTCGGGAGGACCATGCTGATCATCGCAGGGCAGTTTTGCAGACTCTTCATCAACACCAATTGTATGCAAAATTTTCAAAATGTGAATGTTGGCTCGAATCTGTCACATTCTTGGGTCATGTTGTCTCTAGATAAGGAATTAAGGCTGATCCTCAAAAGATTTCAGCAGTAAAGAATTGGCCTAGACCTACAATGCCAACTGAGATTCACAGTTTTTTGGGCTTAGCAGGGTATTACATGAAGTTTGTGGAGGGGTTCTCTACTCTTGCCTCTCCGTTGACTAAATTGACTCAGAAAGCGGTCAAGTTCCAATGGTCCAATGCTTATGAAAGGAGATTCCAGGAGTTGAAATCGAGATTGACTACAACACCGGTGTTGACCCTGCTAGAGGGTACAAATGAATTTGTGGTATATTGTGATGCTTCAAGAATTGGGCTTGGGTGTGTGTTAATGCAACATGGCAAGGTTATAGCATATGCTTCTAGGCAACTCAAGAATCATGAAAAGAATTATCCAACACATGAGTTAGAACTGGTGACAGTGGTTTTTGCATTGAAGATTTGATGACATTATTTGTATGGGGTCCATGTGGATGTATTCACGGACCACAATAACCTTCAATATATTTTCAAACAAAAGGAGGTGAATCTGGGGAAGAGAAGATGGCTTGAGTTACTCAAGGATTACGACATCGATATTCTATATCACCCGGGGAAAGCCAATGTTGTGGAGGATGCTCTTAGACCGAAATCTATGGGTAATTTGGCACACTTGGAGGTATATCAAAGGCTATTGGCCAAGGAAGTCCATCGATTGGCTAGTTTAGGAGTTCGTCTTGCGGGCTCTAGTAAAGGGGGGGGGGGGTAATTGTCCAAAATAAGGCTAATCTGTCGCTTGTAGTGAAAGTCAAAGAGAAGCAATGCAACGATCCATTTTTGGTGCAATTGAAGGAGGGGATTCAAAAACATAAAACTATGGATTTTGCACTTGGCATGGATGATGGTACACTAAGGTACCAAGGGCGACTATGTGTTCTGAATGTAGATGGTCTCCAGGAAAGAATCATGACCGAGGCTCACGCTTCTAGGTATTCTGTGCACCCAGGTTCTACAAAGATGTACCACGATCTTAAGGAAGTCTATTGGTGGAATGAAATGAAAAGGAATGTTGCGGACTTTGTGGCAAGGTGTTCGTATTGTCAGCAAGTGAAGGCCGAACATCAATGGCCTGGTGGGTTGGCACAAAACATAGAAATTCCAATGTGAAAGTGGGAAATGATTAATATGGACTTTGTGATAGGATTACTTCGCACTCCACACAAGTTTGACTCAATTTGGGTGATTGTGGATCGGCTCACAAAATCAGCATATTTCCTACCAGTTAAATCTACCGACACAGCAGAATAGTATGCTCAGTTGTATATCAAGGAAATAGTCAGGCTACATGGTACTCCAGTTTCTATCATTTCCGATCGAGGGGCTCAGTTCACGGTAAATATTTGGAAGACATTTCAGTAAGGCTTGGGTACTCAGGTGAATCTTAGTACAACCTTCCATCCACGGACCGACGGGCAAGCAGAGCGGACTATTCAGACGCTTGAGGACATGTTGCGTGCTTGTGTTCTTGACTTCAAGGGTAGTTGGGATGATCATTTTCCACTCATAGAGTTTGCTTATAACAACAATTTTCATACAAGTATTCAGATGGCACCATTTGAAGCATTGTATGGTAGGAGATGTAGATCTCCCATTGGGTGGTTCGAGATTGGGGATGCTGAGTTAATAGGGCCAGACCTCGTGCATCAGGCTATGAAAAAAGTTAAAATCATTAAGGAGAGGTTGAGAACTGCTCAGAGTCGTCAAAAATCCTATTCGGATGTCCGTCACAGAGACTTAGAGTTCAAAGAAGATGATTGGGTATTCTTGAAGGTTTCTCCCATGAAGGGTATTATGCGGTTTGGGAAAAAGGGAAAATTACGTCCGAGGGATGTCGTGCCGTACAAAATTATTCAGAGAATTGGCCAGGTGGCGTACAAGCTTGAGCTATCACCAGAGGTGTCATTAGTGCACCCGGTATTCCACGTGTCTTTGTTGAAGAAGGTAGTTGGAGATCCATCAGCTATTGTACCGGTTGAGGCCATTGAGGTTAATGAAGAATTGTCATATGAAGAAATTCCAGTTGCCATTCTTGATAAGCAAGTCCGGAGGTTGGTAAATAAATAAATTGCCTTCGTGAAAGTGTTATGGCGAAAGAAGCAGGTTGAAAAAGCCACGTGGGAGGCAGAAGAAGAAATGAAGAAGAAGTATCCTCACTTGTTTGAATAACTGTGTAATCCTTTCTTATTATGAACTTGTCGCCTATGAATTTTGTAGCACTTGCTCAACTAATGTAAAGGTGTTCCTTATGATTATATGTAGCTTATGAGGCCACGGTTGGTATTGTTATGAGCTTTGTTACGTTGTTGGGTTGTGCATATGTTTTTAGGATGTGATTCTGGGGCTCTCTGATAGGTGGATAGGCCTAGTTACAAAAGAAAACTCTAGCAAAATTTTTGGAAATTTAGGGAGTTAGTTAAATTTGGGGTTGCTGGTGTAGGGTATGAAAAACTGAGTTGTATAAGGTGCTAATAGTAGACCCTGATCCTCAATTGAGGACGAATGATCTTAAGTGGGGGAGGATGTAAGGCCCCATAAAAGTTTTCCTAAAAACCTGGATTCCGTGATGCCATAGTAGGCGTAGAGGTTAATAATAGTAGAAATTCTTCGCGGCATGCTTGTGAACCGTGGTTCAGACCTTTTGGATTGAATAGTGTGCTGGGGAGTTGAAGGAAAATGTTGGGCAAGAGTAAGCATTTCTGCGTCCATTTTATTCTACGACCGCAGAGCCACTCTGCGGACCGCAGACTGGTCGCAGAGTGGGACAGTGTTCTAGGGCATTTTTGTTGTCAATTTCATGACCATTATGCGACCACATAACTGTTTCGCGGGACGCTCTCTTGTCGCATATCCCGCCTTGGAATTATTCAGAGGGAGGTTCTGCGGTGCACTATGCGACTGCAGAACCGTTATGCGGTGCATTATGCAACCGCAGAATAGGTCCGCGGACCGCAGACTCGGTCAGTTCTTTTTCTAGTTTTGGCACCCCAATTTTGCGGTCATTTCGCAGACCGCATAACCATTATGTGGTCATATAAGCGACCGCAGAACCTGTTCCGGAGCTTCATTTTTGAGGTTTTTAAACCCGACCCTATTCCATTAAAACACATACCTTGGACCATTTTGATCATATTTTTTGATATTTTTAGAGCGAGAGAGAGGGTCCTAGAGGGTGGAAGTGATCTTCATGAAATTGCTCTTCAATTCTCATTTAAAACCTTGAAGATTATCAAGAGAGGCACCTAGGTCTTCTTTCCAAGAGGTAAGATTCTATCACCCAAACTGTTAATTTCAAAATGTATCTAGAATGAGCCATTAGTAAGGTAATTCATGGGGATGGAAGTGCTTACCTTGCCTGCATGTATCCTTGTAGTATGTGGGAAGATTGTGAGCTAAAAATGATGGAGAATGGGTTGGGGAATGATGGAATCTTCCACAAAAAGGGCCTTAAAACAGTAATGCAAACCTAGTGTTTGATAATATGCTCAAATGAGCTAAAACCATATTCATCTTCCTAATTTTGGTCCAACTTGTTATATTTCTAAAATAGATTGAAGTTTCTAAAAATTACAGGTCATTTTAGAGTTTGAGAAGCTCAATTGAGTTTTGTTGGGTAAACCCCCTTCTTCTTAGAATCGAATCCCACAGTGTTCATGTAATTGGAGTAAGTCCTTGATCATTATTGAATGGCTATTCCTAATGTGGTTGTGTTGAAGGATGTATGTTCAATACTTATTCTAAATGCTTCATCATGTCATCTTGTCATTTGAGGATGTGTTCAAAATGTGGAATATGTGTTAGAAATGTTAAGACTTCATGTCAAGATCGAAATGAAGATTGTTAGGCCAAATTGTATGAAAAGCCTCTATGTGCCTAAAATTTTCCCAGATTTCTCATATGTGAATTAATGTCTTGAATGGGAAGCCCTATTGTTGTTGATAATGACAATGAAATTTGAATGTGGAAAATGGAACTGGAACTATGAAATACGGCCAAGTGACAAGAATGACTTTGTAATCATGATCAGTAGTGCCAATGAATTGAAAAGATATGAAAGAAGTATGATGTGAATTGATTGACTGAAAAAGGTAACATCTTGGGTGAGACGGCCTAGCCGATCGGACCGTTGATCGGACGCTATGCCGTACACATGGTGGTACTATGCTAGAAATTATAACAAAATTGTGGTAATGTCTCAAATGAGACGACCTAGCCGATCGTGTCGAGATCGGACTCCGTGTAAGAATACAAAGGTATTGTAAATTGTGGAGTATCGGTACTAAAGATCACCCAACCTAATAATACGGAAATTGACTTGAAAACGTATATGATCCTTAACTTGTTGTTCTAATATTATTTGAAGCCCTTATTGAATTCTTGACTGTTCCTCTTGTATTATTATTCATTCTATTGAGTTGGTGTTTAGCTTTACATACTAGTGCTATTCGACGGTACTAATGTCCCTTTTACCGGGGGCACTGCATCTTTAAATAGATGTAGGTGGTTACATAGCAGACAATGTTGATCACAGATAGTGCTGCATCCTCTTCTCAGCGGACTCAGTGAGCTCCATTTCATTCCGGGGTCATGTATTGTACCTTTTGTTTATATTGTGGTCACTTTTTTGAGGTATAGCCGGGGCCTTGTTACCGGCACCACTTTTTGTGGTCTCTCTTTTGTAGCTTTAGAGGCTCCGTAGACACTATGTGGGTTGTATATGGGTATTGGGAATGTTAAACAAGTATATGTTGTGTTTGATCACTTGTTCCACTCGAACTATAAGAATTGTGTATTTTGAGACTTAAAGGTGCAAAGACTAATGAACGATTTAGGATTGTATGAATGAGCTTCCTACTGTATAAGTAATGAAATCACGTCTTGTCTTGATCATGGGTGAATTGGGTAGAAGGTATCTAACAGGCTTGCTCGGCCGGGTTCACTCGGTTGAGCACCGGTCGCGCCTCCCGAGGATGGGGCGTGACAAGATGTCTCCGTACCGATCCATAAGACTCTACTAAAACTGCTTATAAATCGTACGCCTATGAACCTAGAGCTGTGATACCAACTTGTCACGACCCCAATTCCGATATGAAGGATGTCGTGATAGCACCTAGTCTCTATGACTAGGTAAGCCTATCAAATAACAACAACTGAACAGAAATATTATAACAATTAACTGAAAACGACTGAATGATAGATAAAACGTCCTGTAATTTGAATCTCACAAATACACACCCCAAAAATCGATGGAACTAAGTCATAAGCTATATAGAATGCAACTAAAGTACTACTACATCACTATCCGAAAAGAAATACAACAGTAATGAAAATAAGGGAAGGTGACTCAGAGGCCTGCGGACGCCGAGCATGCATACCTTGAAGTCTCCGGTAAAAGCAGCTAGCAGGACATCTTTTTCGACCGGCACGAGCAAATGTACCTGAATCTGCACAAAAAGATGTGTAGAAGCATAGTTTGAGTACTGTTGATACCTAATTTTACCCTCATATTTTACAAATATCATATATACTTTCAAAATATTATTCTCGCATCATCACCCAATAACAAGAGTCATATAAGTACTTTCTGTAATTTTTTATAATTTTTAAGACTTTGAAATTAATTTTTTTCTTGCATTTAAATTGTTCAAATATTTTATAATTATCCTTTGAAATTATTTTGTGATGCCTTAATCATCCAAATTTATTATTTACACCCACATGTATGTTTTATAATATTTTTCTTCATTTTCTATAATTACATTTGCATTGTTTATGCTAATTACATATGTTTGTAATAATAGCCTATACTTTACAATTAATTGCATTTTGTCATTTCATTCATGGTCAAAATAATTTTTTATATTTTTATAGTCTTCATCTATTATTTTTAAAATATTAAGTTGTATAAATAGTATTTTTATATTTATTTATCTATTTTATTAAATTCTCTTTTCCTTAATTTCTTGTATTTAAAATCTAGTCCAATCCTTAACCAATTTTCGGACCAAAAGTTGGCCTAAATACTCAGCCCACTTCTTTGATCCCTCAGCAGCCCAAACCGACCAACCCTTTAATAAACCCGGTCAGTACCCGTATTATAAGACCCGCCCCACTCTTCCTTTCATCCCAACCGTTGATCTCAGAGATCAATAGCTTACAGCCTGTCTCCCATCTTTAATTAATCCGCCCCAAACCTTAATCCTCATTCCCCATCTAATAGCCGCCCCCAAACCCTGTCGAATGTTCTCTCTTATCTAAAAGAAACCCTAGCAGCCGCCTCTGTTCCTCTCCGATTCCAACCTAAACATGGAGTCAATCTATGATTTACTTACCTATTTTGAGGTACTACGAAGGTGTATACGCGGCTGTGGTGTTACTTAAGTTCTTCTATTATTTTTGGCAAGAACTATCTTCTGAGAACTAATTTGGTCGACTTTGATTCTGTGGGGATTTGGACGATGTCTCATCTATATATATCATACAAGGAAGGATCCTTGATTCTTAGTTCGATTCTCATACGTCTAGACCCAACTAGGCTTTGAGAATCTCTTTCTCCTTTGTCGATTTTGATCGCATGTGATATATTCTTTCCTTCTTTGTGTTTGATTGATAATTTTCCATGTTTGTCTGCCTAATTTGAACACTATATAAACCCCCTTCCCCCTTCTTTTTAGGCCTGAACGACTACTGCAAGAACAACTATTTTTGACTGTTGTTACTATCACTATTCTCTCACTCACTCTATATTATTCCGAGACTTAAATTTTGGCCGGCTGAAAGCCAAGGCCACCAGATTTTGACTATTTCAACCTCTTTCTCAGTATGAACATTGCCCTGGGTTCATCTGAAGCTCTTGGGAACTCTAACACACTGAAAACTTTGGGGTTTTGCTTCTCTCTTTGCCATTGAAGCATCACTGGAACTATTTTTCTTTTTTTCTAGTTTGATTATTCGTAATTGTTTGACATCTAATTGGGATGTAAGTCATTCGTTTGGGCCTGGTGTTTGGTTACATATGTTGTCATACTTGGCCATTGGATTCAGACTTACTGTACTGTTCTTATGAGTTGGGGATTTGGGTATACTGGTCGTGTGAGAGAAAGCCGTTGAAGGCCCAAAAAAGCATCGGGTTATTTTGTATTGGGCCTGTCATTGTTTTATTGGGCCTGTCATTGTTTTATTGGGCTTATAGTTGTTTCCTTCTATTATTGTTCATATTTGATTTTATATTATTCACTTTGGGTTGTAATAACTTGTAATAATGAATAATGAGGGAATTAGTGTAATGGGGCTGGGGTATTCTGATTCTCGCATGAACGGGTAGAAAACTTGCTTATAGGATTTAATTGCCTTGTTTGCTATTCGTTTGACGTGCTCCTATTCTACACACTCATAGAGATCATGCCTATAGGGATCACACACACTTCACTTGTATAGTATGCAAATCATGTTAGTTCAAGTATTTGCCATACCTGTTTCTATGTCTACTACTGTGCACACTTAGACAACATGCCTATAGGATGTAATAATACATGCTTTGTTATCCAGATATCATGTCTATAGGACTAATCAATCAAACAATCACTCCTATTGCTTTAGTACATTGCTCATATAGATATCATGACTATATGATCTCAATCAACTAATCAATCACTTTTGATACTTCATTGTATTGCAACACTTAGATGGCATGCCTATAGGGATAAAGTATTATAAAACCAACTCCAATCGTCAACTGTTAGAAATCCTGCCTCTAGGATGCTATTATTCATCTTGGACAGCGTATTTATAAGATCAGCATTGTTAATCTTGGTCTTCCGAACAGCCTTATTACCTCACTGCATGAACATTTAGATATCCTGCCTATAGGATTGTAATACTTTTAATCTACAACTCCGTTAGCCTAAAGCTATAATGTTGCCTGTGCACTGCTGGAAATCAGAATCACATAGAAGCTATGTCTATAGGACTTAACGACTCAAATACGTCTTAATTCTAAAAGTGTCTACTACATATCCTAAAATCTGTTTGCATGCCTTTCTTTCTATGTGTGGAGGCTAACATGAGCCGCTCATTGCTATTATGTGCAGTCCTATGGAAGATGTCGGTAAGGAATCCCACAGGTAGGTTATCTCCTATGAGCAGGTTAACGGTTGCGTGATGTTGATGAAGCTTCTGCGAAGAATACTACTTGTTACCCAGTAAAAGGTCGAATATGTGATTGTGACTGATAATTCGGAAAGTTTCATGAAACGTTTAAAAAGAGATTTTGTTTTGAATACGCGATTAGTTTTATCATTTTGAGCACCCTAAGTAAAGTCTATAACCACCCAAATAGTAGGTCCAAAACCTTCTGGACCATAGGCATGAGACGGGTAGTGCACGCATAGGACACGACCTAGAATTGAATTAGAGTTCCTTTAGGTAAATAACTTTAACATAGTAATCGGGTAGCAGGAGATGATGGTATGTGCCCCCTGAATAATAGGAGACACCTCTATCTCAAGGGAGGTGCGAGGTATTATTTATGTTTCACGGGGTGATCCTTTAGGCTAAAAAACTTAGGACCCCCTTTTTTATATGTTTGCTATTCACACTTAGTTATTAAGTATACACCAATCAAGTTGTACTGTATAACTTCTAAACACTTGTATTGATTCGTCTAATTACTGTCCGGTTTCTTTGCACATATTAATAAATAGAACCTTTAAATTTCGTGTTTTCCTTCACTTATATGATCACTTAGGATAGTTATGATTTATAATCCACAAAGCGTAAACTTCAGCTGGGACACACCGTTGTTGACCTTGAAGACTGCCTAACACCTTAACTTTGAGGTAATTTGAGCCCTTACCCGATCTTTGGTGATGTAGACTACTCTAACAGAGTTATTTATAAATAGGTTCCCTAACACACCTTAAAAATCTTTAGGTGGCGACTCATCCCTTCCCTAATCTTCCTTTATTTGTTTAATTTGCTATGACATGTACATCCCTTCCCTTACTTCCCTTTATTTGCTACGACATGTATGTCCTCTCTCTATTTCCTTCATCCTGTCTAAGACTGCTATATCATGACTCTCCCTTCCCTACTTCCTTATTTGTTTCATTACGTTCTTGCACATTTTCATGAGTTAAACTGACTTCTCTCTTTTGTCTTTCTTTTCTTTTCTCTTCTTTTCCTTCTCATCTTTATCTTTACCATATTATTTACTGTTTTATGCACTTTTATCATGAAAATACTTGACAACATGTTACTATTTCTTCATAAAGCATGCTCCACACCATACTCAACTCGTGCTTATTATCAACATAGCAGTGCTTGATGAGTGTCCGCACTTTCCTAAAAAATACCCTTTTAAACTGGAAAGGCTTATTTACGGTAGACTAGTTGATCAGCGGTGCAGTCAATGGTCCCGTGCTTTTTCCTCTTAAGTTGTCCACTTGAGAGTACCAGTCTAGAACTTTCTAGAAAACCACACTCCGATTTGAAATGTACATGCATCATGATAAACCTAGTATAGATTGAGACGTCATTGATGTAACAACTCGCTTAGATGAACCTTGTCCAAAGTCCGACAGGATTTCCATAATCCCGTAGGACACCATCATATTATGCACATTACTTGGAGAAAACGTGCCATCATGTTGATCATTATTGCATAAATAGTCGAATCTAGAGAGGGAAAGGGTTAACCTTTATTTGTTTGCAGAAAATGAAGCACGAAATCCCCAGGTTCGGTATGGTCCAGAATATCCCACCTCTGCTAATTGACTGGTGGAATGACCTTGCACCCTGTGACAGAAATCATGTGAGGAGAGTATTGGGTAATCTGTCATCTTTGCTAAACATTCAACTAAACAGGGAAATGATTGAGGCTGCTACCATGTTCTGGGATGAGAAGAGAGTTGTTTTCCGATTTGGAAATATAGAAATGACTCCTCTCTTGGAAGAAATAGGGGGTTTCGTCAAGTTACCATGGGTTAGTCCAGGACTATTGGTGCCAGAGAATCGCACTCCACGTGGTTTTCTAAAAATGTTGGGTTTTAAGAAGAATGATGAGCCGGTATGTTTGAAAAAATCATACATCCCCTTTGAGTTTCTCTATGAGTGTTATGGGCATATCAAATCATATGGCCTTCATCATGAGAAGCTAGCCATTACCTCTTTGGGATGGGTGCACCACCGGGTTAATGTTTTCATAGTCTGTTTCCTGGGTCTGTTGATCTTTCCGATGCAAGAGGGGAAGAATTCATACTCGCTTAGCCATGGCTGCCAGGACCTTAATGGAGGGTATCGAGGGGAAAAAGTACACTATCATCTCGATGATCTTAGCTGAGAGGTACCATACTTTGTATCGGTGGAAGCATGGGTCCGAAAATTTGAGGGTTGTAATCTCTTGCTATAAGTTTGGCTGCTAGAACACTTTCAAAGGGGTGAGTATCGCCAGGAGCTTCTGCGCATGCCGCTGAATGACTACATAGCTAGTCATCATCCAAAGAAGATGACATTCATTCAAGACAGGTTTGCAAAGCCTGGAAATGATGTAGGCTGTGTGCGTTTCTTCAGCAATCTGACAAATGAGCAAGTGCATTGGATGTTTGAATGGTTTCCTAGTAGTGAGTTCATTATCAGATCCAAAGGAACTACTCACTTAGTACTAATCGAGCTGCGAGGCATCTACCCTTATGCTCATATAAGTGTAATAAGGCAAGGTAGAAGGAAACAAGTCATAGCTCGGTTTTCCAACATGGTTTAGTACACGACAGATTTCAAAGGGGATGACGTCCCATTAGAGTTCAAAGCACAACACATGTGGAACCAAAAGATCATCATGGAAGGAGAAACCATTGAACCATACAGGTATCACGCCAGTCATATGTACTAATACCTCTAGTGGTTGGAGGATGACATAGCTGGGGACGTAAAATCGGGGGTCAATCTGAAGGACATGATCATAGACGAGGTAGCTAAGGCACATGTGAAGTATAAGAGACTACAGAAAAGGGTGTTCAAATCATAAGCTAAACATCTGGAACAACATAAAGTGAACATGGAGGCGATAAGGGAATGGAAGGAGATTGCCAATACGTCGACAGAGAGGTTAGAATGCTTGGATCAAGGATTGATGGAGCTAGAAGGGAAGATGAGAAAAAGGCTCTGGGATTGTCAAGGCATGGATGATGATGAATGAGGGAAGCTAGCAAAGGCTTACTTACTACTGGACATGCACGATCTAGGAAGCATGATTGATGGGGTCAAGAGAGCCAAACATGGAGAAGGTCCTTCAGGGACCAAGTAGATTAGGAGATAATATTCTTTACTGCTTTCTAGCTTAGATTAGATTTCGATTTAATAAGGCTTAATGCCATTAGTGACTTTATAATTATTATTTCGATTTAGTGAAAGATTGTTTTGGCTTATTTTCGCACTAAGGAAATGAAGCAAACGTTGGCATGAAATTTATCCAAGTTTATGTGTCTCTTAGGCCTACCTCAGGAGCAATGAGGTCCCGAAAGTTAGGACGCGAATAATTGCATGAACTTATGTGATACATGTCTAAATATTGCAAACACTCTTTTACTTCGTCTTACTGACTTGGTTATCTTTTGTTTTTATTTTGATTATTCCCATTCCCAAAGGTTGGTTCGTTCATACTGGCATTATCAGCATACCACACCAGATCCAGAGGTCCTCCACCTCCTCCTCAACCTAGTGACCCAAAAAACAAAGGCAAAGGCAAAGGGAAGATAGATGATTTAAGCGGTATTCGAAAAGACAATGCTACCGTGGCAGAGAATGTTAAAACCTCAGATGGGAGAAGAACGCCAGGACAAAATGAGTTGGTCCTACGTTTGGAGAAGAAAATCCAGGAGTTGCAGGGTGAGCTCGAGTAGGTCCAAAATTTGGTAAACCTTTCCCCTACTCTAATTGTTCCCGACATCAACTAGCAAAACACAACCACTCAGAACCAAACACTACAACAAAACACACAAAACCATAATCCACCACCCATAGCTCTGAATCCTCCCGCACCGCACCAATATCACAAATCCCACACCTCCCCAAAACCTTAACCCACCAACAGTGCAAACCCCTTAATAACACCACCATCACCCAACTCAATATACGCAAACCACCACTTATCACACTCCTCAAAATGCATCACAACCTACCCCGATCCCCCTCAAACCTCAATCAATGATCATGATCCAAGTTCCAGGAACCCATCAAGGCAACCCGATATACGTGGAAACCCTATCACATACCCCACAACAAACCCTATACATACTTGAGCCAGCCAAGAAGGACCTACGCATTCGAAACATGGCAGAAGAACTCAATAAACTGACAAGGAGAGTCCATAGTGTTGAAGGTGGGAAAGGTGTTGAAGGTTAAAACTACAAAGATTTGTGTATCCAGCCAGATATAGAACTATCGGAGGGTTACAAACCTACGAAGTTTGAGATGTTTGATGACACTGGTTATCCAAAGGTACATCTGAGAATCTACTATGATAAGCTTGGAGGACTGGGTAAGAATGAACAAATCCACATGAAACTATTCATCCCAAGTCTTACAGGAGACGCATTATCTTGGTATATCAGTCAGAATTCGAAGAAGTGGGCAAATTGGGTGAGCATGCCATCAGATTTCATGGATTTAATACAGAGAATGCGCCAGATGTTTTCTACATCCAGAACCTCAAGAAGAAGCCAACAGAAACCTTCCGCTAGTATGCTACGCATTGGAGATCAGAGGCCTTAAAAGTGAGACCGCCACTTGAAGAGGAATAGATGCACAAGCTCTTTGTTAGAGCTCAAGATTCGCAGTATTATGAAAGGCTGATGGTCATCGAGAATCACAAGTTCTTAGACATCATCAAGTCACGAGAAAGGAAAGAAGAAGGAATCAAGAGTGGGATGGTGACTAATTTTGAGGCACTATAAGCCACAAACAAAGCCTTGCAATTAGGAGGTATCTTGAAGAAGAAAGCAATGGGTGCCATGATGGTAGCCTAGGGACCTAAGTCTCCCCTTACATACCAAACACCTCCACCCACATATCAACCCTCACCTCCAAAATACTAATACCTTGCCACCACCTACATCGCTTATAACACTTAACCTATATATTACCATTCACCTCCACCCGCCAGCCAAAACTACCCAAAGCCACGTCCAAACTTTGACCGCAGAGCTCCCAGATAATACACCATAATCACTAAGCCCATAGCCCAACTGTATGAGAGGCTGGAGGCCACTGGTTACATCACTCCTATTCCTGCTACTGCTGTTGAGAACCCTATCCAGTAGATTAACCCCAACAAAACTTGTGCCTATCACTCAGGCATGAAGGGTCATAACATCGAGGAGTGCTGCATGTTAAAGGACAAGATTCAGACATTGATCGACACCAAATTTATATAAGCAAACGAAGCCGCACCAAATGTACGTAATAACCCTCTCCCGGATCGTAGGGGTGAGAGAGTGAACATGATAGAAATGATGAAGAATGGGATTAGGAGGGATACATTGAACTTATTTGAGAGGGAGATACTCCCAAGACATCTCATGTCACCCTATCGCCGATTGTGATACAAACTCAGCCACCGTTTGAGGTCGAGGTAGCTATACCTTTCACTGTGATGGTAGCTCCACACCATCTTAAAAGTCAGATGTCGTCCCATGGGATTATTTTGCGGAGGCAAGAAGAAAGGGAAAGGCCAAGATGGAAGAGACAGGTGTTGCGCAAGGCTTGACTAGGATTGGCAGAGTTTACACACTTGAGAATCTTGGAGCAACAAGCAAAGAAGAAGCATCTAAGCCATATGTCGTTGAAACAAGCACTGCTGATCTTTAGCGGAAGGTAGAAGAGAGAGAATACTTTGTTGTTGATCACTTAAACAAGACTCCCGCCCAGATATCCATTTTGTCACTATTGCAAAATTTAGACGCATATAAGAATGCCTTGATGAAAGTATTGAGCGAAGCTTATGTACCTGCCGGTATCGCTAGCTGAGAGATGGATAACATGGTCGGGCAGGTATTGGAGAGTCATAAAATTACTTTCCACGAAGATGAGTTACCACCAGAGGGATTGAGCCACAATAAGGCATTGCACATCATTGTGCAATTTGAAGACAAGTTCATTGACAAGGTCCTGATAGATGGAGGTTCGAGCCTGAACATATGACCGTTAACCACACTTAAAATATTAGGTAAAGGCATGCATTAGATACAGATGGGAAGCATGAATGTGAAAGCGTTAGATGGATCTCAGAGAGCCACTATCGGAGAAATCAACCTTGATATACAGATGGGCCCGACCTGGTTCGATGTCGAATTCTAAGTGCTCGATATATCTACCACTTACAACCTGTTGTTGGGACGACCATGGATACATGCAGCTGGGGTAGTGGCTTCTACACTGCACTAGGTTATGATGTTCCAGTGGAATCATTGGGACATGATCTTTCATGGAGACGGAATCAACCCTATCTACACCAACCAGACCGTTCCATTCATCGAAAATAGGAGGAAATTGGGAGGAGAAACATACCACCACATTGAACGGGTAAATGCAATTGAGAAGGGTCGATGGTAGAGAAATAATATAGAAAGCATATTGTTGTGGACGGGATATGAACCGGGCAAGGGTTTTGGCCGAAAGCTTCAGGGGATCACCGAACCCATACGACCGCAATATCATGGCACGACCTTTGGGATTGGGTATGAATATACCGTGCAAGAATATCAGGATTGGAGAGTGCTGTGGCACGCCAATTACTATCCACTGGAATAACCTATACCACTGTTGCACCAGACATTCTGCCAGACTGACATGATGTGGGGATCCGAGGAAGGGGAGATATTGGCTGGTGTGAGGAAGCTATTTCTAAAAGAGGAAGATATGGACTGCAGTGTAATTTTAGAGGAAGAGGAGGAGGAAGACCTTACTATTTAGACAGTGGGAGAAGGAGTTGTTCTCAAGAACTGGACTGCTGCACCATCCTGGGCTCGCCGAGTATCTGGGTAGCCTGGCAGAATTAGCATGACTTATTTTTAATTTTTTTATGCATTTAAGATATTTTCAGTATTTTATTTTGAAATAATTACTCGAGCCATCGAGTCGTATTTGTTGATTGTTTTAAGCTTCATTAATGCATTATTGCTTTTAGTATTTATTATTATCTTTCTATGTTTTTTTCAGCGTAATTATTACATATATTGATGAACCTACGATTGTGACATGTAATGAGACAACGCAACATAACGACAGTGATTCGGAAGATTTTGAAGATGATATAATACATGAGGAAAATATCATAGAAGTAGAGAATTTTGAGAACAAACCAAAGTCCAACTTGAAGGAAACTGAGGCAGTTAACTTAGGGGATTCTGAAACAGTCAAAGAAACCCGCATAAGCATTCATCTATCACTGACAGAGAAGGAAGAGTATATCAGGTTTCTAAAGGAATATGAAGATATTTTTGCATGGTCCTACGACGACATGACTGGGTTAAGCACATCCATAGTAGCTCACAAATTACCCACCAACCCATGTGTCCGCCGGTAAAGCAGAAGCTCAGAAATTCAAGCCAAATATGAGTATGAAGATAAACGTGGAGGATACTAAGCAAATCAAATCCCAGGTTCTTTGTGTGGTCGAATACCCGACCTGGTTAGACAACATTGTGCTGGTTCCGAAGAAAGATGGGAAAGTCAAAGTGTGTGTTGACTATCGAGACCTGAACAGATCAAGTCCTAAGGATGATTTCCCGGTACCTAACATACACCTACTAATCGACAACTGAACTAAGCATGAACTCCAATCCTTTGTTGATTGCTTCACAGGATAACACCAGATTTGGATGGATGAAGAGGATGCTGAAAAGATAGCTTTTATCACACCATGAGGGATATATTATTACAAAATGATGCCATTTGGTTTGAAGAATGCTGGGGCTACCTACATGAGGTCCATGACGACTCTTTTCCATGACATGATACACAAGGAAATAGAGGTGTACGTGGATGATGTTTTCATCAAATCCAAAAGGAGTTTAAACCACATAGCAGACCTGAAGAAGTTTTCCGACCGACTTCAAAAACACAATTTGAAGTTGAACCCTGCAGATTATGCCTTCAGAGTCCCTGTTGGGAAGTTGTTGGGTTTCATTATCATCCGCTGTGGTATTGAGCTAGACCCATCAAAAATCAAAGCTATTCATAACTTGCCACCGCCAAAGAACAAGAAGGACGTGATGAGTTTTCTAGGATGCCTCAATTGGATCAGCCATTTTATAGCACAATCAACGATGATATGCGAGCCGATCTTCAAGATGCTGAGGAAAGATGATGCAACAAATTGTACTGAAGAATGCCAAAAAGCCTTCGACAAAATCAAGGAATATTTATCTAAACCCCCCGTGTTGGTCCCGCTAGAACCAGGGAGACCTCTGCTACTGTATCTGTCCATGTGGGACGGAGCCTGTGGCTGCGTTCTGGGGTAACATGATGAAACAGGGAGGAAAGAGCAGGCGATATACTATCTAAGTAAGAATTTCACACCTTACGAGGCCAGGTATTCTTTGCTGGAGTGCACCTGCTGTGCTTTGACATGGATAGCCCAGAAGTTGAGACATTATTTATGTGCATACACTACCTACCTCATATCAAAGATGGACCTGCTGAAGTACATCTTTCAAAAACCCATGCCTACTGGCAAGTTAGCAAAGTGGCAGATATTGCTAAGTGAGTTTGACATCATTTATGTGACTTAGAAGGCAGTCAAGGGGCAAGCAATAGCCAATCACTTGGCAGAGAACCCCGTAGACGGAGAATATGAACCATTCAAGACGTATTTTACCGATGAGGAAGTGTCATTTATAGGAGAAGATATTGCCTTAACATATGAAGGTTGGATGCTTTTCGATGGAGCAACAAATTTCAAGGGAATGGGCATCAAAGCTTTTTTAGTATCAGAAATCGGAGATTCTGATCTACTGGTACACCAGGTACTGTGAGAATGGGCTACCAAGAACACTAAATATTGCCATACTTGCATTGTGTACAAGAGTTGATCAGGAGGTTCACAAAGATATAATTCAAACATTTTCCAAGGATTCAGAATGAGTTTGCAGATGCATTAGCCACCTTGTCTTCCATGATACAACATCAAGACAAGAATTTCATCGATCCTATCCCAATAGAAATTCATAAGCAGCCAGCTTATTGTGCTCATGTTGTAGAAAAGTTTGACGGAAATCCATGGTTCCACGATATCAAGGAATACTTAGAGAAAGGAGAATTCCTAGAGAATGCCACACACACTCAGAAGTGCACGCTTCGAAGATTGGCCAACTATTTCTTTCAAAGTGGAGGAATTCTGTATAGAAGGGATCCTAATTTGGGATTGTTGCGATGTGTCGATGCCAATGAGGCATCTAGATTGCTCAAAGAAATACATGCCGGAACTTGCAGACCTCATATGAACGGTTTTGTTTTAGCCAAGAAGATATTAAGAGCAGGGTATTTTTGTATGACCATGGAGACATACTGCATGAAATATGTTCAGAAGTGTCACCAATGTCAGATACATGCTGATATGATACGAGTGCCGCCCAACGAACTCAATACAACGAGTTCTCCCTGAACTTTCTCTGCTTGGGGGCATGGATGTCATCAGACCAATTGAACCCGTTGCTTCAAACGGACACAGGTCCATTTTGGTGGCTATATATTACTTCACAAAATGGGTTGAAGCTGCTTCTTATAAGGCTATGACTAATAAGGTCATAGAAGATTTTGTTCGGGATCAGATTGTTTGTCAATTTGGAGTACCCGAGTCAATCACTACTCACAATGCCACCAATCTCAATAGTGATCTGATGAAAGCTATGTGTGAAACATTCAAGATCAAGCATCAGAATTCTACAACATACAAGCCGAAGATGAATAGAGCCGTAGAAGCCGCCAACAAGAACATCAAGAAGATATTGAGGAAAATGGTGGACAAGTACAAGCAATGGCATGAGAAGCTACCATTTTCTTTGCTCTGGTACCGCATCATAGTACGTACGTCAACTGGGGTAACTCCCTATCTACTGGTCTACAGTACTGAAGCCGTTGTTCCCACCGAAGTGGAGATTCCCTCCTTAAGAATCATACAAGATGTCGAGCTCAGTGACGCAGAATGTTTACGGAGCCAGTATGAACAACTGGCTCTCATTGATGGTGCAAGAATGAACGTAGTGTGTCACAGTCAACTCTACCAGAATAGAAAGGCAAGGGCTTTCAACAAAAAAGTTAGATCGAGGCAATTCACACCGGGACAATTAGTGCTGAAACGGATCTTCCCGCATCATGATGAAGCAAAGGGGAAATTCTCACCCAACTGGAAAGGCCCCTAAATGGTTCACTGTGTACTGACAGAAGGAGCATATATACTAGCAGCTATGGATGGAGAGACATGGCCAAAACTTATCAACTCAGACGCAGTCAAGAGATATTATGTTTAAGATTATCTTTGCACTTTCTATTTGATGTAACCAGAATTGGGCTTGACCTAATTCCCGTTTAAGAGGGGATACGTAGGCAGCCCTGTAGGTTCGGTCACAACATAATATAATCTTCATTCCCCTCTATAGCCAGAAACTGGGGCAAGATTTCGAGTTATCAATCTCATTATGTCAAGGATTACCAAGAAATGCATTGCCGGAAGTGTGCATTTCAACTGGGGTAGAATTTTGAGGATGGTCCTGAAAATTCCTAGTTGAGGAGGTTGTGATATCTCAAAACGTGTCACGGTCTCTGATTCGAACATTATTTGTTTTGTGCATCATCACATATTTTGAACAAACTGCATTTTTATATAAACAATTTATCACAAATGCATATTTTTCAAAAATTTCATTTTCTGTAGTAGCGAAACATTACCCAGGGTGACTCAAACAAGACCACAAGATAAGGATCAAAGACGAGATGAAGAATCAAAGGAACAAACCAACCTTTCCCACATAACTCACGATTTTGCTTTGGATGCAGGCACAATGGAAATAACAAGCATGTTTGCAAATTTATGCATACAATAAGGTCACTATATTCACACCGACAAAAGTCTCCAAGCACTAACACGTCAAGTTAAGAATCATTTCCCCCCTCACATTTAACCATTGCTCTTCCTGCACAGGGCCAAACACTGCCCTCATCATTGCACAAGGCTAAGCATTGCCTTCCCTTGCATGAGACTAAGCATTGTCTCTATTCTTTGCATGAGGCTAAGCACTGCCTCCATTATTGTATAAGGCTAAGCAATGCCTTCCCTTGCATGATACTAAGCACTATCTCTGCTTCACCGCATGAGGATAAGCACTGCCTCCATTATTGCATAAGGCTAAGCACTGCCTTCCCTTGCACGAAGACTAAAAACTATCTCCGCTACATTACATAAGGCTAAGCACTGCCTCCATTATTGCATAAGGCTAAGCACTTCCTTCCCTTGCATGAGGCTAAGCACTGTCTCTATTATTTGCATGAGGTTAAGCATTGCCTCAGTCATTGCATAAGGCTAAAAATTGCCTTCATTCACATAGGGTTAATCATTGCCCTCATTATCTGCATAGGGTTAAACACTGCCATCACCTCAGACAAGGTTAAGCACGACTTCTCTTCATTCTCGCTTGTGGCTAAGCATTGCCTATTTCCTCTATCGAACAATCAACATCGCCGCATCTTTGAATTTCATGCGCTGAAACATCGCCACATTGTCCGAAGGCGTCATGGTCTGAAGGCATCATCCTCATAGCCCGAAGACCTAATGCCATGGCCGGAGGATCTATCCAAATTGCATATCATTATTCAAAGGCGTCATAGTCCAGATGCACCATCCTCATGGCCTGAGGACACCATTTCATGGCCTACAAATCCCTTATCATATGCTTCATGGCCTAGGACGTCATGGTCTAAGGACATCATCCTCTTCATCAAAAGACAACTCCAATGGTTATTTGCATCATGTTTAAATTTTCACAATAACCCCGCATATTCACATGCATCGTGTTTAAGTTTTGCAGGTAACTCGGAAGGAGGCTGTTTTACAAATAGGAGCAAATCTCGCTCTGGTTTCCGTTCACAACGTTCACATCTTTATATCATCTCGAACATAACCCGATGATCACCAATTGATTACCCTTTATCCCATAACTGCTCAAATACTTGCCTTATACATCCATAACGTTCAAATTGACATTCGTAGCTCCACCTAAAATTATTCATTATTCACGATGCTGTCCTATCCATGAGATTCTTTTTCGAAACGCGCGACCACTCTTATAACAACTCCATTGGTTTCGTTCACCGTTGGATCTAGAACTAAACACGACCTGATTCCCATAACACTAGAGATATGTAGGTAACTAAGGAAACAGGGTTCGACCCCAATTGTTTTCAAAAACACATCATCCTCACTCATTTAAGACAAAATTGGTCATCAATTCTTTACCCGACAACTCTTTCATCATTCCCGGGTAAAGAGGGGCAGTTGTTGGTGCCCAATTTTGTCCTCATATTTTCTAAATATAATATATACTTTCAAAATATTATTCTTGCATAATCACCAATTTACAAGAGTCATATAAGTACTTTCTGTAATTTTTCATAAATTTTAAGGCTTTGAAATTGATTTTTTTCTTGCATTTAAATTGTTCAAATATTTATTAATTATCCTTTCAAATTATTTTGTGATGACTTAATCATCCAAATTTATTATTTACACCTACATGCATATTTTATAATATTTTACTTTATTTTCTAAAAATACATTTGCATTCTTTATGCTAATTACACATTTTAAAAATAATAGCCTATACTTTACAATTAATTACATTTTGTCATTTCATTTAGGGTCAAAATAATTTTTTATATTTTTATAATCTTCATCTATTATTTTTTAAAAATTAAGTTGCATAAATAGTATTTTTTTAGTTAGCTGTTTTATTAAATTATATTTTCCTTAATTTCTTGTATTTAAAATCTAGCCCAATCCTAAAGCAATTTTCGAACCAAAAGCTGGCCCAAATACTCAGCTCACTTCTTTTATCCCTCAGCAGCCCAAACCAAACAACCCTTTACTAAACCCGGTCGATACCCATTTTATACGACCCGCCCTACTCTTCCTTTCATTCCAGCCGTTGATCTCAGAAATCAACGGCTCACAACCTGTCTCCCATCTTTAATTAATCTGCCCCAAACCCTAATCCTCATTCCCCATCTAACAGTCACCCCAAACCCTCTCAAATGTTCTCTCTTCTCTGAAAGAAACCCTAGTAGTCGCCTCTGATCCTCTTTGATTCCAACCTAAATATAGAGTTAATCCATGATTTACTTACCGATTTGAAGGTACTACGATGGTGTATACACGCTTGTGGTGTTACTTAAGTTCTTGCCTTATTTTTGGCAAGAACTATCTTCCAAGATCTGGTTTGGTTGACTCTGATTCCGTGGGGACTTGGACAATGTCTCATCTATATACATCATACAAGGAAGGATCCTTGATTCTTGGTTCGATTGTCATACGTTTGGACCCAACTAGGGTTTGAGAATCTCCTTCTCCTTTGTTGATTTTGATCGCATGCGATATATTCTTTCCTTCTTTGTGTTTGATTGATAATTTTCCATGTTTGTCTGCTTAATTTGAACACTATATAAACCCACTTCGTCGTTCCCTTTTTAGGTCTAAACGACTACTGCAAGAACTACTATTTTTGAATATTGTTACTATCACTATTCTCTCACCCACTCTATATTATTCTGAGACTTCGATTTTGGCCGGCTGAAAGCCAAGGCCACCAGACTTCGACTATTTCAACCTCTCTCTCAGTGTGAACACTGCCCTGGATTCATCTGAAGCCATTGGGAACTTTGACACACTTAGAACTTTAGGGTTCTGCTTCTCTCTTTGCCCTTGAAGAATTACTGGAACTATTTTTCTTATTTGCTTGTTTGATTATTCGCGACTGTTTGACATCTAATTGGGATGTAAGTCATTCATTTGGGCATCGTGTTTGGTTACATATGTTGTTGGACTTGGCCGTTGGATTCAGACTTACTATACTATCTTATGAGCTTGGGATTTCGGTCTACTGGTCATATGAAAGAAAGCTGTTGAAGGCCCAAAAAAGCACTAGGTTATTTTGTATTGGGCATGTAACTGTTCTATTGAGCTTGTAGTTGTTTTCTTCTGTAACTGTTCTATTGAGCTTGTAGTTGTTTTCTTCTGTAACTGTTCATATTCGAGTTTGTATTATTCCATTTGGGCTGTAATAACTTGTAATAATGAATAATGGGGGAATTAGTGAAAGAGGGATGGGGTATTCTGATTCTCGCATGAATGGGTAGAAAAGTTACCTATACGATTTAATTGCATTGTTTGCTATTCGTTTGACGTGCTCCTATTGTACACACTCATAGAGATCATGCCTATAGGGATCACACACACTTCACTTGTACACTATTCAAAGCATGTTAGGTCAAGTATTTGCCATACTTGTTTCTATGTCTACTACTATGCACACTTAGACATCATGCCTATAGGATGCAATAACACATGCTTTGTTATCCAGATATCATGTCTATATGACTAATCAATCAATCAATCGCTTATATTTCTTTAATACACTACTCATCTAGATACCATGACTACAAGATCTTAATTAACTAATCAATCACTTGTGATGCTTCATTGTATTGTCATACTTATATGACATGCCTATAGGGATAAAGTATTATAAAACAAACTCCAATCGTCAACCCTTAGAAATCCTGCCTATAGGATGCTATTATTCGTCTTGGACAACATATTTATAAGATCAACGTTGTTAATCTTGGCCTTATAACCTCGCTGCATGAACATTTGGATATCCTGCCTATAGGATTGTAATACTTTTAATCTACAACTCCGTTAGCCTAAAGTTTTAACGTTGCATGTACACTGCTGGAAATAAGAATCACATAGACGATATGTCTATAGGACTTAATGACTCAAATACGTCGTAATTCTGAAACTGTCTACTGCATAACCTAAAATCTGTTTGCGTGCCTTTGTTGCTATGTGTGGAGGCTAACATGAGCCGCTAATTGCTATTATGTGCAGTCCTATTTGTTTTGAATATGCGATTAGTTTTATGATTTTGAGCACCCTAAGTAAAGCCTAGAACCACCCAAATTGTAGGTCTAAAGCCTCATGAACGATAAGTATGGGATGGGTAGTGCACGCATACGACACGACCTAGAATTGAATTAGAGTGCCTTTAGGTAAACAACTTTAACATAGTAATCGGGTAGCAGGAGATGATGGACTGTGCCCACTGAATAATATGAGCAACCTCTACCTCAAGTGAGTTGTGAAGAATTATTTATGTTGCACTGGGTGATCCTTTAAGCTAAAAAATTTAGGACCCCCACCTTTTTATATGTTTGCTATTCACACTTAGTTATTACGTATAGAACAATCAAGTTGTACCGTATAACCTCTAAAGACTTGTATTGATTCGTCTAATTATTGTCCGGTTTCTTTGCACGTGTTCATAAATAGAACCTTTAAATTCCGTGTTTTTCTTCACTTATATGATCGCTTAGGACAGTTATGATTTATAATCCACATAGTGTAAACTTCGGTCGGGACCCACTATTGTCGTCCTCGAAGACTGCTTAACACCTTCTCTTTGAGGTAATTTGAGCCCTTACCCGATCTTTGGTGATGTAGACTAGTCAAACAGAGTTATTTGCAAATAGGTGCCCTAACGAACCCTAAAAATCCTTAGGTGGTGACTCATTTTTTAACACCCACTTAAAAGAGTTGTCATACGTGAAGTCCTCTTTCATGAGAAAATGGGGGCGCGACAAGTACACCACAACGACACCCAGTAAGTATCAAGCCTAACCTCAATAGAGTAGTGACTAGGCTAGGTCAAGACACCTACTAGGATATGAAATATAGTATAATATGTAATAGGGATAAATAACAAAATGTGTAGAATAATTGATACGGAACAAGATAATAGCAAGAACTAGTACCAGAAGCTAACACTTTAAATAACATAAAAGAAGCAACTAAAGTGCTACAATGATCATGTACGGACTACAACTTCTAGAATAATAAAGAATGAAGCAACGAGAAATATTCCTTCCGCAACATTTTGAAACATGAAACAAACAGCGAGAAACACAACGAGGTACCACCTCGTATAATCAAGAATCACAACCGAGGTACCACCTTGTATTCACATTTCTCAATTTCAATCACAATCTTTCCTTATACCGCCATGTGAGACTTACATATGAAAATAGGTTTTGAAAACAGTTTTCCCGAAATAGCTACATGCACTTTAGCCCACCTTATGAAGCCGCATGGCTTCACGTAGTTCCCCTACAAGCAATCACGCACATAAGTCCCACCTTATACCGCCGCAGGCATATCAACCCAAACCTTATACCGTCGCATGCGCGTCAACATCATATCACAATAACAATTCGCACCACAAGTGCCCATATATCACAACTTGCCAACAACAACAATATTAGTGTTTCCACAACAATATCCCATTGCTCCAACACAATGTATACGAGAATATCAACAACAATAACAATGGATGAAAAATGCTCAATAAGATAAATGTTTTAACAATAACCAATATCGCCTCAACGTATTAACGACTTCCACAACTTCAACACCAAATAACTCGACAATGAGAGAAATAATGTATAACGACAATATTAGATAAAACCAACTTCAAAGTAAAAGAGATAATATTCAACAATGAGTCTCAAATAATGGAAATCAACAAGTTAAGGGATAATATGAACAATTACTTCAGCAATAATAATTAACAATGAAGAAATAACATGCAACAATAAAGGAGACAACAAGTTCAATTAAAGCATGTGAGCAATTTAGCACGTAGGATGTAGAACAACTACTAAATAAGTCAACTAAGGCAATTAGGGATATTCTAACACCATTAAGGATAATTTGACTATGAGAGTTTAGAACATAATAGGGCATTTCAATTTAAGCATGGAAATAGTCTAAGTAGCCTAAACCGGTCAAATACTACGTATAACCCGTGTACCCACTCATCACCTTGGGTATACAGATTTCACTTAGCATAATTGAATCAAACAATACCAATCCCAAGGCGTAGTTCCCTCACACAAAGTTAGGCAAGACACTTACCTCAATTAGGCCAATTCAACACTCCGAAATAGCTATTCCCTTAAAATTCGCCTCCACACGGCTCAAATCTAAATGAAATCGACTCAATATCATCAATCAATACTAGGAAATTCAATTGCAATAGATAAAATTATGTTTTTTACACCTTTTCCAAAAAGTCAACAAAAGTCAATTTGGGGCTCGGCCGGTCAAAACTCGGGACCAATGGTACCCCACGATATATGTGATTAGTTTCAAAATCCGAGTCCAAATCGACTCTCAAAACTTAATTTCTTATTTATCAGAAACTTGACAAAGTTTCATAAATTTCTACTTTGATTCACATGATTTTGATTTTGAAAGCTAAGATATGTTGATGGAATATGATTAGAAATAGGTTAGAGTCACATACCAAAGGATTGTAGGTGAAAATGCCCTCTCTAAATTGTATCCTACCGAGTCTAGGGTTCAAAAATGAGAGAATAAGTTCAAAACTCCTATCTCCCAACCCTTTAACCAACAATAGATGTCGTATTTGTGAACTAGCCCTCGCATTTGCAAACCCTAACAGCCTTACACTTCATCTCAATTGCGAGAAATGCTTCGCAATTGCGAAGCTGTAATTATCGCAAATGCGAACATTTGTTCGCAATTGCAAACTCTGCCCAGATTTTGATTTCTTCGCAAATACGAAGGGGTGGTCGCGTTTGCAACATTAGCCCCCTACTGTCGCCTTCGCATTTGCGAGCCTGGTGTTTGCAATTGCGACACCAGAGCACCATGTACCAAATTTCTACAAATTTTCTGTCTAAACTCTCTGTATCATGTTCGAAAATTATCCGAGCCCTTGGGGCTCCAAACCAAACATCCACACAAGTCTAAAAACTTCATACAAACTTGCTCGCGTGATCAAAACACAAAATTACATCTAAAACTACGAATTGAACTAAAAAATGCATGAAATTCAATTTTTTTTAAAGAACTTCTAAAATTACATTTAAGCGTCTGAATCCTATCAAATCAACTCCTAACGACACAAAATTTTGCAGACAAGTTCTAAATACCATAAGGGACCTATTCCAAGTATCAAAATCAAATTTCGATCTTGCTATCTAAAAGTTAACCTACGGTCAAAATTTTCAACTTAAAATTGCCAAATTTTGGCAAATCAACCTACGGAGTTTCAAAATCTATTCCAGGCATATGCCCAAGTCCGAAATCATGATACGAAGCTATCAGAGTCATAAAAAAACAGTTTCGGGGATCATTTTCACTAAATTCAAAGTTTGGTCTACATTTTCAAATTTAAACTTCTAAGTCAAGAATAAAGGATCCAAATCAACCTGAAAACTTTCTGGAACGAAACTAATCACCCTCGCAAGTCATAAAGACATAAACACGCAAGTGTAAAGCAATGAAAAGGGGTAACAGGGTGCAATTACACAAAACAACCAATTGGTTCATTACACAAAAAAAGGAAACTCCCTAAATTCTAAAGGAGGATCCAACAAGAAGGAGAAAACTTCCGCTAATTCGAAGAAAAATAAAAAAAGAGGAGAAAAGTCCACAAATTGAAAGAGGAGGAGCTCTAATAAGAAGGGAAAAACTCCTGCAAAGTAGGAAAAACCTCAAAATAAAAAGGAAGGAATAAATTCCAAAAAGGAAGTGGAACCTCCTACAAGTTCAATAAGAAGTCAAAACAAAAGAAAGGGACAATGTGCCGAGCAGATCAGGCGTCAAAGCAGGGTTCGAACGCCAAAAATACGGATGAAGTACAATGCTCAAAGAAGGATTAGTCACATTTATCACCAAAAAAAACAATATCTTACCCGTCCCTAAGACTACCTTACAAGCCAATAACAAAGCCCTACATGATCCTATTCCAAGTGTTCTCACATTATTGGATACTTACATGAAGGCCAAGTATATGGTATCTCGATCGCACGCATTGAATATCTTTCTGAGTTGAGTGTACTAAAAAATGTCCTAAAACAATACTTCAAAAAAGTGTGTGCAAATTAGGACTTTCTTTGTGGTGAGGGCACTTGAAACATGAGGATAGGCAAAATTCAAAACCTTTTATTGAAGCAAGAGGAACAAATCTTGTCGATACTTAGGTATACATGAGGTACCACTCGAAGTTGTAGGCATTACCCATAAGCTGATCTCAGTTAGCTGGCTAGCATATGGTGAAAAGTTTTATGCACAATACAAATTGTATATACCAACCGAAGTCAAGTAAAACAATTTATGATCGGTCAATAAATCACAGTCTTTCTTCACATTTTAAATTTTCAAATATTCTCTACAAAAACTACAAACACAGCAAAAATGCAGATGTAACAAACTAAGAGTGGACGACTCTATTATAATAGAACTGATCAATTATATTGAATATTAAATTGGAATTACAAAGCAAACACTAACTAGAGTAGGGAAAATTGCAACAGAACTAAGAAAAAAAGGGATGAGAAAGATTGATACATAATTGGGGATGGAAAGATACCAGAAATACCTTTGCACATAATTCACGATAGCCTCTGAATGTGATACCCTGTGCTATTTAACCACAATACCAAGTGCCCTTAGCCTAGATCCCAAATTAACCTTTGTGAAGGCCTGGCCCATTGCTTCTTCTTAGCCCAAGATCTATTTGTGTGACATACTTGGTGGTATTCTTATTTGGTTGGGATTGATTCATAATAATACTCCCTTCCTATAAATGAACCTTGTCCTCAAGGTTTGAGGACAATGGTATCACAGTGGTGACATTCACTCATGGAGCTTGATGTAACGATGTGGAACAATCTACATAGGAAAATGGAATAACCATATCTCCAAAAGCCTCAGCAAAGTTACTTTTACCCAACCATGTTCATGAGAGATCATATGTAAAGCCTCCACTACTACAAAGGAAGTTGATCTTCTCACCAGTTTTACCATATGTAGCCTTGGATATTGCCAATGAGTGGGATTTGTTCTATGTGAACGCATAGGATTGTCCGCGTTTGTGAAGTGTAACAACTGGGCAGACTCTATTAATTTTCATTTCGAGGGTTAGAGTCATTTTATCATAGAGCAATAGAGCTCGGATTGAAGCGATTTTGAAGGTGATTTTCATCACATGGATTGGGGTAAGTGTTCTCTACTCGGTTTCGATTTTATTTCATGAATCTATCTTAGTTTTTGGCATTTAATTGAGGATTCATCACATGGAATTTTTGGAGTACCATTTTCGAGGTAACTAACACTTCTAAACTTGGTGCTGAGGCTATGAACCCCTCAATATACGTGATATGTGTTTGGTGTTGAGGTAACGCACATGATAGGTGACGGGCGTGTGGGCGTGCACTGTGTGAATTGTGACTCGGTTATTTTTGTGGTAGTGTGTAGTTACCTAATCTTATTTGTATCAATGAAATGTCTACGTGCTAGAGTAATTGAGATGTGATCCATGTTAGAAACCATGTCTAGGCTATATGCTTATCCTGTTGGGACCCACTGAGGACATTTATGTTGTTGAGTTATTTTCTTACATTGCAGTTACATACTCAGTCATACGCATTCATTTGCATATCATATCTCAGTCTCTGTTACCATTTATTGATACATCACATCATCATTTTCGGCTGATCTGCATGACATTGTGAGCCAGAGAGACTGGAGAGATTGATGCCTGAGTGAGGCGGAGCGCCGATGACTGGGTCGGTTGTACTCATACAACACTTCTGCACCTTGCATGTAGATGCTTGATGCCGATGTTGCCATGCACGACGGGAGCTGGATTTGAAGACGTACATGCGTTCCGGTCATAGCTGCCTCTTGATCTTTGTAGCTTTAGAATTTTAATCTGCTAATGTATATTTTAAACAGATGATGTATTTTATTTCATACCAGATTTGTAAATTCTAAATCTTAGAAGCTCATGATTTGTACTACCAGTCCTTGGGAAATGTATAAAGGTTCAGTTATTTTATCATTCATTTGTTACAATAAATCTCATTAAATTGGATAGTTGTTAATTGGCTTACCTAGCGGGTTGGTTAGGTGTCATCACGACTAGTTGGATTATGGTTCGTGACAACTTACCTCGACTAAGCCAAATCAACACTCAAAAATAGCTTTTCCCTTAAAATTTGCCTCTAGATGACTCAAATCTAACCAAAAATGACTTAATATCATCAAATAATGCAAGAGAAATTAATGATGATTAATAAAGCTATGATCTTTACATAATTCTCCAAAAGTTAACTCCGGGCCCGCTCCAATAAAAATCCGAGTCCAAGGGTAGATCTTGACTACCCATAACCCCATGAGTCTATATATGTGTTTTGTTTTCACATCCGAGTTCAATTCAACTCTCAAATCCTTAATTTTTATTTTTTAAAACTTAGACAAAAATCCCTAAAATTTCTCATTGATTCTCATAAATTTGATGTTAAATCTCATATATAATCATGAAATATAGTTGTAAATTAATTAAAATTACTTATCCAGCTGTAGGTGCAACCCCCCTCTCCAAATCGCCTCCTACTAAGCCTAGGGTTCTAAAATGAGGGAAATGTGATCAAATCCCGACATTGCAACCCTTTTGTTTAATTGCAGATGTCGCAATTGCGACACTGGGTTCGTAATTGTGAACCCTTGCAATTGTGAAGAAAGTCTCGCAATTGCGGCTCCTGACAACCTAAGGGGAAGTCGCAAATGCGACACTACCTTTGTATTTGCGAAGCCTGCTCTCATCACAAATGCGATGAAATTGTCGGAAATGCAATCCTACCCAGACTAGCCTACTCTTAACAATTGCGAGTGGGGCATCGTAATTGTGATACTTGCTCCCCTTGCGTTCACAAAACAAGCTTCGGTCAACATCTCTATCATGACCCCAAATTCCCATATTAGGATGTCGTGATGGCACCTAGTATATATGACTAGGTAAACCTAAACCATGCTAAGTTATTAACGGATTTAACCCATTTAACCATTAAACATGAACCAACAATTTCCACACATAGCCAACAACCATCAATAGATATACAATATCCCAAATTCGGTAGTACAAAGTAATAAGCTTTTCTAAAAGAAACTAAGAATATCAAACACATCATTGTTTGAAATAAAAATAAACATTAACAAAGTAAAACTCCAGAAGTTGACTCTAAGGCCTGCAAATGCAATGGCAGTAATACCTTGAAGTCTCCGCTGCAACTCACAATCAGCTAATTAATGACCGGCACGCTGCAAGGTACCTAGATCTGCATAAAGGATGTGCAGAGGCGTAGTATGAGTACACCACAATGATACCTAGTAAGTATTAAGACTAATCTCGATGGAGTAGTGACGAGGTAAAGTCAAGATACCTACTAGACATAATAACTTGTGCAAGCATCAATATAAAGGTATAAGACAAATGAATATCAATATAAGGCTAAACATGGAAAGAATAACAATATAACCCTAGAAAATGGGAAGTAGAAGCGACATATAGCAACAAGGAGAAAACATGTGATAATGATGCAGAGTACTCTGAATACAGTTAAAGTACCAGTGAATCCAATTAAGGAGCACAAATGACAACCAAATAATAAATCTTCTTCCACAAGGTTTACACAAGAATCACCCCAAGGTACCACCCCTCATAATCACCAATCACGGGTCCCAAATCACGAATTGTAATCACATGGCATCTCGTGCCCACATTATCATTCACAGCCGCACAGACAACTCACGCGCAAACACCCCGACAATATTCTCAATAATTCCACCTATGCCAAAACACAACAACTCGCACCACATGTGCCCATAAGCCACAACATTTACATAACAACAATACCAATACCACAACAATACATAGCCCATGGATCAACAGCATTGAGTACAACTACAACAATAATAACACGAGAGTACGGTAAGTAAATCAACGAATGAATTACAACAACACAATGAGATGGAAGAATAAGCTCAGCAATGAAAGAGATAACATGTAATAACGACTTCAAATAAGGGTAACTTAATAATAAAAGGGGCTACCATGAAATGAACTTTAATTAAGAACGACTCGACATTAAAAGAGGTAGCATGACAATAAAAGAAGTAACAACTTCAATTAAAGCATGTATGAGTAAGATTGACAATAAACGATAGAGTATGTACTAACAACTTCAAATATAGCATGTAAGAGTAAACTTAACAATGAAAAGTATAACATGATATGACAACTTCAATTAGATGTGTGAAAATAGACTAAGAGTATAAACCAGTCAATTCATATAAGTCTGTGTACACACTCGTCACCTTGTGTACACGTCTTTCATGTAATTCAAATAGTGCAATAAAGCCAATCAATACGGGGTAGTTCCTCCACACTAAGTTAGGAAAAATATTTACCTCAACTAGGCCAAATCAACACTCAAAAATAGTTTTTCCTTTACAATTCACCTTCACTTGGCTCAAATCTAACCAAAATCAACTTAATAACATCAAATAATGCAAGTGAAACCAATTCCAATAAGTAAAGTTGTGATCTTTGTACAATTCCTCAAACGTCAACTCTGGGGCCGTCCAGTCAAAACCCGCATCCAAGGATAGATCTTGACTACCCACAACTCCATGAGTCCATATATATATTTTCTTTCAAAATCCAAGTCTAATTCAACTCTCAAATCCCAAATTTTCATTTTTCAAAACATGAAAACAAATCCCCAAATTTTTCTTTCAAATCGCATGACTTAGATGTTAAATCTCATATATATAATCATGTAATATAATAGAAAATAGATCAAAATCACTTACCTAGTGATTGTAATGAAAATTTCCTCTCCAAATTGCCTCATACCGAGTCTAGGGTTCTAAAATATAAAAATGAGACTAAAATCCCGTCTTCCAGCCTTTATGTTCTAGCGCAGGTGTCGCAAATGCGAACCCCGCAAATGCAAAGAATGATCGCAAACGAGAGCTCCATCAAAGTCCTGCTAAAGTTGCAAATGCGAACAAAGAATACTTCGCAAAAGCGACCTCATGATCACAATTGCGGAACTCCCCTGCCTAGAGCACCATCCCAAATGAGATTAAATTATCGCAAAAGAGAACCATGCATTCCCCCAGCTAACCTCACAAATGTGATCCGATCCTCGCAAGTGCAAGGATCGCAAATGCAAACCATATCTTGCAAATGCGAGACCTGAAGCCCCTGTGCAAAAACCAGCAGAACTGAAACTCTTTCAAATACTGTAAAACGCATCTGAAACTCACCCGAGCCCTCGGGGCTCCATACCAAAAAGCCACACAAATCTAAAAATACCATACAAACTTGATCGCATGATCAAAACACCAAAATAACATCCGGAAGCATGAATCGGACAACAAAATGCATGAAATTTACATTGAAAATCAAAAACTTCTAAAAACACAACCACGCGTCTGAGTCCTATCAAATCAACTCCGAATGATGCCAAACATTGAAGACAAGTTCCAAATAATAAAATGGGCCTATTCCAAGTCCCCAAAATCAAAATCCGAACCCGATAGCCATAAATTCCAACCATAGTCAAACTTAAGGAATTTCTAAACCTTCAAAATTGTCAATTTTCGGTAAAACAAACCAAATCAACCTAGTGACCTCCGAATTCAATTCCGGGCATACGCCCAAGTCCAAAATCACTATACAAACTTATCAGAGCCATCAAAACACCGCTCTGGGGTTATTTAAAAAAAAATTCAAACCTCAGTCAACATTTCCAATGAAAGCTTCTAAAATGAAAAACATTCTTCCAAATCAATCCCGAAACTCTCGAAAATCAAAATCGACCACACACGTAAGTCATAATACATAATATGAAGTCACTCAAGACCTCAAACCACAGAACGAGATGCTAAAGCTCAAAACAACCGGTCGGATCCTTACATTCTCCCCCTCTTAAATAAATGTTCATCCTCAAAAGTGCTAAGAGTCATTCCAAGGCCATCAAATCACTGTATAAACTCGCCATACACATACACATGGGTGATCCTACGTCACCCCAAACCACATAAGATCGACAATATCATGTCAACCGAAACATATTCCTTCCACTCACGCCGATATGCCATAGAACCATATTCAACATCCATCAAGGACCTGATTCTCCAATAAACACACTGTATAATCCTCAACCAGCCATAACCCCTCATGCATACATCCACAAGGTACAACCACACATCGTAACACATCACCTATATGTCCATATCAACAACTCTGACTGGAATATCTGCCCATTAGGAAATCCGGTACCGGTAAATAGCCTCATATTAACTAAAACCTTATCCCAAACCTTCCCAACACTGATAATGATGCAAGAAACATGTGAATCTCATAACTACTCACCCGACCAACAAACCACACCAAACGCCACCTGGGCACATACATCGCAATCCAAACCTCATAAGCACAAGTGGAATATAACTGAACATGGAAAGAGAAATGTATTAAAGCTATTAAACAAGTCCAATAGGTACAACTCAAATCAGTACCATACTACAGATTCAATCTACCATGAATAAATAAGACACATGCAACCACCACAACGAATCTCACCCTAACATAACCTCAACGTGGCATGTCACCCGGTCCAACATACCTAACCACAAGGAACACAAAGTTCACATCCTCAACTCGGAATCACAAACAAGATAATCATCCCGACGACTAAAAACCTTCTAGTAACTCAATCCTATAGAACATAACCACGACACGTAACAAACATTTTCACACCTATAGAGCACCCAAATCACAAGTCAAAACCAAACCATTTAGAAATTATATCAAAACCTACTATATTAACTAACAGAAAGTCCACCCAAGCCTTATGACCCTCAATAGCGACTAAACCAAAATGATAGACACGAGCTATAAAAATAGAACCCCCCAACTGGCGTGAACACATAAACAGTGTAGACAGAATCACAAAAACAACCATGTATGAAGCAAGGTAGGATGAATCTTAGCAATAAATCAGAACCCGGTTGCCATAAAGGTAAACCATCCTAAGGAAATTCTAAACCTTCAAATTGCCACTTTCGGCAAAACAAGCCAAATCAACCTAGGGACCTCCGAATTCAATTTCGAGCACACGGCCAAGTCCAAAATTACTATACTAACTTATCGGAGACATCAAAATACCATTCTGGGGTTGTTTTCACACAAGTCAAACTTCAGTTAACATTTTCAATGTAAGCTTCTAAAATGAAAACTATTCTTCCAAATCAATCTCGGAACTCTCGAAAATCAAAACCGACCATATATGAAAGTAATAATACACAATATGAAGCCACTCAAGACCTCGAACCACTGAACGGAATGCTAAAGCTCAAAACGACCGGTCGGCTCGTTACAATCTCCAACTTAAGCTTCTAACCAAAGAACAAAAGGGTCCAACCTTCCCGGAACGAAACTAACCAACCCCGCAAGTCTTGAAACCACAAATACACATGTGTAAAGCATCGGAAAAGGAAACGAGGCTTAAATACAAAAAACGACCGGTTGGGTCGTTACACATACAATACAGAGAAATAGAGATAGGTTGAGTGTCCGGTGCCAAATCAATGCCAAAATCAATATCCCTATCAGGTGGTATGCCCAGTAGATCTACAAGAAATAAATACGAAAACTCCCTCACTATTAGAACAGACTCAACAGTAGGACTATAAACACTAACATAATTGGAAAAAGCTAAATACGCCAAGCATCCCTTCTCATCCGTTGAGACATCATAAACTAGATCACTCTACTAGGAGTGCATCCAAGGGAACCATTCCACTCCAATCTCGAAAACATCAGCATAGCCAACATCACGGTATTAGTGTGACTATCAAGAATAGTATGGTACAAAGACAACCAATCCATACCCAATATCACATCAAAATCTACCCAATATCATATCAAAATCGACCATATCTAACAAAGGAAGTCTACCATCATCTCAAAACCACATATGGTGACCACACATGACCAATACACTCGATCCATTAAAATAGAATCCCCAACCGGTGTAGATACATGAACAAGGGTAGCAAGAAAATCACGTGGCATATCCAGACAAGAAGCAAAATATGATGACACATATGAATAAGTAGAGCCAGGATCAAATAATATCAAAGAATCTCAGTGGCACATAAAAATAATACATCTAATCACTGCCTCAGAAGCAACAACCTCGGTCTTCCCTGGGATAGCATAGCATTTGTCCTAAGCTCTACTAAACTGAGCTCCCCCTCTAGGACGACCACATCCTGGATAATGCCACATCGAGCTAGCAGAGCGGGTGTAGCAACTGGTGCAGGAATCATAGTATGTCTTTCCTACTACCCTGAACCTCTACGAATACGGGGGAAGTATTTCTTGGCGTGCCATGGATATCCATATTCATAGCAATCTCTGACCGAAAATGATTGCGGGGCCTAAGTCAGACCCCATGAACAAGAATACCCACCAGAAGAACCTGGTATAGATAAACCCGGAATAGATGGAGCGAGATGAGAACTCTGCACTTGAAGTGCAATGAACAAGGGTTGCATAGAAGCTCCTCGACTGGGCGGTGGTGAATGATAAACTAGCCTACAAGAATGACCTCTCCCAAATCGACCTTGGCCTCCAAATGAGGCACCACTGAAGCTACCTGAATGTTAGGACCTCTTGTCCCTACCCTGAATAATCTCTCTAGTCTCAATGCGGATGCGCTCTATATGATGCGCTATCTCCACATCCTGGTGAAATTTAGTCTAGGGCTCTTCCTCTCTAGCCATAACAAGGCAAATACCATGGCGAAGACCATTAATGAATCTCCTCACTCTCTCCTCCTCATATGGAATCAGAGTAGTAGCATAATGGGACAACTTGGTAAACCTCATCTCATACTCGGTAACTGGTATCAGACCCTACTGATGGTACGCAAATTGCCTCCTCAACTCCTCTCTCCTGGTGCGGGGAAAAAACTTCTCCAAAGAGACCCTGGATAATTGAGCCCAGGGAAGAGGAGGTGATTATGCTCGTTTGCCCAATTCATAAACATGCCACCACTTCTACGCTAGACCCTGCATTTGGAAGGCTGTGAAGTCAACTCCATAGGACTCAACTAGTCCCAAATTTTACAGAATCTAGTGACAACGATCCAAGAACACCTGGGCATCCTCTGAAGGTGTACCACTAGAGTGAGAAGGATGCAATTATGTGAACTTATCTAGCCCTTTCATCTCGTCAGTTGGCATCGTGAGCCTATCCTCAGGCTGCGCGACAACAATAAGCTTAGCTCCCCCAACTGGTAACCCTCCGGGGGTTTGATAACTATGGGTCACCTGCTCTGGGGTATGAGTAGCTGGAGTCTGCACTCTGTCTCATACTTGTGAAGTAGCTAGTATAGTTGGAAATGCCCCGGCCTGAGCCAATTCTAAAACATACTAACCATATGGACAAAAGAATCTTGAACGGTTGGCGAAACAAATAAACCTTGGGAACCTGAGCCGGTACCTCCGGCTCAACTAATCATGAACCTGCTCTTTAATATGAGAGCTCTACGGCAACTGCTCAAGCACATCCCTTAATTGCAACAACGTGTTGTCACGCCCCAAAACCGTAGAGCGCGACCGGTGCTCTACCGAGTGAATCCGAACAAGCAAGCCTGTTAGATTTCTTCTACCCAAACCCATTCATGAATAAAGAGAATATATGTTTTCCTTAATTAAACAATAAAGTGGTCATGTGTGCAATTACCAATTTCTTACCATAAGTTTCACCATTTTTTTAAAGTCTCAAATGGACAAGTAATAAACCCAAAACATAGCATAGTTTGTCTTTCCCAGTACCAATAAACAACCCACACAATATATACGGAGCCTCTATAGATAAAGAAGAGTTCACTGATAATGCCGGCAACAAGACCTCGGCTATACCTCAACCATAATACATAAAGAACAAAAGATACATGACCCCGGGATGAAGAGGGGCTCACTAAGTCAGCTGGGAAGAAGGTGTACTGCTATCACTGATCAATGTCTCCTGTTATGGAACCACCTGCATCCATTTAAAGATACAGCGCCCCTGGCAAAAGGGACGTTAGTACCGTCAAATATTACTAGTATGAAAACTAAACACCAATTTCAGAATTTAGAAACACAAGATAAAAATGATGAACCAGTGCGGCAATAGAATAATATAGATAACCGTCTCAACTATAGCAAGCTTATTAAAAGCTATCAACAACATTTATAGGATTTAAGATGAGATCCTCTATAACCATCTTCACACAAAGCGGCCCCGCCGCCTCGATTTATGCAGGTGGAGGTGTATGTACAATACCACAATTATAATCAAGCGGCCCTGCCGCCTCACCCTAATGTATGCGGGTGGATGTATAACCACAGTACCAAGAACCTACAAAAAGCGGCTATGCCGCCTCACCCCAATGTATGCGGGTGGTGGTGCCATAACAATACCAAAACCATACACAAAGCAGTCGTACCGCCTCACCCCAATGTAAGCGGGTGGAGGTGCAGTCCCACAATATCATAATCCCTACACAAAGTGATGATGCCACCTCACCCCAATATATATGCGGGTGGAGGTGTATCACAATCACAATCTCTATACCATAATCCCCACACAAAGTGGTCATGTCGCCTCACCCCAATATATATGTGGGTGGAGGTGTATCACAATCACAATCTCTACACAACTTGGCATAATACCTTTCACATAAATCACGACTAGAAATTATAACATGTGGATACGTAATCCATAGTTTGGGACACATCCTCAATTTATAATGCAATATGATAAGAGCATTTGAAATACGAATTGAACATATATCTTCATCACAAAACTTATCGAAATACTCAATTTATAATCAACATCTCGAAACTTACAAGGATAACGAGAATTCCAACTCTTAAAGAAGAGTTTAGCCAACATACCTCAATTGAGCTTCCTTAAACTCTAAAATGTTCCGAAATTCTTAACAACTTCAATCTATTTTAGAAATATAACAAATTGAAGCACAATTAGGAAGATGATTATGGTTCTAGCTCATTTGAGCATTTTATCAAACACTAGGTGTACATTAAGGTTTCAAGGCCCTTTTTATGGAGGATTCCATCATCCCACAACCCAGTCTATACTATTTTTAGCTCAACAATCTTCCTACATCCTTTGATAACACATGCATGTAACATAACCAATCCTCTTGCCCAGAAATGATCTTTCTTATTATCCATTTCTACACAAAATTCAAAATTGAGGGTTAGGGTGTAGAATCTTACCTCTAGGATGAAGACCTAGTGAGTTTCCCTTCTTAATCTTCCAAAACTTGGGCAAGAATTGAAAGACAAATATTGGAGAACACCTTCTCACTCTAAAATGTCAGATAATAGCTCAAAAATGACCCAAAGAATGTATTTAACGAAGTAGGGTCGGGTTTTAAAAACCCAAAAATAGAGCTCCAGAACAAGGTATGCGATCGCATAACCGATATGCGGACCGCATATCGGTCGCATAGTTGGATACAAAATAGCCAAAAGAACTGTTTGTGTATTCGGTCACTATGCGGTCTGCATAACCGTTATGCGGTCGCATAATGCACCACATAACAGTTATGCGGTCGCATAGTTGACCGCATAATTGCTTCCAAATTGCCCAATTAACTGCCTCACTCTGCGGACATTATGCGGTCCGCAGAGTGATTCTGTGGTTGCATAATGGACCGCAGAAATGCACATTTTTGCCAAAACATTTTCTTTACTTTCTGGTGTATTGTTCAACCCAAAAGGTCCGAGCCGCATCGAGCAAGCTCGTCGCGAAGAATTTAGCGCATGGAAACCTCCGCTGCTGGAACCTTCTGTCGGCCCGACCCTGCTGGTAGGATCCCCTGTTGCCTTGACTGGGTCCAGACGATTGTACAACCATCAAAGACTGGGCGAATGATAAGGATGGTCTTGATGACGCTCCCCAGAATGCAGACCTACCACCACTACCACCGGAAGAGCCAACAAAGTTGCCCGCGGACCGGGCCTTGCTGCTACTCTGATGCTCTATTCTATTCTTCAATTTTCGGGTCTCTATGGCTTGAGCAAATGCCACCATCTTACCATAGTTCATATCAAAATTTAAGGCAGCTGTAGAGGCCTCATTGATAACCAAGGGGCTAAGGCCCTGTACAAACTGGCGTACTCTAGCCTCCATAGTGGGCAGCATGTGAATAGCATATTTGGACAGGTGCGCAAACTCCATATGGTACTCCCACACATTCATACTACCCTGCTTCAGGCTTTCAAACTCAGCGGCATGAGCTGCCTTAGTTTTGGCAGGCAAGAAATGCTCCGTAAAGGCATCTGTGAACTCACCCCACCTTGTCGGAGGGCTTCCCTCCTCACGAGATTCCTCCCACAACTCAAACCAAGATTAGGCCACCCCTTTCAGGAGGTAAGAGGACAACTCTACTCCCTCTATCTCTGTAGCATGCATAACCCGGAGAGTTTTGTGCATCTCATCAATGAAGTCCTGGGGGTCCTCCTCGGGATCAGTACCCGTAAACACTGGAGGATCTAACTGAAGAAACTTGTCCACCCTGGAACTAGCGGATTCTCCTGGATGACTGGAAAGAGTAGGCCTAACACTCGATCTTTGGGCCTGAGAAGCCACTATCTGTGTCAACATTTGTATGGCTCCCCAAATATCAATATCAGACACACCAGAATCAGAAACTGGAGCTGGAGATGGAATTGGAACATCAATTGGAGGAACTGTTGCACCTTTTGTAGGTGTAAGGACATGTGCGGTCTGATCAGTTGTAGTAGAGTCAGGCAGTGTAGTAACTAGAGGAATATTCTCACTCCTCGGGTGCTCACCCGCATCATCAATTATAGGGTCAACTGTCACTCCTGGGGTGACATTGGCTCTTTGACCAGTTCTTGCCTTCTTCTTAGGTGCCATGTACTAAAAATTAGAGCAATGCAGGAGTTAAAGGAGGAGCAGTCTTACAACCAGCTTTATTGCACGATCGAGAACATGAAAGAAAGGTATTATTCCTAAATGCCCGTGTAGCATCCTACTTATAGATATAGTCGATAACACACCAATAATAAGGACTCTACTAGACACGGCTCCGAGACATCCTAGGACACTTTAAAACCTTAGGCTCTGATACCAAGTTTGTCACGCCCCAAAACCATAGAGCGCGACCGGCGCTCAACCGAGTGAACCCGACCGAGCAAGCCTGTTAGATTTCTTCTACCCAAACTCATTCATGAATAAAGAGAATATATGTTTTCCTTAATTAAACAATAAAGTGGTCGTGTCTGCAATTACCAATTTCTTACCATAAGTTTCACCATTTTTTTAAAGTCTCAAATGGACAAGTAATACAAACACAACATAGCATAGTTTGTCTTTCCCAGTACCAATACACAACCCATATTATGTCTACGGAGCCTCTATAAATAAAGAAAAGTATAGTGATAATGTCGTCAACCAGGCCCCGGCTATACCTCAACCATAATACATACAGAACAAAAAATACATGACCCCGGGATGAAGTGGGGCTCACCAAGTCAGCTGGGAATAAGGTGTACTGCTATTATTGATCAATGTCTCCTGTTGTGGAACCACCTGCATCCATTTAAAGATGCAGCGCCCCCGGCAAAAGGGACGTTAGTACCGTCGAATAGTACTAGTATGAAAACTAAACACCAATTTAAGAATTTAGAAATACAAGATAATTATGATGAACCAGTGCGGCAATAGAATAATATAGATAACCGTCTCAACCATATAAAGCTTATTAAAAGCTATCAACAACATTTATAGGATTTAAGATGAGATCCTCTATAACCATCTTCACACAAAGCGGATCCCCCGCCTCACCCGATGTATGCAGGTGGAGGTGTACGTACAATACCACAACTCTAATCAAGTGGCCCTGCCGCCTCACCCCAATGCATGAGGGTGGATGTATAACCACAGTACCAAGAACCTACACAAAGTGGCTATGTCACCTTACCCCAATGTATGCGGGTGGAAATGCATCAACGATACCAATGCCAACACAAAATGGCTATGCCACCTCTCCCCACTGTATGCGGGTGGTGGTGCCACAACAATATCAAAACCATACACAAAGCGGTCGTACCGCCTCACCCCAATGTAAGCGGGTGGAGGTGCAGTCCCACAATATCATAATCCATACACAAAGCGATGATACCGCCTCACCCCAATATATATGCGGGTGTAAGTGTATCACAATCACAATCTCTATACCATAATCCCCACACAAAGCGGTCATACCGCCTCACCCCAATATATATGTGGGTGGAGGTGTATCACAATCACAATCTCTACACAACTTGGCATAATACCTTTCACATAAATCACGACTAGAAATTATAACATGTGGATACGTAATCCATACTTTGGGACACATCCTCAATTTATAATGCAATATGATAAGAGCATTTGAAATACGAATTGAACATATATCTTCATCACAAAACTTATCGAAATACTCAATTTATAATAAACATCTCGAAACTTACAAGGATAACGAGAATTCCAACTCTTAAAGAAGAGTTTAGCCAACATACCTCAATTGAGCTTCCTTAAACTCTAAAATGTTCCGAAATTCTTAACAACTTCAATCTATTTTAGAAATATAACAAATTGAACCACAATTAGGAAGATGATTATGGTTCTAGCTCATTTGAGCCTTTTATCAAACACTAGGTGTGCATTAAGGTTTTAAGGCCCTTTTTATGGAGGATTCCATCATCCCACAACCCAGTCTTTACCATTTTTAGCTCAACAATCTTCCTACATCCTTTGATAACACATGCATGTAAGATAACCAATCCTCTTGCCCAGAAATTATCTTTCTTATTATCCATTTCTACACAAAATTCGAAATTGAGGGTTAGGGTGTAGAATCTTACCTCTAGGATGAAGACCTAGTGAGTTTCCTCTCTTAATCTTCCAAAACTTGGGCAAGAATTGAAGGACAAATATTGGAGAACACCTTCTCACTCTAAGGCACCCTCTCTCACTCTAAAATGTTAGATAATAACTCAAAAATGACCCAAAGAGTGTATTTAACGAAGTAGGGTCGGGTTTTAAAAACCCAAAAATGGAGCTCCAGAATAATGTATGCGATCGCATAACCGATATGCGGACTGCATATCGGTCGCATAGTTAGTTACAAAATAGCCAAAAGAATTGTTTGTGTATGCGGTCACTATGCGGTCCGCATAACCATTATGCGGTCGCATAATGCACCGCATAACAGTTAGGCGGTCCAATAGTCGACCGCATAATTGCTTCCAAATGGCCCAAGCGGCCATTATGCGGTCCGCAGAGTGATTCTGCGGTCGCATAATGGACCGCAAAAATGCACTTTTCCGCCAATTATTTTTTTTACTTTCCAGTGCATTATTCAACCCAAAACGTCTGAGCCGCGGCAAGCTTGCTCGCCGCGAAGAATTTCTACAATCCTCAAACATGTAAGCCTAGTCCGACACCATGAAATATTATTTTCTTTGCAAAATTTACCGGGCTTACCACCTAAGTACTTCAAAATTTTCTGGGGTGTTACACGTGTGCTCTACCCCTGCTCCTACCTCGGCCTATCGCAGCCCTCGCCTGGGCTACCGACGCCTGCTCAGCTACACAAAATGATCGTGTCCTTACCATCTATGAGAGAATAGAACAGCAAATATTTAGACTCAGGGATAAACAAATCTGCAAGACAGAGAATGAAAGAAAGAGAAGTTTTCCCAATAGTAATGTAGCCTCTCGAAGATAAGTACAGATGTCTCCGTACTGATCTACAAGACTCTACTTGACTTGCTCATGACTCGTGAGATGTAAGCAACCTAGTGTTTCTGATATCAACTTCTCACAACTCAAAATCCCATTGGAGCCATTATGATACCTAACACCACTTGCTAGGCAAGCCAAGAATCAATGTTGATAAATAAACTTCAATAATAATATTAAATAGTCTCAAATGCGGAATAATATAAATAACTGCAGTCAAAATAGCAATACAATTGAAAACCATCCCAAAATCTTGTGTCATTGAGTGCATGAGCTCTACAGAATTTAAATGCGGAGTCTAAACCGAAATACCACACTGTCTGAAAGACTAAACATTAATAGCATGAACTAACAAAAGGGACTTCAAGGCCTGCGAACAGAATAGTAGTGCTACCTCAAAATTCCAATAGGTATTTATGCCACCCTTTAGAAATCACCTCTATCGGCAACACCTGGATCTGCACATAAAGTGCAAAGTGTAGTATGAGTACAACCGATCTCAGGTACTCAATAAGTAACAAGTCTAACCTTGGGCTGAAAGCAGTGACATGCTTGTCAAGGTCCAGTGCTAATTTTCAATAGGCAACAACATAAATAAAAACATAATCACGGCAAAAGGAAAAGTAGCTCAAGTAATATCTAGTTCAACTTTATCATAATAAGAGGAGAAATAAGAATGCTTTTCAACTATATCACACAAGGCATCAATTATTTCACAGAAATCACCTAAACATGGATTATTAATTTAAACTATGATTATAAACTTTAAACATAAAATAGAGATATCAAGTATGAGTTAGCATGATAAATATACAACCTTTTCCCCACATGATAGGTTTACATGCCAAAAATTAACGATATTGTAGTTCAATCATCAAGTATACCAAAGCTCAGCACATGTATAGTGCCTGGAACAAGTAAGAATGCCTCAATCATCTCTCTCTCTCTCTCTCTCTCACACACACACAAAACTATACAAGTGCCTGATATAAGTCCATTAGCAAGAATGTATCAATTTCCTGCACTCACAGGGCCCAAAGTAATATGGGTTCTCACTGACTCCGAAGGAGCGGATCCTAGCCCAAACGCTGATCGGATCAAAAGCTAACGATAAATATCAGTCAGCCCTGATGGGACCTAGCACACGAGTCATCTCACTATTAATACTAACACGAATCTATGGCCTTAGAATAGTTATCAATCTCCTCAAGTCTCAATGTGCCAACCTTTCCCAGTACCATAATCAAAATACCGCATAGAGTATAACAACATGCCATAACTCAGCTCAAACTCGTTTAACACAAATAAGGACAACAACAACAACATGTGACATATCATATAAGGAGAGCACTGAGACAGAGATATAATACACGAATATAATATCATGATTGAAAATATGACTAGTGTTAAGGCATACAGCTCAATATAACAAAAATCGCCCTATCATGTCTCAAACAGAAAATCACATAGCCTAGACAAACTTTCTAGCATGAATAATAGCTCATGTAGTCGTACATGTAAAGAAAACACGGTATCAACGAGGCATGATAGCAAAAAAAGGCACATAATAGCCTACAGTCTACCTGGATAATGAATAACCACGGTGCATACATATATGCTCGTAACCTCACGTGTGTCACCCCAATTATATATCAAATATCATATCCAAAAGGAAAATTACCCTCAAACCAAGCTTAGGCAAGATACATACCTCAAAGCGTGAGAATTGATACTCAAAAAATCCTTTGCCTTCTAAATCAGCCGCCGAACTGGTCAAATCTAGCTAAAAAATAACTCAATAGCGTCATACAAGGCTATATGAATCGATTCCAAACAATAAAGCTTCAATCTTTATTCAATTATATAAAGTCAACAAAAGCTTCAACTATAAAGTCAACAAAAACTTCAACTCGACCCCGCTTTTTGCAACCCGACAAAAGTCACAAACTCGTCTACCCATTCAAATACGAGTCCAAATATACAAGTTTCATCCAAATCTGAATCAAGGTTCAAATCTCAATTATTCATTCTCCAAAATTTCTAACAAATAAACCCCAATTTCTATGTTAAATTCATCAACCAAATACCAATGTCAAGGATATAATCACGAATATTAATCAAATCTGAGTTAAGAACACGTATCCAATCCAAGTGGGTGAAAATCGCCTCACATATCGCTCCAATCCGAGTTCTCTCAATCTCAAAATATGATAAAATGAAGCCAAACACTCGATTATAATATTATGCCAGGGATATCGCATATGTGGTTCCTGCTTCCGCTTCTGCGAAGTTGCATTTGTGACCCAAGCTACTCATCTGCGAGCTTCACTAAAATCCCCACCACTCACACATGCAGCCAAGCATGTGCTTCTACAGATCTGCTCCTCTGACCAAACCTCGCATCTGCGCACCAACCTCCGTACCTACGGACACCCAGACCTAAGCCAAACCTCACTTCAATGCTTTTGCAACCTTGCACCTGCAAAAAAGTTCTGCTGGTGCGGAACACTAAAACCAACAGCTGCCAGCCAACTCCAATCTCCATCTGGGTGGTCTGAAACCCATCTAAGCCCCTCGAAACCCCGTCCAACCATACCAAAAAGTCCCAAAACATGTCATGGACCTACTCGAGATCTCAAATCTCACAAAGTAACATCAAACCCACAAATTGCACCTCAATACAAACTGCTAACTTCCAAACTCATGTCGACCCACGTCTAACCAACTCGGAATATCCAAAATTTTGCACACAAGTCATAAATTACCACACGAACCTTTTCCAATGCTCAAAATCCCAAACAGACCTTGATTACCACAAAGTCAACTATAAATCAAACTTATCAATTCTTCAAACCTTCAAGTTTCTAACTTTTGATAATTAGAGCCAAAACATCCTAGAAACCTCTAAATCCCAATCTGGACATACGTCTAAGTCCAAAATTACCATCCAAACCTACCAGAATAATCAAAGCACCATTCCGAGGTCGTTTAATTAAAAGTTAATATTTGGTCAACTCTTATAACTTAAGCTTCCAATAATGGAACTAAGTGTTTCAATTCACACTAAAACTCTTCTGGAATTAATCCAACCATCCATGCAAGTCATAAAATAAAAGAAAACATGCTGGAAGTATTATATAGGGGAACGTGGCTCAAATATATAAAACGACCGGCGAGATCGTCATACTATAAAAATTACCTTTTTAAGTCTTAGTGGCACCTTCTTATCATACAAAAACCCGAAAGTGAGCCTCCATTGCATCCACCACGCTTCAATCTTATGTGTGACATCCTCCTCAATCTCTTTATCACTTTTGATTATAGATCTGAGGTACTTAAAGATCCCTTTCTTTGATATGACTTGTGAATCCATCCTCACTTTCACGTCTGCATCATGAGTCACGTAGCTAAACTTATATTTTAATATTCTATTTTAATCCTGCTCAACTTGAAATATTTTGACTCTAAGGCCCATGTCCAAACCTTCAGCCTCGCGTTAACACCCTACGTCTTGTCAATCAGTACTATGTCATCCTCAAATAACATTCACCATGGAACCTCCCCTTTAACGTGCCGCGTCAGAACATCTTTCGCTAAGGCAACTAAAAAACGGGCTAAGAGCAGATTCCCTGTTGCAAACCCATCACGACTGAAAAGTGCTTCGAGTCTCCTTCCACCGTCCTAACCTGACTCTTAGCACCATCATAAATATTCTAAATCACCCTAGTATATGCTACAGGAATATCTTTAACCTCCAAGCATCTCCGTAGAGCCTCTTTCGGGACCTTGTTGTAAGTTTTCTTTAGGTCAATGAATACCGTGTGCAAGTCTCTCTTCCTATACCTATGCTCCTCCACCAGTCTCCTAATAAGGTGAATGGCTTTAGTAGTCGATCGCCCCGGTAATAATCCAAACTGATTCTCAAAAATAGACACACTTCTTCTCGCCCTTGCTTCCACCATCCTCTCCCAGACTTTCGTAGTGTGGCTTAGCATCTTGATAGCCTATCAGTCTTGAAGCTTGGTTCAATGTATGCTAACTTAGCATGCTATCAAATGACCATGAGATATTTGGTTTGGTGGAGCATGACTAGTAAAGCAAGTTGGATACAAGTTGAGAGGCTCATGAGAAAAGACAGATCATTAATGGAATCTCATTTAGTTTATGTTTATCAGTACTGATTATGACTTATAGGTCATAATTGCAAACATTAGAAACTATGATACATGATACTTAGAGGAATGCATCAATGTTATTAAATTGATCTAGGGCACTACACATACTTTTTGTGATCTACTAGAAGATTTTTTTTTTTTTTTTTACAACAAGAGGCTATATATTTCTAACATTTGTATAGCAACATGCTCTCAAAGTATGTTGGTCGCACTACCTCTTTATATATGGTGCAAGAGAATTTAAAGGAGAATATATTTTTCTCTATTTGGTGGAGCTTACACACTCCCTTATGTGTGAGAGGGAGGGTGGTGCTAATTAGTTCATTAGCTTGTCCTCTTCCTAAACCCTAGTTATAACTTATAAATATACTATTATGGGTGTAGAAAAAAAAAATCAAATATTGTATCTTGCGGGGAACCAAAAGATGGTTGTTAGTTTTTCTACATCATTTAGGGGATTAGTAGGATGTGGATAAAGGGAGTTCATCAGCTTATGAGGATTCCGAATGACCGGTGACCTAAGTCATGGTTGCTGCATGTCCTTTTCTACTAAGGAGAAGCCATAAATCTCCTAAACTAGCATTTACGGTGAAATACTACAATAACTATAGTTTGATCTGTTTTTTCGTCCAAGAACGTCAACACCTAAGATCATGGATGTTTTAATCTAATTATTAAGTAATAAATGACTATGCCCAAAAAGGTTTACAAAACGGAAGGGAACAACATGAACAATTTTATTCCATTAGATATTTCGCAGTTGTTATTATGACGTATCTATGAGAACCCCCATCTTCATCGTCATTTTCAGCGTAAAAAGAACAAAATGATCATTAGCTAGGGCCTCGTTTTGAGACCATAAAAGGAACATTTGCACTTGCTATTTCGGATTCAAGTGTTGATATTTGATCAAGTCATTTAATTTGCAGAGCGCTGCATGCAAGCAAAACCAGGAATTAATTAAGCTTGTCATATAACCTAGATACCTATGGTTTTAACCCAAAGAAGTATACAGATCTGAAGCTGAAATTGCTCTGTAAAGACACCAAACCAATCACGAAAAGAATGGTGCTGTTCACAAACCATGAATGACCACTTTCTTTTCTTGAAACCGCCCAGTTGAACGTTTGTTTTTTTTACTAAGAAAAATATTGTGCCAGAAATTGCAACATGCATGGGTACGTATGAATAGAAACATAAACAAAACATTTCTTCTAATTTCAAGAGAAGAACGGATGACACGTATGTAATTATTCAAACAGAAATCATTATCTATATGATGTTGAAATTTTGTTGCAAATGTATTACAAACGAATAACTCAACCAATTAGAACCCTCAGATGACTAAATGAAGCATGCCCTTAACATCTTAGAAAAAGAATCCAACAACAGCTGCAACAGAGAAGACTGAGGAAACCTTCAAGGTGGCGGCACTGCTGGCAGACGTGGGTGCCTGATCAGCTGATGTGGCACTTGGTGTGGGAGCTAAGTCAGCGGTGGTAGAGTCAGTAGAAGGAGAAGGGGGAGATGAGACATAATCCTCGTCCTCAGGTGATTCTGCTGAGCTGGAGGAATCTGGAGATTCAGAGGTAGAGGATGATGGTGAGCTGGCCTTAGGTGAAGATGCAGGGGATGATGACTTGGGTGATTGTGTGGGTGCATTTCCACTTTTCTTAGGTGCAGCCGCAGGGGACGATGATGGGGATGAAGATGGGGATGATGATGGTGATGATGATGGTGAGATGGCTGGTGATGTGGCAGCAGAGACCAATCCTGCTAAAGCAACAAAGAGAAGAGCAAAAACAATCAATTGTCGTGCCATTTTTATTTTTATTTTTTTTTATGAAATGTATTGATTTTGAAAGAGATCTAGGTTGATTATTCTTTGAGAATTGCAGTATTTTCTCTAGGTGATAAGAGAAACACTGCACAACTTAGGTATTCTGGAGGTGCAAAGGTTGCTTTTATAGGTTACGAAGAAATGGACAGACAGCGAACATGATGGAGAATGGAGGGATATGAACGTTAAACCATTCATGTTGACAGGTAAAGAGAAAGAAAAGGAAAAAGGGAAGTGATGAACCATAAACATATTAGTGGGAGCTTATTAAGGAGAACCATGAATGGTTTTATTGGTAAAGAAGGCCTAATTAATCACAATTTTAGATCCATAGTGTAACAAACACTATTAGGTCGTCTATAAGTATAAATTCTTCTGTAACAATTCGACCGGTCGTTTTGAGTATTAAAACTCCATTCCCCTATTTGATACTTTTCGTATGCTTATTTGATATTTTATAACTTGCGGGGATGGGTAATTTTATTTTCAAGTGTTCCACTACTAGAAATTCGGCAAAAACCGACCAAGGTCGACCGACCAACTTTGGTCGGTAAAAAAACCGACCAAAAAACCGACCAAAGTTGGTCGGTTTTTCAAAATAGTTTTTTTTTTTACGAAACCGACCAACTTTGGTCGGTTTTCTTTGGTGCAAAAATGCGAAAAACTATTTTTGAGTCCCGTGAAATTTATGTTTCAAAAAACCGACCAACTTTGGTCGGTTTTTCAATTAATATAAATAAAAATTAATATTAAAAAAACCGACCACAATTGGTCGGTTAATTCGGCGGGTCATTTAAAAAAACCGACCAACTTTGGTCGGTGATTTTACTTTTTAATAAAACCGACCAACTTTGGTCAGTTATTTTCGTGCGAAAATACAATTAAAGAGTATAAATCAAATAAAATACAGTCTTAAAACAAAATGTACAAATGGTCTAGTAGTAGAATAGTATCCTGCCACAGTACAGACCCCGGTTCGATTCCCAGATGGTGAAATATTTTTTACATAATTAAAATACCGACCAACTTTGGTCGGTTTTTTTTTGCAATATTTGTTTTTTGAATTTAGTTGACCGACCAAAGTTGGTCGGTAATTTCCGACCAACTTTGATCGGTATTCCTTTCCGACCACAAAAATACCGTCCACACGTAAATGGTCGCGTTTTGGTCGGTTTTTTGCCATTACCGACCAACGTTGGTCGGTTTTTTTGGTCAATTTTTACCGAATTTCTAGTAGTGTTCGGGAGTGATTTGGAACACTTTGTTTCATTTTGGAAGTCTTAAGTTATAAGAGTTGGCCAAAGTTTGACTCTTTTGCAAACGATTTCGGAATTGAATTTCTATGGTTTCAATAGGTTCTATGGTGGTTTTGGACTTGGGCGTTTATTCGGATTTGGTGTTAGATGCGCCTAGAGGATTTTGGCTCTATTTATCGAAAGTTGACAATTTGAAGAATTCGAGAGTTCATAGGTTTGACGGTTAGTTGACTTTGAAGTCATTGGACTCCGATTGTTGCTTTGGGACTCAGGATAGGTTTGTGTAGGGGTGTTCGTCGGTAAGTACGGTACGGTATTTAGACATTTCGGTTCGGTATTTTTGGTATTCGATTTCGTAAAATGCTATACCAATAGCGTACCTAATTAAATTCGGTATGGTTCGGTTTTTCTCCTTTCGATTTCGGTTTATTCGGTTCGGTAACTTCGGTTTATTCGGTTTGAATACTAACTAGTGCATAGAGTCATAGACGGTAATATTCTTAATTAAAGTACTCAAAAATATAAAACTAAAAATGTTTGTTGACAAAAGTTTTGTCCAAAACCAGCAAATACCAACCTAGAGAGAGAAAACCTCTTGTTACTTGCTTAATTAGAGTTAATTGATGAACTTTGAGAATGAAGGAAAGTAAAATTTTAGATTTCTTATATTTATATAATAATTAATAAAATATGCATTGTGTAATATAATATATATTTCGGTACGGTATCGATATTTCGATATTTTATTTAAAATACCAAATACCATACGTAATACCAAAAAAAATTTAAAACTTAAACTAAATACCATACCGAATACCAAAATATCGAATACCGAATACCAAAATTTTCGATTTCGGTACGGTAATTCAATATTTACCAAATTATGCACAGCCCTAGGTTTGTGTTATTGAATGGAATTTGTGTGTAAGGTTTTGGTTGAGATCCAAAGTGTCTAAGTATGAATCAGATACTTGGCTGGAAGTATAGAAGTTCTTGAACATAAGAGAGTTCAACTTGTGGTTTGACCTTTGATTCTTAGATGTGATAATTTCATATGTTTTTTGAGACCTTGGATCGGTCCGAGTCGTGACACCTTCATAAAAAGTGAGACATGTAATCTTAAAATTAAGATAGATTACATGTTACAATAGGTAAAGAAACCTAATAGTGTAAATATTTTTTACTTTGTTAGTATATATTAGTTAAACTCAAAGAGGAGTCTAATTGATTTTACACATTAATTTACTTATAAGGTAATTAAAGGAAAAAATCTATGCTAAGCATTTAATTGGTTTCTTTGTAAAAAGTCGTAAACGTGTTTATTTCATGGAAACTATACTGATAGTGTAAAATATTTATACGGACAATTTACTTATTATAGTATGTCCTAAAAGGAAGCACTTAAACGTGGTTGGTTGTAAAATATATCCTCCAAATTTGAGGTTTGTGTATTATACTCTTTGTTTTCAATGGGGTTGATCACAAGGTGCTACACTGTTTAATTTGAATATGTTTGTTGATGAATACTAAATTATTAATTACATAAAACTTGTATTTGCACATGAAAGTCAAACGGTTATTATATATATATATATATATATATATATATAATTCGATGTTTACAATTTGTCCAAAACCAAATCTAAAGTATATAAGGCTACGGCTAACTACACTATGTAATCTAATTACAGAAGATAGAATAGCCAAATCTCAAAATAAGGTGTCGAGTGTATCCACAAGCCAAGGGCAAAACCCGAATGTAGCACCTCCAAAATTCTCACCGGGGGTCAAATTTTGCATTCCAAAGGACAAGATAAATGTGAATTTCCATGCAACACCAACAACTTCTGAGAATGACCAAGTAACCCAACAGTATGCAAATGCAATGCATATGAGGAGGGTGGATTTTTGCTTGCATCTCAACTGAAATACAACCTCTTGAGAAGTTGATCTCATGTGTGGCTCTGGTTATGATCAATACAATCTCATTGCCTTTTGATTAAGCAGTTCTGAACGTGAAAGGAAAATGAAACCAAAAACAATATATATCTTCTGTGTTTTGTTTCCCTTTTTTCTATTTCTTTTTTTATGGGGGGGGACATAAAACCACAAAAAAAGAAGAAGGCAAACAAATAAAGCAGACGCTGAAGCTTGCAATTTCAACACATTAACAATTCTTATGATGCAATAGTTTTAATTTTTCAAGTTCACACAAGAATTTCTTTTCATATAAAGACCCACTGGTTTCACTTTTGTCAATGCCTACCTACTCTAATTTGTACTTAAAGATAAAACGATGTTCAAAGACAAAAGGCTAGTGTTTTAAAGAGTTTACACAAATAGAGCAGAGCAGTCTCATGGGCGGAGCGTTGGCCAGTCAAGAACTCTCATGTTCAGAAGATGAAAGTAGCTGAAATGAGGATGTTGAGATGGATGTGTGGGTACACCAGGTTAGATAAGATTAGAAATGAAGTTATTTGGGAAAAGATGGGAGTGACCACGTGGAGGATAAGATGGGGGAGGCGAGGATGAGATGGTTCACGCATGTGAAGAGAAGAAGCACAGATGCCCCAGTTACGAGGTGTGAGAGGTTGACCTTGGTGGGTATGAGGGGTGTAGAGGTAGACAAAAGAAGTATTGGGGAGATGTAATCAGGGTGGACATGACACCGTTAGAGCTTACCGAGAACATGACCCTTGATAGAAGGGTGTGAAGATTGAGAATTAGGGTGGACGGTTAGCGTTTCTATTTGCATTGTCAGATTGGTAGCAGTAGTGTTAGCATGGTATCTCTTTTGTCACGACCCAATTTCTCCTATAGGCCGTGATGGCTCCCAACGTCGCCACTAGGCAAGCCAACGGTAAACTGACCATGTGATTACTCTTTTAACAAGTTTTCAAATAATTAAATTTCATTTATTAAGAGATTAAGGAGTGAAAAATTTAATAAAATAAAATGAAGGCAACTGAGTGGCAAATATAGTTACATAAGTAATCCAAAACTATAAAGACCACTAGTATGTGTGTCAAGACCTGGTGTCACAAGTGTATGAGCAACTAGTAGAATATATAAAACTCTAACTATTGTTTGAAATAAAGTAGACAGAAAATAGATACAAAAGAGAGACTCTAGGTGCTGTAGAACGGCTCAGGAAGCAGCTCACCCCTAGGCCTCGGGGTAACGGGGGTGCGCACCGATATGACCGCCAGATGCACCTGCCTCAGATCCTGCACGATTAGTGCAGAAGTGTAGCATGAGTACATAAACAACATATGCCCAGTAAGTATCTAGTCTAACTTTGAAGAAGTAGTGATGAGGAATCGACTTCGACACTTACTATGGGCTAACAATAAAATACGTAAATTCTAAATAAGCATGGGTTACATAAACAATAATAAAAACTCAATAACAAGCAGTAAATACATAATTATTTCACTAACCATAAATTCTAGGTCAAATTCTGTCACTAATAATTACAACCTCTCGAGCTATAAAATAATATCAAGTATAATTATGTTCTGTGTATTATTACGCACCATTTATGCCGAGGTCGTACGGCCCGATCCAGGATAATGTGTACATTGCCGAGGGTCGAGCGGCATGAACCATAGATGCATCTATTCTACTGTCGAGGCATTCGGCCTGCTCCACAAGAAGAGAGGATACTTTATGAACATCCGATTCAAAAACTATTACAAGGCTACTACACAAAGGAGCACAATTTCTATTAACGGTCAAGTAACCCACCAAAACTTAAGTGAGTGAAATTCGATCTTTTTCAATTCTTCTATCAACTTCCAATATAAATTTGGCACTTTAATTATCAAGTAGGGTGCAAGCATTACAAATATTTTATTATTTCGGTCCTAAACTACCCGGACATAAGCATAATTAGTAGCTACGCACGGACTCTCGTCACCTTGTGCGTATGTAGCCCCCACAATTAGAAGCAAATAGTAATTTAAATCAACTATGGAGTAAATTTCCTCTTACAAGGTTAGGCAAGAGACTTACCTCGTCTCAAAGCTCACTTTTTGGCCACAAATTCACTTTTAAGACCCCACTTGGTGCCGAACAATCCACAACTAGCCAAATGTTATATAAAATAATCAATATACGCTCATGATTTAATAATTCAGCTATTAGAGTAATTACCCAACCCACATTGGAAGATTTTTAAAATTTACCCCCCGGGCCCACTTGCCCGGATTACGGAACTTTTCGAAGAAAATTGTTATTCAGAACCTCACGAACTGAGATATATAATTTTCACTCAATCCCATAATCATTTTCGTTGTAAAATCCTATTTTTATCGAAACCTAAATTTTTCATCTAAACCAAAAATTCTCATAATTTTTCATATTAAAATACACCCCATAATCTATGTATTTAACTTACATTGGGTAGGAATTGCTTACCTTCAAAGTGCTAGGCGAAAATCCCTCTTCAAAGAGCTCTATATTCGACCAACAAGTGAGAGAAATAAAAAAATAAGCCTAAGTCTCGACTTAAATGCAACCCTTCCGCCCAGTGGTTTTTCCGCACCTGCGGAAGGATCACCGCTTCTGTGGGACCGCTTCTGTGGTCAACTATCTGCATCTGCGAAACACGCTCGACCCATGAACAATCGCACCTGCGGCCAAATTCCGCATCTGCGATCCCGCTTCTGTGGCTCGCCTCGCGCACCTGCGACCATGGCCAGGCTACCCCTTCCGCACCTGCGGACCCCTTCATCGTAGAAGCGAGTTCGCTTCTGCGGAGGTCGTTAACCCCTCCCCTTTCCACTTCTATGAGCAAGGCATTGCTTTTGCGGCCATTCCACCGTAGGTGCGAACGCACCTGATGACAGGCACCAGCAGCTCTTCTCCAAATTCAAAACTTGATCCGCGCATCGTCCGAATAGTACCCGAGGCCCCTAGGGCCTCGCCTAAGCATACCAACAAGTTTGTAAACATAAAATGGACAAGATCGCACCCTTAGAATGCGGAAAACAATATTAAAAATAAGAATCGCATCCCAAAACCAATAAAATCAACTTATGAACTTCAAATTCTTTCAACTTACTCCGAACGCGCCGATTCATACTTAAACTACTCGGAATGACACTAAATTTTGCGTGCAAGTTTTAAATCACCACACGGAACAATTCCCAAGTTCAGAATCCCTAACGGACCTCGATAACACCAAAACCTACTCCAAATCAAATTTAAAGAACTTTAAAACCTTCAATACGCCAACGTTCAACTTCATGCGCCGAAACACTCCCGGGTCATCCAAAACCCGATCCGAATATACGTCCAAGTCTAAAATCATCATACGAGACCGTCAAATCCTGATTTCGAGGTTGTTTACTAGAAATTTTGACCCAAGTCAAACTTAACCTTTTAAAGTCAATATTAAGGAAATAAGTGTTCCGATTTCAACCCGTACCCTTCCAAACCCAAACTAACCATCCCCACTAGTCATAAAATAGTAAAAGCATGTACGGGTAGTCTTACTTAGGGGAATGGGGATCTAGAAAGTAAAACGACCAGTCGGGTCGTTACATTCTCCACCTCTTAAATAAACGTTCGTCCTCGAACGGGTCTAGAATCTTACCTGGAGTGCCGAATAAGTGTGGATATCTGCTCCGCATGTCCTCCTCGGTCTCCCAAGTCGCCTCCTCGACTGGTTGAACCCTCCACTAAACCTTTACCACAGAAATCTTCTTGGACCTCAACTGGCGAACCTATCTGTCAACAATGGGTACTGGCTCCTCCTCGTAACCTAGGCTCTCATCTAACTGAACCGTGATGTAGTCTAACACATGCGACATATCGGCATGATACTTCCGGAGCATAGACACGTGAAAAGATGGATGAACTCCCGACAGACTGGGAGGCAATTCAAGCTCATAAAAAACCTCCCCAACTCGTCCCAACACCTCAAATGGTCATATAAACCTTGGGCTCAACTTGCCCTTCTTCCGAAACCTCATGATTCCCTTCATCGGCGAGACCTTCAAGAAAACTGTCACGACCCAAACAGATGGGCCGCGACGGGCACCCGGTACCTTACTCAACTGAGTACCAATCATAACATATCTTTCATATCATTCCATCATAGGTAAATGAACCGGAGTAAATCATGAGGGAATAAACTTATACATATGACATACTGGCCTATAAGACCCAAAACGATCACTCGTACACTGAACATAGGCCGACAAGGCCATACAACCTTTCATATACATGACATCTGTCTACAAGCCTCTAAGAATACATAATTGTCATAAAGGTTGGGACAGAGCCCCACCATACCAAACAATACACATCTAAATCATATTGACCAAACAAGCAACTCCGGAACAAATGGAGTGCACCAACATCTTCCGTTGAGCTGATCGCCTACTTAGAGGACTCTCGACCTCTCTATCGAGACCTAGAGGTATGTAACGCAGTATCCCCAAGCAAAAGGGATGTCAGTACAAATAATGTACCGAGTATGAAAGGAATGAAAATTAGTAAATAATAGACATGAGAGAAACATTGAGTAAAAGACTCGACATGTACGTCTGCATAGCTCTGTGAATCATTTCATTTTTATAATGTCATGCATATGCGTATAAATATCATGCCATGCATTGGTATATGCGTTCATAACATCATCAAGCCTCTCAGGGCATCCCATCATATCATTTCGGCCACTGTGGGCAAATCATCAACGAATACCAGCTGATCAGGTGGTGGTGCGTATATAACACCATAACCTTTTTCCATATCCCATATACATATAATATACCCGTATATAACGCCATCTGGTCATGGGTCAATGTACATGTATAAATGCATAAAATGCATAAGAAATACATTAATAATATTTTCACATAATGTCATAAAAATAATATGCCCGTCGGATAAATTTTATCAAATACGTATTTTTCTGAGACCCATGAACAGAAGATATAATAATAATTCATATGGGGAATCAAGAATATAGACACCCCTAATATTTCTATGAATAGAGTCATTTATGAAAATTGTGCATTTTCTCGTTTCGTTCGTGTCTTATAGATTATGCCAAAAGAAAGAAGGGATAGCCTTAACATACCTGAGCCGATTCTCTTGACAATCCCTCTAACACACATCAATTGCGACAACACGTAACGGCGGATCGAAGTAGGGGAATATTCGTATGATATTCTTGAGAAAGATTATACCGTGCTCCCATAGAATCGCAAAATTCCGCTGCTACTACGCTAAGAAGTCTCGGATGAATTCTTGTTGAAGTAATTCACGTTACTATCACATAGGTTCTTTGATGAAATTTTATTTCTGGAGATCATTACTTGGAAAATGGGAGGAGGTGAGCATTTCTATTTGTGAATTTTGATCATAACGTTACAAGTCTTTTGTTGAATTTTAAGAAGCCTTTTATGTCTTAGCCAAGAGGCCCTCTAAAGGTGCCACCTGTCTTCATGACATATTAGTCACATTAGGCTTGATGAGAACATTACACATGCTGCCACGCTAATTATTAATCCTTATCAAACAAGCACCCACTTAATTCCTTAATTAATTTGTTAATCCCCCATTAATCAATAATTAACCAATTATCCACATAATTAGGAATTTTCTCAAATTATTTAAAATACTACTCACTTTTAACACACTTTGTACACCTTACTATTATGGTCATGTGGTACCTTATATGGTACTAGTCCATAAATACCGAGTATTTTAGCTCGGGCTGTATTTTATCCCAAAATGTCAAACTTCGACGAAATTCATTTTTTTTTATTTGCTTACCCCTTTTACCTTCACTAATTTACTCATCACTTGTTTGAAATACCATAATGCTTATAATTTCAAAATAATCTCATTTCTGAGCTTCCATCAATTTATTTATGGTGTACTTTCACGTACGAAAACATGGGGTTTAACAAAAACCTTCTCACCCACCATCAATGATAAATCACGCGCCTTCTGATCCGCGTAACTCTTCTATCTGGACTGTGCTGTGCGAAGTCGCTCCTGAATCAACTTCACCTTTTCCAAGGCATCCTTCACCAAATCAGTACCATATAACGTAGCCTCACCAGGCTCAAACCATCTGATGGGCGAACGACATCACCGACCATATAAAGCCTAAAATGGATCCATATCGATGCTGGACTGATAATTGTTGTTGTAAGCAAACTCGGCTAAAGGCAAGAATAGATCCCACTGCCCTCCAAAGTCAATCACACATGCTCTGAGCATATCTTCCAAGATCTGAACCGTCCACTCTGACTACTCGTCGGTCTGTAGATGAAAGGTCATGCTGAGCTCTACCCATGTCCCCAATTCACTCTGTACTGCCTCCAGAAATACGAAGTAAACTGAGGGCCTCTATCCGATATGATGGAAACAGGCACACCATGCAACCGAACAATCTCCTGAATGTAAATCTGAGCTAACTTTTTTGAAGAATACGCGGCCACAATCAGAATGAAGTGTGCCAACTTGGTTAACCTGTTGATAATGACCCAAACTGAATCAAACTTTCGCAAGGTCCGCGGCAACCCAACTATGAAATCTATAACCATCTACTGGAGTAGGCCACCTGGCCTCTAGTGCTCGTACATAACCTGCTGGCAATTAAGGCACCTCGCTACATACTAAACTATGTCCTTCATCCACCGCCACTAATAATGCTGCCTTAAGTCACGCTACATATTCATAGCACCTGGATGAATAGAATAATGAGAACTGTGTGCCTCCTCTAGAATCTTTTCCCTCAATCCATCAACATTAGGGACACATAGACGACCCTAGAGACGCAGGACACCATCCTCACTGATAGCAACCTCCTTGGCACCACACTGTAGTACCATCCCTCTGAGAACCAATAAGTGCAGATCATTGTACTGGCGAGCCTTGATCTGCTCGAATGGTAAAGACTGGGCGACGATGCATGCAAGAACTCGGCTGGGCTCTGAAATATCCAATCTCACAAGTCTGTTAGCCAAGGACTGAATGTCCAAAGCTAATGGCCTCTCCTCTATTGAAATGAATGTCAAATTACCCATACTCTCTGCCTTTCTGCTCAAGTCATCTGCAACCACATTCGCCTTGCCCAGATGATAAAGGATAGTAATATCATAATCTTTCAATAACTGGAGCCACCTGTGCTGCCTCAACTTGACATCCCTCTGCTTGAATAAATGCTGCAAGCTGCAATGATCGGTGTAAACCTCATAGGACACCCTATAAAGATAATTCCTCCAGATCTTAAGTGCATGAACTATCGTGGTCAACTCCAAATCATTTACGGGGTAATTCTTCTCGTGGGGCTTCAGTTAACGTGAAGAATATGCAATAACTCGCCCCTCCTGCATCACTACACAACCCCGGCCAACGCGTGAAGTGTCGCAATACACAGTATACATCTCTGAACCGAAAGGCAACACTAACATCGGTGCTGAAGTCAATGCGGTCTTGAGCTTATGAAAGCTCACCTCACAATCATCGGACCATCGGAATGGAGCACCCTTGTGGGTCAATCTATTCAAAGGTGCTGCAATAGATGAGAAGCCCTCCACAAACCAGTGATAATAACTTTATAACCCCAAGAAGTTCCCGATCTCAGTCGTCGTGGTAGGATGAGGCCAACTCTAAACTGCCTCGATGTGCTTGGGATCTACCTTAATACCCTTGCCTGATACAACATGCCCCAAGAATTCTACGGAATCCAATCAAAATTCACACTTAGAGAACTTAGCATATAGCTTCTGTTCCCGCAAGGTCTGAAGCACCACCCTCAAATGTTGCTCGTGCTCTTCCATGCTACACGAGAAGATCAAAATGTCATCAATGAAGACAATGAAAAATGAGTCAATATATGGCTTGAACATCGGATTCATCAAATCCATAAATGCCATCGGGGTGCTAATTAACCTGAACGACATCACTAGAAACTCGTAATGGCCATATCTAGTCTGAAAAGCCGTCTTCAGAACATCCGTATCCCGAATTTTCACCTGATGGTACCCCGATCTCAAGTATATCATAGAGAACACCTTAGCACCCTGCAATTGGTCAAACAAATCATCAATACGTGGAAACAAGTACTTGTTCTTAATGGTAACTTTGTTCAACTGGCGGTAATTAATGCATATCCGCATAGTCCCATCTTTCTTCTTCACAAATAACACTGGTGCACCCAAGGCGACACACTCGGTCTGACAAACCCCTTTGCTAGCAACTCCTCAAGCTGTTCTTGCAACTCTTTCAACTCTTTTGGTGCCATGCGATAAGGTGGATTAGAGATAGGCTGGGTACCTGAAGCCAAATCTATACAGAAATTGATATCACGATCTGGTGGCATGCCTGGAAGATTAGAAGGAAACACATCAGAGAACTCTCAGACCACGGGCACCGAATCAATCGCAGGAGTCTCTGCAGTAGTATCCCAAACATAAGCTAGATAAGCCAAACAACCCTTCTCGGCTATGTGTCAAGTTTTCAGAAAGGAGATAACCCGACTAGATGTACTGATAGACGAACCCTTCCACTCCAATCTAGGAAACTCTAGCATCGCCAAGGTAACAGTCTTGGCATGGAAATCAAGGATGGAGTGATATGGGGACAACCAATCCATGCCCAGGATAACCTCAAAGTCGGTCATATCAAGCAATAGAAGATCCGCTCTAGTTTTATAACCACAGAAAGTCATGATACAGGATCGATAGACCCGGTCCACAACAACAAAATCTACCACTAGAGTGGACACATAAATAGGAGTACCCAAGGACTCACGAGGAACACCTAGGAAATGAGCAAACAGAGATGAAATATATGCATATATGGACCCTGGATCAAATAGTACTGAAGCATCCCTACCGTAGTTAGAAATAATACATGTGATCACGGCATCTGAGGCCACTGCATCTGGTTTGGCTGGAAAGGAATAGAACCTGATTGGAGCGCCACATGGCTGGCCTCCACCTCTAGGAAGGCCCCTAACCACCTCCCTCCGCCTTTGGGTGGTTGGACGACTGGTGTGGCAGCTGGTGCTGTAATCATAGCCCGCTGACCCTGCTACACTCCCTTGTCCCGAAGCTTGGGGCAGGACCTCCTCACATGACCACGATCCCCGCACTCGAAACAACCTCTCGGTACGGTGGACTGCTGACCTGAAATCTGACCCTGATGGCCTCTATAACCACTGGAGGGACCGTAAATAGCTGGTAGGCGGAATGAACTCTCTGGCATGGCGCTGAAATAAGTCCACACTAGAGCACCCTAAGGAGGCGACGGTGCTGGATATGTGGGCCTGCTAGATTGACCCCCCACAAACTGACCCCTGCCCCCAGCCGAGGCACCACTGAACTCTCCAGAATATAAAATATTCTTATCACTTGTCGCCTGCTCTCGGCTTCGCTGACGAACACCTTCGATCCTCCGATCTATCTCCATAACTAGCCCATAAGAAGTCCCCATCTCAACCTCTCGGGCCATGGTGGCCTGGATACCAGAGCAAAAACCGGCAACAAACCTGCTAGACGACATCGGTAGGAAGTATCATAAGTGCATGGCGAGACAACTTAGAGAACCTCGCCTCATAGTCGGTCACTAGCATCTGGCGCTACTAGAGCTGCTCGAACTGAAATCGCAACTCTTCCCTCCGAGAGGGTGGAATGTATTTGTCTAAGAAGAAGCATTTGAACTGATCCCAAGTCATGGGAGGAGAACCTGCTGGTCTGCCGAGAAGATAAGACTGCCACCATCTACGAGTCCTGCCCTCCAGCTGAAAGGTGGTAAAATCCACCCCGTGGGACTCCAATATTTTCATGTTGTGCAGTCTATCCCTGCACTGATCAATAAAGTCCTGGCGGTCCTCATGCCTCTCACCCCCAAAGACAGGAGGATGAAGCCTGCTTCATCTGTCCAATAATTTTTGCGGATCGCCGGCCGTAGCAAATCTGGGCTCAGGTATGGCTGGTGCAACTGGATGAGCTCCGCCCATGGGTAGTTCACCCGGGGTTTTATATACAGTACATGCATGCCCTGGAGCCTGAGCGGTAGGGGTCTGTGCTCCCCCTCCTGGCTGAAATGTTGCTGGGTCCGCTGGAAATAAACAAGCCTGAGTTATAGAATCCATGAACTATAGCATACTGCCCATGACCTCTTGGAATCTCGGTGCGGACATGAAATCTCCCGGGGCTGGCTCTGTTGCAGGCACCTCCCCTACTCATCAATAATAGGATCCTCTACTGGATCCACTGGTGGAGCAACTGGGGCAACTTTGGGACATCCTCGTTCCTTACCACGAGCTGGAGCCCTCCCTCGGCCTCTGCCTCGACCTCTAGCATCTGGGGAGCAGTTCCTCCACGATCAAGAACCTCCGCCGCACGTATTCTCACCATATGTGAGAGAATAAGAGAAAGATACTTAGCACAACATCAACTGCACGATAGGAGATGAAGAAAGAGTGGTTTTAACACCCTATAGCCTCTCGAAGATAAGTACGGACGTCTTCGCACCGATCCGCAAGACTCTATTAGGCATGCTCATAACTTATGAGACCTACGTGAAGCTAGTGCTCTAATACCAAGTTGTCACGATCAAATTTCTCCCATAGGCTGTGATGGCGCCCAAAGTCGCCGCTAGGCAAGCCAATAGTGAACTGGCCATGTGATTACTCTTTTAATAAGTTTCCAAATAATTAAATTTCATTTATTAAGAGATTAAGGAGTGAAAAATTTAATAAAATAAAACGAAGGCAACTGAGTGGGCAAATATAGTGACATAAGTACTCCAAAAACATAAAGTCTACTAGTATGTATGCCAAGACCTGGTGTCACAAGTGTATGAGCAACTAGTAGAATATACAAAACTCTAGCTACTGTCTGAAATAAAGTAAACAGAAAATAGATACAAAAGAGAGACTCTAGGTGCTACAGAACGGCTCAGGAAGCAGCTCACCACTAAGCCTCGGGGTAACGGGGGTTCACGCCAATATGACCGACAGATGCACCTACCTCATTTCCTGCACGATTAGTGCAGAAGTATAGCGTGAGTACATAAACAACATGTACCCAGTAAGTATCTAGTCTAACTTTGAAAAAGTAGTGACGAGGGGTTGACTTCGACACTTACTATGGGCTAACAATAAAATACAGAAATTCTAAATAAGCATGGGTTACATACACAATAATAAAAACTCAATAACAAGCAGTAAATACATAAATCTTTCACTAACCGTAAATTCCAGGTCAAATTCTGTCATTAATAATAACAACCTCTCGAATATCAAGTATAATTAGGTTCCGTGTATTATTACGCACGATTTAGGCCGAGGTCGTACGTCCCGATCCAGAAAAATATGTACACTGCCGAGGGTCGAGCGGCATGAACCATAGATGCATCTATTCTACTACCGAGGCGTTCGGCCCGCTCCACAAGAAGAAAGGATACTTTATGAACATCCGATTCAAAAAATATTACAAGGCTAATACACAAAGGAGCACAATTTCTATTAATGGTCATGTAACCCACCAAACCTCAAGTGAGTGAAATTCGGTCTTTTTCAATTCCTCTATCAAGTTCCAATATAAATTTGGCACTTTAATTACCAAGTAGGGTGCAAGAATTACAAATATTTCATGACTTGGGTCCTAAACTACCCGGACACAAGCATAATTAGTGGCTACGCACGAACTCTCGTCACCTCGTGCGTACGTAGCCCCCACAAGTAGAAGCAAACAGAAATTTAAAGCACCTATGGGGTAAATTCCCTTTTACAAGGTTAGGCAAGAGACTTACCTCGACTCAAAGATCACTTTCCGGCCACAAATTCACTCTAAAGATCCCACTTTGTGCCAAACAATGCACAACTAGCCAAATGTTATATAAAATAATCAATATACGCTCAAGAGTTAATACTTTAGCTATTAGAGTAATTACCCAACCCACATTGGAAGATTCTTAAAATTTACCCCCGGACCCACGTGCCCGTACTCCAAAAATATTCGAAGAAAATTGTTACCCATAACTTCACGAACTCAAATATATAATTTTCACTCAGTCCCATAACCATTTTGGTGGTTAAATTCCATTTTTATCAAAACCTAGGTTTTTCATCTAAACCCAAAATTCTTATAATTTTACATATTAAAATCTACCCATAATCTATGTATTTAGCTTACATTAGGTAGGAATTACTTACCTTCAAAGTGCTAGGCAAACATCCCTCTTCAAAGAGCTCTATATTCGACCAACAAGTGAGAGAAATAAAGAAATAAGCCTAAGTCTAGACTTAAATGCAAACCTTCTGCCCAGTAGGGCTACTTATCGGGCGGATCGGGCGGTTATATACTATTAACGGTTTGGCTTATCGGTTATCGGCTTTTAAATATATTAATTCGCTAGCCACCCGATAAGATATCGGGCGGATTGGTATCGGTTTAGCTATTATCGGGCGGTTTATCGGCCTAGTTCAATCTGTATTACAGAGGACTATTTTGGTCCTTCATGTTACATCCTATTAGTTGTTATACCAAAATTGACACCTCTAAACACTAGAGAAATCTGCTAGTGCCCACTGACGCTGCTTTCAGTTCACTACAAATATTGGAGCAATGGATGTAATTGCACATGACGCACATACCATTTTCATAAAGATCACATCAATACTAATTTAATATGTAAAGATCTAGATAAAAAATATCTAAAGGCAAAGATGTAAAGATATTTAATTTACACATGCTTAAATCATTATTTGCTAGTACGTGATTAATCCATACACAGAAATAACAAAGAGTACAAAACTTTATACACATATTTACACATGCTTATTAATCACTAATTTACTATCCATATATAGTAACCACTTGAAATATTAACTGTTTTATAATAATGATGAATAAAGATTCTATTAACACTTAACACTTCCTAAAATGGCAAATAGCCAATTACACCTGGCAAAATGAGTCCAGAATACAACTAGAGATAAAATGGAAATTTAGACATAAAATCTATAACAATTGGAGACATCCACAAAATACAACTGCTGCAGCTAACGCCTTACAGAGCTTCAATTTCTGCAGCTTCAAAGTTCAAACAACAACCTAAGAGTCTTTGGAATCACTCTGCAATGGTAGAACCATTTGCATTATTAATAGCATTCACGAAATAACAAATTGCTAACATCCAACAAACTAGCACTATATAACTCAGATGGTAGCAGGCTTGAAATATGACAGCTTGAGGGCACAAGACTTTACAAAATGAGATCAATGAGTTTGCAGATACATCTTAAAATTTGAGCTAATTAGTAGAATTATATAAACTGTTGATCTAAAAATTCATGTTTGTTGTTATTATATTAACATATTAATTAACATTGTATTACAATTCGAATTCTTACCGGATATATTAACACTACACGTCAATTATGGAAGGGTCTTTTCCATCGCTGGCTAAATTTGAAGAAAACAAATTAAAATAATGAGTCGTGTGATAAATATAAGCATATACACAATACTTATATACAACAAATATAGTAACAATATTATTACCTTGTTCAAGCTGCTCGATTTTATCAATATCTTCCTCAACACTAACAGGTTGTTTTAATTTTTCATTTCGAAGCCAATCTTGAAGACACACTAGAGCTTGCACCAATTTAGGAGTTAATGAACTCCTAAATGAATCAAGAAGATGCCCTCCCGTACTAAATGCACATTCGGATGCCACGCTTGAAACCGGAACTGCTAATACATCACGAGCCATCTCCGCAAGAACAGAAAATCTAGCTGAGTTCAATTTCCACCAGAGAAGAACATCAAATTCTTTAGTGTCATCCTCAGTTTCTTCACCAAAATATTTATCTAACTCTGTTTTAGTATCCACACCTCCACTCCCACTTTTTTTTTATATCTTGCATTAGTGATTCTAAAAGTCCTGTATTTTGGGTGCTTACTTGACTGTCAGAAAGCCCGGAAGTAGAAGTGTCCAATGAAGAACAATCTGAAGATGAAGCAAGCACGACACCTTTTGAGCTGGACTTCACATACTCACAAAATAATGAAGTCATGTATTTCTTCACTTCTACTTGTATAGTTGCCCCCGGATCTTCACCAAACATCTTTACAAGTGCATAACCAACTGATTCGAGCTTGTAACGTGGATCCAAAATACATGAGATGAAAATTATCTTGTTCATTTTCCCTGGATCATCCCAATACTTATTAAACTTTTCCTTCATCTTCTTTGCCATTTCACTTAAAACTGTATCTTCATTTGCTATCAATTGCTTCAAATAAACAGCAACCGCACAAATTTCAAGAAAATGAATATTCGATGTAACATAACGTGATCCAGATATTTTCAAAGTAAGAAGATAGAAGATTTCAAGAAACTTTGTAATTCTTTTTACATTCTCCCGATCACTACTCAAAAGTTCATGGAATTCCAACTTCAATATAAGAATGCTCAAGATAATGTCTTAGGCCAATTTTACTAGATGCATAATGTGAAAATGTACTTTCAAATTCAACAGCCCTACGCAACATCAAGTAGGTGAAATTCCACCTAGTTGGAACATCCAAGAACAAAGTTTTTTTACAATTGAGTTGTTCATCATCAAAACATTCTTGAAACCTCTTCAACATCGCAGGAGACTGCCTAACATATCTCACTGCATGCCTAACACGTTCAATAGACACTAATGATTCTTTTAAACCATCCTGGACCACAAGATTCATGATGTGAGTCATACATCTCATGTGAATGTGATTACTGTTCATCAAATTAGTTCCCATTTTTGTTAATTGCTTAGACAATTCTTTTACTATCACATCATTGGAGCTTGCATTATCAACTGTGACAGTGAAGATCTTATTTATCCCCCACTCACGTAAGCACCTACCAATACCATTTGCCATATCTTTGCCTTTATGACTAACAATAGGATAAAAATTAATTATTCTTTTATGCATATTCCATTCACTATCAATCCAATGGGCAGTGATACACATATAATTGATTCTTTGTATAGAATTCCAGGTATCAGTGGTAATACATACTCTTTGTTTCGTTTCTATAAAAGACCTCTTCAACTTTTGCTTTTCTTCATTAAAAAGATCAAAACAATCCCTAGTTACAGTACTACAGGAAGGAATCCAAAAATAAGGTTGCGCCACTTTCATAAAGTCTCTAAAACCTTCTTTCTCAACAAAGCTGAAAGGAAGCTCATCAACTATTACCATACGACATAACGCCTTCCTACACTCTTCTTGATCAAATTTCCAAGTAACAACAGCTACGTCACCCTGACTACCCCCGGAACAGATTGAAAACCTAAATTTGATTTTTTTTTATCAACAATAGCAGGGCGTTTAGGACATTTAAACATATGAGAAAGAAGTGTCGACGTACCGTCCTTGGTCTTAAAATAATACTCAATAAAGCAATAGTCACATTTTGCTTTTGTACTCCCTTCGGAAGTAATAATTTCTGTAAAATGATCCCACACAATAGACCTTTTTTTCCTTTTTTGGTTATATTTGACTTTGTTGTTTCAGATTGGCTTATTGTATTTGAATTAGAAGTCCCACTTTCACCCATCATCTTATCACTTTGTATATTTTCAGCCATGCTATGAGTCACTATAACAAGAAAAGAAAAGAAAAGGAATGAAAATAACCATTTCCTTAACAAATATTTAAACAAAAACTATTAAAATCGATCTCAAAACAGCACAAGGCAGAGAAGGCAACAGTTGGAATTTCAACAAGAAAAGAAACTTACCATATGCTGCTCTGGGCTCTGGCTATGACGACAGGGAGAGGCGAGTTGGCGAGAGGGAGAGGCGAGATAGAGAGGCAAGTTAGCGAGAGGGAGACAGTGAGTCTGGTGCTCTGGCTGCTGGGTGTAATACTGAAATTAACACTTTTAGACGTTAGGGTTTCTATTTTCTAATGTCTCAAATCTTAATGCCTAATAGAGTGTTGGTAAAGAAGGGTACTGGACAAGTGGACAACTGTAAAGAAATACTTTTGCTTGTATAATGCCACGACCCCCGATAAGAAAGGGATTTTTATTACTTATTTAATATACATATTACATATATATTCTTAACGGGTTAACGGTTATCCGTTAAGAAAATTGAATAATTTGTTCCCAAATCGATAAGCCGTTAATAAAAAAAATTTAATCCGTTCCACATCCGTTAAACCGTTAACCTGATACTAATAAGCCATTTTTGCGGTTCGGTTTTCGGTTTTCGATTTCAGTTCGGTTTTGAACACCCCTACTGCCCAGCACCTGAGACCATGGTCAGGCTGCCCCGTCCGCACCTGCGGACCACTTCATCGCAGAAGCGACTTCACTTCTGCGGAAATGCTTCGCTTCTGTGGAGCATGCTGACCCCTTCCCTTTCCACTTCTATGAGCAAGGTGTTGCATCTGTGGTGCCGCTTCTGAGGCCATTCCACCACAGGTGCGAACGCACCAGATGACATGCACCGGCAGCTCTTCTCCAAATTCAAAACTTGATCCGCGTATTGTCTGAATAGTACCTGAGGCCCTCGGGGCTTTGCCCAAGCATACCAACAAGTTTGTAAACATAAAAGGAACTCGCTCGCACCCTCGGAATGCGAAAAGCAATATTAAAACTAAGAATCGCAACCCAAGACCAATAAAATCAACTTATGAACTTGAAATTCTTCCAACTTACTCTGAACGCGCCGATTCATACTCAAACTACTCGGAATGACACCAAATTTTGTGTGCAGGTCTTAAATAACCATACAAAACTATTCTTAGGCTCAGAATGCCAAACGGACCTCGATAACACCAAAACTAACTCCAAACTAAATTTAAAGAACTTTAAAACCTTCAATGCGCCAACTTTCAACTTTATGCGCCAAAATACTTCCGGGTCATCCAAAACCCAATCCTCCAGTTCACAAGAATGGCGTTCTACCACTGAGCTATAGGGGCTTGTGTTCCCTGTTGTTAAAAATAAAAATTTAGAAACATAAATCTAGAACAAATTAAATAGCATCAATATAGAAACCTCCTCCAAGAATCTCGTGTTCTCACTTATATACTCCAAACAACCTCTACAATAAATGCATTTTTATTTAGAGCAATTTACGCTATATACCTACTTAACACAAATTAATTACCCATTTTTACCTACTCTCAAAATAGTTACACTATACATCTAGCCGACCAAAAATATTTACCTGTGTACTCATTTTTCTTATTCATTCTTCTATTGCAACTATGCAGTTTAAAGTTGCACTATACCTTTTCCCTATATTTGTCTTCTCCCTTTATTTTTCTTCACTTTTGGAAATTGGATTATCTCCATCCATATAATATCTGATCTATCCACCTTTTCTATCCTCTCTTTTTCATGTATTCCATAAAAACAAAGCTAGAAAGTAAATCTATAAAAAACTTAGGGTTTCAATAGCTTCTTCTCAAAATTCTCAATCTCATTGAGTTAGATAGATTTTGGCTTTCTCTATATGAAATTTTCATATGTTTGAAGATCAACCATTGCTTAGCTTGAAGCTCTTTAATATGAATTATTGACTTGAAGATTTTATTGTTTAATTCAAAGTGGGTGTGACAATATGTTATCTATAATACCTTTGGAAAGTTAATACTGAAATTTGGTTGCATTTGGAGCTCCATTGAGGTGATTATTTGAATTAAAATTTTGAAGACGTTCTTCCATTTTCGAGCTTGAAGCTTTTAATCTGAAGAAGAAACATAATTACTCAATAATATATCGTTACAGTATACAATATACTATAAAAGTATATTGATTTATTTTATAGTTTACTGCTACAAATAATTTAGCAGTACATACAATAAGAATAGTATACAATATACTACAATAGTTTATTATAATAGTATACAATATACTGCAATAATATATAATATGTTGCAACAGTATATCATTATAATTGGACCATTTTCTAGATTTTCAAAATTTTCAGGCCCTTTTCAAATTTTAAACGACGTTTTCATGGTGGAGATTTTGCAGTAAATTTTTTAAATTTGGGTTAAAGTTGAGTTGACTAGAGAAGAAGAATTTGTATTGTATACCAAAATGATATACTATATACTATTTTGGTATACAGTTTATGTAACGACCCGACCGGTTGTATTGCTTCCTAAATAAGACTCCATGTATATGGTTTTACTATTTTATGACTTGCGGGGATGGCTAGTTCGGGATTTGTAAGGGTTCGGATTAAAATCGAAACACTTAGTTCCTTAAGGTTGGCAAAAAGGGCAAAGTTTGACTTTGGTCAACGTTTTAAGTAAACACCCTCGGAACCGTGATTTGATGGTCCTAATAGGTTTGTATGATAATTTTGGACTAAAGCGTATATTCTGATCGGGTTTTGGATGACCCGGGAACGTTTCGGCACTTAAGGTTGAAAGTTTGTTATTGAAGGTTTAAAAGTTCTTTAAATTTGTTTTAGAGTAGGTTTTGGTGATATCGAGGTCCGTTTGGGATTCCGGGCCTGGGAATAGTTTTGTTTGGTGATTTAAGACTTGCACGCAAAATTTGGTGTAAGTTGGATGAACTTGAAGTTCATAAGTTGATTCAATTTGGTTTGGGGTGTAATTCTTAGTTTTGATATTGTTTTCCGCATTCTGAGGGTGCGAGCGAGTCCGTTTTATGATTTCAAACGTGTTGGCATGTTTGGACGATTCACGGAGGTCGATTAGCCATGGGTGAATAGCTGAAGCACCCAGCTTCTGGTGTAACCGCACCTGCGGAGGGCCAACCGCAGGTGCGAGCGCACAGAAGCAGCCCAACATGGCAGCCAGAAACCATAGATGCGAACATGGCCATCACAGATGCGCGACGTAGAAGCGGTCAAGGGACCGCATAAGCGAGACTTGTGCAGGTGCGACTCATCTGCTGTTGGAGCGGCCTCGCAGAAGCCACCCTTATTCCGAAGATGCGGACTTAGGCCAACTAAGGGAGGTATGCATCTGCGATGAACCTTCCGCAGAGGCAGCCAAGGGACCGCAGATGCGGAAGTCTTAGAGGTAGAATGGTCCATTTAATGCGTGACTTAGACGATTTTAACTCATTTTCTTTCACCTCTTGGGGCGATTTTGGAACTCTTGGAGAGGGGTTTTCACCTAGTACTTGGAGGTAAGTAAATTCTATCGAATTTGAATTAAATACATAGATTAAGGGTAGATTTTAATATATCAATTATGGAAATTATGGGTTTAGATGAAAAATCTAGGTTTCGATAACAATGGGATTTAACCACGGAAATGGTTAGGGAATTGAGTAAAAATTATATATTTGAGTTTGTGAGGTTATGGGTAACAACTTTCTTCAAATATTTCCGGACACGTGGGCCCGGAGACGTATTTTAGGAATCTTTCAATTAGGGTTGGGTAATCACTCTAATAGTTAGAATATGAACTTTAGAACATGTATTGATTAGTTTATATAACATTTCACTAGTTTTGGATTGTTCGGCACCGAGTTGGGGCTTTAGAGTAAAATTGTGATCGTAAAGTGAGCCTTGAGACGAGGTAAGTCTCTTGTCGAACCTTGTAAGAGAGAATTTACCCCCATAGGTGCTTTAAATTAATTTTTGCTTCTAATTGTGGGGGCTGCGTACGCACGAGGTAACGAGAGTCCGTTCGTAGCTACTATTTATGCTTATGTCCGGGTAGCTTAAGACCCAAATCATGGATTACTTGTAATGTTTTCACCCTATTTGTTAATTTAATTGCCCAAATTATATTAGAACTTGTTAGAAGAATTGTAAAAGACCGAATTTTACTTACTTGAATTTTTAGCGGATTACTTGACCGTTAATGGAATTTTTATTATATTGTGTATTAACCCTATTATAACGTTTAAGTCAAATGCTTATAAAGTATCATCTCTTCTTGTGGAGCGGGCCGAACGCCTCGGCAGTAGATAGATGCATCTATGGATTATGTTGCACGTCCCTCGGTAGTGTACATGTTATTCTGGATCGGGCCGTACGACTTCGACATAAATTGTGCTTAATAATACTCGGAGCCTAATCATACTTGATACTATTTTGTGTCTTATGAGGTTACACATATCAATGACGGGAATTTATTAAATTGTGAAAGAATTATTTGCTCCTGCTTGTTAATGGATATTTATTATTAATTACATAACTCATGCTTTTTTAGAATTTCTGTATTCATATTGTTAGCTCGTAGTAATTGTCGAAGTCGACCTCATCATCACTACTTCTTCGAGGTTAGACTAGATACTTACTGGGTACATGTTGTTTATGTACTCACGCTACATTTCTACACTAATCATGCAAGATCTGAGGCAAGTACATCTGGCGGTACTATCGGTGCGCATCCTAGATATCTCGAGGCATAGTGGTGAGCTACTTCCTGAGCTGTCCGCAACACCTAGAGTCTCTCCTTTACATTTATTTCTATCTATTTTCAATTCAGACAATGGCTAGAGTTTTGTATATATATTAGTGCTCATACACTTGTGACACCATGTCTTGGCACACACACTAGCAGGCATATGGTTTTGGATTATTCTATGGTTATGATTGCAATCAGCTGCTTTCGTCTATTTATTTACAAAGTTCTGATTTCTTAACCTTTTTATTTAATGGAATTTAATCACTTGAAAACTTATTAAAAGAGAAATAACATGGTGTAATTCACCGTTGGCTTGCCTAGCGGTAGCATTGGGCGCCATCACGGCCTATAAGTGAATTGGATCATGACAACATGGTATCAGAGCACTAGATTCACGTAGGTCTCACAAGTTATGAGTAGGCCTAATAGAGTCTTGCGGATCAGTGCGGAGATGTCGGTACTTATATTCGAGAGGCTATAGGGTGTTAGGAAACTACTCTTTCTTCATATCCTATCGTGCAGTTGATGTGGTACTAAGTATCTTTCTCTTATTCTCTCACAGATGGTGAGAACGCACGCAGCGAATGTTCCAGACCATGGAGGAACTGCTCCCACTGTTGCTAGAGGCTGAGGGAGGGCTCCAGCCCATGGTAGGGGATGAGGATGTCCCAGAGTTGCCCCAGTTGTTCAACCAGTGGATCCAGTAGAGGATCCTATTATTGATGAGCAGGTGGAGGTGCCTGCAGCAGAGCCATCCCCGATGGATTTCATGTCCGCATCGGGATTCCAGGAGGTCATGGGCCGTATGCTACAGTTCAGGGATTCTATGACGTAGGCTGGTTTATTTCCAATAGATCCAGCCACATCTCAGGCGGGAAGGGAGCATAGACCCCTACCGCTCAGGCTCCAGGGCATGCAGCTGTCGCATATCAGACTCCGGGCGCACTACCCGTGGGCAGAGCTTATCCAGTTGAAGCAGCTATACCTGAGCCCAGACCAGCTGCGGCCAGCGATCCGAAGAAGCTATTGGACAGATGGACTAGGCTTCATCCCCAGTCTTCAGAGGTGAGCGACATGAGGACCCCAGGACTTTATTGATCGGAGGAGGGACAAACTACACAACATAAGGATATTGGAGTCCCATGGGGTCGATTATACCAATTTTCAGCTGGAGGGAAGGGCCCGTAGGTGGTGGCAGTCATATCTTCTCGGCAGACCAGCAGATTCTACTCCCATGACTTGGGACCGGTTCACCCATATTTTCCTGGACATGTATATTCCACCCTCTCAGAGGGAAGAGTTACGGTTTCAGTTCAACAGCTCCAGTAGGGTCAGATGTCAGTGTTCGAATATGAGGTGAGGTTCTCTGATGCAGAGAGAGTGTGAAGGTTTGTTGCAGGTTTTCACACTGGCATTCAGGCCACCATGACCTGAGAGGTTAAGATAGAAACTTCTTATAAGCTAACTGTAGATATAGCTCAGAGGATCGAGGGTGTACGTCAGCGTAGCCGGGAGTAGGCTACGAGGGATAAACGATTTCGGTATTTGGGAGAGTTCAGAGGTGCCCCGGCTGGGGGCAGAGGCCAGTTTGTGAGGGGTCAGTTTAGCAGGCCCACATATCCAACACCGCCACCTCCTCGAGGTACTCTAGTGCGACCGTATTTGAACGCCATGCCAGAGAGCTCCTACCGCCCACCAGTTATTCAGTGTTCCTCTAGTGGGTATTTAAGCCATCAGCGTCAGACTTCAGGTCAGAAGCTCACCGTACCTAGTGGTTGTTTCGAGTGCGGGGATCTCAGTCATATGGGAAAGTTGTGCCCCAGGCTTCGGAGCAAGGTAGTGCAGTAGGGTCAGTAGCCTATGATTACAGCACCAGCTACTCCACCAGAAGTTCGGCCGCCCAGAGGCAGAGGTCATGTGGGTAGGGGCCATCTTAGAGGTGGAGGCCAGTCAGGTGGAGGCCAGTCAAGTGTCGCTCCAGCTAGGTTCTATGTTTTTCCGGCCAAACAAGATATAATGGCCTCAGATGCTGTGATCACATGTATTATTTCTGTCTATGGTAGGGATGCATTAGTACTATTTGACCCAGGATCTACATATTCATATGTTTCATCTCTGTTTGCTCATTTCCTGGGTATTCCTCGTGAGTCCTTGGGTACTCCTGTTTATGTGTCCCCTCCCGTGGGCAATTCTATTGTAGTGGATCGGATCTACCTGTCCTGCATTGTTACATTCTGTGGTTATGAGACTAGAGAGGATCTTCTGTTGCTCGATATGACCGACTTTGAGGTCATCCTGGGCATGGACTGGTTATCTCCATATCACGCAATCCTTGATTTCCATACTAAGACTATTACCTTGGTGATGCCAGAGTTTTCTAGATTGGAGTGGAAGGGTTCATCTGGCAGTACATCTAGTTGGGTTATTTCTTTTCTGAAGGCTCAACACATAGGCGAAGAAGGGTTGTTTGGTTTATCTAGCCTATGTTCGGGATACTACCATAGAGACTCCGACGATTGATTCAATGCCCATGGTATGGGAGTTCTTCGATGTGTTCCCTTCTGATCTTCCAGGCATGCCACCAGATTGTGATATCGATTTCTGTATTGATTTGGCTCCAGATACCCAGCTTATATCTATCCCATCGTACCTCATGGCTCCGATAGAGTTGAAGGAGTTAAAGAAGCAACTTGGGGAGTTGCTAGCAAAAGAGTTCATCAGGCCAAGTGTATCGCCTTGGGGTGCACCAGTGTTATTTGTGAAGAAGAAATATGGGACTATGTGGATGTGCATTGATTACTGCAAGTTGAACAAGATCACCATCAAGAACAAGTACACGTTGCCGCATATTGATGATTTGTTTGACCAGTTGTAGGGTGCCAGGGTGTTCTCTAAGATCGACTTGAGATCAGGGTACCATCAGTTAAAGATTCAGGATTTTAATGTTCCGAAGACGTCTTTTCGGACTAGATATGGCCATTATGCGTTTCTAGTGATGTCCTTTGGCTTGACCAACACCCCGAAGAAGTTTATGCATTTGATAAACCGGGTGTTCAGGCCATACATTGATTCGTTTGTCATTGTCTTCATTGATGACATTATGATCTACTCACGTAGCATGGAGGAGCGCGAGCAGCATTTGAGAGTGGTGCTTCAGACCTTGCGGGAACAGAAGCTATATGCTAAGTTCTCCAAGTGCGAGTTTTGGCTAGATTCTGTAGCATTCTTGGGGCATGTTGTATTAGGCGAGGGCATTAAGGTTGAACCCAAGAAGATTGAGGTAATTTAGAGTTGTCCTCATCCTACCACGGCGATTGAGATTAGGAGATTCTTGGGATTAGCAAGTTATTATCGTCGGTTTATGAAGGGCTTCTCATATATTGTAGCACCTTTAACTAGATTGACCCAGAAGGGTGCTCCGTTCCAATGGTCTGATGATTATGAGGTGAGCTTTCAGAAGCTCAAGACTGCATTGACTTCAACACCAGTGTTGGTGTTGCCTTCTGGTTCAGGGATGTATATTGTGTATTGCGACACTTCACACATTGGTTTGGGTTGTGTACTGATGCAGGAGGGGCAAGTTATTGCATATGCTTCACGTTAGCTGAAGCCCCAGGAGAAGAATTACCCTGTACACGATTTGGAGTTGGCTGCAATTGTCCATGCACTTAAGATCTGGAGGCATTATCTTTATGGAGTGTCCTGTGAGGTTTACATCAATCATCGTAGCTTGCAACATTTGTTCAAGCAGATGGATCTCAATTTGAGGCAGCGCAGGTGGCTTGAGTTACTAAAAGATTATGATATTACCATCCTTTATCATCAAGGCAAGGCTAATGTAGCTGCAGATTCCTTGAGCAGAAAGGCGGAGAGTATGGGTAGTTTGGCATTCATCCCAGTAGAGGGGAGACCACTAGCTTTGGACATTCAGTCTTTGGCTAACAGACTTATAAGGTTGGATATTTCATAGACCAGTCAAGTTCTTGCATGCGTCGTTGCTCGGTCTTCACTATTCGAGCATATCAAGGCTCGCCAGTTTGATGATCCGCACTTGTTGGTTCTCAAAGAGATGGTACTACAGGATGATGCCAAGGAGGTTGCTCTCGGTGTGGATGGTGTTCTGCGACTCCAGTGTCACCTATGTGTTCCAAATGTTGATGGCTTGAGGGAGAAGATTCTAGAAGAGGCATACAGCTCACGGTATTTTATTCGTCCAGGTACTACAAAGATGTATCATGACTTGAGACAGCATTATTGGTGGCGGCGGATGAAGAAGGACATAGTTGAGTATGTGGCGAGGTGCCTAAATTGCCAGCAGGTCAAGTATGAGCATTATAGGCTAGGTGGCCTACTTCAGCAGATGACTATACCTGAGCGCATTACTATGGACTTCGTAATTGGGTTGTCGCGGACCTTGCGGAAGTTTGATACAGTTTTGGTCATTGCCGATAGGTTGACCAAGTCGGCACACTTCATTCCTGTTGTGACCACGTACTCTTCAGAGAGGTTGGCCCAGATTTATATTCAGGAGATTGTTTGGTTATATGGTGTACCTGTTTCTATTATATCAAATAGAGGTCCTCAGTTTACTTCACATTTTTGGAGGGCAGTACAAAGTGAGTTGGGGACCCGCGTAGAGCTCAACACAACCTTTCATCCGCAGACCGACGGGTAGTCGGAGCGGACAATGCAGATCTTGGAGGATATGCTCAGAGAATGTGTTATTGACTTTAGAGGGCAGTGGGATCGATTCTTGCCTTTGGCCGAGTTTGCTTACAACAACAGTTATCAGTCCAACATAGAGATGGCCCCATTTGAGGCTTTATATAATGGGCGATGTCGTTCTCCCATCAGATGGTTTGAGCCCGGCGAGGCTAAATTGTATGGGCACTAATTTGGTGAAGGATGCTTTGGAAAAGGTAAAGTTGATTCAGGAGCAACTTCGGACAGCACAGTCAAGACATAAGAGTTATGCGGATCAGAAGGCAAGTGATATATCTTTTATGGTGGGCGAGAAAGTTCTCGCCGATGAAAGGGATCATGAGGTTCGGAAAGAAGGGAAAGTTGAGCCCAAGGTTCATAGGTCCATTCGAGGTGTTGAGACGAGTTGGGGAGGTTTCTTATGAGCTTACTTTGCCTCCCAGTCTATCGGGAGTTTATTCGGTTTTCCATGTGTCTATGCTCCGCAAGTATCATGCCGACATGACGCATGTGTTGGACTACAACACGGTTCAATTAGAGGAGAGCATGGGTTATGAGGAGGAGCCAACTGCCATTGTTGACAAACAAGTTCGCCAGTTGAGGTCCAAGAAGCTTTCTGCAGTAAAGGTTCAGTGGAGGGGTCAACCAGTCAAGGAGGCGACTTGGGAGGCCTAGGAGGACATGCGGAGCAGATATCCACACCGGTTCAGCACTTCATGTATGATTCTAGACCCGTTCGAGGACGAACATTTGCTTAAGAGGTGGAGAATGTAACGACCTGACCGATCGTTTAGCTTCCTAGGAACCCGTTTCCCTAAATAAGACTCCTCGTATGTACTTTTACTGTTTTATGACTTGCGGGGGATGACTATTTCAGAATTCGGAAGGGCTCGGGTTGAAATCAGAACACTTGGTTCCTTAAGGTTGGCAAAAATGGTTAAGTTTGACTTTGGTCAACATTTTGAGTAAATGACCTCGGAACTAGGAGTTGATGGTCCCAATAGGTTCATATGATGATTTTGGACTTGGGTGTATGTTCGGATTAGGTTTTGGATGACCCAGGAGTGTTTCGGCGCTTAAGGTTGAAAGTTTGCTTATTGAAGGTTTAAAAGTTCTTTAAATTTGGTTTAGAGTAGGTTTTGGTGTTATCGAGGTTCGTTTGGTATTCCGAGCTTAGGAATAGTTCTGTATGGTGATTTAAAACTTGCACGCAAAATTTGGTGTCATTCCGAGTAGTTTAAGTATGTTTCGGCGCGTTCAGAGTAAGTTGGAAGAACTTGAATTTCTTAAGTTAATTCAATTCGGTTTGGTGTGTAATTCTTAGTTTTGATGTTGTTTTCTGCATTCTGAGGGTGCGAGCGAGTCCGTTTAATGATTTCAAACTTGTTGGCATGTTCAGACGGGGACTCGGGGGCCCCGCATGCCATTCGGACGATGCGCGGAGGTTGCTTAGCTATGGGTGAACAGCTGAAGCACCCACCTTCTGGTGTAACCGCAGATGTGGACAAGGAGACCGCAGATGCGCGACCGTAGAAGCGAGACTTGCGCAAGTGCGGCCCAACTACCGCAGGGGCGGCCTCGTAGAAGAGACCCTCATTCTGCAGATGCGGACTTAGGCCAGCCAAGGGAGGACCGCATCTGCGATGATCCTTTCGCAGATGCGGCCCAATGATCGTAGATGCGGAAGTCCTGGAGGCAGAATGGTCCATTTAATGAGGGACTTAGACGATTTTGACTCATTTTCTTTTACCTTTTGGACGATTTTGGAGCTCTTGGAGAGGGGCTTTCACCTAGAACTTGGAGGTAAGTAAATTCTATCTAATGTGAGTTAAATACATAGATTAAGGGTAGATTTTAACATGTAAATTGTTGAAAGTATGGGTTTAGATGAAAAACCTAGATTTTGATAAAAATGGGATTTAACCACGAAAATGGTTAGGAAATTGAGTGAAAATTATATATTTGAGTTCGTGAGGTTATGGGTAACAACTTTCTTTGAATATTTCCGGAATCTGAGCACGTGGGCCCGGGGACGAATTTTAGGAATCCTTCAATCGGGGTTGGGTAATCACTCTAATAGTTAGAATATGAACTTGCGAACATGTATTGATTAATTTATATAACATTTAACTAGTTTTGGATTGTTCGGCACCGAGTTGGGGATTTAGAGCAAAATTGTGACCGGAAAGTGAGCTTTGAGATGAGGTAAGTCTCTTGTTTAACCTTGTAAGAGGGAATTTACCCCATAGGTGATTTAAATCAATATTTGCTTCTAATTATGGGGGCTACGTACGCACGAGGTGACGATTGTCCGTGCGTAGCTACTATTCATGCTTATGTTCGGGTAGCTTAGGACCCAAATCATGGATTACTTGTAATGTTTGCACCCTATTTGTTAATTTAAGTGCCCAAATATTATTAAAACTTGTTAGAGGAATTGTAAAATATCAAATTTCACTTACTTGCATTTTTAGCGGATTACTTGATCGTTAATAGAAATTTTATTATATTGTGTATTAGCCATGTTATAACGTTTAAGTCAAATGCTTATAAAGTAGCCTCTCTTCTTGTGGAGCCGGCCGAACGCCTCAGTAGTAGATAGATGTATCTATGGATCATGTCGCGCGTCCCTCGGCAGTGTACACGTTATTCTGGATCGGGCCGTACGACCTCGGCATAACTCATGCTTAATAATACTCGGAGCCTAATCATACTTGATATTATTTTGTGGCTTATGAGGTTACACTTATCAATGGCGGGGATTTATTTGGATTTTATTAAATTGTTAAAGAATTATTTGCTCCTGCTTGTTAATGGATTATTATTATTAATTACTTAACTCATGCTTATTTGGAATTTCTGTATTCATATTGTTAGCCCATAGTAAGTGTCGAAGTCAACCCCCTCGTCACTACATCTTTGAGGTTAGACTAGATACTTACTGGGTACATGTTGTTTATGTACTCACACTACACTTCTGCACTAATCGTGCAGGATCTGAGGCAGGTGCATCCGGCGGTACTACCAGCGCGCATCCCAGATATCCTGAGGCTTAGTGATGAGCTACTTCCTGAGCCGTCCGCATCACCTAGAGTCTCTCCTTTATATTTATTTCTGTCTATTTTCAGTTCAGACATTGGCTAGAGTTTTGTATAATTTATTAGTGCTCATACACTTGTGACACTAGGTCTTGGCACACACACTAGCAGGCATATGGTTTTGGATTATTCTATGGTTATGATTGCACTCAGCTGCTTTCGTCTATTTATTTACAAAATGCAGTTTCTTAACCTTTTTATGTAATGGAATTTAATCACTTGAAAACTTATTAAAAGAAGTAACATGTTGTAATTTACTCTTCGCTTGCCTAGCAGTAGTGTTGGGCGCCATCACAACCTATATGAGAATTGGATCGTGACAGTTTATTCCAACCGTATACTATTATAGTATACTATATAATATAATAGTACACTATTACAATGGTCCTTTTTGATTTTTTTGAATTTTTCATTGAGTTATTTTTTAACTTTTCAACAGAGTTCTCATTTTTTTTTTATCTTTTTCTTAAACCAAAATATTTAGTTTGAAATATTTGATTGGAGGTAGTGGCTACAGTTTGAGTTAATTTGGTGGAAAGTTTGGAGTAGATTTTTGAAATTCAGTTGAACTAGCGAAGAAAACTAATTACTATATATAAAAATAACATACTATATACTATGGTGGTATATAATATTTAATTCATTAGTGTATAATTTATTGTGTTGAACTGGTGAAGAAGAATTTGTAATATATACCAAAATGATATACTATATACCATTTTGGTATAAAGTTCATTCCAACGGTATACTATTACAGCATACTATATAATATAACAGTATACTATTACAATTTGGTCCTTTTAAAAAAAAAAAATTCATTGAGTTATATTTCAACTTTTCAACAGAGTTCTCATATTTTTTTAATTTTTTTCTTAAATCAAAATATTTAGTTGAAATATTTGATTGGAGATTGTGGTTGAATTTGAGTCAATTTGGTGAAAATTCTAGAGTAGATATTTAAAATTTAGTTTGAAATTGAGTTGAATTAGCGAAGAAGACTAATTTGTACTATATACAAAAATAACATACTATATACCATTTTGATATATAATATTTAATTCAATAGTGTATAATTTATTATAATAGTATACTATTACAGTATATGGTATAATGTAACAATATAGTTAAATTTGGTATTTGTTTAATTTTTGTTTAAAAATTGAACTAGTCTTTTTTAATTTTCTAACAGAGTTCTCGATATCATATACCCCGTATATAGCATGTGTGTATCATAGTATACTGCAATAATATACTTCAACTACTATTAATATATTATTTTCGATATACTTTATGCAAAAGTAAGTTATTTCTAATAATTAATATATGTATATAATATAAATAAATAAAAAGAACAAAATAAAGGAGCCACAATGTGTGCAGAATTAGATTATGAAAAAAGAAATAAAAAATAATTTGAAATAATGATAAATAATAATTAAAAAAATAAAAGCAAAAGAAGAGAAGAGAAAATAGTTATAATGTATAAGTTGTTCTAATAATTGAATTAAAAATTAAGAAAAAAAGGAAAAAAAGAAAAAAAATGTATATTATAATAGTTAAATTAAAAAAAAAAGATGAACCAATATTTATTTTATCAATTATATTTTCTTATTGTATAAAAAAAGAATAATAAAAAAGAGAAAAAAAGTCAATGAAATTAGATTATGAAGAGAAAAGGAAAATAAAAGAAAAAAGGAGTTAAATGAAATTAGGAAAGGAACAACAAATAAAGAAAAAAAATTAAAAAAATAAAGAGTAGCCAAAATTTGGACAAAAAATAAATGAACTAAAAAGAAGAAAAAATAAAAAAAATGAGAAAAAAAGAAAAGAAGGAAAAAAGAAAAGAAGCGGAGAGATAAAAAAAGAAAAGGAGAAAAAGAGGAAATTACCTACAAAAGCTACCACAGGTATGAAATATAATTAGTTTGATAGGTAGAAAAGTAAATGGGTAAGTAAGGGTAAATAGTTTTGTTTTTGTGGGTAATTGAGTCATTAACTCATTTTATTTACACTCATTGGGGCCTTTTGATGAAAAGGTCATGTGGGGCTAGGTTCCGTCCCCTACTATTAAAAAGTAGTCGGAACATCATAGCAAACAACGGAAGAGTAAAAGACAAGAATTATCGAAATATGTAGATTTAAGATATTTGGAAAGTTGGAAAGTTTGGACCTAAATGAGAAGATTTAACCCCTGAATGAGAAGTTAGAAAAAGAAAAGCTAAGAAATGAAAGAAGTGCAGTGCGTGGATCGAACATGCGACCTTCAGATCTTTAGTCTGACACTCTCCCAACTGAGCTATCCCCCAAAGTTGGATATGGTACTCTAAAGAAGATGGCCTAGCTGATTGGGCCATGATCGGACGCCATGCCGCACACATGGTGGCACTGTGCTGGAAATTATGATGAAATTATGGTAATGTCTCAAATGAGATGGCCTAGCCGATCGGACCGAGATCGGACTCCGTATAAGAATACAGAGTTATTGTGAATTGTGGAATATCGGTACTAAAGGTCACCCAAGCTAATAATATGAAAATTGTCTTGAAAACGTATATGATCCTTAACTTGTTGTTTTACTATTATTTATAGCCCTTATTGAATTCTTGATTGTTCCTCTTGTATTATTATTCATTCTATTCGACGGTAGTAACGTCCCTTTTGACAGAGACGTTGCATCTTTAAATGGATGCAGGTGGTTACATAGCAGACAGTGTTGATCACAGATAGGGTTGCATCCTCTTCTCAGCGGACTCGGTGAGCCCCATTTCATTCCGGGATCATGTATTGTACCTTTTGTTTATATTATGGTCACTTTTTGAGGTATAGTCAGGGCTTTGTTGCCGGCACCATCTTTACTCTTTTTTGCATCTTTTGAGGCTCCGTAGACACTATGTGGATTGTACATGGGTGCTTAGAAAGGTCAAACGGATTATGTCATATTTTGGATTTTGTTTCCACTAAATCTCAAAATGTATGTATTTTGAAACTTAACAGGGAAGTAGCAAGAAAATCAAACGGTTTAATGTTGTATGTATGAATTTCCTTCTTCCTGATTAAGGAAATCACGTCTTTTCTTGATCATGGGTTAATTGGGTAGAAAGTATCTAACAAGCTTGCTCGGCCGGGTTCACTCGGTTGAGCACCGGTCGTGCTTCCCGAGGTTGGGGCGTGACAAACTTGGTATTAGAGCCTAAGGTTTTAAAGTGTCCTAGGATGTCTCGGAGCCTTGTCTAGTAGAGTCCTTCTTATCGGTGTGTTGTCGACCACATCTATAAGTTGGTGGCTACTTGGACATTTAGGAACAATACCCTTCTTTGATATTCTTGATCGTGCGATGAAACTAAATGTGCAACTGTTCCTCCTCTAACTCGTGCATTCCTTTAACTTTCAGTATATGGCACCTAAGAAGAAAGCAAGAACTGGCCAAGGAGCCAACGCCGCCTTAGGAGTGGCAGTGGACCCATTATTTGATGATACAGGTGAACACCCGAGGGATGAGGATAATCCCCCGACTGCTACACTACCTGATTCCACTACACCGGCCCAGGCCACACCAGTTCCTACATCTACTAAGGGTGCGATGGTTCCTCCACTAGGTATTCCGATTCCACCTCCAGCCCCAGTGTCCGGCTCTGGTATTTATGATAGGGATCTTAGGGGAGCTATTCAGATGCTAACACAAATAGTGGCTTCTCAAGCCGAGAGATCAAATATTGCACCCACTTTGTCTAGCAAACAAGGAATTCTACTAGTTCTAGGGTGAACAGATTTATGTAGTTGGATCCTCCGGTGTTCATAGGTGTTAATTCCAAGGATGACCCCCATGACTTCATTTATGATATGCATAAGACTCTTTGTGTAATGCGCGCTACTGAGATGGAGGGAGTGGAGTTGGCCGCCTATCGTCTAAAAGGGGTGGCATATTCTTGGTTTGAGCTGTGAGAGGACTCTCGGGGGGAGGGGAGCCCTCCAACGAGATAGAGTGAGTTTGTTGATGCCTTTATAGACCATTTCTTGCCTGCCAAGACTAGGGCAGCCCGTGCCGCAGAGTTTGAGAACCTTAAGCAAGGGAGTAGGAGTATGTTGGAGTATCACATAGAGTTCGCGCGCCTGTCAAAATATGCTATTCACATGTTGCCTACTATGGAGGCTAGAGTGCGTCGGCTTGTGTAGGGCCTTAGCCCCTTGGTTATCAATGAGGCCGCTACAACTGCCTTGAATTAAGATATGAACTATGGAAAAATGGTAGCATTAGCTCAAGCTACAGAGAACAGCAAGTTGAAGAACATGAGGGAGCGAGAGGGTACTAGCAAGGCCCGGTCTGCAGGAAACTTTGGGGAGTCATTTGGCGGGGGAAGATCAGCTTTCAGGGGAGGGTCATCAGGGCCAACCCAGTCTCATGCTCCGTCTTCAGCCAGTGCACCAGCAGTGGGGCATAGTCAGCAGTAGGGGAATCGCTTCAGGCCCAATTAGGGCAGCAGGGGACCTTACTATCAAGACCGATCAGGAGGGAGATTCCCGCAGCAGCGGAGGCCCCAATGCCCCAGGTGTGGGAGGATGCACTCATGGATCTGCTACATGGACTTACCTATATGTTACAGGTGCGGATTGAGGGGTCATATTCAGAGGGAGTGTCGTTCATCCTGCCAGGGTGCGGGCAGAGGCATAACACAACCTTCTAGTTCTGCAGTTGCTACATCTTCAACACCCCCTCCTGCTCGAGGCACTCCGGCACCAGCAGGGCATAGTGCAGCTAGGGGTGGCGCGCAGAGTTCAGGAGGACCCAACCGTTTCTATACTATGAGTGATTGCTACAATGCAGAGGCTTCTCTAGATATTGTCACAAGTACATTGACTATCCAAACTCATGATGTATATGCTCTTATTGATCCCCGGTTCCACCTTGTCCTATGTTACCCCTTATGTTGCTATGGAATTGGGATAGAACCGGAACAACTTCATGATCCGTTCTCTGTATCTACTCTGGTTGGCGAGTCTATTATGGCTGCACAAGTTTATAATGGTTGTGTTATCACGGTGCGTGGTCGGGACACCGTGGCCGATCTCATTGAATTGGGGATGGTTGATTTTGATGTAATTATAAGAATGGATTGGCTTTATTTATGTTTTGCTAAGCTCGACTGCCGAACTAGAACTGTGAGGTTTGAATTTCCAAATGAGTCATTTATTGAGTGGAAGGGGGATAAAGTAATGCCAAAAGGTAGGTTTATTTCTTACCTTAAGGCCACAAAGATGATCAACAAGGGGTGTATTTACGATTTGGTCAGAGTTACAGACACCACTGCTAAGGCACCTACACTCGAGTCAGTGCCAGTTGTGAATGAATTTCTGGAGGTCTTTCCTGATGAGCTCCCTGGGATTCCGCCAGACAGGGAAATTGATTTTAGGATTGACGTGATGCCAGGCACGCAGCCTATATCTATTTCGCCCTACAGGATGGCACCAGCAGAATTGAAGGAATTAAAGGAACAGTTGAAGGATTTGTTAGAAAAGGGTTTCATCCGACCGAGTGTGGCACCATGGGGCACATCGGTCCTCTTTGTGAGTAATAAAGATGGATCACTGAGGATGTGTATTGACTACCGACATCACAACAAAGCCACAATCAAAAATAAATACCCACTTCCAAGAATAGATGATTTATTTGATCAGTTACAGGGTGCTAGATACTTCTCCAAAATTTATTTATGATCTCGATACCACAAATTGAAGATCAGGGAGTAGGATATTCTGCAAACAGCTTTTAGAACCCGGTATGGGCACTTTGAATTTCAATAAATGTCTTTTGGGCTAACAAATGCCCCAGCGACTTTCATGGATCTTATGAATCGGGTTTTCAAGCCTTTTCTCGACTCCTTTATGATAGCGCTCATTGACGATATTCTTGTGTATTCACGAGTCAGGAGGACCATGCCGATCATCTCAAGGTAGTGTTGCAGACCCTTCATCAGCACCAATTGTATGCGAAATTTTCAAAGTGTGAATTTTGGCTCGAATCTATCACATTCTTGGGTTATGTTATCTCTAGAAAAGGAATCAAGGTTGATCCTCAAAAGCTTTCAGCAGAAAAGAATTGGCCTAGACCTAAAACGCTCACCTAGATTCACAGTTTCTTGGGCTTAGCAGGGTATTACAGGAAGTTAATGGAGGTATTCTCTACTCTTGCATCTCCGTTGACTAAATTGACTAAGAAAGGGGTTAAGTTCCAATGGTCTGATGCTTGTGAAAGGAGCTTCCAGGAGTTGAAATCAAGATTGACTACAATGCCGGTGTTGACCCTGCCAGTGGGTACGGATGAATTCATGGTATATTGTGATGCTTCAAGAATTGGGCTTGGGTGTGTGTTAATACAACACGTGAAGGTTATAGCCTATGCTTCTAGGCAACTCAAAAATCATGAAAAGAACTATCCAACACATGACTTAGAACTTGCGGCAGTGGTGTTTGCATTGAAAATTTGGCGTCATTATTTGTATGGGGTCCATGTGGAGGTATTCACGGACCACAAGAGTCTTCAATATATTTTCAAATAAAAGGATCTGAATTTGAGTCAAAGAAGATGGCTTGAGTTACTCAAGGATTACGATATCGATATTATATATCACCCGGGGAAAGTCAATGTTGTGGCGGATGCGCTTAGCCGGAAATCTATGGGTAGTTTGGCTCATTTGGAGGTATATCAAAGGCCATTGGCCAAGGAAGTCCATCGATTGGCTAGTTTGGGAGTTCATCTTACGGACTCTGGTGAAGGAGGGGTAATTGTGCAAAATAAGGTTGAATCATTGCTTGTTGTGAAAGTCAAAGAGAAGCAATATGATGATCCATTTTTGGTGCAACTGAAGGAGGGGAAGAATCATTACCGAGGCTCACGCTTCTAGGTATTTCGTGCATCCAGGTTTTACAAAGATGTATCATGACCTCAAGGAAATCTATTGGTGGAATGACATGAAAAGGAATGTGGCGGACTTTGTGGCAAGGTGTCCGAATTGTCAGCAAGTGAAGGCCGAACATCAACGGCCTGGTGGGTTGGCACAGAACATAGAAATTCCAATATGGAAGTGGGAAATGATTAATATGGACTATGTGGTAGGGTAACCGTGCACTCCGTGCAAGTTTTAATCAATTTGGGTAATCGTGGACCGACTCACGAAATCAGCACACTTCTTGCCAGTTAAATCTACCGACACAGCGGAACAGTATGCTCAGTTGTATATCAAGGAAATAGTCAGGCTACATGGCAATCCAGTTTCTATCATTTCCGATCGAGGTGCTCAGTTCACGGCCAATATTTGGAAGATATTTCAGCAAGGTTTAGGTACTTAGTTAAATCTTAGTACATCCTTCCATCCACATACCGACGGGCAAGCAGAGCGGACTATTCAGACGCTTGAGGACATGTTGCGTTATTGTGTTCTTGAATTCAAGGGTAGTTGGGCTGATCATTTGCCACTCATAGAATTTGCTTATAACAATAGCTTTCATGCAAGTATTCAGATGGCACCATTTGAGGCATTGTATGGTAAGAGATGTAGATCTCCCATTAGGTGGTTCGAGATTGGGGAAGCAGAGTTGATAGGGCCGGACCTTGTACATCAGGAAATGGAAAATGTTAAGGTCATAAAGGAGCGGTTGAAGACTGCGCAGAGTCATCAAAACTCTGATTCGAATGTTCGTCGCAGAGACTTAGAGTTCAAAGAAGATGATTGGTTATTCTTGAAGGTTTCCCCCATGAAGGGAATTATGCGATTTGGAAAGAAAGGGAAATTGAGTCTGAGGTATGTCGTGCCATACAAAATCATACAGAGGATCGGTAAGCTGGCGTACAAGCTTGAGCTACCCACCCTAGATGTCGTTAGTGCACCCGGTATTCCATGTATCTATGTTGAAGAAGGTAGTTGGAGATCCGTCATCTATTGTGCCGGTTGAGACCATTGAGATTAATGAAGAATTGTCATATGAAGAAATTCTAGTTGCCATTCTTGATAGGCAAGTCCGAAAGTTGAGGAACAAAGAAATTGCCTCCGTGAAAGTGTTTTGGAGAAACCAACAGGTTGAAGAGGCCACGTGGGAGGCCGAGGAAGAAATAAAGAAAAAGTATCCTTACTTGTTTGAATAGCGGTGTAATTCATCCTTTTTATGAACTTGTCGCCTATTAATTTTGTATCACTTATTCAGTTAATGTAAAGGTGTTCCTTTTGATTATATGTTGTTTACAGGAGGCCACAGTTGGTGTTGTTATGAGTTATATTACATCGTTGGATTCTGTACATGTTTGTAAGATGTGTTTCTGGGGCTCTCTGACAGGTAGATAGGCCTAGTTACAAAGGAAACTCTAGCAAACTTTTTGGAAATTTAGGGAGTTATTTAATTTGGGGTTGCTGGTGTAGGGTATGAAAAACTGAGTTGCATAGGGTGCTAATAGTATACCCTGATCCTCATTCGAGGACGAATTATCTTAAGTGGGGGAGGATGTAAGGCCCCATAAAATGTTTTCCTAAAAACCCGGATTTTGTGATGCCAAAGTAGGCGTAGAGGTTATAATAGTAGAAAGTCTTCGCGACAAGCTTGTGAGCCGCGGTTCGGACTTTTTGGATTGAACAGTGCACTGGGAGTTGAAGAAAAATGTCACTGCAGCCCATTCTGCTGCTGCAGAACCACTATGTGGACCGCAGACTGGTCGCAGAGTGGGGCAGATTTCTGGGCATCTTTTGATGCCCAATTTCGCGGCCATTATGCGACCGCATAACAGTTTCGCGAGCGGCATTCTTGTCACATATCCCGCCTTGGTATTTTTTGGAGGAAGGTTCTGCGGTGCACTATACGATTGCAGAACCATTCTGCGGTGCATTACGCGACCGCAGAATAGGTCTGCGGGTCGCATATTGACCGCAGCCCAAGTCAGTTTCTTTCTAGCTATGGCACCCATTTTGTGGTCATTTCACGGACCGAATTACTATTATACGGTTGCATATGTGACCGCAGAACCTGTTCCAGTGCTTCAATTTTGGGGTTTTTAAACCCGACCCTATTCCGTTAAAACACATCCCATAGACCATTTTAATCATATTTTCTGATATTTTTAGAGTGAGAGAGAGGGTCCTACAGGGAGATGTGATCTTCATCACATTGCTCTTCAATTCTCACTTAAAATCGTGAAGATTATCAAGAGAGGCACCTAGGTCTTCTTCCTAAGAGGTAAGATTCTATCACCCAAACTCTTAGTTTCAAAATGTGACTAGAATGGGCCATTAGTAAGGTAATTCATGGGACTGGGGGTGTTTACTTTGCATGCATGTGTTCCTCATATATGGGGAATATTGTTAGCTAAAAGTGATATAGAATGGGTTGGGGAAAGATGGAATCTTCCACAAAAAGGGGCTTAAAACATTGATGCACACCTAGTGTTTGATAATATGCTCAAATGAGCTAAAACCATGTTCATCTTCCTAATTTTGGTTCATTTTTGTTATATTGCTAAAATAGATTGAAGTTGCTAATAATCTGGAACATCTTAGAGTTTTAAGAGGCTCAATTGAGGTATGTTGGCTAAACCCCCTTCTTCTTAGAATCGAACCACACGGTGTTCATATAATTTGAGTAGGCCCTTGATCATTATAGAATTGGCAATTTTTAATGTGTTTATTTTGAAGGATGTAAGTTCAATATTTATTCTAAATGCTTCACCATGTTATCTTATTGTTTGAGGATGTGTTCAAAAATATGGAACATGTGTTAGAAATGTTAAGACTTCATGTCAAGATTGAAATAAACGTTGTTATGCCAAAATATATGAAAAGCCTAAATGTGCCTAAGATTTCCAAATTGCTCATATGTGAATCTAATGTCTTGAATGGGAAGCCTTATTGTTGTGGATAGTGATGATGATATTTGAGTATGGAAAAAGGGGACCAGAACTATGAAATACGGCCAAGTGCCAAGAATGACTTTATAATCATAATCACTAGTGTCAATGAATTGAAAATATACGAAAGATGTACGATATGAGATGATTGACTGAAAAAGGTAATGTCTTAAATGAGATGGCCTAGCCGATCGGGCCGAGATCGAACTCCGTGTGAGAACATGGTGGTATTGTGTGTGAAATTGTGAAAATGGTTGATGTCTCAAATGAGATGGACATTCCGATCGGGCCTTGATCGGATGCCATGCCACACACCTGGTGGCACTGTGCTGGAAATTATGATAAAATTGTGGTAATGTCTCAAATGAGATGGCCTAGCCGATCGGGCCGAGATCGGACTCCGTATAAGAATACATAGGTATTGTGAATTGTGTAATATCGGTACTAAAGGCCACACAACCTAATAATATGGAAATTATCTTGAAAATGTATATGATACTTAACTTGTTGTTTTACTATTATTTGAAGCCCTTATTGAATTCTTGATTGTTCCTCTTGTATTATTATTCATTCTATTTAGTTGGTGTTTAGCTTTACATACTAGTGCTATTCGACGGTACTAACATCCCTTTAAATGGATGCAGGTGGTTACATAGCAGATAGTGTTGATCACAGATAGTGCTGCATCCTCTTCTCAGCGGACTCGGTGAGCCCCATTTCATTCCGGGGTCATGTATTGTACCTTTTGTTTATATTATGTTCACTTTTTGAGGTATAGTCGGGGCCTTGTTGCCGGCGCCATGTTTACTCTCTTATATATCTTTAGAGGCTCCGTAGATACTATGTGGGTTGTACATGGGTACTAGAAAGGTCAAACGTATTATGTCGTATTTTGTATTTTGTTTCCACTAAATCTCAAAATGTATGTATTTTGAAACTTAACAGGGAAGTAGCAAAAAAATCAAACAATTTAATGTTGTATGTATGAACTTCCTTCTGCCTAATTAAGGAAATCACTTCTTTTCTTGATCATGGGTTAATTGGGTAGAAATTATCTAACAGGCTTGCTCGGCCAGGTTCACTTGGTTGAGCATTGGTTGCGCTTCCCGAGGTTGGGGTGTGACATCTGCCTCAGAAACTGCTGCCCTAATTTCGGGTTGTACTGGAGCTACCGGCTGCACTGGTATGATCTCTGGATCCTGGTCTACCTGAACTCCCTGTTCTAGGGTACCAGCGACGGGAGTCTATTCTCCTCCCCCGCCTGAAATGTGGCAGGAGCAAGTGGAATCAATCAAGCCAGAGCTATGGTGCTGAACATGCTCAAAAACTGGGATAGAGTCTCCTGGAGGGCTGGTGTAGCAACATGTACCTCAAGTGCCTGTCCTCCAGCTGGAGCTACTGGGGGCTTCTCTGTAACATCTAGTGTGGGTGCTTTGGCTGCACCGCGTGGATGTCCTCGGCCTCTACCCCAGACCCAGCCTCTCGTGGCTCTAACAGGAGGCGCGGGTGCCTGGTCATCAGATATGCCTGTACGTGTCCTCACCATCTGTGAGAGAATAGAATTTCGAAGTCAACAATTTCGCACGACAAGGAATCAAAGAAGTGTAATTTTTCCTAACAGTTCCATAGCCTCCCAAAGATAAATACAGACGTCTTTGTACCGATCCGTGAAATTCTACTAAACAAGTTTGTGACTCATGACACCTATGAACCTAGAGCACAAATACCAACTTGTCACGACCCAATTCTCCCTCCGTAAGACATCATGACGGCACTTAGTCTCGACGACTAGGTAAGCCTAACAAAATACGGAAATAACAAAATGGAAGTAAAACTTAACAACTAACTGCAACAGATAACCAAAAAACTGGTAACAATGTCGCTTGGCATGTACAATAACCAACACTCTAGTAATACAAAGTATTTCCGAAACCCGGAACATCATAAGTCAAAAGCTACAGAAGGAAACTAGAATCTCTACACACTAGAGTCTAATAAATGAAATACATAAGCTTAATGACATAGGGGAGAATAGAGGGGGACTCCGAGGTCTGCGGACGTGGCAGATGTACCTTGAAATCTCCGTACAACAGCAAGCATTCTCAGCTAATAGCGGGGCTGATAAGAAGCACCTGGATCTGCACACAAAACATGTGCAGAAGAGTAGCATGAGTACACCACAACGGTAACCAATAAGTGCCAAGCCTAAACTCAGTAGAGTAATGACGAAGTCAGGTCCGGGAACTACTAGGGATATAATAATAAGACAAAGGATATAATAAAATGAAGTAACAGAGAAAATTTAATAGAAAGAATTCACAGAGAAATAATAACACAGCACAATGTGATAACAACAGGGACACCCCCGAGATAACGTCTTGTAGTCAAAAATAAATAAATACTCAACAGGGAATCCTCCGAGATAACGTCTCATAGTCCCAAAAGTAAATACATGCGATATTAGACTAAACAGGATAACTACACATATTGGAGTAGCTCAATTAATAATGGAAACAGACTAATGCTCATTAAAACTGTATAACTCAAATTAAAAAGAAAATAGATTTATACTCAGTAAAAATCGAGTTTTACAACAAGCCCGTGTACGTACTCGTCACCTCACGTACACGATGCGCACATATCACAACAGTACCAAATCCTAAGGGGATTTCCCCCACACGAGGTTAGGCAAGCCACTTACCTCGAACCATGCTCAATCAATCGGTAACAATGCCTTTCCACAAATATCCGACTCTGAATGACCCAGGTCTAGCCAAAATAAATTACATATAATAAATACAACTATAATAAACTAATCTAATTAATAAAATCAAAGCTAAAGCAAGAAATTAGAAAATCGGCCCAAAAAGCTTCCCCGGGCCCACATCTCGGAATCGGGTAAAAGTCACAAAATATGAACACTCATTGACTCACGAGCCTGGTTATGTAATTTGTTTTGGAATCCAACCTCATTTTGAGGTCTAAATCCCCATTTTACAAAATCCCGAATTCTACCCAAACCCCCAATTTCCACCATGCAAACACAAGATTTTAGGTTGAAATCTTAGGAAATGAAGTGAAAGATTGAAAGAAATTAGTTTAGAATCACTTACCAATGATTTGGGGAAGAAGGGTTCTTTGCAAAATCCCCTCTAGGGTTTCTTGTTTTGAAAGTTTGAGAGAATGAACAAAAATCCCGTCTAAGTCCCATTTTGATCAGTTGTAGATGTCGCATTTATGACCAAGGGTTCGCAAATGCGAAGAAACCATCGCAAATGCGAAGTCCTTCCCATCTCTGCTTTCATCACAAATGTGATGACTAATTCGCAATTGCAAATAGTGATCTTCCACATTTGCGACCAAATTGATTGCAAATGCGACCAAGCCTGCCCCGGCCCCACTTCGCAAATGCGAAGTATTGTTCGCAAATGCGAGCCTGGCAGGATTTGGGATGTTTACAAATGTGAACACTGATCTCGGAATTGCGAGATTAGAGACCAGTACCAGAAATTGCAGAACACCAGCTGAGTTCTAAGTCTAAACCACTCTGTAGCCTATACGAAACTCACCCGAGACCGCGAGACTATAAACCAAATATGCACACATGTCTAAAACTATCATACGAACTTGCTCGCGCGATCAAATTGCCAAAATAACACCTAGAACTACGAATTTAGCATTAAATCAAAGAAAGTTTTCAAGAAAACTCATGAACTTCTAATTTCACAACCGGACATCCGAATCACGGCAAACCAACTTCGTTTCTCTCCAAATTTGACAAACAAGTTATAAATATAGTATTGGACATATACCGGGTTCCGGAACCAAAATATGGACCTGATATCAATAAAGTCAAACATTGGTCAAATTTTTAAAGTCATTAAGCTTTCAAACTTTCAAATTTCAACAAAGTACGATAACTCGGGTTAGGGTCGTCCGAATTAGATTCCAGGCATACGCGCAAGTCCGAAATCACGATACGGACCCACCGGGACCGTCAAAACACAAATTCGAGTGTGTTTGCTCAAAACGTTGACCGAAGTCAACTCAAATAGATTTTAAGGCAAAAATTTCATATTCTCTCAGTTTTTAACATAAAGGTTTTTCGGAAAAATACCTGGACTGCCACACAAATCGAGAAAGGCTAAAATGAGGTATTTAAGGTTTCAAAGCGCAAAATTAGGTTCTAAAACATAAGATGACCTATCGGGTCATCACAAATAAATTATGATACGATATAAAATTAATACATATAATAATATTTTATTAAAATATCCATGTGTAAATACATATATTTTTTCAACTTCTAATTTTCCCAATCTCATATGTATAGTTCAAATTTTCGTATGCTTAACTATCAAAACGGTAAAAAGATAACTTTCCTTCCCTGTGAGAAAATAATTTCTATCTTTACAATAAAGAAAATCTCATCTATAAACTTTCTCCTATCTGTATAATTTAAAGCATATCTGAAAATAGTAATAATGGTAATTATCCAAAATTATATTTGGTGTATATATATATATATATATATATACACACACACACACTTAGTTCTTTTCTGGAAAGGCACCTAAATAAAGGATCCCAACTAATCTTACTTGGTAGGTCGTGGGGTCCACTCCACTTATACACTTCAATGCTTAGCAACTATACTCCTCCCAAAATGTGAAACCACCGGATCATGCACACATATTAGTCACGTGTTTCTTTAGTTGTCATGGTCCCACGTGGATAAAATAATTCTTACACTTATCCACTTATAACTAATTCCATATTCTCCAACTTTTTACCAACATTTAACCAATTATTCACACAATAATTTCTAGGTCTCATTTTACTTAAATACTAATATACTTCATATACCTTACTATCATGGTCATGTGGTATAGCAATAGTCCATAAATATGGGGTATTATAACTTGGACTATTTTTTTTATCCCAAAATGACAAACTTCGATGTAACTCATTTTCTTTGATTGGTTTACCCTCTAACCTTTACGACACCTACGCATCACTTGTAATAAATAGCATAAATACTTATAAGCTCAAAAATAATCTTGTCATTGAACTTATGTCAATTATTTTACGACATATCTTAGTCATGTATGTAAGGCAAAACTGAAACATAACAATAAGTCAACATTAATGAGACAAATATAAGAATCAAATTGAACCTCTGAAGTGTCACTGAAGGCCATGATATGCATACTAATTATAATTATATATTTAATGCCTTATTATCCATATCGTAACATGAACGCCCAACTGATAAGTGGTAACTGCCCGACCGGCCGTAGCACAGTGTTAAATGCTTGACTGCCCGACCGGCCATAGTCCGGTGGTAAATATATGATTGCCTTACCGGCTGTAGCACAGTGGTAAATGCATGATTGCCCGACCGGCCATAGCTCGGTGGTAAATGCATGATTGCCCGACTGGCCGTAGTACGGTGATAAATGCATGACTGCCCGAACGGCCGTAGCATGGTGATAAATGAAGATGCATGACTGCCCGACTGGCCGTAGCTTGGTGGTAAATTAAGATGCATGACTGCCTAACCGGCCATAGCTCGGTGGTATGTGAAGATGCATGACTGCCGAACCGACCGTAGCTCGGTGGTAAATAAAGATGCATGAATGCCCAACCGTCCATAGCTCGGTGGTAAATAAAGATGCATATAATATTACGTTTATATTTCGTTGCTTGGATCATGCCAAAAGAGGAAAGGGTTAGCCTTAACATACCTTAATTCCTCGTACGAGCTCGTAGAAGATCGTAAACAACGGATCGGACCTAGATCTTCTTATTTAAAGCTTCCCGACACTTACTTCATTACAAAGTAATATTCAGCTTGTTAAGATTCAGAGGACATCGATATTATAGCCATGAAATCGATAGAGGAAGATTACAATATTTGATCTTGGAAGGAGGAAGATAATGTGAAGTAAATTGATTTACGTTGATACATAGATGAAGAACGGAAAGTTATTGCATATGGATCTTGTATAAGGAAACAACTTTTCTTTTCTAAAAGCCTTAGCTATTAACTCTCAAGAAGACATATCAACTAAACAAAATGATGAGTCACATGGGTTATAAGCATATAAAGGTGGGTCATTCATTAAATTAAAGAAAAGGGACTTTGATCTAATCCACAAGGTTGATGGACATCCTCTAATATTTTATTGATATAATAATATATAGATATCTAATTGAGTAGACACTATCACATGAACTAGCATGGACAATGTCAATAAATGTTAGAAATCTTGTCCTCATCCTAAAGTACTATTATTAAAATATTAATAAATTATGATACGGTAAAATATTAATTTGAGATGGTCATGTGGTATAACACCAGTCCATAAATACGGGGTATTATAGCTTGGACCATATTTTTAATCCCAAAATGACAAACTTCGATGAAACTCATTTTCTTTGATTGGTTTACCCTCTGACCTTCACGACAAATACTCATCACTTGTTATAAATAACACAAATACTTATAACCTCAATAATAATCTTTTTCTTGAACTTATGTCAATTATCTTACGACAAATCCAACGTACAAAAGTACGGGATGTAACATTTATCGCTTTATAAGATCTGTTATTATTTTCATGTATATGGCATTGAGAAATATTTGAGTGAATGTTTTTTGTTATCTATTTGAATTACATTACAAAACCTAGGCAAGCCTAAAACCCTAGGTAAAACTAAAAGAATTACTGCTCCTACATTAGTTAATAGCTTCAAACATATTTAGTTATTTCTTCTATATGATTTTCATCATCACTCTTTACTAACCGTTTTCGTGGATTTTCTAAGTTCAAAAAACAAATTTGCAAGGTCGACAACCCTATTTTTTAAAAGCTAGAATTGGGCAAACAATTTCAAAGTCGAGATTTCTACAAACAAAATGAGATTCAAAATGCAATCAAGGAACGCTTCAAGAATATTTCTCCTAAACTTGATATAAGATTCGAAAATCAGTCTTTAAGGTATATCTAAACCCAATTATTCAATCACACTCATTTCATCGAGATAACAAAAAATAGCCATTTATTCTTTTTGAAAAGGAGTATTTTAAACTTAGCCTAATTTTTGCAAAGTTAGTAAGTATAAGTATTATAAACCCATTTCCAAAACTCTTTCAATTGTATAGATATTTCAAAGGCCTTTTTGTAAGTAAACCCTATGCTCTCTTTTAAAAGTATATGTACTACCTCCCTTTCAAAAATGATAAGTTTTTAAAACATAACATAGAGTAAGTGACACACATTTATCACTAACTAAGTAAGATATAGACATTTAATTCCCCGAACCTAGTCTAAGTTCTATGGAGCTACCTTAGGTAGATTCTAGGGGGTGCCTAATACCTTGTCCTTACAAGAACAAGAACCCTTGTCCAAAATCTCACTCGTTAGCAGACTAATAGGATAATAAACCAATAACTAAAATAGGTACCCCAGTATACCTTTAAATATTAGGTGGCAACTCTCTTTCATCATCAACAGGAAAACCACTAGTTGAATCTTGTTTTGACTCGTGCAAAACAGGGTGCAACAATATGGCGACTCTGCTGGGGAGTACACTTAGCTTCTGACTGTAAGGCCCCGTAAAATAATTTTCACCTAAAACCCGGGGTCCGTAGCCTCGAGGTAGAGTAATTTGATTGAGGGTTGTAGAACGGTACAAACCTTTTGGGTTGAACAGTACATTGGAGAGTTGAAGGATTCATTTTGTAGACCATGGTGTTTCTCTGGTCCACTATGCTACCGCAGAACCACTTTGTGGGCCGCAGATTGGCCGCAAAGTGAAGTAGAACTTGAGAAAATTTTGAGAACCATTATGCAGCCCATTATGCGACCGCATAACCATTTCATGGGCCACACATCCATCACAGAAGCCAGCATGAGAAATTTCAGAAGGATGTTCTGCGGTCCTTTATGCGATCGCAGAATTGGTTTGCGGACCGCAGACCTGTCGCAGACCTGCACAGAAATTCCCAGTTCCGGAGGGCCATTATGCCGTCCATTTTACTGACCGCAGAAGTGTTATGCAGTCCTTTATGTGACCGTAAATCTGCATCGGGGCTTCATTTTTTCTAATTTTATAACTCGACCCTATTTCGATATATAGTCGTTAGGGACCATTTGTAAAGAGAAAGTCTGATATTTCTAGAGAGAGAAGTGCCATAGAGTGAGAGGGGAAGTTCCTAAGCTTATTTTTCATCAGTTCTTGCTTAAAAGTTGGAGAATTCACAAGGAAAACTCACTAGGTCTTCATCCTATAGGTAAGATTCTACTCCCTAGCCTTCAATTTCTAGATTTAACTGAAAATAGGTAATGAGAAAGGCAATTCTTGGGTGTGAGAGTTGTTCATTATGCATGCATGTACTGTCAAGGGTTGTGGGAAGATTGTTGAGCTCACTTAGATATACTTTGGGTAGTGGGATGAAGGAATCCACCATAGGAGGACCTTGAAATCATAATATCCACCTAGTTTTTGATAAAATGCTCAAATGAGCTGGAACCACGAACTCCTTCCTAATTTGTGTTCAATTTTGGTATGTTCCTAAATAGATTGAAGTTGCTAAGATTTCCTAAACATTGTAATAATTTAAGGAAGCTCAAAGGGAGATATATTGTCTAAACTTCTCTCTTAGAATTGAATCCCACGATGTCCTAGTATGTCCCGAGTTGTACATTATAACTTGACTGTTCCGACAAAAGCTTTGTGTCGAAAGATATATGTTCAGTATGTATTCCAAATTCTCTTGTCATGTTATGTTACTATTTGAGAATGTGTTCAAAGTATGGGTTGCGTATCTAAATGTTATGACTTCAACTCGTATTTCAAATGAAAGTTATTATGCCAAATTGTGTAGAAATCTTAATGTGCTTAAGACTCTTAATTGCTCACATGTGTACTCAAAGACTTGAATAGAAATGTTTTGTTGTTGATGATCCGTGATGATGTTTGAAAGTAAAAGAGGTGAGCATGAAATATGAAATACGGCCAACGTGCCATGAATAATATTACATTTGGGCCACTAGTGCCAATGAAACTGAGAAACGTGTAAAAGAAGTTGAAATGAGTTGTAAATCCTTTAAATAATAAAAACTTTGGGAGTATCGTTAGTCATCAAGGAAGGGTAGGTTGAAATAGCCTAACTCTGAAACTACACGTGCCAGTGTAGGAGTAAATTGTGATTATTCCCCTCATTTGGGATGAGATTGATGTGATGAGAATATTTCCCTTTATTAGGATGAGATGATTGCTAGAAAAGGGTGATGTCGATCAACGTGGCATTGTGGTGAGATAGCCTAGCCGATTGGGTCGTGATCGGACGCCATTCCGCACACATGGTGGTAATTGTGCTTGAAATTATGATTCAGATAATGATTGCAATCGTGATAGTGATTGTGATTGTGGTTGATGTCTTTGAGTGAGACGTCCTAACCGTTCGGGTCATGATCGGACTCCGTGCTAATATCACGGTGGTATATCGATGCTAAGATCTCCCAACCTAAAATAATGGAAATTCACTTGAAAACTACTCTTGCTCCTAACTTGATGTTGTAGTATTGTTTAAGGCTTCCATTGATTTTATCACTCTTCTTCCTTGTATTTTTACCTGTTCTAATGAGAGGGTGTTTAGTCATACATACTAGTACTATTCCATATGTACTAACATCCTTTTTGTCGGGGGCACTGCATCTTTAATAGATGTAGGTGGTTCCACAACAGGCGGTGTTGATCCGTGATAGCGGTACACCCTCTTCCCAACTGACTTGGTGAGCCCCACTTCATTTTGAGGTCGTGTATCTTTTATCCCATGTGTATTATGTTTTGAGGTATAGCTGGGACCTTTTTTCCGGCGCTATCATAGTACTATTTTATATCCATTAGAGGCTCCGTAGACATAGTGTATATTGTATGTTGGTGTTGGAAAGGTCAAACTAGTAATGTTGTATTTCTACCACTTGTTCCACTTCAAACTATGAAAGTGTATGTATTTTGAAACTTATAAACGATGTAACTAATGATAAGGAATTTGTGTTTTTCACATGATCCTCCTCGTTGTCTAGTTAATGAAATAGATCTTCTCTTTATTCATGAGTGAGTTCGGGAAGAAGGTATTGTACAGGCTTGCTCGGCCGGGTTAGCTCGTTTGAGCGCCGGTCGCTCTACCTGAGGTCGGGGCATGCCACTGAACTTAGCAGACTTAGACTAGACCTAGAATTTAGGATTGTTAATATACTGCTTTAATTGTGCTTTATTTGCAAATATGTGCTTACCTGCCTTACTTGCTCACTATGTACTTATCTGCTTGCTTTAGTATTATTACTGACATCCCACTATCTGTTACCTCTTTATATATATTGTCATCACACCCTTTCCTCTCAAGTCATGGCCATGCACTATCACACATAATGGCACGCGCGGGTTGTCTTTTACTCCCCTCCAAACCATCTTTCAAAAATTCTTTAGTTTCAATTAAATTCAAGATTAGGAAACACTATACTCTAGCAAACATAGGTCATATTGCATAAACGTTAGGTGAGTCGGTCCTTGTTATCGACACACAATTAGGAAAGCCTCCCTAATGTCAACGGGTCATGCACCTTATGACATAACGTTTGTGGAACGACGAATCAATCATGATGAGACACTAAAGATCTGAAGCAAACACTTATCGAACCCCCTTTCTACCCTCTTCAGAAATGGAAATCAACCAGAACATCCCCAAAATAAATATGGTCATGGGAGCACCGCACAAGCTAAAGAAATAGTGGAAAAACATTCGTTGAGAGTATGGAGACAAAATCAGGATGCACCGACGAGCATTGACCGCCTTACTGAACATCCGGGCCAATATGGTGCTTGCCCGTTTGCTGATAGGATTCTGGGATCTGGCCAAAGTGATTTTCAAGTTCGTTGACTATGAGTTGGTGCCAATGTTGGAAGAGGTTACCAGATTCACAGAGTTTCCATTTATTGGAAGGAAGTCGATACTACCAGTTACCATGTCTGGCTATAGGTTTCTCGATGATTTGGGTCTGGCAAACAGTCAGGGTTTGAGAAACATTGAAGAAAGATGGGTAAACCTAGACCAATTGTTCAATAGGTTGAGACATTGAGAGAGCTACGAGTTATATTTAGGAGTGTTTCAGTGTGATCAGGCAACCTGGGAAAGTCTCCAACCCATAACCTTTTCTTTAGCGCTGCTAGGATTGTTGGTTTCCCAACAAATAAGTGGATGAATCAACATCAACTTACTGCCTGTGGTCTTGGAAACATTCTGAGGTAACCTCCAAGTCACCTTGGTACCTATGATATTAGCAAAAACTCTCAGAGCATTGTCTGCATGTTCTAGGTGATAATATTTCTTACAGGCTGTAATTTGTTGCTCTAAATATGGGCCACAAAGCACTTCTTTCAACGAGAGGCCACGATTGATTACTTTGTGGGTGTTAGCAACATGATTCGAAGTTAGAGTGAGAGAATGAGGCATTCGGTCTTCTCACACGGACATGAAGAATAGAGAGAGATGCTAACCAACTTAAGCGGAGAGTGGATAAACTAGAAGTTATCATGGGTATGAAGATGAGTACAATGGGTATCTCCCGATACCAAGGATAAGGAGACTTCAGGAGGTGTGGAATGATTTGGTTATGATTCCAATCGGCCACAATTCGTGGTGCATTCTAGAATACTATGTCTAGATCAATGAAGAGGATGATCTAGCCCGACCAAGCAGAGAAGGAATAGCCTGGCTCAAAGATGCAGTGGCGGCCTTACAAATCTATAATGAGATTTTGCCACACTACTTTGTGACTACCTCCATGCACTGTGAAGTGGTCCCAGGGTCAGTTGACCATATGCTGCCACCTCAAGAGGATGATGATCGAGTGATCGAGTGTATACAAATTGAATCTAAGACAAAACCAGAAGAAGATCCAGAAGGGAAGCTCAGGTCCAATGATGATGAAGAGGAAGAATTTGAATAAGATCCAGAAGAGGAGCCGAAAGAGAAAGAAGACATCGGATATGATTCCGGGGATGACTGTTAGAAGCTTATTGATTTCACCCCCTTTTCACCTTGTATCTTTTATCCCGAACCCTTCCATTTCCCTAAGGGCGAGTCTGTTGAGCCCATGTAATCTTATGAATGTTGAAAAAAATGATGTAACCTTTGCTCCCGCCTGTTACAATCCAAATATTATTAATGAAAACAAAAGTTTGCTTCGGATCTGAATGTGTCAAATCTAATAGTTTGTCAAAATTCACAACTTAGGCCTACGTCTGACATACAGAGGTCACTCGCACTTTAGGAAACGCGTTTGCTTGAATACATGAACTAACTGCTTTATGTGCCATTATTTGTGCAAACACTGAAACTGACTTCTGTTCTTTTTCTTTTTCAATTCTTTTCTTTTCTTGTATTTCTTTATTATTATTTTCCAAAAGAAGAATTTGGTTTGTGTTGACCCAAAACTGGTGGAACCACTATACAACTTGAGATCGATACGGAAGATGTCTACGACAGATAACCCGACCAAACACGCTCTGGTAATAGCTGATATTTTGGGGAGATCATGTGAAGAAGATGATACTCGGAATGAAGAATATGTTGCTAGCATGACCCAAGAGATGGAATGGTTGGGGGAAGACGTACAATACATTTGGGAATTGGCACATCTAGCCATGACGAATCTCCCACAACCACCCCATTTTCCTTCTCTAGATTTGATCCCCGATCACTTTCATTCAACTACTCACCAATCAAACAATACCCCGACTTTAGTCCCTACAACCCAGATTATAGCCCAAGTAACCCACTGAACCCTCCTATACACACCCCTTATGTACCTAACTATGTTCAGACACCACAGAACCCACCAGTTGCTACCAACATATTTCATACCCCTCCTCGTGATGGCGTCATCTTCACCACCAATCAAAACCAGCACATACCGTTACACATGAGCGATATGTTCCTCTCGTATATGCCATTTCAGAACCCACTTTAATAGCGCCTGTCACGGTTAGGCTACCTTATGAAATTGATCAATGTGCTGAAATAGAAAGGGAAGCTAAGTATAAGGAGGAAGATTCGGTATCCGAATAGTTGCCAACATTGAGGTAATAAATGAAGAACCTTTAGGTCGCCCGAGGAAATGAAAGTCTAGATTATGAGGATCTATGTGTACACCCTGATGTGTACCTGCCAGTAGGGTACAAGCCTTTAAAGTTTGACATATCTGATGGGACAAGTGATCCCCATGCACACTTGATAGCCTACTGCGATAAGTTGGTTAGAGTAGGAAGGAATGAGATGTTGAGGATGAGGCTATTCATAAGGATTTTGACAGGGGAGGTACTTATTTGGTACACTCGTCAAGTTCCCAGAAACTGGAGGGAGTGGTAGAATTTGGTAGAAGACTTCTTGAACCATTTTTGGTTTAACACAGAAATTACTCCTGATAGTTTCGCCCTGGTAAACTTGCAGAAGAAGCTCTCAGAACCATTTCAAAAGTATGCACATAGATGGAGGCCAGAGGCTGCCAGAGCACAAACCCTGTTAGATGATAGTCAGAAAGGAATCTACTTTGAAAAGATGATGGGCGTGAAAGGGAAGAAGTTCCCCGAACTTGTTAAGATGTGAGACTTTTTAGAATAAGGCATAAAGTCCGGCAAGGAATAGTCCATGGCCGCATTATAGGAATCTAGCAAAACAATTCAATCCGGTTCAATAGGCAGCGGAAAGAAGAAAAATAAAGAGGTATCAGCAATCCTCTTACCATGGAAACAACTCTTACTCTTTAAACACAAATTCCTCACACCCACCTACTTATGCTCCGGTCTACAACACGTAACCATACTACAATCCCCAACCTCAATATAACCTACCTCGCGCCCATATAAATCCAAATCCACCACGATCATACGCTCCAGTTCAAACTACCACTCATCAAAATTGACCCACCTATTCACCGCGACCTCGCTCAAATTTTGAAGAGAGAGGTCCCAGAAACTACACCCCGATTGCTGAACCTTTGGCTCAATTGTTTGAAAGATAGGGGAGATCTGGCCTGATACATCCAATAGAGGGGAGAATTCCAAAGCATCCTTCAAAATACTTTGATGCAACCAAACAATGCATCTTCCATTCAGGCGTACCAGGGCATGATACCGAGAATTGATTCAGGCTAAAAAATAAAATTGAGTAACTGATCAAAAGTGAAGCCATTCAGTGTACCCCAGATCCGCCCAATATGAACCGTAACCCATTACCAAACCACAAGAACCAAGGAGCTAATATGATCACCCCGGATAAAGTGTATGACTTGAAAGGAACCATCGTCACAATAGGCTGCAAGGGTTCAACCCCAAAGGACTCCGATGATCACCGTACAGTTAAAACCTCTTGTGATGGTCCATACATTCCAGCATCAGTCCACCGCCGCTATCAGGGATAAGGAGGATCATGAATACAAAATAGTCTCGTGGACATATCAGCAGAAAGAGAAAGGAAATATGACAGATTCCACACCGGCTCATGGAATGACTAGGTCAGGGAGTTGTTATCCTCCGGAGGAGGTAACTCGAGGAAATCCAGGAAGGGAACATATTTAGAGAAGGAATATAAGAGATACAGAGGCCGTAGAATTTTGGAAGATATTGTCAACTAAAGAATACTCCATGGAGGAACAATTGAAGAAAACCCCTGTGCATATATCAATCATGGATCTACTGATGAGTTCTGACAGTCACAAAGATGCCTTGATGAAAGTGTTAAGTGGAGTGAGCATGCCAAGTAACACAACCAGCGAGGCATGGCAGTGACCATCGGGAAGATGGTCAAAGCGAACATGATTACCTTCCGAAGAGTTGAACTTCCCATAGAGGGTGTGGGTCACAACATAGCTTTACACACCACAGTCAAATGTGGAGATAAGGTGGTGAACCGAGTACTTATTGATGGAGGATCCGAATTAATATTTGCCCGCTCTTTGCCCTACGAGAGTTGGGTATTCATATGAGGGAAGTTAAAAAACACCATATGAGGGTAAGAGCTTTCGACGGGTCACAGAAGGACATCATTGAAGAAATCTATTTAGCTCTGCAAATTGGACCAGTTGAGTTTCCCATACTCTCCAAGTAATGGGCATTTTCTCCTCATATAACCTGTTGTTGGGAAGGCTTTGGATACATATGGCATGGGCAGTTTCGTCTACCCTCCATCAATGCATGAAGTTCGAGTGGGGTTGTCAAGAAATTATAGTTCAAGGCGAATTGAGCCAATCAACTTATCTGAAACATGCAGTTCCATTCATAGAAGGATTAGATGGGGTTGCTTTTCATGCAGTCAAGATCATGCAAACCACGGAGATAGAGGAGACTGAGCAAAATCTAGGTATGCATTCACCATACAAATCAAAGATGGCTATGAGAGAAATGATAAAGTACGGTTACCCACTAGGGACTGGGCTAGGAGCTCGATCAGATGGATAACAGAGCTGATTGAGCAAAGGGGGCAGAAAGGTAGAGCCGGTATAGGGTATCAGCCTCCAACTGGAAAGGATTACACAGGTGGTTTTGGGAAGAAAGCATATGTGCCATAGCGTGTTTTGGGTCTGAGCCAATGCTCAACACCGGAGTATGACATCGTCGATGGAATGGGAAGGCTGGTCGGGACCATGATCGAAGAATGCTGCGACAAAGGTGATATCAAGACACTGACCATTTAGAATGCCGAACTAGGAGAGGACTTGTAGAATTAGACCGCCAGCCCGCCTTTGGTTCATCGAGAGTCTTGGTAGTATGGAATTGTAAAACGTTTTGAAAAAAAAATGCACGATCAATTGAGGCTTGAACCGTGCATGTACTCTTATGTCAATTGCCTCCTCGAACGCTTAGGCGTTCCTCTTTGATGAAGTAAAAAGAAGTGCTTTCTTAAAATTATTGCAAATTTATTTATCGCTTCATTTATACTTAGTTTTTCTTTTCATTAATCAAAATGATAAAATCCCACGTTTCGCGACTATGACATGTAACGAAACCCTCGAGCAAAGCGATCCAGATTATGAGGAATACAACGAAAGCATGATGCCAGATAATCTCCCACAAGAGATCGAGCAGTTGGGAAGCCATTAAAAGCCTTACCTTGAAGTGACATAAGTTGTCAACCTGGGAAGCAAAGAAGACATGAAAGAAACTCGAATCAGCATCCATTTAGAAGCAGAGTGGAAAGAAGAGTTGGTCGAGCTCCTCTGACAGTACATCGATGTGTTCGCATGGTCATATGATGATATGCCTGAATTAAGCACCGACATTATTTCGCATCGATTGCCTACTGATCCTGCCAGACCGCAAGTCCAAAAGACGATTTCCCTTTACCAAACATTCATATCCTCATTGATAATTACACAAAGCATGAGTTGCAGTCATTCGTGGATTGTTTTGTCGGGCACCATTAGATCCTGATGCATGAAGAAGATGTAGAGAAGACAACGTTCACTACCTCTTGGGGAGTTTATTGCTACAGAGTCATGCCATTCGGCCTCAAGAACACCGGTACTACTTACACGAGGGCCATGATGACCCTCTTTCATGACATGATCCACAAAGAGATTGAGCTATATATGGATTACGTCATTATCAAATCTCAAAAGAGTACAAAACATTTGGTTGACCTAAAAAAAAATTTCGAATGCTTACGGAGGTATAGTTTGAAGTTGAATCCTACAAAATATGCATTCAGAGTCCCTGCCGAAAAACTGTTGGGTTTCATTGTAAGAAGAAAATGATATAATTGGATCCTTCAAAGACTAAAGCCATTCAAGACTTACCGCCGCCTAAAAGCAAGAAGGATGTGATGAGTTTCTTTGGTAGGCTAAATTACATCAGCAGATTCATAGCCCAGTTTGCGGTAATTTGCGAGCCTATCTTCAAGCTATTAAAAAAGGATACAACTACAAAATGGACAGAAGGGTGTCAGAAAGCATTCAACAAGATCAAGGAATACTTGTCGAACCCACCAGTGTTGGTTCCTCCTGAGCCTGGAAAGCCATTATTATTATATTGTCAATTTTAGACAATGCATTTGGATGCGTGTTGGGACAACACGATGAGACCGGTAGAAAAGAGCAAGCTATCTACTACTTAAGTAAGAAGTATACACCATGTGAAGCCAAATACACTTTTATAGAGAGCACCAATTATGCTTTGACTTGGATCACCCAAAAGTTGAAGCACTACATGTCAGCATACACCACACATCTAATATCCCAGCTCGACCTGCTCAAGTATATCTTTCAGAAGCCGATGCCTACAGGAAAACTGGCCAAGTGGCATTGTGTACCTAACGCAAAAGGCCAAGTAGAGAATTTGATATTGTATACATAATGCAGAAGGCCACCAAAGGACATGCCTTAGCTTACCACCATGCAGAGAATCCAGTGGACAAGGATTATGAGCCGCTCACTAAATACCTTTCTACTTAGGATGGAAAATGTTCTTTGATGGAGCAGCAAATTTCAAAGGCAAAAGAATTGGGGCAATCTTAAATTCAAAATCAAGACAACATTATCCGGTATTAGAAAAGATAAAGCTTCCCTGCACCAATAATATTGTCGAGTATGAAGCATGCATCCTCGGGATTAGGATGGCAGGCGACATGAATATCAAGGAGCTTATGGTCATAAGAGATTTTGTCCTACTGATACATCAAGTCCACGGTGAATGGACTACCAAGAATGTCAAGATCCTTCCGTATCTGCATCACAAAAAGGAGTAGTGCAAGAAATTCACAAAAATCAAGTTCAAACACATTCCCAGGATCTAGAACGAGTTTACCGATGCTCTCGCAACTTGTTCATCCATGATCCAGCATCCAGATAAAAATTACATCGACCCTATTGAGATTGAGGTCCGGGATCAAATTGCATACTGCTTCCATGAAGATGAAGAGCTAGATGGTAAGTTATGGTACTACAACATCAAAAGGTTCCTTGAAACAAGAGAGTATCCAGAGAATGCCACCAATGGTCAGAAGGGAGCACTCAGACGGCTAGCAAATCACGTTTTCCTCAACGGGGAAGTCCTGTATTGGAGGACCCAAAACTTGGGTCTATTAAGATGTGTAGATGCTGCTGAAGCGACCAGATTGCTATAAGAAATACATGCACGGACATGCGGACCCCATATGAATGGCTTCACCTTAGCCAAGAAGATTTTAAGAGTCGGATACTTTTGGATGACCATGGAAAGTGATAGTATTAGATTATGTGCAAAAGTGTCACCAGTGCCAGATCCACGGGGATTTCATTCGGGTTCAACCCAATAAGATGAATGTAATGGGTTCGCCTTGTCCATTCGCCGCTTGGGGCATGGACGTAATCAGACCTATAGAGCCCACTGCATCAAATTGACACCGTTTTATCTTGGTAGTTAATTCTTACTTCGCCAAATGGGTCGAAGCTTCTAGATACAAAGTCGTCACGAAATAAGTAGTGGCAGATTTCATCCCTAACAACATAGTCTACCAGTTAGGGATACTTGAGTCAATCATCACTGACAATGCAGCCAATCTCAGCAGTGACATCATGAGGGAAATTTGTGAGAAGTTTAGAATTGTCCACCATAACGCTACAACCTACATCCCTAAATGAATTGAGCAGTTGAAGAATCCAACAAAAACATTAAAGAGATTTTGCGAAAGATAGTGGACAATCATAGGTAATGGCACGAGAAATTATCCTTTGCCTTACTGGGTTGTCGGACTACCATGAGGACATCCACTCGGGCAATGCCAAACATGTTGGTATATGGCACCGAAGCTGTGATACTCGTAGATCTCGAGATACCATCTTTAATGGTCGTTCAAGAAGCCAAGTTAGATGATGCAGAATGGATATGGGTCATGCAGGAACAACTCATGCTCATTGAAGAGAAGAGAATGGACGTAGTGTGCCATGGTTAGTTGTATTAAAATAGAATGGTTAATGCATTCAACAAAGGGTGAAACCTTTCCAATTTACACCGGGCCAGTTGGTTTTAAAGAAAATATTCCCTCATCAAGAAGAAGCCAAGGGAAAGTTTGCACCAAATTGGGAAGGTCCTTACGTGGTCCATCAAGTGTTGTCGGTAGGAGCTCTGATCTTGGTAGAGATGGACGGAAGATTCAACACAAAGCCTATCAACTCAGATGCAATAAAAAAAGACTACATTTGAAGACAGTAGAGTTAGGTTTTGGTTGTAACTGAACTATGCCCGACCTGATTTTCCATGGTGGGATACGGAGGCAACCCATGTAGGGTCCGGTCTCTCTCCTCCCCTCTTCTTTTTTAATAGGAAATCCAAATATCATTTTGTATATATTCAGAACGATGCCACGACTTGATTTCCTTTGGAAGGAATACATAATAAATCCTTATCGGATCTAGTCATCTATTGTAATTGAACTATGTTCTGGCCTGATTCCATTTGGATACGTAGGTAGTCTGAGTCAGATTCGGCCACTTCATGTTCAATCTCATAAATTTGCATCTATTGTAATCGAATTACGTTTTGACATGATTCTATTTGGATGCATAGGCTTCCTGAGTCAGGCTCGGTCATCATCATATTTTCTTTACCACTACCCATGAACTACGTTCGGACGTGATTGCATTTTGGATACATTGGAAACCTGAAAAGGTTCGTTCACAACCCTAGGAAAACCTTGTAAAGCATTTATTTAGATTAGGACGCAATCGTGATAGCAGGAAACTACGTCATCAGAGGCATCTCTAGGGATTGATATCAACGGGGCAGGATATTCCAAAAATAACCTTCGCGTCTGAGGGAAATTCTAAACATGTCATAATCAAGAACAATGACATTTTCCATGAGATAAACGATTTTCAAAATGATGGATCAGCCACTCACTCATAACTATCATCTCTGTTCCATTATTCAAAATTTTCCTCATATAGCTGAAAACTAACTCTCAAGTGGAGCATATTGCAAATAACAAACCGTCTGCTCAACCAAGCGGAGCATGTTGTATATAGCAAGCCGCTGGCCTCGCCAATCGGAGCCATGTATATAGCAAACCGTCAGCTCAATCATTTGGAGCGCCCTATACAAATTAAGTCGTCGGCTTTGCGATTCAAAGTTCTGTATATAGCAAAATTGTTTGCTTCACCAATGGGAGAATTCTACACCGCCATTCCACCACATCGGAGATCACAAGTAGATAGTCACAAACCTCGTCACCAACGTTCTGTCAATCGAAGGCCGCAATTTAGTTTTTGCAGTCAAAGTATATCTTGGGCATGCTCCTTACTTCTTTATTTTATCTTGAATGTTTTAACATTGCTCATGCAACTTACAGGCATGATTACATTTTTCAAGTCATAAACTCCCATCGTGCGGAGATACTTTACATTTCAATGCAACTACTCCCATCACGCGGAGATATATTCTACATTTCAATACAACTACTCCCATCACGCAGAGATACATTCTACATTACAAGTCAACTACTCCCATCGTGCAGAGATACTCCCAATATGAGGAGACTTAATGCTTTGACAACTGCAAAACGGTACACAGCCCGGCTAACAATCAAGTCAAATTCAAGTATCTCGTCGTCCTAATCCCAAATAATAGCTAGTTGGTAGCCATGCATTCTCATTTCTGCATCATTTACATCACATATTAACATATCTGCATTACGATATATGGTATGTGTGTTTTTTGTTTTTGCAAACCAAGCTACAATGCTATGAGGGACAACAAACTCATAAGCGGGCCAAGGATCTGAACTCAAACTCAAAAATGATCAGTGGAACTCTAATTCTTCAAATCTTTCAAATCAAGCCGCAGATCAGAGCTATCATGGGTACCAAATCTTTCGTCTTGCAGTATCGTCATAATACGATACTGGGGAAATTTCTGCGAGCGTCGCCTCCTCCAAACCATCACTCCAAAAAAACATGAGGCACGATCCTCGTTAAGCCCGAGGTATGTAGGCGATTCAAAGACAGATTTCGGCCCCAATTTCCCAAAAAACATCCATTATTTTCCATAACTCCTTCTCTAATTCTATAACCCGTAATCTCCCTTAAAACCATATGTCATTCTTGCAATGTGTGCCTAAAGTCGGGACAAAATTGGCCTTGGTTCAATTTCTTTGCCCAAAAATTCTTTCATCGTATTCAGTCAAAGAGGGGCAGCTGTTGGCGACCAATTTTAACCCTCCCTTTTATAATTAATTTACTTGCACTTAATAATTTTCAATAAGCATATTGAAAATATTTTCTAATTAATAAATACTTAAATATATATAAATTAAGTAATTAATGGTGTTAAATTAATAATTTAGTGTTACAATTATAAATATATCACTCCTATTATGTTTGTGTCATGCCCCAACCTCGGGGAGCGCGACCGGCGTCCAACCGAGTGGACCCGGTCGAGCAAGCATGTTAGACACTATTTACCTAATTCACTTATGATCCAGAGAAGGCATGCTCTCATTAGTTAGATAGTAGAAAGTTCATACATATATACATTACAAAGTCATTTCATTTTGTTAAATTATTGTTAAGTTTCAAAATACATACATCCCTCTGATTGAGCGAAACAAGAATCCAAAACATAACATGATCCGTTGACCTTTCTAACACCCATATACAACCCACATAGTGTCTACGAAGCCTCTAAAGATATAAAAGGGAGTAAAGATGGTGCCGGCAACAAGGCTCCGGCTATACCCCAAAACACATTAGAAACAAAAGATGCAAAACCCCGAAATGAGATGGGGCTCACCAAGTCAGCTGGGAAGAATGAGCACTACTATCACTGGTCAGTATCCTCTGATATGGAACCACCTGCATCCATTTAAGATGCAGCACCTCCGACAAAAGAGATGTTAGTACATGTTGAATAGTACTAGTATGAAAATCAAACATCAATTTAAGAACTCAAAAATACAGTATGAATATGATGAATCAAGGCGACAATAGAATAGCATAGATAGCCGTTTAAACCAAAGCAAGCTTATCAAGAGCTGTCATTAACATTTATAGAATTTAAGATGAGACCCTCTGTAACCATCTCCAGACAAATCGGCCCCATCGCCTCACCCCAATATATGCAGGTGGAGGTGTAAACACAATACCCATTTTCAAACAAAGCGGCACCGCTCCTCACCCCAATATATGCGGGTGAAAGTGCACCAACGACACCAATACCTACACAAAGCGGCCATGCTGCCTCACCCCAGTATATATATGTGGGTGGTGGTGCAACAACAATACCAATATCATACACAAAGCGGCCCTACCGCCTCACCCCAATATATATGGGTGGTGGTGCAACAACAATACCAATATCATACACAAAGCGACCCTATCGCCTCACCCCAATATATGCGGGTGGTGGTGTAACAACAATACCAATATCATACACAAAGAGGCCCTGCCACCTCACCCCAATATATGCGGGTGGTAGTACAACAACAATACCAAAACCAAACACAAAGTGGCCCTGCCGCCTCACCCCAATATATGCGGGTGGAGGTGTAACCCCAATCACAATCTCTACACAATTTGGCAAAATAGTTTTCCACATAAATCACGACTTGGAATCACAACACGTAAATACACAATCCATAGTTTGGAACACATCCTCAATTTGTAATACAATATCATGAGAGCATTTGAAATACGAATTAAACATATATCTTTATCATAAAACTTATTTGGAATACTCAACTTGTAATAAGTATCTTGGAACTTACAAGGATATTGAGGTTCCAATTCTTAAAGAAATATTTAGCCAACATACCTCAATCTAGCTTCCTTAAACTCTAAAATATTTCGGAATTCTTAGCAACTCCAATCTATTTTAGAACCATTCCGGAGACAGGCCTTTGGTTTGGAAGCTCATCAAAGCTGGTTACCACTGGCCCCGAATGGAAGAAGACGTGAAAGCATTTGTTAAGAAGTGTGACAAATGCCAACGTTTCACGCATCAATTATGCCAACCAATAGATCCGTTATATTTCATCCTCTCCCCTTGACCTTTTATGGAATGGGGGGTTGGACATAATAAGGCCGCTTCCTCAAGCTTCGAGTCAGGTAAATTTTTACTGGTTTTGACTGATTATTTTACTAGATGGATTGAAGGAGGAGCATTTGCAAAAGCCCGAGAAAATAAAGTAATAGACTTCATACTGAGGAACGTAATATGCCGATTTGGGATACCTAAAGAGATAGTTTGTGACAATGGGCTACAGTTTATCGGAGCTAAAGTGGGCGAGTTGCTAAATGGGTCGAAAATAAAGAGGATAACTTTATTCCTATACCATCATGGAGCGAACGCCCAAGCAGAATAATCAAATAAAGTCCTGGTAAACAACTTGGAAAATAGCTAAAAACACCAAAGGATGATGGCCTGACGACGTCAAAAATAAGTACGGGAAAAATCCCATTCTCGTTCGTACATGGTTCGGAAGCTTTAATACATGATGAAATAGGGATCCGAGACTAACATTTTCACACTCCATGGAGGAACCAACAAAGAGGCATCAACACTAAGCTTGGATCTGGTGGAAGGACAGATGGCTATGATCCGAATGTCTACGTAGAAATAAAGAATCGAAAAATATTATAATTGGAGAGCCAATTTTTGACATTTTGAGTTAGGGTATCACGTCCTTCGCAAGGTTCCCAATAACACAAGAGCTCAACACCGAAAAGTTAGGCCCCAACTGCAAATCCTTGTACTGAGTTCAGGGGATAGCCGATAAAGGAGCTTATGAATTAGCGACCATGGACGAAAAGTAACTTCCATCTAACTGAAAGGTCGCACACCTGAAGCTCCACAATTTTGTTAATCCTCTTGATTATTTTTTTAATTTGTACTAATACTTTTATAGTATAGGCATAGCCAGTCCAAATTGAATGATGACTAAAAGATCTAAGGTACCGTCTTCATCTAAAATGCTTCTCGTCCACCCCTTATTTACTTTTCAGGAACATGGCCGATGGAAGATCAAAACAACTGAAACTAGGAATTCAATGACCAGGTCAGGACAAGAACAATGCAAGACCAGTGCCCAAGTTTTCAAATTTCAAACTCATACACTGAGGGGGACACACACACACACACACACATATATATATATATATATATATATATATATATATATAAGTGGCGTACACAGAACTTTTCGCAAGCGGTGTCATATTTAAATAAATGAACACATAAATAAATTATCGTAATATTGTACAAATAAAAAGCAATTTAAATGCATTGGTGTAAATTGTCATTGTTCAAAAGAGAAAGACACTAAGCTAGCTTTTGGACATAGATTTGATTGAAACTTGAAAAAATAAATTTTGGAGATGAAAAATGACTTTTGAAAGTTGAAATTTTTTTGAACATGCATTTTACATGAAATGAATTTGAAGTTTTGTGAGTAGAAAACTTCAAAAGGTACTCTATAGCTGCTTTTGGGATTTGAAAATTTTGTTTTCAAAGTCTGCCAAAAAATGATTAAAATCTATAAACAAATAGATATTAAAAACAAAATTTGACCAAAAAAATATCCCAAATTTTATGGCCAAATAGAAGCTAAAAGTGGAAAAAATATTTCAGAAAAAAGGCTAAAAATAAATGCTACCTTTGTCACAAATACGTAAAGATGAACTTAGCAAGATATGTTTATTTTTAGGCTAGGATAGTACATTGCAGAGAGGTGACCAGTCCAGTCATTTTTAAATTGATTTGCTAAAATGCAAAGAAAAAAAAGAATAGTTGAATTATTAAAAAAAAAGAACAATTGAATTATTAAGAACAGGCGATCAAACCCGCAACCTTTATGACACAAAGTTTAATCTCAACCCGCTACACTAGAGAGGCGTCTTTGTCCAGTGGTGTCACCCACATTAATTATTCAACTTTAAATGTTAAGATATCAATTTGACACATCTATTTAGTTTATTTTTCCGACGAAGCGGTGTCACGTGACACCGCTTCCCTCAACGTAAATTCGCCTTTATATATAGAGAGATGAAATATTCAACTATGAACAAGGAATAGTCAAAAGTTACTCCAACAAATGGCCTTTTTTGAATTAATACAACGAGAGAAAATTCATCTCGGGCAATCTATCTAGTCCAATAGCGACCATCTTAATCGAATATTGTGTCTACCCTTAATTGATCATTGTACTTTATTTGATTTAGTATCCCTTTATTAGTTCAAGTCTGGTGAAAAGATTTATTACTTGACAATGTATTCGAATCAGTTATTCTGATTGAGTTAACAAAAATATGAAAGCATTAGTTTATAATCGGGTTCATCTCACGTTCAAGATGTCACTCGGGATCAATAATTCCACTTTACACCAAAATGAAAAGGAGACGTCCTTTTCATGGCATCGAATAACATATAACGGCCCTCTTTTATCTGAGTTGAATACTTAACCGCTTTGAGTAATTGTTACAATAAACCATAAAGAAAATACGAATCCATGCGTCTGGACAAAAACTACAGAAATATTTTAATGTATGAAATATCCAAAGTCAAAACGAAAGTACACAAGAGATTCAAAAGAGAATACTTGTCAATATTTTTATTCATGATAACCCAAAAATAGTATATACAAAAATATGATATCTACGATGTATCGGGCTTATTAGCTACAGGGTTAGAAGTAGAAAAGGGATATGGAGGTCCGGATAATGAAGTAATGTCCAGAAGTTGAGTGGTTGGGAGAGGCGAAGATGGTGGATGTACCAAAATCTCTTCTCCTTCGCTATTCTCATTCAAATCTGATGTTTTAACTTCAACACAAGAGGGAGTGATTTGTGTGGTGTCTAATTTTTCGCGTGCACAGATTATAGAAGGGCCTGATTCTTCTATGTGTTCCTTATACTACTGTATAGTGTAAAAAAAGAGAACATCATGCGATTTATATATAGTTAGTAAATAAAGATTAACTAGGAGTCTAATGCTTTACTCTTCCTTGGTGGAAGAGTTCTAGTTATCTTCAACTTCTAACTCTTCCCTTATCTTGGATAGTGTTCTCTTCAAGTAAGGAGTCCTGCTCCTTATCAAATATATAATATTTTTGTTCAGGGATTATCAGAAATAACCACTTATACTTATCCCTTTCACGTGCATGTCTTTTGCTTGATTCTGCCCGTCACCTGTGTACACTGTCCATGGACCTGGTTCATGCATGTGTTCTTTTGTCAATCATCAAACCAAACTTACTTAGGCCAACAAAATCTCCTCTTGAGCTATCCTCTCCCGCATCAAGGTTGTACTCTCGATCATCTGGAGAATGATAACCTTGGAGAGTCCGGATATCTTTTGTTTGGATTTCAAGATCTAGGATTTCATGCTCAATGTCTGGCTTTCCGATATGAACCTCAAGGAGAACATTCAATCAGCTTTCCAAACCAATCCAATTCTTGTCAAGTTCCACTTTTGCCTCCAATTGCTGATGTTGTTGCACTACTAGAAATCCACTAAAATTCGACCAAAAAGATTTCGACCAACATTGGTCGGTCAAAAAAAGCGACCAAAAACCGTCCAACTTGGACGGAAACTGGAAAAAAAATATTTTATATTTTTTTTAAAATAAATACCGATCAAAGTTGGTCGGTAAATTGGTCAACAAGTTGACTCAGCTGGTCAGACTTGCTTAGTCAAAGAAACTTTTGGATTACCGACCAACTTTGATCGGTAATGTGGACCCAATTTTTAAAATTTTAATAATTATTTTATTTTTTAAAATATTTTATAAAATTTAAGAATTTATATTTAAAATTACTGACCAACATTGGTCGGTTAATGCAGGGGAAGCATTAACCGACCAACTTTGGTCGGTATATTTTATTTTCTGGAAAATAACCGACCAAAGTTGGTCGATTATTAGGTCAACATTGGTCAAACTTTTGAATCACTTTTATATTTACTATATAAATATAATCCGTTAACACTTTTGTAATACAAATAATGAATACAGTAACATATACTATAACATGCTATATATGTAGTTAAAGTAGTACAACGAAGCGTGTTATATATATATATATATATATATATTTAAAGTATTACAATAAAGTGTGTGTGTGTGTGTGTATATATATATATATGTATAGCCGTATATATATAAGAACACGAAGCGCTAGGACCACAGGGTCGGGTTCTTTTAGGGATAGACTTGTAAAGATCCTAATTAGTATATATAATTTATATCAAATATATCTATTTCTAAATTGATTCATGGACTTATAACTTACTTAGACACATCGATGAATATTAAAAACAAAAAGTTTGATCTATATCGACTAATAGTAAAAACAAAACGTCTCGACCTATATCGATTAATCCATATCATACATTATTAGTGATGAATGAATGAAAAATAGAAGAATTAATACTAAACATCTTTGACATGTATATATATATATATATATATATATATATATGGATCACAAATTAGAGAAATGAAAGAAGTTATTAGTATTAAGTAAACGAGTTAAATTAATAGGTCAAACATGGTCAAACTTTTAATTTGAATCACATTAATATTTACTATCTAAATAATATAAATGTAATCTGTTAACACTTTTGTAATACAAATAATGAATACACTAACATATACTATAACATGCTATATATGTAGTTAAAGTATTACTACGAAGCGTGTGTGTTATATATATAAACACACTAACATATACTATAACAAGCTATATATATAGTTAAAGTATTATAATGAAGTGTGTGTGTATATATATATATATATATATATATAAGAACACGAAGCGCCAGGACCACAGGGTCGGGTTCTTTTAGGGATAGACATGTGAAGATCCTAATTAGTATATATAATTTATCATCAAATATATCTATTTGTAAATTGATTCATCGACTTATAACTTACTTGGAAGGATAATCTTCTCCGACACATGCTACACATGCCTCTGATACACATGTTTCGGATGATGATGACGAGGTAGTGCATTATGATCGATATGGCCGGATCATCATAGTCCCTGAGGGTGACGGATAAGTGTTATTTGTTATTTTTGCGTCTATTGTTTTGTAACATTTTTACTAAGATATTAATGTATTTTTATTGTTAAATTGCAGGTTCAGAACGGGTATTAAGACTATGAAGATAATCACCAATTCTATCAGAAGGCTTTATGATTTGGACTGATTTTCCATTCTCGCTGAAGGAGCAAATTTTCAATCAATTTAAGGTATAAATATTCTTTTAAGCAATTTAATAATTTATATTTGTGATGTTTACATCTAATATTTAACTTTTGAAATACAGAGCAAGTGTGTATGGGAAGAACGCTATAGCGCGGAAGTGGCTGCAAATTTTCATCATAAAGCTCGCAAGAGATTGGCGGATGCTTTCTCGGATGCTAGAAAGAAGAACAAGAGGCATGTCTGGTTACTTGAGAATTTGTGAAATGATTTGCAAAGGCAATGGCTTACCACGAAATTCTTAGAGAAGAGCGAAAAAGGAAAGAAAGCTCGCGCATCCGAGAAGGGAGGCTCCTTGCACACTGGAGGTGCGATCAGCCTAGGGACAATAAAAAGAAGATTGGTACGTAATTGCTTAAATTATTTTACTTTTCTAAGTATATCTATTCTGTTTATTAACTAAATTAATTTATTTTTAGGAAAAGAAGTATGGGCATCCAATGAGCCATGATGAGCTATTCAAGGAGAAGCATATTGTAAAGAAGAAGAAAGAGGGGGATCAAGGTAGGTGTGTCGAGGATCGGGCCTCGACTGCATATGTAAGCTTTCAATTTTCTTTAAGTATTATAATTTACTTTTATAAGAATTTTGAAATACTGATTTAATTTAAAATAATATAGGGTCACTACCAAAGTAACGTGGAGGAATTCATTCATTGTCATCCAGCTGGTGAATCGGGCGAGCCAACCCAACCTTCGGATGAGGATGCTGAAAGAATATGGTTGGAGTCTGTTGGCGGTCCAAAATGGGGGAAGGTATATGGGCTTCCTACTAAATATTTCCATCGCTATAAGTGTGGAATGCAAGGAATAGGTATTTCCTCGCAAGGCGAGCAACTTAATAGGGAGAGCCTCTTCGCTATGCGGGAGACAGTGACAAAGCTCACATTCGAGCTAGAAGCGGCCAAGGAAAGAGAAAGGTTTAGAGATGCTCAATTCCTTGGCATGCAAGCTCATATCAGAACTCTCCTATCTACTGGAGCTTTTCCGTTGCCCCGGTCTCATGAGTCATCGCCAGAGGGTCTACCTCCCCGTGATCGTTCCTCTCATCCTCCACAAGACCGTTCTCTATACCGTCTTGTAAATGAAAGTTCATCATACGGTGATAATGATGTTGTAGAAAACACCCCTTGACTTTTATATACTTTGAACTAGACAAATAGAATCAGTTTTGAACTTGTTGTAATTAGTTTTAACTTGGCTTTGGATTGTTATGTTCAATTGAACTTTAATTTGTTAGTTTTAAAGTATATATTGAATGTTTGGTTGTTGTTGTGTTGTTGTGTTGCTGTTGTTGTTGTGTTGTTGTTGTTATTGTTGTTGTGTTGTTGTTGTAATTCAGTTGTTAGGGGTATTAGTATGTTGGCAGGTGGTGTAACTACCAAAACAAGCATTTTATGCCAAAATTAAACCCAGAAAACCGACCAAAGTTGGTCGGTTTTTAATAATAAAAAATTTAATTACAAATTACCGACCAAAGTTGGTCGGTTAATGAACATTGAATTCCCAGAATTAAATATTACCGACCAACTTTGGTCGGTATTTTTCCTGCACTGTTAAGGTTACCGACCAAAGTTGGTCGGTCTTTTTTAATTTTAATAATTAATAAAAAAAACATACATTAATTACACCGACCAACTTTGGTCGGTAAAATTAAATTAATAAAATATATTTCTGACCAAAGTTGGTCGGTAAATAATTTAAATTGTCTAATGGTCATTTAAAGCTACCGACCATCAAAATACTGTCCACACCCAAATGGTCGCGTTTTGGTCAGTAATTGGCCATACCCGACCAACTTTGGTAGGTTTTTAGCGGATTTCTAGTAGTGTTGGCCACCTTATCATAAGCCTGAAGGCAGCTCTTTCGGCACTGCTGGCCCAGGCAAGTTCATTGGAAAGGCCAAGGGCAGCTTCTAACTCTTTTTCTCTTGCCTCCTGTTGCGAACACTCCATTACCAATTTGAGCTCAGCCTCCTCCTTCTTAGCCATTTCAGCCTTCATAGTTCGGATTTGCTCGTCAACTTTGGCGAGATACCGAGGATACACCAATTCTTAGTCCAAAATCTCTCTTTGTCATCTGTTTGAGCTTCGCTTAGCAGCTTTCGTCCTTAGTAGTAAGGCTTCTTTCTTAGCTTTAAGACCGTCAATCTTGCTCTTTAGCCCTCCGACCTCGGCTCTCATCAACTTGTACATTTCTTTGACCGCGTTAAACTTGGACTTTTTCAACTAGATGCTTTTTAAAGCCTCCAAATGGAGTAGATTATGCTGGAAAAAGAAAAGGGAAAGGTCAGACAAATTATAACATGGGAAAACAGCCCGAAGTGAGATGGAAATAAAGCCTATCTGATCGTTCCATATACCAGCTAGTTCATCAACCCTTCTATATCATATTGTGCCATTCGTGTTATTCCCATCAATATTGCTGTATTTGTAAATAATAATTCTGCAAAAATAAAAGTTATCGTAATGAAACAGTAATTAATTCGAGCCCACTGAATTCATAGTGTTTCCTTAAGGAATTTAATCCCCTCCTAGTACCCAAGGTAATGGATTATTTCCTTCTAGGATAGAACGAATCACACACTGGTGTAGCGGTACTTCAAACCCCAGTGTTTAAACGAACACAAAGTTCGGTAGCAAATCACACTTACAATTGCTTTGTTTGAAGTTAAAACAATGCAGAACGAAGGAGTAGAAACTCAGAAAATCGTATGGAAATGCTGAGAGGAAGGAGTGCAATGTATAGCCAAATATGTTGAGCGATTTTAGGATTTCAGTTTGTGTGTTGTGTGTTGAGTGTCTTTCTTCAACAGCTGTTGCACATATATATAGCAGCCAAATGTTGAAGAAGACCAATCGTCCACCCTCCATGGTGGAGCAAGCATTAGCTTGTTTGTGGAGCAAGCACATTCATGTTTGTGGAGCAAGCACATTCATGGTGGGAAGAGCATTAGGCGGCTGCCAAATGGTCAATACACGGATTGGAAAATATCCGTTACAAATGCGGATAATCTTACGTTAATATTTACTATTAACAAATAAATTTGGTCCAAAAAATTAATCAATCAATCGATCATTTGACCAAATCCAAATCCAAATCCAAATCTAAATCCGAATCCGAATCCGAAGTCGAAGTCGTAGCCGTAGCCGAAGCCGAAGCCGAGCCGAGCGAGCGATGACGACGACGACGGCGCGAGGCTTGTTTTCTTCTTAACTCTTTAAGAGCTACAAGAAGAGCAATTGTATATATACCCACCAAAAATCTTTTCCTCTTCCAATATGGGACAATGTCTCATTGTGAAGAGGGGAAAACTTAAAATTTTACTCAAAATTTTACTTTCCCTCCATTTTTCATTCACCCACATTTTAAGACTATTTCATCTTAAAAACAAAACCAAAAAAACTCAACAATCCCCCACATGAATGGGGAATGGCTATATCACGGAAGTATGCATAAAAAAACTGTGTGATTTGCAAGCAAGGATTAATTGCATCTGGATAAGTAGGTTTCCCTTTGAACTTTCCATAGTAAACTTATGTCAGATATACTCGGTCAATCGGTAGATTTGATATCTTTGAAACGTTGATTTTTGGAGTATACCTAGAAAACCATAAGTCACACAATCAACCCTTAACCGTCTTTGGTTCTCATTATTGTGTTCGTTTCAGCCATGAACACCGCCTGGTTTCATAAGTGCGTAGCGAACTGGCCTTACAAAGTTCTCCTTGAAGCGGCTAACACTTCACACTTACATAGGTGATTCCTAAACGTGTCATCCTGTAGATACACTATTTGATATACCCCGTATCAAATTTAGAAATCATTAAAAAGCCTTAATGCTTTATCCTTGGTACTGAACATTGTCTCATCACGAGAACGGACTAAAATTTTATTTGACAATGTTGAACCGTCATTAATGACTTTGTTTGATCTCCTTGAACCTAGATCTTGGGATCTCCAGTCTTCTAGGTAGAGTTACCGCCACAATGACTTGTTCTCGGCCATAGCCCCATTCCCCTTGATGATTTCTCAACTACCTCTCTAGTTAGGCCTTTTGTAAGTGGATCCGACACATTATCACTTGACTTTACATAGTCAATCGTGATAATTCCTCTAGAGAGTAATTGCCTAACGGTTTTATGTCTTCGTCGTATATGACGAGATTTACCGTTATACATAACGCTCCCAGCCCTTCCAATTGCCGCTTGACTATCACAATGTATGCATATTGGTGCCAACGGTTTGGGCCAAAATGGAATGTCTTCCAAGAAATTTCGGAGCCATTCAGCTTCTTCACCGGCTTTATCTAAGGCTATGAATTCAGCCTCCATTGTAGAGCGGGCAATACATGTTTGTTTGGACGACTTCCAAGATACCGCTCCTCCACCAATAGTGAATACATATCCACTCGTGGACTTAGAATCAGTTGAACCGGTGATCCAATTTGCATCACAGTATCCCTCAATCACCGCAGGAAATTTACTGTAGTGCATGTCAAAGTTCTGGGTATGTTCTAAATATCCCAAAACTCGTTTCATTGCCATCCAATAAGATTGGCCTGGATTGCTCGTATATCGACTCAGTTTACTTATAGCACAAGCTATATCTGGTCGTGTACAATTCATGATATACATTAAGCATCCCAACACACGAGCATAATCCAATTGTGATATGCTTTGGCCTTTGTTCTTTGCTAATGCAAGATTCACGTCAATTGGAGTCTTTGCAACTTTAAAGCCCAAGTGCTTGAATTTTTCAAGTACTGTCTTAATATAATGAGATTGTGACAATGCCAGACCTTGAGGAGTCTTATGGATCTTAATTCCCAGAATTAAATCAGCAACTCCCAAGTCTTTCATATCAAACTTGCTATTGAGCATACGCTTAGTAGCATTTATGTTGGCAATGTCATTACTCATTATCAGCATATCATCCACATATAGGCAAACAATGACTATGTGATTTGGAACATTTTTAATGTACACACATTTATCACATTCATTTATCTTAAAACCATTTGACAACATTGTTTGGTCAAATTTCGCATGCCATTGTTTGGGTGCTTGTTTTAGTCCGTAAAGAGACTTAACAAGTCTACATACCTTCTTTTCTTTACCTGGAACCACAAACCCTTCAGGTTGTTCCATGTAAATTTCTTCCTCCAACTCTCCATTTAAGAAGGCCGTCTTAACATCCATTTGATGAATTTCAAGACCATACACTGCAGCTAATGCTACTAACATCCGTATGGACGTAATTCTTGTAACTGGAGAGTATGTATCAAAGTAGTCTAGACCTTCTCGTTGTCTATACCCTTTGACTACGAGTCTTGCCTTGAATTTATCAATAGTGCCATCATCTTTGATTTTTCTCTTAAAAATCCATTTAGAACCCAAAGGTTTATTTCCAGGAGGAAGATCAACCAATTCCCATGTATGGTTGTTCAATATGGATTCTATTTCACTATTGACTGCCTCTTTCCAAAACAATGATTCCGAAGAAGTCATAGCTTCTTTAAATGTTTGAGGCTCATTCTCCAATAAGAAAGTCACAAAATCTGGTCCAAATGAAGTAGACGTTCTTTGACGTTTACTACGTCTTGGATTCTCCTGATTACATGTACTTTCTTTTGTTTCTTCCCGAGGTCGTTTAGATCCTTCACCAAACGACTCACATTCCTTTTTATACGGATATATATTTTTAAAAAGCTCAGCATTATCTGATTCTATAACCGTATTATTATAAATGTCGGGATTTTCTGATTTATGAACTAGAAATCGATATGCTTTACTATTTGTCGCATATCCTATGAAAACACAATCAACGGTTTTCGGTCCTATCTTTACCCTTTTGGGTTTAGGAACTTGCACTTTTGCCAAACGCCCCCACACTTTAAAATAATTCAAGTTGGGCTTCCTTCCTTTCCATTTTTCATATGGAATGGATTGTGTTTTGCTATGGGGCACTCGATTTAATATTCGATTAGCCGTAAGAATGGCTTCCCCCACAAGTTCTGTGGCAAACCAGAACTTATCAACAACGTGTTCATCATCTCCTTTAATGTGCGATTCTTTCTTTCCGCAATCCCATTAGATTGGGGCGTGTAAGGGCTGTTGTTTGATGAATAATTCCATATTCTAAACATATTTCTTCAAAAGGAGATTCATATTCACCACCCCTATCACTTCTTATCATTTTTACTTTCTTGTTAAGTTGCGTTTCAACTTCATTTTTGTATTGCCTGAATGCGTCTATTGCTTCATCTTTACTATTCAGTAAGTAAACATAGCAATATCGAGTACCATCGTCAATAAAAGTTATGAAATACTTCTTTCCACCGCGAGATGGTATTGACTTCATGTCACAAATATCTGTGTAAATTAAGTCTAAAGGATTTGAATTCCTTTCAACTGACTTATAAGGATATTTAACATAATTAGATTCCACACATGTTTGACATTTTGATTTTTTGCATTCAAACTTGGGCAGTACTTCCAAGTTAATCATTTTCCGCAAGGTTTTATAATTGACATGACCCAAACGTACATGCCATAAATCATTTGACTCAAGTAAGTAAGAAGAAGCTGAAATATTATTATTGTTTTCCACAACCATTACATTCAGATTGAAAAGGCCCTCGGTGAGGTAACATTTTCCTATAAATATTTCATTCTTACTAATGACAACCTTGTTGGACACAAAAATGCACTTAAAACCGTGCTTAACAAGAAGTCCAGTAGAGACTAAATTCTTTCTCATTTTGGGAACATGAAGGACATTGTTCAAAGTCATGACCTTGCCAGAAGTCATTTTCAGAAATATCTTCCCATATCCTTCAACTTTTGCTGTTGAAGCATTTCCCATATAAACTGTCTCTCCGGGTCCAGCAGGAGCATAAGTAGCAAAAGCTTCTCTAACTGCACAAACATGGCGAGTGGCTCCTGAATCAAACCACCACAGTTTAGGATTTCCCACCAAGTTACATTCAGAAAGCATGGCACACAAGTTATCAACATCATCATGGTTTACTACCATGTTTGCTTGACCCCTTTTCTTGTCTTTCTTCGGAGCACGACACTTCGTAGATTTGTGTCCGGTTTTCTCATAGTTATAGCAGTTTCCACTTAACCGCTTCTTGCTTGGGTTGTATTTCGGACCAGAAACCTTCTCCCTCTTTTAGTAAGGGGTATTCCCTCGTCAAGAAAATCCTTAGGGATAGGAAGTTTAGAATCTCCACCCAAATTCACATCGGTAATTGGCATCTCACCTCCGGATGGGTCTTTACCTCTGAATCGACCATAACCACGCCCTTGTCAATTTCAACTTCCTCACCTAAGCAGTGGCGAGCAACCGGAGGGCTAACATGGGGACTATTCTTATCAACCCGGGGGTGGCCATCTTTTTCTCAGTTGTACTTTATCTCTTCGAAGAGGAACCAGTGGAATGAGGCTTAAGGAAGTAGCACTGGAGTCATCGAGCTTCTATTGCTAAAGAGAAAATAACTCCCATATCTTTTATGTAGCGCCACTTGCACCGGGCAATTCCGTCCTTGTGTGGGGTTATCGCTTCTCCCACTTCTCCTTTTTCTCCGCACGGGGACCATGAGGTGGAAGTCTGTGGCTTTTGGCTCTCATCTTAAGCCCGAAAGAGATGATCTTCCAAGTCCGAGACTGCGGAAGAAACCCTCAGGATCTCAGACACCCACTGTTCTATGTTATCAATCCCACCAAACTAAATGGCAACAACTGCAATTCAAGGGAAAGAAGTCAGAGAAATCTATTGGATAAAAACTAAAAAGTCTAAGAATGGGTACTTACGTTTGGGATTCAATTTCCTCAAAAAAGGCACTTTCTTCGAATTAACGAGGCACGGGTCGGCATCACAACTATAAAGAAGTAAACATATGAAAGATGAAAGAAAGTCCAATGTGCAGACTCTCGGTTAACTTTACTGCCGAGAGGAAGAGTCCTTTAAATATTTCTTATGTACAAGGATTCAGTTACACAAGTCCTATAATATCTCTAGATTTAAATTTGAAGATATACAACAAATCATAAAAGTAATTCAAAATACAAAGTTGATTCAAAATAGGAGAGAATATGTGCTAGCAGTTAACTAAATCTTCTGCTGGTTCTTGGTTTTGCTGTGAGAGGTTACCCCCCCCCCCGGCAAGCTGATGGTGAGGGTCGAACAAGTAGCTTGGATTTTAGCAGATTGAATCGAGTTTTACCAAGAGCGTTTGTAAAAATATCTGCTATTTAATTTTGAGAACTAACAAAGCGAACAACAAGTGAATTATCTTCGACTTTCTCCCGTACGAAATGATAATCAAGCTTAATGTGCTTCGACCGTTGATGAATGACGGGATTGGCAGAGATAAAGGTAGCACTTAAGTTGTCGCAGAGTAGAATCGGAGGTTGTTTAAGAGGAGTATGTAACTCATGTAAAAGTTGCTGGACCCAAATAACTTCAGTAGTAGCAAATGCACGAGATCGATATTCAGCTTCAGTACTAGAGCGAGCGACAACCTTTTGCTTCTTAGAGCACTAGCTTACTAAATTACCACCATAGTAAAGAGCAAAACCATATTGAGAACGACTATCATCTGGGTCAGCGATCCAACCAGCATCAGAGAAGGCAACTAGGTCAGAGTCTATGGATGAGTGAAAGTAAAGACCATGGTGAAGGGTGCCTTTAAGGTATCGAAGAATACGCTTAACAGCAGCCCAATGAGTGGTGGATGGGTTATGCATAAACTGACACACCCGATTGACAGCATAACAAATTTTGGGATGGGTGATGGTGGCATATTCAAGAGCCCCAACAATGCGGCAATATAGGTGAGGATCGGGGAGAGGATCTTCGTCATGGACAAGACGAGACCCCGGGGTAGATGGAGTGGATATCGGTTTGGCATCAGCCATCTTGGAACGAACAAGGGCATCTCTAATATATTTTTGTTGGGTGAGAAAAATGGTATCTTTATTTCTGGTAACTTCAATGCCAAGGAAAAAATGAAGATGGCCAAGTTCCTTCAAAGAGAAGGCAACATGAAGTGTTTCAACAAATTGATTAATGAACCGAGGATTGCTTCCCGTAACAATAAGATCATCAACATACACTAGGATATAAGTAATATGATTGGGTGATTTTCTAACAAATAGAGAGCAATCTGATAAGCATGATTGAAACCCATGAGATAGGAGAAAAGTTTTGAGCTTGGTAAACCATGCTCGAGGAGCCTATTTTAGGCCATAAAGAGCCTTTTTGAGTAGGCACACATGGTTGGGATATTGGGGATTAACAAATCCCTTTGGTTGCTCCATAAATACCTGCTCATTAAGCTCATAATTTAAGAATGTATTATTAATATCAAGTTGATGCAAGGGCCAACCTTTAGTGAGATCAATAGAGAGAACTAGACGAATGGTGGTTGGTTTGATGATAGGACTGAAGGTATCAAAATAGTCAATGCCTTCTTCTTGATGAAACCCCTTTGCCACTAAACGAGTTTTATAGCGCTCAATGGAGCCATCAACTTTATATTTGATCCTGTAAACCCACTTACAACCAACAATATTAGAGTTAGGAGGTGGTGGAACAAGTTGCCATGTATTATTTCGCATAAGAGCAGAAAATTCTATTTGCATAGCTTGTTGCCATTGAGGAAGTTTGGAAGCCTAGTTAAAATTTTGGGTTCGTCAATAGGTAGAGGAAAAACTGGAAGGGAGTGTTTGGATATGGTGAGAGCTTTTGGGGCTAAAGAGTTGGTTTTGGAGCGGGTTATCATTTGTTGGCAAGAGTTATCTGGTGGTCAAAAATATGAAGAAGCAGTGGAGTGGTAAGTGGGAAAAGGATTCCAAGAGTTAACTAGAGGTGGGGAAGGTGAAGAGTAGTTGCTGGAAGGAAAGGCAGAAGGTGATTTAGTAGGCGGCAAAGATTGAGAAGAGGTGATTACATGTGTGCTTGTCGAAGGTTGAACAACATCTCGAGTAGTCGTTGATACTTGGGTTGCAGCTTGCGGAGGTGGAGGCAGGGAGGCAGCTTGTTGGAGTAATGTGGCAGAGTAGACGATGAGGAGCATAATGTGGAGGATGATGCTTTTAGGTGGTCTTGATAAGGAAAACATTCCTCATCGAAGGCAACATGGCGAGCTATGTAAACCCGGTTAGATGGCACATGAAGACACATATAACCCTTGTGTTTTGAGCTACAACCTATAAAGATACATGGCTGAGAACGAAATTCAAACTTGTGTTTATTGTAAGGACGAAGAAAAGAAAAATAAAGACAACCAAAGATTTTTAGATAGCCATAACCTGGTGGACGACCATATAGACATCGGTAAGGTGACAAGTGGTTTAAGATAGGGGTGATGGTACGGTTGGAGAGGTAGACTGCCGTATGAAATGCTGGTTCCTAAAAGGAAAATGGGAGAGAAGCATGGGCAAGAAGAGATAATCCTTTTTTGACAAAAAAGCGATTGTGTCGCTCTGGAGCACCATTCTGTTCTTGTGTGTGTGGACATGAAACTCGATGTTGAATGCCTAGAGTTTGAAGATGAGAGGAAACATTACAAAATTCACCTCCCCAATCAGTTTGTAGACATTTTATTTTACATTGAATTGGGTTTCAACCATAGTATGGAATTGTTTAAAAATAGTAAGCACATCTGATTTTTGACGGATAAAATAAATCCAAATAAACTTGGTACAATCATCCAAGAATAAAACAAAGTAACGAGTTCCATTAATAGAATTGATAGGAGCCGGGGCCCAAACATCTGAATACACAAGATCAAAAGGACACAAACTAGATTCATGACGATGAACTAATGGAATACGATGACTCTTGCCCATTTGACACAGCGCACAAACATTAGGAAAACAAAATTTTGAAACAGGAAGATTATATGTAGAGACAAGACTATGTAGTCTGGCTTCGTTGGGATGAGCCAATCTGCAGTGCCATCCAACTAGGGTAGTGCGTTTACCAAGAAAGGCCATAGGTGGTGATTTTGTGGAGGTTGATGTAGGTGGTGGAGTGAGGCGATACAAGTCATTGTCAACGACCCCCCGAAGTACTGTTTTGACCTGCAAATTCTTGACAAAGCACTCATTAGCATGAAACTCAACAAAGACATTATTATCAGAAGTGAGTTTGGAAATACTTAAGAGTCTTTTTATCAGCTTGGGAACAATAAGAATATTAGAAAGTTTGACACTTGTAGGACTAGCAGACAGAACTTTAGAGCCAATATGCAAAATATTTAGTGACATACCGTTGCCGACCATAAGTTGATCATCTCTATTATACTCCGAGTTGATTGATAGGTTAGCTAGATCTGGAGTGACATGGAGAGAGGCACCCGAGTCAAAGTACCATGCTGGATCAACAATTGTAGATGGAGAAGCATAGTTGGCTTGTGGTTTGAAGAGGGGTCCACGTAGATTAGACATGGCAGAAGGATGTGAAGAAGCTATTATGGACAGAGAGTTGGTGCGTGTGGGAGGGTAGGCAGTGATATCAAGGCATTGATAGCAGTTACGCGCTTCATGTACAGATTTCCCACATATTTGGGATTGAGAGCGACAACGATTTGGGAGTGAATTTGAATAACTGGGCTTTTTTTGCGTAAGAGTAGGTGCCCGAGAGGTTTTGGCTAAGTTGGCAGTGGGCATAGAAGAATCTGAAATAAGTTGAGCCTCATCATTTATTCGTTCTTCTTCTTCTTAAAGAAGTCCGAGTAGGTCTGTGTGATTAATAGGTTCAACTGGCAAGTTAAGAAATGCACTAAAAGAACCAAAGGACAAGTCAAGGCCATAGAGAAATATGAGATAAAATCATCATCCGAAACAATTTGAGAGCTTTCGCCTAAAGCATCGGCTAAAGCATATTTCTTTTCAAAGTATTCAAGGATAGAGAGAGATCCTTTTTGAAGAGAATGAAGTTGTCATTTAAGCTGTCGCACACGGGATTTTGCTTGGGGTTTGGAAAAGGCATTCAATTGTGTTCCATGCTTCATAAGAGGATTTGGCAGTGATTACATGAGAAAGCGGGGGGTCTGAAATTGTTTGTTTGAGCCAGAGAAGGACGTAGAGATCACGTTGGTGCCAATCTTCATATTTCGTATTTGGAACAATAATAGGTTGTTCAGTTGGAGCATTTTGAGTTGTTATAGTAGCATTCACAACATTACTCTTCCAAATCTGAAAGTTATTGCAATCAAGCTTTGGAGAGAGATGGTAAATGATATGTAGTTTTATCAGAAGATGATCCCTGTGTGAGAGTGAGACTATTGGTTAAATTTGCGGAAGCGGCCATGTCGGATCGATGCATTTGATACCATATAAAGAAGTAAAGATGTGAAAGATGAAAGAAAGTCCAATGTGCAGACTCTCGGTTAACTTTACTGCCGAGAGGAAGAGTCCTTTAAATATTTCTTATGTACAAGGATTCAGTTACACAAGTCCTATAATCTCTCTAGATTTGAATTTGAAGATATACAACAAATCATAACAGTAATTCAAAATACAAAGTTGATTCAAAATAAGAGAGAATATTTGCTAGCAGTTAACTAAATCTTCTGCTGGTTCTTGGTTTTGCTGTGAGAGGAATTCTCAGTCAATAACGACAAATCTCCCGAACTACCTCCGATCGTGGTCATCATTGAAGTTGGTGATCAGAGACATCTTTTCCAAATGATTCATGGTAAGAATGTCGCCCTGGTATATTTTGGGGGAAAAGGTGGATGAGATGCCACAAGGTGAAGGGCACGTCAACTACAGGGTAGAGGAGACAGGAAACCAACCTCCAGATTATTGAACTTATTAGAGCCAGGAAAATCAGGTATTGCTGGCACATCTGTTTGATGACCTTGTCTAATGGTAATGTGAACCCAATGGTGAAAGAATAAGTTTATACGAAGGAGTATCGGGAATCTTGTCAGGCCGAACACAGAGGAACTTTATATTCTCATCCGTCCACCTACAGTAATTTTAGACAATAGGGAGGAGTTCCTGGAGTATCGTAGACCCTGCACCTTTGGAGGAAGAACCGTTGGCAACCGCCTTACCCAATTTACCCTTCTTGGACGGTGGTGGGCTGTTTTTAATTTTGTCCCCAGCGATCACTAAGGCATATTTCTCAACCACCTCCGGGCCGAGAATAGATGATGGCAGTTCGGTTTGAGCACTAGGATTCTAGGAGGCCACGATTTGTTAATTCTTGTATTTGAAGATTAGAAGAAATTTTCTGAAGGATGAGGGAGAAGACAATAACAAAAGCAACATCAAGAAGAAGTTGATAAAAGAGATATGGGAAAGAAAGAGTTGAATAATGGATAGGACCAACATCTCTTCAAATTTGAAAGCAATGATAGCAGTTTAATGCGATTTTTCGCCTAAACCTTTTCACTTCCCGAATATTTTCCAGGAGACTATCCTAAAAATGGGAGGAGTATTTTATTGGTAAAAAGCAGCTATGACACATGGCACATATTTCGAAATACACGTTGTAGTTTCCCTAGAGTCTGCTACTTTATTATTTTAGATCTTATGGTCTAGAGTCTCTAACTATGGATATTACCTCCGAGATTGCGCGAGTTCATTTCGGATAGGGGACGTCTCAAAATCATTTTCCAGGAACATGCGAGGGCCCGGACGGATGCTAACTACGGGAATACTAAATTTTGAGATACGCCGTGTCTACCCATAACCGCGCTCAATTATCACGCCAATCATAACCGGCGAGATACGTGCATGAACCGGATATTGCCAATAACGGCTAGCCTATAAATTAGGTTGTTAGGATCGGGAAACCAGGTCGTGCGGAATTTAGCCAAACAACGTTATAATGATAATAACAAAGACAATGCAAGTTGATAATAACGACAATTAAAGAAGATAAAGAAGACACAAATTTAACATGGTTCGGTCAAGGTGACCTACGTCCACAAGCGGAGAGAAGCAATTTCTATATACCAAAAGAGAGTACAAAATTAGAGTAAATACTCTAATTACCAAATACTCCAAGAGAATAACCTCACAAGATCACTCCAAAGAAAGGGTTCACACAAGTGTTTCTCAATACTCACTCTCTTACAAAATACTCTATAATGAAATAAAAGAGGAGAAAGAAAGACAAGAGTGAAAAGCTCTTGAATTGGTGTGTTTTCAAATGAGGAGAAACTCATCTATTTATAGCAAGAAATCCTTGGCCTAATAATGGATATTATGTCATGGCAAATGTCATGATCCACAAATTTGTTATAATGGATATTATGTCTTGGCAAATGTCATGAACCACAAATTTGTTATAATGGATATTATGTTATGGCAAATGTCATGAAAATTTGGTCATATTACAAATCTCCATCTTGGCCTAATTTCGGCTTATATATAGTAAATTTGCTCCACTTTCTCCGCAAAAACCCCAATGGGCAAAATCATTCTTCATAAATGCCAATCAAGTTCAGGCAAAGCTTGAACTTGGACACTGGAAGAAGTTTTATGAACATGTCAGTAGGATTGTCTCTAGTGTTGATCTTCTGAACAGAGACTTTTCTTTCAGCAATGGTTTCTCGGATGAAATGATACTTTATATCAATGTGCTTCGTCCTCTCATGATACATTTGATCTTTAGTCAAGTGAATGGCACTTTGACTATCACAGAAAATGGTAATACCACTTTGGTATAAACTGAGTTCCGCAAATAGACCCTTCAACCATAAAGCTTCTTTGATCGCCTCGGTCACTGCCATATATTCTGCTTTGATAGTAGATAAAGCTACTACATGTCGTAATGTAGCTTTTCAACTAATAGTGCAACCACCGATGCAAAATACATAGCATGTCAGTGCTCTTCTTTTGTCAGGATCACCTGGATAATATGAGTCTACAAAACCAACCAAAGTATTAGTATTTCTCCCAAACTCCAAACATGTATTTGAAGTACCTCGCAACTATCTGAGAATCCATTTCACAGCATACCAATGTGCTTTACCAGGGCAAGTCATATACCGGCTTACCACGCTCACTGTTTATGAAATGTCTGGACGTGTACAAACCATTGCATACATAATACTACCGACTGCACTAGAATAAGGAACCTGTGTCATGTACCTCTCTTCTTTCTCTGACTGCGGGGACTGAGCAGTTGATAACTTAAAATGAGCAGCAAGAGGGGCACTAACTGGTTTAGCATCTTTCATGCCAAACCTCTCCAAGACTTTCTCCAAGTACTTCTTCTAGGTCAGAAATAGCCTATTGGCTTTTCGATCTCTTTTGATCTCCATGCCAAGGATTTTCTTAGCTGCTCCCAAATCTTTCATCTCAAATTCACTTTTCAGCTGACTTTTCAAGTTGTGAATTTCTGTTAAATCCTTAGCAGCAATGAGCATGTCATCAACATATAATAATAGGTACACAAATGAACCATCTTTTAACTTTCGGAAGTAAACACAACTATCATACATGCTCCTCGAATAACCATGACCCAACATAAATGAATCAAACATTTTATACCATTGTCTTGGAGACTGTTTTAATCCGTACAAGGATTTCTTCAATAAGAAAACATGATCTTCTTTTCCTTCAATTTCAAATCCTTCGGGTTGATGCATGTATATTTGTTCCCCAAGTTCGCCATGTAAGAAAGATGTCTTAACATCAAGTTGTTCTAATTCCAAATCATACATGGCAACGAAGGCAAGCAAGACACGAATAGAGCTATGTTTAAAAATAGGTGAGAAAATATAATTAAAATCAACTCCTTGTACCTGACTATAGCCCTTTGCAACTAATCGTGCCTTATACCTCGCATCTTCAACCCCTGAAATGCCATCCTTTTTCTTGAAGACCCATTTGCAACCAACAATTCTTTTTCCTGATGGAGGCTTCACAAGAGACCAAGTACCATTCTTGTAGAAAGACTCAATTTCTTCATTCATTGCAATCAGCCACTTGGCTGAGTCAGCACCAGAAACTGCTTCTGAATATTTTGATGGTTCTCCAATTTCTTCAGTTTCCTGTGCAACTGAAAAAGCAAATGCAACATAATCTCCAAACCTTAATGGTTGTTTACCTTCTCTTCTTGGTCTATGTTTGGCTATAGAATACTCATCTTCTTCTAGTTCAACTTCAGGAGTCTCAACTTCAGTAATTTCAGCTTATGTCTCAACTTCAGGAGTTTCAACTGTATTTTGCTTCAAAGTTGATGAGCTTGGCTCAGAAGGAATGCCAATCTCACTCTCCACCTGGTTCTGTGTACTCTTTCCTTTATCTGCATTACAAGAACTAGAAGACTCTTTTCTAGAATGTAACATAGAGGATTCATCAAAGGTTACATCTCTGCTAATTATAAATTTTGATGCCGTGGGATCAGGATACCATAGTCGGTATCCTTTCACCCCAGATGCATACCCAAGGAAAATGCACTTTTTAGCCCTTGGCTCTAATTTTCCATCATTTACATGTATGTATGCACGACAACCAAATAACTTTAAATCAGAATAATTAGCAGGAGTACCTGACCACATTTCCTCTGGAGTCTTAAAGTTCAAAGGTGCAGAAGAAGCTCGGTTGACAATATAACAAGTTGTAGAGATAGCTTCTGCCCAAAAGGTATTTGTCAACCTAGCATTTGAAATCATGCAACGAGCCCTTTCCAAAAGAGTTCTATTCATCCTTTCTGCCACACTATTTTGCTGAGGTGTCATTCTCACGGTACGATGTCGAGCAATTCCTTCATTCTTGCAAAATTCGTTGAATTCATTATTACAAAATTCTAAGCCATTATCTATTCTAAGCCGCTTAACCTGTTTTCCTGTTTACTTCTCAATCAAAACTTTCCATTGTTTGAAATTTAAGAAAATATCACTTTTATTTTTCAGGAAATAAACCCAAACTTTTCTTGAATAATCATCAATGAAAGTTAACATATACCTGGCACCACCTTTTGATGGGGTACGTGAAGAGCCCCAAAGATCTGAATGAATGTAATCCAAAGTACCTTTTGTTCTATGAATTGATGGAGATTTGAAGCTGACTCTTTTCTGCTTCCCGAACACACAATGTTCACAGAACTTCATATTTCCGGTACTTTGGCCACATAAGAGACCTCTTTACTGAGGATAGAAAGACTTTTTTCACTCATATGCCCCAATCTCATATGCCACAATTTGGTGATGTCAGAATTTGATTTATCTGATATTGAAATTACAGCAGCACCTGTAACAGTAGATCCCAAAAGAGTATACAACGTACCAGATCTGCGTGCTTTCATGATCACAAGAGCACCATGAGAAATTTTCAGAACTCTACCTTCACCTGTGTACTTGCACCCAAGAGATTCTAGAGTGCCTAAAGAGATGAGATTTTTCTTCAAGTCAGGAACATGTCTATCATCGGTGAGAGTTCTCACCATACCATCATGCATTTTGATTCGGACTGTACCTTTTCCAATAACTTTGCAGGCAGCATTATTGCCCATCAAGACAACTCCACCTCCAATAGATTTATATGTGGTAAATAAATCCCGACTGAGACACATATGATAAGAACAACCCGGATCTAAAATTCACTCATTGTTAGATTTGAAACTATTATTAGTTGCTAAAAAAATAGTTCCCTCAGTCTCATCAGCAGCTACACTTGCTTCAGCAATGTCAGTATTTTTATGCTCATTTTTGTTTTCTGTATATTTTTCTTTATTTTTCAATTTAAAGCATTCAAAAATAATGTGACCTTTCTTATGACAATATTTGCTCATGACATTTCTGTATCTGGATTTTGACCTTGATTTAGGTTTCTCACTACTTGAATCTTTCTTATTGGATCTACCTCTTATAAATAAGCCTTCCCCTTGGTTCCCACTAGTTTCCCCAGTAATATCTCTATTTATTTGTTCTTTTGATTTCAAAATAGATTTGATATCTTTATAAGAAATATTATCCTTTCCATAAACCATAGTATCTCTTATATGGTTAAAAGACTGGGGTAAGGAAACAAGCAATAACACAGCTTGATTCTCATCTTTGATTTTAGCATCTATGTTACTTAAATCCATAAGAAGAGAATCAAACGTATCAAGATGTATAAGTATAGAGGTACCTTCACCAATACGAAAAGTGTAGAGTTTTTGCTTTAGGTAAAGCCTCTTTTCTACTGTTCTTTTCATATATAGGGTTTTAAGCTTTTCCCATATGCCTTTGGCTGAGCTTTCTGCTGCAACTTCACGCAAAACCTCATTTGAAAGATTTAAAATAATACATACTTTTGTCTTTTTGTCTATGACAGCAAACTTCTCATCCGTCATTTTATCCAGCATCTTCTCCTTTCCTTGTAGTGCCAAATCTAAGTCATCCTGAATTAGGATAGCTTCCATCTTTAATTGCCACATTCCGAAGTTTGCACTTTGGTCAAATTTCTCAGCATAAGACTTTGTTAGAGTCATTTATGCTTTTTAAACTAACCCGGTTAGATCTGGATCTGATACCAATTTGTTAGGGTCGGGAAATCGAGTAGTGCGGAATTTAACCAAACAACATTATAATGATAATAACAAAGACAATGCAAGTTGATAATAACGGCAATTAAAGAAGATAAAGAAGACACAAATTTAACGTGGTACGGTCAAGGTGACCTACGTCCACAAACGGAGAGAAGCAATTTCTATATACCAATAAGAGTACAAAAGAGAGTACAAAATTAGAGTAAATACTCTAATTATCAAATACTCCAAGAGAATAACCTCACAAGATCACTCCAAAGAAAGGGTTCACACAAGTGTTTCCCAACACTCACTCTCTTACAAAATACTCTATAATGAAATAAAGGAGGAGAAATCAAGACAAGAATGAAAAGCTCTTGAATTGGTGTGTTTTCAAATGAGGAGAAACTCCTCTGTTTATAGCAATAAATCCTTGGCCTAATAATGGATATTATGTCATGGCAAATGATATAATCCACAAATTTGTTATAATGGATATTATGTCATGGCAAATGTCATGAACCACAAATTTGTTATAATGGATATTATGTCATGGCATATGTCATGAAAATTTGGCTATATTACATAGGTGGATGACTATATTTGTACATTAGTATAAATATTTCTATCCCCATATATATAAAGGACTTGATTCTTTTTTAGGGACAATCATTGAGGATATACTGCAATTGTTGTGCAAAGCTTCAGTCAACTTATGTTCAACTTTGCGGATTCAATAAGAGATTCTGGCTATTTTCGCTTTTATTTTAATTCTATTTCTATTCATCTTGCACTTATTTGTAGTTATTGACGAGCGCAAAACACGCACTTAAATTATGCTCGCTAGTCAAAGATAGTATAGTATAATATCGTATCCATAGGGATTGGAGTTAAACAATAATTTCTTAGTTTCTAGCTTGATTGCTATCCAGGAGAATCAGCAATTGAGATTTATATGATTAATAACTAAAATTAACTAAGAATCTAAAGTTATTGACTAATGATTATCGCAACAAAGGTAAGCAAGGAAGTTATCACTGCAGAAAATATGGTTTTGATAGGATTGGTGCAAGATAATTGTTTGAGATATAACTCTAGATAACTCACTCCTAATGTTCAAGTGATTCTCTCGAATTCACTCAATTATTAGTTCAAACGTTCAGCAAAAACTCCTCTTTCGATTAAGTTTTAAACTCACAAGATGAATCAATTTAAGCACGTGAAGATGTGCAAAAATGCGTAGTGGATTGGTCCTTAGGAGAACCCTTCTCGATTATCCTCCTAACTAGGTTTAATCAACTATTCAATTAGCCTCTTTCGATTACTAAGAAGAATTAATGAACTCAACCAATAAGATAATGCAAAGATATCACAAGTTATGCCTCTCTCGATTACATGAACTAGTGAATATAGATACAACAATTAAATCATCCAAAAATGCTTCAATACATAAAACTAGCGTTATAATCCACAAACAATCATCAATACACCAAATCCATCAAACACTAAAGAGAACTACTCTGAAGATATGGAGTAATTTATCACAAATATATTTAAAGTAAAGGAAAACATAAAACAATCCAAACTCGGGTCTTGAGTGAGGATTGAATGATGAACTCCTTGTGCTTTTGCTTTTCCAACTCCTCCTTAGCCTCCCACGGTCTCCAATATATCCAAAAGTCCAGAAAATAATGTTTTCCCATATATTTATACCAAGTAGGGTCGGGCCCAGACGAAATCACCTTCTCTTAACCGAAATAGGAAAATTACTCTGTAAACATTGCACAGACGCGCCGCATGGGGCGACGCGCCATGCGGGGCATTAGTGGGGAAATCCAGAGAGTTGTTTTTGACATGCAGCAAGAAATTGTACACGTGCGGCACCCCACACACCACCCCACGCGTCGCCGCAGTGGGGCTTTCTCAGAGTACGGAATTTCCCTTGCTTTTTGATATCCATAGGTGGTTCTCGACCCCCGAACACGATTCCGGCTTAATCCCTTGGGTTTTTACTCAAACTTCAAAGATCCAAATCACTCAAATTCATTCCATAACATCTACATAGCTCAGAATCACTCCTACAAGGTATAAAACACACAATAAGTTCAAACCACTATCAGTTAAAGCTCAAAACGAATAAAGTGCAGTAAATTGGAGTACAATAAGCGACAAACACGAGATTATAGCCTACCATAAACACCCCACACTTAAACCATTGCTCGTCCTCGAGCAATTAAACTACACTTCATAAAGACACGACCTTTTTAAACAACCCTCCTAACTCATCATACCAAGAATATTTAAAGCAGAATAAGCACTCTAACGTAACATCCTCGCCTCAAGATTTGACTCACAAGCACCATGAATTTTTCACAACGCGCTCACTTACTCTAACACAGAGGTCAGCGACATTACCTTTCCTTCGTGAATCAAGTGCCCTCACACAACAATAGAGAGTAGTTCCACACACAATAAAATTTAAGAACAATTAGGAACTCAAGATAAAAAGAATTCTCTCAATCTGAGAAACAGCATTCATGTTCCACAAAAGACGTACCATAAGCTTGCCCGTAGTGTACTACTCTACTAATTGAGCTCATTCAGTCAAGGATCAAGTAGGACTTTCATTGGTTGTAATATAGGCTGCGGGATGGGTATGATACATTTAGATATAAGAGTGACTACACCTCCCTAGGAACTTTAATACATACATTTCACTGTTCAAAACCCCACACTTATGTCAAACCATAACTCCACCTTCATATAAATATACATTAACTCCCTGCTTCTTTAAGCACAATTACATCAAGAGTTACCACTATCAAGAAATATTTTTTGCAGTGATACACTAATCTTTTTTTCTTTCTTTTACAATTCAAGTGGCTCTTACTTTTTTTAAAACAGTGCACATTTCTCCTTATTTCATTAGTTCCACTCAAAAACCAAACCAACCACCCCACACTTCAACTTTTGCAAAGTTCATAACAAATTCAAGTGCTCACGAGAGATACAAGGTTCAAATAGATGGTCAATTCAAGAAAATGGGTAAGGCTTGTAATGTGGTTGCCAAAGAAACAAGATTACAGGCTCAAAGGGGTTACAATTAGGTGGGTAAAAGCTTATAACTGGCTCAATAAAGAAACGCCTAAATCACTTCCAAGACTGAATAAAAAATCTATTTCGCTTTGCAAACACACGGGGCAAGTTCTAGACATCAAATGCAATGCACTGAATAAAACAAAACCCCACACACACATGGAAAATAACTCACACAGGATCAGACTCATCAAGACACCCTAGTTAAAGAAGTCAAGCAAAGTTAAGATCATACAATTTAAGGTACTTGTACAAGAGTCAAAAACTGAGCCTAAGCGTCACAACTAAAGCACTTACTATTCTCAAGGCAAAATAAAGTCAAGAGATATTGCTTCCATTTCAAATTATTGCACAAGGTTTCCTACTCCTAAAAAAATAAAAACTAACTACACCTGGTTCAAATAAATTCCTTGAAAAAGAACCGCGACACAAAGAAAAACCAAGGGGGATTAATATACTAGCTAACAAAAGAAAATCTTTTTGTCTTTTTCTTTCGACTTTAATCCCTCAAGAAACCCATCGAATGATATCCATCGTCGGGAAAAATTGAAACATTTCAATTTTTATGGTTTTTTCAAACAAATGTAACTAACAAAACTAACACATATACATACAACATACAGTTATCCCCCACCCCACACTTTAAGTTGTGGCATGTCCCCATGACACACAATTAAAAAATATAAGGTAAAGAAAACTTCCCTGAACATCTAGTCGGGGTCAAAGTCGAAGTCGGGATCCATTCCTCACCTTCGAACTAATGCGCACATTCATGTAGACAGCTTCTTCTCAGCCTTTTTGGGGTACACCCCATACTTATCTTTCTCACTCAGTGCAACCTTCTCTTTTGAGCCCTGCACTTTCCACTCAACACTTACAACTAGTTTGTTCTTTTGCACCCCCTTTTCTACATTCATATCAAAAGTCACTGTCTCATCACCCACTCTAAGCATGAGTTTCTTCTCGTTTATATCCAATATTTCTCTACCCGTTGCTAGTAATGGTCTTCCTAAGATGAGGGGGACCTCTTTGTTCTCCTCCATATTCACTACTATAAAATCTACAGGAAATACAAACTTATCTACCCGAACTAAGACATCTTCCACTATCCCCTCGGGTATCAGAGTCGTTTGGTCTGCCAGCTGCAAAGATATTGGCACTGACCTTATCTCTCCAATCTCCTTATCCAGTTTCCTGTAAATAGATAGAGGCATTAAGTTAATTGAGGCACCAGAATATTAATAGAGCCTAAAGAGCAAGTTATAGAAAAACTCCCTCGATCTCTACACTTTTGTGGGAGTTTGTTTTGCAATATCGCACGGCAATGCTCTATGAGCTTGACCACTGATGTCTCTACTATCTTCCTCTTCTTTGTCATGATCTCCTTCAAGAATTTGGCATAAGATGGCATTTGAGAGAGCACTTCTATGAATAGCAAATTTACATTAACTTGTTTCAGCATATCCAAAAATCTCCCAAATTGCTTGTCCAAGTTTTTTCTATATAGCTTTTGATGAAAAGGTAGAGCAGGCATATGCTCGCTCTCATTAGATTCATCCCTTCTTGATTTTTCTTCCTTCTTCTTCTTCTCAGTTTTCATCGGTCCTTTCTTCTTCTTATCAACATCATCTTTCAGTTCCTCCCCACTTTCTTTTTCAAGTTTCACATCATTTTGGATCGGGGTGGGATCTTTCAACACTTGCCCACTTCTCAAGGTTACAGCATTCACTATGTCTTTGGGATTCTTCTCAGTATCAGCGGGCAGAGTACCTGGGACTCTCTCGGATAATATTATTGCAATCTGTCCCACTTGTCTCTCCAAGTTTTGAAAACCAGTGCCCAATTCTTTGATAGCTGCCCCATGAGAATCCAGCCTCTCATCTGTCTTGATAATGAAGGCCTTCATTAGATCTTCTAGACCAGGCTGATTGGACTGTTGAGGCTGGAACTGCTGCCTCTACTGATTTTAGAAGACTGGAGCTCCTTGTCCCTGAGGTCAAGAGTTATTTTGTTGCCACGCATTTTCCGTACCTCCAGGTGAACTCCATGAAAAAACGGGGTGCCTCTGACCCATTTCATTATAATTTCCCACAACATTCACTTCCTCAGTTGAGGCTTGACACTTATGAGTAGGATGTCCTCTTCCACATATATCACAAGCTGCACGAGGCTCACTTTGTATTGTATCTAAGGTAATCTTCCGTATTTCTTTAGCCATAGCATCAAGGTGTACCTACACAAATATGTTACCATCAACATGGTGAACACATGTCGATCTTCTTCTTTCAGCACTCTCAGAAGGCCATTGATTTGCATCTTCAAACAACTCATCAAGAATTGTGACTATCTCCTCTGGAGTCTTCTTTATCAATGGGCCTACAATTGCATTGCTCAATGTTCTACGTGAGGCTGATGTCAATCCATCCCAAAAATCCTGGAGTTGCATCCAGAGTTTAATTCCGCTATGTTGACACTTTCTAACAATCTCCTTAAACCTCTCCCATGCTTCAAAAACAGTTTCATTTTCTTTCTGGCAGAAGTTATGGATTTCTCTTCTAAACTTGCCCATTTTAGCTGAGGAGAAATATTTATCAAGAAATTTTCTGGTCATCTCCTCCCAAGTTCTAATTTATCCCGTGGGCAAGCTCTAAAGCTACTACTTAGCATCATCTTTGAGTATGAAGGGGAATGCTCTTAAGTACACTGCATCTTGTGACATGCCATTTTATTAAAAGGTATTTATAATCTCCTCGAAGTCCATTAGATATGTGTTTGGATCTTCGTTTGGCTTCCCTCTGAAGACATATCAATTCTGAAGGGTTTGAAGCAACCCTTGCTTTAACGAGAAATTTTTTATTGCAAATGGAGGTGGTCTAACACTTGATAAACCTTGATTGTAGACCGGTCTAGTATAATCGCCAAGTGGTCTCCCAGTCAAGTATTGATGTTGATTAAGTCTGAGACCCCTATCTTCTTCATAGATGTTCTGCGCATCGCTAATAGTTGCTTCCTCAACATCTCGTGCAACTAATTCTCTTCGTTGGGCTGCTTCTCTCGTAGCCAAATCTATATTATCTTCACCATTTCTAGCCATAAGTTATTTGGTTGAGGATTGCCCAAATTTTTATGTTGTCTCGGTGAGATTTCTTTTCTACTTCAGCTGTCGCCATTATTTTTCAATTTCTGGCTCGTATGGTAGCACTTCTGTGATGACCCAAAAGGTCATTTTATGTTTTAGAACTCGAATATGTGCTCTTAAGCCTTAAAAATCTCAATTTTACCCTTTTCGATTTGCGTACACAATCCGGGCAGGTTTCCGGAAAGCTTTTATGTTGAAACTAATAAAAATAAGAATTTTTGCCTTAAAAGTTAATTTTAGTTGACTTCGGTCGACATTTTATGTAAACGGGCCCGGATCCGTACTTTGACGGTCCCGATAGGTCCGTATCGAATTATGGGACCTGGGCGTATGCCCGGAATCGAATTCGGAGGTCCCTAGCTTTAGTTATGAACTTTTGATGAAAATTAAAAGTTTGGAAATTATTTGTTTTTAAGAATTGATTGATATTTGGCATTGTTAGTATCAGGTCTGTATTTTGGTTCTGGAGCCCGGTACAGGTTCATTATTATATTTAAGACATGTCCGTGAAATTTGGTGAGAAACAGAGTTGATTTAACGTGATTCGGACGTCCAGTTGAGAAAATATAAATTTTAAAGTGTTCTTGAGAATTTCATTTGATTTGGTGCTAAATTTAGAGTTCTAGGTGTTATTTTGATGATTTGATCGCACGAGCAGGTCCGTATGATGTGTTTAGACTTGCGTGCATGTTTGGTTTGGAGCCCCGAGGGCCCGGGTTCCATTCGGGCGATGTGCGAGTTGAGTTCAAACCTCAACAAGGCTGCTGGTGTACCAAATCTGGTGTGCCCGCACCTGCAAGCCTTTGGTCGCAGGTGCGAGCGAAAGCCCCGCAGATGCGACCCAGGCCTGGACTTTATTTTTCCGCAGATGCAGACTTTTCGCAGGAGCGGGACCGTAGAAGCGGAACCCTGTCCGCAGGTGCGGCCCCACTTGGCCCAGTCCTTTTCCGCATAAACACACATCCCGACCGCACATGCAATTGCGCAGGTGCGACAAAAGCACCGCAGGCGCGAAGGTCGCTAGGCAGTGAGCATTTAATTCGGACTCCAGCCATTTTTTCTTCTCGTTTTCAACAGGATAGGAGGCCTAGGGCGATTTTTCAAAGACATTTTCTTCCCCAAATCATAGGTAAGTGTTTCTTAACTCATTTCTTTCAATCTTTTACTTAATTTTACTAGAATTCAACCTAAAAATCTAGAGTTTCATGGTAGAATTAAGGGTTAGGGTAGAAATTAGGAATTTCGAGAATTTGGGGATTTAGACCTCAATTCGGGGTCGGATTCCAAAACTAATTACATATTCGGGCTCGGGGGTGAATGGGTAAGAGAATTTTGGTCCGAACCTCGGATTTTGACCAAGCGGGCCTGGGGTCGATGTTTTTGACTTTTGGAGGAAAATTTTGGAAATTTATGAAATATAATCGATTCTTTTAGCAATATTTGATATTAATAAGTTAATTTTGAATAGATACGAGTGGTTTAGAGGTGAATTCCAAAGGAAAAGATGTGATTGAGAATTAAGTGGCCTTCGGAGTGAGGTAAGTGTGGTGTCTAACTTTGGCTTGAGGGAATAGGTATTGTGTGAGTATTTGCTACGTGTTTTGATGTGGAATACGACGTATAGTTCAGGTGACGAGCATCTATACGTTGTGGTCGAGTCATAGCATGCGAGTGAAAATCCATTTCTTGCAAATTTGTAGTCTTAAATCTTGTTATCCATGCTTATTGTTGTTGTTGAAATGTTGGATGACTTGTATCCGGTTCCACCAAGGACGATAAAAGTGTGAATATTGATTCGAGGTTGAGATGTTAAATTGTGAAAGTAATCATTTATGAAATATTGATTTCTTGTGAAACTTCTCTCTATCCGTTGTTACTGATTCTGTGAATTGTGAGGAAGAGTGTAAAGCACGAAGGGTGATGCCGTGCATAATTTAATTATATTGTGAGGAAGAGTGTAAAGCACGAAGGGTGATGTTGTGCATAATTTAATTATATTGTGAGGAAGAGTGTAAAGCACTAAGGGTGATGTCGTGCATAATTTATTTATATTGTGAGGAAGAGAGTAAAAGCACGAAGGGTGATGTCGTGTAGTCTTATTTGTTATTTGGTGAGGTTGAGAGTAAAAGCACGAAGGGTGATGCCGTGCAATTTTCCTTGCTGTCTTAATTGCTCAATTCGTTTAAGGATTTCCGGTTTAATTATGTCTTTTCATTGTACTCACTCTTTATGTTATATTCCCCCACTATATGTTCCTCTCCCATTATTTCTGCATTTATTGCTTTATTTATTGTTGTTGCCTCTAGTATGATTATACTGTTCAGGTTATATGTGGGTGTCTTGTCCTAGCCTCGTCACTACTTCGCCGAGGTTAGGTTCGACACTTACCAGTACATGGGGTCGGTTGTACTGATGTTGCACTCTGCACTTTCTGTGCGGATTTTGGTACCGGCTCAGGTTGATTGAGATTTTCTACTGGTCCACTGTCCGGAGACTCAAGGTAGATCTGTTGACGTTCACAGACCTTGAAGTCCCTGTCTATCCTTTATGTCTTACTGTTTTCTTTCATTCAGACAGTTGTATTTCCTTCAGATTATTACTTGTTGTAAATTCTAGAATGTTCGTGAATTGTGACTCCAGATCCGGGTGGTAGTAGTTAATACAGATTTATGATATTCTACACTTGTTATATTTTATTGTAGTTAATTAATGTTAATTACTGAACGGAAATAAGGAATTGGTAAATGATTCTCTAACGTTGGCTTGCCTAGCAAGTGAAATGTTAGGGGCCATCACTGTCCTGTCGGTGGGAAATTTCGGGTCGTGACAGTTGGTATTAGAGCCCTAGGTTGCTTAGGTTTCACGATTCACGAGCAAGCTTAGTAGAGTCTGGAGGATCGGTACGGAGATGTCTGTGCTTATCTTCCAGAGGCTATGAAGTTTAGGAACAAGTTTCACTTCTTTTCTTCTCTGTCGTGCGATTTTTCTTTCTCAATATTGATTGAACTCTTCTACTCTTATTCTCTCGCAGATGGCGAGAACACGTACCGCTTCCTCAGCTGAGTAGCAACCAAAGCCTCCAGTGACAGCTCCTACGCGGGGCAGAGGTTGAGGCCGAGGCCGTGCCAGAGACCGAGGCAGGGGCAGGGCTCAGCCTAGGGGCCGAGCAGCAGCCCTAGCAGTGGAGCCTCAAATAGAGCTTGATGATGAGGTTCCAGCTCAGACTGTTCCTGCCATACCAGCTCAGGTTCCGGAAGGGTTCATTGCTACCCCACTACTTCAGGATTCTTTGGTCCGTTTGGTGGGCCTTATGGAGAGTGTGGCCCAGACTGGCACATTTCCCATGGCACCAGCAGACTCTCAGGCTGGAGGAGGAGCCCAGACTCCCACCACTCCCGCTCCGGAGCAGATAGCTCCCCAGTATCAGGCTCCAGCAGCTCAGCCAATCGGATTAGTTCAGCCGGTTATTGCGGCACAGGTCGGATATGGGCCAGCTATGTCTTCTGAGGCTTTATGGATATTGGACAGGTTTATCATGCTCTTTCCTATTCACTTCAGCGGTGCTCCTTCAGAGGATCCCCAGGAGTATCTTGACAGTTGTCACGAGGTTTTACGGAACATGGGTATAGTGAAAACCAATGGGGTCAATTTTGCTGCATTTCAGATGACGGGTTCTGCCAAGAAATGGTGGAGAGATTATTGTTGACCAGACCAGCTGGGTTGCCTGCTCTTACTTGGGACCAGTTCTCTCAGCTCTTCATAGAGAAATTTCTGTCTATCACATTGAGAGAGGAGTGTCGCCATCAGTTTGAGTGTCTGACTGTTACTCAGTATGAGACCCGTTTTATGGATTTGGCCCGTCATGCTATTCTTCTGCTTCCCACCGAGAGAGAGAGGGTGAGGAGGTTTATTCATGGACTTGCTTAGCCTATCAAATTGCAGATGGCTAAGGAGACTGGGAGTGAGATTTCTTTTCAGGCGGCTGCTAATGTTGCTAGACTAGTCGAACTGGTTCTTACTCAGGGAGGTCAGTGGTTTGACAAGAGACCTCGTCATTCCGGTGAGTTCAGCGATGCCTCATCTAGAGGTAGGAGTACTTTTGGTAGAGGGCATCCCCCCAGGCCATTTCATTCAGCGCTCCAAGCATCCCACGGTACCTCAGGTGGTCGTGGATCTCACATGCATTATTCCGACCAGCTAGCCTACAGTGCACCACCTGCTCCTATTAGTTCACCTCCACTCCAGAGTTATCAGGGTGATTATTCAGGTCGACAAGGTCAGTTTCAGGGTCAGCAGGCACAGCAGCCGAAGTTATATTATACTTATGGTGATCCGAGGCACATTGCTAGATTTTGCCCTCGGGCAACGGGCAACTCACAACATCAGAGTTCTCGTGCCATGGTTCCAGCACCAGTTTCTGCACCACTTGCTCAGCCAGCCAGAGGCAGGGGTCAGGCAGCCAGAGGTAGAGGCCAGACTGTTAGATGTGGAGGTCAGGCCGTTAGGGGTAGAGACCAGCCAGTTAGATGCTATCTCAGGGACGTAGTTCAGGGTGGTGGGGCCCAACACCGGTGTTATGCTTTCCCAGCCAGGCCTGAGGCTGAGTCATCTGACGTTGTTATCACAGGTACTGTTTCAGTTTGCAGTAGAGATACTTCAGTTCTATTTGATCCGGGATCTACTTACTTCTATGTGTCATCCTATTTTGCTTCCTATTTGGTTGTGCCCCGTGATTCTTTGAGTGATTCTGTGTATGTGTCCACACCAGTGGGAGATGCTATTGTTGTAGATCGTGTTTATCATTCGTGTGTGGTCACCATTGGGAGTCTTGAGACTCGTGTAGATCTTCTACTTCTCGACATGGTTGATTTTGATGTCATACTGGGTATGGATTGGCTGTCACCTTATCATGCTATATTAGATTGTCACGCTAAGACAGTGACCTTAGCCTTGCAGGGGTTACCTCGATTAGAGTGGAGAGGAAATCTTGGCCATTCTGCCAGCAGGGTTATCTCTTATGTGAAGGCTCCGCATATGGTTGAGAAGGGGTGTCTAGCTTATTTGGCTTATGTCTGCGATTCTAGTACGGTGATTCCTTCCATAGATTCGGTGCCGATTGTTCGTGAGTTTCCAGAGGTGTTTCCTACAGACCTGTCGGGGGTGCCACCTGATAGGGATATTGATTTCTACATTGATTTGGCTCCGGGCACTCAGCCTATTTCGATTCCGCCATATCGCATGACGCCGCCAGAGTTGAAAGAATTGAAGGAGCAGTTGCAAGATTTGCTTGATAAGGGCTTCATTAGACCTAGTGTCTCGCCCTGGGGTGCACCTGTGTTGTTTGTGAAGAAGAAAGATGCATCGATAAGGATGTGTATAGATTATCGGCAGTTGAATAAAGTCACCATCAAGAACAAATATCCATTGCCGAGGATTGATGATTTATTTGATCAGCTTCAGGGTGCCAAGGTGTTTTCAAAGATTGATTTGAGATCTAGCTACCATCAGTTGATCAGCTTTAGGGTGCCAAGGTGTTTTCAAAGATTGATTTGAGATCTGGCAAGTGTAAACAATGGTTCTCCCTTCAATGGACCATATGTGGATATTCAAAATAGACTTCCTCTTCATACGTGATGGGAAAGCACTACAGATTTCTTTGTTTGCAACAACTTCACAATTAACTCGCTCCTCATGGACTTGCTCCTCATGTTTCGACAGTACCTTTCTAGATGGTGACTTCCTTATGGTTCCCAGGTGACAGAATACGGAGGTCTTTGAGGTAGTGGAAACTTCCTTTAGATGTTTGGAAGACACACATTCACTTTTTTGATAGCCTTTCAAACACTGAGACCCAAGGGTTTGAGCCTCCAATGCAATCAAATACTGAAGCCTATTGTTTTATTTCTTGTCTTTAATTTCCTTCATCTCCTCTACCGAGGTGTGTTGTGATGAAGCCATCTCTTTGCCTCTCTGAGATGAAATTTAAAGAGGCTCTGCCAAACTAAATCCTAACCCAAACTTAGGAGTGGCAACGTAGTGCCCTTACTTTCTCAACCTCATTTGAGACTCAGTACACCCATGTATCTTTTCACCAATGACTTCATCTTTGAGTTCTCCTAACCTTGATGGATTGGAGAAGTCGTAACCCGACTTTTCAAGCAGTATAAAGGCTTTGGTATCAAAGTGCCCTTTTATTTTATCAGCTTGGAGATTGCCTTTGGTAGACTCACAAGTCACGGATGGGATTTGGGCAACTGGGATAGTCATATGCTCTTTTAAATCTTGGATAGCTTCGTGGCTTATTTGCTTCTTTGGAGTACATTCCTCTAATAGAGGTTGCCCTTTCTTTCGATGCTCACGTGAAACATAGAGGAAAATCGGATGCTCTTTATTAGTCTTTGTCTGTATGTCACCTTCAGATGAGGATAGCTTAACAGAGACTTCTTCAGTTGTCTTCTTAGACAGCTTGGTGGTAGTCCATTTAGCCTTATTTTCTTCTTTTGAATTGACATTGTCGACTGATGATAGTTTCTCCACACTTCGTTCACAAGAATCTAGGTAGAATTTTGCATCTTCAAAGTATGACTCTGTCTCAGAGAAAGGATTGATGTCTGTATCAATTTTGACTATTTCTCCACCCCTTCTATACTTTAGACATTGATGTAAAGTAGACGATACCACTCCATTCACATGGATCCACGGTCGTCCAAGAAGCAAGTTGTATGATGTTTTAGTATCTATGACGTGAATCAGGGTGTTTGACTTCATCTCACCAATGCATAATCCCATGCGGATCATACCTATAGCTCGTTGTTCTCCTTGGTTGAAACCTTGGATTGTTAGGTTACTTTTGAATAATTCATCGATAGAGATCCCAAGCTTTTTTAGCACCATCTTTGGCATGATGTTGACAGCCGATCTATCATCAACAAGTATGTGATTGGGATGTTGTTCCCGAATGTCCCCTACAACAAACAAAGGTTTGTTAAGTGGCTTAGACCCCAGCAGCAAGTCCTCGTATGTGAAGGAAATTGTTGCACAACATGTGACAACTTTTCCTTTATCATGATGCTCTTGTGTTTTGGGTGGATCAAGCTCATTATTGCTTTCCTTTGTTTCACCAGCACTAGAAACTACATGAGTCACACCAACGTGACTTTCATGAATGAATTTTTCAGGAAAGAATTCATGTAAGATAATGGGCTTTCGGAACCTTTGTGCTAAGGCACCATTAATCTTCTTGCTAGTAGAAGATTTGATAATTCTAGATGGTTGAAACTTACCCACATTGCTCATTGATAATATGCTAGAATTACATGAAATTGGATGTGTTTTACCCCTACTTTGGTGTGTTTTTAGGTGTTTTGAATGTTGAAAGATGACCAATCGAGCTTAATTGTTGAAGTTTGTTATGTAGGAAGCCAAGAGTGAAGAATAGAGGTGATTTGAGAAATAATGGAGCTAAAAGGCAATTTTTGAAGAAAAGGAAAATTGGACCAGGCAGTGAAGTAACTTCGAAAAGCACAGGGAAAGCATAGAAAAATCTGGAAAACATAACCAAGCCCTGTGCGAAGCATAGCTATAGCACAAGGGCAAATTTTCCTGCCTTTTATCTTAAGGGGAAACTTAGTCAATTGTCTTTGGGACGTGATATAAAAGCTTTCAACCCTAATTGCAGCCACAGACTTGACCTGAGAAGGCAAGAAACACCATTATTGAAGCAAAGTTGAGCCCGAAAGATCCTCAAGTTCATTCAAGAAAACGAATCGAAGAGTTTCTCTCTACTTTTCTATCTTTATTTCTATAAATATTGGTTTGACAATGGTTTATATATATTTGAGTAGTGTTATGAGTAGCTAAACTCTTTAATCTAAGGTTTGATGGAACCTATTGGAGGATGATTTTCTACTGCATTTAAAATAGATTTGCCTTTTATTTTTCTCTACTTGTTCAACTATATTTTCATTGTTGTTAATTGAAGAGCTCTTAATTAACTGTGCCTATTTAGTGTGTATATTGCTCAAGAGAGAGTACATATTTAGGTAGTTGTTGAACAATACCACTCCTAACGTAGTTGAGAGATCGACACTGAGGGTTTAAATGCGGTATTAAAGATAACGAAGCCTTAGTGCGATCGTCGTGAGCGGTAAATTAGTGCCAGCTAGCGTATTTCGAGAGAATACATCTAGTAAATTGTAGTAGTTGCTGGAGAGAAAGCTACGATACTTAAAGGACTCACGATCGGTAGAGAATATTTAGGCGAATTTAGAGGAAATGTAGCAGGAAAGATTCCGACAATAGGGAAAATCATAACCTTAGACTTTTCCAATTCTTGTCTGCAATATTTGCTTTGTTAGTTATAAATTACTGCATTTTTAATTACTTTGATTTTAGTTAGTAAACTCTCAAATCGTTATATAATATTTATAAAGGTTGATTACTTGAATTCGTGCAAAACTATTGGTTGTAATTAGTACGTTATTTCCCTGTGGGATCCGACTACGGACTTGTAAACTGAATTATATTTGAAATGACCGCTAGACCTCTTGGGAGGCATAGTTGGGTGTGATCAAATTTTGGCACCGTTTTCGGGAAAGCAACAGTGTTACAAATTACATCTAAAGAATTGTTAGGATTCTTAGTTTAGTCAATTTTCTCCTTTTTTATTCATTAAATTGAAATTCTAATGTTTGTGGTCTTGTGTGTAATAGGTGTATGCCTAGATAATCAAAACTTTCAAGGCATTAAATCATGCAAAAAAGAAAGACAAACAACAACATCACCCAAGAGAACAAATTGAACCAGACATGGGTGACGCTTTGGATAATCAAAACAATTGAAACAATGTGAATGAACCGAACAATCAGGGTGTGGCACCTCTTGTGCCAGAAGCAGCTTTGTATGATTGGGCACAATCCACCACTAAATATTTGGCAACTCCAATTGCAGTCCCTCAGATACAAGCAGAGTCATTTCAAATCACAAACAACATGCTACATCTATTGCAGAACAAATGGTTGTTCTCCGGGTCTTACATCGAAGACCCACAACAACATCTGAAGAATTTCCTATCAATTTCTGTCACTCAAAGACAATCGAATATGACACTCGAAGCAATCAAATTGTTATTATTTCCATTCTCATTGACAGGAGAAGCCCAGACTTGGCTTAATTTGTTCCCCATAAATTATATCACCACTTGGGAGGAATTAGTTAAGCAGTTTTTGAATAAGTTCTACCCACCCAATAAGACTGCCAAGCAAGTTGATGAAATATTGAGCTTTAGGCAGAGACCAACTGAAACATTGCAAGAAACTTGGGAGAGGTTCAAAGGTAAGCTAGTTAAGTGTCCACATCATGGCATTCCAAATCAGATATTGGGACAATGGTTTTACATGGGATTAGCAGATAGCTTGAAGGCCAATGTTGATGCTTCAGCAGGTGGAGCATTTTTAGCAAGTCATTTAGAGAATGTAAGGTCCTACTAGATAAAAATGTCTCAAAATTCGAGATGGAAGAAAGAGACTCCACAATAACTCATATAGTTCACTCAGTAGCATTGCACCCGAACAATTCCATAACCAAGAATATGGCCACTCTAATGACGCAAATAAGTATCCTCACCAAGAAGATTTCTGAATCAGGCGAGAAGCAGGTACACATAGTTGACACTACTAATGGGGGATTATGTACACCATGCATTAACCAACCATACGTGTGTTCGTGGAGTGGTGAAAGTGACAACCACAATAATCAAGAGAACATGAACTATGTGGGAAACTGTGGAGGTCAGAGATAAGTTGGTCAGAATTGGGGGCAGCAAAATCAGTAGTATAGACCAGTACAACAACAGTACAATGACACCAACAATCCTGGAGTTATGCGACCACAGGGTCAAGTAGTACCTTACCAAAGGCAACAAGGATACAACCAGCAAAATCAGCAACTAAATTATCAACAACAGTAGATAGTGAGGCATGATGATGGGTTATCTAAAATTAAAGGAATGTTGCAACAACTCATTGGAGTCAGCGGGAAAATGGAAGAGAAGGTTCACCAAATTCAAGAAAAGGTAGTGTCACATGACTCAACTATCAGGGGAATTGAGATTCAACTAGGGCAATTATCCATGGCCCTTCACAATCGTTCTTAAGGGACGTTACTTGCAGACACACATGTCAATCCAAAAGAGCAGGACCCAAAGCCGCTTATGGCGGTGAGTTTGAGAAATGGTAGAGATCTTGATTTGGAGCAAGAAATTGCTAGTGAGAGACGGTCAACTGAAACACTTATGTCAGTGCCAATTGAGTTAGATAAGTCAACTAAGCTAACAGAAGTAAGAGTGAAACTAGCCCAAGAGGAAATAAACCGGGAAAAATAGGTTGTGGGGGGAGACTGAGAAAGTGCAGGAGAAGGTATTAGAAAAATTGCATGAGCAGGATCTAACTCAAGCTACAAGAAAGAAGCGACCTCCAGCACCCTTCCCGTAGAGGTTGGCCAAATATCATAAGTATGAGCAGTATAAAAAGTTCGTGGAAATGCTGAAGCAAATTCAGGTAAACATTCATCTGATCGATGCTTTGAGGGAGATGCCCGGTTATGCAAAAATGATGAAGGACTTGATGTCTCGTAAGTTTGACTTCCAATACTTGGCAACTGTCACATTAACACATACTTATACTGCTGTTGTGTCAAGACCTATAGCTGAGAAGTTATCCGACCCTGGAAGCTTCATAATTCCATGCACCATAGGTAGCTATGCATTTGCCAAAGCATTGTATGATTTGGGAGCAACTATAAATCTAATGCCATTGTCTATCTATAAAAAGTTACGCATTGGAAGAGCAAGGCCCATATTCATGTTACTGCAACTAGCTGACCGAACGGTGAAAAGGCCATCAGGTATACTTGACGATGTACTTGTGCAAGTTGGAAAATTCGTGTTTCCAGCAGATTTTGTCATTCTGGACTACAAGGTTGATGAAGAGATTCCCATAATTTTGGAAGGTCGTTCTTGTCCATAGAAAGAGCTCTGATTGATTGTGAAACAGGGGAGCTGAAGATGAGGCTGAATAATGAAGAAATAACATTTAATGTGCAAAACTCTATGCGGTGACCGAGTGAGTTTGAAAATTGCTCTTTGTTAGACACGGTGGATGTAATCATGGAGGAAGATGATGAGGCACTTAATGCAAAACACCCTCTAACAGCCTGCCTTATGAACTTAGAAGAAGTAAATGGTGAGGACTTGGCAGAATAGGTATTGGATATTCAAGGGCAAGGGTACTGGAAAAGAGAGCTCGAATTCGAGCATTTACACTCGGAAGAAAGAAAGAACCCTCCAGACAAGCCATCGATCGAAGCACCACCACAATTGGAGCTGAAACCACTACCATCTCACCTTAGGTATACTTTCTTGGGATCTAATTCGACTTTACCTGTTATTATCTCATCTGGTTTGTTAGATGTGCAGGTAGAACAACTTTTGCAGGTGTTGAAAGAGTGCAAGAATGCAATTGGTTGGACCATTGCAGACATTAAGGGTATCAGCCTGGCCTTCTGTATGGACAAAATTCTACTGGAAGATGGGCACAAACCTTCTAGAGAACATCATAGAAGGTCGAACCCTAACATGAAGGAAGTTGTAAAGAAGGAAGTGATTAAGTGGTTGGATGCGGGAATTATTTTTCCCATCTCAGATAGCAACTAGGTTAGCCCAGTTTAGTGTGTGCCAAAGAAAGGTGGGATGATTTTTGTGCAAACTGAGAACAATGAATTAATCTCCACAAGAATAGTCACGGAATGGCGAATTTGCATGGACTACAAAAGATTGAACAAGGCCACCCAAAAAGATCATTTCCCCTTGCCGTTCATTGATCAGATGCTAGATAGATTGGCAGGGAGGTCCCATTTTTGCTTCTTGGATGGATACTCGGGGTATAATCAGATATCAATTGCCCCAGAGGATAGAGAGAAAACGGCATTCACCTATCCATATGGCATTTACTTTTTTCGAAGAATGTCGTTTGGCCTATGCAATGCACCTACCACATTCCAAAGGTGCATGATGGCCATCTTCAAAGATATGGTAGAGGATATAATGGAGGTTTTCATGGATGATTTCTCAGTGGTGGGAAACTCTTTTAATGATTGCCTTAGAAATCTGAAAAGAGTACTGCAGAGATGTATGGAGACTAATCTGGTGCTAAACTGGAAAAAATACCATTTTATGGTACAGGAAGGTATAGTCTTGGGACACCTAGTGTTAAGTAAGGACATTGAGGTGGACCGTGCCAAGATTAATGTAATAGATAAGATGCCACCATCCACTTCCGTCAAGACAATAAGAAGTTTCCTTGGTCACGTCGGTTTTTACAGGCGGTTCATAAAAGATTTTTCCAAGATTGCTAACCCTTTGTGTAAATTGCTTGAAATAAAACACCCTTTTTTGTGTTTTCTAATGACTGCAGGGTAGCTTTCAAAGGATTGAACAAGAGGCTAGTGTCTGCACCTATCATAGTTGCACCCGACTAGGAGCAACCATTTGAGCTGATGTGTGATGCAAGTGACCATGCCGTGGGAGCAGTACTTGGACAGAGAAAAGATAAAATCATGTATCCAATCTACTATGCAAGTAGAACATTGAATGGCGCTCAACTAAATTACATAGTGATAGAAAAAGAGATGCTAGCAGTGGTGTTCGCATTTGACAAATTCCGGTCCTACTTGATAGGCTCGAAGGTAATTGTTTATATTGACCATGCTGCTCTCATGTACCTAATTGACAAAAAGGCAGCAAAGTCGCGCCCGATTTGATGGGTTCTACTGCTTCAAGAGTTTGACTTGAAAATTCGTGACCAAAAAGGAATGGAAAACCAAGTTGCCGATCACTTGTCCAGGCTTGAAGGAGCTGAAACGAAGGTTTAGGTGCAAGAGATCATGGAGAATTTCCCAAACGAACATTTGTTGGCCACGAGCCTTGAGGTAGCATCATGGTATGCAAATATTGCAAACTACCTGGCAAGCAGTATTGTTCCCTATGACTTATCTTCTGTGCAGAAGAAAAAGTTCTTTCGTGATTGTCGCATGTATTTCTGGGATGAACCATATTTGTTTCGGATTTGTATTGAAAACATGATCTGGAGATGTATTCCCGAGATAGACCAAGCTTCTGTTTTGCAGGCATGTCATGCTTTGCCTTATGGAGGTTATTTTGGAAGAGTAAGGACAACTGCTACAGTTTAGGAGTCGGGCTTCTATTGACCGACGTTGTTTAAAGATGCACACTTTTGGGTAAAGAGCTGTGATGAATGTCAAAGGACGGGGAATATTTTCCGTCGACATAAGATGCCCATGAACCCAATTCAAGAAGTAAAAGTATTTGATGTATGGGGAATCGACTTTATGGGACCATTTGTTAGCTCATACAACAACAAGTATATACTCATAGCAGTGGACTATGTCTCAAAATTGGTAGAAGCTGTAGCACTCCCAACAAATGATGCAAAGAGAGTTATTAGTTTTCTAAGAAAAAAATACTCGTCACCCGATTTGGAACTCCAAGGGCTATATTCAGTGATGGTGGAACTCATTTCTGCAATAAAGCTTTTGCAAGGCTACTAGAAAAGTATGGAGTTCGCCATAAGGTTTCCACGCCTTAACACCCGCAAACGAGCGGGTAAGTGGAAGTGTCCAACAAGGAAATCAAAGGTATCCTGACCAACACAGTGAATGCGACTCGGAATGATTGGGCAAGGAAGTTGGATGATGCATTATGGGCTTACCGCATATCATTTAAAACTCCAATCAGTATGTCTCCATACAAGTTGGTGTTTGGGAAAGCCTGCCATCTTTCGGTGGAGCTTGAGCATAAAGCCTTATGGGCATTGCGGCAGTTGAATTTTGATATGGAAATCGCGGGCACAAATAGAGTTACAAAGTTGCATGAACTCGAGGAGTTCTGATTCCAGGCATTCGAGAGTACAAGATTGTATAAGGAAAGGATGAAGATGATGCACGATAAGCACACTCTAGATAGGACCTTCAAACTCGGAGATCGAGTGTTGTTATATAACTCGAGATTGAGATTATTTTCGGGTGAGCTAAAATCTAGATGGTCGGGACTATTTAGAGTTATGCAAGTATTCCCAAGTAGAGCTATAGAAATTGAGTCCGAAGGTGGAACTAACAGGTTTAAAGTGAATGGAAAAAGGCTGAAACACTACATTGGAATGATTGAAGAAAAAGGAGAGAAAGATATGATGTACTTGAAAGATTCCCAATATGTGAGTGAAACGGAATCCTGAAAGCCTGTGTCGTGCCACGACGTTAAACAAGGCATTGCATGGGAGGCAACCCACGACTTTAAGTCATTATTAGTATTTTAATTTTATTTGTTTTGTTAGGGTAAATTAATTTTAGTTGCTTAGTTTGTTTGTTTTGTAGGATTAATACACAGCTACGAAGTCTGTGGAGCAAATAAGGTCACCCAAGAAGGGATTAGCTTGAAAGTTTCACGAATTGTTATAAATGTTAAAATAAATGCTTAACAATGTGCTAAGAGAATATAGCACAGGGATATCAAAACAAGGCGAAATGTTTCTTCCTTTAACAGTGTGCTAAGAGAGTATAGCCCAGGGATACCACAACAAGGCAAAAGAAATTTTCTCCCCTTAATAGTGTGCTAAGAGAGTATAGCACAGGAATACCACAATAAGGCGAAAATTGTTCTCCCCTTAACATTGTGCTAAGAGAGTATAGCACAGGGTAGCATAGCAGGTAAGTAATTATTTTTCCTTTAAGTCTGAAAAAAATGTAGCCTTCTCTCAAATAATCCTTTTCCCTAATTCCCATCCTCAATACTTCAAAAACAACCCAACCCCTCGCTACATACTCCCCCCTCTCTCCCTGATACTCTTCTCCACCTCTGCTGCTCCGACTAGCGACCACCACCATCAGGCGACCTGGTAAGTCTCTCTCTCTCTCCGCTTCTCTTCTCTTTCTCTTGCCTCTATTTTCTTTTCTCTCTCCCTACACAATTTCCCTTTTCCCTCCGCCGCACAGCCACCCCGTTACCCCTAAAATTTTAGGGTTCGCCGTTATTAGTCAGACCCTAGCCCATGTTCTTCTACCCCTATTCCACCTATCCATGTTGATAATTTGGTGTAATATTTTCTAGTCCTAAAAACAAAATTAAAAAAAATAAGAGGAGTTGTGTTTTATTTGTGCTATGTGGCTCGATGCATATGTATAGTTCAACTTGGGATTGAAGTTGAATGGTGTTACGTAATTGTCAACGACGATTCTCGTCACTTTGGGAGGGAAGTACACTCCATAAATTGCACAAGGTGCAAGTTTTGAGTTAAGCACACCAATTGTTTGATAATTTGCCTCAACAATGAAATGGTAGTTTTCGCGAAGTCTGAGTAGTGAGCCATCTTTTGGAGGTTGTTTGTGTTAATTGGACTGGGTGAAACTCTTTTCAGATTTTGTTGGATTCCCACTAATGTGACTGTATCGTTAACTCATTTGAGGTTGAGAAACGTTTGAGTGCTCAAAGTACTTGATCGATTTGTAATGCTACGACGCCACTCTGGCATGTTCGTAGATTATACTAAATGATGCAACACATTTGTGTGCTCACCTTGAGTTTGCTTCTTCTGGTAAGATAATGTTGTCATGGCTCCAAGTACTACGTGCGGAATAGGTAGGTCTGCTCGATTTTGTTTGAGGGAAAGTCTGAGTACCCATTTGATTGTCTCTGTTATTAAAATATGTGTGTGCCGGAGAAGCTACCTGGCATTATTCTATACTGCAAGCTTCTTTAAATTAAGGAAGTATGGGTACTTAATTATTAGCTTATGGTCGTCGTAATTGTTTACTTGAATAGAGCAATGTGCTACTTTGGGAATATTCAGCTGTTAGACTCTATTTCTTACAATTTTTCTTATGCATATGACACTAGATATTGCTCGTTTTGCAGGTAACACTATGGCACCCAAACTAAAGGCAAAATCACAACCTTCATCCTCTTGGGATGCACCTAAGTCCGGGAAAAAGAATCAGTTGTCTACATAAAAAGAGGCAGTTGGACAGCGGCAAGCAAAGAAATAGAAGGTTCCTGAGCCACTGTAGTTTGTCAATGATGAGGCAACAAATATGTTCGAAATGGTTAAGAGAAAGAAGTACTTAGCAGAAAGACTTGTAGATGAAGAAAAATTGAAGAAGAGGTACAAGGGGATTTGGAAGGACTTAATAGAGAACCGCCAGTGGGGTCCATTGATCAAGCCAGTAGGTGGCGCCAACATCACAATGGTTCAGGAATTATATGTCAATTGGGTAGATTGGGAGAGAGGAGTATCTAAGGTGAGAGGAGTATCTAACTTCGGCGGCCTACAATGATTTTTTAGAACTCTCCAACCCAGATGATGACTTTAGTTAGAAAATGCAGCGTGACTATGCTAGAATCAGAGAAGTTCTATGTGATGGCAGCAAGCAGGCTAAGTGGAAGCGAAAGGGTCGGAGTCGACACCATGTGTTGCCGTACAGGTATTTGAACCAGAAGGCTAGAGTTTATTTGAACTTTATCTGTAACAGGATCTTACCATGCAAGCATATCAGTATTGTGTGGCGCACATGTGTGTTGTTGACCTATGTCCTTATGACGGGCATCACGGTCAATGTGGGTGCCCTTATGTGCTTAGAGATGCAGCGGGCATTGAGGTGGTCAAGGTGTCGTTTGTTTTATGAAAATACCCTGACCAAATACATGAAGGATAAGTTTAAAATGTCCAACCAAGGAGGTGATGTGAATCAGCCAGCTCAGACTAAATTGGACAACTACTCAAAGGTGAGGGGCCCCGAAAAATTTACGAAGTTGAGTACTGACCAGAAATTTGATGTGATCATTGATAACTTCAAACAACTGTGGTATGTAATTGCCTCTAAAGTTAAGAAGCCAAAGGAAACTGATAGAGACTTCATGAAATCTATACCATTTAGTGCTGAATCAAAGTTTTCTCTAAAAATTGATGAAGATAGTGATGTTCATCCGTCCGAAGATGAAGTAACACCACCCATGTTGGCAAAAGAGGATGATGAAAGTGATGATGAGTCTGACGAGGAGGTGGCACCTCCTGCTAGTACTTCTACTCTTACTTTGCTAACCCAAGACCATGTTGCTGGACCATCTCAGAGTGGTCCAACCATTGTTGTTGATAATACTGCAGGTGATGCAGATGTGGAGGACGTCGGTGAATCTGATGCTAGCGACTCCGACTACGATATTTAGAGGGAGTATTTCTTCATCCATGTTCTTTATTTTGTTGCATTTGGGATATTACATATTCTTAAGTGTGGGGTGGGGGAATATCTTATATGTAGTGTAGTTTAATATTTTTTTTAGCATAGTAATCTCATTGGGTTTTCTTGGACTTGGTTCTTTCCCAATGAGATTTTCTTTTCAACAAAGCATTTTTCTTTTTTTTATTTCTGTTTGTAATATATATATATATATATATATATAAATAAAAATAATAAAAAAGATATAGAGAACTTGAAGCAAAGAGAATTCACTCCTTGAAAAGTTGTATTTTGTGAGAGTCACCTAAGTTTTTCTTGAACCTCCTTTCTGAGCTCATGTTTGTACATTGACGGTGAAACAGAGTGACTTGTAAATCCCATGTATATTGTGTGGGGAATTTTTGTTGTATATTTCCGTGTATGCATGTCAGTCTAGAACTTGCCTTGCCTGTTGTTTGAGGCGAAATTTTAGGAAGTTTTGATCCTTAGAGTGATAGTAGGCCTTCTTTGATATAAATCACCTGTGCCTAAATTAGCCTACCAAATGAATGAATATCCCTAGCATCCCAATTTGCGCCTATTAACCTTTTCTTTGGCAACCCATGTTACAAGCCATGTCCATTTTGCATTAATCTCTCTTGTTAACGCACCTTCCCCTTAACTACTTTAGGTTGTGTGCTTGCGCAGAAGTTGTGGTTATGAAAAAATATTATGTACTTGGAAACTCAAAGATGCACCAAAGAATGAAAGTTAAGTCACTTGATACTCCCTTTTTGAAGATCCATTATTTAAAAAAATATGTAGTTGGGAAAAGTAAGAGGGAGACAAAAGAAAATAATAAGTTGGGACTTCGGTGCTTGAGCTAAAAAATGTGGAAAGTGTCTATAGAGAAAAGAGTGGGAAACGTAGAAGTTAGTGATGCTTAAAGTGTTTAGGGGAAGATTTAGTCACTATATAACCAAAAGTGTCCATACCTTACCCCAAGCCGGCATTACAAGCTTTGAAAAGTCCTACTTGATTGTCGATTGAGACTCCAACATTAGTGGATAGTGGCAGAATGGGCAAGCTTATGATATTGTATGTGTTGCATGTGAAATTCCTTGATGAGTGTGAGTGTTTTGTTTTATATGCCCTAGTGCTAGTGAATTGTTCCTATAGATGTGTGTTTTGGGGGAATTTCTTTCTTTGTGAGGTACAATAGGATTTGTAAGGAGTAAAGTTTCGAGTTTCAATAGATGAATCTGAGAAAAAGAAAGGTTTTCACTCTTGTGGTTGATATCTCTAAATAATTTCTTGACAGGGAGTTTGAATGAGCTTGACTGCTTCTTTGTGATTTGTCTACAATATCATGTGTTTTCTCGAGGACAAGCAAAAGCCTAAGTGTGGGGTGGTGATAATATGCTAGAATTACATGTAAGTGGATGTGTTTTACCCCTACTTTAGTGTATTTTTAGGTGTTATGAATGTTAAAAGATGACCAATCGAGCTTAAATGTTGAAGATTGTTATGTAGGAAGCCAAGAGTGGAGAATAGAGGTGATTTGAGCAATAATGAAGGTAAAGGCAATTTTTGAAGAAAGGGAAAATTGAACCAGGGAGTGAAGTAACTTCGAAAAGCACAAGAAAAGCATAGAAAAATATGGAAAACACAACCAGGACCTGTGTGAAGCATAGCTATAGCACAAGGGCAAACTTGCATGCGTTTTATCTTGAGGGGCAACTTAGTCAATTAGCTTAGGGACGTGATATAAAAGCTTTCAACACTAATTGCAGCCATAGACTTGACCTGAAAAGGTAAGAAACACCATTTTTGAAGCAAAGTTGAGCCCGAAAGATCCTCAAGTTCATTCAAGAAGACGAATCGAAGAGTTTCTCTCTACTTTTCTATCTTTATTTCTATGAATATTGGTTTGACAATGGTTTATGTATTTTTGAGTAGTGTTATGAGTAGCTAAACTCTTTAATCTAAGGTTTGATGGAACCTATTGGAGGATGATTTTCTATTGCATTTAAAATAGATTTGCCTTTGATTTTTCTCTACTTGTTCAACTATATTTTCATTGTTGTTAATTGAAGAGCTCTCAATTATCTGTGCATATTTAGTGTGTATATTGCTCGAGAGAGAGAGTACATATTTAGGTAGTTGTTGAACAACACCACTCCTAATGTAGTTGAGAGATCGATGCGGAGGGTTTAAAGGCGGGATTAGAGATAACGAAGCCTTGGTGCGATCGTAGTGAGCGGTAAATTAGTGCCAGCTAGCGTAGTTTGAGAGAATACGTCTATTAAATTATATTAGTTTATTGAGAGAGAGCTAAGACACTTAAAGTACCCATGATCGGTATAGAATATTTAGGCGAATTTATAGGAAACGTAGCAGGGAAGATTCCGACAATAGGGAAAATCATAACCTTAGACTTTTCCAAATCTTATCTGCAATATTTGCTTTGTTAGTTATAAATTACTGCATTTTTAATTACTTTGATTTTAGTTAGTAAACTCTCAAATCATTATATAATATTTCTGAAGGTTGATTACTTGAATTCGTGCAAAACTATTGGTTGTAATTAGTATGTTATTTCCTTGTGCGATTCGACTCCAAACTTGTAAACCAGATTATATTTGCAACGACCGCTAGACCTCTTGGGAGGCATAGTTGGGCGTGATAACTCATCATCGCTCTTGGCTTAGGAATTCGTAGCCTCAAAACTGCCTGATGTTCTCTTCTTGCGAGTGACTAATGTCCAACCCTCGTCGTCATTGTCTTTAGAGTGATTGTCTAGCTCGAGTGAACCTTCAAGAGTTTTCCTTGGAATATCAACTTCTACAGACTCGAAACTTCCAAATTATAAGAAGGCATTGCTTGACATGTTCTGCAACCTTGAACGCTTCTTTTCCTTGGATGCTACACTTGCATGGTTTGCTTCTGCTTTTTCATCTATATCTATGAGGATTTTTGCTTCACTTACAAGAGCCACAATTTTCTCCTTTAAGATGAATCATTTCTCTGTAGGGTGGCTAATGACGCGATAAAACTTGCAGTATTTCGGATCACCTACTTAACCAATTTCCTAAGGCATTTTTGATTCAGGGAGATCGATGTCTTTCTTGGCCAACAATTCATCAAGGATCATGGGTACGTTTGAATTTGGAAACGGATAAACCTTCGCCTCTAATTCCTTCAGGGTTGGATGATGTTTCTCCTCTTTGGGATATTGACTCGGGGCCTTATCTTCCTTCAACTTTTTCTTAGTCGTGACTTCCACATAAGTTGCTTTCACCGTCATAGATTCTTTGGTTTGGTTCTTTGATGCAACACTTTTCTTGAACACCTTCTGATCAACAAATGGAGATGTCTTTCCATGACTTGCGATGCTTAACTCCATGTCATGAGCTCGTGTTGAAATTTCTTCTAAAGTTCGTAGTTTGATCCCTTGTAGGATGTACAAAAGGCTACAGTGCATTCCCTGAATACACATATCCATATCAAATATTTCTGAAAGGTGATCCTTGCAGTCCAACTTAATGCTCTCCAACGATTTATGTAATCCACCAAGGGTTCGTCTTTCCTTTGCTTGGTGCATGTCAACTCTATCATGCTTACAATTCTTCGGGTACTATAAAAACAATTGAGGAATTCCCTCTCAAGTTGTTCCCAACTCTCAATAGACTCGGGATCCAAGTCAATATACCAATATATGCGTTCCCTTTCAGTGAACGAACAAATTGTTTTACCGAAAGGTCACCATGCATTCCGGCATTACTACAAGTCTCGACAAAGTGGGCAATATGTTGTCTTGGGTTTCCTTTTCCTTTAAATTGATGCAGCTTTGGTGGTTGATAATTGGTTGGCATGGTTAGACAATCAATCTGCTTAATATATAGCTTAGAGTAGTACAACAAACTTTGCGATGGTCCCCCATATTGAGCTCTAATAGTGTTTGTTATCATGTCTTGCAATTGTTGGATAGATAACGCCGCAACTAAATTGGATTGCTTTTCCTTTCAAATATTGAACTTGGCAGGCGATTCCTCAGCAACCGTTTTATGCGAGGTGAAGCCAGGTAAACAAGGAGGGACGTGGATCGACTCTCTAGGTGCATAGGCCTCCAATTTGTTCATGAGTTGAGCGATTTGAAGGTATTTGTCTTCAACAGATTTCTTCAAGACTTCTATAGTTTGTTCCATCATGGCAAACTTTTCATCCACGTTAGTTGCGTCAATCTAGGCATTGACTTTTGTTGAAACTGGAGAATCGACCAAATCCTCAAATCTACCAAGGTTGGAGGATGTTTGAGAAACTCTATCAAATAATGAGAATGGGGTGTTGCTGTAACTCCCCGGCCTCGGGGAGCGCGACCAGCGTTCAACCGAGATAGCCCGGTCAAGCAAGCCTACTAGATACTTTCTACCTGACCTTGCCCATGAATAGAGTGGAGATGTATTCTACTATTTAAACATTGAGAGTATTTCATAATCAACACATTACTCAAAGGATATTCATTTATAATTCCCAATAATATTACAAGTTCGTAATTACAAGGGAAAACATGTTTGCCAAATACCAACGCTTCTAGTTCATTTTCCAACATTGTACGCCACCCACAACATGTCTACAGAGTCTCTAAGTATAACAGAAGATTAGTATGGAAGTGCCGGCAACAAGGCCACGGCTATACCTCAAAACACAAAGTACAACATCAAGTGACATCAGGCCCGAAATAGAGTAGGGCTCACCAAAACCTATTGAATAGGGAGTAACTGCTAATGAGATCCAAAGTTGGTCACTGATGAACCAACTGCATCCAATGAAGATGCAGCGCCCCGGCAAAAGGGACGTTAGTACATATGGAATAGTACTAGTATGTAAAACAAAATTTCCTCTTTCAAAATAGAATGCCAATATAAGAAAAGGAAAACCATGGAAACAGCAAGCAACGATCAATGATATCTAAATACCAAGTTAAAGCATAACAATTTTCAAAATACGAAGATAATACTGTAAAGATGATAATCAAAATATTAAGTTAATATTATTTTTGGTTGGGAGATCTTAAGTACCGATATACCACCGTAAATTTAGCACGGAGTCCGATCTCAGCCCAATCGGCTAAGCCGTCTCACCAGAGAAATCCAATCACAATATGACCGTATTTTTAGCATGGAGTCCAATCTCAGCCCGATCGGGTAAGCCGTCTCACCAGAGACATCCAATCACAATCACAACAATCTCTACACAAAGCAGCCATGCTGCCTCACCCTAATGTGTGTGGGTGGAGGTGTAATCACAATCACAACACCACCATGTGCGCGGCAAGGCATTCGATCTCGGCCCGATCGGCTAAGCCGTCTCACCACAATGTTGTGTGGGTCGACATCACATTCCGCTAGCAATCATCTCATCCCAATAAGGGGAATAATTTCATCATATCAACACGGGGATTTACCCCTCAATCACTCCTACACCGGCACGTGTAGTTTCGGGGTTAGGTTTTTTCCACCTAACCCTACTCGGTGACTAACAATACTCCCAAAAACATTTTTGATTTTCATACAAGGGAAACAGAAATACAATTGCATTTATCATATAACCTTCACACTGTATATAGCTTCATTGGTACTTTCAACCACTTTTAACCACTGACGTTCATTAGCCACTAGTATAACTTTCATTCTTGGCAAAGCATTCGAAATCAAAGGCCTTAAGTATATATATGAGCAATTAGAGTTTTAGACACATTGAGTATTCTTTCCACGTTGTGCATAATGGAGTTTCATTTGAATCATGAATTGAAGTTATAACGCTTTAACACATAAACCATATTTGAACACATTCCCGAAGGAGATCATGATGAGATAGGAGTAATGGGAACACGTTTTGAGTACATATATCTTTCGACACTTTGCTTACTCGGGACAATCGAAGTAATTGGGAACAACTCGGAACATGGGAATAAGGAACTTGAGCCAACCATACTTGAAACTTACGGGAACATCTTGGAATTCAATTCTAAGAGAGTATTTTAGCCAGCATACCTTGCTTTGAGCTTTCCTTAAATTACTACAATGTTCCGAAAATCCTAACAATCCCAATCTATTTAGAAACATAACAAAATTGAACCATAATTAGGAAGATATTCGGGGGTTCACCTCATTTAAGCATTTCATCAAACACTAGGTGTACAAATTTGACTACAAGGTTCTTCTACAAGATTTCCTTCACCCCACAACCAATTCAATACCAAGAGTTTACTCATATTAGCTCAATTACCTCCCCGCCATCCTCATAGCTACGTGCATACATAAATAACAACTCTCATAACCCAAGAATCATATTTCTCATTACCAACTTTCAGTCTGAATCCCGAAATTTAGGGCTAGGGAGTAGAACCTTATCTATTAGATGATGATCTTGTGGATTTCTCCCTTGAATCCCCAAAGCTTGAGCAAGAATTTTAAGCATAAAGATGTTGGTGCCCTTCCTTCTCTCTCTGGAATAGCTCTCTCCTCTCTCTAAAATATCAAATTTTATCGTGTAAAATGACCCCCTAAGACCTTATATCAAAATAGGGTCGGATAAGAAAATTTTAAAAAATGACCCCCGAAGTCAATTATGTGGTGCAATTATGTGGTAGCAGAATCGATTATGTGGCCAGCAGAATATTTATGCAGCCAGCAGAATGATTATGCGGCCAGTAGAATAGTTTCCAAAATTTGCCCATTTATATGTTCCACTCTACGATGGTTATGCGGTCCGCGGAATAGTTCTGCGGTCGCGAACTTGACCACAGAATTACCTTCTTCTACCAAAAATTCACATCAACATTTTAGTGCATTCTTCAACCCAAAAAGTCCGTACCGCGGCTCGTGTTTTAAAATTTTCAAATACATTAGCCTACCCTGGCACCATGAAACCTTAAATTACTTGCCAAAAATTTACAGGGCCTTACAACCTCCCCCACTTAGTATCATTCATCCTCGAATGAGGAGTAGAGTCTGCCCCAAACACCTAACATAACACATCTCTTCTCTCACACATCTTAAGCTCCCAAATTTTACTAACTCCTAATTTTGTTTTAGAAATTTCGGCAGAGTCTCCTCGGTAATTGGGCCTATCCACCTACCAGAGAATCACCAAAACTACCGTAAAAACACATCCACAACTCGTCAAAGCATCATTATATATATATATATATATATATATATATATATATATATATATATATATATATATATATCAACAACACTAATTTCAGCGTTACAGGTGTTATATTATCAAAAGTGGTATACGGACAGGAACTGCACATATTTAAATCATAACACATAGAAAGTACCTTTCAAACCACAACCATCTGGCTATAAAAACAATTGAGAATATTTTCTTTCCACAACATTATCGGCCTTCGAGGTGACTCCCTCGACTCACAGACTTCGCCATAGCACATTAACAGAGGCAATATCAACTCCCGGACTTATCTAACAAGGATGACAATTAGGTACCTCTCATAAGACAATTACCCATTAACCTTACCTTCAACAGCTTCCACCGGAGCGACTGACAAATGATTTACAACTACCTTCTTAGACATAGACACATGAAACATCGGGTACATGGAGAACAATGATGGGGAAATATCATATTCATAGTTTGGCCTATTTCCTTCAAGATTCCATAAGGCCTAATGTGACTACACATACTTTACCTTTATTAGCAATTCACATAATATCTTCATGGAAAAATCTTGAGAATAACCCATTCACTTTCTTCAACTCTAAATCTCTACTGTGAACACCCAAATTAAACCTTTGGTGACCTTGATCAATTATTCTAAGGTGTGCTAGCATGAATATGGCCATAAAGTTTCCTACCCAATATGTTTGATCATTGAATAATACTTCTTCTTTGACATGTTTGAACCTTCAACCCCCATAGATTTAATGAAAGGAGAAATAACGGGGTTTCAAAATACATGATGTTGTGTTACGCTCTTAATGGTATTTGACACAAGGAATTTATGCCACAAACCCATGAGGTTGAAAAAGAAGTTGAACACTTGTGAGATTATTATCATTCTGACAGCTTAACCCTTCCTGATAGTTGATCCTATATGAGAGGACTAGAGATACGAAAAACTTTTCTTTCAAATCAATATGTTCATGATATGTGCCAAAATATAAAACATCTAATTTCAACCTTTCACGAGTAAAATCATGTATCTAGGACATCTTAATATTGGGATTAAGTCATGCATTCGGTCATGACGAATCCTTATGAGAAAGGGAGTGTTATAGTAACATATAAAAGGACGCGATCTCTCATGGTTATCCAACAAGTGTTGGGAAACTAGCACAAGGAATTTACTAACTAAGTAACATAGTCAAAACACATTTCAGAGGTGTAAAGAGGAAATGAACACTTGTTATGAGCTGGACATGTTTCGGCCATAATAACTCTGAAGATGCAATACCATGCCGCTTTATGGGCAGCTACAATACCAGGAACAAAGTGATTTACTCATTGAGGCATGATCTAGGTGGACATGAAAGTCATACTGAGATGGGAAAACAAAAAGATCTTCATGCGACGAATTTGTGAAAATCTCAAATTTTCCAGAAACTTTATGCGAACAAGTGAACCCTTTCAATTGATATGTACACATATGATAGGTGTTTAGATATGCTCTCATGTTACTAAACAGTGAAAAGGTTTCATGATAATATTCATAAAGGAGTAAAGTGAATGTTCAAACCATAGGAGCCACATACACCGGAGAGAGAAAGAGTGGCTCAAGAAGGATCTCAACACTATGCTGCTTTACATTGGATTTGATACCACTAGGTAAACTTTTTGACGGTGCATGCATAAGCACAAGTGAGCAGATGTTATCCATTTGAATCAAAAGGTTCTTGTAAGAAATTCATCAGGTATAGGCCCTTTTTGAGAATTTAGGGAAGCAAGTGGGAAGTATTAGCCCAGGGTTATAACTCAATTCAAGGAAATAATTATAGAGCTCAATTCCACAAGAGGATGTAAATAAGAGAATTTGTGATAATGTGGCTTCACGAATAATGCGTCTCATTCAGAAAGTAAGTACATGCAATGTTTTGTGATTCAGCATCTTGTTAAGACCATGTTTATGAAGGCTCTTCAATATGGATGGACATATACAACAAGGAAAATTATGTGGTGTTCATAATATGGTGTTAATAGGAACAAGGACACTTTCCTTAGCAGCTAGTTCTATAAATCCCCCTAGCTTCCTCGAACTCGTAGGTTACTCATCTGGAAAATGAGACATGACGAAGAAATTAGCTTCTTATTTTGAGCTCTATCGCACTATCTGGAGTATCAAAGAAGGGTGTTATTCTAAAGTGCCCAAGTAGCCTCCTAATTATAGATGTGGTCGACAATACACCGATAAGAAGGACTCTACTAGACACGGCTCCGAGACATCCTAGGACACTTTCAAACCTTAGGCTCTGATACAAAGCTTGTCACGCCCTGACCTCGGGGAGCGCGACCGACGCTCAACCGAGATAGCCCGGTCAAGCAAGCCTGCTAGATACTTTCTACCTGACTTTGCCCATGAATAAAGTGGAGATGTATTCCATTATTTAAACATTGAGAGTATTTCATAATCAATACCAATTCCATTACTCAAAGGATATTCATTTATAATTCCTAGTAATATTACAAGTTCATAATTATGAGGGAAAACATGTTTGCCAAACACCAACGCTTCTAGTCCATTTCCCAACATTTTACACCACCCAGAACATATCTACGGAGCCTCTAAGTACAACAGAAGAGTAGTATGGAAGTGCCGGCAACAAGGCCCCGGCTATACTGATAGCATCCTAGGAAGCTCAAATCTATTCAAGGGAAAGGGTGATACTTTGGAATCTCAAAGAGAGCCTTTAACAAGATTTCAAGCTAAAGAGTTGCAAAACAAGGTCATTAGACTTCAAGTGCAAATAAAGAATCCCAAGAGACATCTTTTAAAGAAGGTCCTAATCAGTCCACCTTTGGACCAATTTGGCACCTAAAATGTGCCCAAATTTGCAGCCCATGAAATCCTACATAAAGCCATATTTTTATAACATAAAAAGGATTGACTTGATATCCAAGAAGGGTACAATAAGCGTGCTAGATGTTAAGTACAAGCTGGTCCAAGTTGCTTGCAAATTTCCTTCAAGATTTCTAAGATTCTATCCAAGATTAGTTTGGGACTTTTTGATAACGACTATGTCGGGAATCCAAACTAGAGTAAGAATTTGAAAAGTAAATGCGGAAGCAATAACAATAAGGAATTGAACAATTAGAACTAAAGGGCAGAAAATAAAGGATATGGGAAAATTCAAGGAAAGAATTCTAAGAACTTCCAAGAACGCAAGTTCTATAGCCTTGACAAGATCAAAGCAACAACGTCTTGATTTATTAAAGAAATAAAACGCCTTTACTTAAAAGCAAATCAAAATAATAGATTCGAATCTTGACCACTTTACGAGTAACTTGAGACAATAATTAATAACTAGTATTAATCGCCTTCTAAGAATACCACAAAGGAATCAAAGATATCACAATAGAGAAGTAATCTTACTAACTTGAACTATGAACTAGTAAAAATTGAAAGATAAATCTCAAAGCACAAGTAACAAAGGTTCAAAAGAACTCTCAAAGTATGATATACTTAATGAATAATGAAGTGTCTAATGAATGAGAAGAACTCCTTATTTATTGGAGTAAAAGTCCTTAAAATTAGGTAGGGGATTGCTAAGGGGTAACAAAAGTCATCAAAATTAGGTAGGGGACTGCTAAGGGTAACAAAGTCATCAAAATTAGGTAGGGTGGTTGCTAAGAAATAAGAAAAATCGCAAAATTAGGTAGGGGCCACCAAATCCTTTTGGGGAAGATTTGGGCCTTAAAACTACTAGTTTGGGCCATTGGTTTGGACTCCAATTGGGCTCCTTTTCAAACACCCCCCTTTGGACCTCTTTTAAGCTCATTTTGGGCTCTTCTGGGTGCCTTTTTGCTAGATTTCAAGGCCGAGTTCGGGACCCAATCTTCCTCCTCTTGGACTTCAATTTGGGCCACCAAATAATTGTAAAATTTGTACAATTTATCTCCTTTGGACTTGAGCTCGTCCTCCATAATTAAAAGTTTCTTTATTTACACTTGAAGTCTAATGGTCTTATTTTGCAACTCTTTAGCTTGATATCTTGTTAAATACCATCTTTGAGATTTCAAAGCTTCATCCTTGTCCTTCTTAGAGTTGAATTTCCTAGGATGCTATCATTTCCCTCTTCTTGAAGAAAATTCGTCCTCGGATTTTGATCTTGTAAGAAAAAGAAAACACACAATAGTAAATGACATCTACTAATCTGAAAAAATAGTAGGAATAAAACAAGATAGTGATCATGTATCCCTTTAACCCAATTAATCCTAATAGTTGTAAATACTTCCTTATAAAGCATATGGACATCAGCATCCCAACAAAATTTATGCCTACCTAGATCAATACAATAAAAATCTTTCTTAGATGCGCCATGCAATGGAACTTGCAATTCGATCTTGTCGGTAAGGTATTCCATAGGTATACATGACAAAGAAATTATAAAAGATTGACCACACATCCATTTAATATAAGTATCTCTATCACATGTATCAAAGAAGATACTTTCATGATATAGCCAACTATCTACAATTACAAATCTCATGGATTCCTTTACATGAAAGAGTATTTGATGACAAGTGTTACAACAATCATGCATATCATCTTTACTAGTAACAAATACTTTTACAAGCTCACAGTGAACATGACTTGAAGAATGACTCCCCATCACACAACAAAAATCACATTCTAGCAATTTATCACATGAAAACTCATTAGCCACTTGAATAAGAGAAGAAAAATATTTAACTCATTCACAAGCCTCTTCTCATAAATTTCATGCATCTTTCCTCCAAGTTGGAATACATAATCATCTATGTCATACACAATTTCAAAAGGAAGCAAATTACTCTTGCACTTTAACTTAGATATTACAGTTAATGACTTGATATGCATCAAAATATCATTGTCCACAAAAATTATAAAGTCACCAACATAAAAAATAAAAGTATAGTTCATTACCTCCAAAAATACCTTAGGTATTCTAGAAAGGCCAAGAATGTAAATAAACCAATTATACATACTATACTTAGACTTATTTACCAATGGAACATCATCACCTTGTATTCTTGTATGCAATGACTCCAACTTAGCAATGCTTTTAGGCAACTCCATGTCATAACCCTGTAAATAAGAATCAAAATAGTCAAAAAGTTCAATAACAAAGAATTTAACCAAGCTTTTATCTTCCACCATCCAATAAGAATAGATATCGCCAAATTCATGTTGGAATCCAATTGGATCTTTTTCCACCATCTCTTGCACCTTACCACCCCTTTCAAAAGGTATTTCAACACGTGGCTACACAAAATCACAAGAACTAAAACAAGAAAGAGTTAATGGGTTGGGAAGTAAAGAAACTTTTTTCTTGCTTACACTCTCTTTGGCTTTTATCACAAGACTAACGTTTTTCTCACTCTTAGCCTCTTTTCTCTCACTAAAGAGTTTTTCTTTGCTTTCACTCAATCCCTCTTGTTTTTCTCTCTCTACCTCACAGACTTTGTTTATCTCATTACCTTCTCTCTTTTCTTTTTTTCAATATCACTCTTTACCTCACTTGAAATCTCACTCTTTTCACTAAAGACAACCTCTCATTTTTCCTCTATTGGAATGTCAACATGCACTCCCTTACTCCTCTCATTCTTTTCTCTCTCATATTTTTTCATATTCTCTTTAACAATCTTTTCATCTTCACAAATTTGTGAGGGAGTCAAAGGCCCAAGAATGAGTTTTTTTTCATTAATCTCAAAAGAGTATCTATTTTTTTCAATACTATATGAAGCACTTCTATAGACATACCATAGCCTTCCCAACAAGATATGAAAACTATTCATCGGAATGACATCACACCAAATCACATCCTCATACCTTCCAATAGAGAATGGAAAGAACACTCTTTTATCTAACTTTACTCCTTTCAACATGTAGGGTTCAATATGTTCAACACAAGGCAAGTTCAATTTCGCAACCATATAAGTGATAATTAAGTTATAGCCAAATGCTTTGTCAATTCAAAGGGCATAAATTATAGACATCACTTTAGCTCTTGTTTGAAAAATAACTTTACCATTGTCTTTCTTCCATTCGGTATACTATAAGTTCGACTTTTCAAGTTGTTGAGTCATAGCTCTCCTCCTTCAACTGTAACTACCTATTTAAAACATCTTGACATAGATTAAGGAAAATATGTATCTCTCAAATTTGACTTTTTTCCTATAATGCTCTCACCTCTCTTTGCCTTTTTTTCCTCTCAAAATAACCTTTGAACAAAATACTTTGTAGATTTATAGTTAAACCCAACTCGTATAAAGTTCTTAGTAGTAAAATTCAAATTTTTGGGGAACAAATGAAAGAAGAACCAAATCCTAGAACTATTAGACTCGGTTGAAACAAGACACGAACAAAAAGGAAAGGATTATATATTTAGATTAGAAAGAGTAAGAAATATTGAACTTTTGTCTTATCTTTGAAATCTGGGATCCCCTCTTCTTGTTTCCTTTGATAGTTTTTGGAAACAAATTAGATAAAAAAGAAAGTTCCTGGAGAGAGCAAGCAATTCTTTTTTTTTTAAACTGATTTTCGTTTTTATTAACTATTTTTTTTCTCTTAGTATTCAAGAAATCCCCAGAATTATCAAGAACGAAACTTTGATAGAACCGCTCTGATACCACTTGATAACGACTAGGTCGGGAATCCAAACTAGAGTAAGAATTTGAAAAGTAAATGTGGAAGCAATAATAATAAGGAATTGAACAACTAGAACTAAAGGGAAGAAAATAAAGGATATGGGAAAATTCAAGGAAAGAATTCAAAGAATGCAAGTTCTATAGCCTTGACAAGATCAAAGCAACAACGTCTTGATTTATTGAAAAAATCAAACGTCTTTACTTAAAAGCAAATCAAAATAATAGATTTGGATCATGACCTCTTTACGAGTAACTTGAGACAATAATTAATAACTAGTATTAATCGCCTTCTAAGAATACCACAAAGGAATAAAAAATATCACAATAGAGAAGTAATCTTACTAACTTGAACTATGAACTAGTAAAGGTTGAAAGATAAATCTCAAAGCACAAGTAACAAAGGTTCAAAAGAACTATCAAAGTATGATATACTTAATCAGTAATGAAGTGTCTGATGAATGAGAAAAATTCCTTATTTATTGGAGTAAAAGTCCTTAAAATTAGGTAGGGGGTTGCTAAGGGGTAACAAAAGTCAACAAAATTAGGTAGGGGATTGCTAAGGGGTAACAAAGTCATCAAAATTAGGTAGGGTGGTTGCTAAAAAATAAGAAAAATCACAAAATTAGGTAGGGGCGGCCAAATTCTTTTGGGGCATATTTGGGCCTTAAAATTACTAGTTTCGGCTATTGGTTTGGACTCCAATTGGGCTCCTTTTCAAACACCCCCTTTTGGACCTCTTTTAAGCTCATTTTGGGCTTTTCTGGGTGCCATTTTGCTAGATTTCAAAGGCCAAGTTCGGGACCCAATCTTCCTCCTCTTGGACTTCAATTTGGGCCACCAAATAATTGTAAATTTTGTACAATTTATCTCCTTTGGGCTTGAGCTCGTCCTCCACAATTAAAAGCTTCTTTATTTGCACTTGAAGTCTAATGGCCTTGTTTTGCAACTCTTTAGCTTGATATCTTGTATAATACCATCTTTGAGATTCTAAAGCTTCATCCTTGTCCTTGAATAGAGTTGAGTTTCTTAGGATACTATCACTTTCAAGATCCTATCTTAGATTGATTTTAACTTATTTTCATATATTTTGGTACTAGATTTATTGCTTTCCTATGTAGTTAAGGTTATCTTTTCCTTTTCCTAAGATTGTTGGAGTTACTTTTCAAGATTGGCTTGGTTTTTGTTTCCTAATATTTTTCATTTTCCTAAGGTAGTTGGACTTGTTGTCCAAAATAGTTTAGGACTTTATTTCCTTATTTTTTAGCCTTAATTTCGTGACCCCATCCTACCTATATAAGGGGTGTCTTCTTTGTTTTTAGACTTAGATTATTATAGACAATATCAATAAACATTGTGAGATTTTTCTTGCACTCTTGTGTGAGGCTACTCTTGGATTTATTCTTCAACCTTCAAGACTCAACTTAAGGTGGTAAGATGAATTCTTTGAAATCATAGATCACTTCTAGGTATTCAATAAAGGCGATAAGTTTAGGCTTATTGTTGTTCTTGTTATGAAGATAATATTATTTTTGGTTGGGATATCTTTAATACCGATATACCACCATGAATTTAGCACGAAGTCCAATCACGGCCCCATAGGCTAAGTCGTCTCATCTAAAGACATCAACCACAATCACAATCACTATCTCAGTATCGATTACCACCGTGAATTTAGCACTGAGTACCATCTCAGCCCGATCGGCTAAGCTGTCTCACTAGAGACATCTAATCACAATACCACTGTACTTTTAGCACGGAGTCTGATCTCAACCCGATCGGATAAGCCATCTCACAAGAGACATCCAATCACAATCACAATAATCTCTACACAAAGAGGACCTGCCGCCTCACCTCAATGTGTGTGGGTGGAGGTGTAATCACAATCACAACACCACCATGTGCGTGGCATGGCATCCGATCTTGGCCCGATCGACTAAGTCGTCTCACCACAATGTTGTGTGGGTCGACATCATATTTCGCTAGCAATCATTTCACCCCAATTAAGGAGAATAATTTCATCACATCAATACGGGGATTTATCCGTCAATCACTCCTACACCGGCACGTGTAGTTTCGAGGTTAGGTTGTTTCCACCTACCCTTACTCGGTGACTAACGATACTCCATAAAACATTTTTGATTTTCATACAAGGAAAACAGAAATACAATTGCATTTATCCCATAACCTTTCACACCGTATATAGCTTCATTGGTACTTTCAACCACTTATAACATCATTATTTCATTGGCTCTCTTGGCTATACATATGATTCTTCCTTCATGGCACGATGGATGTATTTCATATTCCACACTTTCATATCTTTACTTTCAAGGATCATCATCATAAGCGTCAACATATAGAATATTCCGAAAATTATAACTTTAAGTTCATTAGTAATGAAGGCTTTAAATACAATAGTTGCCTTTCCAAATAAATGGAGCAAGATGATTAGCAATAGAAGCACAAGTTAAAATCATAAATGAGTGACACACCATTTATTCTTGAAATGTTTTTCCCCAAACGGGCAATCAACTCATGAATATGTAAGAGCCTAAAACGCATTGGAAATACTTACAAAGCATAGCATTAGTTAAAACAACCACATTGGGGCACGACTTGAGGACATAAGCTTTTAGGTAAATCTATTTTCGAAGTCAATTTGAAACAGTTGAATCAAGGCTCATTTCATAACCTTTCTCAAATCATTTCATTTCATTGGCACCATTAGTCACTAGTATAACTTTCATTCTTGGCACGGTGGCCACACTTTATATCTCCAACTCACTTCTTTCACTTTCAAGCATTTTTATAGATTATCAACAATATGAGCATTCGAAATAAGTATATATGATCAATAGGATTTTTAGACGCATTGAGTATTCTTTCCAAGTTACGCATAATGGACTTTCATTTGAAACATGAATTGAAGTTATAACGCTTTAACACATAAACCATACTTGAACACATTCCCGAAGGAGATCATGATGAGATAGGAGTAATTGGAACACGTTTTAAGTACATACATCTTTCGACAATCTGCTTACTCGGAACAATAAAATTTATTGGGAACAACTTGGAACATGGGAATAAGGAACTTGAGCCAACTATACTTGAAACTTACGGGAACATCATGGAATTCAATTCTAAGAGAGTAGTTTATCCAACATACCTTGCTTTGAGGTTTCCTTAAATTACTACAATGTTCCGAAAATCCTAACAATCCCAATCTATTTAGAAACATAACAAAATTGAACCATAATTAGGAAGATATTCGGGGGTTCACCTCATTTAAGCATTTCATCAAACACTAGGTGTACAAATTTGACTACAAGGTTCTTCTACAAGATTTCCTTCACCCCACAACCAATTCAATACCAAGAGTTTACTCATATTAGCTCAATTACCTCCCCGCCATCCTCATAGCTACGTGCATACATAAATAACAACTCTCATAACCCAAGAATCATATTTCTCATTACCAACTTTCAGTCTGAATCCCGAAATTTAGGGCTAGGGAGTAGAACCTTATCTATTAGATGATGATCTTGTGGATTTCTCCCTTGAATCCCCAAAGCTTGAGCAAGAATTTTAAGCATAAAGATGTTGGTGCCCTTCCTTCTCTCTCTGGAATAGCTCTCTCCTCTCTCTAAAATATCAAATTTTATCGTGTAAAATGACCCCCTAAGACCTTATATCAAAATAGGGTCGGATAAGAAAATTTTAAAAAATGACCCCCGAAGTCAATTATGTGATAGCAGAATCGATATGTGGCCAGCAGAATAGATATGTGGGCAGTATAATCAATTATCTGGCCAACAGAATGGATATGCGGCCAGCAGAATAGTTTTCAAATTTTGCCCATTTTGCTGTTCCACTCTGCGATGCTTATGCGGTCTGCGGAAGAGTTCTGCGATCGCGAACTTGACTGCAGAATTGCCTTCTTCTGTCAAAAATTTCCATCAACACTTTAGTGCATTTTTCAACCCAAAAAGTCTGCACCGCGGCTCATCTTTTATAATTTTCAAACACATTAGCCTACCTTGGCACTACAAAACCTTAAATTACTTGCCGAAAATTTACTGAGCCTTATAGTTGCCCCCAAATATTGTAGTTGCAAATGTCATGTGAGATATGCTCTTCTTTTCCATCTCCAAGGAGGCGAATTATTCGGATCCGTCCAAGCCACTAGCCTTGAACTTGCTTCGAGTGATTGGGCCAATATGAATGAGCTCAGCAGATGCGGCAGCAGTAGCATCTTTGCATGAAACATGATCACACTTGCGGAAGGCCTTTGCAGTAGTAGATCTAACGTTTGTAGTTTTCAACTTACAAGAAGGAGAGATGAAATGCAGAATTTGTCCTACTGGGCTTGCCAAAATTTCTTCGCAAATTTTTTGTAGTACGAAAAAATAAACTGCAACAAAAATAATATGAAGAAAAGATATATTTTATTGATAAATATTTGTGAGTACAATTCTATGTATCCTTTTATTCTCCTCTCTAAAATTCTCCGTGACTCGAGGGCTTGAGAAGCGTCTTTCTCGAATGTAGGACGATGCAGACCTCCTTGTGATGTATTTAACCGCCAAGAACGTCAAGCAGCACTTTGCTGTTACGGGTTGATCTCCGGGAAGAACTTCATTGATCACTCATTTGTTGAAAAACTATGCACTTGATGATTGATCTCTCTATTTGTGGATGCCTTCACCAATTGCGGAATGCTCTTCTCCAATTCTAAATATCCACCCCTCTATTTATAGTTGTAGAGAATGGGCAGTCCAGTTACATAAGAACTCTCTTGCTTGATTATGATTGGCTCATGTGAGTCATCAAACTTATCTTACAAGCTATGTGATAAGCTTGCTTGTGATTGGCCAAGACATGTCATTTTAGACACTTGGCAACTCTTGATTGGTCACTATTTTAGACTGGGATCGCCATATTGTTTTACACGTGGCGTCATCTTGTTGGCTTTGAGTTTGACTGGATATGCCATGTCACTTGACACATGGCATGAGTCTGGGCCTGAAGATGAAATGGAACTTGAGCTTAAAAATAATAAAATGGACTAATTTAATGTAAAGCCCAAATTAATTATTTAACCCAAATAAAACTAAGATTCAATCCAAATTTTGTATGGATTAAACTTAATAAATTTTATATGTCTACACTTGTATCCCACCCTCATGCGCCCCTAGGAATGGGGGTAGGGGAAGTAGCGGTAACGACTATAAACTGCCATATTCTAAATTCAGTAGCCTTTTCGTCCCTCAGCTTTTCTCCAAGACTCAAACTAACTCGAAAATTTATCAAATGTATCACTATGTTCTCGTGTTGTCACAGCATATGAGTGGCATCCACCTTGGGATTGTTGATTAAAAAAGGATTTCTTAGCAGCGTATGTTAGGGGGCAAAATGAAGCAAACAAATTAGAGAAGAGGCATTTTGGAAGCGACTAGTCGCTTTTGGGGTGGGGAAGCTTTTAGAAGGTCGACAACCATATAAAGAGATCCATATTCCAGTCATGAGCGTTCTCATGCCTAAAGAGGCGGAAGCAGTACCTTCTAGGACGAAGCCGAGACGATACAATAGGCCGACTAAGGGAAGCGCGAAAGGCTAAACCACTAATTTAGTAAGCGGTGAAATATCAAACTATACAAATTTCGAAAACGATTGAAGCTATTAGTATGATTAATCGGGCAAATACTAAGGGCTTTTGATGGATTTCTTTTATTTTAAAACTAGTGTATTTTCTCGCGCTTCGCGCAATCATGTTTTTTTTTCCTTACATATTTAACAATCTTAAATTTATTGGAAGATAAATAAAAAACGTAAAAATAATTGACGTACATAAATAAAATACACGTATAGACATTAAGCCCAACATTTAGTTCACAATATTTGTTCCTACCAAGGAAATGAAATTCCACAACACACAAAAAGTAGAACTAACATGCAAATAAGCATAAAAAATATAGATTTTCTATGGAGAAAGTGAAAGAGAAAAAGGGAAATAAAAGCATAACACATGTATAGTTTCCAACCTCCCCCTAAGAGTACCGACTTGATTATAAAAACAAAGAAAACCAATATCTCAAAAAAATTTCAACCCCCAAAAAGCACACAGTAACGATGAAATTTAAGAAAACTAATAAATTACCTGGTAACTAACAAAACATAAAGACAAAAATAAAACACTATAAAAATAGTCCTACTCTCACTAATGACTAAACCAATAGTTTTAAATCATATAAATTAAAGTTTCTTGAAAATTCTTATGATTTTAAACACGTAAAGGCATGGAATAAAATGTACGGGAGACTATTCTATGAGCGCATGGATTTAGAAAGGCAAAACAAAGCGAAAAAATATAGTACATGTGCGCATGGACCTAAAACAAAAATAAACAAAGTTATCAAAATCACAAAATGTTACAGTCGCATTAGCACAAAATGAAGAATGAAATTATTTCCCCGTTAATAACAACAAAAAGGAAAAAATAAACGCAAACTATAAGAATAAATGAATATTCTACTCTTAATAATGACTAATGACATTACTTTGATACCTAAAATTTCGTGAAATTTCTCATGATGTTCAATACATAAAAGCATTATAGGGAAGCTAGAAAAGGAAGAAGGGTATCGTAAAATTAAGACATACGAAAAGAAATGAGAAAATATTTATTTGTAAAATATAAACTAATTAATTTTTATCACCTTGCAGTCATGAAATGTTACTGTCAAAAGTTTAAAGTTTCAACTATCGTTAATTCAAAATCAACAATTTTGAAGAATTGCTATACTTTTTCTCTTGATGACCTAAAAGAAAAAAAAAATCCTCTCTTTATACCTTATAGTAACATCAAAAAGTCCAACTATTGTTAGAATAAAATCGATGAATTTGGAGAATTACCATACTTTGTTTGTCCTTTGATGACCTCAAAAAACAAAAAAACCTCTCTTTCAAATTGCCGTCTTTCCTAGCAAAATGGCTGTGGAGAAGAGATGTAGCCTTGCTTTTCCCTTTTCATTGCCCATTTAATCCAAATAGCCTCAAAGAGAGAAAATGACGCAACTTTTTTTTTTAAAGGAAAAGGCGTAACTGTTAAAAAATCGAAGAGGAAACGACACAGATATAATTAAGAGTTAGTTTTTTTAATATATAGCATATAAATAGATAAATATGGAAAAATAACAAAAAAGGAGAAAAAGGATAAGAGGGTTTCTTGATCTAAGAGATAGCCACGTCACCATCTTAAGGCCTGCATTTATATATATATATATATATATATATATATATATATATATACTAGTAAATTTAAAATACCATATATATATATATATATATAGACTAGTAAATTTAAAATACCATATTTTTTCTATGAAAAAGTAAAGTTGTTATAAATAACATACATTTGAGTCAAATAATATGTTAGTCCTTACTTAATATGGATCTATTAAAATCAAATAGTCTACGTAATGTATAGGAATATATATAATATCAAGAAATTTTTAATTCCCTCACCATTTATTTCGATAAGACACACGAATCTCACTTTTCACGATTGGATGGCTAAGATTATGGCCAAGTCTTGACAAAAGTCTTCACTCAGTCCCATTTTATCCAACGAAGACACGAACTTATTCTTGAAACTAAATTTAATACTCCCTCCATTTCAATTTATGTGAACTTATTTGACTGGGCACAGAGTTTAAAAAAAAAAGACTTTTGAACTTGTGGTATAAAATGAAGCGCATATATTTTGCGTGACTATAAATCATTGCATAAAGATAAATTATTACCAAATAAGAAAATGAGTCATTCTTTTTGGCACGAACTAAAAAAAGAAATAGGTTCACCTAAATTGAAACGAAGAGAGTAATACATAATAGTAGTATAAATCTTGGAGAATCTCATTTACCCGGGAATCTGTTTAAAGACCCCATTCCACAAAAGGATTAATCGGTCATTTGCAATCTGACAAAAAGAACAAAAATGTAACCAAGGACAAAAAAGGAAGAGAACTTTTTTTAGAGTTCCTGTAAATGTGTTGAGATTATTTTTTATGGTTACTGTCGTTATTTATTTTTTTTCGTTGCAACTTAAAAGATCTGCTGAGAAAGTTGCAGTAGCATTTGCGGAAAATTGAAAGAATAAGAGAGTAACTAAGTGGCGTTCGTACATAAGAATGGTAAAATTCCGGAAAAAAAATTGAAATTTTTTATCAAGTGAAAATGGTATTTAAAAATTAGAGTTGTGTTTGGATATGAATATTGTCACGCCCCGAACCTGGGCCTGGACGTAACACGACACCCGATGCCTGACTACATGTGACCAAGCGAACAACTGGCTAGCTGAATCAACATGTGATATCATAACATACTGAATGCGGAAGATAAACTAACACATGCTGATATACTGAAAGTCTGAATAATATAAATCAATATGGGGAAACACTAACATAAGTTTGAAGTATATCTGTACCCAACATTGCTTAACATGAAAAGCCTGTGACTCTGTCTAACTGTTACACTACTCTATGAAGCCTCTAATGAAGTACTGAAAACGCTGACTCGAAAAATACTGAAGACTATAAAGTAATGATAATGCCCCGAAAGAACTAGGGCTCACCAAATAGCTGGTACGAGAATCCTAGCGCTTTGAGTCGTCAACCTATAAATCATTACCTGCATCGTGAGATGCAGGCTCCGGGCAAAAGGGACGTCAGTACATTTGAATTGCACTGGTATGTAAAACAACTGAAAGAAAGAACTATAAATGTTGAAACTGAAACTGAGTTGATAACTGAGAACTGATAGTTGAAACTGAAATGATAACTGATAACTGAAATGATAACTGATAACTAATAACTAAAATGATAACTAATAATTGAACAAAGGAAGTAAGGATATGAATATTCCCTCTTCTGAATGATGAACCACATGTTTATCTGAATAAACTACAGCCTTGGGCCCAATATATATATGTGCACAAGCTACGGCCTCAGGCCCAAGTATACGTATACATAACTACGGCCTCAGGCCCAAAAATACATAAAGCATAAACTACGGCCTCATGCCCAAACATAAAGCATAAACTATGGCCTCAGACCCAAATACATGGATTTAAAATCAGGAACTGAGAATCATACTGCAATACATGATACTGAAATAATGAACCATACTAAGTTACATGATACTAGAATGCTAAATAGAACTAGACTGAGACATGTATTCATGAATTGATTATGAGATCTTATGCATCAACTATTTATGGCATGCTAAGTAATCTAGACTGAGACTCATGGGCATCAAACACAAATCTATATTGATTACACACTGATCTCACAATGTTCGGAATAAAAGTCATGAACGGATTACGAAGCTAGAGAATAGAAGTTCTACAACTATTCAAGGAACTAAGCTTAACTATATTTCTGAGGCAGTTAGTAACGTCGTAAAAGATAGTAGTGTAGGGAGAATCATTAACATTCCCAAACATAGAGAGTTAGTCTCACATACCTTAACTTCCTTCTCTTGAGAATAATACAACATCCGTCAACCCTTTCAACTTTAATCTATATCAATACATGTCAAAGGAATTTCATATTAGCAATAATACTCATGTTTTGGTCACTTAGGCATTTTATCAAACACCTTATGGGTGTAAAGCTTCATAGACCTCATTAATGATGTTTGGTGTTTCTACACCCAACAACCCATTCTCTTGCTCCGAAATAAATTCTAAAATCTCAAATTTCTTATAATCAATATCATTCTTCATCACCCATAAGATAAACAATACCCTTAACCAATAATCAACAATCAACAACCCAAACCTATAACCGTTCATGCTTTTCTATCAAACTCGTCAACTCATATCTCATGAACTTAGAGTCTATAATCATTAATCCAAAGTTATAATCAATTAGAGGGTAAAGATATTACCTTTTGACGTTCAATCCTCTTGAATTCGAGTTCTAGGATTTCTTTTCTCAACAATGATGTCTCAATCGAATATCTAATAATTTGAAGGGTTTACCCATATTAATAAGGTATTGGAGAATTAAAATTAACTTAGAATCACCATTAGGACTTACCTTGGATGGTGGATAGATCTTTGAGGAGTTAGGTTCTTGAGAACTTCCCTTTCTAGAGCAAGTTTTTGTATTTTGGGGTGTGGGGGGACGGAGTAGGGCTTTTAAAATGACCCCCTGGGTGCGTTCTTGCACATCTGAAGGCCCAAACACGCACCTAAATGTGCAGTAGGGTAGTAGCACTGCCACAAGTGCACGGCCGCGCATGGGGCCATCCGGGCGCGCACCTGGGCGCGCATACTGCGCATTGTCCAGTAACACGCACATAAATGTTTGCACAGAGATCTTTTCGGGCTCCACAATATATCGTTCGAAATATATTTCAAAGGGATATAACTTTCATGTTTTGTATTTTCTCAAATTCCAAAGAGATTTTCACTAAATTAGTCTCGAAGACAAACCTTCCATAAACTTAATCGATTTTAATAAATCTTATGCACCTCACTCTCTGTATTGATTCCAAAATAACTATTTTCACCCATACTTATCCCAATAGGACTCCATACGTCTAAGGTGACACATTGATACTCATTTAACATGTCCACACCTAGTTCGAATTTACGGAGTGTGACAAATATAACTTGGGATTTTTTAGAACTTTTGTGAGTGATCAGAGTGAAAAAAATTTGAAAAATAATTTTTTGGAGTTTTTCAAATTTTTGAAAAATTCCAAAATTCATCTTCAAGTGAAAATTAAAAATTTTATGGCCAAACATTGATTTTCAAAAAAAGTAAAACAAAATCGAAAAAATGAAAAATATTTCATGGAAAACGGAAAGTGTTAAAGAATTTGGCGTTCCATTTTCAAAGACAACCAAGCAAAAATTATATTGTATGCTTTCCTTTTGATTTTATACTTCGTATATGAGGATTGATCGTAATAGCAAAATTGCTTCAATGGAACTTTCTTAACTGAAGATTTATCACTGTATACGGGTAAAAACCGAGCTCATGATACACTCCGGCCTCCAACAGGAAAAAATGAGCCCGAGATATGATTGCGAAGGATCAGAATCGAAGCAAAAGTCTCATGGAGTCAGAGTCTGGGGGAACATTGTCTTCCCTCGAGAATATCGGGATCATGATTCGAGGTCGATCCAAATGCTGAAAGACTTCAGAGAACATTATCGGGCAATCAAGCACGACCAACAGAAGGTCGTAATATCCGCGATCGGCCGGATCTCACGGCGTGAATCTCGGCACGTATCGATGAAGAGCCGGCAATCTGTTAAACAGAAGATTTTTTACCTTTTATAGAGTTGTACTTAGAGTAGGATCCCCCTACTATATAAAGGGGGATCTGATAATTCATTGGACACATTGTAACATGCATTCCAATGCAATATACTACTATTTTCACTGTTATTGTAAGCTTTTTCTCTCGTTCATCAATATTGTCCACTGTGAGCCCGGATCGAGGGTGAATGTTTCAATAAGACTGAAATCATCATCGACAAGAAGGTGGAGACCTACAACTCCAGGGTCGACCAAATCCCCGGAGCACCACCGGTACTAAAAGGCCTAGACTCCAAAAAGATTGTTCAAAAACCTTTTCCTCTGAGCGCAGCCCCAAAGCCGATCCCAAAGAAGTTCTACATGCCTGAAATTCCTAAGTACAACGGAACAAACTGATCCAAATGAACATGTGACCTCGTCCACGTGCGCCATCAAGGGGAACAACTTGGAAGATGATGAGATAGAATCTGTCCTGCTAAAAAGGTTCGAAGAGACCTTGTCAAAAGGAGCTATGATATGGTATCACAACTTACCCCCAATTCTACTGACTTATTTGCTATGTTTGCAGATGCTTTTGTAAAAGTGCACGCCGGATCCATGAAGGTCGAGACCAGGAAGTCAGACCTTTTCAAGGTAAAACAAAGAGATAACGGGATGCTCAAGGGAGTTCATGTCAAGGTTTCAAATGGAACGGATGGACCTGCCGCCGGTGGCAAACGATTGGGCCATTCAGAACTTCACCCAAGGACTCAATACTCGAAGATCATTGGCTTCGCAGCAGTTGAAGCAAAATCTGGTAGAATATCCTGCTGTAACTTGGGCCGATGTGCATAACCAATACCAATCAAAAATTAGGGTTGAAGATGATCAGCTTGGGGGCCATTCCGGGTCTGTTTATCCCGTCCGAGCAAATGCCAGATCCAAAAGAGACATTGATCATGAATCAAGGTCAAGTAGGGATCGGTATCAACCGTACAACGGTGATCGTAGGGGTAACGGGTCTAGACGAAACCCTGTGAGAAGTGAAAGTAGAAGCGATCGGGGTCAAATAAATTGGGGACTCATGAGCAAAAACTATTTCGATAGGCCCATCGGGCCTAAGGAAACGCTGAGGTTATCGGAGTACAACTTCACCGTCGATGCTGATGTTATCGTATCTGCCATCGGAAACATCAAACACACCAAGTGGCCTCGACCTCTACAGTCCGATCCAGCCCAAAGGGATCCCAACTTAATATGTAAATATCATGGCATTCACAGCCACAGAACAGAAGAGTTCCTACAATTGAGAGAGGAAGTAGCCCGGTTATTCAATAACGGACATCTTCGGGAGTTACAGAGCGATCGAGCCAAAACCCATTTTAGGAATAGTGATTCTAGTAAGAAGATCAAGCAGGAGGAAACTCAACACGTCATTAACATGATCATCGGTGGGGTCGACATTCCCCAGGGGGCCAATGTTAAAGCGCACCAAAGTATCCATCACGAGGGAGAAATAGACTCGAGATTACGTACCAGAAGGAACCTTGTCTTTCAATGACGAGGACGTTGAAAGTATCGTGCAGCCCCACAATAATGCACTGGTAATATCTGTACTCATAAATAAATCTCAAGTTAAGCGTGTGTTAATTGATCCAGGTAGCTTGGCCAATATCATTAGATCGAGGGTCGTGGAACAACTAGGTCTACAAGACCAAATCGTGCCTGCGGTCAGGGTTCTAAATGGATTTAACATGGCATGTGAGATCACTAAAGGGGAGATAACATTATCGGTGAACACCGCCGGAACCATTTAGGAAACAAAGTTCTGTATGATCGAAGGAGACATAAAGTACAATGCTCTGTTAGGGAGACTATGGATTCACAACATGAGGGCAGTACCCTCGACGTTGTACCAGGTGTTGAAATTCCCCACGTCGGGAAGGATTAAAATAGTTTATGGAGAACAACCGGTCGCAAAGGAGATATTCGCAGTTGACGAGGTGATCCCGATATCCGCACTTTCGACATCGAAGGGTCTAAGTCTGGTGGCCAAAGATGAAAACAAATAGCAATTACCGATACCAGCCTCGATCAAACCGAAAAAGCAGGGGACGGATGAGGACGACGACTACAGAGTTCCTAGGTTTTTCATAGTCCCTGATGATTCTGACTCCACCAAATCCATAGTCGAAGAACTGGAGCAAGTCATATTGATCAAAAACTTACCTGATCGTAAGGTACACCTGGGCACGGGGTTAAGTCCCGAGCTCAGGAAAAAACTCATTCAATTCCTTATAGATAACATAAATTGTTTCGCTTGGTCCCATCTCGATATGACAGATATTCCGTCAGAGATAACTACTCATAAACTAAGCCTGGATCTGAAGTTCCATCCGGTCAAGCAAAAACGGAGGCCTCAGTCCGAAGTCAAGCATGCATTCATCAGAACGAGGTATCCAAACTCCTTAAAATAGGGTCCATCCGGGAGGTTAAGTACCCATATTGGTTAGCAAACGTAATAGTAGTCCCTAAAAAGGGGAATAAATTAAGAATATGTTTAGACTATAAAGACTTGAACAAGGCATGCTCCAAGGACTCTTTCCCTCTGCCAAACATCGATCGCATGATCGATGCAATGGCCAGCCACGAGATCCTCAGTTTTCCCGACGCCATACAACCAAATTCATATGGACCCGGACGACCAGGAAAAAACGTCATTCATCACTAAATACGGTACCTATTGCTATAACGTAATGTCATTCGGACTAAAAAATGTTGGTGCCACTTACCAACGCCTAGTAAATCGGATGTTCGAAGAGCAAATAGAAAAATCAATATAGGTTTACATTGACGATATGTTAGTTAAGTTCCTGCGAGTAGAGGACCATTTGAAACATTTGCAGGAAACCTTCAGCATATTGAAGAAATGCAATATGAAGCTGAACTCGGAGAAATGAGCATTCGGAGTCAGGTCCGGGAAATTCCTCAAATTCATGGTATCCAACCGGGGAATCAAGATTAATCCCAATAAGATCAAGGCCATCGAGGACATCACCATTGTGGATAATGTCAAGGTCGTTCAAAGGTTAACCGGGCGCATAGCCACTTTGGGTCGATTAATCTCGAGGTCCTCCGACAAGAGCCATCGGTTCTTCTCACTATTGAAGAAGAAGAAGAAGAAGAAGAACTTCTCATGAACCCTGGAGTGCAAACAAGCCTTGGAGGAACTCAAGCGGTACCTCTTAAGCCCACCTTTGCTTCATACTCCGAAAGCATACGAACAGTTATACCTGTACTTAGCGGTATCCGAGGTAGCGGTAAGTGGAGTCCTTGTCTGGGAAGAGGAAGGTACGCAATTTCCTATCTATTATGTTAGCAGAACTCTTGGAGAGGCCGAAACTAGGTACCCTCACCTAGAAAAATTGGCGCTCGCTTTGCTAAGCAGATCTAGGAAGATAAAACTGTATTTCCAATGCCATCCCATATGTGTTGTGACTACTTACCCATTAAGAAACATAATTCATAAGCCCGAGCTCTCGGGACGATTAGCCAAATAGGCCATGGAGATCAGCGGGTACGACATAGAATATCGACCCCGAACCGCCATCAAATCTCAAAGTTTGGCAGACTTCGTGGTCGACTTCATGCCGGCCCTAATTCCTGAGGTCGAGAAGGAGTTATTGTTGAACTCAAGGACCTCTTCCGTAATCTGGACCCTCTTTATGGGCAGTGACTCGAATACAAAGGGTCTGGGCTTGGCATCATTTTGAATCCACCAACGGGTAATATCGTTAGGCAATCTATTAGAACTGTAAAATTGACTAACAATGAGGCTGAGTATGAGGCCATGATTGCAGGTATTGAACTGGCTAAAAGCATGGGGGCCGAGGTGGTCGAAGCTAAGAGTGACTCCCTCCTTATGGTGAACTAAGTCAATGGAACGTTCGAAGTCAAAGAGGAACGAATGTGAAGATACCTGGATAAGCTGCAGGTAACGTTACATCGGTTCTGGGAATGGACTTTATAACGTGTACCTCGGGACAAAAACCGCGAGGCTGATGCTCTTGCTAACTTGGGATCGTCGGTCGATGACGATGAATTCAACTCGGGAATGGTCTTACAACTAATGAAATCGGCAGTGGAGGAAGGCCATGCCGAGATAAACTCGACAAGCTTAACCTGTGACTGGAGAAATAGATGCATAGATTACCTGAAGACCGAAAAACTTCCCTAGGATCCTAAAGAATCGAGAGCTCTGCATACGAAGGTGGTCTGGTTTAGCTTGTCCGAAGACGGTACCCTATTTAGAAGCACATTCGATGGTCCACTCGTGGTATGTCTAGGACCGGGAGACATCGAGTATATTTTGAGGGAAGTCCACGAGGGCACCTGTGGGAACCATTCAGGCGCCGAGTCGTTAGTTCGGAAGATAATCAGAGTCGGCTACTACTGGATCGACATGGGAAAAGACGCAAAGGAGTTCATGTGAAAATGTGACGAATGTCAGAGGCATGCTCCGATGATCCATCAGCCCGGAGAACCACTGCATTCAATATTGTCACCCTGGCCATTCATGAAATAGGGAATGGACATCGTTGTTCCCCTGCCCTGGGCGCCCGGTAAGGCTCAATTTATCTTATTTATGACTGATTATTTTTCTAAGTGGGTGGAAGCCCAGGAATTTGAGAAAGTCAGGGAGAAGAAGGTTATTGATTTCATATGGGACCACATAATATGCCAATTTGGAATGTCGGCCGAGATCGTGTGTGACAATGTGAAAGCAATTCATCGGTAGCAAAGTGAGCAAGTTTTTCGAGGACCATAAGATCAAAAGAATCCTATCAACGCCCTATCACCCTAGCGGAAACGGGCAAGTAGAGTCCACAAACAAAACCATACTCCAAAACCTCAAAAAGAGGTTGACCGACACCAAAGGGAAATGGAAGGAAATCTTGCTCGAAGTCATATGGGCATATCGTACTACCTCAAAATCTAGTATTGGGGTCACCCCGTTCTCGTTGGTCTATGGTGCCGAAGCTCTTATACCGGTCAAAGTAGGAGAACCGAGTCTCAGGTTCCGATATGCGACCGAAGAGTCAAACGACGAGGCCATGAGTATGAATCTGGAACTGTTAGACGAAAAGTGTGAGGCCGCCCTCGTCCGGTTGGCCGTCCAAAAGCAACCGATCGAAAGATATTACAATCGGAGAGCCGACCTTCGACACTTCAATGTTGGGGACTTGGTGTTAAGAAAGGTAACATTGAGCACCCGGAACCCGAACAAAAGGAAGTTGGGACCAAATTGGGAAGGTCCATATCGAATTATCGAGATCACCGGCAAAAGATCGTACAAACTCGAAACGGTGAACGGTGAGCAGCTACCAAAGAACTGGAACATAACCCACTTAAAATGATACTACTGCTAAGGTACGACCTCATTTATTACTTTTCTTTAAATATATTAGGGATTGGACTAATGCTTGCAGGTAACGACTAAGGAATGATGCAACTATTAGGCCTGAAAGAACGCGCTGCACTCTTTTTCCCTTGAACCAATTTTGTCCCAAATGGGTTTTCTGGCAAGGTTTTTAACGAGGCAATAGTGGATCGTGCTAACTTAGAATTGAAGACCGACTATGAACCGGAGTTAAGGTTCCCAGCAACAGTATCTGAGCCCTCTCTAAGATCGGTCTCGAATACTGGAGGCCATCACCCTCGGGTAATTATTTTAGCAAGGAAGGAGACTTCATGCTCAAACAAGGCTGGACTTGGTAGATAGGAGTTGTTATAAGGGCCAAACGGTCAAATGAATTGTGCCCACATAGACCACTTAATCCATAACATGAAACTTGTACACATTTGCAATCTTGTATGTTACACAGAAATAAAAGAAAATTTCTACCTTGCAGATACATATTTTGTCTCTTAAAAACTACTGTATTTTGTTCCTTAAGGACATCGGGCCCAGGGGTCACCTCTGTCCAAATCCAAGAGATCACCCCTGCTCGGGGACTATCGTCATGGGCAAGCCCGGACAGCTCGAGCTACGAAGTCCGGGGGCACAAAACCTATTAGACAATGCCCGAACTTCAAAGGCTATGGACATCCCTATTCGGGGACTGTTGTCCCGACAAGCCCGGAAGGCTCAGGGTAATAATCCCATTGGGAAAAACCCGAACTTAAAAGGCTACGGCCGTCCTAAACGGCTCAGAGACGTTCGAGAACCGTAACCAAAACATAAGGCCTTCAAAATTTCTAAACTGGTTCGAAGGTTACCCTCAACAAAATTATAAAACATTCTAAGTAAACACTTCAGGGAAAACTTCCGGTCATACCAAGCCCCCACGAGTCTTAAGCAAAATAATATCGAGAACGAGCATTGTTCGAACTTCCAAATAAAACCTCATTATTACGTTCTAAGGCATTAGAAATCTTTGCAGTCGTAAAGAAAAAAGCAAAAAGAAACAAGCTTGATATTTGTCTAAGGGAAAAAGCCTTGTATATATATACATAAATCTTTACAAAGGCCAAACGGCCTCAACAAAATGCGAAAGTACAAAAGCAAAGAAAACTCTACAAGGCACCTAAGAAGCCTGATCTTCGCCGGAGCCCGCCTCGTCACCGAGGCCATCGGAGTCTTCCCCGTCTTCGGATCCGCCCGAACCCTCGGAATCTTCCTTATACTCGGGGTACGCCAACTTCTTGGCCTCAGCCTCTTAACATTTTCAAACTCGGCCGATAAATCGAACCCCCGAGCATAAACCTCCTCGAGAGCCTCCCTTCGGGACTACCACCTCACATATTTGACAATAACCTTTAGGCGTTCCTGAGCTACCTCAGCATCAGCTTTGTACTGGGCCATCATCTTGTAAGGTCCCATAAAAAATTTCCTAAAGACCCGAATTTCCGTGATGCCAAAGTAGGCGTAGAGGTTAATAAGCAGTTCAGACTTTTCGGATTGAACAATGCGCTGAGAGTTGAAGGAAAATGTGGGCTTAAGTACGCATTTCTGCGGCCGCAGAACCACTCTGCACACCGCAGACTGGTCGCAGAGTGAGACAGATTTCTGGGGCATTTTTGATGTCCAATTTTGCGGCCATTATGTGACCGCATAAACGTTTCGCGGGCCGCATTCTTGTCGCATATCCAACCTTGGGATTTTTTGGAGGGAGATTTTGCGATACACTATGCAACTGCAGAACCGTTCTGCGGTGTATTATGCGACCGCAGAACAGGTCTGCGGCCTGCATAGTGACCGCATACCAGATCAGTTTCTTTCCAGTTCTGACCCCCATTTTGAGGTCATTTCACGGACCGCATAAACACTATGCGGTCGCATATGCGACCGCAGAACCCGTTCCGGAGCTTCAATTTTGGGGGTTTTAAACCCGACCCTATTTCGTTAAAACACATCCCATAGACCATTTTAATCATTTTTTCTGATATTGTTAGAGTGAGAGAGAGGGTCCTAGAGGGAGAAGTGATTTTCATCACATTTCTCTTCAATTCTCACTTAAAATCTTAAAGATTATCAAGAGAGGAACCTAGGCCTTCTTCCTAAGAGGTAAGATTCTATCACCCAAACTCTTAATTTCAAAATGTGACTAGAATGGACCATTAGTAAGGTAATTCATGGGGATGGGAGTGCTTACCTTGCATGCATGTATCCTTGTAGTATGTGGGAAGATTGTGAGATAAAAATGATAGAGAATGGGGTTGGGAAATGATGGAATCTTTCACAAAAAGGGCCTTAAAACATTGATGCATACCTAGTGTTTGATAATATGCTCAAATAAGCTAGAATCATGACCATCTTCCAAATTTTGGTCCAACTTGTTATATTTCTAAAATAGATTAAAGTTCCTAAGAATTTCGGATCATTTTAGAGTTTGAGAATCTCAATTGAGGTATGTTGGCTAAACCCCCTTCTTCTTAGAATCGAACCTCACGGTGTTCATGTAATTGGAGTAAGCCCTTGATTATTATAGAATTGGCGATTTCTAATGTGTTTGTGTTGGAGAATGTAAGTTCAATCTTTATTCTAAATGATTCATCATGATATCTTGTTATTAGAGTACGCGTTCAAAATGTGGAATATGTGCTAGCAATGTTAAGACTTCATGTCAAGATCAAAATAAAGGTTGTTATACCAAATTGTATGAAAAGCCTCTATGTGCCTGAGACTCTCAAATTGCTCATATGTGAATTTAACGCCTTGAATGGGAAGCCTTATTGTTGTTGATAATAAAAATGTTGGAATGTGGAAAAGAACTTAAATTATGAAATACGGCCTAGCGCCAAGAATAACTTTATAATTGGGGCCACTTGTGCCATTATATTGAAAGTATGGGAAAGAAATATGAATTGAGATGACTGATTGAATATAGGTGATGTCTCAAATGAGATGGCCTAGCCGATCGGGCCGATATCGGACTCCGTGTAAGAATACGGTGGTATTTGTGGATGAAATTATGAAAATAGTTTATGTCTCAAATGAGATGGCCTAGCCGATCGGGCCGTGATCGGACGCCATGCTGCACACATGGTGGCACTATGCTGGAAATTATAATGAAATTGTGATAATGTCTCAAATGAGATGGCCTAGCTTATCGGGCCGAGATCGGACTCCGTGTAAGAATACAGAGGTATTGTGAATTGTGAAATATCGGTACTAAAGACCACCCAACCTAATAATATGGAAATTGACTTGAAAACGTATATGATCCTTAACTTGTTGTTTTAATATTATTTGAAGCCCTTATTGAATTCTTGATTGTTCCTCTTGTATTATTATTCATTCTATTGAGTGGGTGTTTAGCTTTACATACTAGTGCTATTCGACGGTACTAAAGTCCCTTTTTCCGAGGGCGCTGCATCTTTAAATGGATACAGGTGGTTACATAGCAGATAGTGTTGATCACAGATAGTGCTGCATCCTCTTCTCAGCGGACTCGGTGAGCCCCATTTCATTCCGGGGTCAAGTATTGTACCTTTTGTTTATATTGTGGTCACATTTTTAGGTATAGCCAGAGCCTTATTGCCGGCACCATCTTTACTCTATTTGTATCTGTAGAGGATCCGTAGATACTATGTGGGTTGTACATGGGTTCTAGAAAGGTCAAACGGATTAAGTTGTATTTGGATTTTTTTTCCACTAAATCACAAAATGTATGCCTTTTGAAACTTAACAGGAAGTAGCAAAAAAAATGAAATGGTTTAGTAATGTCTATGCATATGGTCCTTCTACTGTTTAGCTAATAAAAACATGCCTTCTCTTATCATGGGTTAATTGGGTAGAAAGTATCTAACAAGCTTGCTTAGTCGGGTTCACTCGGTTGAGCGTCGGTCGCACTTACCGAGGTTGGGGCGTGACATGTCTCTTCAGCGTCGGCCCTCGTTATTTTCGCCGCTGACTTGGCTGCTTCAAGCTCCTTGGCAAGGGTATCCCGTGCGGCAACGGCTGAGCCCAGTTGAGACTGGAGGTCTTCCATTTTTCAGGATCGGGTCTCAGCTTTCTCCTTCCCCGATCAAAGTTGGGCCTCCGTCGAGGTCAGCTGCTCTCGAGCAGTCTCCTTTTTCAAAGCCAATTAGTCCATCTTTCCCTTACACACTTCGGCCATGGCCTTGACTTCATACATCTCAGCCTAGAGCTGGTCAACCAGATCAATCTTCTGCTGGACCTGTGGATTCTGACTGTTAGACACCATGTCTAGCTCATCATCACTAACTTCAAAGATTTTTACATGTTCCAATAGGTCGGCATGTTCTTTCTGAGACGTGTCGAACTCGGCTCGGAGGCTCTTGACTTCTCCTTCACGTTGCTCGCTGAGAAGCTTATACATGCCTCTCTTCTCAGCAAGCTCTTTGACTTCGGCCTCGAGTTGGCTCAGCTCATCCCGGTACCTGAAGAAGGTTTCGTGGTGGAGCACCGAGGCCTGCAAATACGAGAAGAGATATTAGAATTATCAAGAATTAATTCTAATATTATAAGAGATATTAGAATTATCGAGAATTATCAAGAATTACCCGGTTTAGCGCCTGTTGTGCTTCGTTGAACAGGCATGGCGCGTCTACCTCATTCATTTTTGCATGGTCTTCTTCGGTTACCAGACACCGGAGGTAACTAGCTATCCCTACGGGGGTGGAAAGGATTTGGGCATCCTCCGGAACGGTGATAACGACAGTCCACTTCCGACCAGGATCCGTGCTCGGAGCAGGGAACCAATTAGTCAATCTCGAGCTCAAGCTTGACCCGCCAGCCTCCGAGGGTGGACTTTTCCTCGGCACCTCTAAGTCACCCAATCCGGTGAAATCCTCTAGGGCGGATAAGTCTACACCGTCAAAAAAGCCTCGGAGGGGATCATCCACTCCATGGACCCCTTCATGGGATCGCTCCTTCGTCGTTCGAGCTTCAACGAACATTGATTCTGTGAACGAAGGTGATACCGAAATATCTATAACACCGGGCGGAGCAGGGCCAGCATCTCTCGAGTTCTCGACCCTTACTTCGGCATCACCTTCGCGAACCTGAGGGGGATTAGCTTTCGTCGTTTCCCCCTCGGCTGCCACCCATTCCTCGGGGACAGATGGCTCATGGGCCATAAAGATTCCATCCTCCTCGAGCTCGTCTCTGAGCCGAAAGAGTGATTCCGAGTCAAGCACTCATTGGTTGGAGTTTTCCTTTGGCTTACAAACCAGCCTCCTTCTCATTTTTCTTTTTCTCCGAACTCGGGGAACTCGGGGCCCTTTTCCTTTTCTTCTCCCCCACTATGGCTTCGGGCTGTCCCGAAGTGGAAGAATCGGCATATAAGTCCTCATCCCCAACCGAGGGCCTAAGCTCGACGGTCTTAGGAAAACCTGCAAAAGAGAAGTAAAGAAAAAATAATAAGAACGTGATGCTAGAAGAAGAAGCATAGCGCAACCTATTCGGGAAAGAGATCTTACCATGGGAACGGGCTTCCTAACGGCCCTTCGAAAGTTTATGCCATGAGTGCTCGGAATAGGGCATCTGTGAGATAATGCCTTCGATCCATTCCTTTAACAGAGGAACGACATTCGGGACTTGAGCAACAGTTGCGCCACCACAAACACCAATGAGGAAAAAGGGAGATGAACATGAAATAAAATTCAAAGAGAAGTTGTACTTACGTGACGCATTCCACTTCTCGGGGAATGGCCTAGATTTGGCCGGAATCAAGTATGAGGTCCTCACTCGGACAAAACGTCCTTGCCAACCTCGATCCTGGTCTTCATCGATGCTTGAGAATGGGGCCTTACTAGCCCGACGCACGAGCTTTATCAGTCCCCCTCGGAAGATTCGGGGATTGTAAAAATGGAGCAGATGATCTACGGTGAACCGACAGGAGTCGATCTTGTTCACAAAAAATTGAAGGAGGATTACGATCCTTCATAACGAGGGGTGAATCTGGCCGAGACATACCTCGTACCTCTTACAGAAGTCAATGATGACTGGATCTACCTGTCCCAGCGTAAAGGGATAAGTGTAGACACTTAGGTATCCCTCAACGTGTGTAGTAATGGCCTCCTGAGAGTCAGGGACCACTATGTCCTTTTTGGCCCAGTTGCAGTCCTTTCGGACTAAGGGGAAATCGTCTTCGGTGATCGAGCAAATAAATCTCGATGTCTCCTCACACCGACCCTGCACCGAAGAGGGTTTCTTGACCTTGAAGTCGTCAGCGACCGAACAACCCCCGGGAATGAACATCTTCAAGGGAGGTGTAGGAGTCGGTTCATTGATGACTACGTTAGCAGCGGATCTCCCGAGGTCGACCACATCGGAAGTGGTTTTATTGGTTCAGGCAGTCGTTTGGGAGGTAGAAGCGACCTTTTGGAGAACAGATTTTGAGGTTATTGCCATTGTTATAGGGGAAAGCTTGAAGGAGATAGAGAAAGGTTAAAAGCTGGAAGCTCAGACGTGTTGGCCTGAACGAATGATGAGTAAAAACGTTTGTAAAGGAATCTCGAGTAATGAAGGTAAAAATGCTAGAATGTGAAAAAGAATAGTGAAATCCTGAAGGTATGAAGGTAGACGGTTTGATGTAAAGAAAAAAATGAACAAAATAGGGATTATTTATAGTGGTTCCGCGACGTTTCGCCTCAAGGAAAGCCAACCGGCGGATGACGTGCATTTAATGCCATTATGACATGACTAACGAGACGTTTTGGGCTTTTTGTCATTTATGTTACGGCGTATTGAAGAAGGAATCGGGATGTTCATGTCGTTTCCCGTTAGCTTGCTCTCCGAGAAACGAGAGGACTATCTATATACGGCTAAAAACTGAGTTGATGATACACTCTGGCCTCCAACAGGGTAAAACAAGCTCGAGATATGATTGCGAAGGATCGGAATCGAAGCAAAGGTCTCATCGAGTTAGATTCCGGGGGCACGTTGTCTGCCCCCGAGAATATCGGGGTCATGATTCGAGGTCGATCCAAATCCTGAAAGACTTCGGAGAACATTGTCGGGCAATCAAGCACAAATAACAGAAGGCCGTAATATCCGCGACCGGCCGGATGTCACGGCGTGGATCTCAGCACGTATCGATGAAGGGTCGGCAATCAGTTAAACAGAAGATTTTTTACCTTTTATAGAGTTGTACTTAGAGTAGGATTCTCCTACTATATAAAGGGGGATCTGATAATTCATTAGACACATTGTAACACGCATTCTAAAGCAATATACTACTATTTTCACTGTTATTGTAAGCTTTTTCTCTCGTTCATCAATATTGTCCACTGTGAGCCCGGATCGAGGGTGAATATTTCAATAAGGCTGGAATCATATTCCTCGCGTGGTTTAAGTTTAATGTATCTTTACTTGTCCATTCTAACTCAATTTATCATTTTGTATCAAATTAATCCGCATATTCTTAAAATCACTTATAAATTTAATTGTTATCCGATTTTGAGGGTAAACAATCACGTAAAACCTTTGAAAAAGAGAGTGCATGATTGATTATGAACCTTTGAAAAAGAGAGTACATTGTTTTTATTAAATATTACAGCGATTCCACAATTTTTCGCAGAACACGACTTTGAGAACATAAATAGCAATCGTAATTAGTAGTTTTGTTATCATAATAGCGAACATAAATAGAAAAAGATCGACAAAACAATGAGTGAATAAAAAGGATAAAAATACAAAGAACTGAAAAATAGATAAATACAATTTCCAAATTTATAATAGGGAATCTTACAAAAATGTCTCAAATAAGTTCTAGTTTATCAATATCTGGCCATTAATCATAGACTTACCAAAACTAGTCAAGCACGTATAAAAATGAAAAACCTAAATAAATAAGGTTATTTCTTTTCAACAATCAGACGCAAAAATTCCCTTCCATATTTTTAAGCGTGATCAACATTAGATGCAAGACGGAATGAAAATTTCATGGATGAGATAGCAAACAAGATGATGAAATATATATATATATAAGATTCCAAAAATCTAAGGAAAAAAAAGGATCTTTTTTAATGGATATAGTTGAAATTCATTAAACGCATATAGATGAGTCAATTTTGAGGAATATTGGATGTGATTTGGACTGATTTGGTATCAAAATCCGTAGTTAAAATCGAGTTCAAAAAATAATTCTGTGACACATGTATCATGCATGTATCACACACACAGGTATATATATGATACACATTTGATACAAATATGATACATATGTGATACACAAATGATACACAGCGTGATACACATATTATTATTTTCATGTTTCATCTTCTACTTCGTATGTTCAATTCTAACCGCCTCAAAACTCTGTCAAATCATCCCAAAACTGAGATTCAAACTCCTTAAAATGTACCTAATCTATTCTAATAACATCCACTCAAAAGAAAGTAAAATTTTGACCTTTTTTTTTTATAAATCGCTAGTTGGCTAATATTAGTAATATTTTATGAATTGACCAATTTTTATAATAAGCTACTTATAAATGGCCATAGCTGATAATTTCCTTTTATAATATGTGCCATGTCATCACTCTTGGCCCGCCTTTATATATTAACAAAATCTCTTTTTCTTTAATCTTTGCTCACCTGAGGGTTTTTAATCTTCTAAAAAAATAGTCATTGATTGACAATCAGTCATTGGTTCCATCATCATTAATCTTTACCATTATACGCTTAAAAAATGTCCTTTCTTCTCTGATCCCTTATAACAAAAGTAAAAATCTCTTATACAAATTCACGTAAAGATAAACCAAGAGAATATGATATAACAAATCAAATTCAACAATATATGATAACTCAACAACAATATTTAAAAGATGCCTTAAGAGTTACTTATACGCTTATGCCTTAAGAGTAAATTATACGCTTAAAAAAGGTCCTTTTTTCCTTGCTTGAAATCTGGAACTTTTGCATCATAAACAATGCCGAACCAATTTTTAGTGGTGAACACCCAACACTTCCAACCGAGAGGTTGTAAGTTCGAGTCACCCTAAGAGCAAGATGGAGAGTTCTTAGAGGGAGCGAGCCGAGGGTCTATCGGAAACAGCCTCTCTACCCCAGAGTAGGGGTAAGGTCTGCGTACACACTACCTTCCCCAGACCCCACTAGTAAGATTATAATGGGTTGTTGTAAAGTACCGTAAACCCACCCAATAGGACATATAAAGGAAAAAGTAATTGACCTCATGAAAAGAGTACAAGAAGTCAACATTCATGTGAACTTAATGTAGAAAATACAAACATACAGTAAATATATAGTACCACATTTATGAATCAGAGAATGGACGGAGTAAGGCATAACCACATGATGGATAAAATTTAAGTAGATAAAGAGAGGTTTGGTTGGTTTTACTTGATAGAAAATAAATGCATTCCTTGGTCAAAGAAGCATGCCACTATCACATATATATATATATATATATATATATATATTAGCGTGCGACAATTCCTGACATTAATATGAATTCATTGACCACATAATAGCAATCCATCTTGACTACGATGAATTCCACAACAAATTACTTCACAATTGAGAAAGGAAAGAACACTTTTATTGGGGTTGTGACGATGAAATTTTGCTTTGCTAATCTATGCTGATCCCCAGGAAGCAGTTTTGTATTTGAAGGCCGAGTATCATTGGGAGAGCCTTTCTTTTCCCACTTGGCAACACCGACATTTTTTGTCACATTTCATCCCACGCTCCCCCAAAAGAAAAGAGAATTATAAACGTCGCTGAGAAATGAGAACTTTGACCTACTTTTTTAAAAATTACTACATGCTTTTCAACTTTCGTTTATGACACGCAAACCACTTTAAAACTTAGGAGAATCTGACACTATTTATATGTCGAAATGTGTCGAATGTTACCCGGCGGGTAAAAAGAATACTTTTGCAAGTCCAGGAAAAAAAGAGTATGTATTAACCCGCTGAGTGAACAGTAATCAATTAAAACATACAATACTAAAAATAAAGAATACCCATGACAGAAAAATTTTAGCCGACTGGTAGTACATAAACTAATATACAAGATTATAGAATTACCAGTCGAAAAGAAAAGCAGAAGAAAGACCAGAACACAAATTTTAAATGACGGCATAATTAACTGCTTCCTTATTTCTCTGATATTTTTCCTTCTTTAATCATTCTGTTCCTCTGCTTCAAACGGTCAACATTAGCTTGTTTCTTCTCTTTGCCCCTCTGCAAGACCGTTATATACATGAATCAAGACAAAGAAACTCTCATAATGCACAAAACGGCGAGCACATTCTAAGATGTGGCAATATAAAATGTACAAACAACAAGTTACAAGATGTGGCTGAGGTTATAAAATGCACAAAACTCTCATAATGCTAAATTACAGATAACAGAACTTGAAACTATGAGAGCAAAGAAAACATTACCTTCATAGCATCTAGTAGCTTCCTCTTTTTACGAGGCATGAGAACATCGGACATGCTGCCTGCGTCCTTGGAAATTTGACTTATATCTGGAAGAGAATCTCCTCCGGTATCAATGTCCTCAGAAACACTATCCTTATTCACATCGGAAGCAGCAGAAATTTGGCTACTTCCAACTTCTTTTTTCAGTTCATCATGATACTGCTTCTGAAGAATTGACATCTGCACCAACCAACCAAATTCTGTTAAGCAGGAGAAAATGTGTAGTAGAAATGAAAAATCAGCTGAAAACTATTAGATATAGGTATCTAGAATTAAAACATCACTAAGCAAGTTTAAAATGCCACTGCTCTTCTAGGAGAGGCAACATGAAAATCAGTTCGTATTTCAAGCAAATGCAGCTCCAGAGTTTTTCATTACACTACCAGGGATAATCTTTTTTTTTTTTAAGGCAAATCAAACCACTTATCTTCTTCTTCATCCCTCATCTAAATTGTACCTTGCGCTTTTTCTCGGCAGCTTCAATAGCTTCAGCACGTTCCACAAGTAAATTTTGAGGGTCCTCCAAATCCTCTTTGCCCACCCCTGGCATTGGAAGCACTTCTTGTCTTGCAGCTGCCTGTAGACGCTTGATAGTCTCTGCATATTCAGGAACATATCCTTCGGCCTCATTATCAACAAAAGGTGACAAGTGTGGTGGAGAAATCCTGTTGACAATGTTATGCGTCCATTACAATATTTAGTTGACTTTTATTGCTAGCAAATAAAAAATAGAAACCTAAGGCAAATCCACACTATCTTAAAGCTTACCTTCCCACGATATATTCATCAACTGGTAAAAGGATGCATGCATTAATACAATCATAAATCCACTGTGGCTGAACATATTCTCGGGAAAGGAATTTGTGGCCCTGAGTGGGACGGTCAACAATCTACACAAGCATATGATGATATGAGCATAAATGCAAGAACATATGTCACGAGGAACGTAAAACTAAAAGAATGATTCACTGTATGTGAAAGAACACCCACCCTAAGCACAAGATTTCCATGACTAACACTAGATATGTTACGCGGCGCCTTCCTGAAGTTCCTTGGAAGGGCGACGTAAGGCTAAGCAACCGATGTCAGTGCGGTTGCTATGCGCCAACTGAGGTCCTCGCCGTACGCTAGACTAGATTGTCAGTGCCGTACGGGAAAACCAATGTAGTGAGCAATTGAGCAGCGGAAAATGAGCAACTGATGATGAAAGCTGATGATTGTATTGATGATGATGATGAAAGTTATTACAAGATGCAATGCGGTGTCGGGGGGAGAGACACCAGTACAGAGAATTGTTTGAATGCTTGAATGTTTGAATGCTTTGGTCCCCCTTAATAATGCTTAAAAAATATAAACCAAACTTACATGAGTTGACCTAAGAAAGCTGTAGAAGCACACTGAAAATGAATGAAGTAAAACTACTCTATAATTACAATGAAAAGGACTTAGTCTTCTATGAAAGCAAGTTCGATGGCAGCAACTTTGTCTTGAGCAGCAGGGTCTGCGCGCATTGCTGTGGGCGCGCGTTGCACTATTTGGATCTGCCAGCGGCTGGGCGCTGGTGCTTGGCATTGGGTCTGCGCGCGGGACACTGTCTGGGTGTGCGGCGCTGATGGCAACATGATGATTTGTGCGCGCGGCATTGTCGGTGCGCGCGGCACTGATGGCATTGGCCAGCCGCTGGGCTCTGGCATTGATTATCGGTGGGGCGACAAAGGCGCATGCTCGCTTGTCACTTGGCGCCTTCCTGAAGTTCCTTGGAAGGGCGACGTAAGGCTAAGCAACCGATGTCAATGCGGTTGCTATGCGCCAACTGAGGTCCTCGCCATACGCTAGACTAGATTGTCAGTGCCGTACGGGAAAACCAATGTAGTGAGCAATTGAGCAGCGAAAAATGAGCAACTGATGATGAAAGCTGATGATTGTATTGATGATAATGATGAAAGCTATTACAAGATGCAATGCGGTGTCGGGGGGGAGAGACACCAGTACAGAGAATTGTTTGAATGCTTGAATGTTTGAATGCTTTGGTCCCCCTTAATAATGCTTAAAAAAATAAACCAAAGTTACATGAGTTGACCTAAGAAAGCTGTAGAAGCACACTGAAAATGAATGAAGTAAAACTACTCTATAATTACAATGAAAAGGACTTAGTCTTCTATGGAAGCAAGTTCGATGGCAGCAACTTTGTCTTGAGCAGCAGGGTCTGCGCGCGCATTGCTGTGGGCGCGCGCGGCACTATTTGGATCTGCCAGCGGCTGGGCGCTGGTGCTTGGCATTGGGTCTGCGCGCGGGGCACTGTCTGGGTGTGCGGCGCTGATGGCAACATGATGATTTGTGCGCGCGGCATTGTCGGTGCGCGCGGCACTGATGGCATTGGCCAGCCGCTGGGCGCTGGCATTGATTATCGGTGGGGCGACAGAGGCGCATGCTCGCTTGTCACTTGGCGCTGCCGAGACCACGGGGCCGACCGTGGCGCTAGGCGTTGGGAGGCTTGCCGGGACGCCACGGGGCGCGTCCAAGGGGTCATGGGTCGATGATGGAAAGCAGCCCATGACATTCTCCCCCACCTGAGTTGGCGACGTCCTCGGAGCCTTACCTGCAGGATGATGATGATTGGTCAGGCTCTTGATGGCTGGGAGGTCTGTTCCCCTCGGTACTGTGAGATGTCTTTCTGAATGATCTTCCATGCATTTCTGAAATGGCCTGAGGCGGCTGACATGGAAAGACTGGATGGATTTTCCAACAGGCTGGTATGTGGATTTCCCGATGCGCCTTTCAATGGAAAAAGGCCCGATGTAGCTTGGCAATAGGCGAGGATCTTGGGTCTTCTTTGCAAACAAGTTCTGCCTCGGGGTTCTTACCATCACTTTGTCCCCTGATTGATGTTGGGCAAAGCGACGGTTTTGTTCGGCATGCCTCGTTGCCCTGTCTTGGGCATTGACAAGATAGCTCCGCACTATCTTCAAAGTTTGTTCCCATTTTGTAGAGAAACTGGCAGCTCGATGAGATGATAGTATGTTTGGTGCATTCACATTATGTGGGAGTAGCGGTTGCTGTCCGGTAACAATTTCAAAAGCGTTTTTGTTTGTACGGGCGCACTTTTGTGAATTGAAACACAGCTGAGCAGCATCCAGAAGCTTCACCCAATGTGTTTGTGACCCGCTAGCAAATTGGCGGAGATATTCCTCCTGCATGTCATTGAACCGGTCTGTTTGATCATGTGTTTGCTGATGATGATGGCTTGAGTTGTAACTCAATTTGGATCCGAGGCAACTGAAGAGTTGGGTCCAAAACTTGCTAGTGAAGCGTGGGTCGCAGTCACTGGTGATGTTGTTGGGCATACCCCAATGTTTGACAACATGGGAGAAGAAGAGTCGAGCTGTTTCTTCTGCCGACATGTTCTGTGGGGCTGCGATGAAGGTAGCATACTTGGAAAACTGGTCTACTACCACCATGATGGTTGCATGATTTCCGACCTTGGGTAATCCTGTGATGAAATTCAGGGAAATGCTTTCCCAAGGTCTCTGTGGGACAGGTAGCGGCTCCAAGAGTCCCGCTTGTGCTGGGTGATCCGACTTGTCCTTTGGGAATGCTTGACAAGTCTTCACACAATGAGGGGCGCCATGAGCTGTTGGACCCCGATGATGTGATGCATGTTTGATGATGTTGAGGGCAGCCGGAACTGTGGGTTCAGGTCTGTTGGTTCCCTCCTTAAACTGCATGGTCGTGATGTTTCCGGCGGCCATCTTCTTGGATATGCACGGTATAGTGTGGGGTTTGGCCCCGTTGTCTCCCATCATTAGGAGCATGTTGGCATATGGTACCGGGATGGTGTTGGTCTGCCTGAGGAATTCCAATCCCACTATCAGTTCGAAGTCATCGATGATAGCTATGCGTAGGTCCAATATTCCCTTGTATGGGCCAAGCTGGATTGGCGTTTCTTTGGTTATTCCACTCACTTGCTGAGATGGAGAGTTGATAGCCTTGACACGACCCTTGCATTTTTGCACTACTAGACCGAGGCGTTGCACCTGAGTTGAGGCCAGGTAGTTGTGGCTAGCACCCGTGTCTATCAATGCCCGAATAGGTCTGCCGTTTACTTTCATGTCAACGAACATTAAAGTCCTCTTTTGTGATGTGAGAGGCCTCTCGTCCGCCTTTCCTTTCCCTTTCTTGTCGATTGAGAATGCCTTCTTCTTGGGGTTGCCAGCACTGGTTCCCGCCAAGGTATCATGAATGGAGCCGACAAATGCGTTGAAGGCACCTACTGGATCGGTGTCGTCTGAGTCGTCGACATCTGACTCGTCATCGTCAACAGTTTGTTGAGCATTGACTTGTGTATTGGGGCATTGATTGTTTCAATGTTCCCCGCCGCAATGACGGCATTCTGATGGGGGCTTTCTCCCCTGATGGTTGTTGACTGATGCAGTAGTGTTACTGCTTGAGGAAGGAGTCTTGGATTTGGATGTACCTCGATCTCCTCCGTTTCTGTTGGGGCCACCGTTGCTAGGTTGGCTCCCGTTGTATCCCCCTCGGACAGGCGGCTGGGGCCTATCCTTCTGAGTTTCCAACTGGTAATCCCCAAGGCACTCAGCAGCTTGAATGGCCTTGGGCAGGGTATCTACCCGTTGTCTTTGCAGCTCCATACGAGCATGAGGTTTCAAACCTTCTATGAATGCGAACAGTTTGTCTTTGTCCCCCATATCCCGTATGTTTAGCATGAGTGCGGAGAATTCACACACGTAGTCCCGCACCGACCTGGTGTGGCGGAGTTCACGCAACTTTCTCCGTGCATTGTATTCCACATTTTCGGGGAAGAACTGCAGGCGTATGGCGGCCTTCAGTTCTGCCCATGTCTGGAGAGTATCTTCACCGGCCCTGATGGCTTCGTATTTGACTCGCCACCAGAGTTTTGCATCGCCTTGAAGATACATGGCAGCAGTTGCTACCTTTTTGGATTCTTCCAAATGTCCAATGGCATCGAAGTATTGTTCGATGTCGAAGATGAAGTTTTCCACTTCTTTAGCGTCCCGGGCTCCGTTGTATGGCTTGGGCTCCGGAATTTTCAGCTTTTGTGGCATGGGGGCAATGTTCATGGCACCCCTGATGTGGTTTTCGCCTCCTTTGAGCAGGCTTTGAAGGGCAGCATTGACAACATTGAGCTGGCCTGTCAAGTTGTCTATGGTTTGCTGCATGACTGTCAGTCTGTCTGCCTCTAGTTCTCGATGGGCTAAATCCTCAGCACGCTCCTGTTGGAGGTCCTCGAATTGGCCATGAATTTTGGTTGCCTCGACGGCAGCCGTTTGCCGGTCTTCCTCAGAGTCTTGACTAATGTTTGCTATGTCAACTTCGGCCTGCCGCATTCTGCGGTCCAGGTCGTCCAACCTTTGCACTAGGCTGGTTTTTAGATCAGGCAACGTATGCACGATGGGTCGTAATGCGTCAATCGTCTCTTCTAGGGTCGTAATGCGTCAATCATCTCTTCTAGGGTCGTGATGCGATCCCCGTGATTCACCATGGTCAGAAATGGTGATGATGATGCCAATGAGTTCCTCGTCCGATGTCGAGCCTAGGCTCTGATACCAACTGTTACGCGGCGCCTTCCTGAAGTTCCTTGGAAGGGCGACGTAAGGCTAAGCAACCGATGTCAGTGCGGTTGCTATGCGCCAACTGAGGTCCTCGCCATACGCTAGACTAGATTGTCAGTGCCATACGGGAAAACCAATGTCGTGAGCAATTGAGCAGCGGAAAATGAGCAACTGATGATGAAAGTTGATGATTGTATTGATGATGATGATGAAAGCTATTACAAGATGCAATGCGGTGTCGGGGGGGAGAGACACTGTACTGAGAATTGTTTGAATGCTTGAATGTTTGAATGCTTTGGTCCCCTTAATAATGCTTAAAAAAATAAACCAAAGTTACATGAGTTGACCTAAGAAAGCTGTAGAAGCACACTGAAAATGAATGAAGTAAAACTACTCTATAATTACAATGAAAAGGACTTAGTCTTCTATGAAAGCAAGTTCGATGGCAGCAACTTTATCTTGAGCAGCAGGGTCTGCGCGAGCATTGCTGTAGGCGCGCGCGGCACTATTTGAATCTGCCAGCGGCTGGGCGCTGGTGCTTGGCATTGGGTCTGCGCGCGGGGTACTGTCTGGGTGTGCGGCGCTGATGGCAACATGATGATTTGTGCGCGCGGCATTGTCGGTGCGCGCAGCACTGATGGCATTGGCCAGCCGCTGGGCGGTGGCATTGATTATCGGTGGGGCGACAAAGGCGCATGCTCGCTTGTCACTTGGCGCTGCCGAGACCACGGGGCCGACCGTGGCGCTAGGCGTTGGGAGGCTTGCCGGGACACCACGGGGCGCGTTTAAGGGGTCATGGGTCGATGATGGAAAATCAGCTGAAAACTATTAGATATAGGTATCTAGAATTAAAACATCACTAAGCAAGTTTAAAATGCCACTGCTCTTCTAGGAGAGGCAACATGAAAATTAGTTCGTATTTCAAGCAAATGCAGCTCCAGAGTTTTTCATTACACTACCAGGGATAATCTTTTTTTTTTTTTAAGGCAAATCAAACCACTTATCTTCTTCTTCATCCCTCAACTAAATTGTACCTTGCGCTTTTTCTCGGCAGCTTCAATAGCTTCAGCACATTCCACAAGTAAATTTTGAGGGTCCTCCAAATCCTCTTTGCCCACCCCTGGCATTGGAAGCACTTCTTGTCTTGCAGCTGCCTGTAGACGCTTGATAGTCTCTGCATATTCAGGAACATATCCTTCGGCCTCATTATCAACAAAAGGTGACAAGTGTGGTGGAGAAATCCTGTTGACAATGTTATGCGTCCATTACAATATTTAGTTGACTTTTATTGCTAGCAAATAAATAATAGAAACCTAAGGCAAATCCACACTATCTTAAAGCTTACCTTCCCACGATATATTCATCAACTGGTAAAAGGATGCGTGCATTAATACAATCATAAATCCACTGTGGCTGAACATATTCTCGGGAAAGGAATTTGTGGCCCTGAGTGGGGCGGTCAACAATCTACACAAGCATATGATGATATGAGCATAAATGCAAGAACATATGTCACGAGGAATGTAAAACTAAAAGAATGATTCACTGTATGTGAAAGAACACCCACCCTAAGCACAAGATTTCCATGACTAACACTAGATATTACGCAACTGTATGTCTTCCCCTAACATTTAGATGCTGGACATCCTAACCACGCTTTTGATCAGGAACATCCTAACAACACTAACTTATCTCATTTTATTCAAGAATCTGTGATTTATAATAAAATGTTTTCGCACCAACTTTTTTCATATGGTTAATAATACCTTGTTTTAAAAAAATGATGCAGAATATACAAGAGAAAAGCAGCATGTAATAGTCGCAGCTTCTGTAACCTATTAGCAGCTATAATACCGTTCCTGCACAATTGAGCTTGACACATGCGGGGTTTAATTTTTCTCACATAAAACCAAAATACAGCAACAAGGTGACATAGAAAGTCCAATATACAATTAGAATCTCAAAAATGACCACCAATTTTTTATTTCAGTCTAGTACTTCAATCAATCAACTATATCTCGATATTAAATATACAATGAACTTTACTAACTAATACTTTAACGAACAATTATTTCTTATAAACTGCATTTACACTCCCAGATAAACCAGCACATGGCGAAATGAGTATACACTAGGTACTATTAGGATTTATCCTAAACGGAAGAGGTTAAAAGTGTATTGTACTAGCACTTCTTCAATATCAAATAGAATGGCACGTAGTCCATTTTGGGCACTACTAATAAAATGTCAGATATACATACATAGTATATGCCGACAACTTTTTTCACTTAATAAGTGAAGGGGAGAGGGAAGCGAGGCTTAGCGAGCTTTATAAGGCGTCGCGACCACTACATAAGATGCAGGCAGGTCGTGTGCCTAATGAGTGGACCAATTCCTCTACTCGTTACTTTCCCTTCTCTTTCTTTCACCATTCCACCTAGGTCCCGGTGGCATCTTCACTCTCGGAGAGAGTAGAAGCACCTCATACAGATATAATATACATGCATGTGTACACACACATGCATCATCATCATCATCTTACATAGGACCCATTTGCATGACCATAAAATGCAACTTACTAAATATTTGCTAAGTCAATGTTTTCCTATTATGAAGTGTGCCAAGCAGAACCACAACACTGGCTTTGGAAGCACAAGTCCAAATTATGTTATTATCAAATGGTAACATTTTTCTTTTTTGTAAATTCTACAATATGAGGAAGAGATGGAAGAAACCAGCAAATGAGAAGTTATTTTTCTACACGTGAAAACATTAAAGGAAGGCTTCGAGCAAATTAGTAAAATACATCATTTTAGAAGATTTTGAAATTAAAAACAGAAAACATTATTTATGGCTGAAAACACATGGAGAAGTATATATCACATATATAGTTTCACAAGACACATGTTAAAGCAAAATTTCAATAACTGTTTTGAGACTAGGTTTATTGCTATTAAATTTCAATTTTGTAATCTTACCTGATGAGTAATACTCTGGTCAGTCTCTTTAAATGGTGCCCCTTCTCCATCCATCCCAAGAAACGATACCACCAAAAGCATGGATAACAAGCAACAGTGACTCTCTCGGAACCTAAGCATGAGAGGTAAAAGCAACATGATAAATGAGAAGAGGAAAAAAAAAGGAAAAGGATACGCATAGAAGCTACAGATTCTGAGGTTTATTCTTCCATGAAAAATGAAATGCCAAAACTTGAAAGAATAAATGAATATGAATAAGATGAAGAGCAACATAACGAGGAATTAAATCCAAAACAAGAGATGAAAAAATCAATAATAGTAGGCATAGCAACCAGAAATTGCTCAAAATAGCTACACGGATCCCTCATGGTCTACAGCCGACACAGCCAAGCACCTCCACAAAATAAACTATAGGGCTATGTTAGAAATGAAAATACCATAACCAATCCGAAAATAACGTCGCAGACAATAAAAGGTTTTAAAGTTCCTTGATGACACAAATAAACTATTGTCCTTTTATGGGATTAAATGCATGTCTCTACTATTATCCTAATGAATTTCATCCCAGTAACAATTCTACTTTGAACTTATGCTCCTATGCTATAACAGTACGACAAACCACCACACTCCTTTTTTCCTGCTACGGTTGGAAATGAAAGATTATAGCAGAAAAAGATGGAGGCAAAGAAAAAATTAATTTCTTGTCAATATAAGATTCTTCATATATATTATTAAAAGGAAAAAATAAGTTTCTTCATATTAGAAAAACCACCATTTCAAATATATTATTCCAATTTAAGAGAAAACATCTCCAACCTCACGACTCAAGAAGAACTTGATATCCTTGAAAAGTGCTTTGCATTCCCTGGTTTCGGAATCATCTTCATCACTTTCTGCAGCATTTTGAACAAGGTGCATTATTGCACCTGGTTCATTGGAAGGAAGCTGTTGTTGAAGTTGAGCCAGTCTAAGTTCAGATTCATCATAATTTGTCCCCTCTCTCAGGTCCTTACTCACATCAGATTCAGAGACACTAGCAGCTTTTGACTCTGTCATGGAGGCTCTGTTAACGAAGTACCTAGATAATGCATCAAGATCTGCAAAATTGCGATAATCTTGTTAACCAGCTGATAAAAAATCAAGTAAAAAAGACAAGATGAAATCTTACCGGCAGCTAAAGCTTCAAGCCGAGAATCAAGAATGGGAGGATATTTCACATTAATTGAATGGTAAAGCTTGAAATTAACAAAAGCTAGGAGTGTCTGCATTCGAAAATTTTAACATCTCAAACTTGACAACAATCATATAATAATGTATTGGAGAAATCAACTCAGAGGCAAGAAAATACTCTCTTCAAATTCAACAAATATGCATACAGCTCTTCATTGAAAAGGTAAGTATTAAGAATATGCATACAACTCTACCCATGTAAATCTATGAAAGACAGAGACAGAAGCAAGCAAAATTTTCTCCCTTTCCAAATTCAACAGAGAAGCATACAACTTTACTAATGTAAATTACAATCTAGACAATCCACTTCAACTAACTAGTGTTTGTACACAATTGCAAGAGAATGGGCAAGAGACCATGGTATAACTGTACACACAGAGGTTACTTTTTCTGTTTCAATCTAACATCCTAGCCAAGTTTGCTTTGGGAAGGTGCACAGTTAAAAAGATGGCTCACCAACGCAAATTCCTATTTTACTTATCTCTCCAGTACAAGTTGCTGACTCAAGAAAATGATCAAGACTTCTACTACAAAGGGTTTTAAGTTGAATTACTCTTACAAGCAACAAAAATACCTCAAATAGCAATTCAAAATAATGATGTATACAAATGTTACTGGCCTCATAAAATTCTAAGAAAGTCAGCATGATGTTGTAGTCAACGTCAGCAGGAAGTACTTGTTGCAATGCATGTGGAGTTAACCAAGTGATTTTTTGCCCATCTATTTCTGCCTGCAGAGATCCATTAGTAAATCAAGCTAAGCAAAATATACCACCAGGTTTGTGGGAATTACACGAACTACAAAGTCATAATACCTGGTAATATATTCCTTTCACTGATATAAATGTTTTCCGTAGTTTGTGGGTGCGCGAAATATAGGCCTGCCATTCATGGCTCAATCTAATCCATGAAGAGTAAGTTTGATAAGCATGCATATAGGTAAATAAATAACACTGTCAAAGAGCCTTTCACCTTCGACGGTTATGGACACGGTTTACCGGTATCTTCTCTCTTTCTACAGCAGGCAATGCAGCAAACAAGTGCACCATACTAAGGCAGTCATCCAAATCTCTAAGTGCATCAATGAATTTAGGGTACCTAGCAATCATGATAAACAAGAGTAGTTAAAGTACCCAACATGCTGCTGACTCACTTGAAAAACAATAATGTCTATGATTGCATACACTAACCTTTCTCGAATAAGCATGTCAAGGGTATAAGTGGATTTTCGAGTTAACAGGCATTCAGCAAGATCCCGATTTTTCTTTGAGACTGCTTTTTTAATCTTCTTCTCGTATGCTCGCATTTCTCTGAACTTCTCTAGTAAGGGCTCATGTTTGAGGAACAAAATATCTTTCGTGTGATAGTAGGTACGGTGGTTTCCCTTAACCTTCTTCTTTGGTTCACGGGGGAAAATACCTTTCAGGATGCATAGCTTCCTGTGTCCACAGAGAAAACAACAAAAGTTAGTAATGATCTTCCATAAAGGCTAGGCATAATAGAGCAGACTCATATAACATACTCCAACGTGTTCAGAATTGAAGTATAGTTTATTTAGTCTTCCTTAAATCCCTACCATGCAAATTAAAGTCTGAAAATTTTGACATTGACTGCATAGTAATAAAGACACCAAAAGGCTTATACCTCAAAAGAAAAACACAAAGTTGCAATTCTTGAACCCCTTTTCCACTCAACAGCTAATATATAACCCAAAAAATTGGTTTTCCCTATTTGCACGGTATAATTTCTCAACAAAAGGGCTCCACCACTGAATACAACCAATAGCCCAAAATCAACAGATACACCACAAAATCATTTTTTTTAATACAAGAGCATTCTAACTGTATACGGTTGAAACCAATTTCGGCATTCGTACGACTGGTCGAGATGAGAACATAATGGACCGAAGAGAGTCTTCATAATATCGAGATGAGATCCGAAGAAGGCACAAACAAGCTTCGAGTTTCAGGGACAGATCAAATACCGAGCTCGAAGTCATTATCGAGCTCGAATCCAAATCGAACTATGATAAAAAGCGATGGAATCGAGCTTAAGAGCCAGAGGCCAACCAATACCGGACCCCGAGTTAATATCGAGCTCGAGCCCACATCGAGCTCTAAGCCTGGAAACCGACAGATACCAAGTCCGATCAAGATCGAGCCAAGAGACAAGAGTCGTTACAGCCGCACTAAGAAAGGGAATCTCAACGGAAATTAGGGAAAAGCTGGTTTATCATGGGTTCCCACTATGTATTTTTTATTATATCCAAAGTAGGATCTCTCCACTATAAGAGGGATGGTTATTATTCCTGTAAAGGGATGAAGTCATTCATACATGGTAACACAGATACAATACACTCCCATATTGAAGAATTATCCTTTTTAGCTTTATAAATTGATTCATCTTGCTTAAGTCCATAAAACGTCCTCCATTCAACTTTGCTTGTATTTCAGTCTTCACAGTCAATATAAACATATACATTTTTCCCTTTACGATTTGTGACAAGTTGTACCACGTGCCCTTAGAACTACGTACAAATTCTAACTCTATCCGTTTTTCGGGTAAACACTAACAAAGAACCAAAAAGGTTTCTTCCCATTGCTTATTCCACATGTTAATAATATAAGCTACAGCCAAAAAGGGAATAAGAATAGACAAAAAAAATAAATAGAGAGAAAAGGGAAAAACCTGAACAGTGATAAACTGACTTGAAGATATTTCACAGCTTGTGATTTTGTAATATATCTTGCTGCATTTCCTTCCTTTTTCTTGCCCTGAAAACAATAAACAATTTGCATCAAATTTTTTTTAGTAACCGAGAAATCCCCAAGGCCAGTGGGGCATGGTTCGAATGAGCACGCCACTATATGCTTCTACACTTAAATGCCAGGGTTTTGTTTGCGGCAGAGCTCGAACCTATGATGTGGGTCTAACCCACCCATCACAAGCTGCGGGACCAAAGCCCTAGGGGAAAATTGCATCAAAATTGAAAAGGCGAAACATAACTAAACAACACTAAAAGAAAATGCTAGAAACTTACAGCAGGCCTGTAATGCTTCGGCATAGCTACAGAATCAAAATGTTCCTGCAAAAACTCACGTTAGAGGCTATATATGCGTTTAACATACAAGGGCAGCTCTCGATGATTTTGAGGAACAGTTTTCCATGTTTTTGACATTTTTGTATGGATTTGAAGTTAAAAATAGATTGAGACGATAAGATTTGGTGTTTTGAGCTTTGGAGATTAGAAATTTGAAAGTCAAAGTTCAAAATCGTGGAGAGAGGGCTTATTTATAAATTTCGATGGTTCAAAATTGGCGGCCCATTGACTAACGTGTATTTAATACCTTGGTAACTATACAGACGGGACGTTTCATTCACTTTCGTCGCTTACGTCACAAGGATGATGAAAATCGATGGCTCAAATCGTTTCTTATCATTACACACCAAAAAATAAGAGGACTATCTGTATACGGTTAAAACCGGGCCCATTCGATTTTACTATTTGACCGAGACCGGGAGTTTACATCGAAGGACGGCCTCGTAACGGAATAGGCCATATCACGAGATTAAGGTACCGAGTTCAGAACCGGGGTACCTGTCGAGATCGAGGCTAGTAGCGATCGAAACCAAATGAGACAGACATCGAGCAAGATCGAAGATAGTATAATAACAGAAAGGCGAGATACCCGTGGCTGGTCGAGGACCATGACGTAAGTTTCGGTGACTGGTCGAGGATCATGGCGTAAATCTTAGAACGGATCAAATTAGAAAAGGTTAATCAGCTAATCATGGGGTTTCCTTCTGTAATTAAAATTGTACCATAAGTGAAAATTCCTCTACTATATAAAAGGGGTTCTAATCATTTGTAACATACTGTTGACAGGCATAAAAGCAATACAATTCTCTTTCTCGTTCGCATTATTGTTCATCAGTTTATTACACTTTAATTGTTCTTACATCAATCAGTTCGAGGGTGTCCAAACTTGAGGGCTGAGTTCCATTCTAACATCGGTTTGCTTTACTTTATTGTTAATTTCTATTATTCATCCTCACATTTATCAAGTAGTATTAGGTGAAATCACGTGTTCTTAAAACCACATTATAAGATTAATTGTTATCCAATTTCAAGGGTAAACAGTCTGGCGCCCACCGTGGGGCTGAGGATAATACCGATTGCTTAATACTGATTATGATAACACACACTGCTTTACACTTGTTCTCGTAAGAATTTTTCTTTTCAGGATAAACATATCAAACTCATAAGCAACGCCTATACATGGTGACAACGGTCTCGGATTTCACGGGGAAAATGACAATATAGCCGCCCTTGGGATCGAGGTGCCTCGGGCTAACCTCGAGGGAGCACCAATTACAAATCTAGTCGATGTCAGTTCACATGTCGCCCTTGGCATGTGAATTATCCGTGCAGTTGTGATATGAAATGTGGGCACGAGGTGCTGTGATGAAATGATAATGATATTTGGCACGTGAATTGTCCGTGCAGTTGTGATATGAAATGTAGGCACGAGGTGCTCTGATGAAATGATAATGATATTTGGCACGTGAATTGTCCTTGCAGTTGTGATCTGAAATGAGGACACGAGGTGTCGGGGAAATATTATGATTTAATTATGGGCACAAGGTGCCGTGGAAATATGAAAAATGGGCCGAGACCCGTGTTTAAGAAAAATATGAAAATGGACTGAGACTCGTATTTTTATGATTTTGAAATGAGGTGTCACGTGGTGACTCTTTAATCGAAAGAATTATATTCAAAATATTTATTTGAAGGGATTTTTATTCAAGAAGAATTATATGAAAGAATTATATTTGAAAGATATTTATTCAACGAAATTATATTTGAAAAAAAGTTTTATTCGTAAGAATTATATGTGAAAGATATCTAATGGAAGAACTTGATTTAACTGGGTGTAATTGTATTTATCAATTGTTGAGCGATATTAAATGGTGATTTTATTGTCTTACTGTGCATATCATTGGTTATTTTATGTTGCCTTAATGTTATTTGTTTCATATTATTTTGTATATTATATTGCACAGGTTATTAGACTAGTGAGTAGATTGATTGTACCTTGTCTCTACTCCATTGAGATTAGTCTTGATACTTATTGGGTACTCATTAGAGATTTTATATTGCACAGGTTATTAGACTAGTGAGTGTCTTGATTGTACCTTGTCTATACTCCATTGAGGTTAGTCTTGATACTTACTGGGTACTCATTAGTCTTGATACCGACCGTGGTGTACTCATACTATACTTCTGTACATTTTTGTGCAGAGCCAGGTATTGGAGATATCGAACTTGAGTAGAGTTAAAGCGGATTCGTAAGGATTCAAGGTAGAGTTGCTTGGTCGTCGCAGTCCCTTGTGGTCTTTTCATTTCATTGTACTGTTAATTTGTAATCAAACAATATTGCATATTCGGTCCTCGTGATCATTCCATGTATTCAGTTAGAGTTCGTGACTCACTACTACCAGTCTTGGGAGGTTGTATATTCATATTTATTCCGCTGTTAGTTTTGGTTACTTATTAATTTTAAAAAAAGGCTTCAAAATGTAATTGAAATCGGCTTACCTAGTCTTAGAGACTAGGTGCCATCACGACGCCTGTGGTGGGATTTTGGGCCGTGACAGCATGGGAGCTATATTTCCGAACTGGTCTGCAACCAAGGGTTGATTTTGCACAATTTTCCGACCCATCTCCTATCCATAGATAATCGGTGCATCTCTAATGGTTGCTTTCGCAGCATCCCGTGCAGCTTTTTCTCGTTGTTGGGCTGCCTTCCTTGCAGCCAAATCTATATTATCATCACCTTTTTCAGCCATAAGTTCTTTGGTTGAGGATTGCCCAACCTTTTCTAACGTCTCGGTGAGATTTCTTTCCTTCCTGAGCTGTCACAGTTATTTTTCTATCTCTGGTTCATATGGTAGAACTTCTTTTGTAGAAGCTCGAGTCATGCACCAATCTAAACCTATAACCTGCGCACATCAACGAACACCAACCGTAAAAAGAGAAAAATAAAATAAAATAAAAAATTCCTGAATTAGCACTACAAACTATTTCAAACACTATTGATTGGCAATCCCCGGCAACGATGCCAAACTTTGACGAGCTCGAAACACACACTTAAATTAAGCTCGCTAATCAAATATAGTAGAGTATAATATCGTATCCACAGAGATTGGATTTAAACAATATTCTCGTAGTTTCTAACTTGATTGCTATCCAGGATGATTAACAATTGAGAGTTTTTTATAATTTCTAACTAAAATTAACTAAGAGTCTAAAGCTATTGACTAATGACAATCGAAGCAAGGAATAAGCAAAGAAGGTTATCAATGGGAGAAGATAGGGTTTTGATAGGATAGGTCCAAGATAATTATTTGGGATCTAACTCTACATAATTCACTTCTAATATTTAAGTGAGTCTCTCGAATTCACTCAATTATTAGTTCACACGTTCAACAGAAACTCTTCTCTCGATTAAGTCTCAACCTCACGAGATGAACCAATTTAAGCATGTGAAGATATGCAAGAATGCGTAGCGGATTGGTCTTTAGGAGAACCTCTCTCTATTATCCTCCTAACTACGTTTAATCAATTATTCAACTAGCCACTTTCGATTACTCAGAAGAATTAATGAATTCAACCAACAATATAATGCAAGGATATCACAAGTTATGCCTCTCTCGATTACGTGAACTAGTGAATATAGATGCAACAATTAAATCATCCAAAAATGCTTCAATACATAAGACTAGAGTTATAATCCACAAACAATCATCAATACACTAAATCCATCAAACCCTAAAGAGAACTACTCCATAATCATGGAAAAATTCATCACAAATATAATTAAAGTATGGAGAAACATATATTCAATCCAAACTAGGGTCTTGAGTGAGGAAGGAATGATGAAATCCTTGTGCTTTTGCTCCTCCAACTCCTCCTTAGCTTCCTTAAGTCTAAAGTATGTCAAAAGTCCAGAAAATAATATTTTTCCAAGTATTTATACCAAGTAGGATCGGGCCCAGACGAAACCACCTTCTCCTAGCCGAAATATGACATTGGCTCTGTAAAAATTACACAGACGCGCTGCATGGGGCGACGCGCCATGCGGGGCATTAGTGGGGGGATCCAGAGATCTCAACATGTGTCAGGCAGCAAGTTTTGTACAGTCGTGGCACGCCACGCGCCGCAGTTGTGAAGTTTTCTCAGAGTACAGATTTTGCTTTTTTTGACGTCTAGACTTGGTCCTCGACCCCCGAATACGATCCGGCTTAATCCCTTGGGCTTTTACTCAGACTTCAAAACTCCAAATAGCTCGAATTAGCTCCATAACATCTACATCACTCGAAATCACTCATACAAGGTATAAAACATGCAATAAGTGTAAAATACTACCAATTAAAGCTCCAACACAAATAAAGTGTAGTGAATTAGAGTGCAATAAGAAACTAAAACACGAGATTATAGCCTACCATCAGGCTCCGCGAATGCGACAACTATATCGTGAACTCGAAGGGCAAAACACCTGCCACCCAGATATATTCCGCGATCGCGATGAACACTAGAACACCAGAAAATCTGAAGCTCTAAACATGAGAGAAATGATCTGAAACTCATCTGAAATACATCTGAGACCCTCAGGACCCCGTCCAATCAAACCAACCAATCCCAAAACATAATATGCACCTACTTGAGGCCTCAAATCATACAAAATAACATCAAAACCACGAATCACACACCAATTCAACCTTAATGAACTATTTCAAAATTCAAACTTCCAAACTTACGCCAAATATGCCTAAACAACTCGGAATGACCTCTGATTTATACACAAGTCATAAATCACCGTACGAACCTATTCCAAGGCTCGAAATCCCAAACAGACATCGATAACCACAAAGTCAACTATGGGTCAAACCTATGAACTTCTAAACCTTCAAACTTTCAACTTTCGCCAATTAGAGCCAAATCATCTAGGAACCTCTAAATCCAAATCTGTACGTATGCCTAAGTCCAAAATCACCATCCGGACCTAACAGAACCATCAGAACTCCGATTCAAGATCAAATACGCAAAAATCAAACTTGGTCAACACTTGTAACTTAAACTTCCAATCTAGAAACTAAGTGTTCCAAATCACTCCGAAATATTTTCGGAACTAAACTAACTATGCACACAATTCATAATACGTCATACGAAGTTACTCGCACCCTTAAACCACCTAAGAGAAATGCAAATGCTCATAATGACCAGTCGGGTCGTTACAATTTTTGTCCGAATTATTATATATTTTAATTAAAATTTTACGTTATTCTCGTTGCAAAGTTTAATTGTAAACTTTTCCAACTAAGTATAAACAAATGTTAAATATTGTTTATGGTTCTATTTGTAGATGCTAAATTGTGAATATGTTCATCTTTTTTCTAGAGGTTGTAAACATGATGGACTTAATTGCTTTATCCAAAATAGAACTAATAATATAATATATAAAGAGCAAAAATTATTTGAGAACTCATAAAAAGAAGATAAGAATTCCTCTGTAAGTGATAGAAGCATGTCGAAATTTAGTTCTACTTTTATTTATTGATCATGGAATTAAAAAGTTAGCTTTAAACAAGTTAGTCTAAACGCACATTCATTACCTAATCTGATATATATTTTAAAATATTGATCAATGGGCACATTAGTTGAATGTGTATTTTATATTACAAACTTTAACACACACATAAAAACTATTAAAATGTGTTTGGTGTATAAAACATTTAAAGTTAAAATTTATAAATAGGTTCATTTTATTCTCAGAGGTTGCAAAGATGGTGGATTTTCTTATCTGCAGTAGAACTAATGATAAAATAAACAGGGTCAAAACTATATTTAAAAGCTCGAGAAAAGAGAAGAAACATCTAGAAGTAACCACTGAAGAGACTTGGCCAGTCTAGTTTTTTTCTGAGCCATCAATAATTGTCAGCTTTTAATAGCGCCGACTAGCCAAAGAGTATACATTTTCTCTTATTGTGAGAAAGCTAGATCAAGATCTAGTTCTATTTTTGCTTATCAATCAAGGATTAAAAAGTTAGTTCTTACAAGGCTAAATGTACATCTATTACTTTTTATACCAACCGAGATATTTTAATTAAATTTCTACATTATGATCATTGTGGAGTTAGTTTGTCAACTAAATACAACGATTATTAAATGTTGTTTTATGGTGCTATCTGAAAATGTTAAAATTGTAAATAGTTTCATCTCATTTCTAGAGATTGCAAACACTATGAATTTACTTTATTCATAATAAATCTAATAATATAATAAATAAAGACCGATACAATATTTGAGAACTCGAGAATAACCATCTATAAGGGAAGAGATCTAGCCTAGTTTTTTACCCTGAACCATCGATAACTGTCGGCTTTTAACAAGTTTGACTAGTCAAAATTTAGTTCTGTTCAGACTTATCAATTAAGGAGTTTGAAAGGTTGCTTTTAAGCTAGTCAGTCTAAACATATATTTATTACTTTTGATCCGAACTATGAAGTTTATGTAACGAACTGATAAGTCGTTTTAGGTATTTTAACCTTATTTTCTATTTTATGCTTTTCATATGTGTATTTGATATTTTCTGACTTGTGGGAATGAGTGGTTTGTTCTCTTGGGGTCCAGGAATGAATTAGAACACTTAGTTTTATTTTGGAACCCTTAAGTTGGAAGATTTGATCAAGGTTTGACTTTTGTATAAACAACCTCGAATAAGTGATTTAATGATTCCAATAGGTCTGTATGATGATTTTAGACTTAGGTATTTGTTCGGAGTTGGATTTTGAGGTTCCTTGAAGATTTTGAGCCTATTTGCGGAAAGTGGGAAATTGGTAGAATTGAAGAGTTCTTAAGTTTGACCGATTGTTAACTTTGATGATAACAGTCTCCGAACGTTGTTTCGGAATTCGGAATGAGTTTGTTTTGTGGTATAAAACTTGTGTGTAAAGTTTGATTGCGATCCGGGTTGGTTAGGCATGAATCAAACGCTTGGTTGGAGGTTTTAGAAGTCCTTGAACTTAAGAGAAGTGCAACTTGAGTTTTGAACTTTTGATGCTTGATTCTTGATTGTAGATGTTATCTTGATGTTTTGAGCTTACGGGTGTGTTCATATGAGGTTTATATACTTGTGTGAATATTTGGAATGGGGCCTCAGTTGAGTTTTGGATTGTTTTCAGATTGTTTTGTAAAGCTAGGATTTGCTGGTGCTATAGTCATTGCATTTGCGATGATCTTCTTTCAAATTAGAGGTATGCATTTGCGGATTGATACTCGCATTAGCGATAGGGGTCTGGGGAGGCCAGCTTTGCAATTACGAAGCTGGCGTCACATTTGCAATCATCACATTTGTGAGGGATGTGTCGCATTTGCAGGGTGTCACGACCCAAAACTACGTGACCGACACACTACCCGACCCGAGCGAACCAAACTATATGATGCACCCAAATCATATGCATGAAAATCAATTTAAATGCGGAAGCTCCTTCAAGATCATATATATATTTTAAAGTTAAATGATAAAATATTTTCCAATTCAAAATCGCACATGACGCCTTTCATGATAATAACAATGAGACTAAGTAAAATAAATATATTTTCTTGTATGTCGTGTACAACCCCATTACTACAACTTTTCACAACTATCTATGGAGCCTCTATACCAAAAAATATAATTAAACACTTGAGCTAATACCTAACTAGCGTAAATTAAGAAAACAACATGATAGCTACCGCGAAATAGGAGTGGTGCCTCACCATATACCTCAGGAAGAGAGTCATCCTAACCCTGACCGCATGCCACGTATCATACATCATCCTGAAACATGTAAAGTAAGCGGGGCCCTTGAGGGAAGCTCCTAAGGGCTGAGTACACCACAACGGTACTCAATAATTTTCATAGACTCTTTCTAACTTAAGTTCTTGGGACAAACTTTATAAAACTAATGCACCAATATTGGATATAAAACGATAAGAAATTTTATCAATTCATGACCCTTGTCATTTTAAATAAAAGCCAAGTGAAATATAACCCACAATATAAACTTTTAAAATATTTATATCAACCCAAAATTTTGGATAAAATCATACAAAATTATTTTATTTTCTTTAAGTCATTGAAATCACTTTCGGCTCCTTAAGCCTAAACATAAGAAAATCATCTTTACCTTTCACTGGGAGTATTATACCATCACCGACATAAGAAGGTCAACTAGGTTATGTACCTAGCGGCAAGTATCATATACCCTACTTACTCAAGTCGTCTCATCGTAGTGCCATACGAATCGACTCAACCATGCTAATAATAGCACAAAATAGTACCCTCTCGAGGGAGAGCACTTTGCCGCAGTCTATACCACAAAGTGGCCATCTACGCCTACACCGGTACGTGTAGTTTCATGACAACGAACACGATATATCCGAAGCCAACCTCGGTGAACACAAGTAACTCCCAAAATATTTGATTCTTCAAAAATAGATTCATAGAATAGTAGCCTCAAAGGATCTATTTTTATCAAATCATAACATTAATAGAAAATCTAAACCATTTGAACAAAAATAAAATAAACAACCTTTTACATGTTAAAGCCTTTAGCAATTTAACATCAATCTTTTAAAAGATACCACAAGTGCTATTCCACTCATCAATTTTCAAAAGAAATACCTTTCCATGAAAACTTATCTTTAGCACTCAAATATGTATACTCTTATCAATACGTAAGTTTTTATAAAAACTTATAACATTTACCTTGAGTGTCATTTTTCCAACAAGATTAAAATAAAATTTTATAAAACAATATGACACTACATATGGAACATACTGTTTTAGTACATGGAGACAACCGTACTTTTTTGTCCCCACAAACACGAAAGCATATTTGCAAACAACTTAAGCATTAACTCGAAACATGCTTTTAGAGAAAATCCCTCAAGAAGAGTAAGTTTTAATCAACTTACCTCGCTTTCGCTTTATTAACATTCACAAGCTTTCAATCCTCTTCCATCGTTTCAATATTGATTAAAATGCTCAAACATCACCAACAAGTCGATATCTACAATTAGATATCCTAATTACATCAAAATATGACCTAAAATATTGACCAATATTCATTTATGGCTCATAAGTTGACTACTAGCCTCCAACAACTCAAATCGACGGATAGGTTCACTTACTAGCATATTCAGCTCTACTATTCTCAATTAATACCCATTTGAAGTCTTCAATAATACTACATTAATTCTCCAATACTTCCAAATTGCTACTCAACGTCTTCATTAACCAATATTTCCAAAATATTCAATTTGGTTATTACTTAGTTGAAGACTTTCAATTTAGCTAGAAAATGATTCCATAGGTTCATCACATTCTTTAATTTCATTTCAAAGAACGCTCTTTATCTTCTCCATTTTCTCAAAAACACTATTCATGCCACGAACTAGGGTTTGTGAATTCAATTATCCAACCATAACAGCTTGAAACAAATATTATAACTACTCTCACCGACTCATAAGAAATGAGTTTGAAGCATTAGGATTACCTTCTTAAAGCTTTTCCTAAAAAAATCCAATGTTTGGAAAATTTGGTGTTCTTGCACAACTTGAAAGATTTATAGGGATTTCAAAGATTGAATGATGTTAATACTAGTGTTTATAGGATGTTATTAACTTAAAATATCCATAAAAACTCACATTGTATTCTTAAGTTGTCTCAAAGGTCGAATCCACCATGAAAGCACCAAATCCTAGCTCCAAAATACCCTCTAACACGACTTTGTACTTATAGGACCAAATTTAGGGGTTTCAGATGCAGCCCCAGATGCTTCGCATCCCCACTTCACCCCTCTTCGAAGCCCCGATGCGGACCCGGACGCTATGGCAGTACTTTACTACTAGCCTTTGGTAATTTGATCATAACTTCTTGTAGGAATGTCTAAATGACGAACGATTTGATGCGTTAGAAACTAGACTCGAAGGTATTTCATTTGATAGGTTGTCCACCACATAAATCTTTTTATATATATATATATATGCTCGTCCAAAGTTAGGTCTTGTGCATACTCATTTGGAACTATAGTCTATCATGTAATTTCCAACTTGACTTAGACTTAGGGCTCTCTTTAGACCCCACATCACTTATAATATGTCTCGTACACTTATTATAATATCCATCATATTAATAGTCCTCATCTGCACACAAAATAATATAATTAGCACACATCAACTTTCTTAATAGCGCTTAAGCACTTTGAAATTTTTCGGTGCTACACAAGGGGTGTGTCATAATTGCGACTTCTGAGGCTCAGGGGGGCCAATTCGCATTTGCGACATGGGGTTCGCAATTATGAGGTCCACAATTGCGAACAAGATATCGCAATTGAGGCATCTGCAACTTGGTTAATAGCTTGTATTGCAGAACATTCTCTCATATTTTGAACCCTAAACTTGGAGAGGAGCGATTTTGGTTGGGGATTTTCATACAAGACCAAGGGGTAAATGATTTTTTACTCATTTTTTTGTATTATTTCAAAAATCTACATGGTTATTAACACCTAAACACATGGAAATTTTGGATGAAATTTGGGTTTTTACCTACAACTTAAGAGAGTGAAAATTGAGGTTTTGATCTATGATTTGGACTTGGGTTTGGAAACTAAACACATATTTAGACTCGTGGGGTTATGGGTAAATGAGATCTATCCCTAGACTTGGGTTTTGACCATGTGGGCCTAAGGTTGACTTTTTGGTAATTGAATAAAGATTGAAACTTTACTATTTGGAATTGATTCATATAGCTTGTTTGATATTATTGAGTTGTATTTGGCTAGATTCGAGCCGATTGGAGGTGATTTTAAGGGAAAGGTAATTTTGGAATGTTGATTTGGGCTTGTTAAAATAAGTATGTTGCCTAATATTATTGTGAGGGAATAACCCTTAGGATATGACCTTATTTGTGTAATTGAAATATGTGAGAAGTGACGTATATGCAAGGTGACGAATGTATATGTGAGTTCCATATATGATTTTGATCGGATTATACTTTAGGCTTCTATATTTCCTTGTTTGGGTTGTGTGCTTCATATGATTCACGTTTAATCATTTGTCTGTAATGACCTGATCAGTCATTTTGAGCTCTAGAATTCTGTTTGGTGGTTTGAGACCTTGAGTAGCTTCATATGATGCATGATGGCTTGAGTGTATTGTTGATTTGGCTTTCGAGAGGTTCAAGATTTATTTGGGAGAGTGATTCTCAATTTCGAAGCTTTAAGTTGGAAGTGTTGACCAAAAATTGACTTTTGAGTAAATGATCTCATAATTGGGATGTGATGGTTTCGATAGGTTTATATGATAATTTTGGACTTAAGCATATATTCAAATTTGGATTTGGAGGTTCCTAGGAGGTTTTGACTTTATTTGTCAAAAGTTTGCAATTTGAAGGTTTGGAGAGTTCATAGGTTTGACCGGGAGTTGACTTTGGTGTTATCGGACACTGATTTTGGTTTTGAGAACTTGGATATGTTCATTTAGTTGATTGGAACTTGTGTGAACTGTTTGATTGTGATCCAGAATGTTTAAGTGTGATTCAGACGCGTTGTTTGAAACTTAAGAGAATGATTTGATCTTCAATTCTTAGTTTTGATATTATTTATGGTACTTCGTGCCTTTGGATAAGTTTGGATAATGTATTTTTACTTGTTGGTATTACTAGACGGGGGCCCGAGTGGCTCGAGTGTGTTTTTAGTCATTGGTTGAGAGACTAGTTAAGTTAAGAATTTGGAGTTTGACCACGATCAACATCGGGTTAAGATGACATATCTTTGGTATTTTTAGTACGCAAGCAAGTTTATAGCGTGTTTTATGATTGAAATGCATATAAGGTTTGTGTTCAGGAGGTTCCGGATGAGTTTCAGGTGCCAAAACTAAGAGTTTGTAATTGCTGAATTTTTTGGTGCAACAATTCTGAAATTATTAGTTATATCCCTAAGTTCATCCATAATTTTCAGACTTCTTTTGAAGCTTCAAAACAACATATCTCTCTTTCACTTTAAGGCTAAATTGAGTGATTCAAAAGGCTATCTTAGGTGAAATCTCGCATAGATTATGTTGGGATTGTCAAAGATGATTTCAGGATCATCTAGTATCTGATTCGTTCTGGAATAACTACTGTATTTTGTTTTACTTGTTTTGGGATTTTGTGATTTTTTCTTACAAAGTTTTGGAGCTCAGCAAGAGGCGATTCTTTAGGAGATTTTCGTCACTACTTTGTGGATAAAGTAGTTTCTACTTGGATTTAATTGTATATCTTGACTCCCCATGGATTATACACTTAGAACATGTGTTTTATTTTTGTGGTTTTGTCTACAATTTAAGGGAGTATAAATTGAGGATTTGAGAGTCGACTTGGACTCTGTTTTGGAATCTAATCACATATTTGGACTTGTATGGTTATTTGAAGCTTTATTGTTTGGAATTGATTTGTATGGATTTTTTAAAAATATTATTGAATTATATTTGGCTAGATTAGATTCGTTTGGTATTGAATTTGAACGGAAAGGTGGTTCATTGTTGATTTAATGTCACGCCCCAAAAATTCCACCGGAACTGTGACGGCCCCTAACACCGCTTTCTAGGCAAGCCATCAACAAACATGTGGAAATAAACTTAAACAATAATAAGAAATAGTCTTAACAGTCGAATGACAATAAATAACTGAAACCGAATAACAACAATACAACTAAATCCATCACACGCCCTGGTGTCACCGAGCACATGAGTTCTATAGAATAAGTAGATACAAGGTCAGAATCAAATACAATACTATCCGAAAGACTGAAAAGTGTTAACATGAAATAAGGAATGGGACTTCAAGGCCTGCGAATGAAACAATTTTGCTACCTATAGATCTGGCTTAGGGGCAACTACCATGATCAACAATATCTGGATCTGCACACGAAGTGCAGAGTGTAGTATGAGTGTAACCGACCCCATATACTCAATAAGTAACAAGCCTAACCTCGGGCTGAAAGCAGTGACGATTTTGGAAAGGTCCGATGCTCACTTTCCATAGGCAACAATAATAGTAACATCCGAATAATAGCATACGAAAGAAAATATCTCAAATAATAACAAGCTTGTCTTAACATAGTAGGAGGAGAATTTGACATGCTTTTGAAATATAACAGGCAAGGCATCAACTTCAACATGATTCACTTAGACATGTATCTAATAAGATAAAACTGTGATATCAAGCTCTAAACATCAAATAGGGCCATCAAATACCAATTAGAATGAGGGATAATACAACCTTATGCATGCATGTCCATTATACATGCCAAATCAACAATGAATCACAGTTTTAATATCAAGTATACATAATCAGGGCAGATTCATAGTGTCTGGTACAAAGTACCCCTCAATCATACTTTATGTATGCTCACAGTGACTAACTCAAAGCCCATGGATCGTCTCTCACACACGTACATACACTCAACACTATATGGGTGCCTGACACAAGTTCCTGACACAAGTTCCTAGCCCAAGCACATATGGGACCCTGTTCCTGCGCCCATAGTTAATACATGACTCCGGAGGGGTGGGTCCTTCCCCAAGCGCTGATCGGATCTAAGTCAAAGATCAATATCACTTAGCCCAACATGGGGCCTGATGCATGCATCACCTCAATATCAATACCAGTCGCCCAACATTGGGCCTACGCACGCGTCACATCAATATCAACATCCAACACGGCTCTATGTTCCAAGATCAGTTATCAATTCGCTCAAGTCTCCATTAGCCAACCTCTCACAGAAACATAATTCAATATACCACACGTAATATACCAACGTACTATAATTTAGCTCAAACTCGTGTCACGTACAAGGACACCAACAACATGTGATATGACATATCAAAAGTGCACAGAGACAGAGATATAACACGCGGATATAATATCATGAATGTAAAGTATGACTACGCCTAAGGCTAATAGCTCATCATATAAAAATAACCCTACCATGCCTCCACAAATAAGCAAATAGCCTATACATAGTTTCTAGCATGAACGATAACTCAAGTAGTCATACAAATGGATAAAACACGATATCAAAGAAGCATGGTAGCAAAACAAGGCATATAATAGCCTAAGATCTACCGGATCATGAAAAACCATGGTGCACGCATATATGCTCGTGACCTCGCATATACGTCACCCCTAACATGTATGAAATATCAAAACTAACAGGAAATTTACCCTCAAACCAAGCTTAGGTAAGATACTTACCTCATCCGGGATAGTATTCAACCTTGAATAGCATCAAAACCTCGATCTAGCTCTCCAATCACGCAAATCCAAGCCAAACATCATATAAGGTATTCAAAAATACCATAGGAAGCAATCCAAATCCATAAGCTTTGATCTTTGAAGAAATTCCCAAATGTCAACAAAAGTTAATCGGGCTCACGTGCCCGAAATCCGAAGCCAATACCAAAATTTGATGTCCCATAACCTGTCGAGTCCAAATATGTAATTAGTTTCCAAAAACCGAGTCCAAATCGGTACTCACATCCCCAAAATACACTCTCTTAAAGTGTAGGGAAAAACCTAAATTTCCTTTCAAAATTCCAAGTTTTAGGTGTAGAAATCCATAGGTAATCAAGATATAAACCCAAACCCACATGAAAATTGCTTACCTCCAATGTAATAGTGAAATTGCTCTTCAAAAAATCCTTTTCTTTTCTTCTCGAAGTCTAGGGCTCAAAATATAAAATAATGGGCAAAGTCCTGAAAATAGTAACGTATATAGTCTGCCAGAGTTGTACACTATGCGAACGCTTCCTCAGGCCTATGTTCACGAAGAATAAAACATCCCAGCACCTAAAACCTTCATCGCGAACGTGACATAGACCATGCAAATGCGAAGTCCAATTGGCCTCTTAACTGCGTAAACGCGAGAGACCAAGCGCGAATGTGAAAGGTTGCTAACCATCCTTCTCCAACACTTCGCGAACTTACCTATGCGAACGCGATAGACATCATCTACAATACTCTGCGAACGTGAGAACTTCATCACGAACGTGATGAATGAATTACCAGCAGCCCATAACACTCTGCGAAATTCCATACACTGATTGCGAACTCGAAGCACATAAGAACGATACCAGAAATCAACAATGCAACACAACCAAAATGGTCCAAATCCACCTTTTGAATCACACCCGAGTCCCGGGGGAACCCATATAATCATGCCAGCTAGTCCAAATACATTATCCTAACTTGTCCAAAGGCTCAAAATGCCACAAATAACGTCAAAACCAATAATCGAAGACCAAAATCATTTTATTAACTTCAAGAACTTTCAACTTTGAACTAAGCATCTGATTCAAGTCGAACCAATAGGGAAAGAATCCAAACTTTGCACGCAAGTGCTAAATGACAAAACTAACCTTTTCCCATTCTTGTAACGACCCGACCGGTCATTTTGAGCTTTAGCATTTCGTTCGGCAGTTTGAGGCCTTGAGTAGGTTCACTTTATGTATTATGACTAGCACATGTAGTCGGATTAGATTTTTGGGAAGATCAGAGTTGGTTTGGATGAATAATTCTCAATTCAAAAGCTTTAAGTTGGAGGAGTTGAACAAGGTTTGAATTTTGAGTAAACGACCTCGGATCGGAGTTTTGACTATTCCGTTAGGTCCTGATGATGAGTTTCAACTTAGGCCTATGTCCGGATTTGGATTTGGATTTGGAAGTCAGTAGGTTGATTTGATGCTTTTAAGCAAAAGTTCAAATATTGAAGGTTTAGAAAGTCGATAGGTATGACAAAAAGTTGACTTTGTTGATATGGGATCCAGATTATGGTTCCGGGAATTGGTATAGGTCCATTGTGTCATTTGGGACTTGTATGCAAAATTTGAGGTCATTCCGAGTTGATTTGGTATGGTTCGAAATGAGTTTTAGAAGTTTAAAAGTTCATTAGTTTATTAGGCTTGAATTGATGTGCGATTTATGGTTTTGATGTTATTTGAGGCCTCGAGTAGGTTCGAGTTATGTTTTGGGACTGGTTTATGTGATTGGACAGGGTCTCAGATGTGTTTCAGATGTGTTTTGGTTGTGTCGCGCTCTTATTTGATGTTTCAGCGTTGTTTCCTTGGGTATAAGGGATACTATATTGACAAAACGACCTTTGATTTTGGATTTGATTGACCCATTAGATCCATATCTTAATTATGGAATCATAGCAACACGAATCATCGAATTCTGATATCGTATGAGGGAGTTATGCCCATTTCCGTGTCGAGAAAGATTGATGGTTTCTGGGCGAACCTTTGTTCTTCGCGAACAGGAAGAAGGGGGAAGAAGGATTTCTGGGTTTACTGGTCAACACGAAAAATTGCTCTTCGTGAACATGAAGGTGTTCAGCCAAGGCAAAGAACAAAAATCACCTGGACAGTATTTTAAATGGACAGACCGAGCATTTTGAGCATATCTTGAGTTCTAGAGCTCCGTTTGAGGTGATTTTTGCGGCGTTATTTTTGTCTCAACAAGGGGATAAATATATAATATTTATTTTGATGTTTATCCTTGATTAGTTTTGTTTTTTTATCATTTTTATCCGTATTGAGATTGTAGAAATTGGGGTTTTGAGCCCCAAAATTATGAGATGGTAAATACTTGATTTTATGGTCAATTCATGGACGAAATTGGATGATTTTCAGAATATATACTATATAAGTTATGGGTAATAATTATTTTTGATAATTTTCATAATCCGGACTCGTGGGCCCGGGGGTTGACTTTTCTTGAGGAGTTGCGAATTTGTTTCTAATTGTTAAATTATGAGTATTGGAGTATATTTTGATTGGTTTGCACGTTGTTTGATTTTTTTCGGATCGTTTGGCATCGGTTTGAGGTGTTCGAAAGGCATTGGAGCCGGTTATTGGATTTCGGAGTGATATAAGTCTGTTGTCTAACCTTGTGAGAGGAACATTACACCGTAGGTGTTATATTTATTACATGCTACATGTTGTGGGAGCTACGCATATATTAGGTGATGCCTGTCCATGCGTATGCTAGAATTCTTGATTATGTCCGGGTAGACTTAGACTCACGACATGCTTTAATTGTACTATTTGAGTTATTCTTGCCTATATAATTGCTTTAATTTGCATTATGACCTGAGACTAGACTCGCGTAGAGTAATAAACTCGCTAGTTTAGATACTTGATGAGCTACTTGTTTAGCCGTCAAAATTGTACTTCCCCTATGGATTTCTCCCGTATTGTGCGTATTCATCGAAAGTTTTCTTGAATCTCATAACTTACACGTATATTCGTGAGTGGGGTTAAAGACCCGTAAAAGCTTCACATTATAATGGTATCAGGTTGAACGCCTCAACAACACTCTAATGGGATCGGGCCGTTCGCCTTGACAGTATCATGTATCATACTCTTATGGGATCAGGCCATTCTCCTCGGCAGTATCATATATCACACTCTTATGGGATCAAGCCGTTCACCTCGCTAGGATATTTAACACACTCTTGTGGGATCGGGTTGTTTGCCTCGATAGTATGATGTACATATTCTTATGGGATCGGTCCGTTCACCTCGAAAATTTCATGAAATACTCTTATGGGATCGGGCCGCTCGCCTCGGCAGAATTATGCATAATATTTGACAAGAAGCCAGCGTACTCGTGAGTTTTTCTGACTTGAGATGTAACGATTTATCTGGTGGGGACCATATTATATACTCCATTTGAGGACTTCGTGTTTATTGTTCAGATGAGGATCGTATCATGTACATATATTTTTTTTCACTATTGAATTACCATGCTTTGTACTTGTATACGTTTACTGTACTTGGTTTATTGAACTACTAGTAAGTGTCAATGTTGACCCCTCGTCACTACTTCTCCGGGGTTAGGCTAGATACTTACTGGGTATGCATTAATTTACGTACTCATGCTACACTTCTACACTTATTGTGCAGGTATATATTTCTAGTGGTCGTTGGGCGCAAAGGCGCAGCTATTGCGGGGACTTTACGGTGAGCTGCATCCCATGTCACGATCCACAGCACACGGAGTCTTCTTCATGTTCGTTATTGTTATCCTGTCTATTTTACATTTTAGATAGATGTTGTATTATTATGGTACCTCCTAATAGATGCTCATGCACTTGTGACACTGAGTTTTGGGGTTTCCTAGTGGTTGTTCATTATTGTAATTCACGTTATTATGATCACTTCACATTATGATTTATTTATATTCGAAAATTTGGTAAATAAAAGCACATGTTTCTATGAGTTCCAAATTTTATTTTATTTATTTAATGAAATTCCCAGCTTGTCACAGGGTCAAATTGGGCCAAATTTTCGCGCCTAATTGACACTGTGCGGCAGCAACCTGACACTCAAGTTACTCAGCCTTTTCCAACACTTGGCCAACTTTCCAACAAGTTCGGCCTTAAGCAAAATTCGATAGCAACATAAAGAGAACACAAACAAGTACGGGAAAATCCCAACCTTTGTATTAATATGAAAATATACAAAGGACCCCTCACTTTGCTATGAACACAAGTCGTTCATAGCCCACTTCGACCAGCCAAGATCACAAGTCGATCTTGTCACACTAAGACCTGCCCGAAGGCCTAGACTTAGCCCACTTCTGAAACACTCAGAAACCCTCACGTTTCTTTCTTGTTTCCCACTTTACTATGAACACAATTCGTTCACAGTCCACTTCGTCTAGCAAAGATCACAAGTCGATCTTGCACACTAAGACCTGCCCAATGCCCAGCCTTAGCCCCTGTTTGAAACACTTAGAAACCCTCACGTTTCTCTCTTGTTTCCCACTTGGAAGTCATATAGAGAAGAGGGTCTTCATAAGAAGAAGAGTGTCTTCGAAAGAATTTAAAAATATAAAATAGAAAATTTAGAGGAGGTTCATGCATCGGCTTTCCCAGCAACATAGTTGGGCGCCATCACGACCTATTATGGAATTTGATTCGTGATAATTCTCAAAACAATAATTCGACCCGATAGCCTCAAAGTCAACTCCCAATCAAACTTGTGAACTCTCCCATCCTTCAAATTGCCAACTTTCGACAAATAGATCCAAAACCTACTAGGAACGTCCAAATTCAATTTTGAACATACGCCCAAGTCCAAAATCACCATACGAACCTATTGAAACCATCAAATCCTTATTCTGAGATTGTTTACCCAAAAGTTAAACCTTGATAAACTCTTCCAACTTAAGCTTTCGAATTGAAAACTACTCTTTTAAATCAACTCCGAACCCCTCAAAAGAAGAAAAATCCTAGGGCTCTAGTGATTGTCAATTTGCGAAGAAAAGCAGTCGTCGCTCGAGCAGGACATTCATGGCTTCGTCGGTCACTGGCCAGCCTCCTAGTGAGGATGGTCAGTTGTCCCTACCATCCTCACAGCCCCAAACAACACCTACAAGCCTTATCCACTGCAAAACTATGTACAATTATTACAACCAAAAGCATAAATGCGTCCATGCAAACCCTCACCAAAATACCTATCAAACTTGTCGAGTTTTTACGCGGTGAGCCTATAATCAAGTGGAAGAAGATAGAAATTTAGCAATCCATCGTTCAAAAAGGATTGCAATTGGAAGTGCTTGGAAAATTCTCTTATGGAAAACTTGTGATCACTGAATTATGTAAAGCTATTACTATTTAATGTGAACTCAAAGGTGCTTGTTTGATTGGTCTTATTGAAGACAATCATGTCTTGATCAGACTGTCACTGATGGAAGATTATTTTCACTTACTTTCAAAGCGTTCTTATTATTTGGTATTATTTGAAAACACAAGACGAGATGTGGCAGATGAGGTGTACAAAGTTGAAACCTGATAAAGAAACTCCAATTCTAATTGCTTGGTTTAGTTTTCCATTATTGCCTCAAAATATTTTTGTAAGGAATTTGTCTTTTCGTTGGAAAGTGTAGTAGGAAAGACACTACATGTGGATTTAGCTACTCAAAATGGTACTAGATCTAGTTGTGCAAAGGTGCAGGTTCAGGTGAACTTGTTAGCAAAGTTGCATCAAAGAATTAAAATTGTGGAGGAAGAAGATGAATCTGGGCCTGAGGATTCTAAGTGGATCGAGATAAAGTATGATTACATGTCAAAGTATTGTAAAACATGTAAGAAGCAAAGCCATAATGAACTGGACTGCTGGGTGATACATTTTGAGTCACACAAGAAATTTGATGAAGCTATTGAAAATCAAAGTAAAGGAAAGGAAGTTGTTGGAACTGCAACTAACACTACTAAGGTTCTCACAAGTGTTAAGGTGATTGGAAAACTTATTCCTAACCCTGCAAAGCAAGAGTGGATGAAAAGAAGACAAAACAAGCACCAAAGGGATAAGAGGGGCTATACAATCGACAATGAAAAGGAACAAGAGGCTGACAAATTGAATGGAAAGATAAATAAAGAGGTAGTGTCTACAAGAAACAAATTTGATGTATTGGAAGTTGAAGAAATTGAACAACCAATTGTGATGCTTACTGATGGCAAGGTAGAAGTGAATGTTAGAGAGAACGAGAAGAAACAAATGGAGAATGAATCCAAGAAGGACCAGGAGAAGAATAAGTTCGAGAATGTTAAAAATTCCAGCTCCATTCCTAAGACAACTGGGATTACTGTAGCGGCAAAGAATGGATACCCTAATCCTATTTCTACAGGGATTGGGGTGGAGGCTAGTAAGGAAAGGACAGTTGATTGGGTACAAAGAAGGTTTGGGGCTCCTAAAGAGGTCACCATGAACCAGTCGAGTCAAGATGTACCCTCACAAAACAAATGTAGTAGAGCATAATGGAACAACAAATAATGGCAATGCATTGTGGAGTGATAAAGTGGAACATATGGAGGATAGTTCTAGAGCTAATGTAGGTGCTAGAACCAAAGACAAAGCAACACACATGAAAAGCAATCTAACAATTGAGGACAGTGCTACAGTAAACCCTATTTCTCAAAAAACTAGGGTTGATGTTATTGAAGGAACAAGGAAGCAACATGCAATGCAACCAATTGGAGTTGATAAAGGAGTACTAGGGGAAGATAAAATCACATGTGGATACGTTGTTGATGAATCTGGGAAGAAGAATTCCAATGGAACAGTAAACCCTCGTGGAACTGTTTAGGGTTTTGCAACTTCTGAAGGTGATCCAGTGGAGCTTTTAGGTGGTGATCAGATTGGTAATGATAATGTTTAGGTCTTAGGTGATACAGTGAGGCCAAACCAACAAACAACAGAAGGCAGAATCCCTCTTCTCAATGGAATAATAATTCCTGCAACTGTTGCTATAGTGAACCCTAGGAACACTGCCAAGAATTTTGCTTCAGTTGCAAATCAAGTGATGGAGGGTGAAGGTTTTGGGCCTACTAATAATGCTCCTATAATGGTATTACATGATTCAGTGAGGACCCAGAACCAAACAGCTGATGGAAAGATTCATGAAACTAATGGAACAATAATTTCTGCATCCAATGCAACAATGAACCCTAGCTTTAGAACAATGGATGATTTACAGTTTAAGGTGATGCATGAGGTACTGGGTGGCAAGGAAGAGAATGAAATGGTATATAATGAGGTGAATAGTTTGTCACATGATCAAATGGAACAAGCCATTATTCCTAAGGCTTCAGGTGAAGTTGAGGCAATTCCAAAGGCCTGTAGTTTAGGAACTAGACAAAATATGCAAATTCAAGTTAAGGTGCCATTGAAATTACCAAACCAAATTCTATATGACATTATCACAAACAATGTGAGTCCTGTGTAAATTGAGAATGAAGTAGTCGAACAAAGTCAGCTTGAGGAGGAAGCAGAAGAAGGATCAATTGTAGGGAACTTTAAGGCAGTGGCAAGAGAGACAGACTTATCACCTAGAGCTACTGATAAAAGTGCTAAAAAAGGTAAGAAGCAAGGTAAGACTAAAGATGTACCTCAACCTACAAGAATATTTCCCAAGAGGGCAGTATCACAATCCAAATGATGATTAAAGCCTTGATTTGGAACATAAGGTATGTGAAAACTCAACAGGCCTTTCAGAGGGTGATCAATATGCAAAGGGAACATGGATTTTTTGTGATTGCTTTGATGGAAACATTTCAGAAATAAAAACATATTTAGAGGTATACGAGAAGGCTAAACATGGCAGCTGCATTGTCAAATATTAATGGTAAGATTTGGCTATTTATAGATGCTGTGGTGGAATGGGAACTTGTGATGGATACTGAGAAACAAGTGACAATTAAAATGTTTCATCAAGACATTGGACACCATGTTATGATGACTTTTGTGTCTGCAAAGTGTTCTGCACTTGAGATATTAGAGTTGCGGGATAATTTGTATTACCTTGCAAGTGATATGAAGCTGCCTTGGGTGGTAGGTGGAGACTTCAATGTGATATTTCATGAAGATGAGAAGATTGGTGGTGTTACACCCTATGCATCCCAAGGTGACGTAAAATGAATATGAGACTTATTAATCATTATTTAAATAGGTTTAAAGTCTTAATATGACTATATATAATGTTTGGATAAAAAATATAAAGTTTGAGAAAAGTCGGATTTAAGTTGCGAAAAATCCGACAAAGGATTTGCCATGTAACAGAGCTTTTTGAGCAACATATTTCGTGTGCTCTATGGGGTCTCTTTTTGGACATATTATATAACAAATTTAAGTTCTTGAATTGTAGTTTCCAACGCTCTTAACCATTCATTCATACGACATCCAGATAAAAAGATATAAGCGTCGGAAGATGGGCCAATGAGAGGGTGCCAAGCTAGGACCTCTTTGACTTTTCCAAACTTGATATATATAGGTCTTAGGCCGTGTTTATCTTTATTTTACCATAGAACACGACCTGATAACATCCATAAACATATCCACAAGCTCTCTTCTAGGGTTTTAAAGGATTTTAGCATCCCGGGCACGAAATCAAGAAGCGATAACATAAGAACGACCCCTACGCCGTAAGTATCACTATATCGCCTCTCTTTTTCTTTGTAGTTTGAGTTTTGGAAGGTAATTTATAGTTAGAAAAACATCTACTTTCTGTATTTAAGCTTTTATATATCAAAAAAGGTTGATAAATTCATTTTCTAATAGTTAGAACTCATGGGACGGTGATCGAAAGCCGTGAGTTTGATTTATTTCACTTTTAGTGGATTGTTTTGTAGTCCACTCGTGTTGGCCTATTGTGCTGAAGATTTATGGAGTTTGGAAGAATGAAGGGCGTGGAGAAATGCCACATGTGGTAGGGTAGTAGGCTGGTCGCTCGTCGTTGCAATTTCAGGTTAATTGATAACTTATTGATTGGGTATGTTATGGTATATTTGGGGGTTTTGTTGTATTGAAGGTCCCGAATAGTAGTTGAGTTGTTTTTGAGTTGCTGATTGTATTGTATTTGTATCTCGCCTATAGTAGGCTCGAGTTAGCAGCGAAATCAGGGGAAATGCTACCCGTTTTATTTTAGAATCGAGTTATCATTTGCGATACGTGATATACCACTGCCATCTAAGTTGTAAATGTATTTCTTTGTTATAGGGTTGGTGAACTAGTTGTCATAAGCTTTTTGTTGAGTTGCATTAACGACTTGAGGTATGTTAAGGCTATCCCTTCTTTCCTTTTGGCATGATTCATATGATACAAATGAAACAAGCAAGCACACAACTTTCATAAATGATTCTATTCTTAAAAGTACTAGGGGTGCCTATATCTTGATTCCCCCATGTGTTCGATTATTATATCTTCTGTTCATGGGTATCCAAATAATACGTAAGCTGCTAAAGTTTATCTGTAGGCATATTGATCTTATGACATTCCGAGAAATCTTATTGACTTACTTCATTATACATTGCATCCATTTCTACTTGTACATTGACCCATATCCAGATGGGATTATATACGCGTATATTATATGTAGATGGGGTATGGGGAAAGGTTATGTCGTTATATACGCACCACCACCTGATCAGCTGGTATACATTGATGATTTCGTCCATAGTGGCTGAGATGATATTATGGGATGCCCCAGAGGCTTGATGATGTTATGTACGCATATACCTATGCATGGTATGACATTTATATGCATATGCATGATATTATAAGGTTTTTATGATTCACAGAGCTATTCATAATTACAGGTTGGGTTCTTTACTCCATGTTTCTTTCATGTCTTTTATATACTACTTTCATGCCTTACATACTCGGTACTTTATTTGTACTGCCGTCCCTTTTGCCTAGGGACGCTGCGTTTCATGCCCGCAGGTCCCGATAGACAGGTTAAGAGTTCTCCTAGTAGGCTATCAGCTTAGCGGAAGGTGTTTGTGCACTCCACTTGCTCTGGAGTTGCCTATTTGGTTAGTATGATTTGGACATGTATTGATTGATATGGCGGGGCCCTGTTCCGACATTTATGTACTCTTAGAGGCTTGTAGACAAATGTCATGTATATGGATACTTGTATGTCCTTATCGGCCTATGTTTTGAGTGTACAAATGATCATGTCGGCCTTATAGTCCCGTATGTCACATGTATAAGTTTCTATATCATGTTTGGTCGTCCTATGTCTAGTATTCCCTTATATTTTATTCCCTTTATCTCATGATGGCCATTCTAGCCCACTTACCCATGACGGTATGATAATAAAGATATGTTACGTTGGTACTCGGTTGTGTAAGGCATCGGGTGGCCGTCGCGGCCCTTCAGTTTGGGTCATGACAAAAGTTGTATCAGAGCAGTTCTGTCCTAGGGAGTCTACAAGCCGTGTATATTAGAGTCTTGTTTATGGGTGTGTTGTGCACCACACTTATAAGTAGGAGGCTACGGGGCATTTAGGACTGTCACTCTTTCTTCTTACTCTAGATCGTGTGGTAGAGCTCAGTTGTAAGAAATTCAAACTCCGAAATTCTATTTTATTCGTTATACAAAGATATCTATATCCAGAAAGACAGTTGATAAGAGATTGAATGTGGTTGTGGAAGAGTAGTGTCAGAGGAACTCGATTTTGCATCATGCTTATGATGAGTAAATGTAAGGTCTTCAGTAGATTATGTGTGTACTACGATGTGTAAGATTCTTGATAAGGAGCCCTAAGGAATGAATATATATCCACCCCTATGGTAAAAATCAATGAGAGAATCAGAAGGTAGTTACAAGTTTCAACAAGTAAAAGAGGCTAGGTGAAGAAGGATACGAGGTACCTAGATAGTGAAGATTATCTATATTTATAATTCAGACAGAGAAATATAAGCATTCTGAGTTACTTTCAACAATAACAAAGATATATTCACTTGACAACACTCATTTTAGTTATGCCCCGTGGGAGCTAAAATATACAATTTAAGAGAATGATGGGATATCAACATCCAGTTGGGGTTAGAGTAACCCAAAATTGTGGATGGATTGTTATCATTAGCTCACATTTACGAAGGATATTGCAAACGTGGTAATAGTTCTCATTGCGAGACACCCAAATGGTGCACTCTAGAATAGTACAATCAGATATGAATACTAGAATGTTCAGAAATTTTGGAAGATTGGCATTGGAATCTTAGAAGGGATAAATATTTACCTTTGTATGACTTCCGTCCCTAGTAAAAAGAGAGTGTTAGACGACCCGAAGAGCCAGTAAGGTGAATCAAGGGGGCTAAAGGTGAAAGAATATTTTGTTGAAGTTTTCATAATAAGGTGATAGACAAAAATATTAGCAGGAGAATAAGAAGAAAGTAAATGAAGCATTATGAGTAAAATGTGATAAATGGATGATAACGGTAAATCAAAATATGAGAGGACTACATATTCTATAGTCAAGTGAAGGAAAAGACAAGAGGTTATAGGCCTTTAAAGACAATAAAAGAGTATAAGCCATAAAGTCATGTCCCCATTTTGAGAAATGAGTTAGTGACTCGTACGTGATTACCAGAAGGAAAAGTTAGACCCCTGGAGTAATAGAAATTAGTATGGACTAGTGAATAAGATAAACTGAACATGAATTCGAGACTGAAGGATTTGATAATAGTCAACATCATGAGAATTTTAAAGATCGCATTTCGGCGATAATTGAATGGACAACAAAAGAATAACCTTTAAAGGTCATTCAGGAAGACGCTTCCCTAAAGCAAGAAATGTGAGCAGAGTTAAGCTTAAGGGACTAAGTGTGCAAGTTACACTAGGTGTCACCTTCATACGTAAGAAATTCAGTTATCCATGGTGCAAAAAGGTTACCACAAGGCAAGTAAAAGTCCGTGGAAATGTGAAAAGACGCCAAAGATGAAGAGGTAAAACATTTACAAGTAAATCTTCATAGCATTAAATGTTAGTACTCCCCTAAAGGGGGAATATGGTGTGATATGGTATTAAGTCGGAGTTATGTGGTGCAGGTAACTATGGAATAGTAAAGGAAGAAGGTGGTAGAAAGGCGAAAGGAATGAGATTGCATTTATTCAGATCCTACGGATATGATACGACTCCAGAACATTATGTAAGCATGACGACGGGGAGAGGCAGTAAGGGTTCCCTCATCAGATGTTATTGATAAATAAGTGCAAATGAACACTGGATACATAAGGAGCTTGTGTGCGGGGTAAGTTAAGACAAAGGATATAACCCAAGAGAGATTACACAGAATATAAATATGAGAATGGACTAACGAGTAGTAAGTAGTTGATTCAGGAAGAGCCTAGCCATGGCTAAACAAGAGGATACAGACAAATCAGTAGGTTGTGCAAGATAAACATAGTGAATTCGGTCTCGTAAACATGATGACATTGTAATCCTTGATAAATATTTAGAAATGAGTTGGGGTTGTTAAAGGTACCTTATAAGTGTTACGAAAATAAAAAATGGTGCCACTCAAAAGATAGTCAAAAATTTCAGTTCAGAATCAACCTTACGAGCGCAGGGGCATAGAGGTAAGTAATTAAGGATAATTATAGGCGAGTAAGAACATCAAAAATTCTTTCGGGTATACGATGTAATAAGCTCGCAGCTTTACAGGAGTCAAAGGGTCTCTCTTAAGTACTACAAAGAAAGACTAGCTGAGGGAATAAGGAAGAATGCTTCAACTTAAGCATAGTGACATAAAGAAGAAATGGTCTTGTAACAATAGTCTCACAACAATATTGTATGCACTCCATAAGAAAGTGGCACCTATCGTGGCTAATGAACGGGAAGTAAAAAAAATCAAAAGATGATATTTGAGATCATATGAGTTACAGAAAATTCTAGTATTTGTGGGAAATGAGATAAGCCATGTATTAATGCAACAAGTGACAGAACGACCATGAAAAGTTATTGCTTATGTTTAAGACAACTAAGAAAGCACGAGAAGAATTACCCGACCCACGATTTAGAGTTAGCCACGGTGATTCATGCACTAAAGATGTGGAGGCACTATTTATATGGCATTAATGTTGATATCTATATGGATCATAAAAGCCTTCAATATATCTTCAAGCAAAAGGAATTAAATTTATGCCAAAGGAGATGGTTGGAGCTACTGATAGACTATGACGTTGATATTTTATACCATCTGGGGAAGGCAAATGTAGTAGTCGACGCCCTAAGCCATAGATCTATGGGTAGACTGTCATAATTACAACCAGAGAAGAGTGAGATAGCCCATGAGATTCATCAGCTAGCTAGTCTTAGAGTTTGATTACTAGACTCAGGTGATACCGGAGTTACTATTCACAACACGCCAATATCCTCTTTAGTACCTGAAGTGAAGGAACGCCAGTATGAGGATCCTGTGCTAGCTCATTACAGAGATACATCCCCTCAAAAGGATAATACACCATTTGAGATTACAAGAGATTGAGTCCTTAGATATCGAGGTCGATTATGTGTTCCTAATGTGGCAGGGTTGCGCTAACAGGTTATGGGAGAAGCTCACTATTCTCGTTATTCTATTCATCCAGGAGCGACATAGATGTATCATGATGTCAAAGAAATATACTTGTAGGATGAAATGAAGAAGGATATATCAGAGTTTGTTGCTCAGTGCCCTAATTATCAGCAGGTTAAGATTGAACATCAAAAACCCGGTGGATTATTGTAGGCTATTGAGATCCTGACTTGGAAATGGTAAGTCATTAATATGGATTTCATCATAGGCTTACCTCGTACCCAGCGTAAGTTCGATTCTATATGGGTTATTGTTGATAGACTTACAAAATCAGCCCATTTTCTGCCTGTCAGGACTACGTATGCAACCGAGGATTATGCAAGGCTTTACATTAATGAGATAATACGACTTCATGGTGTCCCTATATCTATTATCTCAGACATAGGTACTCAGTTTATAGCAACTTTCTGGAGGTCCTTCCAAAAAGGATTGGGGACTCAGGTAAGTCTTAGTACAACATTTCATCCCAGACAGATGGTCATGCTGAGCATACTATTCAAACACTGAAGCATATGCTACAGGCTTGTGTGATGGACTTTAGGGGTAGATGGGATTATCATCCTCCACTTATTGAGTTTGCAATATAGATGGTGTAGTCATAGAGCAACTATCATATGAGGAATCTCCCATTGCTATACTAGATAGACAAGTTCGGTGATTGAGAATTTAGGACGTAGCTTCAGTTAAAGTACTTTGGAGGAACAGGAATGTGGAGTAGATGACTTGGGAAGCTAAAAAAGACATGAAGTCTAGGTATCCTCACTTATTTCTGCTTCCGGAGGAGGATCGGACTGAGACATCACAGCCTTTAGGTACGTATATGGTATTTGATGCTTATGTTAGTTATTGTCATTGGTCGTGCGAGGCCATTAGTGTTATTGATGATTGTGGAACTGTGTGAATTTATTTTGTTGGGTTTTCTGTCTGACAGGTTGGTAGTAGTACCGTTATAGAGGAGACTCTGCCAAAATTTCTATAGATCTCTAGGAGTTATAACATTCGAGGACGAATGTTTCTAGGGGGGAGATTGTTATACCCTGTGCGTCCCAAGGTGACGTATAATGAATATGAGACTTGTTAATCATTATTAAATAGGTTTAATGTCTTAATATAACTATATATGATGTTTGGATAGAAAATATAAAGTTTGGGAAAAGTCGGATTTAAGTTGCGGAAAAACCGACAAAGGATTTGCCTAGTAACAGAGCTTTTTGAGCAATATATTTCGTGTGCTATATGGGGTATCTTTTGGGACATATTATATACCAAATTGAAGTTCTTGGAATTTAGTTGCCAACGCTCTTAACCATTCTTTCATAAAACATACGGATAAAAAAATATAAGCGTCGGAAGATGGGCCAATGAGAGGGTGGCAAGCTAGCACCTCTTTGACTTTTTCAAACCTGATATATATAGGTCTTAGGTCGTGTTTATCTTCATTTTGACATAGAACACAACCTAAGAACATCCATAAATATATCCACAAGCTCTCTTCTAGGGTTTCAAAGGATATTAGCATCCCGTGCACGAAATCAAAAAGCGATAACAATAGAACGATCCCTAGGACGTAAGTATCGCTATATCGCCTCTCCTTTTCTTTATAGTTTTAGTTTTGGATAGTATTTCATAGTTAGGAAAATGTCTAATTTCTGTATTTAAGATTTTATATATCAAAGAAGGTTGATAAATTCGTTTCCTAACAGTTAGAATTCACGGGACGGTGATCGGAAGCCGTGAGTTCGATTTATTTCACTTTTAGTGGACTGTTTTGTAGTCTACTCTTATTGTTCTATTGTGATGCAGATTTATAGATTTTGGAAGAATGATGGGCGTGGATAAATGCCACATGTGGTAGGGTAGTAGGCTGGTCGCTCGTCGTTGCAATTTCAGGTTAATTGATAACTTATTGATTGGGTGTGTTATGGTATATTTGGGGGGTTTTGTTGTATTGAAGGTCCCCAATTGTAGTTGGGTTGTTTTTGAGTTGATTATTGTATTGTGTTTGTATCTCGCCTATAGTAGGCTTAAGGGAGCAGTGAAATCAGGGGAAATGCTGCCCGTTTTATGTTAGAATCAAGTTATCATTTGAGATACGTGATATACCACCGCCATCTTAGTTGTAAATGTATTTATTTCTTATAGGGTTGGTGCGCTAGTTGTCATACGCTTTTTGTTGAGTTGCATTGACGACTTGAGGTATGTTAAGGCTATCCCTTCTTTCCTTTTGGCATGATCCATATGATTCAAATGAAACGAGAAAGCACACAACTTTTATAAATGATTCTATTCCTATGTCTTGATTCCCCCATGTGTTCGATTATTATATCTTTTGCTCATGGGTATCCAAAAAATACATAAGTTTCTAAAGTTCATCCGAAGGCATATTGATCTTATGACATTCTGAGAAATCTTATTGACTTACTTCATTATACATTGCATCCATTTATACTTGTACATTGACCCATATCCAGATGGCGTTGTATACGCGTATATTATATGTATATGGGGTATGGGGAAAGGTTATGGCGTTATATACGCACCACCACCTGATCAGCTGGTATACGTTGTTTATTTCGCCCATAGTGGCTGAGATGATATTATGGGATGACTCCAGAGGCTTGATGATGTTATGTACGCATATACCTATGCATGGTATGGCATTTATGCACATATACATGACATTATAAGGTTTTTATGATTCACAGAGCTATTCAGAATTACAGGTTGAGTTCTTTACTCCATGTTTCTTTCATGTCTTTTATATACTACTTTCATGCCTTACATACTCGGTACTTTATTTGTACTGATGTCCCTTTTGTCTGGGGACGCTGCGTTTCATGCCCGCAGGTCCCGATAGACAGGTTAAGAGTTCTCCTAGTAGGCTATCAACTCAGCGGAAGGTGTTTGTGCACTCCACTTGCTCCGGAGTTGCCTATTTGGTCAGTATGATTTGGACATGTATTGATTGATATGGCGAGGCCATGTCCCGACATTTATGACATTTATGTACTCTTAGAGGCTTGTATACATATGTCTTGTATATGGATACTTGTATGGCCTTATCGACTTATGTTTTGAGTATACAAATGATCATGTCAGCCTTATAGGCCTGTATATCACATGTATAAGTTTCTATATCATGTTGGGTCGTCCTATGTCTAGTATTCCCTTATGTTTTATTCTCATTATCTCATGATGGCCCTACTGGCCCACTTACCCATGACAGTATGATAAGAAAGATATGTTACGTTGGTACTCGGTTGTGTAAGGCACTGAGTGCTCATCACGGTCCTACGGTTTGGGTCATGACAAATGGATTGTCAGTACATCCTCCAGAGTATGATGATTTTGCTTTTGGTGTCAACTCTAGTGGATTATTTGATCTACGGTTCAATGGGAGTCCTTTTACTTGGTGGAATGGTAGACCTAATGCTGAGTGCATTTTCAAAAGATTGGATATGATATATGTGATCTTGCCATTTCAAAATCTATTCCCTACAATTGAAATGGAACACTTGATAAGAACATGCTCTGATCATGCTCCTTTGTTCTTAAGCTGTGGACAACAAGCCATAAATTATGTCAAACTATTCTGATTTTTCAACTTCTAGTTAAAACATGAATCATTCAAAGAGGTGGTGAGGCAGAATTGGCATGCTGACTTCATAGGTGATCCTTTTCTCATGTTCAAACACAAGTTGAAGAAGGTAAAGAATGCACTGTCCAAATGAAGCAAAGATACATATGGAGACATTTTCAAGCAATTAGTAATACTGGATTATATTGTAAGGTGAAGGAGATGCTGTTTGAGGAAGAACCAACCATTGACAACAAGATTGTTCTTCAAAAGGCTCAAGCAGAATTGAAAAAGTATATGAGCATTGAGGAATAATTTTTGAAGCAAAAGGCAGGAGTGACATGGTTTGCTGAGGGTGATAGAAACACTAGTTTCTTTCACAACCATATCAATGGCAAGAGAAAGAAATTGCAATTGAAGAGGATGCAGAATAAAGATGGGGATTGGGTTGAAGATCATGATCAAATGGCTAATGCTGCAGTGGATTTCTATCAGAAATAGTTCTCTAAAGAGGCTAATCCTACTGGTTTCTCTTTGTTAAACAATGTACCTTTTATTGTCACTCTGGGTTAGAATCTAGAGATTTGTAGATATCCAACACTTGAGGAGGCCAAGGGAGCTATTTTTAAACTTATTGGTGATAGTGCTAGTGGTCGTGATGGATTCACTGGGGATTTCTATCAAGAGTGTTGGGATATCATTTGCTATGATATACTCGACATGGTACAACATTTTATGGTGATTCATCTTTGCCTAAATCTACCACACACACAAATGTGGTTTTACTGCCAAAGAAGCCAAGTGTGCAGACATTTTCAGACTTGAGACCTATAAGTTTGAGTAACTTCATCATTAAGGTGATCTCTAGAGTACTTCATGATAGACTCGAGAAGTTATTGCCTTCACCAATTTCACGTAATCAGTTTGGCTTTGTGAAAGGAAGGTGCATCTTTTAGAACATACTTCTCACATAAGGGATTATCACTGACATAAGTCTAAGGGGTAAGCCTGCTAATATGGTGATTAAACTAGACATGGCCAAGGCATATGATAGGGTTTCATGAAAATATTTGTTGCATGTGCTAAGGAATATGGGATTTGCTGTGCATTTTATTAACATGGTATGGAACCTTTTATCAAATTATTGGTATTCAATCTTGGTGAATGGGCAATCTTAAAGCATTTTCAAATCTGCCAGAGGTGTAAAGCAAGGAGATCCTCTCTCTCCTGCCTTGTTCATACTATCTATAGAGGTGTTATCAAGGTTCTTGAACAATTTGTTTGAGGATAAGTCTTTTATTGGATTTGGGATGCCTAAGTGGACTGTTCCTTTGAATCATCTAGAATATGCAGATGATACCATCACCTTTGTCTCAGCTCATCCGGAATCTTCGAAGAAGGTAATGATAGTCTTGGGCAGTTATGAGAAGATATCAGGCCAGCTTATCAATAAGTCCAAGAGTTGATACTATATGCATGCTAATATAGCTAATGCTTTGTTTCAAGTAGTAGGTGATGCCGCATGATTCTCTAAAGGTGAATTCCCATTCACTTACTTGAGATGTCCTATATTCTACACTATAAGAAGGAAGGATTATTATGAAGATCTTATCAAGAAAGTAAAGGCAAAACCACAGTCGTGCAAAGGCATATTGCTATCATATGGATGCAAGGCTACACTCATTACTAATGTGTTACAAAGCATGCCAATACACCTGTTGTCAATTCTGGATCCACCTCTTTGCAAGGTTCTTTTGGAGCACAAAGGAAGAAGTAAGGAGTAGGCATTGGTATTCATTGCACAACTTGTGTCTTCCCAAAGAAGAAGGTGGATTATGGTTCAGGTCTTTGGTGGATGTATCTAATGCACTATTTTCTAAGCTATAGTAGAGATTTAGGACCAAAAAATCATTATGGTCAAAGTTTATGTGGAATAAATACTCTAAGAAAGATATACAACCAATGGTGCAGTTTAGAGTAGGGTCACATGTTTGGAGGCAAATGTTGAATGCAAGGCAGGAAGTGGAGAATGAAATATGGTGGGAGATGCAAAGGGGTTCTACCAATGTGTGGCATGAGAATTGGACGAAATTTGGGTCTTTATAAGATGTAGTACCTCTAGATTTCCCTATTAATGAAGACATCCAAGAGGTGGTAGATTTGAGACAAGGTGAAGGATGGAATGAGAAACTGTTACAACTACCTCAGGTAAGTTTTCTATGAGTAGTGCTTGGCAAATATTAAGACATAGGGCAAGCCCTAGTCCAGAATTCAAAAACATGTAGATTAGAGGTTTGCCATTCAAGATATCTTTCTTTCTATGGAAATTATGGAGATTTAAACTGCCTACTGATAATTGGTGGAGAAGGATTGGTTACTTACATGTATCAAGGAGTCTTTTAATCACCTATTCTTGACTAGTTCTACTGCCTCTAGGGTTTGGAAGGTGTTGTTTTGTGCAATAAGGATTAATGTATAGCTGGTATAGGTTCATCAGGTCATTAGAGCTTGGTGGAATGCTCAATGATGTCCAAAACTGAAACCCTTATATCAAGAAGTTCCATCCATTATCATTTGGGAGTTGTGGAAGAGGAGGAATGAATTTAGAAATGGTGGAGCAGTGTCCTGTAATAGAGTGATTCATGAAGTCAATAATGCACTTCATTACTTGGCAAAGGTGAGGTATCCTTGGCTTCATCATATCCCTTTCTTGTGGTCGGACATGATCAAGTTTTTGATGGATATAAGCCTATTCATTTGACTAGAAGAGTAACCTGGAAAGTGCCTCATGTGGGATGATACACGTGTTACACTGATGGAGCTTCAAGGGGTAATCCAGGGCCAAGCTTATTTGGATTTTGTGTAAGGGACAATGGTGGAGATTTGGAGTATGTTAGGGCACATATTATTGAGGAGACAACCAATATAGTAGCTGAGTCAAGGACCATTGCTGAAGGACTGGCATATTGTGTGAAAAAGGAGTTACATCCTCTCATAATTGAAACTGATTCCTTAGTGCTGAAGAATATCACAGAAGGAGAATGGGATCCTCCTTGGTGCATTGTGGCAGAAGTGAAGAGGATTAAGGAGATGAGGGATCAGTTTAATGTCATATTCCAAAATATGCTTAGGGAGGGCAATGCTATGGCAGATTTGTTTAGCTAACTATATTTTTTCTTTTGCAGGTACAACATAATTTAACACTTACTATGAAGTGCCAAGTGCATGAAGAAGACTTTTGAATATAGACAAAGCTCAAATACCTAACCTTAGGGTTAGGATTGCTAAGAGAAGGGTACCTAATTGATGAACTTCCAGATGATTCTGTCTGCTTTTGGTATTCTCTTCATTACTGTCTATGACTATATATTTCCTTGTCATTATCCAGTGGTATTAGCATGGTTGCATGCTCAACCTGGAGGTGACACCGGATGGACATGATAAGTAGGCAATTGAAGTTGGTACTAGCAAGTATGACATAGGATCTAATGGCTGCAGCTGTAGCATTGTGTGTTCTAGTTGCTTTCTTACTATTGCTCACACTCAACCTATTGTCCAGTTGTGCTACAATGTTCAGAGGCTCAAACTGGAGATATACTGGCAATCCATCCACTTTAGAAGAGGGGCAAATTATTGTAAGTAGACTTTGGCATGAACTAATTTCTTTCCACGATTGTTCTACAAGGAAGAGTTACTCCTGTTGTTTCAGTTCTATATACTCAAAGTTGAAGCTCAACTACTGAATTTATACATACTGCTTGGATAACTGGAGAGCTACTGAAGGTGATGTTGGCTGTTGTTTGGTATTCACATTTGCCTTGGCCTTTGGCATGCAAAACTTGGCGCCTGGTGAGAGTGTTAGAGGTGATACTGTGAGGTTTTACGCTTGCCTTATGGATACAGACACCACAGTTCTTTGGAAGCTTGAAGACTTGCTTTGATGTAATTGTTAGAATGCTCATATTGTTAGACACCACTTGCCTCTTATAGTTTTGGTTTTGGACATATTGTAAACTTTGGACCATTTTTTGTTTGGGTCAGTATATATATTAGCCACTAGGCCATCTGCCTAGCGGTATATTTGCCAAAAACAAAAATGCCTCAAAAGTCAAAACCAAGAATACACACGAGTTATAATGCATAATGTGAAGCTACTCAAGGTAGCATACCGCCGAACGAAATAAAGCTTAAAATGATCGGCCAAGTCATTTCATTTAAAGCTTGTCAGGTGGAGGTAAGTCTCTTGTCTATCTTTGTAAGATAGAATTATCCCCTTAGGTGATTTATTTTCTACATGTTTCTTGATTTAGGAGCCACATATATGCGAGGTGACGAGCGTATATTTGTATCTAGGTTATGACCATGTACGGTAGAATTTGGCTTATGATTATGCCTTGTTTGGACTATGTGAATTTGTTATCCATATTTTGTTGATTCTATGACTACATGATGACTCATAAATATAGCTTAGAAGCATGCTTAAGATTATGACTAGCAAAATTTGGGATAAATGATGTTGAACTTTAGTATTAAGCCGTATTTATACAATTTTCTTATTTGATTTGCGATTAATGGTTACATGGCTTAATTCATTCATGTTAAAGGTTATGAAAAAAATTATAAAATTTGAAAAATTACTTATTGAGCCATTGTGATAAATTGAATTACATAATTTTCCATAGCTATCTTTTAGCTATACGAGCTTTTATTTATTTCATATACATATGCATGAGTTGGAGACTTGAATGTTGTCGAAACGTTGAGGAATTTGGCACCAAGGACAAAGTGAGCGGATATTGATTATCGATTATTAATGATATTTTGATTGGAATGAGTTTCACGCCGCAACGATTAATTAATTATCATTAAATATAAAATGATCAGATGCTTGATATGGATCCGTCCCTCTAGAGTCAGGTGATTACCCATGTTACCTTGGGCCTGTGAGAGTGTAGGCTCTAGGATTTGTGGTGCTTGGTTGGACACGTGGTGTTACACCCCATACACAAAATAAAGCCTGTGAAGTTTGGTTTCTTGAACGTCCAATCAGCCGGTGATGCATATGAGGACAGAAGGTGGCTATACGTTTTATTAGATTTGCACCAGTTGTCCCACTGGGTGCAGTTACCGGGGCGGGGCAACCCATTTTGCATGTGGAGTGGAAGAATTTCCTATGCTTAGTATAGCATAAAAGATAGTGGGACTTTTTCTATTTCATTATAGGGGTATCGCCCACTGTAACTCATCCAAAACACTCTCAAATCTCCCTTGAGTGAGTCTAAGTTGACTAAACTGAATCAGAAGGCGGTTCTAGTAGGATTTAGCATGAAGAAGCTTTGGATCTTCACTATAATGTTGGAGGCTGAGTTAATCACCACAAAGGCGTAGAAATTTAGGAAAACGTAGCTAGCTCTTCAACAAGGTATGTAAGGCAACTTTGTTACTTGGCATGAGTTGGTGTAAGACTCTCCCTCCCTCTTAAGGATTTCTGCATTGTAAGATTTGGTAGTTCTGAGTCCTTGTCAATAGTGTTATTCCTGTCCTTGTACATTCTTTCCGGTAGAACTTCTTTCAAAGTCTAAAATATTCCTAGTGGCATCCTAAGGTTAGAACGTATTATTCATTCTGAGTTTAAACTTAATATCTCTTAAAATTGATCCTGCATTGCACTTATATGTATATGTATCTTGTCACGCCCTGACCTTGGGGAGCGCGACCAGTGCTCAACCGAGATAACCTGGCCGAGCAAGCATGCTAGATTTCCTTCTATCCAAACTCACCCACGAATAAAGAGAAGATATATTTTTGTTAATTAGACAATGAGGAGATCATGTATACAATACCAATTCATTACCATTATTTACTTAATTTTATAGCCTCAAAATACATGCACTTTCATAGTTGAAGTGAAACAAGTGATTCTAATACAACAAAACTAGTTTGACTTTCCCAACATCAATATGCAACCTACACTGTGTCTAAGGAGCCTCTAATATATACGAAGGAGTACTATGATAGTACCGGCAACAAGGCCCCGACTATAGCTCAAATACAATACACGAGGAACAAAAGAAAGAAGACCTTGAAATGAAGTGGGGCTCACCAAATCTGCTGGGAAGAGGGTGTGCTGCTATCACTGATCAATACTATCTGTTGCGGATCCACCTGTATCCATTAAAGATGTAGCGCCCCCGGCAAAAAGGACGTTAGTACATATAGAATAGAACTAGCATGTATGACTAAGCACCCTCTTAATAGAACGAGTAATAACACAAGGAAGAACAATCATAGAATCTATGGGAGCCTCAAACAATACCAAAACATCAAGTTAGGAACAAGACAAGTTTTCAAGTAAATTTCCATATTTTAGGTTGGGAGATCTTTAACACCTTTATACCACCGTGATTTTAGCATGGTTTTGATCACGGCCCGATCGACTAGGCCGTCTCACCCAAAGACATTCAGCCTACACAAAGCGGCCCCGCTGTCTTACTCCAATTAGTACGGGTGGAGGTGTAATCACAATCACAATCTCAATCACAGTTTCAATTACAATTTCTAGCACAATCACCACCATGTGTGCGGCATGGCATCCGATCATGACCGGACCGGCTAGGCTGTCTCACCACAATGCCATGTGGATCGACATCAGCCTTTTCTAGCAATTATCTCATCCCAATAAAGGGGAATATTCTCATCACATCCATCTCATCCCAAATAAGTAGAATAATCATAATTCACTCCTACATTGGTGCGTGTAGTTTTGGGGTTAGGTTATTTCAACCTACCCTTCATCGGTAACTACTGATACTCCAAAAAAAATATTTATTATATAAAGGACTTTTAACTCATTTCAATACCTTTTACATATTTCTTAATTTCATTGGCATTAGTAGCCCCAAATGGAATATCATTCTTGGCACGTTGGTTGTATTTCATATTTCATGCTCACCTCTTTCACTTTCAAATATCATCACGGATCATCAACAACAAAGCATTTCTACTCAAGACTTGAAGTACACATGTGAGCAAATAAGGGTCTTAAGCACATTGAGATTTCTTACATAATTTGGCATAATAGCTTCCATTTGAAACACGACTTGAAGTCATAACATTTAGATACGTAATCCATACTTTGAACACATTCTCAAATGGTAACATGACATGACAAGAGCATTTGGAATACATATTGAACATATATCTTTGGACACAAGACTTATTCGGAATAGTCAATTTATAATGAACAACTCAGGACATACAAGAACATCGTGGGGTTCAATTCTAAGAGAGGTTTAGCCAACATACCTCGCTTTGAGCTTCCTTAAATTACCACAATGTTTCGGAAATCTTAGAAACTTCGATCTATTTAGAACCATAACAAAACTGAACAACAATTAGGAGGGTATTCATGGTTTCAACTCATTTGAGCATTTTATCAAACACTAGGTGGGCATTATGATTTTAAGGTCCTCCTATGGTGGATTCCTTCATCCCACAACCCAAAGTATACCTATTTGAGCTCAACAACCTTCCCACAAACCTTGATAGTACATGCATGGATAAATTACACTCTCACACCCAAGAATCACACTCCCCATTAACCATCTTCTACCCCAAATTCGAAATTGAAACTAGGATATAGAACCTTACCTCTTGGATGAATAGCTTGTGAGTTTTCCTTGTGGATTCTCTAACGTTTGTGCAAGGATTGAGAGCAATTAGTTTGAGAAATACCCTCTCACTCTAGAGCATTCCTCACTGTAAAATATTAGATTTTTACCTTACAAATGATCCTTAACGTCTATATATCAAAATAGGGTCGGGTTATAAAAACCAGAAAATAGACCCTCCGAACATAACTCAGTGGTCGCAGAGTGGACCGCATAATGGATATGCAGTCCGCAAAATGGGCTACAGTCACATAATGCACCGCAAAATTCCCCTCCGGAAATCTTCATGCTGGATTTGAGGTGGATTGTGTGGCCCGCGAAAGCATTATTCGGTCGCATATTGGACCGCAAAACGACCCTCCAAAATTGGCCATTTTTCTATTGCACTCTGCGGCCGATCTGTGGCTCGCAGAGTGATTCTGCGGCCGTATAGTGGACCGTAGAAATGCCCTGCTCTGCAAAACGTTTCTTCAACTCCCTAACGCTCTACTCAACCCAAAATGTTCGTACGGCTTCAACCCTCAAATACATTAACCTACCTCGGCACCAAAAAACCCCGAATTATAAGTGAAATGTTTACGAGGCCTTACATATTTATTTTACTCTACCAAGCTGCGCTATAGACGATACGGTATGTCACCTATTGTGCAACCACTTATCAGTTGGGTATGAAGAAGATACAATATGAAACACTATCGAGCTCTTATGTGGCTAGATATAACCGAGCCCATATGTGGCCGGGTACGACCGTGCTCTCTATGAGGCCGGGTATAGAATTATGTGATATAAGACACCACCGAGCCCTTATGTGACAAGGTATGATTGAGATATCTTGAGGCCGGGTAAAATCGAGACCTCCTGAGGCCGGGTACGATGTGATGGGAGAAATAAACCTTACCGAGTCCTCTACGTGGTCGGGTACGATACGAAGTAATATGCCCCAAAGAAGGGCTAAATAATGTTATGTTGTATTTAAATCATTGTCTCCATGAGTGGCTTAACCTTTCATAAAGCTTGCATATTTTCAAGATTATAGCTTCTACAGTTTACGCCCGTGGTGGATGTCTTCGGTATGCAGGTAGAAATCAAGTACTCATATCTCTTATGTTATGTCTCTTATTTACATGCTCTCTTAGTCTTACATATTCATTATATTTTCCGTACTGGCGCCCGTTTCTTGGGGCGTTGTGTTCATGACCACATGTACATATCGACCAGGTGATGTCCCTCCCTAGTAGGGTGTCTTTTACAGCTGATTGGTCATTGCACTCCACTTCTTCGGAGTAGCTGTTCAGAAGTCAATAGGTACTGAAGCGTATGTTTTAAACATTTTAGGTATGGTAGGGCCTTGTCTCGACCAAGTTATGTATATGTATGTTCTCATGGCACTCTTAGAGGCTTGTAGACTAGTGTTTGGTTGTACGTAAGGGTGAGTTATGACTATGTTGGTAACAATTGTGAAGTTGTATAAATATTGATGTTCCATTCACGGTCAGTTGTGTATATTTTGTTTACCGGTATTATCACTTGGAGGCCTCGTTGGCCCATGTTTTATGATTAAGAAGATGTAAGAATGGACGTTAGTTTGCACAGGCCTTCGGGCACCGTGTGCCGGTTGCACCTCCCAAGGTTGGGGTCTGACATATGGCATGTGTTAGACACATGGATTTGTGTTGTGAGGTATTGAGAAAGGGATCCTAAGCATGCATATGTACATATCATAGACTCATGCAACTAACTTATATAAATATGGATGACATGTATCATGTCTTGATGCGAGTATTGAGGTATTTGACTCCTGATTTAATTTCCTAATATCTGTGAAGCATACCTAAATGTCATGACTCAAAACCACCAACAGGTGGTGATGGCGCCTAACTCACTTGCTAAGAAAGACAAACATAATAAGAGCGGAATAAGATAACATAAATAACGAGAATAATACAAGTCTAATGGTAATAACATAAAATAACTGCATCGATACATAAAATAATCCCCCATAATTGGTAAATACAGAGTCATGAACTCTAAAGTGGAAGTACAAGTATGGAAACAAAGTAAAATACTATCTGAATGAGAACAACAGTACAAAAATAAAAAGAGACGCCAAAGACTGTGGTCGAAATGCAGCTCTACCTCGTCTCTTTGAAAATCCTCTACAACGAATCAGAGCTACCCACGGCTCGATCCAACACCTGGATCTGCACAATTTTGTGCAGAGTGTAGTATGAATACAACCGATCCCTTATACTCAAAAAGTATCATAACTAACCTCGGCGAGGTAATAGTTATAAGAATTATTAATGATACTCACTAATAACAGTATCGTTCATGAATCTCACAAGTACACAACCGTAATATCAACAAGTCATAAATCACATATAAATCCTCCTCGGTACCTAAGATAATATAACATCCCCGGTTTTACTTAATGAATCTAGAATATAGAGAAGATTTGTAGAACAAGGAATGTATACATTCCTGATCTAGCATATAGAGAATATACAATATTAAAAAATGTATACAACCTAGGAAATTGCAAGTAGAGAAGAAATGCAATAACCACAATTCACACTTGCCAGTTTTACTCTTACCGTGTGTACACCATCAAGAGAGAAACATGAGAGGGTGACCTTAGTGGGATAGATTCTTATCCACATATTGCACGGATGACTCACGTGTATATATAACCATCTCACGGACACGTGTTAACAAAACTAAGATCTGCACGGACAACTCACGTGCTATCAACCCAATCCATATCTCACAGAAAAAACATATACAAGAATACATGTGCATAAAAAATGAATATCAATTTACATACTCATGGAATGATATAAGTAACATGATAATGTGTAGGCATGTGCGATGTGTGCTACCACAATTCTAGTCAGGCGATTACGCCACAAGAATATCAACTAACATGTAAGAACATGAGATCAACAAACAAATAATCTCTGACATGATTCAAATAGCTCACAAAGGAAATACAACATAAGAAGTATGATAACATGAAACTTAGCAACCGATTCAAGGCATGAAATAGCCTAAACACTACCCCAAGCATGGATAATACTCCAATGTACGCACATGGGCTCAATCCCCTCATGTGCGTCACCCATAGCACGTAGATATCACTAATAACTCAGGAAACTAGTGCCTCAACTAATTTTAGGTAAGAAACGTACCTCAAGCAAGATAAATCAATATTCTAATAAGATCTTCCCACGTGAATCAACCTCTGGAAGACTCGAATATAGCCAAAACAACTTAATAATATCAATATAAGCCATAGAAAACAACCCCAAACAATAAAGCTATGATCTAGAAATCGCACCTTAATTCAAGCCTAAGAAAGTAATCTAAGTTTCCAAATTCAAAACTTACACCGAATATGCCTAAATAACTCGGATTGACCTCAAAATTTTGATACAAGTGCCAAGTGACACAACAAACCTATTCCAACTCCCAGAACCACAATCCGAACTCGATATCATCATAGTCAACTCTCGGTCAGACCTATGAACCTTTCAAACCTTCAACTTTTCAACTTTCGCCAAATAGAACCAAATCAACCTAGGAACCTCCAAAGCTAAATCTAGACATACGCCTAAGTCTAAAATCATCATAAGAACCCATTGGAACCATCAAAACACCATTCCGGGGTCGTGTACATAAAAGTAAAACTCCGGTCAACCCTCACAACTTAGGCCTCCAACCAAGGGACTAAGTGTCCCAATTCAATTCAAAACTCCCTCAAAAACAAACCAACCATCCTCAAAAGTCACATATCCCAAAATACACATATGTAAAGCATAAAGTAGGAGAAACAGGGTTAAAATACTCAAAATGATCGGTCGGGTCATTAAATTCTTCCCTATTAAATACATGTTCGTCCTCGAATGAGTCTAGAATCATACATAGGGTCTCAAAAAGGCAAGGATATCTATTCCACATCTCCTGCTCGGTCTCCCAAGTAGCCTCCTCGACCAGCTGACCTCTCAAATAAACCTTCACCGATGCTATATTCTTCGACCTCAACTTTCGAATCTGCCGGTCCAAAATGGCCACCAGCTCCACATCATAAGTCAAATTCTTATCCAACAACACCGTGATGAAGTCCAATACATGTGATAGAACCCCATATTACTTCCGGAGTATGGAAACATAAAACACTAGGTGAACTCTCGATAGACTAGGTGGCAGGGCAAGTCTGTAGGCCACATCCCCAACTCTCTTTAGCACCTCAAAAAGACCAATATACCTAGAGCTCAACTTTCTTTTCTTTTTATACCTCATCACACCCTTCATGGGTGAAACTCTAAGTAGAACATTCTCACCCACCATATATGCCACATCAAGAGCCTTATGTCCGCATAACTTTTCTGTCTGGACTGCACTGTACGAAGCCGCTCTTCGATCAACTTCACCTTCTCCAAAGTATCATGGACCAAATCAGTGCACAACAACCTAGCCTCCCCAGGCTCAAAACAATCAACCAGAGAATGACATTTCCTCCCATATAAGGCCTCATAGAAGCCATCTGGATACTCGACTGATAGCTGTTGTTATAGGCAAACTCTGCTAACGGTGGACATTGTTCCCAAGATCCCCCAAAATCAATGACACAGGCTTGTAACATGTCCTCCAAGATCTGAATAGTACGCTCAGACTGTTCGTCTGTCTAGGGATGAAATGCCATACTTAGCTCGACCTGTGTGCCCAACTCACGCTGCACTACTCTCCAAAAATACGATGTAAACTGAGTGCCCAAATCCGAGATAATAGACATGGACACACCATGAAGGCGAACAATCTCTCCAAGATAAATTTGAGACAAACGCTTTGAAGAGACAATAGTCATGACTGGAATGAAGTGTGCAAACTTGGTTAGTTTGTCCACAATGACCCACATTGCATCAAATCTCCTAAAGGTCCGTGAAAGCCCAACTACAAAATCGATAGTGATACGCTCCCACTTCCACTCCGAAATATAAAGCCTCTGAAGCAAACCATTGGGTCTCTGATGCTCGTACTTCACCTGCTGATATTTCAAACACAGAGAAACATACTCAACAATATCCTCCGTCACCAATAATGCTGCCTCAAATTACGGTACATCTTCGCGACACCTGGGTGAATAGAATACCGCGAGTTACAGGCCTCCTTAAGTATCAACTCTTGCAACCCATCCATATTTGGAATACAGATTCGACCCCAAGCCTCAATACCCCATCATCTCCAATATTAACCTCCTTAGCATCACCGTGCTGCACCGTGTCCCTCAGGATAAGCAAGTGGGGATTATTATACTGACGCGCCTTGATGAGCTCAAACAAGGATGACCATGAGACAACATAAGCAAGAACCCTGCTAGGATCCAAAATATCCAACCTCACGAACCTGTTGTCTAAAACCTGAATATCGAAAGCTAGCAGTCTCTCCCCAGCTGGGATAAAAGCAAGACTTCCCATGCTTTCCGCCTTCCTACTCAAAGCATCGACCACCACATTGGCCTTCCCCGGATGATAAATAATGGTAATATCATAGTCTTTCAATAGCTCTAACCACCTCTGTTGCCTCAAGTTCAAATCATTCTTCCTGAATAGATACTAGAGACTCCTATGATCCGTGAACACCTCACAAGACACGCTGTAAAGATAATGCCTCCAAATCTTGAGCACTTGAACAATGACTGCTAACTCCAAATCCTGCACTGGTAGTTCTTCTCATGGGGCTTCCACTGATGCGAAGCATAAGCAATCACTCTACCATCCTACATCAGCACACACCCAATGCCAACCCATAAGGCATCATAATAGACTGTATAATGACCCAATCCTGAGGGAAAAACCAGAATTTGAGCTATAGTCAAGGCAATCTTGCGCTTCTGTAAGCTCTCCTCACACTCATTAGACCACCTGAATGAGGCACCCTTCTGCGTCAATCTAGTCAATGGGGCTGCTATAGATGAAAACCCCTCCACAAAATGGTGATAACACCTAGCCAATCCAAGAAAACTCCAGATCTCAGTAGTAGTAGACGGTTTGGTCCATTCTGAACTGCGTCAATCTTTTTTGGATCCACCTTAATCCCCTCACTGGACACCATATGACCCAAGAATGCCACCGAGTCTAACCAGAACTCATACTTGGAGAATTTAGCATATAGCTTCTTCTCCCTCAAAGTCTGGAGCTCGATCCTCAAGTGCTGCTCATGCTCCTCGTAGGTGTGAGAATACACTACTATATCATAAATGAGAACTATGATGAAGGAATCCAAATCCAGTAATTATAATAAACTAACAAAATTGTGAATACCATTTAACATATAGTAATCATAAAATACCATCACTTAATAATAATCATAGTATACTATGAATCAACTATAATCATGGTTTGCTAGATACCAAAAATATAGGATATCACTTAATATACCAATAATCACAGTATACTATGATTCAACTGTATTTATGGTATACAAAACAATATGCCAAGAATATTATGAATAATATTTATATACCACTAATCACAGTATATCATAATTTAACTATAATAATGTTATATTGTATACAAGAATATTATGGATATCTCTTAATATACTAGTAATCAAAGTACATCATGATTTAACATACCAGAAATTACAGTATACCATGATTCAATAGTAATCACAATATCTATTATATACCAAGAATACAGTAATCACAGCCAAGAATATCGTTAATACCATTTAGCATACTAGTAATTATAATATACTAAGAATACAGTAATCACGGTATACTATTATTCAATAATCATAATATACCATGATCCAACAATAATCATAGTATTTCAATGTATAATATTGTGAATACTATTTATCATACCAATAACCACAATATAACATGATTCAACTATAATCATGGCATACATATGGGGAAATTATAGATATACCCAATTTTGGGACCACCATTAAATCATACCCGTATTGCACAAAGATTTACAAAATTTACCTACTTTGGAACACACTTCAAATATGATCTCTCAAGTTATAAATTTCGGGTTTAGTTTTTTTCTATCGCTTAAAAATGCAATTTATGTATCGAATCTAAAGTTCTTCTATCGCTTCAATGCTCAAAAAATTAGATCTAAAGTTCTTCTATCACTTTAATGCAACTTTAGAATCGGATTTTGGAGTTCTTCCGTCGCTTTAATGTAACTTCAATGAAAGTTGTTGGGGCATTAGTCACCCCAAAAGACATCATAAACAACTCATAGTGGCCATAACAGGTCCTGAATGTCATATTTGCAATATCTAAAGCCCCGATCTTCAACTGATGGTGCCCCAATCTCAAGTCGATCTTCGAGAATACCCTAACATCCTGAAGCTGATCAAACAAATCATCAATACACGATAGTGGATGCTTGTTCTTGATAGTAACCTTCTTTAACTACCTGTAGTCAATCCACATCCTAATAGAACCATCTTTCTTCACAAATAGCACTAGTGCACCCCAATGTAACACACTAGGCCTGATGAAATCCTTATCAAGCAATACCTATAACTGTTCCTTCAACTCCACTAGTGCCATGCAATATGGTGGAATGGAGATGGGTTGAGTGCCTAACACCAAATCAATATCCCTATCGGGTAGCATGTCTGACAAGTCTGCAAGAACACATCTGAGAACTCTCTCACTACTAGAAATGACTCAACAGTAGGAGTATCTGCACTAACATCTCCCACGAAGGCCAAATACACCAAACACCCATTCTCAACTATCTATTGAGCCTTCAAATATGAAATCAATCTACTGGGAGTCAGACCAAGCGAACCTTCTCCACCCCAACCTAGGCAACCCCGACATCGCTAATGTCATGGTCTCAGTGTGTCAATCAAGAATAGCATGGTATGGGGATAGCCAATTCATACCCAAAATCACCTCAAAATCAAACATGTTGAGCAATAACAGATCAACTGTAGTCTCATAACCCCCAATGGTAACTACACACAACCGATATACATGATACACCATAATAGAATCGCCCACCGGTGTATATACATGAACATGCATATCTAAATAATCACAATGCGTATCCAGATAACGAACAAAATAAGATGACATTTAAGAGTAAGTGGAACCAGGGTCAAATAATATTGAAGCATCCCTATGGCACACTGAAACAATAACTGTGATCACGACGTCGAAAGCAACTGCCTCTGGCCTGGCAGGAAATACAAAGTAATGGGCCTGTCCACCGCTTGCCTGACTTCCCCTTATAGGGCGACCTCAAACCGACTAAACCCCACCCCTAGCTAGCTGTGTGGGTGGTATAGCTAATGGTGATAGAACCATTGGTTGTGTGCCTAGTTATGGTACACTATTCAAAAGTCTGGGGCAATCCCTCTTAGGATGACTCAAGTCTCCACACTCGAAACAACCCCTCCTTTGACAAGATTACTGACCATGCGACTGACCCTGATAACCAGAATAACTATATGATAAACCCTAAGAAGATGTGGCATAGCAAGAACTCTGTGCTGGAAGTACACTGAATGATGACTGAAGTAGGCGAGCACTATATGAGCTATGGCTAATTGATGAACCATGAGGAATCTGGAGGGCTACCCGAGCAGGCCTAAAATGGCGACCTCTGATGTGGTATGACTAACCTCCAGATGAGGCACCACCAAACCACCTGAACCGTGGGGCCTCTTGGCCTCCAGCTCCTCTCTCAAGCCTCCAAAAGCGTCTAGTAATCTCAACTTCCTAATCAAAGATGGTCCAACATCGGCCCAGGTAGCTATAACTGGCCGAACTGGCTACACCCCTTGTGTCTTATATCCCTGAGCTAGCTGCTCTTGTGTACGGACAGTGGGAGTTTGGGCTTCTCCCCCATCTTGTGATGTAGCTAGTGCAACTGGTATCATGACCTCCTGAGCCAAGCTCATCTACACACTTAAAATCTAGGCCAAGATCTCCTGAAGGCTAGGCATAGAAATAGGTACAACCATTGTTTGAGCTGGTCCCACTGGCTCAACAGTATCCAGAACCTGCTCCTCTACTGGAGCAACTGGTGGCTCTACAGGTTCTGCTCCAGCTGTAGCACGGCCCCCACCTCGGCCTCTACCTGAGCCTAGGCCTCTCGTGGCCCTGCCTGGAGGCACTATTGCCCGTCCATCTTCGATAATAACAAATCCGCATCAATCTTCAAAAATAACAAATCAGCATGACAAGAATGCAAGAAAGTGAAGCTTTTCTTAATAGTTTGGTAGGCTCACGAAGATAAGTACAGACGTCTCTGTATCAATCTGCAAGACTTTAGTAAACTCGCTCATGACCCATAAAATCTATAAACCTATGGCTTTGATACCAACTTGTCAGAACCCAAAACTGCCAATCGATCGTGATGGCGCCTAATTTACTTGCTCGGCAACCCAAACATAATAAGAGCGGAACAAGATAGAAGAAATAATGAGGATAATATAAGTCTAAATCCAGTAACATAAAATAACTATGTCGATATATAACAAATCTCCCAGAATTGGTAAATACAAATTCTTGAGCTCTAGAACGAATGTACACGTCTGGAATATAAAGTAAAATATTGTCTGAACGAGAACAAGAATACATAAATGAAAAGAAATTCTAAAGACTACGGTCAAAATGAATCTCTTCCTCATCCCTTTTCAAATCCTATCCAACGAATCACAACTACCCACGGATCGATCCAATACCTGGATCTGCATAATTAAGTGCAGAATGTAGTATGAGTATAACGAACCCCATGTACTCAACAAGTATTATAACTAACCTCAGCGAGGTGGCAGTGACAATAATTATTAATGATACTTGCTAATAACCTATACAGTTCATGAATCTCACAAATACACAACAGTTATATCATTAAGTGATGAAACATAGATAAAGCCTCATCGGTGCACAAGATAACGTAACGTGCTCTATTTCAGTTAATCAATACGACATATAGATATGATATGCAAAACAAGGCATGCATACATTCCTGATCTAGCGTATGGAGAAGATATGCGAATAAAACATGTATACAACCAAGGAAATTGCAAGTAGAGAAGAAATGCAATAATCACAACACACACATGCCTGTTTTCCTCTTACTACGTGTACACCGTCAAGAGAGAAACATGAGAGGGTGATCCTAGGGGTATGGATCCTTATCCACACGCTGAACGGATAACTAACATGCATATATAACCACTATACGGACAACTCACATGCTAACATAACTTAGATCTGCACGGACAACTCACGTGCTATCAACCCAGTACATATCACACAGAAAAGAATATACAAGAATACATGTGAATGAACAATGAATATCAATTTAAATACTCATGGACTGATATAAGTGACATGCTAAAGTGTAGGCATGCGTGAAGTGTGCTACCACAGTTCTAGTCAGGCGATTATGCCACAAGAATAGCAACTAACAAGTTAGAACAGGAGATCAACCAACAAATAATCTCTAACATGATTTAAATAGCTCACAAATGAAATACAACATAGAAGTATGATAACATGAAGCTTAGAAACCGATTCAAAGGAAACAATATCCTAAACACTACCCCGAGCATGGATAATACCCCGGTGTACGCACATGGGCTCAATCCCCTCACATGTGAGTCACCCATAGCACATAGATATCACTAATAACTTAGGCAACTAGTGCCTCAACTAAGTTTAGGTAAGATACTTACCTCAAGTAAGCTAAATCAATATCCTAATAATCCTTTCCCATATGAATCAACCTTCGGACTGCTCGAATCTAGCCAAAAAAACTTAATAATATCAATAGAAGCCATAGAAAATAACCCAAACAATAAAGTTATGATATTGACACAAATATGCAAAGTCAGCCCAAAAGTCAACCCCAGACTCGTACCCTGGAATCTGACAAAACTCACAAGTTCTGAACACCCATTCCAATACGAGTCCAAATATATGTATTGCATCCAAATCTGACCTCAAATGGACCCTCAAATCATCAATTTTTACTTTAGATAAGTTTTTACCAAAATCCCCAATTTCTTCATTTAGATTCACTAATCAAACGCTAAAATCAAGGTTGGAATCATGAATAATAAATAAATACAAGTAAAGAACACTTACCCCAATCAAAATTGTAAAAATCTTATCTAAAATCTCCCAAATCCGAGATCCCAAACTCAAAATGTGATAAGATGACTAAAACCTTCGAAATAGAGTACTTAAGTGACTACCCAGCGATACCCTTCGCGATCACAGGACCTACTTTGTGATCGAGAAGCACAAACCAGAAGATGCCAATGAAGACCCTACGTGATTGCGAGGACGTGGTCGCGAATGCGATGCCTAGCATTTCTGAGACTATGCAAACGCGGTCCTTCACACCCAAACGCGAAGGCTAAAATCCCGACACACCCAATTAACTTCCCTTTCTACGCGAACACGACTCCCATGTCATGAACGCAAAGTCCATTTCCCCTCCTACTCTGCGGACGTGACCACCCCATCACGAGCATGAAGAGAAAACATCACCGGTCACCAAAATCCTCTACGCGGTCGCGATACACCATCCACGATCACAAAGCACACCATAACATCAGAAAACCAGTAGTTCCAAAACAAAGAAAAATGGTCCGAAACCTATCTGAAACACACCCGAGGCCCCCGATACCCTGTCAAATCACACAAACCAATCCCAAAATATAATACGGACCTACTCGAGGCATCAAATCACAGAAAACAAAATCAAAACCACGAATCACATCTAAATGCAAGCCTAAAGAACTAATCCAAATTTCCAAATCCATAACATACACCGAACATGCCTAAATAACACCGAATGACCTCACATTTTTCATATAAGTCCCAAATGATACAACGGTCCTAATACAAATCCCGGAACCATAATTTGAACCCGATATCATCCAAGTCAACTCTCGGTCATACCTTTGAGCCTTCTAAACCTTCAACTTTCCAACTTTCGCCAAATAGAACCAAATCAACCTAGGAACTTCCAAATCCAAATCCGAACTAACGCCTAATTCCAAAATCTCCATACAGACCTATTGAAACCATCATAACACCATTTTTGGGTCGTCTAATCAAAAGTCAAACTCCGATTAACCCTCACAACTTAGACCTCCAACCAAGGGACTAAGTGTCCCAATTAAATCCAAAACTCTCCGAAACCCAACCAACCATATCTGCAATTCTCAACAAATACATATATGTAAAGCATAAAATAGTAAAAATAAGGCTAAAATAGTCAAAACGACGGCAGGGTTGTTACACTAAATTTTTGTATGAACTGTGTTTCTAGATTTCAATCTTATTTGATGATATCATGTCCTATCTCATATTTGATTCATGTTTTTTTTCTTCTGATTTTTGGACTACTAGTAAGTGCTAGTGTCGACCCCTTCTTACTAATTTTTTGATGAAAGACTTGATACTTATTGAGTACCATAGTTTTGTACTCATACTACACTTCTACACATTTTGTACAAGTTCTGAGATTGTTATTAGCGGTACCCTTTGAACTGTGTAGGAGTATTATTGGAGACATCATGGTGACTTATTGTAATTGATCCGATCCGTAGTACATGGAGTCCCCCTTCCCTACTTATCTATTTTTTGTCTATGTAATTCTTTTCCGAGCATATGTATTTGTTCAGTTAACTATAGTTAATCTTATCAAATGCTTGTGATATAGTTACACCAGGTTTGGGGTTTTGTTAGACAGTTGTGGTTGTATTTATATCTTGTCCTTGGTTTTGTAATTTATGACATTGAATTGACATTTATTACATATTGTTATTTATATCATGACACAATTAATGGCTTAATAATTGGAGTTTATGATTGTTTTTGTATGTTGTCTTGTCTAGCAAGTGGGTTAGACACCATCACAACGTTTGGTGGGATTTTGGGTCATGACAAGTTGGTATTAAAGCTCTAGGTTCTAAGGGTTTCACTAATCACGAGTAGGCCTAGTAGAGTCTTCTGGATCGATACAGATACGTCAGTATCTATCTGCGAGAGGCTATATGGTTTTAGGAACTTTTGCTATTTTGATTCCTTATCGTGCAACATTATTTCGATTTTAGCTCCTTCCTACTCATTCGTACGCAATGTTGAGTATTCGATATTAGTTGTCCACGGCAGATGTGATGAAGCTAGAGATATGGCGATTCCCACATCCCCAGGGTAGAATACAATCATCGCCTTGTGGAGGGGTGTTCAATCATTTCAGCCTAGTGTTGGTGTTGCCCATAAATTCAGGGACATGTAAAGTGTATTGTGATGCTCCACGCATTGATACTCACATGGTGTTGGTGCAGAATGGTAGGGTGATTTCTTATATGTCACAACAATTAGAACCTCAAGAGAAGAATTATTCGGTTCATGATTTGGAGTTGGCAACCATCGTGCATGTACTTAAGACTTGGAGGCATTATAAATACGGAGTGTCATGGGAGGTTTATATTGGACATTGAAGTCTTCAGCAACTGTTTAAACATGAATATGTGAAATTGAGTCATATAAGAGTATGGATATTTTGGCATTTGCTCGAGCAGAGGGGATATATTTGGCTATGAATGTTTAGGCCTTGACTTATAGATTTGTGAGATTGGATATCTCTGATCATAGTAGAGTCCTTGCTTGTATGGTTGCACAATTGTCCTTGTTTGAGCACATCAGATCTCGTCGGTGTGATGATCGTCATTTTCTTGTCCTTAGAGGTACGATGTTGCAAGGTGGTGTTAAGGATGGCGTCCTTAGTGATAATGGTGTATTGCAACTTCAGGGTCGGATTTGTGTTTCTAGATTTGATGGTTTGGGGAGTTGATCCATGAGGAGGCTCATAATATGCGGTATTCCATTCATCCGGGTTCTATAAGTAGATGTCGTGATTTGGAGCAACTTTATGGACGATGAAGGTTAAGGAAGGATATTGTTGGATATGTCTGGCAGTGTTTGAATTTAGCAGTTCAGGTACAAGCATAAAAGACTGAGTGGTTTACTTCAAAAGATAGCTATACCTAAGTGGAAGTGAGAGCACGTCATTATGGGTTCTTATGGTAGGGTTGCCACGTATCTCGAGGAATTATGATGCTATTTCAGTCATTGTAGACTAATGACTAAGTCTGTGTATCTTTCTTTGGTGATGGCTTCTTACATTTAAAGAGTTCGATTGTAACGAGATAGGGTTTTGCTGGAGGTAAAACGGGAATGTGGATGCTTGATTATCATCTTGGTGTGCAATACGATCTCGAGTTTTGGAGGTGTTGGTGGATCCTTCAATTGTTCATTGATGGAATGAAGTAGATTCTTACAGCTGGTAGTAGACAGTTAACTCGAGAGGATCAATTTGTTGTATAGGGATGTATCCATGGCAAGGTCATAGAATGATTTTGATATGATGGTACATAGGCGGGCTATCTCATATGAGGAGGTTGAAGGACATATGATTTATTATAAGGTCCCTATGAAGAGTTTTACCTTCAATCGAGTGGGATGTATGCACTACAATGTGAGTCTAGATCGCTGGAGGAACATGGCATGACTGTCACGAGGCTGAGAGTGTATTTGGGCTAATGATTGGGGATGTGTTATGGTTAGTGCATCATAAGCTTATGAGATTCAACGGAGTAACATTGTGACATCATGGTAGCTAAGGAGAAACAACTATTGTAGGTTCTTGGGTAATGTGATTGTATCTTAAATCCAAGTGGGGGAGTCTACCATCGACGATTAGATCATTTGGTCATTTGGACTAAGGAATGCTTGTGGATTAGTTATGACTTGAGGAGGATTATGTTGAGCAAGAAATTTCTGGATGTGTATTATGATTCAATTTAGTGATATATGGAGGTTGTGGAATAAATCAGGTCCAATATTCTTCTATGGAGGTAGAGTGCAAAGTATAAGATTAGCTCGATTGCTTCTTTTTGGAGTATTCATGTGCTAACGAAGCAGTAGCTGTTCGACATGTTTGGCTATGCATTTGGGACTAGGTCAGAGTGGGTGACTCTTGAGAAGGTTCAAATGGGTTCAAGATTAAATATGTGGTATCTAAGGATTTTTGGATTTGTGTATGACTAAGTATTTGAGATTTATGTTGGATTATGAAAGGGAATTGGAGTATTTTTGTATCATTATTAGCTTTGTGATGCAGTGTTGAAGAGATAGAAGTAACTGCTTTGGATTCATAGAAGGTCTCTTCAGATCAGGTATTTTGGTTGAGGTACTATTGAGTGCATGAAATGGAATAAAATGGATTACATGTCTTAGGACTTCATGATTTCATGTTGGATCACTCGGGATGAGTTTTGATTGAGGTCCATAGTGCACTAGGGAATAGTAGTGTTGCCTTGAAGGCAGGTCATGCGTAATCTAAAGAAGTTGGATAAGATTTGCAGTTGCTTGGGTCAGCATGGTAATGGAAATGGTCGGGTCCTTTGGTATGATAGGGCTTTGCATGTGCCTGGTGGTAAGACTTTTGGGTTTGGTAGTCTGTGTGACTTGGTATATTTAGAGGGATTCAGTTTCGATGGTTTGGTTATGTGCAAATATGTTCTGAAGAGTTTGCGATAGTTTCGACCACTTCTTGCGGCTGATATCTTCTATGGAAATAGGAAGTTTGTTGTGTATTGTGATTTTCTCCTGAATTGAGTTAAGTGGAAGGTTTCTGATTAATGAAGTATGTGTTCTATTTGTGATTCAGATTCGATAATGGAATTCTTGTATTTTCATATAATAGCTTGATAGACGCGGTAAGCCGAGTGGAATTGAGATTGAATGAACAAGGTTGCGGTTACGTTTTATAAGGAATTTCATGAGTTCTAAATGGCATAGGAGGTTTGAGATGTTTATGTAAATTCTAGCACTATCACGTATTCTCTTGAGAAGGGTGTGTATTGCAGAAGACACATTTATTTTATTTTGTGGATGTTTTGCTAGTAATACAAGAAACGCGTGATTGATAATCGTTGATGTCCAGGTTTGCTACTTGATGCATGATATTTATGGAAGTTTTTCTCAAGATGTGATTATGTATGCATGATGTGGAAGTCACCTAAGTAGGGGAGCTAGAGATAAGACATGAAGAGTTTGTGTCCTTTAGGCTTAGCGATTGGACTCTCGTAAAGGTAGACTATTCCTTGATTGGAGTGTGGAAGTATGTTTAGGATTTGACAACTGGTTTTATGTGTCATGGATAGGGTCACTGTGGTCTTTTGGAAGACTATCTACCTACATTGGAATGATCTAAATTGGTTTGGAGGCCCATTGATAGACCTAATTAGAATGTGTATTCTACACAAGATTAGATTTGGATACTCAATACAACATTTTGTTATGGTGTGTCATCAGGTGGGGTGGATCTTATTCGCATGCAGATTTATTTCATATGTTACTCTTTTATGCTATGATGGGTTGCAAGAGGACTTGATGATTCACACGTATATTATGGTCCTATTTAGGCCTTGTGGTGATATATGAGCGAGATGGCTCTTGAGATATTTATTTGCTTATTGTACCTTAGTCATGCCTGCCTTTTGTAGAGCATTATGATATCCATCTCCCCATGGTTGTGTTATGCACTTTGCATGATTATTATTGATAAACATATGTTTGATGAGTATGAGGATTAGGGATCAGTGGGTTTTCCCATGAGGGTGTTATGTTGAATCAGGTTGCGCATCGCAACAATAAGATATTGGGCCGGATTGTATGCCACAACAGTATGGTATTGGATATGATTCCTTGTGCTTGTTTCGTGAGTTTTGTTTCTCCTTGGTGAGATGGTTCATAGTGTTATGCTTTTGCTGTTTACCTAGTAAAGTTGTTGGAGAGTTCTCTCTGGTTCTCTTTCCATTTTTGGTCATATTCCAGTTGTTGCTTGTTAGCGCATGCATGGGATCGTGTGAGGTTCTAGATGACACTAAATGTGGCATGTCAGTCGAGTAGTTTTTACTAGGTGAGACGAGGTTATTGAACATGGAATTAGTGCAATCGAAGTTCAATAATGTATTGTTTGGATGAAGAATGACATTAATCAGTTTAGAGTTTGGAAATAGTTTTTGTTGGGCAGGAAAACTCCATGACTTGTTGATTTGATGGGTGATTTTGAGTTTCTACACATTTCGTTCAACATTAGCAGTATTTCAAGGTTCGACACAGATTTTTATTTGATATGAGGTATGTCATGGATACCGGGTTTGATAACGAGTTGTTATTGTGGGCAGAAGATATGGTTATGGGCATATGAGCTATGGGGTACATCACGTGGTTACATCATGGGAGTACATTTATGATTTGATTTAACTTGTGAGGATTGGTACATTATATATGTATAAGAATCGGATCTTAGAGGGAGTTCTGGCTATCAAAATTTGGTTCTAAGGCTTATGGATTAAAGCTGAAGGAAGAATCTTTAGTCGAAATTATGTTAACAGAATTATATGGATTGTGGTGGCATATGATTACTCATGGACGTGTGTATGATGAGTTTGTACAGTTATTTGACGGCTTTGAAATGACTCTTGGCACGTTCGAGGACGAACATATGTTTAGTGGAGGAGAATATAACGACCCGACTGGTCGTTTTGAGATCTAGCATTCCTTTTGATGGTTTGAAACCTTGAGTAGCTTCATATGATGCATGATGATATTCGTGTGTGGTTGGTTTTAAATTCAAGAGGTTCAGAATTCATTTGTAAGAGTGATTCTCAATTTGAAAGTTTTAAGTTGGAAGAGTTTACCAAGGTTTGACCTTTGAATGATCTCGGAATTAGAATTTGATAGTTTTAATAGGTTCGTATGGTAATTTTAGACTTAGGCGTATGTTCCGATTTGGATTTGGAGGTTCCTAGGAGGTTTTGGCTTTATTTGCTGGAATTTGGTAATTTGAAGGTTCAGTATTATCGAACTCTGGTTGTGGTTTTGAGACCTTGTATAAGTTCACTTAGTTTATTGGAACTTGTGTGCAAAGTTTGATTGTGATCGATAATGTTTAAGTGTGATTCAGGCATGTTTGGCGAAGTTCGAATGTTTGAAACTTAAGAAAATGATTTGATCTTCAATTCTTGGTTTGATGTTATTTGCGGTGCTTCCAGCCTTTGGATAAGTTTTATTAATGTATTTGTACTTGTTGGTATGATTTGACGGGGTTCTGAGGGGCTCGAGTGTGTTTTTAGTTATTGGTTGAGAGGCTCGTTAAGGATTTGAAGTTTGACCACGTTCAATATCGGGTCAAGACGATATCTTTTCGGTGTTTTAAGTGTTGCGAGCAGGTTCGTAGCGTAGTTTATGATTGTAATGCATATATGTTTTGTGTGTGGGAAGTTCCAGATGAGTTTCAGGTGTTAAAACTAAGATTTTAAAAATACCGGTTATCAAAGATGAGTTTCGGGATCATCTAAAATCTAATTCAGATTGGGACAACTACTGTATTGTTTTACTTGTCTAGGAATTTTGTCACTTTTTTCTCACAAAATTTTGGAGCTCGGGAAGAGGCAATGTTATAGGAGATTTTTATCACTACTCTGCGGATAAATAATTTCTACTTGGATTTGATTATGTATCTTGATTCCCCATGGATTTATACACTTGGAACATGTGTTTTTGAAGAGAAATTTTGGGATTTGTCTACAATTTAAGAGAGTATTAATTGAGGATTTGGGAGTCAATTTGGACTCTGTTATGGTCACATATTTGAACTGGTAAGATTATGGATAGTCGAGATATACCCCTTGACACAGGTTTTGATCATGTGGGCCCGAATTGTTTTTGTTGACTTTTGGGGATTTGATTAAAGATTAAAATTTTACTGTTTGAAATTGATTCATATGACTTTGTTTGAAGTTATTGAGTCATATATGGCTAGATTCGAATTGTTTGGTGTTGGATTTGAATGGAAAAGTGGTTCGTTATTGATTTAAAGCTTACTAGGTGGAGGTAAGTCTCTTGTCTATCCTTGTAAGAGGGAAGTCTTCTCATAAGTGATCTATTTGCTACATTTTGCTGATTTGGAGCCACGTATATGCGAGGTGACGAGCGTATATGCGTAGCTAGATTATGACCATGTACGGTAGAATTTCTCTTCTGATTACACGTTGTTTGGACTATGTGAATTTGTTATTCATGTTTCGTTGATTCGATGACTACGCGATGACTCATAATTATGGCTTAGAAGCATGTTTAAGATTATGATTTGCGAAATTGGGCATAAATAATTATCTTGCCATGTTGAACTTTCTTATGGAGCCGTAGTCATAAAATTATCTTATTTGATTTGCGATTGATGGTTACATGGATTAATTCATTCATGTTAAAGATTATGAAAAGAAATATGAAATTTTAAAATTTTCTTTTTGAGCCATTGTGATAAATTGAGTTACATCATTTGCAAAACCATCATTTAGCTGTACGAGCTTTTATCCGCATTTTTAATTTTATATCGGGTGCCTCTTATTTATATTAGTTCATATACATATACATGAGTTGGAGAGTTGGATGTTCCGGAAATATTGAGAAATTTGGCACCAAGGACAATGTGAGTGGATATTTATTATAGATGATATTATGATTGGAACGGGTAGCGTGTCACAACGATTGATTAATGATCATTAAATATAAAATGAGCATATGCTTTGATATGGATCCATCCCCCCAGAGTCAGATAATTACCCACGTTACCTTGGGCCCTGTGAGCATAGGCACCAGGATTTGTTGTGCTTGGTTGGATATGTGGCATGTGTTAGGAACATGGATTTGTGTTGTGAGGTATTGAGAAAGGGGTCCTAAACATGCATATATGTGCATATCATAGACTCATGTAACGACCAGGTCGGTCGTTTTGTGTATTATAGCCCCGTCCCCCTATTTATTGATTCTTCTATGTTCATTTGTGGTTATGTGACTTGCCAGGGTGGTTGGATTTGTTTTGGGAAGTTCTTGGAGTGAATTTGGACACTTAGTCCCATGGTTGAAGGCTTAAGTTAGAAGAGCTGACCAGAGTTTGACATTTGTATAGAAGACATTGGAATGGTGTTTTGTGGATTTTAATAACTTTGTATGGTGATTTGGGACTTGGGCGTATGTCCAGAATTGCATTTGGAGGCTCGTAGGTTGGTTTGGTGCTTTTTGGCGAAAATTGGAATGTTGAAGGTTTGGAGGGTTGAGAGGTTTGATTGACAGTTGACTTTGTTGATATTGGGTTTGGATTTTGATTTTGGGTATTGGAATAGGACCGTTGGGTCATTTGGGACTTGTGTGCAAAATTTTAGGTCATTCGGGGTTGGTTTGATGTGTTTCGGCACATGTTTTTGAAGTTGGAAGTTCATTAGTATCATTAGGCTTGAATTGGGGTGCGATTCATGATTTTGGTGTTGTTTGATGTTATTTGAGGCTTTGAGTAGGTTCATATTGTGATTTAAGAGTTGTTGGAATATTTGGTTGGGGTCCCGGGGGCCTCAGGTGTGTTTCGGATGAGTTGTGAATCACATTTGAACTTAGATAAATTTGCTGAAGAAATTTGTCTTCTGGTGTTTTTACATATGTGGTGGGATTGGCCGCAGATGCGAAGCCGTAGGTGAGGCCTTTTGTGCGCATGTGCGAGGTTGGCCCGGCGGGGGTAATGGTCGTATATGTGCAATGATTTCCGTAGAAGCGGATGCGCTTCTACGAGGATGGGTCCGCAGAAGCAGAGTTTGGCTAGAGATGGGGAAGAGTGCAGGTACGAGGGATTTTATGCATCTGCGAGCCCGCAGATGCGGGCAAGTGAGCACAGAAGCGGTCCCGCAGGTGCGGAGAGGGGACCGCAGATGAACATGGTCGGCATTTAAGTGGTTTCCACGGAGCTCCGAATGCCAGAATCGCTGGGCATAAGGTTTTAAACGAGGGTTTGGTCATTTTTCTCATAGTTGGAATTCTTGGAGCTTTGTTGGAGGCGATTTTTGAGCGGTTTGTTTCTACAATTTGAGAGGTAGGTGAAGTTTAATCACTTTTGATGATATATAATGATTACCCATTGATTATTATACCTAATTTATGTGAATTTAAGGTGAAATTTGGGGATTTTAGACTATGTTATTAGAGAGTGAGATTTGACAATTTGAAGGTTGATTTATAGTTGGACTTGGATGAAATTAGTATTGTTAGACTCATAATTGAATGAGTGTTCAAAATTTGGGAGTTTTTTTTCGTTTCGAGGTACAGGCCCGGGTTGAATTTTTGGGTTGACTTTTTAATTTTGGTTAAAGATCTTAGCTTTATCATTTGGATTCAGCTCTTATGGCTTTTATTGATTATATTAAGTTAATTTGGCTAGATTTGGATCATTCGGAGGTTGATTCGTGAGGGAAGGGCTTCTTAGAGTACTGATTTGACTTGCTTAAGGTAAGTATCTTACCAAAACTTGGTTGAGGCACTAGTTGTCTGAGTTATTTGTGATAACTACGTGCTATGGGTACACATATGTGTGGGGGTTGAGTCCATTTGCATGCACCTGGATAATAATCCATGCTCGGGGTAGTGCTTAGGCTATGACATGCCTTGAATTGATTGTTAAGCTCTAAGCTGTGATATTTCTCATTGTTGTAACCCTCTTGTGAGATATTTGATCCATGTTATGAGATTACATAGAGTCTAATCTCTTTAGTGAACTTGATATTGGTTATTTTTGTGATGAAATTGCCGATTTGATCTATGATAGCACACTTTGCACATGTATACACTTTATCATGTTACTAATACCAGTCAAGGAGTATGAAATATGATATTCATTGATCATATACATGTGTTCTAGTATATTGGCTTATGTGTGATGTGATTTGGACTGGATGTCTATGACCACGCTGGGTGGATTATGTTGTTATGCTTGTGACCACGCTGAGTGGATTGTGTTGTTATGCGTGTTACCACGCCATGTGGATTGTGTTGTTATGCTTGTGACCACGCCGGGCGGATTGTGATATAGCATGTGACTATGTCAGGCGAATTATGATAATAAGCTTGTGACCATGCCAGACGGATTATGATAATGAGCCTGTGACCATGTCGAGCCTATAACACATTGAATTGTCCGTTCTGTGTGTGGGTATGGATCCATACCCCTCTGTAGAGCCTCTTATGTTTAACTCTTGATTGTGTACACGCGGATTCAAGGAAAAATGATCAGTGGTTTGGTACTGATATGGAAAAGTTGAGGAAAATCTGGCTAGTGTTGTTGGTTATTGTATTTCATCTTTACTTGCAATTTCCATGATTATTTTGCCTGATTTACTTGCACATCATCTTTAAATGCTGGATTATTGGCTGAGCAAAGTACCTGATGAACTGTGTACACCGAGATTGTCCTTTCTATGCTTTATGACTTGAGCATGTTATTCTTCTGTACTTGTTGAATTTATGAGTTGTATAGGTTATATTGAGTATCATTTATAATTCTTGCTGCTTTTACCTTGCCGAGGTTAGTTATGATACTTCATGAGTACATGGGGCCGGTTATACTCATGCTGCACTCTGCACTTAATTGTGCAAATCCAGGTGTCAGATCCAGTCATCAGTAGTGGAGTTGCGTGTTGAGCTGATCATTGAGAGATGAGGTAGAGCTGTATTCTCGACCACAGTCTTGGCCTCTCTCTTCTTATGTACTATTGTCTTTATTTCAGACAATATTATATTTGGTCATTTCAGACTTGTATTCCCTTATTAGATCTCATGACTCTGTATTTACTAGTTCTGGGGGATTTATCATGTATTGGTACTGTTATGCTATGTGAAGGATTTAGACTTATGTTATTTCTATCATTTAAGCTATTATGGTTCATTATTGTTATGTCCGGCTTGCCTAGCAAGTGTGTTAGGCGTCATCACGAATGGTTAGGGTTTTGGGATCGTGACAAGTTAGTAGCAGAGCCCTAGGTTCATAGGTATTATGGGTCATGAACAAGTTTAGTAGAGTCTTGAGGATCGATACAGAGATGTCTGTACTTATCTTCAAGAGGCTATCGAACTGTTAGGAAACTTCACTTTCCTGCATTCTTGTCACAGGATTTGTTATTTTTGAAGTTTGAACCTTTACTTTTCTATTCTCACACAGATAGTAAGGACACATACAACTGGATCAGGCGCACGGGAACCAATACAACCAGTTAGGGCCACGAGAGGTCGGGGCCGAGGTAGGGCTCGCACTACAGCTAGAGCAACACTTGTAGAGCCACTAGTCACTCCGGTGGAGGAGCAGGTTCCGGATACTGTTGAGCTGGTGGGACCATCTCAAACAACAGCGGTACCTATTGTTATACCTGGTCTTTAGGAGGTCTTGGCTCAGATTTTGAGTTTGTGCATGAGCTTAGCTCAAGCAGTTACGATACCAGTTGCACGAACTTAGCTCCGACGGTTATGATATCAGTGGTCCACCTATGATTGATGACGAGTAGAAGAGGTTGGAGTGGTTTGAGAGACTTAAGCCTCCAGAGTTCAGCGGAGGGGAGTCAGAGGATGCTCAGGATTTTCCAGACTGGTCTCAGCGGATTCTTCGCACATCAGGTATTTTGGGGTTGCATTTACTACTTTTCAACTGATATGGGAAGTTTACAGGTGGTGGCAGGCTCATGAGTTGAGAAGGCCAGTTGGCGCAGTTCCACTTACATAACATGAGTTCGGAGTTCTCTTCTTAGAGAAGTTTGTTACACATACTCGGAAAGAGGTGTTGTGTAGGGAGTTTGAGCATCTACGCCAGGAGGGTATGACTGTGACCTAGTACGAGATAAGATAGGGAGAAGATTAGGAACTATGGTTTGTGTTACAATATGGCTCAAGAGGTTGCGACAAATACTAGGTTTGACCAGGTGGTCGAGATTGCTAGACGTTTGGAGCAGGTACGCAGGTTGGAGCTTGAGGAGCGAGTGGCCAAGAGGCCTCGTGGTTTAGGTGGTTTCAGAAGTGTCTTATCTGGAGGCCATTCCCATTACAACATGGGTAGTCCTTCTAGACCTGTTCATGCAGCTCATCATGTTCCTCGGGGCTCTTCAGCTAACCTCAATTTCTATAGTGCACGCGCAACTCAGTCATCATTCAGTGCGCTGTCGGCACCGAGCTCTTTCCATGCTCCATATGCTCAGGTTTCCACAGGCAGTTCTTCGTTCTATCAGGGTCAACAACCTTATAGGCAGGGTTGTTATGAGTGTTGAGACTTGAGTCATCTCAAGAGGAATTATCCCACACTGTTGAGTAGGGTCCCAAAATAGAGCTATCAACCTTTGGTGCCAACACCAATAGCTACACCACCTGCACAGCCAACTCGGGATGGGGTTCAGTCATCACGAGGTTGCCCTAGAGGGGGAGGCCATTCATGCTGTAGTCAGGCCTGTTTCTATGCATTTCTTGCCATGCCAGAGGCGGTTGCTTTTGACACCATGATTACAGGTATTGTTTCCATGTGCCACAGATGATTCAGTATTTATTAACCCCGATTCTACTTATTCATATATGCCATCATACTTTGCTCGTTATTTGGATATGTCCCATGATTCTTCAGTTATGCCTTTTCATGTATCTATGCTGGTGGGTGACTCTATTATTGTGGAACGTGTGTATCGGTCGTGTGTGGTGACTATTGAGGGTTGTGAGATGAGAGTTGATCTTTTACTTCTTAGCATGGTTGATTTTAATGTGATTTTGGGCATAGATTTGTTGTCTCCATGACACGCTATTCTTGATTGTCACGCTATTCTTGATTGTCACGCTAAGACCGTGACATTGGTGATGTCGGGATTGCCTAGGGCTGAGTGGAGAGGTTCCCTAGATTATGTTCCGAGTAGGGTAATTTCATGCTTGAAGGCTCAACGGATGGTGGAGAAGGGATGTCTGGCGTACTTGGCCTTTATGAGGGATGTTAGTGCTGATACTTCTACCATTGAATCAGTTCCGATAGTGAGAGACTTTCAAGATGTGTTTCCAGTAGACCTACCGGGCATGGAACCCGACATGGACATTGATTTTGGTATTGATCTGGTGTCGAGCACTCAGCCCGTCTCTATTTCACCGTATTGTATGGCACTTATAGAGTCGAAGAATTAAATTCAGGAGTTGCTCGATAAGGGCTTCGTTAGGCCCAATGTGTCGCCTTGGGATGCACCGATTTTATTTGTTAAGAAGAAGGATATTACTATGAGGATATGTATTGACTACAAGCATCTGAACAAGGTTACAGTTAAGAACAAGTACCCACTACCGCGCATTGATGACTTATTTGATCAACATCAGGGTGATAGAGTGTTCTCGAAAATTGATTTGAGGTTGGGGTATCATTAGTTGATGATCCGGGATTCAGACATTCCGAAGACGGGTTTCAGGACCTGCAATAGTCACTTTGAATTTTTGGTGATGTCTTTTGGGCTGACCAATGCCCCAATAGCCTTTATGCCCTTGATGAATAGTGTGTTTCAGCCGTATCTCGATTCTTTTGTCATCATGTTCATTGACAATATATTGGTATATTTACGTAGCCAGGAGGATCATTAGCAACATTTGAGAATTGTACTTCAGACTTTGAGGGAGAAGAAGGTATATGCTAAATTCTCCAAGTATGTGTTTTGGCTTGACTAGGTGGCATTTTTGGGAACATGGTGTCCAGTGAGGGGATTAAGGTAGATCCAAAGAAGATTGAGGCTATTCAGAGTAGGACCAGACCATCTTCTACTACTGAGATCCGAAGTTTCCTTGGTTTTGCTGGTTATTATTGCCGTTTTATGGAGGGTTTCTCGTCCATTATTGCACCTTTGACTAGATTGACCCAGAAGGGTGCCCCATTTAGATGGTTTGAATAGTGTGAGGAGAGCTTTCATAATCTGAAGACTTCTTTGACTACAACTCCATTTCTGGTTTTATCTTCAAGATCGGGTTCTTACACGGTCTATTGTGATGTTTCTTATTGGCATTAGACGTGTGTTGATGCAGGAAGGTGGAGTTATTGCTTTTGCTTCACCGTCAGTTGAAGCCCCAGGAGAAGAACTACCTTGACACGCATTGAAGATTTGGAGGCATTATCTTTACGGCATGTCATATGAGGTATTCACAGATCATAGGAGTCTCCAACACTTATTCAAGCAAAAGGATCTGAACTTAAGGCAACAAATGTAGTTAGAGCTACTAAAGGACTATGATGTCGCCATTCTTTATCACCCGGGAAAGGCCAATATAGTGGCCGATGCCTTGAGTAGGAAGGCTGAGAGTATGTAGAGTCTTGCTTATATTTCAACTACGGAGAGACCGTTAACATTGGATGTTCAGTCTTTGGCCAATTGGTTCGTGAGGTTGGATACATAGGATCCCAACAGAGTTCTAGCTTGCGTGGTTTCACAGTCTTCTTTGTGGGAGTGCATCCAGGTATGTCAATATGATGATCCCCATTTACGTGACCTGAAGGAGATGGTGCATCACAATAATGCTAAAGAAGTTTACTATTGGAGATGATGCGGTATTGAGGATGCAAGGTCGTATTTGTGTTCGAAATGTGGATGGGTTACATGAGCTGATTCTTGAGGAGGCCCATAGTTCATGGTATTCCATTCATCTGGGTGTCGTGTAGATGTAAAAGGATTTGAGGCAGCACTATTGGTAGCGGAGGATGAAGAAAGATATTATTGAGTTCGTTGCTCGGTATTTGAACTGTCAGTAGGTGAAGTACGAGCATCAGAGACCCGGTGGTTTGCTTCAAAGGCTTGACATTCCAGAGTGGAAGTGGGAGCATATCACGATGGATTTTGTAGTTGGGATTTCATGGACATTGAAGAAATTTGATGCAGTATGGGTTATTATGGATAGACTGACCAAGTCTGCATATTTCATTCCAGTTGAGACTACCTACTCTTCATAGCAGCTGGCTCGGATTTACAGTCGTGAGATTGTTCCGCTTCATGGTGTGCCCATTTTTATTATCTTGGATCGAGTCACTCAATTCACATTACAATTTTGTACATCGGTACAATGAGAGTTTGAGCACACGAGTAACGTTGAGTACAATATTTCATCCCCAGACGGACGAACAGTCCGAGCGCACTATTCAGATCTTGGAGGACATGTTATGTGCCTGTGTTATTGATTTTGGGGATTCATGGGATCAGTTTCTTATGTTAGAAAAGTTCGCCTACAAAAACAACTTTCAATTGAGTATCCAGATAGCTCCTTAAGAGGCTTTATATGAGAGGAGATGTCATTCTTCATTTGGTTTGTTTGAGCCTGGGGAGGCATGGTTGTTGGGCACTAATTTGGTCTGTGATGCTTTGGAGAAGGTAAAGTTGATCCAGAAGCGGCTCCGTATAGCACAATCCTGGCAGAAAGTTTGTGATGTTGCATATATGATGGGTGAGAAGCTTTTGCTCAGAGTTTTTCCCATGAAGGGTGTGATGAGGTTCGGGAAGAAGGGCAAGTTGAGCCCTAGGTATATAGGTCCTTTTAGGTGCGTGATAGAGTTGGAAAGGTGGCCTATAGACTTACATCTCCACCTAGCCTTTTGGGTGTTCACTCAGTGTTTCATATTTTGATGCTCCGGAAGTATTAGGGTGATCCGTTACATGTTTTGGACTTCAACACTGTGCAACTAGATAGGGATCTGACTTATGATGTGGAACTAGTGGTCATTTTGGATCGGCATGTTAGAAAGTTGAGGTCGAAGAATATAGTATCAGTGAAAGTTCATTGGAGGGGTCAGTAGTCAAAGAGGCTACACGGGAGACCGAGTAAGAGATGCAGAGTAGATATCCACACCTATTTTAGACTCAAGGTATGATTCTAGACCCGTTTGAGGATGAATATTTGTTTAAGAGGGGGAGATGTAATGACTCAACCGGTCGATTCGTGTATTTTAGCCCAATCCCCTATATTTATTGCTTCTTCTATGTTAATTTGTGGTTATGTGACTTGCCAGGGTGGTTGGATTGGTTTCGGGAAGGTCTTGGAGTAAATTGGGACACTTCGTCTCAAGGTTGAAGGCTTAAATTGGAAGAGTTGACCGGTGTTTAAATTTTATGTAGACGACTCTCGAATGGTATTTTGAGGATTCCAATCGATTTGTACGGTAATTTTGGACTTGGACATATGTCCAAAAATAGATTTGGAGACCCGTAGATTAGTTTGGTGCTTTTTGGCGAAAGTGGAAAAGTTGAATGTTTGGAGGGTTGAGAGGTTTGACCGCGAGTTCACTTTGTTGATATCAGTTTCGGATTTTGGTTCTGAGAGTTGGAATAGGACCGTTGTGCTATTTGCGACTTGTGGGCCAAATATTAGGTCATTCCAGGTTGGTTTGATGTGTTTTGGCACGAGTTTTTCACGTAGGAAGTTCATTAGTTTCATTAGGGTACAATACGTAATTTTTGTGTTGTTTAATATGATTAGAGGCTTTGAGTAGGTTCGTATTGTGATATAGGAATTGTTAGAATTTTTGGTTGGGGTCCCAGGAGCTTCGGGTGTGTTTCAGATGAGTTGCAGTTCATATTTGGACTTAGAGGAATTTGCTGAAGAAATCTGTCTTCTAGTGTTTTCGCACCTGCCGTGGGATAGGCCGTAGATGCAGAGCCGCATGTGCGGTCTTTTTTACGCAGGTGCGAGGTTGATCTGCCTGGGGAATCATCATAGATACGCAAAGATTTCCACAAAAGAGGATGCGCTTCTGCGAGGATGGGTCCGCAGAAGCAGAATTTTGCTAGATCTACGGAAGAGCGCTTGTGTGAGGGATTTTACGCATCTGCAAGCCCGCAGATGCGGGCAAGTGAGGGCAAAAGCAAAGTATGGATGGAGGCCTGGGAGTCCGCAGATGCGGAAGGTTAGTCGTAGAAGCGGTCCCGTAGGTGCGGAGAGGGGGCCGCAGATGTGCATGGTCAGGATTTAACTGGTTTCCGTAGATGCGGGATTTTGACCGCAAAAGCGGCATCGCAGGTGCGACTGAGGGAGCCACAGATGCTGGAATCATTGGGTAGAAGGTTTTAAATGAGGGTTTTGTCATTTTTCTCATAGTTGAAATTTTGGAGCTCGGTTGGAGACAATTTTTGAGAGGTTGTTTGCAACAATTGGAGAGGTAAGTAAAGTTTAATCACTTTTGATGATATATATATTGATTACCCATTGATTATTACACCTAGTTTATGTGTATTTAAGGTGAAATGTGGGAATTTTAGACAATGTTTTTGGAGAGTGAGATTTGACGATTTGAAGGTCGATTTGTGGTTGGAATTGGATGAAGTTATTATGGTTGGACTCGTAATTGAATGGGTTTTTGGCATTTGTGAGTTTTGTCTTGTTCCGAGGTGCGGGCCCGAGGTTGACCTTTTTATTTTGGTTAAAGATCTTAGTTTTATCATTTGGATTCAGTTCGTATGACTTTTATTGATAAGTTAATTTGGCTAGATTCGGATCGTCCGTAGGTTGATTTGCGAGGGAAGGGCTTCTTCGAGTACTGATTTGGCTTGCTTGAGGTAAGTATCTTACCTAAACTTGGTTAAGGCACTATTTTTTGAGTTATTTGTGATAGCTACGTGTTATGGGTGCGCATATGTGTTGGGGTTGAGCCCATGTGCGAGCATCGGGTAATTATCCATGCTCGGGTTAGTGCTTAGGCTATGACATGCCTTGAATGTATTGTTAAGCTTTAAGCTGTTATGTTTCTCATTGTTGTAACCCTCTTGTGAGCTATATGATCCATGTTATGAGATTACATAGAGGCTAATCTCTTTATTGAACTTGATATTTGTTATTTTCGTGATGAAATTTCCGATTTGAGATATGATAGCACACTTTGCACATGCATACAGTTTAGCATGTCACTTATACCAGTCCTGGAGCATGAAATTTGATATTCATTGATCATATACATGTGTTCTTGTATATTGGTCTATGTGATATGATTTGGTTCGGATGTCTTTGACCACGCCGGGCGGATTGTGTTGTTACGCCTATGACCACGCCAGTCAGATTGTGTCTTTATGCCAGTGACAACACAGGGAGGATTGTGTTTCTACACCAGTGATCAAGCCGGGCAGATTATGATATAGCGTGTTACCATGCCAGACAAATTATGAGTTTGTGACCACGCCGAGCTGATAGCACGTTGAATTGTCTATGCTACATGTGGATATGGATCCATGCCCATAAGGTCACCCTCTCATGTTTCTCTCTTGATGTTGTACATGTGGATTTTAGGAAAACTAATCAGTGATTTGGTACAGATATGGAAATGTTGAGGAAAATCTGGCCAGTGTTGTTGGTTATTGTATTTCATATTTACTTGCAATTTCCATGATTATTTACCTAATTTACTTGCACATCATCTTTATATGCTAGATTATTCGCTGAGCAGAGTACCTGATGAACTGTGCACACCAGGATTGTCCTTTATGTGCTTTATGACTTGACCATGTTATTGTTCTGTACTTGTCGAATTTATGAATTGTACAGGTTATAACGAGTATCATTTATAATTCTTTCTACTATTACCTCGCCGAGGTTAGTTATGATACTTTTTGAGTACATAGGGTCAGTTGTACTCATGCTATACTCTCCACTTACTTTTTCAGATCCAGGTGTCAGACCCGGTCATCAGTAGCGGAGTTGCTTGTTGAGCTGATCATCGAGAGACAATGTAGAGCTGCATTCTCGACCACTGTCTTGGCGTCTCTCTTCTTATGTATTCTTGTCTTTATTTCAGAAACTATTATATTTCTTCATTTTAGATTTATATTCCTGTATTAGATCTCATGACTCTGTATTTACCAGTTCTGGGGGGATTTATCATGTATTGGTATTGTTATGCTATATTAAGGATTTAGACTTATATTATTTATGCTATCGTGGATCATTATTGTTATGTCCGGCTTGCCTACTAAGTGTGTTAGGCACCATTACGACTGGTTAGGGTTTTTGGGCTGTGACAACTCATGCATCAGGTTTAGATAAATGTGGATGATATGTATCATGTCTTGATGCGAGGATTGAGGTATTTGACACCTGATTTAATTTCCTAATATCTCTGAAGCCCGCCTAAATTTCCATATGAACTGTGTATCTAGCTTTCATATCTTATTTTATGATATCATATCTTATCTCGTATCTGATTCATATTTTATTTGATTATTAGATTGCTAGTAAGTGTCAGTATCGATCCCTCGCCACTACTTCTTCGAGTCTAGACTTGATACTTATTGAGTACCGTGGTTATGTACTTACACTACACTTATGCATATCTGGTGCAGGTTCTGAGCCCGGTATTAGTAGTTCCTTTTGAGCTGAGTGGCAATATTATTGGAGATTTCGTGGTGAGTTATGGTACTTGATCTGATCCGCAGCACATGGAGTCCACCTTCCTTACTTATCTACTTTCTGTCTATGTATTCCTTTTTTAGACATATGTATTTGTTCAATTGACTCTAGTTACTCTTATTAGATGCTCGTGATATAGTGATACCAGGTTTTAGGCATTTGTTAGACAGTTGTGGTCGTATTTAGACCTTGTCCTTGATTTTATAATTTATGATATTGAATTAACATTTATTTCACATTGTTATTTATATCATGACACAATTAATGGCTTAATAATCAGATTTTATGCTTGTTGTCGTATGTTGGCTTGCCTAACAAGCAGGTTAAGCGCTATCATGGCCTTTGGTGGGATGTTGGGTCGTGACATTGTACGACTACGTGAACCTTTTGAATCATTTGAGCATGATAATCGTTATTGTATGGCGTGCCCACATAATATGTGTTATAGTCGTACACTTCGCACATGCATACACCTTAGCATGCTATTTTCCTCGGTCCATGAGTATGTGATTTGATATCTATTGTTCATCATGTTTTCTTATATATGCTTTTTGTGATATGGACTGGTTTGACAACACGTGAACGGTCCGTACGGGATGAGTTATTATAGCATGTGAGTTTTTTGTGTAGTTGTTATGATTATTGCATGCGATTTGTCCATGCAGCATGTGGATAAAGATACATCCCTCTTAGGGTTGTCCGCTCATGTTTCTCCTTGATGACAGACATGTGAATTATGGAAACTGGTTAGTGTTTGGGCTTTGCATATCTTCTATATATGCAACTCCTTGGATGTATACATGATTTGTTTACCGCATATCGTCTCTATATGCTATTTTCGGAATGTATACATACCTTTCTATAAATATCTTCTCTATATACTGCATTACTTGGTATAATGCATCATGGTACATATCTTCTCTATATGTCAACTTGTGTATTTTGACTTGTTATTTATGCATATTTTCTCTACATGCAACTGTTTACGGATTCTTTGATATCAAATGCATATCTTTTCTATAGGTTGAATTCTTAATTATTTTAAAGTGCTTGGGCATATCTTCTCTATGTGCAACATGGGCCTTACCTGTGCTTCATGCTTAGATTTCGGGTGTACATATATATTCATGAACTGTACAAGTTTGATAAGTGAGTATTATTGGCCACTCTCACTAGTACCACATTGAGGTTAATCATTATACTTACTGAATAGATGAGGTCGGTTGTACTCATACTACACTCTGCACTTAATTATGTAGATTGAGAAGTTTGACCCAGCTGAGAATTGAGAGTTATTGCTGTCGCGGTTGAAACCCCAAGTAGAGTTGAGTTTTGATCATAGTCCTTGTCAACTCCTTCTATCTTTCATTACTGTTATTGTTTCATACAACTTATTGTCATAGCAGACTTGTATTCATATATTAGATCTCATGAATCAGTGTTACCAGTTTTTGGGGATTTGTTGTATTGATTTAGTATTTATATATGGTTATTCGGCTTCCAGACTCATTCATTCTTTATCTGTTATGATTTGTGAAATATTTTATGATTGGCCTGCCTAGCAAGTGGAGGTTAAGCGTCATTACGACATGTGGTGATTTTGGATCGTGACAACTTATTTGCCAACTAAATATAGATGATTGTTAAATGTTGCTTTACGATGCTATTTACAAACGTTAAAATTATAAATAGGTTCATTTTATTTTCTAGTGTTTGCGAGCATGATGAATTTACTTTATTCACAATTGAAATAAATAAAGACAAAAAATTATATATTTAAAAACTCAATAAAGGAGACGAAGCATCTCCTTATATGGAAGAATACCTAGCCTAACCTTCTTTAAAGCCATTTCCGGCTTTCAATGGGTCTGACTAGCCAAAAAGTTTGAATTTCCTTTTAGAATGAGAAAACTAGGTCGAGATAGTTCTACTTATACTTATCAATCTAGGAAGTAGAAATCTAATTTTAAGTAGGATAGTCTAAATGAACATTTATTTCTTTTCATCAAATTTGTATCTTTTAGATATAATAGTCTCTATGCACAAGTCTCGCATAAAATAAATTTATATTATTTTATTAAAAAAATATTTTAAATAACAAAATTTTAACGGAATAAATATTTTTAAAACATTTAATGAAGTTATAGAATAAAAATTAAAACATCGTAAAGAAGTACTTCCGTGTCATGATGGTTGTACATATTTATTTCGATAGGATATTATTTCAAGTTACTATATAGTAGAACATGATAAAAGGAGAACAATGTGATACCAATAATAGATAGGATTATTAATATATAGTATCAATGCATATCTTCATACACAATTTTTTTACCATTTACAGAACGGATAATTAATTTATTAGAAACACATGTCACGGCCCAAAATTCTATCAATGTCGTGATGACACCTAATATGTCCGCTAGGTAAGACAAACAATATAAGTTACTAATAAAATAAGAAATCCTCAATATATTACTAAAACTATAACACAATTTAATATACAACTACCTCACGTACTGGTAGTACAAGTCCTGAGTCACTATGATTTGGATTTACAAAGTTGGAAAAATGAATAATACAATATATGTTTGGAAATTACATAAACAGAAATAAAATCCTAAGCTACAAGGAACAACAAGTAGCATGAATCAGATTTGCTGCTACATCTCCAATGCAAGTTCCGTCTTCCAGGTACTTAGCTCCAAAATTTGCATGCCCGTGCAAAAGTGTAGTATGGGTACAATCGACCACATGTACTCAGTAAGTATCTTGATTAACCTCAGAGAAGTAGTGACGAGGTTTTTAAGTCAAAAGATACTTACTTGTCAAATAACCTGTGCAATATATCAAAGTATGGCAATAGGAAATAAAGCAGAAGACGATATCTATAATCTAAACGGAACAAGTGAAAACAATTTGATACAAATAAGAGCTCAGCTTCAATAACAAATCATTAAATAGAATCGTACACATATGGCACCTCGTGCCCGCATCAATACTCACCCTCGCACAGAAAACACCTCATGCTACAACACATGTTACACCTGCACGGCAAAGACTTCATGCCACATTATAATTCGATTCCGTATCAATTGCTAAATAACACGTTCAAGAGAACTTTTCAAGAATCAATTATAGTAATACGTGATGGAAAGTTCCTCATATCATCAATCCTGTATGCTACCAATAACTTAAATGATATGAGATAACAACTCTACGCAGGTAAAATCCATCTTGGCAACCAAATAATCAAGTGGTAACAAAGGCATAGATTAGCATGTTAGAAACAATTCATGTAACGAACCGATCGGTCATTTTGTGTAATTGCGCCCCATTTCTCTTTTTGATTCTTCACACATGTGTATTTGTGATTTTTGACTTGCGGGATCGGTTAGTTCGTTCCGAAAAACTTTCGGGTCGGTTTAGACCCTTGATTCTTGACTTGGAGGGTTAAATTAGAAAATATTGACCATACTTTGAGTTTTATGAAAACAACCTTGGAACTGTATTTTGATGGCTCTGATAGCTTCATATCGTCAATTTGGCTTGGGCGTATGCCCAGAATTGATTTCGGAAGTCCGTAAGTTGATTTGTGTTAATTTGTCAAAATTTGACAATTTGAAGTTGAAATATTTGACCGTAGGTTGACTTTTAGCTATCGATCTAGGAATTTGATTTTATGACTTGAAATAGGTCCGTTATGGTATTTAGAACTTGTCTGCAAAATTTGGCATCATTTGAAGTTGATTTGATAGGATTCGGACATTTAGTTGTAACTTTAGAAATTCTTGAACTTTACTTTGAAATTCATGTGTTTAGTGTTCGATTCGTAGTTTTGGATGTTATTTTTGTATTTTGATCACACGGGTGAGTTCGTATGATATTTTTATACTTGTGTGAATATTTGGTTTGGAGATCCGAGGGCTCGGATGAGTTCCGAACATGTATCAGGATGGTTTGAACTTAAAAAAAGAGATGCTGGTGTGCTACTGTTACACCCTATATTTTCGTACGTAACAATGCGTCGTAAGCAAACTAATGTAGGTCCAAAAATGAGATAATATTTAAAAGTATATAAAGTAAGTTAATAATGTTACCTCTGAGGTCACAAATATTGAAGATCATGAACAACAAGTACAAAGAGGGTTGGACAGTTCAGAAGCTAAAGCAATTGAGTAAAACAATGTTTCGTCGAAAGTCGACAAGTTGGGAATGTTATAACATGTACCTTTGGGGTGAGACTAGGGTGATTAACATGCTAAGGAGATTATGTTATGATTTATATTAGTCGTATGACATCCGTTTGTTATGTTTTGAAGTCAAGAGAGTTGTGGAATAAAAGTCGATGAAAGTCATCACAAGTTACATTCATAAGTTTTACTGAAACTTTGGGTCAAATGTAACTGCGATTTTCTCCCAATATACTTAGGGTTATGGGGTGTTCCACCCATAAAATTAAATATCTATGAGTCTATTTTCCAACGCATTTAACTGTTTGACAATACGACATCAGAGTAGAGAGATATGGGCATTTTTGCAACACTGCGCAAGCTGCTAGGTGACAAGTAGGTGTGTCACCTACTTGCTTAAATGAAAGCCCAAAAATGGGCCATTTCGGGTCGTCCAAAGAGGCCTTTTAAGGGCCTATTTTCTTCATATATTAGACTTAAAATAGAGCATAATAACCAGACATAAGCTCTGCAAAGAATCCTCCCAAAAATTTCCCACAAACCCTAATTGATTTTATCTCCCTTTCAAGTTCCAATTGGAGGTAAAACTTAGAGTTCGAAGAACCAAGCTAGGAGCTGAGTTATCCAACAAATAAGGTGAGTTTACTGATCTCTTTCATCCATTTTTTCTGCTGTAAATTCATGGTAAGTCGTTCTATACTTGTAAGAACTCACGGGACGGTGATCGGAAGCCGTGAGTTCGAGTTATTCACTTGTAGCGGACTGTTTTGTGGACTGTTTTGTGTTGCTGTTGGGCTGCGTGTTTTACTACTATTTTGTGGAGTTTTGGAGGAGGAAGGGGGTTTATAAACACCATATAAATGTAGGGTGGTTGGCTGGTCGTTCGTCATAACATTTTCGGGTCGTTTGACACTACTACGGTGGTCGTTTTGTGTACGATGAGATTGGGGTGTGTTGGGCTGTTTTGTAGTATTTGATGGTGTATATAGGGCTGGAAAATGATGTATATATGTTGTTATTGTTCTGTTCTTGTATTGTTGGTGTTATCTTGAATTTGGAGGAAGGGCATATTATAGGGGAGATGCAGCCCGTTTTAATACAAAATAGGTTTGTCGTTCGTTGTGCGATAGTTGTACCTTTCGTAACTTAACGATAGTATTATTATCATTCTTGTAGATTAAGGTGTGAAGCGGTGAGTTCAACTTGGTGATTGGAAAGATTGTGATAAGGTATGTTATGGCTAAGACTTCCTTCATTTTGGCATGATCTCGTAGCTACATGTGTTAATAATGAGACAAAAAGAGAAGTTCATATTCATGAATTTATTCACACTATTCTAGTCTCATAAGTTACAATATTATTCCTTATCGAGATTCTATATTCAATTTAGTATTGTCTTCTTCCAGTCAAGAGAGCAACAAGCCTATATATACAGTATTACAGTATTTTCATTACCATCGAGCTATAATCGATGGGCAGGCCCCTATTGGGCAACCTCTGATCAGATGGAAAGTTATATACCGAGCCTACTGTGGCCGAGCGCCTATGAGCGAGCCCAGCATGGTCGAGATACATAGCCTAGTATGGCCGAGCGCCTATGAGCGAGCCTACTATGGCAGAGCAGTTATATATACCGAGCCTTATAAGGCCGTAAAATTATTTTACTTACTATATTGAAGGAGTTGAGTCAGTATCAGCAGGTAAGTATATCTCCAGATCATCTTTGACTCCCAGTTAATTTCAGTTATCATATTATTAGTTCAGTTTCAGATTTCAGTTATTTTATTGCCTTACATACTCGGTACATTATTTTGTACTGACGTCCCTTTTTTGGGGGCGCTGCATTTCATGCGTGCAGGTTCAGACAGACAGACGGGTAGACCTCCTCAGTAGGTGTTTCCCGAGTTCCGCCTGATCGGTAAGCTCCACATCTTTCGGAGTTGCCAGGTCTAGAGTTTTGTGTACATCTTATGTATATCTGTATATATGTTATGGGTAGGTCGGGGCCCTGTTCCGATCACAGTACATCTATCAGTAGAGGCTTGTAGGCATATCCTGTTGGTTAGTGCAGTATGTTGGGTTTGTATAAATTGGTGGTTTGTCAACTGTAGTAGCTATGACGGCCTTGTCGGCCTAGCTTTATATTGATATTTAGTTAGCGCTAGTTTCCATTCAGTTTTATATTTTGCTTCGCAAATTGTCTTGCAAGGTGGCCCCATGGCCAAAGTATGACATTAAGTGTTCAGAGTCCCTTAGTCGCAATTTGGTACGCCAGGTTAGGTGAGGCACCGGGTGCTTGTCTCGCTCCTAGGTTCGGGGCGTGACAAACTTGGTATCAGAGCAGTTCTGTCCTAGGGAGTCTACAAGCCGTGTCTAGTAGGGTCTTGTTTATAGATGTGTTGTGCACCACATTATTTAAGCAGGGCACTACAGGGCATTTAGGAGTTGGTTACACTTCTTTGAAATCTAAATCGTGCTATAGAACTGAGTTATAGGAAATTTGAATTAAACTTATGTGTTGGTGTTTGCATGCACAGATGACGGTGACTAGGAAGACTACGGCTAGCCAGAGGAGAGATACAGTAGTAGGTGAGGGGACCAGCAGGGTACCCCCTGTAGATGGGGCCCAGTCTGAGGCTCAAGGGAGACCCCTACTCAGCCATTACCGGCTCCTCCACCAACTACGGAGATTCCTAGGGAAACCGCACATCCAGTTCCCCTCCACTTCCATCAGATCAGGACTTAAGGAGTGCGGTGCATTTGTTGACACAGTTGGTAGCTGCCCAGCAACATGCTAGGGCATCAGCTAGTGCAGGAATTTCTGAGGGGTCTGGGAGTCCCCCAGAGTTCACGGGGACAGATAAGAGGGATGACCCGCAGGATTTCATAGATCAGCTTCACAGGATCTTTCGTGTTATGCATGCCACGGAGAAAGAGGCAGTTGAGCTAGCAGCTTTTCGACTCCGAGATATAGCCATCCTTTGGTATGAGGGATGGGAGAGGTCCAGGGGACGTGATACACCTCCAGCTATTTGGGAGAATTTTTCAGATGCTTTCCTTGACCAGTACTTACCGCGGGAGATCCGACAGGCTCGAGTCGATCAGTTTCTAGCCCTCAAGCAGGGTAATATGAGTGTTCGAGAGTATAGTCTCCGTTTTGACTCATTGGCCAGATATGCACCATCCATAGTTTCTACTATGCGGGACAGGATTCATAGGTTTATAGCAGGGTTAGCCCCAGAGTTAACCGAGGCATGTGCCACCGCTGCATTGCAGGATAGTATGGATATCTCCCGGATTCAGGCATTCGCCCAGAATATAGAAAGGGGTAGGCATCGGCAGCAGGGTACAGAGAGGGCTGAGCAAGGGCAACGTAAGAGGATGAGATTTCCCAGGTCTCAGGAGCAATCTCAGGGTAGTTATAGGACCCAGTACTTCGGACGGCCACCTAGGCCTCCGCCACCTCGGTTACAGGGTTACAGGTATGACCGCTATACTCAGTCAGGACCAGGTGAGAGCTCACGGGTATCGGGTTTGCAGCGACAGCGAGGATCTGCACAGACATGGTCATTTCCTCCACGGTGTGACATCTGTGGTAGAGGACACTTGGGCCAATGCCGAGCAGGTTCTGATGTTTGTTATATATGTGGGCGTCCGGGGCATATGATGCGAGATTGCCCAAATAGAGATTCGGGGGGAATGGCACAACCAGCGAGTTCAGCAACATGATCATCTATGTTCGTGCATCCTTCAAGGCGCGAGTCTCAGTCTTCAGCTGGTAGAGGTCGAGGTAGAGGTAGAGGTTCCAGTTCATGTGGTAATCAGAACCGTATCTATGCTCTAGCGGGTCGACAGGACCAGGAGTCTTCACCAGACGTTGTGACAGGTATATTAACCATTTGCTCTCACGATGCTTATGCTTTGATAGACCCAGGATCTACTTTATCGTATATTACCCCATTTGTCGTGAGGAAGTTTGGTATAGTGCCTGGAATACTAAGTGATCCTTTTGCGGTATCTACACCGGTCGGAGAATCGATTATTGCTAGACGGGTTTACCGAGGTTGTACGGTGACAATTTTTAGTCGTCAGACCTCAGCTGACCTAGTTGAGCTAGAGATGATGGATTTTGATGCTATCATGGGCATGGACTGGTTGCCAGCTTGCTATGCCACAGTTGATTGCCGAGCAAAGGCAGCCAAATTTCATTTTCCGGGTGAGCCAGTCCTTGAATGGGTAGGTAATACACCAACACCCAGAGGTAGGTTTATTTCCTATCTGAAGGCGAGGAAAATGATCGCAAAAGGGTGCATTTATCATATTGTGCGAGTTAGAGATGCAGATGCTGAGATACCTACACTTCAGTCTATTCCCATAGTCAAAGAGTATGCAGATGTGTTTCCAGATGAGCTTCCAGGTATTCCTCCAGAGCGAGAGATTGATTTTAGCATCGATTTGCTTCCAGGAACTCAACCAATATCCGTCCCTCCGTATAGAATGGCACCTGCCGAATTGAAGGAGTTGAAGGAGCAGTTAAAAGATTTGCTGGAGAAAGGTTACATTAGGCCCAGTACCTCACCTTGGGGTGCACCAGTACTATTTGTGCGGAAGAAAGACGGCTCGCTGAGGATGTGTATCGATTATAGGCAGCTGAACAAGGTAACTATTAAGAATAAGTATCCACTTCCAAGGATCAATGACTTGTTTGATCAGTTGCAGGGGCTAGATGCTTTTCAAAGATAGATTTGAGGTCGGGGTACCACCAAGTCAGAGTTCGGGAAAAAGATATTCCGAAGACAGCCTTCAGGACCCGATATGGCCACTTCGAGTTCCTTGTCATGTCCTTCGGGTTGACTAATGCACCCGCTGTATTTATGGACTTGATGAATAGCCTATTCCGACCATTTTTAGATCTGTTCGTGATAGTATTTATTGATGATATTCTGGTTTATTCCCGTTCAGAGGATGAGCATGCGGACCACCTGCGAGCGGTACTCCAAACCCTCCGTGATCGTAAGTTGTATGCTAAGTTTTCTAAATGTGAGTTCTGGTTGATGTCTGTAGCATTCTTGGGGCATATTGTATCAGATGAAGGGATAAAGGTGGACACTCAGAAGATTGAGGCTGTGAAATCTTGGCCTAGACCTACCACTCCGACAGAGGTTCGTAGCTTTCTAGGCTTAGCAGGATACTATCGGAGGTTCGTAGAGGGTTTTTCTTCCCTTTCGGCACCATTGACGAAGTTGACACAGAAAGAAACTAAGTTTCAATGGACAGAGGCTTGTGAGCGGAGTTTCCAAGAGCTTAAGAACAGGTTGACCTCAGCTCCAGTTCTAACACTTCCAGAGGGTCTAGAGGGTTATGCCGTGTATTGTGATGCATCAGGTGTCGGGTTAGGATGTGTCCTGATGCAACATGGGAAGGTAATTGCGTATGCTTCAAGGCAGTTGAGGAAGCACGAGAGGAATTATCCGACCCACGACCTCGAGTTAGCTGCGGTTGTCCATGCACTTAAGATATGGCGGCATTATTTATATGGTGTTCATGTTGATGTATTTACTGATCATAAAAGCCTACAATATATCTTCAAGCAGAAAGAGTTGAATTTACGACAGAGGCGATGGCTTGAGTTATTGAAAGATTACGATGTTAACATTCTCTACCATCCAGGGAAAGCTAATGTTGTAGCAGATGCATTAAGTCGCCGATCTATGGGTAGCTTAGCACATGTAGATCCCGAGAAAAGACAATTAGCTAGAGAGATTCATCAATTGTCTTCGTTGGGGGTTCGGTTAGTAGATTCTGAGGATGGTGGAGTTGTACTCCAAAACACTGCAAAATCATCCCTCATAGCTGAAGTCAAGGAAAGGCAGTACGAGGACCCAGAGTTGGTAGAGTTGAGAGAGCGAGTTCCGCAGCAGAAGAAGCCATTGTTAGAGCTCAAGGGAGATGGGGTTCTCAGATACAGGGGTCATTTGTGTGTTCCAGATGTAGCAGGGCTACGAGACAAGATTATGTCAGAGGCACATTATTCATGGTATTCCATCCATCCTGGATCGACGAAGATGTATCATGACATTAAGGATGTGTACTGGTGGAATGATATGAAGAAGAACATTGCTGAGTTTGTCGCCCAATGTACTAGTTGCCAGCAAGTGAAGATAGAGCACCAGAAGCCTGGAGGGCTAATGCAGACTATAGAGATCCCGACATGGAAATGGGAGGCGATAAACATGGACTTTATCACGGGTTTACCTCGTTCTAATCGTAAGTTCGATTCCATATGGGTGATAGTCGATAGGCTCACGAAATCAGCTCACTTCCTACCGGTCAGATCTACATATACAGCAGAAGATTATGCAAAGTTATATATTAAGGAGATAGTGCGGCTACACGGAGTACCAGTTTCTATTATATCTGACCGTGGGGCTCAGTTTACAGCACATTTTTGGAGGTCATTTCAGAGAGGTCTAGGGACTCAGGTGAATCTCAGCACAGCTTTTCATCCACAGACTGATGGACAAGCCGAGCGCACAATTCAGACGCTCGAGGATATGTTACGAGTATGTGTGTTGGATTTTAAAAGAAGTTGGGATGAACATCTACCTCTTATCGAGTTTGCATATAATAACAGTTACCACTCCAGTATCCAGATGGCTCCGTACGAGGCTTTGTATGGGCGTAAGTGCAGATCTCCTATAGGGTGGTTTGATGTTGGAGAATCTGGGTTACATGGGCCATACCTGGTTCAGCAGGCCATAGAGAAAGTAAAGGTTATCCGGGAGCGACTGTTGACAGCTCAGAGTCGTCAGAAGTCATATTCTAACGTGCGGCGACGAGACTTAGAGTTCAGGATTAATGACTGGGTATTCTTAAAGGTATCACCTATGAAGGGCGTGATGAGGTTTGGCAAGAAAGGAAAGCTTAGCCCACGGTATATTGGGCCTTATAGGATCATTCGGAGAGTGGGCCAAGTAGCTTATGAGTTAGAGTTGCCCTCAGAATTGGAGTCTGTTCCATCCGGTTTTTCACGTATCTATGCTACGGAAGTGCATTGGCGATCCTACCCGAGTGGTGCCCACGGATGATGTACAGATTACAGAGGACTTGTCATACGAGGAAATTCCAGTTGCCATCCTAGACCGACAAATCCGCAATCTACGAAATAAGGAGGTAGCTTCCGTAAAGGTTTTATGGAGGAGCAAAAATGTAGAAGAGATGACGTGGGAATCGGAGGAAGAAATGAAGTCTAAATACCCCCACCTATTTCAAACTGAAGATATGGTTCGAGATGGGACGCTACAACATAGCTCTATGTAGGCTAGCAGGTCATCAGGTAAGCTTTTATTTTTCACTTTCAATATTTATGATTTACGGTCGGTGAGGCAAATTGCTGCTATTTATAAAGATTGGCCATGTGTGGCATGCATAGTATGTTTCTGGCTACGTGCAGGTTGGTTTTAACCTAGTGTACGAAGGATACTCTGGAAAAAAGTTTCCAAAGTCTCCAAGAGTAAACATTCGAGGACGAATGTTCCCAAGGGGGGGAGTGATGTTACACCCTATATTTTCGTACGTAAAAATGCGTCGTAAGCAAACTAATGTAGGACCAAAAATGAGATAATATTTAAAAGTATATAAAGTAAGTTAATAATGTTACCTCTGAGGTTACAAATATTGAAGATCATGAACAACAAGTACAAAGAGGGTTGGACAGTTCAGAAGCTAAAGCAATTGAATAAAACAATGTTTCGTCGAAAGTCGACAAGTTGGGAATGTTATAACATGTACCTTTGGGGTGAGACTAGGGTGATTAACATGCTAAGGAGATTATGTTATGATTTATATTAGTCGTATGACATCCGTTTGTTATGTTTTGAAGTCAAGAGAGTTGTGGAACAAAAGTCGATGAAAGTCATCACAAGTTACATTCATAAGTTTTACTGAAACTTTGGGTCAAATGTAACTGCGATTTTCTCCCAATATACTTAGGGTTATGGGGTGTTCCACCCATCAAATTAAAGATCTATGGGTCTAGTTTCCAACGCATTAAACCGTTTGTCAATAAGACATTGGAGTAGAGAGATATGGGCATTTTTGCAACACTGCGCAAGCTGCTAGGTGACAAGTAGGTGTGACACCTACTTGCTTAAATGAAAGCCCAAATATGGGCCATTTCGGGTCGTCCAAAGAGGCCTTTTAAGGGACTATTTTCTTCATATAGTAGACTTAAAATAGAGCATAATAACCAGACATAAGCTCTGCAAAGAATCCTCCCAAAAATTTCCCACAAACCCTAATTGATTTTATCTCTCTTTCAAGTTCCAATTGGAGGTAAAACTTAGAGTTTGAAGAACCAAGCTAGGAGCTGAGTTATCCAACAAATAAGGTGAGTTTACTGATCTCTTTCATCCATTTTTTCTGCTGTAAATTCATGGTAAGTCGTTCTATACTTGTAAGAACTCACGGGACGGTGATCGGAAGCCGTGAGTTCGAGTTATTCACTTATAGCGGACTGTTTTGTGGACTGTTTTGTGTTGCTGTTGGGCTGCGTGTTTTACTACTATTTTTGTGGAGTTTTGGAGGAGGAAGGGGGTTTATAAACACCATATAAATTTAGGGTGGTTGGCTGGTGGTTCGTCATAACATTTTCGGGTCGTTTGACACTACTACGGTGGTCGTTTTGTGTACGATGAGATTGGGGTGTGTTGGGCTGTTTTGTAGTATTTGATGGTGTATATAGGGCTGGAAAATGATGTATATATGTTGTTATTGTTCTGTTCTTGTATTGTTGGTGTTATCTTGAATTTGGAGGAAGGGCATATTATAGGGGAGATGCTGCCCGTTTTAATACAAAATAGGTTTGTCGTTCGTTGTGCGATAGTTGTACCTTTCGTAACTTAACGATAGTATTATTATCATTCTTGTAGATTAAGGTGTGAAGCGGTGAGTTCAACTTGGTGATTGGAAAGATTGTGATAAGGTATGTTATGGCTAAGACTTCCTTCATTTTGGCATGATCTCGTAGCTACATGTGTTAATAATGAGACAAAAAGAGAAGTTCATATTCATGAATTTATTCACACTATTCTAGTCTCATAAGTTACAATATTATTCCTTATCGAGATTCTATATTCAATTTAGTATTGTCTTCTTCCAGTCAAGAGAGCAACAAGCCTATATATACAGTATTACAGTATTTTCATTACCATCGAGCTATAATCGATGGGCAGGCCCCTATTGGGCAACCTCTGATCAGATGGAAAGTTATATACCGAGCCTACTGTGGCCGAGCGCCTATGAGCGAGCCCAGCATGGTCGAGATACATAGCCTAGTATGGCCGAGCGCCTATGAGCGAGCCTACTATGGCAGAGCAGTTATATATACCGAGCCTTATAAGGCCGTAAAATTATTTTACTTACTATATTGAAGGAGTTGAGTCAGTATCAGCAGGTAAGTATATCTCCAGATCATCTTTGACTCCCAGTTAATTTCAGTTATCATATTATTAGTTCAGTTTCAGATTTCAGTTATTTTATTGCCTTACATACTCGGTACATTATTTTGTACTGACATCCCTTTTTTGGGGGCGCTGCATTTCATGCGTGCAGGTTCAGACAGACAGACGGGTAGACCTCCTCAGTAGGTGTTTCCCGAGTTCCGCCTGATCGGTAAGCTCCACATCTTTCGGAGTTGCCAGGTCTAGAGTTTTGTGTACATCTTATGTATATCTGTATATATGTTATGGGTAGGTCGGGGCCCTGTTCCGATCACAGTACATCTATCAGTAGAGGCTTGTAGGCATATCCTGTTGGTTAGTGCAGTATGTTGGGTTTGTATAAATTGGTGGTTTGTCAACTGTAGTAGCTATGACGGCCTTGTCGGCCTAGCTTTATATTGATATTTAGTTAGCGCTAGTTTCCATTCAGTTTTATATTTTGCTTCGCAAATTGTCTTGCAAGGTGGCCCCATGGCCAAAGTATGACATTATGTGTTCAGAGTCCCTTAGTCGCAATTTGGTACGCCAGGTTAGGTGAGGCACCGGGTGCTTGTCTCGCTCCTAGGTTCGGGGCATGACAGCTACTGCTCTGATGTCGCAATTGCATGCAAAGTTGACAGTAAGGGGGTAAATGTCGCAAATGCGACTTCCCCTTTGCATTTGCCAAGGCAACAGATTTTGGATTGAGTTCGCAATTGCTAACATTTGTTCGGTTTTGCGAAGTTCCCAGCTTCGCAATTGCGAAGCCTTTCTCGCAAATGCGATGAATGTTGAGGTTGTCAGGGTTCGCAAATACGAGCCCTGGTTCGCAATTATAAGGGTTCGCAAATGCGAACCATGTTTCGCTAATGTGACATCTACACCTAGTTAAAGGGCTGGGAGACAGGAGTTTTGAACTTATTCTCTCATTTTTGAACCCTAGACTCGGTAGGAGGCGATTTGGAGAGGGGATTTTCACTTACAAACTTTGGGTAAGTGATTCTAATCTATTTCTAATCATATTTCATCAACATATCTTAGATTATAACATCAAAATCATGTGAATCAAAGTGAAAATTTGTGAAACTTTGTCATGTTTTTTGAAAAATAAACAATTTGAGTTTTGACAGACGATTTGGACTCGGATTTTGAAACTAATAACATATATGAACTCGTGGGGTTATGGGTAGTCAAAATCTACCATTGGACCCGGATTTTGACCGGGCGAGCCCATGGTTGACTTTTTTTTGAATATTTGGATAAAGAGTAAGGATCTAAGTTTTATGTATTGCAATTGATTTCCCTAGCATTGTTTGATGATATTAAGTCAATTTTTGTTAGATTTGAACCTTGTGGAAGAGAATATTAAGGGAAAAGCTATTTCGGAGTGTTGAATTGGCCTAGTTGAGGTAAGTGTCTTGCCTAACTTTTTGTGGGGGAACTACCCCTTATGATTGGTATTGATTTGATTTAGTTGTGCTATGTGAAAGCTGTGTACGCAAGGTGACGAGTGGGTACACGGGTTGTACGTGGTATTTGACTAGTTAAGGATACTTAGACTCTTTCCATGCTTTAATTGAATTATAGTATCATGTTCTAAATTCTCATACTCAATCTATTCTTACTTGTGTTAGTCTATCCTTACATGCCTTAATTGACTTGTTTAAGACTTGTTCTACATCCTACTTGATAAATTTCTCTCATGCCTTAGTTGAACTTGTTGCCTCTTTTATTGTTACATGATATCTCTTCATTTGTTAATTATCATTATTTGAAGTTATTGTTCATGTTATCTCTTTCATTATTAATTATCATAATTGAAGTTATTGCTCAGGTTATCTCTCTCCTTGCCTATTTCCATTATTTGAAGTTATCGTTACACATTATCTCTTTCATTGCGAATTATTCTTATTTAATGTTGTGGTTATACATTATCTCCATTGTTGAGTTATCAGTGTTGAAGTTGTGAAGGCCGTTATAATGTTGAAGCAAAATTGTGGTTGTTGGAACATCTTCCTTGTTGAGCATTTTACATTCATTGCTGTTGTTGATAATCTTGTATACGTTGTGGTGGAGCCGTGTGCTATTGTTGTGGAAATATTTATATTGTTTATTCTTGGCAATTTGTGATATATGGGCACTTATGGTGTGAGTTATTATTGTGATGTGATATTGACGTGCATGCGGCGGTATAAGGCTTGGGGTTGATGTGCATGCGGTGGTATAAGGTGGGACTTATGTGTGTGTTGCTTGTAGGGGAGCTACGTGTAGCCACACGACATCCTAAGGTGGGCTAAAGTGCATGTAGCTATTTTGGAAAAATTGTTTTCAAAACCTATTTCAAATGTAAGGCGCACGAGGCAGTATAAGGAAAAATTGTGATTGAAATCAAGAAATGTGAATATGAGGCGGTATCTCAGTTGTGATTCTTGATTTATACAAGGCGGTACCTTAGTGGTGAATCTTATTGTACATGAGATGGTACCTCGTTGTGATTCTTGTTGTTTATCTCATTTTGCAAGTAGTTTTGGTGGGAACGTTTCTGTTGTTTGTTTTTCCTTGATTAGCAGTTGTTGTTCGTATATGATCATTTGCGTTCTCTTTAGCTGCTTCTTTTATGTTACTTCCATGATTAATTTCCAGTACCCGTTCATGCTATTATCTTGTTTCTTATCAGTTATTTCTCTGCTTTCTATTCTTACTCATTCTTATGGTTTTATTCTGCTTATTTATATCCTGGTAGGTGTCTTGACCTGACCTCGTCACTACTCAGCCGAGGTTAGGCTTGAACTTACTGGGTACCGTTGTGGTGTACTCATACTATGCTTCTGCATAATTTTTGTGCAGATCCATGTAAGTCTGCTCGTGCCGGATGCCAGAGTTGATTTGAGTTGCTGCCCGGAGACTTAAAGGTATACCTTCTCCACGTACGTAGGCCTCAAAGTTACTTTCCCTATTTTACTTCCGGTTGTATTTATTTCAGACAGTGATGTATTAGATATTCTAGTTTTATTCTATAGAGCTTATGACTTAGTTCCACCGGTATTGGAGAGTGTATTGATGAGATTCTGTTTTGTTTCGGAAGGTTATATCAGTGATTCAGCTTTGTTTTAGTATTTTGATAATTGTTTCTATCATGTTATTATTATCTGTTAGGTTTACCTAGTCGTAGAGACTAGGTGCTATCATAACATCCCACAGAGGGAAATTGGGGTCGTAACAAGTTGGTATCAGAGCTCTAGGTTCATAGGTGTTATGATTCATAAGCAAGTTTAGTAGAGTCTTGTGGATCAGTACAGAGATGTCTATACTTATCTTCGAGAGGCTACGTGTAAGGCCCCGTAAAAATAATTTCACCAAAAACCCGAGGTTTTTTTGCGCCGAGGTAGAGTAATGTCATCGAGGGTTGAACAACACATTGGGCAGTTGAATGAATCATTTTGCAGACCATGGCATTTCTACTGTCTACTATGCGACCGCACAACCACTTTGTGGGCTGCATATATGGCGCAACCAGAACTTGAGCAAATTTTGAGAAGCATTATGCATCCCATTATGCGATCGCATAACCTTTTCGCGGGCCGCACATCTGTCATAGAAACCAGCATGAGAAATTTTGGAAGGAGGTTCTGCGGTCCAATATGCGACCGCAGACCTGTCGCACACCTGCACAGAAATGCCCAGTTCCGGAGGGCCATTATGCGGTCCATTTTGCGTACTGCAGAAGTGTTATGCAGTCTTTTATACGATCACAAATCTGCATCGGGCTTCATTTTTTCTAATTTCATAACCCGACCCTAATTCAATATATAGTCATTAAAGACCATTTGTAAAGAGAAAGTCTGATATTTCAATAGGGAAGAAGTGCCATAGAGTGAGATGGGAGGTTCCTAAGCTTATTGTTCATAAATTCTTGCTCAAAAGTTGGAGAATTCACAAGTAAAACTCACTAGGTCTTCATCCTAGAGGTAAGATTCTACTCCCTAGCATTCAATTTCCGAATTTAACTGAAAATAGGTAATGAGAAAAGCAATTCTTGGGTGTGGGAGTTGTTCTTTATGCATACATGTACTATCAAGGTTTGTGTGAATATTGTTGAGCTCAATTGGGTAGACTTTGGGTAGTGGGATGAAGGAATCCACCATAGGAGGACCTTGAAATCATAATGTTCACTTAATGTTTGATAAAATGCTCAAATGAGCTAGAACCATGAACTCCTTCCTAATTTGTATTCAATTTTGTTATGTTTCTAAATAGATTGAAGTTTCTAAGACTTTTGAAACATTGTAGTAATTTAAGGAAGCTCAAAGCGAGGTATGCTCGCTAAACTTCTCGCTTAGAATTGAATCCCACAATGTCTTTGTATATCCTGAGTTGTTCATTATAACTTGACTATCCCGAGAAAGCTTGTGTCAAAAGATATATATTCAATATGTATTCCAAATGCTTTTGTCATGTTATGTTACTATTTGAGAATGTGTTTAAAGTATGGGTTGCATATCTAAATGTTATGACTTCAAGTCATATTTCAAATGAAAGCTATTATGCCAAATTGCATAGAAATCTCAATGTGCTTAAGACTCTTATTTGCTCACATGTGTACTCAAAATCTTGAATAGAAATACTTTGTTGTTAATGATCCGTGATGATGTTTGAACGTGAAAGAGGTGAGTATGAAATATAAAATACGGCGAACGTGCCAAGAATGATATTACATTTGGGCCACTAGTGCCAATGAAACTGAGAAACGTGTAAAAGATGTTGAGATGAGTTATAAATCCTTTAAATAATAAACACTTTGGGAGTATCGTTAGTCACCGAGAAAGGGTGGGTTAAAATAGCCTAACCCCGAAACTACACGTGCTGGTGTAGGAGTGAATTATGATTATTTCTCTCATTTGGGATGGGATTGATGTGATGAGAATATTCCCCTTTATTGGGATAAGATGATTGCTAAAAAGGGTGATGTCTATCCACACGACATTGTGGTGAGACATCGTAGTTGGTTGGGTCGTGATCGGACGCCATGTCGCACACATGGTGGTGATTTGTGATTGAGATAATGATTGGAATCGTGATAGTGATTGTGATTGTGGTTGATGTCTTTGGGTGAGATGGCCTAGCCGATCTGTCCGTGATCGGACTCCATGCTAATGTCACGGTGGTATATTGGTGCTAAGATTTCTCATCCTTAAATAATGGAAATTTACTTGGAAACAATTCTTGCTCCTAACTTGATGTAAAGTATTGTTTGAGGCTTCCATTGATTTTATGACTGTTCTTTCTTGTATTTGTAACCTGTTCTAGTGATAGGGTGTTTAGTCATACATACTAGTACTATTCCATATGTACTAATGTCCCTTTTGCCGGGGGCGCTGCATCTTTAATGGATGCAGGTGGTTCTACAACAAGTGGCATTGATCAGTGATAGCAGTTCACCCTCTTCCCAGCAGATTTGGTGAGCCCCACTTCATTTCGGGGTCATATGTCTTTTGTTCCCCGTGTATTGTGTTTGAGGTATAGACAGGGCCTTGTTCCAGCACTATCATAGTACTCCTTCGTATCTATTAAAAGATTCATAGATATAGTGTGGGTTGTATAATGAAGTTGGGAAAGTCAAACTAGTAATGTTGTGTTTGTTTCGCTTCAACTATGAAAGTGCAGGTATTTTGAATTTTTAAAATGAAGTAACTAATGATAATGAATTAGTGTTGTTCACATGATCCTCCTCGTTGTCTAAATAATGAAATAGATCTACTCTTTAGTCAAGAGTGAGTTCAGGTAGAAGGTATTGTACATGCTTGCTCGGATGGGTTATCTCAGTTGAGCACCGGTTGTACTCCCCGAGGTTGGGGAGCGACACTACGGAACATTTAGGAAAACATCACTTCTTTGATTCCTTATCGTGCAAATTGGTTGATTTCGAAAACTAAATCGTTGACTTTCTATTCTATCACAAATGGCGAGGACACACACTACTAGATTTGATGATTAGATGCCCGCGCCCCCTGCTAGAGCTGCGAGAGGCCCAAGTCGGGGAAGAGGCCGAGGAGGGGCACATGGTGCAGCCAGAGCACCTGCGAGAGGCCCAAGCCGGTGCAGAGGCCGAGGAGGGACACGTGGTGCAGCTAGAGCACCTGCTCGAGCTGTGACAGAGGAGCCACCATTAACTCCAGTTGGGGGACAGGCACCTGAGGCTCCTGTTGTCACCCCAACACTTCAGGAGACCCTCACACAGTTCTTTAGCATGTTCGGTACCTTAGCTCAGACGGGGTTGATCCCACTTGCATCAGCCATATGTTAGGCTGGGGGAGGAGCACAGACTCCCGCGACCCGTACCCCAAAGCAGCAGGTCCAGGTTGATCAAGTCCCGGAAGTAATTCTAGTGCAGCCTATTACACCGGTTCAGCCCGTATTTCAGGCAAAATCATCGGAGGAGAAGCAAATTAGGCTCGAGAGGTTTAAGAAGTATCACCCTCCTACTTTTAGTGGTTTAGCTTTAGAGGATGCACATAGTTTTCTTGAGGAGTGCCACCGTATTCTCCGCACGATGGGTATTGTGGAGACGAGCGGGGTTGCTTTCACTACTTTCCAACTGTCCGGAGCAGAATATCTATGATGGCGAGTGTACACTGAGGGTAGCCCAGTCGAGGCATCTTCACTTACATGCACTTAGTTTGCAGAGTTATTCGTGAGAGAGTTTGTTCCTCAGACCCTTCGGGATGTATGGCGCGAGGAGTTTAAGCAGATGCGCTAGGGTACTATGACAGTGTTGGAGTATGCTATCTGATTCAGTGATTTGTCCAGACATCACCTGCCTTGGTTTCTAAAGTCTGAGAGTGAGTTCATCATTTTATCGAGGGGCTCAACTATGGTATTAGGTTCTGCATGGCCCGAGAGTTGGAGACAAATACCACATATCAGTAGGTGGTAGAGATTGTATGGAGGTTGGAGGGTATGCATGGATGTGAGAGAGATGACAGGGAGGCCAAGAGGCCTTGAGGTACTGGAGGATTTAGTGATGGCCACACTGCAACAACTGCCCGACATGGTAGAGGCTATGTTAGTCGTCCAGTTCATTCAGCAATTTTATCTTTTACTAGTGCTCTCGGTATTTTGAGGTCTCAGGTTGCACATTTTGCTCAGCGACTTTCTAGTGCACCTCCTGGACGGGGTGCCTTCAGCGGTCAGCCCAGCCGACCAGGCCCGACCCAGTCCTAGCAGGCACGCTCACCGAGAGCTTGCTTTGAGTGTTGTGATACTTGCCATATGGTTAGAGACTGCCCCAGACTAAGGAAGGTTGCACCTCCACAGACCACTCAAGCTCTACGGATTCAGTCAGGTCCACAGATTTCTCAAGTCATGATTGCTACCTCAGTTGTTGCTCCACTCGCACATCCATCTAGGGGTGGGGAATGAGCGGGAAGAGGTCACCCTAGAGGGGGAGGCGAGGCCAGAGTTTATGCTTTTTTCAGGTAGGACGGAAGTCGTTGCTTCAGACACAACCACTACAGGTATGGTTCTGATTTGCCATAGAGATGCATCAGTCTTATTTGATCCGGGATCCACTTATTCATATGTGTCATCTTACTTTACTCCATCTTTGGATATATCACGTGATTATTTGAGTTCTCATAATTATGTATCCACATTTGTGAGAGATTCTATTGTTGTGGACCGTGTGTATCTGGCGTGTTTAGTTGTTATTGGTGGTTTTGAGACCAGAGTTGATTTATTGTTACTTAGTATTGTATACTTTGATGTTATCTTGGGCATGGACTGGTTGTCTCCCTATCATGCTACTCTAGATTATCATGCCAAAATTGTGATGTTGGTTAAGCCACGTTTACCACGGTTATAGTGGAGGAGTGCATTAGATTATGTTCCTAGCTAGGTTGTATTATTTCTTATGGCTCAGCGGATGGTTGAGAAGGGGTGTGATGCTAATATAAACTTTGTGAGATATGTCAGTGCCGATACTCCTATCGTGGAGTCAGCTCCGATAGTGATAGACTTTCCATATGTATTTCCAGCGGATCTTTCGGGCATGCCGATAGGGATATCAATTTTGGTAATGATTTGTTGTCGGGAACTCAGACAATTTCTATTCCACCCTATCGTATGGTCCCAACAAAGCTTAATGAGTTAAAAGAGCATTTGCTAGAGTTGCTTGATAAGGGTTTCATTCGGCCTAGTGTGTCACCGCAAGGTGTTCCGGTCTTGTTTGTGAAGAAAAAGGATGGTTCCATGCACATGTATATTGATTATCGGTAGTTGAACAAGGTTACAGTGAAGAATATGTATCCATTACCACATATTGATGATTTATTTGATCAGCAACAAGGTGCTGGAGTGTTCTCAAAGATTGATTTGCGGTTAGGTTACCATCAGTTGATGATTCGAGATTCGGATATTCTGAACATTGCCATTTGGACTTGGTATGGTCACTACGAGTTCCTTGTGATCTCATTTGGGCTGACAAACGCCCCAGAAATATTATGTACTTGATAAACACTGTATTCCAACCTTATCTTGATTCATTCATCATTGTGTTTATTGACGACATCTTGGTGTACTCCCACAGTTGGGAAGATCATGTGTAGCACCTGAGGATCATGCTCCAGACCTTGAGAGAGAATTCTGACTTGATTTGGTGGCCTTTTTGGGTCATGTGGTGTCGAGTGAGGGGATCAAGGTAGATCTAGAGAAGATTGAAGCAGTGTAGAGTTGGACCAAACCGTCTTCAGCCACAAAGATCCGTAGTTTCCTTGGTTTTGTGGGGTATTATAGTCGTTTCGTGGAGGGCTTCTCATCTATTACTACACCTATGACTATATTGAATTAGAAGGGTGCTTTTTTCATATGGTCAGAGGTGTGTTAGGTGAGATTTCAAAAGCTTAAAATTGCTTTAACTACAACCCTAGTGTTGGTGTTGCCTACAGGTTCGGGGTCATATACTGTGTACTGTGATGCGTCATATGTTGGCCTTGGCACCGTGTTGATGCAAAACGGTAGGGTAATTGCCTATGTGTCTAGACAACTAAAGACCCATGCAAAGAATTACCCAGTCCACAACTTGGAGTTGGCAGCCACTGTTCATGCATTGAAGATCTGGCAACATTATTTGTACGGTATCCCTTGTGAGGTCTTTACCGACCACCAAAATCTACAACATCTGTTCAATTAGAAAGATCTTAACTTGCGGCAGCGGAGGTGGTTAGAGTTACTTAAGGACTATTATATCACCATTCTATATCATCCCGGGAAGGCCAATATGGTGGTCGATGCCTTGAGTCGAAAGGTGGAGAGTTTGGGTAGTCTAGCATATCTACTGGTAGCAAAGAGACCATTAGCATTGGATGTTCAGCACTTAGTCAACCAGCTTGTTAGATTGGATGTTTCATATCCCAGTCGAGTTCTTGCCTGCGTGGTTTCTTGGTCTTCTCTATATGATCATATCAGAGAGCGTTAGTATGACGACCCCCATTTACTTGTCCTCACGAAAACCAATTCAGCATGGCAATGCCAAGGAGGTTACTATTGGAGATGACAGTATGTTGCAGATGCAGGGCTGATTATGTGTGCCCAATGTGGATGGTTTGCGTGAGTTGATTTTTTAGGAGGCCCACAATTCATGGTATTCCATTCATCCGGGTGCCGCTAAGATATATCAGGACTTGAGGCAACACTATTGGTGGAGGAGGATGAAGAAAGACAAAGTGGAGTATGTAGCTCGGTGCCTAAATTGTCAGCAGGTGAAGTATGAGTATCAGCGGCTGGGTAGTTTGCTTCAGCGACTTGAGATTCTCGAGTGGAAAAGGGAGCATGTCACTATGGACTTCATTGTTGGGCTCCCACAGACTCAGAAGAAATTTGACGTGGTATGGGTGATTCTGGATAGGTTGACCAAGTCGGTTCAGTTCATTCTGGTAGGGACTACCTATTCTTCAGAGCAGGTGGCTCAGGTTTATATCCGTGAGATTGTCTGACTTCATGGTGTACCGGTATCCATCATCTCTGACCGGGATACGCAGTTCATATCGTATTTATGGATAGTTGTACAACGTGAGCTAGGCATACAGGTTGAGTTGAGTACATCATTTCATCCTCATACGGACGGACAGTCCAAGCGCACCATTCTTATATTTGAGGATATGCTTCGCGCCTGTGTTATGGATTTCAGGGGTGTATGGGATCAATTCTTGCCACTTGCAGAGTTTGCCTACAATAACAGCTAAAAATCGAGTATTCATATGGCTCCTATGAGGCCCTATATGGGAGGCGGTGTCATTCTCTAGTTAGGTGGTTTGAGCTGGGAGAGGCTACGTTATTAGGCACAAATATGATGCTAGATGCCTTGGAGAAGGTCAAGATAATCTAGCATCGAGTTCGTATAGCCCAATCTAGGCAGAAGAGTTATGTGGATCATAAGGTTTGCGATGTTGCATTCATTGTTGGAGAGCGAGTCTTGCTCTGGGTTTCACCCATGAAGGGTGTGATGAGGTTCCTGAAGAAGGGCAAGTGGAGCCCTAGTTATATTAGATCTTTTGAGATCCTTGAGGTGGCCTACAAGCTTGCATTTCCACGTAGTCTATCTGCGGTTCATCCATTGTCCCATGTATGCTCCGAAAGTATTATGGTGATTCGTCTCATGTTCTAGACTTCATCATAGTCCAATTAGATGAGGATTTGACTTATATTGAGGAGCCCATGGCTATCTTGGATAGGCAGGTCCGAAAGTTGCGATCAAAGAGTATTGCTTCAGTAAAGGTTCAATGGAGAGGTTATCCGGTTGAGGAGGAAACCCGGGAGATCGAGCACGATATGCTGAGTTGTTATCCTCATCTATTCACCACTTCAGAACTCCGTCGGTTGATTTGTGTTGATGTGCCAAAATTTGGCAATTTGAAGTTGGAAAGTTTGACCGTAGGTTGGTTGTTAGCTATCAAGCGTGGAATTTGATTTTGGGACTTGGAATAGGTCTGTTATGGTATTTAGCACTTGTCTAAAACATTTGTCGTCATTTGGAGTTGATTTGATAAGATTCAGATGTTTAGTTATAACTTTAGAAATTCTTGAACTTTACTTTGAAATTCATGTGTTTTAGTGTTCAATTCTTAGTTGTAGATGTTATTTCTGTGTTTTGATCGCACGAGTGAGTTCGTATGATGTTTTTAGACTTGTGTGAATGTTTGGTTTGGATCCCCGAGGGCTCGGATGAGTTCCAGACATGTATCAGAATGATTTGAACTTAAAAATGAACTGTTGGTGTGCTCGTGCTCTGATGTCGCAATTGCGAGCACCAACCTCACAATTGTGAAGGTGACAGTAAGGGGGTAGACGTCGCAAATGCGACTTCCCCTTCGCATTTGTGAAGGCAACATATTTTGGACTGAGTTTGCATTAGCGAATATTTGTTCGGTTTTGCAAAGTTCCCGGCTTTGCAATTGCGAAGTCTTTCTCGCAAATGCGATGAACACTAAGGCTGTCAGGGTTCACAAATGCGAGCCGTGGTATGCAGTTGCGAGGATTCGCAAATTCGAACCCCGTGTCACAAATGTGACATCTACAGCTGGTTAAAGGACTGGGAAACGAGAATTGTGAACTAATTCTCTCATTTTTGACCTCTAGACTCGGTAGAACGCGATTTGGAGAGGGAAGTTTCACCTACAAATTTTGGGTAAGTGATTCTAATCTATTTCTAATCATATTTCATCAACATATCTTTGATTTTAACATCAAAACCATGTGAATCAAAGTGAAAATTTGTGAAACTTTGTCAAGTTTTTGAAAAATAAGAATTTGAGTTTTGTGACTCGATTTGGACTCGAATTTTGAAACTAATCACATATATGAACTTGTGGGGTCATGGGTAGTCGTAATATACCATTGGACTCGGGTTTTGACCGGGCGAGCCCCAAGTTGACTTTCTTTTTGGAAAAAGTGTAAAGATCTTAGCTTTATCTATTGCAATTGATTTCCTAGCATTGTTTGATGATATTAAGTCGATTTTGGTTAGATTTGGGCCGTGTGGCGGCAAATTTTAAGGAAAAGCTATTTTTGAGTGATGAATTGGCCTAGTTGAGGTAAGTGACTTGCCTAACTTTGTGTGGTGGAACTACCCCTTAGGATTGGTATTGAGTTGATTCAATTATGTTATGTGAAAGACGTGTACGCAATGTGACGAGTAGGTACACAGGTTGTACTTGGGATTTCACCGGTTTAGGCTACTTAGACTTTTTCCATGCTTTAATTGAATTGTAGTATCATGTTCTAAATTCTCATAGTCAATCTATTCTTACTTGTGTTAGTCTATCCTTACATGCCTTAATTGACTTGTTTAACACTTGTTCTACATCCTACTAAATAAATTGCTCTCATGCCTTAGTTGAACTTGTTGCCTCTTTTATTGTTACATGCTATCTCTTCATTTGTTAATTATCATTATTTGAAGTTATCGTTCATGTTATCTATTTCATTATTGATTATCATACTTGAAGTTATTGTTACACGTTATCTCCTTCATTGCGAGTAATTCTTATCTAATGTCGTGGTTATACATTATCTCCCGTTGTTGAGTTATCGGTGATGAAGTTGTGAAGGCCGTTATCACGTCGAGGGAAAATTGTGGTTGTTGAAACTTCTTCCTTGTCGAGCATTTTACATTCAATTTTGTTGTTGATATTCCTGTATACGTTGTGGTGGAGCTGTCGACTATTGTTGTGGAAACATTAATATTGTTGATTGTTGGCAAGTTGTGATATATGGTCACTTGTAGTGCGAGTTGTTAATGTGATATGATATTGACGCGCATGCAGTGGTATAAGGCTTGGTTTTGATGTGCATGTGGCGGTGTAAGGCGGGACTTATGTGCGTGTTGCTTGTATGGGAGCTACGTGAAGTCATGTGGTGTCATAAGGTGGGCTAAAGTGCGTGTAGTTATTTCGAAAAAACTTTTTCAAAGCCTATTTCAAATGTAAGGCTCACGCGGTAGTATAAGGAAAGTGTGTGATTGAAATTGAGAAATGTGAATACGAGGCGGTACCTCAGTTGTGATACTTCATTAATACAAGGCGTTTCCTCGGTGGTGAATCTTATTGTACACGAGGCGGTACCTTGTTATGATTCTTGTTGTTTATCACATTTTGCAAGTAGTTTTGGTGGGAATGTTTCTGTTGTTTGTTTGTCCTTGTTTAGCAGTTGTCCGTATATGATCATTTTGGTTCTCTTTAGCTGCTTCTTTTATGTTACATCCATGCTTAACTTCCGGTACCAGTTCATGCCATTATCTTATTTCGTATTAGTTATTTCTCCGCTTTCTATTATTATTCATTCTTGTGGTTTTATTCTGTTTATTTATATCCTGGTAGGTGTCTTGACCTGAACTCATCACTACTCAATCGAGGTTAGGCTTGATACTTACTGGGTACCGTTGTGGTGTACTCATACTACGCTTCTGCATATTTTTTGTGCAGATCCAGGTACGTCTGCCCGTGCCGGATGCTAGAGTTGATTTGAGTTGCTGCCCGGAGACTTCAAGGTATACCTGCTCCATGTCCGCAGGCCTCGGAGTCACCTTCCCTATTTTACTTCTTGTTGTATTTCTTTCAGACAGTGATGTATAAGATATTCTAGTTTTATTCTATAGAGTTTATGACTCAGTTCCACCGGTTTTGGGGAGTGTATTGATGAGATTATGTTTTGTTTCGAAAGGTTATATCAGTTATTCAGCTTTGTTTTAGTATTTTGATAATTGTTTCTGCCAAGTTATTATTATCTATTAGGATTACGTAGTCATAGATATTAGGTGCCATCACGACATCATACGGAGAGAAATTGAGGTCGTGACAACGCAATAAATCATGTAAAAATGCATGACACGCATTTAGAAGTCATAAACACAACTAGAATTCACCTCTTGTACCACCACACACGCATAGTCAATGAAAACCGCCCCGGGGCTATCACATAACATCCTCACAATGCCACCCTTATTTCGTCGCGTGAGCCTCACAATGAATATTTCCCCGTATATGCTACATGCGCATAAGCCACCCTTATCTCGCCACATGCGCATCAATAAACACCACCCTTATTTCGTCGCGTGAGCCTCACAATGAATATTTCCCCGTATATGCTACATGCACATAAGCCACCCTTATCTCGCCACATGCGCATCAATAAACACCACCCTTATGCTCACGCATGCGCATCTAGCCACCCTTATCTCGTCGCATGCGCATCACAAATGAAATGCCTACCTTATGTCACCGCATGCACATCTAACATCAATCCGCACAATATATCCACATGTGCCACAGTTACACACAATGCAAAATAACAAATTATCATCGAGAGGCACATTCTCATAACTCATCAAAAAGTGCACAGGGACATGACAATAACAAAAGTGTAGATAAAGCAAAACCAAGATTAAATCAAGTATAGCAACCAAGTCCAAGTAGTCATTCAAAGGAACACATATGCATCACAGAATGTACGCGTTCCAATTAAGGCATGTTACAATATCAAGTCTGGACGTGCATTCACAGCCTACGTGTGTCTATCCCCAAGGAAAATGTAGCATAAGTCTCAAGATTTGTTCATCATGTTCAACATAAGGTACCAATAGCTGCATCTTTTCTCTATCATGGTTTATAGTACTCACGAAGTAGATTAATTTAATAACACGTTGAATCAACTAGAGCACACAACCAAATAAGGCATAGAGTAGGCTAGAATCTACCCCGAGCATGAATATGCATGGCACATATATATATGTTCGTCATCTCATATATACATTGCCCTCGCATGTAGCAAAAACCATCAAATAGTTGGAAAAATTCCTTCAACCAAAGCTAGGCAAGACACTTACCTCAACAAGCCAAATCAATATGCCACAATAGCCTTTCCCTTAGAAATCACCTCAACCTAGCACAAATTTAGCCAAAACGACTCAATAACATCAACCAATGCAAAAAGAATCAATTTCACTTAATAAAAATGTAATTCTTACCCAAATTCCCAAAAGTCAACACATGTCAACCCCTGGCCCGCCCGGTGAAAACTCGAGTCAAAAGGTAGATCTTGACTACCCATATTCATACGATTCCAATTATATGACTAGTTTTCAAAATCGAGTCCAATTCGATTCTCAGATCTCAAATTCTCTTCAAATTTCATGATTTTTATGTTAAAATCTATAAGTAATCAAGTTATAATATTAAAATTCAGTCAAAATCACTTACCCAATAGTTATGTGTGAAAACCCCCTCCAACAATCGCCTCCCACCGAGTTTAGGACTAGAAAATGTGATAAATAAGCTCAAACCCCGAAATAGCCTCTAAGTATCGGTTGTGGATCTCGCATTTGCGGCCAAAAGTTTGCATTTGTGACCACCACATTAGTGATGAAAGGCCCGCATTTGCGAATGCAATTAACCCAAATGAAAGCCGCATTTATGACAAAACCTTCACAAAAGTGAGGCTCACCCTAAGTAGCAATTCGCAATTTCGACCACCAAAATCGAATATGTGAACCCAATCACCAGAGGGCACTATCGCAAAAGTAACTCCCACCATCGCAAAAGCGAACATGCCCGTGTTTGAAATTGAGGACAAACATTCGCAAATGCAAGAACTGCCTCACATGCCCAGATTCGCAAAAGCGAGATTCACCTCGTGAATGCGGAAATCCCAGGCAGGCCAAACCATCTGAAATCATCCCGACTCCACCCGAGCCCCTCAGGACCCTTTCCAACCTTACCAAGAAGTATATAAAACTCATACGAACTCCCTCGCATGTTTGGATCATCAAAAAAACATCTAAAACCACGAATCGAACACCAAAATGCATTAAAATCGTAATGAAATTCATGAGCTTCCAAAATCACAACCAAGCGTCTGATTCCTACCAAACCAACTCGGAATTGCCCCAAACTTTGCACATAAGTTCTAAATGACAAAACAGACCTATTGCAAGTCCCAAAACCATGTCACGACATGAAATCCAAACCGGGGGGCCGTGATGGCGCCTAATGCTCACTTGCTAGGCAAGTCAACATTAGCTACACAATATTCATTTTTAACAATTTTTGCAAGTAGTTTAATCAGAACTAAAGCTATACAAATTCAAAATTGATATAATAATTCCAAATATGCCATCTAATCAAATCCCGGAATCTGTTATCACAAATACTTGAGATACTGAAACAAAATACTAAAACCAAGGTTAGTAATGACAATACACTGTCTGAATGAAATAAACAGTACAAGAAAATAAGAAGGGGACTTCAGGGTCTGCGAATGTTGTGTAACTCTACCTGAGGTCTCCGTGTCAAGATAGTCCGAGCGATTCTCCACTAACCGTTGCTGGGATCACTAACAAAATCTGCACAAGAAGTGTAGAAGTTTAGTATGAGTACAACTGACCCCATGTGCTCCGTAAGTGCCAAGCCTAACCTCAACGAAGTAGTGACGAGGCTATAACAAGGCACTCACTATAAACCTGTACGAGTGTAAGTAAAACAATAGCAGAAATAGAGGAAACACCAGTTAACATGAAAACCGGAACAATAAATACACACAGAGGGCCCCAGAAGAATAGTTATGCTCAACATCTCAAAACAACACAAACACGGAACCAAAAGTTACGAACAATCATTATCTCTTCTCCGTTGCAGCGCGCAACCCAATCCATATATATATATATCAAATACTGTTGTAGTGTACAACCCGATCCCAAACAATAATATCAATATCCGTTGCAACGTGCAATCTAATCCCATATAATAATACCAATATATGTTGTGGCGTGCAACCGGATCTGAAGAAATAATACTAATATACGTTGCGGCATGCAACACGATCCAAAAATAATATAACATAAATGTATAAAACTACAACCAATTTGGCGTACTTCACAACGAAATGCAATAAAGAAACTATATAATTAAAGATATAAAACGGATAAAAGTGACTATCTAACAACACATAAAGACATAAAGAAAGTAAATACAGTCAATAAATAAAGTCACAGATACATGAAAAGATATAGCAAATTATGCCAAGTAACGAATAAAGACATGAATTTAACAATTAAGGGCAAGTAATGATTTAAGCATTTAACACGTAATATCATGGATTAAATGAAGGCATGAAATAATTGAAGACAAAAATAAATATCCCAACCCGCATGCTTAACCCACAACTACATATATACACTTGTCACCTTGCATATACGTCGTCTCTACACATAAATCAAGTAGAAAATAGACCAATCATGTCCTAATTCCCTCAAGTCAAGATTAACAACGACACTTACCACTTTCTGGAATTAAGTCAATAATCAGCCACAACTTTCCGTTTGGAATAAGTCTCCAAACAAATAGAATCTAACAAAATATAGTTCAAACAATTCAAAACAAGCTTTAGAAACTACCTACGAGTGAAAAAGATTCAATCTTTAATGAAATTTAAAAGGTCAACAAAGCTTGCTTGGTCAAAATTCTAGATTCGGACCAAAACCTGATTATCCATTCACCCCCGAGCCCGATTATGTGATTTGTCTCAAAATCCGACCTCAATTCGAGATCTAAATCTCAATTTCTCCCAATTTCTAAATTTTACCCAAAACACCTAATTTCTACTTTGAAATCACTAATTTAAAGTAAAAAATTAATGGGTGATTATGGAAATACATCAAAATTAGTAGAAAAGTACTAACCAATGAAGTTGAGATGCAAATCTCTTAAAAACCTCTCTAGTCCGAACTCTAGGTTTCAAAAATGGTGAAAGATAATGAAATCCCATTTTTGATCTTTTATTTAACTTGGCGTCAGGTGTTCTTCGCGTTCGCGAAGCACTTGCCGGTTTTGCGAAGCACACATGATCGTTGGCATTTGCGTTTGCGAAGGCTTAATCCCCAACAAAGCCTCCGCATTCGCGACCAATGGGTAACTTTCGTGATGAAGAACCCACCAGCCTTCCCCATCCATCCCAAAGCTACGCGTTCGCGTAGGGTCTGTCGTGTTCGAGAAGGGAAGTCCTCCCAATCCTTTGCTTTCGCGACCTACCTCTCACGTTGGCATAGAGTATCCAGCCCCAGCCCCAATATTTCCCTTCGCGATTGTGAAGCACTGAGACACCAGCAGAAAACCAGCAATTCAACAAGTCCAAAAATGGTCTGAAACCAATACAAAACTCACTCGTGCCCCTCGTGCTCCAAACCGAATATACCCACAAGTGTAATAACATCCTTCAAACTTGCTAGCTAACTTAAAGCATCAAAATAACATCAAATAACAAAAATCGATCGTTAAAATCAAGGATTTCATCTTAAAACACATTTTTCATAATCTCCCACATAATGCGCCGAAACGCGCTCGGGTCACCCCGGAATCGTCATCTATCATACGAACATACCAGAATTATCAAAACACCGATCCGCGGTCATTTACCAAGAATGTTGATCGTGATCAACTCTAGTTATTTTTAAAGCCAAAAATCACATGTTCTTTAAAATTTCACGTAAAACCTTTCCGAAAAATAACACGAATCACATACACAAGTCATATAACATCAAATGAAGCTATGAGAGCTCTCGAAACATGTAAATATAGGCTAGTACTCAAAACGAACTATTGGGTCGTTAAAAATTCTGAACCCGATAGCCACAAAGTTAACTCTCGGTCAAACATAGGAAATTTCTAAACCTTCAAATTGCCAACTTTCGCCAAAAAGAGCCAAATCAATCTAGGAACCTCCAAATCAAAATCTGGGCATCCGCCTAGGTCCAAAATCACCATACGAACTTATTTGAATCATCAAAACATGAATCCAAGATCGTTTACAAAAAAAATTCAAGTTTGGTCATTTCTTCCACCTTAAAGCTTCTGAAATGAGAACCATTCATCCAAATAAATTTCGAACCTCTTGAAAACCAAAATCGACCATACACACAAACCATAATAAATCATATGAAGCTACTCACAACCTCAAACAATCGAATGGAAATGGAAATGCTAAAAATGACCACTCGTGTCGTTACATTCTCCCCTACTTAAACATACGTTCGTCCTTGAACGTGATAAGAGTCGTTCCAAAGTGATCAAATAATTGTATAAACTCATCATATGCATACTAACAGATGATCCCACGTCACCTCAATCCATAAAAGCCCATCAACACAATCTCAATTGAAGATTCTTCCTTCAACCTTGACTGATAAGCCTCAGAACCAATTTCAACATCCAGGGCTCCTTTTAAGATCCAATTCTCGCATGTACTCATTGCATCGATCTCCACTAGCTGCAACAAATCACAAATATATTCACAAGACATAACAACACAACGTGACCCATCACTCATATACCCATAGCAATATCTCTGACCACAATAGCTTCCCACTACCAAATCTGGTACTGATAACATACCTCATATCTAGTAAAACCTTGTTCCAAACGTTCACAACACTACTAATAATACAAGAGACATGTAGAAACTCATAACCACTCATCAGATCAATAAGTCATGGAGTTCTCTCACCAACACAAACCATTACCAAACTCTAAGCTGATTACTGACGTTCTCATCCCAACATACCTTATCCATGTCTGATTGCACAATTTCCAGGTCCAATGACCCATCTCACCTTGTACAAGCTACTCGATCAACATGCCACACCCAATGCCATCAAGAGCCATCTACAACGCAATACGTACCCAACAAGCAACAACTCAAATAAAACTGATGATAGAAAGATAATCGAATGAGAGAACTATCCGACAAGTCCAATAGGTACGACCCCAATGAAACCAAACTATGAATCCAACCCAACAAGGAGAAGCAAAACACACGAAATGACAATAAAGAATATCATCCTTACATAGCTCCGCTGCAGTGCGTGACCCTATCCAAACATATTAATCCACATGAAATACTCATCGAGCCATAATGATCACAACCCACAACCACATGTGTACCAACAGCAAACACACGGAATGAACGACTATAACCATAGAGAAACGGATAGCACGATATACACTAGAAAGGAAAACCATAACCAAGGAACAATAAACAATTCTATACCCAAGAGCCACCTCGCTCAAATCTTACCACAAGGCCTAAATGGAATCACATCAGACATGAGAATAGTCAAGTAGTCTCACAACCCATTGTAGCATAAGAGAGAAACACATGAAGCATACCAAAACACGAATAAGGTAAACTCTAGCCGCTGATACATAGTCGTGCAGAGCAAACAAAACTCGGTCCAATGAAGAATACACATTCTCATTAGGCCTACCAATAGGACCCCAAATCAATTCCAATCCTCCCAAAATAGGTAAATAACCTTCCAAAAGTCTACAGTAACCTATCCATAACACATACTATCAACTAACTAGCTCTTAACACATATTCGCAGTCCGTAACCAAGGCATAGTCTACCTCTAAGATCATTCAGTACCTAAAACTCAAGAATATATAAATCTCCATATCCGACCTCGACTCCACCACCCAAATGACTGACAAATCTCTCATACACTATCATCTACAGAAAATACTCACATAAATCTTCTGCTCCATGTAGAAAAACCTGAACATTAGCAGTGAACATCTAGGAGATTACTGTAATACTAGTCGAGCACCCGTAAGTCAAAAACACAATGCATCTCCTAACACGCACACCCTTCTTAGGTGATACCAGGTGTTACTGACATACTCTAAGAATTTTAAATCTCCCATGTCGTCTAGGACTCATGACCTTCCTATCAAAACCGAACCACAACCTGCCTATGAAATCTTAATCCCTCGCGGCGCACCACCACTATCATGCTATCATATGAAAAACACGACGATCCTAATCCCAAATCTGAATAACAAGTAGAATAGACATCCCATCAACCAAAAACCTTCCACTAACTCAATCCCCGAGAACAAAATCATAACACGTAACAGACTTCCCATGCTTCTGGAGCACATCGATCGCAAGTATTTAATGAATCTGAAGTTGTTCCTTTCACCATTCTAATACCACAATGTAGAATCAATAATTATATAGAGTGTCGCAATTCTTGGCATCATCCAATGTAAGCCTCAAGTCCTAACCATACTCAAATCCGAAAATCTTTGAATATCACATATCAGTCCTGAACCCATTGGAACCTTCTCGAAAGTCATTCACCTCTATATAAATTATCCTTGATGAAACCTTCCTCAAATCATAGCCAATATGCAAGAACATCCTAGTCCAAGAACTAATATAATACATGACCGTACAATTCGATCGTCAATGCCAGACTCCCCCACTTGGCTCGAAGCCATAAAACACATCATTTGTAACCCATAGTACCCTTCTTTCGTAGCTTCCCCGGTCTCACACTCTTAATCAACTGAATACATAATAAACTCATGTAAAAATAGTCATAAAACATGCTAAAGACCTTCTTCAAGACTTTTGAAAGGATAGTATACTCGCTCCACTGAATAGAAGCCTCATACAAATCACACAACCTCAAATCCCACCGGCTAGCCTCAAACCAACATCTTCCCATGACCCAACCATGGTCACAATAAGTAGGCAACCAATTAATCCTCCTGAGTTTGTACTCATCAACCAGATATAAGAATCCGTTGCATCCCACAATGGAACAATCGAAAGATCCTCCACCGCATCCTCTTCCAAGACTAGGACACATCACAATGATAATCAAGCAATCATAGCCTCTCGTAATCCACTCATAACATCACAAGTCATCGGTGCACAGTAGATACTGAGTGTGCAACATCACATATGAGTGGATGGAAGAAAATCAAAGGTACTGGCTCAAGCTGAAACAAGGTTGCACGATAAAGAGAGAAAGAAGGGAAGTTGCATAAATACCCTGTAACCTCTGGAAGATAAGTATGGACGTCATCATACTGATCCACAAGACTCTACTAGGCACTTACTCATGACTTGTAGAACCTATAAACCTAGAGCTCTGATATCAACTAGTTACGACCCAAAATCCCATCAATGTTGTGATGGAACCTAACCCGCTCGCAAGGTAAGCCAAACAGTATAAGTTACTACTAAACTGATAAATCGTCAATATATTAATAAAATTGTAACATAATTTAATATATAACTACCCTAAAGATTGGTAGTACAAGTCACGAGCCACTATAATTTGGATTTACAAAACTGGAAAAATGAATAAATACAACTTTTGTTTGGAAATTATATAAACAGAAAAAAAATCCTAAGCTACCAGAAACAATAAGTAGCATGAATTTGATTTGCTGGTACATCTCCAATGCAAGCTCCATCTTCACAACTACCCAACTCCAAAATTTGCACACAAGGTGCAGAAATGTAGTATGAGTACAACCGACCCCATCTACTCAGTAAGTATCTTGAGTAACCTCAGAGAAGTGGTGACGAGATTTTTAAGTCAAAAGATACTCACTTGTCAAATAACCTGTGCAATATATCAAAGTCTGGCAACAGAAAAACAAACAGAAGACAATGTCTATAATCTTAATGGAGCAAGTGAAAACACTTTGATACAAATAAAGTCATCGCTTCAACAAAAAATCATTAAATAGAATCGTACACATATGGCACCTCGTGCCCACATTGTCACTCACCCTCTTGCACGGAAAATACCTCATGCCACAACACATGTTACACATGCACAGCAAAGACCTTGTGCCATATTATAATCTGATGTTGTATCAATTGCCAAATAACACGTTCAAGAGAACTTTCAATAATCAATTATAGTACTACTTGATGGCAAGTACCTTATCTCATCAATCTGGTATGCTACCAACAACTCAAAGGATATGAGATAACAACTCTACATAGGTAAAATCCATCTTGGTAAATCATCAAGTGGTAACAAAGGCATATATTAACATATTAGAAACAACGTACTAAATAATGTAAAAATGCATGACATGTATAAAGAAGTCATAAACACAACAATAATGCACCTCGTGTGCCACCACACACGCAGAATCAATGAAAATTACCCCCGGGCTATCACGTAGCATCGTCACAGTGCCACCCTTATTTCGTTGTGTGAGCCTCACAATGAATATTTCCCCTTATATTTCTACACGCGCATAAGCCACCCTTATCTCCCCATATGCCCATCAATAAACACCACCCTTATTCATCCGCACGCACATCTACCCACCCTTATGCCTCCACACGGACATCTAGCCACCCTTATCTCGCCGCATGCGCATCACATATGAAATACCTCCCTTATGTTGCCACATGTGCATCTAACATCAATCCATACAATATGTACACATGTACCACAATTACACAACAATTCAAAATAATAAATTATTATTAAGAGGCACATTATGATAACTTATCAAAAAACACACAAGGAAATGATAATAACAAAAGTTCGGATAAAGAAAAATCATGATTAAATCACGTATAGCAACCAAGTCCAAGTAGTCATTCAAAGGAACATATACATCATAGAGTGTACATGTTCCAATCAAGGACGTTACAAGATCAACTCCTGATATGTATCCATAGCCTACGTGTGTCTATCCCCAAAGCAAATGTAGCATAAGTCTCAAGATTTGTTCATCATGTTCAACATAAGGTACCAGTAGCTTTATCATTCCTCTAGCATGGTTTATAGTATTCACGAAGTCGATTAATTTAATAACACACTGAATCAAGTAGAGAACACAACCAAATAAGGCATAGAGTAAGCTAGAATCTACCCAGAGTATGAATACACATGGAACATATATATACGCTCGTCACCTCATATATACATCACCCCGGCATGTAACAAACAACATCAAATAGTAGAAAAATTCCTTCAATCAAAGATAGGTAAGATACTTACCTCAACAAGCCAAATCAATACTCAACAATAGTCTTTCCCTTAGAAACCACCTCCGCTTGGTCCAAATCTAGCAAAAAATGACTCGATAACATTAACCAATGCAAAAGGATTTAATTTCAATTAATAAAGTTCTAATCTTTACCCAAATTCCCAAAAGTCAACAAAGGTTAACCCCGGGCATGTCTGGTCAAAACTCGAGTCGAAAGGTAGATCTCGACTACCCATAACCCTGCGAATCCAATTATATGATTAGCTTTCAAAACCGGGTCCAATTCGACTCTCAAATATCAAAAACTAATTTCCAAAACATAGTAAAAAATCCCCAAAGTAATCAAGTTATAATATTAAAATTGAGTCAAAATCACTTCCCCAATAGTTATGATTTAATATCCCCTCCCACTGAGCCTAGGGCTAAAAGATATGATAGAATGAGCCCAAGCCTAAAATGGCCTCTAAGTATCAGTTGCGGATCTCGCATTTGCAGCCAAAAGTTCGCATTTGCGACTACTACAAATGCGACAAAAGGTCCGCATTTGTGAACCCAACTGACCCAAAACAAAGTCGTTGTGACACCCTAGGCGAATCCCACATCGAAAAACTACGGGAGAGATACTGGATATATAAGTAAACATGACTTAGACTCTTGTTATGCGTTTTAAAGCAATAAGGGCCTAGGCCTAAAGCAGGCAATATCACTAGTGGGTTGGGCTTTTACATATGGTATCAGAGATACTTCGCGTGCAACCTTGAACGGCTATAGGGAAAACCTCAGCAAGGACGTTGAGTCCAAAAGGGGGGTGTAAGTGACACCTTAGGCGAATCCCACATCGACAAAGCACAGAAGAGATGCTCGGTATAAAAGTAGACAGAACTTAGACTCTAGTGATGCATTTTAAATCTGTGAGGTGCTAGGCCCAAAGCGGACAATATCACTAGTGCGTTGGGCTGTTACAATCGCATTTGCGACAAAAACCTTCACAGAAGAGAAGTTTAACCAGAGCCAACCACCAACTCCCACCATCGCGAAAGCTATCATGCTAGCCCTATCATGTTATTCTTGATTGTCACGCCAAGACCGTGACGCTGGCTATGCCAGGTTTACCACAGTTACAGTGGAGGGGTGTATTAGATTATGTTCCTAGCAGGGTTATCTCCTTTCTAAAGGCTCAGAAGATGGTTGAGAAAGGGTGTAATACTTATATAGCCTTTGTGAAGGATGTTAGTGCTGATACTTCTACTGTTGAGTCTGTTCCGGTAGTGAGGGACTTTCCAAATGTATTTCCAACATATCTTCTGGGCATGCCGCCCGACAGGGACATCCATTTTTGTATTGACTTGTTGTCGGGTACTCTGCCCATTTCTATTCCACCATATTGTATGGCCCCAGCGGAGCTGAAGGAGTTAAAGGAATAGTCGCAAGAGTTGCTTGATTAGGGATTCATTCAACCTAGTGTGTCATCGTGGGGTGCCCCGATCTTGTTTGTGAAGAAGAAGGATGGTTCTATGCGCATGTATATTGATAATCGTCAATTGAACAAGGTTACAGTGAAGAACACGTATCCATTGCCACACATTGATGACCTATTTGATTACTCACAGGGTGCCAAAGTATTCCAAAGACTGCCTTTAGGACTCGGTATGGTCACTACGAGTTCCTCGTGATGTCATTTAGGCTAACAAATGCCCCAACAACAATAATGCACCTAATGAATAGTGTATTCTAGCCTTATCTTGATTCATTCGTCATTGTATTTATTGACGACATCTTGGTATACTCCCACAGTCGGAAAGATCATGAGCATCATTTGAGGATCGTGCTCCAGATCTTGAGAGATAAGAAGTTATATAGAAAGTTCTCAAAGTGTGAATTCTGGCTTGATTCAGTGGCAATTTTGGGTCAAGTGGTGTCGAGTGAGGGGATCAAGGTAAAACCGAAGAAGATTGAGGCTATGCAGAGTTGGCCCAGGCCATCTTCAGCTACTGAGATCCGGAGTTTCCTTGGTTAGGGCGGGTATTATCGTCATTTCATAGAGGGCTTCTCATCTATTGTTGCACATATGACCAGACTAACCCAGAAGGGTGCTCCTTTCATTTTGACCGAGGAGTGTGTGGCGATTGTTCAAAATCTCAAGACTGCTTTTACCACAGCCCCAGTATTAATGTCGCCTACAGGCTCGGGGTCTTATACTGTGTATTGTGATGCGTCACGTATTGGCCTTGGTGCGGTGTTGATGCAGGAAGGTAGGGTGATTTCTTACGCATCTCGACAGTTGAAAACTCATGAGAAGAACAATCCAATCCACGATTTTGAGTTGACATCCATTTTTCATGCATTGAAGATCTTGCGGCATTTTTCAGAAAGATCTTAATTTTTGGCAGCGGAGGTGGTTATAGTTACTTAAGGACTATGATATCACCAATCTATATCATCCCGGGAAGGCCAATGTGGTTCCCGGTGCCTTGAGTCGAAAGGCGGAAAGTTTGGGAAGCTTAGCATATCTATCGGTAGCAGAGAGTCCATTAGCATTGGAGGTTCAGGCCTTAGCCAACAAATTTGTTAGATTGGATATCTCGGAGCCTAGTCGAGTTCTTGCCTATGTGGTTTCTCGGTCTTCTCTATATGACCGTGTCAAAGAGTGTCAGTATGACGACCGTCATCTGCTTGTCCTTAAGGACACAGTTCAGCACAACAATGCCAAGGAGGTTACTATTGGGGATGACAGTGTGTTGCAGATGCATGGCTAGTTATGTGAGCCCAATATGGATGGTTTGCATGAGTTGATTCTTCTGGAGGCCCATAGTTTGCGGTACTCCATTCACCCAGGTGCCGCTAAGATATATCAGGACTTGAGGCAGCACTATTGGTGAAGGAGGATGAAGAAGGACATAGAGGATTATGTAGCTCGGCGCCTAAGTTGTCAGCAGGTGAAGTATGAGCATCAGCGACTCGAGATTCCTGAGTATAAATGGGAGTGTGTCACAATGGACTTTGTTGTTGGGCTCCCACACACTCAGAGGAAGTTTGACGCAGTATGGGTGATTGTGGACAGGTTGAGCAAGTCAGCTCATCTCATTCCAGTAGTGACTACCTATTCTTCAAAGCAACTGGATGAGGTTTATATCTGTGAGATTGTTTGACTTTATGGCGTATCCGTATATATCATCTCTGATCGGGGTATGCAGTTCATGTCGCATTTCTGAAAAGTTATACAGTGTGAGCTAGGTACATAAGTTGCGTTGAGTACAACATCTCACACTCAGACGGACGGACAGTCTGAGCGCACTATCTATATATTGGAGGATATGCTTCGCGACTGTGTTATGGATTTCGGGGGTGCTTGGGATCAGTTCATGCCACTTGCGGAGTTTGCCTATAACAACAACTACCAGTTGAGTATCTAGATGGCTTCATGTGAGGATCTATATGGGAGACGATGTCGTTCTCCAGTTGGATGGTTTGAGCCGGGAGATACTAAGTTATTAGGCACGGATCTAGTTCGAGATGCTTTGGAGAAGGTCAAGATGATCCAGGATCGGCTTCGTATAACCCAATCTAGACAGAAGAGCTATGCGGATCGAAAGGTTGGTGATGTTTCATTCATGGTTGGAGAGCGAGTCTCGTTCTGGGTTTCACCCATGAAGGGTGTGAGAAGGTTCGGGAAAAAGGGAAAGTTGAGCCCTAGGTATATCAGACCATTTGAGATTCTTGAGAGGGGTGGAGAGGTGGCCTACAAGCTTGACTTGCCTCCTAGTTTGTCTGCGGTTCATCTGGTGTTCCATATCTCTATGCTCCGAAAGTATTATGGTTATCCATCACATGTTCTAGACTACAGCACAGTCCAGTTGGATGAGAATTTAACTTACATCGAGGAGCCCGTGGCTATCTTGGACCGGCAGGTTCGGAAGTTGAGATCAAAGGATATTGCTTCAGTGAAGATTCAATGGAGGGGTCATTCGGTCGAGGAGGCTACCTAGGAGACCGAGCACAATATTGTGTTTATTGACGACTTCTTGGTATACTCGTACAATCGGAAAGATCATGAGAACCATTTGAGGATCGTGCTCCAGATCTTGAGAGATAAGAAGTTATATGCAAAGTTCTCAAAGTGTGAATTCTGGATTGATTCGGTGGCATTTTTGGGTCATGTGGTGTCGAGTGAGTTGATCAAGGTATATCCAAAGAAGATTGAGGCATTGTAGATTTGGCCCAGACCATCTTCAGCTACTAAGATCCGGAGTTTCCTTGATTTGGGCGGGTATTATCGTTGTTTCATAGAGGGCTTCTCATCTATTGCTGCACCTATAACCAGACTAACCCAGAAGGGTGCTCCTTTCATTTGGACCGAGGAGTATGTGCCGATCTTTCAAAATCTCAAGACGACTTTTACCACAGCCCCAATGTTAATGTTGCCTACAGGTTGAGGGTCTTATACTGTGTATTGTGATGCATCACGTATTGTCCTTGGCGCGGTGTTGATGTAGGAAGGTAGGGTGATTGCTTACGCATCTCGACAGCTGAAGACTCATGAGAAGAATTATCCAATCCATGATTTGGAGTTGACAACCATTTTTTATCTATTGAAGATCAGACGACATTATTTGTACGGTATTCCTTGTGAGGTCTTTACAAATCACCGCAATCTACAACATATGTTCAAACAGAAAGATCTTAATTTGCGGCAGCGGAGGTGTTTAGAGTTACTTAAGGACTATGATATCACTATCCTATATCATCCCGCGAAAGCCAATGTGGTGCACGATGCCTTGAGTCAAAAGGCGCAGAGTTTAGGAAGCTTAGCATATCTATCGGTAGCAAAGAGGCCATTAGCATTGGAGGTTCAGGCCTTAGCCAACCAATTTGTTAGATTAGATGTCTCGGAGCCCAGTCGAGTTCTTGCCTATGTGGTTTCTCAGTCTTTTCTATATGACCGTATCAGAGAGTATCAGTATGACGACCCTCATCTGCTTGTCCTTAAGGACACGGTTCAGCACGACGATGCCAAGGAGGTTACTATTTGGGATAACGGTGTGTTGCAGATGCATGGCTGGTTATGTGAGCCCAATATGGATGGTTTGCATGAGTTGATTCTTCTGGAGGCCCACAGTTTGCGGTACTCCATTCACCCAGGTGCCACTAAGATATATCAGGACTTGAGGCAGCACTATTGGTGGAGGAGGATGAAGAAGGACATAGTGGATTATGTAGCTTGGCACCTAAGTTGTCAGCAAGTGAAGTATGAGCATCAGTGACTCGAGATTCCTGTGTAGAAATGGGAGTGTATCACCATGGACTTGGTTGTTGGGCTCCCACACACTCAGAGGAAGTTTGATGCAGTATGGGTGATTGTTAACAGGTTGAGCAAGTCAGCTCATTTCATTCCAGTAGTGAGAACCTATTCTTCTGAGCAGCTGGCTCAGGTTTATATCCACGAGATTGTCCGAATATATGGCATACCGGTATCTATCATCTCTGACCGAGGTACGCAGTTCACATCGCATTTCTGGAAAGTTGTACAGCGTGAGTTGGGCACACAAGTTGATTTAAGTACAACATTTCACCCTCACACAGACGGACAGTCCGAGCCCACTATCTAGATATTGGAATATATGCTTCGCGCCTGTGTTATGTATTTCGGGTGTGCTTGGGATCAGTTCTTTCCATTTGCAGAGTTTGCCTACAACAACAGCTACCAGTCGAATATCTAGATGGCTCCATATAAGGCTCTATATGGGAGACAGTGTCATTCCTTGTTGGATGGTTTGAGCCGAGAAAGGCTAAGTTATTCGGCATGGATCTTGTTTGAGATGCTTTGGAGAAGGTCAAGATGATCCAAGATCGGCTTCATACAGCCCAATCTAGACAGAAGAGCTATGCGGATCGAAAGGTTGACAATGTTTCATTCATGGTTGGAAAGCGAGTCTTGCTCCGGGTTTCACCTATCAAGGGTGTGATAAAGTTCGAGAAGAAGGGAAAGTTGAGCCCTAGGTATATCAGACCATTTGAGATTCTTGAGAGGGGTAGAGAGGTGGCCTACAAGCTTGTCTTGTCGCCTAGTTTGTCTGCGGTTCATCCGGTGTTCCATGTCTCTATGCTCCGGAAGTATTATGGTGATCCGTCTCATGTTCTAGACTTCAGCACAGTCCAGTTGGACGAGAATTTGACTTACATCTAGGAGCCTGTAGCTATCTTGGACCGGCAGGTCCGGAAGTTGAGATCAAAAGATATTGCTTCAGTGAAGGTTCAATGGAGGGGTCATCCCGTCGAGGAGGCTACCCAGGAGACCGAGCACGACATGTGGAGTCATTATCCTCATGTTTTCGCCACTTCAAGTATGTCCTTATGCACGTTTGAGGACGAACATTTATTTTAATAGGGGGAGAATGTAATGAACCGATCGTTTATTTTGTGTAATTGCGCCCCGTTATAGGAAGCTTTCGAGTTGATTTGGACCCTTAATTCTAGACTTAGAAGTTGTAATTTGAAAATGTTGACCAAACTTTGTCTTTTGTGAAAACGACCTCGGAACTGTGTTTTTATGACTCCGATAGCTTCATATCGCGTTTTCAGACTTGATGTTATTCGTAGTTTTAGATGTTATTTTTGTGTTTTGATCAAGCGAGCGAGTTTGTATGATGTTTTTAGACTTGTATGGATGTTTGGTTTAATACCTCGAGGGCTCGGATGAGTTCCGGACACGATCTGGAGAGGTTTGGATTAAAATTGCAGAAATTTGGTACCTGGTGCTCTGGTGTCGCAATTGCGAACACCAGGCTTGCAAATGCGAAGGTGACAGTAGGGGGCTAATGTCGCAAATGCGACCACCCCTTCGCATTTGCGAAGAAATACAAATATGGGCAGAGTTCACAACTGCAAACAAATGTTCGCATTTACGATAATTCCAGCCTCGCAATTGCGAACCCTTTCTCGCAATTGCAATGAAGTGCAAGGCTGTCAGGGTTCGCAAATGCGAGCCCTGGTTCGCAATTGCCAGGGTTCGCAAATGCGACACCTGCAGATGGTTAAAGGGCGGGGAGACAGGATTTTTGAATTTGTTCTCTCATTTTTGAACCCTAGACTCGGTACGAGACGATTTGGGGAGGGAATTTTCACCTACAAACCTTGGGTAAGTGATCCTAATCTATTTTTAATCATATTCCATCAACTTATCGTAGATTTTAGCATCAAAATCATGTGAATCAAAGTAGAAATTTATGAAACTTTGTCAAGATTTTGAAATATAAGAAATTGAATTTTGAGAGCCGATTTGGACTCAGATTTTGAAATTATTCACATATATGAACTCATAGAGTCATGAGTAGACGGAATCTACCATTTAACCCGGGTTTTGATAGAGCGAGCCTCAGGTTGACGTTTTAGGAAAAATGTAAAAATCTTTACTCTATTTATTGTAATTGAATTCCCTAACATTGTTTGATGTTATTGAATCGATTTTGGTTAGATTTGAGCCGTGTGGAGGCAGATTACATGGGAAAAGCCATTTTTGAGTTTTAAATTGGCCTAATTGAGGTAAGTGTCTTGCCTAATTCGTGTGGGGGAACTACCCCTTTGGATTGGTATTGTTGATTCAATTGTGCTAAGTGAAATCCGTCTACGCAAGGTGACGATTGGGTTCACGGCTTGTACGTAGTATTTGATCGGCTTAGGCTACTTAGATTGTTTCCATACTTAAATAGAAATGTCCTATTATGTTCCAAACTCTCATAGTCAAATTATCTTTAATTGAGTTAGAATATCCTTAATTGCCTTAGTTGACTTGTTTAGTAGTTGTTTTATATCCTACATGCTAAATTGCTCCATACTTAAATTGAAATTGTTGTCTCCTTTATTTTTACATGCTAATTCTTCATTGTTAATTATCATTGTTGAAGTAATTGTTCATATTATCTTTTTACTTGTTGATTTCAATTATTTGAGACTCAATGTTGAATATTATCTCTCTTACTGTGACGTTGGTTTTATCTAATTTTTTGGTTATACATTATATTCTCTCATTGTCGAGTTATTTGGTGTTAAAGTTGTGGAAGTCGTTAATACGTCGAGGCGATGTTGGTTATTGTTGACATCTATCTTGTTGAGTATTTTCCATTCATTTTTGTTGATATTCTAGTATATGTCGTGTCGGAGCCATGGGCTATTGTTGTGGAACCATTGATATTGTTGTTGTTGGCAAGTTGTGATATATGTGCACTTGTGGTGCGAATTGTTATTGTGATATGATGTTGATGCGCATGAGGCGGTATAAGGCTTGGGTTGATGTGCATACGGAGGTATAAGGTGGGACTTATGTGTTTGTTGCTTGTAGGGGAACTACGTGAAGCCCTGCGACGTCATAAGGTGGGCTAAAGTGCTTGTAGCTATTTCGGGAAAACTGTTTTCTAAACTTATTTTTCAAATGTATGGTTCACGCGGTGATAAGTTGGTATTTTACCAACTTATCTATTCTTCATACGTAGGCTTCTGTATGATTTTGTTGAGTAACTAAGGCATTTGTTGAGGTTTATTTTCATATTTCATGTATCAAGTGATTTAGAGAAGATACGGAAGAAATCAAGTCAAAATGTGTTAAAATGAGAAAAAATGAGTGCTGCAAGTTAATGCTCTTCGCGAGCGTGAAGATTAGTATGAGATCGCGGAAGTCCAGAAAAATTCACATCGCAAACGCGGGGCAGTTTCTGTGAACGGCGATGAAGAAAGCTAATCAGCGGCTGTGAAGTGTCCTAACGCGAACACAATGTTTCATTTGCAATCGCATTTCTTTGCAAGATTACTCTTCGCGATTGCAGGCTTGTTTTCGCGAACGCGATTCACAAATCTGGGCAGAAATCTGGGTAGTTTTGGCATTTTACGTTTTTGACCCCCAAACCATTTAATACACGACCTAGCTTATCTTTGGCCGATCTCTAGACATTTTCAGTCTCTTGACTAGAGAACACATGTTTGGGAGCAAGGGTTCTTGCACACACACTTGGGTCTTGAAGATTTGAAACTTTTGGTTGAGAATTTCTTATCCATTTATGTTCATTTGTTCATTTCCTTGTTTTGTATTGTATATCTAAGTGTGTAGTATTTTTTTCCAACAATTGAATCTTGTATATGGGAATATTCATATTTAAAGTGTGGATTAATATCTTGTTGTGCTTATGTATTGAACGATTTTTATTTATTATGAAGTGAGTTATTGTTTCTTTAATTATTTTTGTTCTTTAATGTTTCCAAAGGAATTAGCTAACCCTAGGACTCGCCCATTAACTTCGAATTAATTTGAGGCGTTAATCCTCACTTTAATTTGGGATTGAAAAAGATTAATTAACAAGAACTTGAGGCGTTAATCCTCACTCTATGGATTATACCTAGAGATGATTGAACTATTTGTAGCCATATTCGAGTGTGCTTACTCCCTTGATTGTTTTAGGGATAATTCAATTAGTAAGTCTTGTTAGTCTTCAGATGAATCTAATAAAGAATTATTACCCGAGGCTAATTAACATAAACTCGCTCATATTTATAAAATCGTGAAATACATTGGATTGTTACCTGAGTGTAATTCCCATTGTATCCATGCTTGTAGCCATTGATCATTTTACTTGCTTTCTAGGTTAGTTTACATTTTTGCATTTAGATATAAATATTTCTCAAAAACCCTTTCTAAGTGTTTGGCTTAGCATAACAAGTGATAATTATCTTACACGCCTAATCGCCTACATATTGTTCTCTGTGGGATTCGACCCCGACTCATAGTTGGGTATATTATATTGCATGCGACCGTGTCCATTTACTTTTTAGTAGTGTCATGCAGCGGTATAAGGAAAGATTGTGATTCAAATTGAGAAAAGTGAATATGAGGCGGTACCTCGGTTGTGATTCTTGATTATGCGAGGCGGTACCTCGGTTTTGATTTCATTATACACGAGCTGGTACCTCGATGTGATTCTTGCTGTTTAATTCACGTTGCAAAGTGTTTTGTAGGAAATAAATCTGTTATTTCATTCTTTATTGTACAATCAATTGTTGTCCGTACATGATCATTGTAGTCCTTTAGTTGCATCTTTATGTTTTTTCTACTGCTGATTTTCCAGTATTAGATCATGTTATTATCTTGTTTCGTATTAGTTTCTTTTTGCTTCCATTTATATCCGTATTCCATTTTCATACTGCTTATTTATATCCTAGTGGGTGTCTCGACCTGGCCTCATCACTACTCTACTGAGGTTAGGCTTGACACTTACTAGGTACCGTTGTGCAGATCCAGGTACGTCAGCTCGTGCCGGCCGATAGAGATTTCCTGCTTCAAGGTATGCATGCTCGTCGTCCGCAGGCCTCAGAGTTATCTTCCCTTATTTTCATTACTGTTGTATTTTTATTTCGGACAGCGATGTAGTAGTACTCTAGTTGCATTCTATAGAGCGTATGACTCAGTTCCACCGGTTTTGGGGTATATATTTGTGACATTCGGCTTTTGGAGTATTTTTATCTATTATTCAGTTGTTTTCAGTAATTTGATAAGCTATATCTGTTCCGTTACTATTATTGTTCGGCTTACCTAGTCGTAGAGACTAGGTGCCATCACGATATCCTACGGAGGGAAATTGGGGTCATGACAAGTTGGTATCAGAGCTACTCCGCGAGCAACCTTGAACGGTGGTGGCGCAAACCTCAACGAGGACGCTGAGTCCCTAAGGGGAGTGTATGTGACACCCTAGGCGAATCCCACATCGACAAAACATTGGAGAGATGTTGGGTATATAAGTAGACATGCCTTAGACTCTAGTGACGTATTTTAAAGTCCTGAGGGCCTAGGCCCAAAGCGGACAATATCACTAGTGGGCTGGGCTGTTACAGTCACATTTGCGACATAAACCTTCGCAGAAGAGAAGTTTACCCAGAGCAAACCACCAAAATTGTATATGCGAACCCAACCATCGGAGGGCACTGTTGCAAAACCGACTCCCACCATCGCAAAAGCAAACAACCCTATATCCGTAATTGCGGACAAACACTAGCAAATGCGAGAACTGCCTCACACGCCTCGATTCGCAAAAGGGAGATTCACCTTCCAAATCTGACAGTCACATTTGCAACCTATCCATTGGAAATGTGACAACTGCAGAACCAGAAATCCCAACCATGCCAAAACCATCCAAAAGCATCCCGACTCTCACCTAAGCCCCTCGATAACTTGTCCAACCATACCAACAAGTACATAATTTTCATACGAACTTGCTCGAGTGCTCGAATAATCATAAGAACATATACAACCACGAATCGAAATCCAAAATGCATAAAGAATCATAATGAAACTCAAGAGCTTCCAAAATCACAATCAAGCGTCTGATTCCTACCAAACCAACTCGGAATAATACGAAACTTTGCACACAAGTTTTAAATGATAAAACAGACCTATTTCAAGTCCCAAAACCAATGTCCGAACCTGAAAGTCACAAAGTCAACTCTTGGTCAACATAGGAAATTTCTAACCCTTCAAATTGCAAACTTTCGCCAAAAAGAGCCAAATCAACCTAGGAACCTCCAAATCCAAATCCGGTCTTATGCCTATATCCAAAATCACCATACGATTCTATTGGAATCATCAAAATACAAATCTGAGACCGTTTACACAAAAGTCAAACCTTTGTCAACTCTTCCAACTTAAAACATTTAAAATGAGAACTATTCTTCCAAATAAATTTTGAACCGCTCGAAAATCAAAACCAACCATACACACAAGTTACAATACATTATTTGAAACTACTCACAACATCAAACCACTGAACGGAAATGCAAATATTCAAAATAACCGATGGGGTCGTTACAACACAATAGATAAATAAGACGCAAAATCAATAAAAGGTCGAATCTGCAGGGAGTATAAACGACTAAAGTAAATGCAATGTCATAAATATGATTCAGTAATATCTTATTTTAGTAATGCTATGTTATGCATTTATTGTCTTTATCGTGTCAATCATTATAAAGTTTGTATCCGAGGTAATATATAAAAAAATGTATATACCTTCTAAATCATTAAATTTATTGTAAAGTTTGTATAAAAGAGTAAAAGATTTATAATTGTCTAAACATTTTAAATTATTCGTTTCGATTAATTTAGAAAAAGAGAAATTAACGTATAAAGGAAGAAGATGATCCTCCCCCCCCCCCCCCCAAATGCACTTTTTTCTCAAAGATTCTATTGGTGTGTTATTTTAAAAAGAATACCAAAAATATGCAAAATGCATTTATATAATGCATCTTAAGAATAAAACATAACAGAAAAAATAGATAGAAATTGTTAATAATACATGCCATAAATGCCATATGCTGATTGCGATTTTTAAGTCATATTTCTCAAAGTACAATGTATACGAATGCGATATATAAGATTCATCAAATGCGATTTATAAGTCGCATTCGTGGTACTTATAAGTCAGATTTTTTAAATATAATTTATAAATGCTTCAGTTTATCCCCATTCTCGATTCCCATTTTGGGCTTCCTTATTAGTTATAAATAAAAAAAAATCAAAATTTTAACTCTCGATTTTTAGTTCCTGATAAAGAAAGGTATAATAATAATAATAATAATAATAATAATAGTAATAATAATAATAGTAATAATAATAATAGTAATAATAATAATAATATTAATATTAATAATAATAATAGTCACGACCCGAAATCCCGCCATAGTGATCATGATGGCGCCTAGTCCCTAAAACTAGGTAAGATGATCACTTACAATAATTAAATCAATAAAGCATGATATAATAAAGCAGAGTTTAATATAAATACGGAAATAAAGGTGATACAAGCCCACGACGATATTCACAGCAAATCCCCAGAACTAGGTAGTATAGAGTCACAAGCTTTAAATGTGTCATGACCCAACTTTTACCGGAGCCGTGACGGCGCCTAACACTACATGTTAGGCCAGCCAACAGTTCACATAATAACCAAGCATGGTTTATTAAACTTAATAGCACAATATCATAATTATCTAATAAAAACAATAGCAAGACTACAACAACCGTTCCCAAAATCTGGTGTCAACGAGTACACGAGCACTACTGAGTATCAGAAATAAACAAGATCCGTAGTACAACGGTCTGAACAGTAGAACAATAATAACAAAAATAGAGGAAAGAGAATCAAGGTCTGCGGACGTCATAGCAGCTACCTCGAAGTCTCCAAGCACAGTTACTAGCATGACTCTAGCAATCACTACGTCCAGATGTATCTGGATCTGCACACGAAGTGTAGAGTGTAGTATGAGTACAACCGACCCCATGTACTTAATAAGTAACAGAACTAACCTTGGGCTGAAAGCAGTGATGAGCTCAGAAGAAGACAATCAGAATCCAATATAATGACAACATATATATGATGATGACAATAACACTAAGTAACTAAAAGGAGTTATCATAATCGGGTTATTCATATTACAGAAATTTAGACATGCTTTCAATTTTAACAATTAAAGCCCAACAATGATAAGAACATGTCAAATACAGCTAGCATGAGGAATGGTACATCTCTATGCGTACATGTCAAGTATACATGTCAAATGAATGATTTCACGGTGATATTCCCAAGTACTCTCATTCTCAGCATACTCAATCTATCTGCCTCAAATGTCCACTCATCAGACACACACAATCACTCAGCACAGTAGGGGTGCCCGGCATAAATGCCCCTCACTAAAGCACGTGTGTATATATATATATATATATATATATATATATATATATATATATATATATATATATATATCATTGCGTTTGTCCTCATTGCTGGTATGCCAGACTCTGAAGGGACATATCTTGCTCAAGTACTAATCAAAAGCCAATAAAACTTGGTGTGGCATGCAGCCCGCTCCACATAATAGTAAAGCCAATATGTCTTGTTGTGGCATGTAGCTCGATCCACAATAACACTCTCAATATGGCTATAAGGCCCACCTCAGTCGTGAATCTCTCAAGTCTCAATGTCTCACAATCATGTATCACTCAGCCCAACAACTCCACATATGGAACAACAATGATAACATGCTATGTAACAATGAATGATAAATAGAGAATGGGATATGACATGCCAATGAAGAATCATGACGGAGTGTAAAATACAGTAAAATCAGACAACCCAAAATAACAAAAATAGCCTCATCATGTCTTAATCAAATAACCACATAGCCTAAATATGATTTCTAACATGAATTATAGCTCAATTAATCTAACAACTAGGAAAGGCATGGCTAAAACAAGACATGATAGCAACATAGTCCAATAGTCTACCCGGAACATGATCACCCCGGTGTACGCCCATACGCCTGTCACATAGCATGTGCGTCATCCCAACATATCACAAATAACATGTTTCCCAGTTACAAATAACCTCAATTCCATGTTTAGAAATGTTACTTACCTCAAAGCGCGCAAATCAATACTCCAAAAATCCACTGCCTCACAAATCAGCCTCCGAACGACTCGAATCTTTTCAATTGTAGAAACAAGTCTCTCCCAAATCGCCTCCAACCGAGCACAAAAATCCAAAAATGAGAACAAAATGACCACACCCTCATTTTAATACACTGCACCAACGATTTTGCACATGCGGCTCTATCACGACCCAATTCTCCCTCCATGAAACGTCGTGACGGCACCTAGTCTCTACGACTAGGTAAGCCTAATACTTGCGGAAATGAAATGAAAAACATGAAAATTTAACAACTAACAGTAACAGATATTTTCATAAGCAATTGAGATGCCGCTCGGCATATAAAATAATCAAATCTCTATATATACATCACACTCCCAAGACCCAGAACACCATAAGTCACAAGCTTCTACGAAGTTCTAATTGTTCTATACATCAGTGTCTATACAAATAAGAGAAGAATCAACATATGGGGATATAGGGGGACTCTGAGGATCTGCGGGCAAATGTACCTTGAAGTTCTCCGAAACAGTAACAACTGCAACTATGGACGAGGCTGGTAAAAGGAACCTAGATCTGCACACGAAAAATATGTGCAGGAAAGGGCATGAGTACACCACAGCGGTACCTAGTAAGTGCCGAGCCTAACCTCGATCGAGTACTGACGAGGTCAGGTCAGGCCTACTGGTATATAATAATGAAAATAGGAGAATAAGCAGTATAATAAGAGACTAAAGTTCAACAAAGGAAAGCACATTGAAATAACATAACAGTGCACGGAATTAAGCAATAAGGGATCTCCCGAGATACTGTCTCGTAGTCCCAAAAGTAAATATGCAGGGAGAACTCCTGAGGTGCCGCCTCATAGTCTCAAAGTAAATGTGCAGGGAGAACTCCCGAGGTACCGCCTCGTAGTCTCAAAGTAAATATGCAGGGGGATCACCCGGGATACCGCCCCGTAGTCCCAAAAGTAAATACACAGCGCAATCAATTACAAACGACAAGTACAATAAGAGAATCTACACTCTAGAATAAGTACAAGTCAGGAAGAAGCTGAAATTCAATTAAGCAAATAAGGCACGTAGACATGTTATTCTAAGCTAACTGGGTAACTACGCATACTAGTATATTCAATTAAGGTGGTAACAGGGAATTGGTCAGTAAAAAATGGGGTTTTCAACAAATAGCTCGTGTACGCACTCGTCACCTTGCGTACACGATGCTCACATAGTAAAATCAATACCAAATCCTAAGGGGATTTCCCCCACACAAGGTTAGGCAAGCCACTTAGCTCAAACCAAGCGCGATCAATCCGTAACTATGCTCTTTCCACGAATATCCGGCTCCGAATGGCCCAAATCTAGCCAAAATCAATTACATACCATAAATACAACTACAAGAATTAATCTAATTACTGAAATCAAAGCTAAAGCAAGAAATTGAAAAATCGCCCTAAAAAGCCTCCCCGGACCCACGTCTCGGAATCAAGTAAAAGTCACCAAATATGAACACTCATTCACTCCCGAGTTCACTCATAACAAATTTATCCAAATCCGATGTCAAAATCCCAATCAAAACCCAAAAATCTTAGTTGAAGAACTTCTTCTCATTTTTTCCAATTTTCAACCCAAATCCAAAATTTAATGATAAAATTAATGATAGATTAATGGGATATAACCAAAATTAAGTGTAAAATCATTACCCAATCGATGTATCTGAAAATCCCCCAAAATTTCGTCCAAATCCGAGCTCCCAAACTCAAGTTTTGATAAAAATGGCCAAACCCTCGTTTTTTTTGAAATGTTTAATACTGCCCAGTGATTCCTTAATCGCGATCACGGAAATAACCTCGCGATCGCAAAGCACAACTTTGCTGCCCCAGAAATTAACTCTACGCAAACACGTAAAATACCACGTGAACGCGATGCTCTGACTCTCATACCTATGCGATCGCGAACAACCCTACGAGTTCGCGGTGAGCAAAGTGCGTGGCCCAGCTTAGGTACACTTAACCCTACGCGAACGTGACCTTGTCTTTGCGCCCGCGAAGCACCACCTCACTTCAACACACGTTCGCATGCCCCTATCTGAGAATGCGAAGAACAATTCCATCCTCTCGCCCAACTAGTTTACGTGATCGCGGATCACCCCATGCGATCGCGTATAAGGAAACCAGAACTCAGACACCAGAAAACTTCAGCAACCTCCTAAGTCCAAAAATTGATTCGCTGGGCATCCGAACCACACCCGAGGCCCCCGGGACCTCAACCAAAAATACCAACCAGTCCTAAAATACCATACGAACTTAGTCGAGCCTTTAAACCACATCAAATAACGCTAAAATCACGAATCATCCTCCGATTCAAACTTAAAGAACTTGAAACTTCCAAATTCGACAACCGATGCCGAAACCTATCAAACCACGTCCGATTGAACCCAAATTTTGCACACAAGTCATAATCAACCTTATAGACCTACTCCAACTTACGAAATCAGAATTCGACCCCGATATCAAAAGGTCCAATACCGGTCAAAATCTTCAAAACTTCGACTTTCGCCATTTCAAGCCTAAATGAGCTATAGACCTCCAAAACACTATCCGGACATGCCCCTAAGTCCAAATTCACCTAACAGAGCTAACAGAACTGACAAAATTCCATTCTTGGGTCATCTTCACACAGTTCCGACTACGGTCCAAATCCTAAGGCTTAAACCTCCATTTAGGGACTAAGTGTCCCAAAACATTCCAAAAACCAAAACGAAACCTCCCGGCAAGTCACAATAGCAGAAATAGATATGGGAGAAGCAGTTAATAGGGGGTCGGGGCTATAACTCTCAAAATGACCGTCAGGGTCGTTACATCCTTTCCCTCTTAAAACAATCGTTCGTCCTCGAATGAGCATAAAGACATACCTGAAGTGGGGAAAAGATGAGGATAACGGATGCGCATAACATGCTCGATCTCCCAAGTCACCTCCTCGACCGACTGACCCCTCCACTGAACCTTCATGGAAGCAATGTTCTTTGACCTCAACTTTCGAACCTGCCTGTCCAGAATAGCCACTGGCTCCTGGACATAAGATAGATCCTTGTCCAACTGGACTGAGTTGAAATCCAACACATGATCCGGATCGCTGTGATACTTCCGGAGCATAGAAAAATGAAATATTGGGTGGACCCCGGCAAGACTAGGAGGCAAGGCAAGCTCATAAGCAACATCCCAATGCATCGCAATACCTTAAATGGGCCGATAAATCATGGGCTCAGCTTGACCTTCTTTCCGAACCTCATAACATCCTTCATAGGCAAAACCTGGAGCAAGACCCGCCCTCCAACCATGAATGCAACATCGCGAACCTTCCGGTCTGCATAATTCTTTTGTCTAGACTGGGCTGTGCCAAGTCGATACTGAATCACCTTTACCTTATCCAGGGCATCTTGAACCAAGTCTGTACCCAATAATCTAGCCTCGCCCGGCTCGAACCAACCCACTGAAGACCGAAACCGCCTACGATATAGAGCCTCATACAGTGCCATCTGAATGCTCGACTGATAACTATTGTTGTAGGCAAACTACGTAAGTGGCAAGAACTGATCCCACGCACCCCCAAAATCTATCACACAAGCGTAGAGCATATCTTCCAGTATCTGAATAGTGCGTTCGGACTGTCCATCCGTCTAAGGGTGAAATGTTATGCTCAACTCAACCCGAGTACCCAACTCATGCTGTACGACCCTCTAGAACCGCGATGTAAACTGCGTACCCCAATCAGAGATGATAGATACCGGTACGCCATGAAGCCTGACAATCTCGTGGATGTAAATTCGAGCCAGCTGCTCGAAAGAATAAGTAGTCATCACAGAAATGAAATGATCTGTCTTGGTCAGCCTATCCACAATCACCCAAACTGGATCAAACCTCTGCTTAGTCCGCGGGAGTCCAACAATGAAATCCATAGTGATACGCTCCCATTTCCACTCCGGAATCTCTAACTTTTGAAGCAACCTACCCGGCCGCTGAAGCTCATACTTCACCTGCTGGCAATTTAGGCACCGAGCCATATACTCTACTATGTCCTTCTTCATCCTCCTCCACCAGTAATGTTGCCTCAAGTCCAGATATATCTTTGCGGCACCCGGATGAATAGAGTACCGCGAGCTATGAGCCTCCTGAAGAATCAACTCACACAAACCATCTATATTAGGCATGCATAGCCTGCCCTGCATCCTCAATACGACATCATCCCCAATAGTGACCTTCTTAGCATCACTGTGCTGAACTGTGTCCTTAAGGACAAGCAGGTAGGGGTCATCATACTAACGCTCCCTAATACGATCATAAAGAGAAGACCGAGAGACCACACAAGCCAACACTCGACTCGGCTCAGAAATATCCAATCTCACAAACTGGCTGGCTAAGGCCTGAACATCCAATGCTAAGGGTCTCTCTACTGTTGGAAGATATGTTAAACTCCCCAAACTCTCTACCCGGCGACTCAAAGCATCGTCCACCACATTGGCCTTCCCCGGGTGGTACAAAATGGTGATATAATAATCCTTAAGTAGATCCAACCACCTCCGCTGACGCAAGTTAAGATCCTTTTGCTTGAACAGATGCTGCAAACTCCGATGATCGGTGTAAATCTCACAAGGGACACCGTACAAATAGTGCTACCAAATCTTCAAGGCATGAACAATAGTTGCTAACTCGAGATCGTGGACAAGATAGTCCTTCTCATGCACCTTCAGCTATCTGGACCCATAGGCAATCACCCTACCATCCAACATCAACACCGCGCCAAGACCAATCCGTGACGCATCACAATACACAGTGTAGGACCCCGAACCTATAGGCAATACCAAAACTAGGGTTGTAGTCAAAGTTGTCTTGAGCTTCTGAAAGCTCTCATCACACTCCTTTGTCCACCTAAACGGAGCACCCTTCTCGGTCAGCCTGGTCATAGGTGTGGCAATAGATGAGAATCCCTCTACAAAGCGACGGTAATACCTCGCCAAACCAAGAAAACTACGGATCTCTATAGCCGATGACGGTCTAGGCCAACTCTGCACTGCTTCCACCTTCTTCGAATCCATCTTGATCCTATCACTCGATACCTAAGACTGCCACTGAGTCTAGCCAAAATGCACACTTAGAAAAATTTGCATATAACTTCTTTTCTCTCAAGGTCTGAAGCACAGTCCTCAGGTGCTGCTCATGATCCTCCCGAGTTCAGGAATACACTAGGATGTCATCAATGAACACAATAATGAAGGAGTCGAGATGGGGTCGAAACACACTGTGCATCAAATGCATAAAGGATGATGGGGTATTTGTTAGTCTGAAAGACATGACAAGAAATTCATAGTGACTATATCGGGTCCTGAAAGTAGTCTTCAGAATATCTGGATCCCGAATCTTTAACTGATGATAGCCTGAACATAAGTCAATCATGGAGAACACTCTGGTACCTTGTAACTGATCAAATAAGTCATCAATACGAGGAAATGGACACTTGTTCTTCACTATAACTTTGTTCAGCTGGTGATAATCAATCCACATACGCATAGAACCATCCTTCTTTACAAACAAGACCAGAGTACCCCAAGATAACACACTGGGCCGAATGAAGCCCTTATCAAGCAAATCTTGCAACTGCTCCTTCAACTCCTTCAACTTAGGAGGAGCCATACGGTAAGGAGGAATAGAGATGGGCTGAGTGCCCGGCAACAAATCAATGCCAAAATTAATATCTCTGTCGGGCGGTATGCCCAGAAGATCAGCTGGGAACACATCTGGATATTCCCTCACTACTGGAACTAACTCAACTGTAGGGGTATAAATACTGACATCTCACACATAAGCTAGATACACACCCCTTCTCAACCATTCGTTCAGCTTTAAGAAATGAAATGACTCAGCTGGGAGTATACTCTAAGGTACCTCTCCATTCTAATCGTGGTAAACCTGGCATAGCCAGTGTCACGGTCTTAGCGTGACAATCAAGAATAGCATAATGGGGCGACAACCAGTCCATGCCCAAGATAACATCAAAGTCTACCATGCTGAGTAATAATAAATCGACTCTAGTCTCAAAACCACTGAGAGCAATCAAGCACGACCGATACATGCGGTCCACAATAAGAGAATCTCCAATAGGAGTACATAAACAAGGGGAACTCAAAGAATCCCGAGATACGCCAAAATATGGGGAAAAATAAGAGGACATATATGATTATGTAGAGCCTGGGTCAAATAATACTGACGCATCTCTATGATAGAATGGAACAATACCTATAATGATAGAGTCGGAAGCAACTGCCTCTGTATGAGCCGGAAGAGCATAATACCTGGCCTGGCCTCCCCCTCTAGGGCGACCTCAACCTCCATAACCTCCACCTCGAGTTGGATGAGTAGGTGGGTCAGTAGCTAGTGCTAGAATCATAGCCTAAGGACTCGGTGGAGCACGTGGTGGCTGAGAAGTCTGTGGAGGTGCAACCCTCCTAAGTCTGGGGCAATCCCTCACCATATGGCGGGTGTCGCCACACTCAAAACAACCCCTCGGAAGGCGTGGCTGATATGAGTGACTCGGGCCAGGCTTGCTGGACTGGCCGCTAAAAGTACCCCGAGCAGGAGGCACACTAGATACTAGCAGTGCATAATAAGGCTCCTGGGGCTGGAACACCACTGGCGGCTGGAAAAGCTGAATGAACGGGGCGACCCACATAACCCCTACCATGGCAAGTTGCTGGGGCACGAGATCTAGAATAAGAACCAGTCTCTCGAGACCTCTTGGCCTCTCTCTCCTCCCGGCCTTGGGCAAGCATGCCCTCCAATCGCCTAACAATACTCACAACCTGCTGGTAAGGAATATCCATCTCCAGCTCTCTGACCATACTAATCCTGATACTGGGGTGGAGTCCCTCAATAAATCGACGAACCCTCTCTCGAACTGTGGCAATCAAGTCCGGTGCATGTCGGGCCAAATCACTGAAGCGGACTGCATACTCTGACACAATCGTAGCACCCTGGCGCAGCTGCTCAAACTCTGCGCGCCATGAGTCCCTAAGGCTTTGAAGGACATACTCCCTCAAAAACATATCCAAAAACTGAGTCCATGTAAGTGAAGGTGCCTCATCCGGACTACTCAACTCATAAGCACGCCACCACTGATATGCTGCTCCTCTAAGCTGAAATGTGGTAAAAGAAACCCCACTCGTCTCCGCTACGCCCATAGTATGGAGAACACGATGACACTCCTTCAAAAAACCCTGAGCATAATCTGTAACCAATCCGCTAAAGGTAGGTGGGTGGTACTTCTTGTACCTGTCAAGTATGAGCTGCTCCGCCTCAGAAGTTGTTGTCCTAGTCTCATGCTAAACCGGGGCTACCGACGGTATAGGAATGAACTCTGGGGCCTGATCAACCTGGACCCTCTACTCAAGAGTGCAGGCTGCGGGAGTTTGTGCCCCTCCCACATCCTAAGATATGGCGGGAGCTAATAGAATCAATCCATCCTGAGCTAAGGTGCTGAACATGCTCATGAACTGGGCTAGAGTCTACTGGAGGGTTGGTGCAGCAATAGGAATCTTCAGTGCCTGCCCTCAAGCTAGAACTGCTGGGGGCTCCTCTGTCGCAGCTCGCGCGGGTGCTTTGGTTGCACCACGTGGCCGTACTCTACCCCGGCCACGGCCTCTGGCGGCTCTAGCAGGGGGCGCGGGTGCCTGGTCATCAGATCCTCCGGTACGGGTCCTCACCATCTGTAAGAAAGAATAGAATAGAGAATTTTTAGAATTTGATGCCAATAACTCGCAAGACAAGGAATAAAAAAAGTAGGATTCTTTCTAACAGTTCCATAGCCTCCCGAAGATAAGTATAGACGTCTCCGTACTGATCCGCGAGACTCTAATAAATCGGCTTGTGATTCACGACATCTATGAACCTAGAGCTCTGATACCAACTTGTCATGACCCAATTCTCCCTTCGTGAAATGTCGTAACGGTACCTAGTCTCTACGACTAGGTAAGCCTAACACTTGCGGAAATGAAATGAAAAATATGAAAATTTAACAACTAACAGTAACAGATATTTTAATAAGCAATTAAGATGTCGCTCAGTATATACAATAATAAAATCTCAAAATATACATGACACTCCCAAGACCCAGAATACCGTAAGTCACAAGCTTCTATGAAGTTCTAACTGTTTATACATCAGTGTCTATAGAAATAAGAGAAGAAACAACATATGGGGATAAAGGGGGACTCCGAGGATCTGCGGGTGTGGGCAGATATACCTTGAAGTTCTCTGAAATAGCAACAACTGCAACTAAGGACGAGGCTAGTAAAAGGAACTTGGATCTGCACACGAAAAACATATGCAGGAAAGGGCGTGAGTACACCACAGCGGCACCTAGTAAGTACCGAGCCTAACCTCGGTCCAGTAGTGACGAGGTCAGATCTGGCCCACTAGTATATAATAATGAAAACAGGAGAATAAGCAGTATAATAAGAGACTAAAGTTCAACAAAGGAAAGCAAGGTGAAATAACATATTAGTGCACGGAATTAAGCGATAGGGGATCTCTCGAGATACCGTCTCGTAGTCCCAAAAGTAAATATACAGGGAGAACTCCTGAGGTACCGCCTCATAGTCTCAAAGTAAATGTGCAGGGAGAACTCCCAAGGTACCACCTCGTAGTCTCAAAGTAAATGTGTAAGGGGGTCTCCCAGGATACAGTCTCGTAGTCCCAAAAGTAAATATGCAGGGGGATCTCCCGGGATATCGTTCCGTAGTCCCAAAAGTAAATACACAGCGTAATCAATTACAAACGACAAGTACTTTAAGAGAATCTACAGTCTAGACTAAGTACAAGTCGGGAAGAAGCTGGAATTCAATAGGTATGCTACAAAGAGTTAAATTAAGCAAATAAGGCACGTAGACATGTTATTCTAAGCAAACTGGGTAACTACGCATACTAGTATATTGAATTAAGGTGAAAACAAGGAATTTCTCAGTAAAAATCAGGTTTTTCAACAAATAGCCCATGTACGCACTCGTCACCTCGCGTACATAGCGCTCACATAGTAAATTCAGTACCAAATCCTAAGGGGATTTCCTCCACACAAGGTTAGGCAATCCACTTACCTCAAACCAAGCTCAACCAATCTGTAACAATGCTCTTTCCACGAATATCTGGCTCCAAATGGCCCAAATCTAGCCAAAATCAATTACATACCATAAATACAACTATAAGAATTAATCTAATTAATGAAATCAAAGCTAAAGCAAGAAATTAATCTAATCACAGTCTCACTTAACCGCACCTAAGGTCCCGCTTCTGCGGAAAAGTGGCCACATTTGCGGCTTCCTCTAAAGGCCGACCATCCACTTCTATGGAGTAACCCTCGCATCCTCGAGTCCTCTTCTACGGACTCCTTCCACATATGCAGTCGCGGACCTTCACACCAATATCCTATTATGCGGTCTTACTTGCGCATATACGCCCGTAACTCCGCTTCTGCGGAAACCCATGACCACACTTTGCTTCTCGCATCTGCGAGCTCGCAGATGTGGACCAACATTCACACATGTGCACTTCCCCAGCCCCAGTATATTCTGTACCTATGATGGCCTGACCACTTCTGCAGTCTCGCACCAGCGAAAAGATTCCCACAAGTGCGATTGCACCAGAACTTGAAATTCTTCAGCATTTCTACTAAGTCCAAACTTGGTCCGCACATCATCCGAATCGCACCTGAGGCCCCCCGGGATCCATCCAAACATATCAACAAGTCCTAAAATGCGTTACAAACTTAATTGAAGCCTCAAATCACATAAAACAATATCAAAACCACAAATCGCACCCCAATTCAAGCATAATGAACTATTAAACTTCCAACTTCTAAAATCAATAACAAACCATATCAAATCAACTCTGATTGACCTCAAATTTTGCAGGCAAGTCCCAAATGGCACAACGGACCTATTTCAACTCCTGTAACCACAATCTAAACCTGATCTAACCAAAGTCAATCTCTATCAACCTCTCAATCTTCCAAACCTTCAACGTTTCAACTTTCGCCAATTCAAGCCAAAACGATCTACGGACCTCCAAATCAAATCTGGACGTACGCCTAAGTCTAAAATTACCATACGAAACTATTGGAATAATTAAAACTCCATTCCAGAGTCGTCTTCCCAAAAGTCAAACTCCAGTCAACTATTTCAACTTAAGCCTTCAACCTTGGGACTACGTGTTCAATTTCACTCTGAAACCAATCCAAGTCTCTTTATCACGAAGGGCGTTGTCGGCCTCTCTGTTGGTCAGTTGACCTGTATAGTGTCCTTTTCAGCCTTATATATGTATAAATATTTTAGGTTGCTCCTCCCTCCTCCCTCCTTTTAGGATGTATGATCAGATGGCCTTCTGATGGTCATTCTATGGCTTTATGGGCATTATACGAGCTATTATCATTCTGTCTATGGATTAGATATGCCAGGCCCTTATTGGTCTAATCTTCTGTATGTTCAGAGTATGAAATCATATGTGGTTCGCTCGGGCCAGTAAGGCACCGGGTGCCGGCCTCACCTCCTAAGGTTGGGGTGTGACATTATACCATTTGCCTCAAGTGTTATTTTGTCAACAAGTTTTAAAAAGATATTTTTATAAAATAACATGACACTTCATATGTTACAAATTTTAATCACATGGTGACATCCGCACCCTCTTGTCCCCACAAGTACGAATACATATTTACAAATTATTTTATGTATTAACTCGAAACATATTTTTCTAGAAAATCCCTCAAGAACAGTAAGTCTAATAAACTTACCTAGATTCGCTCCAATTTTCTCTTCGACGCTCTAACGTCCTCAAAACATCCAATATATGATCCAATACATCTCAATGTAGTAAAACTACATATTATAATATATATACCTGTCATTAACAACTCATAATCTACTTATTCAACTCATTCAACTACTTAACACTCATGTTTAAGGTTGTTAAAATCCCAATTCATCCATCCCAGGTCAAATTCTTAGATAGATATTTAATCAAACACCTAAGGTGATCTAGTGTCACCAACCTCAATAAATTATAATTTTTTGGCATATAAATCATCTCTCATGTTAATAATGAATTATTAGTATCCACATGGTTATTGTTATCCACCATTAGTAACCCTCCATCCAACAAACAACATCAGTATATTAATTACTACCCACAATCATTCACCATTTTCTTCAACAAGCTCTTTAATGGCAATATATATACTTCTTCTTATCACTTCCACTGCTCATCAATAACATTTAAACATTCATTTATATTCAATAAATATGTTAAAAGTGATAAAAATTACCTTTGAATAGAAACCTTAAAAGTTTCCTTTTTGACTTCTTGAAAGATTTTGAAGAAATTAGCACATTCAATAGTGTCTTGGTGTTAATAATATAATGAACCTTAAGTAACACTAAGAATATCGTGGAATCTCACCTTGGTTGGTGGATAGAATTCCTTAATCATTTTTTCCTCCATAGCTCTCCAATCTTATCCAAATGTGGAAAGATAAAATTTCCATACAAAAGGGACTATTTGTAAAACACGCATATGGTTGCAGCCCTATGACTCACGGCTGCAGCACCATGTGACGTCCTTAGCCTTAAACTAAGCGCACATGCAATACTTGACAACTCGCTCATGTTCTTGCACAACTTGCTCATGATCTTGCTATGCCAAGTCAGTCTAAAATACTACACTCAAGATCGCTAAGAAAATGCTAGATAAGAAAGACAAGAAAAGTTTGCCAAAGAATCTTTTGTATTTTAGAGAACATGAATGTGTTTGGTTGGTGAGTTACAAATAAACGAATCTTTTATATACTAGTCTCCAAGGGGCTACTTTATAAATATTAATTATTGCACAAATTCTTAATTTTTATAAGATAAGAGCTTTCTCTAAAATTCTCTACAAGACTAGAATATTCCAAGGAATTTCCTAGCAAATCCATAAGAATCTAAGGTCCTCCAAGAGAAATATCCATATTTCTCTAGAATCTTCCCACAAGTGCTAGCATGTCTCCTATGTATGCCTCCACATGGCATCAATATATGCCAAATGGTGCCTATGTTGCATGATGACATAACGGGTCATCACACTCTCCCCCGCCTAATATTGCAACGACCGTGGTCCAATGTTATTCCATAAACTCTCGGATCTTATTTTTAAATTTCCACATATCTTCATATCATTCCCGTGTGGCCTCCTCCAGTGATTGCCCCTTCTAATGGACAAGGAACACGGTAGTGGCTTTTTACCCTTGTTTTTGCCTGGCTTGGTAATCAATGATAGCCTCAATATCTCGATCATGTGAGGCAGTAATAGTAATAGGCGTTTGACTTGATTGGCCTATATTAGATTCATCCTTATCTTCATGGTACGACTTAAGCATTCTGGCATGGAACACAGTGCAGATCATAAGATGAGGCAGCATATCAAGCTTGTATGAGATATTTCCCACTTTGGCTATGATCTTAAATGGAACCTCTTACTTGCGAATTAAGTTTTGATGCATGCCACATAGTGCTATCTCATGTTAAACTTCGCCGTGACCATGTCCCCAACTCTATCGTCTGTGGGACACCACTTGCGGTCCATAAACTTCTTCATTTTCTTAGTTGCCTTGTCCAAGTAGGACTTAGCAGTGTTAAGCTGCTCTTCCCATCCTTTGGCCATATGATGAGCCCCTAAAATCTCCCCCTCGAACTCTATAGGTATTGAAGGTGGAGTCTGTGTCTGTTGGTATTTGTCTAGCTCAAATGGTGTCTACCCCGTGGACTCACTGCGATGCAAGTTATAAGATAATTAGGATATGTCCAAGAGCCTTTCCCAATCATTATGATGTGCACTAACATAATGCCTCAAGTAGCACTCCTATAAGGCATTGATCGTTTTTGTCTGTCCATCCTTTTACTGGTGGAGAAGTGGAGCTCCATGCCTAGTATGTCGAACAACTCCCTCCAAAATTTCTCGTAAAGAGAGGGCCCGATAACTGATGATATGCCTTGGTAAGTCCCAATAATTTACCATGTTCATAAAGAATAGCTTGGCGGTTTCCTTGACTATGCAACGTGGCGAGGCGGGTATGAAAGTGGAATACTTATAAAATCTATCCACGACCACCATGATAGTGCAATAACTGTCGGACTTTGGTAGACAAGTGTTAACGTCCATAGTCACGCTCTCCCATGGATGCTCCACAATTTGTAGTGGCTCCCAAAGTCCTCCGGGTTGTTGTTTCTTAACCTTCTCATGTTGGCACACAAGAATAATCTGCACGTAAAACTTTACGTCATGTCGCATGTGGCCAATAATAGACTGACTCAACCAAGGAATTAGTGCGATGTTGGCCTGGATGATCACCCGATATTGTGTCATGATTCTCCCTTATGATACACCATCTAATGTATCCAAACTTAAGCATGTAGACCCGCCGACCCGTGATAAGAAATAGGTTGTATTCTACCCAACAATGTCTCGTCATGCACTGGGTGGCTAACTTCAAAAGTTGTTTGACTACTGGATCATGTTGCATGCTTTCTTTTATAGCCTCACCAATGTCCTAACTTGCTGAAGTGATGGAAGAAAGCTCGGCTTTCCTGATCAAGGCATCAACTACAACATTACCTTTGCCCGACCTATACTCTAGCACATAATCAAACTCGGCCAAGAAATATTACCACCTAGCCTGTGTTTGATGTGACATTCTTCTGCATCAGAAAGGAGCTAGTATCCACATTGTCGGTCTTGACCATGAACCTCGACCCGAGAAAATAATGTCGACAGGTACAAAGGCATTGCACAATGACAGTCATCTCCTTCTCTTGCACCGTGTAACGCTGCTCCGTCTTATTTAACTTGTGGCTTTAGAATGATATGGGATGCTTATTCTGCATCAAAGCACCCCAATGGAAAGATCTGAGGCATCTGTATGCACCTCAAACGTCTTGGAAAAATCAAGTAATGCCAAGACTGGATCCTCTGTTACAACTGCTTTATGACCTTCAAACGCCTTTTGACAGTGCACCGTCCAAACTCATGGCTTGTTTTTCTTTAGTAACTCAATCAATGGTGTGTCCTTGGATAAGTAGCCATTGATGAATCCAAGATAGTAGTTAATAAGACCAAGTAAGGATCTCAACTCGGTTACCTTGGTAGGTGTTTCCCACTCCTGGATAGCTCGTACCTTAGCCTAGTCTATGGGTAGCTCACCATTGCTAATGACATGTCCCAAGAAGTGCATCTTTAATTGTGTAAACTCACACTTCTCCCTTTTGATGTATAACTCATTCTCCCGCAATACTTGAAAAACGTTTCTTAAGTGATTCATGTTCTCCTCCAAGGTGTTGATGTAGATGACTATGTCATCTAGGTAGACTACCACATACTAATCAAGTAGGGATGGAAAGTCTTGTTCACAAAGGTGCAAATCCAAAGTGCGTCACCAACCACTCAAATGCTCCATATCTCATCACCCATGTTGTCTTCGGCTCATCCCCTTCTGCAATGTAAACCTGGTAGTAGCCCTTGCAAAGAACCACCTTGGTAAAGTACTTGTCTTGTCCAAGTCTATCGAACAAGTCGACAATGAGTAGGATTGAGTACTTATTCTTCAATGTCACCTTATTAAGTGCCCATTAGTCTATGCATAAGCGCAATGATCGATCCTTCTTCTTCTGGAACAACACTGGCATGCTGAAAGATGCCTTCGATGGGCAAATGTGACCAACATCTGATAGCTCTTTTAATTGTATCCTGATCTTGTCCAGCTCGGGTGTTGCTATACGATATGGGGAAAATGCGGGTGGCTTAGACCTAGCTCTAACTCAATATTGTGATCCACCTATCGTCTAGGAGGCAAGTGCTTAGGTAGCTCCTCAGGCATGACATCTTTTTTCTCCTCAAGCAAACTCTCTATGCAAGGCGGAAGTGTCTCCTAGAAACCCTTGTCTTCCTCAAACCTACAATGGTTTCCAAGAATGTCGCCTCCCCCTTCTTGATCCCCTTGACAAGCTGCATAACCGAAAGTTGTACTTGGCTCTGTCCGTGTGGCATAGTCATCGTAGGCACAATGCATTCTCCTTCTCGCTACATAAACAAGAGATGTTGGAGGTAGGGGTCGATCAAAGTATGACAATGTCTAAAAAACTCTTTTCCCATTATGATGTCAAAGATATCTATAGCGGTGACCATAAAGTTTGTTATACATTTCTAGTTGCCCAATTTGAATGAAACTCCATTAGCTACCCCACGAGTGTTTTATGCCTCGGCATTTATAGTCTTGACATGAGAGTTGGTTGGAGTAAGCTTCAACTCTGGTCTCTTTGCGGCAGCCTTAGTCACGAAATTAGGAGTCGCTCCAGTATCCAGCATTGCATGAGCGTGCTCATTGTTGATGGTGAGATTTGCTTACTAATTTCTATCTTGGTAGGTTGGATAACTTTCTTTGTTACATCATCAGATAATCCTATCATACCCAGCTGTGCGATTCTCGAACTCTCTCACTGCTGCTGCTCCTTCCGTTCGCGCACCATAGATCTGAGGCTCTTTAGGTTGGGACAATTCCTAAAGTCGTGCGGCCCTCCGCATATGTAGCATCATTTTTTCTCGGCCTACACCTTCTTCTCGGTGTAGCCCTGACGGCCACTCAACGTTTTTGGCGTCATAAGTTTTGGAGTATTGTTATATCTCCTTGCCTTTTCCACTGTCTCCCTAACTTTGACATTGATAACCTTTGACTCCTTTCCATTGACTTTGTCGGGCTTGTCATGCTTGAAATATATCAATGATTCGACCTCCACTATGGCTTGGTCTATATCCACCACTTGCCAGCGTTGCAAGTCCTGCTTAGCCTAATTTCGCACCCGTCCATGAAGTGAAACAGTAAGTCATCATTGGTCAGGTTGGGGATTTGAAGCATAAGGGTGGTGAACCCCTTGACATATTCACGTCTGCTCCTTGTTTGCTTCAACTCTGTAAGCTTGCGCCTTGCCTCGTACAAGACATTGTTTGAGAATAATTGTCGCTTGAACTCGACCTTTAACTGATCTCACATGCTAATTGTACATAGACCTTTCTCCACGTCGTCCATCATCCTTCTCCATCATAGCATGGCAGCCTCTGAGAGGTACAACAAAGCAGTGTTGATCTTGGCCTCGTCGTCCCTCACTTTGACGTGCCTGAAGTACTTCTCCAAGTTCCATAGGAAGTTCTCCACTTTTTGTGCATCACAGACACCTTTGAACACCAGGGGTTTGGGAGCCTCGATCTTAGCCTTCCTTGTCATAACAATATTGCTGGCTGCCTCGGTCATGCCAGCACAACATGCTCCTCGACACTACAAGAAATTTGACTTTTAACGACAAAATTCTAACGAAGCGATTTGAAACCGGTCGTTATAAGTGTATCTATGACGACCAATTTTGTTTTGGTCATCAAAACCAATTTTAAGAGTAATATTAACGAAAGGATAATTTTCAGTCCTTAAAAATCATAAAATCCAGACGTTAAATAGAAACAAATGGGCGCTATTTTTTCCCTCTTTTTTTCCCAACCCACAATCAGCCCACGCACCCCTCAACTCCCCCTCCCCCTTACGTATCTTATGTTTTAGAACTATACAATAACTTACAGAGCAAGATAGCTAACATCTCACAAATTAGACTCTACGAAGAATCACAATTTGGGTTCCTCTAAACTTGTAGTAAATTATTGTGAAATTGGGCTTTTTTTTTTTTTATGTTATCAGCTCTCTCTCTGTTTTTCAAATACTGCGTTTCTTCTTATAATTACAAATGCTCCAAATTTATAATTACATGTAGGTTTTAGGAATATTGCTGTTGAATGTGCAGAAGTTGTTTCTTTATGAATTTTGCTCGTTATATAATAGCTATGTGTATTCATCTTGAGAGCAGATTATTTTTTGGAATTGGGTTTGATTGCATATTGTTATTGAGGAAAAAAGGCTTCTCAATATATATCTGGTCATGATTGTATTATAAACTTTGTCTAGTAAGATAAGAATTCACTAACTTTCTCCTTCTCCCTGGTTATATTAATTAGAGACGAAAGAAACAATTTTTTTGATCTGGTCGTGATTGTATTTTAAAACAGGTCTCAAGTTCGTTCTCCGCTATCGTCAAAGCTAAGTTTCTACATTTATTTTGGATCTTCCTGTTGTTATTTTCCTTTTTCTTGTTCTCTTTCTGTCGATAAATATGGTGTTATCTCTCTTACTTTTATATAAGATATGGACAGAACAACAATCCTAGAAATATTTTGCTCGCAAATTTGATGGGCAAGAATCAGCTATATAGTTTTTTAAATAGAAAATCTAGTTTATTTTCTTTAACTATTTTCTGTCCTATGTCTATCTACTATAACAAAGTGCCGAAGATAACTCGAAGCACTACTTCTCGTATATGTTGGCAACATAAAGACTTAATTCATTATGTCAATCTCAGTTAGCTACTCAAATTTAACAAAAGAAAAAGAAAAGGGAAATGGAGGACAACATGAATAATTAAGATTATAATTGTGTTATTAATTTTGGATCTTTTATCTAAACCAACTGTAATTGTGATACTAGTTGTTGTTCTTTTTATGTTCATGTTCCTGCTAATGTGATAATTGTGGTAATTGTTTCGTAGAAGAATTCTTTGGTGATTTTGCTTTGCTGCTCTTAGGTTTTGGTTGCTAGGTATTAGTTGGCTATTTTCCATTCTCACAATCTACTTATTTATGATTTGAAATCTGGAAAAATATAATTTTGTCTTTGCTGCAAAAAAAAAAAATCTTTTTGTTCTATTCAGTAAAATGGTTTAGGTTGTGCTATGCACTTGGATGTTTGAGACATCATTATGGTGCTTTTAGAAAAGGCTGCTCTGCATTTTTGGCTAATTTCTGCACTTATTGGCAGTACTTAAAAGTTTTTGAATTAGAATACATATAATGCTGTCATTTCCAGCAATAAATTGTGACAAATGTGCTGCATTTTTTGGTGATTCTAAGCATCTGCGTTTCTCAATGTGAAGTTGATAGTTTATGTAGAGACAGAAAGTATATTTTGTTGTCATATAAACCTGAGATAGCTAGACTCTTATAAAACTCCAACAACTTAGTTCCTTCTACAATGATTTAGTATCAAAGTTTAAGCTAAAAAGCAGTTGCCCCGCGGCTTTGCAACAAGATTTTGAAAATAGACAACACAAAAGTTAGACATCTTTCAGAATTAAGTTCTCAATGCTGAAGAGTGACTTGGTCTGCTATGAGGGAAAGAAGTGAAAATCTATGTGAAGTAAAAGAGGAAAGCTTGACAACTGCTACTAAGAACCTAACAGAACTTTTTATACATTTGGTTACAGTAACAGTGGGCTACTGACCATGGCTAAATGAAATATCATGGAGCTGATTGTGGGAACAACAATCTTGTCCTGAGTTAATAGAAATTGGTTTTAATTACAACAAAAATTGTAAGAACTAAAAATGAAATAAAAGGTGAGCATTACGCTTGATTATTATATATTGTTGATTCAGGACAGATTCTTTGAGAATTGGAAATGAATATTTCAGGGTGCAGAAGTTCTCTACCTGGGAGAGACAAAAATCAAGAATAACATACAGTACATAGCTGCAACTTTATCGACTAGCTTCCTGGATAACCCAAATAAACAAGCACAATACTAAAGTATCACGAAGCTTTATGGAAGTAAAATATGTCTTTACTATTAAAGGTTACTAGTTGATAGACAATAAAGATTTTAAAAAAAATAAAGTATTACATCATAGGCATCAAATCTCATTGAGGGAGCTCTGTTTATCTCAAAAGTGGAGCTTCATATCTTGCAAAACCAATTAAACAGATAAGAATTAGTAGCTGATAAACCAACAAGTTACCATCTTTATTTTGAAAATGAAACTTGTGAAAGTACTTTGTTTTAAGCTCTTGATGACAAAAAGCAATACTTTCTAGCTAGGGAAAAAGAAAAGTTAACTCTGTTACTATAGTATCTAACCATGGCAAGAACACGATTGATTATGCCGGAACTGGTGCAAGAAAAACCAGAAATATGGTTAATCAAGCCAATTTTTGCATAAACTCCAAAGAGTGCAAGTCGTGTTAGATTACATTGACATAAGTTAATTGACAATCTGGTGTATTCATAAATTCTTAATTGATCTATTAAATTAATTAATGCAACTATATGAATATTCATAGATTCTTAATTAATCTTCTAAGTAAATGAATTTCATTCCATTTACTTCTTGCTCCTTTTGCATTATTTTGTCAATATAATTTTGTTGTATACATATTATGCATGTACTAGATTATGACACCTGACAAACAATGGATGCAACTTATTCATGATCGACTTGATGATGTTTACAAACTCGGGGTGGAGAAATTCTTGGATTATGCTTTTACAAGACTAGGAGAAACACAAACAATACGTTGTACATGCGTCAAATGTGGTAATGCATATTTAGGAACACGTGAGCTGGTTAAGTGAGCCACATTAAGATTCTGAGCTTGAAGATGATAATGACATTGAAGATAGTGATGGTGAAGCTGAAATACATGGAATTTTAAGAGATTTATACCCCAATTTTGATAGTGACAATATGAAAACTGGTGCTGGTGATTTTTTTGAGGAGGAACCAAATCCTGAAGCAAAACAATTATATAGGCTCTTACAGGATTTTGATCAACCACTGTACCAAGGTTAAAAAATTTCTTAACTTTCTACTGTGATTAAATTACTTCACATTAAAAGTATTGGTCGTTGGAGTAATGAGTCATTTACAATGTTGTTAAAAATGTTGAAGGAAGATTTGTTGCCTGATGAATCAAACTTGCCAGTTTCATATTATGAAGTAAAGAAGATTATTCGGGACCTTGAGCTTTCTTACATGAAGATTGATGCATGTAAGAATGATTGTATGTTATATCGGAAGGATGATGAGCTTCTTGAATTTTACAAAGTTTGTAGTACATCTAGGTAGAAAGAGGATAAACATAGTGGGGAAATAAAATTTAAAAGTGGAAAAGAAATACCATACAAGATTTTACGTTATTTTCCTCTAAAACCAAGACTTCAAAGATTGTTTATGTCCTCAAAGACATCTTCTTTGATGACATGGCATCATGACAAAAGAGTAGATGATGGTATAATGAGGCACCGAGCTGATTCAATAGCATGGAAAACGTTTGATGAACTTCATCAATCTTTTGTTGTTGATCCTCGTAATGTTTGACTTGGACTTGCTATTGATGGTTTTCAACCATTTGGAAATTCCAAAACTCCATATAGCATTTGGCATGTGGTTCTTATTCCGTATAATTTACCACCTTGGCTATGCATGAAAAAAGAGAATTTTATTTTGTCGATGCTTATCCCTGGTCCTGAGAGTCCTGGAGATGCAATTGATATTTATCTTCAACCATTAATTGAAGAATTAAAGGAATTATGGGAAACTGAAGTGGATTCCTTTGATGTGTCGACTAGAAAGAACTTTATGTTACATGCAGCGTTGCTATGGACCATTAATGATTTTCCAGCATATGTGAATTTGTCCGGATGGAGTACAAAAGGAAAACTGGCTAGCCCTTGTTGCAATAAAGAAACTTTCTCAATTAGGTTAGAAAATGGTAAAAAGGAGTGCTATATGGGCCATAGACGCTTTCTTACTCTTGATCATAAATGGAGGAATGATAAAGAGTCATTTGATGGCACTAAGGAGCGAAGAGTACCCCCAAAAATATTATCTGGTGAAGATATACTTGGTCAAGTGGCTGATTTAGATAAGTTACAACTAACAAAGGATCCAAAGAAGAAGATTAAAATATCACATGAGAGCAGGGGTGATAATTAGAATAAGAAGAGTATTTTCTTTGATCTTCCATATTGGAAAACTCTATTGTTGCGTCATAATTTAGATGTGATGCACATTGAGAAGAACATATGTGATAATATTTTTGGGGACACTCTTGAATATCAAAGGAAAAACTAAAGACACCATAAAAAACTAGGCTGGATTTGCAAGCGATGAATATAAGGAAAGAATTGCATCCAATAAAAAATGGGGATAAATATGACTTAGCAGCAGCATGTTACATATTATCTCCTGAAGAGAAGCACAAGTTCTGTGATTTCTTAAAAAGTCTGAAGGTCCCAGATGGATTTTCATCAAACATTTCTCAGTGTGTCAACCTTAAGGATCGTAAAATTTCGGCTTAAAAAGTCATGATTGCCATATTATTCTACAACATTTACTCCCACTTGCGATATGTGGAATGCTTAGCAAATCTGTGAGTGAACCACTTATTAAGTTGTCTTTATTTTTCAACATTCTTGGAGTGAAATGTATAAGCATAGAAGAATTAGAACAGATAGATGGCCAAATTCCGAAAACTGAGTGCAAGTTAGAAAAGATCTTCCCTCCTACTTTTTTTAATATCATGGAGCACTTGCCAATTCATTTAGCTAATGAAGCAAAGATTACTGGACCTACTCAATTTCGGCATATGTATCCAATGGAGAGATACATATACTTTATGAAGTCTTTCATTGGTAATAGGGCTTGTGTGATGACCCGATATGTCATATTATGTTTAAAAACTTAATTTTGTGATCTGAAGCCTTAGAAATCTCATTTTTACCCTCTTCTAGTTGCGTGCGCAATCCATACGTGTTTCCGGAAAGCTTTTATATTAAAAACTGTGAAAAATATGAAATTTTGCTTTGAAAACTATTTGAATTGACTTAGGTCAACGTTTTGAGTAAACGGATCCGGATCTGTATTTTGACGGTCTTGGTAGGTCTATATCATAATTTGCGACCTGGGCGTATGCACAGAATCGAATTCCGAGGTCCCTATCTCGAGATATGAAATTTTGATGAAACATTAAAAATTTGAAAGTTTAATGATTTTAAGAATTGACTGATATTTGGTTTTGTTGATACCGGGTCCGTATTTTGGTTCCGGAGCCCAGTATATGTCCACTATAATATTTATGGCTTGTCTGTCAAATTTGGTCAGAAACGGAGTTGATTTGACGTGATTCGGGCATTCGGTTGTGAAAATAGAAGTTTTAAAGTTTTCTTGAAATATCCATTAATTTGGTGTCTGATTCGTAGTTCTAGGTATTATTTTGGCGATTTGATCGTGCCAACAAGTTCGTATGATGTTCTAGGATTTGTGTGCATGTTTGGTTTGGAGCCCCGTGGACTCGGATGAGTTTCGGATAGGCTACGGGATGATTTGATCTTAGAGATTCTGGTTTTTTCTGCAGTTTCAGATGCCTTCTGGTTTCCTTCTTCGCGTTTGCGAAGGCACTCTCGCGAACAAGATGTGTGAACTGGGCTGGGTGGGTTTTTCTCCTCTGCGAACGCGAGACTACTGTCGTGAACACGGAGCATTGGGGGAATTGCTCTACGCGAACGCGAATTTTCACACGCGAACGCGTAGCAGTAGATGAGTTGGACCGGGGGAAACTGAGGTTACACTAAGCGAACATGGGGCTTGTCCCGTGAATGCAAAGGTCAGGGGGGCTAAACCTTCGCGAACGCGTGTAGCCTCTCGCGATCGCGTAAGTCATTAAGGCGCAGCTCTTCGCGATAGCGACAGTGTTCACGCGAACGCAATGAACACTGTTGCCCAATTATACAAAACAGAACCTAAAATGGGATTTTGCCATTCTTTCAAAAATATCAAAACTAAAGACCTAGAGGCGATTTTCCTAAAAGATTTTCTTCCCCAATTTGTTGTTAAGTGATTCTAACCTACTTTCTTTCAATTACCCATTACATTTCATGAGTTTTCAACCTAAAATTTAGGATTTTCATGGTGGAAATTTGGGGTTTGGGTAGAATTAGGGATTTTTGGATAATTGGAATTTTGACCTGGAATTGAGGTCCGATTTCGAAATAAATTATATAATCGGACTCGGGGGTGAATGGGTGAATGAATTTTGGTCCGAACCTCGAGTTTTGATCAAATGGGTCCGGGGTCAATTTTTGACTTTTGGGGGAAAAGTTTGGGGAATCTAAATTTATGCATTGTAATTGATTTCTTTAGTAATATTTAATATTATTGAGTAGTTTGTGGATAGATACGAGTGGTTTGGAGATGGATTCTAGAGAAAAAACGGTAATTGAGCATTGAGTGGCCTTTGGAGCGAGGTAAGTATTGTGTTTAACCTTGACTTGAGGGAATAGGACATGTTTGTCTATTTGCTACATGGTTAGATGTTAGGGAATAACATATATGTGAGGTGACGAGTACTTATGCGTTATAGTCGGGTTAAAGCATGCAGGCGGGGGCTTGGTTTCTTGTAATTATAGCTTCCTTTGTTCATGTTATCCATGTTTAGACTAGTATTGTTAAATTAATCGTTCTTATCATGTTGAATTAAGGCTTGTACTTGTTATTCTATCTCCCTGTTGTTATTTGTTCATTGCATTATGGTAAGGGAGAGTGTTAATGCACGAAGGGTGATGTCGTGCCATATTGCGAGTGTTAATGCACGAAGGGTGATGTCGTCCCATATTATAAGTGTTAATGCACGAAGGGTGATGTCGTGCCATATTGTGAGTGTTAATGCACGAAGGGTGATGACGTGCCACGTTATGAGAGTTAATGCACGAGGGGTGATGTCGTGCCGTATCTATTAATTTATATTGTGAGGCTGAGAGTAAAAGCACGAAGGGTGATGCCGTGCAATTTTCTTCATTGTGGTTACTTGTTTTCACTGGTTAAAAGCATGTTGACTATTCTGGTTATCATTTTCGCTGTATCTCCTATATCATGTGCCCCTTTAGCATGTCCCCCCTCCTAATAGTACATGTTTAGCTGTTACTGTTATTTTCTTGTACATATACTGTTATCTGCATAGGTTTATTATGTGGGTGTCTTGTCATAGTCTCGTCACTACTTCGTCGAGGTTAGGCTCGACACTTACTAGTACATGGGGTCGGTTGTACTGATACTGTACTCTACACTTCTTGTGCAAATTTTGGTACCGATCCTAGCTGATCGTGAGGCTTAGCATCTTGGATTTGCTGTCAGGAGACCCAAGGTAGATCGGCTGGCGTCCGCAGACCCTGGAGTCTCTTCCTAGTTTTATTATTTACTGTTTTCTTACTTCAAAACAGTGTATTTTTCCTTTTCAGACGCTATTTGTAGTAAATCATAGTAGCTTATGAGTTGTGACTCCAGATCCGGGTGGTAGTAATTAATAAAGTTTTTATATTATTCTGCACTCGATGTATTCCATTTTAGCTTATTTGCTGTTATTTACTGAATTGAATAAGGATTGGCTTAATAATTTCTCTAACATCGGCTTGCCTAGCAAGTGGAATGTTAGGCGACATCATGGTCCCGACGGTGAGAATTCCGGGTCGTGACAGCTTGCCCAGAAGGTTCTATTGCAGAGGGTTATTTAGCAACTAAATGTTTGACCTTATATTCAAGGTATTTTCATACAATGGAGGCAAAATTTAATCGCCTTGAACGGAATTATGATGGTGGTGTTGTAGAATGTGATGGAGGTTTAACAATTTTTTTGTGAATCTGGAAGAGCTTTAAGAGGTGGGAAACCATGCAGATTTGATTCATATGAATTTGAGCAAGCACATATTTATATTTTAAAGAACTGTGATGAAGTCCAACTATTTCTCGAGTAAGCAATGATTTATTCCAATAATTTACTTATACATTCTCTAACTTTTTCATTTTAAATGACATATTATTCTTCAACTTTTTGTAGAGAGTTTTCACAAACTCCAGCTAATAACTCTCAAGAAACTTCGGATCGACAATTCATTAGTTGGTTAAAAGAAAAGGTGAGTACTAATTAGAAATTATTGGTTTTCAAAGCAAGTATGCAAATAGTATTTGTTAAATTATGTACTTATTCATGATAGGTTGCAGGTCTGCACAAACACGATGATGGTAAGAAAATGGCAAATTTGGTCTCATTGTCACGTGGTCCTACGCCATATGTAACAACTTTTCATGACTACATTGTTAATGGATATAAGTTTCATGTGCAAGACTATGATAAAGGTTTAAGAACTCAGAATTGTGGGGTGGTTGTAGTTGGTGAGACAGATGAAGAGAATAAAAATATTGATTACTATGGAGAACTAACCGAGATTCTTGAGTTACAATTTGTTGGGAACAAAAGAGTGGTTTTGTTTCGATGTAAGTGGTTTGATATATATGACCAAGAAAAGGGAGTTAAAGTAGATGAATATGGCCTTGTAAGTGTTAACCGCCAACGCTTTCTGAAAACAAATGAGCCTTTTGTATTAGCCAACCAAGCATCACACGTATTTTATGCTGATTATCTTTCCAATAAAGGGTGGCATGTTGTACGAAAAGTTCAACCTCGTGATTGTTTTGACATTATGCAGAAGGAGGATGGTGATATAGAGGAGTTAGATAATTCTACACAAATGAAAAGGAAAAGAACTCATTAAGGTTTGGAACTTTATCGCGTTTGCTTTTAATTTGTTAAATTCTGTTCGATGTTCATACTGGACTCAGCAGATTAGCACTTTCAGTTGCTTGAGAGGGAAAGGTCTCTGAAACTCCATCAATTGAGTGGTTGCTTATTAACTGATTAAATATTCATATATGATAAAATTGGCTTGCTATATATTTGTATCTCTAAGTTTCTATGTATTATTTGTTTCTGCCAATTTTGTGGAATTCTTCTTGTCTAGATTCACTGTTGTTTTCTGTGCACAATGATCTACCTTCATCTGTAGTCAATGATCCTGCTTGTGTTGTTACTATTCGCTCTTTGTACCAAAGGACTGTTCGCGAATGGATAATTGTTTCACTTTCACAGGCTCCTTGTACTAGTCAAGGGCTTCTTCAGGTTTGTTGTTCCATCACTTTCGAGTTTCATGACAATGCTGTGTCACTTTTTTCTCCGTATAACATTTTTCAAGTATGTTTGTTTGTCTATGTTCATTTGCTTGTGCATATGCTCTTGCTAAAGGATTGATGCACTTTGCTTAGGGTGCAAAATGAATAGTTGGGTCTCTCTCTGCTACAATACAGGCGGACAAAAATTATTTTGTTGGAAAAACATCACTAGTCTTTAACATTGGTAAACACATTGTCTTTTTTATGTAGAAGTAAATATTTTATGTGCTGATGGTATTTTAACTTTATTTAGTAACGAACATACTTTAAATATTTTGTGTGCTGATGGTATTTTAGCTTTATTTAGTGCTGATGGTATTTTAGCTTTATTTAGTGCTGATGGTATTTTATGTAGGAGTAAATATTGTTATTACTTGCTATCAGTGTTTCTTCCATCTTCTTTAGCCAAGGTCTATCGGAAAAAAGTCTCTTTTTATCTTCCAAATATTATTTCTTGTTAACATATTTAGGTCGTAATGCGGTCTCATGTCTCAAAAATAGTCAGAGTGCTAGTTTGCAGCACTTTTCTTATTGACAAATTGCTGAACTATTTTTTCTTGTCGAGGTAGCTTAATAATACTCTGCTTCCTTTTTTTGTATTAGGTTGAGATGAATCCATCAAAATCTCAGAAGTTTGAAATGGAATCAACTTCGAAGACTGATAAGCATTCATACGTTGCACCTGGTGCCTTAGCAAGGGGACGAGGGCAAAGCTTCAAAACTTTGGGTTCGGTAAGAGTAAATGCTGAACAGAGACTCCCGATTGGCAAAAGTAAAAATTGTAATGCAGGAGCTTCTTATCTGAACGAGCTAGCTCAGAATAAGAGTCTTGCACCTCCTGGTTTTGATCCAGTAGAATATGATATTTTCCTCCCGCAAGAAGTTGAAGTGATGCAAGACACCCAGAGAAATGAAATAAGTATTTCACTATTTCAAGTTGTAATATATTTTTTGTTGTTATTGCATTGGCACTTTTTTATTGTTTGACTTAAATTTGAAATTAGCAGGTCCATGTGAATCTGAAAAGGCAAAAAAAGTGAGAGGAAAGAACAGGTGTAGAAATGTTCTAGGACTCAAAGTTGGAGAAAAGTTGAGCGTCACTTTCTACCACAATCGAGTTGTTGGGAAGAATTCAACCTCAATTGTGAGACACTTAGGTATATTAGTTTGTGACCGTAATATGTGCCCTTTGCGCGTACACTCATGGGCGGACATCGAAGAATATAAGCTGGACCATATGTGGGAAGCTGTTACCGTAAGAATTTAAAGTATTACCTTGTTATTTTGCCTTCTCCTTTTCTTCTTTCACAAATGAAAAGAAAATACTAGTGACTTTACATCATTGCATCTATCGAGTTCTTTTTTTTGGTTTGTAAGAATTCGAAAAGAAAATTAAATGAGTAGAAACATATAGTTTATTGTGCTTTCCAGAAAAACCCCAATATCCTACTTCTTCTGCATCATAAACTGAGAAAAATATCCATTTCTCTTTAGCATCCAAAGATAAATAAATAAATAAAAACATGAAATTCCTGGGCAGGAGGTGAGACTTAGGGAGATGGACAAGCAACTGTGTAAGATAAGTTTGATGTGTTTGTAATGACACATCAAACTTTCTTGGGCAAACTGTATGAGATAAATTTGACTTCACTCTCTGTAGTCATATCCAATTTTTCTTGGACAAGTTATAGATGGTGTACTCTCATTGAGAGTAATTCAACTATGGCCTTCCAAGACATACCAAATACCACTAGGAATAATAAGCTGAAAGTAGAAATTCATCAGCATATATAGTTATCGTCTTCTATTTTATTTATAGTAAGCTGTCAGTTGGTACAATGTTAGAATATATTTCAGGTGACATGATTCTTTATAGTTATTTTAGGACTTAGGTGACTTGATTGACATTTGACATTACTTAATACTGAATGCCACTAGGAATTCAATATGCAGAAGTGGAAACTCCTCAGCATATATCGGTGCAGTCTTTCTGTTTCATTTACAGTACGCCTGTAGGGACCAACCTGGAAACTTGTCACTGATACTTTGCCTACCAAATTTGTCAATTAGTAAAAGAAGGCTTTGCTGGCTAACTCTTATAGCAGCCTGCTTTCCTACATCAGATAGAGCGAAAATGCATGTGCTTAGAGAACGTTGAGCTTGTTGTACAACCACTAATGAATATGTGCCTTCTCCTTTCGATAGAGTTTTTCTCATTTATTAACATTTGTTCCTTAAGATTCACGTTTCTGTGAGTAAACTTTTTTTTGTATGATAGTTTGGTGCATAAACTGATTGACCAATGATAATCTTTGATGCTTTCGTTCGTTTAGTCTTTAAGTTAGAGTACATAGAGAAATGATTAAGGATAGCATCCAAAGATCAGTTTCGTTATTGAGTAATAATTAAGATCCACAATGAGGTTTTTCCTCCTAATGAAAGTATTTGCTAGAGATGGAAACCTACAAATATAAAGAACACATTTATAAATCATATCGATGAAACTCAGTGAATATGTCTAAGTTGATTATGCCTCATCGTATGGGTAGCAATCCTATCAGAGAGATTATTTATGAGCTAGTAAATAAATCGTGCTATTGTATTAAGAAACCCCCTCTTTGTTTAAAAGAAATTGCTTGACTTGTTTATTTAAATACAAAGGGAGGCAAAGATGGTAATCCACCAGATATGGCGACTAGTTTTTTTGAGACTCATAAGAAGGACGATAAGCTTGTCGAACCTGAAATCAATGAAAAATATGTATGTTGATTGATAAATTTCATTTTACACCCTTCCTTTTATCAAAGTATTGCATTATTTCAAAGATTATAATCTTTTAGGCTGAAATTCAAGAACCGGTACAATCCGAGCCGTCTCTTACAGACATTGAGGTTGTAGAAAGGTGCTTTGGACCTCAATGCAAGAGCAATGTAGTTGGATTTGGGGGTGGGATAACCGCTAAGGAGTTAAAAGGCGGTAATTCCTCTAAGGCTGCACTGTTGGATGAGCTGAATGCAACTCGAAAAGAAAATCTATCACTAAAAAGACGCCCGGATGAGTTGGAGAATACAGTTGCACAACTTGCAAGAACATACTCTGGTCAGCCTTCATCAACACCATCTTCAACTGAACCAAATAGAGGCATCTGAAAGGTTAGTAAACTTTTACTAACTTTTTACAATTATCACATGTCACATTCATTTATTTAGCCACCTTATCACATTTATTGCCATGTCTTTCTTTCATTGTTTAACTTGTCACCTAACAGTATGTGATGTTCTGCCTTTTACGGGAAATTAAGTATATGTACGAAGATTAAGTTTGTGTTAAGAGAAAAAGAGGTTAGTGGCACTGCCGCTTCAATTAGATCAAATTAGAATCATTACATCACTCAACTGTCATGCAACGTAACTGCAGAAAACTAAAGTATCATGGCATCATTTGATTCTGAATAAAAGATTAAATAATCCCTGGTATCTGTATTTTGTCTCAGAGTAGAAAGCTTCTTGGAACTTCAGGATTAGAAAAGAGCTAAATCAGGCTGAGAACCTTAAATTAATTGCACAATATTATCTCTACTCAGAAACAACAAATTATTGCACTCTTTGTTTCCTCTTTCTCAAGTATAACTGCAGCATAACAATAGAACCCAAAGATAACCCCCAGTTTAAGAAATACTATCACGTTTCAAGACCAAAATGATTTCATGTCAGAAGTCTTTTTAGCAGCTTAAGTGGCTAAAAGGAATTGTTTCTTGTTTGATATTTTTTTCTCAATGTAATTATGTGTACTGATATGTTTTGTTTGCTTATAATAATTTCTGTTTTTAGGAACTTGTCTCTTCATTGTTGTTGTCTCCTCCCCCCCATACTATTAGGGGAAAAAGGAAAAAGGTGTCAACAAAGGCACATCATCACCGGAGATGGTGCTTACATTTGATTGTGGTTTAGCTCTTTTTGGGACTTTTTAATCAAGGTTATTTGAATTGCAGAAAATTTTGTGTCTTATGATTTAGATTTATAATCGCCAAGTTTGATTTATTTACTCCAGTTGTTCAATTAACACGGTGATTAAATTTATTCATTTATTTTTTAAAATAAAATAGTTAGAGAAATTTTTACTATAATGACATGAGCTTGTTCTTTTAACAAATTAAAAAGTTGAAGAATGAATATGTGATTGAAGAAAGTACAAAGCAAGTTGATGCATATTTGATTTTATAGCTTTCTTAATGGTTGTGTAGGGATGTTGTCATTTGTACATATTGTCACGGTCCAATTTCACCTAAAAGTCGTGATGACGCCCAACACTACAGCTAGGCAAGCTAACTAGTAAATTTAACATATATTGACTAAAATTTTAAATCCAAAAAAAATAATAAAATATCAAATTCTACCAATGTGTGTGCCAAGACCTAGTGTCACAAGTGTATGAACATCTAGTAGATTATACAAAACCTCTAATACTGTCTGAAATAAAATAGACAGAATGAGAAATACAAGGAGACACACTAGTAGCTGCAGAACGGCTCAGAAAGGCAGCTCACCACTATGCCCATCGATAACGTGGGTGTAAGACGATAGGTCCCCCACTAGTACTTGCCTCAGGTCCTGCACAAAAAGTGCAGCAAGTATAGTATGAGTACGTAAACAACGTGTACCCAGTAAGTATCAAGCCTAATCTCGAATTGGTAGAGACGAGATGGCCGACTTTGACACTCACTATGGGTCAATAATAATAATTGAAATACAACTAGAATATCTAAATCAACATGATTCACAAAATTTACAATAATTTATTTAACCAGCAGAAATAACCAAATTCCTTCAAATGCAACAATTCTCAATATATTAATTACATTCCTTCAAATGCAACAATTCTCAATATATTAATTACATTCCTTCAATTCAAATAATTTCCAATTTATCAATTAATCTGATTTACAGGAATAACAATTAATTCATTAACAAGCAGGAATAATAATTCATTAAATTCCAAGGATTCTCCAATTTATCAATTAGCTTCGCAAGCTGAAATAAACTATTAAAGTATCATGTAATTATTATTATTAAGCACGATTTCTGTCGAGGATGTACGGCCCGATCAAAAGTGTCGTGTACACTGCCGAGGGACGTGCGGCACGATCCATAGATGCATCTATCCTGCCGAGGCGTTCGGCCCTATGTACCTCCGAAAGGAGAGTATATTTATTATAAGATAAATTCGGGAGGAAGAACAATTTCTCTTAACAATTAATTAATTTAAACAGAAAATCAAGTATATGAGATTTCCATCCTTTAATATTTTTATCTAACAATTCACAATATATTCATATATATCAATTAATATTAATTAAACAAAGAATACAATTTACACAAGTAATTCATGCTTTGAGTCCTAAACCACCCGGACTTTAGCATTTATAGTAGCTACGCACGGACTCTCGTCACCTCTTGCGTACGTAGCCCCCGCAATTAGCAACAATTAATTAATTCAATCCCTATCGGGTAATTTCCCCCTCACAAGATTAGACAAGAGACTTACCTTGTCTCAAAGTTCACTTTCCGATTACTACATCGCGTAACATTCTCGATTCGATGCCGAAAAATCCGAATCTATCCAAATATTATACAAAATAATAAATATATGCTCAATAATTCGAAATTCATCTATTAACTAAATTATCCTATCTAAAATGGTAAGATTCCTAAAATTCATCCTGGACCTACATGCCCGAATTCCGGAAATATTTGGATGAAAACGTTACCCATAATCTCAATAACTCAAATATATAATTTCTATCCAATTCAATAACCATTTTCGTGGTTAAAATCTCATTTTTATAAAAATCTAGGTTTTTCACCTAAACATTTGATTTCTAAGATTTACTAGTTGTAATCTACCCATAATCTATGTATTTAACTCGAGGGGTGTAGAATTAACTTACCTTCAAATTGCTAGTTGAAACCCTCCTCTCAAAAGCTCTGAAATCGCCCAAATGTGGAGAGAAAACATGCAAAAATGGGGGGGGGGGGAAGAGTTCTCGTTCTTTTAAGCTTTCTGCCAAACATGCCTTTCGCACCTGCCGAGGTTGGAACACACCTGCGGCTCCGCACCTGCGGAAAATCCTCGCAGGTGCGAGTTCCACTCGCCTGACCAATCCTCGCACCTGCGCGTTTGTAGGTGCACCCAATATTCCGCACCTGCGATGGCAGGCCTCCCATTCCTTTTCCGCTTCTGCGAAGAAATCTCGCATCTGCGAGTGTCACTCTTGCGAGCTTCTGTCGCATTTGCGATTGTCGCACCTGTGACTGGCCAAGCGCAGGTGCGATTCTAACAGTAGCTGGGAGCTTCGATTTTGGCTCCTAACTTCCAACTTGGTTCGAGCCTCGTCCGATTGGCACTCGGGGCCCCCGGGACACCGCTCGAACATACCAACAAGTTTGAAATCATAAAACGGACCCGTTAAAACTCTCGGAACGCGTAAAATAACATCAAATCTAAGAATCATACCCTAAACCAAATTGATTCAAACTTAAGAATTTCAAGTTCTTCAATTTACTTCCAATGCGCCGAAATATACTTAAACTACTCGGAATGACACGAAATTTTGCGTGCAAGTCTTAAATCACTATACGAAACTATTTCCAAACTCGGAATTCGAAACGCACTTCAATTACTCAAAAACCTACTCCAAACCAAATTTCAAGAATTTTAAACCTTCAAATAGTTGATATTTTTACTATTAAGCGTCAAAACGCTCCCGGGTTATCCAAAACCCGATTCGGACATACGTCCAAGTCCAAAATCATCATACAAACCTATTGGAACCGTCAAATCCCGATTCCGGATTCGTTTTCTCAAAATATTGACCGAAGTCAAACTTAGTCATTTAAAGCCAACTTAAGGAACCAAGTGTTCCCATTTCAACCCAAACACTTCCAAATCCCGAACCAACCATCCCCGCGAGTCATAAATTAATAAAAGAATGTTCAGGGAGTTTTATTTTAGGAAACGGGTTTCTAAGAGTTAAAATGACCAGTTGGGTCATTACATTCTCCACCTCTTAAACAAACGTTCGTCCTCAAACGGGTTTAGAATAATACCTGGAGTGCTAAATAAGTGAGGATATTTTCTCCGCATGTTCTTCTCGGCCTCCCAAGTCGCTTCCTTGACTGGTTGGCCCCTCCACTGGACCTTTACTGCAGAAATCCTCTTGGACCTCAACTGGCGAACCTGTTTATCAACAATGGCAAATGGCTCTTCTTCATAACCCAAACTCTTATCTAGCTGAACTGTGCTGAAGTCCAACACATGTGACAGGTCAGCATGATACTTCCGGAGCATAGATACATGGAAAACTGGATGAACTCCCGATAGACTGGGAGGCAATGCAAGCTCATAAGCAAGCTCTCCAACTCGTCTCAACACCTCAAATGGGCCTATAAACCTTGGGCTCAACTTGCCCTTCTTCCCGAATCTCATAATTCCCTTCATCGGTGAAACCTTCAAGAGAACTTTTTCACTTACCATAAATGATAAACCATGCGCTTTCTGATCCGCGTAACTCTTATGTCTGGACTGTGCTGTACGAAGTCACTCCTGAATCAACTTTACCTTTTTCAAGGCATCCTTCACCAAATCAGTACCATATAACTTAGCCTCACCGGGCTCAAACCATCTGATAGGCGAACGGCATCGACGATCATATAAAGCCTCAAATGGAGCCATCTCGATGCTGGATTGGTAACTGTTATTATAAGCAAACTCGGCCAAAGTTAGGAAACGATCCCACTAACCTCCAAAGTCAATCACACATGCCCTGAACATATCCTCCAAAATCTGAACTGTCCGCTCTGACTGCCCGTCGGTCTGCGGATGAAAGGCTGTACTGAGCTCTACACGAGTCCCTAATTCACTTTGTACTGCTCTCCAGAAATGTGAAGTAAACTGAGGGCCTCTATCTGATATGATAGAAATTGGCACATCGTGCAACCGAACTATCTCCTGAATATAAATCTGGGTCAACCTCTCTGAAGTATACGTAGTCACAATAGGAATAAAATGTGCTGACTTAGTCAATCTGTCAACAATCACCCAAACTGCATCAAACTTCTTCAAGGTCCGCGACAACCCAACTACAAAGTCCATAGTAATTCATTCCCATTTCCACTCTGGTATAGTCATCTGCTGAAGTAGGCCACCTGGCCTCTGGTGCTCATATTTAACTTGCTGGCAATTTAGACACCTAGCTACATACTCAACTATGTCCTTTTTCATTCGTCTCCACCAATAATGCTGCCTCAAGTCACGATACATCTTCGTAGCATCTGGATGAATAGAATACCGAGAACTGTGTGCCTCCTCCAGAATCGTTTTCCTCAGTTCATCCATATTAGGAACACACAGATGATCTTGGAGTCGCAAAACACCATCCGCACCAATAGTAACTTCCTTGGCACCGCCTCGTAGTACCATTTTTCGAAGAACCATTAAGTGTAGATCATCATACTGGCGAGCCTTGATCTGATCAAATAGTTAAGACTGAGCTACGACACATGCAAGAACTCGGCTAGGCTCTGAAATATCTAGCCTCACAAGTCTGTTGGCCAAGGACTGGATATCCAAAGCTAATGGCCTCTCTTCTGCTGAAATGAAAGCCAAACTACCCATACTCTCCGCCTTTCTACTCAAGGCATCTGCAAACACATTTGCTTTACCCGGATGATATAGGATAGTAATATCATAATCTTTCAGTAATTCCAACCATCTACGCTGCCTCAAATTTAGGTCCCTCTGCTTGAACAAATCATGCAAACTGCGATGATTAGTATAAACTTCACAGGACACCCCATAAAGATAATGTCTCCAAATCTTAAGAGCGTGAACAATTGCAGCTAACTCCAAATCATGTACTGATAATTCTTCTCGTGGGGCTTCAGCTGACATGAAGCATATGCAATAACTCGCTTTTCCTGCATTAATACACAACCCAAACCAACACGTGAAGCATCACAATACACTGTATACATCCCCGAGCCGGAAGGCAATACTAACACTGGTGTTGTAGTCAATGCTATCTTGAGCTTCTGAAAGCTCACCTAACAATCATCGGACCATCGGAACGGAGCACCCTTCTGGGTTAATTTGGTCAAAGGCACCGCAATAGATGAAAAACCTTCCACGAATCGACGATAATAACCTACTAAACCCAAAAAACTCCTGATCTCGGTCGCCGAAGTGGGACGATGCCAATTCTGAACTGCCTCAATCATTTTGGGATCAACCTTAATACCCTCGCCCGATACAATATGCCCCAAAAATGCTACAGAATCTAGCCAGAACTCACATTTGGAAAACTTAGCATATAGCTTTTGTTACCACAACGTCTGAAGCACCACTCTTATATGTTGCGCGTGCTCTTCCTTACTGCGTGAGTAAATCAAGATGTCATCAATAAAGACAATGACAAACGAATCAATATATGGCCGGAATACCCTATCATCAAATCCATAAACGCTGTCGGGGCATTAGTTAAACTGAAGGACATCACCAGAAACTAATAATGACCATATCTAGTCCGCAAAGCAGTCTTCAGAACATCCAAATCCCGAATCTTCAACTGATGGTACCCCGACCTCAAGTCGATCTTAGAGAACACCCTAGCACTCTGCAACTGGTCAAATAGATCATCAATACGTGTCAACGGGTACTTGTTCTTAATAGTGACTTTTTTCAATTAGCGATAATCGATACACATCCGCATTGTTCCATCCTTCTTCTTCACAAATAATACTGGTGCACCCCAAGGCGATACACTCGGTCTGACAAACCCTTTTGCTAGTAACTCCTCAAGTTGTTTTTTCAATTCTTTCACTTCTTTCGGAGCCATGCGATACGGTGGGATAGATATAGGCTGGGTATCTGGAGCCAAGTCAATACAGAAATTAATATCACGATCAGGTGGCATATCTGGAAGATCTGAATTAAATACATCGGAGAACTCCCGAACTACATGCGCTGAATCAATAGCCGGAGTCTCTGCAATAGTATCCCGAACATAAGCTAGATAAGCTAAACAACCCTTCTCAACCAGGTGTTGAGCCTTCATAAAAGAAATAACCTGATTAAATGAACTAACAGACGAACCATTCCACTCCAGCCTAGGCAAAGGTGGAATACCCAAGGTAACAGTTTTGGCATGACAATCTAGAATAACATGATATGGAGATAACCAGTCCATACCCAGAATAATTTCAAAATAGGTCATCTCGAGCAATAAGAGATCTGCTCTAGTTTCATAACCACATATTGTAACAATACAAGACCGGTAGATCCGGTTCACAATAACAGAATCTCCTACAGGACTGGACACATAAACAAGAGTACTCAAGGACTCACGAGAAACACCTAGGAATGGATAAATTAGAGATGACACATATGAATACGTGGATCCTAGATCAAATAATACTGAGGCATCCTTGCCGCAAACAGAAATAATACCTGTAATCACAACATTTATGGCCTCTGCATCTGGTCTAGCCGGAAAAGCATAGAACCGAGCTGGAGCGCCAACTGGCTGGCCTCCGCCTGGCTGACCTCCACCTCTAGGACGGCCCCTACCCACCTGTCCTCCACCTCTTCGTGGTCGGACTACTGGTAGAGCAACTGGTCCGATAAGCATAGGCTGCTGACCCTACTGTACTGGTCTACCCCGAAGCCTAGGGCAAAATCTCTGCATGTGACTGGGATCCCCGCACTCGTAACAACTCTTCAGTGCGATGGGCTGCTGACTAAGAGTCTGGCCCTGGGGAACTGAATACCCACTGGAAGAACCCTGAATAGCTGGTGGGCGGTAAGAACTCTCTGGTATAGCACTGGGATAAGGTCGCACTGGAGCATCTCAAGGAGGTGGTGGTACTGGATATGGGGGCCTGCTAGACTGCCCCCTCACGAACTGACCTTTGCCCCCAGACGGAGCACCTCTGAACTCTTCAGAGTACCTGAACCGCTTATCTCTCATAACCTGCTCTCGGCTCCGCTGACGCACAACCTCAATCCTCCGGGCTATCTCAACAACTAGCTCATAAGAAGTACCCAACTCAACCTCTCGAGCCATAGTGGCCTGAATGCCAGTATGTAAACCAGCTACAAATCTCTGCACTCTCTCCGCTTCAGTAGGGAGTATCATAAGTGCATGGCAATATAATTCAGAGAACCTCTCCTCATAATCGGTCACTGACATCTGACCCTGCTGGAGCTGCTCAAACTGAAATCGCAACTTTTCCCTCTGGGAGGGTGGATTATACTTGTCCAGGAATATACGGGTGAATCTGTCCCAAGTCATGGGAGGAGAATCTGCTGGTCTACCAAGAACATAATACTGCCACCATCTACGGGCTCTGCCCTCTAGCTGAAAAGTAGCAAAGTCTACCCTATGAGACTCCAATATCCTCATGTTGTGCAGTCTATCCCTGCAATGATCAATGAAGTCCTGGGGATCCTCATGTCGCTCACCCCCAAAGACAGGAGGATGTAGTATAGTCCATCGTCCATGCATAGAATTTAAACTCAACTTATAATGTACTATATTTTCAGTAGCAGTGTAGGCACACTAGTATTCTGCACCCACTAGCTTAAAATCCTGAATCCGTCTTTGACAATGCAATGACCACTTGCTCTGTTTGATTCTCTTGTATGGGCTTTGGTTGATGACTAGTTTTGATTTCTAGTTGTGTTGGTGTGGAGCTTAGATATTTCTCTATTTGTTGCGTCCTTTATAGTTCATTAGTGTTGTAGGCGGAAATTTTGACTTTGCCTCTGAGAATTGGTATTGAAGTTTGCTGTTATAGCTCTGTCTGAATGGTTTTGGTTATTGAACCGTATTAATTTAGCTTGTTGTGAACCACTTTACCATTATGTGGTCACTAACCTTTTTGTTGTGTTTGGGCTACTGTCACAACAACAATAATTGCTTCAGCTCCAACTTCCAAGCAAGTTGGGTTCCGGGATTCTGGCACATCCAGATGATGCACCAAATGAGCTAGTAGTATATTATACAGAAACAATCTTTTGCTTGGTGTGTTTTATGAGCAAGAATGGTCAACTTGTAGTTATCCAATTATCTATTGCTATGATAAAGATTCTTAAATTAAAAAGCATCAGCAAGAAAAGGACATGTACATGCCCAAGATACTCCTCGTATCGTATGTGCTCTAATTGCTTGTGGACCTTATGAGGCAGTATCGTTCTTTTTTAATCTCTTTCTCATTTCACTTCTATTTTATGTGTGTTCTGCTGAATCTGGTTGGATATCTACTTGCTTTATTGGGCCAGTTTATGGAACTATACATAAGTTCTGTCAATGATATGTATCTTGTATTGTAATTAACGTAATTCAATGCAGAATCATGGGTCTCTTGACTCACTTGCACCGGCCAAACTCATTGTGGATAAAAATCTGAGCACTGTTGATTCATCTTTGTTATTTGAAATTGATCATACAGTGAAGAAGTACGCTGATAGTCTTCTATTTGCAATAGAGAGCGTGAGTGCTCGACTATCACAAATAGAAACTCGAAGTCACCAGATTGAAGCTTCTCTTGATGACCTCAAGCTTTCTGTTGATACCAACCATGGGAGCACTGACGGAAAACTGAGACTGGTGGAAAATATTTTCAGAGAGGTATCATCTTTCATATAACTTCTATATGTTTTGACTAAACTGCTCTATGAGCTGGGTAAGTGTAGGCTGCATTGTTTTATCCTTTGTTGATTATATATGAGCTTCTTTTATTTATATATTTATTTTTTACGGATTCTTGCCCATTTTTACACTAATTTTAGGAAAATTGCACTTTGCTTCTTGTATTACTGGCTCATTTTTTATTTTATTTTTAATATCTTTCTCCGAGAGCAATACCCTTTGCATAAATATACTCTTATGTCTGCTGAATAAGTTTTGGGTAGTTTCCTTCAGTGTTGTCAAAGGCGCTTTAGGTCTATCTGGACTTTAAGCGTAAAGCGCACTTAAAGTATGGGCTTTAGTTTAAAAAGGCGCAATGAAGGAAATAAATAAAAATTTGTATGTAATTCAAGAACAAAGTAACAAATTCATTCATAATGTTTACCTTAGCAGCTAATACACTTATTTCTGATTATAGTTGTTGTTTAGTGCTGCTTGATTCAAGAGAGAACTCATGGGCAATGAGGCGCACACCTTAGTACCTTGCCTTACACTGAAGCGCAACTAAAGCGAGGCGAAGCCGCCTCCTTAAGCTTTTCTGAGCTTCAGGGCCTGAGCACTCCTTAAATGAGCCTGACAACATTGGTTTCCTTGTTGTTTTAATTAGCTTTTACGTTTCTCTATCTAAGGCGTTTCAGCATGTAGGTGTGGGAGAATATTGGCACAATTCAAAGCCACGCAAGGAGAGAATGCTATTATTAAGTAATGTGTCAGAAGTAATTCTAGATTTGAGCTATACAGATGTTCTGACAACTGTACTAGTGTCTGCTGCGTAGACAATACTATGCTATTTATGTTCTAGGCTGACTTTCTGGAAATGGATCAATGTTATCAACAACTGTTGGACTTTCTGGAACTTTTTTTATTTGCTGAAGTTGAAAGAGGATATTCTGGGTGTTCCCTATTATGGAAGGGAAGAATCATTCCGATGGCATGTCGAATGAAACTTATCATAAGGTTCATTTGGTGATTGCTTGATGAATTATTAACTTGCTTTTATATCTGTTTCAAAGTAGATTGAAAACTCTAACCGATAAAAAGAATAAAAATAATGAAATATTTACTAAAAGGGCTAAAAAAGAAGAAGATAAAATTTTACATGTTTCCTTTTTCTTTTTGTATCATCTCTTTACTCGAAAAACGGATAAAGTTGAATTTGTACGTAGTTCTAAGGATATGTGGTATAACTTAATACAAATCGTAAGGGTAAATAGAAATATCAAATACGGACCGCAAACAATGCAAAATAAACGAGGTTGGAAAGAAGATTTTTAGGACTAAACAAGATGAATCAATTTATGAAGCTTAAAAGAATAACTCTTCAATATATGGGTATATGGTGCATGAGTTACAATGTAAGCAAAAAGTTGTCCTTTACAGAAATATAGCCATCCTCTTTATAGTGGAGGATCCTACTTTTAGATATAATTAAAAATACATAGTGAGAGACCTATGATAAATCAGTTTTTTCATAATTCCTGCTAGGATTCTCTCCTCTAGTGGGATTGCAACGGCTCTTGTCTGTGAGCTCGATATTGACTTGAGTTTTCGATCTTGACTCGAGCTCGATTCTAACTCGGATCCATGTATTGATTTGGGGTCAGTGTTGGTCGGTCTCTGAATCATAAGCTCGATAACTTTACTTTGCATCATAGTTCGACTTGGGTTCGAATTTGATAATAACATCGAGCTCGACATTGATCGATCCTTCAGGCTGGAAGCTTGGTGACCTGACTTCGGACCTCAACTAGATATTACGAAGACGCTTCTCCGATCCAATGTATTACCATTTAAACCAGTTCGTACGAAGGACTAACCGTTTTTTACTGTATACAGATAGTCCCCTCGTTTCTCGAGAAGGATGTAGCGAGAAACGACATGATTTCACAACGGCTCGATCATATAGAAGCTGACGTTCACATTGGGCTCGATCATGACGCACGTGATAGCTGTCCCGTCGGTTTAGTTTTTCAAGGCAATTAATGCATATCAGACGGTGGTCGGCCACCGCTGATATTGAACCGCCATTGCTCAGCCTATAAATATCCCATTCTTTCACCATTAATCACTTTTACATCTTCTAATATCAAAATTTCCTAAGCATTTTCTCATACCTTGTGAATTAAGTGTGAAGTTTTCTTTCTATGGTTCTTACTGCAAAATATTTCTTTGAAACACCACATCTTCTTTATTTCTTTCTTCTAAATTCAAAAAATAGTGAAAACATAAAAAACCGTCCCTAAAAAAGAAGAGGCTTCTTCTTCACAGCCCGCCGCCGATAAAACACGATGGAGCCACGGCCTGAGGAGTTTGTTCCTGAAACATGTCTTCTCACCTCTGATTTTAAGGTCGATAAGGGATCGTTGGTTCCCGGTCGGTGTGAGCCGGTATCGATGTATTTGTACTCGATAACCAAAAAGCAACTTGCATAGTTAAAGACATATTGCAACTGGGATAACAAGAAAGTGGTAATTTCGGCTTCCGATGAAGATATTACAACCCACGTGGAAGGGTTCCTTAGTGTGTATACTTACCCTTTTACTTTAGGACCTTTCGACCCTGTTATCATCGATTTTTGTCGTCAATACCGAATAACTCTAGGTCAGATTCATCCTTCTTTTTGGCGGATCGTTATCCTGATCCGTTTCTTTGCAAGCAAGATCGAGGGGATGCCTTTCACCTTCGATCATCTTATTAGATTGTATAGTCCCCGCCTCTTTCGAGGTGGACTAATAAAACTTCAACGCCAGGCTACTAAGGTACTGTTCTCGAGCATAAATGAGGACAAGGATCGAGGTTGGATGGGCATGTTCATTCGAGTGAAGACTTCGGACCTGATCCCAGCCGAAAAGATGCCATTCCACGAAGAATAGAATATGAAGCGTAAGTGTAATTCTGCTACTTATTCCCTATCACTTTGTGTCTTTGTTTCTTTCTTGCTGATATCTCTTTTGTAATGCAGCGGTTCCTTGGCTTACTTGGGTACGGGCCCTGGCTTCGATCACTACATATGCCGAACATTCGTGGCGTGATTTGGCAAGGGGCCGATGGGAGGCCAAAATTCATGGTAAGCCTATTTCTCATGTTTTGAGAGTTCGAACGAAATATTTTCCACATATTCAACTGATTTTCTTGTGTGTAGGCCTGGGCAGAGATGCGGTTTTGAGGCCCCAGCCTGGCGAGGAAGAAACCTCGGGCCCGATTTCTAAACCGACGGAGAGAAATAAGAGAAAAAGGGCCTCTACTCCCGAAAATCCAAAACTGAAGGCAAGGTTGACTCATAAGTAGAGGAAGAATACCATCCCTTTGATCTTAGAATCAGTTCACCGTCTAAGAGATAAAGATGAGGAAGAGGAAGATGACGGGTCCGTACAGGTGGCCCGATCAAAGAAGACCACTGATGTTCCATAGACAACTGGATCGATTATGGTTTATAAGGCTCTGCCTCGAACTGAGGATATATCGGAGAAAGATTCGGGCAGAGTCCCCGAGTCGTTGGAGATCGAGGATGCTTCCCATCGAAGCCAACAGATGGGGGATATGTCTGAAGGGGCTCTCCCCGATTCTCTTCGAACCGAAGAGAATGCCCCAAGTGACTTACTTGGGGCAGTAACAATCGAAGACTCGCCCACCTTTCCTGCTTTTTCCGAAGGGAAAATTCGGGAAGCCCAAGCTTTGGGGGCCCTCGAACTACACAGGCCTCATGAGGGAGAAGATCCTTTTTGTGACCTGTTTACCGGTGTCGAAGACGCTGCCGGCACTAGTGATTCATCTGATCTTTTTCACGAAGTGCACCAGGCTTTGAATCAGGTAAGCCTTAAATTATTTTGTTGGTATTATCTCTTGTGTCTGTTTTTCTTTTCTTACTTATTGGCTGATGCGAGGGTAAGGAAACTAATTCGCGTACCCGCTCAACGATTACAGGAGCTATATGATCTGTCAGTGCAGGAATCAATCGTATCACTAATTCATCCAGATTTCCTGTCGGTGTTGATTGAGCATTTGGAGGTGTTGCTGACGATGTAGTATCACATCCAAAAGAGTCATGAAAATTTGGCCCGTAGTAGCATTTTGCTTGAGATCCAAGACCATATACTCTTATTTTCTTTTCTCCTCCCGCGACTTGATAATATGCTTTACACTGATCAATATCAGATTGAGTCTGTGTTTGTTGTTATAATATCTCCTGATAATTTTCCTGTAGAAGAGTTAATAATTAGTAAAATAAAAAGACTAAATAATATTGAGCATTCAATTTACAAAATGAAAAAATCTATGAAAGTAAAGTCAATAAAATTATTTAAAAAGTTATCTTACATGTACGATTCGGGATTTTTCAGCAACAAAAGATTTTCCATCATTACCATGTGTATGGACGTGCAAATGCAACTCACTTGGTGTTGGATCTCGACTATTTTTAACAGCCTATACAAAAGCTATTCAATTAAGAAGATAGACCTTGAACTGTCAAGAATGAAGTTTAGTTATCAATTTTGTCTTTATCTAACTAATTAGGTGACAGAAACTATAAATTTTCAATTTTGCATGCATTGACCAACATCTCAAGAGTGACACATTTTTTTGTTCTGCTTCTTCCATTTTCAAGATAATTTTTGTAGAGGAAACAATATTGCTTAAAGAATAAAGATGTAGCTAAACAATGTAATTCCTTTTGATCGTATAAAACATTAGGAGGAAGTATTACCCAATCTGCTAAACCTCTGACTAGCTAAAGCTGATTCAAATTAAATTAACGGTATACAAGATCCTAAAGAAGAAATTCTCCCACTAAATAAAATATGAGTCCAATGATTGCAATACATTAAACAAAAATTTGTCAATTTGAAAATAAAGCAGTAATAGAGAACTAGAAAATGGATAGAGGAAAAAGAAGAGGTGAAGATTCAGAAGATGACGGGAGCTAGAAACAAAGCAAATCAACATCCAGAAGTGTTTGCATACAGATGGATAGACAATGGCATATGACGTTTCACAGGGTTTTGCCTACTCTGTTATTATCAAATAATTTGGACCATAAATTTTGTTGAACAACAACACTATGCTCTACTGCTTCTTATGATTTGGAGCAGAAAAAGACACCCTTAAAATAACATCCACAAGAATGGATAAATTTGATGATTTAGTCCAGAACCACCTGATTTAGAGGTGAGGTGACAAAGAATGCCAGATAGAAATAGCAACAGAAATACCACAAGAGAAAGATAACATGACATAAAATGGAAGAAATACATTTAAAGTTCTACTTTAGCTTAGCCCATTTGTTGTTATTCTGCACATAAAATGGAAGAAATACATTAATTTCTTTTCTTCAGTGGAAAGCTAGACAACCAGCCATAGCTCAAACTAGGACAATTTCAGCTATCAATTTACTCCATAACTATCTCAAAAAACAGTTGCAAACTTCAATAACTAAACCAATCAGTTTTCCAGGAACATGATTTGATTTCAATACTTCAAAACTGGTTTTCAATCAGTCTCTAGTGATTCAAACTCAAATCAGCTAACTTAAATCAATTTCACAACAGCTCTCAACAAGGAATAAGCTTGGACACTCAAAACAGTGTAAGAACTGAATCAGATATTTTATATACACTTACAAGTCTCTTGCGATGCTCCCCAACACTGATAGAGCCACCTGTGTGAGTCCCAGTAATAACTCCGCTCCTAGCACAATAATTTTTTGCATTTATTTCTGACTTTTCAATACACTTAGGATCTTTCCGAAGTCTCAACCAACTTTGTCACACATTATCTGGAATAGAGTCCGGTTGCACCCCATTTGATTTTAGTTTGCTAACAAAATCACTATATCTTTTTGCTACCCTACGCTCCCATTGGACCTGCACCGCACTATCAATTGAAGAATCCCAGTAGAATGCCTTCTGAAATAATTTTATAAAGTAATAACATTAATAAGTTACATATAAAATTTAATATACTTTCTAAATCCAATTGTGATGGATTATACCTTGAATTCTCTAAAATAATTTTTTTTATCTCATCTGAGACGCGTTTCCAGTTGACTCCATTAGGATCAAGTTCATGCCTGAAAGACTTAGTTATACACTCAGAGCATTCATATGAAGGCTCTAACCTGAATAAATTAGAAGACATTATTTAAAGGCATACCATATATCAATAAAAATATACCAAAAGTAATAGTACAAGTATGGACAAACCCTGTAGGAGAAATAGTAAGAAGCGTTTGTGGCCCGCGGGTACTGCTACACTCAGTTTTGCCTATTATGTTGTTCTGAGAAGATGTACCCTCGCATATTGTGTTTCTCTGATTAGGGGTATTTGGAGATGGTTCCAAATTAATAGTTGGGGTACTACCATGGCCTGATGTTTGAATAGGTGGCATACTACTAGGACCTAATGTTTGAACTTGATTGATGTGATCTGGTCCACCTGAGGAACTCGTACCACCTTGTTGAGAATTAATTGTGGGAATGGGAACAGTAGGCATATTTTCACGAGTAGCAAAATTACCCCTAACTGAAGATTTACCTACACGGCCTGCGCTACCTCGATCTCTACCTCGAGGCATATCTACAAAATAAATAAATAAAAGAAGGATATGAAACAATGCATATCTAAATAACATATGGCATATGAAGCTTCAAAATAAAATGTTCTCCTAAAGACAATATCAGAAAGACACTATTAAATTGATACAAAGAGACATAGCACAATAAAAAAAATACCTGCACTATCCAACGCTTGAACTACTCACTGAATTATTAAATTTGATAACTTCTTTAGACCAAAATACAATGATCTTGGCTCCAATTAATTCTGAATTTAGACAGATTAATCAGGTAACACTATTAAGTTGATAATAAATATTTTTTTAGTGCTACAAGAAAAAGAGTCAGACTAATGTAAAAAGAGGCACAACACAACGTAAGCTAGAAGAGTACTATACCATTTAGATTACTACAAATGTGGTATTCGATTTGATTCTTTATAGATTATACTACAAAATAGATACATGACTTATAATATACCACACAGATGACTAGAAAAACAAAACTCAATAAAAATATAGTAGTGCATTTTTATCAACACACTAGTCATCATCTGTTTCTTCTTCAAACTCTTCCTCATCATCCTCCTCATTTTCATCCTCAGTTTCATACTCGTCTTCAGAAGATTCTTCTTCAAACTCTTGATGCTCTATCAATAATCCATCATCAATGGGTTCAACCATTTCAATTACATCCCCATTTGGATCATGTAAGATTATATTTTTATCAGTGGTGAAATTCATATCTATCAAATGGACTTCAACTTCTTCAACTTGGAATGGAAGATTCGGTTCTGAAGTTGATGTTATTGCCTCATCAGGAAGTTCAATAACATCCCGATGTTTAACTTTCAAAACAGCTACCCAATCATTATTGTCCTTTTTCGTGCTAGAATAAGGCATATAACACACTTGAGTTGCTTGCATCGCAAGAATAAAAGGTTCATACTTTCTAAAACGACGGCGATAGTTCACATCGACTAATTTGTATTGATTATGCTCCTTGACACCAACATTCACAGTTGGATCAAACCATTCACACTTGAATAACACGGTTTGCTTTAAAGGTTCTTCGCGGTATTCCACTTGTATAATCTCTTGTATCCGTCCATAATAGTTACCAACATTTGGATCTGAGATACAAACTCCACTATTAATTGTTGATCTTGCACTACCATGACATTCCGTGTGAAATTTGTATCCATTAACAAAATACACCGGATAGCATTTTGCGCTTACTAATGGTCCATGAGCAAAACTACGCAAGAATTGGTTCTTAATGTGGTTGCATCAAACCTATTTTAAAATAATTATAAGACTTAGTTAAATATAACAAGCCAATTCAAGTACATAATTGCTTAAAAGATAATAATTTTTATAGTCTTACACATTCCTTGAACCATATAGCAAAACACGTTTCGAGACTCTCACTTATTTGATCCTGAGATAGATTGGGGAATTCTTCTTGCAACCGTTGTATGTACATACTTCATTGCAACAAAATAAGTTAAATACAAACTAAAAATATATGGATATATTTATTATTATTAAAAAATGATACCTTACAAATGACTCAACCTCTACACAATTTAGTAGAATATAAGTTTGGGCTACCTTGATTTCTTCGAGGGACAAACTTCTCTTTTTTCCTTCTCCCCATAGTTAGCCTGGATGGGTGAATATTGATAAATTTCCTTCAAGATAACCATAACACCACCATTATCATTACAGGCCACATTATGATTACGTGTCATGACATGAGGTTCCAAATAATGAGAAAATAATTGTGTTGATTCCATCATCAAGTATGCTTCACAAATTGAACCCTCGACACTAGCTTTATTCCCTATCATTTCTTTAAGAGTTCAAAGGTACCTATACAAGTAAATGGATAGACCATTAAATTCATAAAGTCATGTGTAGCATACTTGTCATAATAAGAGCATAAAAAGTTCATAACCTCTCAAAAGGATACATTCATCTATATTGTACAGGTCCAGCAATCCTTGCTTCATATGGCAGGTGTACAGGCACATGTTCCATTGAGTTAAAGAATCCAGGAGGAAATATACGCTCTAACTTACACAAGATCTGTGGGATGTCTGCCTCTAATCTCTCCATGTCCACCACTCGAAGAACAGTCGAGGTGAGATCCTTAAAAAATAAGCTCAATTCCGTAAGTGCTTGCCACACGTTACTAGGAAGTAGCTCACGAAAGGCAATAGGCATTAATCGTTGCATGAACACATGACAATCATGACTTTTCATACCAAATAATTTATACTTGTCTGTGTCTAGGCATCGACTCAAATTCGAAACATACCCATCTGGAAACTTCACATTTTCCAACCAATTGAACAAGACAATTTTTTGATTCTTCTCTATTGTATATGAAGCTTTGGGATAGCTTCCATCAATAGGATTCTTTGCCAATTGCGGTCGATCGCAATAGTTTATCATATCTTCACGTGCCTTTGGATTGTCTTTTGTTTTGCCATCAACATTAAGAACTGTGTTAAATACATTATCAAAGACATTCTTCTCAATATGCATGACATCGAGATTATGTCGGATCATGTTAGAGCTCCAATAAGGCAAATCCCAAAAGATGCTTCTCTTTTTCCATCCACAAGACTTAGAAATTCTTCCATTAACTTCTTGTACATCTAGCTCAGTTACTTTCCTTAGTCCCAACTCATAAATTTGGTTCAAGATTTCCTCTCCTATTCTAAGGGGTGGTGGTAGCCTTCTGACAGTCTGACCTTTACGAAAGTTTTTACGATCTCTCCTAAACGGATAATTTTGGTTAAGAAACATTCTATGACTGTCAAACCAAGTTGTTTTCCCACCATGACGTAATCTTTTTCCATACAATAAGGGCATGCTAAGTTACCGGCAGTACTCCATCCAGATAACATAGAATATGCTAGAAAGTCATTGATTGTCCACATCAAAGCGGCCCTTAATTGAAAATTTTGTTTTTTTGAGATGTCAAATGCTTCTACACCCGTCTCCCACAACAAGGTCAATTCCTTTATTAAAGGTTGTAGATAAACATTAATTATTTGTTTAGGGTTGTTTGGCCCTGGAACAATGACAATTAAGAACATGTACACCTCTTTCATGCACATCCCTGGAGGCAAATTGTATGGAGTGACAATCACTGGCCATGAAGAGTATTTCCTCCCTGAATGGCCAAAGGGCTGAAAACCATCAGTACATAATCCCAACCTCACATTTCTTGGTTCAGCAGCAAAAAATGATGAGTTTTGTTGAAGTGCTTCCAAGCCTTAGAGTCTGATGGATGACGCATTACGCCCTCCTCTTGTATGTGCTCATGATGCCATCTCATATCAGCGGCTGTAGCATGAGATGCATATAATCTTTGCAATCTAGGAATCAAAGGAAAATAATACGTTTTTTTGTAAGGGATTAATTTTCTCTTACGAGAACCAACAAGACGTTTGTACCTCTGGTGGCCACAAAACTTGCAAGATGTGAGGTCCTCATCTTCACCCCAATACAACATACATCCAGAATTACAACAATCAATCTTTTCAACTGGCAAACCCAAGCTACGCACTAGCTTCTTGGTCTCATAATAGTTATCAAGCATTGTGTTATCTTCTAGTAAAGCCTCTTTCAACAATTGCATCATTTGGTTATAAACTCTTTGTGATAAGTATTCTCCATTTTAATATTTAGCGTCCTGAAAACTACTGCGAGTTGAGAGAGGGAAGAACCAGGGTATAATTTTGCATCAGCGGCCTATAGCAAATTATAAAACCTTTGGCACTAAAGATTTGGCTCTTCCTCCATTGAAGGATGATGCTCCTCCTCCATTGAAGGATTAGGCTCTGCCTCCATTGAAGGATTAGGCTCTGCCTCCATTGAAGGTTCATAAGAATGAGACGACTTAGGTTCAATATTATTATATGACTGCCAGCTCAAACCATGGCCAAAATTGGGTCCAGCTGCTTCCAAGACCATTTGTCGATATAAATTGGGTCCAGCTGCTCAAACCATGCAAATCACCACTAGAAGACATCTCACCGGTCATATTATTTTCTCGTTGATCATTCCAAATAAAATAGTTCTCAACAAATCCATATTGATAAAGGTGCAATTTAACAGTTTTAACATCCATGTATTTAATATTGTGACATTTTTTAACAGTTTTAACATCCAGAAACTTGTTCACACCAGTTATGAAACTTGAATTAATACCCCCTCGGCCATCCAACCTTTTGTACATCCAACCCCAATCTTGGAATGAAAACAAATCTTGGAATGCTCAGTTCCTTTCTTTGACCAAGAAAACTTAGAGCTTTGTAATGTGTAGCATAATACTGTGCTACACATCATTGTTTATTATGGTATTACGTTACATGCTATGGATTTACAGAATATTATTTCATTTTCTGCTTTTGGCTTTGTAATCTGGAAAATGTTATTTTCTACTTTTGGAATGTTGTGGTTGTTTTAGTCCATTTTGTCTTGAAGAATCTTTGTGGAATGAAAAGAAAAAAAAATGAAAGTGATTTGTTTTAATTTGCAAACATACTCATTACAGGTTTCCTCATTCTTGTTGGATTCTTTGTGTTGTTATTCTCCAATTTTTTGTCTCTTCTTTTTTATTTTATATACACACTTAGTCTTGCAAATAGGAACATAGAATTGCCACTTTCTATTTTAATGACACTGAAACTTACAACGATATTTAACAATAAACTTTAATTTTTAATTTCATACTCCATAAGTATCAATAAAGTATCAAGCTAGCCTAATTAAATTTTATTTCATATCATTGATTAGCTAATTACATGCAACACTAATTAACCCCATAGCCAATGAATATAAAGAGAATAAAAAAAGACATATAAGGTTAAAGGTACGCTTTCAAGACACTAGAACTTGATAAAATATTTTGCACTCTCAATTTGATAAACTTTCCTGGACCAATCTCCTCATTTCTTTACTCAAGCGAGATCGGATCATATTCTCAATTCTTTTCTTGACCGACACTTCGATTTAACATTTGTGGGTGTAAGTAAGATTTCAGATCTTTTTATTCTCTTTACATTTTGTTCTTATACTTATTTTTTTTTCTGACTTCAGTTTTAGCAAAGTTGAACAATGATTCTCGCCCAGATCTACAAGACAAGAATGAAATCACAAAGAAGCTTACCCTTTCGTCTGAGAATCTTGCGGAGCAACAACACACGACTTCGAATTTCAGAATTCTGCAGCAAAAATCTTGCAATTTCGAAAGTTTTCTTCTATTTTTTAGACATTAACCCTAGATTCACGCCCAATATTTTGTATTTGAAGAAAAAAACTCACATTGTTGAAGAGGAGTAAAAGTGGGAGTCTGATAGAGAGGAGATAAAGTGGGTGTGTTTGTACCCTAATTGTTGGAATGTCTTTTAACTAGGGTAATTTTATTTTTAGGATGAAAATTTTAGCAACGGAAATAGCGACAGACCTAATTTCTGTTGCTAATAATAACTAATGAAATTTTATTTTAAAAATACTAGCGACGGAAAATTTTGTCGCAATAAACTTTGGAATGTCTTGATAAGTAAAATGAATGTAGCGACAGATTTTTTGACGTTAAATCCGTCGCTAAGTTCAAATAATTTTTGTCGCCCCACTTTCGTCGCTAATTTTGCAGGTAAAATAAAGGCGCTAATATTTAGCGCCAATTTTAGCGACGAATATAAGTTTTTGTCGCTAATCCGTCGCTATATTTGATACGAATTCTTTTATAGCTTATTTGGCGACAAACTACAAAATACGTCGCTAATCCGTCGTTATTTAGCTACGGAGTATCTCTTGTCGCTAAATTCCGTCGCTAAACGCTGTTTTTTTGTAGTGATAATTATAGTGTTAAGTTCTTATATCCATGGTTTTCTTTTTAATCTATGTAAAGTGTGCGTTTCACCACTCGCTTTTCCTTTCAAGCCCAACGTTTTTTTATTTTGGAGCTTTTCCCTCACCATTAGCAACTTCCCTCCTCGCGTTTAACATTTTGTGCATTGTTTTTCGTTATTTGGAACAACAAAGAAAGGTGTTTCCAGTATTCGAATGGCACGGTGCCTGCTGTGGATTAATGAGATTAGCATTTCAAGCCTGACATGAATATCATATCTATTAATGAATGTTCCGTTAGTAAGTAACAACATGAAATGTTTATATTTGTCAATTTTTCTTATAAAAATGGGTAAAGAATAAATTTTGATGTTATAATAAAAGATTGCATTATCTTTTGCTCCTCAGTTAGTAGCAAATTCTAACTATATTTTTTGAGAGATTCATTCGTACACCAATTACTCTAATCCAAGTCCCTTACAGCTTGTTTGGATGGTTGTTGTATTGTATCGTATCGTATTGTTACTTTTAAAACGATGTTTGTTTTGATTGTTACTTAAATTTTATTGTATTGTATCGTTAAATCCGTCGTTACATAACGACGAAATGTGCCACTTTATGTAACGACCGATTTGGTGTGGTCACGTCGTTACCTTATTTTTTTTCTCAATCTCACCCTTCATTATTATTAAATAATTATATTTTATCATTTACCCTACCTTTTTATATAATAATTTTACCCTGTATCATAAATTTTCTTTATAATATTACAAGTTTATTCTTCATATTATTGGTGCGTGATATCATGAAACGATGACAAACGACACAATCTATCCAAACATTGTATTTATCAAAGGATACAGTACAATACAATATAGTACGATACGATACATTATGAAACGATACGTAACAACCATCCAAACAAGCTGTTAGGGTTAAGGGATATATATATATATATATATATATATATATATATATATATATATATATATATATATATATTCAGTATTTGGAACTCACTTGCGTAACAAACTTGATTGGCGCCTCCTACGATCATTAAAGGGTTAGTTAAAGGTTCTACTTTTTGAAGACTCTTGGTGTGTTTAGTATGGAGGAAAATATTAGCTTAAATATTTTAGAAAATATTTTTCTCAAGAACCCATTTTTCCCTAATTAAGAGAAAATGATTTTTCTAGTAAGGGAAAATATTTTTTGGAACTCTGCAACAATGTTTTCAACCCTCCATAATCCCGCATCCCCTCACCCCGCCAACCTTACCACCCCCATAACCCAGACTCCCTACCCTTACCCCCCACCTCGGCCTCTTGGCCAACCCAAGCCCCCACTACCACATACTCCATCACCCGCACGTACTGCCGAACCCCCACACACCATCCCACCACCCTCAACCTCGACCACCGTTCCTACCTCGACACCTGCCCTCCTTTCTAACTACTTCAACCCCCGATTCGACCCGACCTTAACCTATATTCTAATATCTACCCCCTCAACTCTAATGCCGACAACCAACCTGACCCGATCCCAACACTGGATCCCCAACTCTTTTGACCCTGATCCTCGACATCACACCCGACTCGAACCCGATCCCCAACCTAACCCAACTCTAACACTTACTATCGGTCCCTGACCCCGTCCCGCGATCTCTACCCTGATCCTTGACCTTTACCACCCTAACCCTTGACCTAACTTGACCCTAGCCCCGATACCCGATCCTTGACTCTCTCGACCCCAACTCCTGACCCCGACCCCGATCCTGACACCTAACCTTCTCGATCATGACCCTTGACATGATATCTACCTCGACCCACGTACCGACCCCTAAACCTTACCCCTAACCCCGACTCTTGACCCTCACAAGCCTAACCCTTCACCTAACTTAACCCTAAGCTCGACACGCTCGACCCCAAAATCTAACCTCAACCTTGACACCGGACCCTCTCGACCCTAACCATTGACTTGACCTCTCCCTCAACCCATGATCGCACCCTTGACCCTTCTGACCCCCCAAAATGACCCAACATCAAAGTCCACCCTAAACCCGTGACCCTGACCCTCGACCACCAATACCCAACCCGAATCGACCCTTACCTCGACCTCTCAGTCCTTACTATATCAACTCCTGACTAGACTGTGACTCCCACCATCGATCCTTAAAGACCCTAACCCCCGACCCTTTCAACCCTTATCCTTGATCCCTCAACCCCGAACTCGACCCTTTATCTTCTCAACCCTTACCACTGATCTACCTCGACCATGAACCTAATACTTGATCACGACCCGATCAACCCCGACACCATATCTTTGACGTAACTCAACTCGACCCTGACCTCAACCTATTATCCTCCCTATTTCATGTCTCGGCCTAACCCGACTCTAACCCCCACCCCGATCCTCAACCTCGACCCTCGACCTTCTTAATCTTGACTCTAACACTCGACCCCCATCTTTAACCAACCCCGACATTCGACCTGACCTGAACCTGACCCTTTTGACCTCGACCTTGACCCCAACCCCAAACTAACTCTCCACCCCAATCTGACCTGATCCTTATCTCGACCACAACCCCCAACCACGACCCCTAACCCTTTTGACCCTGACCCCCGGCCTGACCCGACTCTAACCCTTGCCCCCAACTTGGACCCTCAAGCCGACCTTAACCTGACATAACCCAACCCTTTTGACCCATTATCCTCGACTTCTGTCCTTCGAGCCCTGAACCAACCTACATTATTATAAAGCCTAAAACATTTTTCACTAGGTATTATTTTCTCATTAAGGTTCTAAGTTAGACACACTAATATTCAAAATTTTGAAGGTGCATAACACCTACTATAATGGTTGGAAGGTAGTACAAATGTTTAGAAGAAGAGAGAGGAGGTATGAGATATAATGAAAATATTTTAGGGGAGAAGACGAGCATAATTGCACAAGACCTGACTTCAAATGGATATAATGCTCGAGGCATATAAAGCTATAGGGTGGATTGCCTATCAAAATTAAGGTCTTCGAGTTATAGTTTTTTACTAGAGAGTTGTAGAATAGTTATGTAACGGCTCTGCCGGTCATTTTATGTATTTGAGACTCGTTCTCCTATTTTATGCTCCCCGTATGTTTTTGTGTTATTGTTTGACTTGCGGGGATGGTTGGCTTGGTTTCGAAGAGGTTTGGGAATGATTTAGGACACTTAGTCTCATTTTGGAAGCTTTTATTGCTAAAGTTGACCAAGGTTTGAATTTTGAGTCAACGACCTCAGATTGGTGATTTGATAGTTTCAATAGGTTTGTATGGTGATTTTTGACTTAGGTGTATGTCCAGATTTGGATTCGGAGGTTCCGAGAAGGTTTTGGCTCTACTTGCTGAAAGTTGGAAATTTGACGGTTTAAAAAACTTATAAGTTTGAACGGGAGTTGAATTTGGTGTTATCGAGATTCTATTGGTGTTCTGAGACTTTTGATAGGTTTATTTAGTTGATTATAACTTGTGTGCAAAGTTTGGTTAGAATCCGAAATGTTTAGGCATAGTTCAGATGTGTTTGCGAAGTTAGAAAGTTTGGAACTTAAGAGATTGATTTTGATAGTCTATTCTTGGCTTTGATGTTATTTTTGGTGTTTTGAGCATTCGAATAAGTTTGGATTAGGTATATTCACTTTTTGGTATGATTGGACAGGGTCCCGAGGGGCTCGGGTGGGTTCCAAGGTGGTTTCAGACCATTTTGTTATGTTCTACAGTTGCTGGCTTTCTGATGCATGTTAATGCTTCACAATCGCGGATCTAGCCTCGAAGGAGAGAAGGAGCATTGCATTCTCATGTTCTCATGGATGGTTTCTCATTCGCAGAGGGCTAGGAGCAGGTGCATCGCATTCGCATGCAAGGAGCCATGTTCGTGATGGTGTGGTGTTAGGCAAGAGATTTGACTTCGCGTTCGTGGAGCAATTCTCACTTTCGCGTAGCCTTGGAAGGCCTGGGCATCGTATTTGCGAGAGGAAATTCGCGTTCGCTAAGTAGGGAAGCAGCTTGGGCGACTTTGGCCTTCGCGAGTGCGAAGGGGACAGGTGCGATCGCGATTCACATCGCTGGGCAAACTATTTTAAGTTGAAATATTACAATTCTACTCATTCTCTTATATTTTGAACCCTAGACTTCGAGAGGTAGAGATTTTGAAGAGAAAATATATTACTACATCAGAGGTAAGGAATTTTCACTTGGATTTGGCTTATTATCTTGATTCATTACTGAATTCTACACCTAAAACTTGGAATTTTTATCTACAACTTAAGAGAGTGTATTTTGGGGATTGAGGCATGATTTATACTCGGTTTTAGAATCTAATAACATATTTGAACTCGTGGGGTCATGAGTAGTCAAGATCTACCCCATGACTAAGGTTTTGACCATGTGAGTCCGGGTTGACTTTTGGGGATTTGATTAAAGATTGGAACTTTATTGTTTGGGATTGATTTCTATGGCTTTGTTTGGCGTTATTGAGTTTTTTACTAGATTCAAGTCATTTGGAGTTCAATTTTGACTGTTAGGTGATTATTGATTGATTTAAGCTTATCAGGTGGAGGTAAGTCTCCTGCCAATCCTTGTAAGAGAGAATTCTGTCCATAGGTGATCTATTTGCTACTTGTTGCTCGATTTAGGAGCCACTTATATGCAAAGTGACGAGCGTAATGCGTAGCTAGGTTTTGACCATATCCGGTATTGTTGACTTGAATTATGTTTTGCTTGAATTATGTGAAGTTAATGTCCATGTTTCAATCGATTTTTTGATTTTGTGATAATTCATAATTATAATTTATGAGCATGCTTAAGGTTATGACTTGTTGATTTGGGCATAAAGGATTTTTTTGTTATGTTGAGATTTATTATAAATTCATAGTTATACACTTGTCTTATTTTTTCCATGATTTGGCAGCTTCTATAACTTTAATGACTAATGTTAACTAATATGACTAAGCTTGTGCATGCTTAAATAGAGTATTAAGGCTTCATGATAAATTGATTTACATGACTAGCAATATCCATCTTCTAGCCATATGAGCTTTATCTGCATTCTTGTTCATATTTTCTGGTGCTTCTTTATTATATTGCTTCATATATAAATGTATGAGTGGAGAGTTGGTTATTGAAGGGGTTGGTGATTTTGGCATTATGGACACTCTGAGTGGATATTGATTATTGGTTATAGATCATTAATGTAAAATTATCAACGCTTGGTTATGGATCAGTACCTCCAGAGTTAGGTGATTACCCATGTTACCCTGAGCTCTTTGAGCGTAGGCACCCGAGATTTTTGATGCTTGTTGGACACGTGGCCTGTGTCAGGCACATGGATTTGTGTTATGAGTTGTTGAGAAAGGGATCCTGATCATGCATATATATGTTTTGATTTATGCATTGATTTGACATAAATGTAGTTGACATGTATCATAGCTTGATGTGAGGATCCAAGTGTTGATATCTTAGTTGATCCCCTTATTTGTGAAGCATGCCTAAATTTTGTATGAACTATGCTTCTTGAACTTTTATACTCATTTGTTGATACCATGCTTTAATCTTTATATTATTATGCTTTGATCTCATTATTGGAGTATTAGTGAGTGTTAATGTCGACCTCTTGCCACCATTTTGTTGAGGCTAGACTTCATACTTACTGGGTACCGTGGTTTTGTACTTATACTATACTTCTATATTTTTATGCACGTTCTGAGGTTGGTATTTGTGGTGTACATCCGGTTGAGTAGGAGATCCAGAGGAGACTTCGTGGTGAGCTGAATTACTGGAGCGATACACAACATATGGAGTCCCCCTCCCTACTTATCTATACAGTCTATCTATTTCTTATCAGACTGACATTGTTATTCAGCTTATACACTCTTACTCTTGTTAGATGCTTGTGATAATTATGACACCGGGTGTTGGCCATTATAGATAGTTGTGGTCGAGTTTAGACCCTGTGTTAGATTTTTATATTTATGATATCAAATTGAGAATATTTCTATTTTCTTATGATATCATGGTTTTACTTATGATTTGAATAGTTTGCTTTAGTTACAATTGAATCAGTGGCTTGCCTAGCGAGGGGGTTAGGTACCATCACGACCTTAGGTGGGATCTTTAATCGTGACAAGTTGGTCATGAGCATGCATTGGTAACTCTAACATATATTTGAATGTTGACTGACTCATATCATGATTGTGAAAAGAATTAAGACAACTGGTGTTCTATTCTATCTCTTGTCTGAAAAGAATATGGACCGGTACAGAGATATCAATATCTATCTGTGAGAGGCTATAAGGCTTTAGGAAGCTTTTCCTTTCTTGATTTCTTATCGTGCAATGATTATTATCTTGAGTCTAAATATTTCTCTTCTATTCTCTCACAGATGGTTAGAACGCGTGCATCAACAGCAACACCACTGCCCATAGTCGAGAGAGGTAGGGCCCGGGGTAGGGCCAAGGCTCCAGCTAGATACCGTACTATCGCAGCTAGAGTTGGAGCATCCAATGAAGCCCTTGGCCACGCCAAGGGAGTTGTAGCGAACCCACCTATGGATCAGGTTGAGGATCAGATCATGGATGAGCATATTGAGGCTCTAGTGCACACACAACACCCAAAGGGCTTCGTTGCAGCACTGGTATTTAAAAAGGCCGTGGCTAAGATGGTCAGTTTTATTGATACATTGACCCAGGTTGGAGTTGTTCCAGTGACCCCAGCAACATCTCAGGCCGGAGGGGGAGCTAATACCCATATCACGCGTACTCTAGAGCAGTCTATTACTGCTAGACCTGAGAGTTTTCCTGGCATATATGTTGATGAGCATAAGAGATTAAAGAGGTTTTAGAGGTTACATCCTCCACACTTTGATGGGGATGATTTAAAGGATGAATGTGATTTTATTGATCGGTGCCATTAGATACTTCACAATTAGGGCCAGGTAGAGTCCAATGGAATTGATTCTATTACCTTTCAGCTGGGGGGAGCCTCTATGAGATGATGGTAGACTTATGAGCAGGGCAGCCGAGCTTGTTCATCTCCTCTTACATGGACTCAGCTTTTGCATCTATTTCTCAAGAGGTACATCCCACTCACTAGGAGGGATGAGTTGAGAGGCGAATTCGAGCATCTTCAATAGGACCGCACAGTAACTGGGAATGTGGCGAGATTCATAGAGTTGTCTTACCATGCAGCTTTCTTGATCCCCATCTAGGCAGATAAGGTGAGGCGGTTAATTGAGGGCTTGACCTATGGCATCAGGGTTACTATGGCTCGAGAGTCAAATATGAAAACTACTTTTCATCAGGCAGTAGAGATAGCTTGGAGGATCGAGCATATTCACAGCCAGAGGAGAGAGGTCATGATGACGGACAAGAGGCCTTGTTGTTCTAGTAGTTTCAATGATACTTCATCTGGAGGTAAATGTCAATTTAGTAGAGGCTATCATGGTAGGCCAGCTCATTTTACAAAACATGGAGCCCGTGGTGTAGTGGCTCGTCCGTCTTTTAGTTTGTCGGCTCTGTCATCCTTTAGTGCTCATCCACCAAACTCATACCGTGCCTGTCTGTTCAGGGTTCCTCCAGTAGGTATTTAGGTCATCAGGGGCAGTATTAGTTTCCACAGCCTCATGCAGCTAAGGGTTGTTGAATGTTGAGAATTCGATCATGTGAGGAAGTATTTCCCCAGGCTTAGTAGAGGCGCAACTCACTAGAGTTCTCTGTCAGTGGTTCCCGCGCCTGTTACATCACCCCTACCTATCTAGTTAGAAGGGGGGAGGGGGTAGAATGTAGTGAAGGGTCTCCCTAAAGTAGGAGGTAGGGTTGGTGGAGCTTCGACCAATGGCGTCCAGACTAGTTGCTATGCTTTTCCGGGTAGACCCGAGGTGGTGGCCTCATATATTTTGATGACAGGTATGGATTTGGTCTGTCATAGAGATGCTTCTATGTTGTTTGATCTGGGGTCTAATTATTCTTAAGTGTCATCATATTTTGCTCCTTATTGCCTCGTGGTTCTCTTGATATTCATGTTCATGCGTCTATGCACGTTGGTGATTCTATTTGGTGGACCGTGTATATCGGTCTTGTGCGGTTACTATTGGGGGTTATGAGACTATGGTTGATCTTCTGCTTCTTAATATGGTTGATTTTGAGGTGATTTTGGGTATGGATTGGTTATCTCCATGACATGCTATTCTTGATTATCACGCTAAGACTATGACATTAGCTATGTCGGAGTTGCCAAGGTTAGAATGGAGGGGTTCTCTTGATCACACTCCTAGTTGTGTGATTTCATTTTTGAAGGCTCTTCGGATGGTTGAGAATTGGCATTTGGCGTATCTATCCTTTGTTAGAGATGTTAGTGATGACACTCCTATTATAGATTCAGTTCCAATAGTGATGGAGTTTCTAGATGTGCTTCCTGCATACTTACCAAACTTGCTATCTGATAGGGATATTGACTTTGTCTTGATTTGGCACCGGGCACTCAACCCATATCTATTCCATCGTACCGTATGGCTCTAGCTGAGTGAAAAGAGTTGAAGGAGAAGTTGCAGAAGTTGTTGGATAAGGGGTTTATCAGGCCGAGTGTTTCACCTTAGGGTGCGCCAGTGTTGTTTGTGAATAAGAAGGATGGTTCCATGAGGAAGTGTATTGATAACATGCAGCTAAACAAGGTCACTATAAAGAACAAGTATCCATTGCCTCATTTTGATGATTTGTTTAATCAATTTTAGAGTGCCAAGGTTCTCGAAAATTGACTTGAGACCGGGTTGTCAGTTGAAGATCAAGGCTTCAGACGTCCCTATGATTACTTTCAAGACTCATTATGGGCATTATAAGTTTTTAGTGATGTCTTTTGGTCTGACTAATGCCCCAACAATTTTCATGAATTTGATGAATAGTGTGTTCCAGCCGTATATGGATTCTTTTGTTATTATGTTCATTGATGATATTCCAGTATATTTCCGTTATAAGGAGGATCACGAGCAACATTTGAGGATTGTGCTTCAAATTTTAAGGGCGAAGAAGTTGTATGCTAAATTCTTCAAGTGTGAGTTTTTGTTGGACTCGGTAGCATTCTTTCGCCACGTGATGTCTAGTGATGGGATCAAGGTGAACCCGAAGAAGATTGAGGTAGTTTAGGATTGGCCTAGACCTTCTACAGCTACATAGATTAGGAGTTTCTTGTGTTTGGCTAGTTACTATCATCACTTTATGGATGGGTTCTCATCTATTGCAGCACCATTGACCAAGTTGATTTATAAGGGCGCTCCATTCATATGGTCTAACGAGTGTGAAGAGAGATTTTAAAAGCTTAGGGCTTCTTTGACTATAGCCCTAGTGTTGGTATTGCCCTCAGGATTGGGAATGTATACTATCTATTCTAATGCTTCACGTGTTGGCCTTGGTTGCAAGTTGATGCAAGAGAGTAAGGTGATTGCTTATACGTTGCGCTAGTTGAAGCCCCACGAGAAGAATTATCCGATTTATGATTTGGAGTTAGCAACAATTGTGCAGGTGCTCAAGATTTGGAAGCATTACTTATATAGAGTGTCATGTGAGGTTTACACTGATCAATGGAGTCTTCAGCATTTGTTCAAGCAAAAGCTTTTGAATTTGAGGCACTGGAGGTGGTTGTAGTTGTTAAAGGATTATGATATCACTTACTTGTACCATTCAGGGAAGGGAAATTTGGTAGCGGATGCCTTGAGTAGGAAGGCGGAGAGTATGGGAAGTTTGGTATTCATTCTAGTTATGGAGAGGCCTTTAGCTATGGATGTTTAAGCGTTGGCCAATTTATTGGTGAGATTGGATATTTTTGAGCCAAGTAGAGTCCTTGCTTGTGTTATTGTGCAATTGTCCTTATTTGAGCACATTAAGGCTCGCTAGTATAATTTCCCTCATTTGCATGTCTTTAAGGACACGGTGTTGCGAGGTTGTGCTACGGAGGTGACTACTAGTGATGATTGTGCATTGCGACTTCAGGGACAGATTTGTGTTCCTAATGTGGATAGTTTGAGGGACTTGATTCTTGAAGAGGCTCAAGTTAGTGGTTTCTATTCATCTAGGTGCTACGAAGATGTATCGTGACTTGAGATAGCATTATTGGTGGTGAAGGATGAAGAAAGACATTGTTGGGCATGTTTCATGGGTGTTCGAATTGTCAGCAGGTCAAGTAGGAGCATAAGAAATTACGTGGTTTGACTCATAAATTAGCTATATTCGAGTGGAAATGGGAGCACATTACTATGTATTTTGTGGTTAGATTGCCACAGACTTTGAGGAGATTTGATGTTATTTGGGTCATTGTGGATAAACTGATCAAGTCTGCGCACTTCATTCCGGTCATGAATTCTTAAATTTTAGAGAAGTTGACTCAAATCTATATCAGAGATATTGTCTGCTTGCATGGTGTGCCTGTTTCTATCATATCAGATCAGGGCACCAGTTTACATCACACTTCTGGAGAGCAGTTTAGCATGAATTGGGCAAACAGGTGGAGTTGAGCACCGTATTTCACCCTTAGACGGATAGGCAGTTCGAGCGGACCATTCATATCTTGGAGGATATGTTGAGGGCATGTGTTATTGATTTCAGAGGCTAGTGGGATCAATTTTTACCCTTAGAGGAGTTTGCTTACAACAACAGCTACCAGACTAGTATCTAGATGGCTCCGTATGAGGCATTATATGGGAGGTAGTGTCGGTCTCCGGGTTGGTTAGTTTGAGCCTGGTGAGTCTAGGTTATTGGGCACAAATTTGGTTCGTGATGCTTTGGAGAAGGTGAAGTTGATTCAGGAGCATCTTAGTATAATGTAGTCTAGGCAAAAGATTTTTGCTGATAAGAAGGATCGCGATGTGGCTTTTTTGGAGAGTGAGAAGGTTCTTCTTAGAGTTTTTCCTATGAAAGATATGATTAGATTTGGGAAGAAGGGAAAGTTGAGCCCTCGGTATATTGATCAATTTGAGATTTTGAAGAGAGTTGGTGAGGTGGCTTATAGACTTGCTTTTCCACCCAGCTTGCCAGGAGTTCATCCGGTATTTCATTTTTTAATGCTTTGAAAGTTTTATAAAGATCTGTCACATGTGTTGGATTTAAGTTCAGTGAAGTTGGATAAGAATCTGGCTTATGAACAAGAGCCTGTGGCCATTTTGGATAAGCAGGTTCAAAAGTTTAGGTCGAAAGATATTGCATTAGTGAAGGATCAGTGGAGAGGTCAACCGGTTGAGAAAGTGACCCGGGAGACCGAGCATGATATTCAGAGCCTATAACCTCATCTTTTTTGCATTCCAAGTGTGATTTGAATCCAGTTCGAGGATAAATGTTTGTTAAAGTGGGGGAGAATATAATGTACCCACCGATTATTTTGTGTAATTGAGCCCTGTTCCCCTATTTGATGCTTCATGCGAGCTTGCTTGTTGTTTTTTGACTTGTGGGGATGGTTGGTTTGGTTTCGAGAAGGTTTGGGAGTGATTTAGAACACTTAGTCTCATTTTGGAAGCTTAAGTTGCTAGAGTTGACCAAGGTTGACTTTTGAGTAAACAACCTTGTATTGGTGACTTGATTAGTCCAATAGGTTCGTATGGTTATTTTAAACTTAGGCGTATGTTCGGATTTGGACTCAGAGGTTCCTAGAAGGTTTTGGCTCTATTTTTCGAAAGTCTATATTTTGAAGGTTTGGAAAGTTCATAAGTTTGACCGAGAATTGACTTTTATGTTATTGTATTCCGATTGGTGTTTCGGGACTTAGTATAGGTTTATTTAGTTAATTTGAACGTGTGCGCAAAGTTTGGTTGTATAGAATGTTTGGGTATGGTTCGGACGTGTTTGGCGAAGTTAGAAAGTTTGGAACTTAAGAGTTTGATTTTGATCATCGATTCTTGGTTTTGATGTTATTTGTGGTATTGTGAGCATTTGGATAAGTTTGCATTAGGTATATGGACTTGTTGGTATAATTGCACGGGGTCTCGGGGGGCTTGGGTATGTTTCGGGGTGGAGGTTTTAGACCATTTCCTTATGTTCTACAGTTGCTGGTTTTCTGATGCAGGTTAATGCTTCGCGATCGCGGAGTTAGTATCGCAATTGCGGAGAAGGGGAGCTGGCAGGCAAGATTTTCCTCTTTGTTTTCACAATGGTGTGGTGTCAGGCAGAAGAGTTGCCTATGCGTTTGGGGAGCAACGCTTGCGTTCAATAGGATTGGCAGGCCTGGGCATCACATTCGCAAGAGGTACTTCGCATTCGTGAAGTGGGGCAGCAGCTTGAGGTGACTTTGGCTTTTGTAATCGCGAAGGGGATGTCGCAATCGCGATTCATATTGCTGGGCAGACTATTTTAAGTTAAAATTTTGGGATTTTACCCATTCTCTCAATTTTGAACCCTAGACTTCGAGAGGTGGAGATTTCTAAGAGAAAATTTACTACAACATTAAAGGTAAGGAATTTTTACTTGGATTTGGCTTAATATCTAGATTCCCCATTGAATTCTACACCTAAAACTTGGGATTTTAATGTGAAATTTGGGGTTTTTGTCTACAACTTAAGAGGGTGTGTTTTGGGGATTTGAGGGTCGAGTTGGACTCGGTTTTAGAATCTATTCATATATTTGGACTCGTGGAGTTATGGGTAGTCGTGATCTAGCCCTTGACATAGGTTTAGACCATGTGGGCTTGGATTGACTTTTATTGACTTTTATGGATTTGATTATAGATTACAACTTTATTGTCTGGGATTGATTCATATGTCCTTGTTTGACGTCATTTAGTTATTTTGAACAAGATTCAAGTTGTTTGGAGTTGAATTTTAACAGTTAGGCGATTGTTGATTGATTTAAGCTTACCAGGTGAAGGTAAGTCTCTTGTCTATCCTTGTAAGAGTAAATTCTCCCCTTAGGTGATCTATTTGCTACTTGTTTCTCGATTTAGGAGCCAAGTATATGCGATGTGATGAGTGTATATACGTAGTTAGGTTTTGACTATATCCGGTATTATTGACTTGCATTATAGTTTTCTTGGATTATGTGAAGTTAATATCCATGTTTCAATTGATTCTATGACTACGTGATAATTCATAAATATGATTTAGCAACATGCTTTAGGTTATGACTTGTTAATTTTGGCATAAAGGATTATTTTTCTATGCTGAGCTTTATTATAAATCCGTAGTCATACACTTGACTTATTTGCTCCATCATTTGGTGGCTTCTATGGCTTAAATAACTCATATTAACTAATATGACAAACTTGTGCATGCTTCAATAGTGTATTGAGCCGTCATGATAAATTGATTTACATGACTAACCATAGCCATCTTCTAGCCATATATGCTTTCATCCGCGTTCTTGTTGTTATTATCTGGTGCTTCTTTATTATATTGCTTCATAAATACATATATGAGTTGAGAGTTGGTTATTGATGACAACTGATGATTTTGGCACTATGGACGCTTTGCCCAAATATTGATTGTTAATTATTGATCATTAATGTAAATGAATAAATCTTGGATATGGAATCGCCCCTCCGGAGTCAGGTGATTACCCATGTTACCTTCGGTTCTGTCAGCATAGGCACCCAAGATTTTGGTGCTTGTTGGACACATGGCCTATGTCAAGCACATGGATTTGTGTTGAGTGTTGTTGAGAAAGGGGTCCTGACCATGAATATATGTGTTAATATCTTAGTTGATCTTCTTATCTATTAAGCATTCCTAAATTCAGTATGAGTTGAACTTCTTAAGATTTTGTACTCATTTGTCGATAGCATGCTTTATTTTTTATATTATTATGCTTTCACCTTGATTATTCGACTATTAGTGAGTGTCAATGTCAACCCCTCGCCACTAGTTCTTCGAGGGTAGATTTGATACTTACTGGTTACCGTGGTTTTGTTCTCATACTATACTATTGTATATTTTTGTGCAGGTTCTGAGGTTGGTGTTGGTGGTGTACATCCGGCTAAGTAGGATATCTAGAAGAGACTTCATGGTGATTTGTATTGCTTGACCGATCCGCATCGCATGGAGTCCCCCTCGCTACTTATCTATTAATCTATCCATTTTCATATCAAACAAATATTGTTATTATGCTTATACACTCTTACTCGTGTTAGATGCTTGTGATAGTTGTGACACCATGTGTTGGGAATTATAGACCATTGTGGTCGAGTTTAGACCCTGTCTCAAATTTTTATATTTATGATATCAGATTGAGACTATTCCTTTTTTCTTACTATATCAAAGTATTACTTAAGATCTGATTTGTCTACTTTAGTTATGAATTATTGAGTGTTGGCTTGCCTAGCAAGGGGGTTAGGCGCCATCATGACCCTTGGTGGCATCTTGGGCCATGACAAGTTGGCATCAAAGCTCTAGGTTCTAAGGGTCTCACAAATCACAAGTAGGTCAAGAAGAATCTTGTGGATCGGTATAGAGACGTCAGTATCTATATGCGAGATGCTATAGGTCTAAAGGAAACTTTTCCTTTCTTGATTCCTCATCGTGCATTGATTATTGTCTTGAGTCTAAATATTCTCTTATATTCTCTCACAGATGGTGAGAACGTGCGCTTCAGCAGTGGTAACTGGTACTGGAGAGGCACACCACCAACCGTAGCCAGGAGAGGTAGGGCCCTAGGTAGGGCCAAAGCTCCAACTATGGGCCATACTATCACAGCTAGAGGTAGAGCATTCGCTGGAGCCCGTGTCTATGCCAGGGTAGTTACAGTGGACCGACATATGGATCAAGTGGAGGATCAAATCATGAATGAGCATAATGAGGCTCTAATGCACACTCAACACCCAAATGGCTTAATTATAAGTATTTTAGGAGGTCGTGGCTTTGATGGTCAGATTTATTAATACATTGACCCTGGCTGGAGTGGTTCTAGTGGCCCTAGCCACATCTCATGCCACAGGGGGAGCTAAGACCACTATCACTCGTACTCCATAGAAGCCTATTGCAGATAGACCCGAGATTTTACCCGCCATGTATGTTGATTAGCAGAAGAGATTAGAGAGGTTTTAGAGGTTAATAGAGGTTACATCCTCCACACTTTGATGGTGATGCATTAGAGGACGCCCAGGGTTTTCTTGATCAGTGCTATCAGATGCTTCACAATTTGTGCCTGAAAGAGTCTAATGGAGTGAATTTCACTACCTTTCAGTGAGGGGAGCCGCTAGTTGATGGTGGCAGACTTATGAGCTGGGCAGGCTAACTAGTTTGTCTCATCTTACATGGGCTCAGTTTTTAAATCTATTTCTTGAGAGGTACATCCCACTCACTATGAGGGATGAGTTGAGAGGCCAGTTCGAGCATCTTTAGCAGGATCGTGTGTCAGTGACTAGGTATGAGGCGAGATTCAATGAATTGTCTTGTTATGTAGCTTTCTCGATCCCCACCAAGGAAGATAAGGTGAGGTGGTTTAATAAAGGCTTGACCTATGGCATCAGGGTTACTATGGCTTGAGAGTCAAAGATGGGTACTACTTTCCATCAGGCAGTAGAGATAACTTATAGGATCGAGCGTATTCGCAGCCAGGGGAGAGAGATCTTAATGACGGAAAAGAGCCCTTATTGTTTTGGTAGTTTCAGTGGTACCTCATCTAGAGGTAAAGGTTAGTTCAATAAAGGCCATCATGGTAGGCTAGATAATTTTACAAAACATGGAGCTCGTGGTGCAGTGGCTCGATCATCATTCAAATCTCCAGTTCTATCATTCTTTAGTGCTCTTCTAGCGAGCTCACACCATGTGCTGTCTGTTCATGGTTCCTCCAGTAGGTATTAAGGTCATCAGGGGCAATATCAGTTTCAGCGGCCTCATTCAGTTAGGGGTCGTTGAGTGTGGATATTCGGCCATGTGAGGAAGTATTTCCCCAGTCTTAGTAGAGGCGTAGCTCATTAGAGTTATCAGTCAATGGTTCCCGTTCCAATTGCATCACCCCTAACCATCCAACTAGAGGGGGAGGGCATGCCGTGAGAGGTCGCCCTAGAGGGGGAGGTCAAGTCGGTAGAGCTTCGACTAGTGACAGTCAGGCCTGTTGCTATGCTTTTCTGGTTAGACCCGAGGCGGTGACTCAGATACTGCGATCACAAGTATTATTTTGGTCTGTCATGGAGATGCTTCTGTGTTATTTTATCTAAGATCTTATTCTTATGTGTCATCATATTTTGCTCCTTATTTGGATATGCCTTGTTGTTCTCTTGATATTTTTGTTCATGTGTCTACATCTATTGGTGATTCTACTATGGTAGATCATGTATATCAGTCTTGTGTGGTTTCTATTGGGGTTTCTAAGACTAGAATTGAACTTCTGTTGCTTAATATGGTCTATTACGAAATGATTTTGGATATGGATTGATTATGTACGTACCATGCTATTCTTAATTTTCATGTTAAGACCGTGACATTGGCTAGGCCGGGGTTGCCAAGGTTGGAATGGATGATTCTATTGGTCACACTCCTAGTAGGGTGATTTCATTTTTGAAGGCTTAACAGATGGTTAAGAAGGGGTGTTTGGCTTATTTGGCCTTTGTTAGAAATGTTAATGCTGATACTTCTATTATAGATTCAATTCCAGTAGTGAGGGAGTTTCCAAATGTACTTCCTATAGACCTACCAGGCATGCTACCCGATAAGTATATTGACTTGATGCTGGGCACTCAGCCCATATCTATTCCACTGTATCATATGACTCCAGCTGGGTTAAAGGAGTTGAAGGAGCAATTATAAGAGTTGTTGGATAAGGGGTTCATCAAGCTGAGTGTTAAACATTGCGGGACACCGATGTTGTCTGTGAAGAAGAAGGAAGGTTCCATGAGTATGTGTATTAATTACTGGCAACTGAACATGTTAAATATCATGAACAAGTGTCCATTCCCTTGTATTGATGATTTGGTTGATCAGCTTTAGGGTGTCAAAATTTCTCGAAGATTGACATGAGATTGGGTTATTATCAATTGAAGATTAGGGCTTCAGATGTCCCTAAGAAAACTTTCAGGACTCGTTATGGACATTATGAGTTCTTAGTGATGTGTTTTGTTCTGACTAATGCCTAGTATCATTCATACATTTTATGAACAATGTGTTCCAGCCCTATTTGTATTCCTTTTTATTGTGTTTATTGATGATATCTTGATATATTATGAGCATGAGCAACATTTGAGGATTTTGCTTTAGATTTGAAGGGAGAAAAAGTTATATGATAAGTTCTCCAAGTGTGAGTTTTAGTTAGATTTGGTGGCATTCTTAGGCCATGTGGTGTCTAGTGTTGGGATCAAGGTGGACCCGAAGAAGATTGAGGCAGTTTAGGATTGGCCTAGAACATCTAGAACTACAAAGATTAGGCATTTCTTGGGTTTGGCTTGTTACTATCATCTCTTTATTGAAGGGTTATCATCTATTGCAGCTCCATTGACCAAGTTGACGCAGAAGGGCACTCTGTTCAGATGGTTTGACGAGTGTGAGAAGAGATTTCAGAAGCTCAAGGCTGCTTTTACTACAGCCCCAATATTAGTATTGCCCTTAGGATAATGGAGGTATACTGTCTAATGTGATGCTTCACGTGTTGGCCTTAGTTGTGTGTTAATGCATGACGGTAGGGTGATTCCCTATGCATCGCACCAGTTGAAGCCCCATGAGAAGAATTCTTTTGTTCATGATTTGGAATAAGCCTCTATTGTGCACGTGCCTAAGATTTGGAGGCATTACTTATATGGCGTGTTTTGTGAGGTTTTCATTTATCATCGAAGTCTTCAAGATTTGTTCAAGCAAAAGGATTTCAATTTGAGGTAGCAGAGGTGGTTGGAGTTGTTAAAGGATTATGATATCACTATCTTGTATTATCATGGGAAGGTAAATATGGTAGCGGGTGCCTTCAGTAGGAAAGCGGAGAGTATGGGTAGTTTGGCATTTATTTAGCCTATGGAGAGGCCTTTAGCTATGGATGTTTAGGCATTGGCCAATAGATTGGTGAGATTGGATATTCCTGACCCTAGCAGAGTCCTTGCTTGTGTTGTTGTGCAGTCATCCTTGTTTGAGCGAATTAAGGCTTGCAGTATGATGACCCTTATTTGCTTTCCCTTAAGGACACAATGTTGTGAGGTGGTGCTAAGGAAGTGACTATTGGTGATGATGGTGTATGTGACTTCAGGAACGAATTTGTGTTCCTAATATGGATGAGTTTGGGGGAGTTGATTCTTGAGGAGGCTCACAGTTCACGATATTCTATTTACCCAGGTGCTACGAAGATGTATCATGACTTGAAGAAATATTATTTGTGGCAGAGGATGAAGGACATTGTTTGGCATGTTTCATTGTAATTGAATGGTCAGAAGGCCAAAGTATGAGTATCAGAAACCGAGTGATTTGACTTAGAGATTGGCTATACTAGAGTGGAAGTGGAAGCATTAATATAGATTTTGTGGTAGGATAGCCACAAACTTTGAGGAGATTTGATGCATTTTGGGTCATTGTTGACAGATTGACCAAGTCTGTGCACTTCATTTCAGTCATGAATTCTTAAACTATAGAGAAGTTGAATTAAATCTACATCAAAGGGATTGCTTGCTTGAATGGTGTGTCTGTTTCTATCATATCAGATCGGGACACTAAGTTTATATCGCACTTTTGGAAAGTTGTTCAGCATGAGTTGGGCAAGCAGGTGGTTTTGGACACCGCATTTCACCCTCAGATGAATAGGCAATTTGAGCGGGCTACTCAGATCTTGGAGGATTTGTTAAGGGCATGTGTTAATTATTTCGGTGTCCATTGTCTAAGTTTCTACGCTTAACGAATTTTTCTTACATTAATAGCTACCAATCTATTACCTAGATGGCTCCGGATGAGGCATCTTATGGGAGGCAATGTCATTATCTGGTTGGTTGGTTTGAGCCTAGTGAGGTTAGGTTATTGGGCACATATTTGGTTTGTGATGCTTTGGAGAAGTTTAAGTTGATTCAAGAGCGACTTCGTACATCGTAGTCTAGGTAGAAGAGTTATGCTGATAGGAAGGTTAGTAATGTGGCTTTTATGGAGAGTGAGAAGGTTCTATTTAGAGTTTCTCTTATGAAAGACATAATGATATTTGGGAAGAAGAGCAGGTTGAGCCCTTTGTATATTGGTCCATTTGAGATTTTGGAAAGATTTGGTAAGGTGGCTTGTTGACTTGCTTTTCCACCTAGCTTGTCAGGAGTTCATCCGGTATTTCATATTTTCATGCTTCGAAAGTATTGTGAAGATTAGTCACATGTTTTGCATTTTCGTTCAGTGAATTTGGATAAGAATCTGGCTTATGAATAAGGGCCGATGGCCATTTTGGATAGGTAGGTTAAGAAGTTGAGGTCGAAAGATATTGCATCAGTAAAGGTTCAATGGAGAGCTCAACAGTGAGGAAGTGACTTGGGAGACTGAGCATGATATGTGGAGAAGATATCCTCATCTTTTTGGCATTTCACGTATGACTCTAAACTCGTTCGAGGATGTACATATGTTTAAGAGGGGGATAATGCAATGATCAGGCCGATCATTTTGTGTATTTGAGCCTTGTTCTCCTATTTGATCCTTCAGGTATATTGTTTTGTTATTGTCTTACGGGGATGGTGGGTTTGGTTTTGGGAAGGTCTAGGAGTTATTTGGGACATTTAGTCTCGTTTTGGAAGCTTAAGTTTGTAGAGTTGACCAATGTTTGACTTTTGAGTAGACGACTTCCGATTAGTGATTTGATGGTTCCAATAGGTTCATATGGTGATTTTGGACTGAGCCATATATCAGGATTTGGATTCAAAGGTTCCTAGAAGGTTTTGGATCTATTTGCTGAAGTTGGCAATTTGAAGGTTTGAAAAGTTCATAAGTTTGACTGGGAGTTGACTTTTGTGTTATCCGGTTTCGATTGGTCTTCTGGTACTTTAAGTATATCTGTTTAGTTGATTGGAACTTGTGTACAAAGTTTGGTTAGAATCTGAAATGTTTAGGCATGATTCAGATGTGTTTGTCGAAGTTATAAAGTTTAGAACTTAAGAAATTGATTTTGATCGTCGATTCTTGGTTTTGATATTATTTTTGGTTTTTTGAGATTTGGATAAGTTTGGATTAGGTATATAGACTTGTTGGTATGGTTGGACATGGTCCCGGGGGACTCGGGTGTGTTCCGGGGTGGTTTCAGACAATTTTCTTATGTTATAGAGTTGCTGATTTTCTGATGTAGGTTAATGATTTGCGATTGCAGAGCTAGACTTGCGATTGTGGAGAAGTGGAGCTGGCAGGCGAGATTTATCTCTTTGCATTTTCATGGATGATGTCACGTTCGTGGAGTGCTGGGAGCAGGAGCATCGCGTTCGCGTGCAAGGAGCCGCATTGGTGATGGTATGGTATCAGGAAGAAGTAATGACTTCGCATTCTTATAGCAATGCTCGCATTTCATTAGGCTTGACAGACCCTGGTATCACATTTTCGAGAGGGATTTCGGGTTCACGAAGTGAGACAGCAGCTGGAGGTGACTTTAGCCTTCACAATCGCGAAGAGATGTCATGATCGCGATTCATATCGCTGGGTTAAGTTGAAATTTCGGGATATTACCCATTCTCTCATATTTTGAACCCTAAACTTCAAGAGGTAGAGATTTTAAAGAACAAATTTATTACTACATTTGAGGTAAGGAATTTTCACTTGGATTTGGCTTAATATCTTGATTCCCCATTGAATTCTACACCTATAACTTGGGATTTTAAAGTGAAATTTCGTATTTTTGTCTACAAATTAAAAGGGTGTATTTTGGGGATTTGTGATCTATATGGACTCGGTTTTATAATCTAACATATTTGAACTCGTGGGGTTATGGGTAGTCGGAATCTACCCCTTGACTCGAGTTTTGACCATGTGAGCCTGGGGTTAACTTTTATTGACCTTTTAGGATTTCATTAAAGATTAAAACTTTATTATTCGGGATTGATTCATATGCCTTTATTTGAAATTATTGAGTTGTATTTGGCTAGATGCGAGTCGTTTGGAGTTAAATTTTGATGGTTAGGAGATTGTTGATTGATTTAAGCTTAACGAGTGGAGGTAAGTCTCTTGTCTATCCTTATAAGAGAAAATTCTCCCCATAGGTGATCTATTTGCTATTTGTTGCTCGATTTAGGAACCACGTATATGCGAGGTGATGAGCATATATGTGAAGATAGGTTTTGACCAAATTCGGTATTGTTGACTTGAATTATGTTTTGCTTATATTTGTGAAGTTAATATTCGTATTTCGATAGATTCTACAACTACATGATAATTCATAAATATTATTTAGGAGCATGCTTAAAATTATAACTTATTGATTTCGGCATAAATGATTGTTTTGCTATGTTGAGTTTTATTATAAATCTTTACTTATACACTTGTCTTATTTGCACTATGATTTGGTGGGTTCTATGACTTAAATGACTCATGTTAACTAATATGACTAAGCGTGTGTATGCTTAAATAGTGTATTGAGCCGTCATGATAAATTGATTTACATAACTAGCCATAGCCATATGAGCTTTTATCCGCGTTTTTGTTGTTATTGTCTGTTGCTTATTTCTTATATCGCTTCATATATACATGCATGAGTGGAGAGTTGGTTATTGAGGAAAGTTGATAATTTTAGCACTATGGACATTTTGAGCGGATATTGGTTATTGGTTATTAATCATTAATGTAAAATGAACAAGGCTTGGATATAGATCCGTCCCTCTAGAGTTATGTGATTACACATATTACCTTGGTCCATGTGAGCGTAGGCACATAGGAATGTCGGTGCTTTTTGGACACGTGATCTGTGTCAGGAACATGAATTTGTGATGTGAGTTGTTGAGAAAGGGATCCTGAGCATGCATATATATGTTTTGACTCATACATTGATTTGAAATAAGTGTTGTTGACATGTATCATGTCTTGATGAAGAGATTGAAGTGTTGATATCTTAGTTGATCTTCTTATTTGTAAAGCATGCCTAAATTCTATATGAACTGCATTTCTTGAGATTTTGTGCTCATTTGTTGATACCATGCTTTACTCTTTATATTATTAAGCATTCACTTGATTATTGTACTGTTGGTGAGTATCATAATTGACCCCTCACCACTATTTCTTTTAGGCTATACTTGATACTTACTGGGTACCGTAATTTATTTTATTCATAGTACACTTATGAACATATTTGTGCAGGTTCTGAGGTTTGTATTAGTGTTGTACATCCAGTGGAGTAGGAGATCTAGAGGAGACTTCACGGTGAGTTGCATTATTTGACCGATCTGCAGCACATGGAGTCCTACCTACTTATCTATTCAGCTTATAACTCTTACTCTTGTTATATGCTTTTGATAGTTGTGACACCGGGTCTTGGGCATTATAGACAGTTGTGGTCGAGTTTAAATCCTTTCTCAGATTTTTATATTTATGATATCATATTGAGACTATTTCTGTTTTTTATGGTTTTACTTAAGATTTATATAGCATACTTTAGTTATGATTGATTGAGTGTTGCCTTACTTAGCGAGCAGGTTAGGCGCCATCACAATTTTTGGTGGGATCTTGGGCCGTGACAAGCTAACTGAGCCTCGGGCCAAACCGTGCCCCACAGTTCCAATCGTGGAAACAGTTGTGTAGCGACTCAGAATTATTTGAATTTAATAGACACTTTAAAGCACGCTAAGAAATATGGGAAATATTGTTTTGCATGCTAATAAACTCCATGGACTAATACGAGGGTATAAATATGTAATACGAGGTGTATAACAAGGTATAGAGTCGAGTAGTGTTGCAGGTGCCGCGCCGGGCCACCTAGGGCGTTCACCTATCGATATATATTTAAGGGGTTAGTTAGCCGCATTTCTTTGGTCCCAAATATTTTATAGGGAAAATAATAGTTTCGCCCCTCTGTTATTGCCTAGTTCTAGTTTTGGTCCCTATGATATTTGGCTTAGCACATTTAACCTTGAATTAAACAAAATGAGTGCTTATAATCCTTCTACTAACATAGGTTAGCCTCTCAAACGGAACGTATACTAATACTAATGAGCTAAATTACTTTTAGCTTAACTTTGGATTATTTTTCAAATTTCTCTTACAATACGTTTGCTTTGTTGTTTGTAATAATTTTATATACTAGAAGAGTCAAGGTTTCAACATGACTGCTTAAAGTCTTTTATTAAAATATTGAAGATATTTTAATCTTTTAGGATCATATAGTTTCCTTACGTGTCTTTTAATTATTTACTTGTTCCTCTACGTGTACATTGCTCATTCCAACTATCTTCTAAGGAACAACATAGCTGTTTTCATTTGGGAGTGTATTATAATATAAAAAATTAAGATCTTTACACTTTTTCCAAAAAATCAACAAAAGTCAATTCGGGACTCGCTCGGTCAAAATTCGGGTCCAATGGTAGATTCCTATAATGATCCGGTCAGTTGTTTTGAGTGTATTAGCCCCATACCTCTTATTTATTGCCTTCCCTGTGTTATACTGTGGTTGCATGACTTGCCGAGAGGTTTGGGTTTTGGTTTCGGAGTGAAATAGACACCTAGTCCTTAAATTGGAAGTTTAAGTCGTAGGAGTTGACCGTAGTTTGACTTGTGTGAATACAACTCCAGAATGGAGTTTTGATGGTTCCAATATCTCTGTATGGTGATTTGAATCTTAGGAGCGTGTCCGGATGTTGATTTGGAGGTCCGTAGGTCATTTCAGTGTTAATTGGTAAAAGTTGGAAGATTTTTGGAAAGTTTGACTGGGAGTGTACATTTTAATATCAGGACCGGATTCCGATTTCGGAAGTTAGAGTAGGTACGTAATGTCATTTATGACCTGTGTGCATAATTTGAGGTCAATCAGACTTATTTGATAGGGTTTGACATCGAATGTAGAAGTTAAAAGTCAATAAGTTCATTAGGCTTGAATTGGGGTACGATTCATGTTTTTATGTTGTTTGAGATGATTTGAGGCCTTGACTAAGTTCGTATCGTGTTTTAGGACTTGTTGGTATATTTGGTTGAGGTCCCGAAGGCCTCGAGAGTGATTCGGATCGATATCAGAACAAATTTTGGACTTGTGCAAATGTTGAAGCTTCCAGTTCTGGTATCATCGTACTTGCGGAGAGGTTGGCCGCAGGTGCGGACTCGCATGTGCGAGTGAAGGAACGTAGAGGCAGAGAAGGTAGCCCAGGCCCTGGCTCGCAGGTGCGGAAAAGGTTCCGCAGAAGCGGCATCGCTTCTGTGGTGAGGAGATGCGCAGGAACGACTGTGGTCACAGGTGTGACACATTTTATCGCAGGCGCGCACATGCAGGTGCGGCCAATGGTTTGCAGAAGCGGACTATTTGGATTTAAGCAAAATCCACACCTGCGATGATTTTGCCGCAAGAGCGGAGCCGCAGATATGGCCGTATGGTCGCAGGTGCGACATAACTGGGCAGAAAAAGGGAAAAATCGAGAGTTTGATTTCATTTTCATTTTGGGACTTTGAAAGCTCGGATTGAGGCGAGATTTCGAGGTATTTACAGAGGAAGCATTTGGGTAAAGATTCTTGACTCGGTTTTGATTAATTTCCATGAATCTACTATTAATTACATATTTTAATTATTGTTTTGGAGTTTAAAATTGGGAAAAAGTGTAGAAGTTCTTAAACCAAGTTTTTATGTTTTAAAAGGCTAAATCAGGTCGGATTTGGATAATTCTTGTATGGTTGGACTCGATATCGAATGGTTATTCGAATTTTATGATTTTGGTCAGGTTCAGAGACGTGGGCCAGGGTCGATTGTTTTGATCAATTTTTCACGTCATAGCTAAGATAATTATTTCATTATTTAAATTAGTTTCCTATAGTTATATTTATAGTATGAAATTATTTTGGCTAGATTCGAGCTGTTTGGAGTTGGAAAATTGAGGGACACGCCTTCTAATTGATTGATTGAGCGTGGTTTGAGGTAAGTGACTTGTCTAACTTTGTGTGGGGTAAATTTCCCCTTAGGATTTGGTATTTTGGTGATAAATTATGATATGTGAAGGCCATGTACGCAAGGCAACGAGTGCGTACACGGGCTAAATATTGAAATTCCGGTTTTTGTTATGTAGTTTCCTTTTCATGCCTTAGTTGAGTTACTTTAGTACGTTATAGTCATCATGTTTAGCCTAATTTCATATGTCTACTTGTCTTATCTTCTATTTGTAACTTGTATCACATGTTTAGTTGAATTACTTGCTTTTTCCTGATTTTCGTGTTAATTACTTAACTATGGGAACTCTTTACTTGAAATTGCTATCCTTGGAATATCATTTATTCAGTTGTTGTGTTTTGGCATTCATGTTATTGTTGAGGTGATTGTTTGGTTGTTTGCACGGGGTTTCTGCCATATTGTTGTTATTGTTGCACGAGATTTTTCCCGTGTGGTTGCTATTGTTGCACAATATTTCTACCGTACCGTTGTGATTATTGATATGCATGTGGTGGTATAAGGTCTGGGTGTTGAAACGCATGCGGTGAGATAAGGTGGGCTTGGTATGCGTGGCTAGTAGGGGAACTACTAGAAGCCATGCAGTGTGATAAGGTGGGCTAAAATGCGGGATGCTATTTCGGGAAAATAATTTTCCAAAATAAAATATAAAGGCTCCCGCGGTGATATAAGAAAAGACTGTGAATTATGTTTTGTACGTATTGAATTTTGGTAGATTCTATTTATGAAAATATTGGGATGTTCAAGTTTTAATCTCTTATTTAATGTTTTCGCATATTATTAGGCTTACCTAGTCTTAGAGACTAGGTGCCGTCACGATATCCTACGGAGAAAAATTTAGGGTCATGACAATTCCGTCTACCGTTGACCTCACGAGTTCATATATGTCATCAGTTTCAAAATCGGAGTCCAAATCGACTCTCAAAACATAGTTTTTTATTTTTCAAAAACTTAACAAAATTTCACAAATTTTTACTTTGATTCACATGATTTTGATGTTCAAATCTAAGATATGTTGATGGAATATGATTATAAATAGATTAGAATCACTTACCCAAAGTTTGTAGGTGAAAGTTCCCTCTCCAAATCGCTTCCTATCGAGTCTAGGGTTCAAAAATAAGAGAATGAGTTCAAAAATCCTGTCTCCCAACCCTTTAACCAGCTACAGATGTCGCATTTGCGACTTAGGGTTTGCTTTTGTGAACCCTCGTAATAGCAAATTATTTCTCACAAATGCAGCCACAGTCAGTCTTATGTGGAGGTCGCAATTGCGACTCTGGCTTCGCATTTGCGAATCCTGTCTCCATCGCAAATGCGACTGTTTTGTCGCAAATGTGAACTAGCCTCCACCTGAAGCTACTTCGCAATTGCGAGCCAGGTACCATAATTGCGATACTTGAGGCTCCCAAGTTAAGCTTGCAGTTGCGAACCTGGTGTTCGCAAATGCGACAACAGAGGCTGCTGCCCACCAGATTTCTGGTTTTCAATCCAAAACACTCTGATAAATGTCAGAAACTCACCTGAGCCCTTGGGGCTCCAAACAAAATCTCCACACAAGTCTAAAAATATCATACAATCTCACTCGCGTGATCAAAACACAAAAATAAAATCTAAAACTACGAATCGAACACTAAAACGCATGAATTTCAAAGTAAAGTTCTAAAATTTCTAGAATTACATCTAAACGTCAGAAGCCTATCAAATCAACTCCAAATGAAACTAAATTTTGCAGACAAGTTCTAAATAGCATAACAGACCTATTCTATGTCCCAAAATCAAATTCCAAATTCGATAGTTAAAAGTCAACCTACGCTCTAACTTTTTAACTTTAAGTTGCCAAAGTTTAGTAAATCAACATAAACCGACCTACGGACTTCCGAAATCAACTTCGGGAATGTGCCCAAGTCCGAAATCACGATATGAAGCTATTGGAGCCATAAAACACAGTTCCATGATTGTTTTCACAAAAGTCAAAGTTTGGTCAACATTTCTAATTTAAAAGGGCCCAAATCATCCTGAAAGCTTCCCAGAACGGAACTAACCGACCCTGCAAGTCATAAAAGCACAAACACACATGTGTGAAGCATAAAAAGGTGTAGCGGGACGCAATTACACAAAACGACCGATGGGGTCGTTATAAATTAATTATTTGAGTTTAATTAGGTTAATAGTTTAACACAAGTCCTCATGGGAGCGATACTCTACTTATCACTTTATTACTTATCGACAACATATATTTGCATGTGCATTTTGGAGCAACAAGTTTTGGCGCCGTTGTCGGGGACTTAGAAATTAACTATTTTACTAGATTAGATTTTTTACTTTTCATCTATCAAAGTTTTTAATTGTTGTTCAGTGTAGTTAGTATTACATTTTGTTTACATGGCATCTTTGAAAAAAATTAATTAGTATTGCGGGATTTTTCCTATTTCGCCGAGACAAGGTTATTTCGGTCCTATGTGGTCCCAACTCGTATAAATAAGGTCCTAAACCTAATTTGAATGAGATCTAACATACTTTCAAGGAGAATTCAAGTACAGGAAGACAACCCATGCTTGGAGGAGGCTTCTAACTAGTTTTTCTTCTCTTCTCTTACTTCAGTTTTATAGGTTATTAGTTCTAGAGTTGTGGGGTGCTACATGAACATTGTAGTTTGAAGCTTGAATTGTTCTTATTATTTTATTATATTTGCATATTTATTCATTTTTGCTCTTAATTATTTGATTGCTTGATCACCAATAGAATACTATCTACAAATTTAGAATTGAACTCGGGAGAGGGAATTCTAGATTGCATATAAGATTGAGTAGAGCAAGATATTCAACCTGAGCATCATGATCGAATTTGTGGTTAGGTTAGGGATATACTTAATCGCCTTGCTTGGTTACAATATGAAATTATTAATGCGTTTTTGTTAATCCTAATTCCATAGGAATATAGGCGTTAGGTTAGTTTGAATAGGCAAGTAGTACTTCGGGAGAATGCTATGAGTAATATTAAACCTATCAATCAATAAACCAAATAAATTAATTAGACAATTTAAGTTGAAGACTCAACGCGATAGTTAGCTAACTCATATCTGGAATACTTTCTCCCATTGAATTCATCTCTAAGATTGCAGACTTATTTCCTTTAATTTATCAGTTTACTACTTTAGATTACTTCTAATTAAATAATCACAATTTAGGAATCGCTTGAATAGATTATGTCACGATCCCAATTTTTCTCCGTAGGATGTTGTTATGGAACCTAGTCTCTACGACTAGGTAAGCCTAATATTTGGTAACAACTGGACATATATAATTAACAAAATATTGAAACAAGGCTAAATAGCTGATATAAACTTCCGGAAAACATAATCAACAATAATACACTTCCCATAATCGGTGAAACTGAGTCATAAGCTCTACAGAGTAAAACTAGAGTATCTACTACATCATTGTCTGGAAGAAAATACAACAGGAATAAGAATAAATGAGGTACCTCTGAGGCCTACAGACATGGAGCAGGTATACATTGAAGTCTCCCAAACATAACAACACAACTCAAAGCTAGTGTCCGGCATAGGCAGACATACCTGGATCTGCACAAAAGAATGTGCAGAAGCGTAGTATGAGTACACCACAATTGTACCGAGTTAGTATCAAGCCTAACCTCAGTAGAGTAGTGACGAGGCCAGGTCATGACACCTACTAGGATGTAAATAGACAATATGAAAATATAATAATTATAAATAATGGAAAGCGGAGAAATAACTATTACGAAATAGTTAACAACATGAACTAATACTGAGATTGTGAGCACGAAAATAACATAAAGAAATTAGTTAAAGAGAACCAAAATGATCATATTGAGACAATAACTGACAAAAACAATGAAGAACATAACAACAACATTCAAAATGAGGTACTACCTCGTGTACAATATGAATCACCACCGACATACCGCCTTGTGTATATGTATCAAGAATCACAACGGAGGTACCGCCTCGTATTCACAATTCACAATCTCAATCACAATTTTTACTTATACCGCCGCGTGAGCCTTATATTTGAAATAGGTTTTGAAATTACTTTTCCCAAAATAGCTGCACACACTTTAGTCCACCTTATGACGCCGTGTGGATTCACGTAGTCCCCCTTATGACGCCGCCGAATTTTGCAAACTCGATAGCTAAAAGTCATGTAGCTTCACGTAGCTTCGAGTTACGTAGCTTCACGTAGCGTGGATTCACATAGCTTCACCTTTCCCAAATTTTGCAGATAAGTTCTAAATAGCATAACAGACCTATTCCAAGTCCCAAAATCAAATCCCAAACTCGATAGCTAAAAGTCAACCTATGGTCTAACTTTTCAACTTCAAATTGCCAAATTTTTGTAAATCAACATAAATCAACCTACGGACTTCCGAAATCAACTTCGGGAATGTTCCCGAAATCAAGTCTGAAATCACAATACAAAGCTATGAGAGCCATAAAAATATATTTCCGAGATCGTTTTCACAAAAGTTAAAGTTTGATCAACATTTCTAATTTAAACGTGTAAGTCAAGAACCAAAAGGCCCAAATCATCCCGAAAGCTTCCCAGAATGGAACTAACCGACCCCGCAAGTCATAAAATCATAAACACACATGTGTGAAGCATAAAAAAGGGCAACGGGACACAATTACACAAAATGACCGATTGAGTCATTACAGATTAATTGTTTGAGTTTAATTTAGTTAATAGTTAATCACAAGTCCTCATGGGTACGATACTCTACTTATCACTTTATTACTTGTCGACCACATATACTTGCATGTGCATTTTGGAGCAACAAGTTTTGGCGCCACAGTAGGCCCAATAGGGGCCTACCCATCAAGCTATAATCGATGGGCATGCCCCTATTGGGCAACTTCTGATCATACGGTAAGTTATATACCGAGCCTACTATGGCCGAGCGCCTATGAGTGAGCCTAGCATGGCCGAGATACAGAGCCTAATATGGTCGGGTGCCTATGAGCGAGCCTACTAAGGCAAAGCAATTATATATACCGAGCCTTATAAGGCCGGACAACTATTTTACTTACTATATTGAGAGAGTTGAGTCAGTATCAGCAAGTGAGCATATCTTCAGATTATCTTTGACTCCCAGTTACTTTCAGTTATTATATTATCAGTTCAGTTTTAGCTTTCAGTATATTGCCTTACATACTCGGTACATTATTTTGTACTAACGTCCCTTTTTTGGGGGCGCTGCATTTCATGCGTGCAGGTTCAGACAGACAGATGGGTAGACCTCCTCATTAGGTGTTGCCCGAGTTCAGCTTGATCGGTAAGCTCCATGCCCTTCGGACATGCCGGGTCTAGAGCTTTATATACATCTTGTGTATATATGTATATATGATATGAGTAGGTCGAGGCCCTGTTCCGATCATAGTATATCAATCAGTAGAGGCTTGTAGACATATCTTGTCAGTTAGTGTAGCTGAAAAGGAGCTTATACGCCAAATTGAGGAGCTAAAAGTGGAAAGTAAATTATTCGACCATATTTTTGTTGATGATGCCAATTTTGAGAAAAGTACAGTAGAGTCATGTGAGGAACAATATAATATTGCACTTGAAGACTCTAATGTGTATACATATGATGATGTCAAAAGTAAAGCGATGTTAGATTTGGAGCGTATTGGACCTCATTCTAAACACTTTTTAACATTGTGCTTGGTTGGTGACACAATAATTGATCTATTCGAGTGTCACGACCTAAAATTCACTTAGTCGTGATGGTACCTAACCCAACCCTCTAGGTAAGACAAACAATAGTCAATACAATTTTAATGATATACTAAACTACCCAAACTCCCGCCTTTCAACTCAAGGCATCAGCCACCACATTAGCCTTCCTGAGATTACATAGAATGGTGATATCATAGTCCTTAAGCAACTCTAACCACCTCCGCTGTCGCAAGTTAACATATTTCTATTTGAACAGATGTTGTAGACTCCGGTGGTCGGTAAAGACCTCACAAGGGACACCATACAAATAATGCTGCCAGATCTTCTATGCATGAACAATGACTGCCAACTCCAAGTCGTGGACTGGATAATTCTTCTCATGTGTCTTCAGTTTTCGATACGCATAGGAAATCACCCTACCGTGTTGCATCAACACCACACCAAGGCCAATATGTGATGCATCACGATACAAAGTATAAGACCTTGAGCCCATAGGCAACACCAACACTGGGGATATAGTCAAATAGTCTTGAGATTTTGAAATCTCGCCTCACACTCCTTGGACCATCTGAAAGGAGCACCCTTCTGGGTCAATATGGTTATAGGTGCATTAATGGATGAGAAACCCTATACAAAACGACGATAATACCTGGCCAAACCAATGAAACTCCTGATCTCAGTGGCTGAAGATGGTTTGGGCGAACTCTATACTGTCTCAATCTTCTTCGGATCTACCTTGATCCCCTCACTCGACATGACATGACCCAAAAATGCCACCGAATCAAGCCAAAATTCACACTTTGAGAATTTTGCATACAACTTCTTCTCTCTCAAGGTTTGGAGCATGATCCTCAGGTGCTGCTCATGATCTTCCCGACTGCGGGAGTACACCAAGATGTCTTCAATAAACACAATGATGAATGAATCATGATAAGGCTGGAATACACTATTCATCAAGTGCATAAATACTGCTGGGGCATTGGTCAGCCCAAATGACATCACAAGGAACTCGTAGTGACCATACCGAGTCCTAAAGGTAGTCTTCAGAATATCTGGATCTCGAATCTTGAACTGATGATAACCTGACCGCAAATAAATCGTTGAGAACACTCTGGAAGCCTGTAGCTGATCAAATAAGTCATTAATACGTGGCAATGGATACATGTTCTTCACTGTAACCTTGTTCAACTGTCGATAATCAATACACACGCGTATAGAACCATCATTCTTCTTCACAAACAAGATCAGTGCACCCCACATCGACACACTAGGCCGAATGAAAACCTTATCAAGCAACTCTTGAAACTACTCCTTTAACTCCTTCATCTCCGCTGGGGCCGTACGATATGGTGGAATAGTAATGGGTTGAGTGCCCGGCAACAAGTCATTACCAAAATCGATATCCCTATCGGGTGGCATGCCCTGAAGATCTACTAGAAATCCATCTGGGAAGTCTCTCACTACCAGATCTGACTCAACGGTAGGAGTATCAACACTGACATCTCTCAGAAAGGCTAGATAAGCCTCACACCCCTTCTCAACCATACACTGAGCATTTAGAAATGATACAACTCTGCTAGGAACATAATCCTATGCACCCCTCCACTCCAACCGTGGAAAACTCGGCATAGCCAAGGTCACCATCTTGGCGTGATAATCTAGAATAACATGATAGGGTGACAACCAATACATGACCAAGATAACATCAAAGTCTACCATACTAAGTAAGAATAATCAACTCTTGTCTCAAAACCACCAATAACAACTAAACACGATCGATACATACGGTCCACAATAATACAATCTCCCACAGGCGTGGACATATAAATAGGAGAACTCAAAGAATCACAAGATATATCCAAACATAGAGCAAAGTAAGATGACACATATGAATAAGTGAATCCCGGATCAAATAAGACTGATGCATCTCTATTGCACACCGGAACCATACCTATAATGACTACATCTAAAGCAACTGCCTCCGTCCTACCCGAAAAAGTATAGAATCTAGTCTGACCTCCCCCTGTAGGGAGATATCTACCCACCCATCCCTACCCCTAGATAGCTGAGTAGGTGGAGCGACAACTAGGGCAGCAATCATGGCCTGAGAAGTCTGCAGACCTGGCTAAATCCGTAAAGCCTGAGTAGTCTGTGGAGGTGCACCCCTCCTAAGTCTGGGGAGTCTCTAAGCATATGGAGGGTATCACCATACTCAAAGCATGGTCTCGGTGGGCGTGGCGGCTGGGACTGGCTCGGGCCTGGTCAACTAGGTTGATCACTGAAAGCACCCCATGCAGGAGGTGCACTAGAAAGTGGCTAAGCAAAGTGTGCAACCTGAGACCTCGGAACAACCGTAGCACCACTAGAAGCTGGAAGTGCTAAGTGAACTGGATAGCTCACATAGCCTCTACTGTGACGGGCTGTAGTTACAACATGATCACCACTAAATCCTCCAGTACCTCGATGCCTCTTGGCCTCCCTGTCCTCTCTCTCACGGTTCTGCATACCCTCCAACCTCTGTGCAATCTCAACCACCTGCTGATATAGGGTATTTGTCTCCAACTCTCGGTCCATGATGAATCTAATGCCATAGTTGATCCCCTCGATAAATTGATGGACTCGCTCTCTTACTGTAGAAACGATGGCAGGTGCATGTCTAGACGAGTCACTAAATCAGACAACATACTCTGACACTGTCATAGTACTTTGGCGCAGCTGCTCGAACTCCGATTGCCATGTATCCCTAAGGGTTTGAGGAACAAAATCTCTCAAGAATAACTCTGAAAACTGAGTCCATGTAAGTGAAGCTGCATCGGTTGGGCTACCCTCTTCGTACACTCGCCACCACTGATATGCCACTCCTGACAGTTGGAAGTAGTGAAAGCGACCCCGCTCGTCTCCAAAATTCCCATGGTGCAGAGAATACTGTGGCACTCCTCAAGAAAACCATGTGCATCCTCTAAAGCCAAACGACTGAAAGTAGGAGGGTGATACTTCTTGAACCTCGCAAGTCTAAGCTGATCCTCCTCAGATGTTGCTGCCCTAATAACAGGCTGAACCAGAACAACATGTTGTTCTAGTATAAACTCTAGGACCTAATCACCTGGACACGCTGCTCTGGGGTACGGGCCACAGGAGTCTAAGCTCTTCCCCCAGCCTGAGATGTGTTTGGTGCAAGTGGAATCAACCCCGCCTGAGCTAAGGTACCAACCATGCTCAAGAAATTTGCGAGGGTCTCCAACAATCCATTAACATACAAGTTCAACCAAACTAATTTCATCCAATTTCGACTCTAAATCAATGTCCAAAACTTAATTATTAACTTTAGAAAAGTTTTTGATAAAAATGCTTAATTATCCAATTCAGAATAAACTACTGTAATCATGTTAAAATACACAAAATGAGGTTACATACTGACGCCCATGAAAATACAAGTAGAACGTTGCGTAAATAACCTTAATCAGAGCTATAGAACTTAATATATGCTCAAAATACCAAAAATACGCAATATGTTTATTTTTATACAGTGGGATTTCCACCTTTGTGCCCTTAAAGCCGCACCTGCTGTTTCTTGCTGTGATTTCCGCTATTGTGGACTATTTTTCGCACCAAATTTGACTATTCTTTTTCCTATGGTCCATAATTATGATACATATTGAATGCTTCAATCAAAACAGAATTTGTATATCATTTTCTTAATGTGGTACCATTTATGCTTGAAGAAACTATAACGACCTGACCTGTCATTTTGTGTAATTGCACCCCGTTTTCCTTTTTGATGCTTCACACATGTGTATTTATGATTTTATGACTTGCGGGGTTAGTTAATTTCGTTCCGGGAAGGTTTTGGTTTGATTTGGACCCTTTGGTTCTTGACTTAGAAGCCTAAGTTAGAAATATCCACCAAAGATTGACTTTTGTGAAAACTACACCGAAACAATATTTTGATGGCTCTGATAGGTTCGTATCATAATTTGGGACTTGGGAGTATGCCCGGATTCTAATTCGGAGGTCTGTAGGTTGATTTTTGTTATTTTGCCGAAAGTTGGCAATTTGAGGGTTAGAAGATTCCTCAAGTTTGACCGTAGGTTGACTTTTGGCTATCGGATTTGGAATTTGGTTTTAGGACTTGGAATAGGTCCGTTTTGATGTTGGAACTTGTCTGCAAAATTTGGTATTATTTGGAGTTGATTTGATGAAACTCGGACGCTTGGTTGCAATTCTTAAGGTTCTTGGACGTTTCTTTGAAATTCATGCGTTTTGATGTCTGTTTTGTAGTTCTAGATATTATATTGTTAGACTTGTGTGGATGTTTAGTTTGGTGTCCCGAGGGTTCGGATGAGTTTTAGACGTGCTTCAGAATGGTTTTGAGTTGAAACATGACTGCTGGTGTGCAGATGCCTTAGGTTTCACTATTGCGAAAAAGGTCTAGAATAGGGTAGGCCTTCATTTGCGACAAAAGTTTAGCATTTGCGAAGGGAGCAGGCTTCGCAATATCGCATTTGCGACTTCCCACTTAGGCTGTTAGTAGCCGCAATTGCGAGAAATTCTTTGCAATTGCGACACTGGTTTCACAGACATCTGCAACAAAACAAAAGGTTAGAGAGTCGGGATTTCATATCATTTTCTTATATTTAGAACCCTAGACTCGGTAGGAGGCGATTTAGAGAAGTAATTTTCATCTACAAACATTGGGTAATTGATTCTAATAAATTGTCAACTATATTTCATGATTAAATCTTAGATTTAACATTAAACTTATAAGAATCAAAGAGGAAAATTGTGGATTTTTGTCAAAGTTTTGAAAAAAGAAGATTTGCGTTTTGATAGTCGATTTGGACTCGGATTTGGAAACAAAACATATATATGGACTCGTCGGGTTATGGGTAGTTAAAATCTACCCTTGGACCCGAGTTTTGATCGGGTGGGCCCGAGGGTTGACTTTTGGGAATTGTGTAAAGATCCAAGCTTTATCTATTGTAATTTTTTTCCCTTGCATTGTATGATGATATTCAATCATTTTTGGTTAGATTTGAGCCGTGTGGAGGCAAATTTTAGGGGAAAAGCTATTTTCGACGGTTGATTTGGCCTAGTTGAGGTAAGTATTTTGCCTAACCTTGTGCTGGGAAACTACCCCTTAGTATTTAGATTGTTGTGTATTAATTGTACTATATGAAAGACGTGTACACAAGGTGATGAGTGTGTATTCGGGCTATATGTGGTATTTTTACCGGTTTAGACTTTTAGACTTCTTTCATGTATTTAATTGAATTTGTTGTAACATGTTACACCTTTCATCGTTAAATTTACTCTCATATGCTCTAATTGACGTTACTATCACTTGTTCTATCCTTTGTTGTTGTAACTGCTCTTATATGCTTTATTTGAAGGTTCTATCTCCCTTATTGTCTTGTTATCCCTTTTATTGTTGAATTACTCGTACTTGAAATTGTTATTTCGTTGAATATCTTCTTTATGGGTTATTGGTGTTGAAGTTGTAAAAGCCATTATCACATTGAGGTTGAAGTTGTTAATTGTCGAGGCATCTTTACTTGTTGAGTATTCCTCATTCATGTTGTTGTTATTGAGATTCTTGTACATATTGTGATTGAGCCATGGGCTATATGTTGTGGTAATATTGGTATTGTTGATTTGGAAAGTGTAGTGGCATATGGGCACACGTGGTGCGAGTTGATTATTATGTTGTGATATTGATATGCTTGCGGTTGTATACGGGCAGGGGTTGATATGCATGCGGTAAGATAATGTGAGATTTATACGTTTGTTGCTAGTAAGGGAATTACTTGAAGCCACGCGTTGAGATAAGGGGTTAAAATGTATGTAGCTATTTCGGGAAAATATTTTAAAAAATAAATGCAAGGCTCACGCGGTGATATAAGGAAAGATTGTGATTGAAATTGTGAAATGTGAATATGAGGCGTGGTACTTCAGTTGTGATTCTTGTTATACATTCCATGCTAAAAGAGGCTTATTGGTTGAACAATTCTTGTTGTTTTCTTCATTGTCTTACTTGTAATTGTCCGTGTTTGACTACTTGTTGTTTCATCATGTGTTCACTATATGTTTCCTTTATCGCTTAAATTTCCGTTGTTAGTTTACATTATTGAAATGCTTATCAGTTATTTACTTCCTCGCTTTCCATTATTAGATTATGCTATATTCTATTCAGTTTTCTTATCCTAGTACGTATCTTGACATGGCCTCATCACCACTCTACCGAGGTTAGGCTTGATACTTACTGGGTACCATTATGGTGTAATAATACTACGCTTCTCCATTTGTTTTGTATGCAGATCCAGGTACATCTGCCCGTGCCGGATGCTAGTGATCATTCAGCCATTTCTGGAGACTTCAAGGTATACTTGCTTGACGTCCGCAAGCCTCGAAGTCACCTTCTGCCATTCTCTTATTACTGCTTATCCTATATTCAGACAGTGATGTATTTGAGATTTTAGTACTTTTTGTAGAGCTTATGACTTAGTTTCACATTTTTCAGTCTTTATTTCTGTCAAATTCTCTTGTTTGTTAGACTTCCCGAATATTAGAAACTAGGTACCATCACTACATCCTAAAGTGAGAAATTGGGGTCGTGACATAAATGACGTCGAAACATAAAAAAATGAGCTCAACGAACAAGAATCGGGGACTAATCCCGAAATCATCAAAATGCTCAAGGAACTGACAAAGCGAATAGAGTCAGGAGAAAGGAAGATTGAAGCAAACGACAAAAAAATGAAAACTTATAACTCTAGGGTAGATCAGATCCCGGGGGCACCAACAATATTGAAGATCTTGGATTCCAAAAAATTTGTACAAAAGCCTTTCCCCCCGAGCGCGGCTCCAAAACCGATACCCAAGAAGTTCCGCATGCCCGAAATTCGTAAATATAATGGAATAACCGACCCCAACGAACATGTCACCTATTACACATGCGCCATCAAAGGGAACGATCTAGAAGATGACGAGATTGAATCCGTATTATTAAAGAAGTTCGGTGAAACCCTTTCAAAGGGGCAATGATATGGTATCATAATTTACCTCCTAACTCTAACGATTCTTTTGTTATGCTTGCAGATTCTTTCGTAAAAGCACATACTGGAGCCATAAAGGTCAAAACCAGGAAGTCAGACCTTTTTAAGGTAAGACAAAAAGACAATGAGATGCTAAGAGAGTTCGTATCTTGTTTTCAAATGGAAAGAATTGATCTACCACTGGTCACAAATGATTGGGCCGTTCAAGCTTTCACCCAAGGACTGAACAAATGAAGTTCAATGGCTTCACGACAGTTGAAGCAGAACTTGATCGAGTACCCGCCTGTTACCTGGGCCGACATACACAATTGATAACAATCGAAGATTAGAGTCGAAGATGAGCAGTTGGGTTTTGGGTCCCCTATTAAAAAGGACATCAACCGAGAACCAAGGTCAAACATGGACCTATATCAGCCGTATAATGAAGATCATAGGGGTAGTGAACCGGGACGTAACCCCGTACGAGGTGATAGGACAGGTGATCGAGGCCAGGTGTCACGAGGGCTGATGAACAAGAATGGGTTCGACAGGCATACCAGACCTAAGGAAGCACCACGATTATCAAAATATAATTTCAATGTTGATGCATCAACCATCGTATCGGCTATCATTCTATCAAAGATACTCAATGGCCTCGACCTCTACAGTTCGATCCATCCTAGAGAAATCCCAATCAAATGTACAAGTATCATGGCACCCATGGCCACATAACATAAGATTGAAAGCTGTTGAGAGAGGAGGTAGCCCGACTATTCAATGAAGGGCACCTTCGAGAGTTTTTAAGTGACCGGGCTAAGAACCATTTAAAAAACAAAGAATTCAATAGACAAAATGAACAGGAAGAGACACAACACATCATCCACATGATCATCGGAGGGATCGATGTCCCCCAGGGGCCGGTGCTTAAATGCACTACGATGTCGATTACAAGAGAGAAACGGTCTCGAACTCAGGATTACATATCGAAGACGCAGAAGGAATCATGCAGCCCCATAACGATGCACTGGTAATATCTGTACTTATGAATAAAACTCAAGTTAAGCGTGTGTTAATTGATCCAGGTAGTTTGGCCAATATCATTCGATCAAGAGTCGTAGAGCAACTCGGTCTACAGGACCACATCGTGCCCGCAACCCTAGTAATAAACAGATTCAATATGGCATGTGAAACCACTAAGGGCGAAATAATTTTGGTAGTGAGCATGGCCGGGACCAATCAAAAAACAAAGTTCCACATGATCGAGGGCGACATGAGATATAACGCCCTGTTTGGGAGGCCATGGATCCACAACATGAGAGCATTACCCTTGACCCTTCACCAGGTTCTGAAATTCCCAACATCGGAGGGAATTAAAATGGTCTATGGGGAGCAACCATCTGCGAAGGAAATGTTTGCCAATGATAAAGTTATTCCGATATCTTCACTATCATCGACAAAGGGATCAGATTTGAAGAAGAAATGAGATACCAAATAGCAATCACAAACGTCAGCCTCGACCCAACTAGAGAATCAGAAGATTGACAAAGATGATGACTACGGGAACCCTCAATATTTCGTGGTCCCGATGACTCTGACCATACCAAATTAACAGTCGAAGAACTGGATCAAATCACGCTAATCGAACATCTGACCGAACGAAAGGTATACCTGGGCATGGGATTAGATCCCCAGCTCAGGAAATAGTTTATTCAATTTCTTATAGCTAACATGAACTGTTTCTCTTGGTCCCATCTTGACATGAAATGGATCCCACCAGAAATAACCACTCATAGACTAAGCTTGGATCCAAAGTTCCATCTGATAAAGCAATAAAGAAGGCCTCAGTCCGAGGTCAAAGATGCCTTCATCAAGGATGTGGTAACCTAACTTCTTAAAATATGATCCATTCGAGAAGTAAGATACTCCGAATGACTAGAAAATGTGGTGGTAGTTCCTAAAAAAGGGAAACAAACTTAGAACGTGTATATATTATAAAGACCTGAACAAAGCATGCCCTAAGGATTCTTTTCCTTTGCCTAATATCAATCGTATGATCAATGCCACGGCCGTACACGAGGCTCTCAGTTTTCTTGATGCCTACTTTGGGTACAACCAGATACAGATGAGCCAGGAGGATCAGGAAAAGACCTCGTTTATCACTAAGTACGGTACCTACTGTTACAACGTAATGCCATTTGTTCTAAAAAATGCTGGTGCAACTTATCAACGCCTAGTAAATCGAATGTTCGAAAAACAAATATGGAAATCAATGGAAGTTTATATTGATGATATGTTAGTTAAGTCCCTGCGAGCAGAGGACCATTTAATGCATTTGTATGAAACTTTTGAAATACCGAGGGAGTACAATATGAAGCTCAACCCCCAGAAATGTGCATTCGCATGTTGTCCAATCGAGGAATCGAGATCAACTCCGACAAAATTAAAGCTATCGAGTACATCATGGTAGTAGATAATGTAAAGGTCGTACAGAGGCTAATGGGGAGGATAGATGCCCTAGGGTGATTCATTTCGAGATCCTCAGATAGGAGCCACTGATATTTCTCACTACTTAAGAAGAAAAGCAACTTTGCATGGACTAAGGAATGCCAGCAGGCTTTGGAAGAACTAAAGTGGTATTTATTGATCCCGCCGCTGCTTCATACCCCAAAAGTAAACGAACAACTTTACCTAAGTGGATTTCTGGTTTGAGATGAACGAGGTACGCAATTCCCTATTTATTATGTCAGTCGAACCTTAGGCGAGGCGGAAACTAGATATCCACTCTTGGAAAAATTAGCACTTGCTTTAATAAGCGCCTCTAGAAAATTGAAACCATATTTCCAGTGTCATCCGATACATGTTTAAATAACTTATCCTCTTTGAAATATTTTTCACAAACCCGAGCTTTCGTATTGATTAGCCAAATGGGCCATAGAAATCGGCGGGTACGATATTGAGTATCGACCCCGAACCTCTATTAAATCTCAAATGTTGGCGGACTTCGTGGATGACTTTACGCCGGCCTTCGTACCTGAGATTGAAAAAGAACTAATGATAAAATTGGGTACCTCTTCGGGAGTCTGGAGCCTCTTTACGGACGGTGCCTCGATCGCGAAGGGGTCCGGACTAGGCATTGTACTAAAATCACCTGCAGGTAACGTAGTTAGACAATCAATCAGAACTACAAAATTGACTAACAATGAGGCCGAGTACGAGGCCATGATTGTAGGTCTCGAACTAGCTAGAAGCTTGGGAGCGAAAGTCATAGAGGCTAAGTGTGATTCCCTCCTTGTGATAAACCAAGTTAACGAGACTTTTGAAGTCCAAGAAGACCGAATGCAGAGGTACTTGGATAAACTACATGTGACTCTAGATCGATTTAAGGAATGGACTTTACAACATGTACCTCGAGAACAGAACAGCGAGGCCGGCGCTCTTGCAAACTTAGGCTCATCGGTCGAAGAAGAAGAACTCAACTCGGGGACTGTCGTACAACTCATGATATCGGTAATCGAAGAAGGTCACATCGAGGTAAACTCCACAAGCTTAACCTGGGATTGGAAAAACAAATACATAAAGTACTTCAAGAATAGGAATCTTCCATCAAATCCAAAGGAATCGAGAGCGCTGAGCAAAAAGGCAGCACGATTCATCTTTTCCAAAGATGGAACACTGTTTAGAAGGACGTTCGATGGACCATTGGCAATATGTTTGGGATCTCTAGATACCGATTACATCCTATGGGAAATTCATGAGGGCACTTGTGGAAATCATTCCGGTGCCGATTCGTTGGTGCACAAAGTAATTAGAGAAAGCTATTATTGGACCGATATGAGAAAGAATGCAACGGAGTTTGTTCGAAAATGCGACAAATGACAAAGGCATGTTCCCATGATTCATCAACCCGGGGAGCTACTCTACTCGGTCCTATCTCCATGGCCTTTCATGAAATAGGTAATGGACATCGTTGGCCCCCTACCATCAGTCCCAGGTAAAGCTTAGTTTATTTTGTTTATGACTGATTATTTCTCTAAATGGGTAGAAGCACATGCTTTCGAGAATATCAGAGAAAATGATGTGATAGACTTCATTTGGGACCACATAATATGTCGATTTGGGATGCCATCCGAGATTGTATGTGATAATGGAAAACAATTCATCGGCAACAAAGTAACTAAATTTCTCGAGGATCACAAGATCAAAAGGATCTTATCAACACATTATCATCCCAGAGGGAACGGACAAGCCGAATCGACCAACAAAACCATCATCCAAAATATTAAGAAGAGATTGACCGATGCCAAAGAAAAATGTAGAGAAATACTACCCGAGGTCCTATGGGTGTACCGCACAATATCGAAATCCAGTACCGGAGCAACACCATTCTCGTTGGTTTATGGCACCGAAGCTCGTATTCTAGTCTAGGTCGGGGAACCTAGCGTCAGGTTTCGATATGCAACAGAGGAGTCGAATAATGAGTTAACGAATACGAGACTAGAATTATTGGACGAAATACGAGAAGATGCTCTCGTCCGATTGGCCGCCCAAAAACAGCGAATCGAGAGATACTACAATCGAAGGACCAATCTTCGACATCTTAAAATCGGATACTTGGTGCTAAGGAAAGTCACCCTTAATACCCAAAATCCGAATGAAGGGAAACTGGGTCCGAACTGGGAAGGACCGTAGCAGGTTATCGGAATCGTCAGAAAAGGATCCTACAAGCTCGTTATGATAAACGGCAAATGACTACCGATCAATTGGAACGTATCGCACCTAAAGTGATACTACTGCTAAGGTACGACCCTCCTATGTTCATTTGTATTTCTAAACTAACCCTTGCAGGTGTTCGACTAGAAACAAGAATGGATTCTTCAACTCGAAACCTTTAGGTCTGAAAGCACGCGTTGCACTCTTTTTTCCTTAGACCGGTTTTGTCCCAAATGGGTTTTTCGGCGAGGTTTTTAATGTGGCAACCATTGAGCGTGCTAACTTAGAGAAATTCAACAGTATCCGAGGCCACTTTACAATCAACCTCGAATACTGGGGGGAATTGCCCTCGATTATATCAAGTTCGATGCAAGGAAAATACTTCAGGGCAACAGGGTCTCGACAGGAAAAATTTGTAAGGGCCAAATGGTCAAATGAACCATGCCCGCATAGTTGCTCGAGCCCTGGCACAAAACATGTACACATGTATGATGACATATAAAGAGAAATTTTTTCTTTACCAAAATCTCATACCTCAGAAAGGTTTTTCCACTTCATATTTTCGATCTATTATGTAAATATGCTTAAGAGCCGACCATGACCGGAGTTCGAATGATTACCGCATAAATCGGGGACTGCCATTCGAAAAATCAACAAGATCGAATTATATAAAGCCTAAGGGATACCCTAATTCCAGTTCGAGAAATTATTCTCACTCGATTGCCTAAGGTCTACCTTAATACGAGTTCGAGAAGCCAACCCCACTCCACCTTAAATCCTAAGGGTTACTTTTACTTTGAGTTTGAGAAATCATTCTCTCTCGACCTTAAAGCCTAAGGGCTGTGTATTCTTCTAGTTCGAGCAAACACTCACTCGACCATAAAGCCTAAGGGCTGTTGTTTCTTAGAGTTCGAGCAAACACTCACCCGACTACTAAGCCTAAGGGCTACCTTTATTCGAGTTCAAGAAATCATCCTCACTCAACTACAAAGACTAAGGGCTACCTTAATTCGAGTTCGAGAAATCATCCACACTCGACTACAAAGCCTAAGGGCTACCTTAATTCGAGTTCGATAAATCGTTCTCACTCGACCATAAAGCCTAAGGCTGTACTTTACTTCTAGTTCGATCAAATACTCACTCGATCATAAAGCCTAAGGGCTATTTATTACTTTGAGTCCGAGCAAGCATTCACTCGATCAAATGGCCTAAGGGCTACACTAGTTCGGTTTTGATAAAATTATCTGAACCCCGACCTTAGAATACAAACTTCACAAATCTATAAGGCTGAAAAGAAGAAAGTTTTTTATACATGTCAAAAATCATTTACAAGGGTAGTATGGCCTGATAAAATTTCTTTACAAAAGACCAAAATGGTCTTATAAGAAACACAAAAAATACTAAAAGACTTAGTCCTCTACGGGAGCAGCGTCTTTGCACTCGAGGTCCCATTCACTTTCAGATCCGCTCGCACTCCCGGTATCATCATCATAAGGAAAGGCCAATACTCTGGCTTCAGCCTTGAGCTCCTTATCTTTCTCGATCTCGGCTGTAAGATCGAAGCCACGAGCATGGATCTCTTCCAGAGTCTCCCTTCGATACTAACATTTAGCATGCTCGGCAACCCAGTTTGCTTGAGCCTGAGAAGCTTCAGCAACCTTCTTTGCTCGAACCTGAGCAGCTTCGGCATCAGACCGACAAACCACCACCATTGCATCGGCATTGGCCATGGTTTTCTCGACCTCCGATCTGGCCGCTACGAGTTCAGTGGAAAATTTCTCTCGATCGGAATTTGTTGAGCTCAACCGAGACTAGAACTCCTCGATTTTCTTGGCTTGCACCAAGGCTTTCTCTTTCAAGCTTCGGAGTTGGACCTTAGCTGAAGCTAGTTGAGTCTGGGCAGTCTCCTTTTCTAAGGCGAGGCGGTCCATGTTCTTCTTCCATTCCTCGGCCTCCGACTTCACTACATCCACTTCAACACGAAGCTGCCTGATCACGCTGAGCTTTATCTTGACCTGCGGGATCAAACTATTAGCCATCACTCTTGAATCAATATCATTAAATTCAAAGATTCTTTTTATTAGCTCGGCTAGCTCACGTTGTTCTTTCCGAGATGCTTCAAGTTCATCCCGAAGACTTTTTACTTCTCTTTCTCTCTGCTCACTGAGAAGCTTGAAGGCATTTCTCTCTTCTATAAGCCTTCGAACTTCGACATCGTACCGTCTCAGTTCCCATCGGGATTGGAGAAAAGCCTCGTGATGAAGCACAGAATCCTATAAAAATAAAAGGAAGGGATTATACAAGGAAATAAAAACACAAGTATGAAAATTGACAAAGAAAGTATGAACTTATCCGATTCAGGGCCTGTTGGGCTTCATTAAAATGGCAAGACACTCCCACCTCGCTCGAGCTCTTCTTTGAAACCTCTAAGTCACTCGGACCGGTCGCATCTTCTACCCCGATAAAATTACCATGGAAAGGATCCTCCTCTCCATGGTCTCCCTCCTCGTGACAAGGCTCCATAGCCTGAGCGTCATGTATCATCGACTAGGAAAATGAAGGAAAAGAGGGGGAATCCCCGATCCCTATTGCCCCGAGTAGGTCTTTTTGGTGACTACCTCCGTCTTGGGAAGCCTCGAGCTCGGTTCACATACCAGCATCCACAGCTTCCTCGATGATCTCTTTGCCCTAAGGTAAAACATCCTCGGTCCCCATTGGCTTAGGAACTTGGGTCAAAGCCTCCTCCTCGACCTCATCAAGCCTCGATGGAGTAGTATTAAATCCCACCAATACCGAGGTATTTTGAGTATCGGTGCTAGACCGTGCACAGGCCAGCAACCCGAAATTACTTTCTTTTTCTTCTTCTTCTTCATCCCTTAGACTCAGGACTGACTCCATAGTCAAAGGGATTATGTTCACCTTGGTTTTCGAGTCACTCTCTTCCTGGGTTTTTGACCCTGGGAGTACGAGGCCCTTTTCCTCTTAATCACCTTCTCCGGTTTTGAGATAGGCGATAAAGCTTCTTCATAACCTGATGGGGGTCTCATAACCGCATCTTTTCCGAGACCTACAAAGAAATAAAAGCAAGTAAAACTTATGCCCGATAAAATGCTTGAACGGTAAGCAAGTCGGTAAGCCAAGAAGAAGGTTACCATGAGGTGGGGAACCGCACCCGGCATCCAAGCAACAGCTGCATCGATAAGAACACTGATAAAGGTTGAAGAAGTAAAACAACAACAAAAAATTAATAGGGGATCATACTTACGTTTTATATTCTATTTCTCGGGAAGTGGCATGCTCTCTGCGGGGATCAGGTCCGAGGTCTTCACCCTAACTAACCGGCCCATCCAACTCCGATCTTTATCTTCGTCTATACACGAGGTAAATGCCTTGGTGGCCCGGCGTTGAAGCTTTATCAGCCCACTTCGGTAAAGACGAGGGCTATATAATCTTACGAGGTGGTCGAGGATGAAGGGAAGACTGTCGATCTTGCTCACAAAGAAGGGTGTATTTGGCGTAGGGTCACTTGGTACTTCTTGCAGAAGTTGATGATGACCGGATCGAGGGGACCCAGCGTGAAAGGATAAGTATAAACACTCAAGTACCCTTCCACGTAGGTAGTGATTGCTTCCTCCTATGCCAGTATCACAACCTCTTTGTTTTCCCAACCACAATCTTTCTTCACCAAATCAAGAAGGCTTTGGGGTATCAAGAATATATATCTCGATACCGGCTCACATCGACCAACAATCAATGAGGGTTTCTCGATCTTAAAGTCGGACTCGGTAACACATCCCATGGGAATGAGTTCTTCAAGGCATGGCTCTACCACCGGTTTCTCACTGGCCGAACGAGATGAGGAAGCAACCACTTTTTGAGGAACGGTTTTAGATATTTTGGCCATCTGAATTTTCAAGAACAAAGAAGATGGGAAATTAAAATATTTTGGTGTTTGTAGAAGAACAAGTAAAGAAATTTTTAAACTTGGAAATAAAGAGATTTGGGGAAGACGAAGAACTGTAAAGATTGGAATGAAAAGAGATTTGAAAGTAAAAGTTTCAAATAAGGAAGGAGGGAGGCTATTTATAGACTTCACAGTGACGATTCAAAATTAGCAGTGGCCGACCATCAGCTGATGCGTATTTAATGCCTGTGTAACTGGACTAATGAGACATTTGTCACATACGTCACAATCGGGTTTGACGCATACATCAATATGTATCTAGTCGGAGGTTGAAAAATCACATCGTTTCTCGTCATTTTCTTTCCGAGAAACGAGGGGACTATCTGTATACGATAAAAATCGAGTTTTTCCTTTGTGTAATTAGTCAATATTGGAACATGATGGACCGAGGGTCATCATTATAATATCAAGATGTGATGTGAAACAAGGTTATCGAGCTCAAGATTCAGGGGCCGATCAATACCGAGTTTGAATCAATATCGAGCGCGAGTCAATATCTAGCTATGATGTGAAGTTGTGTTATAGAGCTCAAGATCCAGATACTAATCAATACCTAGCTCGAGTCAATATCGAGCTTGAGATACAGAGGCCAACCAATATCGGGACCAACCAAGATCGAGCCAAGAGATAAAAAGCTGTTATAGCCGCACTAGGGGAGAGAATCTCGGCGGGAATTAAGGAAAAACTAATTAAGTAATATATCATGGGATCCTCACTATGTATTTATAAGTTTATCCAAAGTAGGATTCCTCCACTATATTAAGAGTGGTTATCATTCATTCAAGAGGAGACAATTTCACAAATTGATATACATTCATACACTCTCACATTCAGAGATTATTGAGATTTACACACATATAGTAAATATTATCCTTTATTGGGCCGTGGACATTGATTCATCTACTTAATTTGTCAATTATTCTTTATTTAAACTGGGTTTGTACTTATTCCTTTTTTACAGTCAATATTCGATATATTTCTACCTATTTTCCAATTTATACCAAGTTCTATCACGTATCCTTAGAACTACGTATAAATTCAACTCTATCCATTTTTTGGGTAAACAAATTATTTGATTTCTTGATCACCAATTGAATACTATCTACGAATCTAGGATTGAACTCGGGAGAGGAAAATCTAGATTGCATATAAGATTGAGTAGAGCAAGATATTGAACCTGAGCATCAGGAATGGATTTGCGGTTAAGATTGGGATATACCTAATCGCCTTGCTTTGTTATAATATGGGAATTATTAATGTGTTCTTGTTAATCCTAATTCCATAAGATTATAGGCGTTAAGTTAGCTTGAATAGGCAAGTAGTACTTCAGGAGAATGCTATGAGTAATATTAAACCTATCAATCAATAAACCAAATAAATTAATTAGACAGTTTAAGTGGAAGACTCAACGAGATTGTTAGCTAACTCATATATGGAATACTTTCTCCCATTGAATTCATCTCTAAGATTGCAGACTTGTTTCCTTTAATTTCTTAGTTTACTACTCTAGATTAGTTCCAATTAAATAATCACAATTTAGGAATCACTTGAATAGATTAATTGTTTGATTTTAATTTAATTAATAGTTAATCAAAAGTTCTCATGGGAACGATAATCTACTTATCACTTTATTCCTTGTCGACCACGTATACTTGCGTGTGCATTTTGGAGCAACATCTTTCTTTCTTCATCTTTTCTTTTCTTTCGGTGATTTTTCTAGGTTCTCTTCATACCTCCTAGTTTTGTAATTTCATGGTTGTTGTGTGCTAAATCAGAGGGTGTGACTTGGATAGATAACTATAAAGAATAATGATATATTCATAACTTCATTGTCTCTATGCTTGTAATTTTTGTTTGCCCAACGCCTTCTACTTTCTTAAAATAATTTGATCTCTGATATGCAAGAGTTTGGGTTATCAGAACTGATAAGCAGAAGTTATTCGACTTGGTTCCTATAAACTTTAGTTACTATAGCCCATCTCGTAATGAATATTCTCATCTGTTCACATGGTTCCATTTACCTAGCAATATAAATTTGTGATATTGTCACGACCCCAGTTCCCCTCTGTAGGATGTCGTGATGGCACCTAGTATCTTAGACTAGGTAAGCCTAACATTTATGCAGATATAACTGAAATAATAATTAAAGTCCCAAACTCCAACAACTAGTATAAAGAAAATCTCCACAACCTAGTATATACATAATTTCCCAAAACCCGGCGAAATACAAGTCACAAGCTCTATGAGGTAATAGCGAATATCTCTATACATTAGTGTCTAATGAAGGATAAGGAAATAAATAATCTAGGAAAAGGGGAGACTCTGAGGCCTGCGGACGCTGACAGGTATACCTTGAAGTCTCTATGCACGGACTTAAATAACTGAGGCCTAGACTGGTAGGAGGTACCTGGATCTGCACAAAAAGATGTGCAGAAGTGTAGCATGAGTACACCACAACGGTATCCAGTAAGTGCTGAACAAGTGTAAGACAGTGTAATAATGACAGTAATGAAATCGAAACAACAAATAGCATATCAACAACGAAAGACAAGTGCAAAAATGGAGAAAATAATTAATAATATGCTAAGGAAACAACAACGAAAGACAAGTGCAAAAATGGAGAAATGCCAATAAGAGTCACTACCGAGGTACCGCCTCGTAGTCTCAAATCACAAGAATAAATCACAATGTTTTCTTATATCACCTCGGAAGCATTTACATTTAGTATTGAAAATTATTTTTTCCGAAATAGCATCCCGTGTTTTATCCCACCTTATCACATCTCATGACTTCTAGTAGTTCTCCTACTAGCCACGCGTATCAAGCCCACCTTATCTCATCGCATGCGTTTCAACCCCAAAACCTTATACCACCGCATGCGTATCAATATCATAACGTATCACAAATTGCACCTCAAGTGCCCAATATCATAACTTGCCAAAGAAACTAAATAATAGCAATATTTTTAGAGTAAAGAGCCCATGGCTCAACCACAATGTACACAAGAGTCTCAAGAATAATAACCGGAATGAACAACTCAAGAGAACGATATTTCACAACTTAACACTTTGCCTCATTGTGATCACGACCTTTATATCTTAATACCAATTTCAACAACAAGATATTCCACAATTTAACAACTTCAAGTAAAGAGTTCAACGATCAAATAATGAATACGAAATAAAAGAAACAGGAACTTCAATTAAACATGTATGGAAATTAGCATGTAAGAGAATAAGACACGTGTGAAAATAAACTAGAAATGATGACTATAACATGAAAGGAATCTACATAGCTAAAACCGGCAATTTGCATATCTAGCCCATGTACACACTCGTCACCTTATGTACACGGCTTTCATATACCACAATTATCACAACCAACACAAATCCTAAGGGTAATTTCCCCCACACAAGGTTAGGGAAGTCACTTACCTCAAATCGCGCTAACTCAATCCACTAGCAGGCCTTTTCCTCGATTTTGCAACTCCGAATAGCTAGAGTCTAGCAAAACAACTTCATAGTATAAATATAAACTATAGAAAACTAATTCGAACAATAAAATTATGATTTTTGCAAAGAAATAAAAAGTCAACTCAAAAGGTCATCCCGGGACCGTATCTCGAAACCCGACCAAATTTATAAAAACCGAACACCCATTCGATAACGAGTCCAACCATACATGAATTAATCAAATTCAACTTCAAATCGCCTTTCAAAACTAAAAAATTTAGTCTATGAAGTTTCTACCATTTTCCCCCAAATTACCAACTCAAATCCCAAATTAGATGATGAAAATAGTGATAGATTCATGAAATATAGACCAATTCGGGTTAGAATCACATACCCCAATGATTTCCTTCAAATTCCCTCGAAACATCGCCTCACACCATGATCTCTAGGTCCAAATTATGAAATATGAGATAGAACCCTCGTTTTGAAATTTAAGTTCTGGTGCAATTGATTTCTTCTTCGCGAATGCAAAAAATGCCTCGCGTTCGCGAAGCACAAAAATGCTGCTGCCCAGAGTTCGTCTTACCCGAATGCGTGAACCCACTTACGAACGCGATGACCAAAGATCCCAAGCTTTGCAATTGCAAAGGCTCTCTCATGAACGGGTAGACCAAATGCATAAGGTCATCCCAACCTGCCTTTCTTCTTCGCGAACGCGGCTCCCTGCTCGCGATCGCAGTGCACAAACCCACTGACCTTTCACAAACGCGTGTCCATCTTCATGAACACGAAGGGTAAATATCCAGCAATCCCTGAAGACTCTACGCGAACGTCCGCACGGGAAAGCCTTTGCGAACGCGTAGAAGGAAACCAGACCTGTAGAGAAACCCGAACTTCATCAATCCTTAAAGTTTCGCAATGCACCGAACATGGTCTGAATTACACCTGAGGCCCCCGGGACCTCAACCAAACATAACAACAAGTCCTAAAACATCATACGAACACACTCGAAGTGTTAAATTGCATCAAAAAACACTAGAATCATAAATCGCGCATCGATTCAAGCCTAAGGAACTAATGAACTTTCGAATTTCAAAACTACTACCGATTCATACCAAAAGAACTCCAATTGACTTCAAATTTTGTACACAAGTCATAATTGATATGAAGGACCTATTCCAACTTTTGAAATCGGATTCTGACCACGATATCAATAAAGTAAATGCCCGGTTAAACTTTCCAACCTTCCAAACCTTCAACTTTCCAACTTTCGCCAATTCACGCCGAAACGATCTATGGACCTCCAAATCAACATCCTCACACGCTCCTAAGTCCAAAATTACCATATAGAGCTATTGGAACTGTCATAACTCCGTTCCGGAGTTGTCTTTATAAAAGTCAAACAAAGGTTAACTCTTTTAACTTAAAGCTCCAATTTAGGGGATGTGTCCCATTTCACTCCGGAACTCACCCAAAACAAAAACCAAACACCCCGGCAAGTCACATAATCACAATATAGCATAGTGGAGGCAATAAATAGGGGATCGGGGCTAATATACTCAAAATGACCGACCGGGTCGTTAGATCCTGTTCCTCTTAAAACAAACGCCCGTCCTCGAATGAGTGTAAAAACATACCTGAAGTGGTGAAAATACGAGGATAATAGCTACGCATATCATGCTCAGTCTCCCAAGTCGCCTCCTCGACTGGCTTACCCCTTCACTAAAGCAATGTTCTTCGACCTAAACTTTCGAGCCTGCCTATCTAAAATAGCCACCGACTCCTCAATATAAGACAAATTCTTGTCCAACTAGATTAAGCTTAAATACAACACATGAGACTAATCACCGTGATACTTCTGGAGCATTGAAACATGGAATACTGGATGAACTACAGCTAGACTAGGTGGCAGTACAAGCTTGTAGGTTACCTCTCCAATCCTCTCAAGAATCTCAAAAGGTTTGATATACCTATGGCTCAACTTTTCCTTCTTCCCGAACCTCATAACACCCTTCATGGGCGAAACCTGGAGCAAGACCCGCTCCCCAAACATGAATGCAATGCCGTGAACCTTCCGATCCGCATAACTCTTTTGTCTAGATTGGGCTGTACAAAGTCGATCTTGGATCAATTTAACATTTTCCAAAGCATCCTGAACCAAGTCTGTACCCAATAGCCAAGCCTCACCCAACTCAAACCAACCCACCAGAGACCGACATCGCCTCCCATACAAAGCCTCATATGGAGCAATATGAAAGCTCGACTGGTAACTGATGTTGTAGGCAAACTCCGCAAGCGGCAAGAACTTATTCCAAGAACTCCCAAACTCCATCACACACACACGAAGCACATCCTCCAATATCTGAATAGTGTGCTCGGACTGTCCATCCGTCTAAGGGTAAAATGCTATATCAACTCCACCTACGTGCCTAACTCACGCTGAACGCCCCCCCCTAACCGCGATGTAAGTTGCGTACCCCGGTCAGAGATGATGGATACCAGCACGCCATGAAGTCTGACAATCTCGAGAATATAGACCTAAGCCAGCTGATCTGAAGAGTAAGTAGTCACCAATGGAATGAAATGAGCCAACTTGGTCAACCTATCCACAATCACCCATACTGCATTGAACTTCCTCTGAGTCCGTGGGAGCCCAACAATAAAATCCATAGTAATCCGCTCCCATTTCCACTCTAGAATCTCTAGCCTCTAAAGCAATCCGCCTAGCCGAAGATGCTCATACATCACCTATTGACAATTTAGGCACCGAGCTACATACCCTACTACGTCCTTCTTCATTGTCCTCCACAAATAGTGCTGCCTCAAATCCTGATATATCTTGGCGGCACCCGGATAAATGGAGTACTGCGAACTATGGGCTTCCTGAAGAATCAACTCAAGCAAAAAATCTACATTGGGCCCACATAGCCTGCCCTGTATCTGCAACACATCGTCATCCCCAATAGTGACCTCCTTAGCATCGCCGTGCTGAAGCGTGTCTTTGAGGACAAACAAATGGGGATCGTCATATTGATGCTCTCTAATACGATCTTAAAGAGAAGACCAAGAAACCACACAAGCCAAAACTCGACTCGGCCAAGGCCTGAACATCCAATGCTAATGGCCTCTCCGCTGCCGGTAGATATGCTAAACTACCCAAGCTCTCCACCTTGTGAATCAAGGTATCGACCACCACATTGGCCTTCCCCAGATGATATAGAATAGGGATATCATAATCCTTAAGCAACTCTAACCACCTTCGCTTCCGCAAGATAAGATCCTTCTATTAGAACATACGATGTAGACTCTGGTGGTCGGTATAGACCGCACAAGGGACACCGTACAAATAGTGCTGCCAAATCTTCAAGGCATGATCAATAGCTGCTAACTAAAGGTCATGGACATGTGTTTACCCTTAAAATGGATAGCAATTGAATTTATACATGGTTTTAAGGATATATGGATTAATCCAATACAAGTGATCAATAATGTTAGATAAGCAAATGAAAGATGGAATAAATAACCAAACCAATAGTAGTATTGAATTTGGGCTCGATTGTTGGCATGAATATCACAACCCTTTGTTAATCGTGCACGAACGTTTGATAATGCTTTTCGAGGTCTTGGAACTCAAACCGGATCCGGGGGGCGTCGTTTAAATTGCTTCGAGGGAATGTGTTTTGTTCGTGCCTTGATACGAGAGGCTCCCAACTTCAATTTTGATTCCTTGTAGTTACGTCCTCGCTTCATTTGCCCCACTGGGAAATCGAGGTGCTCATTAGCCTCGGTTTTACCCGTATACAGATAGTCCCCGCATTTTTTAGAGAGTAGGTTTGCCGAAATGATGAGAAACAATAGATGTTATCCAGTTCCTTCCTCCGTATGTTACAACTTTAACGACGAAAAAGACAAAACATCCCATCAGTCACATCATTGTGACTTCGAACACGTGTCAACCATCGGCTGGTTGCCTCCAAATGTGAAGCATCTCGTACTTCCGCTATAAAAGCTTCTATCTCCTGTTCTTTTTCCACTTTCCGATCAAGCTTCTAACTTCAAATTATCTACCCATCTATCACTAGTTTCCTTCAAGCCTTCATATCTTCATCCTTGATCTTTAAATTCTCATAGTTGTTCTTAGGTTCTTACCCAGATTTTCTTCAAATCTTCATACTCTGTTCTTCAACCTTCAAACCTTCGTATTCTTTCTTTAAATTTTCAAACTTTTCCAGATAATAATGGCTAAAATGTCTAAATCAATTCCTTAATAGGCTGCCTCTTCATCTTCCCAGCCGTCGGTACTAAGGCGGTCGCTCCTGAAATAGTTGTCCTCGAGACGGCTGTTCCTGAAGTTGCTGCCACCGAACCGGCCTCCGAGCCCCCATTTGAAAATGTTTATTCCCGGGGGCTGTTTAATTGCAGGCGACTACAAGGTCGAGAAATCCTCATCCAAATAGGACCGGGATGAAGGAGCATCGAGGTATATATGCTTCGTTACTGAAGACATCCTTCCTGCGGTCTGAGAGGATTGTAAATAGGAAGGAAATGGCGTAGTAGTCCCCGAGCCTGAGGATGCAATTACGACCCACATGGAGGATTATTTAATTTTTTACACTTACCCCTTCACATTGGGCCCGGTAGACCTAGTTGTTTTGAATTTTTGCAAGAGATACGAGTTGTGTCTTGTGCAAATCCACCCGTCTCTTTGGAGGATCGTATTCCTCCTCCGCTATTTTGTGAATAACACCGAGTCCTATCAATTTTCCCTCGACCACCTACTCCATCTGTACAGTCCCCGAACTTTTCAAGGGTTACTAATCAAGCTTACTCGCCAGGCCAGGAAGGCCCCCTTTTTGAGTATTAACAAAGACCAAGACCGAGGCTAGTAGGGACGCTTCGTTTGGGTGAATGCCGAAGATCTGATCCCTCACTCGTTTATGCCATTCCTCGAGAAGTGGAATGCATCTTGTAAGTGCAGCCCTTCCTTATGTGTCAATTGTTCTTCATTTTCTTTCTTATTATTCATATTTGTGGTTGTGCAGCTGTTGCTCGGGTTCCAAATGCGGTCCCCCAGCTTAAGGAGTGGTTCGAAGGCATATGCAAGCAAATGTCATACTTAGAGCGTGCATGATGCAAGCTTTCAAAGGGCTCTCATTGTAAGGTTCTCCTTAGAATACCAATTACCATGTTCTTAACTCACATCATACTAACTTTTCTTCTTTATTTTATAGGTTTGCCAATGTCCACCGAGCTTAGGCCTTTGGAAAGGGACGAAGACGTATCCTTGTCCGTTGATACCTCCATTATGGGACAGCCCGGGGCTGTCCTAGGGGAAAACAAGAAGAGGAAAAGAAAACCTCCGGGCTCCTCGGGTCCCGAGGTGAAGCCAAAGAAGAGGGTGGCTCGCAAGATCAAGAAGAGTACTAGCTCTCGGGTGCCGAATTCTGACTCACTTCTCTAGCTCAGGGATGAGTCGGAAGAAGATGACATTTTTATTGCCCATGGATCGACCCTTCCCGGGGAGCAGGCGGTAGCCGAGGAGGAGATTCGTGAGGCCGATCTCCCTCAGACTTGAGAGTCTGGTATGGAGACAGGAGGTGGGACCCCCTCCTCTCCGAAGGAAGCACCCATTATAATAGACATTATGGAGATTCCCTCATACACCGAGTCTATGCTTGAGGAGGCCCAAGAAGGAAAAGAGAAGTCCAATGAAAGGGTTCAAGGCGCAGACGATCTCCTTCATTCTTTCTTCGATGGTGTGGACTCATCCACTTTGGAAGGTTTTTCCTGGCTGGGCGACCTGGACGTCCCGAAGAATGATATAACTTCGAAAGCTAGCGGGCACAGTTCGAGCCCAAAATTGATTAATCAGTTTCCCACTCCGAGTGTGGACCCCAGTCGCAAGAGATCAGTTATTCTTACTGTCCAAAAGGATGCCCGGGTTCTCTCTGCCCTGTGGGGGTAGCTGATGTGTGGCTATAATTCCATAGTTTCGTACATTATGTGCCTTGCAATTTACATGCTTTAATGATAAATTACACTTTATTTGCTCATAATGGAGTCTATTTTATTTGTAGGTGAATTGGAGATGAAAGTAGTGTGCTCAAGAACAGTGAAAATGAGAGACCTGGGGAGGCCAGCCAAAGGCTAGGCTGGACCAGGCTTTAGCCTGTCGAGGCCAACCAAATTCCAGGCGTTAGGCTGGCGACGCCAGGCCTGAGGCCAGGTCCAATATGAGTTTTGAAGACTTAATTCATTCCGGGTTTGACTAGGACTCGGCCCACATGTTTAGGGTTTATTCTACACATATAAATAGACCTAAAACACCACTTGGAAGGAAGGTTTTTGGCAGCTAGAGGCAAAAAGAGCTTGTGGAATCACTCCTTGGAGTTAGAATCATCATTTTTACATCTTTTCATCTTTACTCTGTATTTTAATTATGCAAAATATTTGGGATATTGTTATTATGAGTATGAGTAGCTAAATTCCTATTCTATGGTTTTGATGGAACCTAGTGAGGGATGATTTTCTTGTTATGTTAATATAGATTTGCCGTAGTATTTTCTCTATTTGTTCAACTATATTATTCTTGTGGTTGATTAAAGGGCCTTCAATTAGCTGTGCCTATTTAGTATGTATTACTCGGGAGAGAGTGCGTATTTAGGTAGTAGTTGAATAATATCACTCCTAAACGTATATGAGGGATCAATACAGAGGTTTAAAGGTGGGTTTAGGGATAACGAAACCTTGGTGCGATATGAGTGAGCTGTGCTTAATGCTAGCTAGCGTAATTCGGGAGAATATGTCTAGTAATTGTGGTAATTACTCGGGAGAGAGTTACGACAGTTAGAGTGCTCATGATCGGTAGAGAAGACTTAGGCAAACTTGTAGAAAATGTAGCGGAAAAGATTTCGACAATAGGGGAAATCACAACCTTAGGTCATTCCAATTCTTGTTTACAACCCGTTCGTAGTTAGGTGTTAATTATTACATTTTAATTACATAATATTTAGTTAGTAAAAACCAATCTGTTACTTAAATCCTTCTGAAGATTGATTGTGTGAATTTGTGCGAGTCTAGTAGCTGTATTTGATAGGTTAGTTCCTTGTGGGATTCGACTCCGGACTTATTAGCCGGAATATATTTGCAATGACTGCTTAGTCCTTTTTATAAGGCATAGTTGGGCGTGATCAAATTTTGGCAACGTTGCCGGGGAGTTAACGGTATTAATTACAGCTAAAAGAAGTGCTAGAATTCTTAGTGTAGTCAATGTTCCCCATTTTAAAGAAAATACATTGAAATTTTAACGTTTGTAGTTTTGGGTGTTATAGGTGTATGCCTAGGAATTCCTCAAGAACTGGTGAATTGTTTGAAGCGATATCAGATCCTGAGAAAGTTTTCAAGGCACTAAATCGTGCAAACAATAGAAGCAAACAACAATGAAACTCGAGAGAACAAATCGAACCAAACATGGCTAACGGAATAGAAAATCCAATAAACAACAGAAACAATGAGAATGAACCAAACATTCGTGGTGTGGTGCCTCTTGTACCAAAAATAAGATTATATGATTGGGCACAACCCACCGCCAACAATTTGGCAACCGCAATTGCAGTCCCTCAGATACAAGCAGAATCATTCCAAATCACAAATAACATGCTACCTTTGTTGCAGAACAAGCGACTGTTCTCTGGGTCACACATTGAAGATCCTCAGCAGCACCTGAAGAATTTCATGTCAATATGTTTAACGCAAAGGCAACCCAACGTAACACCGGACGCAATACAACTTTTGTTGTTCGCATTCTCGCTGACAGGAGAAGCTCAGACTTGGCTTAATTCGCTCCCCATAAATTCCATCACTACTTGGGAGGAATTAGTCAAGCAATATTTGAACAAATTCTACCCACCAAATAAAACTGCCCAACAGATTGATGATATTTTGAGCTACAAGCAGAGACCAACAGAATCACTACAAGAAACATGGGAGAGATTCAAGGGCATGTTGGTTAAGTGTCCACATCATGGTATCCCAGATCAGATGTTGGGGCAGAGATTCTACATAGGACTGGCTGACAGCTTAAAGGCCAATGTTGATGCTTTAGCGGGTGGAGCATTTCTGAGTAAAACATTCCCAAAGTGGAAGATCCTACTTGATAAGATGGCACAAAACTCAGGATGGATGACTAGAGCTTCCACGATCACTCCGGTAGTTCACTCAGTGGCGTTGGATCCAAACAACTCCATAGCTGAGAATGTGGCCACCCTAATGACACAAATGAGTATCCTCACCAAAGAGATTGATGAATCAGGCCAGAAGCTGCAGGTTCACATAGTTGACACAACTAATGGGGGCTTTTGTACACCATGCATTAACCAACCATATGTTTGCTCGTGGAGTGCGGAAGATGATAACCAGCAATATCATGAAGATATGAATTATGTAGCCAACTATGGGGGACAAAGGCAATGTGGTTTTAATTGGGGTCAACATAATCAACAATATAGACCAGTGTAGCATCAGTACAATAACAACAACAATGCTGGAGCTATGCGACCAATGGCTCAAGTTGCGCCTTACCAAAGGCAACAAGGCTACATCTAGCAAAATCAGCAGCTAACTTATCAACAACCTTAACAACAACAGATTATGAGACCAGAGGATGGGTTTACTAAACTTGAGGGAATGTTGCAACAATTGATTGGGTCCACGGGAAAAATGCAACAGTGGGTAGACTCGCATGAATCAGCAATAAAGGGTATTGAGATTCAATTAGGACAGATTTCTATGGCCCTAAACAATCGTCCCCAAGGGGCGTTACCTGCAGATACACAAGTCAATCCAAAAGAACAGGGCCCAAAATAGCTTATGGCATTGAGTCTACGAAATGGTAGAGACCTAGATCTGGAGCAAGAGATGGCTCGCGAAAGCCAGCCTACTGAACCACTTGTGCTTGTACCCATCGAGATATATGACTCAATAATGTTAATAGAGGTGATGGTACAACATGCACCAGCCGAAACAAGCAAGGAAAAAGAAGTCGCGAAGGAAACTGAGTTAGAGCAAGAGAAGGCAGCAGAAACAATGTCAGAGCTTCTTCAAAATCAAAGCACATTAAACAAGCGGCCTCCATCACCCTTCCCCCAAAGATTGGCCAAATATAAAAAAGATGAGCAATATAAGAAATTCTTGGAGATGTTGAAGCAAATTTAGGTAAACATTCCATTGATTGATGCCTTAAAGGAAATGCCTGGTTATGCAAAAATGATAAAGGACTTGATGTCTCGTAAGTTCGACTTTCAAGACTTGGCCACAGTTATACTGACTCAGACATGTAGTGCTGTTGTGACAAGACCCATAGCTGAGAAGTTATCTGACCCAGGGAGTTTCACAATCCCATGCACAATAGGCAACTATCCGTTTGTTAAGGCACTTTGTGATTTGGGGGCAAGCATAAAATTGATGCCCTTGACTATCTACAAAAGGTTAGGCATTGGAAGAGCTAGACCCACGTCTATGTTGTTACATCTGGTCGACTGGACAGTGAAGAGTCCCTCTAGTATCATTGATGATGTATTAGTACAGGTGGGGAAGTTTGTTTTCCCAGCAGATTTTGTCATTTTAGACTGTCAGGTTGACGAGGAGATTCCCATAATTTTGGGAAGGCCATTCTTGGCCACTAGGAGAGCCCTAATTGATTGTGAAAGTGGAGAGATAAAGATGAGATTGAACAATGAAGAGATAACATTTAATGTGCAAAACTCTATGCGGCGACCTAGTGAGTTTGCTAACTGCTCTCTGATAGAAGCTCTGGATGTGATCTTGGAGGAGGAAGATGAGACTCTGAATGCAAAAGACCCTATAGCAGCATGTCTTATGAACTTAGAAGAAATGAATGGTGAAAACTTGACAGAGTGGGTTTTTTCCCTTGAAGGGCGAGGGTACTAGAAAAGAGAGCTCAAATTCGAGCCCTTACACTTGGAAGAAAGAAAAGCACCTCGAGCTAAGACGTCAATTGAAGAGCCACCACATTTGGAACTAAAACCGTTACCTTTTCACCTTAGGTATGCTTTCTTGGGACCTAAATCCACTTTATATGTTATTATCTCATCCATTTTGTTAGATGTGCAAGAAGAACAACTTTTGCAGGTGTTAATGGAATGCAAGACTGCAATTGGCTGGACTATTGTAGATATTAAGGGGCACAACTTTTGTATGCATGAGATTCTATTGGATGATGGGCAAAAACCTTCCATAGAACATCAAAGAAGGTTTAACCCCAACATGAAAGAAGTGGTGAAGAAAGAAATGATCAAGTGGTTAGATGCGGGAATCATCTTCCCAATCTCTGACAGTAATTGGGTTAGCCCAGTTCAGTGTGTGCCAAAGAATGGTGTAATGACTGTAGTGCCCAATGATAATAATGAGGTGATTTCAACTCGTACAGTTACGGGTTGGAGAATTTGTATGGATTATAGAAAACTGAACACAACCACCCGGAAGGACCATTTTCCTTTACCGTTCATTGACCAAATGTTGGATAGACTGGCAGAGATGTCTCACTTCTGTTTTTTGGATGGGTATTCGGGGTACAATCGGATTTCCATAGCCCCTGAGGATAGAGAGAAAATATCATTCACTTGCCCGTATGGCATCTTTGCCTTTCGGAGAATGCCGTTTGGCCTATGCAATGCACCGACCACCTTTCAGAGGTGTTTGTTAGCCATTTTTACTAACATGGTTAAAGATATTATGGATTATGGATGATTTCTCTGTAGTAGGGGATTCATTTGAAGACTTTCTGCACAATTTAATAAGAGTGTTAAAAAGGTGTGTGGAGACAAATGTAGTGTTGAACTGGGAGAAGTACCATTTTATGGTACAAGAAGGTATAGTGCTGGGGCATCGAGTGTCCAGTAAGGGTATTGAAGTTGACCATGCTAAGGTTGAGGTGATTGAGAAGTTGCCACCGCCCACTTAAGTTAAGGCAGTAAGCAGTTTCCTTGGGAACGCCGGGTTCTACAGGCGATTTATAAAGGATTTCTCAAAAATTGCTAACCCCTTATGTAAACTCCTTGAAAAGGATCATTCTTTTGTGTTTTCTGATGACTGCAGGTTAGCCTTTGAGGAGCTGAAAAGGAGACCGGTGACTACACCAATCATCGTTGCACCCAACTGGGAGCAACCATTTGAGCTCATGTATGATGCAAGTGACTATGCTACAGGAGCAGTCATGGGGCAGCGGAAGGACAAACTGGTGCACCCAATTTACTATGCAAGCAGAACGCTGAAAGGTGCACAACTCAATTATACCATGAGTGAGAAAGAGATTTTGGCTGTGGTGTTTGCATTCGACAAATTCAGGTCTTATTTGATTGGTTCAAAAGTGATTGTTTATACTGACCATGCATCACTTAGGTACCAGATAGCAAAGAAGGAGTCAAATCCACGCTTGATCCATTGGGTTCTTTTGCTACAAGAATTTGATTTGGAGATCCGCAATAGAAAAGGGGCAGAGAAGCAAGTGGCAGACCACCTTTCAAGGTTGGAGGTAGCTAAAAAGAAAGTCGAGGTAGAAGATATAATTGAGACATTCCCAGATGAACAATTGCTAGCAGTGATATTGGAGGAAGCGCCATGGTATGCAGACATTGCAAACTACCTGGCAAGCGGTATTATCCCATATGATCTTTCCTCTGTTCAAAAGAAAATTTCTTTCGTGACTGTCACATGTTTATTGGGATGAGCCTTACCTGTTCAGAATTTGTGTTGATAACATGATCCGGAGATGTATCCCCGAGATAGATCAATCTTCTGTTTTGCAGGCTTGTCTTGCATCACCATATGGTGGCCACTTCGGAGGAGTAAGGACAGCCGCGAATGTGCTGGAATCAAGCTTCTACTGGCCGACAATGTTCAAGGATGAACACTTATGGGTGAAAGGTTGTGACGAATGCCAACAAACTGGGAATATTTCTCATCGACATGAGATGCATATGAACCCAATTCAAGAGGTAGAAGTGTTTGACATGCGGGGAATCGATTTCATGGGGCCTTTCGTCAGCTCATATAGCAACAAATACATACTTGTAACTGTGGACTACGTGTCAAAATGGGTGGAGACTGCAGCGCTACCGACAAATGATGCTAAGGGAGTAATTGGCTTTTTGAGAAAGAATATATTCACCTTATTTGGCACTCCAAGGGAGATAATCAGTGACGGAGGCACTCACTTCTGTAATTGAGCCTTCGCAAAGCTATTAGAAAAGTATGGTGTACGTCACAAAGTTTCCACCCCATATCATCCTCAAATGAGTGGGCAAGTAAAAGTGTCGAATAGAGAGATAAAGAGTGTTTTGACAAAGACTGTGAATGCTACAAGAACGAATTAGGCAATAAAGTTAGATGATGCACTCTGGTCCTATCGTACAGCTTTCAAAATTACGATTGGTATGACGCCATATAAATTGGTATTTGGGAAGGTATGTCACCTACCTGTGGAGTTGGAACATACAGCTGTATGGGCACTGCGACAGTTGAATCTTGAAATAGAAGCTAAGGGCACAAGTAGAGTCACAGAGCTGCACGAGCTTGATGAATTTCGTTACCACGCTTTTGACAGCACAAGATTATACAAGGAGAGAATGAAAATAATGCATGATAAATATATTCTTGAGTGGAGTTTTAAACCCGGAGATAAGGTATTGCTATACAACTCGAGGTTGAGGTTATTCCCGGGTAAGTTAAAGTCACGATGGTCGGGACCATTTAGTGTGGTGGAGATTCACCCCACCAGAGCCATAGAGATTGCTGCATCAAATGACTCTCTCACGTTTAGAGTCAATGGGCACATGTTAAAACATTATTTGGGCATGGAAGATGTGAAGGTAGTGTTGGTGACTCATTTTCTCGAGCCACCAAGGTAAAGCGAGCCTTAAGTGCAATTATCTGCGTCATGCCATGACGTTAAATCAAGCGCTCGTTGGGAGGAAACCCAATTCGTAGTTGATTTCTAGTGTAGTTAGAAGTTTTCCTTGTTTTGGTTTTGTTTTTATGTACTAACAAGTTTGCAGGCGAGTTGGGCAAGTCGAACAGGGTTTCAGCATCACCTGACGGACAACAGGCGCTGGGGATAGTGACACCTAGATAATGCCAGGGTCTGCTTGGCCTTAGGCTGGCGATGCCTGGCTAATGCTAGGGTCTGTCCGGCCTTAGGCTAGCGATGACTGACTAACGCTAGGGTCTGCCCGGCCTTAGGCTGGCGACGCCTGGCTAACGCTAGGTACTGGGCCAGGCGACGCCAGGTAAGTTATTTCGGCCCAGCTCACGTTATTTTAGTCGAACCTCCTCACATTACACCCCTCTTAAACACGGAACACAATACACACAAACCTAACCTCACTTAAACCAAAAACATATCAAGCTTTAGAAAATAAATTCACAAACACACACATCTTCTCATCAATGTTGCTCTCAACCAAACACACTGCATGAATTTCCCTCACCCACAAACACTTAACAACACATTGCCATAGATGTATCCCCCATCCCCATTGAAGTCAAGTTTAGTCTTGCTATTCTTTCACACTAATCAGAAATTCTCAGGCAGCTTCTTCCACTCAAAAGCTTCAAAGGTACATGTATAATATTACACACAAAAATTGGTGGTTGTTCTTCATTGTGGTATTGAGTTTGTGTACCCCAACCCCATGAAACCCCATAGGAATGGTGCTGCGATTATGAAAACATGTGGTAGTACGGAACCCCCAAGCCGATTTAGGAGGATGAGGCAATCCCTAATGTCCATAAGAAATACCATGGCACTAATGCACGTTAAGTGTTTGATATAATGCCTCAATGGCATTCCTTGTCCCCATTGGAGCCCGAGTCTCCGGGATTAATAGACTAGTGTTATGAAGTCATACACCATGCTAAAATCTTAAGTGTGGGGTGGTTAGCGGGTAGCCCATGTATTTTTCTTTGATTCTAATATTAAGGAAATTCGAGGTGAAGTCTGAGTAACCTCGGGAAGTCGGGAAAAATTATTTGTGTAGTGTGTAATGTAGTTTTATCTGACTACTACTTATTTGTGTAGGAACAACGATGCCTCCCAGAAAAGACACCGGAAAAGCCAAGGCTACTTCCACTGTGCTGGCTAAAGTAAAGGCGACCTCAGCACCTCCCCCATAGAAGAGAAAATGGGGAGGGGGGAGGGGGAGCTACATCCAATCTAAGTGGAGTACAAGTTGTGGCAGCTATGCGTCAACAACCACAAGGCCAAAGGGAGTTTGGAATCAACAGCATACCACCGCACACTAAGGATTTGTACAGGCGTTGTAGGCCTAAACATGTACACCCGGAAGCAGCTATCAATGAACGCAGCTTGAAAGCAAAGTATCAGGAAATTTGGAGGGGAATTCAGGATATGGGGTTGACCTATGTATTCAAGAACACAGGGAACATTAATCTCAACTTAGTCCTAGAATTTTATGCAGGGTTTGATCCGAAGAGTACTGAACAACTGGTGCCGATTCGTGGACGATTGATTAGATTTCTCACCCACGACCATATGTAAATTTTTGGGTGCTCCGGATGTTCCTGTGGAGCCATTAGACCACTTCATTCGCCGGCCTACATACAGAGAGTTGAGACACATGCTTTGTGGTGCCGATTCTACGGCAGAATGGGTCCGGGATAAGATAACTAATCGGCACAAGAGGTTTCCCAAAAAGAAGATGAGGGCGGATGCTCAAGTGTGGCTTAAACTGATAAATGCACGGCTCCTACCATGCAATCATGACACACTCATTAGCCGTGAGAGGACCTGTGTACTCTACTTCCTCATGATGGGTCAAAGGGTAAATGTGGGTCATCTGATCCGCTACCAGATATCTATAGTCAGAACGAGTAAAAAGATCGATCGAATGCCATTTGCCAATTTTCTAACTCAGTACTTAAGGCACGAGGAGGTTGAGGAGGAGCCAGAGTTTGAACACACCATTGATCAGCCCCTACGACAAATGGACATCACTAGCCTCCGAGCGCAATGCTCAGGATGATAGTTTTATGGCCCATCTCTATGGGATGGTGGATTTGCATCTAAGGATAGGCGGTCGACAGGCCACATCTGAGGAGAGGACTGAATTGGAGCACCGGTACCCGCTCAATGCTCATGCCCAGCAGCTGGTTGGGTTAGGAGATGGATACAGACTACCCAATGATGAGGATATCAACACACCGGAGTAGTCTGAAGCTGAGCCAGAGCAGTCAGATGGTGAGGGAGATGATGATGAGGAGGAGGACAAACATGATGAGGAGTGGAGAGCTTCAGAGGATTAAGAGGTTTCTTGATCAGGGAGTTTCTTCACACCCTACTAATTTTTTGTGTTTTGTCATTTTGTGCATGCACTGAGGACATTGCAGGATCTAAGTGTGGGGTGGGGGCTTGTACATGGTTAATTTTAGTCATTTAGTTATTTAATGTGAATTGTGTTAGTATGTGTTTTTAGTAGTTTAGTAATTGATTTGGCTAAAGAAAAAGAAAAAAAAAATTCTTTAAATTGAGTTGGACTCATCCCGACGATGGATCTCCCAAGCGGTTTTCTTGAGGGAAGTAAGTCAAAAGAAAATACCAAAAAGTTTTTTTTTGTTGTGTGCAGGTAGTGTAGTAATTACCCCTTGGTTTTTCTTTGGGCCTCGGTGAACTGTTTTGAAAAAGTAAGAGCTGCTTGAATCGAAAAAGGAAAAAAAAAAAGAGAGAAGAAGAGAATATTCGTTGAAAAGTTGTGACTCTTAATGTAATTATGCTTAAAGAAATATGGGGTAATATAAATTGAAGTGAAGGTGGAATGTTTGGTTTGGCACAAGTATGGGATGTGTGTTAAAGTATATGTATTAAAGTGCTTAGGGAGGTGTAGTCACTCATATCCAAATATATCATACCCGACCCGCAGCCTACATTACAACCAATTAAAGTCCTACTTGATCTTAGATTGAATGAACTCGATTTGTAGAGTATTACACTACGGGCAAGCCTATGGTGCATCATTTGTAGCATATGAATGTTATTTATGAGAGCAAGTGAATTTTGTCTCTCTTGAGTTCCTATGTTCTTAAAAATTCATTGTGTGTGGAACTAAGCTCTTTGTTTGGGTGAGTGCACATAACTCATAAAGGGAAGGTAATGTTGTTGATATCCATGTCAGAGTAAGTAAGTGAATTGTGAATAAGGCCTGGTATTTGTGAGTCGAATCTTAAGGCGAAGATGTCACACTTGTGTGATTAAACTATTTTAAAAACTCTTGGTATAATGAGTTAGGAGAATTGCTTTAAAAGGTCGTATCTATAAGTGTAGTTTGATTGCTCGAAGACAAGCAATGTTTAAGTGTGGGGTATTGATGTGTGGCTATAATTCCATAGTTTTGTACATTATGTGCCTTGCATTTTACATGCTTTAATGATGAATTATACTTTATTTCCGCATAATGGAGTCTATTTTATGTGTAGGTGAATTGCAGATGAAAGTAGAGCAAAACGGATACTTAAACGTCAAAGGTGTGCTCGAGAACAGTGAAAAAGAGAGACCTGGTGAGGCCAGCCAAAGGCCAGGCTGGACCAGGCTTTAGCCTGGCGAGGCCAGCCTAAGGCCAGATTGGACCAGGCTTTAGCCTGACGAGGCCAGCGAAATTCCAGGCGTTAGGCTGGCGACGCCAGACCTGAGGCCAGGTCCAATCCGAGTTTTGAAAACTTAATTCATTCCGGGTTTGACTAAGACTCGCCACACACGTTTAGGGTTTCTTCTACACTTATAAATAGACCTAAAACACCACTTGGAAGGACGTTTTTTTGGCAGCTAGAGGCATGAAGAGATTGTGGAATCACTCCTTGGAGTTAGAATCATCATTTTTACATCTTTTCATCTTTACTCTCTATTTTAATTATGCAAAATATTTGGGATATTGTTATTATGAGTATGAGTAGATAAATTCCTAATCTAGGGTTTTGATGGAACCTATTGAAGGATGAGTTTCTTGTTATGTTAATATAGATTTGCCGTAGTATTTTCTCTATTTGTTCAACTGTATTATTCTTGTGGTTGATTAAAGGGCCTTCAATTAGCTGTGCCTATTTAGTATGTATTACTCGGGAGAGAGTGCATATTTAGACAGTTGTTGAATAACATCACTCCTAAACGTATATGAGGGATCAATACAGAGGTTTAAAGGTGGGTTTAGGGATAACGAAACCTTGGTTCGATCTGAGTGAGCTATGCTTAATGCTAGCTAGCATAATACGGGAGAATATGTCTAGTAATTGTGGTAATTACTCGGGAGAGAGTTACGACAGTTAGAGTGCTCATGATCGGTAGAGAATACTTAGGCAAACTTGTAGAAAACGTTGCGGAAAAGATTCCGACAATAGGTGAAATCACAACCTTAGGTCATTCCAATTCTTATTTACAACCCGTTCGTAGTTAATTGTTAATTATTACATTTTAATTACGTAATATTTAGTTAGTAAAAACCAATCTGTTACTTAAATCCTTCTGATGATTGATTGTGTGAATTTGTGCGAGTCTAGTAGCTGTATTTGATAGGTTAATTCCTTGTGGGATTTGACTCCAGACTTATTAGCCGGAATATATTTGCAACGACCGCTTAGTCCTTTTTATAAGGCATAGTTGGGCGTGATCAGTAGCCAACTACCTCTGATGGCTGGTGACCGAGGAAGACCAGGCAAAAATGAACAAAGTGGACGTGCCGCGTCTTTTCAATGAGGATCATCAGGTGTTGAACCGGGTAAGGTATCATTATCTTGTCTAGTATTTTACTTAGGTTTTGATATTTCTCATGACCTTCATTGTTTTGCAGGCCTCGGTACTTCACCATGAGATCTTCCTCCGGTACTTCACCACGTGACCAATCAGCTCGAGCTCGAGCTCAAGGAGCATGATCGAAAGAAGGATATGTACAAGCTCCTTATCGAGCAACAAGACAGGACCGTCAAGGACCTTCAGGAAAAGCTGGATAGGGCTCAGAAGGAAGCATCGTCCCTGAGACGGGAATATGCCGACTTGGTCAAAAACGTAAACGTCTTTGAAGTTTGAAACGAGGAACTAGTCGTAGTGTCTAACGACAAAACCTCGCAGGTCCAACAGAAAATCGACCAGGTTGACCAACTCCAAAAGGAGATGAACAAGATCCAAGCCATGATCGATGGGTTGAAGAGCAAGATGGATCTGCTGGCATTGAAAAAGGAAACCACCCAAGCGAAGCTGACATCGGTAGAGGTTCAACTTCATGTGGCGAAGGAGAAAGCTGACAAGTGGGCTCAGCTGAAAGAAGATCTCCGACCACAAATGATCTCGGCTATCGCAGAACAGGAAACCCTAGGTAGAGAGCATGAGGCAATGAAGTCAAAGCTGGAGACAACCTCTGCCGATGCTGAGGATATGGTGGCCCAATACAAGGCCGATGTTGAAGCAGCCAAGGCGTGCCTAAAGACCAATGCGGAATATATGAGTTGGCTATCTCGGAGGGAGATCCTCGAAGAAATTCACACCCGAGGCTTCGGTCTGTCGGTCATTATAAAGGAAGCAATAAAGCTTGAGGCCGAGGCGAAGAAACTTTCTGACGATTCTGGCGACTAGTCGAGCCCCGGTGAAGATCAGGCATGAATGCCTTAGAACCTTTTTAGTTTTTGTCTTGTGTATATGTTTTGTTTATTTTGAGGACGTTTTTGTTGGGCTTTGTAAATACATTCCGGAATATATAAAATATCCCTTTATGCCAATTTCAAGTCTCTACTTTTTAGCATCTTTTCATTATCTTTATTCTTGCAAATATTTCTGATGCCTTAGCATAGAATCAAATATAGTAATAAGTCATTAGTTTTTCATATGTCCGAATAGAGCCCGACTTTATTTGCTTTATTTTCCAAGATACTTAAGTGATTTTAGACGATGCTTTTGCGGAGGGTAAACGTTTGCCAGGTTTTGAACTTTTATAATGGCCTTATGTTATGATTACAAGTTTTGGAGGTCTCTGAGCCATTTTTTAGGGTGGTCGCAGCCTTTCGTGTTTAGGCACTATCTAATAGGTTTTGTGCCTCCGGGATTTGATAGTCCGAGTTGCCCGAACTTATTTTGGATGACAGTCCCCGAGTACCGGTAGACCTTGGGCTCGATAGTCCCTGAATTGGGATAGCCCTTAGGCTCGATAGTCTCGAAATAGGGGTAGACCTTAGGCTCGATAGTCTCCAAATTGGGGTATCCCTTAGGCTTTATGTTTGAAAAGGCAAAAATACATAATAGTAAGGTGGAAACTTTCTTTCATTCTGTATGTAAAGTAGCTGATCGAAAGTGTGCAAAAGCTTGTATTATGGCTAAGATGGCCTACGCGGGCACGGTTCACTTGACCGTTTCGCCCTCACAATAAATCCTAACCACCGAGCCTAAGTTGTTCAAGTACAAAGTTTCATTCTTTCCTTGCTAAGAACCTTAACCCGAGGGTGATGGCCCGCAGTATTTGAGGTCAATCTTGAGAGGGCTCAGATACTGTTGATGTGCTCATTGATTCCAATTTAAAACCGATCTTCGAATCTAAGTTAGCACAATTTACTGTTGCCTCGTTAAAAACCTTGTCGGAAAATTCATTTGGGACAAAAATCAGATCAAGGGAAAAAAAGTATCTTTCTTCTTTGGCTATTGCCTGCAAGTGTTTTATAAAAACGTAAATGAGATTGTACATTAGAAGTAGTACCGCTTTAAGTGCATCACGTTCCAGTAGTTCGTAAGTTGTGTTCCATTTTCCGCTTCGAGTTTGTACGAGCCCTTACTGGTAATTCTGACGATTTGATATGGTCCTTCCCAATTGGGTCCCGACTTTCCCTCGTTTGAGTTTCGGGTATGTAGTGTTAATTTTCTTAATACCATGTACCCGATCTTGAAGTGTCGGAGGTTGGCTCTTCGGTTGTAATATCTTTCTATGCGCTATTTCTAGGCGGCCAACCGGACTAGGGTGGCCTCTCATCTTTCATCCAATAGTTCCCGGCTCGTACTCATGGCCTCACCATTTGATTCTTCAGTCGCATGTCGAAACCTGAGGATCGGTTCTCCCACTTCGATCGGTATTAATGTTTCGGCTCCGTAGACCAATGAAAACGGGGTGGACCTAGTTCTAAACTTCAAAGTTGTACGGTATGCCCACAAGACTTCGGGCATAATTTCCTTCCATTTCCCTCTAGCATCGGTCAACCTCTTTTTCAAGTTTTGGAGTATGATCTTGTTTGTAGATTATGCTTGTCCATTCCCACTAGGGTTATTGGGTGTGAATAGTATCTTTTTAATCTTGTGGTCTTCAAAAAACTTGTTTACCTTGCTGCCAATGAATTGGTTCCCATTATCACACACAATCTCGGTTGGTATCCCGAACCAGCATATTATGTGGTCCCAAATGAAGTCAACAACTTCTTTTTCCCGGACTTTCAAGAACGCTTGAGCTTCGGCCCATTTAGAAAACTAATCGGTCATAAACAGTATGAATTGCGCCTTACCAGCTGCCACGGCACGGGACCGATAATGTCCATTCCCTATTTCATGAACGGCCAGGGGGACAAGACTGAACGGAGTAGCTCTCCGGGTTGATGGACCATCGGTGCGTGTCTTTGACAACCATCACATCTTTGTACAAAATCTTTTGCATCTTTCTCCATGTCAATCCAGTAATAGCCATCCCTTATTATCTTCTGAATCAAACATTCCGCCCCCGAATAGTTTCCACAGTTATCTTTGTGAACTTCTCTCAAGACATATTCTGTATCTCTCGTCCTTAAGCATATGGCGGGCGGGCCGTCGATTGTTATTTTGAACAGAGTCCCTTCTGACAGGCTGAACCTAGCCGCCTTCGTGCGTAGAGCTCTCAATTCTTTATGATTCGAGGGAAACTTCCTAGTCTTAAAATAGTCTATGTATTTGTTTCTCCAATCCCAAGTTAAACTTGTTGAGTTTATTTCGGCATGACCTTCTTACACCACCGATTTCATGAGTTGTACGACTGTTCCTGAGCTGAATTCATCATCATCAACCAATGACCCCAAGTTATCTAGAGCATCAGCCTCGCTATTTTGATCTCGGGGAGCGTGTTGTAGGTTCCATTCCTTGAATTGATATAGCGTTACCTGCAATTTGTCTAAATACCTTCACATTTATTCCTCTTTTACTTCGAACGTCTCATTGACTTGATTTACCACAAGGAAGGAATCGCACTTAACTTCGACCACCTCGACCCCAAGGCTTTTAGCCAATTCGAGACCTGCAATCATGGACTCATAATCGACCTCATTATTAGTCAATTGCACAGTTCTAATAGACTGCCTAACTACGTTACCCGTTGGCGGCTTCAACATGATGTCGAGTCCGAACCCCTTAGCATTCCACGCACCGTCCGTAAAGAGGGTCCAAATTCTTGAGGAAGTCCTCGAAGTTAACAACAATTCCTTTTCGACTTCAGGTATTAAGGCCAACATAAAGTCAGCCACGAAGTCAGCCAAAATTTGTGATTTAATGGCGGTTCAGGGTCGATATTCAATATCGTACCCGCTAATTTCTACGGCCCATTTGGCCAACCGGCCTGAGAGGTCGGGTTTGTAGATAATGTTCCTTAGTTGGTAAGATGTTACGACACATATGGGGTGGCATTGAAAATACGGTTTTAACTTTCTGGAGGCGCTTAACAAAGCGAGTGCCAATTTTTCCAGGTGAGGATACCTTGTTTTGGCCTCGCCTAGTAGTTCTACTAACATAGTAAATACGAAATTGTGTACCATCCAATTCACGGACTATGACTCCACTTATCGCTACCTCGAATACCGCCAAGTAAAGGTACAACTGCTTGTCTGACATCGGAGAATGGAGCAAGGGTGGACTCAAAAGGTACCGTTCGAGTTCTTCAAAAGCTTGTTGGCACTTCGTGGTCCAAGTAAAGTTATTCTTCTTCTTCAATAATGAGAAGAACAAACGGTTTTTGTCTGAGGACCTCAATATGAACCGGACCAGGGCGGTTATGCGCCTGGTTAGCCTCTGAATGGCCTTGACACTGTCCACTACGGTGATGTCTTCTGTAGCTTAGATTTTATCAGGATTGATCTCAATCCCTCGGTTGGACACCATGAATCCAAGGAAATTTCTAGATCCGACCCCGAATGCACATTTTTCTGAGTTCAGCTTCATATTTTATCTCTTCAATATGTCAAAGGTTTCCTGCAAATGTTTCAAATGGCCCTCTGCACGCAGGGACTTAACTAACATGTCCTCAATATAAACTTCCATTAATTTTGCTATCTGTTCTTCGAACATACGATTTACTAGGTATTGATAAGTAGCACCGACATTCTTTAGTTCGAGCTGCATTACGTTATAACAGTAGGTGCCGAATTTAGTGATAAAGGAAGTTTTTTCTTGATCTCCCGGGTCCATCCGGATTGGTTGTACCCGGAATAGGCATCAAGAAAGCTGAGTATCTCGTGCTCGGTTATCGCATCGATCATGCGATCGACGTTAGGCAAAGGAAAATAGTTCTTAGGGCACGTCTTGTTCAAGTCTTTGTAATCTACGCATATTCTTAACTTATTTCACTTTTTAGGCACAGCCAATACTTTAGCTAACCAATCCGGGTGCTTAACTTCCCGAATGGAGCCTATTTGAAGGAGTTTGGATACCTCGTCTTTGATGAATGCTTGCTTGAATTTGGACTGAGGCCTCCTCTTCTATTTAACCGGGTGGAACTTCGGATCCAAGCTCAGCTTATTAGTGGTTATCTCTGGCAGGATCCCTGGCATATCAAGATGGTACCAAGCGAAATAATCTATGTTAGCCTGGTGTAGTGTCGAGGGTACTTCCCTCATGTTGTGAACCCAAGACCTTCCGAATAAGGCATTATACCTCATGTCTCCCTCGATCACGTACAATTTGGTGTCCTGAATTGTCCCAGCGGTATTTACTTGCAAGGTTATTTCTCCTTTGGTAGTTTCGCATGCCATGTTGAATACGTTTAAATCCTGAACTACTGACACTATTTTGGTCTTGTAGACCCAACTAATCTACGACCCTCGATCTGATGATGTTGGCCGAGCTACTTGGATCAATCAACACATGCTTAACTCGATATTTATTTATAAGTACAAATATTACAAGTGCATCATTATGCGGTTGTACGATTCCCCCGGCGTCCTCATCATTGAATGAAATGGTTCCCTACGGGATATAATCTCGGGTTCATTTTTCCCTTGTGATGGACACCTTAGTGCGAATTAGCATTGGTCCCTGGGGGACATCGACTCCTCCAATGATCATGTTGATGACGTGATGAGGTTTTTCTTGTTCGTTCTGTTTGTTGGAGTCCCTATTCTTGAAGTGATGTTTGGCTCGATCACTCAGAAATTCCCGGAGATGCCCGTTATTAAATAATCGGGTCACTTTTTCTCTTAATTATCGGTAGTCCTCGATCCTGTGGCCATAAGTGCCATAATACTTACAAATCAGGCTAGGATCTCTCTAGGTAGGGTCGGACTGCAATGGTCGGTGCCACTTGGTATCGTTGATGTGCCCGATGGCAGCAACGATGCTGGAAGTATCGATGGTGAAGTCATATTCCAATAACTTTGGTGCCTCCCTGGCCCCGAGTGGCCTATCGAAACTATTTTTGCTCAGGAGTCCCCGACTACTGTGGCCTCAATCGTTCCTTTTCTCGTTTCTTGTAGGGTTACGCCCATATCCGTTACTCCTTCGATCTCCGCTATTGGGTTTATACAGGTCTCTGTTCGGTCTTGGTTCATGGTCGACGACTCTCTTACACCTGTCATTAGTTCTGATAGGATAAACGGACCCGGAGGGGGACCCGCGATGATCGTCCTCGACTCTGATTTTTAACTGGTACTTTGTACATATAATGTCATACTTTGGCCATGGGCCACATTGCAAAATAATTGCAAATACTGACTAAATATCAATAAAAAGTTGGGCCGACAAGGCCGTCTTAACTACCACAGCTGACAATCCAACAAAATGTACATAAAAGGCCTACAAGCCCAACTTACTGCATTAACTGACAGGATATGTGTATAAGCCTCTACTGATGGATATACTATGATCGGAACAAGGCTCGGACCTACTCATAACATATAAATATATATACACACACACACACAAAGATGTACGTAAAGCTCTAGACCCGGTAACTCTGAAGGGTATGTAGCTTACCGATCAAGCTGAACTTGGGCAACACCTAATAAGGAGTTCTACCAGTCTGTCTGTCTAAACCTGCACGCATGAAATGCATCGCCCCCAGAAAAGGGACGTTAGTAAGAAATAATGTACTGAGTATGTAAGGCACTATACTAAAAGCTGAAACTGAACTGATAATATAATAACTGAAAGAAATTGGGAGTCAGTGATAATATGAAGATATGCTTACCTGCTGATACTGACTCAACTCTCTCCATATAGTAAGTAAAATAGCTATCCGGCCTTATAAGGCTCGGTATGTATATAACTGCTCTGCCGTAGTAGGCTCGCACATAGGCGCTCGGCCATACTAGGCTCTATATCTCGGCCAATGGGGCTCGCTCATAGGTGCTCGGCCACACTAGGCTCGGTATATAACTTACCATCTGATCAGCAATTGCCCAATAGGGGCCTGCCCATCGATTATAGCTCAATGGTATTGAAAATACTATAATACTGTATATATAGACTTTATTCTCTCTTCACTGGAAAAAGGAAATACTCAATTGAATATGAAGTTTCGATAAGGAGAATATTGTAACTTACAAGAAAAGGAAAATATACGTAAATTTTGGGACATGAATTATTTTTTTTATACCTCGTTATCAAACTTGTGTAATTACGAGATTATGCATAATGAAGAAAGGGCTTAGCCTTAACATACTTGGAGTAGGAAAAATCCGTATGATATTCTTGGAAAAGATTGCACCGTACTCCCTTAGATTGCATCTTTCGCATAATCGGATCTTGTATGAATTTTCCGAAGCAATTTCACGTTTCCATCTCTTGCATTCTTGGTCACTACTTGATTCGGTCTTGATTACAAGATATCATATTTTGGCTTGGAAGAATCATTTATCCTTGGAGTGCTTTTTGATGCATAACTCACGCATCCAACTCTCAAGATTGGAAAATATACTTATTCTCAATAGTTTGTCCAGCAAGATGAGTCCAATATTCAAGTTTGGTTCATTTTATGCTACCACCTACTTAATCACTTGATTAAATGGCTATTTTCTGCCAAGATGTTGACATCCCACGTAGAAGTGTTGTCCCCCTAATATTTATCCAAATCTTTCTTAGAATTAGCATATCACGTTGGACCTTGTAGTATTCTAGAGAATCTTCACGTTGGACATTATTACTTCTCTTTTAATGAAGTAGGAATAATGTTTTGCTTAGTCTTAGAAAAGTCACATACCTTACTAATAGATAGACCAAGCATTCTTACGTGTAACCAATATATCCCTTTTGTCTTATGACTCATTTTGTGTATTTTACCACCTTTTCACTCAAATGCAAGAGTCATCATATGTATCTCGAAGTGGTTTCCACATTTTGGATCATTAATCTTATCCAAAGACTTTAATTAATCCATCACTAATTATTAATTAACTAGGTAATGTCCCATTACCCAATAATTAACCAATTACCCACATAATTAAGAATTATTTTCACTTACTTAAAAAGATACTCACTTTTCACATACCTTATACATCTTACTATCATGGCCATGTGGTACCTTATATGGCACTAGTTTATAAGTAGCGAGTATTTTAGCTCGGCCCGTATTTTATCTCATCATGTCAAACCTGGACGAAACTCACTTCCTTCGATTCGATTACCCTCTCACCTTCACGAATTTACTTATCACTTGTTTGAAGTAGCGTACTACTTATAATCCTAAAATAATCTCATTCCCGAACTTACGTCGATTAACTTACGACAAATCTTTAACGTACGAAAATGCGGGATATAACATCATTCCCCCCTTTGGAACATTCGTCCTCGAATGTTGACTTATGCACTTATCATTCTCATAACCCATAGCTCTTGCGAATACTTTAGTACTCCCCTTTCCATCTAGGCAACTGTTTTGTGAATAAATCCAAAGGCCAGGGCATTCTCACCTGTAGGTCTCTTTCTCATACCACAACCTGTGGTTAGGATTCTTCCAATCTCGTAACTCTTGCTACCTTCTGTCATGCAGCCTGTACGAATTTTTCCTTATATGTGCGCCTATGCGACTCTTTCCTACAACTATTAGCCAATCTCTAGGCCTTACTTTGTAAATATATACAGAGCTTGACAAGATGTACCTATGGGCATCTATAAGTTTACTGAAGTTCTTCGCTCAGTACATTGTTTAACTTATGAATATCGCTATACCTTATTTCATAGACCTAGTTATTCATCTGTATGACTTTACTGCATCAAGGTAGGTCATATTATATTGTAACTCTTACTTTGATTTATTGTAACGCTTCTTAATACTGTTCATCTTAAGACTAATGGCCTAATCTCATCTCATACTTTGTAATTTGTATTCATCCATTGTTGATTCACCTTAATGTTGATCTGCAATCTACCACTTGAAGACTTGAAACTTCTTACGTAATACATTAGCGCTAGGGCCCATGTCTTATCGGGGAATATCTAAAATGATTAGACTGATCCACCTAGGGCGATGCCATACTTCCATAACCGTATTTTATAGCATCCCAATGTGACTCACCTTACATGGGTATTTTAATCCTGTACAATTCATGAAATCCTCTTCAAGTCATTACTCAATCGAAGGCCCAAACGTCATCCATTATCTATCACAATTACACCCTTATTCTATTAACAGGGCAGCATTCCATCTCTTCTAAACACTATTAGTATTACACTCCTTTGAGTTCATTTTGGCTATACTGAACTTTCTATAACTTAGAGAAACCATAAACTCTTTTGTTTTCATGGGCTTAATCCCGAAGACTTATCCATTTTCGTCACCTTCTCACTTGCCCTTTTAATATCCTTACTCTTGTCTTTCTAAAACCTTGTTGCTCTACCATACTTTATCATGCGATTTACACATATCCATTTACAACTCGATACCTTCCTTCAACTTGCTTGCACCATAGATTTCCTTGTGTCATTCTGGAACATCAACCGAAACATCGCATCGTTTCTAACTCTTCTTTACTCTTTTAATTAGATTTCTCGATACCTAGAAGCCATAGGTTGGATGATATGCCACTGACTATGCCGCTATCATTCCTAAATACTGAATCCCACCACTTCTAGCCTTCTATCTGAAGTTATAGATTATTCACAACCTTTTGCACCTGAGTATCTTGTACGTTGTTCACCTTTACCTTACTTACCTTAAAATCTCGCATCACATCATCTATTTCTTTCATGACCTCCCTTCCATATAGGTATGATTCACATCCACAACTTGAAGCCCTATTGTAATACTTGCACCTTTAGTGCATACACAATCCGGTGGGAGCTTCATACTGACTTCTTATGAGGTTGGTACTCCTTCTAACTGGCTTTATCGTAAAGCCGTTATAGAATATGGTTGTTGTACTATCTCTCTTGTGCCTCTGGTATTAGAGTAAGTCTGTAATGTTCTTGATCATGATTTCTATAATTTTCTGGGTTTAATAATCAGACTCCTGATTCATTTGGTTGATGTAACACTCTAGTTTCCTCTTCCTTCTAATCAGTCTTCATGTAAGCTTGAGCTATCTTCCGATCTGCGGCTCCTGGTATTAGTTATTACTTTAGGCTTCCATGCGTGCTATAGAATATCCATGATACAATCTTCTAACAGTTCAATCTTTTGTTCATACCTTGGGCTCAATTCTTTTTTTTTAAACTTATACTGGAGTCTTCTACGGCTGTATGATTGTCAACATATATGCCTCATGGATAATACTCTAAAATCTTAGGTACATTCATTGTGTAATTATCTCTGGATCATTGATCGAATAATTCCTTTCATTCCTTCTCAACTTTCTTTAAATGCAAGCAATTGCTTTTCCTGGTCATTCTGCCTCCTTGTTGTGGGCATACTTAGCTTATTTTAGTGCCCACACATATTGGAATTCCATACAACCCATATGATCTTGAATATCACCTTTTGATTATAATATATATATATTTTTTTCTTCTTCCCGTTCATTAGCCACGATAGGTGCCACCTGCTGATGGAGTGCATACAATGTTGTTGTGAGACTGTTGTTACATGACCATTTCCTATTTAGGTGATTGTGCTTGGTTAAAGCCTTCTTCCTTATTTCCTCCGCTAGTCTTTCATTGTAGTAATTAGGGAGGACCCTCTGATTCTTGCAAGGCTGTGAGCTTATTACATCGTATACGTTACAGAATTTTTGATGTTCGTACTCACATATAAAATTCCTTAGTTACTTACCTCCATACTTATATGCTTGTACGGTTGCTCCCGAACTGAAGTTTTGACTATCTTCCCTTAACACTCATACAATATCTTTAACTACCCCAACTCCTATCCCAATATTTCTCAAGGTCAAGATGTTATATCTGCGAGACGGAATTTCCCATGTTGGGGTTCACTTTATTTATCTTGCACGATCTATTGATTTGTCTGTAACCTCCTGTCTAGCATAACTAGACTCTTCCTGAATCAACTGCTAATTACTCGTTGGCCCATTCTCATATTAATATTCCACGCAATCTTTCTTGGATTATTTCCTTTGTCTTAACTTACCTTTCGCACAGGCTCCTTATCTATCAATAACATCCCAGGAAGGAACCCTTACTTCTTTTCCTTGACGTCGTGTTTGCATAATATTCTGGAATCGTAACATATTTGTAGGATTTGAATAAGTTCAATCTCATCCCTTTCTCATTTTTATCGCATTCTTCCATTACCATTCCATAATTATTAGAACCACTTAATTCCGACTTAATGCCACATCACTCCATATTCCCTCATTTAGGGGAGTACTAAGAGTTGGGCACACGACGATCTACCTATAGATGTTTTACCTTTTCATCTTTGGCATCTTTTCAAATCATCGATGACACTTATTCCCCTTGCGGTAATCCTTCTATACCAAGGATAAAACAAATTCCTTACTCGCGAGGGTGACACTTAGTATAACTGGCACACACAGTCCCTTAAGCTTAACTTTACTAACCTTGCTTGCTTTAGGGAAGCGTCTTCCTGAATGACCATTCTCTAAATTTCTCATGAATCTTCTTCTGTTGTCCACTCTATTATCGCCGGAATGAAATCTGAAATTCACATGATGCTGACTATTATCCAATCACTCAGTCCTTAATTTATGTTTAGTTTATCTTGTTCACCAGCCCATACTGATTTCTATTATTGTGGAGTCTAACCTTTCCTTCCGGTAGTCGCGTTGGAGTTACGAACTTATTTTTTGAAATGAGGATATGACTTTACTCTGTAATATTGTCATCTTTTTGATCCACCATTGTCATCCATGTATCATATCTTACTCATAATGCTTCTTAACTCTTTTCTTATTTCCCGCTAACATTTATGTCTGTCACTTTATTCTGAAAACTCGAACAAGACATTCTTATGCTTTTAGCTCCCCTTGCTCCATTCAGTGGCTCTTGGGGTTGCTTAACGTTCTTGTTCTACTAGGGATGCGAGCCACACTAAGGTAATATTTATCCCTTCCGGGCTTTCCGTACCACATCTAATTGTAATATTCTAGAGTGCACCATCTGGGTGCCTCTCAAGGAGATCTATTAGCACCTTTGTAATATCCTTCAGAAATGCCAACTAACACAAACAATCCATTTACCATTTTGGGTTACTCTAACCCCAGCCGGATCCTAATATCCTGTCCTTTTCTTAAACTACACATGTTAGCCCCCAATAAGGTATAACTAAGATGGGTGTGGCCAATTCTACACACGTCTGTTACTGTTGAAGGTAAAGTCACAATGATTATACTTTTCTGTCGGAATTGAAAATACCAGTAATCTTCATTAACTGGGTACCTCGTACCCTTCTCATCTTGATCCTTTTACTTGTTGAAGCTTGTATCTATCTTCTGAACCTCTCATTGCCTTTCACCATAGAGGTGGATAGATATTCTTGCCTTAAGAATCCTTATCAAGAAGCTTACACGTAAGGTACACACATGTTCTGCTGAAGACCTCACATTTATCCATCATATGAATGATGCAAACTCGAGTTTCTCTATCTCAACTCTTCCACAGCTATATCTCTACCAACCATATTTCTGGATGTAGGTATCGTCTTATTACGAATAAAATAGAATTTAGGAGTCTGAATTCTTACAAGTGAGCTCTACCATACGATATAGAGTAAGAAGAAAGACTGACAATCCTAATTTCCCTGTAGCCTCCTACTTATAAGTGTGGTGCACAACACACCCATAAATAAGGCTCTACTAGACATGGCTGGTAGACTCCCTAGGACAGAACTGCTCTGATACCACTTTTATCATGCCCCGAACCTGGGGGCCAGACCGGCACTTGGTGCCTCACCTATCTTGGGAAAAGGAAATACTCAATTAAATATGAAGTCCCGATAAGGTGAATATTGTAACTTACAAGACTAGGAAAATATACGTAAATTCCGGGACATGAATGTTTTTCTTTATACCTCGTTATCAAACTTGTGTAATTACGAGATCATGCAAAATGAAGAAAGGGCTTAGCCTTAACATACCTGGAGTAGGGTAAAATCCATATGATATTCTTGGAAAAGGTTGCACCGTACTCCCTTAGAATTGCATCTTTCGAATAATCGGATCTTGTATGAATTTTTCGAAGCAATTTCACGTTTTCATCTCTTGCGTACTTGGTCACTAATGGATTCGGTCTTGATTACAAGATATCATATTTTGGCTTGGAAGAATCATTAATCCTTGGAGTGCTTTTTGATGCATAACTCACGCATCCAAATCTCAATATTGGAAAATATACTTATTCCCAATAGTTAGTCCAGCAAGATGAGTCCAATATTCAATTTTGGTTCATTTTATGCCACCACCTACTTAAGCACTTGATTAAATGACAACTTTCTGCCAAGATTTTGACATCCCACGTGGAAGTGTTGTCCCTCTAATATTTATCCAAATCTTTCTTAGAATTAGCATATCACGTTGGACCTTCTAGTATTCCAGAGAATCTTCACGTTGGACATTATCACTTCTCTTTTAATGAAGTAGGAATACTGTTTTGCTTAGTCTTAGAAAAGTCATATACCTTACTAATAGATAGACCAAGCATTCTTACGTGGAACCAATATATCCCTTTTGTCTTATGACTCATTTTGTGTATTTTTACACCTTTTCACTCAAATGCAAGAGTCATCATATGTATCTCTATGTGGCTGCCTTATTTTGGATCATTAATCTTATCCAAAGACTTTAATTAATCCACCACTAATTATTAATTAACTAGGTAATGTCCCATTACCCAATAATTAATCAATTACCCACATAATTAAGAATTATTTCCACTTACTTAAAATGCTAGTCACTTTTCACATACCTTATACACCTTACTAGCATGGCCATGTGGTACCTTATATGGAACTAGTTCATAAATACCTAGTATTTTAGCTCGGGCCATATTTTATCTCAACATGTCAAACTTCAACGAAACTCACTTCCTTCGATTCGCTTACCCTCTCACCTTCACGAATTTACTTATCACTTGTTTGAACTAGCGTACTATTTATAATCCCAAAATAATCTCATTCCCGAGCTTACGTCGATTAACTTGAGGAAATTTTAACGTACGAAAATGCGAATATAACACCAATGATCTACAACCAGAGGCAAGTCCATCCATTCCATTTGAAATCTCGATAAGAACTCCCTGAGAATCTCATTTTCTCTTTGTTTTACCTTGAAAATATTTGATGTTCTAGTCTCAACCTTGATGACCCCGGCATGCATTTTCACAAAGGCATCTGCAAGCATAGCAAACGAATCAATATAATTTAGGGGTAGGTTGTGATACAATATCATTGCTCCTTTTGATAGGGTTTCTCTTAACGTTTTTAGCAACACCGACTCGATTTCATCATCTTCTAAGTCGTTTCCCTTGATGGCACATGTGTACGAGGTCACGATCTGTGGTTCCAATATACTTCAGAATATCGAGCATATAGAATTTCATCGGGATCCATGGATAAATTTCTTGGAGTCCAGGACTTTCAATATCGGGGGCGCTCCTGGGATTTGATCGACTCTAGAGTTATAGGTCTTCACTTTTTTGTCATTGGACTCAATTTTCTTCTTCTCTGATTACACCCTCTTAGTCAGTTCCTCAAGCATTTATATTATTTAAAGGTTGGTCCCGAGGTCAGCTTCACCCGGCCTTTCTGTGGCTTGCATATTTCTTCGAGTGTTTTTTCGGAATGGTTCGGGCTCAACTCTGCTTGGGGTGCGACTTTGATTCTACAGGTGTACTATCGCTGCCTGTTGGGTCTGTAACATTTCGAAGATCACTTGCAGATTGATCCCGTCGCCTTCACCTTCAGGCATACCCCGAGTCGTTGGATGGGCTACTCCATGAACGTTGTTCTCAGGGTCAGTCGGCAGGTTGGCATCGATGGCCACATGTGAGTTGGCGTCGACTGGGTCTGCAAATGGGACGCCATTGGGATCAGCAAAGGGAACCTCATTGCTAGGCACTATATTGTTGTTTTCTCCGTGATGGCCAAATTCAGCATCAACGTTCAAGTGAGCAGACTGAGAGTTTGACATTTTCAGGTTGACCTGAAATTAAAATATCAAAGAACAAGCGTAAAACAAAGTGTGTTATGGAAATTTATATCAAATTACCACTTTTACGCTTAGCCTCACGGTGGCCACCATACTGTTTACTCTTAAAATTGATAACAATTGAATTTATACTTGGGTTTAAGGATATGTGGATTAATCCAATACAAGTAATCAATAATGTTAGATAAACAAATGAATGATGGAATAAATAGCCAAACCAACAGTAGTATTAAATCCTGGCTCGGTTGTGGGCTTAACAATTAATCTGCCTTCGACTTATAGCCAAAATATATATATGAAAAACTATGAACAAGAACCGAACCTTTGAATGGCTTAGAAACAGAGGAAACACGTTTATATTGCCTTGATATGCGTATTACAGTGTGTTTATTGAATATTAAACTTCCACTTTATATAGTAGGTGAGTTTTAACCAAAGTACAATTCTAAGAAAGGTAAAAATCTTCCTTTTCACTAATCACTGATCTGCTGCTGATACGGGTCGAGATCCACGTCGTGATATCCGGTTGGGAACGGATATCACGACCTTTTGTTAATCGTGCGTAGACATTTGGAAATGCTTTTTGAGGTCTTGGAACTCGTACCGGATCCGGGGGGCGTGCTCTCAATGGCTCCGAGGGTAGGTGTTTTATTCGGGCCTTGATACGAGAGGCTCCAAACTTCGACTTCAATTCCTTGTAGTTACGTCCTTGCTTTGTTTGCCCTACCGGGAAATCAGGGTGCTCATTAGCCTCGGCTTTACCTGTATAAAACAAAATAATTCTTTTGATGTACCTTCAGTTGTTTAGACGCATAGGCAATCACCGTACCGTCCTGTATCAACACCACAATGAGGCCAACACGCGATGCATCACAGTACACAGTATAAGACCCCGAACCCATAGGCAACACTAACACTGGGGTCGTAATCAAAGTTGTCTTGAGCGTTTGAAAGCTCTCATCACACTACTCAGTTCGCCTGAACGGCGCACCCTTCCGGGTCAATCTGATCATAGGTGCAACAATAGATGAGAAAACCTCTACGAAACGACAGTAATACCCTACCAAGCCAAGGAAACTCCGGATCTCAGTAGTTGAAGACAGTCTGCACAGCCAACTCTGCACTACTTCAATCTTCTTCAGGTTTACCTTAATCCGACATGACCCAAAAATTCCACCGAATTAAGCCAGAATTCACACTTTGAAAATTTTGTGTACAACTTCTTTTCTCTCAAGGTCTGAAGCACGGTCCTCAAGTGCTGCTCATGATCCTCCTGGCTCTGGGAGTACACTAAGATGTTGTCAAAAACAAAATGAGAATGAGTTAAGATAGGGCTGGAATACACTGTTCATCAAGTGCATGAATGCTGCTGGGGCGTTAGTTAGCCCAAATGACATCACAAGGAACACATAATGACCATACCGAGTCCTGACGGTAGTTTTCGGGATATCTAGCTCCCGAATCTTCAACTGATGATAGCCTGACCGCAAATCAGTCTTTGAGAACACTCTGGCACCATTTAGCTGGTCAAATAGGTCATCAATGCATAGCAATGGATACATGTTCTTCACTGTAACCTTGTTCAACTGGCGATAATCAATACACATGCGCATATAACCATCCTTCTTCTTTACAAACAAGATCGGAGCACCTCAAGGCGATACACTAGGCTGAATGAAACCCTTATCAAGGAACTCTTGCAACTGCTCCTTTAACTCCTTCAACTCTGATGGGTCCATATGATATGGTGGAATAGAAATGGTTTTAGTGCCCGACAATAAATTAATACCAAAATTGATATCCCCGCGTCAGGCGGCATGCCCGAAAAATCCATCGAAAATACAGCTGGATAATCCCTCACTACCGGAGCTGACTCAACGGTAGGAGTATCAACACTGATATCTCACACATATGCTAGATACACATCACATCCCTTTCTAACTATCCGTTGTGCCTTAAGGAAAGACATCACCCTGCTAGGAACATAATCTAAAGTACCTCTCCACTCTAACTGCGGCAAACCTGGCATAGCCAACGTCACCATCTTGGTGTGACAATCAAGGATAGCATGATAGGGCAACAAACAGTCCATGCCCAAAATAACTTCAAAATATACCATACTGTGCAACAATAGATAGTCTCTGGTCTCAAAACCACCAAGAACAACTAAACACGACCGAAACACACGATCAACAACAATGAAATCTCCTACAGGCGTGGACACACAGAAAGGGGAACTCAAAGAATCATGGTATATACCCAGATATAGACCAAAATATGATGATACATAGGAATAAGTAGAGTCTGGATCAAATAAGACGGATGCATCTCTATGACAAACCAGAACAATACCTATGATAACTGAGTTGGATGCAACCGCCTCTGTCCTAGCAGGAAGAGCATAATATCCGGCATGGCCTCCCCCTTTAGGGAGACCTCTACCTAACCGACCTCCACCCAGGCTGGATGTGTAGGTGGAGTGATAACTGGTGCGGTAACCACTGCCTGAGAAGCCTGAGGACCCTGTGGAATACGCAGAGCTTGAGTAGTCTGTGGAGGTGCACCACTTCTGAGTCTGCGGCAATCCCTCACCATATGACGAGTGTCACCACACTCAAAACAAGCTCTCCGAGGATGTGGCCACTGAGACTGACTCGGGCCTGGTCGGCTGGACTGACCGCTGAAAGCACCCCATGCAGTAGATGCACTAGATAGTGGTAGTGCATAAAGGGCAACCTGGGACTTGGGAGTGGCTGGAATACTGCTGGAAGCTGGAAGTGCTGAATGAGCAGGGCGGCTCACATAGCCCCCACCATGACAGGCTTTAACTGGGGCACGGGAACCACTATATGTGCCAGCATCTTGAGGCCTCTTGGCCTCACTCTCCTATCTCTCCTGGGACCACATACCCTCCAATAAACTAGCGATCTCCACTACCTGCAGGTATAGGATGTCCATCTCCAACCCTCGGGCCATGCTGAAACTGATACTTGGGTTTAGCCCCTGGATAAATCAACAAACTCGCTCTCTGACAATAGCAACCAAGGTTGGTGCATGCCTGAACAATTCACTGAACCGGACTTCATACTCCGATACGGTCATAGAACCCTGGCGTAACTGTCATGCCCCGAATTCGGGGAGCGCGACCAGTGCTCAACCGAGTAAACTCGGTTGAGCAAGCCTGTTAGATTTCATTCTATCCAAATTCAACCATTAATAAAGAGGAGATGTACTCCATTAATCAAACACTAATAAGATTTCATTAACAACTTCCATTTCATTCCCATTAGCAGCTTCATTCATAATTTCGAAAAATATTAGAAGTTTATAGAATTAATGAAAAACATGATTTCCAAATACCAACATCTCTAATTCAATTCCCTACATCAAATACCACCCACAACCTTTCTACGGATCCTCTAAGTAAAACATAAGAGAAATATGGAAAAGCCGAGAACAAGGACCCATCTATACCTCAACAACAAAGTACATGAGAAACAAAAGATACATGACCCCAAAAAGAAGTAGCGCTCACCAAGTTAGCTGAAGAGTGTGTACCGCTATCACTGATCAATGCCGCCTGCTATAGAACCACCTGCGACCATTAAAGATGCAGCGCCCCCGGAAAAGGGACGTTAGTACTGTCGAATAGTACTAGTATGTAAAGCTAAAAGTCCTCTTTCAAAATAGAATGACCATAAAAGAAAAGGAAAACCATAGAAACGGAAAGTCACAATAAACTATATCCAAATGTCCACTTAAAACATAATGATTTCCAAAATACGAACTTCATATACAAATTCTGGATTGGGAGATCATTTGCACCGATTTACCACCGTCTTTGTTAGCACGGAGTCCGATCATGCCTGATAGGCTAGGCCATCTCCCCACGCATAATGTGGTTTGACATGTGATACGAAAGAAAGGTATTACCAAGAGTAGTACCACCATGTGCGCAACATGGCGTCCGATCTCCACCCGATCAACTAGGCCTCCTTCCCACATATGTCGTGTGGGTTGACTTTTCCAATTCACAGCTATTACCAGTTCCATCCCAATTAAGGGGAATAATCACAATTTCACCAATATTTCAATTTCATCCCAAATAAGGGGAATAGCCACAATCCACCCCTACACCGGCACGTGTAGTCTCAGGTGTGGGTCTTATGACCCACCCTTTCTCGGTTTTGTTAATGATGCTCCAAAAAAAACATTTTTGATTTGATTTACACACAAAGGTGACATAAATACAATTGTACTCACCTCAACATCTTTTACATTGTATAAATTCTCATTAGTATTTCCAGTCACTCACAACAACACTATTTCCTTAGTTCATTTGGTCATTCATAAGATTCTTTATTCCTGGCATGGTGGCCATATTTCATATTCCACACTTTCACTTCTTTTAATTTCAAAGATCACCATCAAATATTAACATATAGAATATTTCATCAATCATATACCTCAAATTTATTAGTAATGAAAACTTTAAACACAAAAGGTTTCTTCCCAAATAATTAGGCATACAGACTAGCAATACAAGCACACATCAAAATCATAAACAATCAATACACTATTTATTCTTGCAATACTCTTTCCCAGAAATGACAATATACAATTTCAACACCAGAGTATGTAAGAACTCGAATCATAGTGGATATATTTATAAAGCAAAGCATTTGTTAAAGCAGCCACTTATGGGCATGAATTTAGTACAAAAGCTTTAGGCAATTCTATTTTCGAAATCATTTTTAAACAATTGAGTCGAGGCTTATTTCATATTTTTTATCCCATCCTCTCATTTCATTTGCACTACTAGCCATAATCATAACTTAAATTCATGGCACGTTGGCCACACACTATATACCTAATTCAATTATTTCAGTTTCAAGCATCTTTATAGATTATCAACAACAAGATATTTTCAATCAAGACTTTAGGTACACATATGAGCAATTTAGAGTCTTAAGCACTTCGAGTTTTTCTCACCCAATTGGTATACTAGTTTTAATTTAAAACATGACTCAAAGTCATAACATTTTAATACGCAAACCATACTTTGAACATATATCTTTTGACATAAGGCTCATTCGGAATAGTCAAGTTAATAGGAGATAACCTGGAATATAGAAATTAGAAATCTTGAGCCAACCATACTTGAACTTATAGGAACATTGTGGAATTCGATTCTAAGAGAGAAAGTTTAGCAAACATACCTCGCTTTGAGCTTTTCTTGAATTACTACAATGTTCTATAAATTCTAGCAATCCCAATCTATTTTGAAACATAACAAAATTGAACCATAATTAGGAAGATATTCATAGTCTCAGCTCATTTGAGCATTTTATCAAACACTAGGTGTGCAAATTTGGCTATAAGATTCTTTTACATGATTTCCTTCATTCTTCAACCCAATCTTTACTTATTTAAGCTCAACAATCTTCATACAAACCTTATTAATACATGCATGTATAAATAATACTCTCATACCAAGATTCAAACTCCTAATCAACCATCTTCTTCCCAAATTCAAAATTGATAAACTAGGGTATGGAACCTTACCTATTAGACGAAGAACTTGTGAGATTTCCTTGTTAATCTTCCAAGACTTGAGCAACAATTGATGAATAAATTATTGAGGAACACTTTTCCACTCTAGGGCACTCTCTAACCCTCAAAATATCAGATTTTTTCTCAAGAAATGACACATTGCGTCCATTTAACGAAGTAGGGTCGGGTTATAAAAACCTAAAAATAAAGCTCTGGAACAGGATATGCGGTCGTATAGGCGACCGCAGAATGGATATGCGTTCCGCATATTAGCCGCACAATTGGCCTCCAGAACTGGGGAAAAATCTGCCTCGGTTTGCGGTCAATATGCACCCCGCAAACCTGTTATGCGGTTGCATAATGAACCGCATAACAGTTCTACGGTCGCATAGTCGACCGCCGAATGGCATCAAAAACTGGCTCTTTTTTTGCCTCACTATGCCGCTATTATGCACTCCGCAGTGTGATTCTGCAGTCGCATAATGGACCGCAGAAACACATTTCTCTGCCAAAAAGTTTCCTTTATCCCTCAGTACATTATTAACCCAAAAAGTCCGAGCCGCGAAGATTTTATACAATTCTCAAACACGTAAGCCTGCTCCGGCACCACGAAACCTTGAATTCATTTGCAAAATTTTACAAGGCTTTACACTTAAATACTTTGAAATTTTAGAGGATGAAATATTCTCCCCCACTTAGGATCATCCGTCCTCGAATGGGTGTCAAAATCCATCATTAGCATTCAATGTGGCTCAAATGTTAGTTCACACACACCAGTATTTTTAAAATTTGGCTACCTCCCTAAATTTCCAAAAAATTCACCAGAGTATCCCCTATAACTGGGCCTATCCACCTATCAGAGTAGCACCAAAACAACTCCTAACAACACATCCACAACTCCACAAAGCATCACAATGTATATCAACGACACTAATTTCTACATTACAAGCATTATATTATCAAAATTGATACTTGGACATGAGTTGCACCTATTTAAATCATAACAGATAGAAAATACCTTTCGACCCACAATTATTTGATTATACAACCAATTGGGAACATTTTCATTCCTTAACAGTTTCGGCCTTCGAGCTGGGCTCCTCGACTCACAGACTTTGCCATAACACCTTCACAGAGGCAATCTCAACTCCTAGACTTATCTAACAAGAATGGCAATTAAGTACCTATCATAGGCCAATTATCCATTTACTTCACCTCCACTATCTCCCACCGGAATAATAGACAAAGAATTCCAACTACCTTCTTAGACGCAGTCACATGAAACACTAGGTACATGGAACACAATAATAGGGAAACATCATACTCAGAGTTTGGCATATTTCCTTCAGAATTTCATAAGGCCTAATGTGACTACACATACTTTACCCTTATTAGAAATTCACATAACATCCTCATGGAGAAAATATTGAGAATAACCCGTTCACTTTCTTCAACTCTAAATCTCTACTCCGAACACCCAAACTAAACATTTGGCGACCTCGAACAATTTCTCTAAGATGTGATAAAATTTTCTATCCCATATATTTGATCATGGGATGATACTTCTTCTTTGATAGGTTTGAACCATCAACCCCCATAGATTTAATACAAGGAGGAACAACGGGGTTCGAGGTTTAGCTGGAATTATTGACGAATCCATCAATGGGCTGAGCAGAGTATTTCATGAGGTTATATATCCTAAAGGACATGAAGCTTACTACTGATAATGCTGACAAGAAATATCATAGTGATGATATCATTGATTTGACAAATGAGGCATATAGTTAACTAGTATATCGGCAATAGAAATCCTTAAGGTGGAATAGTCAAGTATGTGACATTAGTTACCTACTTGAGTGTAGGAAAAAATTGTTTAATTTGAAATGAGAATATTCTGGCACCCTAAATGTGATATGGGTTTCAAAATATATGAAGTTGCATTATACTCTTAACATTAACTAGAACAAGGAATCTATGCCACAAGCCTACGAGGATGAAAAAGAAGTTGAACACTTGTGATATTATTATCATTCTGACATCTTAACCCCTTTTTCGATAGTTGATCCTATGTGAGAGAACTAGAGATGCGACAAACTTTTCTTTCAAATCAATATACTCATGATATGTGCCAAAATCTGGAAGCATCTAATTTCAACCTTTCACGAATGAAACGACATAGCTGGGACATCTAAATATTTGGGATGAAATAATGTATTCAATCGTCAAACACCTAAGCATACTCTGGCACCACAAAACCCTAAATTCATTTGCAAACTTTTACGGGTCTTTACACTTAAATACTTCAAAATTTTCCAGGGGCTACAACAACTCCTCAAACTTTGTGCGTCATGCATCCCTTAGACTCTGGGGAAAAAACTCCCTCATGAACATCTCTGAGAACTTATCCCAGGTGAGTGAAGTTGCCGCGACCGGGTTACCCAACTCATACGCTCGCCACCACTAATAAGCCATTTTCTTAAGCTGGAACATAGTGAAAGAACCCATACTGGACTCCACAATACCCATAGTACAGAGGATACAATGGCACTTGTCAAGAAAACCCTAGGCATCCTCTGAAGCCAAACCACTGAAAGTAGGAGGGTGATACTTCTTGTACCTATCGAGCCTAAGCGTCTCCCCCTCAGAAGTTGTTGCCCTAACCTCGAGTTGAACTGGGACAACCGGATGCACTGGTATGACCTCTGGGACCTGGTCAACACGGACCCGCTGCTCTAGTGTATGGGCTGGGGGAGTCTGTGCTCCTTTCCCGGCTGAGATGTGGCAGGAGTATGCAGAATCAACCCCGCATGAGCAAAAGTTCCAAACAAGCTCAGACACTGGGCGAGAGTCTCCTAAAGTATGGGGGTAGAAACAGGCATCTCACGTACCTTCTCTCCAACTGGAGCTACTAGTGGCTCCTCTGTAGCAGCTCGAGCAGGTGCTTTGGCTGCACCTAGTGCCCGTCCTCGGCCTCTGCCCCAATCCCGGCCTCTCGCAGGTCTAGTAGGGGGCGCAGGGGTTTGATCATCAGATCCAGTTGTGCGTGTCCTCACCATCTGTGAGAGAATAGAAAGACAGAGATTTAGAATTATGAAGTAAACAAATACGTACGATAACGAATCAAAGAAGTGAAGCTTTTCCTAATTGTTCCATAGCCTCTCGAGGATAAGCATGCCTCGCAAGTTCGAATCGATTTGGATAATTGTGGGCCAACTCACGAAATTAGCACACTTCTTACATGTTAAGGCTACTGATACAGCGGAACAATATACTGAGTTATATATCAAGGAAATACTCAGGTTGCACGGCACTCCAGATTGCATCATCTCATATTGAGGGGCATAATTCACGGCTAATATTTGGAAGAAAGTTCAGCAAGGTTTGGGTAATCATGTGAATCCTAGTACCGCCTTTCATCAACAGACCGACCAACAAGAAGAGAGGACCATTGAGATGCTTGAGGATATGTTTCGCGCTTGTGTTCTTGACTTCAAGGGTAGCTGGGATAATCATTTTTCACTCATATTATTTGCCTACAAAAATAGTTATCATGCTAGCATTCAAATGGCACTACTCGAGGCTCTATATTGTAGGAGATATAGATCTCCCATTGGGTGGTTCGAGATTGAGGAAGTAGAGTTGATAGGGCAAGACCTCGTGCATCAGGCTATGGAGAAGGTTAAGATCATTAAGGAACGGTTTAAAACTGCCTAGAGTCATCATAAGTCCTATTCGGGTGTACGTCGTAGGGATTTGGAGTTCCAAAATGATGATTGGGTATTCTTGAAGGTTTCCCCCATGAAGGGTGTAATGCGATTTGGTAAGAAGGAAAATTGAGTCCTAGGTATGTCGGACCATACGAGATCATTCAGAGGATTGGTCAGGTTGCGTACATGCTAGAACTACCTCCATAATTATATTTAGTGCAGCCGGTGTTTCATGTATCCATGTTGAAGAAGGTGGTTGGAGATCAGTCACTTATTGTTCCAGTTGAGACTATAGAGGTTAGTGACGAATTGATTTATGAAAGATTCCAATTGCCATTCTTGATAGGCAAGTCTGAAAGCTGAGAAACAAAGAGATTGCCTCCATAAAAGTGCTATGGCAAAACCAACTAGTCGAAGAGGAATCCTTGGAAGCCGTGGAAGAGATGAAGAAGAAGTATCCTCATTTTCTTGAAATGCTATTTAGTTGTGTCTATGAAAATTTTTTAAAGCTAACTTTCTACGAATAATATCTCCCATGTACTACTTATGTTAAGGATACTCCTTTTTGGTAATGTTATGTGTATGGAATTGTGGCCGTTGTTGTTTCCATGATGTTTTACATCGTTTTGTTATGATTATGCTGTTCGGATTGGTTTTTGAGATTCTCTGACAAGTGGATACGCTTAGTTATAGGGGAAACTCTGCCGAAAATTTGGAAATATAGGGAGTTAGTCAAAATGTGGAACTGTTGGTGTGTGAAGTAACAGTTGGGTCACATTGGATGCTAATGGTGGATTTTGACCCTCATTTGAGGACGAATGATCCTAAGCAGCATAGGATGTAAGGCCCCGTAAAATTTCACCTAAAACCCAGAGTTTCGTGGTGCAGAGGTAGGATAATGTATTTGAGGGTTGTAGAGCTCTCTGCGGTATGGACATTTTGGGTTGAACAGTATGTTGGGGAGTTGAAGAAAAATTGTTGCAGAATGGGGGATTTTTGCGATCCACTATCCGACCGCAGAACAGATCTGCAGACCGCAGATCCGTCACGGAGTGAAGCAGTGAAATGGGCCAATTATGGAGGTTGTTTTGCGGTAAACTATGTGACCGCATAATCGATTCGCGGGCCGCACATCCGTCTCGGAACCAACATGAATATTTCAGGAGGGAGATTTTTCGGCCACATAATTTATATGTGGGCTGCAGACCTGGCCGCAGACCTGATCTGCGGTGCACTATGCGACCGCAGAGTTGAGTTCAGAGGGTCCATTTTTTGATTCTTAAAACCCGACCCCATTTGATTCAAAACCATTGGGTCTTATTGAGAGGGCAAACATCTGCCATTTAGAGTGAGAGGAGTGCTTTAGAGAGAGAGAGGAGGAAGCCACAAGTGCTTTGTTCATCAACCCTTGCTCAAGCATTGAAATTCAATAGGGAAATCTCACAAGGTCTTCACCCAAGAGGTAAGATTGTACTCCATAGCCCTCTATTTCGGGATTGGATAGAAAGTAGGTAATGAGAAGTGTAATTCTTGAGTGTTATTTATGCATGCATTTACCATTAAGGTTGGTGGGAAGGTTATTGAGCTCAAATGTGTAAACATTGGGTTGTGGGATGAAGGAATCCATCATAAGAGAACCTTGAAATCTTAATGCACACCTAGTGCTTGATAAAATCTCATGTTTCTAATAGATTAAAGTCGCTAGGATTAAAGTCGCTAATATGGTTCCTAATTCTGGTTCAAATATGTCATGTTTATAATAGATTAAAGTCGCTAGGATTTCCGGAACATTGTAGTAATTCTAATGAAAAGCTCAAAAGAGGTATGTTGGCTAAACTCCTCTTGTAGAAATCGAAATCCATAATGTCCTCATAAGTTGCGATTATGATTGGTTCAATTTCTTATTTCTCATGCTCCGATTCCTTCCTAATAGATTTGATTATACAAAAAATAAGTGTGTTGTTGAAAGATGTATGTACTCAAAATGTGCTCCAAATGTTCCTATCATATCATGATTCCCTCCGAGAATATAATCTAGTACTATCAATGTACCAAAGGTGTTGTGATTTAAAAATCATGTTTCAATTGCAAGTTAGAATGCCTAATTGTGGAAGAGAAACTCAATGTGCTTAAGACTCTTGTTTACTCATATGTGTACTTAAAGTCTTGATTTGAAATTCTCTCATTGATGGTAATCCATGGTAGCGGTTGAAAGTGATAAGGGTGAGTATGAAATATGAATTACGGCCGACGTGCCGAGAATTATATCACAATTATTGCCACTCGTGCCCATGAAATGGAAAGATGTGTGAAAGATTATGAAATGAGATGTAAATAATTTAAATAATAAATGCTTTGGGAGTATAGTTTAGTCACCAAGGAAGGGTAGGTCAAAATAACCTAACCTCAAAACTACACGTGCCGTTGTAGGAGTGATTGAGGGGTAAATCCCCGTGTCAATGTGATGAGATTGTTTCCCCTTATATGGGATGAGATTGATGTGTTGAGATGTTTCCCCTTAAATAGGGTGAGATTGTTTCTAGCAAGATTTTATATGATGTCGACCCACACGGCATTGTGGTGAGACGGCTTAGCTGATCTGGCTGAGATCGGACACCATGTCGCGCACATGGTGGTGTTGCGATCGAATTTCTCGGGGTGAGATGGCTTAGCCGATCAGATTGAGATCAGACTCTGTGCTAAAAGAACGGTGGTGTATTGGTACTAAATATCACCCAACTTAAAAATATTGAAATTTATCTTTCTCCTAGCTTGACACCTTGATACTGTTTGAGACTCTCATTAGTTTCATGTTTCCTTCTCAGTTTATTGTTACTAGTTCTATTGAGAGGGTGTTTAGTTTTGCATACTAGTACTATTCCATATGTATTAACGTCCCCTTTGCCGAGGGCATCGCATCTTTAATGGATGTAGGTGGTTCCACAACATGCGGTATTGATCAGTGATAGCAGTACACCCTCTCCTCCACTGACTTGGTGAGCCCCATTTCATTTCGGGGTCTTGTATCTCTTGTCCTCTATATATATTGTTTTTAGGTATAGCCAGAGCCTTTTTGCCGACACCATCATGCTACCCTTTTGTATCTATTAGAGGCTCTGTAGACATAGTTTGGGTGGTATCGTTGTTTTGGGAAAGTCAAACTAAAGATGTTGTATTTGTAACACATGTTCCACTACAAACTATGAAAATGTAAATATTTTGAAACGTCTTAATGATGTAACTATTGGTAATTAACTTGGTGTTGTTCATATGATCTTCTTAGTCTAATTAATGAGAATATATATTCTCTTTACTTAAGGGCACGTTCAAGTAGAAAGCATTGTACAAGCTTGCTTGGCCGGGTTATTTCGGTTGAGCGCCGGTCGAGCTCCCCGAGGTCGGAGCTTGACATGAACATCCGTTGCTAGCAGTCTCTCACAAACTGGAATATAAACAAGGCTACCCATACTCTCAGCCTTTTCGCTCAAGGCATCGGCCACCACATTGGCCTTCCCAAGATGATATAAGATGGTGATATCATAGTCTTTTAACAGCTCTAGCCACCTCTGCTGCCTCAAGTTTAGATCCTTTTCCTCAAACAAGTGTTGTAGACTCCGATGATCTATGAATACCTCACAAGACACGCTGTAGAGATAGTGCCTTCAAACCTCCAATGCTTGAACAATGGCTGCAAACTCTAAATCATGCCCGTTGCCAATCCACAAAGCCTCACAATACTATAAATGAACTTGATCCCGGCGACAAAACTAGAATAAGAGTTGTGGTCAAAGAAATCTTGAGCTTCCGTAAGCTCTCCTCACACGCATCGGACCACCTGAATGGGGCTCCCTTCTGGGTCAATCTAGTCAAAGGTGAAGCAATGGACGAGAAACCCTCTACAAAATGGCGATAATAACTTGCCAAAGGAAGAAAACTCTGAATCTTAGTAGTTGAAGATGACCTAGGCCAACTCTAAACTACCCCAATCTTCTTCAGGTTGACCTTCATACCCTCACTGGACACTACGTGGCCCAAGAACGCCATTGAATCAAGAGAAAACTTACACTTGGAAAATTTAGCATAAAGCTTCTTCTCCCTTAAGGTATGGAGTACAATCATCAGCTGCTGCTCATGATCCCCCTAGCTGCGTGAGTACACTAATATGTCGTCAATGAATACGATGACAAATGTGTCAAGGTACGGTTGGAATACACTGTTCATCACGTGCATAAAGGATACTGGGCATTGGTTAGCCCAAAAGACATCACAAGAAACTTGGGCGAGTCCTGAAAGCCGTCTTTACAATATCAGAATCCTGAATCTTCAACTGATGATACCCCGACCTCAAATCAATATTCAAGAACATTCTGGCACTCTGAAGCTGGTCAAATAAGTCATCAATGCGCGGTAGAGGATACTTGTTCTTATTGGTGACTTTGTTTAGCTACCGGTAGTCTATACACATCTTCATAGTACCATCCTTATTCTTCACAAATAGAACCGGTGTACCCCAAGGTGACACACTGGGCCTGATGAAGCCCTTATCAAGAAACTTTTGAAGTTGTTCCTTTAACTCTTTCAATTCCGCTGGTGCCATACGATATGGTGGAATAGAGATGGGCTGACTGCCCGGCAACAGATAAATAACAAAATCAATATCTATGTCGGGTGGCATGCCCGACAGGTCTGTAGGTAACACAACTAGGAAGTCTCTCACCAATGGAACATATTGAATGGTAGGAGTATCAACACTAACATCCCTCACAAAGGCCAAATATGTATGATATCCCTTCTCAACTATCCATTGTGTCACGCACCAAAACCGAGGAGCACTACCGACGCTCAACCGAGTGAACCCGACCGAGCAAGCCTGCTAGATTTCATTCTACCCAAACTCATCCATGAATACAGATAATACATGTTTTCCTTAATTAAACAATAAAGTGGTCATGTCTGCAATTACCAATTCATTTCCAATTGTTTCATCATTTTTAAAGTCTCAAATGGACAGTAATACATCCACAACATAACATAATTTGTCTTTCCCCAGCACTAATACACAACCCACACTATGTCTACAGAGCTTCTATAGATAAATAAGAGTACAATGATAATGCCGGCAACAAGCCCCCGGCTATACCTCAACCATAATACATAAAGATCAAAGATACATGACCCCGTGATGAAGTGGGGCTCACCAAGTCAATGGGGGAAGAAGGTGTACTGCTATCACTGATCAATGTCTCCTGCTGTGGAACCACCTGCATCCATTTAAAGATGCAACGCACCCTGCAAAAGGGACGTTAGTACCGTCGAATAGTACTAGTATGAAAACTAAACACCAATTTAAGAATTTAGAAATACAAGATAATTATGATGAACCAGTACGGCAATAGAATAATGTAGATAACTGTCTCAACCATAGCAAGCTTATCAAAAGCTATCAACATTTATAGGATTTAATATGAGATCCTCTGTAACCATATTCACATAAAGCGGCCCCGCCACCTCACCCGATGTATGTAGGTAGGGGTGTACGTACAATACCATAACTCTAATCAAGCACCATGCCGCCTCACCCCAATTTATGCGGGTGGATGTATAACCACAATACCAAGAACCTACACAAATCGGCTATGCCGCCTCACCCCAATGTATGCAGGTGGTGGTGCCAAAATAATATCAAAACTCTCACCCCAATATAAGCGGGTGGAGGTGCAGTCCCACAATACCATAATCCCTACACAAAGCGGTCATGCCGCCTCACCCCAATATATGCGGGTGGAGGTGTATCACAATCACAATATCTATACCATAATCCCCACACAAAGCGGTCATGCCGCCTCACCCCAATGTATGCGGGTGGAGGTGTATCACAATCACAATCTATATACCATAATCCCCACACAAAGAGGTCATGCCGCCTCACCCCAATGTATGCGGGTGGAGGTGTATCACAATCACAATCTCTATACCATCATCCCCACACAAAGCGGTCATGCCGCCTGACACCTATATATGCAGGTGGAGGTGTATCACAATCACAATCTCTATACCATAATCCCCACACAAAGCGGTCATGCCGCCTCACCCCTATGTATGCAAGTGGAGATGTATCACAATCACAATCTCTATTCCACTTGGCATAATAACTATCACATAAATCGCGACTAGAAATTATAACATGTGGATACATTATCCATACTTTGGGACACATCCTCAATTTATAATACAATATGATCGGAGCATTTGAAACACGGATTGAACACATATCTTCATCATAGAACTTATCGGAATACTCAATTTATAATCAACATCTCGGAACTTATAAGGATAATGGGAATTCCAATTCTTAAAGAAGAGTTTAGCCAACATACTTTGATGGAGATCTTTAGTGCTACTAAAACCACCTACTGCTCTTACAACTTCAATCTACATTAGTAACAAATTCCATAATTTAGGCCATTTCGGCATTTTATCAAACGCCTAGTGGGTATGAATCTCTACATCTCTTACCCATAGAATTAGTTCATCCAACTACTACCATTTATCAACAATTTATCCCACTATCATTATTAAACAATTAGTTTTAGGGTGGAATTGATGGAATGAAACATAAAATTAGTAAGGATTACTCACCTTGAAGATGGGGGGAGTTGGAGGTCTTGAGAGAATGGAGGAAAACCCCAATGTTCGGTCAAGAAAAATGGGAAAAAATGAACACCGAATGAGTATATAGCGTTTAGGGCATCATAGGCAGCATGGGGCGCTACCTGTGGCCCAATTTATAGAACCTCAAAAATCCCAGTGCCAGGTCTAGCACCCCACGCTACCCTAGGTGCTGGCAATGGGAAATCTTTTCTATTTTGTCCGAAAATGGGCATAACTCTCTCATACGATGTCCGAATTTGACGATTCTTTTTGCTATGGCTCCGTAATTTAATACGGATCTAATTCTTCAATCAAAACAGAATTTTGAGCTCGTTTGCTAAATGTGACACCACATATACGTGAAGAAACGACATCGTTGAAACACTATTGATGTCAAAATAATGCGGTTCCACCCCATACGTCTCATTTGATACTCGAATATGTTATTCCCGAATACCGTTGTCGCACTTTAAAATATTAAATCATTAGGAAATTTTAATGGGGCCTTACATTCTCCCCTGCTTAAGGTCATTCGTCCTCGAATGAGGGTTAGAATTCGCCATAGACACCCAATGTGACTTAAATCCTCATCCACACTCCAATAGTTCCAAATTATACTAACTCCAAAAATATCGCCAGAGTCTCCCCTGTGACTAAGCCTATCTACCTGTTAGAGATTCTCTGAAACCAATCCTACAACATATACATAATCCGATGACGCAATATAACATGAAAACAACAACAACCGTGGCTTCATAAGCAAAATATATTATCAGAAAAGGAACACCCTTAGCATAAGCTGTACAAATGATATGTAATTCACAGGTAACAATTTCATAGAACGATTACATAGCTATTCAAACAAATAAGGGTACTTGTTCTTGATTTCTTCCTCGGCCTCCCATGTGGCTTTTTCAACTTGCTGGTTTCGCCGTAACACTTTCACGGAGGCAATTTCTTTATTTCTCAACTTTCGGACTTGCTGATCAATAATAGAAACTGGAATCTCTTCATAAGTTAATTCCTCATTAACCTCAATAGTCTCTACCGGAACAATGAGTGTCGGGTCTCCAACAACTTTCTTTAACATAGACACATAAAATACCGGGTGCACTAACGACATCTTAGGTGGTAGATCCAGCTCGTACGCCACCTCACCAATCCTCTGAATGATTTTGTACGATCCGACATACCTCGGACTCAGTTTCCCTTTCATACCAAATCGCATTACATCTTTCATGGGGGAAACCTTCAAGAATACCCAATCATCTTCTTTGAACTCTAAATCCCTACGACGAACATCTGAATAGGACTTCTGATGACTCTGAGCAGTCTTCAACTGCTCCATAATGATTTTAACTTTTTCCGTAGCATGATTCACAAGGTCTGGCCCTATCAAATCTGCTTTCCCAATTTCGAACCACCCAATGGGAGATCTACATCTCCTACCATATAAAGCCTCGAACGGTGCCATCTGAATGCTAGTATGATAGCTGTTGTTATATGCAAATTCTATGAATGGTAAATGATCATCCCAACTACCTTTGAAGTCTATAACACAAGCGCGCAACATATCCTCAAGCGTCTGAATAGTTCGTTCTGCCTGCCCGTCAGTCTGCGGGTGAAAGGTTGTACTAAGATTCACCTGAGTACCCAAACCTTGCTGAAATATCTTCCAAAAATTAGCAGTGAATTGTGCTCCCCAATCAGAAATGATGGAAACTGGGGTGCCATGCAACCTGACTATTTCTTTGATATACAACTGAGCATACTGTTCCGCTGTGTTGGAAGACTTAACCGGCAAAAAGTATGCTGACTTCGTGAGTCGATCCACAATCACCCAAATTTAGTCAAACTTACGAGGAGTACGAGGTAATCCTATCATGAAGTCCATATTAATCATTTCCCATTTCCACATTGAAATTTCTATGTTTTGTGCCAAATTACCGGCCCTTTGGTGTTTGACCTTCACTTGCTGACAATTTGGACTTCTTGCCACAAAGTTCGCTACTTTCCTCTTCATATCATTCCACCAGCAGACTTCCTTAAGATCATGATACATTTTTGTAGAACCTGGGTGCATGAAATACCTAGATGTGTGAGCTTCAGTAATAATTCTTTCACGAAGACCATCCACGTTTGGAACACATAGTCGCCCTCGGTACTTTAGTGTACCATCATACATGCCAAGAGAAAAGCTATAGTTTTATGTTTTTGAATCCCCTCCTTCAATTGCACCAAAAATGGATCGTTGTATTGCTTTTCTTTGACTTCCACAACAGGCGATGATTCGGTCCTATTTTGCACAATTACCCCCTTCACTAGAATCCGTAAGACGAACTCCCAAACTAGTCAATCAGTGATCTTCCTTGGCCAATGGAATTTGACATGCCTACAAGTGAGCCAAACTACCCATAGATTTCCAGCTAAGAGCATCTGCCACAACATTGGCTTCCCCGGATGATATAGAATATTGATGTCGTAATCCTTACGTAACTCAAGCCATCTTCTCTACCTTAGATTCAATTTCTTGTATTTGCAAATATATTGAAAGATCTTTTGGTCCGTGAATATGTCCAACTGGACCCCATACAATTAATGATGCCAAATCTTTAATGTAAACATCACAGCCGCAAGTCCTAAGTCATGTGTTGGATTGTTTTTCTCATGATTCTTGAGTTGCCTAGAGGCATAAATGATCATCTTATCTTTCCATATTCCATCATTAGGGGAACATCTTTATCCGATTTCTCTTTCATATGACCTCCTAGGAATTGAGTTCTACAAAACTTTCCTTGATACGGTTACAATATTATTAGTACTTGTAACTTATTTTCCCAAATTTCTCAACAAAAGACATTACTAGGTCAGTTTTCTTATGGGACCATCAGTTTCAAATGAATAACATCTATTAGCATGCGCGCACACCCTGATAACATCAACCTGCATGGCATTGCCTCAATATGTGAAGTAACATCGTGCTCAGATATTTCTTAGCCACCCTTTTTCCTCATTATAAGTTTTATAGGATTTTAAGAAACCACTCTACTTCCCTTATGAATATTCTCATGATTCCTATTTACTTCTAAACACTTTCCAAAACACATATCGACACATCAACCTGCATGGCATTGCCTCAATATATATATATATATATTTAGCTTGAACAGGGCCTTTTCTGAAACTTGAGATCCTCCTACATTCTTCAACGATGACTCCTTCTTTTTGTTTCCTTATAAGTGTAGGACTTAGTCCACCTGATTCCATCCTCGGTGAGTAACTCACCTTATTCCCAGTATTATAGTCACCAATATTATTTCCTGGTATTGCAGCCTAAGAGCTATCATGTTAAACATGTTTGGTTCGTAACAAGTTTTCATCCTCTCTCAATCTGTTTCAAACATTTCCCCTTTGGTCTTGACAATATGTTGGTACTATACTTCCTTCGTGACTGGAGCATTCACTCCCACCCCATTTTCCCCTTAATTCATAGTTGACAACCTCATTGTGCCACACACTTGTCTGCCTTCCATGAACTCGTAGTATCATTGTGCTTGGTTTGTTGAGTTTATCACACCACCACTTCATCATCAGTAGTCTCACTTACCAATGTAATATTTAGACGTGAACTCCCTCTAAATATTTTAGTCGATATTCAGTGTCACTCAGGTCAGCTGCATTATAGTTGATCCTTTATATTTTCTATTGACACTTGGGTTATAGGCGAGTCCACTTTCTGATACGAACTATTTTGCGATAACCATGGCCATCTCAATTTATAGATTTTCTTCCAATTCTTCTCGCCTCTTGACACTTCTGGGGATATCCATGGGAAAGTGTATTCATCCGTGTATCACTTAACACTTCTTTGCTTGTAAGACTCTTAAGAGACTCTCCATCAAGTGTCGATCACTCTTGGGTTATTATAACATCACATTTATCCCCCCCCCCCACTCGTTCTCTCTTTCTTAAAGCCTTGGAATTTTAGCTAAATGGCATATCCGTGATAAACTCATTCTAAGAACTCGCAAGCCTTTCACATTTGACATGTAGTACTTCCTTGGGTTCCATTGTCCATGACTTTCTAACAAGTATAAAAACCTTTTTGCAAACCTTACTCTTAGTTTCTAGTATTGTTGACCATGTCATGTCTATTGTCACGTATGAAGAATTTACATTTCTTAACCTTCCACATTATTTTTGTACTAGTGGTTTATCATCTGCATATTCTCTCAGAGAAGCATGTTACCTCTTACCACTTTTATAGACAACACATGTCTTCAACAAAATATCCAAACATCATAGTTACACAACCCAACTCTCGTTTTATTGAACTTAAGTAGCCTCACCATGGCCCTTCCCTCCCCACTCGGGTTGAATGTTTCAGATTCTAACACAACTTTTGAATTTAGCAATTTGAGGAACACAAGTCCCACATCTCTAGTCCTCATGTATATGATTGACTACTAGGGAGGTTTATGTCCCCAGGTATTAACCTCATAAGTTCTCAATATCCTTTTTGGAGTGTAACACAACTTCACACATTCCTGAGATTTTTATAACATTCCTAGTGCTAGGGTCTTCTCATGGTGGGTTCAATTTACTCTCATTCCATAAATTTTTGTCTCCCGTGAGAGACCTACACATTTATCATTACTCTCCAAGCTATGCCTTTCATATATCACGTGCCTATGTAACAAATTTATATCTTAGAATCATACACATGGTTCCCACACTATCCACGTGTACTAGTTAAGCTTAGGTCTCAATTAACACGTCAATGCCTCTTTGGAGGTGGGTAATCACTTCTAGCACTATTCGCATATAAACTATGCTCATGGCACTATATATTTGTCTCATATTGCCATACCATTCATTCAACATGATACATGTGCCATCTATTTAATATTAACGCCTTTACCCATTTGTCCTGTCACATTACAACATTACTTGGAATAAATTAAAAGAACATTTAAACTTACCTTGAACCTCAATTCACGAGTTGGAGGAAGAACAGTTTCACAACCAGTTTCATCGTACGATTCAGCATATCAAAGAAGGGTATTATTCCTAAATGCCCATGTAGCATCCTAATTATAGATGTGGTCGACAACACACCGATAATAAGGACTCTACTAGACACGGCTTAGAGACATCCTAGAAAACTTTAAACCCTTAGGCTCTGATACCAAGTTTGTTACGCCCTAAAACCGAGGAGCGCGACCGGCGTTCAACCGAGTGAACCCGACCGAGCAAACCTGTTAGATTTTATTCTACCCAAACTCATCCATCAATAGAGATAATACATGTTTTCCTTAATTAAATAATAAAGTGGTCATGTTTGCAATAAAGCGAGAGAGTACCCTGGATTTAGGTAAAAAACCTTGGTAATAATAATTCGAAGTAAGTGTTATGGTATAGTATTACCTACCTAGATGCAGTAAAGAAATAATTATAGATAATCGAGGCCATGAAACAAAATATAAAAATAGTCGTAAGTTCTACAAAGTACCAATCGAAGAACTATAATACACCTATTGATGCCCAGATAGACAACTTGTCATAGTTATGTATATGTTCACAAAGTGAGGCTAAAAGCTGGAATAAAAAGGAGAGAAGACTCGCATTGGCATGCATACAAGGACATAGTCGTACATGCTGCATGACAAAAGGTAGCAACAGTTATGAGATTGAAACAATTATGACCACAAGTCATGGTGTGAGGAAGAGGCCTAAAGGGTGGAATGCCCAGGTATTTGGATTTATTCACAAAACAATTGCCTTGATTGAAAGGATAGTATTGAAGTACTAATAAGAGATATAGGTTATTAGACTAAAAAGCGCATCAGTCAACATTCGAAGAAAAATATTTTAAAGGGAGAAATAATATTACACCCCATATTTTCGTACGTAAGAGTACGTCGCAAGTCATTTGAGGTAAGCTTAGAAATGAGAATATCTTTAAAAGTACATAAAGTAAGTTAATCATGTTACCGTGGAAGTTACAAATATTTAAGATCATGAATAACAAGTACCAAGATGGTTGGAAGGCTTAGAAGCTAAACAAATTGAAGAAAATAATTTTTGTTGAAAGTCGACAAGTTGGGAATGTTATAATGCGTACTTTTAGGATAATACTAGGGTTCTTAACATGATCAAAATTTAATGTTATGAGGTATTTAAATCGTATGATAGTCGTGTGTTAAGTTTTAAATTCAAGGGAGTTCTGAAACAAAAGTCGACAAAAGACGTCACAAGTTATGTTCATAAATATACATGGAATTACGGGAAGATCCACATACATAATTGAAGATAGACAAGTCTAGTTTCTAACTCATTAAACTGTTCATCGATACGATGTCAGAGTAGAGAGATATTCGGAATATCGCAAGACAACAAAGATTGGTAAGTGACAAGTAGGTGTGTCACCTACTTGTTTAAATGAAGGGACCAAATAAATCCCCAAAAAGGGGCGGCCAAGGGGCCTTTTAAGGGCTGGATTAATTAATTTACTTAACTCATATATCAGACTAAGAACTTTAGATTGAAACCCTGCAACTCCTCCCCTCAAAATCCCACACAAACCCTAGGTGATTTAGGGTGATACGAAGTGATTCTAGTGCCGAACAACTCGGACAACTTGCTAATTTCCCTTTCTCCTTCTTGTAGCTGCATTAGGGGACTGGTTTTTGATGAAGAGGGACTAGGTTTCGTGGGTTTTACTAAGTCCAAGGCATGTTTTTGCTTCTATTTAATAGTCATTCAAAAGAGTAGTATCTTGTTTGTTGTGGCGTCACTATTGGCTGGTTGCAAACTTAATTTTAAGTTGAATTCATGGATTTTTTATATGAGATGCTTATTTATGTACTGTTAGTTGTGTTTCTCGACTTGAAAGAAAATACAAGTTGGTAACGTGTTTTAGTAATCTGAAAAATAAGTTTTGAGTTGCTGAACTTATGGGACTGTTATGGGATCGTTTTAAAGTTGTATTGTGGCTGAAGATTAGTAGGGATAATTGAATATGTGGTGGTTAATATTATTGATAAATTCTGGAAGGAAGAAGGGGTATAAAACTATAGTTGTTTAATCACAAATCGAGCTTTCCGCTCGTTGGGATTGTTACACTATTTTGAAAGTCTTATTATAAGTATTGTTGATGTTGCTCTGGCTATTGTTAGATGTTGCAACTAGTGGGAATTCATATAAACAGGGGAGGTGTTGTCTATTTTATCGTAGAATAAAGTGTGTTGTTCAAATGCGATAAGTTATGGCATTCATATTGTGACGGTAGTATTATTCATTGCTTGTAGACTAAGGAGCTGCAGGTTAAGTTAGCTTGAGGATTGGACTGGATATTATGAGGTATGTAAGGTCTTGTTTTCTTTTATTTGGCATGATTCCATAAGTTACGTTTCCCTTATAAGGAATTCAAGGGGGCGAGTCTTTGTATATGTACTATTCCGACAATTAAGGTGCGTTCACGAGTCTAGAAATAGTCATATGAATATTGAAATGGATTGTGTTAGTAGCCATCTCATGTATTCTTAAGGAGTAGATAGATCCTTCTGAAAGGTCCTTGTCTTCTATATGTAACAAGACGTCAAGACGTGAACAAAAAATTACGCACGAATGGTCTAACAAATCAGAAGCAATATATTATCCGTATATTGAGGGATAGTTATACACGAATAGTTCAACAATGTAGCATAATATATAGTTTACTGAATGATAAGAAATATTAGACCTAAGGAATGCCAGGACTTCCAATACTTACATGTTGGTGTTCACAAAATGGATAAAGATCGACGAAGATAGTTACGTTGTTCACAAGTTAAGAAAGGTTGAAACACGAATAGTTCAACAAGGTAGCATAATGTATAGTTTACCAAATGTTAAGAATAATTCGACCTAAGGAATGCCACGACTTCAAGTACTTAACGTCTGTGTTCACAAAACTGATAAAGATCCACAAAGATAGTTATGTTGCTCAAAATTTAAGAAAGGTTGATTATATATAAGGGTGATTTTAAGAGCCGATATACGATATCTATGGAGTTTCAAACTAAAAGTAAAATATGACATGTTTAGCAATAAGAATGTAGTTGATAGAGTGTAACTCCCGCAACTCTTGTTAGGTATTGATGAATGGATATATATATGTATAATGAGTATCCTCACAAGCTAAGTGTATTACATAGCTATAAGTAGACAGAATCATGTAATCCCCAAAAATGAGTCGTGATATGAAATAAGGATAAAAATGTGATTCCAAAACAATTACAACATTCTTTACGGCTAAATAATACAAAATACGAAGGATGACGTAACAAGCGGCTAAGGAATAAGGATTGGTTACTTTAATGAGTTACTCACGAACTTATATGTTTATGAATACAAGTTTATCTATTGATGATTGAATGATGTCTGCATGATTGATATGAAATGAGTATGTATAAGACTTGATCCCTATGGACGGTATATCAACGCGTAGGTGTACAGTGAAGCCCTACGGACGGTATATGAATGTGTAGGTGTATAATGAAGGTTGGTTACAGAGAATCTCAGTTGCACGCATAGCCAAACCTCAGTATTATGAGTTGTACGGACGGTCTACTATGTTACGCGTACGAGCCACTGGTTATTCATGTTTATGAGTGAGCCTTACGGATGGTCGCTTATGAAATGCGTAAGTGCCACTTTTATGTTTTAGTGTAGCCATATAGACGTTTGATCTATCTGAGGTAAGTATTCAGATATAAGGTATGATTGCTAGAAGAATGTTATAGATGAATTTCCATAATATGATGGTTTCCAGTACAAATAGCATATGGGAACAAGTTCAGATATATCATGATACGAATTAGATGTATATACGACATTAGATGTTCTCGGCTAACGGAGCCTTCCCTTTCCAGTCTACTTCCTTTGTAATGTAAGTTGGAAATTCAATACATAGATATGTTACGAGTTAGAATAAGGTACGTTTGATTCTCGAATCTTATTGGCCCTCCAGATTTCTTTCAGTATATCATATGTACATGTCAGTTCAGTTTCAATTATGTTATTCATATGTTATCTGCCTTACACACTTAGTACATTTCTTTGAACTAATGTCTCATTGTCGGGGCACTCCATTCATGCCTGAATGTTAAGGTATCAAGTTTGGTAGGCTCTTATCATAGACAGAGTTGATATCCAGCTGAGGATTGGCAAAGCTCCATTTCATCTGAAGTACAACTGAGTCTAGATATTATCAGACTCTCTTATGTATATATACTTTTGGGTAGGTTGGAGCCTTGTCCCGACCATATTTTGATGTCAAATACTCTTAGAGGCTTTGTAGACACAGGTTAATTATGTACAGTATGTCTGATGCCTTGACTGCCCGTGTGTATTCATGTTTTGAGTATGATGGTTCGCTGATATATCGTTTTCCCACTTATAGTTATACATTATGAGTTGTGTCCATGTTTGCCTTTGATAGTTACAGGAAGAATAAGTCCAACCAAGTCAGTCTACGTATGTTCTATTTTTCATCAAACAATCATGAGTTACATAGTGGTTCTCTCGGGCCAGTACGGCACTGGGTGCCAGCCACGCCTCCCTAGGTTGCGGCGTGACACCTGACATCGCCAACTTCACAGTCTTGGCATGACAATCCAAAATAGCGTGACATGGTGACAACCAATCCATGCCTAAATAACGTCAAAATCAGCCATGCTAAGCAGTAAAATATCAACTCTCGTCTATAATCCTCCAATAGTCACCACACAAAACCGATACACTGTTCACAATAATAGAATCACCCATTGGTGTAGATACATGAATAAGCATAACTAAATAATAATGGGGCATATCAAAATAATGAGCAAAGTATGATGACACATATGAATAAGTGGAACCAAGATCAAATAATACCGAAGCATCCCTGTGGCACACTGAAACAATACTTGTGATCATGGAATCATAGGAAACTGCCTCTAGCCTGGCTGGAAATTCGTAGCAACGGGACTGACCAACACCTGATCAACCTCCTCCTATAGGGAGGCCTTTAGCTGACTGAGCCCCACCCCGAGTTGGCAGTGCGGGTGGTGTAGCTGCTGGTGCTGAACTCATAGGATGAGAGTTTTGATGTGGAACCCTACTCAATAGTCTGGGGCAATCTCTCCTAAGATGACTCAAGTCCCCACACTCAAAACAACCTCTCCTCTAATGGAGCTCCTGACCTTGATAATTGGAATAACTACTCGAGGAACCCTGTGCAGATGAGGCATAGTAAGAAATATATACCAATAATGCACAAAATGATGGCTAAGTTGGCGGTGCACTATAGGAATAGTGGCTAACTAAAGAATCACGAGGAACATTGTGAGCTGCTTGAACGGGTCTAGAAGAACAACCTCTGCTGTAATAGAACTGGCTACATGATGAGGCACTACTGAAACCAATTAAACTATGAGGCCACTTGACCTCCCGCTCCTTCCTATGAACCAGCTCTAAGCGTTTAGCAATCTCGACCACCTGGTCAATCGTAGCATCTGTTGCAACCTCTCGAGCCATACTGAAATGTAAACCATAGTTGAGGCCATCAATGAACCTCCTAATCTTCTACCTCTCAATGGCAACCAACCATACTACATGACGAGCCAAATCTGCAAACCTCATCTCATACTGAGTCATTGTCATACTCTCCTGATGTAGGTGCTCAAACTGCTTATGCAATGCCTCTCTATAAGTCGGTGGGACAAACTTCTCTAAGAAGAGAACTAAGAACTCATGCCATGGAAGTAGAGCTGCATCGGCTGGCCTACTCAACTGAAAAGATTGCCACCATTGGTAAGCTGCCCCTGTTAGCTGAAAGGTAGTAAATGCAACCCCACTTATGTCAAAATGACCTGCTGTGTGAAGAATCAGCTGACACCTATCTAGAAAATCCTAAGCATCCCCTGACTCCGAGCCTATTCTCTAGAGGCTTGAGCCTCCCATACCGCTCTAACCTCTTCTACTCCTCATCAATCATCTGTGGTCCAACCCCGGCCCAAATAATAACTACCTGCATAACTTGCAATACACCCGGTGTCTGGAGTCCCTAAGATAACTACTTTAGAGTACGTGCGGCAGTAGTCTAGGCACCTCCACCGACCTGTGAAGTGGCTGGTGTAGCTGGAACCAAAACCGTCTGAGTCAGGCTCGTGGAAATAGTCAAAATATAGGCTAAGGCCTCCTGAAGGATAGGTATTACAATGGGCAGTACTGGTGCCTGAGCTGGCCCCGCCGACTCAACAACATTTGGTACCTGCTCCTCAGCTGGAGTGACTGGTGGCTCCACAGGTGATGCTCTAGCTGTAGCATGAGCCATACCTCAGCCTCTACCTCGACCCCAACCTCTCGTGGCCCTAACTGGTGGTACTGGTGTTCGTCCGCCTGATCCGGTCGCACATATCCTCACCAACTATGAGAGAATAGAATAATCAAGTTCCAAACTTCAGAAATAACAAAATCGTACAACAAGAAAGCAAGAAAGTGAAGTTTCCGAACAGTTCGGTAGCCTCTCGAAGATAAGTACTGACGTCTGCGTACCGATCCGCAAGACTCAACTAAACATGCTCATGAATTGTAATACATATGAACCTAGGGCTCTAGTACCAACTTTCACGACCCAAATCCCAAACCGTTGTGATGGCGCATAATGGCTAGGCAAACCGAACATAACAATAAAGAACCAAAAATACCGGAATCTATAGAAATATCATAAGTCTAAAATATCAATGTAATAAAATACCGCTAATACATGATAAATCCCCCAAAAACTGAGAAATACAAAGTCATGAGCTCTAATACGGAAATACAAGTCCGAAATGATTAAACAGAATACTGTCTGAAATAAGGACAACAGTACATAAGAAAAGAGACGTCGGGACTGTGGTCTGGAATAGAACAACAATATGATCAAGTATAAGGCACAAAAGGAACTATTTGTGTGTGTGTGTACAATTACTCAAATACTCTATTCAGAAAACAATATGGCATATAAGGGTGATATGCAAATGAATCAGGTAAATAACCACGGAAATTGCAAGTAAAGATGAAATGCACCTCCAAACAAATATTGGCCAGATTTTCCTCAACCTTTCTATATCCATACCAAACCACTGATCAGTTTTTCTCAATATCCATATGTACACCATCAAGATAGAAACATGAGACGGTGACCCTAGGGGGAAGGATCCATATACACACGCTGCACAGATAACTCACGTGCTAATAATATCAACCCCATAGACAACTCACATGCTGCATGGATAACTCACGTGCCAATAATATCAATATCTAGATCCGCACAAACAACTCATGTGCCGACAATCAAAATTCGCCCGGCGTGGTCACATGCTATCAGTCCAGATCATAACTCACAAAAAGCAAAAATATGAGGATACATGTACGTGATCAATGATTATCAAATTTCATACTCCTGGACTGGTATAACTAACATGATATAGTGTAGGCATGTGCAATATGTGCCATCACAGCTAAAACAGACAATTTCATCATATAATAGTAGTTTATCAGGTTCAATCGGGAAAATAACCTCAACGAAGTCTCATAATAATTTATCAAGGCATTTCATAGCCTAAGCACTACCCCAAGCATGTAAATAGTATCCCCAGTGCACGCATATGGGCCCAACCCCACACATATGCACCATCCATAGACGTAGCTATCACAAATAATTCAGGCAACTACTCATCAACCAAGTTTAGATTAGATAGTTACATCAAGCAAGCCAAATCACTCTTATAACAAGCCATTCCCGTGCGTATGAATCTCCAGACGACTCGAATCTAAACAAAATAACTTAATACAATCAATAATTGCTATAGGAAATAATTCCAAGTGATAAAGCTAAAGTCTTGAATCAAATATGCAAAGTCAACCCAAAAGGTCAACTCCGGGCCCATACCTTCGAACCCGAAAAAGATTTGTAAATTCCGAACACCCATTTAATTACGAATCAAACCATACTAATTCATCCAATTCTATCAACAAATCTCACTCTCTAATACCATGGTCTAAAATCCCCAAACTTCACTTCAAATTCACATAATCTAGGTGTAATAATCAATGGGTAATCAATATTTAAAAATAAAAGTGATTAAACGTCACTTATCTCCTCAATTATAGCAAAATACCTCTCAAAAATCACCCGTAGCCAAGTTCCAAATCTCCCAAAATGAGAAAAACAATTAAACCCTTCGAAATATAACACTGACAAAGATTTCGCACATGCGATCCAGCGGTAAAATATTTGCATATGCGCATTCCACTTAAGTTCCGCCCCATCAATTCTGCTGCCCAAAACCCGCTTTTGCGGGTTCGCACATGCAAAACATTTGCGCACCTGCGCCTAGTTGTCCGCATCTGCGGTAAAACCTTTGCACCTGCGACTATTCACCAGCCTCAGCCAAATACTCACCTACGATCAATGGCCGCTTTTGCAACGTCGCACCTGTTGGAATTCCCTCGCAGGTGCGATTGCACCAGAAGTTTCCACCTTCAGCAATTCTCCCCAAGTCTAAATGACCCGTTAACCATGCGAAACACCCCTGGGACCCCATCCAAATATACCAACGAGTCCTAAAATACAATACGAACTCGCTCGAAGCTTCAAATCACATCAAACAACACCAAAACAACGAATTTCACATCGATTCAACCTAATGAACTAGTGAACTTCAAACATCTAAAGCTAGTGCCGAATCATATCAAAACAATTCCGAATGAGATCAAATTGTGCGCACAAGTCATAAGTGACACAATGGACATACTACAACTCCCAGAACTGAAATCCAAACCTGATATCAATACAGTTAACTCTCGGTCAAACCTCTCAACCTTTCGAACCTTCAACTTTTCAACCTTCGCCACAAAGCCCCAAACCAACCTACGGATCTCCAAATAAATATCGGATCATACGCCTAAGTCCAAAATCACTATACAAAGCTATCAGAACCATCAAAATTTTATTTCAGAGTCGTCTACACAAAATTCAAAATCCGGTCAACTCTTCCAACTTAAGCTTCCAACCTTGGGACTAAGTATCCCAATTCACTCTGAAATATCCCCAGAACCAAACCACCACCCCGGCAAGTCACATAACCATAAATGAATATAGAAGAAGCAGTATATAGGTAAATGGGACTATAATACACAAAGAAACTAGAAGGGTCGTTACAACAAGATTTTATCATGTTTTTGGGGGGTCACAAACGTATCATTCGAACCAAAAGGTTGGCATGGAAATTTCTATTTGAAGGATGTTATAAGTGCAAAATAGAAAGTGCTTCAAGGGGAATCCTGGTCCTAGTTCTATTAGCTTTTGTGTGAGGGATAGTCATGAGGATTTGGTGCATGCAAAGGCTATAAAACTAGAGAAAACTATAAATTTGAGCAAAAGCAATGGCTAAATGGGGTGGGGAACGAGATACACCCTTTGATCATAGAGGCTGATTCTTACTTATGAAAAAGGAAGTTGATGGAGATTGGGATCCACCATGGTGCATTGTGACTGAAGTTGAGAAGACATGGAGGATGAAGGATAACTTCAATATGTTCTTTGGGCATTTACTAAAGGAGGGAACCTCATTGGCTGGTTATTTAACTAATCTAGCTTTTAATTTTTGGGTATTGAGGCTACATTTCACTCGTTCTCTGAATTTCTTAGTGCAGGAAGGAGACTCTTAATTCTGGACAAAGTACATACACTTATTGTCAGGGTTAGGGTGGCAATAAGAAGAGCTCCTGCTTGATGACTTTCCAACATATACTGCTCCCTAACTTTGCCTATTATTTCACTTTTTTTATTTTATATGTACTGGTAAGCTCTTTAATAGTGGTATTAGTGTTGTTACATGCTCAACCTGTTAAGGGTTTGTTAGTATATGTAAATATTATACAAAGCATGTGTTTCATATTTAGTACTCACATGAGGTTATAGTTGGCATATGATCTCTATTCACATGAACTGATGACACTATATCGAGTGACTAGGCGTTATTCTGATCTTACTAGTAGTGACCTCAGGTTTGGTCATATACATTTGCTAAAGATTTATGCAGGCAGCAATGGAGGCAAATCTAGATGGACTTTTATCTAATTTTTGTTGTTGCTGGTATCTATCCTCATTCCACAAGATGCTAGTCCTCTGATTGTGGATTCAAGGACTGATAGTTCATCTTTTTCTTCTGCATATGTTCTGTAATTTGCTCACAATTGGAAGTCAGAATAGTTTGCATTCATTGAAGGCTACACATGGTTGGTTTGGTTCTTGGACATTACAACTTCCTTGAGTGATATTCGGACTGGTTTGAAGACTTTTGGAGGTGCGTGTAGATGGTTTTAGCCGAAGGAATTTGGATGCAGTTTCTTCATCATCGTTGTGAAGCATACTACCACTTTTAATAGCTACTTAGTTTACTGTACGCCTATGTTAGGGTTTCATTTGGTTATATTTGCAAAATAAAGATCTCTCCATGATGTAAAGACCTAGTATTTACTGTTTTTATTTTGAATATAATATCAACTAGGTACATTGCTTAGTGGTTTATTTGCTAAAAAGGAAGGGTATAGGCCTTGTTTCTTTGTATTATAATGGTAATCGAGTTAAGTAAGGAGTTCAAAAGCTTATAGATTTGAGTATCGAATGTATTTTGGTTCCACGAGGTTGTATCAGATCATGTGTGACTTGTACTAAAGAAGGAACTTGGAGGTAAGGTTATCCGATGTTGTTACTTGATAATATATATATATATATATATATATATATATATATATATATATATATATATATATATATATATTTGCAGTTGAGACTGGTCGTTTAGAGATTACATTAATATGCATGAGTGGAAGTTAGTACGTGTCCGTATGGACTTATGAACGTTTTATTACCAACTTTAAAATAATTTTGGATCAATTTGGGTGACTATTGGTAGGTCATTAAGATTGCGGTTCTATACCGGGTTAGAGTTTTTTATACAACACAAGGTGTCATATGGATACATCATCTGCAAGATTCACAGTTACATGAGTCACTTGTTTCCATCAGATTTGATGAGAGTGGCAATCCATAGTATGATTGTTGCATTATGCAAGCTATTTTTGGGTTCATAGACTTGGTTCAATTGGTTTGCTTAGCCGCTACTTGAGGGGCAGTTTGAGCAAGGTATACAGATGCTTCGAGACTTGTTGAAAACAATACCATAAACTCGGGGAGTCATTGGGTGATAAGTTGCTTTTCAATTGATTATACATATTTGGGCAATTATTAGTCTGATGCATAACCATGTCATTTGAGGTTCACAATAGAATTTCATGTGACTTGTTGGTCGAGTAGTGCGTACTGCATGAGATAAAGTTAGCTGACCTGGAATTAGCACAATCTAGCTTGGATAAGATTGATTTGGGACAAAAAGCTACTAGGTATCTCAGAATAGGGAATAATTCTTATCGAACTGGAGAAATTCATGACTTATTATTTTGGTAAGTGGTTATGAGTTTCTACAAGTTTCTCTTATCATTAGTTGTATTGTGAAGACTTGGAAGAAGGATCAATATAAACCATTTTGCTACTATCGAGTTTTGGCAATAAACACTTATTGTGGACAAGAGGTATTGCTATAGTTATAAGAAATATCGGATATAACATGTGGTTACGGTTGGGTAGTTCATTTATAACTCAATACAAGTTATTCAGATTGAGTTAGTGAATATGTCACGATCCCAAATCCCACTGAAGTCGTGATGGCACCTAACAATGCTTGCTAGGCAAGCCAATATTCAATATACAGAAATAAACTTCAATAACAGTAAGATATTCTTGAAAGCATAATAAGATAAATAACTATAGTCAAATAGCGATACAACTGAAATACCATCCCAGAACCCGGTGTCAATGAGTACATGATCGCTATAGAATAAATAAGTAGAACACTTGAATAACGATACAATATTGTCTGAAGTACATAAACAGTAATAAGAAAAGTAAGAAAAGGGACTCCAAGCCATGCAAATGGAACAACATGGCTTCCTTAAAATCTCCAACAGGTACTAGTACAGCTCTCTAGCAATCAATTCTATCAGCAGCATTTAGATCTACACATAAAGTGCAGAGTGTAGTATGAGTACAACTGCCCCGTGTACTCTATACGTAGCAAGCCTAACCTCAGATTGAAGATAGTGACGAGCATGGCGAAGTCCTCTACTCACATTCAATAGCCAACAATAACAGTAACAATATAAATATTTTAGAAAAAGGACAAGCAGCTCAAGAATAGTAAGTTCAACTTGATCACATTAACATGAAGATATGTATACTTTCCAAAATATCAGTTAGGACATCTATTTCAAGATATAAAGTATCAATTAATATGAGGAAGATACGACTCTATGCTTGCATGCCAGGTATCAATGCAAAAATTAATGACTTCATAGTTAAATCATCAAATAAGCACAATCTCAACATTGTACAGGTGTCTGGCATAACACACGTCACTAAGCACATACCATATGCTTGCACTCATAGGGCCCAAAGTCACATGGTTTATCACTTGAATTCAAGGGGGCAGATCCTAGCCTAATTGCTGATCGGATCAAAAGTCAGCAATCATCATAACTCAGCCCAAATGGCCTGGCGTATGTGTCACATCAATACCAATACTACGCAACCCAATAAGGGGCATGGCGTACGCGTCACCTCAATATCAATATTAACATGGCTCTATGGCCCCAATTCAGTCATTAATCCACTCAACTCACAGTATGCCATCATCTCATAGTATGAGAAACTAATATACCGCATAAATTGTACAAATGTGCCACAAATCCACTCAAACCCTGTCACACACATAAGGACACCAACAACATGTGAGATACATGTAAGAACTATACATAGATGGTGATATAGCACGAAAATATAATATTATGACTGAAAAGTATGACTACAATCAAGGAAAATAGCTCAACATAGCAAAATAGTCATATCATATCTCAAACATATAACCACACAGCCTAGAGATGTTTTTTTAGCATGAATAATATCTCAAGTAGTCATAAAAGTAGGGAAAACACGGTAACACGAAGGCATGTTAGCAAAACAATGCACGTAACAACTTAAAGTCTACCCGGAGCATGAATAACCATGGTGTACGCATATACGCTCCTCACCTCGTACGTACGTCAGCCACAACACATAGCAAGCATCATAGTCTACAGGGAAAAATACCCTCAAGCCAAACCTAGGAAAGATACTCACCTCAAACGAGCCAATTTAATACCCTGAAAAGCTCTTGCCCCTCGAATCAGCCTCCGAACGGGTCAAATCTAGCCAAAAGTAACTCAATAATGTCTAATAATGATATAAGAATCGATTTCAAACAATAAAGTTTCTATCAAATTGCACAAATCCAACCTATACACGTACTCAAAAATTCTTGAAAAACCCAAATCTTTCTCTCTTAGATTTCATCAACCAAAATCCAAAGTCAATGATAGCATCACAAATAACATCAAGTCCAAAATAAGGACACTTACCCCAATTATAATGGGTGAAAATAGCCTTAAAATTGTCCCAATCCGAGCTCCAAATCTCAAAATCATATTTAAAGCCAAACCCTTGATTAAAAATGTTCTGCTCAGCGATAATTACTTATGAGACCCAAAATGTTGCTTCTGCGACACTACATCTGCGGAAAATACCTCGCAGATGCGAAAACAACTTAAAGCACTAACCTGCATCTTCTACGGCAAAAATCTTACTTTCGCAAACTAAATAGCACAACCACTCAATTGCTTTTGCGCATAGACCTCTGTATTTGCGGCCTTCCCATCCCATCCAAACTCGCTTATGTGACCTCATATCCACTTCTGCAAACTTGCACCTATGGACCAAACCTCGCAGGTGTGAAACACCTGATCGGAGGTCGTTTTTGTAAAAGTCAAACCTTGGTTAACTCTTATAACTTAAGCTTCCAATCATGGAATTAAGTGTTCCAATTCATCACAAACATTTGCAAACCAAACTAACCATCCCTGCAAGTCACTAAACAACAAACAAGCATTTGGGAAGTACAAATAGGGAAACGGGTGCTCAAATACACATAACTACTTGCCAGGTCGTTACATTCTCCCGCCCTCACATTTGACAGTCAGGTGGAGGGCTTTGTTGTGGGCAGCTCCCTCTGGGGGCAAATCATCGCGGCTGAAGGAAATCTTATTGACCTCAAAACATTTTCCAACCATCTTTTCCAATTGTTCGACATAAGTATCAACTGGTACATGCACTTCATTTAATGTTTTTAGGAGCACTTTTTGATGTTCATCCAAACTTAGTAACAGAGATAAGAGTGAGACGTGAGAAAGAGTCTTCCGGAGTTGGTCAACTATTGAGTACTCTGAAGTTTTCATCTTTCTGAAGAACTATTCCACTTTCTCATTGCTTACAGGCTTCTTGGTTGGTACCTGTTTATCCATGTTCTATTTGGACTTCTTTAGCTCTTCTCAGGTATGGTACCTCCCAGACTGATTCATCTTATTCACTTCCCCCCATAACTTCTTTCTCTTTGTATGTAACCACGGTTCTGTTGTAGTTCCAGGGGACTGTGGAAGGATCTTTCATAGGACTTTCTGGTACGGTACTAATAACCACAGGCTCAGTTATCCTTGGTGAAATTACTGGCCCCCGTGCCACGTATGTCCCCTTAGGTATATATAGTCTTGGCACATTCAATGTATCTTTCCTTTCATCGAACTTCTTGGGAGTGCTAAGGATAAGCTATTCTTTTCTCGGGGACTTAGGAACATAAAGAAACACATTTTCGGCAGGTGCTGGCCCGATTTTTACTTTCAACGGCCTGGGGAACCGGAGCTACTTTCTTTTCGGTTTTGGCCGGTTTTGCCGCCACTTTAGGTCTTGCCTCTAAATTGGCGATGGTAACAATGGCCTTCAATGCCAGGACAAAATCTTTGTCATCACAAATCTTACCAATGACCGGACCATTATTATGAGTAGGTAATGTATTATTGGTCACATTAGGGACCTCCTCGGCACAATTCTTTTTGCTTTTATCAGGCCTTCGACCACTCTTTTGAGGGCCCAACAATCTTCTATGTCATGGCCTTACTTTCCTGAATTGTATGCACACATGGAACCGGCCCTGTATGATGGATACTTGGGATTTTGCCGATTGGGAGCCATGGGTTACAATAGACCCAGTTCTATTAACTTCTGAAGCAAATTGGAGTAAGATTCACAAATGAGGGTGAAATTGTTTTGTCTGGGAGGCTCTCTATGGTGAGGATCCTGTTGGTGTGTATTTTTGTGGTAGGTGAGGATTATATGGAGCTTGGTAAGGATGGTTATTTCTGGGAGGTGGAGCTCGGGTTTGGTTGTAGTGTTGCTGGGTCGTGTGTAGGGTTGGACATACATCACTACATAGTGAGGCGGTGCCACGACATAAGCTGCACCTTGATGTGGGTAATAGTGTTGGGGGGTTCTTGGTGGCATATAAGAATGGTCAAATGATCGGCGATACTCCCTTGAACTCGAAGCCATCATGGCTCCCCCCTCTCTCTTTTTGCGACTAGCCAAACCCCCTGGACCGTTTTTAAATCATTCTATACCATCTCCCCAATCTTCATAGCCTCAGCAAATGGCTTTCCCATAGCAAACATCATTTTCTGGAAGTAATCCACATCTTGGGCCTGTAGGAATACTGTAACCATTTCTGTTTCGTCCAACGGGGGTTTTACCTTGGCGGCCTGCTCGCGCCATTTGACAACATACTCACAAAAATATTCTGCAGTTTTCTTTTTCAAATTGGACAAGGAGTTTCTATCGGGAGCGATGTCCACATTATACTGGAATTCTCGGACAAAAGCTCGGGCTAAATCGTCCCATACATGCCAATGTGTGATTTCTTGATCCATGTACCACTCGGAGGTGATTCCTGTTAAGCTTTCTTCGAAGTAGGCCATCAGATGATCTTAGTTTCCACCAGCCCTTCTCAGTTGATTGTAATATCTCTCTAAGTGGGCGATTGGGTCTCCGTTCCCATCATACTTTCCGAACTTTGGCATTTTGAAACCAGCAGGTAAATGAACATTGGGAAACATGCACAAATCCGAATAGGAGACACTGTTTTGGCCACTCAAGCCTTGTATATTTTTCAAGCTCTGTTCCAAGCTTTTCATCTTCCGAGACATTTCTTCCTGCTCAGGATGTTTAACTGTTCTTTTTGGCTCAATCGGAAACCCATGTTGTGGCTATTGGGCGTCTAAGTTCGGAGTGACATGAGTCATATCAAGTTGAAATTACGGACCTTGGATGGTGAATGTTGGGGGTTCAAATCATGGACTAGGAACAATTGGTTATGCCATGGTGAAGACCGGTGGTGCGGAGAACAATGTTGAAGGTGCCCAGAAAATGGTGCCTGGGGGCGAACCACATAGGGCATACCGGTAAAGTTAGATGATATTGTGGGGTACCCTCACGGGATAAATGAGTTGGTCATAGGGATGTTGGTGGTTCCACTCGTCCTTGTGATCAGCTCGGGGAATCCAGGAATTGCACTTGGCGGTTCCCTACCATTAGACTAGGCATCTCAGTTTTATAGAATGAGAAGACAGAGGATCTTATTTTCTTCGACAATTGCCGATTCAGGTTGTGAAATAGCAAGTTTAGGGCTATCCTCATGATTAATAATGCGGAGGTTGCTTTCTAAGGCCATTGGAACCTTTCCTTTGGATCTTGTAAAATAGGGGTGAGAAGCCAGATTACCGACAAAACCAACCGCCCGAACAGAACCTGGCTTATTTGCACACACAACAACCTTCTCAGTTTTGAGACATTTAACATATAGGAAATCGCACATTGGGGATGCAATGCACCTGAACAGTTAAACGCTTCTAAAATATTTTTGAAACAACTGTTTTATCCCGGCTTTCATTTTCTCTTTTCCACACTGTAATTTTTTCCTTTCATTTCCACTCTCTTTTTCTCTTTTGTTTTGTCATTCCTGGTTTTCTCTTGTTGTCGTCACTCCTGGTTTTCTCTTTTGTTTTTATCACACTTTTCTTCATTTTCCTTTACTTATTGTCTCTAAATTTTCTCTCTTTTTATTGATTTTCACTCATATTAATTATGGCTATAATTGCATCCGATGGAATTGCCTACGTATCATGACACCGCACGAATCATACCATTACGTAGTTCAAGGGTATAAATGCAAAATGAAAGCAAAGAAATTGTTTTGGGGTTTTCAATATTTTATTAAGAAAATCTATTTGGTTTTTTTTTATTACAAAGACACGAAGACATTGATAACTGACTTAAAAGGGGAAAATATACAGACTTGAAGCAAAACAACAACAGACTCGAGATGGACGAAAGGACAAACAAACTTGATGCGAGAAAAAGTAAAAGACAGACTCGAAGACTCAACAATAATGAACACATATGAGACTCAAATGTTATTTCGGGGGCCCACGGGACATCAGTCGGTCTCGGCGCAGGCCTGATTGCAAGATCTTCTCAAAGGAACTTTAGGTCAGCCATGACCTGGCGAGAAAAATACAACACTGAATCAAAGAACATAGCTCGAGTCATATTCTCACACTCGTTGCATTTCATCGCAGTGTAGTCAGTTATTTCTTTGATTCTGAGTTTAGTGGCACCCTGGTCCTGCTATAATCATCCAATTTGTTGTTCCCGGCCTTCCACTACCCGCATGGCCCTGTTGTTTCGATCTTGCAACCCCAGGACACTCTCTTCCAATTTTTTGATCAATGAATGACAGTGTTCTCTTTCCTTCTTGAAGTCTTTGACCTGCTGATCCATTTCATTTTGAGAGTGGCTAACTCTTTCCTTAGAATTGAGACTTCTCTTTCGTAACTTTGCTTTGCCTTGCGAGCTAACCTTGTCTGTTCTTCTACATCTTTCCCCAACTGAAACACCATTGCCCAAGCTTTTGCCAAATATTTCCCGGCCTTTGTGAGGTCGGCCGCATAGTCATGCACTTTTCGCCTCAAGTTGCTCATGAGTTTTTCGTCCCTCTCACTCCTTATCGGCGTCTCGGCAGTTATCTTCATTTCCCGGAGCTGAGCTCGGAGGGCTTCATTTTCCCGGGCCAACCTTTTCTTTTCTCTCTCATCTTGAGTGGCTTGCAACCCACTTTCAAATTTGATTGTTTTGACTTGATGCTCCAGGTTGATGATGGTGGTCTGATATTCCTTCTCTTAGGATAACCAATCCCACTACTCGTGCGCTATATCAACAAATTCCTGGACATGGGGCCTTTTAGCCGGCCTTCCGGATTTATCATTTGTTGTGAATCTCTTTCCATACCAAGTAACATACCCAGGTAAAACCTCGCATTTAGACAAATTATGTACTCCGTTATTTGCCCCCAAATACTGGCACTCACTCAAACTTTTATGGACCACATCTTCAGGAAATTGAGAATTAGAGCGGATTTCAACCACATGAGTACTATAATAATTTTGAGTTGTCTGTCAAATTTGGTGAGAAACGGAGTTGATTCGATGTGATTCGGACGTTCGGTTGTGAAAAATAGATGTTTTAAAGTTTTCTTGAAAATTTTATTTGATTTGGTGTCCAAGTCATAGTTCTAGGTGTTATTTTGGTGATTTGATCACGCAAGCAAGTTCGAATGATGTTTTTGAACTTGTGTACACTTTTTGTTTAGAGCCCCGAGTGCTCGAGTGAGTTTCGGATAGGCTACGGGATGATTTGAACTTAGAAAGTTTGCTGGTTTTCACTTCTGCTGGTTTCTCGTGTTTCCTTCTTTGCGGTCGCAAATATACTCCCGCGATCGCGAAGGGTAAATTGGGCTGGGGAGAGATTGTTGTACGTGAACACGAAACCTTGGTCGCAAACGCGGAGGATTGGGGGGCCTGCTCTACGCGAACATGACCAGTCACACGCGAACGCGTAGCGTTAGATAGATGGGGCAGGGGAGTTGAGGTAACTCTACGTGAACGCGAACGCGAGCCCAGTCTCGCGAACGCGGAGGTGAGCCGGTCATGACCTTCGCGAACGCATGGAGTTACTCACAATCGCGTTAGCCAGTTGGGCCATACTCTTCGCGAACATGTCAGGTTTCACACGAATGCGATGAACACCTGATGCCAGTGACTTAAAACAGTCCCAATTACGGGATTTTGCCATTCTTTCAAATATTTCAAAACTAGAAGACTTAGAGGCAATTTTCCTAAAAGATTTTCTTCCCCAATTTGTTGGTTAGTGATTCTAACATACTTTCTTCGATTTCCCATTACATTTCATGAGTTTTCAACCTAAAATCTAGGATATTCATGGTGGAAATTGGGGGTTTGGGTAGAATTAGAGATTTTTGCATAATTGGAATTTAGACCTCGAGTTGAGGTTGGATTTCGAAATAAATTATATAATCGGGCTCGGGAGTGAGTGGGTTAATGGATTTTGGTCCGAACCTCGGATTTTGACCATGCGGGCCCGGGGTCGATTTTTGATTTTTTGGGGAAAGGTTTGGGGAATCTAAATTTATGCATTGTAATTGATTTCTTTAGAAATATTTGATATTATTGAGTTGTTTGTGGATAGATACGAGTGATTTGGAGGTGGATTCTAGAGGAAAAGTGGTAATTGAGCATTGAGTGGCCTTTGGAGCGAGGTAAGTGTTGTGTCTAACCTTGACTTGAGGAAATAAGATTTGTTTGTCTATTTACTACATGTTTAGATGTTGGGGAACAACGTATATGTGAGGTGACGAGTACTTATGCGTTATAGTTGAGTTAAAGCATTCGGGTGGGGGCTTTGTTTCTTGCAATTATAGCTTCCTTTGTTCGTGTTATCCATGTCTAGACTAGTATTGTTAAATTGGTCGTTCTTATCATGTTTACGGATCTTTTAGTGATAATTGGGTATTGATTTCGAAGTCGAGGTTGATATTGTGGAACCAAATATTGAAGTAAGGCTTGTACTTGTTATTTTATGTCCCTGTTGTTATTTGTTCATTGCATTATGGTAAGTGAGAGTGTTAATGCACGAAGGGTGATGTCGTGCCACGTTGTGAGTGTTACTGCACGCAGGGTAATGCTGTGCCATATTATGAGTGATAATGCACGAATGGTGATGTCGTGCCATATTATGAGTGTTATGCACGAAGGGTGATGCCGTGCCCCGTTATGAGAGTTAATGCACGAAAGATGATGCCGTGCCGTATCTATTGATTTATATCGTGAGGCTGAGAGTAAAACCACGAAGGGTGATGCCGTGCAATTTTGTTCATTGTGTTTAGTTTTTTTTCACTGGTTAAAAGCATATTGACTGTTTTGGTTATCATTTCCACTGTATGTCCTATATCATGTGCCCTTTTAGCATGTTCCCCATCCCAATAGTACATGTTTAGTTGTTACTGTTGTTTTCTTGTACATATACTGTTATTTGCACAAGTTTATTTACGTAGGTGTCTTGTCATATCCTCGTCACCACTTCGTCGAGGTTAGGCTCGACACTTATCAGTACATGGGATCGGTTGTACTGATACTCCACTCTGCACTTCTTGTGCATATTTTGGTACCAGTCCTAGCTGATAGTGAAGCTTAGCAGCTTGGATTTGCTGTCAGGAGACCCAAGGTAGGTCTGCTGGCGTCTGCAAACCCTGGAGTCTCTTCCTAATTTTATTATTTACTGTTTCCTTACTTGAAAACAATGTATTTTTCCTTTTCAGACTCTGTTTGTAGTAAATCATAGTAGCTCGTCAGTTGTGACTCCAGATCCGGGTGATAGTAATTAATGAAGTTTTTATACTATTCTGCACTCGCTATATTTCATTTTAGCTTATTTGTTGTTATTTACTGGTTTGAATAAGAATTGGCTTAATAACTCTCTAATGTCGGCTTGCCTAGCAACTGGAATATTAGGCGCTAGCACGGTCCCGACGGTGGGAATTCCGGGTCGTTACATTGGAGTTCTTATTTCTTATAATTTTTGAAATATTGTTTAGTTGATTTTTATTAAAATGTGTTTTAGTCCGTGTATATTTTAAAATAGAGAAATTCTTTTTTATTTATAATAACTTGTAATTTCTGATAATTTGTGGATTTGATAACGTTTGTTCAATTCTAATCCAGTATTTTTTGCGGGATTTCTCAAGCGACATGTGCTAGAGTTTAGATTTCTAATAAGCTAGATTTATTATTTCTCATAATTTTGTCATTCATTTTTATTTTCTTTTCTTTCAAATGTTTTTGGTCGCAGTATATTACACTGGATATATGACATCTGAAGGGTTATTATTCAGTACATTATAATGGAGAAGTGTAAAATAACGGAGTTACTTTTTTATTTGACATAACCCATTATTGTTGATAATCCGCCTCTCTATTTTTTTATATGCTGGATTTGATGATGTCCGTTCATTTGTAAGCCAGTATTGTTTGCTGGATTTTCACATATTACGTGATCCACATTGCTTTGTATGATGTAATAAATCTGCTTTTTCATGACGTAGTCATTACAGCTATTACGTGAAAGAGTTTTTCTTTTTCATGACGCACTGGCTATAATATTTCATCATTCCGCCTGTGACATTGGCTTTAATATTTTACCTAACACATTTTTATCTTGTAATTATCAATTGAATACTTTTATTTTAGCTCTAGTATTTTTTACGGTGTCTGCCATGGACAAATGTGATGACTTTCAGATTAATATATTGGATCATTTTATTACTATTATTTGTACATGTATACTAAACTATTCTTACTAGTGTCCCCATTATAGGTGGTATACTATACAATATGTTAAAATTTCAGTAGTTTACAATAACTTTTCTTTAACGATTGGGTGCAGTCTTATTATATATAATAAACCACTTGTATTTTCTTGAATAAAGGTTACTTTTTGTCTTTTCATATTCTTTTTTAGACTTTCTATGTGAATGATGAAGTCTTAAATATTTATTTGTGCATTTTTAACCACAAAATGTAACAAACACACTTATTACATAAAATATTTTGCATCGGAATATGTAATTATGTAATTATTACATTGCTATGACATAATCGCATGCTTTTTCGTATATTATACTTGATATACGAACTAATTTCTTTTATCCAGTATAATACACTAGACGTTCAAAATTTCCTTTATTCTTTTCCTATTCACTTTTTACAATTATGATATAAGTTTCAATATATTGTACTATATTATTATTATTATAAAATAGCGGAATTCTTTTTTATTTATAATAACTTGTAATTTATGATAATTTGATACTCTTTTTTTATTTTTATATGGCAAATTTGATAATGTTTGTTCATTTCTAATCCATTATTTTTTGAGTGATTTTCAAGCTACATGTGCTAGAGATTTAGATTTTTATGTTGTGTCTTCCTTTTTTTAGATTTTATCTATAATATGTTGTATTTCATGCCTTTTGTTCATTCTATTCTAGTACAATAAGCTAGATTTATTATTTCTCATAATTTTTTCATTCTTTTTTTTCTTCATTTCTTTAAAATATTTTTGGTCCCCCTGTATATTACTCTGGAAATATGACTTCTGAAGAGTTGTAATTTAGTACATTATAAAGGAGAAGTGTAAAATAACAGAGTTTTTTTATTTCTCATAACCCATTATTGCTGATAATTCGCCAGTCTATTTTTTTTATATGCTGGATTTGATGATGTATGTTCATTTTTAAGACACTAATTTTTGCTGGATTTTCAAGAAATATGTTTTTTTCGCTGGAGTTCTTATTTTCACATATTACGTGATGCACATTGCTTTGTATTTATGTAATAAATCTAGCATTTTATGACATAATCATTACAGTTATTACGTTATAGAGTTGCCTATAATATTTTCATCATTACGCCTATGCCATTAGCGTGATGCTAACGACCCGATCGATCATTTTGAGAATTAACATCTCGTTCGGTGGCTTAAGGTCTAAAGAAGTTTCGTATTATGTGTTATGACTTACGTGTGTTGTCTATTTCAGTTTTCGGATGATTTGAGGTCAATTTGGAAGAATGATTCTTGTTTTAGAAGCTTAAGCAGTAGGAGTTGACCGGAGTTTTGACTTTTGTGTAGACAACTCCGTAATAGAATTTTGATGATTTTAATAGCCCCGTATGGTAATTTTGGACTTTTCTAAAGTTTTTGGAAGGTTGGGAGGTTTGACCGAGAGTTGACTTTTGTGATATTGGAGTTGGGTTTCGATTCCGATAGTTGGAAAAATCGACAACGAAGATGGTCTTCGAGATGAGAATAACAACTTGACACCTAGTGTCGAAAGACCACTTGTCAACGCCGTTGGAGATCGGATCGGAGTACCAATAGATATCAATTCACATGTGGCCATTGAGGCGAACATACATTCTGAACCTGAAAATAGCATTCATGGTGGCACTCGGTCTGCAGCTCGAAACACCTATAACATTGAGGAAAAATGCGTCAGCTTGCGTATGATTTTTGAAATGTTACAAGTCCAATAGGTAGCGATAGCTCAGTTGCAGAGCTAAATCCAGCTACCACGTAAGCCGAGCCTAGTCCACCTCGAGAAATTGCCCACGGAACGGAGCCATCCACATGAGTCAAATGAGCAAGAATCGGGGACTACTCCCGAAATCGCTAAAATACTCGAGGAGCTTACAAAGCAGGTCAAAGCCAACGATAAAAGAGTAGAAACATATAATTCCAGGGTCGACCAGATCCCAGGGGCTCAACCAATAATAAAAGGGTTAGATTCCAAAAACTTCGTGCAAAAGCCTTTCCCCTCGAGCGCCCAATACCAATGGCCAAAAAATTTTGTATGCCCGAAATTCCCAAATATAACGGAAAGACCGATCCCAACGAACACGTCACCTATTAGACGTGCACCATCAAGGGTAATGATTTGGAGGACGATGAAATCGAATCTGTGTTGTTGAAAAAGTTTGGAGAGACCCTCTCAAAAGGAGCAATGATTTGGTATCACAACCTACCACCGAATTCGATCGATTCATTTGCCATGTTAGCAGATTCTTTCTTAAAGGTACAAGCCGGGGCCATAAAGGTCGCAACAAGGAAATCATCCCTTTAAGGGGTAAGACAAAAGGATAACGAGATGCTAAGGCAGTTCGTATCTCGTTTTTAAATGGAATGAATGGATCTCCCAACAGTCACAGACGATTGGGCTGTTCAAGCTTTCACTCAAGGTTTGAACGAATGAAGTTCGATGGCATCATGGCGACTGAAGCATAAGCTGATCGAGTACCTAGCTATCACTTAGGCCAACGTGCACAATCGGTACCAATCAAAAATTAGAGTCGAAGATTATCAGTTCGGGGCTGAACCCACTGCTCGAAGGGATATCAATCGAGAACAAGGTTCGATCAGGGATCGATATCAACCGTATAACGGAAACTACAGAATCAATGAATCGACACGTAATCCGCAAAAAATCAACAAAGGAAGTGATCGTGGTCAAGGGTCTCGGGGATCGACGAACAAAAGTGGGTTCGACAGGCCTACCGGATCTAAGGAAGTGCCTCGGTTATCAGAGTATAACTTCAACATTGATGCATCCGCCATCGTGTCGGCTATCGGATGCATCAAAGACACTAAATGGCCCCGACCCATGTAGACCGATCCTACCTTAAGAAATCCCAACCAAATGTGTGAATATCATGGCACCCATGGCCACAGAATGGAAGATTGCAGGCAACTAAGAGAGGAGGTATCCCGGTTATTCAATAAAGGGCACCTTCGAGAATTTTTAAGCGACATGGAGAAGAACCATTTCAAAAATAGGTATTTCGGCAAGCAGAACGAACAAGAAGAACAACAGCACGTCATTCACATGATCATCGGCAGTGTCAATACCCCTCAAGGGCTGGTGCTTAAACGAACTAAGACATTGATTGTGAGAGAAAAGCGATCAGGAACTCGGGATTACGCACCCATAGGAACTCTGTCTTTCAATCATAAAGATGTAGAAGGAGTCATACAACCTTATAACGATGCACTAGTAATATCTGTACTTATGAATAAAACTAAAGTTAAGCATGTGTTAATTGATCTAGGGAGTTCGGCCAACATCCATAGGTTGAAGGTCGTATAGCAACTCGGTCTATAGGACCAGATCATACCCGTGACCCTGGTCTTAAAAAGATTCAATATGGCATGTGAAACCACCAAAGGCGAGATAATTCTGCCAATAAACATGGCCGGAACCATCTAGGAAACGAAGTTCCACGTAATCAAAGGCGATATGAGGTACAATGCCCTTTTTAGAAGGTCATGGATCCACAACATAAGAGCTGTACAATCGACCCTACACCAGGTTCTTAAATTCCCAACATCGAGGGGGTCATAACAGTGTAGGGAGAGTAACCGGCCGCAAGAGAAATGTTTGCCGTCGAAGAAGAAAATCTGATATCCTCACCTTCGCCAATAAAGGGATCGAGCTCAAAAAGGGAACAAAGTGCCAAATAGCAATCACAGACACCGCTTTAACCCAATTAGAAAGTCAGAATATCGATGAAGATGATGATCATAGAATTCCTCGATCCTTCGTACTTCCTGATGATTCCGACGACACTCAATCAACGATCGAAGAATTGGAGCAAGTCATATTAATCAAGCGTTTGCCCGAATGAAAGGTATACCTGGGAACGGGATTAACCCCAGAACTAAGTAACAAACTTATTCAATTTCTTATCGATAACATAGATTATTTTGCTTGGTTCCATTTAGATATAACAGGAATCCCACCGGATATAACGATACTTCGGCTAAGCTTGGACCCTAGGTTCAGACCGGTAAAGCAAAAGAGAAGATCCCAGTGCGTGGTAAAGCACACATTCATAAATGACGAAGTAACCAAACTTCTCGAAATAGGGTCCATTTGGGAGGTGAAATATCCTGAATGGTTAGCCAATGTAGTTGAAGTTTCTAAAAAAGTAAACAAACTTAGGATGTGTGTAGATTATAAGGATTTGAACAAAGCATGCCCCAAAGATTCCTTTCAGCTGCCCAACATCGATCGCATGATCGATGCCACGGCCGTCCATGAGATCCTTACTTTTCTCGATGCCTATTCCGGGTATAATCAAATCCAAATGAACCCGGAAGACAAGGAAAAGACTTCATTTGTCACCAAGTATGGAACATATTGTTATAATGTGATGCCCTTTGGGCTAAAAATTGCGGGAGCTACTTACCAACGCCTAGTAAAAAAAATTTCGAGGAAAAAATAGGTAAATTAATGAAAGTTTATAGTGATGACATGCTAGTTAAGTCCCTGCACGCAGAGGACCATTTGACCCATTTACAGGAAACATTCGATATTTTAAGGAAATACAACAAGAAGCTCAACCCCGAGAAATGTGCTTTCGGGGTCGGTTCGGACAAGTTCCTCGGCTTCATGGTGTAAAATCGGGGGATCGAGATTAACCCCAATAAAATCAAGGCCATTGAAGACATCTCCATCATGGACAACGTGAAAGCCACACAGAGGCTAACGGTACGGATTGTAGCCTTAGGCTGATTCATTTCGAGGTTGTGAGATCGAAGTCACAAATTTTTCTCTATAATCAGAAAGAAGAACGATTTCGCTTGAACCTCAGAATGCCAACATGCATTAGAGTAATTAAAACGATATCTATCGAGCCCACCACTGCTTCTTACTCCAAAAATAGACGAAAAACTTTACTTGTACTTGGTAGTATAAAAAATCGCAGTAAGCGGTATCCTAGTTCGAGAAGAGCAAGGTACGCAATTTCCCGTTTATTATATAAGTCGAACTTTAGGAGAAGCAAAAACTAGATATCCGCACCTAGAAAAATTAGCACTTGCACTGATAAGCGCCTCTAGAAAGTTAAGACCGTACTTTCAATGTCACCCCATATGCGTGTTAACCACTTACCCGCTTCGTAATATTTTGCACAAGCCCGAACTATTAGGCCGATTGCCCAAATGGGCCATCGAACTCAGTGGGTACGATATTGAATATCAACCCCGTATGGTCATCAAGTCTCAAATATTAGCAGACTTCGTGGCCGATTTCATGCCGACCCTCATGATCGAAGTCGAAAAAGAACTATTATTGAAATCGGGTATGTCATCAGGGGTATGGACCCTTTTTATGGATAGGGCTTCGAACCTGAAGGGGTCCGAGCTAGGCATCATTTTAAAGCCACCCACGGGTAACACTATTAGGCAATCTGTCAAAACTACTAGGTTGACTAACAACGAGGCCGAGTATGAGGTCATGATTGCATGTCTCGAGCTAGCTAAAATCTTGGGAGTAGAATTCATCGAAGCCAAGTGTGACTCTTTGTTGGTGGTAAATCAAGTAAACAAAACCTTCGAAGTTTGAGAAGATAGAATGCAAAGATTTTTGGACAAATTGTAGGTCACTTTGCACAATTTCAAAGAATGGACTTTACAGCATGTTACACGAGAGAAAAATAGTGAGGCTGATGTACTTGCAAATTTGGGATCATCGGTCGAGGAAGGCGATATAAGCTCGGGGACAGTCATTCAACTCTCGATATCCGTGATCGAAGAAGGTCATGCCGAGATAAATTCTACGAGCTTAACTTGGGATTGGAGGAATAAATATATTGAATACTTAAAGAATGGAAAGCTTTCACCGAACTCTAAAAATTCTAGGGCCCTACAAACCAAAGCTGCTCGATTCACATTAACTGCAGATGGAACGCTATATCGATGGACCATTGGCAGTATGCTTAGGTCTAAGAGACACCGATTACATCCTACGTGAGGTGCACGAGGGCACTTGTGGGAATCACTCCGGTGCCGATTCATTAGTCCGAAAAATAATTAGGGCAGGGTATTATTGGATCGATATGGGCAAAGATGCAAAGGAGTTTGTTCGAAAATGTGACAAATGCCAAAGGTTTTCACCAACGATCCATCAGCCCGAAGAGCAATTTCACTTAGCCATATCCCCGTGGCCATTCATGAAATGGGGAATGGATATAGTCGGCCCTCTGCCATCGACCCTAGGTAACGCTAAATTTATTTTATTTATGACTGGCTATTTATCTAAATGGGTTGAAGCACATGCTTTCGTGAAAGTAGTGTGTGACAATGGATCATATCGTATGTCGATTCGGGGTACCTGCCGAAATAGTGTGTGACAATGGAAAATAGTTTGTCGGCAGCAATGTGAAAAAATTCCTCTAAGACCACAAAGTAAAGAGGATATTACCAACACCGTATCACCCCATTTAGAATAGACTGGCCGAATCAACAAACAAAACTATCATTCAAAACCTAAAAAGAGGATGAACGACGCTAATGGAAAGTGGAGAGAAATCCTACCTGAAGTTCTCTGGGCATACCAAACAACATCAAATTATAGTATGGGGGCGACCCCGTTCTCCTTAGTATATGGCTCCGAAGCCTTGATTCCAGTCGAAGTCGGGGAACCCAGTGCTAGGTTTTGGTATACAACAGAAGAGTAAAATAATGAGGCTATGAACACTAGCCTCAAATTATCAGATGAAAAACGAGAAGCTGCTCTCGTCCAGTTGGCCGCCCAAAAGCAGCGAATCGAAAGATACTATAATCGAAGAACCAAGCTTCGCCATTTTAAACTCGGGGACTTAGTGCTAAGGAAAGTCACCCTCAGTACCCAAAATCCAAACGAAGGAAAACTAGGACCGAACTGGGAAGAACCGTATCAAGTTCTCGAAAACATCGGAAAAGGATCATACAAGATCGCTATTATAAACGACAAACAACTATCAAGCAATTGGAATTTGTCGCACATAAAACTATACTACTGCTAAGGTACGACCCTCCCATATTAGTTTACATTTCAAAACTAACCCCTGCAGGAGTCCGATCAGCAGCTAGGATGGATCCTTCAACACGAAGCGCTATTTCTAAAAGCACGCGTAAACTTAGAAAAAATTTGACAGTATCCAAGGCCTCTTTACAATCGACCTTGAATACTGGGGGGGGATTAGCCCTCAAATATATCAAGTTCTTATGCAAGAAAGTTATTTCGTAACAACAAGGTTCCAATAGGAAAAGTTGTAAGAGCCAAATGGTCAAAACGAACCATGCTCATGTAATTGGCCCGAGCCTTGACGCAAAACATGAACACATGTATAATGACTTGCAAAGAAAGTTCTTTTCTTTACCGATATCTTATATCCAAGAAATATTCCTCTATTTCGAGATTTATTATGCAAACAGGATTGAGTTCGAGCAAGCGCTCATTCGATTATTATGCCTACGGGCCACATTACTTAGAGTTCGAATCATTCACTCGACCACTAAGCCTATGGGCTACTTTTATTTCGAGTTCGAGCAAGCACTCACTCGATCATTATGCCTACGGGCTACATTACTTGGAGTTCGAATCATTCACTCGACTACTAAGCCTATATGCTACTTTTATTTCGAGTTCGAGCAACCACTCACTCAGCCATTATGCCTACGGGCTACATTACTTTGAGTTCAAATCATTCATTCTACTGCTAAGCCTACGGGCTACTTTTATTTCGAGTTCAAGCAAGTACTCACTCGACCATTATTTCTATGGGCTACATTACTTGAAGTTCGAATCATTCACTCGACTGCTAAGCCTACAAGCTACTTTTATTTCGAGTTCCAGTAAGCACTCACTCGACCATTACGCCTAAGGGCTACATTACTTCGTGTTCGAAATCATTCACTCGACTACTAAGCCCATGTGCTACTTTTATTTCGAGTTTGAGCAATCACTCACTCGACCATTACGCCTACGTGCTACACTACTTCTGTGTTCGAATCATTCACTCGACTACTAAGCCAACGAGCTAGTTGTATTGTGAGTTCGAGCAAGCACTCAATCAACCATTACGCCTACGTGCTACATTACTTCAAGTTCGAATCATTCACTCGACTGCTAAGCCTACGGGCTACTTTTATTTCGAGTGTGAGCAAGCATTCACTCGACCATTATGCCTATGGGCTACATTACTTCGAGTTCGAATCATTCACTCGACTGCTAAGACTACGGGCTACTTTTATTTCGAGTTCGAGCAAGAACTAACTCGACCATTACGCATACGGGCTACATTACTTCGAGTTCAAAATTATTCACTCTACTACTAAGCCTACGTGCTACTTTTATTTAGAGTTTGAGCAAGAACTCAATCGACCATTATGCATATGAGCTACATTACTTCGAGTTCGAATCATTGACTCTACCACTAAGCCTACGGGCTATTTTTATTTCGTGTTCGAGTAAGCACTCAATCGACCATTATACCTATGGGCTACATTACTTCTAGTTCGAATCATTCACTCAACTACTAAGCCTACGGGCTATTTTTATTTCGAGTTCAAGCAAGCACTCAATCGATCATTATGCCTATGGCCTATATTACTTCGAATTCGAATCACTCACTCAACTAATAAGCCTAATGGCTACATAACTTCAAGTTTGAGTAATCCTATGTTCAAACAATCACTCAACTAGACTACAAAGAATATGAGCTACCTTATTTCATGTTTGAGTAAGCGCTCACTCGGTTATAAAGGCTACAAAGTCAAAATTTGATTAAGTTGCCTAAATCCTTGTGAAAATATTCATAAGGCATGAATAAAATCTTCACAAGACAGGAAACAGAACAGAAGCAAGATGGCAAAAAGGGATATTTTTATATATACAAGATTGTTTACATGATTGATTACAACATAAAAATTAAGGACTAAGCTTCCTAGTTATCCCCAGGAGCGGTCTCTTCTCTATCGCTCTCCCTCCCATTCTCGGACCCGCTCTTACTCCCATTATCATCATCATCATCATCGAAAATCAAGGCTTCAGAATCGGCTTTGAGTTCTTTGGCCATTTTAATCTCTTCGGCGAGGTCGAAACCTCTAGCATGGATCTCCTCGAGGGTCTTCCTCCGAGATCGACACTTAGCAAGTTCAGCGACCCAATGTGCTCGAGTATTAGCGGTCTCAGCTACCACTCTTGTTTGGACCTGGGCAGCTTTAGCATCATTCTGATAGATGGCCACGAGTGCATCCGCATCGGCCTTTGCCTTTTCGGCATTAGATTCGGCCTTGGCAAGTTCAAAGGCCAACCGAGCCTCGAGCTCCTCTATTCATTTTTCTTGGACCGAGCCTTTCTCCTTTATTTTTTGAAGATGGTTTTTGGCTGATGACAATTGGGCTCGAGCAGTTTCTTTCTCTACAGGAAAGCGGTCCATTCCTTTTTTCCACTTCAAAGACTCCACTCTTATCACATCGACTTCTTCACGGAGTTTTTCGATCATCTCAATTTTCTGCTGCAGCTGTGAGACCGAACAATTAGCCATCGTTCTGGTATCGAGCCCATAGGCTTTTAAAAGTATTATTACCTACTCGGATAGATCGATCTGATCTTGGTGAGCTTTGGCCAACTCAGCTCGGAGGTCTTTTATTTCCTCTCTCCTTTGGCCTAAGAGGAGTTTTAGAGAGTTCCTCTCCTCCGTAACCCGTTGAAGCTCGGCCTCGTATCGACGGATCTCGGTTCGGGACCAAGACCATGATTCTAGATAAACTGCCGCGTCCTACAAAGAAAGAAGAAACGAAGCTAGAAAAGAAAAGCAAACTTAAAGGTAACGCCATATAATTTAAGGCTTACCTAATTCATATCATGCTGCACCCCATGAAAAAGATCTGATGCATCACTTGTACCGATAGTGTCCTTGACACCGATAATTAGGTCGCAAAAAATATCCTCTCCATCATGAGGCCTATCTAATTCGAGTCTTTGATTGCTACTGCCCCAAGTGAATCACCTAGGGAATTCTCTTCATTTCGAAATGGTTTGGGAAGAGCCACTTTAGACATATCCCCCGATCTGTTGCTTCGATGGGAAGCATCTTCGATCTCTAACAACTCGGGGACTCTACCCGAATTTCTCTCCGATATATCCTCAGTTCAAGGCGGAGCCTTATGAACCACCATCGATCCAGCTGCCTGTGGAACGTCGGTGGTCTTTTTCGTTCGGGCCGCTAGAGGAGACCCATCATTCTCTTCTTATTCTTCTTCATCCATCAGATGCAGAACTGATTCTACAGTCCAAGGAATTATATTCTTGTTCGTCTTACGAGTCGTCCTCTTTTTTGGTTTTTGATCTTTGAGGATGGGGCTATTTTCCTCTTATTATCTTTCACCGGTTTTGGGACAGAAGCTGAAGCCTCTTCCTCGATGGATGAGGGCCTCAAAACTGCATCTTTGCCCACACCTACATATGAAATTTTTTATTAAAGTGTTTGAAAAGCATCTTATTCGAATTACCAAAAGATACGAGAAAGGTGCTTGCTGTGATTTTTGGCCTCCCATCGGCCCTTTGGCAAGTCACAACACGAGCACTCGGCGTATGAGGTGGTCGAAACCAGATCAGGTACCCAGTTCTTGAGATCGGGCATTGCGCCGGGCATCCAGGGAACCGCTGCATCACAAAAGGGGAATATTGGTGAGAAAGGAAATGAAAGAACAAAATAATAGGAGATAAGAGCAGAATTACACTTACGCTTCATCTTCCACTCCTCGGAAAAAGGCATCTTTTCGGTCGGAATTAGACCCGAAGTCCTTACTCAAACGAACCTGCCCATCCAACCTCGATCTTTATCCTCGTCTATACTCGAAAAAAGAGCCTTGGTAGCTCGACGTTGGAGTTTTATTAACCCTCCTCGAAAAAGGCAAGGACAGTATAATCGGACAAGATGATCGAGGGTGAAAGGCATCCCCTCAATTTTACTCACAAAATATCAGATCAAAATAACGATCCGCCAAAAGGAAAGATGTATCTGGCCTAGGGTTATTATGTATTTATGACAAAAATCTATGATAACAGGGTTGAGGGGACCTAACATGAAAGGGTAAGTATACACACTTAAAAACCCTCTCACGTGAGTAGTGATATCCTCTGCAGGAGATGACACTACCACTTATTTGTTCTCCCAGTTACAATCTTTTTTTATCCGCTCGATGTGCTCCCGAGTTATCGAACAAATATATCTCAATATGGGCCCACATCGGCCAGGAACCGGTGAACCTTTATCGAGTTTGAAATCGGAGGTAAGATCACACGCCGCCGGAATGCACTCCTCGGGATGTGGATCCACCGGTATTTTGTCAGCGACAGATTGGGAAGAATAAGCTCTTTCTTTTTGGGTTTTGATGTCTTCACCATTTTGGATTTAAATAAGGTGACAAATATTTTGTGGTTTAGAAGAAGAATTTTGCAAAGAGGAATCACTGATTTGCGAATAAACTCAGAGAATACAAAAAAAAACTTGGGAAATTTGGAAGATTGAAGATGTAAAAGTGGTAAATGATAAAAGAAAGGGATATTTATAGGTTAAAGCAATGGAGGTTCAGTATCATCGGTGGCCGACCACCGTCTGACATACATTAAATGCCTTAAAAGACTAAATCAATGGGACAGCTATCACGTGCGTCATGGTCGAGCCCAATGTAAACGTTAGCTTATAATCCGATCGAGCCGTTGAAAAATCATATCGTGTCTCACCACATCCTTCCCGAGAAATGAGGGGACTATCTGTATATAGTCAAAATAGATTTTGGCCTTCCTACGATTGATCGAGGTCAAAATATAATGGATCGAAGTAAGACTTCGAGATGGGTTCCGAAGATGGTACAAACATGTTTCGAGCCCGGGGGACCGATCAATGTCGAGCTCGATATCATTATCAAGCTCGAATCCAAGTCAAACTATGATGTAAAGTAAAGTTATCGAGCTTATGATTCAGAGACCGACCAACAGTGACCCTAGATCAATTCAAGGATTCGAGTCAGAATCAAGCTCAAGTCAAGATCGAGAGCTTGAGTCAAGACCGAAAACTCGAGCAATATCGAGCTCATAGACAAGAGCCGTTACAATCCCGCTAGAGGAGAGAATCCTGTCAGAAATTATGGAAAAGCTAATTTATCATAGGTCTCCCACTATGTATTTTTAATTATATCTAAAGTAAGACCCCTCTACTATAAAGGGGATGGTTATTATTTCTGTAAGGATCAAGTTTTTTCTTACATTGTAATTCACGCACCATATTATCATATAGTGAAAAGTTGTTCATTCAAGCTTCATAAATTGATTAAACTTGTTTAGTCCTAAAAATCATCATCTTTACAACCTTGTTTACTTTGCATTATTTGCAATCCATATTTGATATTTCTATTTATCTTTACGATTTGTGTTAAGCTATACCACATATCCTTAGAGCTACGTACAAATTCAACTCTATCCATTTTTTGGATAAACAATACTACTAATTGTTTTCCTCTGTGATGCCCTTTTTGCTCAGTTCATGTAGCTATTCTTATTTTTTTGGTCGCTGCTTTAAACTTCATTGCTGCCTTTATTACACTGTACATTTCGTGGTGATCGTTTCTTACGTGCCATTAATTGTCTCTGCTCTTATCTATTGACTTGAATTGTGGTAGAACACTTGCACGAGCAAACACGTAGTTAAATCACCCATATCGGTTTTAGAAGATGAATCTTGGCATCATGCATACTCTTGTCTACTTGACCTTCTGTGTGAGTATTGTCTATTGGCACATGAGTCATCCGTGCGGTTATGAGTTGTAATGTGGGCACAAGATGCCAAGTGAATAGGGTTCATGAATTAAAACCCATGAGCTGTGATTATGAGGTTCGGTATCTCAGAGAAATTCTTGAACAAATCTGGTGTGAAAGAGGTTGTTCTTATTGAGTTGTTGCTGGTATTTCCTTCATTTTGATTTCACCGGAGTTAGACTGTGTCCAGCTTACTCTACGACATTATTAAGTGACTGTTTCCTATTAAATTTTGTTGCTATTGGTGTAACGTTGGAAGTATTGTTTGGTATTGCTTATCCTACTTAGTTATATATTAATATTGTTTTTTTCTCGGTAAGTTCACCTTCACACTTGTTCAGGTTGTTTAGTCTAGTAGGTGTCTTGATTGTCCCTCGTCACTATTCTATCGAGGTTAGTCTTGCTACTTACTGAGTACCGCAGTGGTGTACTCGTACTACGTTTATGCACATTTTTTGTGCAGATCCTGATGCCACGGTTTTTGTTCATTATTAGCTGGTTGGTCGAGCTGTGGAGACTCAGGGTAAACCTGCCATCGCGTTCGCAGGCCTCAGAGTCACCTTATGATATTTTCATTATACTGTTTAATTCTATCCCGAACAATTACATTAAGGAATTTTTCTAGCTAACTCAGTAAAGCTTATGACTTTTACTACTGGTTTTGAGAATTGTAATTGTGTATAAGATTTTTATTTCGTATTTATCATTCGATGGTTGAATTCTTCTATTTATTTAGTAAGTTTTAGACTTACATAGTGTTGGAGATTAGGTGCCGTCATGACATCCTACGGAGGGAAAGTGGGGTCATGATAGTGATGCACATTGCTTTAGCTCCACCATTATTTACAGTGTCTCCCATGAACAAATATGATGACTTCCAGATTAATATACTGGATCATTTTATTACTATTATTTCCATAGGTATACCATAATATGGTTACAGTTAGCATACTATACAGTATGTCAAAATTCCAGTAGTTTACATGATCGTTTTTTAACGATTGGGTGCAATCTTATTATATATAATCAATCATTTTTAGTTTCTTGAATAAGGGTTACTTTATGTGTTTTCATATTATTTTTTATAGTTACAATGTGAATGATGAAGTCTTAAATATTTATTTGTGAATTTTAACCACAAAACATAACAAACACACTTACTACAGTAATTATTTTGCATCAGGATATGTATTTATGTAATTATTACATTGCTATGACATAATTGCACCCTTTATGTATATTATACTGGATGTACGAACTAATTCCTTTTATTTCCAGTATAATACAATGGACGTTCAGTATATTATATTGTGTCTTTTAAAAGAGAGATATGACGAGTTCCTATATAAAACACTGGGTTTCACAAAGGATATTTGATGAATGACAGTAAAACATTCAGGGTATTAATCAATTTCTTGTGCATTTTTAACCACAAAACAGAACAAACACATTTACTATAGTAATTATTTTGCGTTGGGGTATGTGTTAGTGTAATAATTACATTTCCGTGACATTCATGCACCCTTTTTCGGTATATTACACTGGACGTTCAAATTTCCTTTATGTCTTATCATATACACTGCAGATGTTGTTTTTGCCTATATAAGTACGTTATGCCTTGTGAGTTTATTCACTCAAACACATATATTTTCAATTGATAAAAAACAAAACAGAGAAAAATCGATGCTGTCATTAGGAAAATAATTGATGAAATAAAAGAAGATATCATAGAAGTATTCGAGTTGAAACTCGGTAAGTTCATAGACAAGTACGAAAGGGATTTGGATGAAATCAACACCAAGCTCGACAGGCTGGAATTGGTGGCTAGAGATAGCTCCTATGATAGTCTTGGTGATCCAGGAGCCGCTCGTCTGTTTGAAAATGATGACGAAGATGGAATGGATGTGTAGTTTTTGTTTTCTTTTGTAGAATCCTTTTCTTCAAAAAGTTATTATCTTGTTTTTAGTTTATGTATTTTCTTTACGTATTTTTAATTTCTGTTAATGCAATTAATAAAATATTATATATTTTTGTTTTAATCTTTTTGTGTGTTATTTTTTTATATTAATTCTCTTCAAACTCGGAAAATAACAGAAGGAAAAACATAATTGCAGAAAATAATAAAAAACTTAATAAAATCTCTTAATGCATAAAATAAAGAAATGGATATTCGTATGAAGTTTAAAATAGTCTTCCATACTTTGAATCCAGCCAGACTTTAAATATAAAAAACATTAAACATTATATGAATTTGTCCTAAAAGAGTTGAAAATTAGTTATGCATAATTTAATTTTAACATTAGGTTGAAATTGTTATGACTTCCAGTATAATATATAAAGTTATGGAGAGGATATGTTTTGGGTATGAGTATATTATACGATTTATTATTACACCCGTTGATAGTGTTAATTAGTATTAGTATGTTATATAGTGTCTTTAAAAAGACATATATTATGAGTTCTACATTAATATAAAGCATATTTTGGAAACGTATATTATTTTTTGCAAGTAATGTTACTATGATACAAAGTATAACGCGGTTTACTGGTATTCACACAGTTTATGTATAATACTATCGTACATATACTACATTTTATAACATGTCTATTGTTGTTTCTATTGTTGAATAGCATACAATTTGAGTATATTGTGGTTACTGTTATATTACCATCCTTTATATACCATTCTTATTTTTATACCTATTATAGTTGGTATACTTTAGAGTAATCCGTGGATACTGGTATATTATATGTGATGAGTTCCAGTATAATAAACTAAGTACACGACAGAAAATTTCATCAGTTCCAGTATAATGTTCAGGGTATTCCTTTAAGCTTTTTATATAGGTATACTATCGAGTGTACACTCTTACTTTTGATAGATATATGGATTTCGAAAAAAGAAATATTTCTTGATAACTGCAGCAAAGTATTTTGGAATAGACGAAACAAAGATTACAGTCAGTTTTGACTTCAAATCAAGAAACAAAAAAAAATAGACAGTAATAATATTTTGAGAAGCAAGAATTTCGACCGAATTATTGTGAATTACAGTCACTCTTTTGAATGAGCGCACACAACCTTATTGTATATAATCAATCATTCATTTTCCTGTATTTTCTTGAATTAGGATAAACTACTGCTGAATATGTGCAATTTGTTCTATTATGCCCATATCTTTTGTAACGACCACATCTTGATTCCTTCTTGAATTCTGTACAAGAGACATGTCGATTCTTCTGTCGTCTTCATAGCATAACTTTTGCATCCGGAGGCTTAGTGATTTTTGATTTAACAGTATATGATATAACCCATGTAGTTGAATCACTTATAAAATTAACTTGTCCTTCGTATGTTTTCAACCAAAAGTCCCTTGTATAAAAGGCAGAGCAGAAAGCCGATTTCTTTTGATATATGGTGTCAATTACAGCAATTGCATGTTCATAGGGTATTTCATCTAGCTGAAATTTAGAATAATCATATGTTCTCTTATCTATATCAGCAATAAATACCATACCCCCTTCTTTGACTTTGATTTTGAGTCAATCAATGGGCGATACTCTAAATGTAAAAGTTGGTTTTATTTTGTCATTCAATGTTCTTCTGCCCAGTTTGATATTTTACGAACAATTCCTTTTGCTGCCGTCCTTTTTTCATAGAACCAGATTTGTAATTTTTATTGTATAAAATCCATCATTATCAAAAGTGGCAATTCTATTGCACGTCTCAAAACATTATTCATTAAATATGTAATATTTGTTGTTAGCATATCATATCATCGTCTTGGACAATGTGAACGATCCCATCTTCCCGGTGCTTCCTCCATCTAGTAGTCAAATATTTTCTTATCAATAGCAGTTATTTGGGACATAAAGTCATCAAATTTTAATTGATTGTATACTCTTGCAGCATTCTGAAACAAGTTTATTATATTGTTTCTTACTGTTCTTTGCTTTAGATTCTTCTCTAATGATATATGCAAATACCATGGTAGCATTCAGGGAAAACTTCTGCAATTCTATTTGCAATTACCTTGTGTCGATCTGACAAGAACATTAAATCAATACGAATGCCAATTGTTTTTCATTATTCTCTGAAGTAGTATTTGTATGACTCGTTATTCTCTGAATCTACTAACCCAAATGCTTTAGGAAAAATATGATTATTTGCGTCCTTTGTAACTGTTACTAATAGAACACCTCTATATTTCTTTTTAGAAATGTTACATCAACAACAATAAGTGGTCGACAATACTTCCACCCAGAAATTGACGCCCCATACATAAAAAAATATGTAAAGAAACCTATTACATTGAAAAGTAAATAGAATTTAGTTTTCTGGTACGACAAGCTGCATAATAATGAATACTACCAGATGTGTGTTTCTGCTATGAATCAAAGATACTTCCAGAATAATAGTCTTGAGATTTTGTAGATTTTTCATACGAATTCCAAAATTTCCAGTCTATTATACTAGTGATTTGCACCTTTAATACTGCATTTTGAATCTATATTTTTCATATCAAAATACATTATTATATTTAATATAATGAAGAGTTTGTGGTGTCATCTGCAGTATTCACTAATGAGATGGAAAATAATGATGACAAAATATAAAAGAAATACTAAATTTTTACATATTTTCTTTAAACCTATTTTGTGCATCTCTCTTAATATTAGTATATGTTCCTGGATTTTTTTGGTCCGTCATGTACAAATATGAATGCAGCTGGTCATAATTTTCTTTTATTGTTCCTCTTAATAAAGATATCTCTTTATGAATAGCACGTCAAGCTTTTCCATAGCCAACATCTATTCCATGTTCTCTTTTCATTTCTAAAATAACAAACGTAGGCTTTACTTCAATAAATATGTCTCTTAAGTTGTCAATCATGTAATCTTTTATCACATTTGAAGTTGGTTGTCTTTGATGTGACTTTCTAATATCAACCGAGAATTCATGTTTTCTTTGAAATTTAACTATTTTGAAAAGTATTGATTTCTTAATTCTTGAACCTCGAACAGTCCAACCACACTTTTCATCACTGCATATCAAAGAGTATCTTGTAGTACTTGATCTTTCAACATAGAACTCAAAGTGCTCATTGATTTCAGCTAAGCAAAAACATCTAATCATAGCATTGTTGTTTTTAAAAATAGACCCCAGCAGTGTTTCAAAGTGTTGACCTTTTATAGAAATTACACTCTCATTTTTCATTGTAATTTCAGAAATCGACATGTGTTGCTCTTCTGGTGTTTCAGAAATCAGCATGTCTTTCTTTTCTGGTATATATGTGGTTGCCTTCAATAATTGTCGATTGTCAATCTCCATTATTACATTACCTTCTTGTTGTTGATCTCCAGTAAAAATTTCAAATAGTATTTCTGATACATCAGCAACAAAGTTGTAGCCTTTGTAGTATGGATCGTTTCTTAAAAGCATCATACAAGAAGTAAGTTCTTCATCTTTTGTTACATGTATTCCCTTGCCGGTACCTAGGTTGATATTAAGTCATACTGTTGCTTCAAACTTATTCCTGTCGAACTCTATAACTTAAAAAATCTTATTAATGAATTCGTCAAATGATGTCCCATCATTTATAAGCAGAAGCTTCGTTTTATGATCTAAATATTTGTAATCTGGTGTCCATTTTGCATCAAAGGCAATAATAAAGAAATTTGTATGCATCCTGCATTTCATGTACACAAATAATTCGATATTAGTATCCTGCATTTTATTCAGTAAACAAATGAAAGATTAGCCATTCACACTTTTCTTTCTTGTATGATGAATCAGAGCAACTTTCAGTATTATATGCTGGAGAATTTGTAGTTTTCACATATCTAATCACAAGAGTCTAATATTTTATTCAGGACATTAGAGGAACGGTAGACATTTAGATATTTTCTTCTAGTTTGAATCATAGATATTTCCAGTATAATATGCTGGAAGTTTGTGAGTTTTACATATTAATTCAGAAAGGTCCAGCGTATTATACTGGTATTTTGTTCTGCACCATTTTATCTACATTTTGTCTGATTTTGAATCAAAGATACCTCTAGTACTAATTGCTAGAGAGTTTGTATTATTTACATATCTAATCACAAAAGTGTAACGACCCGATTGGTCGTTTTGAATGTTGTAGCCCAATTCCTCTAATTACTACTCCTTTCGTGCTTTACAATTATTATATGACTTACCGGGTTAGTTGGTTCGGGCTGGATAGATTTCGGAGTGAATTAAGACACTTCCGCACCTGCGAGGCCGCATATGCGGCCAAGAGGGCGCAGAAGTGGAGTGTGATGGAGTTGAGGGGCGTAGGCTGCTTCCGTAGAAGCGGAACATGGGCTGCAAAAGCCCCACCACATGTGCGAGACCTGGAGCGCAGGTGCGAGCCCCGGGTGAGTTAAGTGAATTCCGCATGTGCGGAGTTTTCACCGCAAAAGCGGGACCGCATAAGCGAATTTTGGGATCGTAGGTGCTGTTTGACTGGGCAGAACATATAAACATAAGGGTTCGCGATTCTTTTCATTTTTCTAACATTTTGAGCTTGAATTTTCAAGGGGATTATTGAGGTAAGTTCCTTGTGTTCATTTTTTTCTTCAATAATTATGTTTCCCCGCTGATTTTCCACCTAGATGGTGTATTTTTGAGGTGTAATTTGGGGGTTTGAGGGTAGGGATTTGGAGAGTTGATTTTGAGGATTTGAATGACCAATTTGTGTCACATTTTGATGAATTTGGTATGACTAGACTCGTGAGTGAATGGTCTTTCTAGTTTGTGACTTTTATCGGATTTCGATATGTGGGCCCTAGGGCTGGGTGTGAGCCGATTTTAGTTTTTTGAGTTATAACATTGTAATTTCTTGTAGAATTGATTCCTTTAGCCTGTATTGATTGTATTGTACTGTTTGTGGCTAGATTTGGGTCATTTGGAGGCCGATTTTTAAGGAAAAGACATATTGGAGTAGGGATTTGCTCGGATTGAGGTAAGTAATACTTCTAAACTTGGTTATGAGGGTTTGAAACCCCGAAATTATGTGTTATGTGATTGGTATTGAGGTGACGCACATGCCAAGTGACGGGCGTGCGGGCCTGCACCGTGAGAATTGTGACCTGCTCGATTCCATGGCACTGTCTAGTGGTTCTATTTTGTTGATGTCTACGTTTTCATCATGAGATAAAGTAATTGAGCTGTCACACATGCTAAATATCATGTTTAGTCTTTATGTCGGTACTGTTGGGACCCATAGTGGTCGTTTCTTGCTGCTGCCTTACTTATTTTATTGATATTTCGTACTCACTCATATTCATTCATTTCATATCATATCCCAGGTCTCTGTTGTTATTTATTGATGCATCATATCATTGTTTTCGCGCTAGTATCATGACATTGTAAGCCCGCAAGAGAGAGACTGGAGAGAATAATGTCCGAAGCATTATGTACCTGGAGATGGATCTTCTCCATGGGCTGGATTGGCCCTACTCAGTACTGGGTGACTGATGGTCAGTGATGTATATATTCCGAGATGGATCTTCCCTGGGCCGTACGAGCCATATACAGTACTGAGTGATTGAGCATTTGAGAGTGTGAGCACATGAGGTTGTCAGCATGGTGTGTCACATATAACATGTGCAATGACATGTAGAAGTAGAGGAGTTATATTCTTCATATCATTCAAATTTGATCCACTTTACTGTTTGAGATATCTATCGAACTTGAAAGCATGTCAATGTTTCTGTACTATTATTTTTTATATTGAACTGTGCCGGTTGAGTTCGTCACTTCTTTCAGTCCAAAATTTGGATTTATTACTTATTTAGTTGGTTCTACTCACGTTACACCTTGAACCTCGTGTGCAGATCCTAGTGCTTCTGGTTACGGCGGCTGCTGAGTGAGGAGTCGAGATCTTGAAGACTATCGAGGTAGCTACATGGCGTTTGTAGGCCTTGACTCTCCTTCATTATCCTTATTTATATTTCAGTTCTTATTCCTCATATATTATAGTAGGCTATATCCTTGTATAGATGCTCATGTACTCAGTGACACCCCCGTTTTGGGAGAGATTTATATTGCGTTGTGGTTTTATTTTGATTTTTAATGGGTTTATCTAAAAGTATTAACTGCTTTCATTAAATTTTCAAAGCTTTTATTTGGTTGACCTAGTTGAGTAGTTGGCTTGCCTAGTTCCACGATAGGCGCCATCACGGCGGTTGGTTTTGGGTCATGACAAGTTAGTATCAGAGCCTAGGTTACATAGGTCTCACGAGTCTTGCGGATCGGTACGGAGACGTCTGTACCGTTAGTATCTTTGAGAGGGTGCTGAACCCTTAAGGAAATTTCATATTCTTTTATTCTTGTCGTGCAGATTTGTTGATTCCCGATAACTAAACTTTTGTTATTCTATTCTCTCACAGATGGCGAGGACACATACTACTCGGCAGGATGGACAACCACCAGTACCACCTCCTAGGACCACGAGAGGCCGAGGTCGCGGTAGAGACCGTAGTTGGGGCAGGGGTGCAGCTCGCACAACAGCTAGGGCAGCACTTGTAGACCCACTAGTCGCTCCAACTTAGGAGAAGGTACCCGATATAGTTAAGCCAGTTGGGCCATCTTAGGCACCAGCTGTGCCCATTTTGATTCCAGGACTTTAAGAGGCTTTGGCCCAAATATTGACAGTTTGCACTAGCCTCGCTCAGGTGGTTTCGCCTCGGCCCGCACCAGCCACTTCTCAAGCTGGGGGAGGTACTCCTACCCTTGTTGCCCGTACTCTAGAGCAGGTAGTGCAGGGGCTTCAGATACCGAGGGAACTACCAGCCCAACCTTCTGTAGCTACTCAGGCCCCGGTAGTCCCCATTATGGCTGGTGATGAGCAGAGGATACTTGAGAGATTTGATAGGCTTCGACCTCCATCATTTACCGGTGCTGAGTCAGAGGATGGTCAAGGCTTTCTGGTTAAGTGCGAGCAGATGCTTCGGTCAATGTGTATTCTGGAGACCAGTGGGCTCTTGTTGACTACTTTTCAGTTTTCTGGGGCTGCCTTCAGATGGTGGAAGCCTTATTAGAGGCGCATGTCGATCGGTGTAGCACCATTTACATTGTAAGAGTTCTCAGTTCTCTTCTTGGAGAAGTTTGTGTTGCAGTCTCGCAGAGAGGAACTATGCAGACAGTTCGAGCAGCTTCGTCAGAATGTTATGTTTGTGACGCAGTACGAAATTAGGTTTTCTACGTTGGCTCATCACGCAGTTTGGTTGGTTTCCACTGATAGGGAGAGGATCGGGAGGTTCATTGATGGCCTCACATATCACCTTACAGGAGGTCCAATTAAGCAGAGGAGTCTTCCTGTGGCTTCAGCACCCATTACTTTACCACCTGCTCAGCCAGCCCGGGGTGGAGCTCAGTTAGCTAGGGGTCTCCCTAGAGGGGGAGGCCAATCAGGTAGTCGTGAGGCCCGATTATATGCTTTTCCTGCCAGACTAGAAGTTGTTACTTCGGACGCAGTGGTCACATATATTGTCTCAGTTTACTATAGGGAGGCCTCTGCATTATTTGACCATGGTTCCACTTATTCATATGTATCATCATATTTTGCTTGTCATTTGGATATGCCCGTGCGTCCTTAGTTTCATCTATTCATGTCTCAAAGCCCGTGGGCGATACTATTATTGTGGACCGTGTATATCGGTTGTGTGTGGTTACCATTGGGAGTCTGGATACTAGATTTGATCTCTTGTTGCTTAGTATGGTTGATTTTGACGTGATCTTGGGTATTGATTGGTTTTCTCAATGTTGTTCTAGATTGTCACGCTAAGACTATGATGTTGGCAATGCCGGGGTTGCCGAGGATTGAGCGGAAAGGTTCTCTAAACTATGTTCCCAGTAGAGTAATTTCATACTTGAAGGCCTAGCGGGTGGTTAGGAAGGGTTGTTTATCTTATTTGGCCTTTGTGAGGGATGTTAGTGCTGATACTCCCACTATTGATTCTGTTCTGGTAGTGCGGGAGTTTCCGGACATATTTCCTGCAGACTTGTTGGGTATGCTGCCCGACAGGGATATTGACTTCGGTATCGACTTGGTACCGGGCACTCAGCCTATTTCTATTCCACCATATCGCACGACACCAGCTGAGTTGAAGGATTTTAAGAAGCAGCTTCAAGAGCTCCTTGATAAGGGGTTTATTCGGCCTAGCGTGTCACATTGGGGTGCGCCAGTTTTGTTTGTGAAGAATAAGGATGGTACTATGAGGATGTGCATTCATTACCGGCAGTTGAACAAAGTTAAAATCAAGAACAAGTATCCTTTGTCACGTATCGATGATCTGTTTGACCATCTTCAGGGAGGGAGGGTGTTCTCCAAGATTGATTTGAGGTCTGTGTATCACCAGTTGAAGATTCGGAACTCGGATATTCTAAAGACAATATTTACTACCCGTTATGGTCATTATGCGTTCCTTGTGATGTCTTTTGGGATGACCAACGCCCCAGCAGCGTTCATGCATCTGATGAATAGTATGTTTCATCCTTACCTCGACTCATTTGTTATAGTGTTCATTGATAATATCTCGGTGTACTCTCGTAGCCAGGAGGAGCATGCCCAACATTTGAGCATTGTGTTGCATTGGTTAAGAGAGGATAAGCTTTATGCCAAGTTCTCCAAGAGTGAGTTTTGGCTCAGCTCTGTGGCATTCTTGGTTCACGTGGTGACCAGTGAGGGTATTCAGGTAGATCCGAATAAGATAGAGGCAATTCAGAGTTAGTCCAGACCGTCCTCAGCTACGGAGATTCGAAGCTTTCTCGGCTTGGCCGTTTATTATCGTCGCTTTGTGGAGGGTTTCTCGTCTATTGCATCACCATTGACCAAATTGACCCAAAAGGGTGCTCCTTTTATGTTACACCCTATATTTTCGTACGTAAAAATGCGTCGTAAGCAAACTAATGTAGGACCAAAAATGAGATAATATTTAAAAGTATATAAAGTAAGTTAATAATGTTACCTCTGAGGTTACAAATATTGATGATCATGAAAAGTACAAAGAGGGTTGGACAGTTCAGAAGCTAAAGAAATTGAATAAAACAATGTTTCGTCGAAAGTCGACAAGTTGGGAATGTTATAACATGTACCTTTGGGGTGAGACTAGGGTGATTAACATGATAAGGAGATTATGTTATGATTTATATTAGTCGTATGACATCCGTTTGTTATGTTTTGAAGTCAAGCGAGTTGTGGAACAAAAGTCGATGAAAGTCATCACAAGTTACATTCATAAGTTTTACTGAAACTTTGGGTCAAATGTAACTGCGATGTTCTCCCACTATACTTAGGGTTATGGGTGTTCCACCCATCCAATTAAAGATCTATGAGTCTATTTTCCAACTCATTAAACCGTTTGTCAATACCACATCGGAGTAGAGAGATATGGGTATTTTTGCAACACTGCGCAAGCTGCTAGGTGACAAGTAGGTGTGTCACCTACTTGCTTAAATGAAAGCCCAAAAATGTGCCATTTCGGGTCGTCCAAAGAGGCCTTTTAAGGGCCTATTTTCTTCATATATTATACTTAAAATAGAGCATAGTAACCAGACATAAGCTCTGCAAAGAATCTGTAACGCCCCGAACCTAGGAGCGAGACAAGCACCCGGTGCCTCACCTAACATGGCGTACCAAATTGCGACTAAGGGACTCCGAACACATAATGTCATACTTTGGCCATGGGGCCACCTTGCAAGACAATTTGCGAAGCAAAATATAAAACTGAATGGAAACTGGCGCTAACCAAACATCAATATAAAGCTAGGCCGACAAGACTGTCATAGCTACTACAGCTGACAAACCATGAAATATACATACCAGGCCTACAAACCCAACATACTGCACTAACCAACAGGATATGCCTACAAGCCTCTACTGATAGATGTACTGTGATCGGAACAGGGCCCCGACCTACCCATAACATATATACAAATATACATAAGATGTACACAAAACTCTAGACCTGGCAACTCCGAAAGATGTGGAGCTTACCGATCAGGCGGAACTCGGGAAACACCTACTGAGGAGGTCTACCCGTCTGTCTGTTTGAACCTGCACGCATGAAATGCAGCGCCCCCAAAAAAGGGACGTCAGTACGAAATAATGTACGGAGTATGTAAGGCAATAAAATAACTGAAATATGAAACTGAACTGATAATATGATAACTGAAATTAACTGGGAGTCAAAGATGATCTGGAGATATACTTACCTGCTGATACTGACTCAACTCCTTCAATATAGTAAGTAAAATAATTGTACGGCCTTATAAGGCTCGGTATATATAACTGCTCTGCCATAGTAGGCTCGCTCATAGGCGCTCGGCCATACTAGGCTATGTATCTCGACCATGCTGGGCTCGCTCATAGGCGCTCGGCCACAGTAGGCTCGGTATATAACTTTCCATCTGATCAGAGGTTGCCCAATAGGGGCCTGCCCACTCGATTATAGCTCGATGGTAATGAAAATACTGTAATACTGTATATATAGGCTTGCTGCTCTCTTGACTGGAAGAAGACAATACTAAAATTGAATATAGAGTCTCGATAAGGAATAATATTGTAACTTATGAGACTAGAATAGTGTGAATAAACTCATGAATATGAACTTCTCTTTTTGTCTCATTACTAACACATGTAGCTACGAGATCATGCCAAAATGAAGGAAGGCTTAGCCTTAACATACCTTATCACAATCTTTCCAATCACCAAGTTGAACTCACCTCTTCACACCTTAATCTACAAGAATGATAATAATACTATCGTTAAGTTACGAAAGGTACAACTATCGCACAACGAACGACAAACCTATTTTGTATTAAAACGGGCAGCATCTCCCCTATAATATGCCCTTCCTCCAAATTCAAGATAACACCAACAATACAAGAACAGAACAATAACAACATATATACATCATTTTCCAGCCCTATATACACCATCAAATACTACAAAACAGCCCAACACACCCCAATCTCTTCGTACACAAAACGACCACCGTAGTAGTGTCAAACGACCCGAAAATGTTATGACGAATGACCAGCCAACCACCCTACATTTATATGGTGTTTATAAACCCCATTCCTCCTCCAAAACTCCACAAAATAGTAGTAAAACACGCAGCCCAACAGCAACACAAAACAGTCCGCTACAAGTGAATAACTCGAACTCACGGCTTCCGATCACCGTCCCGTGAGTTCTTACAAGTATAAAACGACTTACCATGAATTTACAGCAGAAAATATGGATGAAAGAGAGCAGTTAACTCACATTATTTGTTGGATAACTCAGCTCCTATCTTGGTTCTTCAAACTCTAAGTTTTACCCCCAATTGGAACTTGAAAGGGAGAGAAAATCAATTAGGGTTTGTGGGAAATTTTTGGGAGGATTCTTTGCAGAGCTTATGTCTGGTTATTATGCTCTATTTTAAGTCTAATAATTGAAGAAAATAGGCCCTTAAAAGGCCTCTTTGGACGACCCGAAATGGCCCATTTTTGGGCTTTCATTTAAGCAAGTAGGTGACACACCTACTTGTCACCTAGCAGCTTGCGCAGTATTCCAAAAATGCCCATATCTCTCTACTCCGATGTCGTATTGAGAAAAAGTTTAATGCGTTGGAAAATAGACTCATAGATATTTAAATTGATGGGTGGAACACCCCATAACACTAAGTATATTGGGAGAAAATCGCAGTTACATTTGTCCCAAAGTTTCAGTAAAACTTATGAATGTAACTTGTGATGACTTTCATCGACTATTGTTCCACAACTCTCTTGACTTCAAAACATAACAAGCGGATGTCATACGACTAATATAAATCATAACATAATCTCCTTATCATGTTAATCACCCTAGTCTCACCCCAAAGGTACATGTTATAACATTCCCAACTTGTCGACTTTCGACGAAACATTGTTTTATTCAATTGCTTTAGCTTCTGAACTGTCCAACCCTCTTTGTACTTGTTGTTCATGATCTTCAATATTTGTAACCTCAGAGGTAACATTATTAACTTACTTTATATACTTTTAAATATTATCTCATTTTTTGTCCTACATTAGTTTGCTTACGAAGCATTTTTATGTACGAAAATATAGGGTGTAACATCATTCCCCCCTTGGAAACATTCGTCCTCGAATGTTTACTCTTAGAGACTTTGGAAACTTTTGCCATAGTATCCTTCGTACACTAGGTTAAAACCAACCTGCACGTAGCCAGAAACATACTATGCATGCCACACATGTCCAATCTTTATAAATAGCAGCAATTTGCCTCACCGACCGTAAGTCATAAATATTGAAAGTGAAAAATAAAAGCTTACCTGATGACCTGCTAGCCTACATAGAGCTATGTTGTAGCATCCCATCTCAAACCATATCTTTAGTTTGGAATAGGTGGGGGTATTTAGACTTCATTTCTTCCTCCGATTCCCACGTCATCTCTTCTACATTCTTGCTCCTCCATAAAACCTTTACGGAAGCTACCTCCTTATTTTGTAGATTGCGGATTTGTCGGTCTAGGATGGCAACTGGAATTTCCTCGTATGACAAGTCCTCTGTAATCTGTACATCATCCGTGGGCACCACTCGGGTAGGATCGCCAATGCACTTCTGTAGCATAGATACGTGAAAAATCGGATGGACAGACTCCAATTTTGAGGGCAACTCTAACTCATAAGCTACTTGGCCCACTCTCCGAATGATCCTATAAGGCCCAATATACCGTGGGCTAAGCTTTCCTTTCTTGCCAAACCTCATCATGCCCTTCATAGGTGATACCTTTAAGAATACCCAGTCATTAATCCTGAACTCTAAGTCTCGTCGCCGCACGTCAGAATATGAGTTCTGACGACTCTGAGCTGTCAACAGTCGCTCCCGGATAACCTTTACTTTCTCTATGGCCTGTTGAACCAGGTCTGGCCCATGTAACCCAGATTCTCCAACATCAAACCACCCTATAGGAGATCTGCACTTACGCCCATACAAAGCCTCGTACGGAGCCATCTGGATACTGGAGTGGTAACTGTTATTATATGCAAACTCGATAAGAGGTAGATGTTCATCCCAACTTCTTTTAAAATCCAACACACATACTCGTAACATATCCTCGAGCGTCTGAATTGTGCGCTCGGCTTGTCCATCAGTCTGTGGATGAAAAGTTGTGCTGAGATTCACCTGAGTCCCTAGACCTCTCTGAAATGACGTCCAAAAATATGCTGTAAACTGAGCCCCACGGTCAGATATAATAGAAACTGGTACTCCGTGTAGCCGCACTATCTCCTTAATATATAACTTTACATAATCTTCTGTTGTATATGTAGATCTGACCGGTAGGAAGTGAGCTGATTTCGTGAGCCTATCGACTATCACCCATATGGAATCGAACTTACGATTAGAACGAGGTAAACCCGTGATAAAGTCCATGTTTATCGCCTCCCATTTCCATGTCGGGATCTCTATAGTCTGCATTAGCCCTCCAGGCTTCTGGTGCTCTATCTTCACTTGCTGGCAACTAGTACATTGGGCGACAAACTCAGCAATGTTCTTCTTCATATCATTCCACCAGTACACATCCTTAATGTCATGATACATCTTCGTCGATCCAGGATGGATGGAATACCATGAATAATGTGCCTCTGACATAATCTTGTCTCGTAGCCCTGCTACATCTGGAACACACAAACGACCCCTGTATCTGAGAACCCCATCTCCCTTGAGCTCTAACAATGGCTTCTTCTGCTGCGGAACTCGCTCTCTCAACTCGACCAACTCTGGGTCCTCGTACTGCCTTTCCTTGACTTCAGCTATGAGGGATGATTTTGCAGTGTTTTGGATTACAACTCCACCATCCTCAGAATCTACTAACCGAACCCCCAACGAAGCCAATTGATGAATCTCTCTAGCTAATTGTCTTTTCTCGGGCTCTACATGTGCTAAGCTACCCATAGATCGGCGACTTAAGGCATCTGCTACAACATTAGCTTTCCCTGGATGGTAGAGAATGTTAACATCGTAATCTTTCAATAACTCAAGCCATCGCCTCTGTCGCAAATTCAACTCTTTCTGCTTGAAAATATATTGTAGGCTTTTATGATCAGTAAATACATCAACATGAACACCATATAAATAATGCCGCCATATCTTAAGTGCATGGACAACCGCAGCTAACTCGAGGTCGTGGGTCGGATAATTCCTCTCGTGCTTCCTCAACTGCCTTGAAGCATACGCAATTACCTTCCCATGTTGCATCAGGACACATCCTAACCCGACACCTGATGCATCACAATACACGGCATAACCCTCTAGACCCTCTGGAAGTGTTAGAACTGGAGCTGAGGTCAACCTGTTCTTAAGCTCTTGGAAACTCCGCTCACAAGCCTCTGTCCATTGAAACTTAGTTTCTTTCTGTGTCAACTTCGTCAATGGTGCCGAAAGGGAAGAAAAATCCTCTACGAACCTCCGATAGTATCCTGCTAAGCCTAGAAAGCTACGAACCTCTGTCGGAGTGGTAGGTCTAGGCCAAGATTTCACGGCCTCAATCTTCTGAGTGTCCACCTTTATCCCTTCATCTGATACAATATGCCCCAAGAATGCTACAGACTTCAACCAGAACTCACATTTAGAAAACTTAGCATACAACTTACGATCACGAAGGGTTTGGAGTACCGCTCGCAGGTGGTCCGCATGCTCATCCTCTGAACGGGAATAAACCAGAATATCATCAATAAATACTATCACGAACAGATCTAAAAATGGTCGGAATAGGCTATTCATCAAGTCCATAAATACAGCGGGTCCATTAGTCAACCCGAAAGACATGACAAGGAACTCGAAGTGTCCATATCGGGTCCTGAAGGCTGTCTTCGGAATATCTTTTTCACGAACTCTGACTTGGTGGTACCCCGACCTCAAATCTATCTTTGAAAAGCATCTAGCCCCTGCAACTGATCAAACAAGTCATCGATCCTTGGAAGTGGATACTTATTCTTAATAGTTACCTTGTTCAGCTGCCTATAATCGATACACATCCTCAGCGAGCCGTCTTTCTTCTGCACAAATAGTACTGGTGCACCCCAAGGTGAGGTACTGGGCCTAATGTAACCTTTCTCCAGCAAATCTTTTAACTGCTCCTTCAACTCCTTCAATTCGGCAGGTGCCATTCTATACGGAGGGACGGATATTGGTTGAGTTCCTGGAAGAAAATCGATGCTAAAATCAATCTCTCGCTCTGGAGGAATACCTGGAAGCTCATCTGGAAACACATCTGCATACTCTTTGACTATGGGAATAGACTGAAGTGTAGGTATCTCAGCATCTGCATCTCTAACTCGCACAATATGATAAATGCACCCTTTTGCGATCATTTTCCTCGCCTTCAGATAGGAAATAAACCTACCTCTGGGTGTTGGTGTATTACCTACCCATTCAAGGACTGGCTCACCCGGAAAATGAAATTTGGCTGCCTTTGCTCGGCAATCAACTGTGGCATAGCAAGCTGCCAACCAGTCCATGCCTATGATAGCATCAAAATCCATCATCTCTAGCTCAACTAGGTCAGCTGAGGTCTGACGACTACAAATTGTCACCGTACAACCTCGGTAAACCCGTCTAGCAATAATCGATTCTCCGACCGGTGTAGATACCGCAAAAGGATCACTTAGTATTTCAGGCACTATACCAAACTTCCTCGCGACAAATGGGGTAATATATGATAAAGTAGATCCAGGGTCTATCAAAGCATAAGCATCATGAGAGCAAATGGTTAATATACCTGTCACAACGTCTGGTGAAGACTCCTGGTCCTGTCGACCCGCTAGAGCATAGATACGGTTCTTATTACAACCTGAACTGGAACCTCTACCTCTACCTCGACCTCTACTAGCTGAAGACTGAGACTCGCGCCTTGAAGGATGCACGGACATAGATGATCCTGTTGCTGAACTCGCTGGTTGTGCCATTCCCCCCAAATCTCTATTTGGGCAATCTCGCATCATATGCCCCGGACGCCCACATATATAACAAGCATCAGAACCTGCTCGGCATTGGCCCAAGTGTCCTCTACCACAGATGTCACACCATGGAGGAAATGACCATGTCTGCGCAGAACCTCGTTGTCGCTGCAAACCCGACGCCCGTGAGCTCTCACCTGGTCCTGACTGAGTATAGCGGTCATACCCGTAACCCTGTAACTGAGGTGGCGGAGGCCTAGGTGGCCGTCCGAAGTACTGGGTCCTATAACTACCCTGAGATTGCTCCTGAGACCTGGGAAATCTCATCCTCTTACGTTGCCCTTGCTCAGCCCTCTCTGTACCCTGCTGCCGACGCCTACCCCTTTCTATATTCTGGGCGAATGCCTGAATCCGGGAGATATCCATACTATCCTGCAATGCAGCGGTGGCACATGCCTCGGTTAACTCTGGGGCTAACCCTGCTATAAACCTGTGAATCCTGTCCCGCATAGTAGAAACTATGGATGGTGCATATCTGGCCAATGAGTCAAAACGGAGACTATACTCTCGAACACTCATATTACCCTGCTTGAGGGCTAGAAACTGATCGACTCGAGCCTGTCGGATCTCCCGCGGTAAGTACTGGTCAAGGAAAGCATCTGAAAAATTCTCCCAAATAGCTGGAGGTGTATCACGTCCCCTGGACCTCTCCCATCCCTCATACCAAAGGATGGCTATATCTCGGAGTCGAAAAGCTGCTAGCTCAACTGCCTCTTTCTCCGTGGCATGCATAACACGAAAGATCCTGTGAAGCTGATCTATGAAATCCTGCGGGTCCTCCCTCTGATCTGTCCCCGTGAACTCTGGGGGACTCAAAGCAATAAACTCTCGGACCCTTGAACTCCCAGACCCCTCAGAAGTTCCTGCACTAGCTGATGCCCTAGCATGTTGCTGGGTAGCTACCAATTGTGTCAACAACTGCACCGCACTCCTTAAGTCCTGATCTGATGGAAGTGGAAGGGGAACTGGATGTGCGGTTTCCCTAGGAATCTCCGTAGTTGGTGGAGGAGCCGGTAATGGCTGAGTAGGGGTCTCCCCTTGAGCCTCAGACTGGGCCCCATCTACTAGGGGTACCCTGCTGGTCCCCTCACCTACTACTGTATCTCTCCTCTGGCTAGCCGTAGTCTTCCTAGTCACCGTCATCTGTGCATGCAAACACCAACACATAAGTTTAATTCAAATTTCCTATAACTCAGTTCTATAGCACGATTTAGATTTCAAAGAAGTGTAACCAACTCCTAAATGCCCTGTAGTGCCCTGCTTATATAATGTGGTGCACAACACATCTATAAACATGACCCTACTAGACACGGCTTGTAGACTCCCTAGGACAGAACTGCTCTGATACCAAGAATCTGTAACGCCCCGAACCTAGAAGCGAGACAAGCACCCGGTGCCTCACCTAACATGGCGTACCAAATTGCGACTAAGGGACTCCGAACACATAATGTCATACTTTGGCCATGGGGCCACCTTGCAAGACAATTTGCGATGCAAAATATAAAACTGAATGGAAACTGGCGCTAACTAAACATCAATATAAAGCTAGGCCGAGAAGACTGTCATAGCTACTACAGCTGACAAACCATCAAATATACATACCAGGCCTACAAACCCAACATACTGCACTAACCAACAGGATATGCCTACAAGCCTCTACTGATAGATGTACTGTGATCGGAACAGGGCCCCGACCTACCCATAACATATATACAGATATACATAAGATGTACACAAAACTCTAGACCTGGCAACTCCGAAAGACGTGGAGCTTACCGATCAGGCGGAACTCGGGAAACACCTACTGAGGAGGTCTACCCGTCTGTCTGTCTGAACCTGCACGCATGAAATGCAGCGCCCCCAAAAAAGGGACGTCAGTACGAAATAATGTACCGAGTATGTAAGGCAATAAAATAACTGAAATCTGAAACTGAACTGATAATATGATAACTGAAATTAACTGGGAGTCAAAGATGATCTGGAGATATACTTACCTGCTGATACTGACTCAACTCCTTCAATATAGTAAGTAAAATAATTGTACGGCCTTATAAGGCTCGGTATATATAACTGCTCTGCCATAGTAGGCTCGCTCATAGGCGCTCGGCCATACTAGGCTATGTATCTCGACCATGCTGGGCTCGCTCATAGGCGCTCGGCCACAGTAGGCTCGGTATATAACTTTCCATCTGATCAGAGGTTGCCCAATAGGGGCCTGCCCACCGATTATAGCTCGATGGTAATGAAAATACTGTAATACTGTATATATAGGCTTGCTGCTCTCTTGACTGGAAGAAGACAATACTAAAATTGAATATAGAGTCTCGATAAGGAATAATATTGTAACTTATGAGACTAGAATAGTGTGAATAAACTCATGAATATGAACTTCTCTTTTTGTCTCATTACTAACACATGTAGCTACGAGATCATGCCAAAATGAAGGAAGGCTTAGCCTTAACATACCTTATCACAATCTTTCCAATCACCAAGTTGAACTCACCTCTTCACACCTTAATCTACAAGAATGATAATAATACTATCGTTAAGTTACGAAAGGTACAACTATCGCACAACGAACGACAAACCTATTTTGTATTAAAACGGGCAGCATCTCCCCTATAATATGCCCTTCCTCCAAATTCAAGATAACACCAAAAATACAAGAACAGAACAATAACAACATATATACATCATTTTCCAGCCCTATATACACCATCAAATACTACAAAACAGCCCAACACACCCCAATCTCTTCGTACACAAAACGACCACCGTAGTAGTGTCAAACGACCCGAAAATGTTATGACGAACGACCAGCCAACCACCCTACATTTATATGGTGTTTATAAACCCCATTCCTCCTCCAAAACTCCACAAAATAGTAGTAAAACACGCAGCCCAACAGCAACACAAAACAGTCCACAACACAGTCCGCTACAAGTGAATAACTCGTCCGATCACCTTCCCGCGAGGTCTTACAAGTATAAAACGACTAACCATGAATTTACAGCAGAAAATATGGATGAAAGAGAGAAGTAAACTCACCTTATTTGTTGGATAACTCAGCTCCTATCTTGGTTCTTCAAACTCTAAGTTTTACCTCCAATTGGAACTTGAAAGGGAGAGAAAATCAATTAGGGTTTGTGGGAAATTTTTGGGAGGATTCTTTGCAGAGCTTATGTCTGGTTATTATGCTCTATTTTAAGTCTAATATATGAAGAAAATAGGCCCTTAAAAGGCCTCTTTGGACGACCCGAAATGGCCCATTTTTGGGCTTTCATTTAAGCAAGTAGGTGACACACCTACTTGTCACCTAGCAGCTTGCGCAGTATCGCAAAAATGCACATATCTCTCTACTCCGATGTCGTATTGACAAATGGTTTAATGCGTTGGAAAATAGACTCATAGATCTTTAATTTGATGGGTGGAACACCCCATAACTCTAAGTATATTGGGAGAAAATTGCAGTTACATTTGACCCAAAGTTTCAGTAAAACTTATGAATGTAACTTGTGATGACTTTCATCGACTTTTGTTCCACAACTCTCTTGACTTCAAAACATAACACACGGATGTCATACGACTAATATAAATCATAACATAATCTCCTTATCATGTTAATCACCCTAGTCTCACCCCAAAGGTACATTAAACCATTTGTCAATACGACATTGGAGTAGAGAGATATGTGCATTTTTGCGATACTGCGCAAGCTGCTAGGTGACAAGTAGGTGTGTCACCTACTTGCTTAAATGAAAGCCCAAAAATGGGCCATTTCGGGTCGTCCAAAGAGGCCTTTTAAGGGCCTATTTTCTTCATATATTAGACTTAAAATAGAGCATAATAACCAGACATAAGCTCTGCAAAGAATCCTCCCAAAAATTTCCCACAAACCCTAATTGATTTTCTCTCCCTTTCAAGTTCCAATTGGAGGTAAAACTTAGAGTTTGAAGAACCAAGATAGGAGCTGAGTTATCCAACAAATAAGGTGAGTTTACTGCTCTCTTTCATCCATTTTTTCTGCTGTAAATTCATGGTAAGTCGTTCTATACTTGTAAGAACTCACGGGACGGTGATCGGAAGCCGTGAGTTCGAGTTATTCACTTGTAGCGGACTGTTTTGTGGACTGTTTTGTGTTGCTGTTGGGCTGCATGTTTTACTACTATTTTGTGGAGTTTTGGAGGAGGAAGGGGGTTTATAAACACCATATAAATGTAGGGTGGTTGGCTGGTCGTTCGTCATAACATTTTCGGGTCGTTTGACACTACTACGGTGGTCGTTTTGTGTACGAAGAGATTGGGGTGTGTTGGGCTGTTTTGTAGTATTTGATGGTGTATATAGGGCTGGAAAATGATGTATATATGTTGTTATTGTTCTTTTCTTGTATTGTTGGTGTTATCTTGAATTTGGAGGAAGGGCATATTATAGGGGAGATGCTGCCCGTTTTAATACAAAATAGGTTTGTCGTTCGTTGTGCGATAGTTGTACCTTTCGTAACTTAACGATAGTATTATTATCATTCTTGTAGATTAAGGTGTGAAGAGGTGAGTTCAACTTGGTGATTGGAAAGATTGTGATAAGGTATGTTAAGTCTAAGCCTTCCTTCATTTTGGCACGATCTCGTAGCTACATGTGTTAATAATGAGACATAAAGAGAAGTTCGTATTCATGAATTTATTCACATTATTCTAGTCTCATAAGTTATAATATTATTCCTTATCGGGACTTCATATTCAGTTTAGTTTTGTCTTTATTCAGTCAAGAGAGCAAGAGGGTCTATATATATGTACAGTATTACACTATTTTCACCACCATCGAGCTATAATCGGTGGGCAGGCCCCTATTGGGCAACCTCTGATCAGATGGAAAGTTATATACCGAGCCTACTGTGGCCGAGCGCCTATGAGCGAGCCCAGCATGGTCGAGATACATAGCCTAGTATGGCCGAGCGCCTATGAGCGAGCCTACTATGGCAGAGCAGTTATATATACCGAGCCTTATAAGGCCGTACAATTATTTTACTTACTATATTGAAGGAGTTGAGTCAGTATCAGCAGGTAAGTATATCTCCAGATCATCTTTGACTCCCAGTTAATTTCAGTTATCATATTATCAGTTCAGTTTCAGATTTCAGTTATTTTATTGCCTTACATACTCGGTACATTATTTCGTACTGACGTCCCTTTTTTGGGGGCGCTGCATTTCATGCGTGCAGGTTCAGACAGACAGACGGGTAGACCTCCTCAGTAGGTGTTTCCCGAGTTCCGCCTGATCGGTAAGCTCCACGTCTTTCGGAGTTGCCAGGTCTAGAGTTTTGTGTACATCTTATGTATATCTGTATATATGTTATGGGTAGGTCGGGGCCCTGTTCCGATCACAGTACATCTATCAGTAGAGGCTTGTAGGCATATCCTGTTGGTTAGTGCAGTATGTTGGGTTTGTATAAATTGGTGGTTTGTCAGTTGTAGTAGCTATGACGGCCTTGTCGTCCTAGCTTTATATTGATATTTAGTTAGCGCTAGTTTCCATTCAGTTTTATATTTTGCTTTGCAAATTGTCTTGCAAGGTGGCCCCATGGCCAAAGTATGACATTATGTGTTCAGAGTCCCTTAGTCGCAATTTGGTACGCCAGGTTAGGTGAGGCACGGGGTGCTTGTCTCGCTCCTAGGTTCGGGGCGTGACAAACTTGGTATCAGAGCAGTTCTGTCCTAGGGAGTCTACAAGCCGTGTCTAGTAGGGTCTTGTTTATAGATGTGTTGTGCACCACATTATATAAGCAAGGAACTACAGGGCATTTAGGAGTTGGTTACACTTCTTTGAAATCTAAATCGTGCTATAGAACTGAGTTATAGGAAATTTGAATTAAACTTATGTGTTGGTGTTTGCATGCACAGATGACGGTGACTAGGAAGACTACGGCTAGCCAGAGGAGAGATACAGTAGTAGGTGAGGGGACCAACAGGGTACCCCCAGTAGATGGGGCCCAGTCTGAGGCTCAAGGGGAGACCCCTACTCAGCCATTACCGGCTCCTCCACCAACTACGGAGATTCCTAGGGAAACCGCACATCCAGTTCCCCCTCCACTTCCATCAGATCAGGACTTAAGGAGTGCGGTGCATTTGTTGACACAGTTGGTAGCTACCCAGCAACATGCTAGGGCATCAGCTAGTGCAGGAACTTCTGAGGGGTCTGGGAGTTCAAGGGTCCGAGAGTTTATTGCTTTGAGTCCCCCAGAGTTCACGGGGACAGATCAGAGGGAGGACCCGCAGGATTTCATAGATCAGCTTCACAGGATCTTTCGTGTTATGCATGCCACGGAGAAAGAGGCAGTTGAGCTAGCAGCTTTTCGACTCCGAGATATAGCCATCCTTTGGTATGAGGGATGGGAGAGGTCCAGGGGACGTGATACACCTCCAGCTATTTGGGAGAATTTTTCAGATGCTTTCCTTGACCAGTACTTACCGCGGGAGATCCGACAGGCTCGAGTCGATCAGTTTCTAGCCCTCAAGCAGGGTAATATGAGTGTTCGAGAGTATAGTCTCCGTTTTGACTCATTGGCCAGATATGCACCATCCATAGTTTCTACTATGCGGGACAGGATTCACAGGTTTATAGCAGGGTTAGCCCCAGAGTTAACCGAGGCATGTGCCACCGCTGCATTGCAGGATAGTATGGATATCTCCCGGATTCAGGCATTCGCCCAGAATATAGAAAGGGGTAGGCGTCGGCAGCAGGGTACAGAGAGGGCTGAGCAAGGGCAACGTAAGAGGATGAGATTTCCCAGGTCTCAGGAGCAATGTCAGGGTAGTTATAGGACCCAGTACTTCAGACGACCACCTAGGCCTCCGCCACCTCGGTTATAGGGTTACAGGTATGACCGCTATACTCAGTCAGGACCAGGTGAGAGCTCACGGGTATCGGGTTTGCAGCGACAGCGAGGATCTGCGCAGACATGGTCATTTCCTCCACGGTGTGACATCTGTGGTAGAGGACACTTGGGGCAATGCCGAGCAGGTTCTGATGCTTGTTATATATGTGGGCGTCCGGGGCATATGATGCGAGATTGCCCAAATAGAGATTCGGGGGGAATGGCACAACCAGCGAGTTCAGCAATAGGATCATCTATGTCCGTGCATCCTTCAAGGCGCGAGTCTCAGTCTTCGGCTGGTAGAGGTCGAGGTAGAGGTAGAGGTTCCAGTTCAGGTGGTAATCAGAACCGTATCTATGCTTTAGCGGGTCGACAGGACCAGGAGTCTTCACCAGACGTTGTGATAGGTATATTAACCATTTGCTCTCACGATGCTTATGCTTTGATAGACCCAGGATCTACTTTATCGTATATTACCCCATTTGTCGCGAGGAAGTTTGGTATAGTGCCTGAAATAATAAGTGATCCTTTTGCGGTATCTACACCGGTCGGAGAATCGATTATTGCTAGACGGGTTTACCGAGGTTGTACGGTGACAATTTGTAGTCGTCAGACCTCAGCTGACCTAGTTGAGCTAGAGATGATGGATTTTGATGCTATCATGGGCATGGACTGGTTGGCAGCTTGCTATGCCACAGTTGATTGCCGAGCAAAGGCAGCCAAATTTCATTTTCCGGGTGAGCCAGTCCTTGAATGGGTAGGTAATACACCAACACCCAGAGGTAGGTTTATTTCCTATCTGAAGGCGAGGAAAATGATCGCAAAAGGGTGCATTTATCATATTGTGCGAGTTAGAGATGCAGATGCTGAGATACCTACACTTCAGTCTATTCCCATAGTCAAAGAGTATGCAGATGTGTTTCCAGATGAGCTTCCAGGTATTCCTCCAGAGCGAGAGATTGATTTTAGCATCGATTTGCTTCCAGGAACTCAACCAATATCCGTCCCTCCGTATAGAATGGCACCTGGCGAATTGAAGGAGTTGAAGGAGCAGTTAAAAGATTTGTTGGAGAAAGGTTACATCAGGCCCAGTACCTCACCTTGGGGTGCACCAGTACTATTTGTGCGGAAGAAAGATGGCTCGCTGAGGATGTGTATCGATTATAGGCAGCTGAACAAGGTAACTATTAAGAATAAGTATCCACTTCCAAGGATCGATGACTTGTTTGATCAGTTGCAGGGGGCTAGATGCTTTTCAAAGATAGATTTGAGGTCGGGGTACCACCAAGTCAGAGTTCGGGAAAAAGATATTCTGAAGACAGCCTTCAGGACCCGATATGGCCACTTCGAGTTCCTTGTCATGTCCTTCGGGTTGACTAATGCACCCGCTGTATTTATGGACTTGATGAATAGCCTATTCCGACCATTTTTAGATCTGTTCGTGATAGTATTTATTGATGATATTCTGGTTTATTCCCGTTCAGAGGATGAGCATGCGGACCACCTGCGAGCGGTACTCCAAACCCTCCGTGATCGTAAGTTGTATGCTAAGTTTTCTAAATGTGAGTTCTGGTTGAAGTCTGTAGCATTCTTGGGGCATATTGTATCAGATGAAGGGATAAAGGTGGACACTCAGAAGATTGAGGCCGTGAAATCTTGGCCTAGACCTACCACTCCGACAGAGGTTCGTAGCTTTCTAGGCTTAGCAGGATATTATCGGAGGTTCGTAGAGGGTTTTTCTTCCCTTTCGGCACCATTGACGAAGTTGACACAGAAAGAAACTAAGTTTCAATGGACAGAGGCTTGTGAGCGGAGTTTCCAAGAGCTTAAGAATAGGTTGACCTCAGCTCCAGTTCTAACACTTTCCAGAGGGTCTAGAGGGTTATGCCGTGTATTGTGATGCATCAGGTGTCGGGTTAGGATGTGTCCTGATGCAACATGGGAAGGTAATTGCGTATGCTTCAAGGCAGTTGAGGAAGCACGAGAGGAATTATCCGACCCACGACCTCGAGTTAGCTGCGGTTGTCCATGCACTTAAGATATGGCGGCATTATTTATATGGTGTTCATGTTGATGTATTTACTGATCATAAAAGCCTACAATATATTTTCAAGCAGAAAGAGTTGAATTTGCGACAGAGGCGATGGCTTGAGTTATTGAAAGATTACGATGTTAACATTCTCTACCATCCAGGGAAAGCTAATGTTGTAGCAGATGCCTTAAGTCGCCGATCTATGGGTAGCTTAGCACATGTAGAGCCCGAGAAAAGACAATTAGCTAGAGAGATTCATCAATTGGCTTCGTTGGGGGTTCGGTTAGTAGATTCTGAGGATGGTGGAGTTGTAATCCAAAACACTGCAAAATCATCCCTCATAGCTGAAGTCAAGGAAAGGCAGTATGAGGACCCAGAGTTGGTCGAGTTGAGAGAGCGAGTTCCGCAGCAGAAGAAGCCATTGTTAGAGCTCAAGGGAGATGGGGTTCTCAGATACAGGGGTCGTTTGTGTGTTCCAGATGTAGCAGGGCTACGAGACAAGATTATGTCAGAGGCACATTATTCGTGGTATTCCATCCATCCTGGATCGACGAAGATGTATCATGACATTAAGGATGTGTACTGGTGGAATGATATGAAGAAGAACATTGCTGAGTTTGTCGCCCAATGTACTAGTTGCCAGCAAGTGAAGATAGAGCACCAGAAGCCTGGAGGGCTAATGCAGACTATAGAGATCCCGACATGGAAATGGGAGGCGATAAACATGGACTTTATCATGGGTTTACCTCGTTCTAATCGTAAGTTCGATTCCATATGGGTGATAGTCGATAGGCTCACGAAATCAGCTCACTTCCTACCGGTCAGATCTACATATACAGCAGAAGATTATGCAAAGTTATATATTAAGGAGATAGTGCGGCTACACGGAGTACCAGTTTCTATTATATCTGACCGTGGGGCTCAGTTTACAGCACATTTTTGGAGGTCATTTCAGAGAGGTCTAGGGACTCAGGTGAATCTCAGCACAGCTTTTCATCCACAGACTGATGGACAAGCCGAGCGCACAATTCAGACGCTCGAGGATATGTTACGAGTATGTGTGTTGGATTTTAAAAGAAGTTGGGATGAACATCTACCTCTTATCGAGTTTGCATATAATAACAGTTACCACTCCAGTATCCAGATGGCTCCGTACGAGGCTTTGTATGGGCGTAAGTGCAGATCTCCTATAGGGTGGTTTGATGTTGGAGAATCTGGGTTACATGGGCCAGACCTGGTTCAGCAGGCCATAGAGAAAGTAAAGGTTATCCGGGAGCGACTGTTGACAGCTCAGAGTCGTCAGAAGTCATATTCTGACGTGCGGCGACGAGACTTAGAGTTCAGGATTAATGACTGGGTATTCTTAAAGGTATCACCTATGAAGGGCGTGATGAGGTTTGGCAAGAAAGGAAAGCTTAGCCCACGGTATATTGGGCCTTATAGGATCATTCGGAGAGTGGGCCAAGTAGCTTATGAGTTAGAGTTGCCATCAGAATTGGAGTCTTTCCATCCGGTTTTTCACGTATCTATGCTACGGAAGTGCATTGGCGATCCTACTCGAGTGGTGCCCACGGATGATGTACAGATTACAGAGGACATGTCATACGAGGAAATTCCAGTTGCCATCCTAGACCGACAAATCCGCAATCTACGAAATAAGGAGGTAGCTTCCGTAAAGGTTTTATGGAGGAGCAAGAATGTAGAAGAGATGACGTGGGAATTAGAGGAAGAAATGAAGTCTAAATACCCCCACCTATTTCAAACTGAAGATATGGTTGGAGATGGGACGCTACAACATAGCTCTATGTAGGCTAGCAGGTCATCAGGTAAGCTTTTATTTTTCACTTTCAATATTTATGATTTACAGTCGGTGAGGCAAATTGCTGCTATTTATAAATATTGGCCATGTGTGGCATGCAGAGTATGTTTCTGGCTACGTGCAGGTTGGTTTTAACCTAGTGTACGAAGGATACTCTGGAAAAAGTTTCCAAAGTCTCCAAGAATAAACATTCGAGGACGAATGTTCCCAAGGGGGGACTGATGTTACACCCTATATTTTCGTACGTAAAAATGCGTCGTAAGCAAACTAATGTAGGACCAAAAATGAGATAATATTTAAAAGTATATAAAGTAAGTTAATAATGTTATCTCTGAGGTTACAAATATTGAAGATCATGAACAACAAGTACAAAGAGGGTTGGACAGTTCAGAAGCTAAAGCAATTAAATAAAATAATGTTTCGTCGAAAGTCGACAAGTTGGGAATGTTATAACATGTACCTTTGGGGTGAGACTAGGGTGATTAACATGATAAGGAGATTATGTTATGATTTATATTAGTCGTATGACATCCGTGTGTTATGTTTTGAAGTCAAGCGAGTTGTGGAACAAAAGTCGATGAAAGTCATCACAAGTTACATTCATAAGTTTTACTGAAACTTTGGGTCAAATGTAACTGCAATTTTCTCCCAATATACTTAGAGTTATGGGGTGTTCCACCCATCAAATTAAAGATCTATGAGTCTATTTTCCAACGCATTAAACCATTTGTCAATACGACATCGGAGTAGAGAGATATGTGCATTTTTGCGATACTGCGCAAGCTGCTAGGTGACAAGTAGGTGTGTCACCTACTTGCTTAAATGAAAGCCCAAAAATGGGCCATTTCGGGTCGTCCAAAGAGGCCTTTTAAGGGCCTATTTTCTTCATATATTAGACTTAAAATAGAGCATAATAACCAGACATAAGCTCTGCAAAGAATCCTCCCAAAAATTTCCCACAAACCCTAATTGATTTTCTCTCCCTTTCAAGTTCCAATTGGAGGTAAAACTTAGAGTTTGAAGAACCAAGATAGGAGCTGAGTTATCCAACAAATAAGGTGAGTTTACTGCTCTCTTTCATCCATTTTTTCTGCTGTAAATTCATGGTAAGTCGTTCTATACTTGTAAGAACTCACGGGACGGTGATCGGAAGCCGTGAGTTCGAGTTATTCACTTGTAGCGGACTGTTTTGTGGACTATTTTGTGTTGCTGTTGGGCTGCGTGTTTTACTACTATTTTGTGGAGTTTTGGAGGAGGAAGGGGGTTTATAAACACCATATAAATGTAGGGTGGTTGGCTGGTCGTTCGTCATAACATTTTCGGGTCGTTTGACACTACTACGGTGGTCGTTTTGTGTACGAAGAGATTGGGGTGTGTTGGGCTATTTTGTAGTATTTGATGGTGTATATAGGGCTGGAAAATGATGTATATATGTTGTTATTGTTCTGTTCTTGTATTGTTGGTGTTATCTTGAATTTGGAGGAAGGGCATATTATAGGGGAGATGCTGCCCGTTTTAATACAAAATAGGTTTGTCGTTCGTTGTGCGATAGTTGTATCTTTTGTAACTTAACGATAGTATTATTATCATTCTTGTAGATTAAGGTGTGAAGAGGTGAGTTCAACTTGGTGATTGGAAAGATTGTGATAAGGTATGTTAAGTCTAAGCCTTCCTTCATTTTGGCATGATCTCGTAGCTACATGTGTTAATAATAAGACATAAAGAGAAGTTCGTATTCATGAATTTATTCACATTATTCTAGTCTCATAAGTTACAATATTATTCCTTATCGGGACTTCATATTCAGTTTAGTTTTGTCTTTATTCAGTCAAGAGAGCAGAGGGTCTATATATATGTACAGTATTACACTATTTTCATCACTATCGAGCTATAATCGGTGGGCAGGCCCCTATTGGGCAACCTCTGATCAGATGGAAAGTTATATACCGAGCTTACTGTGGCCGAGCGCCTATGAGCGAGCCCAGCATGGTCGAGATACATAGCCTAGTATGGCTGAGCGCCTATGAGCGAGCCTACTATGGCAGAGCAGTTATATATACCGAGCCTTATAAGGCCGTACAATTATTTTACTTACTATATTGAAGGAGTTGAGTCAGTATCAGCAGGTAAGTATATCTCCAGATCATCTTTGACTCCCAGTTAATTTCAGTTATCATATTATCAGTTCAGTTTCAGATTTCAGTTATTTTATTGCCTTACATACTCGGTACATTATTTCGTACTGACGTCCCTTTTTTGGGGGCGCTGCATTTCATGCATGCAGGTTCAGACAGACAGACGGGTAGACCTCCTCAGTAGGTGTTTCCCGAGTTCCGCCTGATCGGTAAGCTCCACATCTTTCGGAGTTGCCAGGTCTAGAGTTTTGTGTACATCTTATGTATATCTGTATATATGTTATGGGTAGGTCGGGGCCCTGTTCCGATCACAGTACATCTATCAGTAGAGGCTTGTAGGCATATCCTGTTGGTTAGTGCAGTATGTTGGGTTTGTATAAATTGGTGGTTTGTCAGCTGTAGTAGCTATGACGGCCTTGTCGGCCTAGCTTTATATTGATATTTAGTTAGCGCTAGTTTCCATTCAGTTTTATATTTTGCTTCGCAAATTGTCTTGCAAGGTGGCCCCATGGCCAAAGTATGACATTATGTGTTCAGAGTCCCTTAGTCGCAATTTGGTACGCCAGGTTAAGTGAGGCACCGGGTGCTTGTCTCGCTCCTAGGTTCGGGGCGTGACATTTTAGGTGGTCGGATGAGTGTGAGGAGAGCTTTCAGAAGCTCAAGACTGCCTTGACCACAACTCCAGTTCTAGTATTACAATCAGCTTCAGGCTTTTATATAGTTTATTGTGATGCTTCTCTGATCGACATTGGGTGTGTGTTGATGAAGGGGGGTAGAGTGATCGCTTATGATTCGCATCAGTTGAAGCCTCATGAGAAGAACTACCATGTTCATGATTTGGAGTTAGCTTCCATCGTTCATGCATTTAAGATTTGGATGCATTATCTTTACGGTGTGTCTTGTGAGGTGTTTATGGATCATCGAAGTCTCCAACACTTGTTCAAACAAAAGGATCTAAATTTGAGGGAGCGGAGATGGTTGGGGATGCTAAAAGACTATGATATCACCATTTTGTATCATCCCGGAAAGGCCAATATGGTGGCCGATGCCTTAAGCAAAAAGTCGGTAAGTATGGGTAGTCTTGCATTCATTCCCATTGGAGATATACCTCTTGCAGTTGATGTTAAGGCTTTGGCCAACCAGTTCTTGAGATTGGATATTTCGGAGCCCAGCCGGTTTCTAGCTTGTGTGGTTTCTTGGACTTCCTTATATGATCGCATTAGAGAGCGCCAGTATGGTGATTCCCATTTTCTTGTCCTTATGGACACGGTTCAACACAGTGATGCCAGAGATGTGACTATTGGGGATGGTAGGGTATTGAGGATGCAGGGTCAGATTTGTGTGCCCAATGTGGATGGACTACGTGAGTTGATTCTTGAAGAGGCCCATAGTTCACGGTATTTCATTCATCCGGTACCGCGAAGATGTATCATGACTTGAGGCAGCACTGCTGGTGGAGGCGAATGAAGAAGGATATAGTGGGTTTTGTAGCTCGGTGCCTTAACTGTCAGCAGGTGAAGTACGACCAGCAAAGACCGGCTGGATTGCTTCAGAAGTTAGAGATTCCAGAGTGGAAGTGGAAGCGTATAACCATGGATTTCGTAGTTGGGCTCCCACGGACTGCGAGGAAGTTCGATGCTATTTGGGTGATTGTTGTTACACCCCACAATATTATGTCGATATTACATCCCGTAGTATTATATTACGATGATGTTACGCCTTGCAATACTACATTACGATGATGTTAAGCTTCGCAGTATTAAATTACGACGATGTTGCACCATGTAGTATTGTACGTTTAATTTGTCGTAAGGTAATTGACATCAGTCCAATGAAAAGTTTATTCGGAGATTATAAGGATTATACTATTTCAAACAAATGATGAGTAAATTCGTGAAGGTGAGACCTTTTCCAAGAATATTATACTAATTTTGTCCTACTCCAGGTATGTCAAGGCTAAACCCTTGCTTCATTTTGGCATGATATCGTAATTACACGAGTTTGATAACGAGGCATAAAGAGAAATTCATATTTCGGGATTTACGTATATTTTTCTAGTGTTGTAAGTTACAATATTCTCCTTATCGGGACTTCATATTCAATTGACCATTTCCTTTTTCCAGTCAAGAGAGCAGAGAGTATATATACAATATTACAATATTTTCATTACCATTGAGCTATAATGGATTGGAAGGACCCTATTGGGCAACCTCTGATCAGATGGTAAGTTAAATACCGAGCCTACAGTGGCCGAGCGCCTATGAGTGAGCTCATTTGGTCGAGATATAGAGCTTAGTATGGCCGAGCATCTATGAGCGAGCCTACTACGACAGAGCAGTTATATATATATACCGAGCCACATAAGGCCGGACAACTATTTTACTTACTATATTGAGAGAGCGGGGTCAGTATCAGCAGGTAAGCATATCTTCAGGCCATCTATGACTCCCAGTTGCTTTCACTTATTATATTATCAGTTCAGTTTCAGCTTTCACTATATTGCCTTACATACTCGGTACATTATTTCGTACTGACGTCCCTTTTATGGGGGCACTGCATTTCATGCGTGCAGGTTCAGACAGACAAACGGGTAGACCTCCTCATTAGATGTTGCCCGAGTTCAGCTTGATCGGTAAGCTCCATACCCTTCGGAGTTGCCGGGTCTAGAGATTTACGTACATCTTCGTATATATGTATATGTTATGAGTAGATCGGGGCCCTGGTCCGATCATACTATATCCATCAGTAGAGGCTTGTAGACATATCCTATCAGTTAATGATGTATGTTGGGCTTGTAGTCGTTTTATGTACATTTTATTGGTTTTTCAACTATAGTAGTTATGACGGACTTGTCGGCCCAGCTTTATATTGAGATTTAGTCAATAATCGCAATTGTGTTGCGATGTGCCCCATGGCCAAAGTATGAAATTATATGCTCAGAATCCCTTAGTCGCAAGTTGGTACGCAAGGATAGGTAAGGCACCGGGTGCCGGTCTCGCCCCCCAAGTTCGGGGCGTGACAAAAGTAGTATCAGAGCAGTACTGTCCTAGGAAGTCTACAAGCCGTGTCAAGTAGAGTCTTGTTTATGGGTGTGTCGTGCACCACACTTATAAGCAGGAGGCTATAGGGAATTTTGAACGCGAGTGTGAAAGAGTTGAGTTAGAAGAATCCGGTGAGCTTCTGGAAAAGGAGCCTTAAGGCAGGAATATGTGTCCACCCCTATGGTAAAAGGCAATGAAAGATTTAGAAGATAAATACAAGTTTCAACAAATAAATGAAGCAAGGTGAAGAAGGGTATGAAGTACCTAATTAGTAGAGATGAACATTATATACAATGTAGGAAGAGAGATATAAGAATTTTGAGTTACCTTCAACAGTAACAGAGGTATGTATAATTGGCAACACCGATCTAAGTTATGCTCTATGGGATCTAACAAATATGGTTTAAGAAGAGGACATAATATCACGATCCGGCTTGGGTTAGAGTCACCTAAAATGGTGGATGAAGTGTTTGCGTTAGTTGACATTTCTGAAGGATATTGCATATGTGTTAATAGATCTCCTTGTGAGACACCCAGATGGTGTACTCCAAAATAGTACAGCTAGATATGAGTACTACAAAGATACGCACTGGAAGCCTTGAAGGGATAAATACCACCTTAGTATGGCTCCCGTCCCTAGTAGATAAAGAATGTTAGGCAACCTGAAGAGCCAATAGATGGGGCAAGGGGAGGCAAAAGCGAAAGAATATCTTGTTAAAGTTTCAAAATAAAGTGATAGCTAGAAATATTAGCAGGGAAGTGCGAAGAGGGATAGTGAAGCATTTTGAGTGAGATGTGACACATGGATGGCAACGGTTGAGATCCTTATTTATAGTTAAATAAAGAAAAAGACGAGAGGTGATGGGCCGTAACACAACAAAAGAGTATGGGCCATACAGTTAGATCCTTATTTCGAGAAATAAGTTCTCGACTCTAACGTGATTAACAGAAGGAAAAGTTAGACCCAGAGTAAGAATCACTTACCCCAATCACTCTCTTGAAAATATCTCCAAGAATCGCCTCAAACCGAGCTCCCAAAATCAAATTTGTAACCTCAAACCCTCGTTTTTTAAATATTTAAGTCTGCCCAAATGTCCCTTCTTCGCGATAGCGGGAAAAACTTCGCAATCGCGAAGCACAAACTCAACTTCCCCTAGAACTTACTCTATGCGATTGCATAAAAGCTCATGCGAACATGATGCATAGGCTTCCCAGGACTACACGATCGCGGACAGACCCACACATTCGCATAGAACAATGCACATGACCAGCTCCTGCCTCCTTTCCTCTTCGCGAATGCGGCTTAGCCCACGTGTTCGCGATGCACTGCCTCTACTAAGTTACGCGATCGCATACCAAAACTTGCAATCGCATAGAACAAAACCTCAGCTTCACAAAATAAGCCTACGTGATCGCGGACCTTCCCACACGATTGCATATAATGAAACTAGACCTGAACACCAGCAAACTTCAGCCATTTCTCTAAGTCAAATTCCACTCCGATAACCATCAAAAATCCACCCGAGGCCCACGAGACCTCCACCAAACATACCAACAAGTCCTAAAACAACATTCAAACTCGCTCGAAGAGTCAAATCACATCAAACAACGCTAAAATCACAAATCATGCATCGATTCAAGCCTAATGAACTTATGAACTTCTAACTTTTATATTCGACGCCGAAACATATCAAATCAAGTCCGATTGACCTCACATTTTGCACATAAGTCATAAATGACACAACGGACCTACTCCAACTCCCGAAATGAAAATCCGAGCCCTGTAACCACAAAGTCAACTCTCGGTCAAACTTCTCAATTTCCAAAACTTCTAATTTTCCAACGTTTGCCATTTTAAGCCTAAATCAACTACGGACTTCCAAATCACTATCCGGACACACTCATAAGTCCAAAAGCACCCTACGGATCTATCGGAACCGTCGAAACTCCATTCCGCAGTCGTTTACATATAAGTCAATAACCGGTCAACCTTTTCAACTTAAGCTTCCAACCTTGAGACTCAGTGTCTCAACTCATTTTGAAACATCCTCGGAACCGAACCAACAACCCTGGAAAGTCACATAATGACAATTGGGCATACAATAAGTAGTTAATAGGGGAACGAGGCTACAATACTCAAAACAACCAGCCGGGTCGTTTCATCCTCCCCTTCTTAAACAAACGTTCATCCTCGAATGGGTCTAGAAACATACATGGAGTCTCAAATAGGTATGGATATCTGCTCCCCATCTCCTGCTCGGTCTCCCTATTAGCCTCCTTGACTGACTGACCTATCCACTGCACCTTCACTGCGGCTATGTTCATTTACCTCAACTTTCAAACCTGCCAATCCAAAATGACCATCGGCTCCACAACATAAGTCAAATAACCGTCAAACTGAACTGTGCTAAAGTCCACAACATGAGACGTATCACCGACATACTTCCAAAGCATACAAACATGAAACACTGGATAAACACTTGATAGACTAGGCGGCAAGGAAAGCTTGTAAGCCACCTCTCCAATCTTCTAAAGCACCACATATGACCCAATATACCGAGGGCTCAACTTTCCAATCTTCCCAAACCTTATATCACCCTTCATGGGTGAAACCTTGAGTAGTACCTTCTCCCCCACCAGGTAAGCAATGCCGTGAACCTTCCGATCCGCATAACACTTCTGTCTAGACTGCATCGTGTGAAGCCGATCCTGAATCAACTTAACCTTATCCAAAGCATACTGAACCAAGTTAGTACCCAATAGCCTAGCCTCACCCGGCTCAAGCCATTCCACCGGACACCGACACCGTGTCCTATACAAAGACTCATACAGAGCCATATGAATGCTCGATTGGTAGCTGTTGTTGTAGGAAAAACTGCAAGCAGCAGAAATGGATCCCAAGAAGCCCCGAAATCTATGACACAAACGTGTATCATAACCTCCAATTTTTGAATAGTGCGCTCGGACTGTCCCTAACTCTCGCTGCACTGCTCTCCAAAACTGTGATGTAAACTACATGCCCCGTGAAGGCGAACAATCTCGCGGATGTAAATCTCAGCCGACTGCTACGAAGAATAGGTAGTCCCAACTGGAATGGAATACGTAGACTTGGTCAACCGATCCACAATCACCCGAATAGAATAAAACTTCCTCGAAGTCCGAGGGAGCCCAACTACAAAATCTACGGTGATAGGCTCACATTTCCACTACAGAATCTCAAGCCTCTGAAGCAATCCACCCATCTCTGATGCTCATACTTCACTTGCTGACAGTTTAGGCATCGAGATACAAACCCCACTATATCCTTCTTCATCCTCCTCCACCAATAGTGCTTCCACAATTCCTGATACATCTTTGTGGCACCCGAATTAATGGAATACCATGAACTGTAGGACTCCTCAAGAATCAACTCACGTAGCCCATCGACATTAGGCACACATATCCAGGCCTACATCCTCAACACCCCATCATCCCTAATAGTAACCTCCTTAGCATCACCGTGTTCAACCGTGTCCCTAAGGACAAGTAAATGGGGATCATCATACTAGCTCTCTCTGATGCGATCATGTAACGAACATTGAGAAACTACACACGCTAGAACCCGATAGGGCTCCTAAACATCTAATCTCACAAAATGGTTAACCAAGTCCTGAACATCAGTTGCAAGCGGTCTCTCACTGACATCAATGAATGCAAGGCTACCCATACTCACTGCTTTACTACTCAAGGCATCGGCCACCACATTGGCCTTCCTGATGATAAAAAATAGTAATATCATAGTCCTTTAGAAACTCCAACCATCTCCGCTGTCTCAAGTTTAGATCCTTTTGTTTGAACAAGTGATGTAGACTCTGGTGATCCATAAATACCTCACAAGACACACGGTAGATATAATGTCTCCAAATCTTCAATGCATGAATGATGGTTGCCAACTCCAAGTCATGAGCAAGGTAGTTCTTTTCATGAGGCTTCAACTGGTTTGAGGCATAATCAATCACTCTACCCTCATGCATCAAGACACACCCAATGCCAATCCGAGAAGTATCATAATACACTGTATAAGAGCTAGAAGATGAAGGAAAAACTAGAACTAGAGTTGTGGTCAAGGCAACTTAATTTTCTGAAAGCTCTCCTCACACTGACGTGACCACCTAAACGGAGCACCCTTCTGGGTTAATCTAGTCAAAGGCGGTGCAGTAGATGAGAAACCCTCCACGAAGCATCGATAATATTCGGCCAAGCCGAGAAATTTCTGAATCTCAGTTGCTTAAAATTATTTGGGCTAACTCTAAACCAACTATATTTTCTATGGATCCACCTTAATCCCCTCACTGGACACCACGTACCTCAAGAACACCACCGAACTGAGCCAAAACTCAAACTTGGAGAAATTAACATAAAGCTTTTCCTCCCTCAGCCAATGTAGTACAATCCTCAAATGTTGCGCATGCTCCTCCTGACTAGTAAACTAGGATATTATCAATGAATACTATGACAAATGAGTCAAGATATGGCTGAAATACACTGTTCATCAGATGCATAAAAGCTGCTGGGGCAATGGTTAGCCCAAAAGACATCACAAGGAACTCATAATGACCATAACGGGTCTTGAATACCGTCTTTAGAATATCCGAGTCTCGAATCTTCAACTGGTGATACCCAGACCTCAAAACTATTTTATAGAACCCCCTCGCTTCCTGAAGCTAGTCAAATAGATCATCAATGCGCGTTAAAGGATACTTGTTCTTGATTGTAACTTTGTTCAACTGCCTATAGTCGATGCACATATACATAGTACAATCCTTCTTCTTCACAAACAGACCGGTGCACCCTAAGGTGACACACCAGGCCTAATAAACCTCTTATCAAGAAGTTTATGAAACTACTCTTTAAATTCCTTCAACTCAGCGGGTGTCATACGATACGGAGGAATACAAGTGGGCTGAGTGCTCGACACTAAATCAATACCAAAGTCAATATCCCTGTCGGGTGTCATGCTCGGCAGATGTGCAGGAAATACATCCAAAAAGTCTCGCACCACTGCAACATAATCAATAGTAGGGGTATCAACACCAATATCCCTCACAAAGGCCAAATATGACAGACACCCCTTCCCAACCATCCGTTGGGCCTTCATATATGAAATCACCCATGCTGGGAACATGTAAGGGCCCGTAAAATTTCGCCAAGGAATTTAAGGTTTTGCGGTGTCGAGGTAGAGTGATGTGTATGGATATACTAAGAGAGCCGCGGTACAGACCTTTTTGGTTGAATAAATGTACTGAGGAGTTGAGGGAAATATTGGGAGAAGAAGGCAATTATAGGGTCTATTTCATGACCGTAAAATTGTTTTGTGGGCCGCATAGTCATCGCGGAGTTGAGCAAAAAAATGGTTGAATTTTGAAGGTTGTTTTACGGCCCATTCTGCGATCGCATATCCATTTTGCGGTCTGTATTTTCCATCACAGATTTGGCATGAAGAATTTTTTTAGGCGATTCTGCCGTCCACTAGCGGCCGTATTAGTGGTCTACGGACCGCAGGCCGGTCCAGACCAGCCCAGTTCTTAGCATCATTTTTGCAGCCCATTTTGCGGGCGACATATCTGTTATGCGGTCCATTCTATAAGTGCAGACCTGAGTTCGGAGGGTCTATTTTCCTATTTTATAACCCAACCCTATTTCTGATAAAATGACTTTGGGGTTATTTTGGTCGGGTTAATCACATATTTTAGAGAGAGGGGAGTGCTTTAGAAAGGGAGGAAGGATCCCTAAGTGCATTGATCATCAATCCCTGCCCCAATCCTGAAGATTCAAGGGAATCATTTACTAGACCACAATCTATCCAGGTAAGTTCCTGTCCTATACCACCCATGTAAGTTATTTTAGAGTCTAAGTATATTGTGGGATTGATATTAGGCCATGTATGTGCCAATATCTTGTAGTATGTGGGGTTAATAAACCATTTGGGTAGTTCTTGTTGACATTGGTTGAGGGAGGAAGGGATTACCATTGTAGGGCTTCGTAGTCTATCTCGCATGCTAGGTGTTTGACAAAATTCCTAGGAGAGTTACACCATGGGTATTCTTCTAATTATTAACCGATTTTCGCTATCTTCCTATAGATTATTATTGCTAGAAGTGCGGGGCATTGTAGTAACTTAAGGAAAGCTCAAACAAGGTATGTTGCCTAAACTTCTCTCTTAGAATCGAATTCCATAATATCCCAGTAAGCTTCAAGTATGGTTGGTACAAGTTCCTAATTCCCATGTTCCGAGTTGTTCCTAATAAATTGGATTATCCGAGTAAACAAAGTGTTGAAAGTTATGTGTTCAAAATGTGCTATGAATGTTCCTATCACACTATGTTATCCTTCGGGAATGTGTTCCTGAATGATATGTGTATTAAAATGTTATGGCTTTTAAAAGTGTTTCAAATGAAAGTTATGATGCCAAATTATGTTAGAAAAAGTCGATGTGCTTAAGACTCTTAATTACTCATATGTGTACCTAAAGTCTTGATTTGAAATGCATTATTGTTGATAATCTATAAAGATGCTTGAAAGTGAAAGAAGTGGGTTGAAGATATAAAGTGTGGCCACCGTGCCAATAATAAAAGTTATACTTGTGGCCAATGATGCCAATAAAATGAAATGATGTGACAGACGTTATGGAATGAGCCTAGATTATACTATTTCAAAATGACTTCAAAAATAGAATTGCCTAAATGTGGCTCTTTTAGATAATGTTATACTTTTAGATATAAGGTTTTAATGCTTTTAGCCAATGAAATGATGATGTTGTAAGTTATTGAAAGTACTAATGAATCTATTTATGGAGTGAAAGGTTATGAGTTAAATGCAGTTGTGTTTATGTTTCCCTTGTATGAAAATCAAGAATATTTTTAGGAGTATCGTAAGTCATCGAGGAAGGGTAGGTGGGAACAACCTAACCCCGAAACTACATGTGCTGGTGTAAGAGTGCATTGTGATTATTCCCCTTATTTGGGATGAGATTGATATGATAAGAATATTCCCCTTATTTGGGATGAGAATAATGCTAGCAAAAGGGTGATGTCAATCCACACGACATTGTGGTGAGATGACCTAGTCGATCCGGTCAAGATCGAACGCCATGCCGCACACATAATAGTGATTGTGATTGTGATTACACCTCTACCCACACATATTGGGGTGAGGCGACATGGCCGATTTGTGTAGAAGTGGTTGTGATTGGATGTCTCTTGTGAGATGGCTTAGCCGATCGGGCTGAGATCAGACTCCGTGCTAAAAGTAAGGTGGTATTGTGATTGGATGTCTCTTATGAGATGGCTTAGACGATCGGGCCGTGATCGGAATCCGTGATAAATTCACGATGGTATATCAGTACTAAATATCTCCCAACAAAAAATAATATTATGTTCGTATTTTGAAAACTGTTATGTTTTAACTTGGCATTTGGATATCATTGATTGTTGCTTGTTGTTTCCATGGTTTTCCTTTCTTATATTGGCATTCTATTTTGAAAGAGGACATTTAGCATTATATACTAGTACTATTCCATATGTATTAACGTCCCTTTGGTCGGGGGTACTGCATCTTCAATGGATGCAGGTGGTTCATCAGAGGGAATCTTTGGATCTCGTTAGCAGTTACTCCCTCTTCAGCAGGTTTTGGTGAGCCCTACTCTATTTCGAGCCTGAAGTCATTTGATGTTGTACGTTGTATTATGAGGTATAGCCGGGGCCTTGTTGTTAGCACTTCCACATACTCTTCTGTGGTACTTAGAGGCTGCGTAGACAGGTTGTGAGTGGTGTTTGATGTTAGGAATTGAACTAGAAGTGTTGGTATTTGGCAAAAATGTTTTTCATTATAGCTATAAACTTGTAATATTTTGAAAATTTTAAATGAAGATGCTAATGGTAATGAAATAGGCGTTGTTTATGAAATCCTTTCAATGTTTAATTAATGGAGTACATCTCCACTCTATTCATAGGCAAGGTCGGGTAGAAAGTATCTAGTAGGCTTGCTTGATCGGGTTATCTTGGTTGAGCCGATCGTGCTCCCCGAGGTCGGGGCGTGACAGAACATAATCTAGAGAACATCTCCACTCAATCCTTGGCAACCTCGGCGTCGCCAACTTCATGGTCTTAGCGTGACAATCCATAATAGCATGACATGGAGACAACCAATGCATACATAAAATAACGTCGAAATCAAACATACTAAGAAATAAGAGATCAACTCTAGTTTTAAATCCCCTAATAGTCACTACACACGACTGATAAACACGGTCCAAAATAATAGTATTGCCCACTGGGGTATATACATGAACATATGAAACTAATGACACACGGGGCATATCCAGATAACGAGAAAAATATGATGATATATACGAATAATTGGAACTAGGGTCAAATAATATAGAAGCATCCCTGTGGAATATTTAGAAAATACATGTGATCACTCTGTCTAAAGCAATGACATCTGGCCTGGAAGGAATAGCATAAAATTGAGCTTGACCACCACCGGATCGGCCTCCCCCTCTAGGGCGAACTCTGGCTGCCTGAGCCCCACCCCGAGTTGGTTGAGCATGTGGTGAAGTAACTGGTGCGGAAGTTGCAGCCGGACTCCTCTACTAAACTGGGCCTCCCAAAAGGCGGGGACAATACTTTTTCACATGACCCTACTCTCTGCACATAAAACAACCACTCTCAAAAAATGGTGGAAAGTACTGAGGCAGACCACGAGAACCAGAATAACTACCAGAGGAACCTTGTGGAGATGAACCCTGAACTTAAGGTGCATGAGATGATCTCTGAGCTGGGAGTGCACTAAGAGATGACTGACCTAGTTGAGCACTATATGAACCATGGCTAGATGATGTGCGCTGATGAACTAGACGTGCCATCTGAGCGGGCCTATAAGGACGACCCCTGTTGTGGTGAAATTGACCACCAGAGGGAACATTGCTGAAACCACCAGATCCACGAGGCCTCTTGGACTCTCTCTCCTCATGCTCCCGACTATGAACCAACTCTATCCACCTAGCAATATCAACCACCTCGTTCAACCAAACACCTGATACACTCTCCAGAGTCATAACAAAATGCAACTCATAGGTGAGGCCATCAATGAACCTCCTAATCCACTCCCTCTTAGTGGGAACCAACCAAACTACGTGACGGGCAAACTTTGAAAATGTCATCTCATACTGGGTCACAGACATGCCCTCCTAACATAGCTGCTCGAACTGCCTGTGCAGCTCTTCACTGCGGATCTGTGGAAAACCACTTCTCCAAGAAGAGAATGGAGAACTCTTGCCATGAAAGTGGTGCAGCAACGACTGGCCTGCACTTCTCATAGGCCTCCCACCATCTGAAGGCAGCCCCTGGTAGATGAAAAGTAGAAAAGGAGACTCCACTAGTCTCCACAATACCCGTCGTGCGAAGAATCTGCTGGCACCTATGAAAGAAGTCATGAGCATCCTCTGACTCAGCCCCACTGAATGAAGGAGGCATGAGCCTCCCAAATCTCTCTAGTCTCTTCTGCTCCTCATCACTCATAACGGGACCCACTTGGGTTTGAGCAACTGCAACCGGTTGGGCGGGTAGTACCCGTAGTGTCTGAAGTCGCTGCACCACCTGCTCTGGAGTACGGGCGGCAGGAGTCTAAGTACCTCCCCCAGCCTGAGAAATGGCTGGTGCGGCCTGAACAGAGATCGTCTGAGCAAGGCTAGTGCAAATAGTCAATATCTAAGCCAACGCCTCCTAAAGATAGGGAATCACAATGGGCACCGCTGGAGCCTAAGATGGCCCCACTAGCTCAACCACATCTGGAACCTATTCCTGAGCTGGAGCAACTAGTGGATCTGCAGGTGGTGCTCTAGCTACTACATAAGCTGCACCTCCTCCTCTACTGTTGCCCCTACTGCGGCCCCGACCACTCGTGGCCCTAGCTGGTGGTACTGGTGGTTGTCCGGTCGGTTCGGTACCACGTGTCCTCACCATCTGTGAGAGAATAAAATAACAAAAGTTTAGTTCCCGAAATCAACAAATTCACACGACAAGAATACAAGAATGTGAAGTTTTCCTAAGGGTTCGGCAACCTCTCGAAAATAAGTACAGACGTCTCTGTACCGATCCGCATGTCTCTACTAAACCTGCTCATGACTCTTGAGACCTATGTAACCTAGGCTCTGATACCAACTTGTCACGACCTAAAATCCCAAGTGCCATGATGGCTCCTATCATGATACTAGGCGAGCCGACAACTCACACATACCAACATCTTGAAACTTAAAATATGCGGAAATAAGCTTAAGTAAATAAAAGTCTCATAAAAGCTGAATGAAAACGTCAAAGCTCAATACAATGTTTTCCAAAACCTGGGTGTCACTCAGTACATGACCATCTATATAATGATATAGTCTGGTACACTGTTTAGAAAGTAGAACTGAATAAATAAAACTGAAAGATAGGGGAAGGAAAGTTAAGGTCTATGGACGCCAAGGCAGCTACATCGATGATCTCTGAACCGATGAAACACCAGTAATCCGCAACCAAGGTGTCCGAAAACACCGGGATCTGCACACAAAGTACAGGGTATAGCGTGAGTATAACCAACTAAATAAATAAAAAATCTAACCTTTGGACTGAAAGCAGTGACGAGTCCGAACAATACATTCAAAATACATAATTAAACAGTAAAGAAATTTACAGAACATATGATAGTAATATTTTAGAGAAACTTATAATTTGCAGGTACCAGTACATAGATGTAGACATGCTTCCAGGTATAACAATTAAACTCAGAACAGATAAGACATGTCAAGTTCGTATGATATGAGGAATATAACATCGCTATGTCTACATGCTAATATGAATATCGTATGGGATGCAACACAATGAAAGCTTTGTGTAGTCACACTTTCGGAGAACTCAACCTGACCGACTCAATTATTACTCATCAAACTCAATCACTCACCAATGTACAAGGAAGATCCAACCCGAATCAAATATCGCGAATCAATAGCAACTGCGCTCACTATGGGTGTGCAGACTCCGGAGGGGCAGATCCAGCCCAAGAGCTATAATTAACAAAATCCTGGCATGAATCATTAAAGCCTGTTGCGGCGAGCAGGCCGATCCCATAAATATTACCAGCAAACAGGCCCTCGGCCTCACTCAGTCATCAATCACTCCAGTTTCTCGGGCTCACAATACTCATGCTAAGCAGCCCAAATCAATGACACAAGATGTGACAATATACGATAACAGAGACTGAGATATGATATGCAATGATGAATGCGACTGAGTACATAAGTGCAATTAAGAAACTAACATTACATCAAAGAACAACCACTGTGGGTCCTAATAGTACCAGCACATAGCCTAAACATGATTTCTAGCATAAATCACAGCTCGAGTGCTTTAACACATAGAGTACAGTAATAATATTCAGACAAGGTAGCTACACAGTTCCACGGAATTGACTAGATCATAATTACTATGGTGCACGCCCACACGCCTAGCAGCTAGCATGCGCGTCACTTCAACACCAATCACATAGCACGTAATTTTAAGGATTCATACACTCGGAACCAAGTTTAGAAGTTTTACTTACCTCAAACCGTGAAAATCTCTACTCTAACAAGCCTTTGCCTCGCAAATCGGTCTCTAAAGGCCTCAAATCTAGCCACAAACAATTTGATAAAATCAACAAGAGCTAAAGGAATCAATTCCATATGAAAATGTTAAGCTCTTAATCAAAAGTCAAAAAGTAAACTCAAAAGTCAACCACCGGGCCCACGTCTCATAATCGGATAAAAGTTACAAATTCCGAACACAGATTCAACCAAGAGTCCAACCATGCTACAATTTCTCAATTCCGATACCAAAATCTTACTAAAAGCAAAAATTCGGCCTAAGACGTTTTCCCCATTTTTCCCAAATGTTTCAAACCAAATCACTAATTAAATGATGAAATCAAAGATATAATCATGGAATTTAACAAAAACTAAGTAAGAATCACTTACCCCAATCACTACTTTGAAAATCTTTCCAAGAATCACCTCAAACCGAGCTCCCAAAATAAAATTTGTGAAATAACCTCAAACCCTTATTTTTTAAATATTTAAGTCTGCCTAGATGTCACTTCTTCGCAATCGCGGGAAAAACTTCGCGATCGCGAAGCACAAACTCAAGTGCCCCCAGAACTTAGTCTACGCGATTGCAAAAAAGATCACGCGAATGCAATGCATAGGCTTCCCAGTCCTACACGATCGCGGACAGACCCACGCGTTCGCATAGAATAATGCGCGTGACCAGCTCATGCCTCTTTTCCTCTCCGCGAACGCGGCTTAGATCACGCGGTCACAATACACTACTTCTTCCGGCTTATGCGATCACATACCAAAACTCGCGATCGCATAGAACAAAACCCAAGCTGCCCAAAATAATCCTACACAATCGCGGACCTTCCCACAGGATCGCGTATAAGGAAACCAGACCTGAACACCAGATAACTTCAGCAGACTTAAGCCATTTCTCTAAGTCAAATTCCACTTCGATAACTATCAGATATCCACCCGAGGCCCCCGGGACATTAACCAAACATACCAACAAGTCCTAAAACATCATACGAACTAGCTCAAAGTGTCAAATCACATCAATTAATGCTAAAACCATGAATCGCGCATCGATTCAAACCTAATGGAACTTATGAACTTCTAACATCTACAATCTATGCCGAAACCTATCAAATCAAGTCTGATTGACCTCAGATTTTTCACACAAGTCATAAATGGCACAACGGACCTACACTATCTCCCAAAATCAAAATCTAAGCCCGGTAACCACAAAGTCATCTCTCGATCAAACTTCTCAATTTCCAAAACTTCTAATTTTCCAACTTTCGCCATTTCAAGTCTAAATCAATTACGGACTTCCAACTCACTATACAGACACACTCTTAAGTCCAAAATCACCCTACACCATTCCAGAGTATATGCGATCAACATTTTCAACTTATGCTTCCAACCTTCATACTAAGTGTCTCAACTCATCTCGAAACATCCCCGGAACCGAACCAACTACACCGGAAAGTCACATAATGACAATCGAGCATACAATAAGCAGAAAATGGGGCATGGGGCTACAACACTCAAAACGACCGACCGTGTCATTACATCCTCCCCCTCTTAAACAAACGTTTGTCCTCGAACGAGTCTAGAAACATACCTAGAGTCTCAAATAGATGTGGATATCTGCTTTGCATCTCCTGCTCGATCTCCCAAGTATCCACCTCGACTGGTTGACTTCTCCACTGCACCTTCATTGAAGCTATGTCCTTTGACCTCAACTTTCGAACATGCCGATCCAAAATGGCCACTGGCTCCACATTATAAGTCAAATCACCATCCAGCTGAACCGTGCCGAAGTCCAAAACATGAGATGGATCGCCAACATACTTCAGGAGAATAGAAACATAAAACACTCGTTGAACACTTGACAGGCTAGGCGGCAAGGCATGCTTGTAAGCCACATCTCCAATCCTCGGAAGCACCTCAAATGGCCCAATATACTAAGGGGTCAGCTTTCCATTCTTCTCGAACCTCATATCACCCTTCATGGGTGAAACCTTGAGTAGTACCTTCTCCTCCACCATGTAAGCAACATCCCGAACTGATTGATCGGCATACCTCTTCTGTCTAGACTGCGCCAAGCAAAGCCGATCCAGAATCAACTTTACCTTGTCCAAACCATCCTGAACCAAGTCAGTACCCAATAGCCTAACCTCACCCGGATCAAACTATCCCACCAGAGACCGACGCCATCTCCTATACAAAGCCTTATACGGATCTATCTGAATGCTCGATTGGTAGCTGTTTTTGTAGGCAAACTCTGCAAGCAGCAAAAACTAGTCCTTAGAATCCTCGAAATCTAACACACAAGCGCGTAGCATATCCTCCAATATCTGAATAGCGCGCTCGGACAGTCCGTTCATCTTAGGGTGGAATGATGGACACCAGTACACCGTGAAGGCGAACAATCTCGTGAATGTAAATCTCAGCCAACCGCTCCGAAGAATGGGTAGTCCCAACTGGAATAAAATGTGCAGACTTGGTCAACCGATCCACAATTAGCCAAATAACATCAAACTTCCTCAAAGTCCGTGAGAGCCCAACTACAAAATCCATGGTGATACGCTCCCATTTCCACTCTAGAATCTCAAGCCTTTGAAGCAATCCACCCGATCTTTGATGCTCATACTTCACTTGCTGACAGTTTAGGCGTTGTGCTACAAACCCCACTATATCCTTCTTCATCCTCCTCCACCTATAGCACTGCCTCAAATCCTGATACATCCTCGCGGCACTCGGATGAATGGAATACCGTGAATTGTGGGCCTCCTAAATAATCAACTCACGTAACCCATCAATATTAGGCACACAAATCCGGCCCTGCATCCTAAACACCCCATCATCCCAAATAGTAACCTCTTTAGCATCACCGTGCTGAACTGTGTCCCTAAGGACAAGTAAATGGGGATCATCATAGTGGCGCTCTCTGATGCGATCATATAAGGAAGACCGAGAAACCTTATAAGCTAGAACCCGACAAGTCTCTGAAATTTCTAACCACATGAACTAGTTGGCCGAGGCTTGAACATCAGCTGCAAGCAGTCTCTCACTGACAAGAATGAATGCAAGGCTACCATACTTACCGCCTTTCTAATCAAGGCATCGACCACCACATTTTCCTTCCCGGGATGATACATAATAGTAATATCATAGTCATTTAGCAGCTCCAACCATCTCCGCTGCCTCAAATTTAGATCCTTTTGTTTGAACAAGTGTTGGAGACTCCGATGATCCGTAAATATCTCACAAGACATACCTTAAAGATAATGCCTCCAAATGTTCAATGCATGAATGATGGCTACCAACTTCAAGTCGTGAAAATGGTAGTTTTTCTCATGAGGCTTCAACTGGCGCAATGCAAAAACAATTACTCTACCATCCTGTATCAAGACACACCCACACTCATCCGACCACCTGAACGGAGTACCCTTCTGGGTCAATCTGGTCAAAGGCGTTGCAGTAGATGAGAAACCCTCCACAAAGCATCAATAATATCCGGCAAAACTGAGAAAGTTCCGAATCGCAGTAGCTGAAGACGGTCTGGGCCAACTCTAAACAGCCTCTATCTTCTTTGGATCCACCTTAATCCCCTCAGTGGACACCACGTGCCGCAAGAAAGCCACCGAATTGAGCCAAAAATCATACTTGGAGAACTTGGCATAAAACTCCTCCTCCCACAGCCGTTGTAGTACAATTCTCAAATGATGCGCATGCTCCTCCTGACTACACGAGTAAACCAGGATATCATCAATGAATACTATGACAAACGAGTCAAGATATGGTTGAAATACACTGTTCATCGGGTGCATGAATGCTTCTGAGGCGTTGGTCAGCCAAAAGACATCACAAGGAACTCATAGTGACCATAACGAGTCCTGAATGTCGTCTTTAGAATATTCGTATCCCGAATCTTCACCTGATGATACCCAAACCTCAAATCAATCATAGAGAACACCCTCGCTCCCTGAAGCTAGTCAAATAGATCATCAATGCGCGGCAAAGGGTACTTGTTGTTGATTGTAACTTTATTCAACTGCCTATAGTGGATGCATATCCGCATAGTACCATCCTTATTCTTCACAAATAGAACCGGTGCACCCCAGGGTAACATATTAGGCCTAATAAACCCTTATCAAGAAGTTCCTGAAGCACCTCTTTAAATTCCTTCAACTCAGTTGGTGCGATATGATATGGAGGAATAGAAATGGGCTGAGTGCCCGGTACCAAATCAATACCAAAGCCAATATCCTGTCAGGTGGCATGCCCGGTAGGTCTACAGGAAACATATCCGTAAAGTCTCGCACCACTGGAGCAGAATCAATAGTAGGGGTATCAGCACCAACATCCCTAACAAAGGCCAAATATGACAACACCCCTTCCCAACCATCCGTTGGGCCTTCAAATATGAAATCACTCTTCTGGGAACATAATCTAGAGAATCTATCCACTCGATCCTTGACAACCCCGGCATCACCAACGTCACGGTCTTAGCATGACGATACAGAATAGCATGACATAGAGACAACCAATCCATACTCAAAATCATGTCGAAATTGACCGTACTAAGCAATAAGAGATCAACGCTAGTCTCCAATCCCTCAATAGTGATTACACACAACGGATATACATAGTCTACAACAATAGTATCGCCCAGTGGCATAGAAATATTAACAGATGAAACTAAGGACTCATGTGGCATACCTAGATAACGAGAAAGATATGGTGATACATACAAATAAGTGGAACCAGTGTCATATAATATAGAAGCATCCATGTGGCATTCTGTGACAATACTTGTGACCACTTTATTTGAAGCAACGATATTTAGCATGGCAGGAATAGCATATAATCGACCATGACCGCCACCTGCTCGGCCTTCCCCAGTGCGGCCCTATTTTAGCGCCATTTCATAGAGCTCCTACCATCCACCGGCTATTTAGGGTTCATCCAGTAGGAGTTAAGGTCTCAGAGTCATACTCAGGGTCAGTCATCTTCCCCACAAAGAGGTTGTTTCGAGTGTGGGGATCTTGGTCATGTGAGGAGATTCGGCCCCAGGCTTCGGGTCAAAGAAGTATAGCAGGGTCACAAACATATAATTACTGCACCAGTTGTTGCTCCAGCCGTCCGGCCGCCCAGAGGCAGAAGGTAGGTGGGTAGGGTCTATCCTAGAGGTGGAGGCCAGCCAGTTGGCGCTCCGGCTGGGTTCTATGCCTTTCCAGCCAGACTAGATGTGGTAGCCACAGATGCCATGATCACAAGTATTATTTTTGTTCGCGCTAGGGATTCTTCGGTACTATTTGATCCAGGGTCTACGTATTCCTATGTTTCATATATGTTTGCTCATTTTTTGGGTGTTCCTCGCGAGTCCTTGGGTACTCCTGTATATGTATCCATGACAGTGGGCGATTCTATTATGGTAGATCGGATTTACCGATCCTGTATCGTGACTTTCCATGGTTTTGAGACTAGAGAGGATCTTATGTTGCTCGATATCACCAACTTTGAGGTCATTCTGGGCAAGGACTGGTTGTCTCCGTCCCATGGCATCCTTGTTAGCCATGCCAAGACTGTTACCTTGTTGATACTAGAGTTGCCTAGACTGGAGTGGAAGGGTTCATCTGTCAAAGCATCTAGTCAGGTTATCTCTTTCCTGAAGGCTCAGCACATGGTCGAGAAGGGCTTATGTTCGGGATACTGCTGCCGAGACTTCGATGATTGATTCAATGCCTATGGTACAAGTACCCAGCCTATATCTATTCCATTTATACCGTATAGCTCTGAAAGAGTTGAAGGAACAACTTGAGGAATTGCTAGTAAAGGATTTTGTCAAAATGAGTGTATCACCTTGGGGTGCACCGGTGTCTTTCGTGAAGAAGAAGGATGGGACTATGCAGATGTGCATTTGTTACCGCTAGTTGAACAAGGTTACCATTAAGAACAAGTACCCGTTTCCGCGTATTGATGATTTGTTTAACTAGTTGCAAGGTACCAGGGTGTTCTCTAAGATCGACTTGAGATCGGGGTGTCATCAGCTAAAGATTCATTATTCGGATGTTCCGGAGACGACTTTCCGAACTAGATATGGCCACTATGAGTTTCTGGTGATGTCCTTCGGCTTGAACAACGCCCCGAATGCGTTTATGGATTTGATAAACCAGGTTTTCAGGCCATATATTGACTCGTTTGTCGTTTTCTTCATTGATGACATATTGATCTACTCGCGTAGCATGGAGGAGCATTTGAGAGTTATGCTTCAGACCTTACGGGAACAGAAGCTATATGCTAAGTTCTCCAAGTATGAGTTCTGGTTAGATTCTGTGGCATTCTTGGGGCATGTTATATCAAGCAAGGATATTAAGGTAGATCCCAGGAAGATCGAGGCAGTCCAGAGTTGGCCTTATCCTACCACATCGACCGAAATCAGGAGCTTCTTGGGGCTAGCAGATTATTATTGTCGGTTTGTAGAGGGTTTCTCATCTATTGCAGAACTTTTGACTAAATTAACCTAGAAGGGTGCTCCATCCCGATGGACTGATGATTGTAAGGCGACCTTTCAGAATCTTAAGACCGCATTGACTACAACACCAGTGTTAGTGTTGCATTCCGTTTAAGGGTTTTATATTGTGTATTGTGACGTTTCACACATTGGCCTGGGTTGTGTATTGATGTAGGAGAGGTGAATTATTGCATATGCTTCATGTCAACTGAAGCCCCAAAAGAAGAATTACCTCGTACATGATTTGGAGTTGGCCGCGATAGTTCGTACTCTTAAGATCTGGAGGCATTATCTTTATCGGGTGTCTTGTGATGTTTCACCGATCATCACAGCTTGTAGCATTTGTTCAAGCAAAGGGATCTCAATTTTATGCAGCGTAGGTGGCTTGAATTACAATAGGACTATGATATTACCATCTTTTATCATCGTGTCAAGGTTAATGTGGTTGCGGATGCCTTGAGCATAAGGGCTGAGAGTATGAGTAGTTTGGCATTTATTTCAATAGAGGAGAGGCCATTGGCTTTGGACATTTAGTCCTTGGCTAACAGACTTGTGAGGTTGGATATTTCGAAGACCAGTCGAGTTATTGCATGTGTCATCGCTCAGTCTTCGTTATTCGAGCATATTAAGGCTCGTTAGTACGACGATCTGCACTTGCTAGTTCTTAGGGAGACGGTACCACAGGGTGGTGCCTAGGAGGTTACTATCGACGAAGATGGTGTTCTGTGACTCCAGGGTCATCTATGTGTTCCTAATATCAATGGATTCAGGGAAAAAGATTCTAGAGGAGGCACATATTCTTGGTATTCTATTCATCCAGGTTCTACGAAGATGAATCGCGACCTTAGGCAGAATTACTGGTGGCGGCGGATGAAGAAGGGCGTAGTTGAGTATGTAGCGAGGTGCCTAAATTTCCAGCCAAGTAAGTATGAGCACTAGAGGTCAGGTGCCATACTTCAGCAGATGGTTATACCTGAGTAGAAATGGGAGCACATCACTATGGTTTTCGTAGTTAGGTTGTCGCGTACTTTGAGGAAGTTTGATGCAGTTTGGGTCATTGTCGAGAGTTTGACCAAGTCGGCACACTCATTCCGGTTGTGACTATATATTATTTAGAGAGATTGGCCCAGATTTGCATTCAAAAGATTGTTCGGTTGCATGGTGTGCCTGTTTCCTTTATTTCAAATAGAGGCCCTCAGCTCACTTCGCACTTCTGGAGAGTAGTTCAGAGCGAGTTGGGTACCCGGGTATTGCTCAGCACAACCTTTCATCTGAAGACCGACGGGCTGTCGGAGCGGATGGTTCAGATCTGGGAAGATATGCTCAGAGCATACGTGATTGACTTCGAAGTTCAGTGGGAATGATTCTTGCCTTTGGCTGAGTTTGCTTATAACAACAGTTGTTAGTCCAATATTGATATTGCTCCATTTGAGGGTTTGTATGGTTGGAGATGTCGTTCGCCTATCGGATGGTTTGAGCCAGGCGAGGCTAGGTTATATGGTACTGATTTAATGAAGGATGCCTTGGAGAAGGTGAAGTTAATTCTAGAGCAACTTCGCACACCACAATCCAGACAGAAGAGTTACGCGGATCAAAAGGTGCGTGACTTATCATTTATGGTGGGCGAGAAGGTTCTCTTGAAAGTCTCATCGATGAAGGGAAACATGAGGTTCAGGAAGAAGGGCAAGTTGAGCCCAAGGTTTATAGGTCCATTTGAGGTGTTGAGGCGAGTTGGGGAGGTTGCTTATGAGATTGCTTTTCCTTCCAGTCTATCGGGATTTCATCTGGTTTTCCACGTGTCTATGATCAGGAAGTATCATGCCGACAAGTCGCATGTGTTAGACTACAGCACGGTTTAGCTAGATGAGTACCTGGGTTATCAGGAGGAGACAGTTTCACTAGTTGAGGTCTAAGAATATTTCTATGGCAAAGGTTCAATGGAGGGGTCAACCAGTGGAGGAGGCGACTTGGGAGATCGAGGAGGACATGCGGAGCATATATCCACACCTATTCAGCACTCCAAGTATGATTCTAGACCCGTTCGAGGACGAACGTTTATTTAAGAGGTGGAGAATGTAACAACCCGATCGGTCATTTTTTCTTCTAGATCCTCGTTCCCCTAATTTAGACTCCCCGTATGTGTTTTTACTATTTTAGGACTTGCGGGGATGGTTGGTTCAGGTTTGGAAGGGTTCATGTTAAGATCGGAATACTTAGTTCCTTAATAATGGTTTATAATGGTTATGTTTGACTTGAGTCAACATTTTGAGTAAACGACCTCGGAACTGGGATTTGACGATCCCAATAGGTTCGTATGATGATTTTGGACTTGGGCATGTATTCAGATCAGCTTTTGGATAACCCGGGAGCGTTTCGACGCTTAATTTTAGAAGTTCGCACATTGAAAGTTTTCAAGTTCTTTAAGTTTTGTTTGAAGTAGGTTTTGGTGTTAATGAGGTCCGTTTGGGATTCTGAGTCTGGGAATTGTTCCATAAGGTGATTTATTTCTTTTTACGCAAAATTTGGTGTCAGTCCGAGTAGTCTAAGTATGATTCGGCGCGTTCGGAGCAAGTTGGAAAGCTTGAAATTCATAGCTTGATTCGATTTGGTTTTGGGGTGTGATTCTTAGTTTTGATATTTTTTTACGTGTTTCGAGAGTTCAAGAAGGTCCGTATCACGGTTATATACTTGTTGGTGCATTTGGACGGGGTCCCGGAGGGCTCGGCTACGTTTCAGACTCCTCGGAGCTAAGTCAGAAATATGTTGGTGTATTGTTTTAGTTTTCTTCTTTGCGAACGTGACGGAACCCTCGCGATCGCGAAGAAGGAATTGGAGACTGGGTGGTTTTGTGCTTTGCATTAGCAAAGGCTTGGGGCCAGTGGTCTTCGAGTTTGCGGGAGACCTGTCGCGTTCGCATACAGTTGAGGGCCTGGGCCTAGGCAACCCAGTTTCCTTACGAATTCGCGAGTGATGGCATGCGTTCGCGATGAGGTGGCAGCTCAGTGCATCGCATTTGCGAGTGTCCTCTCGCGATCGTGAAGAGGAATTTTCCTGGGTTGTTCGGTTTTGCCTTTTCGATTGCGAGGGCTTGTCCGCGATCGTGATGAAGGCAGACCTAGGCAAAATGTTTTAAAAGTCGGGACTTAGGCTTTTTTGTCCATTTCTCTTACTTGTTAGTCGATTTTAGAGCTCTTTGAGGAGGGATTTTCACCTAGCACTTTGAGGTAAGTAATTTCTATATAATATGAGTTTAATACATGCATTATGGGTAGATTGTAACATAAAAATTGTGGGAATTTTAGGAGGTTATTGGAAAACCTAGGTTTTTATAAAAGTGGGATTAGATCGCGAAAATGATCATGGAATTGAGTAGATATTATATATTTGGGTTCGTGAGGTTATGGGTAACATTTATCTTCGAAAGTTGTCGAAACCCAAACACGTGGGCCCGGGGGTAAATTTTAGGAATCTTCCAATTTGGGTTGGGTAATTACTCTAATAGCTAAATTATGAACTTTTGAGTGTATATTGATTAATTTATATAATATTTGGCTAGCGTCAGATTGTTCGGCACCAACTTGAGGCTCTAGAGTGAATTTGTGGGCCGGAAAGTGAGCTATGGGACGAGGTAAGTCTCTTGCCTAACTTGTTAGATGGAATTTACCCCATAGGTGTTTTAAATTACTATTTGCTACTAATTTTGGGTGTTACGTACGCACAAAGTGATGAGAGTCTGTGCATATCTATAAATCATGCTTATGTCCGGGTAGTTTTAGTACCATATCATGATTTACTTGTATTGTTTGCAATGTACTTGATAATTAAAGTGATTAAATTATATTGAAACTTGATAAAAGCTTCGAAAAGACTGAACTTCACTAACTTTGAGTTTTGGAAGGTTACTTGATCGTCGATAGAAATAGTGCCTTATTGTGCATAAGTCTTGTGATAGCCTTCAAATCGGATATTCATAGAGTATTCTCTCTTCTTGTGGAGTGGGCCGAACGCCTCAGCAGTATAATAGATGCATCTAAGGAGTTAGTCAACTTTGGGGCTGCTATTGCATGGTATAATAACCGAGCTGCATAAGTTGCTAATAGTGGACCTTGATCCTCATTCAATTGGGATTTTTGTGATGCCAAAATAAACTCGCCGCAGTTCAGACTTTTTTGATTGAACAATGCACTGGAGAGTTGAAGGAAATATTTTTGCAGAAATAGGCATTTCTGCGGCCCATTATACGGCCGCATAATCACTCTACGGGCTGTAGAATGGCCGCAGAGTGAAGCAACCTTTTTGGCCAATTTTGAGGTGAATTTTGCGGCAAATTATGCAACCGCATAACGGCCGTATAGTGAAGCAGGCTAGCCCAGTTCTCAGGGCCACTTTTCGCGGTCATTTCGCCGACCGCATAACCATTATGTGGTCACATATGCAACCACATAACCTGTTCTGAAACTTCATTTTTGGGATTTTTAAACCCAACCCTATTCCGTTAAAACACCTACCTTCGACCATTTTGAACTTATTTTTTGATATTTTTAGAGTGAGAACAAGGTTCCTAGAGAGAGAAAGTGATATTCATCAAATTACTCTTCAATTCTCACTTAAAAACCTTGAAGATTATCAAGAGAGACACCTAGGTCTTCTTCCTAAGAGGTAAGATTCTATCACCCAAACTTTTAAATTTCAAAATGTAACTAGAATGGGTCATTAGTAAGGTAATTCATGGGGATGGGAGTGTTTACCTTGCATGTATGTGTTCCTAAGGTATGTGGGGAGGTTGTGAGTCAAATATAGAAAGTAATGGGGTGTGGGATGGTGAAGTCATTCATAAAAGGTACATGGAAGCTTAATACACACATAGTGTTTGATAGAATGCTCAAGTTAGCTAGAATTATGATCGTTTTCCTAATTTTGGGTTCAATTTTGCTATATTGCTAAAATAGATTGATGTTGCTAATATTCCGGAACATTTTAGAGTTTTAAGAGGCTCAATTGAGGTATGTTGGCTAAACCCCCTCTTCTTGGAATTGAATCCCACGGTATCCATGCAATCAACGTAATACCCAAATTGAACGCCCTAAATATTGCTATCCCGAATGTGCTTGCTTTGCAAATATATGTGTAATATTTATTCCCATGCTCTCATCATGTTATCTAGTCATCTGAGGAAATGTTCAAGACTTATAATATGTGCTAATATGCCTAGACTTCAAGTCAAATTTGATTAAAGACCGTTATGCCAAATTATGTGAAAAGCCTCTATGTGCCTTGAATTCTAATTGCTCACATATGAAAGCAAAAGTCTTGAATGAAAACCGTGTTGTTATTGATGATAATAATAATGTTGGATTGTGGAAAAGAACTTGAATTATGAAATAAGGCCAAGTGCCAAGAACGAATTTATAATTAAAGCCACTTGTGCCAATGTGCTAAAAAGATGGGAAAGAAATATGAAGATGATCGATTGAAATGGTTGATGTCTCAAATGAGATAACTTAGCCGATCGAGCCGAGATCGGACTACGTAAAATAACACGGTGGTATTGTGAGTTAAATTGTGAACATGTTTGATGTCTCAAATGAGATGGCTTAGCCTATCCGGCCGAGATCAGACTCCGTGTAATAATACAGTGGTATTGTGAATGAAATAGTGAATATGGTTGATGTCTCAAATGAGATGGCTTAGCCGATCGGGCCGAGATCGGACTACGTGTAAGAACACTGTGGTATTGTGGATTGTGGCATTTTGGCACTAAAAACCATCCAACCTAATAATGCGGGAATTGACTTAAAAATCTATGTCATCCTTAACTTGATGTATGACATTATTTGAAGCTGTTATTGAATTCTTGATTGTTACTCTTGTATTATTATTCATTCTATTGAGATGGTGTTTAGCTAAACATACTAGTGCTATTTGACGGTACTAACGTCCCTTTTGCCGGGGGCGCTGCATCTTTAAATAGATGCATGTAGTTACATAGCCGACATTGTTGATCACAGATAGTGTTGCATCCTCTTCTCAGCGGACTCGGTGAGTCCCATTTCATTCTGGGGTCATGTGTTGTACCTTTTGATTATATTGTGGTCACTCTTTGAGGTATAGCCGGGGCCTTATTGCCGGCACCATCTTTATTCTCTTTTGTATCTTTAGAGGCTCAGTAGATACTATGTGGGTTGTATATGGGTGCTATAAAGGTCAAACGAATTATATTGTATCTTGGATTTTTGTTCCACTAAATCACAAAATGTAGGTATTATGAAACTTAACAGGGAACTAGCAAAATGAAATGGTTTAGTAATGTTAATATATATGGTCCTTCTACTGTTTATCTAATAAAAACATTCACTTATCATAAGTGAGTTGGGTAGAAAATGTCTAACAGGCTTTCTCGACCGGGCCAACTCGGTTGAGCGCCGATCGCGCTCCTCGAGGTTGGAGCATGATACAAACATCCAGACAACACCTCAAAATTATCCCCCACAACCAAAACATAACTCCTATAGAAAGTCCTCCTCAAGTGTAACATCTCAGCCAAACACCATCCTCACAACCTGCATACACAACCCCAAAGATCTCAGCTAATTATGATAAACCAAAGCACCCACAGACTTTTAGAAAACCAGCAACTTTAGACCAAAAGATCCAGATTCAGACCACCAAAATAGATGCCCTACCCAATCCTAATGATACCCATGCCCAGTCTAATAAACTAGCTACCCACCCTGCTCCACTACCTCATACTATCACCCAATCCCTTGCTACCAAATTGAGGACTAGGCAGGCTGCAAAAATATATTCAATAGAGTTCACACCTCCCAAATTAACTACCAAACATGGCCAACCAATTGTTATCTTCACCAAAAAAGATTACATGGTGACACTAGCTAACATATGCCAATATACAAATGTGGGAAAATTCCTAAACACTATGCCTAGAATTGAACAAATAAGGAGAAGATTTGTAGCACAAACTGAACTCAGGGAGGGAGCTAAAATAACCCATTTCAATGCTAGAACAATGTACATTGACCTAGAAAATGATCATACCACTATCTGGACAAAATATTTCATGTATATTCATGGTCAAAGAATGGAGTTACAAGCTTGGACACCTAACTTTAATCTGAATGAGGATACTCTTATAGTCCTTGTTTAGATAGTTATACTTGAACTCCCATATCATTTTTACTATAGGGAAGTCCTATTTGTTTTGTTATCACCTATTGGTAATGTTCTCCACCTTCATATTGCCTATATGCAAAAAACTAGGGGAAGTGTTTCAAAAGTTAAGATGTAGGTAGATTTATCTCAATATAGGCATCATCATGTGTGGCTATGTTTTTATGATTAGTAGGATGTCAATGGGGATGGCAAGTAGTTAGATGTTGTGTATGGAAATCTACCAACTTATTTCTTAAATTGTAGACACCTAGGACACGAAGAATATTATTGTTCTATCGGGAAAAAAGAGGAGGAAGACAAAAGGAAAGCAGTTGCAGAATCACCAAACAACAATGAGAACCAAACAACAATTAGGAATACAAACCCAAATGGACTTCAACATCTGTAGGAACATGTCCTACAAGGCCAGAACAACAATCACATTTCCAAGCAAAAGATGGGGGTCCAAGACCAAAGCAAGGAACAACATGAAAGATTAAATCACAAGGGAACAACTCAACAACTACCAAGGGATAACCATTCCAAGGATCAATGGCATACTCAAAAGAAGAAATATTTTAGGGGTGTGAACCAAAGAAACAAGCAGTAGAAATTCAAACACCATACTGAACAAGGTTCTGATGCACAAGTCAATAAACCTCACAAGTCATCAGGTTTAAATCAAAATTCACAAACTGTTAATCGAATTGCACTAGAAATAGTGAAAGATCCTATTCTTGTTACAAGAGTTACTGATGCTAAAGTTAATGGAGGAAAGGTTGACCATCAAGAGATTCCTAAAGTTGTTCAGGTTGGGCCTCCAAAGGAGGTGGATGTTCCTCTTATTGTGCATGACCATACTACTACACAGGATACCCTTGAAAAGGACAAGGATAACATACAACATAAGTTGCAGCAAGAAAATGAATCCAATAAGAAGCGGGAGATGCAACAGGTGGAGAAAAGTATTGACATTGGGAAACAACATCCACATGTCAGAATGAGCACTGATCTTATTGATACTGGAAATGAGGTTATAGCTACAAATGAGAGGATATTTGATTGGGTTCGAAGGAGATTTGCCACTCAAAAGGAACTTCTTAATGTTACTCTAAATAATTCCTGCCGGGAGATACCTTAGCAGACATTTGGAGAATCACCAAAGTCCATAGGAGCTACTGCAGCTGATAGACAATTATGGAGTGATGAAGTGCAGGAGGTTTAATGTAACTCGAAAGCAAATACAAGTATAGTAGTCAATGTTAAAAGGGGCAACACACAACTAGAACAAGTACACAGAGTACACAACAGGTCTGTTAGGAAGTGCAGTGCAGCTGGGGAGATTCTGGATGATGTTCTGGTTGGTGTTTTACCTAGGGTATAGACTAATATGGTTCATGCAGAGGTTTTACAGGATACATCTACGACAGACATTCAAACAAATACTAAAAAGACAATTAATCCAATTGGAACAATGCATAGAGATTACAGAGGTCAGACCAACAATGGAAGTGGTGCAGCATTATGGGGGAGATACTGATCATAGTGCAATTGTAATGAAGGAGACAAATGCAGATGACACTCGACATACTATGGTTCTTCATCAAGAATGTAAAATTGAACCGGTTCAAATGGCTTGTGCTTTTGGGAAGTCTCCAATGCAAGTGTTACATGACTTTGTAACACACAATGTAACACCTGTTCAGATTCAGCAGGCAATAGTTGATCATGGAAAAATGAAGAGGAAGGTGAGGATGAATCAACAACAGGAAAATTTAAGGCACTAGCAAGGGAAGCAAACCTATCTCCTATAGTTGGAGATAAAAGTAGTAAAAAGGAAAGAAAATAAGCACAAATCAAGGTGGTTTACCAACCGAAAAGAATTTTACGAATAAGGGCAGCCTCACAATCTAAATTATGATCAAGACTCTAATTTGGAATATAAGGTTTGTGAATACACAGCAGGCATTTCATAGGGTAATCAATATGCAAAGAGAACATGGTTTCTTCATTGTTGCTATGATGGAACCTTTTTAGAATTGTAAAAATATTCAAAGATACAGAAGAAGGTTAGGTATTAATGCTACTTTATCAAACATTAATGGAAAAATATGGTTGTTCATTGATGATGTGATTAAGTGGTAGGTGTTAATAGATACTGAGCAACAGATCACTGTTAGAGTTTATCATCAGGACATTAGCAAACACATTATGATGACCTTTGTGTATACAAAATGTTCATCCTTAGACCGACTAGAATTGTGGGACAACCTCTATTACTTTGCAAGGGATATGGAACTTCCTTATGTGGTTGGAGGAGACTTTAATGTATTAATGACTGAGGATGAAAATATTGGTGGATTGCCTGTATACCCACCAGAATATGAAGATTTGACTACTTATGTCAACTCATGTGCACTTTTGATGTTGGCTATAAGGGAAGCCCAATCGCTTGGTGGAATGGTAGAGCAAATTCAGAATGCATCTTCAAAAGTCTGGAGAGAATATTTGTTAATTCAAAATATATTCCCAACAATTAAACTTGAACACCTTGTTAGGATAGTCTCAGATCATGCCCCGTTGTTCATATGTTGTGGGGAAGAGGGTGTGTAGTTTGTTAAACCATTTAAGTTCCTTAATTTCTGGAGCATGCATGACACATTCTGTGATGAGGTAAAGTAGAACTGGATTGCAAACTTCATTGGAGATCCATTTCTGATGTTCAAACAAAATCTAAAAAGAGTGAAAACTGCACTTTCTCACTAGAGTAAGCTCACATTTGGTGAGATCTTCAAACAACTTGCTATTAGAGAGGATATTGTTAGTTGAGGAGATGTTATTTGAAGAAGAACGAACAATTAAGAATAGGATTATTCTCCAAAAGGCACAAGCTGAATTGAATAAGTATCTTGCCATTGAGGAGCAGTTCTGGAAGCAAAAAATAGGTATGAATTGGTTTACTAAAGCTGATAGGAACACAAGATTTTTCCATAACCATGTAAACAGTAAGAGACAAAAGCTTCAACTCAAAAGAATTCAAATGGAGATGGTGCGTGTCTTGAATCTTATGAGCTATTGTCTAATGTTGCAGTAGACTTCTTCCAAACACAATTCACATAGGAAGGGGATACCACAAACTTTGACCTACTTAATAATGTGCCTAACATTGAAGAAGTTAAGGGTGCAGTATTTTCTTTAATTGCAGATACAGCAAGTGGGCTTGATGGTTTTACAGGCCTATTTTTCAACACCGTTGGGAAATTGTTGGGGAGGAATCTTCAACATCCTGCACGATTTCTATAGAGGTGCTTCATTGCCAAAATCAATCACATATACTAACCTTGTCTTGCTGCCTAAGAAACCACAAGCCCAGAAATTTTTAGATCTAAGGACTATAAGTCCAAGAAACTTCATCAACAAGGTAATCTCAAGGGTATTGCATGATAGGTTGGAAAAGATCCTTCCTTCTTTGATATCTTCAAACCATTCTGGTTTTGTAAAGGGAAGAAGTGTTTTTGATAACATTCTGCTTACTCAGGAAATTGTTAGTGATATAAAGTTGAGGGGGAAGCCTGCTAATATTGTGATTAAGCTTGACATGACCAAGGCACATGATAGGGTATCGTGGAAGTATCTATTTCACGTTCTAAGGAAAATGGGGTTTGTTGAGCACTTCATAAATATGATATGGAATATGGTGTCTAACAATTAGTACTCAGTCCTAGTGAATGGTCAGTCAACATGCTTCTTTAAGTCCACAAGAGGGGTTAAGCAGGGGGATCCTTTGTCTCCAACTCTTTTTATCTTATCTGTTGAGGTGCTGACAAGATCAATGAACAAGTTGTTTGAAGAAAATACTTTCATAGGCTATGGTATGCCAAATGGACTGATCCACTGAACCATTTGGCTTATGCATATGACACAATCATCCTTGCCAATGCTGATACAAACTCTTTGACAAAATTGACTGAAGTACTCAAAGAATTTGAGCAAACTTCTGGCCAACTGATCAGCAAGTCCAAGAGTTCATATTACATGCATGCCAATGTGGCTGGCCAACTGTCTGATTCTGTTGGTTCAATCATTGGATTTCAAAGAGGTAAGTTCCCATTTACATACCTAGGGTGTCCAATATTCTACACAAGAAGAAGAAAACAGTATTGCAATGATCTTGTTCAGAAAGTAAATGCTAAATTACAGTCCTGGAAAGGTAAGCTATTATCTTTTGGAGGCAAAGTGACTCTCATCACAAATGTGCTACAAAGCTTACCTACACACCTACTTTCAGTTTTGGACCCTCTCTCTCACTCTAAAAATGTCAGAAAATAAGGTCAAAATGGTCTAATGTAGGTGTTTAAATGAATTAGGGTCAGTTTTAAAAACCCCAAAAATGAAGCTTCGAAACAGGTTCTGCGGTCGCATATGCAACTGCATACCAGAGTGATTATGTGGCCGCATAATGGGCCGCAGAAATGCCTATTTTCCAAAAAAACATTTCCTTCAACTCCCCAGCGCACTATTAGTCTACGTCTACTTCGGCATCACGGAATTCGGGTTTTTAGGAAAAAATTCAGGGGGCCTTACATGAACTCACCCATTATTAAAGTGAAGGTGCATTTCCATTAATTCATCAATAATATGATCACGTGAACAACACCAGTTGATTACCATTAGTTACTTCATTTATAAGTCTCATAATACATTACACATTCATAGTTTGAAGTGGAACATGTTTATACAAATACAACATTACTAGTTTGACTTTCCCAATGCCAATAGACAACCCATACTATGTCTACGGAGCCTATAGTGGATACATAAGTGTATATTGATGGTGCTGGAAACAAGGCCCACAACTATACCTCAAAACATTATACATAAGGCACAAAAGATACTTGACCCCGAGATGAAGTGGGGCTCACCAAGTCAGTTAGGAAGAGGGTGTACCGCTATCACTGATCGAAGCCGCTTGCTGTGGAACCACCTACATCCATTAAAGATGCAGCGCCCCCGACAAAAGGGATGTTAGTACATATGGAATTGTACTAGTATGTAAGAATAAACACCCTCTCAATAGAACAAGCAACAATACAATGAGAACGAATATGAAATCAATGGGAGCCTTCAAGTAAATTTCAATATTTTTAAGTTGGGAGATCTTTAGTACCAATATACCACCGTGTTTTTAGCACGGGGTCCGATCTCGGCCCGATCGGCTAAGCCGTCTCACCACAATGTCGTGTGGGTCAGCATCACATTCCGCTAGGAATCATCTCATCCCAATTATTGAGGATAATCTCGTCACATAAATCCCATCCCAATTAAGGGGAATAATCTCATCACATCAATACGAGGATTTACCCCTCTATCACCCCTACACTGACAAGTGTAGTTTCGGGGTTAGGTTAAATCAACCTACCCTTTCTCGATGACTAAATGATAGTCCCAAAACATTTATCATAAAATGTGATTAAAGCTCATTTCATAATATTTCACACACCTTTTCATTTCGTTGGCACTAGTGGCCACAAGTGCAATTTCGTTCAAGGCACGTCGATCGTATTTCATATTTCATACTCCTTCTTTCACTTTCAAACATCATTATCGATTATCAACAATAAGGCATTTATAATCACGACTTTAAGTTCATATATGGGCAATAAGAGACTTAAGCATATTGAGTTTCTTCCACAATAAGGCAAAATAACTTGCAATTGAAACCTGATGGAAGTCATAATATTTGGACACATTGGTCACATTTGAATACATTTCTGAGGGAGAACATAATATCATAGGAGCATTTGGCACATAGTTTTAGTATATACATTTCAACACAAGCTTATTCGAAATAGTCAAATCATAAGGAATATGTCGGAACATGATAAATAAAAGCTTGGCCCTTCATACTTGAAACTTACGAGAACACCGAGGGATTCAATTCGGAGAGACGTTTAGCCAACATACCTTGCTTTGGGCATTCCTTAAATCACTACAATATTCCGAAAATCCTATCAACTTCAATCTATTTAGAGACATAACAAAATTGAACCATAATTAGGAAATAGTTCATGGGTTCAACTCATTTGAGCATTTCATCAAACAGTATGTGTACAAATTTGACTATAAGGTTCATCTACAAGATTTCCTTCACCCCACAACCAATTTAATACCAAGAGTTTACCCATATTAGCTCAATGACTTCCCCACCATCCTTATTGGTACGTGCATGCATAAATAACAAATCTCATACCCATGAATCATACTCACCATTACCCAACTTCTGCCAAAATTCGAAATTGGAGACTAGGGTGTGAAACCTTACCTATTAGAAAGAAGACCTTATGAGTGTACCGTGATGAATTTCAAATCTTGAGCAAGGATTGATGAACATGGTACTTGGGGATTCCGCCTCTCACTCTTGAACACTATCCTCTCTCTAAAATAGATGTTTGAACCAGCCCAAATAACCACCAAAGTCATTCTATAGAAATGGGATCGGGTACAATTTTCCCAAGCATAAGCCTGCGAAACCTGGTCTGCAGTCGCAGACCAGACCGCAAAATGAGTATGCGGGGCAAAAGGGATCGTAAAAAGGGTCAAGAACTACGTTTTACCTGGAAAGTCTGCGGCCGTTATGTGGCCCGCAGAACAGTTATGCGGTTGCATAACGCACCGTAAAATCCCCCATCCACGAATATTCATGTTGAAAATCCGACGTATTGTGCGGCCCGGAAAATGATTATGCTGCCACATAATCGATAGAAAAACCCTCTTCAAAATTTTGCTTGGGCCGTGTTGCGTTCTACATTCCGCAAACCGATTTTGCGGCCGCATAGTGGACCGCAAAAATATATAGTGGACCGCATAAGCCTACCTCAGCACCACGAAACCCTGGGTTCTAGGTGAAATTTTAAGGGGGCTTACATCCTCCCCCACGTAGGATCATTCTTCCTCAAATGAGGGTCAAAATTCACCATCAACATCCAATGAGATTCAGATTTGCATGTGCAAGTTCACAGTTCAATTTTGAAGGGAAGGTCATGAATTCTTAGACAACATGAACAGTTTTAGATAACTAGATGAATGTTATTACTACTTGATATTGCATGAGAAGGGTGCACATTTCAAAAGGCGCACTGTGTTTTTACTTGCGGATGCATCATTGGTATTGCGTTACTCGCTTGGTTGATCGATTATTGGTGTTATGTATGAGAGATGTGTGAGTCATTCGAGTGGTGGAGTTGGGATCGATTATGGTGATTCATCTGTTCTATGCATTTGGAGACAGAGAGTTCTCAGAAGCAGGTTATTTTGGGGTTGCGGACTGTAAAGATTTGGCCAAAGTTAGCTAGATGGTAGTAATTGCTATGGCTAGGTCATTGTGGACTTTTGGAGGGCCATTGATCCATGTAAGGATGACCGAAGTTGATTTGGGGGCCCATTGGTAGGCCCAATGAGGATGTGTATTCTACATCGGGTCAGATTTGTTGACTCAACACCGTTATTGCTGAAAGGTGTGTCATTCAGTTAGAGTTGATCTTGTTCATGTTCTGATATGTTCAATGTGTTACTCTTCTATGCTATGAGGGGTTCTGATTTGTTTGTTATATGCACAAACGATGCGGTTCGATTTGGGCCTTGTTGCGTAATTCTACCTAAATGGTTATTGTGGTGTTGAATGGTTGATTGCGCCTTGGTTATGGTCTTTTCGGTCTATGGTATATTGTGTTATTCATTTCTCCATGGTTATAGTCATGAACTTCATGTACTTGATGACAAATTGTGTATGGTTGTTGATTTTGAGCATTGTGGCTTGAGGTATTTCATATGGACTGGTGTTTGGATTGGGTCATGCATTGCAACGACGTTATGCTAGCATTGTGGTTGAGGTATTTCCTTATGTTTCCCCTTGTGTGGTGTATTGATAGCATTGTGCTTTGTGGTGGTATCTATTAAGTTGGGGATGTTTTCTTCATTTCCACTCTTTTTCCATCATTAGGTACATTTGAGCTATTGTTCGTTGGTGCACTGATTGCATGGTATGTGGCTATAAGTAGGATTTGTGTGACAAGTCGGTCGAGTAGCTTCTATTGGATGTGGTGAGGTTATTGGGCCTGAAATGAGTGCCATTGGTTTTGATTAGGGTATGTTTGCAAGAATTGTGTCACTGGTCGGCTTAGATTTTTGCTACTGTTTCTTATAGGGCAAGAGAGCTCCATGACTTGTTAATCTGATGGGTGATTATGATTTTCTGCATTTTCCTTTCATCATTGGCAGTATACGAAGGTCTAGAACAAGATTTTATTTGATATGAGGTTTGTTACCGGTGTCGGGTTGTTTATCGAGCAACTATTACGATTAGAAGTTATTGCTATTAGTATTTGAGTTATGTGATATATCATGTGATTATATCTTGAGATTTGGTTATGGATTGATACAGCTTGTATAGAGTTATACAGTGCATAGATGCAAGAATTGGGTCATATAATGAGTTTCAGATGTTGGGGATTTGGGTTTTTAGGTTTATGGACTAAGGTTGAAGTAAGGATCCCCTGTTAGGTGGTGTTATCTGGCTTATATGAATTGGGATGACATGGGATCACCCATGGTTATGTGTATGGTGAGGGTATGGAAAGAGTCGAGATAATCTAAACAGGTAAAATACCATATATAGCTCGTATACCCACTCGTAAGCTTGCGTACACGGCTTTCACATAACACAAATAGCACGATCAACCCAAATCAAAAGGGGTAGTTTCCCCACCACAAAGTTAGGCAAGATACTTACCTCAAATAGGCCAACTCAACCCTCCAAAATAGTTTTCCCCCTAAATATTGCCTCCACACGGCTCAAATCTAACAAAAAATGGTTTAATAACATCAAACAATGTAATAGAAACCAATTACAATAAATAAAGCTATGATCTTTACATTTTCCCCAAAAAGTCAACAAAAGTCAACGCCGGGCTCGCCTTGGATTCTGAATACAAGCTTACCCGAACCAATTCAAACTCACACGAAGGAAAAGCGACTCAATCGGAGTCCGATAGCTCAAGAAATTCGCTAAAACATCACTCTTGGGTGTTCACAACCTAACAGTCCAACCCACACTATTTGGGTCCCATATCTCTTGAAATACTCCTACAAAACTAACCAAATTTGAGTATGTTGTTCTCCTAATATAGGAGAACAAGACTCCAAAAGGAATTGGGAAATAAACTCCTCTAACGCGTTTTGAATTTTTAAAATTTACGACATAACTCTAGGTCTTGATTTAAAGAATTAAATGGGTTTTTAATTAAAATCATGGATTAAAGCTTAAACCAAGGGAATGAATCAAATGGAAATACTTAGGTTATGGTTTAGACCTTACCCCATAGAAGAAACTTGAAGAACGTCCTTGAATTCTTCCAATCCCAAACTTTCAAGATGAGAAACATTCTAACAACATTGATAGCCAAAAATGCCAAGTTGTTCTACCTTTTTATTTTGCCAAATAATCCCGAAACTTCCTTTTGATATCTCCAATGGATTCCTTGTGAAATTCTAGATAAGTTAGGCTTTTGAATCACTCCATTTGACCATATAATGACAGATATATATTGGTTTCAATAAATTGAAATAGTGCAGATTTTAAAATAGGAATTCAGTGGCAATTTCGTAACTAATCTGAACAAATCTGGCATCCCAATTCTTAGTGAAATGACCATAAAATCCTCATACGATGTCGAAACTTGAGGATTTTAGTCTTTACGGTTCCAAAATTATGATACGGATCTAATGGTTTAGTTGAAGCATGAAGTAAAAGCCGTTAGCTCAATATGGTAACCCTTATGCTTAAATCGACATCGAAATAGAAACCAATCACCATACGCCCCAAACTTATCCAAAACTCATCGGAATTTAACCAAACTTTGTGAACATGTCCAAAATCATCTTACAAGATTATTCAAATAATTAAAGCCCGATTCCGAGTACGTTTACCCAAAAATCAAACCTTGGTCAAGTCTTCCAACTTAAAGTTTCTAAAACGAGAACCATTATTCCAAGTCAATCCCGAACCTCTCAAAAATCAAAACTAGTCACACACGCATGTCATAATACATAATATGAATATACTCAAATCCTCAAACCACCAAATGGAATGCTTAAGCTCAAAACAACCGATGTGATGACCCAAAAGGTCATATTATATTTTAGAACTCGAATCTATACTCTTAAGCCTTAAAATTTTCATTTTTACCCTCCTCGATTTGCGTGCACAGTCCGGGTAGGTTTCCGGAAAGCTTTTATGTTGAAAACTAATGAAAATAGGAATTTTTGCCTTGAAAGTTGATTTTAGTTGACTTCGGTCAACCTTTTTCCTAAACGGGCCTCGATTCGTGCTTTGACGGTTATGGTAGGTCCGTATTGAATTATAGGACCTGGACGTATGCCCAGAATCGAATTTGGAGGTCCCTAACTTGAGTTATGAATTTTTTATGAAAATTAAAAGTTTGGAAATTATTTGTTTTTAATAATTAATTGATATTTGGCATTGTTAGTATCAGGTCTGTATTTTGGTTTCGGAGCCCGGTACAGGTTCATTATGATATTTAAGACATGTCTATGAAATTTGGTGAGAAATGGAGTTGATTTGACGTGATTCGGACGTCCAATTGAGAAATTAGAAGTTTTAAAGTGTTCTTGAGAATTTCATTTGATTTGGTGCAAAATTTAGAGTTCTAGGTGTTATTTTGATGATTTGATCGCGCGACCAAGTTTGTATGATGTTTTTGGACTTGTCTGCATGTTTGGTTTGGATAGGCCACAGGATGTTTTGGACTTGGGAAAAATCTAGTTTCTGCAGATTCTGGTGTCTGTCATATCCTTCTTCGCATTCGCGAAGGTCCTCTTGCGAACGCAAAGAGTAATCTGATGAGGTTGAGACTTCTTCTTCGCGAACGCGAAGTGATGGGGGATTTACCCTTCGCGAACGCGACCGTCTCGACGCGAACGCGAAGCATATGGGGACCTGGGGGGGGGGGGGGTTGGTCGTTCCTTCAGCGCGAACGCGAGCCATTCATTGGGAACGCGAAGGCCAGAGGGGAGTGATCATCGCAAATGCTAGCTGGGTCTCACGAACGCGAAACTTTGGAAGCCACTACCCTTCACGAACGCGACGGTGCTCTCGCGAAGGCGATGAACACTGTCGCCCAACACTTAACAGAACCCAAAATAGGATTTCTGTCAAAAAACTCATTTCTGTCAAAACCCATGGGATGAGGGGAGATTTTTCAACAGTCATTCCTTCCCCAAATTGTTGGTAAGTGATTCTAAACCATCTTTTATCAATTACCCATTACATTACTTGAATTTTCAACCAAAAATCTAGAGTTTTCATGGTAGAATTAGGGGTTAGGGTTAGAAAATAGGGATTTCGGGAATTTGGGGATTTAGACCTCAATTTGAGGTCGGATTCCAAAATTAATTACATATTCGGGCTCGGGGGTGAATGGATAAAAGGATTTTGGTCCGAACCTTGGGTTTTGACCAAGCGGGCTCAGGGTCGATTTTTTGACTTTTTGGAGGAAATTTTGGGAAATTTAATTTATGCAATATAATTGATTCCTTTTGTAATATTTGATATTATTGAGTCATTTTTGAATAGATACGAGTGGTTTGGAGGTGGATTCCAAAGGAAAAGCTGTGATTGAGAATTAAGTGGCATTCAGAGCGAGGTAAATGTTGTGTCTAACCCTGACTTGAGGGAATTAGGAACCTTATATTATTTGCTAAGTGAAATTCATGTGAGGGGCGTATATGTGAGGTGACGAGTACATATGCACCACCAATTTACTTGTTTTTCCATGTTTCTGATATTGTCTCATTCCTATGCCAAATTGCTACGTGTTATACTATTGTTGTTCAAATTATCGTTCTTATCATGTTTACGGAATTGTCTGGTGATAATTGAGTTTTTATTTAAAGTTGAGATTGATATTATGGAACCAAATGTTGAAGTATGGTTTGTACGTGTTATTCTATCTCCCTTGTTAATGCACGAAGGGTGATGCCGTGCCATATTGTGAGTATTAATACACGAAGGGTGTTGTCGTGCCATATTGTGAATGTTAATCCACGAAGGGTGATTCCATGACATATTGTGAGTGTTAATGCACGAAGGGTGATGTTGTGCCATGATATGAGAGTAAAAGCACGAAGTGTGATGCCATGCATTTTTCTTTACTGTATTAATCATTCCTGTTGATTCATGGTATATTGATTGCTCCGGTGATCATTCTGTTGTAGTTCTTTATCTTGTATTCCCCTCAGTATGTCTTCCCTCCCGACATTTCCTGTTTAGTTCTTCATTCCTGTTATTTGCGTATACACTGTTAAATTGTACATGTTGATTGTAGGTTCCTTGCCTTAGCCTCATCACTACTTCGTCGAGGTTAGGCTCGATACTTACCAGTACATGGGGTCGGTTGTACTGATGTTGTACTCTGCACTTTCTGTACAGATTTTAATATCGGCTCAGGTTGATCAAGATTTGTTATTGGTCCGTTGTCCGGAGACTCAAGGTAGATCTGTCGGTGTTCACAGACCTTGAAGTCCCTGTCTATATTTTTATGTCCTACTGTTTTCTTTCATTCAGATAGTTGTATTTCTTTCAGACTATTACTTGTAGTAAATTCTAGAATGCTCGTGAATTGTGACTCCAGATCCGGGTGGTAGTAATTAATACAGTTTTATGATATTCTGCACTTATTATCTTTCATTTTAGTTAATTATTGTTATTTATTGAATGGAAATAAGGAATTGGTTTAATGATTTTCTAACGTTGGCTTGCCTGGCAAGTGAAATGTTAGGCGCCATCACGGGCCCGTCGGTGGGAAATTTTGGGTTGTGATAGTCGGTATCAAAGCACTAGGTTACATAGGTCTCACAATTCACGAGCAAGCTTAGTAGTGTCTGGAGGATCGGTACGGAGACGTCTGTGCTTATCTTCCATAGGCTATGAAGTTTAGGAACAAGTTTCACTTCTATTCTTCCTTGTCGTGCGATTTTGCTTTCTCAATACTGATTGAACTCTTCTACTCTTATTCTCTCATAAATGGCGAGAACACGTACTGCTTCCTCAGCTGAGCAGCAGCCAGAGCCTCTAGTGATAGATCCTACGTAGGGCAGAGGTCGAGGACGAGGCAATGGCAGGGCTTAGCCTAGGGCCCGAGCAGCAACCCCATTAGTGGAGCCTCAGATAGAGATTGACGAGGAGATTCCAGCCCAGACTAATCCAGTTGGACCAACTCCGGTTACAGAGGGGTCATTGCTACCCCAGTACTTCAGGACGCTTTGGTCCATTTTGTGGGCCTTATGGAGAGTGTGGCCCAGACTGGCGCATTTCCCATGGCACTAGCAGTCTCTCAGGCTGGAGGAAGAGCCCAGACTCCTACCACTCCTACTCCAGAGCAGATAGCTCCCCAGTCTCAGGCTCCAGCAGCTCAGCCAATCGGATTAGTTTAGCCGGTTATTGCAGCACAGGTCGGAGATGGGCCAGCTATGTCTTCTGAGGCTTTATGGAGATTGGACAGGTTTACCAAGCTCTTTCCTGTTCACTTTAGTGGTGCTCCTTCAGAGGACCCCCATGAGTATCTTGACAGTTGTCACGAAATTCTACTGAACATGGGTATAGTGGAGACCAATGGGGTCGATTTTGCTGCATTTCAGATGACTGGTTCTGCCAAGAAATGGTGGAGAGATTACTTGTTGACCAGACCAGCTGGGTCGCCTGCTCTTACTTAGGACCAGTTCTCTCAGCTCTTCATAGAGACATTTCTGCCTATCACACTGAGAAAGGAGCGTCGCTATCATTTTGAGCGTCTCCAGCAGGACAGTATGATTGTTACTCAGTATGAGACATGTTTTGTGGATTTGGCGCGTCATGCCATTCTTCTACTTCCCACAGAGAGAGAGAGAGAGGGTGAGGAGGTTTATTGATGGACTTGCTCGGCCTATCAGATTGCAGATGGCTAAGGAGACTAGGAGTGATATTTCTTTTCAGGCGGCTGCTAATGTTGCCAGATGAGTCGAGATGGTTCTTACTCAGGGAGGTCAGGGGTCTGACAAGAGGCCTCGTCATTCCGATGAGTTCAATGGTAGAGGCCATCCTCCCAGGCCATTTCATTCAGTGCTTCAGGCATCCCACGGTGCCTCAGGTGGTCGTGTCCCTCAGATGCATTATTCCGACCAGCTAGCCTACAATGCACCACAAGCTCCTATTAGTACACCTCCACTCTAGAGTTATCATGGTGGTTATTCATGTTGACGGGGTTAGTTTTACGGTTAGCAGTCATAACAGCCGAGGTTATGTTATACTTGTGGTGATCCGAGGCACACTGCTAGATTTTTCCCTCGGGCAACGGGCAACTCACAGCATCAGAGTTCTCCTGCCATGGTTCCGGTAGCAGTTGCTGCACCACCTACTCAACCATCTAGAGGCAGGGGGCAGGCAGCCAGAGGTAGGGGCCAAACAGTTAGAGGTGGAGGTTAGGCCATTAAAGGTGGATACCAGCCAGCTAGAGGCCGTCCTAGGGACGTAGTTCAGGGTGGTGGATCCCAGCCCCAGTGTTATGCTTTCCCAGCTAGGCTTGAGGCTGAGTCATATGATGTTGTTATCATAGGTACTATTTCAGTTTGCAGTAGAGATGCTTCAGTTCTATTTGATCCGGGATCTACTTACTCCTATGTGTCATCCTATTTTGCTTCCTATTTGTTTGTGCCCCGTGATTCTCTATTTGTTTGTGCCCCGTGATTCTTTGAGTGCTCCTGTGTATGTGTCCACACCAGTGAGAGATGCTATTATTGTAGATCGTGTTTATCGTTCGTGTGTGGTCACCATTGGGAGTCTTGAGACTCGTGTAGATCTTCTACTTCTTGACAAGGTTGATTTTGATGTCATACTGGGTATGGATTGGCTGTCACCTTATCATCCTATATTAGATTGTCACGCCAAGATGATGACCTTAGCCTTGCAGGGGTTGCCTCGATTAGAGTGGAGAGGGAATCTTGTCCATTCTGCCAACAAGATTATCTCTCATGTGAAGGCTCGGCATATGGTCGAGAAGGGATGTCTAGCTTATATTGCTTATGTCCACGATTCTAGTGCGGAGGTTCCTTCCATAGATTGAGTGCCGATTGTACGTGAGTTTCCAGAGGTGTTTCCTGCAGACCTGCCGGGGATGCCACCCGACAAGGATATTGATTTCTGCATTGATTTGGCTCCGGACACTCGGCCTATTTCCATTCCGCCATATCGTATGGCCCCGCCAGAGTTGAAAGAATTGAAGGAGCAGTTGCAAGATTTGTCGGATAATGGCTTCATTGGACCTAGTGTCTCACCCTGGGGTGCACCTGTGTTGTTTGTGAAGAAGAAAGATGGATCGATGAGGATGTTTATAGATTATCGGCAGTTTAACAAAGTCACCATCAAGAACAAATATCCATTGCCGATGATTGATGATTTATTTGATCAACTTCAGGGTGCCAAGGTGTTTTCAAATATTGATTTGAGATCTGGCTACCATCAGTTGAGGATTAGGGCATCCGATGTTCCTAAGACAGCTTTTCGGACTTGGTATGGGCATTATGAGTTTCGAGTGATGTCATTTGGGCTAACAAATGCCCCAGCAGCATTCATGGATTTGATGAACCGGGTGTTCAAACCCTACCTGGATTCCTTTATGGTTGTGTTTATTGATGATATCTTGATCTACTCACACAGTCTATGGGAGCATGATTAGCTCCTTCGGATCGTTCGTCATACTCTGAAAGACAGCCCAGTTATATGCTAAGTTCTAAAAATGCGAGTTTCGTTTTAGTTCAGTTGTTTTCTTGGGTCACGTTATATCAGCAGAGGGTATTCAGGTTGATCGTACGAAGATTGAGACAGTCCAAAATTAGCCTAGACCGACATCAGCTACAGAGATCCGTAGTTTCCTGGGTTTGGCAGGCTATTACCGTTGTTTGTGCATATAGCCCCGTTGACCAGATTGACCCAGAAGGGTGCCCTGTTAAGGTGGTCAGACGAGTGTGAAGCGAGCTTTCAGAAGCTTAAGACAGCTTTGACTACGGCACCGGTATTGGTGTTACCCACAGGTTCAAGATCTTATACAGTATATTGTGATGCATCTCATATTGGTATGGGTGAGGTATTGATACAGGGTGGCAAGGTTATTGCATATGCTTCACGGCTACTAAAGGTTCACGAGAAGAATTACCCTATTCATGATCTAGAGCTGGCAGCCATTGTTCATGCGGTGAATATTTGGAGGCACTATCTTTACGTCGTGCCATGTAAGGTATTCACTGATCATTGGAGCTTGCAGTATTTGTTCAAGCAGAAGGAACTCAATTTGAGGCAGAGGAGGTGGCTGGAGCTATTGAAAGACTATGATATCACCATAGTGTATCATTCCGGGAAAGCCAATGGCCAATGTGGTGGCCGATGGTTTGATTAGAAAGTGAGTCAGTATGGGTAGCCTTGCATATATTCCAGTTGGTGAGAGACCGCCGTGTTCGTGAGGTTAGATGTTTCTGAGCCCAGCTATGTTCTAGCTTGTACAGTTGCTTGGTCTTCTTTATTTGAGTACATTAGAGATCCTTAGAGACACAGTGCAGCACGGTGGTGCCAAGCAAGTTACTGTTGGAGATGAGAGAGTTTTGAGGATGTAGGGTCATATTTTTGTGCCTAATGTGGATGCACTTCGTGAGTTAATCCTTGAGGAGTACCACAGTTCCCGGTATTCTATTCATCCGGGCGCCGCCAAGATGTAACGGGACTTGAGGCAACATTATTGGTGGAGGCGAATGAAGAAGGACATAGTTGCCTATGTTGCTCGGTGCCTAAATTGCCAGCAGGTAAAATGTGAGCATCAGAGACCTGGTGGTTTACTTCAGAGGTTAGATATTCCTAAGTGGAAGTGGGAGCGTATCACTATGGACTTTGTTGTTGGACTCCCACGGACTCATAGGAAGTTCGATGCAGTTTGGGTCATTGTGGACAGGCTGACTAAGTCAGCGCATTTCATTCATGTGGCAGTTACCCATTCCTCAGAGCGGTTGGCAGAGATTTATATTTGTGAGATCCTGCATTTTCACGGTGTGCCCGTGTATATCATTTTTGATTGAGGTACGCAGTTTACCTCGCACTTGTAGAGGACAGTTCAGCGTGAGTTGGATATGCGGGTTGAGTTGAGCACAACATTTCATCCTCAGACAGATGGGCAATCCGAGCGTACTATTCAGATCTTGGAGGATGTGCTTCGCGCCTGTGTTATTGACTTTGGAGGTTCTTTGGACCAGTTTTTGCCATTATCAGAGTTTTCCTGCAATAACAGCTACTAGTCGAGCATTCAGATGGCTCCCTATGAGGCATTATATGGTAGACGGTGTAGGTCTCCAGTTGGGTGGTTCGAGCCGGGGCAGGCTCGGTTATTGGGTACATATTTAGTTCAGGAGGCCTTGGACAAGGTCAAGATTATACAAGATCGAGTTATGTTGACCGTAAAGTTCGTGATATTGAATTCATGGTTGGAAAATGAATATTGCTTCCGGTATCGCCCATGAAGGGTGTTATGAGATTTGGGAAGAAGGGCAAGTTGAGCCCTAGGTATATCGGGCCATTTGAGATCCTCGAGAGAGTGGGGGAGGTAGCTTATTGACTTGCGTTGCCTCCAGGGTTATCCTTAGTTCATCCGGTATTCCATGTGTCTATGCTCCAAAAATATCATGGTGACCCATCCCACGTGTTAGATTTTAGCTGTGTCCAGTTGGATAAGGATTTGACTTACGAGGACGAGCCGGTGGCCATTCTAGACCGGCAGGTTCGTCAGTTGATGTCAAAGAGTTACCATTCAGTTCGAGTGCATTGGAGGTCAGCCTATTGAGGCAGCTAATTGGGAGTCCAAGTCCGATATACAGAGTAGATATCCCCACCTTTTCACCAGCCCAGGTATTTTTCTATTTCCGTTCGAGGACTAACGGTTGTTTTAGAGGTGGAGAATGTGATGAGTTAAAAGGTCATCTTATGTTTTAGAACTCGAATCTGCGTAGTCCGGGTAGGTTTTCGGAAAGCTTTTATGTTGAAAACTAATGAAAATATGAACTTTTGCCTTAAAAGTTGATTTTAGTTGACTTTGATCACATTTTTGGTAAACGGGTCCAGATCCATTGCCTTAAAAGTAATGGGGGATTTACCCTTCGCAACCGTGACCGGCTCAACGCGAACCCGAAGCATATGGGGACCTGGGGGGGAGGTTTTGGTCGTTCCTTCAGCGCGAACACGAGCCATTCCTCGTGAACGCGAAGGCCAGAGGGGAGTGATCATCGCGAATGTGAGCTGGGTCTCGCGAACGCGAAGGCTTGGTAGCCAGTACCCTTCAAGAACGCGACAGTGCTCTCGCGAACTCGATGAACACTGTCGCCGAGCACTTAACAGAACCCAAAACGGGATTTTTGCCAAAAAACTCATTTTTCTCAAAAACCAAACGGTCAGGGGTAATTTTTCAAGAGTCATTCCTTCCCCAAATTACTTGTAAGTGATTCTAAACCATCTTCTTTCAATTACCCATTACATTTCTTGAATTTTCAACCTAAAATCTAGAGTTTTCATGGTAGAATTAGGGGTTAGGGTAGAAAATAGGGATTTCGGGTATTTGGGGATTTAGACCTCAATTTGAGGTCGGATTCCAAAACTAATTACATATTTAGGCTTGGGGGTGAATGGGTAAAAAGATTTTGGTCCGAACCTCGGGTTTTGACCAAGTGGGCCCGGGGTCGATTTTTTGACTTTTTTGAGGAAAATTTGGGAAATTTAATTTATGCAATATAATTGATTCCTTTAGCAATATTTGATATTATTGAGTCATTTTTAAATAGATTCGAGTGGTTTGGAGGTGAATTCCAAAGGAAAAGTGTTGTGTCTAAGCCTGACTTGAGGGAATTAGGAACCTTAGATTATTTGCTAAGTGAAATTCATGTGAGCTGCGTATATGTAAGGCGACGAGTACCTATGCACCACAAATTTACCTATTTTCCATGTTTTTCTCTCGTTCCTATCATGTTTACGGAATTGTCTGATGATAATTGAGTTTTTATTTCAAAGTTGAGATTGATATTATGGAACCAAATGTTGAAGTAAGGTTTGTATTTGTTATTCTTTCTCCCTGTTGTTATTTATGCACTGCATTATGGTAAGGGAGAGTGTTAATGCACGAAGGGTGATGTCGTGCCATATTGTGAGTATTAATGTACGAAGGGTGATGTCGTGCCATATTGTGAGTGTTAATGCATGAAGGGTGATGCCGTGCCATATTACGAGTGTTAATGCACCAAGGGTGATGCCGTGCCAAGATATGAGAGTAAAAGCACGAAGGGTGATGCCGTGCCGTTTCTATTAATTTTATCGTGAGATTGAGAGTAAAAGCACGAAGGGTGATGCCGTGCATTTTTCTTTACTATATTAACTATTCCTGTTGATTCATGGTATATTGACTTCTCCGGTGATCATTCTGTTGTAGTTCTTTATATTGTATTCCCTTCAGCATGTCTCCCCTCCTGACATTTTCTGTTTAGTTCTTCATTCCTGTTATTTGTGTATACACTATTAAATTGTACAGGTTGATTGTAGGTGTCTTTCCTTAGCCTCGTCACTACTTCGTCGAGGTTAGGCTCAACACTTACCAGTACATGGGGTCGGTTGTACTGATGCTGCACTTTGCTCTTTCTATGCAGATTTTGATACCGGCTCAAGTTGATCGAGATTTGCTATTGGTCCGCTGTCTGGAGACTCAAGGTAGATCTGTCGGCGTTCACAGACCTTGAAGTCCCCGTCTATCTTTTTATGTCCTAATGTTTTCTTTCATTCAGACAGTTGTATTTCTTTCAGACTATTACTTGTAGTAAATTCTAGAATGCTCGTAAATTGTGACTCCAGATCCGGGTGGTAATAATTAATACAATTTTATGATATTCCGCACTTATTATATTTCATTTTAGTTAATTATTGTTATTTACTGAATGGAAATAAGGAATTGGTTTAATGATTCTATAACGTTGGCTTGCCTGGCAAGTGAAATGTTAGGCGCCATCACGGTCCCGTCGGTGGGAAATTTCGGGTCGTGACAACCGATCGGGTCATTACAGGAATTCGAGCATACATAAACATGATAGTCTCAAACGAACATATCAGCCGTGAATCTTCCAAATTGAACACACTGAATGAACATATTTAGACATATGCAAATTCCAATGAAGAAATATAGAAGAATTTAAAAACAAGGTCGACAAAGTGTCATATTAGTTATAAGAGTTCAATTAGCACAAATATTCAGAGGCATGAACAAAAGCAGAAAAATAGAATTGCAAGGGTCTAAGTACTCGCCAGTTTGCAGATTTAACATGCAAAATAAAGAAGAATCCCAAGTGCTCGCACTAGTAAGGGCAACAGATCAGATTCTGGTGTCCTTGGCTTTCAGCCGGCCAAAATTAAGAGTTTTAGAATAGTGTGAGTGAGCAAGCGAGGGAGTAATAGTGATTAAAAGTTTGTTTCATGGGAATTTGGGGGAGAGGTTTATATAGTGTTGAATCAAGCAAACATAAAAAAAGAAAATAAAATTTTGACATGCAATCAGTAGAGTAATCGACAAAAGAAAGAAATCAAATTTCAAACCCTAATTAGGGTTCAACATTTGAAATAGGCCAACCGGTGTCAGAAATCAGGCTCGTTTTCCATGTATATGGACGAAATATCGTCCAAATCTCAAAGGTTGTGGTCGATCCAATCTGATCTAGGAGATTATACTTGCAAAAATTGGGCAAATACCTAAGTAATACCACCAACATGTGACCAGTAGCGGAGGAACGTAAATATGGTAAGCAAATAATGGGTGAATCCTATTATGAACGGGATTTAGAGAGGGATTGAAAGGGGAGGCGGCTAAGGTTCTTTCGAGAGAAGGGGAGGCGTTTTAGAGTGTTTGGGGGAGGCTGTTTGGGGATAATGGGTTAGGGTTTTGGGGGTTTGGGTAATTCAAAATGAGGGGTTGATCGTGGGTCGTTGATATTAAGAGATCAACGGCCAGGATTTTTAAGAAGGCAAGGCGGGTCATTTTAAATGGGTTCCGACCGGTTGGTCACAGTGGTCATTTGATTTGGGCTGGGATGTTTGGGCCATTAATTTGGTCAAAAAATTGGCCTAATTTAGGCCAGATTTTAAATAAAAGAAATTAAGGAAAAAATAAATTAATAAAATATCTAAATAAGTATAAAAATATTATTGAAGAAAATAAATATTTTAAAATAATAGATGAAGATTATAAAATTGTAAAAAGTTATGTTAAACCTAAATAAAACGATAAATATAACTAATTATAAAGTATATGTTATTGTTTTCAAAAATATGTAAATAGTATAAAAATGCAGATGTAATTATATAACAACAATAACAATAAACCCAATAGTTTCCCACAAGTGAGGTATGGGGAGAGTAAGATATACGCAGCCTTACCCCTACCCCTGGAAGGGTAGAGAGGTTGTTTCCTATAGACCATCGGCTAGAGAATGGCTGAAAAAGAAAAGGTAATTGCATCAAGTAGGAATAACAGCAAGATAAAATAAGACCGAATCCAAGAATGCAGTCAAACTCTAGGTAGGAATACCAATCTATAAATAAAATAAATCACACTAACACTAATGCTAGCGAACTGAGTAAGACACAGAGAAATACTCGACTACCTACGAACCTTCTACCCTAATCTTTGACCTCCACACCCTTATGTTTAGGGCCATGTCCTCAGTCAGCTCCAGTTGCACTTTGTCCCGCCTAATAACCTTTCCCCAAGACTTCTTAGGCCTACCTCTACTCCTCCTGCTACCCACCGAGGCTAACCGCTCGCACCTTCTAACTGGGGCTTCTATACTTCTCCTCTTAACATGCCCTAACCATCTCAACCTCACCTTCCACATCTTATCCTCCACAGGGGCCACTACCACCTTTTCCCAAATAACTTCATTCCTAATGTTATCCAGCTGGGTATGCCTACACATCCACCACAACATGCTCATCTCAGCTACTTTTAGCTTCTGGGTATGAGAGTTCTTCGACGATTCTTGTGGCTATGTTTTCGTACTTACGATACAGATCTAATGGTTCAATCCAATCACAAATCAAAGGTCGTTTTCTCATATGGTACCCTTTATGTCCAAAGAAACGACGTTGAAACATCAAATATGAGTGCGATACAACCCAAACACATCTGAAACACACCCGAGGCCCTCGGGACCTCGTCCAACTACACAAACCAGTCCCAAAACATATAATGAACCTATTCGAGGCCTCAAATCATACCAAAAACATCAAAACTATGAATCGATGATCAAATCCTCCTTTTAACTTTTAAACATTTAAACTTCGACGAACGCGTCCGACTTACACTTAAACATTCTGGAATGACGCCAAACTTTACGTACAAGTCACAAATCATGATAAGAAACTATTCCAAAGCTCAGAACCCCACACGGACATCGATAATACCAAAGTCCACTTCAAACCAAACTTTGAAAATTCTAAAACCTTCGAATTGCCAAGTTTCCACAATAGCGTTGAAATGCTGCCGGATCAACCAATACTAAATCCGAACATACACCTAAGACTGAATTTATCATACGAACCTATTGGAACCTTCCCATCCCGATTCCGAGATCGTTTACTTAAAAGTTAAACCTTGGTCAACCCTTCCAACTTAAAGCTTCTGAATTGAGAATTTTCCATCCGAATCAACTCCGAACTTCCCGAAATTCAATTCTCATTACGCATACAAGTTATATTACATGAAGTGAAGCTACCCAAGACCTCAAACCTCCAAACGATATGTTAGAGCTCAAAATGACCGATCGGGTCATTTCAAGCCCGAATAAGCTCATCCTTTTCTCCCAACTTGCCAATGCAAAATATTGTTTCTAAGTTTGATCTCAAATTAGACTTTTGTCATATGGGAATCCACGCGGGTAAAAGGGAAAAAAATGGTTTTTGCATTCCCATAAACAATTTTCAGTGGAACGTCATGCCTTTTGGTTTAAAAATTGCTCCATCTTTGTTTCAAAAATCCATGATAAAAATATTTTAGCACATCCTCCACACATCACATGTTTATATTGATGATATATTACTATTCAGTGATACTTAGGAGGAGCATATAAATTTGCTCAATCATTTTGCATCTTTCGTGCAAAAAAATTGCATCATGCTTTCAACCGAAAAAATAGTTTTTGCAAAAAAGGAAACTGAGTTTTTGGGCATGAATGTTTCCCATGGAGATTACACTCCAGGAACTGATATTTCTTAGGAGCTTCTCAAGTTCCCCGATAATGGTATCCTGAAGAAGCAAATCCAGCAGTTTTTGGGAATAATAAATTATGTGAGAGATTTTATTCCTAATGTTTTCACATATATATCTACTCTCACAAAAATGATGAAGAAGAACGCCCAACTATGGGGCAAGGAGCAAAGTGATGCAGTTAAAAAAATATAAGAGGTGTCCCAAAGTGTCAAATCATTGCACATTCCCTTCAATGGAAAGAAAATATCGTAGACATATGACAGCAATGAATATTGGAGCGCGATTTTGTTTGAGGAAGAAAATGGTCAGAGAAAAATATGTGGTTACACCAGTGAAAAATTCAAGGATGCTGAACAACACTATTATTCCACTTTCGAGGAGATTCTTCCAGTAAAAAATGGGATTAAACAGTTCAATTTTTTCCTAATTCACTTAGAGTTTCCTATTGAGATGGATATGAATGTTTTTATGAGAATGATCGAGGTGAATCCAAAGATCATTTCGAACCTGCAAATTCTCAAATGGGCTCAGCGGTTCTCTCCCTACAAGTTTTAGGCCAATCACTTGAAAGGAAATGATAATTTTTTTGCTAGTTTCCTTTCAAGGCAAGGTGAATTTTCCAAACGGTTTCAAAAACAAAAGTACAGGAAGAACAATAAATCAACAGTTCAAAAGTTCATGTTCTCACATGTGCCACGGCCAGGTTCTCATCATTACATCACCCACCGGAGTTATTTGATTTTTTGAATCCTCATGATCCGTCCATCTTACTAGAGAGAAGGATTTTTGTATAAACTCCAGGTTTTTCAAAACTACGAATGTTAAATACTAGAACCTTTTGGTGTTAAACCGAAATATCCTATTTGCCAGGTGTTTATAGCGCATGCCAAGAATTTTCCACATGAGCCCTTTTAGTATCTCTGCCATCAATACCACATTCTCATGGAATTCAAGTGCCATGATTTCGGAGACTTTGACAATCTTGAACCTTTCCTAAAAATATTTTTGTTATTGTTCAAACCTCAAAATTATTGGGTTCATTATTTTCATTCTCGTGGAGTCAAAATATTCATGTTCCACAGGTCATTTAGTGTGATCAAAAGAACTATCAAGGTGATGCCTACGATGTCCTTTTGGTTTCATTATCCTGTCAAAATCCTAGCAATGGAAAAGAAGTACGCTTAAGCTCAGAGGTTCATTTCTCAGCAAAGTAAGTGCCTTCCGGAGGAAATATGGCCAGGAGAGGAAGGAAGTTGGAATTATTTTTCCACTCACCCCCATTGGCAAAATGTTAAGACAACACTTAAGGAATACAGGGAAATGCTAGAAGACCAAACAGAACTCTATGACATTGATCCAACAGAAATTGTGAAGTTCAATTTAAATGGGGATACATGTACTTTGTCATAGAATAAGAAAAGTAAAAAGAGTAGGAATTATAGAGGAGGATTATTCGCACGCAAAGAGATATTTCACAAGAGCTAAAATGCTATGTCTAAAAGGGTTAATGGTATTTGCATATTTCCATATCAAGCCATAAATTTACCCAAACCCAATGCCATTAAAATACTATTCATGGGGTCCCTTTGCCATCATCCATGTCTTGTCCAACCAAAATTCAAAACTCAAGGCCATGCAATTTGTTTTTTTAGTTCATGATCTTGCTTTTATGCTTTGTCTATTAACCAAATAAGTGTCTTACATCGTAAGACTTTTTATGTTTGCTGTACTTATTTTATGCTACTTATACTATGTAATTAAATAAGGGTAGGACAAGTACTAGCTTTCGATCTCCTATAAATAGGAGCCTTTGTAATAGTTGGAGATCATTTTAGGTCCAACCTAGTTTTCTTGTAAAAACTTTTGTGTAATAAAATTTCTTCTTCTAGTAATGTCTTTTATAGTTTCTTCCCCCAAAATATGGGGATATGGCTGGTTTATATTTGAGTGTGTAGTCTCAAAATACTTTAGTAGTTGAAGAAGATTGCTCTAGTAGTTAAGGAAGATTACTTCAGTAGTTGAGGAAGATTGCTTTAGTAGTTGTTACATTAGGAGTGCAAACGTTTTCCGAGTTCGCTGTTGATGGGTTAGTTGGGGTGAGGGACGCCTTTTTCAGCCTCCAACACCACCCTTGTAGGAAGAATTTTGTGCGAATAATTCAACTGCTTCTAAGGTGATCCAATATCTACTGAGGTGATCCAATCTCTACGAAGGTAATCCAATCTTTATTCTATTAATTCAATCTCTACTCTAGTATTTTACGATCCCTACGATTCCTAGTACTACACTCACCCCTTGTGGTATTAGAGCCAGGGTTCAACGGAGGAGAGTTAGAGGATGCTTAGGATTTTCTTGATCGATACTAGCGGATTATTTGTGCCACGGGTATTTTTGACACCGGTGGAGTCCAGTTGGTGCTTATGAGTTCAGCAGTCCAGTTGGCGCAGTACCCTTTACGTGGCATGCATTCTTAGTTCTCTTCTTAGAGAAGTTTGTTCCACAATCTCGTCGAGATGAGGTTCGCAAATTTGGCCCGTCATGACCTATGGTTGGTTTCCAGAGAGAGAGAGAGAGGATCAGAAGGTTCATTAATGGCCTCAACTATGGTCAATGTTACAGTTTGGCTCGAGAGACCGAGACAGATGCTAGGTTTGACCAGGTGGTTGAGATTTCCAAGTGCTTAAAGAAGGTTCGCCGACTAGGTAATCGTAACACATGCTAATTTAATAAAAGAATTGAACTATTTAATCATTTTTCATAAACTATTAAATGGCATGCATAGCCGCAAGTAGCCAATAGTTATACACTTCCTAAAACCGATAGTACGGAGTCATAAGCACTACTAAAATACACTAGAATTTTTAAACACAATACTATTTTGAATTACAATTTAATAGTAGCATAATGAAGTAAGATAGTGACTTCGAGGCCTGCGAATGTCAAGCATGTATACCTTGAAGTCTCCCGCCGTACATACGCGACTCTCAACAACACAGTGAGAATACCCGGATCTGCACAAAAATGTGCAGAAGCGTAGCATGAGTATACCACAACAGTACCCAGTAAGTATCAAGCCTAACCTCGGTAGAGTAGTGACAAGGCCAGATCAAGACACCTACTAGACATAGAAACTTGTTCAAGATATGTATAAGGTAAAAATGGAAAAAGCATCAATGTAAGACCAACGCCGAAAAAATTATTGATTTACAACTAATAATAAAGTAATAGAAACATAAATAGAAGCAAGTAGTAAACGAGTAGTAAAGAAACAATATAATCAAACACCAATGAGATTTAAATGAACTCAAATAAGAAAAAAACAGATGACAACTCAAATAATCAAAAAGCTCCCAACGCATGGACTGACAACAAGAATAACCCCAAGGCACCACACCTTATAAACCACAATTCATGAACCACAATTTTCAAATCTTACATATATGGCACCTCGTGCCCACAATAAAAATTACCTTCGCACGGCAAAGCCCACGTGCTACCATGTACTTTGCAACCGTTCAAATGAACAAGTTGTTCCAACATGGAATGTACAATGAAAATCACAACCGAGGTATCGCATTGTATTAACATTTTACAATTTCAATCACAATCTTTTGTTATATCACTGCGTGATCTTTATATTTAGTTTTGAAAATCATTGTTTCCGAAATAGCTACACGCGTTTAGGTCACCTTATCTCACCGCATGTCCTCAAGTATTTCCCTTACTAGAAACATGCGTATCAAGCCCATCTTATCTCACTACATGCATATCAACATCACAACCCCTAGCCTAATACCACCTCATGCGTATCAACATCACAACCCAATTATAACTCGCACCACAAGTGCTCATATGCCACAACTTGCCACAAAGTCAACAACACCAATATTTCCACAACAAATAGCCCATGGCTCAACCACAATGTCTACAAGAATTTCAACAATAACAAAATGGATAGGAATGCTCAACAAGGTATCTCAACAATTAACAACTCCGCCTCAATGTGATAACGGCTATTACAACTTCAACAACAATAACTCAACAAGATGATTGCAACAAATAGCAACTTCAATTTAAAGTGATTCAATAATTAATAGGTAACAAGACAATAAGGAAGGCAATAGCTTCAAATAAAGCATATAATAGAAAAAAAACAAGTAAGAGGTAGAACAAGTGCTAACCACATCAAATAGAGCATGTAAGAGTAGATTAACAATGAGATATATAACATGTTATGACAATTCAATTAAAGGCATGGAAAGAGTCTATATAATCAATACCAGTAAAATACCACATATAGCTCATATACCCACTCGTAACCTTGCGTACACGGCTTTCACAAAATACAAATAGCGCAATCAACCCAAATCCTAAGGAGTAGCTTCCCCACCACAATGTTAGGCAAGATACTTACCTCAAATAGGCCAACTCAACCCTCTGAAATAGCTTTTCCCCTAAAAATCACCTCCACACGGCTCAAATCTAACCAAAAATGATTTAATAACATCAAACAATGCAATAGAAACCAATTGCCAAAAATAAAGTTATGATCTTTAGATTTTCCTTAAAAAGTCAACAAAAGTCAACGTCGGGCTCGCCTTGGATTCCAAATCCAAGCTTACCCGAGCAAGGCCAGAGCCAATTCAAGCTCACATGAATGACAACCGACTCAATCAGAGGCCTATAGCTCAAGCAATTCGCTAAAACATCGCTCTTGGGTGTTCATAACCAAAGAGTCCAAGCCACACTACTTGGGTCCCATATCTCTCGAAATACTCCTCCAAAACTCGCCAAATTCGAGTATGTTGTTCTCCTAATATAGGATAACAAGACTCCAAAAGGAATCGGGAAATAAACGCCTCTAACTCATTTTTAATTTTTAAAATTTAGGACATAACTCTAGTTCTTGATTTAAAGAATTAAATGAGGTTTTAATTAAAATCATGGATTAAAGCTTAAACCAAGGGAATGAATCAAAGGAAAATAATTAGGTTATGGTTGAGACCTTACCCCATGAAGAAATGTGAAGAACATCCTTGAATTCTCCCAATCACAAACATTCAAGATGAGAAAAATTCTAACAACATTGATAGACAAAAATGCCCAGCTGTTCTACATTTTGTTTTTTTGCCAAACAATCCCGAAACTTTCTTTTGATACCTCCAATGGATTCCTCATGAAATCCTAGATAAGTTAGACTTTTGAATCATTCCATTTGACCTTATAATAAAGGATATATGTTGGTTTCAATATTTGGAAATAGTGCAGAATTTTAAATACGAATTCAGTGGCAATTTCGTAACTAATCTGAAAAAAATTTGGTAGCCCAAATCTTAGTAAAATGACCATTAATTTCATCATACGATGTCGAAACTTGAAGATTTCAGTTGCTAAGGTTCCAAAATTAGGCTACGGATACAGTGATTTAGTCAAAACATGAAGTAAAAGCCGTTTGCTCAATATGTTAACCTTTATGCTCAAATTGACGTAGAAATCGAAAACAATCACCATACGCCTCAAACTTATCCAAAACTCATAGGAATTTAACCAAACTTTGTGGGCATGTCCAAAATCATCATACAATCTTATTGGAATAATTAAAAACCGATTCCGAGTACGTTTACCCAAAAGTCAAACCTTGGTCAACTCTTCTAACTTAAAGCTTCTAAAACGAGAATCATTCTTCCAAATCAATCCGGAACCGCTCGAAAGTCAAAACCAACCATACACGAATGCCATAATATATATTATGAATCTACTTAAATCCTTAAACCACCGAATGGAATGCTAAAGCTCAAAATGACCGGTCGGGTCGTTACAGGCAGGAATCATCCAAATTGAACACATTAAATAAACATATTTAGACTTATGCAGATTCTAATGAAGAAATATAGAAGAATTTAAAAACAAGGTCGACATAGTAGAGTTAAATTAACACAAATATTCAGAGGCATGAACAAAAGTAGAAAAATATAATTGCAAGGGTCTAAGTACTCACCAGTTTGCTGATTTAACATGCAAAATAAAGGAGAAAACCAAGTGCCAGCAACAACTTGAGTATCAGTAGCAAAAAGACAACAACAGGTCCCCGAGCCCCAATGCGTCAGAGTTCACAGGAGCTTTAGTAGAGCCCCGAGCAGTGCTCGCACTGGGAAGGTCAATAGAGCAGATTTTGGAATCCTTGGCTTTCAGCGGGCCAAAATTAAGAATTTCTGAATAGTTTGAGTGAGCAAGTGAGGGAGTAATAGTGATTAAAAGTTCATTTCATGGGAATTTGTGGGAGATATTTATATAGTGTTGAATTAGGCGAGTAAACAAGGAAAAAAATCAAGCAAACATAACAAAGGAAAAGAAAACTTTTGCATGCAATTAGTAGAGTAACCGACAAAGGAAAGAAATCAAATTTCAAACCCTAATTAGGGTTCAACATTTGAAATCGGTCAACCGGTGTTAGAAATCAGGCCCCTTTTCCATGTATATGGATGGAATATCATCTAAATCTCAAAGGTTGTGGTTGATCCAATATGATCTAGGAGATAATACTTGAAAAATTGGGGCAAATACCTAAGTAATACCACAAATGTGTGACCAGTAGCGAAGGAACGTAAATATGGTAAGCAAATAATGGGTGAAACCCATTATGAACGGTATTTAGAGAGGAACTGAAAGGGAGGCGTCTACGATTCTTTAGAAAGAAGGGGATGAGTTTGAGAGAGAAAGGGAGGCAGCTAGGATTCATCAGGCATCTTCTTCGTCCTAAAAATGATGTTGAACGACCTAGTGAGCCACTCCAAACCTACCCTACCCGCATTCTTCCAAAATTCCACATGGATTTCATCTCGACCTATAGCTCTAGCCCTGTGCATCTTACACATAGCCCTCTCGACCAGCTCTACTCTTATCCGCCTACAATACCCGAAATCCCGACGCATCTCAGAGTGCTCCAAGTCGCCCACCACAATGTCCCTATCACCCTCTTCATTCAGGAGTTTATGGAAATATCGCTGCCATCTTCATTTAATTTGAGCCTCTTCCATTAAAACTGTACCTTCCTCATCTTTGATACACTTAAGTTGATCCAGATCATGGTCCTTCATCTCTCTCACCTTGGCTAGCTTGTATAGCTTCTTGTCCCCGCCTTTGTCCTCAAGCTCTTCATACAAATGCCCAAACGCTGTAGTCTTCGCCACAGTAACCGCTAACTTTGCCTCCTTCTTAGCCCTCCAATACCCCTCCCTGTTCATATTCATCACCTCCTCGTCCATGCTCTCTATAAGCTTCAAGTATGCCACTTTCTTGGCATCCACATTCTCTTGTACCTCGTCACTCCACAATCAGTCACTTTTGTGGCCGCCAAAGAAACCTATCGAGACCCCTAACAATTCTCTCGCAGCTACTCTAATAAACTCTGTTGTCGTGGTCCACATACAACTCGTTTCCCCACTGCTCCTCTAAGCTCCTATAGCCAATAACCCCTCCCCCCCCACAACCCATGCACTTTGTCATTAATCAAAGCACCTACCTGATCCTGGGTTGACCATACATGACCCTCTTCTTCCTTTTCCTCACGATCTCTGAGTCCATCACAAATAACCTAGGCTGAGTCATGAGATTCTCCCTTGGTATAACCTTGCAATCCATGAACAGACGCCTATCGCACTTCTGGAGGAGTAGATAATCAATTTGAGTCTTTGCCAACAAACTCTGGAATATAACCAAGTGCACCTCGCTTTTCGGAAAACACGAGTTGGCCATCACCAAATACAAGGATTTAGTAGAGTCCAACAATGAAGTACCTTCTCCGTTCTTAACTCAAAATCCAAAGCCGCCATGCACACCGTTATAACCCCTAGATGTCACCCCAATCTGACCATTAAAGTCACCTCCTATGAATAACTTCTTAGTGTGCGGAATGCCACAGACCAACCCATCTAGTTCTTCCCACAAGCGCCTCTTAATCTCCTCGTCCAAACCCGCTTGGGGTGCGTAAGCACTAATCGCATTTAAAGTAGACCCTCCCACAACCAGCTTAATAGCCATCAACCTATCGGTCACCCTCCTAACTTCTACCACTAGCTCCTTAAGATCCCTGTCAACCAAGATACCTACCTTATTCTTACCCCTCTCACATCCTGAGAACCATAGTTTAAACCCATCAGCATCTCGAGCCTTTGCACCCACCCATCTACTCTCTTGGGCACAAGCTATGTTGATCTTCCTCTTTTGGAGGATCTTCGCTAACATTATATACTTCCCCGTCAAAGTACCTTTGTTCCAAGACCCCACTCTCGGCCTAGAGACTCCCTAACCACCTTTGCCCCCCACCTCACCCAAGGGCATGACCTTATTCCACCATGACTCACCCCAACCACTATAATATATTGAAAATTATGCTAGAATTATCTCTAAAACAGACAAAGGATTAAACTAAAAGTGGCAGCTCTAACACTTACAACCCTAACCACTAGAAATGCATACAAACAAGACAAACAGACAATCAAGAATTAAACTAGTGATAACAATAGATATATAAAAGAAGGCCTACAGAACAACCACTAAGAAATCAAATTATAGTCTAGAAATCCCTAAACAGTTACTAGAAAGAAAAGTATTCAGGCAAATGCACTAAATAGTTATAGGCAATCAAGAATTAGTCTTAAACTATCGTAAACTAATTGGTTACCAACAAGGGAGACAGAGATATTGATCGAAGAATAGGAGGTTCCAACTCCCGATTAGTGCGAAACCTAGGTGAATCATTGTAAATGTCAAGGCACGTTCCGATCCAGTAGTGAATACTTGCAAAAACAGAAGAGTGAACCAAAGGGGGAATAAAGGGTGGAAGAATAGAGGTATGCTATACCGTAACCTCACATCCGGGCTAGTTTCTGGTGGGTCTCTGATAGAGACACCGACAATACAACTGCTCACAACAAAAAGGGAAAAAAGAAGCGACAGGGAAAGGGGAGGGAGGATCAGGGAGAGAGAAAATGAAAATAGGGAAGATACCACAAGAACCAAAGTGGAGAGAGAGGGGGAGAGAGAAATCGAGGAGAGAGAGAGAGCAGTAGGATAGACTAGGTGAACTAGAGGAGCGAGAGAGAGAGAGAGAGAGAGAGAAGGATGGGGGAAAGAGAGGACTTACCTGGGTGTTATAGTGGTGCAGTCGCCATTGGGGTGAGGGAATTTGTGGGATAGAGAAAGAGACGTTACAAAGAAGAAATCGAGGTGAGAGATATGTTAGACAGTAAAAACGAAACAATGCTTTCAATAATATATTGTTGACACTAGATGACTCCATTTAAATATAATTATATAAATGGAGTAAAATATTATTAACCGTGCATATGGGGAATGATTATTAAATATTTTAATAATTAAAAATGCAAGAAATCAATTTTAAAAGCTTTAAAATTTGTAGAAATCATTTATATGACCCCAATAAATCGGGTAACTATGCAAAATGATATTTTGAAATATATGAAATACTTTATAAAGTGTGAGGGAAAATATTTTGGTATCAACAGTTGCCCCTCTTTACCCGGGAATGGTGAAAGAATTATAGGGTAAACAAAATGATAACAAATGTTGTTCGAATGAACGAGGATGGGGTATGAGGTGTTAAAATAAATAGAGGTCGAACCCTGGTTCTTGAGTTGCCTAAGTATCCCTAGTACTACGGGAATCAGGCTGTATGTAGTTCTGGATTCAATGACGAATGAAACTAATGAAGTTGTTGCAAAAGGGTCGTACATTTCGAAGAAGGATCTTCTCTGTGTAGGGTAAGTAGCGGATAATTTCCGGTGGGGTTATGAATGCAAAATTGAATGTTATGGATACACAAGACAATTGTTTGAGCGGTTACGGAATAGAGGATGATGAATTGATGATCATCGGTTACATTTGAGAAAATCAAAGGATATGAACATTATGAACAAAAACCGGAGAGAGAATTGCTCCTGTTTGTAGAAGGGTTACTTCCTCAGTCACCTGCAATACTGAATCATGATGCATGCGAATATATATATAGTTGTTGAGGAAATTTAAACATGATGTAAATTCCCTTCGGACCATGAGAGTTGTCTTTCGTACGATGGGGATGATGTCCTTAGACCATGATATCCTTGGCCATAAAGCGTATGATAAGGGATTTGCAGGCCATGAAATGGTGTACTCGGGCCATGAGGATGGTGCCTCTGGATTATGACGCCTTTGAATAATGATATGCAGTTTCGAGAGATCCTTAGGTCATGGAATGATGTATTCAAGCTATGAGGATGATGCCTTCAGACTATGACGCCTTCAGACAATGTGGCGATGTATCAGCCCATGAAAATGCAAGGTTGCGGCGATGTTGATTGCTTGATAGAGGGAACATGTGGTGCTTAGTCGTATGCGAGAACGAGACAAGGAAATACTTAGCCTTGGATGAGACGAGGGAAGTGCTTAGCCCTATGCAAGTGATGGAGATAGTGCTTAGTCTCATGAAACATAATGAGGGTAGTACTTAGCCTTACGTAAGTGAAGGAGAGTGATTAGTCTCATGCAACATAATGAGGGCAGTGTTTAGCCCTGTGCAGATGAATGCAACGTTTAGCCTTATGCAAGTGATGGAGACACTGCTTAGTCTCATGCAACATAATAAGGGCAGTGCTTAGCACTATGTAGGTGAAGCTAGTGCTTAGCCTTATGTAAGTGATGGAGACCGTGGTTAGTCTCATGCAACATAATGAGGGCAGTGCTTAGCCCTATGTTGGTGAAGACAACATTTAGCCTTATGCAATAATTGAGGCAGTGCTTAGCCTCATGCAATGTAATAGACAAAGTGCTTAGTCTCATGCAAAGAAAGGCAATATTTAGCCTTATACAAGCGATAGAGACTGTGCCTGGTCTCATGCAAAGAAAGGTGGCATTTAGCCTTATGCAATGATGGAGGCAATTCTTCATGCAATGTAATGGAGACAGTGTTTAGTCTCATGCAAAGAAATGAGCGCAGTGCTTAGCCCTATACAGGAGAAAGGCAAAAATTAAATATAAGAAAAGTGATTCTTAGCTTGAAGCGTTTGGGGTTTGGCGACTTCTGTGGGTGTGAAGATTATGATCTTATTGTATACATTTGTGGACATGCTCTTCAATGTTATGTACGCTATGCCTTCTTTCAAAGAAAAATTGTAAGTTTGGGGGAAGGTTGGTTCGTGGTTTTGATTACTCATTTTGCCTCTTATCCTGTATTGACGCCTTGCTCGAGTCGCCTAGTGTAACATCTGGCTATTACAAAAATGAGGTTTTTTGAAAAATATGCATTTACGGTAAATCATTTATAAATAATATAATTGTTTTAAAAGATAATGCACAAAAGTAAGTAATTTGGTCAATTCATTGGTCGTGACATGTTTTGAGACATTGCGGCCTTTTAATCTCGGAATTTTGAGGAACCCCTCAAAATTCTACCCCATTTTGATGTATACTTCTGGTGATACCCTTTGATGTAAATGAGATTGACGAAACTTGAAATCTTTCCTTGGTTTTAGACCGTAAAGGGGAATGAAGCTTTTATTATAATGTGACCGAACTCACAGGGTTGCCTACGTATCCCCTCTTAAATGGGAATCAGGTTAAGGGTAGTTCATGTTATATCAAAAGAATGTGTAAATACAATCTCAAATGTAATATCTCTTGTCGGCATCAATATTGATAGGTTTCGGCCATACCTCCCTATCCATTTCTGCAAAGTATGAGCACTCCTCCTGTTAGTACTCGGTAAACCATGTAAGGACGTTGCAAGTTAGGTGAGAAGTTTCCTATTGCTTCGTCCTAATGCAGGAAGATTCGCTTCAACTCCAATTGCCCCGATATAAATTGCCTCGGTCTAACTTTCTTATCAAAAGCCCTTTCCATTCTATTTTGGTAGAGTTGACCGTGACACACCACGTTCATCTTTTTACCATTAATGATAGCCAATTGCTCATACCGTCTTTGTATCCATTCTGCATCACTAAGCTCGGGCTCTTATATGATTCTTAGGGAAGGAATTTCCACATCAGCGAGTATGATATCTTTAGTATCGTAGACCAGTAAATAGGGAGTTTCACCAATTGACGTGCAGATCATGCTGCGGTACCTGAGCAGAGCAAACGGTAGCTTCTCGTGCTACTTCTTGCAAGTGTCCACCATCTTCCTCAATATCTTCTTGATATTCTTGTTGGCGGCTTCTACGGCTCCATTCATTTGTGGCCTATATGTCATAGTTTTTTATGCTTGATTTTGAATGTTTGACACATGGATTTCATTAGATCATTGTTGAGATTGGCAGCATTATCGGTAATGATTGATTCAGGTGGTTCGAATCGGCAAACAATACGATCCCAGACAAATTCTCCTACGACCTTCTTAGTCACAACATTATAGGAAGTGGCTTTGACCCATTTTGTGAAGTAATATATGGCCACCAAAATGAATTTGTGTCCGTTGGAAGCGACAGGTTCAATCAGTCCGGTGATGTCCATGCCCCAGGCAGAAAAAGGCCAGGGTGAACTTGTTGCATTAAGTTTATTGGGTGGTACTCATATCATATCAGCATGCACCTAACACTGGTGACACTTCTATACATATTTGATGCAGTCAGTTTCCATAGTCATCCAGAAATAACCTGCCCTTACTATTTTCTTGGCTAGAATAAACAACTGTGTGAGGTCCGTAGGTTCCGCCATGTATCTCTCCGAGCGACCTAGATGCCTCATTGGTATTGACACATCATAGCAGACCCAAGTCGGGAGTCCTTCTATACATAATTCCGAAGTGTGTGCTGCTAGGTGTGCATATCATTTTCTGGGTATTCTCCTTTTTCCAAATACTCCTTGATATCGTGAAAACATGGATTCCCATCGAAATCTTCTTCAACATGAGCACAGTAAGATGGCTGCTTACGGATATCTATTGGGATGGGATGAATATAATTCTTGTCTGGATGTTGTATCATAGAATACAAGGTAGCCAGTGTATCCGCGAACTTGTTCTGAATTCTAGGAACATGTTTAAACTCTATCTTTGTGAACTACTTGATAAAATCTTACACATACTATAGGTATGGCAATATCTGTATGTTCTTGGTGTCCCATTCTCTAAGTACCCATTGTATTAGAAAATATGAATCTTCGATTACCAGAAGTTCTTGAATATTCATGTCGATGGCCAAAAATGCAAGCCTCGTATTCCACCATATTGTTGGTGCACAGGAACCCGAGCTTGGGGGATACCAGATAGTGTTGACAGGTTGCTGATACCAGGACAAATCAAATGCCTACTCCTTTGAAGTTTATATCTCTGTTGAAAAATATCATCCAACCATAGTATGCTTCGGAAATATCCTACCCTATGAAAGATACCTCTTCGTCGGGAAAATAGGCCTTTAATGGTTCATATTCTCCATCCACGGGGTTCTCTGCCAGGTGATTGGCCATTGCTTGACCCTTGACTGCCTTCTAAGTCACATAGATGACGTTGAACCCAGTTAGCAGTATTTACCATTTTGCTAGCTTGCCCTTAGGCATAGGCTTTTGAAGGATATAATTTATCGGATCCATTCTCGATACGAGGTATGTGGTATATGCACTGAAATAACGCCTAAACTTCTGGGCTATCCATATTTGGCCATAACTGGTACGTTCCAACAATGAATACCGAGCCTCGTAAGGTGTGAACCTCTTACTCAAATAGTATATTGCTTGCTCTTTCCTTCCAGTCTCATCATGTTGCCCCAAAAAGAAACCAAAGGCTCCATCTAACACAGACAGGTACAATAGCAAAGGTCTCCCGAGTTTAGGTGGGACCAACATAGATGGTTTCGATCGATACTCCTTGATTTTATCCAAATCCCTTTGATACTCTTCAGTCCAACTGATCGCAACATCCTTCCTCAGTATCTTGTAGATTGGCTCAAATATTACTGTTGACTATGCTATAAAGAAGCTGATATAATTGAGACGGCCTAGGAAACTCATTACATCCTTCTTATTCTTTGGTGGCGGCAGATCTTGAATAGCTTTGATCTTTGACGGGTCCAGCTCATTTCCGCGGCGACTGACGATGAAACCTAAAAAATTCCCGATAAGGACTCCGAAAGAACAATTTGTAGGATTCAACTTTAGATTGTACTTTCGTAGTCAGTCAGAAAACATTCTCAAGTCTATTACGTGATCTGAACTCTTCTTAGACTTGATGATGTCATCGTCCATGTAAACCTATATTTCCTTGTGTATCATATCGTGAAAGCGAATACTCATGGCCCTTATGTATGTTTTCTCGACGTTCTTCTAATGAAACAGTATCATCTTGTAATAGTATATTCCCCGTGGCGTTATGAAGGCTGTCTTTTCTGAATCCTCTTCATCCATCCAAATATGGTGGTATCCTATGAAGCAATCCATAAAGGATTGGAGTTCATGCTTGATGCGGTTATCAATTTGTATGTTTATGTTGGGTAGCAGAACATCATCCTTAGGACTTGCTTTGTTCAGATCTCGATAGTCAATGCTCACCACCCTGACTTTCCCATCCTTGTTTGGTATCGACACGATCTCAGCTACACATGTCAGGTACTCGACCACCCAAATGACCTTGGCTCTGATTTTCTTGATAACTTCCTCTTTTTTCTTCAAACTCATGTATGGCTTAAATTCTCTAAGTTTCTGCTTTACCAGCGGACACATAGGATTGGTAGGTAGCTTGTGAGCCACTATGGATGTACTCAACCCTTTCATGTTGTCGTAGGACCATGCGAAAATGGCCTCATATTCCTTTAGGAATCAGATATACTCTTCATTCTCTGATGGTGACAGATGAATGCTAATGCGAGTTCTTTTGACTATTTCAGAATTCCCTAAATTAACTTCCTCAGTTTCTTCCATATTGGACTTTTGTTTGTTCTCAAAATCAGCTACTTCTTTGAAAATTTCCTCAGGTATTATATCATTTTCCCAATCTTCTGAATCACTTTCCTCATGTTGTGTTACATGTCACATGCGTAGATTCAACATGATAGGTAATAATTATGTTGAACAAAATGTAGAAAGATAATAATATAAATAAACAAAAAGTAAGGATGCATTAATTAAAAAATAAAAACTGTCAAATAAGTACGACCCAATGTTTGGGTAATTATTTCAAAACAAAGTACTGAAATGTCTTAAATTCCAAAAAACAATTTTTAAAGAAATCATGCTAATCCTTCCAAGACTACCCGGGTGCTTGGAAAGCCCGGGATGGTGCAGTAGTCCAGTTCCTGAGAACAACTCCATCTCCCATTGTCTGAATGGTAAGATCTACCTCCTTCTCCTCCAAGATTGCACTGCAGTCCATGCCTTCCTCATTCAAAAATAGGTTCCTCATGTTGGCTAAGACCTCGTCCTCCTCAAATCCCCAAATCACATCAGTCTGGTGGAATGTCTGGTATAGCGGTGGTATGGGTTGTTCCAATGGATAGTAGAAGTCACGCCACGGTGGTGTCTGATCATTATATTCCTCTACAGTGTATTCATATCCGAGACCTAAGGTCGTGCCATGATATTATGGTTTGTATTGGTTCTCTGATCCCTTGAAGCTTAGGACCAAGACTCTTTCCTGGTCCATACCCTAGCCACAACAGCATGCTAGTACCTTATTTCTCTACCATCATCCTTTCTCGATTGTATTCACCAGATCAATATTGTAGAATGTCTCTCCTCCCAACTTCTTTTTATATTCAATGGCTGGCACAATCTAGTTGGTATAGATATAGGACAACTACCTCTTGGTGATTCCACTCGAACTTCACAACCTGATACAATATAGAAACAACTGCCACAACCGCGTGTATCCATGGTCATCCCAACAACAAGTTATAGGTAGTGGATATATCTAGCACATGGAATTCTACATCGAACCAAGTTTAACCCATCTTCAGATCCAGGTTAATCTCTCCAATAGAAGCTCTTTGAGATCAATCAAATGCTTTCACATTCATGCTTCCCATTCGTATCTCCTATAGACCTATACCAAATCTTTTCAGAGTAGTCAAAGGGCATATGTTCAGACTTGAACCCCTATCGATCAAAACCTGAGCAATGAACTTATCTTCATATTGCATAGTGATGTGCAATACTTTTTATGACTCAATCCTTCATGCGGCAGCTCATCTTTAAGGAAAGTGATCTTGTGACTCTACAGTACCTGTCCTACTATTTTTTCCATCTCTCCACTAGTAATACCAGTAGGTACATAAGCATCACTTAACACCTTCATCAAGGCATTCTTGTGTACATCTGAATTCTGTAACAATGACAGGATAGATATTTAGGCGGGAGTATTATTTTGGTGATAAACAACAGAGTACTCCCTCACCTGTACCTTCCTCCAAAGATCATCAATTCCTGTCTCCACAACAAGTGGTTTTGGTGTGGTTTCCTTACTCTTTCCTCCATGTTTTTCTAGTGTGTAAACCCTGCCGATTCTGGTCATCCCCTAGGCGGCACCCGTCTCTTCCATCTTGTCTTTTCCTTTTCTACTTTCTTCTGCTACGTAATCCCATGGAACAACATCAAACTCATAGGATGGTGATGGAGCTACAATCACAGTTAAGCATGTAGCTACCTCGACCTCGAACGGTGCCTTGGTCTACACCACAATTCGTGAAAGTGTGACAGGAGATGTCTTGGGAGTGTCACCCTTTCGGATACGGCTGATGGATCTTTCCTGGTCCTATTATTCATCAGTCTCAATCACATTCACTGCTTCACCTCTGTGATCAGGAAGGGGGTTATTGCAGATATTCAGTGCAGACTCCTTCGGTTGTACAACCTTGGTTTCAATCAATGACTGGATTTTATCTTTCAACATGCGCCATTCCTTGATAGTATGTACCTTCATGTCTGATGGATAGGCATAAGTCATGCTGGGGTTGACCCACTGAGAAGGGTTTTCAATAGCAGCTGTAGGAATGGGAGTGACATAACCAGCGGCCTTCATTCTCTTAAATAATTGGGCTATGGGTTTAGCAATAGGGGTGTATTGTTTAGGAGTTCTGCGGTCGATATTTGGTTGGGTTTTTTGGGTATATCTGACGGTCAGGGGGGGGGTGACTGGTAGTATGATGGCAGGGTATTGTAGGTGTAATAGGTGGTGGCGGGGTAAGGGTATTTTGGAGGTGAGGGTTTATATGTTGGTGGAGGTGTCCTGTAGGTAAGGGGAGACTTAGGGTCGTGGACTACCATCACGGCACCCATTTCCTTTTTCATTAAAATTCCCCTGGAATGTAAGTCTTTGCTGGTAGCTTGCAGTGCTTCTAAATTAGTAACCATACCACTATTGATGCATTCCTCTATTCTTTCTTCCAACTTGATGATGTCGGAGAATTTGTGATTCACTATAACAATCAATCTCTTATAGTATTGAGGATCTTGCGCTATGACAAAAAACTTGTTCATTTGTTCTTCTTCTAATGGAAGCCTCACCATGGCGGCCTCTGATATCCAGTGGGTAGCAAACTCACGGAAGGTCTTCATTGGCTACTTCTTGAGGTTCTGGCTATAGAAGACGTCTGGCACCCTTTTTGTATTAAAACTGAATCTGTCCATAAAATCAGATGCCATGCTTACCCAGTTAGATCACTTCTTTGGATTCTAACTAGTGTACACGGATAAAGCATCCTTAGTGAGCCTTTGCATGAATAACTTTATGTGGATTTACTCGTTCTTGCCCACTCCCACCAATTTATCACAGTAAGTCCTCAAATGCACTTTGGGGTCACCAGTGCCATCGAACATCTCAAACTTAGGAGGGTTGTAACCCTCCGGTAGCTCCACATCTGGCTGGATACACTAATCTTCATAATTCAACCCTTCAACACATTTTCCACCCTCAACGTTCTGGACTGTTCCGGTCAACTTCTTTAACTCTTCAGCCATGTTTCGGAGGAGCATGTCCTTCTCAGTTGGATCGGGTATATATATTGTATACTATGGCTTATGTGGTACGGTCTCCACGTATATTGGGTTGCCTTGGTGTGTTCCTAGACTTGAGTGTATGGTTCATCATTGATTAAGGTCTGAGGTTGATCGGGTGTAGGTTCTGGCACATTCCAAGGGGAATGATAGGTAGTGGTTTGCGGATACTGGGTCGTATTATGGTGGTGTTGCTTAGGAGTTTGTAATGGTTGAGGGTTAAGGTTTAGAGGGGGTGCCGGGTTGTGGTATTGATTCGTTGTGGGAGGATTTTGTGGAGCTGAGGGTGGTGGATTTTTGGGTTGGTTATGTTGGAGTGGTGTTTCGTTATGGGTGGTGGTGTTCTGATGGTTGATGTCGGGGACATTCAAAGTAAGAGAGAGGTTTACAAGATTTCGGACCTGCTCGGGCTCGCCTTGTAACTGCAAGATCTTCTGCTCCAACTGCAGAACTAAATCATTTTGTCCTTGTAAACTTCTTCCGTCTGAAGTATCGACATTCTCTTCTATAGTAGCATTGTCCTTTCGATTCCCACTCAAATTGTCCATCATTCCTTTGCCTTTACTTTTGATGTTGTTAAGTGGATGAGGAGGTGGAGGACCTATGGATCTGGTGTGATACGCTGATAATGCCAGAATGCACCAACCAACCTTTGGGAATAGGAATAATCAAAAGAAAGAAAAAAAAACAAAAGGTTGCCAAGTTAGTAAGACAAAAATCTAAGTGTGTTTGCAATATTAGAGCAAGTAGCACGTAAGACATTCAATAGTTCCAGTCCTAATTTGGGGACCTCGCTATGCCCGAGGTAGTCCAAGAGACAAGTAAACTTGGAGAACATTTATGCTAATATTGCCTCATTTCATTAATGCGAAAACGAATTCAAACCAATATTTACTAAACCAAAATAATAATATAAAGTCACTAATGGCATGAAGCCTTATTACATGGAATCTAACGAAATCTTACTAGAAATAAGTAAACAAAACTTCCTCCTAATATATTTGGTCCTAGAAGGACATTCTCCATGCTTTGCTCTTTTGGCTTAATCAATCACAATCCTAGGGTCACACATGTCGAGCAGCAAGTATGGCATCGCCAGCTTCCCTCGTTCATCATATCCCAGACCTTGGCTATCCCAAAGCCTCTTCCACATATTTCCTTCCAATTCCATCAACCTTTACTCTAAGTGCTCGAACCTCTCTGTCAACTTGTTTTCAATCTCCTTCCATTATTTTATTGCCTCCATGTCTATCTTATGATGTTCCAGATGATTGGCCTCATATTCAAACACTCTTTTGCATAGATTCTTGTACTTTAACTGAGCCTCGACCACCTCATCTATGATTCTATATTTCAAATAGACTCTCGGTTTGACGTCCCCAGTTATGTCGTCCTCTAATAATGAAAGGTATTAATACATATGCCCGACGTGGTTCGATAGTCTGTCCATCTATAATGATATTTTGGTTCCACATGTGTTCGGCCTCAAACTTGAATGGAATAATGTCCCCTTTGAAATCTGACTTATACTGAATCATATTAGAAACCCGAGGTATGACTTTCTTCCTTCCATCTTGCCTTATTACACTTATAGGAGTGTAAGGGTAAATACCTCGTAACTCAATCAACACTAAATGAGTGGTCCCTTTGGACCTGATTATGAATTCTTTAATGGGAAACCACTCAAATATCCAATGCACTTGTTGGTAAGTCAGATTACTAAAGAAGCTTACCCACCCCTCAGCATTCCCAGGCTTTGCAAACCTATCCATAGTAAACGCCATCTTCTTTGGATGATCATTCAGTAGTCTACGCAAGAGCTCATGATGGCAGCTTGCCCTCTGAAAATACTCTAGCGGCCAAACCTATAGTAGAAGAATGTAACCCTAAAAATGTCCAAACCCATGTTTGCACCGATCCAAGGCTCGATACATCTCACATAGTATCATAATAATAATGGTATATCTCTAACCCTTGATCAACTTTCATCATGGTCCTGGAGATCATGGCCAAACGAGTGTGAATTTTCCCTCCTAGCATTAAAAAAACTAGCAAACCCAGAAAGTAAACTATGAAGACATAAACTAGATGATGAACCCATCCCAAAGAGGTGATAGCCAACTCCTCATGATGCAAGAGATATGATTTGTTGTGTCCATACCGTTTATAGAGAAACTCAAAAGGGATGTAGGATTTATATAACCAACCTAACTCATCATCTTTCTTGAACCCTATCATTTTTCGAAAACCGTGTGGAGTACGATTTTCTGGCACCAATAGACTTGGATTATCCCATGGAAGATTGGCAAAACCCACAATTTATTCTACAAGAGGAGTCATTTCTATATTGCCAAATCGGAACACATATCTCTTTTAATCCCAGAACATAGTGGCCCAATCAATTCTCTATTTGGCCAGATGTTGTGACTGCACCGCTTATCGACTAGTCTACCGTTAATAAGCCTTTCCAATTTAAAAAGGGTATTTTTCGGAAAATGCGGGCACTCATCAAGCATCGCTTTATTGACGATAGGCATGAGTGGAGTATGATTTTGAAAGCATGCTTTATGAAAAAACTAATAACATGTAGTCAGATATTTTCCATAGTGAAAACACATAAGGGTAGTAAATAATGCCATAAAAAAGAGAAAGAATAGACAAAGGAAAAGACAAAGGGAAGAAGTTAGCATATTACAAATAATTGACCAATCCACACAAGTGAAAATTCTTTATGGTAAGAGCCTTAGTATGTCACCAACAGAGTCTCCATGCTGTCGCACTATGTTTTCTCGCGAAAGCGGGTTTCGATACGTGACAACTCTTTTAGATGGGTATTAAAAGAGAAAAGTCGACACCTAATGGTTTTGAGGTGCGTTAGGGCACATCTTTGCTAATAACTCTGTTTTAACTAGTCCGTGCCACCAAAGATCGGGTAAAGGCTCAAATTACCTCAAAGAGAAGGTGTTAGGCACTTTTCGAGGTCCACAACTGTTGGTCCCGTATTTTACGCTATGTGGATATTATTGAATTACAATTATCCAATGTGATCATATAAATTGTAACAAGGAATCCAAACATCCAATTATAATAAATACTAAAGAGAAAGAGGTGGGTTACACATAAATAATTGATACGCCCTTTGAAGATTACAAGATATGTCCTAGTTTGGTCTAAGTTTGCACAAATAGGTGTATAAATAGTAACTATGGGGGGTTCTAATTTTTTTTAGCCTAAAGGATTACCCTGTGCAACATAAATAATACTCTGCAACTCCCTTAAGTGTAAGAGTTGCTCATATTATTCAGTGGGCACAAGCTATCATCTCTTGCTACCAGATTGCTATCTTGAAGTTGTTTGCCTAAGAGAGTTCTAATTTAATTCTAAAACTTGTCCGATGTGTTCTTTACCCTTCCCATGTCTATGGTCCAGGAGGCTTTGAACCTACTACTTTTGTAGTTCTAGACTTCCCTGGATGCTCAAATGCTAAAAATATGGACACCGTTAAAAACAATTCGGACTACACATAGTTAACAATTAAGGACTAAAGTTGGCCTCCTCACATAGACAAAGATGCACACAGCCAATTATGAGCTTACTATAACAGTGTTCAAATTATTAGGCAGGCAACTATAGATGAGGAGGTTTGATGTTATAGTATATTGAATTGTGCAAGACCTATAGGCATGATTTCTATGTGATTGAACGATTCAAAGGTTGATATAACGTTCAATAGGAAGTGTTTTCTAGGCGGACTATTTTGACAAAGGTGCTGATTTCAATACAAAATTCTGTTAAAGATCCTATAGGCATGATCTCTTGGTGACTGACAGCTTCCTAAACATATGATCACTACACGATTTGTGTCTGGGTACCGACTCTATTAAAAACATAAAATTATTCATTTTGGTCCTATAGACATGCTTTCTAGATTGAATGGTAATATCATATCGGCATGATCTCTAAATAGTAGCATCTTGGCAACAAAGTAGTTGAGAACACACATGTTTTATTTATTCTTATAGGCATGATGTCTAGGAGGTAGTATGATAAAACTAGCAACAACGGTAATTTTGATTAACAATATTTAGGTCCTATAGATATGGTATCTAGGTGTAACAATCAACAATTTTTGTTGTAGTTCCTATAGGCATATTTTCTAACATTTGCAAGTTAAGATGCTTCATTAGCCCTAAGTCATGATTTTTAAGAGAATAGGCAAGCAAATCAACACATGGCGCAAATAAATGGCAAGTAAACAAATTAAGGCCCTATATAAATGTTTTCTACATGCGAAGAATAGAATATACCAGCCCCCCCAGTTTCTACTAATCTCCATTTGTTTGTGATTACAAGTTATTACTGGCCCAAATGAAAGAATACATGCTCAAATATTGCAAACTGAAACAAATATAGGCCTAATAAGCAGCTGTATACACAAAGAAAATAACCCACTGACGTTTCTCGCATTCAGCAGGCTTATTGTAACGACCCGATTTGTCGTGTTAAGATCTTGCATGTCGTTCGGCAGTTTTAGGACTTGAGTCACGTCACTTCATGTATTATGACTTGTACACATAGTCAGAATCTAATTTCGGGAAGTTCAGAATTGATTTGGAATGAAAATTCTAAATTCAGATGCTTTAAGTTGAAATAAAAAAATAATTGACTAAGGTTTGACTTTTGTGTAAATGACCTAAAAATCGGGATTTGAAGGTTCAAATAGGTTCGTATGATGATTTTGGACATGAGCGTGTGTTCGCTTTGTGTATCGAGAGGTACGAAAGCATTTCAGCGCCTATTATGAGAAGTTGGCCATTTGGAAGTTCTAAAATATCATAAGTTTGGTTTGAAGTGGATTTTGATGTTATATATTATATCCTGTACTTTGATATTAGGATGAGTTGTACTAATCCATATGAGCTTGAAGGGATTAAGACCATTCATGAGATTATAGAGGATTCGTGACTATGTTAGTGTAAGACCCTGTAAGTTTAACAACCTTGATACCGTTATATACATTTGATATGGTATTTTGAGTGGAACATTTTTTTAAATGAAGGTTTGAAAAATATGATTTTATATAGTTATTAATATTACAACTTTTGAATATGCTTTAAATAATACACATAATATGAGATTTTCTTTATTGTAAAGATATAAATTATTTTCTCACAAGAAAAGAAGGTTATCTTTTACCATTTTAAGAATTAAGTGTACGAAAATTTGTACTCTTTATATGAGATTAGGAAAATTAGAAGTTGAGAAAATATGTATTTTTACACGGATGGCTTAAAAAATTAATAGTGTATGTATTGATTTTATATGGTACCACATGACCATAATAGTAAGGTATACAAAGTGTATTAAAAGTGAGTAGTATTTTAAGTAATTTGAGATAATTCTTACTTATATGGACAATTTATTAATTATTGGATTAGTGGGGGATTAATAAGTTGATTAAGGAAAAGGGGTGAAATTTGGATATGTTTAAGTGCAAAAACGTGGCAGCACCCCATCATATTTAAAGTGACACTTAAGTCTTGCATATATGTCACATTTTAAAGGATTTAAAGTGGCTTAGTCATCCACTAAGTGGGCCACACCCACTAAAGATTTCTTACAACTAGTGAGATGCTTATTCCTTAGTAACAAAGGACTAAAGATCAAGAATTGAATTAAATCTCTTAGGGAGTGGGCTGATCATGAGTTGCCATCTTACTACAATTAGTTTGCTGCAGGTTTCTTCAATAGGAATTCATGTGTGCCATAAAACCCAATTGAATCTCTTATAGAGAGTGGCTAGTCGTGAGTTCTTTAAAGAGCAAAACAATTCCATACCAAATATAGATAACATTGGTTGTTGATTATTAAAAGCGTGAATTGCAAATTCTAAGAGAATCGGTTCAGGTATGTTAAGGCTAATCCTTTCTTCTTTTGGCATGATCCATGTAACGATATGTAAACATAATGCTATTGCATAAGTGATTTTAGTCTTAGCAGTTAAGGATATCTATGCTATTCATTCCTATTAAGTGATATTCAAGCATGTCTAAGTATGTTCCTAAGTCCCAGTCGAGGTATATCATAGAGATGATAATGTTTATCATATAGTGATACATGATTCTTTATGCATTTACCACCGTGCCACGGCCGGTCGGTCAGTCCTGCATTTACCTCCGATCTACGGCCGGTTTGGCAGTTACACATTTACCACCGAGCTACAGCCAGTTGGGCAGTTACATTTTTACTACTGAGCTATGGCCGGTCGGGCAGTCATGCATTTACTACCACGCTACGGCTGGTCGGGAAGTTACCACTGATCAGTTGGGCAGCCATGCATCATACGATATGGATAATAGAAATAGTTACAAAGATAAGCATTTTATATGTAAGTATAATAAGTATGCATATACGGTGGCACTTCAGAGATTCAGGTTAATTCTTATATGTCTTTAATTAATGTTGAGTTATTGTTATGTTTCAGTTCTACCTTACATAGTTAGTACATTATTCATACTGACATCCTTTTGTTGGGCACGCTGCATTCATGTCTGCATGTATAGATAATCAATTTCATGAGCCCTCATAGTAGACGAGATTGGCATTCAGTGAAGGATCCGTAAGACTCCACCTCATTCGAAGTGCAGCCGAGCCTATGAGTCATCGTGTCCGAGTTTTGCTACAGAGTTATGGGTGAGCCGGTACCCTGTCCAATTTGATGTCAATTAATGTTATAGGCTTTGTAGACAAAGGTTCATTTTGTACAGTATGTCACAGACCTTGACGGCTCATATGTATTCATGTTTTAAGAATGATGGTTCGCTCATAAGTGTTTACTCACTTATAGTTATACATTACGAGTTTTGGACATGTTGACCCAGTATAGTTACAAAACAAAATTAACAGAGTGGTTCGCTCGGGCTAGTACGGCACCGGGTTCCAGCCACGCCTCCCCAGGTATGGGGCCTGACAAAGTGGTATAAGAGCTAGTGGTGTCCTAGGGAGTCTAAAAAGTCGTGCCTAGTAGAGTCTCACTTATGGGTGTGTTGCGCTCTACATTTATAATTGAGAGGTTATAGGGCATTTAGTAAATATTACCATTCTTTTGTTTCCATATCGTGCAATAGAGCTGAGTCGTAAGAAGTCAGTATGAAGCTTTCACCAGATTTTGTATGCACCAGAGGTGCGTGTATCATAGTAGAGCTTTAAGGCGTAATTTCCATTAATGTGGAATGGAGGTTATGAAAGAAACAGAAGATACGATGCGAGATTGAAAACTGAGAAAGGTAAATGTGAAGAAGATACGAGATACTCATGTACAAAAGATTGTGAATAGTCGAAACTTCAGATAGAGATTGGATTTTAGTTTAGTTTACAAAGGAGACCCTAGCAAAAGTATTGTAAATCTCTAAGAGTTAACATTCGAGGACGAGTGTTTCTAAAGGGGGGAAGGATGTTACATCCCGTACTTTGATATTAGGATGAGTCGTAGTAATCCATATGAGCTTGCAGGGATTAAGAACATTTATGAGATTATAGAGGATTTGTGACTATGTTATTGTAAGACCTCGTAAATTTAACGACCTTGATACCGTTATATACATTTGATATGGTATTTTTAGTGGAATAGTTTTGAAAAAAGGTTTGAAAAATATGATTTTATATAGTTATTAATATTACTACTTTCGAATATGCTTTAGATAATACACACAGAGTACGAGAGATTTTCTTTATTGTAAAGATATAAATTATTTTCTCACAAGAAAAGATGGTTATCTTTTACCATTTTAAGAATTATGCGTACGAAAATTTGTACTCTTTATATGAGATTAGGAAAATTAGAAGTTGAGAAAATATGTATTTTTACACGGATGTTTTAATGAAATAATAGTGTATGAAATAATTGTGCCTTAAAACCCAATTGAATGTCTTGTAGAGAGTGGCTGGTCGTGAGTTCTTCAAAGAGCAAAACAATTCCATACCAAATATAGATAACGTTGGTTGTTGATTCTGTAAAGCGTGAATTGCAAATTCTAAGAGTATCAGTTCAAGTATGTTAAGGCTGATCCTTCCTTATTTTGGCATGATCCAAGTAACGATACATAAATGTAATGCTATTCCATAATTGATTCTACTCTTAGTAGTTAAGGATATCTACGTTATTCATTCCTATAAAGTGATATTCAAACATGTCTAAGTATGTTCCTAAGTCCCTATTGAGGTATATGATAGAGATGTTAATGTATATAATATAGTGATACATGCATCTTTATGCATTTACCACCGTGCTACGCCCAGTCGGGCAGTCATGCATTTACTACCGAGCTACGGTCGGTTGGGCAGTTACATATTTACCACCGAGCTACAGCCAGTTAGGGAGTTACATATTTACCACTGAGCTACGGCCGGTCGGGCAGTCATGCATTTACTACCGCGCTACGACTGGTCGGGAAGTTACCACTGATTAGTTGGGCAGCCATGCATCATACGATATGGATAATAGAAATAGTTTCAAAGAGAAGCATTTTATATGTAAGTATGCATATACGGTGGCACTTCAGAGATTCATGTTAATTCTTATATGTCTTTAATTAATGTTGACTTATTGTTATGTTTCAGTTCTACCTTACATAGTTAGTACATTATTCGTACTCACATCCTTTTGTTGGGCACGCTGCATTCATGCCTGCATGTATAGATAATCAATTTCATGAGCCCTCATAATAGACGAGATTGGCATTCAGTGAAGGATCCGTAAGACTCCACCTCATTCGGAGTGCAGCCGAGCCTATGAGTCATCGTGTTCGAGTTTTTCTACAGAGTTATGGGTGGGCCGGTACCCTGTCCAATTTGATGTCAATTAATCTTAGAGGCTTTGTAGACAAAGGTTCATTTTGTACAGTATGTCACAGACCTTGACGGCTCATATGTATTCATGTTTTAAGAATGATGGTTCGTTCATAAGTGTTTATTCACTTATAGTTATACATTACGAGTTTTGGACATGTTGACCCAGTATAGTTACAAAACAAATTAACAGAGTGGTTCGCTCGGGCTAGTACGGCACCGGGTGCCAGCCACGCCTCCCCAGGTTTGGGGCGTGACAAAGTGGTATCAGAGTTAGTCGTGTCCTAGGGAGTCTAAAAAGTCGTGCCTAGTTGAGTCTCACTTATGGGTGTGTTGCGCTCCACATTTATAATTGATAGGCTATAGGGTATTTAGGAAATATTACCATTCTTTTGTTTCCAGATCGTGCAATAGAGCTGAGTCGTAAGACGTCAGTATGAAGCTTTCACCAGATTTTGTATGCACCAGAGGTGCAGGTAACATAGTAGAGCTTTAAGGCGTAATTTCCATTAATGTGCAACGGAGGTTATGAAAGAAACAGAAGATACGATGCGAGATTGAAAACTGAGAAAGGTAAATGTGAAGAAGATACGAGATACTCATGTACAAAAGATTGTGAATAGTCGAGACTTCAGATAGAGATTGGATTTTAATTTAGTTTACAAAGGAGACCCTTGCAAAAGTATTGTAAATCTCTAAGAGTTAACATTCGAGGATGAGTGTTTCTAAAGGGGTGAAGGATGTTACATCCCGTACTTTGATATTAGGATGAGTCGTAGTAATCCATATGAGCTTGCAGGGATTAAGAACATTCATGAGATTATAGAGGATTTGTGACTATTTTATTGTAAGACCTCGTAAATTTAACGACCTTGATACCGTTATATACATTTGATATGGTATTTTTAGTGGAATAGTTTTGAAAAATATGATTTTATATAGTTATTAATATTACTACTTTCGAATATGCTTTAGATAATACACACAGTATGAGAAATTTTATGAGATTTTCTTTATTGTAAAGATAGAAATTATTTTCTCACAAGAAAAGAAGGTTATCTTTTACCATTTTAAGAATTATGCGTACGAAAATTTGTACTCTTTATATGAGATTAGGAAAATTAGAAGTTGAGAAAATATGTATTTTTACACGGATGCTTTAATGAAATAATAGTGTATGAAATAATTGTGCCTTAAAACCTATTCGAATCTCTTATAGAGAGTGGCTGGTCGTGAGTTCTTTAAAGAGCAAAACAATTCCATACCAAATATAGATAACATTGGTTGTTGATTATTTAAAGTGTGAATTGCAAATTCTAATTGAATCGGTTCAGGTATGTTAAGGCTAATCCTTTCTTCTTTTGGCATGATACATGTAACGATAGGTAAACATAATGCTATTCCATAAGTGATTTTACTCTTAGCAGTTAAGGATATCTATGCTATTCATTCCTATTAAGTGATATTCAAGCATGCCTAAGTATGTTCCTAAGTCCATATTGAGGTATATCATAGAGATGATAATGTTTTATCATATAGTGATACATGCTTCTTTTTGCATTTACCACCGTGCTACGGCCGGTCGGGCAGTCCTGCATTTACCTCAGAGCTACGGCCGGTTTGGCAGTTACACATTTACCACCGAGCTACAGCCAGTTAGGCAGTTACATATTTACTACCGAGCTATGGCCGGTCGGGCAGCCATGCATCATACGATATGGATAATACAAATAGTCTCTAAGAGAAGTATTTTATATGTAAGTATAATAAGTATGCATATACGGTGGCACTTCAGAGATTCATGTTAATTCTTATATGTCTTTAATTAATGTTGACTTATTGTTATGTTTCAGTTCTACCTTACATAGTTAGTACATTATTCGTACTGACATCCTTTTGTTGGGCACGCTGCATTCATGCCTGCATGTATAGATAATCAATTTCATGAGCCCTCATAGTAGACGAGATTGGCATTCAGTGAAGGATCCGTAAGACTCCACCTCATTCGGAGTGCAGCCGAGCCTATGAGTCATCGTGTCCGAGTTTTTCTACAGAGTTATGGGTGGGCCGGTACCCTGTCCAATTTGATGTCAATTAATCTTGGAGGCTTTGTAGACAAAGTTTCATTTTGTACAGTATGTCAGAGACCTTGACGGCTCATATGTATTCATGTTTTAAGAATGATTGTTCGTTCATAAGTGTTTATTCACTTATAGTTATACATTACGAGTTTTGGACATGTTGACCCGGTATAGTTACAAAACAAAATTAACAGAGTGGTTCGCTCGGGCTAGTACGGCACCGGGTGCCAGCCACGCCTCCCCAGGTTTGGGGTGTGACAAAGTGGTATCAGAGCTAGTCGTGTCCTAGGGAGTCTAAAAAGTCATGCCTAGTAGAGTCTCACTTATGGGTGTGTTGCGCTCCACATTTATAATTGAGAGGCTATTGGGTATTTAGGAAATATTACCATTCTTTTGTTTCCAGATCGTGCAATAGAGCTGAGTCGTAAGAAGTCAGTATGAAGCTTTCACCAGATTTTGTATGCACCAGAGGTGCAGGTATCATAGTAGAGCTTTAAGGCGTAATTTCCATTAATGTGCAACGGAGGTTATGAAAGAAATAGAAGATACGATGCGAGATTAAAAACTGAGAAAGGTAAATGTGAAGAAGATACGAGATACTCATGTACAAAAGATTGTGAAGAGTCGAGACTTCAGATAGAGATTGGATTTTAGTTTATTTTACAAAGGAGACCCTAGCAAAAGTATTGTAAATCTCTAAGAGTTAACATTCGAGGACGAGTGTTTCTAAAGGGGGGAAGGATGTTACATCCCGTACTTTGATATTAGGATGAGTCGTAGTAATCCATATGAGCTTGCAGGGATTAAGAACATTCATGAGATTATACAGAATTTGTGACTATGTTATTGTAAGACCTCGTAAATTTAACGACCTTGATACCGTTATATACATTTGATATGGTATATTTAGTGGAATAGTTTTGAAAAAAAGGTTTGAAAAATATGATTTTATATAGTTATTAATATTACTACTTTCGAATATGCTTTAGATAATACACACAGTATGAGAAAGTTTATGAGATTTTCTTTATTGTAAAGATAGAAATTATTTTCTCACAACAAAAGAAGGTTATCTTTTACCATTTTAAGAATTATATGTACGAAAATTTGTACTCTTTATATGAGATTAGGAAAATTAGAAGTTGAGAAAATATGTATTTTTACACGGATGTTTTAATGAAATAATAGTGTATGAAATAATTGTGCCTTAAAACCCATTTGAATCTCTTATAGAGAGTGGCTGGTCGTGAGTTCTTTAAAGAGCAAAACAATTCCATACCAAATATAGATAACATTGGTTGTTGATTATTTAAAGCGTGAATTGCAAATTCTAATAGAATCGGTTCAGGTATGTTAAGGATAATCCTTTCTTCTTTTGGCATGATACATGTAACGATAGGTAAACATAATGCTATTCCATAAGTGATTTTACTCTTAGCAGTTAAGGATATCTACGCTATTCATTCCTATTAAGTGATATTCAAGCATGTCTAAGTATGTTCCTAAGTCCCTATTGAGGTATATCATAGAGATGATAATGTTTATCATATAGTGATACATGCTTCTTCATGCATTTACCACCGTGCTACGGCCGGTTTGGCAGTTACACATTTACCACCAAGCTATAGCCAGTTAGGCAGTTACATATTTACCACTGAGCTACGGCCGGTCGGGCAGTCATGCATTTACTACCGCGCTACGACTGGTCGGGAAGTTACCACTGATCAGTCGGGCAGCCATGCATCATACGATATGGATAATAGAAATAGTTTCAAAGAGAAGCGTTTTATATGTAAGTATAATAAGTATGCATATACGGTGGCACTTCAGAGATTCATGTTAATTCTTATATGTCTTTAATTAATGTTGACTTATTGTTCTGTTTCAGTTCTACCTTACATAGTTAGTACATTATTCGTACTGACATCAATTTGTCGGGCACGCTGCATTCATGCCTGCATGTATAGATAATCAATTTCATGAGCCCTCATAGTAGACGAGATTGGCATTCAGTGAAGGATCCGTAAGACTCCACCTCATTCGGAGTGCAGCCGAGCCTATGAGTCATCGTGTCCGAGTTTTTCTACAGAGTTATGGGTGGGCCGGTACCCTGTCCAATTTGATGTCAATTAATCTTAGAGGCTTTGTAGACAAAGGTTCATTTTGTACAGTATGTCAGAGACCTTGACGGCTCATATGTATTCATGTTTTAAGAATGATGGTTCGTTCAGAAGTGTTTACTCACTTATAGTTATACATTACGAGTTTTGGACATGTTGACCCAGTATAGTTACAAAACAAAATTAATAGAGTGGTTCGCTCAGGCTAGTACGGCACCGGGTGCCAGCCACGCCTCCCCAGGTATGGGGCCTGACAAAGTGGTATAAGAGCTAGTGGTGTCCTAGGGAGTCTAAAAAGTCGTGCCTAGTAGAGTCTCACTTATGGGTGTGTTGCGCTCTACATTTATAATTGAGAGATTGTAGGGCATTTAGTAAATATTACCATTCTTTAGTTTCCATATCGTGCAATAGAGCTGAGTCGTAAGAAGTCAGTATGAAGCTTTCACCAGATTTTGTATGCACCAGAGGTGCAGGTATCATAGTAGAGCTTTAAGGCGTAATTTCCATTCATGTGGAACGGATGTTATGAAAGAAACAGAAGATACGATGCGAGATTGAAAACTGAGAAAGGTAAATGTGAAGAAGATACGAGATACTCATGTACAAAAGATTGTGAATAGTCGAGACTTCAGATAGAGATTGGATTTTAGTTTAGTTTACAAAGGAGACCCTAGCAAAAGTATTGTAAATCTCTAAGAGTTAACATTCGAGGACGAGTATTTCTAAAGGGGGGAAGGATGTTACATCCCGTACTTTGATATTAGGATGAGTCGTAGTAATCCATATGAGCTTGCAGGGATTAAGAACATTCATGAGATTATACAGGATTTGTGACTATGTTATTGTAAGACCTCGTAAATTTAACGACCTTGATACCGTTATATACATTTGATATGGTATTTTTAGTGGAATATTATTGAAAAAAGGTTTGAAAAATATGATTTTATATAGGTATTAATATTACTACTTTCGAATATGCTTTAGATAATACACACAGTATGAGAAAGTTTATGAGATTTTCTTTATTGTAAAGATAGAAATTATTTTCTCACAAGAAAAGAAGGTTATCTTTTACCATTTTAAGAATTATGCGTACGAAAATTTGAACTCTTTATATGAGATTAGGAAAATTAGATGTTGAGAAAATATGTATTTTTACACGGATGTTTTAATGAAATAATAGTGTATGTATTGATTTTATATGGTTCCACATGACCATAATAGTAAGGTGTACAAAGCGTGTTAAAAGTGAGTAGTATTTTATGTAATTTGAGATAATTCTTACTTATGTGGATAATTGGTTAATTATTGGATTAGTTGGGGATTAATAAGTTGATTAAGGAAAAGGGGTGAAAATTTGTATAAGTTTAAGTGCAAAAACGTGGCAGCGCCCCATCATGTTTAAAGTGACACTTAAGTCTTGCATAGATGTCACATTTTGAAGGATTTAAAGTGTCTTAGTGATCCACTAAGTGGGCCACACCCACTAAATATTTCTTACAACTAGTGAGATGCTTATTCCTTAGTAACAAAGGACTAAGGTTCAAGAACTAAATTAAATCTCTTAGGGATTGCGCTGATCATGGGTTGCCATCTTACTACGATTAGTCTGCTTCAGGTTTCTTCAATAGGAATTCATGTGTGCCGTAAAACCCAATTGAATGTCTTGTAGAGAGTGGCTGGTCGTGAGTTCTTCAAAGAGCAAAACAATTCCATACCAAATATAGATAACGTTGGTTGTTGATTCTGTAAAGCGTGAATTGCAAATTCTAAGAGTATCAGTTCAAGTATGTTAAGGCTGATCCTTCCTTCTTTTGGCATGATCCAATTAGCGATACGTAAATGTAATGCTATTCCATAATTGATTCTACTCTTAGTAGTTAAGGATATCTACGTTATTCTTTCCTATAAAGTGATATTCAAACATGTCTAAGTATGTTCCTAAGTCCCTATTGAGGTATATGATAGAGATGTTAATGTATATAATATAGTGATACATGCTTCTTTATGCATATACCACCGTGCTACGCCCAGTCAGGCAGTCATTCATTTACTACCGAGCTACGGCCGATTAGGCAGTTACATATTTACCACCGAGCTACGGCCGGTCGGGCAGTCATCCATTTACCACCGAGCTATGGCCCGTTGGGCAGTTACACATTTACCACCGAGCTATGGCCGGTCGGGCAGCCATGCATTTACCAAAGCGCTACAGTCGGTCGGGCAGTTACCACTGATCAGATAGGCAGTCATGCATCATACGATATGGATAATAGAAATAATCTCAAAGAGAAGCATTATATATGTAAGTATAATAAGTATGCATATACGGTGGCACTTCAGAGATTCATGTTAATTCTTATATGTCTTTAATTAATGTTGACTTATTGTTATGTTTCAGTTCTACCTTACATAGTTAGTACATTATTCGTACTGACATCCTTTTGTTGGGCACGCTGCATTCATGCCTGCATGTATAGATAATCAATTTCATGAGCCCTCATAGTAGACGAGATTGGCATTCAGTGAAGGATCCGTAAGACTCCACCTTATTCGGAGTGCAGCCGAGCCTATGAGTCATCGTGTCCGAGTTTTTCTACAGAGTTATGGGTGGGCCGGTACCCTGTCCAATTTGATGTCAATTAATCTTAGAGGCTTTGTAGACAAAGGTTCATTTTGTACAGTATGTCATAGACCTTGACGGCTCATATGTATTCATGTTTTAAGAATGATGGTTCGTTCAGAAGTGTTTACTCACTTATAGTTATACATTACGAGTTTTGGACATGTTGACCCAGTACAGTTACAAAACAAAATTAATAGAGTGGTTCGCTCATGCTAGTACGGTACCGGGTACCAGCCACGCCTCCCCAGGTATGGGGCGTGACAAAGTGGTATAAGAGCTAGTGTAGTCCTAGGGAGTCTAAAAAGTCGTGCCTAGTAGAGTCTCACTTACGGGTGTGTTGCGCTCCACATTTATAATTGACAGGCTATAGGAAATTTAGGAAATATTACCATTCTTTTGTTTCCGGATCGTGCAATAGAGTTGAGTCGTAAGAAGTCAGTATGAAGCTTTCACCAGATTTTGTATGCACCAGAGGTGCACGTATCATAGTTGAGCTTTAAGGCGTAATTTCCATTAATGTGGAACGGAGGTTATGAAAGAAACAGAAGATACGATGCGAGATTGAAAACTGAGAAAGGTAAATGTGAAGAATATACGAGATACTCATGTACAAAAGATTGTGAATAGTCGAGACTTCAGATAGAGATTGGATTTTAGTTTAGTTTACAAACGAGACCCTAGCAAAAGTATTATAAATCTCTAAGAGTTAACATTCGATGACGAGTGTTTCTAAAGGGGGGAAGGATGTTACATCCCGTACTTTGATATTAGGATGAGTCGTAGTAATCCATATGAGCTTGCATGGATTAAGAACATTCATGAGATTATAAAGGATTTGTGACTATGTTATTGTAAGACCTCGTAAATTTAACGACCTTGATACCGTTATATACATTTGATATGGTATTTTTAGTGGAATATTATTGAAAAAAAGGTTTGAAAAATATGATTTTATATAGTTATTAATATTACTACTTTCGAATATGCTTTAGATAATACACACAGTATGAGAAAGTTTATGAGATTTTCTTTATTGTAAAGATAGAAATTATTTTCTCACAAGAAAAGAAGGTTATCTTTTACCATTTTAAGAATTATGCGTACGAAAATTTGAACTCTTTATATGAGATTAGGAAAATTAGATGTTGAGAAAATATGTATTTTTACACGGATGTTTTAATGAAATAATAGTGTACGTATTGATTTTATATGGTTCCACATGACCATAATAGTAAGGTGTACAAAGCGTGTTAAAAGTGAGTAGTATTTTATGTAATTTGAGATAATTCTTACTTATGTGGATAATTGGTTAATTATTGTATTAGTTGGGGATTAATAAGTTGATTAAGGAAAAGTGGTGAAAATTTGGATAAGTTTAAGTGCAAAAACGTGGCAGCGCCCCATCATATTTAAAGTGACACTTAAGTCTTGCATAGATGTCACATTTTGAAGGATTTAAAGTGTCTTAGTGATCCACTAAGTGGGCCACACCCACTAAATATTTCTTACAACTAGTGAGATGCTTATTCCTTAGTAACAAAGGACTAAGGTTCAAGAACTAAATTAAATCTCTTAGGGATTGCGCTGATCATGGGTTCCCATCTTACTACGATTAGTTTGCTTCAGGTTTCTTCAATAGGAATTCATGTGTGCCTTAAAACCCAATTGAATGTCTTGTAGAGAGTGGCTGGTCGTGAGTTCTTCAAAGAGCAAAACAATTCCATACCAAATATAGATAACGTTGGTTGTTGATTCTGTAAAGCGTGAATTGCAAATTCTAAGAGTATCAGTTCAAGTATGTTAAGGATGATCCTTCCTTCTTTTGGCATGATCCAAGTAACGATACGTAAATGTAATGCTATTCCATAATTGATTCTACTCTTAGTAGTTAAAGATATCTACGTTATTCATTCCTATAAAGTGATATTCAAACATGTCTAAGTATGTTCCTAAGTCCCTATTGAGGTATATGATAGAGATGTTAATGTATATAATATAGTGATACATGCTTCTTTATGCATTTACCACCGTGCTACGCCCAATCGGGCAGTCATGCATTTACTACCGAGCTACGGCTAGTTGGGCAGTTACATATTTACCACCGAGCTACGGCCGGTCGGGCAGTCATCCATTTACCACCGAGCTATGGCCCGTTAGGCAGTTACACATTTACCACTGAGCTATGGCCGGTCGGGCAGCAATGCATTTACCAAAGCGCTACAGCCGGTCGGGCAGTTACCACTGATCAGATAGGCAGTCATGCATCATACGATATGGATAATAGAAATAATCTCAAAGAGAAGCATTATATATGTAAGTGTAATAAGTATGCATAAACGGAGGCACTTTAGAGATTCAGGTTGATCCTTATATGTCTTTAATTAATGTTGACTTATTGTTATGTTTCAGTTCTACCTTACATACTTAGTACATTATTCGTACTGACATCCATTTGTTGGGGACGCTGCATTCATGTTTGCAGGTATAAATAATCAATTTGACGATCCCTCATAGTAGACGTGAATGGCATTCATCGAAGGATCAGCAAGAATCCACCTCATTCGGAGTGCAGCCGAGTCTATGAGTTATTGTGCCAGAGCTTTGCTACAGAGTTATGGGTGGTCCGGTACCCTGTCCCATTTTTTGTCAAATAATCTTAGAGGATTTGTAGACAGAGGTTCATTTTGTACAGTATGTCAGAGGCCTTGACGGCCCATATGTATTCATGTTTTAAGAAAGAAGGTTCATTGATAAGTGTTTGCTCACTTATAGTTATACATTATGAGTTGTAGACATGTTGACCCAATATAGTTACAAAACAAAAGTTACAGAGTGGTTCGCTCAGGATAGTACGACACCGGGTGCCAGCCACACCTCCCTAGGTTTGGGGCGTGACATTATCGATATCCATTTGGAGTTTCGAGCCTTGTAATAGGTTTGTATCGTGATTTGTGACTTGCACATAAATTTTGTCGTCATTTCGGGATGTTTAAATGTAATTCACACGCGTTAGGCAAAGTTTGAATATTGGTATGTTTGGAAACGGATCGAGTTTGGACTTGGAGGAACTGCTGAAGCTTAAGGCTTCTAGTGCGATCGCACCTGTGAGGTTATGACTGTAGGTGCAAGACCACAGATGCGGGCGGAGAAGCACATAAGCGGAAGTTGTCTGGGCTGGATGATCGCAGGTGCGGGTGCTATAGTGCACCTGCGGAGCCGCATGTGCGGTCATTGGCACGCAGGTGTGGAGTGGTGCTCGAACTGGGGAGTCCGCAAATGCAGATGATTTTCGAAGAAGCGGATGCACACCTACGATTGAATGTCTGCAGAAGCGGAAAAAAGCTGGCACCTTGGGGGAAGCCTCATTTGCGAGGTAGTTCCGTAGAAGCATAGACGTAGAAGCGCATGGTGTTCCGCTTGTGCAAAAACTCAACTGTGCAGAATGTTTAAAAATTGGGGGTTTGCTCATTTCACTCATTTCTCTCTTGGTTTGAGCGATTTTTGGAGAGCTTCAAGGGGAGATTTTCATCATCTATGGCAATTTAAGTTATTCCCACCTATTGTAAGTTAAATATATGGATTCTATAAGGATTTAAACATGAAAATTAGTTTAAAATGTGGGATTTTGGTAGAAAACCTAGAATTTGGTATTTTTGGATTTTGACCACGAAATTTGGAGATGGAATTAGGAATAAATTATGTATTAGAGTTCGTGGTGTTTTGGCTCAAGGGATGACTTTATCGACTATTCGAACGGAGTTTGGAATTGTTATAAATTGATTAATGATGCGTAATAGAGTATATATTTATGGATTTGCACATTGTTTGACTAGTTTTGAAGAGACGAGCATCGGTTAGAGGTGTTAGAGTGGCGTTGGAGCCGACTATGGAACTTCGGAGTGAGGTAAGTCTCCTTTCTAACTCTGTGAGGGGGAAAATACCCCTACGTGATGTATTTGATATGTGCTACTCTTTGCGGGGGCTACGTACGCACGAGGTGATGAGAGTCTATAGATAACTAGATTCATATTATGTGTGGGTAGACTTAGGTTCCCGCTATCCTATAGTTGTACTATTTGAGTTGTCCCTTGCCTGTTAAATTCCTTTATTATACGTTATGACTTGAGACTAGACTTGCGTAGGGTGATGCACTTGCTATTGTAGAGATTTGACGGGCTTCATCATTAGCCGCGAAATAATTATACTCCTCTTATGAATTTCTCCCGTGCTATGCATTTTCCTCGAAAGGTTTTCCTTAAAATTTATATCTCACACGATTATTCATGAGTCGGGTCAAGGACCCGTTAAACCTTCTTATTCGAATGGGATCAGGTCATTCGCCTCGGAAGGATTTTGTACCACACTCTCATATGAACGGGTTGTTCACCTCGATAGTATAATAGATGCATCTATGATTCGTGTCGTTCGACCCTCGATAGTGCACACAATATGATGGGATCAGGTCGTACGCCTCGGCATTTCTATAAAATACTCTTACATAATCGTGCATAATATTTGACAAAAGAAAGCCAGTGTATCTGCGAGTTTTATTAATTTGAATAGTGACGACCTATCTGGTGAGGTCCATTATATATATATATGTTCTGGTTGAGGACGTAACTGCTAATTGACAACTTACGTTTATTGTCGAGAGGAAGATTGTACCACTTATTCATACTTGTTTATTTTGTTTACTTACTCTACCTCACATCTATTTATTTCTTACTATACATGATTTATTTAACCAATAGTAAGTTTCATTGTCGACCCCTCGTCACTACTTCTCCGAGGTTAGGCTAGATACTTACTGGCTACGCGTTGATTTACGTACTCATGCTGCACTTGCTGCACTTATTGTTAAAGTACATACATGTCTGGTGGTCTTTTTGGCGCAAAGGCGCGGCCATTGCGGGGACTTTACTGTGAGCTGTATTCCATATTATGATCTGTAGCATGTAGACTCTCTATTAGATAAATGATGTATTCCGGACAGATGAACTTGTATTTCATTTTGCCTTGTAAATTCTATTTCATACCATAATACTAATCGAAATTATGATTTCATAAGTAATAAATTGAGTAATTAAGTTGATCAATCACCGTTGGCTTGCCTGATGGCGGCGTTAGGCGCCATCATGACCTATAGTGGATTTTGGGCCGTGATGGCTTGGTATCAGAGCATTAGGTTTACTTAGGTCTCACGAGTCATAAGCAAGTTTAGTAGATTTTTGCGGATCGTTACGGAGACGTCTGTACTTATCCTTGAGAGGCTACGGGGCTATTTGGAGCACTTCCCTTATTGATCCCTCTTCGTGCGATTTGATTCCTTTGAGGCTTATGCCTTTATTTCCTTCCTACTCAATCTCGTGCCACATGAAGCGATTGTTATCAATTGGGTATCGAGGAGTTGTAATGGTACTGCTGAGGTGGTGTAGGATGTTTTCCCCTGTGTATTCGGGCAGGCTACTTTTGTCGCCTTGTAGAAAGATGTTCTGTCATTTCAGCTATATTTTTGATGGTTTTGGTGTTGTGCATAGCTTGCTATAATGTCCACGCGTTGTTATCGCAGTGTATTGATGTAATGGTGGGGTGCTCGATTATGTGTCGAGGCAGTGAATGACTTGAAGGGAGGATATCTTGGTGCATGACTAGAGGTTCGGCATTTAATTCCAGCGGAGGAAGGGCAATCGAAATGTGGGTGTTCAGGCCTTGGTGATAGAGTAACGAGACCTGATATTTTCAAGAGTGGTGGAATTCTCATTTGTGATGTGGTGTCGTCGTCCGTGTTTGAATACATTAAGGTTCGCTGGTGTTAGGGTCTTCTTCAATCTTCCTTCGGGGTAGGGAGTTGTGAAATGATGCGTGAGAAGCGGTTGTTAGAGATGGCGGTGTGTAGCGGTTTCAAAAATCGAATTGGAGTTTCTAATGCATATAGCTCGAGAAAGATGATCTGCGAGGAGGCTTAGAATTGGTAGCAATTTATTAGTTCGGGGGCTATAGGTACAGATTTTGATTTGAGGCAGCAATTGGGCAGCAAAGAATGACTAAGGGCATGTGGGAGATGTCTCCACAACAAGTGGTTTTGGTATGGTTTCCTTACTCATTCCTCCATGATTTTCTGGCGTGTAAACCTTGTTGATTCTGGTCATACCCTGGGCAGCACCCGTCTCTTCCATCTTGGCTTTTCCTTTCTACTTACTTCTTCTACGTAATCCAATGGAACAACATCAAACTCGTAGGATGGTGATGGAGCTACCATCACAGTTAAGGGTCTAGCTACCTCGACCTCGAACGGTGCCTTGGTCTACACCACAATTGGCAAAAGTGTGACAGGAGAAGTCTTGTGAGTGTCTCCCTGTTGGATAAGGCCGATGGATGTTTCGTGGTCCTATTATTCATCAGTCTCAATCACATTCACTCATTCACCTCTATGATCAGGAAGGGGGTGTTTGCGTACATTTGGTGCGGACTCCTTCGCCTGTACAACCTTGGTTTCAATCAATGATTGGATTTAATCTTTCAACATTCGGCATTCCTTGATAGTATGTCCATTCATGCCTGATTGATAAGCATAAGTCTTGTAGGGGTTGACCTACTGAGAAAGGCTTTCAATAGTAGCTACAGGAATGGGAGTGACATAACCAGCGGCCTTCATTCTCTGATATAATTGGGTTATAGGTTCAGCAATAGTGGTGTATTGTCTAGGAGTTTTGTGGTCGACATTTGGTTGGGCTTTTGGGCATTTCTGACATGCAGGGGGGTGAATGGTAGTATGCTGGCAGGGTATTATAGGTCTGGTAGGTGGTGGCAGGGTAATGTTAATTTGGAAGTGAGGGCTTTATGTTGGTGGAGGTGTCTGGTAGGTAAGGGGAGACTTAGGGTCTTGGGCTACCATCATGGCACCCACTTCCTTTTTCTTTGAAATGCCCCTTGACTGTAAGTCTTTGATGGTAGCTTGCAGCGCTTCTAAATTAGTAACCATACCACTCTTGATGCCCTCCTATATTCTTTCTCCAAACTTGATGATGTCGGAGAATTTGTGATTCTCTATAACCACCAATCTCTCATAATATTGAAGATCTTGAGCTCTGACGAAAAACATGTTCATTTGTTCCTCTTCTAGTGGCGGCCTCACCTTGGCGGCCTCTGATCTTCAGTGGGTAGCATACTCACAGAAGGTCTTCATTGGCTTCTTCTTGAGTTTCTTGATATTGGAGACATCTAGCATGTTTTTTGTGTTGAACCTGAATCTGTCGATAAAATCGGAAGCCATGCTTACCCAGTTAGACCACTTCTTTCTACATTCTGACTAGTGTACCATGATAAAGCATCCTTAGTGAGCCTTCGCATGAATAAATTCAGGTGGATTTACTCGTTCTTTCCCACTCCCACCAGTTTATCACAGTAAGTCCTCAAATGCACTTTGGGGTCACCAGTGCCATCAAATATCTCAAATGTAGGAGGTTTGTAACCCTCTGGTAGCTCCACGTCTGGCTGGATATACAAATCTTCATAATTCAACCCTTAAACATATTCTCCACCATCAACGTTCTGGACTCTTCCGGTCAACTTCTTTAACTCTTCAGCCATGTTCCGGATGAGCATGTCCTTCTCGATTGGATCGGGTATATATAATGTTTACTATGGCTTGTGTGGTACGGTCTCCATGTATATCGGGTTGCCTTGGTGTGTTCCTGGACTTGAGTGTATGAGTGATCATTGATTGAGGTCCGAGGTGGATCGACGGTAGGTTATGGCACATTCTGCGGGGAATGATAGGTAGTGATTTGCGGATACTTGGTCGTATTATGGTGGTGTTGCTTAGGAGTGTGTAACATTTGAGACTTAAGGTTTTGAGGTGGTGCGGGGTTGTGGTATTGATGCGTTGTGGGAGGATTTTGTGGAGCTAAGGGTGGTGGATTATGGGCTTGTGTATTTTGGGATGGTGTTTGGTTATGGGTGGTGGTGTTCTGATGGTTGATGTCGGGGACATTCAAAGTAAGAGAGAGGTTTGCAAGATTTCGGACCTGCTCGGGCTCGCCATGTAACTCCAAGATCTTCTGCTCCAACTACATAACTAATTCATTTTGTCCTGGTGTACTTCTTGCATCTGAAGTCTCGACACTCTTCTATAGTAGCATTGTCCTTTCAATTACCACTAAAATCGTCCATCTTTCCTTTGCATTTACTTTTGATGTCGTTTGGTGGAGGAGGAGGTGGAGGACCTCTGGATTTGGTGTGATATGCTGATGATGCCAGTATGCACGAACCAATATTTGGGAATAGGAACAATCAAAAGAAAGAAAAAAACAAAAGGTAGCCAAGTCAGTAAGACAAAATCAAAGAGTGTTTGCAATATTTGAGCAAGTAGCACGTAAGGCATTAAATAGTTTGCGTCCTAATTTGGGGATCTCGCTGTGCCCGAGGTAGGCTTAAGAGACAAGTAGACTTGGAGAAACTTTATGCTAATGTTGCCTCATTTCATTAATGCGAAAACTAATTCAAACCAATCTTTACTAAACTTAAATAATAATATAAAGTCACTAATGGCATGAAGCCTTATTACATGGAATTTAACGAAATCTAACTAGAAAGAAGTAAAGAAAACTTCCCCCTAATCTATTTGGTCCTAGAAGGACATTCTAATTGCTTTGCTGTTTTTGCTCCATCAATCACAATCCCAAGGTCACACATGTCTAGCAGCAAGTATGCCATCGCCAGCTTCCCTCCTTCATCGTAACCCATACCTTGGCAATTCCAAAGCCTCTTCCACATCTTTCCTTCAAATTCCATCAACCCTTGCTCTAAGTGCTCCAGCCTCTCTGTCGACTTGTTTGCAATCTCCTTCCATTGTTTTATTGCCTCCATGTCTATCTTATGATGTTTCAGATAATTGGCCTCATATTCAAACACTCTTTTGCATAGACTCTTGTACTTTAACTAAGCCTTGGCCACCTCATCTATGATTCTATCTTTCAAATAGACTCCCGGTTTTATGTCCCCGGTTATGTCATCCTCTAACTATGAAAGGTAATAATACATATGCTCGATGTGGCACCTGTCTGGTTTGATAGTCTGTCCATCTATAATGATCTTTTGACTGCACATGTGTTGGGCCTCAAGCTTGAATGGAATAATGTCCCTTTGAAGTCTGACTTGTACTGAATCATATTAGAAACCCGAGGTATGACTTTCTTCCTCCCATCTTGCCTTATTACACTTATAGGAGTCTAAGGGTAACTACCTCATAACTCAATGAACACCAAATGAGTAGTCCCTTTGGACCTGATTATGAACTCTTTACTAACAAACCACTCAAATCTCCAATGCACTTGTTCGTCAGTAAGATTACTGAAGAAGCTTACCTACCCCTCAACATTCCCAGGCTTTGCAAACCTATCCATAGTAAACGCCATCTTCTTTGGATGATGACTGGTGATATAGTTATTCAGTGGTTTACGCAAGTGCTCCTGGTTGCAGTTTCCCTTCTGAAAATGATCTAGCAGCCAAATCTATAGTAAAAGATTACAACCCTCAAAATGTCCAAATCCATGTTTTCACCCATCCAAGGCTCGGTACATATCACATAGTATCATAGAAATGATGGTGTATTTCTGCCCCTCGATCTCATCCATCATGGTCCTAAAGATCATGGCCAAAAGAGTGTGAATTTTCCCTCCTGGCATAAATAAAACTAGCAAACCCAGAAAGAAAACTATGAAGACATAAATTAGACGATGAACCCATCCCAAAGAGGTGATAGCCAACTCCTCGTGATGCAAGCGATATGATTTGTTGTGTCCATATAGTTCATAGAGAAACTCAAAATGGATGTACGATTTCTTCAACCAACCTAACTCATCATTTTTCTTGAACCCTAGCATTTTCAGAAAACCGTGTGGAGTACGGTTTTTTGGCACTAATAGACTCGGACTATCCCATGGAAGTTTGGCGATACCCCCAATTTATTCTGCAAGACGAGTCATTTATATATTGCGAAATCGCAACACATATCTCTTTTTATCCTAGAACGTAGTGGTTCAATCAATTCTCTATTTGGACATATGTTGTGATTACACCGCTGATCGACTAGTCTATCGCTAATAAGCCTTTCCGGTTTAAAAAGGGTATTGTTCGGAAAGCGCGGGCACTCATCAAGCGTCACTATATTGACAACAGACATAAGTGGAGTATGATGTTGAAAGCATGCTTTATGCAAAAAATAATAACATGTAGCCAGATATTTTCCATAGTGAAAACACATAAGGGTAGAAAATAATGCCATAAAAAAAAGAGAAAGAACGGAGAAAGGAAAAGATAAAGGGAAGAAGTTAGCATATTTCAAATAATCCAACAATCCACACAAGCAAAAATTCTTTACGATAAGAGCCTAAGTATGCTTTAGATGGATATTAAAAGAGAAGAGTCTTCACCTAATGGTTTAGAAGTGCGTTAGGGCACATATTTGCTAATAACTCTATTTTAGCAGGAGATGATAGTCTGTGCCACCAAAGATCGGGTAAGGGCTCAAATTAGCTAAAAGATAAGGTGTTAGGCACTCTTCGAGGTCCACAATTGTGGGTCCCGCCGAATTTTACGCTATGTAGAGATTATTGAATTACATTTATCCTTTATGATCATGTAAATTGTAACAAGGAATCCAAATATCCAATTATAACAAATACTAAAAGAGAAAGAAGTGGGTTACACATACATAATTGATACGCCCTTTTGAAGATTACAAGATATATCCTAGTTTGGTCTAAGTTTGCATAGATAGGTGTATAAATAGTAACTATAGGGGGTGTCCTAAGTTTTTTAGCCTAAAGGATCACCCCGTGCAAGAGTTTCTCATATTATTCAGCGGGTACATACTATCATCTCCTATTACCAGATTACTATCTTGAAATTGTTTACCTAAGAGATTTTGTAATTCAATTCTAAAATGTGCCATATGCGTTCTTTACCCGACCCATGCCTATGGTCCAGGAGGCTTTGAACCTACTACTTTTTTAGTTCTAGACTTCCTTGGGATGCTCAAATGATAAAACTAGGAGCACAGTAAAAAACTATTTGGACTACACATAGTTAACAATTAAGGACTCAACTTGGCCTCCTCACATAAACACAGATGCACACAGGCAATTATGAACTTACTATAACAGTGTTTAAATTATCAGGCAGGCGACTATAGATGAGCGGGTTTGAAGTTAGTGTATATTGAATTGTGCAATACCTATGGGCATGATTTCTATGTGATTGAACGATTCAAAGGTTGATATAAAGTTCTATAGGAAGTGTTTTCTAGGCAGACTATTTTGACAAAGGTGCTGATTGTAATACATAATTCTGTTAAAGATCCTATAGGCATGATCTCTAGGTGAGTGACAACATCCTAAATACATGATCACTACACGATTTGCGTCTGGGTGGTGAAGATATTAAAAACATAAAATTATGCATTTTGGTCGTATAGACATGCTTTCTAGATTGAATGGTAACATCGTATAGGCATGATCTCTAAATAGTAGCATCTAGGCAGCAAAGTAGTTGAGAACACACACCTGTTTTATTTATTCTTATAGGCATGATGTCTAGGAGGCAGTATGATAAGACTAGCAACAATGGTAATTTTGATTAATAACATTGAGGTCCTATAGACATGGTATCTAGGTGTAACAATCAACAATTCCTGTCATAGTTCTTATAGGCATGTTTTATAACATTTGCAAGTTAAAATGCTTCATTGGCCCAAAGTAATGATTTTAAGTGAATAGGTATGCATATCAACACATGGCGCAGATAAATGGCAAGTAAACAAATTAAGGCCCTATAGAAATGTTTTCTACATGCGAAGAATAAAATATACCAGCCCCCCAGTTTTTACTAATCTCCCTTGTTTGTGATTACAAATTATTACAGGACAAAATTAAAGAATACATGCGCAAATATTACAAACTGAAACAAATATAGGCCCAATAAGCAGTTGCAGGTGCAAAGAAAGTAACCGAGTGATGTTTCTGGCATTCAGCAGGCTTATTGTAATGATCCAACTGATCATTTTACGCTCTAGCACGTCGTTCTACGGTTTGAGGACTTGAGGCGCTTCACTTCATGTATTATGACTTGTACACGTAGTCAGAATCTAATTTTGGGAAGTTCGAAATTGATTTGGAAAGAAAATTCTAAATTCAGATGCTTTAAGTTGGAAATAATAATAATTGACTAAGGTATGAGTTTCGGACATGGGCGTGTGTTCGCGTTGAGTATCGGGTTGTCCGGCAGCATTTCGGCTCCTATTACGGGAAGTTGGCCTTTTGGAAGTTCTAGAATTTCATAAGTTTGGTTTGAAGTGGATTTTGATATTATTGATTTCCATTTGGAGTTTTGAGCCTTGGAATAAGTTTGTATCGTTATTTGTGACTTGCTCATAAAATTTGTCGTCATTCTAGGATGTTTAAATGTAATTCGAACGCGTTTGGCGAAGTTTGAAGGTTGGAAAGTTGAAAGAAAGGTTTTCCCCGTCAATTTGTAATTTTGATGTCTTTTGACGTGATTCGAGGCTTCAACTAAGTCCGTATTGTGTTTTGGGATATTTTTGTAGGTACGGTCATTGGCGCGCATGTATGGAGTGGTGCTCGAGCTGGGGAGTCCTCGGATGCAGATGATTTTCGCAGAAGTGGATGCACACCTGTGATTGAATGTCCGCAGAAGCGAAAAAAGCTGGCACCTTGGGGGAAGCCGCATTTGCGTGGTAGCTTCCGTCGAAGTAGAGCCGTTGAAGCTCAAGGTGTTCCGCAGGTGCAAAACATCGACTGGGCAGATTATTTAAAAATCGGTAGCTTCCGTCGAAGTAGATCAAATGTATTTCATGATTTTACAAATATGAGTGAGTTTATGTTAATTAGCCTCAGATAATAGTTCTATATTAGCTTCTTCCAAAGATTAACAAGACATCCTAATTGAATTGTCCCTAAAACAATTAAGAGATTAAGTGCACTCGAATATGGCTACAAGTTGTCCAATCCTATCTCTAGGTAGAATCTTAAAGTGAGGGTTAACGCCACAAATTCTTGTTAATTGATCTTTCCCAACCCATATTACCTTTTCCACGATTAATTCTAAGTTAATCAGAGATTCCTAGGGTTAGCTAATCGTTTTGGAAACATTAAAGAACGAGAATAATGAACTCACTTCAATATTAATAAAATCATTCAATACATAAGCGTAACAAGAGATTTAATCCAAACTTTCACAATGTATATTTCCATAAACAAATTTTAAGTATTGGAATAAATACTACACACTTAGATATTCAATACAAAGCAAAGAAATGAATAAATGAGTAAAAATATGTAAGAAAATATAATCCAAAGTCTTCAAATCTTCAACTCCCAAGTGTATGTGCAAGCACCCTAGCTCCCAAGCTTTTATCCTCACCCAAAGACTGCCAAAGATGTCTTCCAGATGAGTTGGGTCGAGTATTAAATAGGTTTGGACCAAAAAATATGAATTTTCAGAACTGTCCAGCAATAAGCGACTAAAATACGAGATTATAGCCTACCATCAATGGCACTAGAACAGCTGAAGCTTCAGCAATACTAAGTCCAAATATTATTTTGCTTTTACTCTAATTCACACCCAGGGCCCTTGGGACCCCATCCGAATACACCAACAAGTTCCAAAGCACATAACGGACCTACTCGAGGCCAAAGATTACATCAAACAACATCGAATCTGTAGCACCTCATATTGTTGTACGTAAAAGTGCGTCGTAAGCAAACTATTGTAGGTGGGCAGGCCCCTATTTGGAAACCTATGATCTGATGGTAAGTGTTATACCAAGCCTACTGTGGCCTAACACCTATGGGTGAGCCCAGAATGGCTGAGATACCGAGCCTAGTATGGCTGAGCACTTGTGAGCGAGTCTACTACGGCCGAGCAGTTACACATTCTGAGCCTTGTAGAGCAAGATAACCATTTTACTTACTTTATTAAGGGAGTCGATTCAATAACAGCAGGTAAGTATATCTCCAGATCATCTTTGACTCCCAGTTACTTTCAGTTATTATATTATTAGGTTAGTTTCAACTTTCATTTATTCTACTGCCTTACATACTTGGTACATTATTTTGTGCTAACGTCCCTTTCCTGGGACGCTGCATTTCATGTTGTAAGGAACCGGAAAAATATCGCTAAGTAATTTAAGGTTTCGTGGTGCCAAGGTACGCTAATGTATTATATTTTTGGAGTTTTTGGGTTGATCACTGTGTTGGGTCGTTGAAATTTTTCACTCTCGCGTCGCCCAGCTTGTAGCGTGCTAGACCGTGCTATATCCCTTGCCTAGGCAAGTCTGTAGCGTGCTGGACCATGCTATATCCCTCGCCGTGCTAAGTCTGTAGCGTGCTAGACAGTGCTATATCCCTTGCCTAGCTTGGTCTATAGCTCGCTACAGAGTGTGCCTCGTCTGGTCTATAGCTCGCTACAAAGCGTGCCTAGCTTGGTCTATAGCTCGCTACAGAGTGTGCCTAGCCTGGTCAATAGCTCGCTGCAGAGCGTGCCTAGCCTGGTCTGTAGCCCGATCCGGAATTTTGGAGTATCCATTCTCCTACTTTTTAAACCCGACCCCATTCCATTAAAGCACCTACCTTGGACCATTTTGAATATATTGTCTGATATTTTTAAAGTGAGAGAGAGGGTCCTTGAGGGAGAAGTGATCTTCATCAAAATTGCTCTTCAATTCTCACTTAAAACCTTGAAGATTATAAATAGAAGCATTTATGTCTTCTTCCAAAGAAGTAAGAATCTATGTCCTAGCTCTCGATTTCGAAAATTTACAAAAATGGGTTAATTAGAGAGACAATTATTGGATGTGAGGGTTGTTGTCTTGCATGCATGAATCCTTGAAGTATGTGGGGAGGTTGTGAACTAAAAATGGTATAGACTGGGTTGGGGAAATATGTAATCCTTCAAAAGGGGGGCTTTAAACATTGATGCACACCTAGTGTTTAATAATATGCTCAAATGAGCTAAAACCATGCTCATCTTCCTAATCTTGGTCCAACTTGTTATATTTCTAAATTAGATCGAAGTTGCTAAGAATTCTGGAACATTTTAGAGATTAAGGAAGCTCAATTGAGGTATGTATGGCTAAACCCCGTTCTTGTTAGAATCGAATCCCACGGTGTTCATGTAATTGAAGTAAGACCTTGATCATTATTGAATTGGCTATTCCTAATGTGGTTGTGTCGAAGGATATATGTTCAATATTTATTCTAAATGCTTCATCATGTCATCTTGCCATTTGAGGATATGTTCAAAATGTGGAATATGTGTTAGAAATGTTAAGACCTCATGTTAAGATCGAAATAAAAGTTGTTATGCCAAATTGTATGAAAAGCCTCTATGTGCCTAAGATTCCCAAATTGTTGTGTTATGTGGATTTAATGTGTTGAATGGGAAGCCTTATTGTTGTTGATAATGATTATGATAATGATATTTGAATGTGGAAAAGGGGTCTGGAATTATGAAATATGGCCAATTTCCAAGAATGATTTTGTAATAGTGATTACTAGTGCCAATGAATCGAAAGAATATGAAAGAATTATGATGTGAGATAATTGAAATTGTGGTTTATGCTTGATGTCTCAAGTGAGATGGCCTAGCCGATCGGGCCGTGATCGGATGCCATGCCGCACATATGGTGGTAACTGTGCTGGAAATGATAATTGAAATTGTGGATATGGTTGATGTCTCAAATGAGATGACCTAGCCGATTGGGTCGAGATCGGACTCTGTGTAAGAATACAGTGGTATTGTGGATTGTGGCATATGGAACTAAAGATTACCCAACCTAATAAAATGGAAATTGACTTGAGAACTTATGTGATCCTTACTTGATGTTTTAGTATTGTTTTGAAGCTCTTATTGAACTCATGACTGTTTTCCCCCTTGTATTATTGTCCATTCTATTGAGATGGTATTTTAGCTTTACATACTAGTACTATTCGATGGTACTAACGTCCCTTTTTCCGGGGGCGATGCATCTTTAAATGGATGCAGGTGGTTACATAGATGACAGTGTTGATCGCAGTTAGTGTACATCATCATCTTCCCAGTAGACTCGGTGTGCCCTATTTCATTCTAGGGTCATGTATTGTACATTTTCTTTATATTATGGTCACTTTTTGAGGTATAGTCGGGGCCTTGTTGTCGGCACCATCTTTACACTCTGGAGTAATACCTGGAAGCTCATCTAGAAACATATCTACATACTCTTTGACTACAGGAATAGACTGAAGTGTAGGTATCTCAGCATCTGCATCTCTAACTCGCACAATATTATAAATGCACCCTTTTGCGATTATTATCCTCGCCTTCAGATAGGAAATAAACCTACATATGGGTGTCGCTATATTACATACCCATTCAAGGACTGGCTCACCCGAAAGATGAAATCTGGCTGCCTTTGCTCGGCAATCAAATGTGGCATAGTAAGCTGCCAACCAGTCCATGCCCATGATAGCATCAAAATCCATCATCTCTAGCTCAATTAGGTTAGCTGAATTCTGACGACTATAAATTGTCACCGTACAACTTTGTTAAACCCATCTAGAAATAATCGATTCTCCGATCGGTGTAGGTACCGCAAAAGGATCACTTAGTATTTCAGGCACTATACCAAACTTCCCCGTGACGAATGGGGTAGTATACGATAAAGTAGATCCTGGGTCTATCAAAGCATAAGCATCATGAGAGCAAATGGTCAATATACCTGTCACAACGTCTGGTGAAGACTCCTGGTCCTGTCGACCCTCTAAAGCATAGATACAGTTCTATTTACCACCTGAACTGGAACCTCTACCTGTACCTCTACCTCTACCAGCCGAAGACTAAGACTCGCGCCCTGAAGGATGCACAGACATAGATGATCCTGTTGCTAAACTCGCTAGTTGTGCCATTCACCCAAAATCTCTATTTGGGAAATCTCGCATCATATGCCCCAAACGCCCACATGTATAACAAGCATCAGAACCTACTCGGCATTGGCCTAAGTGACCTTTACAATATATGTCACACCGCGGCGGAAATGACCATATCTATGCAGAACCTCGTTGTCGCTGCAAACCCGACGCCCGTGAGCTCTCACCTGGTCCTAACTGAGTATATTACTCTTGAGACCTGGGAAATCTCATCCTCTTATGTTTCCCTTGCTCAGCCCTCTATGTACCCTGCTGCTGACACCTTACTCTTTCTATATTCTTGGCAAATGCCTAAATTCGAGAGATATCCATACTATCCTGCAATGCAACGGTGGCACATACCTCGGTTAACTCTGGGGCCAACCCTGCTATAAACCTGTGAATCCTATTCCGTATAGTAGCAACTATGGATGGTGCATATTTGGCCAATAAGTAAAAATGGAGACTATACTCTCGAACACTCATATTGCCCTGCTTGAGGGCTAGAAATTGATCGACTCGAGCCTGTCGGATCTCCCGCGGTAAATATTGGTCAAGGAAGGCATCTGAAAAATTCTCCCAAATAGCTAGAGGTGCATCACGTCCCCGAGACCTCTCCCATCCCTCGTACGAAAGGTAGGCTGCTAGCTCAAATACCTCTTTCTCCGTGGCATGCATAACCCGAAAGATCCTGTGAAGCTGATCTATGAAATCCTGCGGGTCCTCCCTCTGATCTGTCCCCGTGAACTTTGGGGGGACTCAAAGCAATAAACTTTTGGACCCTTGAACTCCCAGACCGCTCGGAAGACCCTGCACTAGCTGATGCCCTAGCTTGTTTCTGGGTAGCTACCAACTATGTCAACAAATATACCGCACTCCTCAAGTCCTGATCTGTTGGAAAAGGAGGGGGAACTGGATGTGAAGTATCCCTAGGAATCTCCATAGGTGGTGGAGGATCCGGTAATGGCTGAGTAGGGGTCTCGCCTTGGGCCTCAGACTGGTCACCATCTACTGGGGGGTACCCTACAAGTCCCCTCACCTACTGCTGTATCTCTCCTGTGGCTAGCCATAGTCTTCCTAGTCACTGTCATTTGTGCATGCAAACACCAACACGTAAGTTTAACTCAAATTTCTTATACTCGGTTCTATAGCACGATTTAGATTTGAAATAGGGGTAACCAACTCCTAAATGCCATGTAGTTCCCTGCTTATATAATGTAGTGAACAACACATCTATAAACAAGACCCTTCTAGATACGGCTTGTAGACTCCCTATGATAGAACTGCTCTGATACCAAATTTGTCACGCCTCGAACTTGGGGGGCGAGACCGGCACCCGGTGCCTTACCTAACCTTGCGTACCAACATGCGACTAAGGGACTCTGAACATATAATGTCATACTTTGGCCATGGGGCCACATTGCAAGACAATTTGTGAAGAAAAATATAAAACTAAACAGAAACCAACGCTGACTAAACATCAATATAACAGTGGGCTGACAAGGCCGTCATAACTATTACAGCAGACAAATAAAAAAAATATACATACAAGGCCTCCAAGCCCAACATACTGCACTAACTGACAGGATATGTCTACAAGGCTCTACTGATGGATGTACTGTGATCGGAATAGGGCCCCGACCTACCCATAACATATATCCATATATACATAAGATGTACACAAAACTCTAGACCCGTCAACTACGAAGGACGTTGAGCTTACCGATTAGGCTGAACTCGGGCAACACCTACTGAGGAGGTCTACCCGTCTGTCTGTCTGAACCGACATATTAAATGCAACGCCCCCGGAAAAGAAACGTCGGTATAAAATAATGTACAGAGTATGTATGGCAATAAAATAACTGAAAGGTGAAACTGAACTGATAATATGATAACTGAAATTAACTGGGAGTCAAAGATGACCTGGAGATTTACTTACCTGTTGATACTGACTCAACTTTCTCAATATAATAAGTAAAATAAATGTCTGGCCCTATAAGATTGGGAACGTGTAACTGCTCTGCCGTGGTAGGCTCGCTCATAAGTGCTCAGCCATACTAGGCTACGTATCTTGGCCATTCTGGGCTCGCTCATAGGCGCTTGGCCACAGTAGGCTCGGTATATAACTTACAATCTGATAAGAAGTTGCCAATAGGGGCCTGCCCACCGATTATAGCTCGATGGTGGTGAAAATACTGTAATACTATATATATATATATATATAGACCCTCTGCTCTCTTCACTTAATATAGACAAAACTAAACTGAATATGAAGTCCCGGTAAGGGATAATATTTTAACTTATGAGACTAGGATAGTGTATATAAATTCGGGAGTATGAACTTCTCTTTATTCCTCGTTATCAAACACATGTAATTACGAGATCATGCCAAAATGCAGGAAGGTCTTAGACTTAACATACCTTATCACAATCTTTCCTATCACCAAGTTAAACTCACCTCTTCACACCTTAATCTAGAACAACGATAATAATACTATCATTAAGTTACGAAAGGTACAACTATCGCACAACGAACGATAAGCTTATTTTGTATTAAAACGGGCAGCATCTCCCCTATAATCCTTACTTCCTCCAAATTCAAGATAACACAAACAAAACAAGAACACAACAATAACAACATATATACATTATTTTTCATCCTTATATACACCATCAAATACTACAAAACAGCCCAACACACCCCAATCTCTTCATACACAAAACGACTACCATAGTAGTGTCAAACGACCCGGAATTTACGACGAAAGACCAGCTCACCACCCTACATTTATATGGTGTTTCTCCACCCCTTCCTCCTCTAAAACCCCACGAAACAGTAGTAAAACACGAAGCCCAATAGCAACACAAAACAGTCCTCAAAACAGTCTGCTACAAGTGAATAACTCGAACCCACGGCTTCCGATCACCGTCCCGTAAGTTCACACAAGTATAGAACGACTTACCATGAATTTACAGCAGACAAAATGGATGAAATAGAGCAGTAAACTCACCTTATTTTTTGGATAACTCAGCTCTTATCTTGGTTCTGCAAACTCTAGGTTTTATCTCCAATTAGAACTTGAAAGGGAGAGAAAATCAATTAGGGATTGTAGGAAGGTTTTGGGAGAATTTTTGCAGAGTTTATGTCTAGTTATTATTCCCTATTTTCATTATAATATATGAAGAAAATAGTCCTTTAAAAGGCCTCTTTGGACGACCCGAAATTGCCCATTTTTGGGCTCTCATTTAAGCAAGTAGGTGACACACCTACTTGTCACCTAGCAGCCTACGTAGTTTCACAAAAATGCTCATATTTGTCTACTCTGATGTCTTATTGAAAAACGGTTTAATGAGTTAGAAATTAGACTCATAGATATTCAATTTCATGGGTGGAACACCCCGTAACGCTAAGTATATTAGGAGAAAATCGCAGTTACATTTGACCAAACGTTTCAGTAAAACTTATGAACGTAACTTGTGATGACTTTCATCGACTTTTGTTCCACAACTCGCTTGAATTCAAAACATAATACACGACTGCTATATAACTAATATAAATAATATCATAATCTCCTTATCATGTTAAGAATCCGAGTCTCACCCCAAAAGTACATGTTATAACATTCTCAACTTGTCGACTTTTGACGAAACATTGTTTTCTTCAATTCCTTTAGCTTCTGAACCTTCCAACCTTATTTGTACTTGTTATTCATGATCTTCAATATTTTTAACCTCCGAGGTAACGTGATTAACTTACTTTATATACTTTCAAATATTATCTCATTTTTGGTCCTACATTAGTTTGCTTACGACGCAATTTTACGTACGAAAATATAGGGTGTAACAGTTTAGACTCAGGAAGATTAAGTGATGGCGTAGTAATCGCGGATGCGAAAGGGTATAGAAAGATGCCAATTTGAGGCTAAGCAGGTAGGTTATCTCATGCGGAGTAATCTACGGAGGTGTGATCCTTATAATGTTGTGGGGAGAGTTTCCTTTCTACCATAGAGGTATATGTGTTGAGATTTGAATTTGAATTTGGTTGAGAAAGTTGACTTGAACGTCATGTGGTTGTATAGGATCTTAGTAGATGATTTGAGGTACTAGATAGTTTGTGTTATTTGAGCTTATGAAGGATTTAGTTGAATCTCCCTGCAGTATTATGGCAGTAATAGAGTATGGGTATGGTGAGTTATCTGATGTTCTATTCTATGGCATTGAGCTAAGTGGGGGAGTGTGCTATCGACGATTTGATTGCATGATTACGTGTTGTATTAGTTTTGGTATGACGCATACTTTTGGATCGGTTAGGACTTGCAGAGGTTGAGATCAAGGATGACTCGAGTAAAGAAATTTCTGCATACAGGATGTGTTACACTTTATGGGTATATGCAAATCATGGGATTATTGAGTTGTTATTCGTGAAGGATGTAGTGCGCGTGGAGTAGGAAATTGCTCGGTTTCTTAAAGGTGTGGATTACTTCTTTGGGTGTTGTTGTGATAATGGGGCATAGGTCGTTTGGCCCGTTTGGGTGACATAATTAAGATTTGAGTAGAATGGATGACTATCGAGAAGGATCTAATGGATTCAAGAATTATATATAGCAATTGACAATTTTTCTAGATTTGAGTAGGGCTAGGATGTGAGATTTATATTGGATGGTGTCGAGACTCACGGGATTTCTATGTCATTATGAATTTTACTTTTCGGTATTAGAAGGTAGAGGAAATGGCTTTAGATTCACAAAAGGTCTCTTTCAATTGGGTATCTCAGTTGCAGTACGTTTGGGGGTGCTTAATAGGGAATACAACGGCTTATGGGCCTTAGATCGGTGTGGTTTTATGCTAGGCTCTCTTGTGGTGAGCTTTGGGTGAGGATCGTGGTATTCTAATAAGGAGAAGTGTTAGCTTGAGGGCAATTTGGAAGGAACTCAGAGAAATGGGAAATCTTGGTAATAGGTTATATCAGTACGGTAATAGATATGATCGGTTCTTTGGGTACTTATGATGTGGTGAGGCTTTACATGTGTTTTGGTGTCAATACTCTTGGGTTTGGCAATTTGCGTGTCTTGGTTGAGTTAGAGAGGCTCAGTTCTGATGGTTTGTTATGGCTAAATGAGTTTCAATGTGTTCTCGATGGTTTCTATTATGGCTTGAGATGGATATTTCCTACCAGCGTGAGGAACATGTTGCATACTGTGGTTTTCTCCTGGATGGGATCAAATGGAAGGTTTCTGACTGATCGGGTAAGTATTATGCTGGTGACTCAGAGTTGATTATGAGATTCTTGTACTTTTCATATGATGGCATAATAGATGCGATGTATTGTGTAAGATTAAGTTTTGCATGTACAAGGTCACGATTCATATTTGGAGGGAAGGCCATGAATTTTGGACAGCATGTACAGTTTCAGATATATATATATATATATATATATATATATATATATATATATATATGTATATATGAATATTATAACTAGTTGGTAATTCCTGATAAGGGTGCGCATTTCAGAAGGAGCACTGTGTGTTGACTTACAAATGCTTCATTAGTATTGCGGTACTCGTCTGGTTGATTGACTGCTGATATTCAGATCTTTGCTATGTGGCACGGAAGAATTTTAGAAGTATTCCTTGTGGGATGATCGTGCATGAGATATGTGTTAGCCATTCGGGCGATGGAGTTGGGATCATATATGATGATTCGTGTGTTCTATGTATTTGGAGACTGGGAGTTCTCAGAAGCAGATTGTTTTGTGGTCGTGGACTGTGAAGTTGTGGCTAAAGCTAGCCAGATGATAGTATGTATTGTGATTCAGTCATTGTAGACTTTCGGAGGGTTACTTATCTCTTTGTGGGTGACCAGAGTTGATTTGGGGTCAATTGGTAGGCCCAATGAGGATATTTATTCTACACCGGGTCGGATTGGTTGATTCTGTACTGCTATTATTGAGGGATGTGCCATTCGGTCAGAGTTGAGCGTATTCGTGTTCTGATATGTTCTATGAGTTACCCTTCTATGCCACGAAGGGTTTTGATTTGTTGGTTATAAGCACACATGGTGCAGTTCTATTTGGGTCTTGTAGCGGGATTTGAGCGAGATTGTTATTGGGGTGTCGAATAGTTGATTGCATATTGGTTATGTTCTCTTTGGACTATGGAATATTGTGCTATTTGATTCTCTGTGGTTATGGTCATACACTTTGGGTATTTGATGTCGAATTGCGTGTAGTTGTTGATTTTGAGAATGGTGGCTTGAGGTATTTCATATGGACCCGTCTTTGGATGGAATCACGCATTGCAGCTTAGTTATGTCGGGATATGATTCTTTGTGTTTGATTTGTGTGTCTTGGTTCTACAATGTAAGATGGGTTTGTAACATTGTAGTTGTTGTGGTACTTGTTGAGTTTGCAGGATGGTTCTCTCATTGGAGTCATTTTCTATGTTTGAGTACATTTGAATTGTTGCGTATTGGTGCACGAATTTAATGGTTTGTGGCTCTGGGTAGTATTGGTGTGGAATTTCATTAGAGTAACTTGTATTTGATAAGATGAGGTCGTTGGACCTAGAATGAGTGATATCGGATCTGATTGCGGTATATTTGAAAGGATACTGTTGCTGACCTGCTTAGAAATTTGCTATAATTCTTGTGTAATGAGAGGGAGCTCCATGGCTCGTTGATCTGATAAGTGGTTATGAGTTTCTGCGTGTTTCTTCCATCATTGGCAGTGTACAAAGGTTTTAGAACGGTTTTGTTTGATACGATGTTTATTACCAGTACCGGGTTTGCTTCGAATAGTTATTATGGTCGGAATTATTGCTATGAGTATTTGAGTTATGTGGTATATTATGGGATTGCATCTTGGGTTATGGTTATGGCTTCATACAGCTTGTTCATACTTATATAGTGTGTAGATGCGAGATTCACATCTTATAGAAAATTTCAGATGTTGGGAATTCGATTCCGTTGTTTACGGGCTAAGGTTGAAGTAATGTTCTTCAGTTATGTTGCGTTGTCAGGCCTATGTGGAATAGGGTGACGTGGGATCACCCTCGGGTATGTGCGTGGTAAGGTTACACAGAGATTTGATGTCTTTGGAACGACTCTTGGCACGTTTGAGGACGAATATATATTTAAGTGGGGGAGGATGTAACGATACGACCATTTATTTTGAGCATTTGCACTTCGCTCGGTAGTTTGACGGCATGAGTAGATTTGTATGATGTATTATGACTTGTGTGAATCGTAGATTTTTGTTTTCAGGTTATTCGAAATCGGTTTGGAAGAATGAATCTCATGATTGAAGCTTTAAGTTGGAAAAGTTGATTAAGTTTGACTTTTGTATATTTGAACCCGGAACGGAGTGCGGATGGTTCTATTAGGCCCTGATAGTGGTTTTGAACTTAGGCGTATGCCCCGATTTGCATTTGGATATTTTTAGAAGGATTCGACGCTAATTGGAAAAAGTTGGAAATTTGAAGGCTATAAAATATTATAAGTTTGACCGGGAGTTAACTTTGATGATATCGGGTTCGGATTGTGGTTCCGTGAATCAGAATAGCTTCATTATGTCATTTGGGACTTGAGTGCAAAAATTTGAGTTCATTCCGGGTTAGTTTGATATGTTTCGGCGCGAGTTTTGAAAGTTGAAAGTTCAAAGTTCATTTAAGTTCAAGTTGAGTGTGATTCGTCATTTCGATGTTGTTATGCGGGATTTGGGGCCGCGAGAAGGACCGCATTATGTTGTAGGACTATTGGGTATTTTCGGGCAGGGTCCCGAGTGGCTCGGAAGAGTTTCGGACGTTGTTCAAATCGTTTGGATCAATTTTTGGCTAAGGCAGCTGGTTGCAGGATCTGGTATGATCGCACATGCGGGTGGTTTGCGCAGGTGCGATGGCCGCAGAAGCGACAAAGGAGTCGCAGAAGCTAGGTGAGACCTAGGAGAGGAAGATTCCATTGATGAGGTGTGATATTTGATCATTGTGTGCTGATGATGGGCCAGTATGGAGTAGGAAATTGCTCGACCCTCCACCTAAAGGTAGTGACTAGGATGTTCAGTTTACGATTTTGGCAGATGGCCAAGTGGAATTGAAGAAAGATGTAACGTTATTGAAGAAAGAATACAAGGATGAACAGTGGTTTTAAAAAATTATCTTGATGAGAAATTTGTGGAGGTGTTTCATGCCATTGATTCAATGAAGAAGAGCAATTTAGAGGTATACTAGTACTTATTGTCTGTATTGTTTTCTGTTTTTTGGTAGTTTTTAACCTAATAACATTTTATTTGAAATTATTGATGTAGCATCAAGACAACAGAGATGTGAAAAGATGAAGAAGGTGATGGTGATAGGAACTAGGATGCAGTCAATAAAAATAAAGATGGTATACTAGTAAACTATACATTATGATGAAAGTCTGGTGTCCGAAGGGATATTGTCCAGTTTTATATACTAGATGAGTATAATTTAGTGGATGAGTGAAAAATATACTGTATTTTTTATCATATTTTTCCATTCTAGTCCATTATTTTTATTGGATTTCTATAATAATGTGGTAGCCTTGATAGTTCAAAGTTTTGTTCTAGTATATTATACTTGAAGTCTTAGAAGGTATACTAGTAAACAGTATATTATGCTGGGAAATCTGGTGTGCGAAGACTTGTTGTCCTGTTTTGTATACTGGATGAGTATAATTTAGTGTATAAGTATAATATACTGTATTTTTTATTATGTTTTCCATTCTAATCCAATATTTATTGCTGGATATTTATTATTTCTCATAACATGAAATCTTGAAAAATGTGCTAGCCTTCATAATTCAAAATTTTGTTGCAGTATATTATACTTGACATCTTATCTCTGAAGGCTTGTTTTGCGGTATTTTTATACTGGATGAGTATGATATACTAGAGTTCTTTTTTTTTTTTCTGATAACTTATTTTTAATGCTTCAATTTCTGGCTTTGTAGAGGATTCCCATGATATCAATGAAAAAGATGTCAATAATGAAAATGCGAAATTAGATGATATGAATTTAGAAGTGATAAAGGAAGGGACTTCCGGTATTGAAACGTATAGTTGAATATTTAAATTGTTTTATATCTATCTTTTCTGACATCATTGTGTATATTTTATGTAGCACCTGGGTTTGTTGATGTTGGAATTCTGGATTAAGATAAGGGGTTGGAAATGTGTGATTCAGAGGCTCATAAAATAACAGTTGAGTTTGGTAAACAAACAACAATTGAAGATATTCCATCTGTTCAGATACCTAAACAGTCACGCAATGAAGATGTTCCGGCTGTTGAGGTTTATAAAAAATCAACAACCGAGATGATGACAGATTATGAGGTTGAGATGACTGACTCTCAAATTGAGTCTCAAATTTATAAACTAACTTCTGAGATTGCTAATAATTCCATAGGTGTTGCTCCTATAATGTCATCTATTCCAAAATGCTCTACACTTGAAGATGCTGTAACTTCTTCTTTGCCTATTCAGTCAAGTTGTGAAGGTGTCCAAGCTTATGAGATTTCAGATGACTACTCAAGAAGATGCAACAAGAATAAGAAAACATGTTGTACCTCGTGTTATTGTGAAAGGGGATCGCTCTTTTAAAACGTCAATTACGAAGGAAGTTCCTATAGTAATTAGTGATGAGTTTACTAAGTTTGTTGAAATAAAGTTAATTGGAACTTGCATGTAATGTTACAGATTTATTTATTTTTTGATTGTATTTTCTTTTTAATGATAGTCTGGAGTATCATATTTATATATTTATTAAATCGTTTTAGCAAGAAGGTGTATGAAAAGAAGGATAATATACTAGATCAATAGTTTGATCTTGGAATTGTATTTATAGTTGAGAGGACATTGTTTTTTGAACTTCACTATATTGGTATAGGTATCAATGAGACGGTATGTCAACAAACATTATTTGTTTTAGTTTGACTATGTGTGGGTATGTTCGATTGATGTCTATTTTCTTTTTGTAGCATATTTATGCTATATTCTATTACCTCCGGAAGAAAGTTAAATATGGAAAAGTGAGGATAACAACTACTGACAATTATTTCAGTTGTGCCATTCAAGAGGTGTACAATAAATCAAGCACAGATAGCGGGAATGTAAAAAAAATAGATATTTGACTAGACTAAGATATTAAAAGAGTATGTGCTTGAGTTTTATATTCTTTGTAACACCCCCTAGATTTTTGTTGATTATGTTCTTATGCCAATTAACGTGAAAGATGCATGGCATTGGATATTGGGCATTCTGTCTATTTTTGCATGATGGCTGCATTTACATATACGACTCAATGAGATCTGCAAGTCATGATATTATTGTTCATAAAGCATTGCACTCATTTGTTGTAATGATACAATCGTTGCTAAAAACTACTCCATTTTATGAGCAAAGAACTGATATTGCAAGGAATATATCTCGTTATTTGGGAAAAAAGGATCTATCTGAACCATTTCCTCTTTTATCAGTGAATGACTTGCCTCAACAGGAAAAAGCGTAAGTTGTAATGTTTTTTATATGATATTCTTTTGTTTTTACTCTTTTATTGTTATCTTATTTTTTCTTAATATGTTTTTGTATGTTTTGATTGTGATACATATTATTGTGCATTTGTAATGACCCGACTTGTCATTTTAAGAATTAATGCTCCGTTCAGTGACTTAAGGTCTCGAGCAGTTTCATAATATGTATTATGACCCGCGGGTGTGGTCGAGTTTGATTTTCGAAAGATTTAGAATTAAATTGAAAGAACAATTTCTATTTATAAGTTTAAATGGAAAGAGTTGACTTTTGAGCAAAACGACCCCCGAATGGAATTTTTATGATGTCAATAGCTTCGCATGGTGATTTCGGACTTAGGCGTATGTTCGTATTTGGATTTGGAAGTCCATAGGATAATTCGACGCATTTTGGCGAAAGTTGGAAAATGGAAGATTTTTGGAAAGTTCGACCGAAGGTTGAATTTTTGATAACGAGGTCGGATTTTAATTCCGAAAATTTGAATAGCTCCATTTCGTCAGTTATGACTTGTGTGCAAAATTTGAAGTCATTCCGAATTGATTTGATACGCTTCGGCGCAAAATATAGAAGTTTGAAGATTTGAAAACTCATAATTCGATTCGTTGCGCGATTCCTAATTTTGGCATTGTTTGACATGGTTTGAAGCCTTAAGTAAGTTCGTATTGTATTTTTGGACGTGTTGGTATATTTGGTTGAGGTTCCGAGAGCCTCGGGTGGATTTCGAAAACTTAACGGATCAATTCGGACTCGAAGAAAAGCTGCTGGAATTTCTAGGCAGCATTTAATGCTTTCGCTTCTGCCGAAGTTTCATTGCAGAAGTGACTGGAAAGGGAGCTGGACAGAGGCTGACTTGAACTTGCAGAAGCGGAGATTTCTGCGCACCTGCGCAATCGCAGAAGCGCAAGTAAGACCATAGAAGCGTAGCTGGCAGCTTGCTGGTTTTTTTTCACATAAGAATGAGCAGTGATCGTAGAAGCGTGAACAGTGCTCGCAGAACCTTGAATAGTGCCCGCAGAAGCGTGAACAATGCTCGCAGAAGCGGAGGCAATGCATTAGCGTGAACAATGCTCACAGAAGCGGATGAAACGCAGAAGCGTGAACAGTCTTCGCATAAGCGGAACTGGGCAAAAACATAAGGACCAAAAAGCAGTTCTTAGGCGATTTTGAGGATTGCTTCACAATTTCAACTCAAGTAAGTGTCCTATACACGAAGGTGTTTATATTTTATAAATTGATGGTTATATTCATCGTTTAATTCGAATTTAAATGGAAAAAATCAAGATTTTTGCAAAATCTTCCAAAAAAAAAATTTAACATTTGGAGGTTGAGTTGTTATCGGAATTTGATAAAATTGGTATGATTGAACTCGTATCGGAATGAGTGGTCGGATTTCATGAAAATTATTTTCGGTTTCGAGGGACGAGCCGCGCGTTGACTTTTATTGACTTTTTGGAATAAATTTTTAAGTCGACGTTTTATTATCCGAAATTATTTTCGATGAATTTTAATGAAGTTGCATAATTAATTTGGATATATTTGAGTTGTCCGGAGGTCAATTCAAGAAAGAAGGTGATTTTGGAATATCGGCACAACTTCAAACGGGTAAGTATCTTGCCTAACCTCGAGTGGGGGAATAACCCCTTAGGCATCGAGTCTTATGTGACATTTATGAAATGTAAAAAGCCGTGTACGCGAGGTGACGAGTACGTACTCGGGCTTATATGTGAAAAATAAATTGGGTTAAAGTCGTAGACAAATTTTTAGTAAGTTGAATAATTGTTGACATTTATTAAATCATCTATTTGCCATATCTCAATTCGCGTTTGTTGAATTTGTTTTTAAATGATAGTTTGATGTGATTTTTAGTTGAATATTAATGTGAATTCTGTGAGTTTGATGATTTGATGTTTCTTGGAATTTAATTTCATTATTGATTTTTTCTCTGCAAATAAATAATTAAATAAGCTTAAGAATATGTGTTAGTATATTTACCAAATATTTGTATAAAAAAAAGGTGTTGTCCTATGTTGAGTTATTTTTTCATCTCTGTTGTTGATTCGAGATTTTATATGCATTGGGTAGAGCCTTGGGCTATTTGTTGTGAAATTAATTGATTTTTTTATATCTTTGGAATTTAGTTGTGGCCGTTGGGTAATTTGTGATGTTAATTGGTTTTTGTTATGTTGTCGTGATAATATTCCGTGTAAATTGTTGTGTTATTTGAGTTATTATTTTGAGGATATAAGGGTGGCATTCCACTATTGATATTATGTGGGTATAAGGGTGGCATTTCACCGTTGTTATGTGTGTTGGGATATTGTCTGGGCGGAGTGATAAGGGTGGCTATAAGAGAGATTAGGGTGGCTATAAAAGCGATAAGGGTGGCTATTGATATTGTCAGGGCAGAGGGATAAGGGAGGCTATTATAGGAGTGGTGAGGGTGGCTATATGAGAAATAAGGGTGGCTATTGATATTTTCATGGCGGAGGGATAAGGGAGGCTAATATAAGAGTGATAAAGATGGCTATAAGAGAGATAAGGGTGGCTATTGTCAGGGATGATATGTGATGATGTGGAGTTGTTGCGTTGGTGATTTTTATGTGATGTTGTTATCTTCCTTGTGTTTATTTTTATATATTGTGCAATTGGTCTTGTTGTTGGTAAATTGGTAATAGTCCGATTTATGTTGAAATTTGGGGCATGTGGCTATTGCTAGGCGGATTATGATATGAAATGTGGGCACGAGTGTCTTGACAGTACCTCGTCACTACTCCACTGAGGTTAGTCTTGATACTTACTGGTTACCGACTGTGGTGTACTCATACTACACTTATGCACATTTTTATACAAAGCCAGGTATTGGAGATATAAAATTTGGACAGAGTTAAAGCAGGATCGTAAGGATTCAAGGTAGAGCTGCTTGGTCATCGCAATCCCTTGAAGTCTTTTCATTTTATTGTACTATTAATTTTTAATCAAATAGTATCGAGTATTCGATCCTTGATATTATTCTATGTATTCAACTAGTGTTTGTGACTCAATGTTACCAGTCTTTGGAGATTTTTATATTTGTTTCCCTGTTAGATTTGATTACTTTTAAAACAAAATGGCTTGAAATGTAATTCAAATCGGCTTTCTAGTCTTAGAGACTAGGTGCCATCACGACGCCTGAGGTGGAATTTTGAGTTGTGACAGGTTGGTATCAGAGCTCTAGGTTCATAGGTTCTACGAGTCTAGAAGAGTCTTGCGGATCGGTAAGGAGACGTCTGTACTTATATTCGAGAGGCTACAGAACTGTTAGAAAATTTTCACTTCTTTCATTCTTTTCATGAGGAATTTGTTGAATTTTGAATTTGAGCCTTTGCATCTCTATTCTCTCACAGATGGTAAGGACACGTGCTACTGGGTCAGCTGAGCAGGCACCTGCACATACTGCTAGGGCCGAGGTAGAGGATGAGTAAGGGCACATGTATCGACTAGAGCACCTGTGATAGCAGCAGCTGAGGAGCCGCCAGTAGCTCCAGTAGGGGAATAGGTACCAAAAGCACCTGTTGTTACCCCGTACTTCAGGAGACTTTAGCACAGTTTTTGAATATGTTTGGTACATTAACTTAGGCGGGATTGATCTCTGTTGCACCAAATATTGCACAGATTGGGGGAGTAACTCTGACTCCAACCTCTTGTAATCCAGAGCAGCAAATTCACATTGGTCAAGTTTCGGGTGTAGTACCGGTAAGGCCTGCTATTCCGGTTTAGCCTGAGGTTAGGCCAGGGGCATCAGAAGTAGAACAAAAGAGACTTGATAGGTTTAAGAGGTATAGTCTACCTACTTTCAGTGGCACAACTTCAGAGGATGCCCAAGGATTTCTAGACCAGCCGATGCAACACCACCAACTTGGGCTCAATTTTCGGAAATGTTTTTGAAAGAATTTGTTCCCCAGACACTCCGGGATGCGTGGCGCACAAAGTTTGTATGGTTGCGTCAGAGCACTATGACAGTGTCAAAATATGCTATCAGGTTCAGTGAATTAGCCCGTCGTGCACCTATCTTGGTTCCTACAATTAGAGAGTGAGTTCGCAGATTTATCGAGGTGCTCGATTATGATCTTAAAATATGCATGGCTTGAGAGTTACAACCTGATACTCCATTTTAGCAAGTAGTTGATATTGAAAGGAGGACCGGGGGTGTTTTAGGTGAGGAAAAGGAGTATAAGGAGGCCAAAAGGTCTCGAAGCTTTGGAGGGTTTAGTGGATTTTACTCCTCGCCCATTATGGCAGAGGCTCAAGCAGTCGGCCAGCTCAGTCTACACATCAGATTAGTCGGGGGTGCTCCAGTAAGTTCTTGTAGTGCACCACCGATACGAGATCATTGCAGTGGTTACTCCAGTTATCCGACACAAACTCAGTACGAGCAGACGCGACCTCAGAGGGGTTGTTATGAGCATGGTGATACTAGGCATATCATGAGATATTGTCCCAAACTTGGGAGAGGTGGATTTCATCAGAACACTCAGTCTATGGGCACCAATGCAATTACTACCCCACGTGTACAGCCAGTTAGGGGTGGAGGACAGGCGGGTAGAGGGCGTCCTAAAGAGGGAGGCCCAGCCCGTTGATTTATTTGCTGTAGTGTGGCGGGGTCCACTACACCAGATGGTGTCGTTACAGGTATGATCCTGATTTGTTATAAAAGGATATTTTTCCTTAATTTGATTCGGTTCTGAATATTGAGATGAGTTCTCCTATTATGCTCCGCTTATGCATGCATTTCGTAACTTTGTAACCCACTTATATGTTATCCCTGTTGGGAAATTTGATGATGATAGCCCGTGTCTAAGATTTTTATTTTGTACACCATTAAGGGCTATAAGTCAAAAAGTTATTTATTATTCACTACAGTGGGTTTTGATGTTATTTCGGAATAATTAATTTCAATTCTAGGAATTTTATGTCCTATTGGTATGAGGGTTCATAATGTGTTGTGAAAATTATTTACGGAATTTATTGAAAAGAAGAAAGAAAGAAACAAACAAACAACAACAACCCAATAAAATCCCATTAATGGGGAAATTGAAAATTTTTGTTGGCACAATGTGCAAAATAATTGTGATTTGGAGTTGAGGACGAGATCCTCGCATTTTTATATATGATGTGAAATATTTAAACTAGGCTACGAGCTGCAGTGGAAGTGATATAAGGACGAGGTCCTTGTGGTCAAAATTTTTTGAGTTTAAATTCTCCATTTTGTGAAATTTAATTTGTCCTACAGTATTAATATGGAGACATGCCTGTTAGGCTTATTTGACAATTCTTGTATATTTTTCTGTGCATATTTAGCCATATTCGTGCTATAAACATTGAGTTTTAGCCTATAAGGTGGGTGCCCAGGTGGCGTTAAATGTGACTCATTAATTCGGGTAAATAATTATGAGGTATTCATGCCTCGCGTGTGGCTGTCAATGTTCCGAAAAGTTGAAATGAGATTTTGGTGAAATGAGAGTAATTGAGGATGCTGAAAAATTAATTATAAACAACTATTATGACCTGAGATGTGGTTATGGACATACGTATGTCGTGTGCGTAGGGACAAATTGCTACAGCCGGTTGAGACTAATATCGTGTGTTGATGTCAGGAATTCGAAATTTATTTGGAGTGTTAAGGAATTGGCTTAAAGGCTTAGAAGTGTGAATAAAAGAAATAATATCCACTGAGATGATGTTGTCAGACACCTGTTAAATTTACTGTAACGTAGAATCGCCCGTGAGTATATGTGAAATAATGCACTCAGTAATTTAATATCATCAGAATAATTCTTAGCACGTTCGAGGACGAACGTATGTTTAAGAGGGGGAGAATGTAATGACCCGACTTGTCGTTTTAAGAATTATCGCCCCGTTTAGTGACTTAAGGTCTCGAGAAACTTCGTTATATGTATTATGACCCGCGGGTATGGTCGAGTTTGATTTTCGGAAGATTTAGAATTAAATTGAAAGAACAATTCCTATTTAGAAGCTTAAATGGAAAGAGTTGACCGGAGAGTTGAACTTTTGAGCAAACGACGCAGAAATAGAATTAGTATGATGTCAATTGCTTCAGATTGTGATTTCGAACTTAGGTGTATGTTCGGTTTTGGATTTGGAAGTCCGTAGGACTATTCGACGCATTTCGGCGCAAAAATATAAGTTGGAAGATTTGAAAACTCATAATTCGATTCGATGCGCGATTCATAGTTTCGGCGTTGTTTGACAAGGTTTGAAGCATCGACTAAGTTTGTATTGTATTTTGGGACATGTTGGTATATTTGGTTGAGGTTCATAGGGCCTCGGGTGGATTTAGGAAGGTTAACGGATCAATTCTGACTTGAAGAAAAGCTGCTTGAATTTCTAGGTAGAAGCGACTGGAAAGGGAGCTGGACAGAGGTTCGCTTGAACTCGCAGAAGCGGACATTTCTACGCACCTGCGCAATCGCAGAAGCGCACGTAAGAACAGAGAAGCCAAGCTGGCAACTTGCTGGTTTTGTTTTTCAGAGAAGCATGAAATTGTAGAAGTGTGAACAGTGCTCACAGGAATGGAGGCAACGCAGAAGCGTGAACAGTGCTCGCAGAAGGGAAACTGGGCAGAAACATAAGGACCAAAAATCGGTCACTTTGCCATTTCTTTTTGGAAATTTTGGAGCTCGATTCTTGGGCGATTTTGAGGATTTCTTCACGATTTCAACTAAAGTAATTGTCCTATACCCAAAGGTGTTTATATTTTATAGAGCCATGGTTATATTCATCGTTTAATTCGGATTTAGATGGAAGAAATCAAGATTTATGCAAAATCTTCCAAAAACAAAAAATTTAAGATTTGGAGGTCGAGTTGTTATCGAAATTTAATAAAACTAGTATGGTTGAACTCGTATCGGAATGGGTGTTTCGAGGGCGGGCCCCACATTGACTTTTGTTGACTTTTTGGAATAAATTTTTAAGTCGACGTTTTATTATCCGGAATTGTTTCCGATGAGTTTTAATGAAGTTGTACAATTAATTTTGATAGATTTGAGCTGTCCGGAGGTCAATTCAAGAAAGATGGCGATTTTGGAATATCGGCAAAACTTCAAAAAGTTAAGTATCTTGCCTAACCTCGAGTGGGGGAATTACCCCTTAGGCATCGAGTCTTATGTGACATTTGTGAAATGTAAAAAGCCGTGTACGCGAGGTGACGAGTACGTACTCGGGCTTATATATGAAAAATATATTGGGTTAAAGTCGTAGACAAATTTTTAGTAAGTTGAATAATTATTGACATTTATTAAATCATCTATTTGCCATGCCTCAATTCGCGTTTGTTGAATTTGTTTTTAAATGACAGGTTGATGTGATTTTTAGTTGAATATTAATGTGAATTCCGTGAGTTTGATGATTTGATGTTTCTTGGAATTTAATTTCATTATTGATTTTTTCTCTGCAAATAAATAATTAAATAAGCTTAAGAATAGGTGTTAGTATATTTACCAAAAATTTGTATAAAAAAAGGTGTTGTCCTATGCTGAGTTATTTTTCCATCTCTGTTGTTGATTCTAGATTTTAGATGCATTGTGTGGAACCTTGGGCAATTTGTTGTGAAATTAATTGATTCTGTTATATCTTTGGAATTTTGTTGTGGCCGTTAGGCAATTTGTAATTTTATTGGTTTTTGTTATGTTGTCGTGATAATATTCCGTTTAAGTTATTGTGTTATTTGAGTTATTATTTTGAGGATATAAGGGTGGCATTACACTGTTGATAATATGTGGGTATGAGGGTGGCATTTCACCGTTGTTATGTGTGTTGGGATATTTTCTGGGCGGAGTGATTAGGGTGGCTATAAGAGAGATAAAGGTGGCTATAAAAGCGATAAGGGTGCCTATTGATATTGTCAGGGCAGAGGGATAAGGGAGGCTATTATAGGAGTGATGAGGGTGGCTATAGGAGAGATAAGGGTGGCTATTGAGATTTTCAATGCGGAGGGATAAGAGAGGCTATTATAGGAGTGATAAGGGTGGCTATAAGAGAGATAAGGGTGGCTATTGTCAGGGATGATATGTGATGACGTGGAGTTGTTGCGTTGGTGATTTTTATGTGATGTTGTGATCTTCTTTGTATTTATTTTTATATCTTGTGCAATTGGTCTTATTGTTGGTAAATTGGTAATAGTCTGATTTATGTTAGAATTGGGGGCCTGTGGCTATTGCCAGGGAGATTATGATATGAAATGTGGGCACGGGGTGCCGTGAGTAAATAATGATAATATTGGCACGTGAATTGTATGTGCAGTTGTTAAATGAAATGAGGGCACGAGATGTCGTGGCTAAATGATGATGATATTGGCACGTGAGTTGTTCGTGCGGTTGTGATAGATAAATTTGGCACGAGGTGCCGTGGAAATATGAAAGTGTGCTGAGACCCGTATTTTATGATTTTGAAATGAGGTGTCACATGGTGACTTCAAATTGAAAGAATTATATTCAAAATATTTATTTGGAAGGATTATTATTCAAAAAGATCTATTTGAAAGAATCAAATTCGAAAGATATTTATTTGAAGGAATTATATTTGAAAGAAATTTATTTTAATTAATTATATTTGAAAGATATTTATTTGACGGGAGTATATTCGAAATATATTTATTGGATAGTATTATATCCCAAAGATTATTATTTGAGAAGTATATATGCGAAAGATTTATATTTGAAAGACTTAAATTAATTGGGTGTACTTGTATTTATTATTTGTTGAGCAATATTAATGGTGTTCTTGTTGCCCTGCTGTGCAGATTACTGGTTGATTAGTGTTGCCATTATTATTATCTGTTTTCTACTATTTTGTATACTATATTGCACAGGTTAATAGACTAGTGAGTGTCTTGATTGTACCTCGTCACTACTACCTTGAGGTTAGTCTTGATACTTACTGGGTACCGACTGTGGTGTACTCATACTACACTTCTGCACATTAAAGTGCAGAGCCAGGTATTGGAGATATCGGACTTGGACAAAGCTAAAGCAGGATCGTAAGGATTCAAGATAGAGGTGCTTGGTCGTCGCAGTCCCTTGGAGTCTTTTCATTTTATTGTACAGTTAATTTTTAATCAAACAGTATTGAGTATTCGATCCTTGAGATCATTCTATGTATTCAACTAGTGTTCGTGACTCAGTGTTACCAGTCTGGGGAGATTTTCATATTTGTTTCCGCTGTTAGTTTTGATTACTTATAAAAAACAAAAATGGCTTGTAATGTAACTAAAATCGGCTTACCTAGTCTTAGACACTAGGTGCCATCACGACATCTGAGGTGGGATTTTGGGTCGTGACAGCATTTGCGGAGTATTTCATTGAAGGCAAGAAGTTTCCCGTTGACAATAACATCATTGATTCTGAACATCTTCAAACTAGATATGTAACCTTATTATACCATTACGGTAAGAATAAGCAGGTGGAATATCTGGTTAGTGAAGATAAGGCCACCCGAAGATTGGACAAACCTTGTGTTTCAAAAAGGCACAACACAAAGAGCAAGAAGTAGTTTTTTTAAGTTGCAGGAAACTAATGTAGCATAGATTGATTGGTTTACAAAACCAAAAAAAAATTGTTGAAGACATTGTATAATACTTTAACTAATAGTTGTTCATTTCTACTTGTAACGACCCGACCGGTTATTTTTGAGAGTTGTAGCCATGTTTCCCCATTTACTGCTCATTTAATACTTTATAGCTACTATGTGACTTGTCGGGGTACTTGACCAATGTGATGTTGACTTATTTATCCGTGGGTTATATAGATTTAATTAATACACTGCCCAGCCTTTTTGCTTTTGCGGATCACTTAACCACACCTGCGGTTCCACTTTTAGGGAAAATCATCCATTTCTGCGGACATGCCCCAAGGCTCCCTTCGCTTATGTGGCCCTACCTCTGCATCTGCACAATCGTAGGTGCAGAAATTCCATCGCACCTGCGCAAGCTCCCCCACTGGCCAACTCTGCTTTTGAGTTTATAAGTAATTGCCTCGCACCTGTGACCACTGCACACCTCGATCCTAGGTCTCTTCCCAGCTCGCACCTGCGTCCAAAGTTCTGAAGGTGCGATTGCAACAGAAGACTTCAGCTACAACAACCTTTCAAACTCCAAATTCGATCTGTTAACCATTTGAACTCCACCCAAAGCCCCCGGGACCTCAACCAATTATACCAACAAGTCCTAAAACACGATATGAACTTAATAAACCCTCAAATCACATCAAACAAATCCGAAACACGAATCACACCCCAATTCAAGCCTTTTGAAAAAAAGGAATTTCAACTTCTACCAATGACACCGAAACCTAACAAATCACGTCCGATTGACCTTAAAATTTGTAGGCAAGTCACAAATGACACCACATACGTTCTCTAACTCCCGGAACCCCAATCTCAGCCCGGTAACCACAAAGTCTACTCTCGGTCAAACTTCTGAATTTCCAACTTTCGCCATTTCAAGCCTAATTCAACTATAGACCTCCAAATCACAATCTGGACACTCCTAAGTCCAAAATCTCACAACGGAGTTAACAGAACCATCAAAACTCCATTCTAGAGCCGTTTACACATAAGGTAGAGGAGTAATCCCAATCACAATCTCTACACGATTTGGCATAATTATTTCTACATAAATCACGACTTGGAATCATAACATGTAGATACACAATCCATAGTTTGGAACACATCCTCAATTTATAATACAATATGATAAGAGCATTTGAAACACAAATTGAACATATATCTTTCTCACAAAACTTATTCGGAATACTCAATTTATAATAAATATCTCGGAACTTACAAGGATATTGGGGTTCCAATTCTTAAATAAGAGTTTAGTCAATATACCTCAATTGAGCTTCCTTAAACTCTAAAATGTTCCGGAATTCTTAGAAACTTCAGGCTCAAAATGTGTGCATTAAGGTTTCAAGGTCCTCTTATGGAGGATTCCATCATCCCACAACTCATTCTTTATCATTTCTAGCTCATAATCTTCCTACACCCTTTGATAACACATGCAAGCAAAATAAACAACTCTCATACCCAAGAATTGTCTTGCTAGTTACCCATTCTGAGATAAATTTTGAAATTAAGGGCTAGGGTATAAAATCTTACCTCTAGGATGATGACCTAGTGAGTTTTCTTTGTTAATCATCAAAGATTCGAGCAAGAATTGAAGAACAAATTGTTGAAGATCACTCTCCCACTCTAGGACACTCTCTCACCCTCAAAATATTAGATTTTAGCACAAAGTGGTACAAATCGTGTATTTAATGAAGTAGGGTCAGGTTATAAAAACCAAAAAATGAAGCTCCAGAACAGGGTATGTGATCGCATATGCGACCGCATAATGCTTATGCGGTGCGCAGAATAGGCCGTATAATTGCCCTCCAGAATTGGAAAATCTTACTCGGTTTGCGGTCATTATGCGGCCTGCGGACCTATTATGCGGTCGCATAATGCGCTGCAAAATCTCCCTACAAAAAATCTCAAGGCTAGATATGTGATCAGAGTGCGACCTGCGAAATGGTTTTGTGCTCGCATAATGGGCTGCGAAAATGACATAAAAAATGTCCCAAAAGACTGTGTCACTCTGCGATCATTATGTGGTCCGTAGAGTGATTCTACGGCCGCATAGTGGGCCGCAGAAGTGCATTTCTTCTGCCCAAATTTTTTTTCCTTCACTTTCCAGTGCATTGTTCAACCCAAAACATTATTTTTCCTTTGCAAAAAATTTACTGGGCCTTACATCTACCATTCAAAACTCAATTAGCATCGCTATCATCTTCGAATCATATTCTCCAATTAAGCACAACACTAATGGTTTGGTTGGTAATAATAACCACATGTGAACTTCAACCAAATAACTCCCTCATAAAAAAATCTCAAGAATACAATGGAGTATCAAAATAATTAAGTGACAACAACCGTGCCTCAAGAAGTGACTCAAAAGCACTAGTCTACTAAATATGCTCATTTTACTCAATTTGAAATTTATTAATGTCACCAATCCATCATAATCCATGTACCCTAACAAGAAAGAAAGTCTCAAAATCACCATATTTACAACAACAACACAAGGGATAAATGCATAAAGTCACTCCCTCTCAACAAAGAATCTTAAGTGTTGACAAACATCATGCCATAAGTTTGCCCTTATTTTAATTCGCTGCCACTTTAAGAAAATTAGGTTGGAGATCCCATAAAGACTTTTTATGCTTGTAAAGTAGGATTAGGGAATGTTAGGATAAGCATTCGGGATACAACCCTCCTTGAACACAATTCACATTTGTCTTTCTTTTTGCACTTTGCTTCTTTTTAAACCGTATAGACCTTATTGACCTCTAGTTACCAACATTGAACCATCTTGAATTACATCTCTAATTTTCTCAAGGCTACCTTGTTTTTTTAATGTTTTTATTACATATATTTTCATTTGCTTTTGTTCTGGAGCTTGAGTATCTTCATATAACACAACTTTGAGGTATTTGATTCTACACACAATGTACATCTTCACCATTTCTTAATTACCACCAACACCCCTAACTTAGGTTATTAGACATATTCTTAACATTCAAGGAGGGACAAGTTCAAAGGAGGTAATTATTTTACAAAAGGGTAAAGGTTTGTAATGTAGTAGCCAAATAAAAGGTTAAAGGCTCAAATGGGATTAACTATTGATAATATTTATGTATTGGTAAGCTCGAAAGGCTAAAGCGGTTTTTTCATAGATAATAAAGAATGCCTAAGGTCACCCCTCCAACCAAACATAATTCTGATTAGCATTGAAAGACCAACCGGGCAAGTTCTAGATGATAAAAGTAAGCACAAGAATGTTTGAACAAAACCTAACACACATGGCACATGAACTAGTCAAGATGGATCTATTTCACTTCTTAATAAGAACAATTAAAGCAAGATCATGCCAACTAGTCTGGAAAGAGTCACAAAATGAGCCAAAAGGTTATCACAAAAATTGTTCTATCCCATGCAACTTTTTAATTTACAACCATAAATTTGGAGGTGCATTGGTAATTTACAACTCACATGCACAAGACTAATTTTATTAGTACCAAACAATGCATAAGTCTTCAAATAACTAAACAAGACTTATTCCCTTAAGAAAGTTGTCACGCCATCCATCACTGGAAAACCTCACATGGTTCAACAAAAAAATATTCCTTGGGAAAGAACAGTAGCATAGAGAAAATATCACGACCCATTTCCCACTATAGGCCGTGATGGTTCCCAACGTTGCCGCTAGGCAAGCCTACGGTGAACTGTCCATGTTTTTGTTCATTTTAATAATTTGAAGTCACTCATTTTATTTAATAAGGAAATGATTAATAGGTGACCGTAACAATGTAAAGCATGGAATATACAAAAGAGTGAAGTAATGAAATTAATAACCAAAAACCATGAAATATTTACTAGAACCTCCCAAAATATGATGTCACAAGTGAACGAGCAAACTAGTAGAATATACAAAATTTCCTATACTATTGTTTGGAGTAAGATAGACAGAAAAATAAATATAACAAAGAAGAGACTTTGGGTGCTGCAGAATGGGGCATAGGGAGCAGCTCACCGCTAAGTCTTCGGGTAGCAGGGGTACGTGCTTGAATGGCTGCCAGATGCACCTGCATCATATCCTGCATGATTAGTGTAGAAGTTTCTAGTCTGGAATGACCCGACGGGTCGTTTCGAGCTTTTACACATCGCTCGGTAGTTTGAGGGCATGAGTATCTCTGTATGATATATTATGACTTATGTGAATCATCGGTTTTGGTTTTCAGATTATTCAGAATCGATTCGGAAGAATGAATTTCATGGTTTAAGCTTTAAGTTGGAAGAGTTGACCAAGTTTTACTTTTGTGAATTTGATCCCGAAACGGAGATTTGATAGTTCTGTTAGCTCTGGATGATAATTTTGGACTCAGGTGTATGCCCAGATTTACATTTGGATGTCCGTAGAAGAATTTTTCACTAATTCGTGAAAGTTAGAAATTTGAAGGCATGGAAAGTTTATAAGTTTGACCGAGAGTTGACTTTGAGGATATCGGATTCGGATTATTGTTACGGGAATTTTAATATCTTATTTATGTCATTTGGCACTTCTGTGCGAAATTTGAGTTCATTTCGGGTTGATTTGATATGTTTCGGCGCGAGTTTTGGAAGTTGAAATGTTCAAAGTTCATTAAGTTCGATTTGAGGTGCGATTCATCATTTCGATATTTTTATGCATGATTTGAGGCCTTCGAGTAGGTCTGTATTATGTTATGGGACTTGTTGGTATGTTCGTACGTGGTCCCGAGGGGCTCGGGTGACTTTCAGACGAAGTTCGGATATTTTTGGATCATCTTTTGGCTAAAGTTGCTGGTGGCAGATTTGGTGTGATGGCACCTGCGGCCGGGTTGCACATATGTGATGGTCGCAGAAGCGATAGAGGAGTCGCATAAGTGAGGTGCGATCTAGTAAGGAAGACCAAAGAAGCGGAAGTAAGGGGGCATTTGTGCGTCGGCAGAAGGAGCGTGTGGCGCAGAACCTGGAGTTGTTTGTCGCACCTGCGTGTGCCCAGAAGCGGAGAAAGCTCTACTGGTTCAGAATTCTGATCTTCATAGGGCTTTGCAGAAGCAAGAATTTTCCACATAAGCGGAGGTAGAAGATACGACAATGTGACCGCATATGCGAAAATGCTGGGCATAAGCTATATATCGAGGTTTTGGTTCTTTTATCATATTTTTGAGATGTAGGACTCGGATTAATGCCAATTCTGAAGCAATTTTTATCACAAGGATTGGGGTAAGCGTTCTACACTTGGTTTTGATTTTATTTCACGAAACCATCTTCATTTGTGAGAATTGTTTGATGAATTTTAAAGAGAAATTGGGGGTTTTTGTCTAAAACTCCACAAAGCAAATTTTTTAGTTTTGGACATTGTGAGTTTCATCAGGTTCCAATGCACGGCCCCGGGTTGGACTTTTGGGTCGATTTTGGGCTTTTGATTAAATATTCCACCTTTTACATTTGGAATTGTTTTCTTTGGCATTAATTGATGTATTTGAGTTGCTTTTGGCTAGTTTCGAGACATTTGGAGGTCGGAATGCCCGGAATGGCATTTTTGGAGCATCGCTTGGCTTGATCGGTATTGGAATTTGGCTTCTTCGAGGTAAGTAACACTTCTAAACTTTGTGCTGAGGGTATGAAACACTGAATTACGTGCTATGTGTTTGGTGTGTAGGTGATGTACAGGCTAGGTGACGGGCGCGGGCGTGCACCCTGAGAATTGTGGCCTGGTTGATTCCATGGCACTATATAGTGGACTTATCGTGTTGATGTTCGTGTTTTCATCATGTGATAAATTAATTAAGCTGTTAAACATGTTAGAGATCATGTATAGGATATATGCTGGTACTATTGCGACCCATAATGATCGTTTCTTTTTGTTATCTTACTGATTTTATTTATATTTCGTACTCAGTCATATTCATTCATTTCGCAGCATACCTCAGTCTCTGTTGTTATTTATTGATGCATCGTATCATTGTTTTCGGGCTAGTTTCATTGACATGGTGAGCTTGTGAGAGAGACTGGAGATATTGATGACCGAGTGAGGCCGAGAGCCAAATTGTGAGTGATATTTATGGGATCAGGCTGCACCCATCAGCAGTTATACTTATTTATGATAGCGCTTGGATTGAAGGAGCCCCTCCAAAGTCTGCACACACCCCTAGTGAGCGTGGTTGATTTATATTGAGGGATGGATCTTCCTTGGACATGGATTTTGTCCGAAGCATTTATACCTGGGGATGGATTGGCCCTACTCGGTACTGAGTGACTGATGGTCAGTTGATGTACATATTCCGTGATGTAACTTCCCTATGCTGGATTGGCCTTATACAATACTGAGTAATTGAGCATGATGATTGGAAAGTGTGAGACAGTGAGATTGAGTACTCTGAAAGTGTGAGTACATGAGTTCATCTCTGAAATACATTTCATTGACATGCACACATGACATACATGCAAAGAGATGTATTTTCCTCATCCTGTACGATATCACATCATTCATGACATCTCACACATGTTAACATATGGGCATAGAGATGTATTTTACACTTGCTATATGGAAAGAAAAAAATGGAACATCTTATCTATTGTTGAAAGAAATTTTGGGAAAATTACTCTTTTCAAAAGTACTCATATTTTTGGCAACTTCGATAAACGAGCTGGGTATTCACTGATATACATGAAAGGCAGAATTATTTTCAGAAATCATGATTAAGCTGAGCATTCTATCTCTAAGGTACTTCTTTTATTACTTGCTTTACGTTGTTATGGATTGTTGTTGGCTATTGGTGTTGGACCCAACCTTTGTTGCAGTTCGTCACTACGTTCAACCTAAGGTTAGGTTTGTTACTTATTGAGTACATAGGGTTAGTTGTACTCATACTACACTTATGCACCTTGCGTGCAGATGTTGGTTGCTAATGTTGTTGTGATCGACGGGAACATGAATTTAAGACATACCTGTGTTCCGGTTATAGCTGCCTCTTGTTCATGGTAGCCTTAGATTCATAAAAATCGATTTGTACATTTCAAACATATGATGTATTTATTTCATATCGGCTTTGTAAATTATAATCTTAGAATCTCGTGATTTGTACTATCTGTCCTTGGGAAATATATAAGATTCAGATCATTTATTTTACTTAATTGTCTTATTAAATATTATTGGAATTGGATAGTTAGTAGTTGGCTTACCTAGCGGGTTGGGTTAGCTACCATCATGACTAGTTGGATTTTGGGTTGTGACAAGGTGGTATCAGAGCTCTAGGTTCATAGGTTCTACAAGTCATGAGCAAGTGTATAGTACATTCTTGCAGATCTATATGATGATGTCCATACCTATCTTCAAGAGGCTACAAGACATTTAGGATATACTTCCCTTCTTTCTTTCCTTATCGTGCGGCATTGATTCAGCTTGAAGCATAACTCTTTAAATTCCTTTCACACATTCGTATGCGCACATGAGTGCTCGGTATCAGTTGTGCATCGACGACTTGTGAATCCACGGATGAGGTACGAGGTGTGATATTTGTGTGCTGATAATGGGAAAGTCTAGAGGACTTGAGGCCGGGTTTCGACTGTAACTTGAGCATGAGGATTTCAGTTGTGTGAGTATATGCTCTTAGACTTATATTTCCAGTGGTGTCCCTATGAGTGGAATTTATGTCTCGGTGAGTGGTCAAATGGCTATATGAGGAAATATGATGTGACTGCGGTATGTGTTCAGATGGATTGAATGTGTCGAGAATAGTTTGCTTGAGTGATAAAATGGACTACTGGGTGCTTGATTTTCTGTCTTGATATGACGTATAATATCGAGTTATGAGTGTGTTGGCGGATCATTCAGGTTGTTTAACTGGGGAACAACGTACAATTTTATGTTTTGTTGATGAGTTCAGACTTGGGAAGATTAAGCGATTGCGTAGTAGCCGTGGTTGTGAAAGGGGATGGAGAGATGTCAGTTTGAGTCTAAGTACGTAAGTTATCTCCTGCGGGGTAATCTATGGAGGTGTGATCCTTATGATGTTGTGTGGAGAGTTTCTTTCTTCCAGCGGGGTATATGTGTTGAGGTTTGAAATTGAATTTGGTTGAGAATGTTGATCTGATCGTCATGTGGATGTCTGCGAGCTTAGTAGATGATTTGAGGTACTATATGATTTGTGTTTTGTGAGCTTATGAATTATTTAGTTTGACTTTGGTGCAGGATTATGACAGTAATAGAGTATGGGTATTATGAGTTATCGAGTAATTTGTTCTATGGGTTTGAGCCAAGTGGGGGAGTCTGCTACCAACGATTATATTGCTTGGTTATGTGTTATACTGGTTTCGGTTTGAGGAACAATTGTGAATCATATATGACTTGCAGAGGTCGGTTTTGAGGATGACTTGAGTAAGGAATTTCAGGATGCGTGATGTATTGCACTTTATAGGTATATGCCAATCGTGGAATGATTTGAGTTTGCTATTCGTGACCGATGTAGTGTGCATGGAGTAGGGGTTCACTGGATTGTAAAGAGGTGTGGGTTACTTCTTTGGGTGTTATTGCGCATCCGCAGAAGCATGAGACTAGCAGCAGAAGCGGCGTGTGGTGAAGAAGCATGAGTGGTTTGTCGCACCTGCGTGTGCGCTGAAGTGAGAAAAGCTCCACATGTGCGGAAGTCTAGTCTTCCGAGGGCTTCATAGAAGCGAGAATTTTCCGCAGATGCGACAATGTGACCGCATATGCGGAAATGCTGGGCAGAAGCTATATATGGAGGTTTTGGTTCTTTTATCATATGTTTTGAGATGTGGGACTCGGATTGAGGCAAAATTTGAAGCAATTTTCTTCACAAGGATTGGGGTAAGTGTTATACACTTGGTTTTGATTTTATTTCTTGAATCCAGCTTCATTTTTGACAATTGGTTGATGAATTATAAAGAAAAATTGGGGAGTTTTGTCTAAAACTCCATACAGCGAATTTTTGAGTTTTGAACATCAATTCACATTCGAATTTGAGCGAAACTAGTATGGTTCGAATCATAACGGAATGGGTTGTCGGATTTTGAGAGTTTCATTGGGTTCTAAGGCGCTGGCCCGGGTTGGGCATTTTGGTTGATTTTGGGCTTTTGATTAAAGATTCAACGTTTATCATTTGGAATTATTTGCTTAGGCATTAATTGATGTATCTTAATTTCTTTTGGCTAGTTTCGAGCCGTTTGGAGGTCGGTACGAGCGGGATGGCATTTTTGGAGCATCACTTGGCTTGCTCGGTATTGGAACTTGGCTTCTTCGAGGTAAGTAACACTTCTAAACATGGTGCTGAGGGTATGAAACCCTGAATTACATGCTATGTGTTTGGTGTTGAGGTGACACACATTCTAGGTGACGGGCGTGCACCATGAAAATTGTGGCCTGGTTGATTCCATGGCACTGTATAGTGGATTTATCTTGTTGATGTCCGTGTTTTCATCATGTGATAAAGTAATTAAGCTGTTAAACATACTAGAGATCATGTCTAGGCTAAATGTCAGTACTGTTGGGACCCATAGTGGTCATTTCTTACTGTTATCATACTAATTTTATTGATAATTCATACTCAGTCATATTCATTCATTTCACATCATACCTCAGTCTCTCTTGTTATTATATGATGCATCATATCATTATTTTCGGGCAAGTTTCTTTGACATGGTGGGTCCGTGAGAGAGAATGGAGAGATTGATGACTCAGTGAGGCCGAGGGCCTGACTGTGAGTGACATTTATGGTATCGGGTTGCATGCCGCAGATGTTATACTGATTTATGATAGCGCTTGCGCTATTGGAGCCCCTCCGGAGTCTGCACACACCCCCAATGAGCGCGGTTGAATTTATATTGAGGGATGCATCTTCCCTGGACATGGATCTTGTCCGAAGCATTTATACCTGGGGATTGATCTTTCCCACATGATGGATTGGCCCTACTCGGTACTGAGTGACTGATGGTCAGCTGATGTATATATTCCGTGATGTAACTTCCCTATGCTGGATTGGCCTTATACAATACTGAGTGATTGAGCATGATGATTGGAAAGTGTGAGATAGTGAGATTGAGTACTCTGAGAGTGTGAGTACACGAGTTCATCTCTGAAATACATTTCATTGACATGCACACATGACATACATGCAAAGAGATGTATTTTCCTCATATTGTACGATATCACATCATTCATGACTTCTCACACATGTTAACATATGATCATAGAGATGTATTTTACACTTGCTATATGGAAAGAAAAAAAATGGAACATCTTATCTATTGTTGAAAGGAATTTTGGGAAAAATTACTCTTTTCAAAAGTACTCATATTTTTGGCAACTTCGGTAAACGAGCTGGGTATGCACTGATATACTTGAAAGGCAGAACTATTTTCAGAAATCATGATTAAGTTGAGCATTCTATCTCTAAGTTACTTCTTTTATTACTTGCTTTACGTTGTTATGGATTGTTGTTGGCTATTGGTGTTGGACCCAACCTTTGTTGCAGTTCGTCACTACGTTCAACCTAAGGTTAGGTTTGTTACTTATTGAGTACATAGGGTAAGTTGTACTCATACTACAGTTATGCACCTTGCGTGCAGATGTTGGTTGCTAATGTTGTTGTGATCGACGGGAACATGAATTTAAGACATACCTGTGTTCCGGTTATAGCTGCCTCTTGTTCATGGTAGCCTTAAATTCATAAATATCGGTTTGTACATTTCAAACATATGATGTATTTATTTCATATCGGCTTTGTAAATTCTAATATTAGAAGCTCATGATTTGTACTATCTGTCCTTGGGAAATATATAAGATTCAGATCATTTATTTTACTTAATTGTCTTATTAAATATTATTGGAATAGGATAGTTATTAGTTGGCTTACCTAGCGGGTTGGGTTAGGTACCATCATGACTAGATGGATTTTGGGTTGTGACAAGGTGGTATCAGAGCTTTAGGTTCATAGGTTCTATAAGTCATGAGCAAGTGTATAGTACAATCTTGCAGATCTGTATGATGATGTCCATACCTATCTTCGAGAGGCTACAAGACATTTAGGATATACTTCCCTTCTTTCTGTCCTTATCGTGCGGCATTGATTCAGCTTGAAGCATAACTCTTTAAATTCCTTTCACACATTCGTATGCGCACATGAGCGCTCGGTATCAGTTGTGCATCGACGACTTGTGAATCCACGGATGAGGTACGAGGTGTGATATGTGTGTGCTAATGATGGGCAAGTCTAGAGGACTTGAGGCCGGGTTTTGACTGTAACTTGAGCACGAGGATTTCAGTTGTGTGAGTATATGCTCTTAGACTTATATTTCCAGTGGTGTCCCTATGAGTGGAATTTATGGCTCGGTGAGTGGTCAAAATGGCTATATGAGGAAATATGATGTGACTGCGGTATGTGTGCAGATGGATTGAATGTGTCGAGAATAGTTTGCTTGAGTGATAAAATGGACTACTGGGTGCTTGATTTTCTGTCTTGATATGACGTATAATATCGAGTTATGAGTGTGTTGGCGGATCATTCAGGTTGTTTAACTGGGGAACAACGTACAATTTTATGTTTTGTTGATGAGTTCAGACTCGGGAAGATTAAGCGATTGCGTAATAGCCGTGGTGGCTGAAAGGGGATGGAGAGATGTCAGTTTGAGTCTAAGTACGTGAGTTATCTCCTGCGGGGTAATCTACGGAGGTGTGATCCTTATGATGTTGTGTGGAGAGTTTCTTTCTACCAGCGGGGTATATGTGTTGAGGTTTGAATTTGAATTTGGTTGAGAATATTGACCTGACCATCATGTGGATGTCTGCGAGCTTAGTATATGATTTGAGGTACTATATGATTTGTGTTATGTGAGCTTATGAATTATTTAGTTGGACTTTGGTGTAGGATTATGGCAGTTATAGAGTATGGGTATTATGAGTTATCGAGTATTTTGTTCTATGGGTTTGAGCCAAGTGGGGGTGTCTGCTACCAACGATTGGATTGCTTTGTTATGTGTTATACTGGTTTCGGTTTGAGGAACACTTGTGAATCATATATGACTTGCAAAGGTCGATTTTGAGGATGACTTGAGTAAGGAATTTTAGGATGCGTGATGTATTGCACTTTATAGGTATATGCAAATCGTGGAATGATTTGAGTTTGCTATTCGTGATCGATGTAGTGTGCATGGAGTAGGGGTTCACTCTATTGTTTAGAGGTGTGGGTTACTTCTTTGGGTGTTATTGCGCGTCCGCAGAAGCATGAGACTAGCAGCAGAAGCGACGTGTGGTGAAGAAGTATGAGTTGTTTGCCGCACATGCATGTGCGCTGAAGTGAGAAAAGCTCCACATGTGCGGAAGTCTGGTCTTGCGAGGGCTTCATAGAAGCTAGAATTTTCCGCAGATGCGACAATGTAACCGCATATGCGGAAATGCTGGGCAGAAGCTATATATCGAGGTTTTGGTTCTTTTATCATATGTTTTGAGATGTGGGACTCGGATTGAGGCAAATTTTGAAGCAATTTTCTTCACAAGGATTGGGGCAAGTGTTATACACTTGGTTTTGATTTTATTTCATGAATCCATCTTCATTTTTGACAATTGGTTGATGAATTATAAAGAAAAATTGGGGAGTTTTGTCTAAAACTCCATACAGCGAAATTTTGAGTTTTGAACATAAATTAAGATTCGAATTTGAGTGAAACTAGTATGGTTCGAATCGTAACGGAATGGGTTTTCGGATTTTAAGAGTTTCATTGGGTTCTAAGGCGCGGGCCCGGGTTGGGCATTTGGGTGGATTTTGGGCTTTTGATTAAAGATTCAACGTTTATCATTTGGAATTATTTGCTTAGGCATTAATTGATGTATCTTAGTTTCTTTTGGCTAGTTTCGAGCCGTTTGGAGGTCGGTACGCGCGGGATGGCATTTTTGGAGCATCGCTTGGCTTGCTCGGTATTGGAACTTGGCTTCTTCGAGGTAAGTAGCACTTCTAAACATGGTGCTGAGGGTATGAAACTCTGAATAACATGCTATGTGTTTGGTGTTGAGTTGACACACATTCTAGGTGACGGGCGTGCACCGTGCGAATTGTGGCCTGGTTGATTCCATGGCACTGTATAGTGGACTTATCTTGTTGATGTCCGTGTTTTCATAATGTGATAAAGTAATTAAGCTGTTAAACATACTAGAGATCATGTCTAGGCTAAATGCCAGTACTGTTGGGACCCATAGTGGTCATTTCTTACTATTATCTTACTAATTTCATTGATAATTCGTACTCAGTCATATTCATTCATTTCACATCATACCTCTGTCTCTGTTGTTATTTATTGATGCATCATATCATTGTTTTCGGGCAAGTTTCTTTGACATGGTGGGTCCGTGAGAGAGAATGGAGAGATTGATGACTCAGTGAGGCCGAGGGCCTGACTGTGAGTGACATTTATGGTATCGGGCTGCATGCCGCAGATGTTATACTGATTTATGACAGTGCTTGCGCTAATGGAGCCCCTCCGGAGTCTGCACACACCCCCAATGAGCGCGTTTGATTTATATTGAGGGATGGATCTTCCCTAGACATGGATCTTGTCCGAAGCATTTATACCTGGGGATGGATCTTCCCCACAGATGGATTGGCCCTACTCGGTACTGAGTGACTGATGGTCAGTTGATGTATATATTCCGTGATGTAACTTCCCTATGCTGGATTGGCCTTATACAATACTGAGTGATTGAGCATGATGATTGGAAAGTGTGAGACAGTGAGATTGAGTACTCTGAAAGTGTGAGTACATGAGTTCATTTCTGAAATACATTTCATTGACATGCACACATGACATACATGCAAAGAGATGTATTTTCCTCATGCTGTACGATATCACATCATTCATGACTTCTCACACATGTTAACATATGGGCATAGAGATGTATTTTACACTTGCTATATGGAAAGAAAAAAAATGGAACATCTTATCTATTGTTGAAAGGAATTTTGGGAAAAATTACTCTTTTCAAAAGTACTCATATTTTTGGCAACTTCGGTAAGCGAGCTGGTATTCACTGATATACTTGAAAGGCAGAACTATTTTCAGAAATCATGATTAAGTTGAGCATTATATCTCTAAGTTACTTCTTTTATTACTTGCTTTACGTTGTTATGGATTGTTGTTGGCTATTTGTGTTAGACCCAACCTTTGTTGCAGTTCGTCACTACGTTAAACCTAAGGTTAGGTTTGTTACTTATTGATTACATAGGGTCATTTGTACTCATAATACACTTATGCACCTTGCGTGCAGATGTTGGTTGCTAATGTTGTTGTGATCGACGGGAACATGAATTTAAGACATACCTATGTTCCGGTTATAGCTGCCTCTTGTTCATGGTAGCCTTAGATTCATAAAAATCTGTTTGTACATTTCAAACATATGATGTATTTATTTCATACCGGCTTTGTAAATTCTAATCTTAGAAGCTCATGATTTGTACTATCTGTCCTTGGGGAATATATAAGATTCAGATCATTTATTTTACTTAATTGTCTTATTAAAGATTATTGGAATTGGATAGTTATTAGTTGGCTTACCTAGTGGGTTGGGTTAGGTGCCATCATGACTAATTGGATTTTGGGATATGACAAGGTGGTATCAGAGCTCTAGGTTCATAGGTTCTACAAGTCATGAGCAAGTGTATAGTACAGTCTTGCAGATCTGTATGATGATGTCCATACCTATCTTCAAGAGGCTACAAGACATTTAGGATATACTTCCCTTCTTTCTTTCCTTATCGTGCGACACTGATTCAGCTTGAAGCATAACTCTTTAAATTCCTTTCACACATTTGTATGCGCACATGAGCACTCTGTATCAGTTGTGCATCGACGACTTGTGAATCCAATGATGAGGTACGAGGTGTGATATGTGTGTGCTGATGATGGGCAAGTCTAGAAGACTTGAGGCCGGGTTTTGAATGTAACTTGAGCACGAGGATTTTAGTTGTGTGAGTATATGCTCTTAGACTTATATTTCCAGTGGTGTCCCTATGAGTGGAATTTATGGCTAGGTGAGTGGTCAAATGGCTATATGAAGAACTATGATGTGACTGCGGTATGTGTTCAGATGGATTGAATGTGTCAAGAATAGTTTGCTTGAGTGATAAAATGGACTACTGGGTGCTTGATTTTCTGTCTTGATATGACGTATAATATCGAGTTATGAGTGTGTTGGCGAATCATTCAGGTTGTTTAACTGGGGAACAACATACAATTTTATGTTTTGTTGATGAGTTCAGACTCGTGAAGATTAAGCGATTGCGTAGTAGCCGTGGCTGTGAAAGGGGATAGAGAGATGTCAGTTTAAGTCTAAGTACGTGGGTTATCTCCTGCGGGGTAATCTACGGAGGTGTGATCCTTATGATGTTGTGTGGAGAGTTTCTTTCTACCAGCGGGGTATATGTGTTGAGGTTTGAATTTGAATTTGGTTGAGAATGTTGACCTGATCGTCATGTGGATGTCTACGAGCTTAGTATATGATTTGAGGTACTATATGATTTGTGTTATGTGAGCTTATGAATTATTTAGTTGGACTTTGGTGCAGGATTATGGCAGTATTAGAGTATGGGTATTATGAGTTATCGAGTATTTTATTCTATGGGTTTGAGCCAAGTGGGGGAGTTTGCTACCAACGATTGGATTGCTTGGTTATGTGTTATACTGGTTTTGGTATGAGGAACACTTGTGAATCATATATGACTTGCAGAGGTCGGTTTTGAGGATGACTTGAGTAAGGAATTTCAGGATGGGTGATGTATTGCACTTTATAGGTATATGCAAATCGTGGAATGATTTGAGTTTGCTATTCGTGACGGATGTAGTGTGCATGGAGTAGGGGTTCACTCGTTTGTTTAGAGGTGTGGGTTACTTCTTTGGGTGTTATTGCGCGTCCGCAGAAGCATGAGACTAGCAGCAGAAGCGGCATGTGGTGAAGAAGCATGAGTTGTTTGTCTCACATGCGTGTGTGCTGAAGTGAGAAAAGCTCCACATGTGCGGAAGTCTGGTCTTCCGAGGGCTTCATAGAAGCGAGAATTTTCCGCAGATGCGACAATGTGACCGCATATGCGAAAATGCTGGGCAGAAGTTATATATCGAGGTTTTGGTTCTTTTATCATATGTTTTGAGATGTGGGACTCGGATTGAGGCAAATTTTGAAGCAATTTTCTTTACAGGGATTGGGGTAAGTGTTATACACTTGGTTTTGATTTTATTTCATGAATCCATATTCATTTTTGACAATTGGTTGATGAATTATAAAGAAACATTGTGGAGTTTTGTCTAAAACTCCATACAGCGAATATTTGAGTTTTGAACATCAATTAAGATTCGAAATTGAGCGAAACTAGTATGGTTCGAATCGTAACGAAATGGGTTCTCGGATTTTGAGAGTTTCATTGGGTTCTAAGGCGCGGGCCCGGGTTGGGCATTTGGGTGGATTTTGGGCTTTTGATTAAAGATTCAACGTTTATCATTTAGAATTATTTGCTTAGGTATTAATTGATGTATCTTAGTTTCTTTTGGCTAGTTTCGAGCCGTTTGGAGGTCGGTACGCGCGAGATGGCATTTTTGGAGCATCGCTTGGCTTGCTCGGTATTGGAACTTGGCTTCTTCGAGGTAAGTAACACTTCTAAACATGGTGCTGAGGGTATGAAACCCTGAATTACATGCTATGTGTTTGGTGTTGAGTTGACACACATTCTAGGTGACGGGCGTGCACCGTGCGAATTGTGGCCTGGTTGATTCCATGGCACTGTATAGTGGACTTATCTTGTTGATGTCCATGTTTTCATCATGTGATAAAGTAATTAAGCTGTTAAACCTACTAATGATCATGTCTAGGCTATATGCCAGTACTGTTGGGACCCATAGTGGTCATTTCTTACTGTTATCTTACTAATTTCATTGATAATTCGTACTCAGTCATATTCATTCATTTCACATAATACCTCAGTCTCTGTTGTTATTTATTGATGCACCATATCATTGTTTTCGGGCAAGTTTCTTTGACATGGTGGGTCCGTGAGAGAGAATGGAGAGATTGATGACTCAGTGAGGCCGAGGGCCTGACTGTGAGTGACATTTATGGGATCGGGCTGCATGCCTCAGATGTTATACTAATTTATGATAGCGCTTGCGCTAATGGAGCCCCTCCGGAGTCTGCACACACCCCAAATGAGCGCAGTTGATTTATATTGAGGGATGGATCTTCCCTGGATATGTCCGAAGCATTTATACCTAGGGATGGATCTTCCCCACGGGCTGGATTGGGCCTACTCGGTACTGAGTGACTGATAGTCAGTTGATGTATATATTTTGGGATGTATCTTCCCTGGGCCGGATTGTCCGTATACAGTACTAAGTGATTGAGCATGATGAGTGAAAAGTGTGAGACAGTGAGATTGAGTACTCTGAGAGTGTGAGTACATGAGTTCATCTCTGAGATACATTGCATTGACATGTACACATGACATACAGGCATAGAGATATATTTTTACTCATGTTGTACGATATCACGTTATTCATGACTTCTCACACATGTTGACATATGAGCATAGAGATGTATTTTACACTTGCTATCTGGAAAGAAAAAAAATGGAACATCTTATCTATTGTTGAAAGGATTTTTGGGAAAAATTACTATTATACTTGAAAGGCAGAACAATTTTCATAAATCATAATTAAGCTGAGCATTCTATCTCTGAGTTACTTCTTTTATTATTTCTTTACGTTGTTATGGACTTTTGTTGGCTATTGGTGTTGGGCCCGACCTTTGTTCCAGCTCGTTACTACTTTTAACCTAAGGTTAGGTTTGTTACTTATTGTGTACATGGGGTCGGTTTTACTCATATTACACTTCTGCACCTTGCGTGCAGATGTTGCTTGTTGATGTTGCTGTGATCGACGGGAGCTGGGATTGAAGAAGTACCTGTGTTCCGGTTGTAGTTGCCTCTAGTTCATGGTAGCCTCAGATTAATAAAAATCTGTTTATGTACATTTTGAATAGATGATGTATTTATTTCATATCAGCTTTGTAAATTCTAATCTTAGAAGCTCGTGATTTGTACTACCAGTCCTTGGGAAATGTATAAGATTCAGATAATTTCTTTTAATTAATTATCTTATTAAATATTTTTGGAATTGGATAGTTATTAGTTGGCGAGGGTTGGGTTAGGTGCCATCACGACTAGTTGGATTTTGGGTCGTGACACAGTCTAACCTCGAAGAAGTAGTGACGATGGGTCGACATCGACACTTACTAAGGGTCAATAAATAAAGTGCAGAAATTATAAATAGGCATGGAATACAAGAGTAACAACAAAATAAGGAACAATAAATAAGTGATTCTTTAACTAAATATCAATTAAAAATCTCCAATTATCACATGTTAATTTCAACAAAAAAGAGCCATCGAGTAATTATAAATTATCAATTCATGGAGGAAATATCAAGTATAATCGAACTTCGAGCAATATCACACACGATTTATGCAGAGATTGTTCGGCCTGATCCAGAATAGTGTGTACACTTTTGAGGGTCGACCGGTGCGAACCATAGATGCATCTAATATACCGCCGAGGCGTTCGACCCTATCCACATGAAGAGAGAATACTCTACAAACTCCGATTAACGGCGACTACACAAGAATAATACTTAAAGAAGGCGAAATATCCGCTAATAGTCAAGTATCCCTCCAAAACTCAAGTAATGAAACTCAATCTTTACAATTAGTTTATCCAATTTCATTCGTAATTTAAGTAATTAAACTAATAAGTTGGGTATGAATAATACAAGTAATACGTGGTAATAATACAAGTAATATATGGTAGAGGTATGTGCAGACTCTCGTCATATCGTGTACATATAGCACCCATAAATATTATCAAACAACCATATATAGCACACATAGGGTTCCCTAGAACACATCCGAAACTAGCCAAATGTAGTCAAACTAATCATTATATACTCAAAAGATTATAATTTCACTATTAGAGTAATTACCCAACCCAAATTGAAAAGTTCCTACAATTCACCCTCTAGCTCACGTGCCCGGATTCCGAAAATTTTTATAAATAAATATTACCCATAACCTCACGAACACAAATATATGATTTCTACTCAATTTCATAATCATTTTCGTGGTCTAATCCCATTTTTGTCAAAACCTAGATTTTTCAACAAAATCCTATAATTTCCACAATTTACATGTTAAAATCTACCCAAAATTCGTGTATTAAACTCACCTTCAATTATAATTACTTTCTTTACAATGATAGGTGAAAAATCCCTCTCCAAGAGCTCCAAAAATGGCTAACCCAAACTGAAATGACAGAAAATGAACCCAATCCCCGATTTAAAACAAGTCACTGCCCGGTTGACCCTTCATCGTGATCGCCGAAGAAGCCTCGCGATTGCGAAGGCAAAGCTAGACAAGGCCCTGATGATCTTCATCGCGAACGCGAGGGAAGCCTCGCGATCTTGAAGGCTTGCCCATCCTGAGCTTCGCGAACGCGGTCAGCCCTTCGCGAATGCGAAGAGCAAAGGTGGTTAACCCACCCCACGCCCTTTATTCTACGTTAACGCGGGCCTGCCTACGTGAACGCGAAGGCTACCATCCCAAACCTTTGCGAACGTGACCCCATGATCGCTAATGTGTAGGGAACAATACCCAGACCATCAATTCCTTCATCGTGATTGCAACTCCACCTCTGCGTTCGCCAAGAAGGAAACCAAAACCAGCAATAGCAGATTTTCAAACTTGGCTCTAGGTGGTAAGAAATTCACCCGAGCCACCCGAGACCCCATACAATTGCAAAAATAAGTCTATAATCACATAAAACAACATCAAAATAAAGAATCGCACCCCAAAATCAAAATGAGTCAACTTATGAACTTCAAACTTTTCAACTAGCTCCAAACGCGTCGAATCTTACTTAGACAACTCGGAATAACACCAAATTTTGGGTACAAGTTATAAATCAGTATACGGACCTATTTCAAGTCTCAGAATCCCAAACGGGCCTCGATAACACTGAAGTCTATTTCAAAAGAAATTTAAAGAACTTGAAACCTTCAATACGCCAACTTTCAATATTCATCGATAAATGCTCCTGGATAATCCGAAACTCGATCCGAACACACGCCCAAGTCTAAAATTATCATACGAACATATTGGAACCATCAAATCGCGGTTCCGAGGTCGTTTACTCAAAATATTTACTCAGGTAAAACTTGGCCATACTGGGCCACTATTAAGGAATCAAGTGTTCTAATTTCAACCCGAACTCTTTCAAAACCAAACCAACCATCCTCGCTGGTCATAAAACAGTAAAGGCACATACGGGGAATCTTAATTAGGGTAACATGTATCTAGAAAGAAAAATAACCGGTCGGATCGTTGCACTCAATTAGGCCAATTAACCATTCAAAAAAAGCTTTTCATTTAAAATTCACCTCTACACGGCTCAAATCTAACAAAAAACTTAATATCATCAAACAATGTAAGAGAAACCAATTTCGATCAATAAGATTTAAAATCTTTACACATTTTCTCAAAAGTCAACAAAAGTCAACCTCGGGCCTACCCTGGTCAGAAAACCGATTCAAAGGGGAGATCTATACTACCCATAACCCCACGAGTCCATATATGTGTTTGATTTTCATAGCTGAGTCCAATTCGACTCTCAAATCTCAACTTTTTATTTTTCAAAACATACAAAAAATTCCCCAAACATTCTGTTCAATTCTCATAATTTAGATGTTATATCTCATAAACAATCATGTTATATAAAAAAATGGATCAAAGTTATTTATCCCATAGTTTTTTATGAAAATCTCATCTCAAAATCACCTCCCACCGAGTGTAGGGCTAAAAAATGTGATAAATGAAGCTAAGTCCCGAAATTCCACTATTTTGTTCAGGTGCGTAAGTCACAAATGTGCTCCCTCGCAAATGTGAGTAATTCATCACAAATTCAGCGCCTGAAAATCCCAGGGAATGTCACAAATACGACACTGACTATGCATTTGCGAAGTCAGTCCCTTTCAAAAATTCGGCCAATTGGTCGCAAATGCGACCTGCCCGACCAAGGACCAATATTTGAAGTTGCGATTACGTTGTCGCAATTATGATACCTGAGAACCCCTGCCAACTTTGTAATTGCAATGCTGATGCTCGCAATTGCGATAACCGCAACACCAATACACCAGCAACTTCATACAAGTCCAAACCAATCTGAAATACGTCCGAACCTTACCCGAGCCCCCGGGCTCCACACCAAACATTCACACAAATATAAGAACATCATACGAACTCTCTCACATGATCAAAATAGCAAAATAACATCTGAAATCACGAATCGGGCATTAAAACACATGAAATTTCATAATGAACTCAAGAATCGCTAGAATCACAACTAAGCGTACGATTCCTAACAAACAAAATCGGAATGACACCAAATTTTGCATAAAAGTTCCAAATAACAAAACGAAACTATTCCAAGTTTCGAAACCAAAATCCGAACCCGATAGCCATAAAGTCAACCTACGGTCAAACTTAACAAAATTTGTAAACCTTCAAGTTGCCAACTTTTGGCAAAACTAGCCAAATCGACCTAGAAACCTCCGAATCCAATTCCGAGCACACGCCTAAGTCCATAATCACCATACGAACCTATCGAAATTATTAAAACACCATTCCGTGATCGATTTTATAAAAGTCAAATTTCGGTCAATATTTCCAACTTATGCTTCTAAACTAAAAACCAATGAATTCAAATCATTCCAAAACCTCCCTGTAACGAAACCAACTATTCCCGCATGTCATAAAATATCAAATACAGTAAGGGGAGTTTTCTGGGGCTTTGAAGCAGGGCCACTTATATTGCAAAACTGTCACATACGGGAAGATTTAAAAGGGAAAACTAGGCTCAATACACAAAATGATCGGTCGGGTCATTACAGATGTTGAATTTATTTTCATACCAACTTTGTAAATCTAAATCTTATTGGCTCATGACTTGTACTACCAATCCTTGGAATATTATATGGAAATTCAGTTATTTCACTTATTGACTACTTATTATTTTCATTAGAATTGTGTAACTATTGTTTGGTTTTCCTAGAGGGTTGGGTTAGGTGCCATCAAGACTAGGTGAATTTTGGGTCCCGACGGTAAATAGAATGAGTATTGTTGCGATAACTTGAGAACGTCTTTGGAAAGTTCAATCTGAAATTTTAGTTTATTTGGAAATGACTTGGTGTGGCTTGGGTCGAATTTTAGTGGTTATGGTGATTTTATATTTATGTATATATTCATATATGTAATGTATATATCCACTTCTATATGGATGTCTCATATACATCTTTGTATATTCATGAAAATCTGTGTGATATATACTCTCTATATGATATACAATATGATATTTATTTATTTATATATATAGAGAGAGAGAGTAACAGTGTATATAATATGTATGGAATTATACATGTTATTGCCATGAAATCATCTGAACTCGCGAGATTGATTATTGGTGAATATTAGGAATTTGTTTGGACGAATCTGGATTTTGAAAGGGAACAAGTATGAAATTTAGGAGTTCAATATTCAAATTCTTCTATTTTTATAGTTTGTTTGGTAGGATTTGACTGTCAGTTGCTCATTTTTTAGGCTTTAGTTTCTAAGCCTAATCTTTAACGAAAATGTAGCTAATAATTGTTTGTTAGGAATGGTATGCACATGCCAATATGTTCGGAGGAAGTTCATTTGTGCCTTGAAAACTGTGCTAAACTACAGCATTTACAATCCAATTGTTAGAAGGCCCCCATATTTCAGATGTTCGGCCTCACATGTCAAATGGGTCATGAAGATCTTGGTTATAAGATACCTCGGTCAAACTTGGATCAAAATAGCATTTAGAATTCTAGATGGATATTTTGCTCAAGAAAATTCAGCGAAAAAATTATAACTAGCTATTTTTACTGCTGGTCAATCAAATTTAGCCACATAATCAAAAGTCAACTATATTTAGCTAGTACATTAGCACCGGAATAATTTGTTGAAAAATAATACCCCTACTCTGTTTATTAAAGTTATATGGCATGATCTCATACTCTGTTTCAGCATAATCAGCGTCAATCTACAGATTAAAATAAGCTCTCACGATTATTGTTCTGATTCTTCAAATTTTCTAGTTTAATCTTCATATTCTTCTCATTGCGTTAATCTACGGTTCTTATCATTTGTAATTGACATCGTAACTAATAATATCTCCATTGTTATATATCATTATAAATTTTATATGAAAAATATTTATTCTCTGCTTGATTGTATAATATATGAATATAATTTAATTTCCAGTATTTTATGTTGTCATGAAACATCGAAAATATTTAGTTGGTTAAAAACCACACAGTTAAAGTAATGGCAAATGAATTAATTACAGAAAAAAATATTCAGTATGATATGCTGGACCTTTCTAAATTGATATATAAAACATACAAACTTCCAGAATATTATACGAAGAGTATCTGTGATTCAAACACCATGAATGTAACAACCCGATCGGTCGTTTTGAGCTCTAGCGCATCGTTCAGCGGTTTGAGGCCTTGAGTAGCTTCACTTAACGTATTATGACTTGTACGTGTGGTTGGAGTTGAATTTCGAGAAGTTCAAAGTCAATTTGGAAAGAAAAATTTTAATTTCGGAAACTTTAAGTTGGAAGAATTGGCTAAGATTTGACTTTTGAATAAAGAACCTCGGAATCGGGATTGGAATGTTCCAATAGATTCGTATAATGATTTCAGACTTGGGCGTATGTTCGGGTTGAGTATCGGATCACCCGAGAGCATTTCGATGTTTATTATGGAAGGTTGGCATTTTTAAAGGTTTAAGAATTTCTTAAGTCTGGTTTGAAGTGTATTTTCATGTTATCGATGTCTGTTTCGGATTCTAAGCCTTGGAATAGCTGCATTATGTCATTTATGACTTGTGTGTAAAATTTGAAGTCATTCCGGATTAATTTGATATGTTTCGGCACAAGATATAGAATTTGGAAATTTGAAAAATTTATAAGTTTGATTCGAGGCACGATTCATGATTTTGATATTTTTGACGTGGTTTATGGCTTCAATTAAGTTCGTATTGTATTCTGGGACGTGTTAGTATAATTGGTCAAGGCCCCGGGGGCCTCGGGTGGATTTCGGATGGTTAACAGATTGAATTTTGAACTTAAGGAAAAATCTGGAGGATTCTAGTTGCCGGTGCAACCGCTTCTGCGGAAGCTTCATCGCATAAGCGACTTGGCAGAAGCAAGGCAGTGGACCGCATAAGCGGCTAGAAGGGAGCTGGGAACAGGCCACACATGCGAAGGAATCCCCGTAACTGCGTGACCGCAGAAGTGGCCCAGGGGTCATAGAACGGTAGGGAGTGAGGCAGGCTGGAGGCGCAGGTGCGAGGTTTGTGCCGCACCTACGAGACCGCAGAAGAGAATTCTTGGTCGCAGGTGCGACTCCACAGAAGCGGAGTCTGGTCCGCAGATGCGATGGCATGGGTGCTGAAGGGGGACTGCAAAAGCGGTATTTTGGCCACACCTGCAGAACCGCAGAAGCGGTCAAGTGGCCGCAGGTGCGAGAGGTCGCTGGGTAGTGTGTTCTTTTATGAACGGCATTTAACCCATTTGCTTCCATTTTTCACTTGGTTGGGGCAATTTTGAAGAGATTCAAGGGGAGATTTTCACAAGAAACACAAGGCAAGTGACTCCCAACTATTACAAGTTAAATACATGGTTTGTATATGAATTTAAACATGGAAATTTCTAGAAACTTGGGCTTTTGGTAGAAAACCTAGAATTTGGTATTTTTGAATTTTGACCTAGAAATTGGACATCGAATTTGGAATAAGTTATATATTTTAGTTCGTGGTGTTATTGGTAATGTTTATCTTCAGAAAGTTTTGGAATCCGGGCACGTGGGCCTAAGGGATATCTTTGTTGGCTTTTCAACAGAGTTGGGAATCATTTAAATTGTTAGATTATAAGTATTTGGGGTATATTTTGATTGGTTTGCACGTTGTTTGACTAGTTTTGAAGAGACAGGCAGCGGGTTGAGGTGTTTGAGTGGTGTTGTAGCCGGTTATGGAACTTCGGAGCGAGGTCAGTCTCATGTCTAACCCTGTGAAGGGGGAAACTACCCCTAGGTGATATTTATTATTATGTTCAACTAGTTGTGGGTGCTACGTACGTGCGAGGTGACGAGAGTTCGTACGTAGGTACATCATGTTTATGTCCAGGTAGACTTAGGATCTTATCATGTAATATTTGAATTATTTGAACTTATTTTGCCGGCTTAATTAATTAAAGTTATAAATGAAATTGATTTAGAAATAAATATATGTATACTAGGCCAAACCTTAACACTTTGAGTTGTGGACGAATTATTTGCGAAACGGTAAAGATTATATCCATTTTGTACTCACGTACGGTATTGTAAACACGTGTCTCATAAATCGGTAACTTCCATCATTTTCTTATGGAGCGGGCCGAACGCCTCGGTAGTATATAGATGCATATATGGTTCGTGCAGCTCGACCTTTGGCAGTGTACACATTATTATAGATTAGACCAAACGACCTTGGTAGAATCATGCGTTATATCGCTAGTAGACCTAATATTCACGAGCTAATCTTTCCATTGACGCCCAACATTTTATATGGTATTCCTTATTTATTTGATAATGACACTTGATATTTTTCTGAGTTGTTAAGGTAGCATACAAGATTTAGAAATTTATGCTTTGAAAGAAGAAATTGGAAGATTATGTAACTTACAGATTTATCCCATCATTGTCGTACGCCTCATATCTGCTTATGATTTATTACATTGTTTTATTTGACCTTTAGTAAGTGTCGATGTCGAGCCCTCATCACTACTTCTCTAGGGTTAGGCTAGATACTTACTGGGTACGCATTGATTTACGTACTCATGCTGCACTTCTGCACTAAATGTGCAGGATCTGACAGGTTCATTTGATGATCACCTTGGCATGTAGGCGCACTTGTTGAGGAGACATTATGTGAGCTGCACTCCAGGCTACGCATCACACTCCACCAAGTCTCCATTGTACTATTTATTTTATTCTGTCTTACTACATTCAGGACAAATGTTGTATTATTATTGTACTTCTTAGAAAATATTCATGCACTTGTGACACCTGATTTTGGGGGCTCCTACTAGTTGTTCGTTATTGTAGTTATGTAGTTATTATCCTTTTACCTTGTAAATTCCATTTTACACTATTTAAGTAATGGAGATTATGATTTTGAAAGAATATATCTAAATGTTTAAGGCTCACCTACTATCCTGAATAAAAAGCTGGAATTTTGTCATTAGATATGTCAAAACTACATACTCTCCAGCATATAGTACTAGAGGTATCTTTGATTCAAACTAGAAAACACCAGTATAATATGCTGGACCTTTCTGAATTAATATGTAAAACTTAGAAACTTCAAACATATTTTACTGGAAGTATTTGTGATTCAAATCAGAAGAACACATCTACGTTTTTAAGGTTCCCCTAATGCCCTGAATAAAATGCTGGACTTTTGTGAATAGATATGTGAAAACTACAAACTTTCCAGTATATAGTACTAGAGGTATCTTTGATTCAAAAGCAGGAAAAATACTGCATAAAATGGTGCAAAACAATAAACCAGTATAATATGCTGGACCTTTTCGAATTTATATGTAAAACTCACAAACTTCCAACATATTATACTGCATGTATCTATCATTCAAAGTAGAAGAACACATCTAAATTTTTAAGGTTCTCCTAATGCCTTGAATAAAATGCTGGACATTTGTGATTAGATATGTGAAAACTACAAACTCTCCAGCATATAGTACTAGAGGTATCTTTGACTCAAAAACATAAAAAATGCTGCATAAAATAGTGCAGAACAAAACACCAGTATAATATGTTGGACCGTCCTGAATTGATATGTAAAACTCACAAACTTCCAGCATATTATACTGGAAATATCTGTCATTCAAACCAGAAGAAAACATCTAAATATCTATTGTTCCTCTAATGTCCTGACTTTATAAAATGCTGGACTTTTGTGATTAGATATGTGAAATCTACAAACTCTGCAACATATAGTACTAGAGGTATCTTTGATTCAAAACAAGAAAAAATGCTGCATAAAATAGTGCAAAACAAAACATCAACATAATATGCTGAACCTTTCTGAATTGACATGTAGATTTCACGAACGTCCAGCATATCTGTGATTCAAACCAGAAGAAAACATCTAAATGTCTACTGTTCCTCTAATGTCCTGAATAAAATGTTGGACTCTTGTGATTAGATATGTGAAAACTACAAATTCTCCAGCATATAATACTGGAAATTGCTCTGATTCATCATACAAGAAACAAAAATGTGATTGGCTAATGTTTCCCCTGTTTCCTAAATAAAATGCAGGATACTAATATCAAATTATTTGTGTACATTAAATGCAGGATGCATACAAATTTCTTGATTATTGCTTTTGATGGAAAATGGACACCAGATTACAAGTATTTAGATCATAAAACGAAGCTTCTGCTTATAAATGATGGGACTTCATTTGACGAATTCATTAATAAGATTTTTAAAGTTAAAGAGTTCGGCAGGAGCAAGTTTGAAGCAATAGTATGGCTTAATATCAACCTAGGTACCGGCAAGGGAACATATGTAACAAAAGATAAAGAACTTACTTCCTATATGATGCTTTTAAGAAACGATCCACACTACAAAGGCTGCAAATTTGTTGTTGGATGTATGAGAAATACTTTCTGAAATTTTTACTTGTCACGACCCAAAAGTCACTATAGGTCGTGATGGCACCTAACGTCGCTGTCACGCAAGCAAACGGTACTTAATCAACTTAGTTACTCATTTTATTATTTTTGAAGTCATGAATCCCATTAAATAAGTAGAGTAAGATCTGGTACTCACATAAAACTCGTGATTTTTATTTCCAACTTCGGTATAAAAGATAAAGTACAAGGTGAAATAATAATAATTATGTGCACTACAATAATGAAAATCCAGTAGGAACCCCGAAAAATCCGGTGTCACAAGTGCATGAGCATCAACTAAGGAGTACAATAATAATACAACATCTGTCTGGAATACAAATTAGACATGGGGATATAAATAACTCTAATGGAGACTTTATATGCTGCGTATCGTAACATGGAATGCAGCTCACCGTAATATCCCCGCAACAGCCGCACCTTTGCACCCCAAAAGACCACCAAACACATATATACTGGCACAATAAGTAGAGCAAGTGTAGCATGAGTACATAAATCAACTCGTACCCAGTAAGTATCTAGCCTAAACCTGGAGAAGTAGTAACGAGGAGTCCACATCGACACTTACTAGTGGTCTACTAAATCAAATATAGTAGGAAGTAAACAAATTATGCGGCTGGGTAATAAACAGCATAAACAAATATAGGTATGTGGTATGATCCTCCTCTGAATAGTAAACTCAAGCTCTCAATTATCAGTTACCTCCTCAACCAGAGTATATATGAAATAGACCTACCAGATAGGTCGTCACAACTCAAATCAGGAAAACGCACAGATACATTGGTTTCTTGTCAACTATTACGCCTGATGCTGCCGAGGCGAATGGCACGATCCCATAAGAGTATTGTATAAAAATGCCGAGGCGTACAGCCTGATCCCATAATAATGTGTACACTGCCGATGGTAGAACGACACGAACCATAGATGCATCTATTATACTGCCGAGGCGAACGACCCGCTCCCATAAGAGTGTGGTACATAGTCCTACTGAGGTGAACGACCCGATCCCATTAGAATAAGCTTCAACGGGTCCTTGACCCCACTAACGATTACATACGTGAGTTATGAGATTTAAGGAAAACTTTGCAATGAATACGCACAACGCAGGAGAAACTCAGGAGGGAAGCACAAATTATTTCGTGTATTATCAAGTAGCTCATAACATCTCTACAATAGCAAGTCTATCACCCTATGCAAGTCTAGTCTCTAGTCGTAACGCAAAATAATGGAATTAAACGAGCAAAGATAACTCAAATAGTACAATTATAGCATGGCGTGAACCTAAGTCTACCCTGACAAAATCAGGAATTCTATCATACGCACAGACACCCGTCACCTCATACGTGCGTGGCTCCCACAACATGTAGCACATAAAACTTTAACACCAAGGTTAGACAGGACACTTACCTTGCTCCGAGGTTCCACAACCGGCTCCAATACCTCTCTATCACCTCAAACCAAATGCCAATCGATCCGAACCTAGTCAACCCATCATGAAGACCAATAAAAATATACTTTAACATCATAATTAATTAACTTATAACACTTCCCAAATCCGCTCGGAAAGTCAACAAAGTCAACATCAGGCCCAAGTGAACAAAGTCAACACTTCCAATTTCGTGGTCAATCCAAAAATACCAAATTCTAGGTTTTCCTCAAAAACTCCACAATTTCTACAACATTTCATGAATTTACAAGCCTAAACTCGTATATTTAACTCACAACTTGTAAAAATCACTTACCTCATAATTGACGATGAAAATGGCGCTCCAAAATAGCTCCAAGGTCGGCTCCCATGGAAGTAAATGAAATGAAAATGAGCCAACCCCCGTTATTAGAAACATTTTGCCCAGGCCCTTCCCCTTCACGATCGCGGAAATCCCCTCGCGATCGTGAAAGACAACAACCAGCTACCCCAAAATTTATCAATCGCGATCACGAACATCCACACGCGATCGCTAAGCTTTACCTCCCACAACTACACATTTGCGAACCAAAAGACGCGTTTGCATAAGGAAATATCCCTGGTCCATCATTCCTTCTCCGTGAATGCGGTTCCCAAGTCACGATTGCATAGCACAAACTAGCATCCCCCCAAATTCCTTCTTCGCGATCGCGTACATCACCTTTCGATCGCGATGCACAACACCAGCACCAGCAACCAACAACATCCAAAGCACCTAAATTTGGTCCGAAACCATTCTGAAGCACACCCGAGGACCCCAGGACCCCATCCAAACACACAAATCAATCCCAAAACATAACACGAACCTGATCGATGCCTCCAATCACACCAAACAATATCAAAACTATGAATCAACGATCGAAACCTTTCTTTAAACTTTCAAACTTCCAAACTTTGACGAACACATCCGAATCATATCAAAACATTTCGGAATTATGCCAAACTTTACGTACAACTTACAAATCACGATACGAACCTTTTCCAATAGTCAGAACCCCAAACGGACATCGATATCACCAAATCCCACCTCAAACCAAACTTAGGAAATTCTAAAACTTTTAAAATGCCAACTTTCCACAATAAGCGCTGAAATGCTCCTGGGCAACCCGATAATCAACCCGAACATACGCCCAAGTCCGAAATCGTCATATGAACCTATTGGAACCTTTAAATCCCGATTTTGAGGTTGTTTACTCAAAATTCAAACCTTAGTCAATTCTTCAAACTTAAAGCTTTCGAAATTAGAATTTTACATCCGAATCAAATATGCAATTCCCGAAATTCAACCCTGACCACGCGTACAAGTCATAATACATGAAGTGAAGCTACTCAAGGCCTCAAACACGCTACATCTCAAAATGGCCGGTCGGGTCGTTACATTCTCCCCTACTTATACATACGTGCGTCCTCCAACGTGCCAAGAACAGTTCCAAAGTTGTCCAAAATCATTGCTCAACACCTTGTGCACCTACCATACCACGACAACCCAGTTGAGCTCATTAACTCGAGTCAGACTGAATATCTTCCTTTTCATTTTAGCCAACAAGCCTTAGGACCAAATTCCAACATCCGAATTTTTCTACAAGACTTGATTATAACATACGAACACCGTATCAATCTCCACACATTTAACCCACATATGATCATGCACCCATGCTTACATCACACAATGTACCGCATAACTCATTTTCCCATGATAACCTCCTCCAAGCATAACAGTTGCAAATTCACTGACCCGAAGCCCGTAGTATACATCATAACATATATAAACACGATTTCAACCCTCACAATATTGCAACGATGAAAGAGATGTGCAGGAACTCATAATCACACGTCAAATCAATAACTCGTTGAGTTTCTCCGCCTGAAAAGAAACGTTACCTCATTCTAGACTGAATAGAGACATTCTCTCTTTAATTTACCTTACATAAATACGATCGCACAGATTTTAGGTTCAATAACCTCGTCTCACCCAGTACAAGTTGCTTGGGCAATAAGCCACCTCAAACACTAACCAAGATCTCATATGACGCCATCAATACGCCAATAAGCTACAACTTGAATACGACACATAAGGAGAAAAGAACTCTGGAAAAGAACTACCCAACCAGCATAACGAATAAAACGATCAAACAGATGCTATGAACCCTTCTCAGAGAATGAGAAACAAAATATACAAGAATAGATATAGGGAACCGTACTCAACATCGCACTGTTGTGGCATGCAACCCAATCCACACATGATATCATTACGGCGTGCAACCCCATCCAAACGACATACCCGTGGCGGCGTGCCACCCAATTGTCACATTACAATAAATAAGGAAATATTCATCAAGCCATAATGCTTATACATATGAAATACCCGAATATCGGCCTCAGGATGACTAAGGTGCACTAAATGACATGTATCTCGAGAGCCATCTTGCTCTTATAACACCCAAGTTACACGGGATCACAACACATGTGCGAATAATCAAGCCATCTCATAACCCACATGGCACAATAGAGTATTACATGGAATAGCTGACGACAGAAATAACATCCAATGCCTGAAGACTCCTTTGTAAGAAGTGTTATGCCGAATGAACACATCCGATCTGACGTAGAGCACACATTCACATTAGACCTACCAATGGACCTCAAGTCGATTATGATCATACTATACCGGGCCAAGAACCTTTCAAGGATCCACCATGGCCTTATTCATCATACACACGAGCAGCTGTCCAATCCGGAACAAATTCCCACAGTCCACAACCAAAGGAATAGAGCGCCTTTCACGCATAAACTCTCACATTAGCGACAGTACCAGAATCTCCGCCATACTTGGTTTAAATCCTTAACAATCAAGTGACTAACATGTCACACTTATACAAATCTCCCGGTGGGATATGCTCCCACGACCTTCCGCACTAGGTAGCAAAGCTTGCACATCCATACCACCAACCGTACTAATTTTGTAAAGCAAATCAATACACAAAGCCTCTTACACAGGACACTGTTCTGAGGTGACACTAAAGAAAATGCCAACTTACTCTGAACATTTGAATTCATCCCTGCTTATCCGAGCTCTGAGCCACAACCTTGATCCTCAACTTCCAATTCCCATATCGCTCACCGCAACTATCATATCGCAACGTGAGTACACGAATTTATCATAACCCTTGAACTACTAGTAGAATAATTAATTCATTGGCTAGAAGCCTTTCACTTAACTCATTTCAGAAGAACCATTGAAACACGCAACTGAATTCCCATACTCGCAAAAACTACAAACCTCGAGTTGTGGTCTAAATCTCCATAACTCTTATGGGATCCATTTACACATAACAAGGCCATTTGAATCAAATACCTCCAAAATCAATCAAATTATGGTGGTTGTCAAGCCCGCATGTACAACCACAAACTACCTGTAAGCTTAACACGCCGAAGGAACTGATCATTGCCATAGTCATGATGATTCAAAAAATTACTAACCGGGCCCAACTTCTTCCAATTTACTCTTAACTTGCCTTAGAGATATTAATTTCTCTATTCAAAAACATAATGAACACAACCAACATCCATCCCGAGTTACCCAAATCACGAGACTGCATCGTCTCAATACCCATAAACCATCTCATACCCTCTTCAAGTGTACAATAGAATCTCCAACCGGTACACCCGTTTTGTAAGACCTTTCGCGAATCCGAAGCTATTTCTCCCATTCCTCTAATACTACCTTACAAACCAGATGATAACATAGAAAATTCCCCAAGTATTCTTTACACTCTACTACAAAATATCGGTCTTCAGCCCTACAACGAACACAAAATCCTTGGACACCGCGCTTACATCCTTGAACCCACTAGAACAACGATTGAGATTCACCCGCTCTGACCTGGTCCTGAATATAATCAAAATCCAACGCTCTATTAGCACATGAACACTCCCAAAGAAGCAACTAGATGAATATTTTTTCTTGTACATCACATCCACAAGAAGCATAAACTCTGAGTCTTCCCAAAACATGCACATGAATCGATAAGGCAAAATATAGCACACATTTATCAAGTTCTTTTCTCTAATTACCCCTAATATTTCCTTTTCTTAGTCATAAATAATCCACCAATGCAACGATAACGATAAACCGTACAAGCAGACAACCACGCGATCCAATCATAGACGGTGGGCTCTTCCACTTAGCTTTAAGATACCATGATGTAGAGCCCACAAAGATTCCTCCTTCTCAATTACCATGATCTCGCACTGCCAACCCATCAAATTTCTCATAGTCTCTTGTTAAACTTTTCATGAACATTCCGAATTATCAGCCATAATCGCATATTCGGCCTTTTGCCGGGTAGCAAGTTAAACCCTTCGTAGAACTTCATCAAAACTATGCAAGTGCTAACCTACTCACAGGAGATGACCCACCTGTGGAATTCTATACCGACATCTACCAACGACACTGCAATGGGTACCACTACTACAAAATCAATAAACCTTCATGAGCCCATGCTCGTCCACCGGCTGTATAAGTCTGTTCATTCCCCATTGACATCAACTGAAAGTTTGACAATACATTCCAAACTCAAAGTCACGTCGTATCCCATGACGATAATCAAGCTCTTACACCCCTAAGCACTTCAAGCCAACTTCCTTCCGTCATATTCAACCTTTCTCAACACAGTAGCCACCATTCCAAATAAATTTTGTTGAGCTAGTCACTATCCACCATGATCCGCAAATCGCCCAAAACGTTTCTTAAGGCATGTGGCTATCCTACCACAGAATCCATATGCTATTATGCCACTCCCACTTCAGTTAAACCATCTCCTTTAAGCAACACTTCTCGACCTCTGCTTTTCATATTTGACCTGCTAGCAATTCAACCATCGCGAGACACCTCCTGCCATGTCCTTCCTAATCCTTCACTACCCAAATGTTGCATCAAATCAAAATCCACCTATGTAACGACCCGACCGATCATTATGAGCATTTCCATTTCGCTCGGTAGTTGGAGGGCACGGGTAGCTCCGTATGATGTATTGTGACTTATGTGAATCGTCATTTTTGGTTTCCAGGTTACTCGGAATTGATTTGGAAGAATGAATTTCGTGATTTAAGCTTTAAGTTGGAAGAGTAGACCAAGTTTGACTTTTTAGCATTTGACCTCGGATTGGATTTTTGATGGTTCCATTAGGTCCGGATGACAATTTTTGACTCAAGCGTATGCCCAGATTTGCGTTTGGATGTTTCTAGAAGATTTCGGCACACTTTGGCGAAAGTTTGAAATTTGAAGGTTTGGAAAGTTCATAAATTTGACCGGGAGTTGACTTTGAGGATATCAGATTCGGATTGTGTTTTCAGGAATTAGAACAGCTTTGTTATGTCATTTGGGACTTATGTACAAATATTTAGGTTCATTCGGGGTGGATTTGACATGTTTTGGCTTGAGTTTTGGAAGTTCAAAGTTCAAAGTTCATTCAAGTTAGAATTGACGTGCGATTCATCATTTCGATGTTTTTAGGTGTGATTTGAGGCCTCAAGTAGGTACGCGTTATGTTATGGGACTTATTGGTGTAATTGGCCAGGGTCCCGAGAGGCTCGGATGTGTTTCAGATTGATTTCGGGCAATTTTTCTTCATGTGTCTCACTGTTGGTTGCTGCTGGTTGATGGTGTTTCAAACATTCTTCACGATCGTGAAGACTGGGCCGCGATTGCATAGTGTATTAGAGGAGCCGGTGCTTTTCCTTCATCGCGTTCGCGATAGTGGAACCGCGTTCGCGTACCTTTGTGAGGCCTGGGCACCGCGTTGGTGTCCTTATGCTTGCGTTCGCGTAGTGCAAAGATGAGAAGATGGGGACTAGGGTGAATGCTTTACCATTCATGAAGTGGATGATGCGATCGCATAAGGTTGGAGATGTTGTGAATCACATTCGCGAGGGCTATGCCGCGAATGCGTAGATTATTTTTGGTGGCAGATTATTTTGTTCATCGTGAACACGATGAATTTTTCGCGTTCACGTAAGAGGAATGCGTGGGCGAATTATAAGTACTATATTTTGGGGGTTTCGGCCATTTCATAATATTTGAAGCTATGGAGCTCGGATTGAAGCGATATTTGAGGCAATTTTCACCATGTGGATTGGGGTAAGTGTTCTTTACTCATTTTTTAATTTTATATCAAGAATATATCTTCGTTTTAAGCATTTGATTGATGGTTTCAAGAGAAAAAATGGGTATTTTTGACTAAAGTTTCATCGAGTGAATTCTTTTGTTTCGAATACCGAAAATAGTATGGTTGGACTCGTAATTGAATGGGTTGTCGGATTTTGTGAGTTTCGTCGGGTTCCGAGGCGCGGGCCCGAGTTGGACTTTTGGGTGATTTTGGGCCTTTGAAAGTATTTGACCTTTATCTATTGGGTTTGTTTCCTTTGGCATCATTTGATGTATTTGATTAGCTTTTAGCTAGTTTCGAGCCGTTCGGAGGTCGGTACGCGTAGGGTGGCATTTTCGGAATATCTTTTGGCTTGTTCGGTATTGGATTTGGCTTGTTCCAGGTATGTAACACTTTTAAATTAGGTGCTGAGAGTATGAAACCCTGAATTAAGTGTTATGTGATTGATGTTGAGGTGACGCGCGTGCTAGGTAACTGGCATGTGGGTGTGCAACATGTAAGTTGTGATTTAGTCGATTCCATGGAACTATGTAGCTATCTTATCTTGCCATTTTTACTTTACTCTATGTGTTAGAGCAATTGAGCTATAATTCATGCTAAAAATCATGTTTAGGCTATATGCTGGTACTATTGGGATCCATAGTGGTCATTCTTTATTGTTGAGTTATTTGCTTAATTGCAGTTATGGGCTCAGTCACATTTATCATTTCATATCATATCTCAATCTCTGTTAGAGTATATTATCATATCTCGTATCATTGATTAGGGCTGCTTAGCATGAGTGTTGTGAGCCCGGGAGGATGAAGAGATTGATGACTGAGTGAGGCCGAGGGCCTGTTGTGAGTAATATTTATGGGATCGGACTGCACGCCATAGCAGGCTTTATTAATTCATGCTAAGACTTTGTTTATTATAGTGCTTGGGCTAGATCGACCCCTCCGGAGTCTGCACATCCACAGTGAGCGCAATTGCTAGCAAATTATTTATATTTGGCGTGGATCTGCTCTGGTTCATTTGCATTAGGATGGATCTGCCCTGGTTTATTTGCATTTTGGTTCATTTGCATTGGGTTGGATCTGCCTTGGTTTTTCTTTTACATCTTGGGCCGGATCTGCCTTGGTTTATTTATATTTGGGCTGGATCTGCCCTGTACATTAGTGAATGATAGTGTGCTGAGTATTGCGCTTGAAGAGTGAGAATATGAGACAATGAGATTGAGTACTCTGAGAGTGTGAGTACATGAGTTCATCACTGAGATGCATTGCATTTGACATACGTACTTGAGATACATGCATAGACATGCATTTCCTTCTACTACCCGGTTTTGGTGATATTCATGGTTTCACATGCGTATTGACATGTAGGCATAGAGATGTACTTTCCTCATGCTATATGAAAAATGAAACATCTTATTTAATGTTAAAAGATTTTTGGGAAAAAGCATAGTTTTCGAACTTACTCATATGTTTTTGGTGTTTTTGGTGGAAGAGTTGGGATTTGCTATTATACATGAAAAGCATGCCTATTTTTCGTAACTGTGAACGAGTTGTGTATCTTATCCATGAGTTATTTTCTCGTACCGTTTTTATTATATTGTTATGAACTGTGGCTGGTTATTTGGAGTCGGACTCTGACCCTTGTCCTAACTCGTCACTACTTTCAACCTAAGGTTAGGTTTGTTACTTATTGAGTACATGGGGTCGGTTGTACTCATACTACATTTCTGCACCTTGCGTGTAGATGTTGGATGCTTATGTTGTTGCGTACGACAGGAGCTGGATTTGAAGATGTACCTGCATTCCAGTTATGGCTATCACTTATCCTTGGTAGCATTAGATTCGAATTCTGATCATTTATATTTCAAACAGATGTTGTACTTATTTCAATTCAGTTTTAGTAAAAATCTGAATCTTACAAGCTCATGATTTGTACTACTAGTCCTTAGAAAATTCTTGTATAAAAGCAGTTGTATTATTATTTCTTCTCTTAATAAATTATATTAAATTGGATAGTTGTGTCTAATACTCAGTTTATTATACTGGAAATCATCATATATAGTATACTAGTATGCACAGTTTACTTTAAATTATATCAACTATAATAGGTATAACAATAAGAATGGTATACAAAGTGTACACTCTATAATATACCTATATAAAAAGCTTAAATGTATACCCTGAACATTATACTGGAACTGATGAAATTTTTTAATCCAATACCCAATTTATTATACTAGAACAAATAACATATAGTGTACTAGTATGCACAGTTTACTTTAAATTATACCAACTATAATAGGTATAACAATAAGAATGGTATACAAAGAATGTTAGTCTTCCAGTAACCACAATATACTCGGATTGTATGGTATTCTACAATGGAAATAACACTAGACATGTTATAAATACGTATAAAGTCACAGATATTTCCTGTATAATATGCTGAAATTTTTTGAGTTTTACATATCAATTTAGAGAGGACAGTAGGGGAACCATAAAAACATAGATGTGTTCTTTTGGTTTGAATCGTAGACACTTCTAGTATAAAATGCTGCAAGTTTGTGAAATTTATGTATCAATTCAGATAGGTGCAGCATATTATACAGGTATTATGTTATGCACCATTTTGTACAACATTTTTTATGGTTTTGAATAAAAGATACCTCCAGTACTATCTGATGGATAGTTTGTAGTTTTCACATTTCTAATCACAAAAGTCCAGTATTTTATTCAGAACATTAGGGAAACCTTAAAAACTTAGATGTGTTCTTTTGTTTGAATCGCAGATACTTCAAGTATAAAATGCTGGAAGTTTGTAAAATTTACATATTAATTCAGAAAGATTCAACATATTATACTGGTGTTTTGTTCTGCACCATTATATACAACATTTTTTCTAGTTTTGAATAAAAGATACCTCAAGTACTATATAGTGGAGAGTGTGTAGTTTTCACATATCTAATCACAAAAGTCCAACATTTTATTTAGAACATTAGGGGAACCTTAAAAACTTAGATGTGCTCTTCTGGTTTGAATCACAGATACTTCCAATATCATATGCTGGTGTCACGACCCAAAACTCGACACGTCATGATGATGCCTATCATGATACTAGGCAAGCCGACAACTGAGATATCCCAACATTTTCAAAAGCAAAACATGCTAGAAACAAGTTTAAATCAATGGAAATATCATAAAACCAGATGAATTTGTGCAATTCATTGAGGTCACTAGTTAAATTTGTGCAATTATGTCCTTTTAGACCAACACATCATTAAATTTAATGCTAACTCATAAGTCTTTGCGAGAAGAACATCCGCGTGTGCATGCGAACTGTTTCTCAAATACCCTGCTCAATAATATTATAGCATGTAAAGGAAAGATACAAGTATATCAAATAAATGATAAAGAAAATGCAAGTTCCACACACTGGACGAACAACTCACGTCCAGCACGGAAAACTCAAGTGGTAACCATAAAACCTACACGGACAACTCACATGCGACACGGACAACTCACATGTCAATAATATCAATATATGGATCTGCACGAACAACTCACGTGCTGCATGGACAACTCACTTGCTAATAATATCAATACATGAATCCGCACGGACAACTCAGTCGATGCACGGGCAATTCACGTGCCAATAAAATAATCCTCCCGGCATAGCCGCAGGCCTAGTCCAAAATATCTTATAGAAGTAATAAAGCAAGTATACAGGTAGAAGATGAATGAAATAAGATTCTCATGTCCCTGGACTGATGTAAATAACATGCTAAAGTGTAGGCATGTCCAAAGTGTGTTATCGGCTGTGATGACCCGATTGGCCATCTTATATTTGAGAACTTAATTCTATTCTTTGAAGCCTCAAATACCTCATTTTATCCCTACTCGATTTGCGTATACAGTCCGGGAGTTTATCCGGAAAGCTTTTATGTTAAAACCTAGTAAAAATATGAAAAGTTTGCCTTACAACCCATTTGAGTTGACTTTGGTCAATGTTTTGAGAAAACGGTCTTGGATCCGTGTTTTGACGGTCCCGATGGGTCCGTATCATGATTTGGGACTTGGCGTATGCCCGAAATCAAATTCGGAAGTCCCTAGCTCGAGTTATCTCATTTTGTTGAAATTTGAAAGTTTAAAGGCTTAATGAATCTAAAGGTTTGATCCCTGTTTGAAATTGTTGATACACGGTCCGTATTTTGGTTTTGGAAAACTATATAGGTTAATTTTTATATTTATGACTTGTCTGTCAAATTTGGTGAGAAACAGAGTTGGTTTGACTTAATTCGGACGTTCGGTTGTTAATATAGCAATTTTAAAGTCTTCTTGAAAATTTCCTTTGATTTGGTGTCTGATTCATAGTTTTAGGCGTTATTTTGGTGATTTGATCTCGAGAGCGAGTTCGTATGATGTTTTTAGACTTATGTGCATAGTTGTTTTAGAGCCCCGAGGGCTCGAGTGATTTTCGGATAGGCTACGGAGTGAATTGGACTTATAACATTTGCTGGTGTCTGCAATTTCTGGGAACTGGCCTCTAATCTCACATTTGCGAGATCAGAGTTCGCATTTTCGAAAATTTCCACCTTCTGTCATGCTCACATTTGCGAAGTGTGCCTGGGTCAGCCTAGGTTTGCATTTGCGATCATGAGGTCCCATTTGTGAAGGGCCAGTGTTCGCAATTGCGAACAATGTTTCGCATTTCCGATGGGAGCTGGGAGGAGGATTCTTCGCATTTGCGATCATTGAGTCGCATTTTCGATCCAGCCAGAGTTTGTATTTGCGAACAATTCTTCGCATTTGCGAAGAAAGCAGAGGTGTGATGGTTTTCGCATTTGCAATAAATTCTTCGCATTTGTGGGGCTCGCATTTGCGGACCACAGGTCGCAAATGCGACATCTACAACTGATCAAACATGACTTAGACGGGATTTTTGGTTCATTCTTCAAATTTTCAAAACCTAAAACCTTAGAGGCTATTTTTCCAAGGCTCTTTCTTCCCCAAATCGTTGCTAAGTGATTCTAACCTATTTTCTTTCTATCTTTCACTACTTTTTCATAAGATTCCAACCTAAAATCTAGTATTTTCATGTTGGAAATTGGGGGTTTGAGTAGAAATATGGATTTTTCTAAAATGGGGATTTAGACCTCAAATTGAGGTTGGGTTCAAAAACAAATCACATAACCGGGCTCGGGGGCGAATGGGTAATCGGGTTTCGGTCCGAATTCCGGGTTTGGACGAAGCGTGCCCGGGAGTTGACTTTTGTTGACTTTTTCAATAATAACCTAATTGAATCCTTTGCAATCGTGGGTAGTTCCTAAAGCTTAATTTGAATCGTTTGGTTTGTAATTTGCTAGATTCTATTGGTTCGGAGGTTCGTTTGAAAGGCAAAGCCGTTATTGAGCTTTGAGTGGACCTTTGGAGCGAGGTAAGTGTCTTGAGTGGACCTTTAGAATTTTTCCTACTATTTAACATTATTTGCTACATGCGGGGGTCATGCATATATGAGGTGACGAGCATATATGCATGTACCATGATTAACCATGCTCGGGGGTAAATTATGTTATAAATTGTGTCTTGTAGAATCACGTGACCTTCTTGCTTCATGCCTTACTTGGCTCCTAGATACTAAGAACATAGTATTAAATGTTAGAAACTATGACTTAGCTTATTATAACTTGATCAAATTTTATGGAAATTCTGAGAATACATTGATGTGTTTAATTCGGTTATCAATATGCATAATCATTAATATATTGCTACGACCGATATTTTTGAGATACTAGATTCTATACTTTGTGAGATTTGTTGGAATACTTGAATAATAAGGTTCTTCCGAGTTTATTGAACTATTGTTGGCTTGGAAAGTTATGATTGTGATTCATTTGGAATATTCATTTAAACACTCTCCTTGACGTTATTTATGCTTCATGCCTTGTTTGTCATTGATATACATATGCTTGGTAAGGAAGAGTGTAAAGCATGAATGGTGATGTTGTGCCTTTGTTTATACATTATCATGTGATAGAGAGTGTAAAGCACGAAGGGTGATGTCGTGCCATATTATTGAGAGTAAAAGCACGAATTGTGATGCCGTGCCATGTCATTTGTGAGTAAAAGCACAAAGGGTGATGTCGTGCGATGTTATCTGAGTAAAAGCACGAAGGGTGAGGTCATGACATTGCATTTATATTATTATTCTTTTGTGTTATTGCGAGTTCATGGCACGAAGGGTGTTTCCGTACAAGTGAGGATGAGGGACATGCATTACGTTGTGATATCCTTTTCTTGCAGATATCTTCATGTCTTTTCCTTGAATTTTTACTGTCGTACTTATGGTTCTTATGTGACTTGTCGTTAAAGCCTTGTTCTTGTTCTTTATCTTATTTGTTATTGTGACACTCATGCCTTTTACTTGCTAAACTTGCAAATACCATGCCTACTTCCTACTGCCATATTATATCTTTGTCGTATCTATTTTGGTTACACTTAGTACATGCCTTCTACGATGTTAGTCATTCATGCTTCTACTTGTTAACACATAAAGATCATGTATTCCCCTCTTATTCATTATAATTATATTTATGCCTCCATTATGCTAGTTAGTTGAAGTTATATTCCTTTTTCTTATTGTTGCCATCACCTCTATGTTTTCTGCCTAGTCTGTTACTGATGCCCTTATGTACATTCTCATTCATTATTGCTACTTGCGTATTTCGTACTTTGTCATTACTGTTATTGGTATTTCGGCCATCCGGTTGGTACTGTTGTATGCATATTTGGTGAGGATGAGATAAATGCACGAAGGATGTTGCCATGTAGTTGACTTGATATCAGAGTATATTCCTCACGTTATGAAAGTTATAGGGAGACTATTATGGTTTATTGGTTTCGCTCTAAGGAAAAGATTGGTTGAGATATTGGAAACTGTTGAATTGTAATCTCTTCTAGTATTCTGTTATTGCTTTATACATTCGTTTCATATAATCTATCCTCTTATACTGTAGTATAGTTCTATTGCTAGTTATCGGTACAGATTTTTATTAGTGAGCATCTTTTTACTAAAAAGCCTCGTCACTACTTCGACAAGGTTAGACAAAATACTTATTGGGTACATGGGGTCGGTTGTACTCATACTACACTTCTGCACCTTGTGTGCAGATTTTTGGAGCGGAGCTGCTGGTGATGTCGGGAGCTGACCCTGAAGATGTTCGTGCATTCCGGATATAGATGCCACTTGTCCTTGGTAGCTTTAGATTTTGTTAATACGTATATGTAACTTTCAAACAGATCGTGTAAATTATTTGTATCAACTTTGTAAATTCCAAGTCTTAGAAGCTCATGATTCGTACTACCAGTTTTTGGGTTAATTTGTAAAAGTTCAAATAATTCGTCCTTATTTTCCTAGAATTTCATTTGGATTGTATTGACTGCTAGTTGGCTTACCTAGTGGGTCGAGTTAGCTGCCATCACGACTTGTGATTTTTGAGTTGTGACATCGGTAGTCCAAACCAGCAATTTTATCAATGAAAAGCATTTATCAAGTTCGTTAAGGGATTAAACCTCTAAGTAGTCTCATCATGGCTCAACTAGATCACATAAACTGATACAACATGTTAGATACCAAAGCTTGAAGCTCAACAGTCATTTCTGGGCTTATAAGAGCCTGAGCACAACCCAAACATGACTATACAATCCCGGTGCCCGCACATGGGATCATCCCCATGCATGTACGCACCCAAAAGCACGTGGCTATCATAACAATTTAGGCAATTGGGGCCTCAATCGAGTTTAAATACGATACTTACCTCAAGAAAATCGAATCACTCCGCTAGCAAGCCCTTGCCTTACAAATCAGCCTACGAACGCCTCGAATCTAGCCATAAACAATTTGATACAATAAACTCAAGCTATAGGAATCAATTCCATAAGAAAATACTAAGTTCTTAATCAATCATCAAAAGCTCAACTCAAAAGCCGGCCCCCGAGCACACGTCTTGGAATCCAATAAAATTGACAAAATCCGGAAGCTCGTTCATCAACGAGTCCAACCATACAAAATTTACCAAAATATGACACCAAATCGTCACTCAAATTCCCAAATTAAACTCTCTAAATCCCTAGCCTCAAACTCCCAAAATTACACCTCAAAAACACTCAAACGAGGTGGGAAATTCAATGCGGAACCATAATTATTGAATAAAATAACCACAAGAGACTTACCTCAAGAATCCCTTCGAAATCCCTCTCACAAATTGCCTTGGACCGAGTTTGCAAAGTCTAAAAATGATAGAATCTCGAAAACCCGCAAATTTAACACTGCCCAGGAATTTACGCACCTGCGACCCCCAGAGACCTTCCTCCTCTTCGCAGCTGTTCAAGCTTAGAAGCTTATGCGGCTCCGCACTTGCAGCCAAACCCACCGCAGGTGCGATGACATCAGACCTGAAGCACCAGTGTAACACTTAAGCCAATTTTTGATCCGTTAACCATCCGAACTCCACCCGAGGCCCTCGGGACCTCAACCAAATATACCTACAACTCCTAAAATATGATACGAACTTAGTCGAGCCTTCAAATCGCATCAAACTTCGCTAAAACCATGAATCGCGCATTGATTCAAGCCTAGTGAATTTTTGAACTTCTAACTGCTATATTCGATGCCGAAACCTATCAAATCACGTCCGATTAACGTCAAATTTGCACACAAGTCACAAATGACACAACAGACCTACTTCAACTCCCGTAACCCCAATATGAGTTCGGTAACCACAAAGTCAACTCTCGGTCAAACTTCTAAATTTCTAACTTTCGCCATTTCAAGCCTTATTTAACTACGGACCTTCAAATCACCATCTGGACACGATGCTTAGTCAAAAATCACCCAACGAAGCTAACAGAACCATCAAAATTCCACTCCAAAGCCATTCTCACACAAGTCAATATCTACTCAACCTTTTCAACTTGAGCTTCCAACCTTGAGACTAAATGTCTCAATTCATTCCGAAACCTCTTCGGACCCGAACCCACTACCCTGGCAAGCTACATAGCAACTATTAAGAATAAAATGAGCAGTAAATGGGGGAACATGGATGCATCTCCCGCTTTGTCTCCCAAGTAGCCTCCTCAACTGGCTGGCCTCTCCACTGCACCTTCATTGAAGCTATGTATTTTGACCTTAACTTTTGACTCTGCCGATCCAAAATGGCAATCGGCTACACATCATAAGTCAAATCACCATCCAAGTGAACCGTGCCGAAATCCAAAACATGAGACGGATCACCGACATACTTCCGAAGCATGAAAACATGAAATAATGGATGCACACTTGATAGACTAGGTGGCAACGCAAGATTGTAAGCCATTTCTCCAATCCTCCGAAGCACCTCAAGCGGCCAAATATACTGAGGGTTTAATTTTCACTTCTTCCCGAACCTCATAACACCTCTCATGTGTGAAACCTTGAGCAGTACCTTCTCCGCAACCATGTAAGCAACATCATAAACCTTCCGATCGGTGTAACTTTTTTGTCAAGATTGCACGGTGCGAAGCAGATCCTGAATCATTTTAACCTTGTCCAAATCATCCTGAACCAAGTCAGTACCTAGTAGCCTAGCCTCACCCGGCTCAAACCAACCCACCGGAGACCGACACCGTCTCCCATACAAAGACTCCTACGAAGCCATCTGAATGCTCTATTGGTAGCTGTTGTTGTACGCAAACTCTGCGAACGGCAAGAACTCATCCCAAGAACCCCCAAAATCTATGACACAAGCGCGTAGCATATCCTCCTATATCTTAATAGTGTGCTCAGACTGTCCGTCCGTCTTAGGGTGAAATGTTGTAAACAACTCAACCTGGTTGTCCAACTCTCGCTGCACTGCTCTCCAAAACTTTGATGTAAACTGTGTGCCCCAATCTGAAATGATGGACACTGACACACCGTGAAGGCAAATAATCTCGGGGTTGTAAATCTCAGCCAACCACTCCGAAGAATAAGTAGTCCCAACCGGAATGAAGTGTGCCGACTTGGTCAGCCAATCCACAATCACCCGAATCGCATAAAACTTCCTCGAAGTCCATGGGAGCCCAACTACAAAATCTATGGTGATACGCTCCCACTTCCAGTCCGGTATCTCAAACCTCTAAAATAATATGCCTGGTCTCTGATGCTCATACTTCACCTATTGATAGTTTAGGTACCCAGCTACTATATCTTTCTCCATTCTCTTCCACCAATAGTGCTCTCTCAAATCCCGCTACATCTTCGCGGCACCTAGATGGATGGAATACCGCGAACTATGGACCTCCTTAAGAATCAACTCACGTAGCCCATCTACATTAGGCACACAGATCCGACCTTGCATCCTCAACACCCCATTATCCTAAATAGTAACGTCCTTGGAAACACCATGTTGAACCATGTCCTTTAGGACAAGAAAATGGGGATCATCATACTGGAGCTCTCTAATGCGATCATATAAGGAAGACTGAGAAACCATGCAAGCTATAACCAGGCTGGGATCAAAAACATCTAATCTCAGGAACTGGTTGGCCAAGGCCTGAACATCAACTGCAAGCGGTCTCTCACCAATAGGAGTAAATGCATGGCTACCCATACTCACCGCCTTTCTACTCAAGGCATCCACCACCACATTGGCCTTCCCGGGATGATACAAAATGGTGATATCATAGTCCTTTAACAGCTCCCACCATCTCCGCTATCTCAAATTTAGATCCTTTTGTTTGAAAAAGTGTTGGAGACTCTAATGATCCGTAAATACCTCACAAGAAACAACGTATAGATAATGCATCTAGATCTTCAATGCATGAACGATGGCTGCCAACTCCAAATCATGAACATGGTAGTTCTTCTCATAGGGCTTGAACTGGCATGAAGCATAAGCAATCATTGTACCCTCCTACATCAAGACACACCCAATACAAATTTGAGAAGCATCACAATAAACTGTATAAGAGCTAGAAGCTTAAGGCAAAACTAAAAGTAGAGCTTTGGTCAAGACATTCTTGAGCTTTTAAAAGCTCTCCTCACACTCATCTGACCACCTGAATGGAGTACCCTTCTGGGTCGATTTGGTCAAAGGCGCTGCAATAGACGAGAAACCATCCATGAAGCGACGATAATAACCGGCCAAGCCGAGAAAATTCTGAATCTCAGTAGTCAAGGATGGTCTGGGATAACTCTAAACCATCTCTATCTTCTTTGGATCCACCTTAATCCCCTCACTAAACACCACGCGCCCGAAGAACGCCACCGAACTATGACAAAACTCACACTTGGAGAACTTGGCATAAAGCTTCTCCTCCCTCAGCCGATGTAATACAATCCTCAAATGTTGGGCATGCTCCTCCTTGCCACGTGAGAACGTCAGGATATCATCAGTGAATACTATGACAAACGAGTCGAGATATGGCTGAAATACACTGTTCATTAGATGCATGAATGTTGCTGGGGCGTTGGTCATCCCAAAAGACATCACAAGGAACTCATAGTGACCATAACGGGTCCTAAATGCAGTCTTTAGAATATCAGAGTCCCGAATCTTCAACAGGTGATACCCAAACCTCAAATCAATCTTAGAGAACACCCTCGCTCTCTGAAGCTTGTCAAATAGATCATCAATGCATGTTGAAGGATACTTATTCTTGATTGTAACTTAGTTCAATTGCCTATAGTCGATGCACATCCGTATAGTACCATCATTTTTCTTCACAAATAAAACCGGTGCACCCCAAGGCGACACACTAGGCCTAACAAATCCCTTATCAAGAAGTTCCTGATGTTGCTCTTTTAATTCCTTCAACTACGCTGGTGCCATACGATACGGAGGAATAGAAATAGGCTAAGTGCCCGGCACCAAGTGGCAAGCCCAGTAGGTCTGCAAGAAGCACATCCAGAATATCTAACTCCACCAGAATCAAATTAATTGTATGAGTATCAGCACCAGCGATGTTCAAGAAGTATTACCCTCCTACCTTTAGTGGTTTGGCTTCAGAGGATGCACATGGTTTCCTAGAGGAGTGCCACCGTAATCTCTGCACTATGGGTATTGTGGAAATTAGTGGGGTTGAGTTTACTATATTCCAGCTTAAAGGAGCAACATATCAGTGGTGGCGAACATATGTGTTGGGTAGCCCGGCCAAGACAACTACACTTACATGGGATCAGTTTTCAGAGTTTTTCTTCACAGAGTATGTTCCTCGGACTCTTCGGGATGCCTGGCATGCAGAGTTTGAGTAGTTGCGCCAGGGCACTATGTCAGTGTCAGAGTATGCCATTAGATTCAGTGATTTGTCCAAACATGCACCTGCTTTGGTTTCTACAGTTAGAGAGCGAGTTTGTAGGTTCATTGAGGGGCTCAGTCATGACATCTGGTTCAGCATGGCTTGGGAGTTAGAGTCGAATGTTCCATATCAGCAGGTGGTAGAGATTGCTGGCGGACTAGAGGGCATGTGGGACCAGGAGGGATAGGACATGCATGGTCAGGAGAGAGAGGACATGGAGGCTAAGAGGCCTCGTAGACGGGGAGGATTTTCTAGTCCCTATTTTGGAGGCAGGGTACGCCATGGTAGATATTTTGTGGATCATTCAGTTCAATTTTCACTTCAGGCTTCGTGTGGTGCTTCAGATATCCATGGGTCTCAGAGTGCCCGTGCCGGACAGCTACCACAACCACGCTAGTAGAGAGGTTGCTTTGAGTGCGGAGATACCAGTCACATGGTGAGAGATGGTACCAGACTCCGGGCATATGTGTCACAACGGGGTATTCAGGCTATGAGTTCTACTCCAGTTGCTAATATCCCTTTACCGCCAGCTTGGGGTGCAGGTCAGACGGGTAGAGGGCGCCCTAGAGGGGGAGTCATGGCCCGTTGATGTTCTTTCTACAATAGGGCTAAGGCTGTTATACCAAATGATGTCGACATGTATAATTTCAATTTGTTATAGAGGAACATCATTCATATTTTTTTTTGGTTCTACTTATCGGGGTGAGTCCTCTTATGTTGCTTCACACATGGGTGAGTTTCGTGATTTTTTACTCTGCCTATTAATTTACAGCTATTGGGAGATTCTATAATGGTAGCCCGTGTCTAATGTTTTGTTTCATTCATTGTTGAGAGCTTTGAGACTAGGAATGACTTTCTATTACCCATTACAGTAGGTTTTGATGTGATTTCTGGGTGGTTGGTTATGATTTGTAAATTAGATGCACTAACGGTGTGGGAGTTCAGCATGTGTTGTGACCTTGCTAGCGTAAATTGAATTAGTGAAAGGTTTCGGTTGGTATGATGTGTAATATACTTGTGATTCAGAGATGATGATGAGATCCTCGCATTTTCATGAGGTTTGTTATGTCTGGACCGGGCTGCGTGCCGCGGTGAAGTTATATTAGATGAGATCCTTGTGATTTGTTCATATACTTTGATTCTCCCTTGTGGAATTATTTTGTAGTATGCTACCGATAGCGAGTTGTGCATGTCGGGCTTGTTTGATAGTCCTTTCTTGTGTCCCCTCGTATATTTAGTCATATTCGTGCTTGCTTATTGGGTTTTAGCTTGCGAGGTGTGTGCTCAAGTGGTGTTGGATGTGACTTGTTGATTTTAGTAAATAGTCATGGAATCTTTGTGTTTCTTGCATCGTTGTCGGTGTTAGGGAGGTTTGGAGCAAAGTTCTATTCGGTATGAAGTTTATTGTCGGTGCTGGGTTTGAGTATGGATCGCTATTGTGATCCTAGATGTTGTTATGGACATATGTGTAGTGTGTTACGTCGTGTATTTGTATATTGTGAGTGTAGGCATAGATTATGGCAGCTGGTTGAGGATTATGTGTTGATGTAGGAATTGGGTGTTTTGAAAACAATCAGATGATGAGAAATATAGTTCAAAGGCCTATTGGTATTGGTGGAAGGAAAAATCTTCAATTGAGGTGGTATTATCCGGCTTACCTGGATTTGGGTGACAAGGGGTCACCCGTGGGTGTATGTATGGTAAGGTCATTTAGTGATTGATGACTTCGGAATGATTCTTGGCAAGTTCGAGAATGCACGCTTATTTAAGAGGGGGAGAATATAATGACCCGACCGGTCATTTTAAGAATTAATGTCCCGTTCAGCGGCTTAAGGTGTCGAGGAACTTCATATTATGTACTATGACTAGAGTGTGTGGTCGAGTTTGTGTTTCGGACGATTAAGGATAAATTTGGAAGAAGGATTCTTGTTTTAGAAGCTTAATGGTAAGAGTTGACCGAAGTTTGACTTTTGTGTAGACGACTTCGAAATAGCATTTTGATGATTCCATTAGATTCGTATGGTGATTTTGGAGCTAGGTGTGCGTCAGAATTCGGATTTGGAGGGCCGTAGGATAATTTGAAGCATTTTGGCAAAAATTGGAAAGTTGAAGTTTTGGAAGGTTAAGAGATTTGACCGGGAGTTGACTTTGTTGATATGGGTCTCGGATTCAGATTACGAGAGTTAGATTAGCTCCATTATGTCATTTGAGACTTGCATGCAAAATTTGACGTCATTCCGGGTTGATTTCATATGTTTCAGCGCGTGTTGTAGAAGTTGAAAGTTCGTAAGTTCAATAAGTTTGATTTTAGGTACGATTTGTAGTTTTGATGTGATTTGAGGACTCGATCAGGTCCGAGTTATGTTTTGGGACTTATTGGTATGCTCGGACGGGTCTCGCGAGGCTCGGGTGAGTTTCGTTTTTGATGTTTTGACGTTATTTATTCAAGCATAAATGGTACCACCTAAGAAAATGAGCTCTATTTTCTGTTTTGATTCAATCATTAGATTCGTATCGTAATTACGGAGCCATAGCAAAAAGAATCGCCGACTTTGGACATCGTATGAGCGAGTTATACTCATTTTAGTGTCACATAAGAGATCTAGTGTTGGTGCTTCGCAGATGCGAAGTTGGGTCCGTATATGTGACCTTGCAGATGCAAAATATGGTCCGCAAATGCGATAATAACAGCTGGCAGACCGCAGGTGGGGAGTTTTCGGCGCAGAAGCGAAATTCCCAGTGTATTAAAAAAACCAGTCTACATTTATTTAGTATTTTGAGCATATCTTGAGTTCTAGATCTCCGATTGAGGTGATTTTTGCGGCGTTCTTCTCGTATTATCACGTGGGTCAGTATCTAACTATAAATTTTGTATTTTAATATGATTACAGAAGTTCATTTTGGAATTAATCCATGTTTTGAATGAAGAATTGGGGGGTTTTATCAAAAACTTTTCTAAAGAGAATAATTGGATTTTGAACATCGATTTGAAGTCGGAATTGGATGAAAATTGTATGTTTGGACTCGTGATTTAATGGATATTCGTATTTTGTAATTTTTGTCAGGTTTCGAGGTGCGGGCCCGGGGTTGACTTTATTATCTGGAATCGTTTCCCATGAGTTTTACTAATGATTTGAAGTTATTTTGGCTAGATTTTGGCCGTTCAGAGGTTGTTTCACTCGAGAAGGTTATTTTATAGTAACAATCTAGCTTCATTGAGGTAAGTATCTTACCTAAATTTATGGGGGGGGGGGGAACTACCCCTTAGGATTTGAGTCATTTGTGCTAATTGTGTCATGTGAAGGTCGTGTACGCGAGGTGACGAGTACATACTCGGGCTTATTTGTGGAAATTTGATCGTTTAGGGCTCTTAGGTTCTTATGTTCATTGGATGTGAAGTTGTTTTAGCATGTTAAATCCCCCATTTACTAAATTTACCCTCTTATTTGGAACTAATTGATTCATGTTTTACCCTTGTTACCAATTAAACACTTATGTGACTTAATTGAAGATGTTGCCTCTTTTATTGCCATGCTATATTTTCTATAATTGCTTATCCTTAATTGAACTTATTATTATCATTTCCGTAATTTCTTATTCTTAATTGAAGTTATTATTATTCATTTCGTAATTGCTTATCATTAATTGAAGTTATTATTATCTTTCCGTAATTGCTTATCCTTAATTGAATTTATTAGTATGTTTTCCGTAATTGCTCAACCTTAATTGAAGTTTTGTTATCCCTTTAATTGTTGACTCTTACCATCAAGTTGTACTTATGTTGAAATCTCTTACCATCAAGTTGTACTTATGTTGAAATCAATGTTGCACACTATCTATCCCCTTGTCGATCTATTCTTGTTGAAACCATTATTCTTTGTTGTCTCTTTCATTGTGAGCTCGTTCGTCCGTTTCTTTGTGTTTTGAAATTCTTGAGGTCATTTACTTGTCATATTTTTGTGTTAGTGTTGTTGTTGTTGTTGTACCAGTTTTGTTAAGCCGGGGGCTATGTGTGGTTGTGGCATTGAAACTGTTTTGAGGAAATGTTGTGGTATATGGGCACATGTTGTGAAAGTAATTTTATTGTGTTGTTATGTTTTGGAACACATGGTATTGTTGAGAGGATTGTCGGGGTGTTCTCACGTGAGTTGTCCATGTTATTGTTACTATTGATATTTGCACATGTAGCGAGACAAGGTGGGAATATTATTATGCGTGTGCGGCGAGACAAGGCGGGCATTTACTTTATTATTGCACACGTGGGTTATATCACGAAATGATTTGTGATGCCTTGTGATGGCCTAGGGGAATTGTTATTGTTGTTATTTATGTCGTGGTGTGCCTACCCTGTGTGAGTTATGCCGTGTACATTTCTTGGTGATCGTTTCTGATGTGCCCTTCATTGTCTCTACTCTTACTCGTTTACATGAATTGTGGTAGAACACTTGCACAAGCATACCGTAAACAAATCATCCGTATCGGTTAAGAAGATGAATCTTGATGTTATTGACCATTTACATGTACTTCTGTGTACTTGCCTTCTATGTGAGAGTTATCCTATTGGCACGTGAGTTGTCCGTGCAGTCATGAGTCATTGTTATTGTTGGCATATGAGTGGTCTGTGCGGTTATGAATTTGTAACGTGGGCACAAGAGGCCAAGTGATTAGGGTTCAAGAATGGAGACCCGTTATTTATGATTATGAGGTTTGGTACCTCGTGGAAATTCCCTAATAGATCTAGTGTAAAAGTGGTTGTTCTTGTTTAGTTGTTACTTGTTTTCCTTTATTTGGTTTCATTTGACTTCGAATATGTCCAGCTTACTCTACACAATTAATATCTATTTGCTTATTATTGCTAATGGTTGTTTCTAGTGTTTCATTGCGAGTATTGTTTTGTCTTCCATACCATGATTAATTTTATACTAACATTGTTTCCCCGTTAGTTCACCTTCATACTTGTTCAGATTATTTAGTCCAGTAGGTGTCTTGACTGTCCCTCGTCAATACTCCACCGAGGTTAGTCTTGATACGTACTGGGTACCGATGTGGTGTACTCATGCTACACTTTTTGCACATTTTTGTGCAGATCCAGCTATTTCGGAGTTGGTTGAACAATAGCTAGCTGCTCGGGTTTTGCTGTGGAGACTTAGGGTAAACTTGTCGTCATGTTCGTAGGCCTCAGAGTCACCTTCTGATATTGTTCATGTATTGTTTATTACTATTCTGAAATAGTTGTATTTAGGGATTTTTCTAGCAAACTAAGAAGAGCTAATGACTTGTACTACCGGTTTTGGGGTTGTTAGCTTGTATGAAAATTTCCATATCGAAATTCATAGTTGTTGGTTAAATTTTGCTATTAATTTAGTAAGTGATAGGCTTACCTAGTCTTAGAGACTAGGTGCTGTCACGACATCCTACAGAGGGAAATTTGGGTCGTGACAACTTTTTTATGAACTCATCGAGTTTCAACTCAAATGCTTTTATGATATCTTGCTTGATTTCATCAATGATATTTCAGATGACAACATCCATTTTTCTCTCTTTTGTTTTTATCAATTGAAAATAGATGTGTTTGAGTGAATAAATTCACAAGCCATAGTGTACTTATATAGGCGAAAAAACATTTGCAGTGTAAATGAAAGATTTAAGGGAAATTTGAATATCCAGTGTAATATACCATATATTATAATAACTGTAATCATACTTATGTAAATAATAGTAACAAAATGATCCAGTAAATTAATTTGGAAGTCATCACTTTTGTTCATGGGAGACACTGTAAATACTACTGGAGCTAAAGCAATGTGCATCGCGCTAATGTCATAGGCGTAATGATGAAATATTATACTGTAATGACCCGGCTAGTCGTTTTGAGAGTTGTAGCCTCGTTCCCTCATTTACTGCTCATTTTGTACTTTATAACTGCTATGTGGCTTATCGGGGTAGTTAGTTCGGGTTCGGTGAGGTTTCGGAATAAATTGAGACACTTAGTCTCAAGGATGAAAACTTAAGTTGAAAAGGTTGACGGGATATGGACTTATGTGTGGACGATTCCAGAATGGAGTTTTGATGATCCTGTTAGATCCGTTTGGGTAATTTTGGACATATGAGCGTGTCCGGATTTCGATTTTGAGGCCTATAGTTGAATTAGACTTAAAATGGCAAAAATTGGAAATTTGAAAGTTTGACCGAGAGTGGACTTTGTGGTTACCTTGCTCGGATTGGAGTTCCGGGAGTTGAAGTAGGTCTGTGGTTTCATTTTATGACTTGTGTGCAAAATTTGGGGTCAATCGAACGTGATTTGATAGGTTTCAGCATCGTTGGTAAAAATTTGATTTTCTTAGTTCCATTACGCTTGAATGGGGGTGTGATTCATGATTTGGATGTGATTTGAAGGCTCGACTAAGTTCGTATCATGTTTTAGGACTTCATGGTATGTTTGGTTGAGGTCCCGGGGGCCTCGGGTGGAGTTCGGATAGTTTTCGGAACAAAATTAGAGTTTGAAAGACTTTTATAGCTTAAGCCTTCTGGTGCAATTGCACATGCGGAACATTGGTCGTAGGTGCGAACTGTGTTGCGCAGCTGCGATTTTGGAGTGGAGTGTGCAGTGGTCGCAGGTGCAAGGGAATTACCGCACCTGCATGGCCGCAGATGCGGCGATTGGAGCGCAAAAGCGGAAATGGAAGTGGGAGCTGGGTCCGTAGAAGCGACTCCACAGGAGCGAAATCATAGAGCGGAGAAAATTGCAAAAGCGAGAAAAGGATCAATTCTGCAACAGCGTAGTAGCGGGTAAGTGGTCGCAGGTGCGAGAAGGCCTAGGCAATGTATTAATAACAAGGGTTCTGTGTTTTTCACCATTTTAAACATTTCAGGCTCGAGATTGGGCAATTTCTGAGAGGATTTTCAAGGTGTTTCTTGAGGTAACTCACTTGTGCTCATTTTTGTTTGATAATCTGGCTTCTCCATTGATTTTCCCACCTAGATTGTGTGGTTTTAAGGGTTAATTTGGGGCTTTGAGGCTAGGGATCTGAAGAGTTGAATTTGGCAATTTGGGTGGCAATTTCGTATCGGTTTTTGGCAAATTTGGTATGGTTGGACTCGTGGTTGAATGAGCTTTCAGGTTTTGTGAATTTTATCGGATTTTGAGACGTGGGCCCGGGGGCTGACTTTAGAGCCGATTTTTGACTTTTGATTAATAACTTAGTATTTTCTTATAGAATTGATTCCTTTAGCCCGTGTTGATTGTATCGAACTATTTGTGACTAGATTCAAGGCATTTGGAGGCCGAATCACGAGGCAAGAGCGTGTTGGAGTAGGGATTATCATGGTTTGAGGTAACTAACAATTCTAAATTTTGTTCTGAGGGTATGAAACCCCGTAATATGTGTCATATGATTAGTTTTGGAGGTGACGCACATGCTAGGTGATGGGCATGCAGGCGTGCACCGTAGGAATTATACCTTGTCAATTCCATGAAACTTAATAGTTGCAAAATCTGTTGTTATCCGTATATTTTTCATGTGTTATAGAAAATGAACTGTAAATCATATTAGAAATCATGTTTATACTGTGTGTTGAAACTGTAGGGATACACATCGGTCGTGTACATGTTGAATTATCTGCTAAATTGTTGTTTTGTACTCAGTCATAGTTTTTCTTGCATATTACATCTCAGTCTCTAATGTTCATTATTGATACATCATATCATTACTGTTTGGGATGATTATCATGATTACTGAGAGCCCGAGAGACTGGAGAGATTGATGACTGATTAAGGCCGAAGGCCTTTTTTGTGAGGAAATTATGGGATCGGGCTGCACGTCGCAACATATTTTATTGATTTGTGCCATGATTGGCTTGATATAGTGCTTGGGCTGAAGGAACCCATTCGGAGTCTGCACACCCACAGTGAGCGTAGTGGTTTTATATTGAGGGATGGGTCTTCCCTAGGCATAGATCTTGCCCGAATAATTTATATTAAGGGATGGATTTTCCCTGTGCTAGATTGGCCTTATATAGTACTGATTGACTGATTGTCAGTCGATACATATATATTTGGGATGGATCTTCCTTGGGATGGATTGTCCATATATAGTACTGAGTGATTGAGTATTCCGAAAGTGTGAGTGCACGGAGCTTCTAGGGTGGTGCATTACATACAGTGTGTATATTAGCATGTAGATATAGAGAGGTCGTATTCCTCATATCATTCAAAATTGATCTATCTTACTTGCACTGAGTTTAACTGTGTTACTTGAAAGCATGCCTATCTTTTTATATTGATAATTATGTAATTGAATTATATCCGTGAAGCTCGTCACTACTTTCAGTCCATTATTTAGTCTTGTACTTACTTAGTTGGTTGTACTCACTCTACGCCCTGCACTTCGTTTACAGATCTAGGTAATTCTGGTCACGATGGGTGTTGAGTTCTTTATGCACCTTGATCGTTGGAGATTCCAAGGTAGTTGTCCGGCGTTCTTAGACCCTGTCTATCCTTCCTTATCTTTCCGCTTTATATACTTAGTTTTAGTCTTTTATAGAAAGTATTTCTAGACTTGTGTTGTATAGATGCTCATGTACTCTGTGACACCCAGATGTTGGGAATTACTGTATGGGGTTTTGGCCTTCTATCCAGTTTTGAGAGTTTGATGATTTAAACATGCATTATTCTTATTTTTCATTTAAAAGTGTTAGTATGTGGGAGGTGTCGGCTTACCTAGTACTATGATAGGCGCCATCACGATAGGTCGGGTTTTGGGTCGTGACATATAGGCAACTCTATAACGTAATAGATGTAATGGTTACGTCATAAAATGCCATATTTATTACGTAATACAAAGCAATGTGCATCACGTAATATGTAAAAATAAGAACTCCAGCGAAAAAAAAACATATTTCTTGAAAATCGAGCAAAAAGTACTGGCTTACAAATGAACATACATCATCAAATCAAGCATATAAAAAAAATAGAGAGGCGAATTATCAGCCATAATGGGTTATGAGAAATAAAAAACTAACTCCGTTATTTTACACTTCTCCTTTATAATGTACTAAATTGGAACCCTCCAGAAGTCATATTTCTAGAGTAATATACAGGGACCAAAAACATTTTAAAGAAAAGAAAATAAAAAAGAATGAAAAAATTATGAGAAATAATAAATCCAACTTATTGTACTGGAATAGAATGAACAAAAGGCATGAAATCCACCATATTATAGATAAAATTTTAAAAATAGAAAGACACAACATAAAATTCTAAATCTCTAGCACATGTCGCTTGAAAATACCGCAAAAAATACTTGATTGGAAATGAACAAACATTATCAAACTGCCATATAAAAATAAAAAGAGAGTATCAAATTATCAGAAATTACAAGTTATAATAAATAAAAAAGAATTTCGCTATTTTATATTAATACAATACAATATAATGAAGCATATATCATAATTCTAAAAAGTGAATATGAAAAGAATAAAGGAAGTTTTGAATGTCCAATGTATTATACTAGAAAAAAAGGAATTAGTTCGTAGATCCAATATAATATGCGGGAAAGTTTGCAATTATGTCATAGCAATGTAATGATGTAACGACCCGTCCGGTCATTTTGAGCAATTGAACTTCGCTCGGTAGCCTATGTGCATGAGTAGCTCCGTATGATGTATTATGACATATGTGAATCGCCGGTCCTGGTTTTGCAGGTTATTCGAAAATGATTTGGGAGAATGATTCTCAACTAGGAAGCTTTTAATTGGAAGAGTTGACCAAGTTTGACTTTTTAGTATTTGACCTTGGATTGGAGTTTTGATAGTTCTGTTAGCTCCGTTTAGTGATTTTGGACATAGGAGCATGTCCAGATTGTGATTTGGAGGTCCGTAGTTGAATTTGGCTTGAAATGGCGAAAGTTGGATTTTAGGAAAGTTTGACCTGGAGTGGATATTTTGATATCGGATTTTGATTGTGGTTTCGGGAATTGGATTAGCTTCGTTATGTAAGTTGAAAATTTCAAAGTTCATCAAGTTCGAATTGAGGTGCGATTCATCATTTTGATGTTATTAGGTATGATTTGAGGCCTCGAGTAGGTCCGTATTATGTTATGGGACTTGCCGATATATTTTGACGGGGTTCGAAGTGGCTCGGGTGTGTTTCAGATTTATTTTGGATCATTTTTCTTTATGATTTTATTGCTGGTTGCTACTGGTTCTAGTGTCACCGCACCTACGGAGCTATGGGTGCAGGTGCAGAGCCGCAAAAGGGGCAGAAGAGTCGCAGGAGCAGAAGAGGAACTGGGAGAAGGTCTCCGCAGATGCGATAAATGGACCGCACCTGCAGAAGCAGTGCCTTGAAGCACAGGAGCGAGGTTTGGTGCATGTTCGATGGTAGAACCGCACCTGTATTGGATTTTAGGAAAGTTTGACCGGGAGTGGATATTTTGATATCGGATTTTGATTGTGGTTTCGGGAATTGGATTAGCTTCGTTATGTAAGTTGAAAATTTCAAAGTTCATCAAGTTCAAATTGAGGTGCGATTCATCATTTTGATGTTATTAGGTATGATTTGAGGCCTCGAGTAGGTCCGTGTTATGTTATGGGACTTGCCGATATATTTTGACGGGGTTCGAAGTGGCTCGGGTGTGTTTCAGATTTATTTTGGATCATTTTTCTTTATGATTTTATTGCTGGTTGCTACTGGTTCTAGTGTCACCGCACCTACGGAGCTATGGGTGCAGGTGCAGAGCCGCAAAAGGGGCAGAAGAGTCGTAGGAGCAGAAGAGGAACTGGGAGAAGGTCTCCGCAGATGCGATAAATGGACCGCACCTGCAGAAGCGGTGCCTTGGAGCACAGGAGCGAGGTTTGGTGCATGTTCGATGGTAGAACCGCACCTGTATGCTCGCAGGTGCGAAGTAATGTTCCGCGGAAGAGATGGCTGCTAAGTTGGTTTATTTGCAGCAGCGAAGAGTTGGCTGCATGTGAGTGTCCGCAGAAGCGGAAATTTGGGCCGCATATGCGAAAATACTGGGCAGAAGCTATAAAATCATGGTTTTGAGTCTTTCTTCATATTTTGTGACGTGGGACTTTGATTGAGGCAATTTTTGGAGCAAGTTTCGTCACAGGGATTAGGGTAAGTATTCTACACTTAGTTTCGATCTTATTTCATGAATCTATCTTCATTTTTGGCAATTGGTTGATGAATTTTAAAGAGAAATTGGGGGTTTTAGCCTAAAGTGTAATAATGTGATTTTTTGAGTTTTGAACATTGATTTGGAGTTGGATTTGAGTGAAACTAGTATGGTTGGACTTGTAATTGAATGGGTTGTCGTATTTTGTGAGTTTTGTTGTGTTCCGAGATACGGGGCCGGGTTAGATTTTTGGATGATTTTGGGCTTTTGATTAAAGATTCAATATTTTATCGATGGGTTTGTACCCTTTGGCATTATTTTATGTATTTGAGTTGTTGTTGGCTAATATTGAGCCGTTCGCAGGTCGGTACGTGTGAGATCGCATTTTTGGAGCATCGCTTGGCTCGCTTGGTAATGGAATTAGCTTGCTCGAGGTAAGTAACACTTCTAAACTTGGTGCTGAGGGTATGACATCCTGAATTACGTGCTATCTGATTGGTGTTGAGGTAACACACATGCTAGGTGAAGGGCGTGTGGGCGTGCACCGTGTGAATTGTGACTCCGTTATTTTTATGTTAAAAATCATGTCTAGGCTTTATGTCGGTACTGTTGGGAACCATAGTGGTCGTTTCTTGCTGTTATCTTACTTATTTCATTTATATTTCATACTCAGTCATATTCATTCATTTCACATCATATCTCAGTCTCTGTTGTTATTTATTGATACATCATATCATTATTTTCGGGCTAGTGTGATTGACATATTGAGCCCGTGAGAGAGACTGGAGAGATTGATGACTGAGTGAGGCCGAGGGCTTAACTATGAGTGACATATATGGGATCGAGCTACACACCGCAGCGATAATACTGATTTATGATAGCGCTTGGGCTGAAGGAGCTTCTCCGGAGTCTGCACACACCCCTAGCGAGCGCGATTGATTTATATTCCGGGATGGATCTTCCCTGGGCCGGATTGGCCATATATAGTACTGAGTGATTGAGCATGAGGAGTGGAAAGCGTGAGTCAGTGAGATTGAGTACTCTGAGAGTGTGAGTACATGAGTTCATCTCTGAGATACATTGCATTGACATGCACACATGACATACATGCATAGAGATGTATTTTTTCTCATGTTGTACGATATCACGTAATTCATGACTTCTCACACATGTTGACATATGGGCATAGAGATGTATTTTACACTTGCTATTTGGAAAGAAAAATTGAATATCTTATCTTTTATTGAGAGGATTTTGGGAATAATTTCTATTTTCAAACTTACTCATATTTTTTTCTAACTTCGGTAAACAACTTGGGTTTTCACTGATATACTTGAAAGGCAGAACTATTTTTCAGAAATCATGATTAAGCTGAGCATTCTATCTCTGAGTTACTTCTTTTATTACTTGCTTTACGTTGTTATGGACTATTGGTGTTGGACCCAACCTTTATTCAAGCTCGTCACTACTTTCAACCAAAGGTTAGGTTTGTTACTTATTGAGTACATGGGGTCGGTTGTACTCATACTACACTTCTGCACCTTGCGTGCAGATGTTGGTTCCTGATGTTGCTGTGATCGACGGGATATGGAATTGAAGACGTACATGTGTTCCGGTTGTAGATGCCTCTTGTTCATGGTAGCATTAGATTTAGAAAAATCTTTTTATGTACATTTCGAACAATTGATGTATTTATTTCATACCAGCTTGTAAATTTTAATCTTAGAAGCTCATGATTTGTACTCTAATCCTTGGGAAATGTATAAGATTCAGATAGATTCTTTTACTTAATTGTATTATTAAATATTATTGGAATTGGATAGTTATTAGTTGGCTTACCTAGCGTGTTGGGTTAAGTGCCATCCCGACTAGTTGGATTTTGGGTCGTGACAAGGTGGTATCAGAGGTCTATGTTCATAGGTTCTACAAGTAATGAACAAGTGTCTAGTAGAGTCCTGCGGAACGGTATGATGACGTCCATACCTATCTTCTAGAGGCTACAAGGAATTTTGGACAATTTCCCATCTTTCTTTCCTTATTGTGCGGAATTGATTCATCTTGAAACATAACTCTTTGAATTCCTTCCACGCATTGGCATGCGCACATGAGCGCTTGGTATTAGCTGTGCACCTACGACTTGTGATTCCATGGAGGATGTGCGAGACGTGATTTATGTGTGCTGATGATGAACCAGTCTAGAAGACTTGAGGTCGGGTATTGATTGTAGCTTGAACACGGGGATTTAGGTTGTGTGAGCACATGCTTTTGGACTTATACGTCCGGTAATGTCCCTATGAGTGTAATTCGTGACTCGATGAGTGGCTGGATGGCTACGTAATGAGTATGATGTGACTGCGAGATGTGTTCATATGGTTTGAATGTGATGAGAAGAGTTTGCTTGAGATGTATAAAGGACTATTGGGTGTTTGATTTTGTCTTGATTTGACGTATAGTCTCGAGTTATGAGTGCATTGGAGGTTCTTTCATGTTGTTTAACTATGGAACGAATTAGGTTCTCATGCCTCTTTGGTGAGTTTAGACATAGGAAGATTAAGTGATTGCGTAGTAGCTGTGGCTATGAAAGGGTAAAAGAGGTGTCAGTTTGAGGCTAAGCGGGTGGGTTACAACCTGCCAGGTAATCTACAGATGTGTGATTTTTGTGATGATGTATGGAGGATTTCTTATATACCACTAGGTTATATTTGTGCGATTTGAGCTTGGATTGGTTGTAATAGTTGACTTGACTGTCACGAGGATGAATGCGCGAGTTGCAGATGATATGAGGTATTAGATGGTTTGTATTACATGAGCTTATGAAGGATTTAGTTGAACTTCGGTGTGAGATTATGGGAGTAATAGAGTATGGGTATTATGAGTTATCAAGTGTTTTGTTCTATGGCTTTGAGAGAAGTGGTGGAGTCTGCTACTAACGATTGGATTGGTTTGTTATATGTTGTACTGGTTTCGATTTGAGGCATACTTGTGAATCATATACGACTTGTAGAGGTCGGCTTTGAGGATGACTTGAGTAAGGAATTTTTGGATGCGTGATGTATTGCACTTTATGGGTATATGAAAATCATGGAATGATTTGAGTTTGCTATTCGTGACGGATGTAGTGTGCACGGAGTAGGGGTTCACTTAGTTGTTTAGAGGTGTGGGTTACCTCTTTGGGTGTTATTATGCTAATGGGGCACATGTCGTTTGGCCTGTTGGGACGACGCATTTGAGATTTGAGCAGGGTGGGTGAGTCTCGAGAAGGTTCTAATGGATTCAAGACTTATAAATGGCAATTGAGAATTTTGCGGATTGGTATATGGCTAGAGTCCGAGATTTTACATTGGATAGTGTCGAGACTCGCGGTATTTCTATATGATTATGGATATTACACTTCAGTATCGAAGAGGTGAAGGAAACAGTTTTAGGTTCATAAAAGGGTTTCTTCAAAGTGGGTATTTTTGTTGTGGTACTTTTGGGGTGCGTAAGAGAGAATTCAGCGGCTTATGGGCCTTAAGGCATCGTGGTTTTATGCTAGCATCTCGTGGCAGTGAGTTTTGGTTAAGGATTATGGTGTTCTGGCAAGGAAAAATGTCAACTTGAGGGTAATTGTGACAACCCAAAACCAACCGTCGTGATTGCGCCTATCGTTGAACTAGGCAAGCATACTCCTCAACTAGTTCAACCAAATAAAAACTTTGAAAATTAAACGAAAGCAGTTAGTATTTAATAGCATCTATAGCAGGCTACATCCTTCTATAGTATCTGAGGAGTAAAAACTGAAATACAAATAAAAATAATGAAGGAGAGTTAAGTCCTGCGAACTCCATGCAGCTACCTCGATAGTCTCCGAGATCTCGACTCCTCACTCAGCAGCCACCGTAATCGGAAACACCTGGATCTGCACACAAGGTGCATGGTGTAGCATGAGTACAACCAACTCAGTAAGTAACAAATCCAAATTGTGGACTGAAAGTAGTGACGAACTCAACCAACACATTTCAATATAGAAAATAAAAGTGCAAAAACCGTAGACATGATTTCAAGTTCGATAGATATCTCAAAACAGTAAAATGGATCAAATCTGAATAATATGAAGAATATAACTCATCTACTTCTACAATGCCAATGCTCATGCTATATGTGACGCACCATTCTGACTGCCTCATGTGCTCACACTCTCAAATGCTCAATCACTCGGTACTATATATGGCCCATACGGCCCAGGGAATATCGATCTCGAATATATACATCATTGGCCATCAGTCACCCAGTACTGATTAGGGCCAATCCAGCCCGCGGAGAAGATCCATCTCCAGGTCTGTAATGCTTCGGACAAGATGCATGTCCAGGGAAGATCCAACCCTCAATATAATAAACCGCGCTCACTGGGGGTATGTGCAGACTCCAGAGGGGCTCCTTCAGCCAAAGAGCTATCATAAATCAGTATAACCGATGCGGCGTGCAGCCAGATCCCATAAATGTCACTCATATTCAGTCCCTCGGCCTCACTCAGTCATCAATCTCTCCAGTCTCTCTCTCTCACGGGCTCACGATGTCATGATACTAGCCCGAAAATAATGATATGATGTACCAGTAAATAACAACAGAGACTGAGACATGATATGAAATGAATGAATATGAATGAGTACGAAATATCAATGAAACCAATAAGACAACAGCATGAAATGACCACTATGAGCCCAACAGTACCGGCATAAAGCCTAAACATGATATCTAGCATGAGTGACATCTCAATTACTTTATCAAATGATGAAAACATAGATATCAACAAGATAGAACCACTATACAATGCCATGGAATCGACCAAGTCACAATTCTCATGGTGGACGCCCGCACGCCCGTCACTTGGTAGGTGCGTCGCCTCAATACCAATCACATAACACATAAGTTCGGGGTTTTGAACCCTCAGAACCAAGTTTAAAAGTGTTACTTACCTCAATCTGAGTAAGCCCCTACTCTATTACCCCTTTTCCTCACAAGTCAACCTCCAAATGACTCAAATCTAGCCACAAACAGTACAATACAATCAATACGGGCTAAAGGAATCAATTCTACAAGAAATTACTACGTTATAACTCAATAATCAAAAATTGGCTCCAAATCGGCCCTCGGGCCCATGTCTCGAAATCCGACAAAAGTCCCAAAATTTGAAAGCCCATTCAACCATGAGTCTAACCATACCAAACTTACTCAAATCCGATCACAAAATCCCATTCAAAACTTCAAAAATCTAGCCCAAGAACTCTTCCTTATTTTCCCCAATATTGTACCCCAAATCACAGATTTAATGGTAGAACTAAAGGCATAGTCATGGAAATTAACCAAAACCAGATAGGAATAACCTACCCTAAACACCCACGTGAAAACCCCTCTGAAAATCGCCTTCTACCGAGCTCCCAAATCTATTTTGTGATATGAACTCGAAACCCTCAATTTTGAATCTTTTATTCTGCCCAGGTACGCCTCCTTCGTGAACGCGGAAGCACCGTCGCGTTCACGAAGCACAAGTTGCCTCTGACCAAAAATCCCTTCTAAGGGATTACGATCAACCACTCGCGAACGCGAACCTTCACTGACCCTTTTCATCATGAACATAGCCTCAACCTCACGAACGCGTAGACCAATAGAATGATTCCCTAGCTACCTCTTTTCTTCTTTGCAAACACGTCCCCTATCTCGCGTTCACGATGCAGTCTCAGTCCAAACCTTCGCGAATGCGTCCCCTATCTCGCGTTCGCGATGCACTCTCAGTCCAAACCTTTGCGAATGCATCCTCTTCTTCGCGAATGAGAAGGACAATTCTTCCTCAGCTCCCAGATGCCCTTCGCGAACGAGAGATCACTCTAGCGAACACGTAAGAGGAAACCAGAACAATTACACCAGCAGTTTTTAGCCATCAAACCAAGTCCAAAATTGATCTGCCAACCATCCTAAACTCACCCGAGGCCCCCAGAACCTCAACCAACGTACCATCTAGTCCCAAAACAAGATACGAACTTGGTCGAAACCTCAAATCACCTCAAACAACATCAAAAACACGAATTTCACATGGATTCAAGCCTAATGAACTTTGAAAATTTCAATTTCTACAAACGATGTCAAAACCTATCAAATCACGTCCAATTGACCTCACATTTTGCACACAAGTCACAAATTACACTACGAACCTTCTCCAACTTCCGGAATCGGAATCCAACCCCAATATCAAAAAGTCCACTCCCAGTCAATCTTTTCAAAATTCCAACTTTCACCATTTCAAGCTTAATTCTACTACGGACCTCCAAATAACAATCTGGACGTGCCCTTCAGTCCAAAATAACCTAATAGAGCTACCAAAACAATCAAAATTCAAATCCTAGGTGGTTTACATATAAGTCAACATCTGGTCGACTTTTCTAACTTAAGCTTTCCATTATGAGACTAAGTGTCTCAATTCATTCTAAAATCTCTCCGAACCCGAACAAACAAACCCGGTAAGTCTTATATAAACTATAAAGCACAGAAGGAGCAGTAATTAGGGGAGCGGGGCTACAACACTCAAAACGATCGGCCGGGTCGTTACATCCTCCACTTATTAAACAAACGTTCGTCCTCGAAGGGGTCTAGAAACATACCTGAAGTCTCAAATAGGCATGGATATCTGCTCTACATCTCCTGCTCGGTCTCCCAAGTAGCCTCCTCCATGGGCTGACCTCTCCACCGCACCTTCACTAAAGCTATATACTTTGACCTCAACTTCTGAACCTACCGATCCAAAATGGCCACCAACTCCACATCATAAGTCAAATCACCATCCAACTGAATTGTGCTTTAATCCAAAATATGACACAGATCGCCAACATACTTTCGAAGCATAGAAACATGAAATATTGGATGCAAAATCGACAAGCTAGGTAGGAAGGCAAGCTTATAAGCCACCTCTCCAATCCTCTGAAGTACCTCACAAGGCCCAGTGAACAAAGGGCTCAACTTTCACTTCTTACCCAATCACATAACACCCTTCATGGGTGAAACCTTCAGAAGAACCTTCTCTCCAACCATGTAAGCAACATCATGGACCTTTTTGTCAGCATAACTCTTCTGTCTGGACTGTGCCGTGCTAAGCTACTCCTGAATCAATTTAACCTTGTCCAATGCATCCTGAACCAAGTAAGTACCCAGTAGTCTAGCCTCCCCCAGCTTGAACCAACCCACCAGAGATCTACACCATCTCCCACACAAAGCCTAACACGTAGCCATCTAAATGCTCGACTGGTAGCTGTTGTTGTAGGCAAAGTCCGCGAGTGGCACAAACTAATCCCAAGAACCTCCAAAATCAATGACACAAGCGCGTAGCATGTCCTCCAATAACTGAATAGTGCTCTCGGACTGTCCGTCCATCTGAGGATGAAATGTTGTGCTCAACTCAACCTGGTTACCCAACTCTTGTTGTACTGCTCTCCATAACTGTGATGTAAACTGCTTGCCTCGATCTGAAATGATGGACACTGGCACACCGTGAAGGGGGACGATCTCTCGAATGTAAATCTCAGCCAACCGCTCTGAAGAATAAGTAGTACAAACTGGAATGAAGTGCGCGGACATGGTCAGTCGATCCACAATCACGAAAATAGCATCGAACTTCCTCGAAGTCTGTAGGAGCCCAACTACGAAATCCATGGTGATTTGCTCCCACTTCCACTCTGGAATCTCTAACCTTTGAAGCAATCCACCCGGTCTCTGATGTTCACACTTCACCTGCTGACAGTTAAGGCACTGAGCTACAAACCCCATTATTTCCTTCATCATTCTCCTCCACCAATAGTAGTGCCTCAAGTCCTGATACATCTTCGCGGCACCTGGATGAATGGAATACAACAAACTGTGGGCCTCCTCAAGAATCAACTCACGTAGCCCATCCATATTGGGCACACAAAGCTGACCCTACATCCTCAATACCCCATCATCCAAAATAGTCACATCTCTGGCATCCCCATGGCGAACTGTGTCCTTAAGGACAAGAAAATGGGGATCATCAAACTGGCGCTCTCTGATGCGATCATATAAGGAAGACCGAGAAACCGCACAGGCTAGAACCCTACTTGGCTCTGAAATATCCAATCTCCCAAACTGGTTGGCCAAAGTCTGAACATCAACTACAAGAGGTCTCTCCCTAATGGGAATGAATGCAAGACTACCCATACTCACTGCCTTTCTACTCAACGTATCGGCCACCATATTGGCTTTCTTGGGATGATACATAATGATGATATCATATTCCTTTAGTAACTCCAACCATCTCCACTGCCTCAAATTTAGATCCTTTTGTTTGAACAAGTGCCGGAGACTCCGATGATCCGTAAACACCTCACAAGACACACCGTAGAGATAATTCCTCCAAATCTTCAATGCATGAACGATGTCAGCTAACTCAAAATCATGAACAGGGTAGTTCTTCTCATGAGGCTTCAACTGGCGTGAAGCATAGGCAATCACTCTACCCTCTTACATCAAGACACACCCAATACCGATTCGAGAAGCATCACAATATACTGCATAAGAGCCTGAAGCTAAAGGCAAAACTAGAACTTGAGTTGTGGTCAAGGTAGTCTTGAGCTTCTGAAAGCTCTCCTCACACTCATCCGACCACCTGAAAGGAGTACCCTTTTGGGTTAATTTGGTCAAGGGTGATGCAATAGACGAGAAACCCTCCACAAAATGACGATAATAACCGGCCAAGCTGAGAAAGCTTCGAATATCTATAGCTAAGGACGGTCTGGGCCAACTTTGAACCGCCTCTATATTCTTCGGATCCATCTGAATACTCTCACTGGACACCACGTGTCCCAAGAATGCCACTGAGCTGAGCTAAAACTCATACTTGGAGAACTTGGCATAAAGCTTCTCCTCCCTCAACTGCTGTAACACAATCCTCAAATGCTGGGCATGCTCTTCCTGGCTACGAGAGTACACCGGGATGTCATCAATGAACACTATAACAAACGAGTCGAGATAAGGCTGAAACACACTGTTCATCAGATGCATGAACGTTGCTGGGGCGTTGGTCAGCCCAAAAGACATCACAAGGAATTCATAATGACCAAAATGGGTCCTGAACGCTATCTTTAGAATATCTAGGTCCCGAATCTTCAACTGGTGATACCCAGACCTCATATCAATCTTGGAGAACACCCTTGCTCCCTGAAGCTGGTAAAACAAATCATCAATACGCGACAAAGGATACTTGTTCTTGATTGTGACTTTGTTCAAATGCCTATAATCAATGCACATTCTCATAGTACCATCCTTCTTCTTCACAAACAATACTGGTGCACCCCAATGTGACACACTAGGCCTAATAAACCCCTTATCAAGGAGTTCATGAAGCTACTCCAATTCCTTCAACTCAGTTGGTGCCATGCGATATGGTGGAATAGAAATGGGCTGAGTGGCCAGAGCCAAGTCAGTACCGAAGTCAATATCCCTGTCAGGCGGCATGCCCAACAAGTCTGTAGTAAATACGTTCGGAAACTCCCGCACCACCAGAACAAAATCAATAGTGGGAGTATTAGCACTAACATCCTTCACAAAGGCCAAATAAGATAAACAACCCTTCCTAACCATTCCCTAGGCCTTCAAATATGAAATCACTCTATTGGGAACATAGTCTAGAGAACCCTTCCACTCAATTCTCGGCAACCCCGGCATCGCCAACGTCACAGTCTTAGCGTGACAATCTAGAAAAGTGTGACATGGAGACAAACAATCCATACCCAAGATCACGTCAAACTCAACCATACAAAGCAACACGAGATCAACTCTAGTATCTAGACTCCCAATGGTCACTACACACGACCGATATACACGGTCCACAATAATAGTATCGCCCACCGGTGTAGAGACATGAACAGATAAAACTAAGGACTCACGGGGCATATCCAGATAATGAACAAAATATGATGAGACATACGCATAATTGCAACCAGGGTCAAATAATACAGAGGGCTCCCTATGGAAAACTGAGAAAGTACCTGTGATCACTGCGTCTAAAGCAACAACATCTGGTCTGGCAGGAATAGCATAAAATTAGGCCTGATCGGTCTCCCCCTCTAGGGCGACCCCTAGCTGACTAAGCTCCACCCCGAGCTGGCTGGACGGGTGGTGAAGTAACAGGTGCTGAAGTCGTAGGCTGACTCCTCTGCAGAACTGGACCTCCCGTAAGGCGGGGATAGTAACTCTTGATGTGACCCATATCTCCACACTCGAATCAACCCCTCCCTGCGAATGGCGGTGTGGAATTGAGAGAGCCTCGGGCAACAGAATATCCACTAGAAGTCCCTCCACTACCTGCTCTAGAGTACGGGAAATAGGGGTATGAGTACCTCCCCCGGCCTGAGAAGTGCCAGGTGCGGCTTGAGCCAAAACCACCTGAGCAAGGGCAATGCAAATTGTCAATATCGGGGCCAAAGCCTCCTAGAGGCCCGGAATCACAATGGGCACAACTGGTGCCTGAGCTGGCCCCACTGGCTCAACTTTATCGGGTACTTGCTCCTCAGTTGGAGAGACTGGTGAGTCTGTAGGTGCTGCCCTAGCTGTTATACGAGCTGCACCCCTGCCCCTACCACGGCCTCTACCGCCACTTCGGCCTCTCGCGTCCCTATCTAGTGGTACTGGTGGATGTCCATCCTGCCCAATAGTACGTGTCCTCACCATCTGTGAGAGAATAGAATAATAAAAGTTTAGTTACCAGAATCAACAAATACGCACGACAAGATTACAAGAATGTGAAATTTCCTAAGGGTTCTGTAGCCTCTCGAAGATAAGTACAGACATCTCTGTACCGATCCGCAAGACTCTACTAAACCTACTCATGAGTCGCGAGACCTATGTAACCTAGGCTCTGATACTAACTTGTCACGACCCAAACCCAACCGTTGTGATGGCGCCTATCGAGGAACTAGGCAAGCCAACTCCTCAACCAGTTTAAACAAATTAAAACTTTGAAAATTAAACAGAAGCAGTTAATATTTAAGAAAACCTCTTTAAAAACCAAAAAAACCACAATGCAATACAAATCTCCCCAAATAATTGGGGTGTCACCGAGTACATGAGCATCCATACCATGATATAGCCTACTACAATGTCTGAGGAGTAAAAACTGAAATACAAATAAAATAATGAAGGAGAGTCAAGGTCTGCGAACGCCATGTAGCTACCTCGATAGTCTCCGAGATCTCGACTCCTCACTCAGCCGCCACCATAATCTGAAGCACCCGGATCTGCACATGAGGTTCAGGGTGTAGCGTGAGTACAACCAACTCAATAAGTAACAAATCCAAACTGTGGAGTGAAAGTAGTGATGAACTGCACTGGCACATTTCAATATAGAAACTAATAGTGCAGAAACGTAGACATATTTTCAAGTTCGATAAATATCTCAAAACAGTAAAATAGATCAAATCTGAATGATATGAAGAATATAACTCCTCTACTTCTACAATGCCAATGCTCATGATGTATGTGATGCATCATGCTGACAGCCTCATGTGCTCACACTCTCGAATGCTAAATCACTCGGGACTGTATATGGCCCATACGGCCCAAGAAAGATCTATCCCAGAATATATACATCACTGACCATCAGTCACCCAATACCGAGTAGGGAAAATCTATCACGTGGAGAAGATTCATCTCCAGGTATATAATGCTTCGGACAAGATCCATGTCCAGAGAAGATCCATCCCTCAATATAATCAACTGCGCTCACTGGGGGTGTGTGCATACACTAGAGGGGCTCCTTTTTCCCAAGAGCTATCATAAATTAGTATAACTGCTGTGGCGTGCAGCCCGATCCCTTAAACGTCACTCATATTCAGGCCCTCGGCCTTACTCAGTCATCAATCTCTCAAGTCTCTCTCTCTCTCTCACGGGCTCACCATGTCATAATACTAGCTAGAAAACAATGATATGATGCACCAGTAAATAATAACAGAGACTGAGACATGAATATGACTGAGTACGAAATATAATTGAAACCAGTAAGTCAACAACAAGAAACGACCACTATGGGCCCAACAGTACCAGCATAAAGCTTAAACATGATATCCAGCATGAGTGTCAGCTCAATTACTTTATCACATGATGAAAACACGAATATCAACAAGGTAGAAACACTATAAATTGCCATGAAATCGACCAGGTCACAATTCTCACAGTGCACGCCCGCACGCCTGTCGCTTGGCATGTGCGTCACCTCAATACCAATCACATAATACATAAGTTTGGGGTTTCAAACCCTCATAACCAAGTTTAGAAGTATTACTTACCTCGATCCGAGCAAACCTCTACTCCAATATTCCTTTGCCTCGCAAGTCGGCCTCCAAATTACCCAAAACTAGCCACAAACAGTACAATACAATCAATACGGGCTAAAAGAATCAATCCTACAAGAAATTACTAAGTTATGACTCAATAATCCAAAATTGGCTCCAAACCAGCCCCCGGGCCCACATCTTGAAATTTGACAAAAGTCACAAAATCCGAAAGTCCATTGAACCACGAGTCTAACCATACAAAACTTACTCAAATTCGATCCCAAAATCCCATTCAAAACATCAAAAATCTAGCCCAAGAACTCTTCCTTAATTTCCCAAATTTTTCACCCCAAATCACATATTTAATAGTAGAATTAAAGGTATAATCATGAAAATTAACCAAAACCAGATAGGAATGACTTACCCCAAACACCTATGTGAAAATCCTTCAGAAAAACGCTTTCTACCAAGCTCCCAAATCAATTTTGTGATATGAACTCGAAACCCTCAATTTTGAATTTTTTATTATGTGTAGGTATGCCTCCTTTGCGAATGCAGAAGCACCCTCGCGTTCGTGAAGCACAAGTTTCCTCTGACCAAAAATCCCTTCTACACGAACACGATCAACCACTCCTTTGAGCAAACCTTCATTGACCCCTCTCATCGCGAACCAGCCTCAACCTCGCGAACTCGTAGACCAATAGCACGGGATCCCCAGCTGCCTCTTTTCTTCTTCGTGAACACATCCCCCATCTCGCGTTCGCGATGTAATCTTAGTCAAAACCTTCGCGAACGCATCCTTTTATTCGCGAATGATAAGTACAATTCTTCCTCAGCTACCAGATTCCCTTCACGAATGCGAGACCACTCTCGCAAACGCATAAGAGGAAACCAGAACAATTACACCAGCAGTCTTTAGCTATCAAGTCAAGTCAAAAAATGATCCGCCAACCATTCAAAACTCATCTGAGGCCCCCAGGACATCAACCAAACATACCATTATGTCGCAAATTATGATACGAAATTAGTCGAACCCTCAAATCACCTCAAAAAATATCAAAAACACGAATTGCACATAGATTCAAGCCTAATGAACTTTGAGATTTCCAAACAATGTCAAAACCTATCAAATAATGTCCGATTGACCTCAAATTTCGCACATAAGTCACGAATGACACCATGAACCTACTCCGACTTCCGAAATCAGAATCCAACCCCGATATCAAAAAGTTCACTCCCGGTCAAACTTTCCAAAATTCCAACTTTTGCCATTTCAAGCCTAATTCTACTACGGACCTCCAAATCACAATCTGAATGCACACCTATGTCCAAAATCACCTAACAGAGCTAACAAAACTATCAAAATTAAAATTTGAAATCGTTTACACATAAGTCAATATCCGGTCGACACGACCATTGTGAGACTAATTATCTCAATTCATTCCGAAATCTCTCTGGCCCCGAACCAACTAACCTAGTAAGTTATATAATAACTGTAAAGCACAAAAGGAGTAGTAATTAGAGGAACGAGACTACAACACTTAAAATGACCTGCCGGTTCATTATAGTAATTTGGAAGGAACTCGGAGAAATAGGACTGTTTTGTAGCAGGTTGGATCAGCACAGTAACGGGTATGATCGGTTCTTTGGCTACTTATGGTGTGGTGATTCTCTACAGGTATTTTGTGGCAATGCTCTCGGGGTTTGGCGACACGTGTAACTTGGTGGAGTTAGAGAGATTCAGTTCTGATGGTTTGGTTTTTTGCAATTGGATTTCCAAGTGTTCTTAATGGTTTCTACCACGGTTCGAGGTGCATATTTTTTGCTAGCATGAGGAGCATGTTGTGTGTTGTGATTTTCTACTAGATGAGATCAAATAGAAGGTTCCTGGCTAATTTAGTATGTAGTTTGCTTATGACTCAGAGTTGATTATGAGATTCTCGTACTTTTCATATTCATGATAGATGTCGTATGTTGTGTGGAAATAAGTTTTGCATATGCAAGGTCACGGTTTAGTTTTGAAAGGAAGGGCATGAATTCTTAGACAACATGGGCGGTTTCAGATGACTAGATGAATGATATTACCACTTGGTATTTCCTGACAAGAGTCTACATTTTAGGAGGTGCATTGAGTGTTGACGTACGCATGATTCATTGGTATTGTGGTACTTGCCTGGTTGATCAGATGTTGATATTCAGATTTTGTTATGTGTCACGGAAGAATTTTAGAAGTATTCCTCATAGGATGATCATGTATGAGAGATGTGTTAGATATTCGGGCGGTGGAGTTACAATCAGATATGGTGATTCGTGTGTTTTATTTATTTGGAGATCGAGAATTCTTAGAAGCAGATTATTGTGTGGTTGTGGGCTGAGAGGATGTGGCTAAAGCTAGCCAGATGACGGTATTTATCATGGTTAGGTCATGGTGGACCTTCGGAGGGTTATTTATCTATTTGTGGATGAACAGAGTTTATTTGGGGCCCATTGGTCGACCTAATGAGAATGTGTATTCTACACCGGGTCGGATTGGTTGGCTCTGTACTGCCATTATGAGGGATGTGCCATTCGGTTAGTGTTGAGCCTATTCGCGTTCTGATATGTTTTATGAGTTACCCTTTCATGCTCTGAGGAGTTGTGATTTGTTGGTTATATCACAAATGTTGCGGTTCTATTTGGTCTTCATATCGAAATTTGAGCGAGATGGGTATTTGGGTGTTGCATGATTGATTGTGCATTGGTTATGTTCTTTCGGGCTTGTGTGGCATTGCGTCATTTGCTTCTCCGTGGTTATGGTAATGCACTTTGGTTACTTGATGTTGAATTACGCGTGGTTATCGATTTTGAGCAGGGCAGCTTGAGGTATTTCATATGGACCAATATTTTGATGGGGTCACGCATTGCAGCGGGGTTATGTTGAGATATGATCCTTTGTGTTAGGTTCGTGTGTTATGGTTCTACGGTGTGTGATGGGTTTTTGGCATTGCGTTGTGGCGGTACTTGTTGAGCTTGCGGGACGGTTCTCCCGTTTGAGTCATTTTCCATGTTTGAGTACATTTGAATTGTTGCGCATGGGTGCACGGATTGTATGATTTGTGGCTCTGTGTAGTATTGGTGTGGCGTGTCAGTAGAGTAGCTTATATTTGATAAGAAGAGGTTGTCGGACCTGGAATGGATACTTTCAGATTTGATTACAGCATGTATGGAGGATAATATTGGAAGTCAGCTTAGAAATTGGCTATACTTCTTGTCGAAGGAGGGAGAGTTCCACGACTTGTTGGTCTGATAAGTGGTTATGAGTTTCTGCATGTTTCTTTCATCATCGGCAGTCTAAGGTTTTTAATGAGGTTTTATTTGATACGAGGTTTATTACCGGTATCGGTTTTGCTTCGAGCATTTATTGTGGTTAGAATTATTCCTATGAGTATTTGAGTTATATTGCATATCATGTGATTGCATCTTGGATTACGGTTTCGGCTTGGTACATCTTGTTCAGACTTACACAATGTGTAGAATGCAAGATTCGTGTCTTGTAGGAAGTTCCGGATGTTGGAAAAATTGGATTCCAAGGTTTATGGGCTAAGATTGAATTAAGGATTTTCAGTTATGTTATGTCGTCAGGCTTATATGGATTAGGGTGACATGGGATCACCCCCGGGTATATGCATGGCAAGGTTACACGGCGGTTTAGCGGATTTGGAACAACTCTGGACACATTCGAGCATGAACGTATGTTTAAGTGGGGGAGGATGTAATGACCCGACCGGTCATTTTGAGCAATTACACTTTGCTCGGTAGTCTATGGGCATGAGTAGCTCTGTATGATGTATTATGACTTATGTGAATCATCGGTCTTGGTTTTTCAGGTTATGCAGAAATGATTTGGGAGAATAATTCTCAACAAGGAAGCTTTTAAAGGAAGAGTTGACCAAGTTTCACTTTTTACTATTTGACCTCGGATTGGAGTTTTGATGGTTCCGTTAGCTCCGTTTGGTGATTTTGGAATTATGAGTGTGTCCAGTTTATGATTTGGAAGTCTGTAGTTGAATTTGGCTTGAAATGGCGAAAGTTGGATTTTCTAAAAGTTTGACCGGGAGTGGACTTTTGATATCGAATTTGGATTGTGTTTTAGGGAATTTGTATAGTTTTGTTATGTCATTTGGGACTTGTGTGGAAAATTTGGGTTCATTCCGGATTGATTTGCTATGTTTCGGCACGAGTTATGGGAGTTGAAAAGTTCAAAGTTCATGATGTTTAAATTAAGGTGCAATTAGTCGTTTCGATATTGTTAGGTGTTATTTGAGGCCTCGAGTAGGTATGTGTTATATTATGGGACTTGTCGGTATAATTTGACGGGGTCCCTAGTGGCTCGGGTGTGTTTCGGATTGATTTCAGATTGATATCACATCAATTTTCTTCATGATTTCATTGCTGGTTGCTACTAGTTGCTGCTAGTTCTGGTGGGACCGCACCTTCGGAGCTATGGGCGCAGGTGCCGAGCCGCAAAAGCGGCAGAAAAGTCGCAGGAGCGGAAGAGGAACTGGGATAAGGTCTCCGCGAATGCGAGAAATGAACCGCACCTGCGGAAGCGCGGAAGCGGTGCCTTGGAGCGCAGGAGCGAGGTTTGGCACATGTGCGATGGTAGAACCGCACCTGCGTGCACGCATGTGCGAAGTGATGTTCCACAGAAGTGATGGATAGAATTCAAAATTTGGACCGCATATGCGAAAATGCTGGGCAGAAGCTATAAAATCGAGGTTTTGTTTTTTTCTTCATATTTTGAGATGTGGGACTCAGATAGAGGCGATTTTTGGAGCAATTTTCGTCACAAGGATTGGGGTAAGTATTCTTATTTTTTTGAGTTTTGAACATTGATTTGGAGTCGGATTTGAGTGAAACTGGTATGGTTGGACTCGTAAAGTTGGATTTTGTGAGTTTTGTCGGGTTCTGAGGTGCGGGCCCGAGTTGGATTTTTGGATGATTTTGGGCTTTTGATTAAAGATTCAACATTTATCGATGGGTTTGTACCCTTTGGCATTATTTGATGTATTTGATTTATTTTTGGCTAGTTTAAAGCAGTTCGGAGGTTGATACGCGCGAGATGGCATTTTTGGAGCATTGCTTGGCTTGCTCGGTATTGGAATTAGCTTGTTCGAGGTAAGTAACACTTCTAAACTTGGTACTGAGGGTATGAAACCCTGAATTACGTGTTATGTGATTGGTGTTGAGATGACGCACATGCTAGGTGACGGGTGTGTGGGTGTGCACCATGTGAATTGTGACTCCGTTATTTTTGTAGTACTGTGTAGTTACCTGATCTTACCTATAACCATGAAATTTCTATGTACTTGAGCTATTGAGCTGTGATCCATGTTAGAAATCATGTCTAGGCTGTATGCCGGTACTGTTGGGACTCATAGTGGTCGTTTCTTGGTGTTATCTTACTGGTTTCATTGATATTTCATACTTAGTCATATTCATTCATTTCGCATCATATCTCAGTCTCTGTTGTTATTTATTTATGCATTATATTATTGTTTTTGGGCTAGTTTCATTGACATGGTGAGCCCGTGAGAGCGACTGGAGAGATTGATGACTGAGTGAGGCCGAGGGCCTGACTATGAGTGACATTTATGGGATCGGGCTGCACACCGCAATAGTTATACTGATTTATGGTAGCGCTTGGGCTGAAGGAGCCCCTCTGGAGTCTGCACACACCTCTAGTGAGCGCGGTTGATTTACATTGAGGGATGGATCTTCCCTGGACATGGATCTAGTCTGAAGCATTTATACTTGGGGATGGATCTTCCCCACGGGCCGGATTGGCCCTACTCGGTACTGAGTGACAGATGGTCAGTTGATGTATATATTCCGGGATGGATCTTCCCTAGGCCGGATTGGCCATATACAGTACTGAGTGATTAAGCATGATGAGTGGAAAGTGTGAGACAGTGAGATTGAGTACTCTGAGAGTGTGAGTACATGAGTTCATCTCTGAGATACATTGCATTGATATGCACACATGACATACATGCACAGAGATGTATCTTTTCTCATGTTGTACGATATCACGTCATTCATGACTTCTCACACATGTTGACATATAGGCATATAGATGTATTTTACACTTGCTATCTGGAAAAGAAAAATAGAACATCTTATCTATTGTTGAAAGGATTTTTGGGAAAAAATTTCAATTTCAAACTTACTCATATTTTTTGGCAACATCGGTAAACGACTTGGGTTTTCACTAATATACTTGAAAGGCAGAACTATTTTCAAAAATCATGACTAAGATGAGGATTCTATCTCTGAGTTACTTCTTTTATTACTTGTTTTACGTTGTTATGGACTGTTGGTGTTAGACCCGACCTTTATTCCAGCTCGTCACTGCTTTCAACCTAAGGTTAGGTTTGTTACTTATTGAGTACATGGGGTCGATTGTACTCATACTACACTTCTGCACCTTGCGTGCAGATGTTGGTTGCTGATGTTGCTGTGATCAACGAGAGCTGGTATTGAAGACGTACATGCGTTCCAGTTGAAGCTGCCTCCTATTCTTGGTATCCTTAGATTCATAAAAATTTATTTATGTACATTTCGAACAGATGATTTATTTATTTCATATCAGCTTGTAAATTCTAATCTTAAAAGCTTATGATTTGTAATACCAATCCTTGGGAAATGTATAGGATTCAGATAAATTCTTATACTTAATTGTCTTATTTAATATTATTGGAATTGGATAGTTATTAGTTGGCTTACCTAGCGGGTTGGTTTAGGTGCAATTACGACTAGTTGGATTTTGGGTCGTGACAAATAATTACCGAAACACATACCCCGATGTAAAATAATTACTGTAGTAAGTGTGTTTGTTACATTTTTGGTTAAAAATATAGAAATAAATATTTAAAACTTCACCATTCACATTGTAAGTCTAAAAACATATGAAAAGACATAAAGTAACCCTTATTCAAGAAAATACAAATAGTTGATTATATATAATAAGAAGACTGCATCCCAATCAAAAAAGTAAAACTCTTTCACGTAATAGCTGTAATGATTATGTCAAGAAAAGCCAGAGTTATTACGTCACACAAAGCAATGTGCATCACGTAATATGTGAAAATCCAACATAAAATAATGGCTTACAGATGATCATATATTATCAAATCCAGCATATAATAAGAATTGAGTGGCAGATTATCAGCAATAATGTATTTTACTGAATAACAACCCTTCAGAAGTCATATTTCCAGTGTAATCTACAACGACCAAAAATATTTTAAAGAAAAAAAATAAAAAAAGAGTGACAAAATTATGAGAAATAATAAATCTAATTTATTAGAAATCTAAACTCTAGCATATGTCGCTTGAGACATCCTGCAAAAAATACTTGATTATAATTGAACAAACATTATCACATCATAAAAATATTTTAATAAATTACAAGGTATTATAAATAAAAAAGAAGTCCTTTATTATATGATATATAGGGCATAAAAATATTTCAATAAAAATCAACTAAAAAATATTAAAACAATTATAAGAAATAAGAACTCCAGCTAGTTATACTACAATACAAGGAACAAAATTTATGAAACCAACATATTATACATAAAAATACAAAAATAGAAACACAAACGCATGCTAAAAATATAGACTCCAATATATTAATCTGGCTTTCAATCAAAAAAATCTTTTAAATTGCATAAAAAAACAAATGGATTAGAAATGAACTAACATCAACATAATTAGAGGTTTAAGTAGTATTGCACTGTATGGTATTAGTTACAGTATTATACACTATCTTCAAAAAAATAAAAAAAAATGTTTTGTAAACCAATTAATTTATGCTACATTAGTTTCCTGCAGCACAAAAAAACTACATCTTGGTCTTTGCGTTGCGCCTTTTTGAAACGCAAGGTTTGTTTAATATTTCGGTGGCCTCATCTTCACTAACCGAATATTCCACCTGCTTCTTCTTACCATAATGGTATAATAATGATCCATATCTGGTTCGAAGACGTTCAAAATCAAAGATGTTATTATCAACATGAATCTTCTTGCTTTCAATTAAATACTCCACAATATATACCACAATCACTACATACAAAAACATATTAAGAAAAAATAAGATAACAATAAAAGAGTGAAAATAAAAGAATATCATATAAAAAAATATTACAACTTACGCTTTTTCCTGTCGAGGCAAGTCATCCACCTATAAAAGAGGAAATGGTTCAGATAGATCCTCTTTTCCCAAATAATGAGATTTATTCCTTGCAATGTCAGTTCTTTGCGTATAAAATAGAGTAGTATTCAACAACGATGGTATCAATTAAACAAATGAGTGCAATGCTTCCTCTGTGATACTTACTGGGGAATAATTAAAATTCACTCCTACACCGGCTCGTGTAGTTTCGTGGTTAGGTTATTTTAATCTACCCTTCCTCCATGACTATCGATACTCCAAAAAATAATATTGATTTTCTTACAAAGGAAACAACAATATAAATGCATTTACCTCATAATCCTCTATACCGTATATAGCCTTATTGGCACTTTCAGCAATTTTCAACATCATTATATCATTGGCTCTCTTGGCCATACATATGATTCTTTATTCATGGCATAATGGTCGTATTTCACATTCCACACTTTTATTTCTTTCCTTTAATGGATCATCATCATAAATATCAACATATATAATATTCCGAAAATAACAACTTTAGGTCCATTAGTAATGAAGACTTTAAACACAATGGATTTCTTTACAAAAAATGGAGGAAAATGATTGGCAATCGAAGCACAAGTTAATATCATAAACGAGTAACACATCATTTATTCTTGAAATACTTTTCCCCAAAAAGGGCAATACACAATTTTCACTCACAAATATGTAAGAACGCAAAACACATTGAAAATACTCACAAAGCATAGCATTAGTTAAAACACTCACATATGGGCATCACTTGAGTACATAAGCTTTTAGACAATTCTATTTTCGAAATAATTTTGGAACAGTTTAATCAAAGCTCATTTCATAATCTTTCTCACATCATCTCATTTCATTCGCACCACTAGCCATAAGTATTATTTTCATTCTTGGCACGGTGGCCACACTTTATATCCCCAACTCACTTCTTTCACTTTCGAGCATGTTTATATATTATCAACAACAAGACATTTTCAATCAGGACTTTAGGTACACATATGAGCAATTAACAGCCTTAGGCATATCAAGTTTTTCTCACACAATTTGGCATACTATCTTTTATTTGAAACACGACTTAAAACCATAACATTTTAATACGCAAACCGCTCAAGAAATGACTTAACCCCTCTCTGTACATGGCCTTGGGGGTATTTAATGGGCTCCTACGTGCGCGATCGCGCACCTGAGGCAGAATACCCTCTAATATGTGTGGCCCCGCATTTGGTCGCACATATGACATAGGTCCGGTAAAATGGTCATAACTTTGTATAGAAATATCCAAATGATGAAGGGTTTGATGCGTTGGAAACTAGACTAAAAGGGCTATAATGATAGGTAGATCACCTCCTAAGTGTTTATAGGTTGGTAGAAGCATGTGCTTGAAGTATGATGTTGTGTGAATCGAGACATCCTTTCCACTTAATGTATCCAACTTGTTCCACACAGGTTCTTGCCATTCACAAAACTCCTTAGTATGTTCCAACACACCCTAAAGATATATATTAATTTCAAAATTATGTGGTTATATCCCATGGGTCTCCTTTAATACTCAAATACGTTATTCCAAAATACCGCTGGCGTACTTTAAAATCTTAAATCATTAGGAAATGTTTAACGAGGCCTTACATTCTCCCCAGCTTAGGATCATTCATCCTCGAATGAGGAGTAGTGTCCGCCCCGAACACCTAACATAATTCGACTTTTCTTTCAAATATTTCACGCCCCAAAGTTTGACTAACTCTAAAATATTTCAGAAATTTCGGTAGAGTCTCTCCTGTAATTGGGGCCTATCCACCTGCTAGAGAATCCCAAAACCACCCTAACGATATATCCATTACTCAACAAAGCATCACAGTATATTTCAACAACATTGATCTCAACATTAAGGGCATTACATTAACAGAAGTGGTATCTAGACATGATTTGCACATATTTAAATCATAACACATAACAAGTACCCTTTTGAACCATAACTATTTGGTTATACAGGCAAGTGAGAATATTTCCTTTACTTTGACGGAGGCAGATCTCAATTTCTGGATATATCTTATAGGAATGACAATTAGGTACCTCTTATAAGCCAATTACCCATTAACTTCACCTTCAATAGTTTCCACCAGAACGATAGGCAAAAGAATTCCAACAACCTTCTAGAACCTAGATACATGATGCATCGGGTGCATGGAGGACAATGATGGGAAAACATCATACTCATAGTTTGGCCTATTTCCTTCAATATTTCATAAGGCCTACTGTGTCTACACATATTTTACCTTCCTTAACAATTCACCCAATATATTCATAGAGAAAATGTTAAGAATAACCCGTTCATTTTCTTCAACTCTAAATCCCTACGCTGAACACCCAAACTAAACCTTTGGCGACCTCCAACAGTTACTCTAAGATGTGCTAGCATGAATATGACCATAAACTTTCCTACCCAATATGTTGATCACGGGATGACGCTTCTTCTTTGACATGTTTGAACCTTCAACCCCCGTAGGTTTACTATAAATAGGAACAACGAGGTTCGAGGTTATGCTGGAATATTTCAAGAATCCATCAATGTGCTGAGCAGCACATTTCAGGAGGTTATATCTTAAGAGACATGAAGGTTACTACCAATAATGCTGACATGGTTAAACATTGTGATGACATCACTGATTCGACAAATGAGGCATAGAGTTGCCTAGTAGGCATTGATAATATAGGGACCATGTTCATGATTCTGAGATTTAAAAGGAATGAGTCATGAATAGGACAACAACAATTGTTTCATTCCATATGTGCCTTGTTCGGCAGTAGTAGGCCTCAAAGAGAAATAGCCAAGTATGTGACACCAGTCGCCTCTTAGAATGTTGGAAAAATCAGCTTAACTCTAAATGAGAATATTCTGGCACCGTGAATGTGATATGGGTTTCAAAATACATGTAGTTGCATTACGCTCTTAATAGTATTTGACACAAGGAATCTATGCCACAAGCCCACGAGGTTAAAAAGGAGGTTGAACACTTGTGAGATTATTATCATTTTGACAACTTAACACTTCCTGATAGTTTATCCTATACGAGAGGACTAGAGATATGACAAATGTGTCTTTCAAATCAATATACCCATCATATGTGACCGAATCTCAAACATCCACCTAAAGTGGGGAGGAAAAGTCGTTGTAAGCCTACTTGACTTTCAACCACACATGAGTGAAACCATGTAGCTAGGACATCTTAATGTTTGGATGAAATCATGTATTGGATAGAGAGAATGTAAACTTTGCTATGAGCTAGACATGTCTCTGCCATAATAAATTTCAAGTCGCCATATCAGGCCACTTCATGGGTAACTACAATACTAGGAACGAAGTGAGCTACTTACTGCGGAATGATCTAAGTGGACATGAAAGTCATACTAAGATGGGCAAACAAAAAGATCTTCCTATGACGAATTTGTGAAAATCTCAAATTTTCCAGAAAATTTTATACGGACAAGTGATCCCTTTTAATTGACATGTAAATATATGGTAGGTGCTAAGATATTCTCTCATGTTACTAGACAGTGAAAAGGATTCATGATAATATTCACAAAGGAGTAAAGTGACTGTTCCAACAATAGGAGCCACATACACCGAATAGAAAAAGAGTGGCTCAAGAAGGATCTCAACACTAGGATGTTCTGCATTAGATATGATACCACTTAAGTAAGCTTTATGACAGTGCATGCATAAGCATAAGTGAGCAGAGGTTATCCATTTGAATCCAAATGTTCTGTAAGAAATTATTCAGGTATAGTCCCTTTTTGAGAATTTAGGGAAGCAAGTAGGAAGTATTAATCCTAGAGTTATAACTCAATTCAAGGACATAATTATAAAACCCAATTCCTCAAGAAGTCGTAATTAAGAGAATTTGTGATAGAGTGGCTTCATGAATAATGCATCTCGTTTAGAAAGTAAGTACATGCAATGTTATGTGAATCATCATCTTGGTAAGACCGTGTTCATGAAGGCTCTTCAATATGGATGTACATATACAACAAGGAAAAATTATGCGTGTTCACAATGATGTACTAAGGAGTGACTTACTTGATGACATTAGATTGACGGGGCAGTTCCTTAACTGATGCCCCACGACTCCACATCCGTAACATATATTGGTATCATAGTGGCATACCCCTGAACGACATCTCCTACACTTCACACAATCAGGATGAGGTATGTTAAACTGGGTCGCCCCACCGACCTGATATTTACCCTTTTTGCATACATCATAAGTATTCCCCCTATCCTTCCTACAGGACACCGTGATGGGATTAATAATCTCTGTGACAGATCGTTGTATGGACTTGTAGAATTGCCCAATTCTACAACCCCTAACACGTTTATGAGCATACTCACAACGTGACGCAAAATATTCCTGTCCGCATATCGGGCAGACCGGGATGGGTGTATCCAACCTAAGGGAATTTGTTCTTTTTGTGCCCCATCTTTTAACAACCATAACATATTTCATGAATCCTCCAACATAAACCCGAGTGGCTCCTCTTTCATATAAAATATTCCGGCTTATTGATGCCAATAATCCTCATTCATAACTTAGGTGCTCTCACCACATAATTCGGTGGCGCGGTAACATTAATAGGAACAAGGACACTTCCCCTAGAAACTGGTTCTTGCATTCCATCCTTGCTGCCTTGAACCCGTGGGTTACTCATATGGAAAATGAGACATGACGCGGAATTTAGTTTCCTATCTTGAGCTCTATCCCACGATCTGGAGTACCAAATATGTGTGGAATTCCTAAATGACCAAGTAGACTCCTCATTATAGATATGATCGACAACACACCCATAAGAATGACTCAACTAGACACGGCTCTGAGATATCATAGGACACTTTAAAACCTTAGGCTCTGAGACCAAGTTTGTCACACCCCGACCTCGGAGAGTGCGACCGACGCTCAACCGAGATAACTCGGCCGAGCAAGCCTGTTAGATTTCCTTCTACCCAAACTCTTCCATGAATAAAGAGGAGATGTACTCCATTAATCAAACACTGAAAAGATTTCATTAACAACTCCCATTTCATTTCCATTAGCAGCTTCATTCATAATTTCCAAATTATTACTAGTTTATAGATATAATAAAAATAGGTTTGTTGAAATACCAACACGTCTAGTTCAATTCCCAACCTCAAACACCACCCACAACCTGTCTACGGAGCCTCTAAGTACAACATAAGAGTAGTATGGAAGTGCCAGCAACAAGACCCCGGCTATACCATAAAACACAATGTACAACTCAAATGACATCAGGCCCCGAAATAGAGTAGGGCTCACCAAAACCTACTGAATAGAGAGTGACTGCTAACGACGACCAAAGCTGCCGCTGGTGAACTACCTGCATCCATTGAAGATGTAGCGCCCCTGGCAAAAGGAACGTTAGTATATATGGAATAGTACTAGTTTGTATAGCTAACTGTCCACTTTCAAAATAAAATGCAATATAAGAGAGGGAAAACCACAGAAATAACAAGTCACAATCTATGATATCCAACTGCCAAGTTAAAACATAATAATTTCCAAAATACTAAGATAATATATATTTATTTTGGTTGGGAGATCTTTAGCACCGATATACCAGTATTCACAATACCATCGTACTTTTAGCACGGAGTCCGATCACGACACGATCTGCTAGGCCATCTCACCACAATGCCGTGTGGATCGACATCATCCCTTTCTATCAATCATCTCATCCCAATTAAGGGGAATAATTTTATCACATCAATCTCATCCCAAATAAGGGGAATAATTACAATCCACTTCTACACCGACACATGTAGTTTCGAGGTTAGGTTATTTCAACCTACCCTTCCTCGGTGACTATCGATACTCCCAAAAATATTATTGAATTGCTTACAAAGACAACAATAATACAAATTCATTTACCTCATAACCTTTGATACCGTCTATAGCCTCATTGGAACTTTTAATAATTTTTAACATAATTATTTCATTGGCTCTCTTGGCCATACATATGATTCTTCATTCATGACATAATGGTCGTATTTCATATTCCACATTTTTATTTCTTTCCTTTCATGGATCATCATCATAAATATCAACATATATAATATTCCGAAAATCACAACTTTAGGTTCATTTGTAATGAAGACTTTAAACACAATGAATTTATTTACAAGAAATTGAGTAAAATGATTGGCCACATATGGGCATCACTTAAGTACATAAGCTTTTAGGAAATTTTATTTTTGAAATAATTTTGGAACAGTTGAATCAAAGCTCATTTCATAATATTTCTCACATCATAAGATTTCATTAACACCACTAGCCACAAGTAAAATTTTCATTCTTGGCATGGTGGCCACACTTTATAACACCAACTCACTTCTTTCACTTTCAAGCGTCTTTATATATTATCAACAACAAGACATTTCCAATCAAGACTTTAGGTACACATATGAGAAATTAAGAGCCTTAGGCATATCAAGTTTTTCTAACACAATTTGGAATACTAGCTTTCATTTGAAACACGACTCAAAGCCATACCATTTTATTACGCAACCCATACTTTGAACAGATATCTTTCAACATAAGGCTCATTCAGAATAGACAAGTTTATAAGGAATAACTAGGAACATAGGAATTTGAAACTTAAGGTGTCACGAACCAAAATCCGACTAGTCGTGATGGCACCTAACCCAACCCGCTAGGTAATCCAGTTAACCACTAACTAATTCCAATAGCAATCAATAAAACAATTAAGTAAAGAAATTATCTAAATCTGATACAATCCCCAAGAACTGGTAGTACAAATCATGAGCTTCTAAGAATTGAGTTTACAAAGCTGAAATGAAGTAAATACATCATTTGCTTGAAAAGTACATTAACAGAGTTTTATAGGTCTAAGGCTACCACGAACAAGCGGCAGATACAACCGGGACGTAGGCACATCTTCAAATCCATCTCCCACCGAACACAACAACATCCGTAGTCAATATCTGCACGCAAGGTGCAGAAGTGTAGTATGAGTACAACCGATCCCATGTACTCAACAAGTAACAAACCTAACCATAGGTTGAAAGTCGTGGCGAGCTAACAAAAAGGTCGGGTACGACACCAATATTCCACAACAGTTCATAACAGCATAGTACAATAACAAAAGTGTATCTCGGAAATAAAAGGCTCAGTTCGTTCATAGTTCCCAAAAAATAATAGGCATTTCTTTTCAAGTATCTCTGTGAAAACCCAAATCTTTTACCGAAAAAGCCAAACTACGAGTAGGTTTGAAAACTATGGTTTTTCCCAAAACTCCTTTCAACAAATAGTAAGATGTTTCGTTTTCACATAGCATGAGGAAAGTACTTCTCTATGCCTACATGTCAAGATACAGGTAAAATCATAAATGTCCCAAAAACTGCGTAGCAGAAGGAAATGCGCCTTTATGCATGTATCTGAAGTACTCATACTCTCAAAGTACTCAATCTCACTGTCTCGCATTCTCTCTCACTATTCTCAGCACACTCAATCACTCAGTATTTTACAATACCCACTGCGGCATGCAGCCCGATCCATATTTATAGTCGACTGCGCTCACTAGGGTGTGCAGACTACGGAGGGGCTCCTTTCAGCCCAAGCGTTATATCTTTGCGGCGTGCAGCCCTATCCCATAAAATGCAATCCATATAACATGTTGCGGCGTGCAACCCCATCCCAAAATATCAATATAACATGCTACAGCGTGCAGCCCGATCCCAAAATATCAATATAACATGTTGTGGCATGCAACCTGATCCCAAAATATCAATCTCACTTAGGCCCTGGCCTCACTCATTCATCACTCTCCAGTCTCACTCACGGGTTCACAATTCCATGAAACTAGCCAGACAACAATGATATGATGTATCAATAAATAACTGAGACTGAGATATGATATGAATGCATGAATATGACTGAGTATGAAATATCAATGAAATCAGTGAAATAACAACAAGAAACGGCCACTATGGGTCGTATTAGTATCGTCATAAAGCCTAAACATGGTATCTAGCATAATTGACAGCTCAATTACTTTATCACATAGTGAAAACACGGACATTAACAAAGTAGGACCACTATACAGTGCCATGGAAACAACATAGTCCCAATTCACGTGGTGCATGCACACACACCCGTCACATAGCATGTGCGTCACCTCAACACAAATCAGATAACACATATTTTGGGGTTCCATACCCTCAGCTCCATGATTAGAAGAGTTACTTACCTCGAACAAGCCAATACCAATGCCGAGCAAGCCAAGCAATGCTCCAAATATGCCATCACGCGCGTTCCGACCTTCGAATGGCTCGAAAATAACCAAAAATGACTCAAGTACATCAAACAATTCTAAAGGAACCAATCCCGATCGAAAAAGATCAAATCTTGAATCAAAAGCCCAAAATCGGCCAAAAGCTCAACCTTGGCCCGCACTTCGGAACCCGACAAAATTTACAAAATCCAACAACCTATTAAATTACGAGTCCAACCATACTAGTTTCATTCAAATCCCACTCCAATTTGATGTTCAAATCTCAAAAATTCACATTATGAAACTTTAGGCCAAAACCCCCAATCTCCTCTTTGAAAATCATCAACCAAAAGCTAGAATCGAAGATAGATTCATGAAATATAACCAAAACCGAATAGAGAACACTTACCCCAAATTCATATGGTGAAATTTGCTTTAAGAATCGCCTCCATCCGAGCTCTATAGCTCCAAAAATGCAAAAATGTCTGAAACCTTCGAAATAGAGTACTATATACACTGCCCAGACGTACTCTTTCGCGAACGCGGGAAAACCATCGCGTTCGCGATGAACAAAATATGAGTCACCCAAAAATACTCTACGTGTTCATGGCACAAGCCTTGCAAATGCGATACACACCGGGGACAGAACTACACGAATGTTGTTCCAACTACGCGGGCACGATGAAGAAAGGCCTCCAGCTCTAGTTCCCAGCTCAACCCTACGCGAACGCGATCCCTCACACGCGAACGCGAAGAAGACTTGCCCCAACTCTACGTGAACAAGGACCAATATTCCCGAACACAATGAAGAAATGCCACTTCCTTCAAAATACACTATGCGTTCAGGATACATGCCATGCGAACGCGATGAAGGTCTGAGACACCAGAAACCAGCAGAACACAACAGTGAAAACATGAAGGAAAATGATCTGAAATCAATCTGAAACATGCCCGAGCCCCTCAGGATCCCGTCCTAACATACCAACAAGTCCCATAACATAAGACGGACCTACTCGAGGCCTCAAAACACACATAAAAATATCGAAATGATGAATCACACCTCAACTCGAAATCAATGAACTTTGAAACTTCAAATTTCCACAACCTATGCCGAAACTTATCAAATCATGTCCGATTAACCTCACATTTTTCACACAAGTCATAAATGACATAACAGAGCTATTCCAATTTCCAGAATCGGATTCCGACCGCTATCAAAAAGTCAACTCCCAGTCAAACTTCCCAAAAATTCAACTTCCGCCATTTCAAACCAAATTCCACTACATACCTCCAAATCACAAACCGGACGCTCTCCTAAGTCCAAAATCAGCCAACAGACCTACCAGAAACATAAATGCTCCGTTCCGAGTTCAAATTCACCAAAAATCAAACTTGGTCAACTCTCCCAATTTAAAGCTTCAACCATGAAATCCATTCTTCCAATTCGATTCCTAATAATCCGAAACCAAAACCAATGATTCACACAAGTCAAAATACATCATACGGAGATACTCACGCCCGTAAACTGCCGAGCGAAGTACAAATGCTCAAAATGATCGGTCGGGTCGTTACATAAGGGAACATCATGGAATTCATTTCTGAAAGAGTAGTTTAGCCAACATACCTCAATTGAGCTTCCTTAAATCCTAAAATGTTCCTTAGTTCTTAGCAACTTCAATATATTTTAGAAATATAACAAATTAAACCAAAATTAGGAGGATTATCATGGTTCTAGCTCATTTGAGCATTTTATCAAACACTAGGTGTGCATTACGGTTTCAAGGTCATCCTATGGGGGATTCCATCATCCCAAACTCATTATCTACCATTCTTTGCTCAACAATCTTCTTACACCCTTTGATAACATATGCATGCAAGATAAACAACTCAGATGGCCAAATATTATCTTACTAATTACCCAATTCTAGATAAAATTCGATATTGAGGGTTAGGGTGTAGAATCTTACCTTTAGGATGAAGACCTTGTGGGTTTTCCTTGTTAATCTTCCAAGATTTGAGCATGAACTGAAGAACAATTGTTGAGGAACACTTTCCCACTCTAAAAATATTAGGTTTTAGCTCAAGAAATGACTTAACCCCTCTCTCTACCCGCCCTTGGAGGTATTTAATGGGCTCCTACATGCGCGATCACGCACCTGGTCACGTACCTGGTCGGGCATCTGAGGCAAAATACCCTCTAATATGTGCGGTCGCACATATGGTCGTGCATATCGCATAGGTCTGGTACAATGACCATAACTTTCTGTAGAAATATCCTAATGACGAAGAGTTTGATGCATTGCAAACTAGACTCAAAGGGCTTTAATTTGATAGGTATATCACCTCCTAAGTCTTTTTAGTTTGGTAGAAGCATGCATTTGAAGTAGGATGTTGTGCGAATTGAGACTTCCTTTCCACTTAATGTATCAAATAAATATATAGAATATGATTCTTTCGATTAAAGAGTCACCATGTGACACCTCATTTCAAAATCATAAAAATACGGGTCTCAGCCCATTTTTATATTTTTCGTAAACATGGGTCTCAACCCATTTTTCAATTTACCAACAACAAGACAAATTGCACAAGGTATAAAAATAAACACAAGAAAATTACAACATCACATGAAAATCATCAACACCACAACCCCACATCATCACATATCGTCCCTGACAATAGCCACCCCCTATTTCCACCCTTAATACTCCTATAGCCACCCTTATCGCTTCACCCTTGTCTGCTTTCGTTCCACTCCTTTCCAACTCATTTCTCCAGTTTAATAATTTCAACACCACGCCCCTTCTCCAGGGCGGCAGATGGGTCTAGAGAACTGAACTGTCTCACGATTTCAATCCGGTTAGAAAAACTTCTCTTGAGCAATTCACGTATCACTTGAGTAGTAGTTCGAAACCTTAAGAAAAGGAGATCTACTAGTTGAAAAAAGGAGGATCCGTTGAAGAGTTTATGTTGTCTCGGTAAGGAATAGTCCAATCTTTTCCAGCACTGGTGCAATATGAAAGAGTCCTTTAGAATTCCTTAGAATACGAATGAGATCAAAAAGGCCCTGTCGAGGCTCGAGTAGAAGAAGGGGTACTTGAACAGTGGGTCGTCTCAGACCAGTGAAGATTGGAATTGAGCTGCTTAAGATTCCAATTCAAGTAAGGAATATTGTCATTAGTCTAGGTATTCTAAATATAAAATACCATTAGTGCCCAAGCTAACAATCTAGACTGATCGATCGGAATGAAACCAATTAATATGGAACTGCTAAAGATGGAAAAAACGCAAGGAACAAAGTTGTGAGAAAGTCCCGTGACATCCAAGTTTTATATTCGAAATGAAAGATTGAGCAGCTGCTGAAGATGGAGCTGCAGAGGGTAGTTCCTGTAAGAGAGAGAAAGTTTGATTGATAAGGGCATTCTGTGAATGGAGGAATTGGCACAAATCTGATCTAAAGTAATGTGTTGCCGCGAATCGACTGGAAGAGTTTCAACAGGCCAGGAAACCATTTCCGCTAAAGAGTTCTCTATTGCAATATTTTTTGGCGGGTCACTTTCTTTTGAAAAGAGAGGTTTCGCCCTTTCCGGATCTTCTCCTCCATGCTTTAGTTGCCGAGTATGATTTGGTATAGTTTCAAAGTTTTAAGCTGGAGCCTCACGTCAAGCCCATTGGCCGCTCCTGCATAAAATCAATGCAGATGCGGCTCCGTAGATGCAGAATTATGCATGCATATGCGAAATTAAGTAGAAGGTTGAATCACCACATAAACGGTCCATGATGCGCAGAAGCGCATACGGAGGAGCAAGCATTTTCCGCATAAGTGCCTCCGTAGATGCGGATGGCCCAGTGTAGATGCGATATTTGGTGAACATAGCTATTCCGCATAAGTGGACATATTGCCACAGAAGCGGCTTCGCAAATGCGGACCTCAACCGCAGAAGCGGATTAGTGGTCGCAGAAGCAATTTCTGTCTTCCAAGTCGTATTCCATAGATGAGGACCATTTCTCGCAGATGCAGATAGTTCTGTACATATGTGATTCCACTGGAGATTTTGCACTTCTTTCACTCTTTTTGCACGAATCCTCTTCATTTAATTTCAATTCTCTTCAAGACTTCATTTACCTAAAAATCTAGCAATGCACACCATAAATCACCTCATTTTATAAAGGTCACATAATCTATGGAAACGTGATTAAGATGAGTGGTAAAATCAATACTCAACACCCGAACCAACTACCCCGACAAGTCACATAGCAACTAATAAGCATAAAATTAGCAATAAATGGGGGAACTGGGCTACAACTCTAAAAATGACTGACCGGGTCGTTACAAAAATGGTGTTTCTTGTTAATGGGGTTAAGCTACGTTTTGGTTTGTCTGAATTTGGTTATGTGAGTGGATTAAAATATACCGGTTATTTACAATTTTCTAGTGAACCTACGCAAAAGAATAATCGTTTAACTAAAATGTACTTTGTGGATTACCCTTCTGTTTCTAAGAAACACTTTTGGATTATTTTCTTACAAAAATATTTGAGTCTGACAAAGATGTTATTAATATGACAGTACTATTTGTGATAAACTCGTTCCTCTTTTCAACTAAGAACGTAAAACTGGTTGATAGGAAGTATTTGGACTTGGTTGAGGAAGGTGATTACAACAGTTGTCCATGTGGAATAGATGTATACAAGGAAACCATGAGAACAATGTTAGGTATTTTGCATAAATCTGTCGTCTTCGGTGTCGAAATTCATCTCCACAAATTCTTTGTTTTGCCATGTATTAACAGTTAATTTTGCTATATATAATATTTTTTAATAAATTTACTAAAATGTATGTTTATGTAGTTGAATTTAAGGAATATGTCTCTTGAGAACTTGGAGAATGAAATGGTGGATAATGTTGATCAGAAACACCTTAGTTCAGATGATGATTTTGTTGATCATCCACCTGAGAGTTCAAAAAGGCAGTGCAAAATGTAGATTAAAATGAAGGCGAAAAGGCAGAGGAAAGCTTCTAATGATTTGGAGAAGAATGGGAAATATGGTAATAATTTGGACAAGCAATGGAAAGCTGTTAATGATCTTGTCTATCATACACATCAAACATAAAAAATGTAAAGTAAGGCTGGTAATGATTTGGAGAAGCAGATGATGGAGAATACCTCTGTCAACCCTCCAACTAAAAAAATAAAAAAAACATTCTAAAGTTAAGGTAGCAAATAATTACCTTGTTGGTCCTACACCTCAAAAATGAAAAACGAAAAGTAAAGATGCAAATGATTTGGAGAAGAAGGTTATGGAGAATGTTCATGACAAATATCAAAGTATAGGTAATGCCTCTATCGACCTGCCACCTAAAGGTAGTCACTGGGATGTTCAGTTTAAGATTTTGGCAGATGGCCAAGTGGAATTGAAGAAAGAAGTATTGTTATTAAAGAAGGAATACAAAGATAAACTAGTGGTTTTAAAAAATTATCTTGCTAAGAAATTTGTGGAGGTGTTCACTGCCATTGATTATGTAACGACCCGACTTGTCAATTTAAGAATTAGTGTCCCGTTCAGTGGCGTAAGGTCTCGAATAGCTTCGCAAGATGTATTATGACCCGCGGGTATGGTCGAGTTTGATTTACTGAAGATTCGGAATTTAATTAAAAGAGCAATTCTTATTTAGAAGCTTAAATGGAAAGAGTTGACCGGAGAGTTGACTTTTGAGCAAACGACCCCGGAATAGACTTTCAAGGATGGAAATAGCTTCGTATAATGATTTCGGACTTAAGCGTATGTTCGGATTTGGATTTGGAATTCCGTAGGACAATTCGACACATTTTGGCGAAAGTTGAAAAATATAAGATTTTGGAAAAGCCCGATAGAAGGGTGAATTTTTTATAACGAGGTCGGATTTTGATTTCGGAAATCGGAATAGCTCCATTAAGTTAATTATGACTTGTGTGAAAAAATTTGAAGTCATTCCGGATTTATTTGATACGTTTCGGCACAAAATATAAAAGTTGGAAGATTTAAAAATATATAATTCGATTCGATGCGCGATTCATAATGTTGGCGTTGTTTGACGTGATTTGAAGCCTCGACTAAGTTCGTATTGTATTTTGGGATGTGCTGGTATATTTGGTTGAGGTTCCGAGGGCCTCGGGTGGATTTCGAAAGGTTAACGGATCAATTCGGACTTGAAGAAAACCTGGTGGAATTTCTGGGCAGCTTGCTATTTTTTTCGCATGTGCATGAATAGTATCGCAGGTGCGTGAACAGTACATTGCAGGTGCGAAACTGGGCAGCAACATAAGGACCAAAAATCAGTCACTTTGTCATTTTCGATTGAGTTTTTGGAGCTCGATTTTTGGGCAATTTTGGAGTTCTTCACGACTTTGACTTGGGTAAGTGTTCTATATCGTGTTTATATTTCATGAATCCATGATTATATTCATCATTTAATTTGGATTTAAATGGAGAAAATCAAGATTTTTGCAAAATCTTTCAAAAATAAAAATTTAAGATTTGGAGGTCGAGTTGTTATTGGAATTCGATAAAATTGGTATAGTTGAACTCGTATCAGAATGTGTGTTCGAATTTCGTAAAAATTATGTCAGGTTCCGAGAGGCGGGCCCCGTGTTGACTTTATTTGACTTTTTGGAATAAAATTTTAAGTCGATGTATTATTATCCGGAATTGTTTCCGGTGAATTTTAATGAAGTTATGCAATTAATTTGGATAGATTTGAGCGGTCAGGAGGTCAATTCAAGCAAGAAGGCGATTTTGGAATATCGGCATAACTTCAAAAAGGTAAGTGTCTTGCTTAACCTCGAGTGGGGGAATTACCCCTCAGGCATCGAGTCTTACGTGCCATTTGTGAAATGTGAAAAGCCGTGTACGCGAGGTGACGAGTACGTACTCGGCTTATATGTGTAAAATTTATTGAGGTAAAGTCTTGAGCATACCGTGTGATAAATTGGATTATTGTTGGTATATATTTAATCGTCTATTTGTCGTGCCTAAATCCTTGTTGTTGTTGAATCTGTTATTATATGACAATTTGATGTGATTGTTATTTGTTTATTTATGTAATTCCATGAATTTGTTGGTTTGATAATTATAGGAATTTAATTTCATTATGGATTCCCCCCTGCAAATAATTTATTAAATGAGCTTAAGAAGAGGTGTTTATATAATTATTGAAAATTGTAATTTAATGAAGACTTTGCTTTATGTTGAGTAATTTCTATATCTATTGATTGTTTTTGGGTGTTGTACACATTGTGTGGAAATTTTGGCTATTTGTTGTGAAATTAATTGACTTGGTTATTGCTTTGGAATTTGGTTGTGGCCATTGGGCAAATTGTGATATGAATTAATTTTGTTATGTTGCCGTGATAACTTCCCGTTTAAATTGTTGTGTTGTGTTAATTATTATTTTGAGGATATAGGGGTGGCATTTCACCGTTGATATTATGTGGGTATAAGGGTAGCATTTTACTGTGGTTGTGTTTGCTAGAATATGGTCTGGGGGAGCGATAAGGGTTGCTATAGGAGCGATAAGGGTGGCAATAAGAGCGATAAGGGTGGCTATTGATATTATCTGGGCAGAGCGATAAGGGTGGCTATAGGAGTGATAAGGGTGGCAATAGGAGCGATAAGGGTGGCTATTGTCAGGGACGATATGTGATGATGTGGGTTTGTGGTGTTGATGATTTTCATGTGATGTTGTGATTTTCTTGTGTTTATTTTTATACCTTGTGCAATTTGTCTTGTTGTTGGTAAATTGATAACAATCTGATTTATGATGAAATTGAAAGCATGTGGCTAATGACACGCGGATTATAAAATGAAATCTGGGCACGAGGTGCCGTGAGTAAATAATGAGGATATTTGGCACGTGAATTATCCATGCAGTTGTGATATGAAATGTGGGCACGAGGTGCTGTGATGAAATGTTAATGATATTTGGCACGTGAATTGTCCGTGCAGTTGTGATATGAAATGAGGGCATGAGGTGCCGGGGAAATATGATGATTTAATTATAGGCACGAGGTGCTGTGGAAATATGAAAAATGGGTTCAGACGTGTGTTTACGAAAAAATATGAAAATGGGCTCAGACCCATATTTTTATAATTTTGAAATGAGGTGTCACATGGTGACTCTTTAATCGAAAAAATTATATTCAAAATATTTATTTGAAAGGATTTTTATTCAAGAAGAATTATATGAAAGAATTGTATTTGAAAGATATTTATTCTACGAAATTATATTTGAAAAAGAGTTTTATTCGTAAGAATTATATGTGAAAGATATTTAATTGAAGAACATGATTTAACTGGGTGTATTTGTATTTATTAATTGTTGAGCGATATGAAATGGTGATTTTATTGTCTTACTGTGCATATCATTGGTTGCTTTATGTTGCCTTGATGTTATTTGTTTCGTATTATTTTGTATATTATATTGCACAGGTTATTATACTAGTGAGTGTCTTGATTTTACCTCGTCTCTACTCCATTGGGGTTAGTTTTGATACTTACTGGGTACTAACCGTGGTGTACTCACACTACACTTCTGCACATTTTTGTGCAAAGCCAGGTATTGGAGATATCAGACTTAAGCAGAGTTAAAGCGGGACCGTAAAGATTCAAGGTAGAGCTGCTTAGTTGTCGCAGTCCCTTGGGTTCTTTTCATTTCATTGTACTGTTAATTTGTAATCAAACAGTATTGCATATTCGGTCCTCGTGATCATTCCATGTATTCCGTTAGAGTTCGTGAATCAGTACTACCAGTCTTGGGAGGTCGTATTTTTTTTTAATATTTGTTCCGCTGTTAGTTTTGATTACTTATTTAATTCAAAAAAATGGCTTCAAAAATGTAACTGAAATCGGCTTACCAAGCAAACGATCATGCAATACCCAAATACTCATCTGGCTCAAATTCTGCCATAAGGCCCCCAATAGATTCGCACCATGTGTACATATAACCAATGAAACACAACTTCTCATAGCATAGGAGAGTAACTCACAAGTCATTTCAAAAAACGAATAAGTTCAACATCAACCGAATGGCACATCAGTCAACAATAGCAGTAAAGAGCCAACCAGTCAGACTCGGTGTAGAATACACATCCTAATTGGCCTACCATTGAACCCCAAATCAACTCTGGTCACCCACAAATAGATAAATAATCCTCTGAAAGTCAACAATGACTAAATCATAACACATACCATCATCTGGCTAGCTTCGGCCATGACTTCACAGTCCACAAGCATGAAATAATCTGCTCTTGAGAACTCCCAGTCTCCAACCATAGAACACACGAATAGCAGATTGCCCTGGCTGACTGGAATAAGTAGGCCCAATACTCGATTTATAGGCCTGAAAAGCTACTATCTGTGCCAACATCTGTATGGCTCCCCTAAGATCAACATCAGAAATACCAGAATCAGAAACTAGAGCTGGAGGTGGAATTGGAATATCAGTTAAAGGAACTGCCGCCCCCTTAGTAGGTGCAGGAACTGGTGTGGCCTGAACAAGTGTAGTGGAATCAGGCAATGTAGCAGTCGGGGGATTAGACTTACCCCTCGGGTGTTCACCTACCTCTCCAAGTAAAGGGTCAACTGCCACTCCTAAGGCGGTATTGGCTCCTTGTCCAACTCTTGCTCTATTTTTAGGTGCAATGTACTGAAAGTTAAAGGAATGCAAGAGTTAGAGAAGGAACAGTTTCACAGTCAGTTTCATCGCACGATCCAGAACATCAAAGAAGGGTATCATTCCTAAATGTCCAAGTAGCCTCCAACTTATAGATGTGGTCGACAACACACCGATAAGAAGGACTCTATTACACACGGCTCCGAGACATCCTAGGACACTTTAAAAGCATAGACTATGATACCAAGTTTGTCACGCCCCAACCTCAGGGAGCGCGACCGGCGCTCAACCGAGGGGACCAGGTCGAGCAAGCCTGTTAGACACTATCTACCCGATTCATCTATGATCCAGAGAAGGCATGCTATCATTAGTTAGACAGTAGAAAGTTCATACATATATACATTACTATGTCATTTCATTTTGTTACATCATTGTTAGGTTTCAAAATATATACATCTCATGGCTGAGCGGAACAAGAGCCCAAAATGCAACATGATCCGTTGACCTTTCTAACACCCATATACAACCATATAGTGTCTATGGAGCCTCTAAAGATACAAAAGAGAGTAAAGATGGTGCCGAAAACAAGGCTCCGGTTATACCCCAAAACACATAAGAAACAAAAGATACACAATCCCGAAATGATATGGGGCTCACCAAGTCAGCTGGGAAGAATGAGCACTACTATCACTGGTCAGTATCCTCCGTTGTGGAACCACCTGCATCCATTTAAGATGTAGCGCCCCATGCCAAAGGGACATTAGGTCATTTCAAATAGTACTAGTATGAAAACCAAACATCAATTTAAGAACTCGAAAATACAGTATGAATACGATGAATCAAGGCGACAATAGAATATCATAGATAGCCGTTTAAACCAAAGCAAGCTTATCAAGAGCAGTCATTAACATTTATATAATTTAAGATGAGATCATCTATAACCATCTCCACACAAAGCGGCCCCGCCTCCTTACCCAATATATGCGGGTGTAGGTGTAAACACAATACCCATTTTTACACAAAGCGGCCCCGCCGCCTCACTCCAATATATGCGGGTGGAAGAACACCAACAACAACAATACCTACACAAAGTGGCATGCCGCCTCACCCCAATATATATATATATATATGGGTGGTGGTGCAACAACAATACCAATATCATACACAAAGCGATCATGCCACCTCACCCCAACATATGCGGGTGGTGGTGCAACTATAATACCAATATCATACACAAAGCGGCCTTGCCACCTCACCTTAATATATGCAGGTGGTGGTGCAACTACAACACCAATATCATACACAAAGCGGCTCTTCCACCTCACCCCAATATATGCGGGTGGAGGTGTAACCCCAATCAAAATCTCTACACAATTTGGCAAAATAGTTTTCCACATAAATCACGACTTGGAATCACAACACGTAGATACACAATCCAAAGTTTGGAACACATCCTAAATTTATAATACAATGTCATGAGAGCATTTGAAACACGAATTAAACATATATCTTTATCACAAAACATATTCGGAATACTCAACTTTTAATAAGTATCTAGAAACTTACAAGGATATTGGGGTTCCAATTCTTAAAGAAACGTTTAGCCAACATATCTCAATTTAGCTTCCTTAAACTCTAAAATATTCAGAATTCTTAGCAACTCCGATCTATTTTAGAAATACAACAAATTGAACTAAAAATTAGGAGGATGATCATGGTCCTAGCTCATTTGAGCATTTTATCAAACACTAGGTATTCATTAAGGTTTCAAAGTCCTTTTATGGAGGATTACATCATTCCCCAACTCATTCTTTACTATTTTTAGCTCACCACCTTCCCATATTCTTTGATAACACATGCCTGCAAGATAACAACCCAGACACCCAATATTTGTCTCTCTAATTAACCCATTGTTGTAAAATTTCGAAATTGAGAGCTAGGACATAAATTCTTACTTTTAGGGTGAATATTCACTTTGTTAATCCTCAATGGTTCAGTAAGAATTGATGGATAATAGGTTGAAGGTTGCCCCCTCACTCTAAGAACTCTCACTCTCACTCTAGAATATCATAAATATGCTCAAAATTAGCTATGGTACATATTTTAATGAAATAGGGTCGGGTTTAAAAACCCCAAAAATGAAGCTCTGGAACAAAGTCTGTGATTGCATATGGCATAATCAATATGCGGACTGCATATCGGCTGCATAATTGGTGTCCAGAACTGGCCAAAAATCTGACTGGGTCTGCCGTCACTATGCGGCCCGCAGACCTGTTCTGCGGTCACATAATGCACGGCATAACGGTTCTGCGGTCGCATAGTGCACCACAAAACCTCCCTCCAAAAAATCCCAAAGCAAGATATGCGACAAGAGTGTGGCCCGCAAAGTGGTTATGCGGTCACATAATGGCCTCGAAATTGACATAAAAAATTACCCAGAAAACTTACTCACTCTACGACCATTCTGCGGTTCGCAGAGTGGTTGTGCGGTTGCAGAATAGGCCGCAGAAATGCCTACTTTTGCCCAATATTTTCTTCAACTCCCCAGCGCACTATTCAATCCAAAAAATCCAAACCGCGGCGAGCAAGCTCGCCGTGAAGAATTTCTACTATTATTGACCTATAAGCCTGCCCCGGGATCACAGAAACCCGGTTTTTAGAAAAAATGTTTTACCAGGCCTTACAAAACTAAACTCATTTGAAACCATATCTTGTATAAATTGTACCTCATTTCACTGTATTTGGTTTCTAAAATAAACTCATTTTCTCATTTGCTTCTCTACTTTATTCAAGATTGTTATTATGCCTTATTTTATATAAATAAATCCCCCAAACATTTTATTTAGCATTTGACAGGGATACAATAGCACGTAGACTTTGCCGTGTGAAAATGATTTGGAAAAGGTGGGCATGAGGTGCCATATGTGTAAGATTTGGAAGTTGTGACTTATGATTTGAGATTACGAGGAGTGGTACCTAGGGTAATTCGTGTTGTAACTCGTGCATTCCGAATGACTTGATTAATTGAGTTGTCATCAGTTTTCCTTACTTGAGCTCATTCATATTTCATCTGTATTCTAACTATGTTGTTGCTCTATTACCTGGTTATATCCTGTTTCCGTTTGTGCTTCTATTATTTTCCTTGTTAGTTGTAAATTGTGATTCTTTTATTGTTGGTCTTACATTGATGTTCTCTCCATTGTTAGCTTTATGTTATATCCTCCACAGATTTAGATGTCTGGTAGGTGTCTTAACCTTGCCTCTACACTACTCTACCGAGGTTAGGCTTGATACTTACTAGGTACCGCTGTGGTGTACTCATGCTACACTTCTGCACATTTTTGTGCAGATCCAGGTACTTTTGATCGAGTTGGTTTTGAGATATTTGTCTATGCAGTTGGACACTTCAAGGTATACTTGCTCGACATTTGCAGGCCCCGATGTCACCTTCGGTTATCTTTTATTTCCACTGTTTACTATTATTTCGGAATAGTGATGTACTTGGTGTTCCTAATTACTCTTAGGGAAGCTTATGACTTGTACTGCCGGTTTTGAGATTGTATGACCGATGTTGGCTCAACTATATTGTTTCAGTTATTATTTAATGTATTGTAGTTAATTTAGTTAAATTTCATATTAATCAACATGTGTTAGGCTTACCCAGTCTTAGAGACTATGTGTCATCACTACATCCTAAGCTTGAAAATTGGGGTCGTGACAATTATCCCCAGATTCTACCTCCTCCTTGCCTTCCTAGCCTTCTCTCGACCCCGAGAACTAGTAGGGTCATTTTTACCTTGACCCTTGCCTGCCATCTGCGTAATATAATACATATTTAGAATGACAAAATAAGAAACAAGTTATATCACGAGAGTGCTTTAAAAAACCAATTGGTTAATCCTCGTAGACGTATTGTTCCTCGTCTGAGAATTTTTCGTCCTCACTTGTCTTAATTTCATCAGTTGATTCTTCGTCCTCATTTTCTATAGTTGTTACTTCATTTATATCAACTTCTTCTAATATTCATTTAGGATGCTCCAAATCATTTTCTAACTGATTGTTCACTATTTGGTGGACACTTGAGATATCATTTTAATATGCAACATCTAACACATTCTCGACTTCCACCCTACCCACATGCTTAGGTTTGATTACCACCCACCAATAGGACTTATTCCACCACAATGGATAAGGAGCATAATACACTTTCCTAACGTTATGCGCAATTATGGGAGGATCATAATGATCATACTCCCTCGTATGATTAAACTTAATTATGTTGTATTGCTGGTGTACTTTTGTACCTCTTGTTGGATTTGGGTAAAACCGCCTGCATCTAAAGAGTATTAATTTCTTATATGGCCAACCTGTATATTTTAGTTGTAATATTTCTTTAACCACACCATCATAATCAATATATCCAACTTGTTTGCCATCACCACCTTTAACCCACACCCCATTTTTATTGCTATTTTTATTCTTAGAGAAATCGTTCGTATGAAACTTGTAACCATTCACTACGTACTTAGTCATTGTTGTGACCTGAAGCCCAGGTCCCCAAGATATATCTTTCAAAAATTGATTTACACCATTATTTGGATTATTTACCTACATATAGTGTTAAAAAAACTCATAAGTTATCATAAGCCATATATATATATATATATATATATATATATATATATATACGTATGTATATGTATATATGTATATGTATATATATAGCGGGAACATTAGAACATTATCACGATAAACTTACAAACTATTTGAACTATATATAGCATCATGGCCAAAGTGACCCAGACTGTGACACATCAAAAAGTTTTAGTAGTTGCATCAATGTGCAGTTTCCTTTGCAAGATAGGCTTCGCATATAGATCCTTCAATCATATTCCTCTGCTTAACAAATTGTTTTCATTTGCCAATTGTCCTACATAATGTCATGTTAGCCAAGAACATTCAAATAAAATAGAATATTACATCAAACTTATAATTTTACCTCTTAAAGGGATACATCCATCTGCATTGAACAGGCCCTCCAAGTCGTGCCTCGTGTACAAGGTGGATTGGAAGGTGTTCCATCACATCAAAGAAACAACATGGAGATATTGTTTCTATTTTACTAGAAGTTACATGGATGTTCTGATCCATCTGAAGTAGGTTTTCTTCCCTCAAAGTGGAAGAACACAAGTCTTTGAAAAATAAACTAATCGCTATGATGGGTTTCCTAATTCTTTCAAGCAAACCACAAAATGCAACAGGCGCTAAGGTCTCCCTGAAAACATGACAGTCATGACTTTTCAAATGGCTCAACTTCCTTATCTCCATATCTACACGTTTTCCCAGATTCAACGCATAACTCTCAGGCATATTCAAGTTCATAACCCAATCACAAATTTGTCATCTCTCCTCCAAAGTGAATGTGTAACTTGCTTTGGGCTTGAGCTTTTTACCATTGTTCGTTGTCTGCAAGTATAATTTAGGTCGCCTGCAATATTCTTGTAAGTTCATTCTAGCTTTTGGGTTATCTTTTGTCTTACCTTTAACATCCATCACCATGTTGAACAATGTGTCAAAATAATTCTTCTCAATATGCATGACATCAAGGTTGTGTCGAAGAAGATTATCCTTCCAATAAGTGAACTCCCAAAATATACTTTATTTCAAGCAATTATGAGTAACACCTTATCCGGGGAATCTATAAGGTGGCGCCTTAGTAACTTTAGTGAAGTTCTGCACCCTCTCCTAAATTTTATCACCCCGAAAGTATCGGAGGTGGCGAATCATGTTCCACTGTATTCTTTTTGAATGCATTTTTCATCCTTCCAAACTCATGATCAGCAGGCAAGAACTGACGGTGACAATTAAACCATGATTGATTTCGGCCATGTTTTTAAGGAGAACGCTTTATCATTTTCCATGCAGTAAGGACAAGCTATCTTCGCATCAGTCCTCCACCAAGACAACATTCCATACACAGGAAAATCGTTAATAGTCCATATTAATTTAGCACACAACTTAAAATTCTGCTTGGTTGATATGTCATATGTTTCAACACCGTCATACCACAACTGTTTTAGCTCATCATTCAAAGGTTGCAAATATATACCAATCAAACTTTTCGGATTATGTGGACTGTGGATAATAAAATTTAAAGTATATATGGACTAGTCATACACAACTCAGGTGGTAGATTATAAGGTGTAAGAGATACATGCCAGCATGAATATGGTGTCGCAGATATAGAAAAAGGTGTGAAGCCATCTGCACACAAACCTAACGGAATGTTCCTTGGTTCACTAGCATAATCTTAATATGTCCTATCAAAGTGCTTCCAAGCTTCTCCATATGAAGGATGACACATAACACCAAGTGGTCTTCTGTTTTCAAAGTGCCATCTCATATGAGGAGCGGAACTCATCAACACATATAACCACTTTAACCTAGGTATAAGAGGCAAATAATTCATCGCATTAGACGCAACCATATTCCCACTAGAAAGCCTCTTGAAAGGAGGGTTTTCATAGAATTTACAACTTTCTAAATTTGCATCATCTTTATAATATAATATGCAACCATATTCACAACAATCAATTCTCATCGACAAAAGTCCTAACTTAGAAACCAATATCTTTGCCTTATAGAAATCATCATGTAAGTTGATATCTCGGTCAATTAGTTCATTCATAAGGTCAATGAAATATTTCAATTAGATTTGATACTTAGTAATCTAACTGCAACTGACACCTCTGAGTGCGAACTTTCTTCACATAGTGGATGACTAGCTTCCTCTAACTGTTCATAAAACTATTTTGCATCATCATTAGGAGTCCGTTCCACATTTTCATCGGGCTGAACCCCGAAGTGCATCCCAAAAGCATCCGCAATCATATTATGAATTCTAGAATCTTGATTTCTATTCTCCACCGACCTACTACTTTCACCAACAATAATTTTATGAAATATTCCACAGCTACCATCGTGTCACGTCCCCAATTTCCCTCTGAAGGATGTCTTGATGGCACCTAGTCACTAAGACCAGGTAAGCGTAACACTTACTGAACTAAAGTACATAATTTAACCAGAAACAACTATTAAGCATGAAACTGAAATTTCTATAGTAAACCAATAATTCTAAGTGCAATATAATACCCAAAATCGGTAGTACAAGTCATAAGCTCTACTAGGATAAATCTTCTAAGTACAATTGTTCCAAATCGAAATAGACAGTATAAGTACAATATCAGAAGGTGACTCTAAGGCCTGCGAATGCGACAATACGTATACTTTGAGTCTCCACAGCAAAACTCAAACAGCTAGCTAGCGATCAACCAACTCAGTAGTACCTGAATCAGCACAAAAATGTGCAGAAAGCGTAGCATGAGTACACCACAAAGGTACCCAGTAAGTATCAAGGCTAACCTCGGTGGAGTAGTGACGATGAATAGTCAAGACACCTACTAGACATAATAACCTGTACAAGTATAAATGTGAAACTAACAGGGGACAATATCAATATAAAGCTAAGCATGATAAAAATAACAAAACAATGCATGTAATATGAAACTAAGAGCAACAATTAGCAACGAGACACAACAAGTAATAACGCCGTGAAGTAGGCTGAATATAATTTAAGTCCGGTGAAACCAAGTAAAGGAAACAAGTAACAACTCAATAAGAGCAACCGCTTCCACACAAGTTTTGTTCAAGGATTTTCCCGAGGTTCTTCACCTCATAGTCACATTTCACGGGTCCTAATTTATGTAACTTAATCTCTTCGCATCCTGTGCCCACATTACAATTCTCAACACCACTCCACAAATATTGTCAATAACAATACCTCCAGGCCATCACAAATCATTCCCCGGCATAACCCACCTTGTCTCGCCAAGTGCGCAATAATGAAGTAAATGCCCGACTTGTCTCGTCGCACGCGCATTATAATATTCCCACCTTGTCTCTCCATATGCGCAAACCCAAATTTGTAGCCCGCATTGTCACACCGCATGTGTAAATATCAATAATAACAATAGCACGGACAACTCACGTGTGAATACCCTGACAGTCCTATCAACAATACCACGTGTGCCAAAAATAAAACACAATATAAGGTTTTTCACCACATCTGCCCATATGCCACAACTTTTCCTCGAAACAATTTCAATACCACTATCACGCATAGCCCCCGGCTCAACAACACCGAGTACAACAACAATCAACAACAACAAAATGAGAGTACGACAAGTAAATCAACACAAGAACTACACACCAAAAATAAACGGAAGAACGATCTCACAATGAAAGACACACAGGTAATAATGGTTTACACAAGAATAGCTCAACAAAGGGAGAGGTAATGTGTAACAATGATTCCACATAAGTATAAGTCAACAATGAAGAGGATAATAAAACTTCAGTTAAGGTTAAGCAACTATGGAAGATATAATAATAATTTCAATTAAGGTTAAGCAATTACATAAAAGATAACATAGCAATAAAAGAGGCAATGGCATCAATTAAGGCACATAAGAGTTTGTTAGCAACAAGGGAAGAACATGAATCAATCAACTCCAAATAAGACTTGTAAGGGTGAATTTAGTAAATGGAAGATTTGACATGATAAGACAACTTAATTTTAATGAACATAAGAACATAAGAGCCCTAAACGGTCAAATTTCCACAAATATGCCTGAGTACGTAGTCGTCACCTCGCGTACACGACATTGACATGACACAACTAGCACAAGTGACTCAAATCCTAAGGGGTAGTTTCCCCTACACAAAGTTATGCAAAATACTTACCTCAAAGAATTTATGCTGATACTCTAAAATGACCTTCTTGTGTGAAACAACCTCCGGGCGGCTCAAATCTAGCCAAACTAACTTAACATCATAAATAAAATTCATATGAAATAATTCTGAATAATAAAGAATCGATCTAGAAAGAGAAATAAAAAGTCAACCCCATGCTCGCACCTCGAAACCCGACAAAAATTACAAAATCTGAATACCCACTCCGATACGAGTCCAACCATACCAAAATTATCAAAGTCTTACATCAAATCGTCCATCAATTCATCATTTTATATTATTGAATTTTTTCACAAAAATTCTCATTTTCTCCCACTCAAATCACTAATTAAATGATTAAAACAATTTATTGAATCATGAAATATAATCAATTCTAAGTAAAGAACACTTACCCCAATCCAACACGTGAAGAACCCCTCAAAAATTGCTCAGGACCCTCGATTTGGGAATTAATATTCTACTGCCCAGGCATTACACATTGCGATCGCGTAAAATTAAATGCGATCGCGATGAAGAGACAATCACTGCCACAAAATGCACAACGCGAACGTGGAACAAGGGACGCACATGCGGAGAACGAAGCCTTTTCCTCCCCAGCATGGTCGACAGTACGCGAACGCGTTAGACCAAATATGAACGCAAATAAGCAACACTCACACACACGCGATCGCGGACAAACCAATGTGAAGGAAAAGAAGGAAAAGGACTAGTCACCAAACAACCTACGCGATCGCGGCTGAAACTTCGCGATCGCAGAGAAGAACATCAGACACCAGTAATCAACATTCCAAAATAGGAGGAAATGGCCCGTAGCCCATCCAGAACACACCTCAGGCCCCCGGGACCCCATCAAAACATACCAAGAAGTTCCATATCATAATACGGACATGGTCCAGGTCTCAAATCACATCAAACAACATCAAAACTATGAACTGCACCTCGAATCGAACTTAATGAGCTTATGAACTTTTAAATTCTACAACTCGCGCTGAAACATATCAAATCAACCCGGAATGATGTCAAAATTTTCATGCAAGATCCAAATGATACAATAGAGCTATATCAACTCGCGAAAATAAAATTTGAACCCGATATCAACAAAGTCAACTCCCGGTCAAACCTCTCAATTTTGCTAACCTTTAATTTTCAAAAGTTCCGTCAAAATGCATCAAGTCACCCTACGGACCTCCAAATCCAAATCCGGACATACACCTAAGTCCAAAATTACCATACGGATATATTGGAATAATAAAATCACCATTTCAGAATCGTCTACATAAAAGTCAATCTCCGGTCAACTCTTACCGCTTAAACTTCTAAAACAAGAATCAACCTTCTAAACCAATCCCGAAATATCCGAAAATCAAACTCGACCACACACGCAAGTCATAATACACAACACAAAGCTACTCGAGACTTTAAGCCACCGAACGGGACATCAATTCTCAAAATGACCGATCGGGTCGTTACACATCGATCTCTCCATGATTAGTCCCCCTACTATAACGATTCAACTTAACTTTCTCCGGTTTTTTAAACTTCACACTATCGCACTTGACACACAGACACCTAATTACTCCTTCAATTTGGTATGATTAAAGTGACATTGCATGTCTAATTAAGTCATCAATCCCTTCTACAAAATCCTCTCTCAATCCATGTCGATTAGGATAATTCCTATTGTACATCCAAGTACGATATTCCATCTATACAAAGAAAACAAAAATAAACTAAGATATTTCCATAAGTATTAGAACTATTTAATTTATTCTACAATTATAAATTAATCAATTAATTTTTAGTCAATTAATTTAACTATTTTTTACTAATTAAACTAAAATTAAATTATAGTAAATACAATTAATTATGATTAATTCAATTTAAACATAAACTATAAGTTTAATTCATATCCAAAAAGTTCAAAACTTACCCTTAAAAATTCAATTCATATCCTAAAAGTTCAACTCGTATCCTAAACAATCCAAATAATACCCTAAACAATTTAATTAACCTCACAAAACAAAAGCTTTATCCAACAAACTCAATACTTACCCTCAAAAGTTCAATTCATATCCTAAAAGTTCAACCCATACCCTAAACCAATTCAATTCATACCTTAAAAATTCAATTTACCTCACAAACATAAGCCCTTAACAATTTAATTCATAAGATAAACGTTCAATTCATACCCTAAATACTCAATGCATAGCCTAAATAATTCAATTTCTAACCTAAACAATTCAATTAACCTCGGAAAATAGCAACACTTAATAATTCAATTCATACCCTAAAAGTTCTATTCACGAGAACTAAACTCTAAAAACTCAATTCAATTCAAAGTTAAACATTCAATTCCTAACTAAACTATTCAATTCAATACAAACTTTAACATTCAATTTACACCATAGCTAACCAATTCAATTCAATTCAAAGTTAACAAGACCTAAACCCTAAAATGTTAATAAAATTCAAAGTTAAACAATCAATTTAAACACTAATTAAAAAAACATTACAATTATACAAACAATTTAATACAAATCGAAACCTAGAAATTTATAGAGGTGGAGGAGGAGGGGCAATGGAGGTAGCACCGGCACTAGTGGCGGCAATGCCGGAAGAGAGGCAACTGGGGTGGCAACGAAGGAGTGGGAAACGGGATTTGTGTGAGGGATAAGAGAAGGAGTGGGAGAAGTGGTTGTGTATGTGAGGGCGAAAAGAAGAAGGGAGTTAGAAAAAAATGAGAAGAGAAGAAGAAATTAGGGGGAAATCCGATTTTAGATCTGGAATTAAAAGGTACCGACTGACTTCGGTCGGTAAATGTAACGACCCGTCCAGTCGTTTTTGTAAGGCCCAGTGAATTTTTACCTAAAACACGAGGTTTCGTGATGTTTGGGTGGACTTATGTATTGATTATTGTAGAAATTCTTCGCGGAGAGCAAACTCACCGCGGCTCGGACCTTTTAGGCTGAACAGTGCATATGGGAGTTGAAGGAATCGTGTTGCAGACTATCGCATTTTTGCGATCAACTATGCGACCGCAGAATCACTTTGCGGGCTGCAGATCAGCCGTAGAGTGAAGCAAGAACTTGAGCTAAATTTTGAGGACCATTATGCGGCCGCATAACTGTTTTGCTGGCCGCAGATCCCATCGCAGAATCAACATGAGAAATTTTGGAAGGAGGTTCTCCGATCTATTATGCGACCGTAGAATTGGTCTGCGGACCACAGACCTATCACAGAATTTGGCAGAGTTGCCCAGTTCCGGAGGGAAATTGTGCGGTCCATTTTGCGAACCGTTGATCTGCGTCGGGGCTTCAATTTTTCTAATTTTTGACCTGACCTTATTTCATTATATTCAAGAAGAGGGACTCTATTGAAGAAAAAATCTGATATTTTAGAGAGAAGTGATAGTGTTCTAGAGAGAGGAGAAATCCTAGGCTAATTGTTCATCAATCCTTGATCAAGACTTGGAGAATTCACAAGAAAAACTCACAAGGTCTTCATCAAAGCGGTAAGGTTCAAACCCTAGTCCTCAATTTCGAATTTGGGTATAAGATGGGTAATTTGGGAGTATGATTTTTGGGTATGGGAGTTGTTATTTATGCATGCATGTGGCTATGAGGATGGTGGGGAGGTAATTGAACTAGTATGGGTAAACCCATGGTGTTGAATTAGTTGTGGAGTGAAGGAAATCTTATGGAAGAACCTTGTAATCAAATTCGCACACCTAGTTTTTGATAAAATACTCCAATGAGCTGAAATCATGAATATCTTCCTAATTTGTATTCCATTTTGTTATGTCTCAAAATAGATTGAAGTTTCTAGGATTTCCGGGACAATGTAGTAATTTAAGGAATGCTCAAAGCAAAGGTATGAAGGCTAAACTCTTTTTATGGTATTAGAATTCCCGTATTATTACAAAACTCCATCGTGTAAAGTTCGGACATGGAGTGCTATTGCTGTGGAGTATTCAAACTAGTAGATTTGATGCCCGGTTGGCATAACGTGTTAGAACCCTTGTGTGTTAAGGATTCTCTAGTTTTGACTTAATCATGTTATACCCCTTTGGGGAGAAGATCTTGTATGAAATCAATATGACTAAACACTTATTTCTCATATGATGACACTTTATAAATTTGCACTTGCTAAGGACAAAGGTGCCGAAAGGTTGATTAAAGGGGAACTCTTTTGTACGTATTATTATCATTTTGGGAATTTGAGTTGAGGCATTGTGGTTACAGCTCCACCCACATATTTTGGGGGTGAGGCGGCAGGGCTGCTTTGTGTAGAATTGTGGTATTGTGATTACACCTCCACCCGCATACGTTGGGGTGATGCGGCATTGCCACTTTGTGTATAGTTGTGGTATTGTGAATACACCTCCACCCGCATACATTGGGGTGAGGTGGCGGGGCCGTTTTGTGTAGAGTTTCTGGTATTTTGATTCCACCTCCACCCGCATACATTGGGGTGAGGCGGCAAGGCCACTCTGTGTAAAGGTAGTTGTAAAGGATTCCCGACTTGAAATTTATAATGTTATTGGAAGTTCTTAATAAATCTATTTTGACTTGTATGGCTATCTAAGCCCTATTATTGTTACCATGATTCATCATATTTATGTTGTATTTCCATGTCCTTAAATGGATGTTTTGGTTTTCATACTAGTACTATTCGACATGTACTAACGTCCCCTTTGCCGGGGGCGCTGTATCTTTAATGGATGTAGGTGGTTCCACAGTGGGAGGCATTCACCAATGATAGCGATACACTCATTTCCCAGCTGACTTGGTGAGCCCCACTTCATTCTGGGGTTGTACATCTTTTGTTCTGTGTGTAGTATGTTTTGAGGTATAGCCGAAGCCTTGTTGCCAGCACTATCATTGTACTCTTTTATATCTATTAGAGGCTCCGTAGACATGATGTGGGTTCTGTATTGGTATTGGGAAATTCAAGAGAGTAATGTTATATGTGTAGTACATGTTCCACTTCAAACTACGAAAGTGTATGTATTTTCAAACTATATAAATGAAGTAACTAATGGTGATGGAACTCGTGTTGTTCATGAAACCTCCTGGTATTAATTAATGAAGTTTGTATTCTCTTTATTTATGGGTGAGTTGGGTAGAGGGTAATCCAGCAGGCTTGCTCGATCGGATTATCTCGGTTGAGCATCGATCGCACTCTCTGAGGTCGGGACGTGACAAACTTGGTATCAGAGCCTAAGGTTTTAAAGTGTCTTAGGTTGTCTCGGAGCCGTGTATAGCATAGTCTTTCTTATCGGTGTGTTGTCTACCACATTGATAATTAGGTGGCTACTTGGGCATTTAGTAATAAAACCCTTCTTCGATGTTCTCGATCGTGCAAAAAAAGCTGATTGTAAGATTGTTCCTCCTCTAACTCGTGCTTTACTCTAACTTTCAGTACATGGCGCCTAGAAAGAAGGCAAGAACTTGCCAAGGAGCCAATGTTACCCCAGGAGTGGCAGTTGATTTTGTATTAGATGATGCGGGTGAGCACCCGAGGGGTGAGGATTTTCCCCCAATTACTACAAAATCTGAATCTACTATTCCTGCTCAGACTGCACTAGTTCTTCCGCCTACTAAAGGTGCAACGGTCCCTCCAACAGATATTTCAGTTCAACCTCCAGCACCAGCTTTTGGTCCCGTTGTTTCTGATTGGGATCTTAGGGGAACCATGTAGATGTTGGCTTAGATAGTGGCCTCCCAGGCCTAGAGATCAAATGTTGCACCTACTTCTTCGAGTAAGTCAGGGTATTCCGCTAGTTCCAGGGTGAATAGGTTTCTCCTGTTAGATCCTCTAGTGTTCACAGGTACAGATCATGAGGAGTACCCCCAGGACTTCATTGATGAGATACACAAGACTCTCCGAGTTATGCGTGCTACTGAGTCAGAGGGAGTGGAGTTGGACTCCTACCGCCTGAAAAAGGTGTCTTATTCTTGGTTTGAGATGTGGGAGGAGTCCCATGAGGAGGGGAGCCCTCCGACGAGGTGGAGTGCGTTAATTGATGCCTTTATGGATCATTTATTGCTTGCGGAGACTACGGCGGCCCGTGCCGCTGAGTTTGAGAGCCTGAAGCAAGGTAGCATTAATTCGAGGGAGTACCATATGGAGTTCGGGCGCCTGTCCAAGTATGTTATTCATATTTTGCCTACTATGGAGGCTATAGTGCGTCGCTTTGTGCAGGGCCTTAACCCCTTGGTTATTAATGAGGCCTCTACGACTGCCTTGAATTTTGATATAAACTATGGTAAGATGGCGGCATTTGCTAAAGCTACAGAGGATTGTAAACTGAAAAATACAAGGGAGCGTGAGGGTAGCAGTAAGGCCCGGGCCGCGGGCAACTTGGGTGGTTCTTCTGGTGGTGGTAGGTCAGCATTTAGGAGAAGGTCATCAAGGCCATCTCAGTCATTCACTCAGTCTTCGATGAGTGCACCACCATCCGGGCCTCGTTATGGCAACAGGGGACCCCACCAGCAGGGTCGACCTGGAGGGAGATTCTAGCTGCAATGGAGGCCCCAATGCCCTATGTGTGGGAGGATGCACTTTGGGGTCTGCTTTATGGACCTACCTATATGTTACGGGTGCGGTGTGAGGGGTCATATTCAGAGGGATTGCCGTTGGTCCCACCGGATCATGGAAAGAGGTGCGGTGCAGTTATCAAGCTCTGCAGCTACTACATCCACAACACCTCCTCCAACTCGAGGAACCCGAGCTCCCACAAGGCGTGATGCAGCTAGGGGTGGCGCACAGAGTTCAGAGGACCCAATAAATTTTATGCTATATGGAGGCGTCGGGATTTAGAGGCTTCTCGATATGTTGTCACAGGTATATTGACTGTCCAATTTCATGATGCATATGCTCTTATTGATCCAAGTTCCACTTTGTCATATGTCACTCCCTATGTTTCTATGGTATTTGGGATAGAACCGAAACAACTCCATGATCTATTTTCTGTATCTATGCCGGTTGGCGAGTCTATTGTGGCCGTACGGGTTTATGGGGATTGTGTTGTCATGGTGCATGGTCAGGACACCATGGACGATATCATTGAATCGGGGATGGTCTATTTTAATGTAATAATGGGAATGGACTAGCTTTATTCATGTTTTGCCAAGCCTGACTGCCGAACCAGAACCATTAGGTTTGAATTTCCAAACGAGTCAGTGATTGAATGGAAGGGGGATGATGTGGTGCCGAAGGGGTATAGGTTTATTTTTTACCTTAAGGCCATGAAGATGATTAACAAGGGGTGTATCTACCATTTGGTCCGAGTTATGGACACCGATGTTGAGGCACCTACACTTGAGTCCGTGCCGGTTGTGAATGAATTTCTGAGGTCTTTCTGGATGAACTCCCTGGGATCCCACCAGATAGGGAGATTGATTTTGGAATTGATGTGATGCCAGACATGCAACCTATATCTATTTCACCCTACAGAATGGCACCAGCAGAATTAAAAGAGCTAAAGGAATAATTGAAAGATTTGTTAGAGAATGGTTTCATCTGTCCGAGTGTGTCACCTTGGGGCACACCGGTTCTATTTATAAGAAAGAAAGATGGGTCGCTAAGGATGTGTATTGACTATCGGCAGCTCAACAAGGTTACAATAAAAGATAAGTACCCACTGCCAAGGAGAGATGATTTGTTTGACAAATTGCAGGGTGCTACGTATTTCTCAAAGATTAATTTAAGATCTGAGTATCACCAATTAAAGATAAGCGAGCAGGATATACCTTTACCAGCTTTTAGGACCTGGTATGGGCACTTTGAATTTCTAGTAATGTCTTTTGGGCTAACAAATGCCCCGACAGCTTTCATGGACCTTATGAATCGAGTCTTCAAGCCTTTTCTTGACTCTTTTGTGATAATGTTCATTGGCGATATTCTGGTATATTCACGAGGTCGAGAGGACCATGCCGATCATCTCAGGACAGTTCTACAGACTCTACATAACATAAGTTGTTTGCAAAGTTTTCGAAATATGAATTTTGGCTTGAATCTCTTACATTCTTGGGTCATGTCGTCTCCAGAGAAGGAATTGAGGTCGATCCTCAGAAAATTTCAGTGGTGACGAATTGTCCTAGACCTACTACTCCAATAGAGATTCGTAGTTTCTTAGGCTTAGCTGGGTATTACTAAAAGTTTGTGGAGGGATTCTCTACCCTTGCCTCTCCGTTGACTAAATTGACGCAGAAAGATGTTGAGTTTCAATGGTCAGATGCTTGTGAAAAGAGCTTTTAGGAGATGAAATTGAGGTTGACTACGACACCAGTGTTGACCCTACCAGATGGTACATATGGGTTTGTGGTATACTGTGATGCTTAAAGAATCGGACTTGGGTGTGTATTAATGCAACATGGCAAGGTGATAGCGTATGCTTCTAGGCAACTCAAGAATCACGAAAAGAACTATCCAACACATCATTTAGAGCTTACGGAGGTGGTGTTTGCATTGAAAAGTTTGCATCATTATTTGTATGGGGTCCATGTGGATATATTCACGCACTACAAGAGCCTTCAATACATTTTCAAATAGAAGGAGTTGAACCTTAGGCAGAGAAGATGGCTTGAATTACTCAAGGATTAAGACATCCATATTCTGTATCATTTAGGGAAGGCTAATATTGTAGTGGATTCTCTTAGCCGGAAATCTAAGAGTAGTTTGGCTCACTTGGCGGCATATCAAAAGTCATTGGCCAAGGAGGTTCATCGGTTGGCTAGTTTGGGAGTTCGTCTTGCGGATTCTACTGAAGGAGGAGTGATTGTGCAAAATAGGCTTGAATCACTTGTTGTGGAAGTCAAGGAAAAGTAATGCAATGACCTGTTATTGGTACAGTTGAAGGAGGGAATTCATAAACATAAGACCATGGCCTTTTCTCCTGGCATGGATGATGGTACACTAAGGTACCAAGGGCGACTATGTGTTCCAAATGTGGATGATCTCTGGGTATGTATCATGACTGAGGCTCACACATCTAGGTATTCCGTGTGCCCGGGTTCTACAAAAAAGTATCATGATCTTAAGGAAGCCTATTGGTGGAGTGATATGAAGAGGAATGTAGCGGACTTTGTGGTGAGATGTCCAAATTGTCAGCAAGTGAAGGCTGAACACCAAAGGCCCTGTGGGTTGGCACAGAACATAGAAATTCCAATGTGGAAGTGGGAAATGATTAATATGAACTTTGTGGTAGGACTACCTCATACTCATCGCATATTCGACTCGATTTGGGTAATCGTTGACCAACTCACAAAATTATCACACTTCTTACCTGTTAAGGCTACCGACACAGCAGAATAGTATGCTCAGTTGTATATCAAGGAAATAGTCAGGTTGCATGGCACTCCAGTTTCTATTATCTCAGATCAGGGAGTACAGTTCACGACTAACTTTTGGAAGAAGTTTCAGCAAGGTTTGGATACTCAGGTGAATCTTAATACAACCTTTCACCCGCAAACTGACGGGAAGGCATAACGGACTATTCAGACGCTTGAGGATATGTTGTGAGCTTGTATTCTTGAATTTAGGGGTAGCTAGGATGATTATTTACCGCTCATAGAGTTTTCTATAACAACGGCTATCGTTCTTGCATTCAGATGGAACCATTCAAGGCTTTATAAGGTAAGAGATGCAGATCTCCCATTGGATGGTTTGAGATTCGGGAAGAAGAATTGATAGGGCCGTACCTTGTGCATCACGCTGTGGAGAAGGTTAAGATCATTATAGAATAGTTGAAAACTGCTAAGAGTCGTTAGAAGTCCTATTCGGATGTGCGTCACATGGACATGGAGATTAAAGAGGATGATTGGGTATTCTTGAAGGTTTCCCCCATGAGGGGCGTAATGCGGTTTGGTAAGAAATGCAAATTGAGTCCGAGGTATGTCGGACCATACAGAATCATTTGGAGGATTGGCCAGGTGGCGTACAAGCTTAAACTACCTCCAGAAATGTCTTTAGTGCACCCGGTATTCCACATGTCCATGTTAAAGAAGGTAGTTGGAGACTCGTCGCTCATTGTTCCAGTTAATACAATTGAGGTTAATGAAGAATTGACATATGAATAAATTCCAGTGGAAATTCTTGGTAGGCAAGTTCGAAAGTTAAGGAATAAAGAGATTACCTCCGTGAAAGTGTTATGGCGAAACCAACAAATCGAAGAGGCCACCTAGGAGGCGGAGAAAGAAATAAAGGAGTACCCTCACTTGTTTGAATAGCCATGTATTTATAAAGTTGTGTTCTATGAAAATGCTATGAGTTACCTTTTATGAATTATGTATCATTTGTATAATTGATGTTAAAGGTGTTCCTTTTTGGTAGTATACGGCTCGTGAGGCCACGGTTGGCATTGTTTTAATGTTATGTTGCGTCGTTGGTTCATGTATATGTTGTTAGGACTATTTTTGGGATTCTCTGGCAGGTTGATAGGTCCAATTACAGGGGAGACTGGTGAAATTTTTGAAAATTTAGGGAGTTAGTTAAACATTTGTAACTACGAGTGTGTGTTATAGCAGCTGAGTCACATTGGGTGCAAATGGTGAAATTTTGACCCTCATTCGAGGTCAAATGATCCTAAGTGGGGGAGGATGTAAAGCCCCGTGAAATATTTACCTAAAAGCCGGGATTTCGTGATGTCTGGGTGGACTTATACATTGAATAGTACGTTGGGGAGTTGAAGGAATCATGTTGCAGACTATGGCATTTCTACTGTCCACTATGCGACCACAGAATTACTCTGTGGGCCGCAGATTGAAGAAGAAACGTGAGCTAAATTTTGAGGAACATTATGTGGTCCATTATGAGGCCGCATAACTATTTTGCGGACCGCAGAACCCATCACAGAATCAACATGAGAAATTTCAGAAGGAAGTTCTGCGGTCCATTATGCGATCACAGAATTGGTCTACGGACCACAGACCGGTCGCAAAATGAGGCAGAATCGCCCAGTTCCGGAGGGAAATTGTGCGGTCTATTTTGCGGACCGCAAATCTACGTCAGATCTTCAATTTTTCTAATTTTTGACCCGACCCTATTTCGATATATTGAATTAGAGGGACTATTTTGAAGCAAAAATCTGATATTTTTCGAGAGAAGTGAAAGTGTTCTAGAGAGAAGGGAAACCCTAGGCTAATTGTTCATCAATCCTTGCTCAAGACTTGGTGAATTCACAAGGAAAACTCATAAGGTCTTCGTCCAAGAGGTAAGGTTAAAACCCTAGTCCTCAATTTCGAGTTTGGGTATAAGATGGGTAATTTGGGAGTATAATTTTTGGGTATGGGAGTTGTTATTTATGCATGCATGTGGCTATGAAGATGGTGGAGAGGTAATTGAACTAGTATGGGTAAACTCTTGGTGTTGAATTAGTTGTGGAGTGAAGGAAATCTTGTGGAAGAACCTTGTAATCAAATTCGCACACATAGTGTTTGATAAAATGCTTCAATGAGCTTAAACCATGAATATCTTCCTAATTTGTGTTCAATTTTGTTATGTCTCAACATAGAATGAAGTTGCTAGGATTTGCGAAACATTGTAGTAATTTAAGGAAAGCCCAAAGCGAGGTATGAAGGCTAAACTCTTTTTATTGTATTGGAATTCCTGTATTATTATGAAACTCTGTCATGTAAAGTTGGGACATGGAGTGCTATTGATATGGAGTATTCAAACTAGTAGAATTGATGCCCGATTGGCTTACAAACATAGTTACAAACGTGTTAGAACCCTCGTGTGTTAATGATTCTCTATTGTTGACTTAATCAAGTTATACCCCTTTGGGGAGAAGATCTTGTATGAAATCAATGTGATTAAACACTTATTTCTCATCTAATGAAACTTTATGAAGTTCCACTTGCTAAGGTCAAAGGTGCCAAAACGTTGATTAAAAAGGAACTCTATTGTACATAATATTATCATTTTGGGAACTCGAGCTGTGGCATTGTGGTTACAACTCCACCCGCATACGTTGGGGTGAGGCGCGGGGCCACTTTGTGTAAAGCTGTGGTTTTGTGATTACACCTCCACCTGTATACGTTGGGGTGAGGCGGCGTTGCCGCTTTGTGTATAGTTGTAGTATTGTGAATACAACTCCACCCGCATACATTGGGGTGAGGCGGGGGGGCCGCTTTGTGTAGAGTTTCTTGTATTGTGATTGCACCTCCATCCGCATATATTGGGGTGAGGAGGAAAGGCCACTCTGTGTAAAGGTAGTTGTAGAGAATTCCCGACTTGAAATTTATAATGTTATTGGAAGTTCTTAATAAATCTTTTTTGACTTGTATGGCTATCTAAGCCCTATTATTGTTACCATGATTCATAATATTCATGTTGTATTTCCAAGTCCTTGAATAGATTTTTTGGTTTTCATACTAGTACTATTCGACATGTACTAACGTCCCTTTTGTCGGGGACACTGCATCTTTAATGGATACAGGTGGTTCCACAGTAGGAGGCATCGACCAATGACAGTGGTACACTCTTTTCCCAACTGACTTGGTGAGCCCCACTTCATTCTTGGGTTGTGCATCTTTCGTTCTGTGAGTAGTATGTATGCGTTGTGTATTGGTATTGGGAAAGTCAAGCGAGTAATGTCGTATGTGTATTACATATTCAACTTTAAACTACGAAAGTGTATGTATTTTGAAACTATATAAATGAAGTAATTAATGGTGATGGAACTCATGTTGTTCATGAACCCTCGTGGTATTAATTAATGATGTTTGTATTCTCTTTATTTATGGGTGAGTTGGGTAGAAGGTAATCCAGCAGGCTTTCTCGGCCGAATTATCTCGGTTGAGCGCCGGTCGCGCTCCCCTAGGTTGAGCCGTGACAAACATTCTTTTTAGATCCTCGTTCCCCTAAATAAGACTCCATATATGTGCTTTTACTATTTTATGACTTGCGGGGATGGCTAAGTTCAGGTTTGGAAGTGTTTGGGTTGAAATCGAAATACTTAGTTCCTTAATATTGGCTTGAAAGGGTTATGTTTGACTTGGGTCAACATTTTTAATAAACGACCTGGAAACTGGGATTTGACGGTCCCAATAGGTGTGTATGATAATTTTGGACTTGGGCTTGTAATCGGGTCGGGTTTTTGGATGACCCGAGAGCGTTTTGGCGCCTAAAGTTGAAAGTTGGCACATTGAAGGTATTAAAGTTCTTAAAATTTGGTTTGAAGTAGGTTTTAGTGTTATCGAGGTCCGTTTGGGATTCCATGCTCGGGAATAGTTCATTATAGTGATTTAAGACTTGCACGCAAATTTTGGTGTCGTTCCGAGTAGTTTAAGTATGATTCGGCGCGTTCGGAGTAAGTTGGAAGAACTTGAAGTTCATAAGTTGATTCGATATGGTTTGGAGTGTGATACTTAGTTTTTGTGTTGTTTTCCGTGTTTCGAGAGGTTGAGCAGGTCCGTCTTGTGGTTACAAACTTGTTGGTATGTTTGGGTGAGGCCTGGTGGCCCCAGATGTCATTCGGATGATGCGTGAAACTCCTTCAGACATGGAGAAAATAGTTGAAGCAGCAGAGCTTCTAGTGCAATCGCACTTGCGAGGAACCAGCCGCAGGTGCGAGCTCGCAGAAGCAAGCCAACAACCGCAGAAGCAAAATGGAGTGGACTGCCCAATGGTCGTAAAAGCGAGGAAGGGACCGCATCTATGCATCTGCGAAGGCACAAATGCGAGGAAGTTGATCGCAGAAGCTGGAGGGTGCGCAGGTGCGGCGCTTGTGCCGCAGAAGTGAGACTTTGCCCGAAGAAGCGGGAAGGGAAGACTTGGGCATGGTCCGCATCTGCGAGGCTTTGTCCGCCGAAACGGAGCCGCATAAATGGTCGATGTTCCGCATAATAGAAAATTGCTGGGGTAGTGAGGTTCTTTTAAGGCATGCGATGTTGGAGCTTCTTAGAGAGGGTTTTCACCTAGCACTTTGAGGTAAGTAATTCCTAGCATATAAAGTGTAGAAATTGTGGGTTTAGTTGAAAAACCTAGGTTTTGATTAAAAAATATGGGATTTCTCCTAAAAAATGATTATGGAATTGAGTGAAAATTATATATTTGAGATCGTGAGGTTATGGTTAACAATTACCTACAAATGTTTCCGGAATCCGGGCACATGAGCCCAGAGGAGAATATTAAGAATCTTCCAATTTGGGTTGGGTAATTACTCTAATAGCTAAATTATTAACTTTTGAGTGTATATTGATTATTGTATATAATACAATTGATGATCAACATATACTTCGTTGTACAACTTTAAACTATTATTGTTCAACTAATGTGAATAACTAATACTATTTCTTATATAATATATGAGGCACATGCATGCCTTACAACGCATGAAAACTTGACCAATTGATGATTTGGTAAACCAATATTCTTCTATTTTAAATATGTTTAGTTGGTTGTTATATATCAACTCGTTACTTATATATGATTGTCATAATGCTAGTAGCCTCTTCCATTTATTTAATTTGTGATACATATATACATGTCAAAGAAGTTAAGTTTTATTTAATATTTCATTCCTTCATAACTAATATGCATGACATATATAGATTAATCGACATAGGTCGAGAAGTTTTATTTTTAATATTCATCGATCCATCTTAGTACGTTAATTTTAATTTCTTTGTTATAAGTCGATGAATCAATTTTATAATCAAATAGATATATTTTATGATGATCAATTATGTATACTAATTAGATTTGAAGGTTCCAAAAGGTTAGTATGATAATTTTGGACTTGGGCGTGTGTTCGGATTGAGTATCGGGTGCTCCGGGAGCATTTTAGTGCTTATTATTGAAAGTTGGCATTTTGAATGTTTAAGAATTCCTTAAGTATGGTTTGAAGTGGTCTTCGGTGTTATCGATGTATGTTTAGGGTTCCGAGCCATATAATAGGTTTGTATCGTGATTTGTGACTTGTACGTAAAGTTTGGCGTCATTCCGGAATGTTTAAGTATGAATCAGACGCGTTGTCGAAGTTTGAATGTTTTAAAAAAAGTTTCAACCGTCGATTCGATTTTTTGATATTGTTTGGTGTGATTTGAGGCCTAGAGCAGGTTCGTCCTATGTTTTGGGACTTGTTGATGTGATTGGACGGGGTCCCGGTGGCCTCGGGTGTATTTCGGGATGATTTCGGGTCATTTCTCCCTGTTTTGCTGCTGTTGTTGTTGGTTCTGGTTTTGTTCTTCATGTTCGTGAAGAAGTAAAATTGGTGGCTGCCTTTTTGTGCTTCGCGAATGCGAAGAAGGATTCGTGAACGCGAAGGAGAGCTGGGGGTCAGGGGGACTTTACCTTACGCGAACGCGACAAGGTAGTCGCGAACACGGTGTGTTGATGGGCTTGCAGTGTTCCCTTTGCGAATGCGAAAGGACAAGTGTGAATGCGAAGGAGGATTTCCAAGCTGGAGGCAAGTTCGCCATCGCGAACGCGTGGGCTTGGACGCGAATGCGATGCTGTGAACTGTCAGGCCTTTGCGAACGCGACCGTGGGCACGCGAACTCGATGAAGGACGGGCCTGGGCAGAATTGTTTTAAATCATGATTTTTGCTCATTTCACTCATTCCTCTCTTGCTTGGGCGACTTTTGGGGCGATTTGGAGGAGCCATTTGCATCATCATTCTTGAGGAAAGAGATTTCTATACATTGTGAGTTAAATACATGGTTTGTATATGAATTTAAACATGAAGTTTGTGGAAAATTGTGGGATTTTGAGGAAAACCTAGAATTTAGTATTTTTTTTATTTTGACCACGAAATTGGACATGGAATTAGGAATAAACTACATATTCGAGTTTGTGGTGCTATGGGTAGTGATTATCTTAAAGAAATTTCGGAATCCAGGCACGTGGGCCCAAATGTTGACTTTGTTGACTTTTCAAGCATAGTTGAGAATTATTAGAAATTGTTAAATTATACGTATTGGAGTATATTTTGATTTATTTGCACCTTTTTGACTAGTTTCAGATCGATGGGCATTGGTTTGAGGTGTTAGAGAGGCGTTGGAGCCGGTTATGGAACTTCGGAGCAAGGTAAGACTCTTTTCTAACCTTGTGAGCGAGAAACTACCCCCTAGGTGATGTAGTTGTTATGTGCTACTAATTGTGGGTGCTACGTACGCACATGGTGACAAGAGTCCGACGTAGCTATAGCATGTTTATGTCCAGGTAGACTCAGGATTATATCATGTAATATTTGAATTATTTGAACTCCGCTTGCTAGCTTAAATAATTGAATTTATAATCGAAATTGAATTTACCTCCACCTATTTGGGATAATTTTTCAGATGCGTTCCTTAACAAATACTTACCGCGGGAGATCCGACAGGCTCGAGTCGATCTGTTTCTAACCCTTAAGCAGGGCAATATGAATGTTCGAGAGTATAGTCTCCATTTTGACTAATTGGCTAGATATGCTCCATCCATAGTTGCTACTATGCAGGAAAGGATCCACAGGTTTATAGTAGGGTTGGCCCCATAGTTGACCGAGGCATGTGCCACCGCTACATTGCATGATAATATGGATATCTCCCGGATTCAGGCATTCACCCAAAATATAGAAAGGGACAGGTGTCGACAGTAGGGTACATAGAGGAGCGAGTAAGGGCAGCGTAAGAGGATGAGATTTTCCAGGTCTCAAGTTCAATCTTCGGGTAGTTAGAGGCCCCAATACTTCGGACGGCCACCGAGGCCTCCACCGCCTCATTTATAAGGTTACAGGTATGATAGCTATACTCAGTCAGGACCATGTGAGAGCTCATGGGCGTCGGGTTTACAGTGACATCGAGGTATAGGGCAGACATTGTCATTTCTGCCGTGGTGTGACATTTGTGGTAGAGGACACTTGAGCCAATGCCGAGCGGGTTCCTATGCTTGTTAGACGTGTGGGCGTCCGGGGCATGTGATGCGAGATTGCAAAAATAGAGATTCTGGGTGTATGGCACAACCAAGGAGTTTAGCCAAAAGATCATCTATGTCCGTGCATCTTTTAGAGCGCGAGACTCAGTCTTCGGCTGGTAGAGGTCAAGGTAGAGGTAGAGATTCCAGTTTAGGTGGTAATCAGAACCGTATCTATGCTTTAGGGTCGACAGGACCAGGAATCTTCACCAGATGCTGTGACACGTATATTGACAATTTTCTCTCACAATGCTTATCCCTCTACAGATCCTGGATCTACTTTATTGTATATTACCCCATTTATCTGGGGGAAGTTTGGTATAGTACCTGAAATACTAAGTGATCCTTTTGTTGTATCTACACCGGTCGAAGAATCGATTATTGCTAGATGGGTTTAACGAGGTTGTACGGTGACAGTTTGTAGTCGTCAGACCTCAGCCGATCTAGTTGCGCTAGAGATGATGGATTTTGATTCTATCATGGGCATTGACTGGTTGGCAGGTTGCTATACCACAGTTGATTTCTAAGCAAAGGCAGCCAGATTTCATTTTCCGGGTGAGCCAGTTCTTGAATGGGTAGGTAATATAGTGACACCCAGATGTAGGTTCATTTCTTATATGAAGGCGAGGAAAATGATTGCAAAAGGGTGCATTTATCATATTGTGCGAGTTAGAGATGCAAATGCTTAGATACCTACAGTTCAGTGTATTCTAGTAGTTAGAGAGTAAGAAAATGTATTTCCAAATGAGCTTCTAGGTATTCCTCCAGAGTGAGATTGATTTTAGCATCGTTTACTTATGGGAACTCAAGCAATATCCATCCCTCCATATAGAATGGCACCTGCCGAATTGAAGAAGTTGAAGGAGCAGTTAAAAGATTTGCTGGAGAAAGGTTTCATCAGGCTCAGTACCTTACCTTTGGGTGCACCGGAACTATTTGTGCGGAAGAAAGACGGCTCACTGAGGATGTGTATCTACTATAGGCAGCTGAACAAGGTAACTATTAAGAATAAGTATACACTTCCAAGGATAGATGAATTGTTTGATCAATTGCAGTGGGCTAGATGCTTTCAAAGATAGACTTGAGGTCGGGGTACCACCAGGTAAGAGTTTGAGAGAAATATATTTCGAATACAGCCTTCATAACTCGATATGGCCACTTCGAGTTCCTTGCCATGTCCTTCGGGTTGACAAATGGACCCGCTGTATTTATGGACTTGTACGCTAAGTTTTGTAATGTGAGTTTTGGTTGATGTCTGTAGCATTCTTGGGGTATATGGTATCCGATGAAGTTATAAAGGTAGACACTCAAAAGATTAAGGCCGTGAAATCCTGGCCTTGACCTACCACTCTAACAGAGGTTCGTAGCTTTCTAGGCTTAGCAGGCTACTACCAGATGTTCATAGAGGGTTTTTCTTCGCTTTCAGCACCATTAACGAAGCTAACTCAGAAAGTAGATAAGTTTCAATGGACAGAGGCTTGCGAGAAGAGTTTCCAATAGCTTAAAAACAAGTTGACCTCAGCTCCAGTTCTAACATTTCCAGAGGGTCCAGAGGGTTATGTCGTGTATTGTGATGCATCTGGTGTTAGCTTAGGATGTGTCCTGATGTAATATGGAAAGGTAATTGCGTACGCTTCAAGGTTGTTGAGGAAGCATGAGAGGAATTATTCGACCCACGACCTCAAGTTAGTTGCGGTTGTCCATGCACTTAAGATATGGCGGCATTATTGATATGGTGTTCATGTAGATGTATTTATAGATCATAAAAGCTTACAATATATCTTCAAGCAAAGGGAGTTGAATTTGCGACAGAGGCGATGGATGGAGTTATTTAAAGGTTATGACATTAACATTCTTTACTATCCATGGAAAGCTAATGTTGTAGGTGATGCCTTAAGTCACCGATCTATGGGTAGCTTAGCACATGTAGAGGATGATAAAGGAGAAATAGCTAGAGAGCTTCATCAATTGGCTTGTTTAGGTGTTCGGTTATTAGATTGTGACGATGGTGGATTTGTACACCAAAATACTACAAAATCATCTCTCATAGCTGAAGTAAAGGAAAGGCAGTACGAGTATCTAGAGGTTGTCTAGTTGAGAGAGCGAGTTCCGCATCAAAAGAAGCCGTTTTTAGTGCTTAAGGAGGATGGGGTTCTCAACTATAGGGGTCGTGTGTGTGTCCCAAATGTAGTAGTGTTACGAGACAGGATTATGTTAAAGGCACATTATTCGTGGTACTCAATTCATCCTAGGTCGACGAAGATGTATCATTATATTCAGGATGTGTATTTGTTTAACAATATGAAGAAGAACATTGTTGAGTTTGTCATTCAATGTCCTATTTGCCAGTAGGTGAAGGTAGAGCACCAGAAGCCCGGAGGGCTAATGCAGACTATAGAGATCCCGACATAGAAATGGGAGGCGATAAACATGGACTTTGTCACGGGTTTTCCTCGTTCTCATCGTATATTGGATTATACATGGGAGATAGTCGATAGGCTCACGAAATCAGCCCATTTCCTACCGGTCAGATCTACATATACAGCTGAAAATTATGCAAAGTTATATATTAAGGAGATAGTGCGGCTACACGGAGTACCAATATCTATTATATCTAACTGTGTGGCCCAGTTTACAGAACATTTATGGAGGTCATTTCAGAGAGGTCTGGGGATGCAGGTGAATCTCAGCACAACTTTTCATCCTTACACTGATGGACAAGCCGAGTGCACAATTCAAACGCTCGAGGATATGTTACGAGCATGTGTTTTGGATTTTAAAAGAAGTTGGGATGAGCATCTACCTCTTATCAAGTTTGCATATAATAAAAGTTACCACTCTAGTATCTAGATGGCTCCGTACGAGGCTTTGTATGGGCGTAAGTGCCGATCTCCTATAGGGTGGTTTGATGTTGGAGAATCTGGGTTACATGGGCCAGACTTGGTTAAGAAGGCCATAGAGAAAGAAAAGCTTATCTAGGAGCGACTGTTGACAGCTTAGAGTCATCAGAAGTCATATTATGACTTGCAGCGACAAGACTTAGAGTTCGCGGTTATTAACTGGGTATTCTTAAAGGTGTCGCCTATGAAGGGCGTGATGAGTTTTGGTAAGAAAGGCAAGCTTAGGTCAAAGTATATTGGGCCTCATATGATTATTCAGAGAGTGGGACGAGTAGCTTATGTGTTGGATTTGCCCTCGGAATTGGACTCTGTCCATCCGATTTTTCACGTATCTATGCTACAAAAGTGCATTGGGGATCCTACCCGAGTAGTGCCCACTGATGGTGTACATTTCATGGAGGACTTATCATACGAGCAAGTTCCAGTTTCCATCCTAGACCGACAAATACGCAAGCTAAGAAATAAGGAGGTAGCCTTCGTGAAAGTTTTATGGAGAAGGAAGAACGTGGAAGAGATGACGTGGGAAGCGGAGGAAGAAATGAAGTCCAAATATCCCCACCTATTTCAAACTAAAGATGTGGATCGAGATGGGATACTTCAGCACAACTCTATTCAGGCCAGTATGTCATTAGGTAAGCTCTTATTTTTGATTTTCAATATTTATGAGTGACGGCCGTGTGAGGACAAGTGTTGCTATTTATAGATATTGGCTATGTGTGGCATGTATAGTATGTTTTCTAGCAGCGCGTAGGTTGGTTTTAGTCTACTGTACGGAGGACAGTCTAGCAAAAGTTTCCCAAGTCCCTGTGAGTAAAACATTCAAGGATGAATGTTCCTAAGGGGGGGATGATGTAACACCTCATATTTTTGTACGTAAAAGTGCGTCGTAAGAAAACTATAGGACAACAAATGAGATCATCTTTGAAAGTATATAAAGTAAGTTAATCATGTTACCTCGGAGGTTACAAAAATTGAAGATCATGAAAAATAAGTACAAAGAGGGTTGGAATGTTCATAAGCTAAGGGAATTGAAGAAAATAATGTTTTGTCGAAAGTCGACAAGTTGGGAATGTTATAACATGTACTTTTGGGGTTAGACTAGGGTTCTTACCATGATAAGGATGTTATGCTATGAGTTATATTAGTTGTATGATAGCCGTGTGTTATGTTTTGAAGTCAAGCGAGTTGTGGAACAAAAGTCGATGTAAGTCATCACAAGTTACGTTCATAAGTTATACTGTAATTTGGGTCAAATGTCACTACGATTTTCACCCAATATACTTAGATTTACGGGATGATGCACCCATAAAATTGAAGTTATATTAGTCTATTTTCTAACTCATTAAGAATTTTGTGAATAGGACCTCAGAGTAGAGAGATATATGTGTTTTTGCAAGACTACGCAGACTGCTAGGTGACAAGTAGGTGTGTCGCCTACTTGCTTAAATGAGAGGATTAAATATTTCCAAAAAGGGGATATTTCGGGTCGACCAAAGAGACTTTTTAAGGGATTATATCCTGCAAATATTACACTCATTATATAACAAAACAACCAGAGATAAGACCCGGCAAAAATCCTCCCAAAAATTGAACACAACCTCTTATTGAGTTTCTCTTCTTTTCAAGTTCTAATTGGCGGAAAACGTAGGGTTTGAAGAATCCAATTTAGGAGATGAGTTATTCAAAAAATAATGTAAGTTTACTGCTCTCTTTCATCCATTTTTATGCTATAAATGTATGGAAACTTGTTCTATAATTGTAAGAACTCACGGGACGGTGATCGGAAGCCGTGAGTTCGAGTTATTCAACTTGTAGTGGTTTGTTTTGTAGGTTGTTTCATGTTGCCGCTTAATTGCGTGTTTTTCTGTTGTGTTAGGGAGTTTTGGAAGATTAAATGGTGTGGATAAACACAACATAAATGCATGGTGGTGGGCTAGTCGTTCGTCGTAACATTTTCGGGTCGTTTGACACTACTACGGTGGTCGTTTTTTGTATGAACAGATTGTGGTGTGTTAGGCTATTTTGTAGTATTTTGTGGTGTATATAAGGTTAAAAAATAATGTATTTATGTTGTTGTTGTTGTGTTATTGTATTGTTGGTGTTATGTCGAATTGGGAGGAAGTACTAATTATAGTGGAGATGCTGCCCGTTTTAATATAAAAAAAGCTTGTCGTTCGTTATGCGGTAGTTGTACCTTTTGTAATTTAATGATAGTATTATTATCGTTGTTGTAGATTAAGGTGCGAAGATACCAGTTCAACGTGGTTATTGAAAATATTATGATAAGGTATGTTAAGGCTAAACCTTTCCTTCATTTTGGCATGATCTCGTAACTACATTTATTTGATAACGAGTCATAAAGAGAAGTTCGTACTCCTGAATTTATGTACATTATCCTCTAAGTTATAGTATTCTCCCAAATCTGGACTTTATATGCAGTTAAGTATTGTCTTTTTTCAGTCAAGAGAGTAGAGGGGCTATATATATATATATATATAGTATTGCAGTATTTTCACCACCGCCGAGCTATAATCGGTGGGCAGGCCCCTATTTGGCAACCTCATATCAGATAGTAAGTTATATGCCGAGCCTATTATGGCCGAGCACCTATGAGAGAGCCAAGTATGGATGAGATACCGAGCCTAGTATGGTTGGGCGCCTATGAGCGAGCTTACTACGACCAAGCAGTTACACGTTCCGAGTCTTATAGGGTCAGACAACTATTTTACTTAATATATTGAGAGAGTTGAGTCAATATCAACAGATAAGTATATCTCCACATCATCTTTGACTACCAGTTACTTTCAGCTATTATATTATCCATTTAGTTTCAGCTTTTAGTTATTCTATTTCCTTACATACACGGTACATTATTTCGTACTGACGTCCCTTTTCGGGGACGCTGCATTTCATGCATGCAAGTTCGGATAGACAAACTGGTAGACCTCCTCCATATGGTTTTGTGTACATATTATGTATATATGTATATATATTATGGGTAGGTCGGGCCCTGTTCCGACCACAGTACATCCATCAGTTGAGGGTTGTAGACATATCATGTCGCTTAGTGCAGTATGATGAGCTTGTAGGCCTTGTATGTAAATTTTATATTTTGGTTTGTCAGCTGTAGTAGTTAATACAGCCTTGTCGGGCCAACTTTATACTGATGTTCAGTCATGTCTAGTTTTCGTTCAGTTTTATATTTTGTTTCACAAATTGTCATGCATTGTGGCCCTATTACCAAAGTATGACATTGTATGTTGAGAGTCCCTCAGTCTCAAGTTGATACGCTCTGATAAGTGAGGCACCGGGTGCCGGTCTCGCCTCCCCATGTTTGCGGCGTGACACTCGGTACCCAAATCGAACATGCACACAAGTGGAATAACATCCTACATACTTGCTCGCTACTTTAAATTATCAAAATAACATCAAATAGTAAGAATCGATTATCAAAATTCAAGATTTCAACTTGAAAAATCATTTTGCACAATTTTTCACATAATGCGCCTATTGACGGCCAATTTTGACCCTCCCTTTTAAAATTAATTTACTTATACTTAATAATTTACATAAATATTTTGAAAGTATTTTCTAGTAATAAATACTTATTTTCACAAATTATTAATTTTGAAATTAGTCACCTAGCATTAGTATTATGTAATTACAAATACACTTACTATTTTAAGAGTATTAAAATAATTTTTTTACATAGATAACATAGTCCTTATAATTAATTTGACGAATTACTCCTTAATTCCTGGTTAATTAGACTACTATGTTAATAATTTGGAATTAATACTAAAAACGAAGTATTTATAGACAACTAATTACAATAGATAGTGATGTATATATTAATTATAATTTTACTGCATTTTATTGAAAATTATCGAGCTTATTTAATTTAATTATAAAAGGGATCAAAAGAGGCTAAGGGATATAATTGTAATTCTTTATTAAAGATCAATTGGCTATCTTTTAAATCATCTCCAGCCCAACACCCCAAGCCCAATCCAGAAATACCCAGTTCAAACAACCTCTCCCTTTCTACTTTGGCAATCCATGCCATCACGATGGTTCCAATCAAAACATGCCACGTCGCCTTTCCTATCCCCTCACAAAAAAAAACACAACTGATCTGAGCCATCCATCCCACAGATCAAAGGCTATGAATTTATCTCCATTTCCCTCTTAATTTTAATAACCTCAGCAAGCTTAATCTTGGCCGCTGAGACCAAAGGATCTAACGGACCTCAAATTTTATCCATAAAACACGTTTAATATCAAATTATCAGGACCGTTGATCTCAAAGATTAATGGCCCAGATTTGATCTCCTAAGTTTAACCTAGAGACAGACCCCCAGTCGCTCAAACCCTAGAATCATTTCCTATTGACTCTACCGCCTCTCTTTTATTTTCCTTCATAAACTCTCTCGACCTGTCATGAAGGAATCAACCACAAACCTTGCACAAATTTGTGCAAGGTCACAAATCTTGACCCATAATCATTCCATATGCTTCCCTATCCGTGATTCTCACCGTCGCTTTCCTGTTTCGTCAAAAAGATTCAAAATCTTGAGTCTTCTGATCCAAACACAAAGATAAAAACTCAAGTCCTTAGATTTCTTTATGATGCGACCAAATCAGAGCATGCATGAGCTCCTCATGATGATTATTCTGAACCACGGGTCAAATGCAATAACCTTTGGACATCCGATCTTTATCGGATTGATTTTTCACTTGTAATGGATTTCTTGGACTAAGTTAAGAGTCTCATTCATTTTCTCTCAGATTCACTCCAATTCACTTTGATTTCACTCAATGTCTTTAGATTTTCCCCAATCTTGCTCACATCATCAGCTCCTCATCATCTTCCACTATCATTTTGAATTTTGTTAAACACTAGAGGCACTGAATGCCACTATAAAAGGATACTTCAATGCTCTAACCAAGGAGCCGATACCTAACACGAAAACAAAAGTAATACTAAGATTTTCATAAAAGAAATTAGGGTTTCTTACTAATTTTTGGTTTTCTTTTTGTGTTTCTGAGTAGTTTCACTGCTTCAAGCTTGAAGCTTTGGGTCCTAGGCAATTAGAAGGAATCCCTATTTGGTCTGTTGCCCTCGAGAAGGTTATCATATCTTCACCCTTTTACCTTTTGATTGTCTTACTTGAAGATCATGCGCATGTTGTTGCCTTTTGTCAATTATGTTCGTTTATGATGTTTGTCATTAGTGTATAGATGTCATTTCCAATTCGTGATAATATGTTGTTAACTTGTGGTCATTTGTCATACTTTGAATATCTCTAATTGATGTTGATTAGGCTGTTGTGTGACCTTAATGACTTTCATTCTGATCTTAAATAGTCCACATGATTAAGTTTTCCTTAATATGCTTCAGATGACCTCTCATGCTTGCCTAGGTTTCAGATTTTCTGTTAATGATTCTCTTCTGATCTCTATCCCTACACATTGGTTCCTGCATTCTATTATTTTGTAGTCGAGATTGTTGTTTGATAATTTTATCTAGGATAAACCAGAAAGTTCATATTTTAATCATTTACCATTTAACTGAAGCATGAGAAGTTTAAGTGTTTAAGTGCTCTCCTTCTTTATATCCGTGTTGGTTAACTCTCAGAGCACCTTCTGAGTTATCACCATGACATTCTTGTGTTCATATATAACTGTTGATTGTATCTATATGAAACAATCTTATAAAGGTAAGCTCTTATGAACTTCAGTAACCGTTCTGCATATATTTTGTTATTATCAAGCTGTTTTTAAAAAAATAGGACATAGTCATTTTGTTATAGTTAAATGATAACCGTTTTCAAGCTTAGCATAACAACCTCATATTTGTATGTTAATCCTAGTCTGTACACTTTAGTTAAATTGGTTTATTACCATATTTACCTTGCCTATAACCCCCTTTATGACATTGCTGACTTGGCTTTATAATAGATGAAACACACACTGTCTGTGTAAGATCTTAACCTCATTTGAAGTATCTATGTGCAGTTGATTTATAATGTTGCATGTACCCCTGTTTGTCTTCATGATATCATTATTTTGAAATTGCACTCAGTCCTCTCTTTCCCTGCTAATCTGAGTTGAATCTGATTTGTAAATCATAAGAGAACTTCATATTGCTACTGTTTAGGCATAATGGTTTACCTATGGTTGATACTCTTAAAAAATGTTATTCTGCCCTCAATCCCAAATGAAGTAATATTGATAATTTGAGATCCTGTTAAGCATTTTTTAGGAATCCCATGTTTGAATCTGAAACATGTAGTTGTGCTAAGAGTCCTGATTATGTTCTGGTATCTTTAATACAATCTGTAGAAGTTGCTAATTATGACTACTTGCCTGAATCCCTGGTGATGCTTTCAAAAGTTCCCAATAATATGGTTAACCTCTGTGTGTGCTAGTGGTAAGACCTAGGCTAACTAATTTGTGACTAGTCTGATAAGATAGAGGCATTTGTATTGCTGCATATCTGAGCTATGTGCTCTTTTTGATGGGATCTCAAGTGTTTTGTTCTTTTGGCAGTAATATCATAGTATTCCTACGTTTATTTAATTTCTTTAGTAATAGAAATGAAGTTCTAAAATGAAATTGTTCTTGAGTCCTTATGTTATTCTGTCAAGGGAGAAGTATACTTATGTGGTAGGTTGTATTGTGGTAGTTGGTTTACATTGAAAGAGTCTCATTGGTACATAAACCCATAGGGAAAAATGAGTCGTTAGTGGTTAGGAGTATTTCGGAGTAGAGTTTAACTCTAGGTTGGGTTTCTCTCCCCGGCACAAGCATTGCCCTGGGCATTGAGACCCTTGGGATCTTTGAAGTGTCGGGGGATCCAATGGAGGCATCGACCTTGAGTGGAACTCTCTCCTTAGCCCTTAATCCATTGACATTTGTTATTCTCTTTGGGTTTAGTGTTTTATGACAACAAAAGTTTTTCAATATAAATTATTTACCATATATAACCACCACATAAGTATAAGTTCTCAAGGTATTTGAGTATTGATAGTTTGTTATATTTTTCTCCAATCATTTTCTTATATGTTTTATAAATGGTTGAACAAGAAGAGTATGTATCTAATGATCTTCTCTTTCTTTTTTGAACATGTACATTTTTTTGGGCCTGCTGAGTTCTTAAGGAACTCAGGCCCAAGTCCAACTTTGATGTGTTTCTTGGAAATCAAATTCAATTGTCGTCGTCTCTATTACAGTTGGGCCTGCCTCTTTGAGGCCCAAATACCAGAGTCCAATCCTCTCCTTTAAACTCCTTTATTATTTACTGCTTCATTACCTTAAGTTTACTGCCTTGTCGCACTTTGCAGCATCCTTATTGTTATTTTATCTCACATGTATACAATAATTATATATTGGATTGAAAGCTTTAGTTTATATCTTAAGTCATATAAAATTTAGGCAAGCCTTAAATAACATAGGATTAAAAGAAGTATTAGTTAGTAACAAATCCCACATTTGCTAATCATAAGTATTCTGTTGTGTTTTCACTAACTTGTCTTAAAGATTTTGAAGCCCAAAGCTTTGTAAGAGACGACAGCCGCACTTTCAAAAAGGAAAAAATCAGATTAGAAACACAAGATTTATCTTCAAAAATGGAATCAAATCATTTCGAAAATATGAATTGTTGTCCCTCAAAAGGATTTTCAAAAAATAGTTTTTCTTCAAGTCTAAAAGATCAAGGTACATCTTAGGCCTGCTCCCATAGTACCCTTTATCCCCATTAGAACAATACGCACCCCCATGCTTTAGGAACAAGTGTTTTAATTTAGTTCTCTTTACATATTTTTCTTAAATACAAACGCCCTATACACTCTTTCAAAAGCTCCTTTCAAGTATAAATGCACTAACATTATTTTCCTCTATAAATTCATACCCTTTTAAACTACATCATCCCTTTATAAGAATTATGTCCTAATATACGGTAAGCCATATCTTTAGAACACTAGTTAAATCATAGTATAAATAATGGATTCCAAATCTAGTGTAAGTCCTATGGATCTACCTCAGGTAGATTTCAAGGGGTGCCTAACACCTTCCCCTTAGAAGAACAAGAACCCTTACCCATAATTTCACCAGTTAGCAGATTAATAAAGAATATAACTTAGTAATTAAATAGGTACCCTAGTATACCTTTAAATATTATGTGGGCACTTTTATTCATCAACAACATAGGAATCACAATTTGAATCTTGTTTTGACTAGTGCAAAATAGGGTGCAAGAACATCGCGACTCTGCTGGGGAATTTACACTTAGGTTCTGTCCTTAGCAGACTTAGACTAATTTGGCATTTAGATTTATTTGTACATTGCCTTAATTGTAGATAATATTGAAATTACGTGCTTACCTGCCTTATTTGCTCTTTATGCTTACTATCATGCTTATTGTTGCTACACTCTTGTCTGTTATTGCTTTATATACACTATCATCATATTTCTTCCTATCGAGTCTTGGATGTACACTATCACACACAATGGCATGCGAGGGTTATCTTTTACACCCCTCCGAACCTACTTTTCAAACTCTCTAGTTTCAGAGAATGGCTTTGTCAGGTAAACTAACATAACTTCTCGCAACCTTCAGTCCAATAAAAAATTGGAAATACTCTACTATAGCAAAAGTAGATGATGTGACGTAGAATTGCGGCACTTTTGATACTAATTACATAGACTTTCGCTCGTCTTTTAAAGCATTTTAAGTTATTTCTTATGTAGTTTTGGTGTTTTCCAACATACCAGACTTGAAGAACAAAGAACACGGAAAAGATGACAAATAAATGCGACAGGTTTGTGAACGCAAAAGTGATGTGCGGCCGCATACCAACTGCAAAATGAAGCAGTTGTTCCTAGTTTTTGAGAGAGTAGTGTGCGGTATATTATGTGGTCCTATAACGCTTGTGCGGACTGCATAAGTGCAAGAAAGAGTTCTGCGAGAGCAATTTTGTGGCATCTTCTACGATCGCAAAATCAATGTACGGGCCACATAATAGATTTGCGATGAACAACTGGGCAACTGGGCACTCAATTATGTGACGAAGTTGTAATTATGCTGGCTGCGAAGTGATTATGTGACGCGTTCTGTGATCGCAGATGTGATCTGTAGGAGTATTTTTGCCATATTTTGACCCCAACTTTTAGCCCATTATAAAGAGAATAACTAGGGTTTTTGTGGGACATCTTGTCTAAAAAAGAGGCTACTTTTAGGGCATTGAATACACCATTGTTTTGGAAGATTTTGAAGAGAGAATCTTATTTCCTTGTAAGCTTTAAGACTTTATTTATTGCTTTGTTCATGGATTCTAGTATGAGTAGCTAGTTTTAAATACTAAGGTTTTGGGTCCTAAATGGGTGTAATGTTAATGGATGTTTACCATTGAATATATATCATGCTTCATTTATTCATTTATCATGCTTCATTGCTTGGTATTTATTCATTTATCATGCTTCATTTAATGTTGGTAGTTGCAAATATTGACTAATGCCATTTCATTCTATCTTTACTTGGAAAAGTGGGTTAGGGTTTGGTAGAATTTAATAGCAAAAACTCAAGGCTTTAAACCTTATTTAATAGAATCGCTTAGGAATAAATGGGTTCTATTTGGCATAAATTGGTTGTTCTTAATTGTAACTCTTTTATATTTGGGAAAATCATAAAGAAAAAATAGTACCTAACTATTGGAAAATAATGGGTAGTCATTTAGAAACCATTTGCATTTTAAAGGACCTTCCATTAGGAATATATCATATTAACACTGATAGCATTACATTCCTTTGATGGGGACACCTTGGTTTCCTTAATCAAATTTATTACATTCTCATAACAAAACAGTTTTCTCGACAACTCTTAATTACAACACTATCTTTTAAGATAACGGAGTAGGATTAAGAATTAAGTCAAGTTTAACACTATTCAAGTAACATTTTCACACCTATTCCCTGTGGGATTCGACCCCAACCTATTTGGGTTATTATATTTGACATCGACCACCTTACACCATTTATTTAGGTGTAATTTGAGGGTATAAAATTTTAGCACCGTTGCCGGAGAATACGCCTTTGAAATTGCTAATTAGTGTGTGCTTTACTTTATGTCTTCTTCTATTCCTTCACACTTTGCTTGCTTTGCTTGGTGTCACTAGGTAAACATGGACGATCCGAAAGAAGAAAACATGTTTGCGGATATAGATGAGTATATTGAGGATACAAAGAGTTGATGCTGCCACCTTCAAGGTGGAACACAGTCTAATCCTAATGCTCAAGGCAGAGGGTTTTTTCCTAAATTCCACAGATGATGATCTGACACAACTTCTCAGAAACCTCTTCGGTGTGTGTGCGATGCACAAGCAGAATCACGTTTCAGATGATGCCCTAAGGCTGAGGGTTCTCAAGTACTATCTAATTGGAGAGGCAAGACAATGGATCCAAAATCTACCGCCTAATTCCATTCATACTTGGCCCAAACTTGTTCGAGCTTTCCTAGTAAAATGGTTCCCACAAAGCAAGAAGTCCGTGCTCCGGGATAAAAGTTTCTTCTTCAAGCAATTATTGGGAGAGTATTTACATGAGGCATGGGATCGATTAAAGCTATATCTAGTGAGCTCACTGAATCATGCTTTTCCGGACAACATCTTGTTGGAGAAGTTTTATATGGGCTTGGATCCTATGAATCAATCCATAGCTAAAAATGCAGCTGATGGATCCTTTATGGATAAAACATTTGCAAGGGTCACACAAATCCTTGACAAGATGGCAGAACATAACCAAGCTTGGCACTCGAAAGACACCACGGGTGGAATTGCATATGGTACTCCTTCCTTGACCAGCATGATTAAGGAGAATAAAGAAATAGATCAAGTAATTGCAGGGCATGCAACCAACATCGATGTGTTGACAAATATGTTCACTGAAAGCCAAACAAAAAGATGAATGTTGTGGAAGATGTGCAACCCTTGTCAAATGAGGATTACGAAGAAGCAAATTATGTCAACAACTCTCAAGGTGGTTATCAAAGACAACCCTACCAAGGTTCAGGACAACAAAAACAATGGAGGTCTAACCCGCAAGGGCAAGGCCAACAACAGTGGCAAAATGATCAAAGTAGTTCAAATCAAGGTAATTGGAATAACAACAATAACAACTCTTCAAATCGGAGTTCAAACCCCTATCTTCCACCAAATGGGAAATATTCTAACTCTCTACATTGGAAGGAAAGTTCTTCAAGTGAGTCCAAGTTACAAAACATGCTTGAACGAGTATTGCAAAATCAAGAAAGATCTGACACTTCAATGAATAACATGACCGGGCTTGTGGGTTCTCACACCGCATCCATACCAAAGTTAGAAATTCAAATGAGAGACCTATCAAGAAATCAAAATCCGAAGCAGAAGGGTACGCTCCCAAGTGACACAATAGCAAACTCAAAAGGTAGTGGGAATGGTCCGACTTCTCATTGTATGGCAATCACAACTCGAAGTGGGAAACTACTTCAAGGAGAAAATGAACAAGTGGTCAAAGTGGAAGATTTTGAACAGGAAGTTGTGGCACAAGTTGAGGTGCCAATTGTTGTTGAAGCCAAAAGACTCCCAAAGAAGGTGAAAATTCAAGAAGTGAACCTTGAAGAGGTTAAGGAAAAGGTAAATGAGACACCAAAAGCTCTAGCACCAATTCCTAGGCCTCCTCCTCCTTTCCCTCAAAGATTTGCTAGGAAGGTTGATGATAGCAAACTCGAGAAGTTCTATGACATTCTCAATATATTATCGGTGAACATTCCATTTGTGGAATCATTTTAAGAGATATCGGGTTTTGCTAAGTACTTAAAAGACATGATCACTAAAAAGAAAACCACCAAGAATGAAGTGGTGAATGTGACTCACCGGGTTAGTTCTATCATTGAAACAACCACCATCCAAAAGAAGGAGGACCCGGGAGCCTCCACCATTCCATACACTATCGGGTTGCACGATTTTTCAGGTGGTCTTTGTGATAATGGGGCTAGCATCAACTTAATACATCTTGCTATTTACAAGCAAGCGGGGTTAGGTATTCCTACGCATACAACTATGAGGTTGCAAATGGCCGACCGTTCAATAAAGAGACCAGTAGGAATTGTTGATGATGATCTTGTGAAATTAGGAAGTTCCTCCTCCCTACCGAATTTGTTATCCTTGATTATGCTGTTGATAAAGAAACCCCTACCATCTTGGAGAGACCATTCCTTGCTACCAAAAGAGTACTCATGGATTCGGAACGAAATGAGATCAAGTTCCGAGTTAATGACGAAGAGGTTACCTTTCAAGCGATTAAGGGTATGAAATTGCCACATGCATACGAAAGTATCTCAGTCATTGATATTGTTGATGAGGTAGATGATGCAGTTGAGGTGAAGATGGAAGAAGAATGCCTTGGTGAGGCATTGGCGGCTATTTTGGTAAATTTTGATGGTGAAGACATGGAATCAGTAAATGCATTAGAAGGGCTTGGGTCCTACACTTATGAACCAAAGAAACTTTCTCTTGACTTAGAGAATAGAGTCACTCCTCCCTCTAAGCCTTCAATTATCGAGCCTCCACAACTTGAGCTCAAGCTCTATCCACCGCACTTAAGATATAAATTTCTTGGCTCTAATGAATCTCTACCTGTAATCGTTTCTTCTTTGTTGAATGATGTGCAAGTCGAACACTTGTTGAATACCTTGACGTAGCACAGACATGCCATTGGGTGGACAATAGCAGATATCCGAGGAATTCCCGCTTGAATTTGTGAGCACAAGATACAATTGGAACAAGAGAGAAAACCTAGCGTGGAGCATCAAAGAAGGTTAAACCCTTCCATGAAAGAGGTGGTGTGGAAAGAAATCATAAGACGGTTAGATGTCGGGGTTGTCTACCCCATTGCCGATAGTCCTTAGGTGTGTCCGATGCAATGTGTTCCAAAGAAAAGAGGCATGACCGTGATTCAAAAAGACAAAAATGAGCTCTTCCCAAGGAGGACGGTGACCGAGTGGAGAGTTTTCATGGACTACCGGAAGCTCAATAGAGCTACTTGCAAGGACCATTTCCCTATGCCTTTTATTGATCAAATGCTTGATCGACTAGCGGTAAGGTCTATTTATTGCTTCTTGGATGGTTATTCTGGCTATAACAAAATCAACATCGCCTTAGAAGATCAATAGAAGACAACATTCACATGCTCGTATAGGATCTTTGCCTTTAGCCAGATGCCATTTGAGATATGCAATGCCCTGGCCACCTTTCAATGGTGCATGATGCCAATCTTCTCGGACATGGTGGAGGATTTCTTAGAGGTGTTTATGGATGACTTTTCTGTAGTTGGTGACTCTTTTGAGAATTGCCTAGACAACCTTAGGCAAGTGCTCAAAAGATGTGAGGAAACCAACCTTGTGAAAAATTGGGAAAAATGTCACTTCATGGTGGACAAGGGTATTGTTATAGGCCACAAAATTTCCAAGCAAAGCATAGAGGTTGATTGGGCAAAGATCGAGATCATTTCCAAGCTTCCTCCTCCCACTTCGGTAAAAGGCGTTCCGAGCTTTTTGGGGCATGCCGGTTTTTATAGGCGTTTTATCAAGGACTTCTCAAAAATTGCATGTCCCATGTGCAAGCTCCTCGAAAAAGATGCAAAGTTTGATTTTGATGAGAAGTGCCTCAAAGCTTTTGAGGAATTGAAAGCGAGGCTCACCAATGCACCTAGTATTGTCACACCTGATTGGTCTCTTCCATTTGAACTCATGTGTGATGCTAGTGGTGTAGCTATTGGGCGGTACTTGGACAACGGAATAACAAGATCCTTCATCCTGTCTACTATGCAAGAAATACACTCAATGGCACACAAATGAATTACACGGTGACGGAGCAAGAACTACTTGCCATTGTCTATGCTTTTGAAAACATCAGGGCTTATTTGTAGGGGTCCAAAGTGATAGTCTACACCGATCATGCTGCTCTCCACTATATTATGGTGAAGAAGGATGCTAAACCAAGATTGATTAGGTGGGTTCTTTTGTTACAAGAGTTTGACTTCAAAGTCAAAGATCAGAAAAGAACAGAGAATCAAATTGTAGACCACTTATCTAGTCTTGAAGAGGCAGGGAGACCAAAAGAAAATTTTGAAATTAATGATGCCTTTCCAGATTAGCACATATTGGCATTGTCTAGCACCTTCACTCCTTGGTATGCCGACATCGCTAACTTCTTGGTTAGTGACCTTCTCCCCGACGGATTGGAAGTTTATCAAAAGAAAACGTTCTTGCAAGAGTTAGGAAATACTATTGGGAGGAACCCTTTCTGTTCCGGATTTGCACCGACAACATCATTCGGCATTGTATTCCAGAAGATGAGGTAATGCAAATTCTCAAAGCATGTCATGACTCCCCAGTTGGGGGCCATCATGGTGGAAACTATACTACGTCAAAAGTTCTTGAATGTGGATGTTATTGGCCATCGATCTACCAAGACGCAAACCAAATGGTCAAGGCATGTGATCAATGTCAAAGACAAGGGTCAATATCTAGAAGACACGAGATGCCCATAAACTTTGTGATGGAGGTCGAGATCTTCAATGTGTGGGGGATTGATTTCACGAGTCCCTTCGTAAGCTCTTACGGCATGACATATATCTTGCTGGAAGTAGATTATGTCTCCAAATGGGTCGAGGCAATGTGTTTCCTAACAATGAGGCAATGAGTATAATTGCTTTCTTGAAGGAGAACATATTCACGCAGTTTGGAACCCCAAGGGCCATCCTTAGTGATGGTGGTTCTCACTTTTGCAACAAGGCTTTCGCCGGGGTGCTCGAAAAATATGGAGTTAAACATAAGGTGGCCACCCCTTATCATCCTCAGTCAAGCGGCCAGGTTGAAGTCTCCAACATGGAGATCAAAGATATGCTAGCAAAAACTGTTAATGCAAACAGGACCGACTGGTCAAGGAAGCTAGATGACGCATTGTGGGCATATCGCACAACATTTAAGACTGGTCAAGGAAGCTATGTGAGCATTGAAAAAGTTAAATCGTGACTGGGCCGAAGCTGCTAATCTAAGTATGACACAACTCAACGAGATGGAAGAATTCTGTCTTCATGCCTATGAGAGTGCAGTCATATATAAGGAAAGAATGAAATTTGTTCATGACAACAAGATTTTGAAGCGGGAATTCAAATCCGGTGCCTTGGTCTTACTATTCAACTCAAGACTCAAGTTATTTCCGGGCAAACTCAAATCCAAATGGTCTGGCCCGTTCAAAGTTGTGAATATGTCTCCTTATGGAGCTATTAAATTGGAGTCTGAGGACGGGACTCAAACTTTCAAAGTAAATGGCTAAAGGGTCAAGCATTACCTCGAAACCAAAGGAGAAAGGCACTTGGTAGAAGAATTCGCACTCAAGGATAGTCCTACACCAACCCCCACCACTGATTAGACAAATTGGGGAGAACATCGTTTTGCCGCGATGTTAAATCAAGCGCTTCTTGGGAGGTAGTTTGACTTGGCATGGATTTTAAGAAAAAGAATAAGACTTTTAAAACTTGTGGTCTTAAAAGTTTAAGGGGTAAAAGCTTTGTGGGGCCATATCATTTGTGTGGCTGCAAAAGCTTTTCATTAAGGGTAAAATGGGTAAAATGAAGAGTTTAAAGTTGAATTATTTCCAAATTTAGAAATGTGTCATTTATTTTGGAACAGACTAAAAAGGAAAGTACCTCTTCTAATTTGAAACGGAGGGAGTAATGCTTTTTGGTTACATTTTAATTTCTATAGGTTTAGTTGTTATTGTTCAGCAGCTTCAAATGAGTGTTAGAATGCAGGTAACCCAAAATACATTGAAATAGGGTGCAAATTTAGAGAAAAATGAGGGAAAGCAAGCCCTATGGTCCACGGCAACATATGCGGTCGCATAATGGATATGCGGACCGCATAATGATTGCAGACACAATCAGAAGAAAATGCAATTTGGGCCTTCAAAAATGCTGTTAGATTTTGCTTTCTGCAACCCGCATAACGATTATGCAATCACAATGCTGGTTAGCCTCACTCAGTCACTAACTCATCGCATAAAACATATGTGACCGCATAATGTGTTATGCGATTCACTTTCTCCTACGAACCTTCCAGGTATTAAAACCCTAAATCTCTCACTCCGGATTTCCGTCGTTCATTTACACTCTCACACCCACGAGCACTGCATAACACAAAAGCAAAAAAAAAAGACCAAAAACATTGAAACAACAACACAAAATCACAAAAAGAAAAAGGAATTGAAAAGGAAGGGCTCACCTAGTTCGTGCTTCAGACCAAATTCTTCAAATTCTCTGCTATCTGGTATGTACAATTCCACCCTTTTTCTTGCTTGATCAAATTGAAGAATACCATGTGCTTTCATTCCCTCCCCATTCTTCTCAATCCTTTTCTATAAGTATTCATGTGTGCGTGATTGAGCTGAAAATCATCGTTGGAGGGAAATATTTATGTTGTGGGTAAATTGGAATTTGGGGATTTAATCTACAGAGTAGGAGTAGAAGAACAAGGGTTGAAAACTTGTAGCATTTTGCTTACATTTTGTCTTAATAGGTGTGCAATGATTGAGTGTAGCTACTAGACAACTCTGTATTTGAGACTGAATGGGAAGACCTTTTTTTTACTAAGGTTGATGATCTTTGCGATCTACATAACTGGTTTACGGTCCACATAACTGGTTTGCGGTCCGCAAAGTCATTGCATTTTATGCCCTAGGTAGTTCTCTAAAAACGACTTGTGCGGTTGGATTTGCGACCGCAAAAACGTTTCGCGGATTGCAAAATGGTCACAGATTGCGGCAGATAAAATGTTAAATCTGAAGAAGAAAACTTGACCAATCTGTGATCGCATAAGTTGTTCTGTTGCCACTTCTGTGGACCAGATAAATTGCTTTGCTTCTGAGGGATGTATTATGCGACAATTTTTGCGGCTCGCAGAGTTGCTATGCGATTGCATAACTGATCGCAAAAACTTCTTGATACTTTTATTTTTTTCTCAATATGTTGCCCATGCCATATCACATACTCACTTATTGATTAATTGACAGGAATGGCACCAAAGAAATCCCTAGCATTGCGACAACCTCCCGCTTGAGGAAAGAAATAGGTTGTTTCTATGAGCCAACAAGCACAGCAATCAAAACGCACATGGCCTGACATAGCTAGAAGTATATCTGAGCATTCCTCCCAGTCTGAAGAGCAGGAGGCACAAACTGATCTTGTGCCACCCGTTGACCTCCATGCTGAAGCACGTCAAAAATGTGGCGAAAATCTGGGCTACGAGGATATATTTTCTTTAAGGGTTGTAATTTTCTGCTTCAGATCTGGGCTACCGAAAATTGTTTCCAGTAAGAGGCCACCATTAACTATTTTATGGGCGTCAGCAACATGATCCGCAGCCACAACGAAAGGAAGAGACATTGGGTCCCCCCACATGGGCAAGAAGAGTAGAGGGATATGCTGACCAATCTGAGTGGAGAATGGATCAACTGGAAGCTATCATGTTTAGGTGGAAGAGCAATCTTAAGGACTCCTCAGAAATACTTTATTGAGTTGATCGGAGTTGAAGGTATTTGACCATACTCACCCCTGCGGGTTCTTAGACAGTTCAGGATGATCGATGATGTGCCTCTATGGACAAGGACATCACTATACGAGGATGAGTAGAATGGACAGATTCCAATCCCCAGGATAAGAAGGCTCCAAGAAGAGTGGAATGACCTAGTCACAATGCCAATGGGTCAAAACGTGTGGTGCACTCCTGAGTATTATGTCTAGACCAACGAGGAAGATGAGCTGGCCCGGCAAAGAAGAGAGGGTATAGCCTGGCTAGAGGACGTAGTGGGTGGTTTACAAATTTACCATGAGATCCTGCCACATTACCTTGTGACTACTTTGATGCACCATCAAGTGGTCCTAGGATCCATCTATCACATGTTGCCACCTATTGATGATGACGATCGGGTAGTGGAGTGCATCCAGATATTGTCTAACACAGAGCTAGAAGAAGATCCAGAGGATGGGTCAGAGTTCAACGATGACAAAGAAGAGTTTGAAGAAGGCCCAGAGAAGGATCCGGAAGAAGATCCAGAAGAAGAAGAGGAGATGGGAAACGACTCTGGGGATGGTTATTAGAGTTGATTGATTTTCCCTTTTTCCCACTTTGTACCCTTATTCCCAGTTTTCTTTTACTTTCCAAAAGGGCAAATTGTCCAAGCCCATGCATTTCTATGAAACAGTGATGTTATCATTGTTCCCACTTATATTAGTCCAAATTATCAATGAAAAAAAACTTGCTTCGGATCTAAATGTGTCAATTTTAAATGTTTATCAAATATCTACTATTTAGGCCTACCCCAACTTCAGTTGCTATCACTCAAGTCATACCTCCAGTAACCCCGCAAACCCACAAAATTCCCTTGTCCATACTCCCTATGTACCACAGTACGTTCAGACACCACAAAACCCGCCTATCACTACCAATACAACTCACACCCCTCATCATGACGGAGTCATTTTTACCACTCACAGCATAAACCTGTGGCACACACCGCCTCCAATGAGCGGTATGTTCCTCCTATATATGCCATTTCTGAACCTACTTTTATAGCGTCTGTCACGGTCAGGGTGCCTTATGAGATTTACCTATATGCTGAGATGGAAAGGGAAGCCAAGCGTAAGGAAGAGGAGTGTAAGGCCTCGTAAATGTTTACTAGAACCTGGGTTTCGTGGTACTACTCTAGGCTAATGTGTTTGAGGATTGTAAAAATTCTTCACAACTCGCAAGCTCGCCGCGGTATGGACTTTTTTGGTTCTACAGTACGTCAGGGAGTTGAAAGAAAATTTTTGTAGAACATTCTGCGGTCCACTCTACGATCGCAGAACCTCTTCGCGGACCACGGATCGGCCGCAGAGTGCAACAAAACTTGAGCCAATTTTTGAACATCATTTACTGTCAAGTATGCGGCCATATAATTATTTCGCGGGCTGCACAATCCATCACAGAACCAGCATAAAGATTTCTTGTCGAAGGCGTGAGTCACAACAAAGCTCTTCATATCACTGTCAAATATGGGGACAAAGTGGTGTCCCGAGTGTTGGTCGATGGAGTGTTAGGAGTCAATATTTGTCCGCTCTCCACCCTACAGGAGTTTGGAATTCATTTTAGGGAAGTCAAGGAAAGCCACGTGAGGGTGAGAGCCTTTGACGGTTCGCAAAAGGATGTTATTGGAGAAATTTATTTGGCCTTGCAGATCAGGCCGGTTGAATTTCCCATATTGTTTTAAGTAATGGATAACTCTTCTTCCTACAACTTGCTGTTGGGAAGGCCCTGGATACACATGGCAGGGGTCGTCCCATCCATTTTACACCAATGCATGAAATTTGAGTGGGGATGTCAGGAGATCGTGGTCCACGACGAGTGAGGTCACTCCGCTTATTTGGAGCATGTTGTTACATTATTTGAAGGGCTAGACGGAATTGCTTTACATGAAGTGGAAATCATGCAGACTACCGAAATGGAAGAGACTGAACAAAACTTGGTAATGCAGTCACCGTATAGATCCAAGATTGCTATGAGGGAGATGATAAAATATTGATATAGACAGGGAACAGGGCTGGGAGCCAGATCGGACGGGATCACAGAGCCAATCGAACCTAATGGGTAGAAAGGAAGGGATGGCATAGGATATCAGCCTCCAGAGGGTAAAGCTCATATCGGTAGCTCCGGGAAAAAAGGTTTTTGTGCTTGAGCATGTTTCAAGTCCGGGTCAGTGTTCAATACCAGGAGATGATATCATCGACTGGATGGAAAATCTATTCGTGAATATGATTGAAGAATGTTGTGAAGGGACTGACATCAAGACACCAACTATCAGGGATGCCGAACTAGGGGAAGAGCTGCAGAATTGGACTGCCAGTCCATCTTTGGTTTGCCGGGAGTCTTGGTAGTATGGAACTGTAAAAGTTTTCTTTTGAAAAGCGCATGGTCAATTGAGGCTTGCACCGTGTCTGTACCTTTTTTTTCATTTGCCTATTTTGAACGCATACGAAATTCCTATTTTGATGAAATAAACAGAATCATTTTCTCAAATATTGCAAATTTATTTTCCGCTTCATTTATACTTAGCTTTTTTTCAGTAATCAAAATGCTAAAAACCTGCGTTCCGCAACTGTGCCATGTGACGAAACCGCTGAGTGCAACGACCCTGATTATGAGGAGTATGATGAGAATATGATACAAGAAAATCCCCCACAGGAGATCGAACAACTGGAGAATAACAAAAATCCCAACCTTGAATAAACGAAAGTGGTCAATCTCGAAAGTGAAAAAGATATGAAAGAAACCAGAATCAACAATCATCTAGAATTCGAGCAGAAGGAAAAATTGTTTCATCTCCTCCTATAGTACATCGATGTGTTCACATAGTCATATGATTATATGCCGAGATTAAGCATTGACATTGTCTCGCATCGGCTGCCCACCGATCCTACCAGATCGTCGGTCAAGCAGAAACCCAGGAAATTCAAACCTGATTTAAGTCTGAGGATAAAGGAATCGGTGACCAAGCAGATAGAGGCGAATGTGGTAAGGGTCACCAATTATCCCTGCTGGTTGGAAAATATCGTCCCAGTACTCAAGAAAGACGAAAAGATCAGAATATGCATGCATTACCAAGATCTCAATAAAGCTAGCCCGAAGGAAGATTTCCCTTTGCCAAATATCTACATCCTCATCGACAACTGTGTGAAGCATGAACTACAGTCATTTTTGGATTGTTTTGCTGGGTATCACCAAATCTTGATGCACGTGGAAGATGCAGAAAAGATAGTCTTCACCCTACCTTGGAGAGTTTACTTCTATAGAGTCATGCTGTTTGGTCTCAAGAACACCGACGCCACCTACATGATATCCATGATGACCCTTTTACACGACATGATTCATAAGGAGATTAAAGTGTATGTGGATGACGTCATCATCAAGTCTCTAAAGAGTTCATAGCACTTTGACGATTTAAGGAGATTTTGCGAACTCATGCAAAGGTACAGTTTGAAGTTGAACCCGTAAAAATGTGCATTTGGAGTCCCTGCTAGAAAATGGTTAGGCTTCATTGTAAGAAGGAAGGGAATAGAACTGAACCGATCAAAAATCAAGGCCATTCAAGAATTGCCTTTACCAAAGAGCAAGAAAGATGTAATGGGTTTCCTGGGTAGATTAAATTACATTAGTCGCTTCAGAGCCCAACGCACGGTAATCTATGAGCCCATTTTCATGTTGCTGAAAAAGGATGCTTCCACAAAATGGACCGAAGAGTACCAGAAAGCCTTCGATAGAACCAAAGAATATTTGTCGAATTCATCTGTGTTAGTTCCCTCCGAGCACAGGAAGCCATTATTACTATATTTGTTAGTCTTGGATAATGACTTCGGCTATGTGTTAAGACAGCATGATGAAACTAGGAGAAAAGAGTAGGCCATCTACTACATAAGTAAGAAGTTCACGCCATGCAAGGTCAAGTACACTTTGATATAACACACTTGTTGTGCTCTGACTTAGATTGCCCCGAAACTAAGGCATTATATGTCCGCATACACTACGTATCTGATATCTCGTACCCACTCAAGTACATCTTCCAGAAGCCGATGCATACCAAAAAGCTAGCTAAGTGGCAAATTCTCCTCAGCAAATTTGACATTGTGTACATAACCCAGAAGGCTATCAAAGGGCGAGCTTTATCTGACCACCTCTCAGAGCATTCGGTGGATGGGGATTAAGAGCCACTTACTACGTATTTTCCCGATGAAGAAGTATTGTTTGCTGGAGAAGATATTGCAGAATCATACCCTGGATGGAGAATGTTTTTCGATGGAGCAGCAAACTTCAAAGGAGTCAGAATTGGGGCATTCCTAATTCTGGAATCTGGAAAACACTATCCAGTATCAGCAAAGATAAGATTCCCTTGTACTAATAATATTTCTGAATACGAAGCGTGCATTCTTGGGATCAGAATGGAAGTCGACATGAACGTCAAAGAACTTTTGTTCATAGAGGATTCCAATCTATTGATACACCAAATCCACGAGAAATGGTCCACCAAGAATGTCAAGATACTTATGTACCTACAATGCGTGAAGGAGCTATGCAAGAAGTTCACGAAGATTGAGTTCAAGCACGTCCCCAAGATTCAAAAAGAGTTTCCCGATGCCCTTGCAACCCTATCATCTATGATTCAACATCCTCATAAGAAGTACATAGACCCTGAGGATGTAGAGATCATGGATCAACATGCCTATTTATTCCATGTAGATGGAGAACCAGATGCTAAACCATGGTAACACGACAACAGGAAATTCATTGAAACAAGAGAATACCCAGAGAATGCTACTAATGGTCTAAAGCGAGCCCTCAGGAGGTTGGCAAACAACCTTTTCCTCAACGGGGAAGTATTGTACAGGAGCAACCCAGATTTAGGTTTGTTGGATGTGTAGACGATTCCGAGGAAACCAGTTTATTGGAAGAAATACATGCAGGAATGTACGGACCCCATATGAATGGCTTCACATTAGCTAAGAAGATCTTGAGAGCTGGATACTTTTGGATGACTATGGAAAGCGACAGTATCCGCTACATACATAGATGTCACCAGAGCCAGATTAATGGGGATTTCATCGAGGTTTCGCCAAATGAGTTAAACATAATGGGTTCACCCTGGCCGTTCGCCGCTTCGGGCATTGACGTGAATGGACTTATACAGCCTACTGCATCAAACGAGCATCACTTTATCTTGGTAGCGATTGACTATTTCAATAAATGGGTCGAACTACGTACTTACAAGGTCGTCACAAAGAAAGTAGTGGCAGATTTCGGCCGGAACAAGATCGTCTACAGATTTGGAATACCGGAGTCTATCATCACTAACAATGCCGCCAACCTCAATAGCGACCTCATGAGAGAAATCTGCGAGAATTTCAGAATCATCTAACGCAATTCCACAGCCTACAGACCACAAATGAAGGGGGATGTCGAGGCGGTCAAAAGGATTATCAAGATGATTAAATGAAAGATAGTGGACAATCACAGGTAATGGCATGAGAAACTATCTTTCACCTTACTGGGTAACAGATCACCATGAGAACATCCACTCGGGAAGCGCCGTACATGTTGGTACATGACACTGAAGTTATAATACCCGCATAGGTCGAAATGCCATCTCTAAGGGTCATTCAAGAGGCAAAATTGGACGACGCGGAGTGGATACGGGTTAGACAGGAGCAACTCAGGCTTATTTAGGAGAAGAGAATGGATGCAGTATGCAATGGTCGGCTATATCAGATAGGATGGCCAATGCATTTAATAAGAGAGTGAAGCCTTGTCAGTTCACACCGGGGCAGTTGGTCTTGAAGAAAATCTTTCTGCACCAAAAGGAAGCCAATGGAAAGTGTGCACCAAACTGGCAAGGTCCTTACGTGGTTCACCAAGCACTGTCGGGTGGAGCTCTAATTTTGGCAGAAATGGATGAAAGAATCAACACGAAGCCCATCAACTCAGACACAATCAAGATATACTATGTGTGAAGACAAATAGGGTTAGGTTTTGTTGTAACAGAATTATGTTCAACCTGACTTTCCACGGAGGAATATGTAGGCAATCCACATAGGGTTTAGTTTCTTTCCCCCTTTTCTTTTGTAATAGAAAAACCAAATATCACTTTTGTATGTTGCTTAGGGACTATGCTAACTTTATTTCCTTAGAAAGGAATACGTAGGCAATTCTCATCGAATTCAATCCTCTTTTGTAATTGAACTACGTTCTAGCCTTATTCCATTTGGATACGTAATTTGTCTGAGTTAGACTCAGCCATTTTCATCCTTAATATCATCATTTTGCATCTATTAAAATTGAACTACGTCTTGACCTGAATCTATTTGGATACGTAAGCTGCCTAAGTGAGGCTCAGTCATATTCATGATATTTTATCATAATACATGAACTACGTTCAGACCTGATTCTGTTTTGGATACGTATGAAACCTGAAAGGGTTCGATCATAACCTTAGGAAAGCCTTTGTAATCTATTAGTTTGAATTAGCACGCAGTCGCAATGGCGAGAAGCTGCATTGTCAGAAGTGTCATGGAAGATCAACGTCAATGGGATAAAGTCTTTAAGAATATACGTTCGCATGTGGAGAACTTTTCGTAACATGTCATAAACCGGAAAAATGTCATTTGCCTTAAAAACAAAGTATTTTCAAAATATTTTCTAAAAATACAGTAATTTGTTCCACTTACCGAACTTTGCGGCGCAACCATGTCAAAGGCTGGGGCAAACCAACACTGTGGTCGACATAAACCAACTTCCGCGCCCCTACTAAGAATGTTTCTTTGAGTGTAGGGTCAACAGGGAGCAAGGAAGCAGTAAGACCACACTAGGGCAAATGACGGATTCGCCACTTGCCTAAGATTATCTCTCTTTGCCCTTTACTTGATTTTTTCTAGTACAGCTAAGGCTAATCTTTGAATCCTTTGCAGGTACCTCGGATTCAGACCTCTAACACGAAAAAAAAACATGTACATAGCAAACTGCCTGCTCAAACAATCGGAGCACCTTGAACAAAACGGACCGTTGGCTTCATTAATGGAAGCCCTGTATATAAAAAATCACCTGCTCAAATAATAGGAGCACCTTGTACAAATGAGTTGTCAGCTTCACCAATTGACGTCCTGTATATAGAAAATCGTCAGCTCAATCGATCGGAGTACCCTATACAAATCAAACATCGGCTTCTCCAATCGGAGCCTCGTATATAGCAAATTGTTCATCTCACAAACAAAACAAACTGCATCGCCGCTCTATCACAATGGATGCCAGAATAGACAGTCGTAAACCTCGTCACTAACATTCTGCCAATCGATGGCCGCACCTTAGCTTCGCAGTCAAGAGTATCTCTTGGGCATGCTTTTACTTTCTTTTCTATTACTTTGAATGTTTTGTTGTTTTTCTCATGCAACTTCAGGCATGGTTACAGTTTTAATTAATCACTCCCAAGCAAATATTACTTTACATTTAAGTGCAAAGCTCTCCCAACAAGCGGAGATGCACTCTACAAATCAAGCTCTCCCAACAAGCGGAGACACTTCTCAGTGCAAATCTTTCCCAACAAGCGGAGACGCACTCTACAAATCAAGTTGTCTCGACAAGCGGAGACAATTTTCAAATGCTCCGATAGATGAGAAACGATACCCACCTCGGCTAACAAATCGAGTCAAGATTAAGTATCCCACCATCCCGATCCCAAATAATGGCTCGCCGGCAGCCATGCATCATCATTTCTGCATCATTTATATCGCATCGTAATATATTCTGCATTGCAATATATTGGTCTGTGTGTATTTTATTTGTTTTGCAGGAACAAACAACACAACGTGGAACTCTTGTACAGGCAGCAGACCAAACTACAACGCTATGAGGGACAACAAACATATTATCGGGCCAAGGATACAAGTTCAAGCACAAAACAACCAGTGAAACTCAAAATTTTAAAATCCTTCAAATCAAGTCGCAAAATTCAAGCTATCATGAGTGCCCAATCCTCCGCCTCACCGTATCATCGTAATACAATACTGGGGAAATTCTTGTGAGTACTGCTTCCTCTAAAAATCATCACTCCAGAACTACATGAGGCATGATCCTCGTTATGCCCAAGGTATGTAAGCATTTCAAAGCCAGAATGCGACCCCAATCTCTCCAAAAGTATTCCCAAAATCCTCCTAGAATCATACTTAACTCTAAATTCTGCAGCTCATAATCATCATGGCACTAATATAGTGCATGCCTAAAGTCGAGACAAAATTGTCTTTAGTTCAATTTCTTTTCCCGAAAACTCTTTCATCATCTCCGATCAAAGAGGGGCACTGTTGACGGCCAATTTTGACCCTCCCTTTTATAATTAAATTACATACACTTAATAATTTACAATAAATATTTTGAAAGTATTTTCTAGTAATAAATTCCTATTTCTACAAATTACTTAGTTATTAGTTTTGAAATTAGTCCCCTAGAATTTATATTATGTAATTACAAATATACTTACTATTTTAAGATTATTAAAATATTTTTTTATATAGATCACATATGCCTTATAATTAATTTGATGATTTACTTGATTTCTGGTTAATTAGACTACTATGTTAATAATTTAGAATTAATGCTAAAAATAAAGTATTTATAAACAATTAGTTACAATAGTTACTAATGTATATAATAATTATAATATTACTGCATTTTATTGAAAATTATCATGCTTATTTAATTTAATTATAAAAGGGATCAAAAGAGGCTAAGGGCTATAATTGCAATTCTCTATTAAAGATCAAGTGGCTATCTTTTAAATCATCTCCAGCCTAACACTCAATCCCATTCCAGAAATACCCAGTCCAAGCAACCTCTCCCTTTCCACTTTGTCAATCCATGCCATCACGATTGAGCCTATCATAGCATGCCACATCGCCTTTCCCATCCCCTCACAAAAGAAACACAACTGATCCGAGTCGTTCATCCCACAGATTAACGGTTTTGAATTTGTCTCCATTTCCCTTTTAATTTTAATAACCCAGCAAGCTTAATCTTGGTTGTTGAAACTAAGGGATCTAACAACCCTCAAATTACGTCCATAAGACACGTTTAATCTCAAATTATCAGGACTGTTAATCTCAACGATCAACGGCCCAGATTTGATCTCCTAAGTTTAACCTATAGACAATCCCCCCCCCCAATCTTTCAAACCCTATAATCATTTCCTATTGAATCTGTCGTACCTCTTTCCTTTTCCTCTCTAAACTCTCTCGACCTGCCATGAAGTACTCAACCACACACCTTGCACAAATTTGTTCAAGGTCACAAATCTTGACCCAGAATCATTCCTTATGCTTCCATATTCGTGATTCATGTCGTCGCATTCCCGTTTCGTCACAGAGATTCAAAATTTTGAGTCTTCTGACCCAAACACTGAGCTGAAAACTCAAGTCCTCAGATTTCCTTATCTTGAGACCAAATTAGAGCATACATAAGCTCCTCGTGATGATTATTCTAACCCAGAGGTCAAATGCAATGACCTCTAGACCTCCGATCTTTATCCGATGGATTCTTCAATTGTAATGGTTGTCTTGCACTCATGTAAGAGTCTCATTCATTTTCTCTTAGATTCACTTCGATTGACTCTGATTTCACTCTGTCCCTTTAGATTTTCCCCAATCTTGCTCACATCATCAGCTCCTCATCATCTTCCACTATCATTTTGAATTTTGTTGAACCCTAGGGGCATTGAATGAAACTATAAAAGGAGCCTTAAATGCTCTCACCAAGGAGATGATACCTAACACAAATACAAAAGTAATACTAAGATTTTCATAAAACATTTAGGGTTTCTTACTGATTTCTGGTTTTCTATTTTCGTTTATGAGTGCTTTCACCGCTTCAAACTTGAAGCTTTGGGCCCTAGGCAATTAGAAGGAATCCCTGTTTGGACTGCTTCCCCCGAGAAGGTCAGCACATCTTCACCCTCTTCTCGGTTGATTGTCTTACTTAAATATCATGAGCATGTTGTTGCCTTTTGTCAATTATGTTCGCTTATGATGTTTGTCATTAGTATATAGATATCATATCCAATTCGTGATAATGTGTTGTTAACTTATGGTCATGTTTCATATTTTGAATATCTCTAATTGATGTTGATTAGGATGTTGTGTGACCTTAGTAACATTCATTCTGATCTCAAATAGTCCACATGATTAAGTTTTCCTTAATATGCTTCAAATGACCTCTCATGCTTTCCTTGCTTTCAAGTTTTCTATTAATGATTCTGTTGTGATATCTATCCCTACACATTATTTCCTGCATTATGTTATTTTGCAATCAAGATTGTTGTTTGACAATTTTAACTAGTATAAACCTAAAAATATTTTAATCTTTCACCATTTAACAGAAGCATGAGAATTTTAAGTGTTTAAGTGCTCTCCTTCTCTATATCTGTGTCTATTAACTCTAAGAGCAACTTCTGAGTTATCACTATGACATTCTTATGTTCATATCTAACTGTTGGTTGCATCTATATTAAACAGTCTTATTACGGTAAGCTCTTATGAACTTCAGTAACCATTCTGCATATATTATGTTATTATCAAGTTGTCTTTCAAAAATAGGACATAGTCATTTTGTTATTGTTAAATAATAATTGTGTTCAAGTTGAGCATAACTGCCTCATATTTGTATGGTAATCCTAGTCTGTACAACTGAGTTAAACCTGTTTGGTACGATATTTCCCTTGTCTATAACCCCCTTTATGACATTGCTGACTTGGCTTTATACTAGATGAAACTCACTATGTTTGTGTAAGATCATAACCTCATTTGAAGTATCTATGTGCAGTTGATTTAGAATGTTGCATGTACCCTAGTTTGTCTTCACGATCACATTATTTTGAAATTGCACTCAGTCCTCTCTTTCCCTGCTAATCCGAGCTGAGTCTAATATGTAAATCCAAAGAGAACTTCCTATTTCTTCTGTTTGGGCAAAATGGTTTACCTAAGGTTCATGTTATTGTAAAAAAATGTTATTCTTCCCTTATTCCCAAAATCAACTAAGATTGAAAACCTGTGATCATGTTAAGCATTTATTAGGAATCCCATGTTTGAATCTGTAATATGTAGTCGTGCTAAGAGTCCTGATTATGTTCTGGTATCTTTAATAACATCTGTAGAAGTTACTAATTATGAGTGTTTGTCTGAATCCCTGATAATGCTTTCAAAAGTTCCTAGTAATATGGTTAACCTATGTGTGTGCTAGTGGTAAGACCTAAGATAACCAATATGTGACTAGTCTGCTAAGACAGAGGCATTTGTATTGTTGCATATATGAGATGTGTGCTCTTTTAGATGGGACATCAAGTGTTTAGTTTTTTTTGGCAGTAACATCAATAGTATTCCTACCTCTATGTGTGTTTGGAATCTGACCTTTAGACTAGTTTTATTTGTATTCTATTCCTTTAGTACTGGAAATGAAGTTCTGAAATGAAATTGTTCTTGTGTCCTTATGTTATTATGTCAAGGGAGAAGTATACTTATGTGGTAGGTTGTATTGTGGTAGTTGGTTTTCATTGAAAGAGCCTCATTGGTACTTAAACCCATAGGAACAAATGAGTCGTTAGTGGTTCGGGGTATTTGGGAGTAGAGTATAACTCTAGGTTGGGCTGCTCTCCCCAGCACAAGAATTTCCCCGGGCCTTGAGATCCTTGGGAACTTTGAAGTGTCCGGGGTTCCAAAGGGGGCATCGACCATGAGTGGAACTCTCTCCTTAGCCCTTAATCCATTGATATTTGTTATTTTCTTTGAGTTTAGTGTTTAATGACAACGAAAGCTTTTCATTAAACATGGGATTCCTAAAGATTTTGAAGCCCAAATCATAGTAAGAGACGACAGCCCCACTTTCAAAAAAGAAAAAATCATATTAGAAACACAAGCTTTATCTTCAAAAAGGGAATCAAATCATTCCAAAAATGTGAAGTGTTGTCGCCCAAAAGGGTTTTCAAAAAATGGTTTTTCTTCAAGTCTAAAAGATCTAGGTACATCTTGGGCCTACTCCCATAGTACCCTTTATCCCCATTAGAACAATACACACCCCCATGCTTTAGGGATAAGTGTTTTAATTTAGTTCTCCTCTTTACATATTTTTCTTAAATACAAACGCCCTATACACTCTTCCAAAAGCTCCTTTCAAGTATACATGAAATAATATTATTTTCGTCTATAAATTCATACCCTTTTAAACTACATCCTCCCTTTGTAAGAATTATGTCCTAATATACAGTAAGCCATATCTTTATAACACTAGTTAAAGAATAGTATAAATAATGGATTCAATATCTAATCTTAGTTCTATGGAGCTACCTCAGGTAGATTTTAAGGGATGCCTAACACCTTTCCCTTAGAAAAATAAGAACCCTTACCCATAATCTCACCGGTAACAGACTAATAAAGAATATAACTTAGTAATTAAATAGGTACCCTAGTATACCTTTAAATATTAGGTGGTAATTATTTTTCATCAACAACAGAGGAACCACAAGTTGAATCTTGGTTTGACTAGTGCAAAATAGGTTGCGACAACATAGAAATGCGCTCGAGTCACCCCGGACCCCAACTAAACGTGTGTACAAGTCCAACAATATCATATGAACTTATCGAAATCGTCAAAACACTGATTCGAGGTCGTTTACATCAAATGTTGACCATGGTCAACTCTAGTCTTATTTTACGTCAAAAATCAATTTTTCATCAAAATTTACGTAAAAGCTTTCCGAAAAAGACACGGACCACGCACGCAAGTTATATAACATAAAATGAAGCTACGAGAGGTATCGAAATACAGAAATAAAGGCTAGTACACAAAATGTCCTATCGGGCCCTTACATAAATTTGTTGTTAGAATCCTGAATTATTCTTATATTTGTTTTGACCACAAAAACTATTTTTTTAGATAAACAAATAGTTTCCCAAAATATCTTTGTTTTTTGGGGAATACACTCTTCAAATGAAAAATGCAAAGTCGAGACAATTGATTAGATAAAGCAATTGGAATTTCCACTCCTAAAAATACGCTTAAAATAATCCGGAAAAATCGACCGATTTTGGTCAGTAATGGACAATAACCATCCAAAATGCGACCAAATACATGTGGCCGATAATTGAATGGTCGATAGAGCATATCGACCAAAGTCAGTCGGTCAGTGTAAACGACCATGTGACAATTTAAATGACCCGTCGACCAATATTGGTCAGTATATTATTTTAATTATTTATTATTACCGACCAAAATTGGTCGGTGTGCTAAATTTAATAATTATATTTACCGACCAACTTTGGTCAATAAATAAAAATAAAATTATCAAATAATATTTTAATTACGGACCAACGTTGGTCGGTATAAGAAATTCTTTTTTTAAAATAATTAAAATTTACGATTACCGACCAAAGTTGGCCGGCAATCTTGATTTTCTGGACATTGGCATCCAATTTACCGACCTATATTGGTCGGTATTGTTGAAGTTTTGGTAATTAACGTGCATTAACTGACCAACATTGGTCAGTATTGTTCAATTTTAAAAAATAATTCTTTACGAACGGAAGTCGGTTGGTTTTCTAGGCATAATTTTGGCAGAAAATGCCTGTTTTGGTAGCTACACCACCTGCCAAATAAAAACTTATATTCAACATGGCAATAACCCCAATTCACCACAAATCCAACCACCCATACACCCATATCCAACCAAAATTCCCAATCAATATACCTTAAAACAAACAAGTTCAATTAAACATCACAATTAAAAACCAATTAAAAACTAAGTAATTACAACATGTTCAAAAATATTCATTCGAATTCAAATAAGTTCTATTAGTCTAGTTCAAAGTATATCAAAGTATTGTTCAGGGGGTATATTCCACAGCGTCACCACTATCTGATGAACTTTCATCTAGAAGACGGTAAGAACGGTCTTGTGGAGGATGGGAAAAACGATCACAGGGAGGACGGGAGGAATGATTACGTGGACGTCGGGCCTCTAGTGATGACTCACGAGACCGGGGCAATGGAAAAGATCTATATAAGCTTGGATACCAAGGAATTATGCATCTCTAAGACTTTCTCTTTCCTTGGCCGCTTCAAGTATAAAGGAGAGTTCTAATATAAGCTTGGATACCAAGGAATTGTGCATCTCTAAGCCTTTCTCTTTCCTTGGCCGCTTCAAGCTCGGATGTAAGCCTTGTCACCTTCTCCTTCATAGCCGAGAGGCTCTCCCTATTAAGTGCCTCGCCCTGTGAGGAAGTCCCTATTCCTTGCATTCCAAACCAGAGATGAAATGTTTTCTTAGGATGCCCGTATACCTTTCCCCTTTTTGAACCGCCAACAACCTCCTCCACGGTACTTTGGTAGCGACCCTACGTTATTTTAAATTAAATTAATATATAAAAAATCTTATAAAAGTAAATTATAACTCTTAAGGAAATTTCAAAGCTTACATATGTAGTGTCAACCGTGTCCTGAACCATCTATCTTGATCTGCCTTTTTCTTCTTCTTTAAAATATGCATATCCATGAATAGCTCATCTTGCTGCAGTGGATGCTCATACTTCTTTTCCTAAAAATAAATTAATTTTATTAATAAATAGAATTTATATACTTAGAATATTAAACACGTAATAATTTAAGGAATTACCAATCTTCTTCTTATTGTCCTGATGTTGATAGCACCTCTAGTGTGCAAGGAGCCTCCCTTCTCGGATGAGCGAGCTTTCTTTCTTTATTTGCTCCTCTTGAAGAAGTCCTCGGTCTTCCATTTCCTTAACAAATCATCCCATAAATGCTGCAGACACCAGTCAGGCCTCTTGTTCTTCTTTATACCATCTGAGAAATGATCCGCCAATCTCTTGCGGGCTTTATAATAAAAATTTACAGCCACTGCCTCGCTATAGCGGTCGTCCCACACACATATACTATGCATATCAAAAGATTAATATTATATGGAAATATCATAAATATAAATTATTAAACTACTTAAAAGAACATTTATACCTTAAACTGATTGAAAATTTTCACCTTCAGCGAGTATGAAAAATCACTCCGAGTCGCATAGGGGCCATCATACGTTTTGATGGCATTGGTGATTATCTTCGTACTCTTCTTCCCCTGCTTGAACCTACAATTTAACAATAAAAACACATGAAAATATTAGTTAAAACGTTATAAAACAATAAATGAAAAAATAACAAATAACTCTTACCCATTCCCCCTAGAAACTATGATGATCCTGCCATAACGATCATAATGCACTACCTCTGGATCATCATCCTCAGCCTATGTATCATAGGCATGCGTAGATGGTGTAGAGGGGGGCTCAGAGCTAAGGTGTCACGGGAGAAGTCTTGAAATGGAAAGAGTAGATGATGAAGATGGTTGCGATCCCTGTAACTGCGACATAGCTGGATGTGATCCATGTGGCTGTGATACAAATGGTTGTGACACATGTGGCTATGATATGGATGGTTGCGATCCATGTGGATGTGATGCAGATAGTTTCGATCCAAGTGGATGTGAGGCAGCTGGACTATATGTCAAACGTAGAGTCCTATGGCCCTGTGATGAAAGACCCGGTATCTGCATGAAAGTATAAGCATGTGGTGGAGGAAAAGACATAGTCATCTGTGAAGAGGCTGAAATAAGGGAGTCTACTATTGTAACGACCCGACCAGTCGTTTTGAGCTTTAGTATTCCATTTGATGGTTTGAGACTTTGAGTAGCTTCATATTATGTATTATGGCTTGCATGTATGATTGGTTTCGGTTTTCAAGCAATTCGGGATTGATTTGGAAGAATGATTCTCGTTTTAAAAGCTTTAAGTTGGAAGAGTTGACCAATGTTTGATTTTTTGGTAAATGGACTCAGAATCAGGTTTTAATTACTCCAATAAGTTTTTATGATGATTTTGTACCTGTCCACAAAGTTTGGTAAAATTTCGATGAGTTTTGGATAAGTTTGGGTTGTATCGTGATTGTTTTCGGTTTCGACGTCGATTTGAGCATAAAGGTCACCATGTTGAGCAAACGACTTTTGATTTTTGTTTTGACTAAACGATTATATATGTATCGTCCTATGAGGAATTTATATAGCAACTGGAATTATCAGGTTTCGACGTCCTATGAGGAATTTATGGTCATTTTACTATGAATTGGGTTGCTAGTTTTGTCAGATTAATTACAACATTGCCAGTGAATTCGTATTTAAAAATCAGCATTATTTTCAAATATTGAAACCAACAAAGCAAATCAAAGAAAATGAATTCTCGTCAAAGTTTAACATGTTGGGATAAAATACGGCCCAAGCTAAAATACCAAGGTATTTATGGACTAGTGCAATACAAGGTACCACATGACCATGATAGTAGGGTACATAAAGTTTGTTAAAAGTAAGTAGTATTTTAAGTAATTTGAGATAATTCTTAATTATGTAAAAAATTGGGTAATTAATGATATTTGGGGGAAGATTAGCCATTTAATTACAACACTTGGATAGGCTTTAACCCCCCCCCCCCAAACAAAACATGGCAGCAAGCCACCCTAGGATATTTGACTCTTATGTCGTGAGCATTATGTGGCAAGATTAAGAATATGTGGTTAAGCCACCACATAAAGTGGGGCCCACATCAATTCCAATAAAAGTCATCTCTAAATTAAAAGAGATGAATATGTAACGTAAGATTTTCATAAGTATCTTCAACAAAGATTAGCAATTCAACAAGATTTACATGGTTTCTTCAACGAGATTAGAAATTCAACTAGATTTCATAACATCTTAATCAACGTGAGATTTTGCTATTTTAAGGGCGTACCATGCAATCTTTCTCAAGAATATCATACGGATTTTCCCCTACTTCGATCCGCCAATACGTGTTATCGCAATCAACGGGTGTTAAAGGTATTTTCAAGAGAATCGGTTCAGGTATGTTAAGGTTATCCCTTCTTTCTTTTGGCATGATCTATACGATACAAACGAAACGAGCAAATGCACAATTTCCATAAATGACTCTACTCATAAAAATACTAGAGATGCTTATGTTCTTGATTCCCCATGTGTCATATTATTCTATCATATGTTCATGGATCTCAGAAAATACATAGCTTGATAAAGTTTATTTCATGATATTAATCAAAGGCAAAATGATCTTATAACACTCCGAATGATTTTATTGACGTACTTCTCATGCATTGCATTCATTTACATTGACCCATGATCAGATGATATTATATATGTATATATATGTATATATATATATGTATATGAGATATATTAAAAGGTTACGGCGTTATATACACACCACCACCTGATCAACTGGTATACGTTGATGATTTTCCCACAGTGGCCGAAATGATATGATATATTAAAAGGTTATGGCGCTCAACCGAGTGGACCCGGTCGAGCAAGCCTGTTAAACACTATCTACCCGATTCACTTATGATCCAGAAAAGGCATGCTCTCATTAGTTAGACAGTAGAAAGTTCATACATATATACACTACTAAGTCATTTCATTTTGTTACATCATTGTTAACTTTCAAAATGCATACATCCTCATGACTGAGTGGAACAAGAGCCCAAAACGCAACATGATTCGTTGACCTTTCTAACACCCATATACAACCACATAGTGTCTACAGAGCCTCTAAAGATACAAAAGAGAGTAAAGATTGTGCCAGCAACAATGTTCCGGCTATACCCCAAAACACATAAGAAACAAAAGATGCACAACCCCCGAATGAGATGGGTGTCAGGACCCAAAATCCAACTAGTCGTGATGGCACCTAACCCAACCCGCTAGGTAAGCCAACTTTCAACTATCCAATTCCAATAACAATTATTAAACCAATTTAAGTAAATAAAGATCTTAATCTTATACATTCCCCAAGAACTGGTAGTACAAATCATGAGCTTCTAAGAATAAACTTTACAAAACTGATATGAAATAATACGTCATCTGTTCGAAATGTAGATGAACAAATTGTTATAAATCTAAGGCTACCATGAACAAGAGGCAGCTACAACCAAAACACAAGTACATCTTCAAATCCGGCAACCATCGAGCACAGTAACAACAACAGCCAACATCTGCACGCAATGTGCAAAGTACAACCGACCCCATGTACTAAGTAAGTAACAAACCTAGCCTCAGGTTGAAAGTAGTGACGAGCTTTTACCAAGGTCGGGTTTACCACCAAATACCAACAACAGTTCATAACAACGAAAAGAAAATAATACAAGAAGTAACTCAGAGATAAGATGCTCAACAAAATCATGATTTTCGAAAATAGTTCTGCCTTTTCAAGTACATCCGTGAAACCCAAATCGTTTACCGAAGCTGCCAAAAAAAATGAATAAGTTTGAAAACAATAATTTTTCCCAAAAATCATTTCAATAATAATAAATAAGATGTTTCATTTTCTTTCCAGATAACCAATATAAGACAAATGCATCACTATGCCCATCTGTCAACATGTGTGAGAAATCATGAATGATGTGATACCGTACAGCATGAGGAAAATACATCTCGATGCATGTATGTCATGTGTGCATGTCAACACAATGTATCTTAGATATGAACTAATGTACTCAAACTCTCAGAGTACTCAATCTCACTTTCTCACACATTTCACTCATCATGCCCAATCACTCGGTACTGTATATGGCCAAATCGGCCCAGGGAAGATCCATCCCGGAATATATACATCAACTAATCATCAGTCACTAAGTACCGAATAGGGCCAATCCAGCCCGTGGAGAAGATCCATCTCCAAGTATATCGTACCTCAGACAAGATTCATGTCCAGGGAAGATCCACCCCTCAATAATATCAACCACATTCACTGGGGTGTACAGTCTCCGGAAGGGCTCCTTTAGCCAAAGCGCTATAATCTGCACGGACAGCTCACGTGCTATAGAATCAATATCAGAATCAATCAGGCCCTCGACCTCACTCAGTCATCAATCTCTACAGTCTCTCTCTCATGAGCTCACAATGTCATTAAAATAGCCTAAAAATGATGATATGATGTATCAATAAATAATAACAGAGACTGAGATATCATATGCAATGACATGAATATGACTGAGTATGAATTTTCAATTTAAAACAAATAATTCACAGCAATATGACCTTTGTGGGTCCCAAAAAACTGGCACATAGCCTCAACAGAATTTTTAATATGCTTTTCAGCTCAATTTCATTAACACATAAAACCGCATAGAAAACGCCAAGATTATTTAACTACAGAATTCCCCAGAAATAATTATGTCACAATTTGTATAGTGCACGCCCACGCGTCCATCACCTAGCATGTGGGTCACCTCCCAAAAATTTACATAATACATATATTCAGGGTTCATACCCTCAACTCCAATATTAGAAGAGTTACTTACCTCGAACAAGCCGAATCCAATGTCGAGCAAGATAAACAATGCTCCAGAAATTCCATTCTGCACGTAACAACTTCCGAACAGATCAAATCTAGTCACAATTAATTTGATTCAGTCCGCACAATTTATAGGAATTAATTCCTTATCAAAATACGAATATTTTCCACAAAATCCGAAATTACGCCACAAAAATACCTGTGGGGCCCACATATCGGAATCCGACGAAACTCATTAAATCCTACAACCCATCCAATTACAAGTTCAACCATACTAATTTCACTCAATTCAGACCCCAAGTCCATGTTCAAAACTCAAATATTCGCATTATGAACTTTAGGCCAACTCCCCCAATTTTCTCTTTAAATTCATCAACCAATTGCTAAAAATGAAGATAGATTCATGGAATATTAACACAAGGAAGTCAGGAACACTTACCCCAAGTTGTGTGGAAAGATTTCTCTCCAAAGGCATTTTCGCATCTGCGGTGCTTGGGCTCGCATCTGCTTTTGCGGACGAAAATGCGTGCCTGCGGAAACAGACGGCCTTCTAAAATCTCGCATCTGCAGCGCCCTTCTAGCTTTTGCAGGCTCGCAGATGCGCATACCCTTTTGCACATGCGGCCTCGCAGATGCAGGCATTTTTTTCGCACCTACGAGCACTACCCAGTTCCACTCTTGGCCGCTTCTGCGACTGGTTGCGTGCATATGCGGCTTCGTACCTGCGATCAAAATCTTTGCATGTGCGATCACACTAGTAGGCAGCAGTTCCAGCACATCCTTAAGTCCGAATTTGATCCGTTAACCATTCGAAACTCACAAAAGCCCCTCGGGACCCCGTCCGAACATACCAACAAGTTCCATAACATAACACAGACCTACTCGAGACCTCAAATCATATCAACCAACATCAAAACAACGAATCGCACCTCAAATCAAAATCTATGAACTTTGAACTTTCAAATTCTATATCTTGTGCCGAAACACATCAAAAATCAATCCGGAATGACTTCAAATTTTCCACACAAGTCACATTTCACATTACAGACCTATTCAAATTTTCAGAATCGGCCTCTGACCCCGATTTCAAAAAGTCAATCCCCCGGTCAAATTTCTAAAAATTCAACTTTTGCCATTTTAAGCCTAATTCCATTACGGACCTCCAAATAATTTTTCGGACACGTTCCTAAGTCCAAAATAACCATACAGAGCTATTGGAATAATCAAAACTCCATTCCGGGGTCGTTTATACATAAGTCGACATCTGGTCACTATTTTAACTTGAGCTTTAAACCTTGAAACTAAGTGTTCCAACTTATTCCAAAACCTCACCGGACCCTAACTAATTACTCTGCCAAGTCACACAACAACTATAAAACATAATTTGAGCAGTAAATGTGGAAACGGGATTGTAATACTCAAAACGACCGGTCGGGTAGTTACATTCTCCCCCACATAAACATCCGTTCGTCCTCGAAAGTGCCAAGAGTTGTTTCCATGCCATCAAATCACTATTCCTTCTTACCACACACGTACCCGGGGGTGAACCCACATCACCCTATTCCATATAGGCTTGACAACCCAATACGACTGAAATCATTGATTTAACTTTAGCCCATAAACCTTGGAATTTAATTTCCAACCTTAAGAATTTGTTTCAAGACACAAATCATACATTTACACAGTGTATGAGTTTGAACAAGCTGTATCGAGGAATAACTATAACCACGGATATAATCAACTAACATATTACACAACTCGCATTCTCCTGGAACCATTCCTGATCACAGTGACTACTCCAAAACCAAACAAATACTAGTATTAAACCCATATCGAACAAAACTTCATCCACTATTGATAATAAAAGAAACACGCAAAATTTCATGACCACTTACCAGATCAACAAGTCACGGAGCTCTCTCGCCCCAACCAGAACCATAATCGCTTACTGAGTCGACTTTCAATATTATCCTTCCGAACATACCGTAATGAAACATGATAGTACCCATTCTAGGTCTAATGACCTTATATTACTAAACACAACTATTCCACAGACATACCGCACCAATATAACTCAAAGCCACAACCCGAGCTATCCGTGCACCAACACACAACAATTCAAATGTACTCAGTCATGGAAAAATGACTCAAATGAGAGAACTGCCCTGCCAGATTAATAAGTACCGCCACAAAGAAATGCTAAAAATTCATCACACCATAGAACCAACACACGATTCTAACACATGGTTCATACCTTAACATAAGTCCGCTGCAATGGGAGACCCCATCCAAATGCCGGTCCATATTATGTACCTCAAGCCACCCCGCTCAAAATCAATAACCACGGAGAGGAAAATGACACAATGCCACACAAAACCTGAAAGAACATAGCCAATATGCAATCAATCATGCAATATTCAAATACTCATCTCGCTAAAATTTTGCCATGAGGCCCCTAATAGAACCGCACCATGTGTGAGCATAACCAATGAATCACAACTCCTCATAGCATAAAGGAGTAACTCACAGATCATTTCAAAACACGAATGAGCTCAACAACAACCGAATGGCGCATCCCTCAACAATAGTAGTATGTAGCCAACCATTCCGACTCGGTGTAGAATACACATCTTAATTGGGCCTACCAATGCACCTCCAAATCAACTCTGGTCACCCACAAATAGATAAATAACCCTCTGAAAATCCACAATGATCGAATCATAATACATACTATCATCTGGCTAGCTTCGGCCACGACTGCACAATCCACCACCATGAAACAATATGCTCCTGACAACTCCCAGTCATTAAATCCATAGGACACACGAACCACCATTTCTGGTCTCATCTGCACCGCCTGAATGTCTAACACATCTCTCATACACGATCATCCCACGAGGAATACTTCTTTCATTCTTTCGTACCACATAGCAGCGTCTTAAAATCAGCAGTCGATCAACTAGGAAAGTGCCGCAATACCTATGAAATATCCATAATTCAAAGCATAGTGCGCCTTCTGAAAAAGTACACTCTACTCACGCAATACCAAATAGTTTTAGCATTCATCTAAACATAAAAAATTATTCATGCCCTCTAAGAATTTATGACCTCCCTTTCAAAGTTAAACTGTGACCTTGCACACGCCAACCTTAATCCCACGCGACACACCACATCTATCATGCCATCATTTCAAAAATATGAGAACCTCGTAATCATTCTGAGTCACAAGTAAAATACCTATCCGATTAGCCAGAAGCCTTCCATTTGATCCCATCTGGTAGAAAATCACAATACTCAACATGCTCCTCAGGCCGGTAGGAAAATAACCGTCTCAAACCGTGGTAGAAATCCTTGAGAATGCCTTGGAATCTATTTGCCCATAATCAGGCCATCGTAACTGAATCTCCCTAACTCAACCAAGCCACTCAGGTCGCCAAGCCTAAGAGTATTGTTGCAAAGCACCTGTATAAAACTCTCACATCATAAGCACCCAGAGAACCGATCATATCCATTACCATACTAATCCAACCTACTACCTGTTTGTCTTTTTTTTTCGAGTTTCTTCCGAATCTATCTTCAGATTGACACTCCTCCTTGCTAAAACACCACAATCTTTAGCCACAGCTCACCCCACAAACCTAGCATAAAACCACAACGCCCTACGGCCCATAAGCAAATGTATTCTTCTTAAGCACCTTCAAAAATACCACAACTGTATCACTCACTCTGAGAATATCTTATGTGAATTTGAAATGGTTCTTCTTACCTTCCTTATACTAAAATGTAGAATCCATAGTCATACAGAATTTTCGCAAGTCCAGGCACCATCAAACGTAAATCTCAGAATTTATCCATACACAAGTCCGGAGAATTTCTCAATTGCTATATATAAACCTCGAACCTATTGGAACTTTCTCGAGAGTCACCCACTTTGTTCAAATCCAAATTACACCGTTCAAACATTTCATAACTCACAATACCAATATTCTATTACTACCATAATGCCACAGTCAGTTCAACAAAACTTATTTTCAAACTAATGCAACGCCAACCATAAAAATACCCCAAATCATCTGCTACGCTTGCAATCATTCTCTTGACACACAAGTCAACTTTCTCATCCAGATTCAAATTCAAATCTCCACACATACACCCTGCTGGCAGAAAAGAAACTCTTCACTCATATATAAGGAACATACCTATGTAGATAACTCCGCAGGGGATAACCCACCTGCTTGGCCTCAAATTGGCATCTTGTTATATCTTTTCGCAATCACAATTACTATGCAATCACTTAGTCTATCTGAGTCCAAACTCATCAACCAGACATGAGAATTTAATTTATCCCAAAATTTAATAATATGAAAGATCCTTCAAAACATTCATACTCGAGATTGTACGTCACATCAAAACAAAATTCAAGCACCCAATGGCCTTTCCTTTACATTTCAAGGAAACATTTCTCGTTATGTTCAAATCGTCTTAACACATTTCGCGGTCACATCGTACCCATCACACTGCCATTCCACCGCTCATCGATCCATAAATTCCACTGTAGGGTCATTACCGGGCATATGAGTCCAATTGTACAAGTTACAACTGAAGCTACCAAGCATAAGCTACGGTCTAACAATGGCCACAAGTCCTCCAGACTGGCCCATCACATAATACACATCTCGAACCTCGTTCATAGAATCACAAGCCGGCGATGCACATATGATACCGAGCTCATGTGCGCATACGAATATGTGGAAGGAATTCAAAGAGTTATGTCTCAAGCTGAATCAATCCCGCACGATAAGGAAAGAAAGATGGGAAGTATATGTCTTAATTGCCCTGTAGCCTATCGAAGATAAGTCTGGACGTCATCATACCGATCCGAAAGACTCTACTAGAAACTTGCTCATGACTTGTAGAACCTATGAACCTAGAGCCCTGATACCACCTTATCACGACTCAAAATCGAACTAGTCGTGAAGGAACTTAACCCAACCTGCTAGGTAAGCCAACTTTCAACTATCCAATTCCAATAACAATTATTAAAGCAATTTAAGTAAATAAAAATCTTAATTTTATACATTCCCCAAGAACTGATAGTAAAAATCATGAGCTTCTAAGAATAGAATTTACAAAACTAATATGAAATAATACATCATCTGCTCGAAATGTATATGAGAAAATTGTTATAAATCAAAGGATACCATGAATAAGAGGCAGCTACAACCGGAACGCAAGTACATCTTCAAATCCGGCAACCATCGAGCACAGTAAAAACAATAGCCAACATTTACACGCAATGTGAATAATTGTAGTATCAGTACAACCGACCCCATGTACTGAGTAAATGACAAACCTAGCCTTAGGTTGAAAGTAGTGACGAGCTTTTACCAAGGTCAGGTCCACCACCAAATACCAACAACAATTCATAAAAACGTAAAGCAAATAATACAAGAAGTAACATAGAGATAAGATGCTTAGCAAGATCATGATTTCCGAAAATAGTTCTGCCTTTTCAAGTACATCGGTGAAACCCAAATCCTTTACCGAAGATGCCTAAAAAAATACGAATATGTTTGAAAACAATAATTTTTCCCAAAAATCCTTTCAATAATAATAAATAAGATGTTTCATTTTCTTTCCAGATAACCAGTGTAAGACAAATGCATCACTATGCCCATCTGTCAACATAAGTGAGAAATCATGAATGATGTGATACCGTACAACATGAGGAAAATACATCTCAATGCATGTATGTCATGTGTGCATGTCAATGTAATGTATCTCAGAGATGAAATCATGTAATCACACTCTTAGAGTTCTCAATCTCACTTTCTCACACACTCCACTCATCGTTCCCAATCACTCGGTACTGTATATGGCCAATCCGGCCTAGGGAAGATCTATTCCGGAATATACACATCAATTGATCATCAGTCACTCAGTACCGAATAAGGCCAATCTAGCCCGTGGAGAAGATCGATCTCTAGGTATATAGTGCATGTCCAGGGAAGATCCATCCCTCTATAATATCAACCACGCTCACTGGGAGTGTACAGACTCCGGAGGGGCTCCTTCAGCCAAAGCGCTATAATCTGCACGGACAACTCACGTGCTATAGAATCAATATCAGAATCAATTAGACCCTCGACCTCACTCAGTCACCAATCTCTCCAGTCTCTTTCTCGTGGGCTCACAATGTCATGAAAATATCCCAAAAATGATGATATGATGTATCAATAAATAATAATAGAGACTGAGATATGATATGTAATGACATGAATAAGACTGAGTATGGATTTTCAATTTAAAACAAATAATTCACAGCAATATGACCTATGTGGGTCCCAAAATACTGGCACATAGCCTCAACATAATTTTTAATATGCTTTTCAGCTCAATTTCTATAACACATAAAACCGCATGGAAAATGCAAAGATTATTTAACTACAAAAATCCTGAGAAACAATTATGTCACAATTTCTATAGTGCACGCCTACACACTCGTGACTTAGCATGTGCGTCACCTCCCAACAATTCACATAATACATATATTCAGGGTTCATACACTGAGCTCCAAGATTAGAAGAGTTACTTACCTCAAACAAGCCGAAGCCAATGTCGAGCAAGCTAAACAATGCTCCATAAATTCCATTATGCACGTAACAACTTCCGAACAGCTCGAATCTAGTCACAATTAATTTGATTCAGTCACCCGTGGGGCCCACGTCTCGAAATCCGACGAAACTCAAAATATCCGACAACCCATCTAATTACAAGTTCAACCATACTAATTTCACTCAATTCCGACCCTAAATCGATGTTCAAAAAAAATTCGCATTATGAAATTTAGGCCAACACCCCTAATTTTCTATTTAAATTCATCAGCCAATTGCTAGAAATGAAGGTACATTCATGGAATATTAACACAAGGGAGTCAACAACACTTACCCCTAGTTGTGTGAAAAAATTCCTCTCCAAAGTCGCCCAAACCGAGCTCCAAAATGTCCGAAATGAGAAAAATCTCAGAACCCTTTTTTTTAACACTGCCTAGGCATTTCCGCACCTACGGCGCATGGGATCGCACCTGCACATCCTCTTTTGCGGATGAAAATGCGCGCTTGCAAAAACAGCCGCCCTTCTAAAATCTCGCATCTGCGGCGCCCTTCTCGTATCTCCGGGCTCGCAGATGCACATACCCCTTCGCACATGCGGCCTCGTTGCTGCGGGCAATTTCTTTGCACCTGCGAGCACTGCCCAGTTCCACTCTTGGCCGCCTCTTCGACTGGTTGCGCCCACATGCGGCTTTGCACTAGCGATCAAAATCTTCGCAGGTGCGATCACACGAGTAGGCAGCAGTTCCAGCATTTCCTTAAGTCCGAATTTGATCCGTTAATAATCTGAAACTCACCCGAGCCCCTCGGGACCCCATCCAAACATACCAACAACTCCCATAACATAACACCGACCAACTCTAAGCCTCAAATCATAACAACCAACATCAAAACGATGAATCGCACCTCAAATGAAAATCTATGAACTTTTAGCTTTCAAATTCTATATCTTGTGCCGAAACACATCAAATCAATCTGGAGTAACTTCAAATTTTGCACACAAGTCACATTTCAGATTATGGACCTATTCAAATTTCCAAAATCGGATTCCGACACCAATATCAAAAAGTCAACCCCCCGGTCAAACTTTTAAAATTCAACTTTCGCCATTTCAAGCCTAATTCCACTATGGACCTCCAAAACATTTTTCGGACACGCTTCTAAGTCCAAAATCACCATACGGAGCTATTGGAATCATCAAAACTCCATTCCGGGGTTGTTTACATATAAGTCGACATTCGGTCACTATTTTAACTTACGCTTTAAACCTTGGAACTAACTATTCCGATTTATTCCAAAACCTCACCAGACCCGAACTAATTACCCCGGCAAGTCACACAACAACTGTAAAGCACAATTTGAGTCGTAAATGAGGAAACAGGGTTGTTTCCAAGCTATCAAATCACTCTTCTAAGCCATCAAATCACTGTTCCATATAGGCTTGACACCACAATACGACTGATATCATTCATTTAACTTTAACCTATAAACCTTGGAATTTAATTTCCAACCTTTAGAATTTCTTTAAAGATACAAATCTTACATTTACACGCTGTATGAGTTTGAACAAGCTGCATCGAGCTATAACTATAACCACAGATATAATCAACTAAAATATTACACAACTCGCATGCTCGTGGCACCATTCCTGATCACAGTGACTACTCCAAAACCAACCAAATACTAGTATTAAACCCATACTGAACCAAACCTCATCCTAAAACCTTCGTACACTATTGATAATAAAAGAAACACTCGAAATTGCATGACCACTTATCAGATCAACAAGTCACAGAGCTCTCTCGCCCCAACGAGAACCATAATCGCTTTCTGAGCCGACTTTAAATATTATCCTTCCGAACATACCGTAATCAAACTTGATAGTAGCCATTCTAGGTCCAATGACCTTATATTATTAAACACAACTATTCCACAGACATGTCGCACCAATATTACTAAGAGCCACAACTCGTGCCATCCGTGCACCAATACGCAACAATTCAAATGTACTCAGTCATGGAAAAATGACTCAAATGATAGAACTGCCACGCCAGATTAACAAGTACCGCCACAAAGAAATGCTAAAACTCCATCACACACTGTAGAACCAACACACGATTCTAACACATGGTTCATACCTTAACATAAGTCCGATGCAATGGGCGACCCCATCCAAATGCTGGTCCATATTATATACCTCGAGCTACCCCGCTCAAAATCAATAACCACAGAGAGGCAAATGACACAATGCCACACAAAACCTGAAAGAACATAGCCAATATGCAACCAATCATGCAATACCCAAATACTCATCTCGCTAAAATTCCGCCATGAGGCCCCCAATAGAACCGCACCATGTGTGAGCATAACCAATGAATCAAAACTTCTCATAGCATAAAGGAGTAACTCACAGATCATTTCAAAACACAAATAAGATCAACAACAACCGAATGGCACATCCCTCAACAATAGTAGTATGAAACCAACCATTCCGACTCGGTGTAGAATGCACATCTTAATTGGGCCTACCAATGGACCCCCAAATTAACTCTGGTCACCCAAAAATAGATAAATAACCCTCCGAAAATCCACAACGACTGAATCATAATACATACTATCATCTAGCTAGCTTCGGCCACGACTTCACAGTCCACCACCATGAAATAATCTGCTCCTGACAGCTCCTAGTCTCCAAATCCATAGGACACACGAACCACCATTTCTGGTCCCATCCCCACCACCCAAATGTCTAACACATCTCTCATACACGATCATCCCACGAGGAATACTTCTCCCATTCTTTCGTTCCACATAGCAGCATCTTAAAATCAGCAGTCGATCAACCAGGAGAGTGCCGCAACACCTATGAAATATCCATAATTCAGAGCATAGTGCGCCTTCTGAAATGTACACTATACTCATGCAATACCAAATAGTTATAGCATTCATCTAAACATCGAAAACATTTCATGCCCTCTAAGAATTTATGACCTCTTTTTCAAAGTTAAACTGTGACCTTCCACATGCCAACCTTAATCCCACGCAACACACCGCATCTATCATGCCATTATTTGAAAAATACGTGAACCTCATAATCATTCTGAGTCACAAGTAAAATACATATTTGAACAGCCAGAAGCCTTCCATTTGATCCCATCCGGTAAAAATCACAGTACTCAACATACTCCTCAGGGTAGTAGGAAAATACCCATCTCAAACCGTGGTAGAAATCCTCGAGAATGCCTTGGAATCCATTTTCCCATAATCAGGCCATCAGAACTGAATCTCCCTAACTCAACCAAGCCACGCAGGTCGCTAAGCCCAAGAGTATTGTCGCAAAGCACCTGTAGAAAACTCTAACATCATAAGCACCCAGAGAACCGATCATATCCATTACCATACTAATCCAACCTACTACCCGTTTGTCTTTTTTTTTCCTGAGTTTCTTCCGAATCTGTCTTCAGATTGACACTCCACCTTGCTAAAACACCATGACCTTTAGCCACAACTCACCTAGAAACCTAGCATAAAACCACAATGCCCTACAGCCCATAAGCAAATATATTCTTCTTAAGCACCTTCAAAAATACCACAACTGTATCACTCACTCAGAGAATATCTTATGTGAATTTGAAATTGTTCTTCTTACCTTCCTTATACAAAAATGTATAATCCATAGTCATACAGAATTTTAGCAAGTCCACGCACCATCAAACGCAAATCTCAGATTTTATCCATACACAATTCCAGAGAATTTCTCAATTGCTATATATAAACCTCGAACCTATTGGAACTTTCTCGAGAGTCACCCACTTTGTTCAAATCCAAATTACACCGCCCAAATGGGCCAAACGATACGTGCCCCATTAGCACAACACTCAAAAAAGTAACTCTACTTTAATACCACCTATCAAATTCATACTTTGTGCGCACTACATCATTCACAAATAACAACTCACTGATCCCACGATTTTCATATACTCATAAGTGCAATATAACCCGTATCCACCTCTACAAGCCATCACTGATCCCCAAGTATACCTCAGACCAAAACAAAATATTTGACATATAACCATGAATTGAATTGTCAATAGCAGACTCCCCCACTTGGCTCAAAGCCATAGATTTAAACACTCCATACCTCACAATACCAATATTCTATTATCGCCATAATACCATAGTCAGTTCAACGAAACTTCTTCTCAAACTCATGCAACGCCAACCATAAAAATACTCCAAATCATCCGCTAAGCTTGCAATCATTCTCTTGACACTCAAGTAAACTTTCTCATCCAGATTCAAATTCAAATCTCCACACATACGCCTTGTTGGCAGAATAGAAACTCTCCACTCACATATAAGGAGCATACCTACGTACATTACTCTGCAGTGGATAACCCACCTGTTTGGCCTCAAATTGACATCTTGTTATATCTTTTCGCAGTCACAATTACTAGGTAATCCTTTAGTCTATCTGAGTCCAAAATCATTAACCAGACATGAGAATTTAACTTATCCCAAAATTTAACAATGTGAAAGATTCTTCAAAACATTCATACTCGAGACTCTACGTCACATCAAAATGAAAATCAAGCACCCAATGGCCTTTCCTTTACATTTCAAGGAAACAGTTCTCGTTATGTTCAAATCATCTTAACACATCCCGCGGTCATATTGTACCCATCACACCGCCATTCCACCGCTCATCGAGCCACAAATTCCACTGTAGGGTCATTACCGAACATATGAGTCCAATTGTACAAGTTACAACTGAAGCTACCAAGCTTAAGCTATGGTCTAACCATGGCCTCAAATCCTCCAGACTGGCCCATCGCATAATACACATCTCGAACCTCGTTGATAGAATCACAAGCCGGCGATGCACAGCTGATACCGAGTGCTCATGTGCGCATACGAATATGTGGAAGGAATACAAAGAGTTATGTCTCAAGCTGAATCAATCACGTACGATAAGGAAAGAAAGATGGGAAGTATATATCCTAAATGCCCTATAACCTCTCGAAGATAAGTATGGACGTCATCATACCGATCCGCAAGACTCTACTAGACACTTGCTCATAACTTGTAGAACCTATGAACCTAGAGCTCTGATACCACCTTGTCACGACCCAAAATCCAACTAGTCGTGATGGAACCGAACCCAACCCGCTAGGTAAGCCAACTTTCAACTATACAATTCCAATAACTATTATTAAAGCAATTTAAGTAAATAAAGATCTTTATCTTATACATTCCCCAAGAACTAGTAGTACAAATCATGAGCTTCTAAGTATAAAATTTACAAAACTGATATGAATTAATACATCATCTGTTCGAAATGTACATGAACAAATTGTTATAAATCTAAGGCTACCATGAACAAGAGGTAGCTACAACCGGAACGCAGGTACATCTTCAAATCCGCCAACCATCGAGCACAGTAACAACAGCAGCCAACATCTGGACGCAATGTACAGAAGTGTAGTATCAGTACAACCGACCCCATGTACTGAGTAAGTAACAAACCTCGCCTTAGGTTGAAAGTAGTGACGAGCTTTTACCAAGGTCAAGTCCACCACCAAATACCAACAATAGTTTATAACAACGTAAAGAAAATAATACAAGAAGTAACTCAGAGATAAGATGCTCAGCAAAATCATGATTTTCGAAAAGAGTTCTGCCGAAGTTTACCGAAGTTGCCAAACAAATATGAATAAGTTTGAAAACAATAATTTTTCCCAAAAATCTTTTCAATAATAATAAAAAGGATGTTTCATTTTCTTTCCAGATAACCAATGTAAAACAAATGCATCACTATGCCCATCTATCAACATGTGTGAGAAATCATGAATGATGTGATACTGTACAACATGAGAAAAATACATCTCGATGCCTGTATGTCATGTGTGCATGTCAATGAAATGTATCTAAGAGATGAACGTATGTACTCACACTCTCAGAGTACTCAATCTCAATTTCTCACACATTCCACTCATCATACCGAATCATTCGGTACTATATATGGCCAATCCGGCCCAGGGAAGATCCATCCTGAAATATATAAATCAACTGATCATCAGTCACTCGGTACCGAATAGGGCCAATCCAGCCCGTGAAGAAGATCCATCTCCAGGTATATAGTGCCTCGGACAAGATTCATGTCCAGAGAAGATCCATCCCTCAATAATATCAACCACGCTCACTGGGGTGTACAGTCTCCGGAGGGGGTCCTTCAGCCCAAGCGCTATAATCTGCACGGACAACTCACGTGCTATAGAATCAATATCAGAATCAATCAGGCCCTCGGCCTCACTCAGTCATCAATCTCTCCAATCTCTCTCTCATAGGCTCACAATGTCATGAAAATAGCCCAAAAATGATGATATGATGTATCAATAAATAATAACAGAGACCGAGATATGATATGTAATGACATGAATATGACTAAGAATGAATTTTCAATTTAAAACAAATAATTCACAGAAATATGACCTTTGTGGGTCCCAAAACACTGGCACATAGCCTCAACATAATTTTTATTATGCTTTTCAGCTCAATTTCTTTAAAACATAAAACCGCATGGAAAATGCCAAGATTATTTAACTACTAAATTCCCCATAAACAATTTTGTCACAATTTCATTAGTGCACGCCCACACGCCTGTCACCTAGGATGTGCGTCACCTCCCAACAATTAACATAATACATATATTCAGGGTTCATTGTCGAATTCAACTTTCGCCTTTTCAGTTGGATTCAGTCCACACAATTTATAGGAATTTATTCCATATCAAAATACTAATATTTTCCGCAAATCGAAATTACGCCCCAAAAATCACCCGTGAGGCCCATGTCTCAGAAAGTAACAAAATTTGACAACCCATCCAGTTACAAGTTCAACCATACTAATTTCACTAAATTCCGACCCCAAATCGATGCTCAAAACTCAAAAATTCGCATTATACTTTAGGCAACCACTCCCAATTTTCTCTTTAAATTCATCATCCAATTGCTAAAAATGAAGATAGATTCAAGGAATATTAACAAAAGGGAGTAAAGAACACTTGCCCCAAGGTGTGTTGAAATACTCCTCTCCAAAGTAACCCAAATCGAGCTCCAAAAAATCCAAATTGAAAAAAATCTCTGAACCCTCGTTTTTAACACTGCATAGGCATTTCCGCACCTGTGGTGCCTGGGCTCACACCTGCACATCCAATTTTGCGTACGGAAATGCGCGCCTGCGGAAACAGCTGGCCTTCTAAAATCTAGCATCTACGATGCCCTTCTCGCATCCGCGGGCTCGCAGATGCGCATACCCCTTCGCACATGCGGCCTCGCACATGCGGGTAATTTCTTTTCACCTGCGAGCACTGCCCAGTTCCACTCTTGGCCGCTTCTGCAACTGGTTGCATGCACATGCGGCTTCACACCTGCGATCAAACTCTTTGTAGGTGCAATCACACCAGTAGGCAGTAGTTCAAGCATTTTCTTAAGTCCGAATTTGATCCATTAGGCATCCGAAACTCACCTGAGCCTCTCGGGACCCCGTCCGAACAAAACAACAAGTTCCATAACATAACACGGACCTACTCGAGGCCTCAAATCATATCAACCAACATCAAAATGACAAATCGCTCCTCAAATCATAATCTCTAAACTTTGAACTTTCAAATTCTATATCTTGTGCCGAAACACATCAAATCAATCCGGAATGACTTATAATTTGTCACACAAGTCACATTTCACATTACCAACCTATTCAAATTTTGAGAATCGTATTCCGACCCCGATATCAAAATTTCAACCCCCTGGTCAAACTTCTAAAAATTCAACTTTCGCCATTTCAAGCCTAATTCCACTACGGATCTCCAAATAATTTTTTGGACATGCTCCTAAGTCCAAAATCACCATACAGAGCTATTGGAATCATCAAAACTCCATTCCGGGGTCGTTTACACCTATGTCCACATCCGGTAACTATTTTAACTTAAGCTTTAAACTTTGTAACTAAGTGTTCCAATTTCTTATAAAACCTCACCGGACCCGAACCAATTAACCCGGCTAGTCACACAACAATTGTAAAGCACAATTTGAGTAGTAAATGGGGAAACGGGGTGGTAATACTATAAACGACCTGTCGGGTAGTTATAACGGGGCTCACCTAGTCAGCTGGGAAAAATGAGCACTACTATCACTGGTCAATATCCTCCGTTATGGAACTACCTGCATCCATTTATGATACAGCGCCCCCGGCAAAAAGGATGTTTGTACATGTCGAATAGTACTAGTATGAACACCAAACATCAATTTAAGCACTCGGAAATACAGTATGAACATGATGAATCAAGGAGACAATAGAATAGTATAGATAGCCGTTTAAACCAAAGCAAGCTTATTAAGAGCAGTCATTAACATTTATAGAATTTAAGATGAGATCCTCTGTAACCATCTCTACACAAAGAGGCCTCGCCGCCTCACCCCAATATATGCGGGTGGAAGTGCACCAACGACACCAATACCTACACAAAGCGGTCATGCCGCCTCACCCCATATATGTGGGTGGTGGTGCAACAGCAATACCAATATCACACACTAAGTGGCCCCGCCGCCTCACCCCAATATATGCAAGTGGAAGTGTACCACGACACCAATACCTACACAAAACGGCCATGCCGCCTCACCCCAATATATATATATGGGTGGTGGTGCAACAATAAATCCAATATCATACACAAAGCGGCTATGCTGCCTCACCCCAATATATGCGGGTGGTGGCGAAACTACAATACCAATATCATACACAAAGAAGCCCTGCCACCTCACTTCAATATATGTGGGTGGAGGTGTAACCCTAATCATAATCTCTACACAATTTGGCAAAATAGTTTTACACATAAATCACGACTTGGAATCACAACACGTAGATACACAATACATAGTTTGGAACACATCCTCAATTTATAATACAATATCATGAGAGAATTTCAAAAACGAATTAAACATATATCTTTATCATAAAAACTTATTTTGAATACTAAACTTGTAATAAGTATCTTGGAACTTACAAGGATATTGAGGTTTCAGTTCTTAAAGAAAGGTTTAGCCAATATACCTCAATTTAGCTTCCTTAAACTCTAAAATATTTCAGAATTCTTAGCAACTCCGATCTATTTTAGAAATATAACAAATTGGACCAAAAATTAGGAGGATGATCATGGTCCTAGCTCATCTAAGCATTTTATCAAACACTAGGTGTGCATCAAGTTTTCAAGGTCCTTTTATAGAGGCTTCCATCATTCCCCAACCCATTCACTACCATTTTTAGCTCACCGTCTTCCCACATTCTCTAATAACAGATTCATGCAAGATAACAACCCACACACCCAATATTTGCCTTTCTAATTAACCTATTTTTGTAAAATTTCGAAATTGAGAGCTAGCACATAGATTCTTACCTTTAGGGTGAAGATTTCCTTTGTTAATCCTCAATGGTTGAGCAAGAATTGATGAATAATAGGTTGAAGGTTTCCCCCTCACTCTAAGAACTCTCTCACTCACTCTAGAATATCAGAAATGTGCACAAAATGAGCTATAGTACATGTTTTAACGAAATGGGGTCGGGTTTAAAAACCCAAAAAATAAGCCCCGGAACAAGGTCTACAATCGCATAATTGATATGCAGACCGCATATCGACGGCATAATTGGTGTCCAGAACTGGAAAAATATTTGTCTTGCTCTGCGGTCACTATGCGGCCCACAGATCTGTTATGCGGTCGCATAGTGCACCGTAGAACCTCCCTCTGAAAAATCCCAAAGTGGGATATGCGACACGAGTATGGCCCACAAAGTGGTTATGCGATCGCATAATTGCCGCAAAATTGAAATAAAAAATGACCCAGAAAACTGACTTACTCTGCGACCATTCTGCGGTCCACAGAGTGGTACTGCGGTCGCAGAAATGCAATTGTTTGGTTTTGGTTTTGGGTTAGTTTCAGAGTGAAATGGGACACAAAGTCCCTAAGTTAGAGGTTTAAGTCGTAAGATTTGACCATAGTTTGACTTGTGTGAAGATAACTCCGGATTGGAGTTTTGATGGTTATGATAGCTCAACTTGGTGATTTTTGTCTCAGGAGCGTGACAGATGTTGATTTGGAGGTCCGTAGGTCATTTCGAAGTGATTTGGCAAAACTTGGAAAATGGGAGATTTTGGAAAGTTTGATCGGGGGTTGACTCTATTGATATAGGGGTCGGATCCCGATTCTAAAATTTGGAATAGGTCTGTAATGTCAATTATGACTTGTGAATTTTGAAGTCAATCGGAGTTGATTTGGTATGAATCAGCATCAGTTTCGAAAGTTGTAAGTTCATAGTTCATAGGCTTGAATTTGGGTTGCGATTCATAGAATTTACGTTGTTTGATGTGTTTTTAATCCTCGAGTATGATTGTATGTGTTTTGGAACTTGTTTATATTCAGATGGTGTCCCGGGGGCCCCGGGTGTGATTCGGATCGATCCTGGAACAATTTTGGACTTGTTGGATTGCTGAAGGTTTCCTGCTTTTTGTGTCATTGCACCTGCAGAGGGTTTTACCGCAGGTGCGGACTCGCAAAAGCGACAAAGTGGTCGTAGAAGCGCAATTGGCTTAGCCGAGCTGGGGTAGCAAGTGTGTGGTGTTAACCGCATCTGCGCGTCCGCAGGAGCGCACTAGCAGGTGCAAAGTTTTATTCGTAGAAGCTGAATTTCTTGAGTTTAAGTGTAATCCACACCTGTGATGGTTCTTCCGTAGGTGCGGCATTGCAGAAGCGCCCCCAGACCCGTAGAAGCGAGGATCGCTGGGCAGAAAGGGGCTTGATCGAGGGTTAATTTTCATAATCCATTTTTGGACTTAGAGAGCTCGGTGGGAGGCAATTGCTCGAGGGGTTTTCAGCGAGAACTTTGGGGTAAGGAATTCTCACTTGTTTTTGGTTGATTTACAAGAATTATAGATAATTTCTTCATTTAATTAGTGCTTAGGAGCTGGAAATTGGAGAAAAACAGCGAAAACTCCTTAGGCTAAATGTTTTAGTTTTGAAAGGCGGATTGAGGTCGGATTTGAATAATTCTCATATGGTTGGACTCGATATCGAATTGGTGTTCGGATTTTTTAATTTTGGTCGGGTTCCAAGATCGTATTTTCATTGTTTAAATTAGTTTCCTATAGTTATATTTATAGTATAAAATTTGATTTTTGCTAGATTCGGCCATTCGGAGTTGAAAAATCGAGGGAAAGGCTTTCTAGTGGATTGATTTAGCTTCGTTTGAGGTAAGTGGCTTGCCTAAGAAAATATTGTGATATAAGGAAAGATTGTGATTTATTTTGTGATTTGAGACTACGAGGTGGTGCCTCGGTAGTGACTCTTGTTGACATTTCCCCAAGCTTTTGTACTTGTCTTTGATTGTTGTTTCCTTAGCATACTATTAATTGTCTTTCTTCATGATGCACTATTTTCTTAGTTCTGTGTAGCTAAACTTGTTATACTATTCGTTGTTTCAATGTCATTATTGTCTTCATTACATTGCCTACATTTGTTTAGTCTTTTATTATTGGAAAAAGGGCCAAATATACCCCTCTACTTTCAAATATTGTTTACATTTAACCTCCATTATACTATCCAGCCAAATTTACCTCTATCGTTATACTATCGGGCTAAATTTACCCCTACAATCAACAAACTTTTAAAAATTACCCCTCAGTCCGTCAGGTGACCTAGAATCTCCGAAATCATTTTAATTAATTTACTGCTTCTTCTTCTTGGTCCACTATTTTCAAAATAATTGGCATTTACCTGCTCTCGAAATTGGAAAAAAACGAGAAAAATATTAAATAATACAATCGTTAATAAACAAAATATAGTTATTTGAAAAATCTAAATTAGGTAGCTTGTCTAAATTCTAAAAGTATTTACAACATCCCAATTTTAATGAATTCATTGCAGCAAAGTCTGGGGACTTTGCAAGTATTAGTGATTGAAGTTGAAGTTCCTCAATGACTTTACATTGTCGAATTCAACTTTGGTTTAATCAAATGCCTATAAATTGTGCACTCTTAAGTTAGTCGATCGAACTCTATACTAACCAGACAATGACAAAATATATTTGAATATAATACATGTACATACATGGTGATCAGCTGCATATAATTCACAATAAATAGACACACTGAATTCTACAGTTGGTTGAAATAACAATTAAACCAATTCCAAACCCATTACTACAAGAAAAGAAGTGGGTGCATTGGTAATTAAAAATATTCATGAATAATTTAGCGTTCACGTCAATAGTAATTTCTGATGTGGGTGCATTAAGAAGAACAATAAGTGATTTAAATAAAAGTAATTTGGGAGATTTTGGATTACTTAATACATCAAAGGGTAAGTTTTAAATTTATGTTGATGATAGGGGTAAATTTGGCCAGATAGTATAATGGTAGGGGTAAATTTGGCTGGATAGTTTAACGGAGGTTAAATGTAGATAATATTCGAAAGTAGAGGGGTATATTTGGCCCTTTTCCCTTTATTATTTCCAGTAGGGCCCTGACCTGAACCTATCACTACTATACCAAGGTTAGGCTTGGCACTTACTGGGTACCGTTGTGGTGTACTCATGCTACTCTTCTGCACATCCTTTTGTGTAGATCCAGGCACTTCTTACCAGCCCAGACATTAGTTGGGATTCTACTGCGGAAACTTCAAGGTATAACTGCCGGTGTCCACAGGCCTCGGAGACCCTTCTCTCTAGAACTCTAATTCCATTACCCTTTATATATATAGACATGATGTATAGGTTTATCTAGCATTCATACTTAGAGCTTGTGACTTGTATTACGTCGAGTCTCGAGATTTGTATATGTTGAGTTTTAATATTTGTTTTATATAGTTGTTAAGTATGAGACTTATATTTATTATTATAAAAAATTATTCTGCATGTTGTTAGGCTTGCCTAGTTTTAGAGACTACGTGCCGTCATGCCATCCTACTGAGGGAAATTGGGATCGTGAGAAGTTGGTATAAGAGTTTTAGATTCATATGTATTACGAGTCACAAGCAGGTTTAATAGAGTCTCGTGGATCTGTATGGAGACGTCTGTACTTAACTTCAGGAGGCTATGGAAATGTTAGGAAAAGCTTTACTTCTTTGATTCCTGATCGTGTGAAAATACTGACTTCGGGATTCTAAACTTCTGTCTTCCTATTCTCTCACAGATGGTGGACACGCACATCGGATCGGATGACCAGACACCCGCACCCCCGTCTAGAGACACAAGAGGTCGGGGCCAGGGTAGATAATGAGGATGTCTACGTGGTGCAGCTAGAGCACCTGCATGAGCTGCTAATGCCCCAGCACTTCAGGAGACCCTCGCCTAGTTTCTGAATATGTTTGCACTCTAGCTCAGGCAGGGTTGATCCCACTTGCTCCTGCCACATCTCAGGTTGGGGGAGGAGCAAAGACACCTACCGCCCGTACCACAGAGCAGCAGGTCCTGGTTGACCAGGTCCTAGAGGTCATACTAGTACAGTCGGTTGCTCCAATTCAGCCCGAGGTTAAGGCAACAGCTTTTGAGGGGGAGCAGCTCAGGCTCGAGAGGTACAAAAAGTACCACCCTCCAACTTTCAGTGGTTTGGCTTCAAAGGATGCTTAGAGTTTTCTTGAGGAATGCCACTGAATCCTCCATACCATGGGTATTGTGGAGTCTAGTGGGGTTGCTTTTACTACATTCCCGCTTAAGGGAGCAGCTTATCAGTAGTGGCGAGCGTATGAGTTGAGTAGTCCAGCCAAGGCAGCTTCACTCATTTGAGCTCAGTTCTTAGATATGTTCTTGAGGGAGCTTGTTCCCTAGAGTCTCAGGGATACATGGCATGCAGACATTGAGCAGTTGCGCCAGGGTTCTATGACCGTATCGGAGTACGCAGTCCGGTTTAGTGATTTGTCCATCCATGTACCAGCCTTGGTTGCTACTGTTAGAGAGCGAGTCTGTTGATCTATCGAGGGGCTCAACCATGGTATCAGATTTAGCATGGACCGAGAGTTGGAGATGGACATCGCATACCAGTAGGTAGTGGAGATTGCTAGGAGATTAGAGGGTACATGGTCCCGGGAGAGAGAGGAGAGGGATGCCAAGAGGCCTTGAGATTCCGGCACATACAGTGGTGCCCATCCACCAGTTGCAGCCTGTCATGGTAGGGTCTATGTGAGTCGCCCTTTTCATTCAGCACTTCTAGCTTCCAGCGATATTCCGACCACTCCTAGGCCTCAGGTTCCCTATTATACACCGCCATTGTCTGGTCCACCTCCTATACGGGATGCTTTCAGTGGTCAGTCTAGCTGATCAGGCCCGAGCCAGTCACATTAGCCACGTCCTCCGAGAGCTTGTTTTGAGTGTGGTGCAACTCTTCATATGCTGAGGGAATGCCCCAGACTTAGGAAAAGTGCATCTCCACAGACTACACAATCTCCATGTATTCCATCAGGTCTTTAGGCCATGGTTACCGCACCAGTTTCCACTCCACCTACACAGCCAGCTAGAGGTGGAGGTCGGGTAGGTAGAGGTCACCCTAGAGGGAGAGGCTAGACCAGATATTATGTTTTTCCTACTAGGACGGAGGCAGTTGCATCCGACTCATTTATCACAAGCATTGTTCCGGTTTGTCCTAGAGATGCATCGGTCTTAGTTGACCAAGGATCCACTTATTCCTATGTATCATCTTAATTTCCTCCATGTTTGGGTGTATCTCGTGATTCTTTGAGTTCTCCTATCTATGTGTCCACGCCTGTGGGAGATTCCCTTATTGTTGACCATATGTACCGGTTGTGTTTAGTTGTCCTTAGTGGTTTTGAGACAAGAGCCTATATATTTTTGCTTAATATGGTAGATTCTGATGTCATTTTAGGCATAGTCTGGTTGTTGCACTATCATGATATCCTTGATTGTCACGCCAAGACGGTGAAGTTGGTTATGCCAGGTTTGCCGCCGGTAGAGTGGAGAGGTACTTTAGATTATGTTACTAGTAGTTTCATCTTATTTCTAAAGGCTCAGTGGATGGTTGGGAAGGGATGCGATGTGTATCTAGCATATGTGAGAGGTGTCAATGTTGATTCTCCTACCGTTGAGTCAGTTTCGGTAGTGAGGGATTATCCTGATGTATTCCTGGCGGATCTTCCGGGCATGCCTCCCGACAGGGATATTGATTTTTGTATTGATTTGTTATCGGGAACTCAGCCCATCTCTATTCCTCCATACCGTATGGCTCCACCAGAGTTGAAGGAGCAGTTGCAGGAGTTACTTGAAAAGTGTTTCATTTGGCCTAGTGTATCACCTTGGGGGTACTCCGGTCTTGTTTGTAAAGAAGCAGGGATGGCGCATGTGTATTGATTTTTCACCAGTTGAACAAGATTACAGTGATGAAATGTTATCCATTACCATGTATTGATGACCTATCTGATCAGCTACAGGGTACCAAAGTGTTCTCCAAGATTGATTTGCGTTCAGGCTATCATCTGTTGAAGATTCGGCAGCTAGATATCCCAAAGACTACCTTCAGGACTCGATATGGTCATTACTAGTTCCTTGTAATGTCATTTGGGCTGACCAACTCCCCAGCAGCATTCATGCACTTGACGAACAATGTATTCCAGCCCTATCTTGACTCCTTCATCATTATGTTTATTGACGACATTCTAGTATACTCTCGGAGCCGGGAGGATCATGAGCAGCACCTGAGGACCGTGTTTCATATCTTGAGAGAAAAGAAGTTATATGAAAATTTTTCAAAGTGTGAATTTTGGCTTGATTAGGTGGCTTTTTGGGTTATGTAGTGTCGAGTGAGGGGTCAAGGTAGATCTGAAGAAGATTGGAGTAGTGCAGAGTGGGCATAGACCATCTTAAGGTACTGAGATCTAGAGTTTTCTTGGTTTGGTAGTGTATTAGCATCAATTCATAAAGGGTTTCTAATCTATGACCAGAATGACCAAGAAGGGTGCTCCGTTTAGGTGGACCGAGGATTGTGAGGAGAGATTTCAAAAGCTCAAGACTACTTTGACTACAGCCCCTGTGTTGGTATTTCCTTCGGGTTTGGGGTCTTATACTGTGTATTGTGATGCATAGCTTATTGGTCTCGGTGCGGTGTTGATGCCGGACGATAGGGAGATTTCCTATTAGTCTAGGCAGTTAAAGGTGCATGAGAAGAACTATCCTGTCCACGACCATGAGTTAGCAGCTATTGTTCATGCCCAGAAGATTTGGCGACACTATTTGTACATTGTCCCTTGTGAGGTCTACACCGATCACCAGAGTCTACAGCATCTGTTCAAACAGAAAGACCTTAACTTTTGGTAGCGGAGGTGGTTAGAGTTGCTTAAGGACTATGATATCACCATTCTATATCATCCCAGGAAATCCAATGTGGTGACCGATGCCTTGAGTATCAAGGCGGAGAGCTTAGGCAGTTTAGCATATGTACCGGTAGCAGAGATACCATTAGCCTTGGATGTTCATGCCTTGGCCAACCAGTTTATTAGATTGGATGTTTTTGAGCCGAGTCAAGTTTTGTCTTGTGCGGTTTCCCGGTCTTCTCTTTATGTTCGCATCAGAGAGCATCAGTATGACGATCCCCATCTATTTGTCCTCAAGGACACGGTCCAGCATGGCGATGCCAATGAGGTTCTATTAGTAGTGACGGTGTGTTACGGATGTTGGGCATGCTATGTGTGCCCAATATGGATGTTTTGAGTGAGTTGATTCTCTAGAAAGCTCACAGTTCGCAGTACTCCATTCATCTGGATGCCACGAAGATTTATCAGGACTTAAGGCAGCACTATTGGTGAAGGAGAATGAAGAAGGACATAGTGGAGTATGTAGCTCAGTGCCTAAATTTTCAGCAGGTGACGTATGAGCATCAGCAGCTAGGTGGATTGCTTCATAGGTTAGAGATTCTAGAGTGGAAATGAGAGTAGATTACTATGGATTTTGTTGTTGGGCTCCCACAGACTCGGAGGAACTTCGATGCAGTATGGGTAATTGTGGATAGATTGACCAAGTCAGCTCATTTCATTCCAGTGGTGACTACTTATTCTTTAGAGCAGCTAGCTCAGGTCTATATTCGTGATATTTTCAGGCTTCATGGTGTGGCGGTATTTATCATCTCTGATCGGGGTATGCAGTTTACATCATGGTTCTGGAGAGCCGTACAACATGAGTTAGGCACGCGGGTGGAGTTGAGTATAATATTTTACCCTCATACGGACGGATAGTCCGAGCATACTATTCAGACATTGGAGGATATGCTTCGTGAGTGTGTGATGGAGTTTGGGGTTCATGGGATCAGTTCTTGCCGCTTGTGGAGTTTGCCTACAACAACAGTTACTAGTCGAGCATTCAGATGGCTCCATATGAGGCTTTATATGGGAGACGGTGTCGGTCTCCAGTGGGTTGGTTTGAGCCGGGTGAGGCTAGGAAATTGGGTACAGACTTGGTTCAGGACGCTTTGGAAAAGGTTAAATTGATCTAGGATCGACTTCATACTACCCAATCTAGACAGAAGAGTTATGCGGATCGGAAGGTTTGCGACGTTGCATTCGTGGTTGGAGAGCGGGTCTTGCTCCGGCTTTCGCCCATGAAGGGAGTTATAAGGTTCGGGAAGAAGGGAAAGTTGTGCCCTAGGTATATTGGACCATTTGAGATACTTGATAGGATTGGAGAGGTGGCTTACAGGCTTGCACTACCACCAAGTCTAGCTGCAGTTCATCCCATGTTCTGTGTTTCTATGTTCTGGAAGTATCACGGTGATCCGTCTCATATGTTGGATTTCAGCTCAGTCCAGTTGGACAAGGATTTTCTTATGTTGAGGAGCCAGTGGCCATTTTGGACAGGCAGGTTCAAAAGTTGACTTGGGAGACTGAGCATGATATGCGTAGCCGTTATCCTCATCTTTTCACCACTTAAGGTATGTCTCTATACTCGTTTGAGGACGAACATTTGTTTTAAGAGGGGGAGGATGTAACGACTCGGCTCATTTTGAGTATTTTAGCCCCGCTCCCTTATTTATTGTCTCCTCTATGTTGTATTATTGTTATGTGACTTACCGGGGGTGTTTGGTTATGGTTCGCGTGGGTTTCAGAGTGAAATGGGATACATAGTCCCAAAGTTGGAGCTTTAAGTTGAAAGAGTTGACCGTAGTTTGACTTTGGTGTAGACGACACTGAAATGGAGTTTTGATGGTTCCAATAGCTTTGTATGGTTGTTTTGGACATAGAAACATGTACGGATGGTGATTTGGATGTCCGTAGGTCATTTCGGCATGATTTGCGAAAGTTAGAAAATGGAAGATTTTGGAAAGTTTGACCGGGAGTTGATTTTATTGATATCGGGGTCGGATCCCGATTTCGAAAGCTGGAATATGTCTGTAATGTCAATTATGACTTGTTTGCTAATTTTGAAGTCAATCGAAACTGATTTGGTATGAATCGGCATCGGTTTCGGAATTTGGAAGTTCATAGTTCATGGGCTTGGATTTGGGTTGTGATTCATAGAATTTACGTTGTTTTGATGTATATTTAGGCCTCGAGTAGATCTGTTATGTGTTTTGGAACTTGTTGGCATATTCGGATGCAAATGCAGAAGAGGGGCTACTTGGACGGTCATCGTAGAAGCAGAGAATCGTCCGCAAGAGCGCACTCGCAGGTGAGAAGTTTTGTCCGCAGAAATGGAATTTCTTGAGTTTAAGTGAAATCTGCACCTGCGATGACTCTACCGCAGGTGTGACATCACAAAAGTGCCCCCATGCCCACAGAAGCGAGGATCACGGGGCAGAAATGGGCTTCATCGAGGGTTAATTTTCATTATCCATTCTTGGACTTAGAGAGCTCGGTGGGAGGTGATTTCTCGAGGTTTTTTCCAGAGAGAACTCTGGGATAAGGAATTCTCACTCATTTTTGGTTAATTTACATGAATCTATTGATAAATTCTTCATTTAATTAGTGCTTCGGAGTCAGAAATATGAGAAAAATGGTTAAAACTCCTTGGGCTAATTATTTGAGTTTTGAATGGCGAATTGAGGTCGGATTTGAATCATTCTTGTATGGTTGGATTCGATATCAAATAGGTGTTCTGATTTTGTAATTTTGGTCGGGTTCCAAGACGCGGGCTAGGGTTGACCTTTTGGGTCGAATTTTCAATTCTTTGCAAAGATCGTAATTTCATTGTTTGAATTAGTTTCCTATAGTTATATTTATAGTATGAAATTGTTTTGGCTAGATTCAAGCCGTTCGTAGTTGGAAATTCCTTCTAGTAGATTGATTTAGCGTGGTTTGAGGTAAGTGGCTTGCCTAACCTTGTGTGGGGGAATTTTCCCCTCAGGATTGATGTTTCTTGTGATAATTGTGATCTGTAAGAGCCGTGTACTCAAGGTGACGAGTGTTTACACGTGCTAAATGTGGAAATTGCCAGTTTTCAGCTATGTAGACTCCTTTCATGCTTTAATTGGGCTACCTTAACATGTTATGGTCATCATGTTTAGTCTAATTTCACATGTCTACTTGTCGTATCTCTTACTTGCTAATTGCTCTACATGTTTAGTTGAAATGCTTGTTTCCTTATTCCGTATTCATTATTTAACTGTTGAATTCTTACTTTCTAATTGCTATTTCTTGGAATATCTTGTTGTTGAAATTGGTATTCAGTTGCAAAGGTCATGATTCCTATTGAGGCAAAGTGTTAAGTTGTCAACTATAATTCTATTGAGCTATTCTTTTGGTTATTATTGTTGAGACTTTGTGTGCATTGTGGTTGAGCCGTGGGCTCCTTATTGTGAAATTCTGTAATTGTTTGATTTCTCTAGAAAATTGTGATATTGGGCACTTGAGGTGTGATTTGTGATACGTTGTGATATTGATGCGCATGTGGTGATATAAGGTATAAGTGTTGAAACACATGCGGTGAGATGAAGTTGGCTCGATACGCATGACTAGTAAGGGAACTACTAGAAGCCATACGGCGTGATAAGGTGGGCTAAAACGCGGGATGCTATTTCGGGAAAAATGATTTTCAAAACTAAATGTAAAGGCTCCCGCGGTCATATAAGGAAAGATTTTGATTTATTTTATGATTTGCGACTACGAGGCGGTTCCTCGGTAGTGACTCTTGTTGTCATTTCCCCATTCTTTTGTACTTGTCTTTGATAGTTGTTTCCTTAGCATACTATTAATTGTCTTTCTCCGTGTTGCACTATTTTCTTAGTTCTGTGTAGCTAAACTTGTTATACTATTTGTTGTTTCAATTTCATTATTGTCTTTATTACACTGCCTATATTTGTTCAGTCTTTTATTATTTCTAGTAGGGCCCTGACCAGATATCATAGCTACTCTACCGAGGTTAGGTTTGGCACTTAGTGGGTACCGTTGTGGTATACCCATGCTACTCTTTTGCACATCTTTTTGCACAAATCCAGGAACTTCTTACCAGCCCAAGCATTAGTTGGGATTCTACTGCAGAGACTTCAAGGTATACCTTCCCGCGTCTGCAGGCCTCGGAGTCCCCCTCTCTCTAGATCTCTTATTTCATTACCCTTTATATATATAGACATGATGTATAGGATTATCTAGCATTCATACTTAGAGCTTGTGACTTGTATTACGCCGGGTCTCGGGAATTGTATATGTTGAGTTGTAACGTTTGTTTAATATAGTTTTTGAGTATGAGACTTATATTTATTATTATATGAATTATTCCGCATGTTATCAGGCTTACCTTGTTTTAGAGACTATGTGCCATCACGACATCCTATGTAGGGAAATTAGGGGCATGATAAGTTGGTATCAGAGTTCTAGGTTCATAGGTGTTACCTGTCACAAGCAGGTTTAGTCTTTCTAAACTTTTGTCTTTCTATTCTCTCACAAATGGTGTGCACGCATAACCGGATTTAATGACCAGACACCCGCGTCCCATGCTAGAGCCGCGAGAGATCGGGGCCAAGGTAGAGAATGAGGACGTCTACTTGGTGCATCCAGAGCACCTGCACGAGCTGGTATAGAGGAGCCACCAGTAGCTCCAGCTGGAGAGCAAGCACCTAAGACGTTTGTTACTGCGCCAGCACATCAGGAAACCCTCGCCCAGTTTCTGAGTATGTTTGCACTCTGGCTCACTCAGGGATGATCCCACTTGCTCCTGCCACATCTCAGGCTAGGGGAGGAGCAAAGACTCCCACTGCCTGTACCCTGGAGCAGCAGGTCAAGGTTAACTAGGTCCTTGAGGTCCCAAGGTTAAGGCAGTAGCTTTTGAGGGGGAGCAGCTCAGGCTCGAGAGATACAAAAAGTACCACCCTCCAACTTTTAGTGGTTTGGCTTCAGAGGATGCCCAGAGTTTTCTTGAGGAGTGCCACCGAATCCTCCGTACCATGGGTATTGTGGAGTCTAGTGGGGTTTCTTTCACTACGTTCCAGCTTTAGGGAGCGACTTATCAGTGGTGGCGAGCGTATGAGTTGGGTAGTCCAGCCGAGGCAGCTTCACTCACCCGGGCTCAGTTCTCAGATATATTCTTGAGGGAGTTTGTTCCCCAGAGTCTCACGGATGCATGGTGCGCAGAGTTTGAGCAGTTTTTCCAGGGTTCTATGACCGTATCGGAGTAAGCAGTCCGGTTCAGTAATTTGTCCAGGCATGCACCTGCCTTGGTTGCTACTGTTAGGAAGCAAGTCCGTTGATTTATCGAGGGGCTCAACCCTAGTATCAGATTTAGCATGGCCCGAGAGTTGGATATGGACATCGCATACCAGTAGGTAGTGGAGATCGGTATGAGATTGGAGGGTATATGGTCCCGGGAGAGAGAGGAGAGGGAGACCAAGAGGCCTTGAGATTCTGGCACATACAGTGGTGCCCATGCCCCTGTTGCAGCCCGTCATGGTAGGGGCTATGTGAGTCGCCCTATTAATTTAGCACTTCTAGCTTCCAATGATATTCCGACCACTCCTAGGCCTCAGGTTCCCTATTATGCACCGCCATTGTCTGCTCCACCTCTGTATGAGATACTTTCAGTGGTAGTCCAACTAATGAGGCCCGAGCCAGTCATACCAGCCACGTCCTCCGAGAGCTTGTTTTGAGTGTGGTGACACTCATCATATGTTTAGGGATTTCCCCAGACTCAGGAAAGGTGCACCTTCACAAACTACTCAGTCTCCACGTATTCCATCGGGTCCTAAGGCCATGGTTACCGCTCCAGTTTACACTCCACCTGCACAGCCACCTAGAGGTGGAGGTCGGGCAGGTAGAGATCGCCCTAGAGGGAGAGGCCAGACCAAATATTATACTCTTCCTACTAGGATGGAGGAAGTTGCATCTCACTCATTTATCACAGGTATTGTTTCGATTTGTCATAGAGATGAATCGGTCTTAGTTGACCCAGGCTCCACTTATTCCTATGTATCATCTTACTTTGCTCCATATTTGGGTGTATCCTGTGATTTTTTGAGTTCTCATGTCTATGTTTCCACACCTGTGGGAGATTCCCTTATTGTAGACTATGTGTACCAGTTGCGTTTAGTTGTCCTTAGTGGTTTTGAGACCAGAGTCGATCTAATTTTGCTCAGTATGGTAGATTTTGATGTCATTTTGGGCATGGACTGGTTGTTGCCCTATCATGATATCCTTGATTGTCACGCCAAGATGGTGACATTGGCTATGCCAGGTTTGTCGTGGGTAGAGTGGAGAGGTACTCTAGATTATGTTCCTAGCAGGGTTATCTCTTTTGTAAAGGCTCAGCGCATTGTTGGGAAGGGATGTGATGTGTATCTAGCATATGTGATAGATGACAGTGTTGATACTCCTACCGTTGAGTCATTTTCGGTAGTTAGGGATTGTCCAGATGTATTAACGGTGGATCTTCCGGGCATGCCGCCCGATAGGGATATCTATTTTGGCATTGATTTGTTACCGGGCACTCAGCCCATCTCTATTCCTCCATATCGTATGGCTTCACCAGCGTTGAAGGACTTAAAGGAGCAGTTGCAGGAGTTGCTTGACAAGGGTTTCATTCGGCTCACAGTATCACCTTGGGGTACTCCGGTCTTATTTGTAAAGAAGAAGGATGGTTCAATGCGCATGTGTATTGATTATCACCAGTTGAACAAGGTTACAGTGATGAACAGGTATCCATTACCATGTATTGATGACCTATTTGATCAGCTACAATTGTTCTCCAAGATTGACTTGCATTCAAGCTATCATCAGTTGAAGATTCGGGAGCCAGATATTCCAAAGACTACCTTCAGGACTCGGTATGGTCATTATGAGATACTTGTAATGTCATTTGGGCTGACCAACTCCCCAGCATCATTCATGCACTTGATGAACAGTGTATTTCAGCCCTATCTTGAATCCTTCATCATTATGTTTATTGATGAAGTTCTAGTGTACTCCCGGAGCTGGGAGGATCATGAGCAGCACCTGAAGACTGTGCTTCAGACCTTGAGAGAAAGGAAGTTATATCAAAATATTTCAAAGTGTGAATTCTGGCTTGATTCGGTGGCATTTTTGGGTCATGTAGTGTCAAGTGAGGGGATCAAGGTAGATCCAAAAAAGATTGAAGCAGTGCAGAGTTGGCCCAGACCGTCTTCAGCTACTGAGATCTTGCGTTTTATTGGTTTGGCAGTGTAGTAGTGTCGATTCATAAAGGGTTTCTCATCTATTGTTGTACCTATGACCAGATTGACCTATAAGGTTGATCCGTTCAGGTGGACCGAGGAGTGTGAGGACAAATTTCAAAAGCTCAAGACTACTTTGACTACAGCCCCTATGGTTGTATTGCCTTCGGGTTCGGGGTCTTATACTGTGTATTGTGATGCGTCGGGTATTGGTCTCGGCATGATGTTGATGCGGGACGGTAGGGAGATTGCCTATGCATCTAGACAACTGAAGGTGCATGACAAGACCTATCCTGTCGAAAGCGCCCCCAGGCCCGCAGAAGCAAGAATCGTTGGGCAGAAAGGGGCTTGATCGAGGGTTAATTTTCATAATCCATTTTTCGACATAGAGAGCTCGGTGGGAGGCGATTGCTCGAGGGTTTTTCAGAGAGAACTTTGGGGTAAGGAATTCTCACTCATTTTTGGTGAATATACATGAATCTATTGATAATTTCTTCATTTAACTAGTGCTTCAAAGTTGGAAATAGGAGAAAAATGGTAGACACCTTAGGCTAAATTTTTGAGTTTTGAAAGGAGAATTGAGGTCGGATTTAAATAATTCTTGAATGGTTGGACTCGATATCATATGGGTGTTCGTATTTTGTAATTTTGGTCGAGTTCCGAAACGAGGGCCTGGGTTGACTTTTTGGGTCAAATTTTCAATTCTTTGCAAAGATCGTAATTTCATTGTTTGAATTAGTTTCCTATAGTTATATTTATAGTATGAAATTTTTTTGGCTAGATTCGAGCTGTTCGGAGTTGGTATAGCGTGGTTTGAGGTAAGTGGCTTGCCTAACTTTGTATGGGGGTATTTTCCCTTTTGGATTGGTGTTGCTTAGAATAATTGTGATGTGTAAGAGTTGTGTACTCAAGGTGACGAGTGTCTACTTGTCTTATATCTTACTTGCTAATTGTTGTACATGTTTAGTTGAAATTCATGTTTCCTTATTTCGTATTCATTATTTAACTGTTGAATTCTTACGTGAAATTGCTATTTCCTGGAATATCTTGTTGTTGAAATTGGTATTCAGTTGCAAAGGTCGTGATTCCTATAGAGGCAAAGTGTTAAGTTATGAAATATAATTCTATTGAGTTATTCTCCTGGTTATTATTGTTGAGACTTTGTGTGCATTGTGGTTGAGCCGTGGGCTCCTTATTGTGAAATTTTGTTATTGTTTGGTTTCTCAGGAAAATTGTGATATTGGGCACTTGAGGTGTAAATTGTGATACGTTATGATATTGATACACATGCGGTGATATAAGGTCTGGGTGTTGAAATGCATGCGGTGATATAAAGTGGGCTTGATACGCGTGACTGGTAGGGGAACTACTAGAAGCCATGCGGTGTGATAAGGTGGGCTAAAACGCGGGATGATATTTCGGGAAAAATGATTTTCAAAACTAAATGTAAAGGCTCCCGTGGTGATATAAGGAAAGATTTTGATTTATTTTGTGATTTGGGACTACGAGGCGGTTCTTCGCTAGTGACTCTTGTTGTTATTTCCCCATTCTTTTGTACTTGTCTTTGATCGTCGTTTCCTTAGCATACTATTAATTGTCTTTCTCCGTGTTGCACTATTTGCTTAGTTCTGTGTAGCTAAACTTGTTATACTATTCGTTGTTTCAATTTCATTACCATCTTTATTACACTGCCTACATTTGTTCAGTCTTTTATTATTTCCAGTAGGGCCCTGACATGATATTGTCGCTACTCTACCGAGGTTAGGTTTGGAACTTACTGGGTACCGTTGTGGTGTACGCATGCTACTCTTTTGCACATCATTTTGTGCAAATCTAGGCACTTCTTACTAGCCCAAGCATTAGTTGGGATTCTTCTGCAGAGACTTCAAGGTATAACTGCCGACGTCCGCAGGTCTCGGAGTCCCCCTCTCTCTAGATCTCTTATCTCATTACCCTTTATATATATAGACATGATGTATAGGGTTATCTAGCATTCATACTTAGAGCTTGTGACTTGTATCACGCCGGGTCTCTGGATTTGTATATGCTGAGTTGTAACGTTTGTGTTTATACAGCTGGTGAGTATGAGACTTATATTTATTATTATCTCAATTATTTCTCATGTTTTTAGGCTTACCTAGTCTAAGAGACTAGGTGCCGTCACGACATCCTACGGAGGAAAATTGGGGTCGGGACAATATTTTACTTTAATTGATTTCTCAAATTAAACTCCTTTCCCTATCTAATGTTTTTACTTTACTTAAAAATCATTATTATGTTTTATTTTAACAAATTCTATATTTAATACGGTAACTTATCTGATGCTTTGTTTTATTTGAAAATGTCATTATTTTTACCCAAATGATCTCTAAACTAAACTCATTTGAAACCATATCTTGTATAAATTGTACCTTATTTCATTGTATTTGGTTTCTAAAATAAACTCATTTCCTCATTTGATTCTCTACTTCATTCAAGATTGTTATTATGCCTTATTTTATATAAATAAATCTCTCGAACATTTTATGTAGTATTTGACAGGGATATAATAGCACGTGGACTTTGCTGTGCGAAAGTGATTTGGAAAATGTGGGCACGAGGTGCCATACATGTAAGATTTGGAAGTTGTCACTTATGATTTGAGATTACGAGGAGTGGTACCTCGGGTAATTCTTATTGTAACTCATGCATTATGAAAGACTTGATTGATAAGTTGTCATCGGTTTTCCTCACTTGGGCTCATTAATATTTTATTTGTATTCTAACTATGTTATTGCTTCATTAACTAGTTATTTCCTGTTGCCATTTGTGCTTTTATTATTTTCATTGTTGGTTGTAAATTGTGATCCTTCTGCTGCTAGCTTTATGTTATATCTCTCCATTGTTAGCTTTATGTTATATCATGCACAGATTTACATGTCCGATAGGTGTCTTGACTTTGGCTCGTCACTACTTTACCGAGGTTAGGCTTGACACTTACTGGGTACCGCTATAGTATACTCATGCTATGCTTATGCACATTTTTATATGGATCCAGGTACTTTTGATCGAGTTGGTTTTGAGACTTATGTATGTGCGGATGGAGACTTCAATGTATACCTGCTCGATGTTTGCAGGCCCCGAACTCACCTTCTGTTGTCTTTTATTTCCACTGTTTACTATTATTTCAGAACAATGATTTACTTGGTATTCCTAATTACTCTTAGGGAGGTTTATGACTTGTACTACCGGTTATGGGATTGTATGACCGATGTTTGCTCAACTATGTTGTTTCAGTTATCATTTAATCTATTGCAGTTAAGTTAGTTAAATTTTATTAATAATCAACATGTGTTACGCTTACCTAGTCTTAGAGACTAGGTGCCATCACAACATTCTAAGATGGGAAATTGGGGTCGTGACAAGTTGGTATCAAAACTCTAGGTTCATAGGTGCTACGAGTCATAAGCAAGCTTAGTAGAGTATTGTGGATTCGGACGCATATGTTTGTACTTATCTTCGAGAGGCTACGTAACTATGAGAAAATTTCACTCCTTTCATTCCTTATCATGCTGCATTGATTCAACTTGAAGCATATATCTTATATCCATTTACTTCCACTCGTATATGATGTTGCGCTATCGGCATCAGCTATGCTCTGACTGTTTGTAATGATGTGTATGGGCTATGAGGGGGGCATGGATGCTCGATCATTATCACGAGGTATTGTCCAAACTAAGGACGCAGACCTGTTGGTAGATCTTCAGCTGTTCAGGTGTGGGATGCCACTGGTTTATGTATCTAATTGGTTTTATATGAGCTTATGAAGGTTGGTAATGTGGATCATCAGATGTTAAGCCCTATGACTCCGCGCCATGTAGGGGAGTCTACTATTGATGATCATATTACATAGGCAAGTGTCATATCAGTCTTGGGTCTGACGTATATATGCAGTGTTGAGGGGTTCCCCAAAATTATACATGACTAAGATCTGAGATTTTCATGGGATGGTGCTTGAACTTGCGGTATATTTGTATCATTGCTAAATCTACATTCCAGTATCAGAGAGTTTAGAGAAACATCTCCAGATTCACAGAAAGTCTTTTCAGAGTGGGTATCTCGATTGCATCATTTTTGGGTTCTCTAGAGGAAATACATCGACTTATGGGTTTTCGGACGATGTGGTTCGTGCTAGGGTCTTCCACAGTGAGCTTTGATTTAGAATCATTCTGTACTAATAAGGGAAAGTGTTGACCTAAAGACAAGTTGAGGAGGATTAAAAAGAATAGGTGAGCTTGGTAGGGTTAGGTCAGTATAGCAACAAAGGTAACAGGTATTTTGGCATGGTAATGCTTCACCAGCATTCTGTGGAAATACTCTTGGGTTTGATGGCTTGTGTGACTTGGTTTAGTTTGGAAGTTTAGTTTTGATGTTTTGGTGATGTGCAGACTGGCCTTGAAGAGTTATTTATATTGTCGACCACAGCTTGGGCAAGATGTCTGCTACCGGCATAAGGAACGTGTTATGTGTTATGATTTTCTCCTGGATAGGGTCACGAGTTCTACATAGCATGGATGATTTCAGATATTTAGAATAATTCTAACATTATTTGATACCACCTAAGAAGGGTGTGAACTCCAGACGACGCACTATGTTTCGACTTGTGGATACCTGACTGGAATTACGGTAATCACCTAATTGATCGACTGCTGATGTCCAGATTTTTCTTTGTTGCATGAAAGAATTATAAAAGTACTTCTCACGGGCTGACTGTATATGAGGAATGTGTCAGTTATTTGAGTATTGTAGTTGTGATCGGATATAGAGATTCTAGTATTCTAGGGATTAAAGACTAAGAGGGTTCTTGAGGCAGGTTGTGAACGGTAAAGGTATGTTAAGAGGTTGGAAACTGATGGTATGTACTATAGATATGTTATGTGGGATTTTCGGAGGCTATCTACCTCCTTCGGAAGGATCCGAATTGATTTGGAGGCTACTAGTCGGTCTAATAAGGATGTGTGTACTAAATCGGGTCAGATTTATCTACTCAGCATAGTTATTGTGGATGGTATGTTATCGGTTAGGATAGATCACATTCATGTTCAGATATGTCTCATGTTTTGCTCTCCTATGATGAGATGGTTTTTGATCTGTTGGTTATCTGCACGCCGGTGTGGTTATTATTGGGCTTTTGTAGCGAAATTCAAGCGAGCTTGCTCTTAGGGTGTTGAATGGTTGATTGTGCCTTGGTTATGATCTTCTTGTTTCTGGTATATAGTGATATCCATATCTCCATAGTTATGGTCACGCGCTTTGTGTGTTTGATGTTGATATGTTTATGGTTGTTGATTGTGAGTATCATGGCTTGATGTATTCTAGGTGGACCGGTGTCGGATTGGGTCATGCATCGCCGCGGCGTTATGATAGAATATGATCATTTGTGCTTATTTTGTGTGTTATATTTCCCCTTGTGTGGTGGATTGATAGCATTGCGCTTCGTGGTGGTATTTGTTAAGCTTGCGGGATGGTTTCTTCATTTCCATTCTCTTTACATCATTAGGTATATTTGAGTTATTGTTCGTTGGTGCACGGATTGCATGGTATGTGGCTCTAAGTAGGATTTGTTTGAAAGGTCGGTCGAGTAGCTTGTACTGGATAAGATGAGCTTATTGGGCCTGAAATGAGTGCCATCGTATTTGATTAAGGTATGTTTGCAAGAATTATGTCACTAGTTGGCTTAGATTTTGGCTATGGTTCTTATCAGGCAAGAGAGCTCCACGACTTGTTAATCTGATGGGTGGTTATGAGTTTCTGTATGTTTCTTTCATCATTGGCAGTGTACGAAGGTTCAAATCAAAGTTTTAGTTGATATGAGGTTTGTTACCGGTGTCGGGTTGGTTATCGAGCAGCTATTGTAGTCGGAAGTTATTGCTATGAGTATTTGAGTTATGTGGTATATCATGTGATTATGTCTTGAGATATGGTTATGGTTTGATATAGCTTGTTCAGAGTTATACGGTGCATAGATACAAGAATCGGGTCATATAATTGAATCTAGATGTTGGGGATTTTGGTTTTAAGGTTTATGGACTAAGGTTGAAGTAAGGATCCTCTGTTAGGTGGTGTTTTCGGGATTATATGGATTTAGGTGATGTGGGATCACCCATGGTTATGTATATTGTGAGGTTATATGGCGATTTGTTGGCTTTGGAATGACTCTTGGAACTTTCAAGGACAAACGTATGTTTAAGTGGGGGAGAATATAACCACTTGACTAGTCATTTTGAGCTTTAGCATTCCATTCGGTGGTTTGAGACTTTGAGTAACTTCATATTATGTATTATGTCTTGCGTGTATTGTTGGTTTCGGGTTTCTAGTGGTTCGGGATTGATTTGGAAGAATAATTCTCGTTTTAGAAGCTTTAAGTTGGAAGAGTTGGCCAAGGTTTGACTTTTGGGTTAACGGACTCATAATCGGGTTTTAATTATTCATATAAGTTTGTATGATGACTTTGGACATGTCCACAAAGTTTGGTTAAATTTCGATGAGTTTTGGATAAATTTGGTTTGTTTGGTGATTGTTTTCAGTTTCGTCGTCGATTTGAGCATAAAGGTCATCATATTGAGCAAACGGCCTTTGATCATGTTTTGACTAAACCATTAAATTCCTATCGGAATTTTTGAACCATATCAACTTAAATCATCAAGTTTCGACATCATATGAGGAATTTATGGTTATTTTACTAGGAATTGGGTTGTTAGATATTTTTCAGATTAATTACGAAATTGCCACTGCATTCATATTTAAAAATCTGCGCTATTTCTAAATATTGAAACCAATATATCTCCTTCATTATAATGTCAAATGGAGTGACTCAAAAGCCTAAATTTACTGGAATTTTACGAGGAATCTATTGAAGGCATCAAAAGCGAGTTTCGGGATTGTTTGGAATAAGAAACGAGACAGAATAGCTGGGTGTTTTTGGCTATTAATGTTATCGGAGTTTTTCTCATCTTGAAGGTTTGGGATTGGGAGAATTCAAGGATGTTCTTCAAGTTTATTCTATGGGGTAAGGTCTAAACCATAACCTAAGTAATTTTCTTTGGTTCATTCCCTTGGTTTAAGCTTTAATCCATGATTTTAATTGAAAACCCATTTAATTCTTTAAATCAAAACCTAGGGTTATGTCCTAAATTTTTAACAGCTGAAAATGAGTTAGATACGTTTATTTTCCTATTCCTTTTTGGGGTCTTTTTCTCCTATATTAGGAGAATAACATACTCGAATTCGGCGAGGTTTGGAGGAGTATTTCGGGAGATATGGAACCCAACTAGTGTGGGTTGGACTCTTGGCTTATGAACACCCAAGAGCGATATTTTGGCAAATTGATTGAGTTATGGGACTCTGATGGAGTCGGTTTTTGTTCGTGTGAGCTTGTATTGGTTTGGGCTTCACCCGGGTAAGCTTGGATTCGAAATCCAAGGTGGGCCCGGCATTGACGTTTGTTGACTTTTTGGAGAAAATATAAAGAATATAGCTTTATTTATTTTAATTGGTTTCTCTTGCATTGTTTGATGTTATTAAGTCATTTTTTGCTAGATTTGAGCCGTTTGGAGGCGAAAATTAGGGGGGAAACTATTTTGGAGGGTTGAGTAGGCCTAGTTGAGGTAAGTATGTTGCGTAACTTTGTGTGGGGGAATTACCCCCCTTAGGATTTGAGTCGTTTGTGCTATTTTTGTGTCATGCAGAAGTCGTGTACACGATGTGATGAGTGTGTACACGGGATTATATGTGGTATTTGACCAGTGTAGACTTCTAAACTTCTTTCATGCATTTAATTGTATTTGTCACAACATGTTATATCTTTCGTTATTGAATTTGCTCTTACGTTCCTTACTTGAAGTTGTTATTACATGTCCTATCTTTTATTGTCAAGTTTACTCCTTACCTGCTTTAATTGTTAATTGCAATTACATGATGAATTCATGCCTTATTTGTTGCATGCCTTAATTGTTAATTGATTCTTTGTAATTGTACCTTTATTCATGAACCGTTACGAGTCTTCATGTAACTATATTATCCGCTCGTAACCTTCTTTGTTTAATTCTTTATTTCATTTATGTTTGTGATATGTCGTAGTTGGTTGTAGTTTGTATTATTAATTCATATTGTTTGAGGATCGGGTTGCACGCTACAACAGTATTGAAATAATATGAAAAGGAGCCTTAAGGACGGATTATATGATATAGGTGGGATCGGGTTGCACGCCGCAACAGATATTGTATTTATTGTGTGGATTGGGTTGCACACCGTAATGGATATTGTTATTATTGTGTGTGATCATGTTGGACACTCCAACGGATATTGTTATTATTGTGCAGGATTTGTTGCTTCATTAACTGGTTATTTCCTGTTGCCATTTGTGCTTCTATTATTTTCATTGTTGGTTGTAAATTGTTATCCTTCTGCTGTTGGTCTTACATTGATGTTCTCTCCATTGTTAGCTTTATTATATAACCTGCACAGATTTACATGTCTGGTAGGTGTCTTGACCTGGCCTCGACACTACTCTACCGAAGTTAGGCTTGATACTTACTGGGTACCGTTGTGGTGTACTCATGCTACACTTCTGCACATTTTTGTGCAGATCTAGTTACTTTTGATCGAGTTTGTTTTGAGAATTTTGTCTGTGCTGTTGGAGACTTCAAGGTTTACCTGCTCGACGTTCGCAGGCCTCGAAGTCACCTTCTGTTGTCTTTTATTTCCATTGTTTACTATTATTTCGAAACAGTGATGTACTTGGTATTCCGGATTACTCTAAAGGAAGCTTATGACTTGTACTGTAGATTTTGAGATTGTATGACCGATGTTGGCTCAACTATATTGTTTCAGTTATTATTTAATGTATTGCAGTTAATTTAGTTAAATTTCATATTAATTAGCATGTGTTAGACTTACCTAGTCTTAGAGACTGTGTCATCACGACATCCTAAGCTGGAAAATTGGGGTCGTGACAATTATCCCCAGATTCTACCCTCCTCCTTGCCTTTCTAGCCTTTTCTCGACCCCGAGATCTAGCAGGGCCATTGTTACCTAGACCCTTTCCTACCATCTGCATAATATAATACATATTTAGAATAACAAAATAAGAAACTAGTTATAACACGAGAGTGCTTTAAAAAATGAACTGGTTAATCCTCGTCAACGTATTGTTACTCGTCTGAGAATTCTTCATCCTCACTTGTCTCAATTTAATTAGTTGATTCCTCATCCTCATTTTCTATAGTTGTTACTTCATTTATATCAACTTCTTCTAATATGTTGATCACGCCCAACTCTAGTTCTAAAAAGGATAAGCGGTCGCTGCAAATATAATCCAGTCTAAAAGTCCGGAGTCGAATCCCACATAGAACTAAGGTTTAGCTACAACAGTTGACTATAACTAAGAAGACGAGCTCGAACAATTCCAAAGTTATAAATATTAAGATTCTTATATCTAACTAATTAACTAACAAATTAAAGTAATAAATTAATAACTAGGGATACTAAAGGTTGGAGAAAAGATTAAGGAGGTCTAGAGTTATAATTTTCCCAATTGTCGGAATCCTTCCTGCTACGTCTTCTATAATTTCGCCTAAGTATTCTCTACCGATCGAGAGTACTTCAAGTGTCGTAATTCTCTCTCGAGCAACTACCACAATTTACTAGACATATTCTCTCGAACTACGCTAGCTAGCACTAAATATGTACCCTCTCTCAAGCAATACATACTAAATAGGCACAGTCAATTGATGGACATTAAATCAATAGCAGTAAACACATAGTTGAACGAGTAGAGAAATCTAACGGTTCAATTATATAAAAACATAACGAGAATTTATCTTTCAAAAGGTTCAATCAAAATCCTAGATAACAAATTAGCTATTCATAATAGTATGCAAAACTACAATACTAGAATTCATAACCAATAATGAAAATATGAAGAAGGAAGTGAAAAACTCGTAGAAGATTTCTCCTCCTTGCTCCTCGTATTCTTGCCTCCTTATGTCGATTCCTCTCTAATGATGTCTTTTCTTCAAAAACTAACTTTAAGGGGTATTTATAGGGTAGGTCCGAATATACATGTCCAATACTAATGAGGAATTAAACTTTTTTTGGATGGCATTGTTGGCGCCTTGCACTGCCTGTAGCACTATCGTTTCGGTGCAAGGCACTGTCTATCGCACTATCTTTCCGGCACAAGGCACTATCTATGGCACTGATGACAGTGCCCTGGACAATGACTTGCATTGTCTATGGCACTGTAGTTACTGTGCAAGGCTCTGTCTATGGAACTAAATTTTCGTTGCCTTGCACTTCTTCTTTTATTACTCCATTTTGTAGCTCTAAGGTACCATTTCTTGCAACGTTTCTCCATTTCATGTCCAATCATTCCTACACATGAAATAAGCTATGTTAAGCGCAATTGTCGTACAAATTATCATCCAAACAACAAGCAAGTAGGGTAAATAATGTCAAAATATATGGAATTATCTCACAACATCATATGCATTTAGGATGCTCCAAATCATTTTTTAACTGATCGTTCACTATTTGGTGAACACTTGAGATATCATTTTAATATGCAACATCTAACACATTCTCGACTTCCACCCTACCCACAGGTTTAGGTTTGATTACCACCCACCAATAGGACTTACTCCACCGCAATGGATAAGGAGCATAATACACTTGCCTAACGTTATATGCAATTATGAAAGGATCATAGCGATCATACTCCCTTGTATGATTAAACTCAATTATGTTGTGTTGCTGGTGTACTTTTGTACCTCTTGTTGGATTTGGGTCAAACCGCCTACATCTAAAGAGTACCAATTTCTTATATGGCCAACCTGTATATACTAGTTGTAATATTTCTTTGACCACACCATAATAATCAATATCTTTAACTTGGTTGTCATCACCACCTTTAACCCACACCCCGCTGTTATTGCAATTGTTATTCTTAGAGCAATCGTCCGTATGAAACTTATAACCATTGACTACGTACTTAGACATTGTTGTGACAAGAATACCAGGTCCCCCAGATATATTTTTCAAAAATTGATTTACACCATTATTTGGATTCTTTACCTACATATAGTGTTAAAAATGCATAAGTTATCATACCCATATGTGTGTGTGTATATATATATATATATATATATATATATATATATATACATATATATAGCGGGAACTTTAGAAGTACATTATCAGAATAAACTTATAAACTGTTTGAACCACGTATCAAATCTCGTATATACAACATCATGAAAATATTGACCCACAAAGTGACTGTGACACATCAAAAAAATTTAGTAATTGCATAAATGTAATCACTGTAAATTTTACATTTTAATTACTAATAAATTCAACACTTACTTAAGAAATGGTTGAACCTCAGGACAATTTAGCAACACATGCATTGTAGCTGACTTGTACTCCATATCACTCAAACTTCTCTTTCTAACATCCTTAGAACATCGACCTGGTTGATTGATGATGGACATTGGTGGATACAATGGATCATTCACACATTCAATAGTGTGCCTATTGGGCCTATTCCCAGAACATGGTACATCACTGTCGAAATAGTAAGAACAAAACTGTGCAGTTTACTTTGCAAGATAGGCTTCACATATAGATTCTTCAATCATATTCCTTTGCTAAAAAAGTTGTTTGCATTTGTCAATTGTCCTACATAATCTCATGTTAGCCAAGAACATTCCAATAAAGTAGAATATTACATAAAACTTATAATATTACCTCTCAAAGGGATACATCAATCTGCATTGAACATGTCATCCAAGTCGTGCCTCGTGTACAAGGTAGATTGGAAGGTGTTCCATCACATCAAAGAAACCACATGGAAATATTTTATCCATCTTACTAGAAGTTACATGAATTTTCTTATCCATCAGAAGTAGGATTTCTTCACTCAAAGTGGTAGAACACAAGTCTTTGAAAAATAAACTAATCTATGTTATAGGTTTCCAAATTCTTTCGAGAAAACCACAAAATGCAATAGGCGCTAAGGTCTCCAAGAAAAAATGACAGTCATGACTTTTCAAATGGCTCAACTTCCCTAGCTCCATATCTACACGTTTTCCTATATTCGATGCATAACCCTCAGGCATGTTCAAGTTCGTAACCCAATCACAAATATGTCGTCTCTCCTCCAAAGTGAATGTGTAGCTTGCTTTGGGCTTGAACTCCTTACCATTGTTCACTGTCTGCAAATATATTTCAGGTCGCCTGCAATATTCTTTTAAGTTCATTCTAGATTTCGGGTTATATCTTGTCTTACCTTTACCATCCATCACCATGTTGAACAAAGTGTCAAAATAATTCTTCTCAATATGCATGACATCAAGGTTGTGTCGAAGAAGATTATCCTTCCAATAAGTCAACTCCCAAAATATACTTTGTTTCATCTAATTATGAGTAACACTATCACTAACTTTAGTTAAGTTCTGCACCATCTCCCATATTTCCACACCCCGAAAGTATCGGAGGTGGCGAATCATGTTCCATTGTATTCTTTTAGAATGTATTTTTCATCCTTCTTAACTCATGATCAGCAGGAAAGAACTGATGGTGACAATCAAACCATTATTGCTTTCGGCCATATTGTAAGGTGAACGCTTTACCATTTTCCATGCAGTAAGGACAAGCTAGCTTCTAATTAGTCACCCACCTAGAAAACATTACATATGCAGGAAAATCGTTAATAGTCCATATTAAATTAGCACACAAGTTAAAATTCTGCTTGGTTGATATGTCATATGTTTCAACACCATCATACCACAATTGTTTTAGGTCATCAATCAAAGGTTGCAAATATATATCAATCAAACTCTTCGGATTATATGGACCTTGGATAATACAATTTAAAGTATATATGGACTAGCCATACACAACTCATGCGGTAGATTATAAGGTGTAAGAAATACAGACCATCATGAATATGGTGTCGCAGATATAGAAAAAGGTGTGAAGCCATCCTCACACAAACCTAACTGAATGTTCCTTGGTTCACTAGCATAATCTTAATATGTCCTATCAAAGTGCTTACAAGCTTCTCCATCTGAAGGATGACACATAACACCAGGTGGTCTTCTGTTTTCAAAGTGCTATCTCATATGAGGAGCAAAAATCATCGATGCATATAACCACTTTAACCTAGGTATGAGGCAAATAATTCATCGTCTTAGACGCAACCATATTCTCACTAGAAAGACTCTTGAAATGAGGTGTTTCACAAAATTTGCAACTTTCTAAATTTGCATCATCATTATAATACAACATGCAACCATCTTCACAACAATCAGTTCTCATCGACGAAAGTCCTAACTTAGAAACGAATATCTTTGCCTTATAGAAATCACCAAGTAAATTGATATTTGGGTCAACTAGTTCACTCATAAGGTCAATGAAAGAGTCCATGGCCGCTTGAGAAATATTCCAATCAGATTTGATACTTAGTAATCTAACCGCAACTGACAACTCAGAGTGCAGACTTCCTTCACATAGTGGACGACTAGCTTCCTCTAACTATTCATAAAAATATTTTGCATCATCAATAGGAGTTTGTACCACATTTTCATCTGGTTCAACCCCAAAATGCATCCCAAACGCATCCACAATCATATCATGAATTATAGAATCTTGATTTCTATTCTCCAACGACCTACTACTCTCACCAACAAACATGTTATGAAATATTCCACACCTACCATCGTGTCACGACCCCAATTTCCCTCTGTAAGATGTCGTGATGGCACCTAATCACTAAGACTAGGTAAGCCTAACACATAAGTTATCATACCCATATGTGTATATATATATGTGTATATATATATATATATATATATATATATATAGAGGGAACTTTAGAAGTACATTATCAGAATAAACTTACAAACTATTTGAACCACGTATCAAATCTCGTATATACAACATCATGGCAAAATTGACCCACAAAGTGATTGTGACACATCAAAAAATTTTAGTAATTGCATAAATGTAATCACTGAAAATTTTACATTTTGATTACTAATAAATCAACACTTACTTAAGAAATGGTTGAACTTCAGGACAATTTAGCAACACATGCATTGTAGCTGACTTGTACTCCATATCACTCAAACTTCTCTTTCTAACATCCTTAGAACATCGGCCTGGTTGATTGAAGATGGACATTGGTGGATATAATGGATCATTCACACATTCAATAGTGTGACTATTCAGCCTATTCCCAGAACATGGTACGTCACTGTTGAAATAGTAAGAACAAAAATGTGCAGTTTTCTTTGCAAGATAGGCTTCGCATATAGATTCTTCAATCATATTCCTCTGCTTAACAAATTGTTTGTATTTTTCAACTGTCCTACATAATCTCATGTTAGCCAAGAACATTCAAATAAAATAGAATATTACACAAACTTATAATATTACCTCTCAAAGGGATACATCAATCTGCATTGAACAGGCCCTCCAAGTCATGCCTCGTGTACAAGGTAGATTGGAAGGTGTTCCATCACATCAAATAAACCACACAGAAATATTTTTTCCATCTTACTAGAAGTTACATGAATTTTCTTATCCATCCGAAGTAGGTTTTCTTCACTCAAAGTGATAGAACACAAGTCTTTGAAAAATAAACTAATCTATGTGATGGGTTTCCAAATTCTTTCGAGAAAACCACAAAATGCAATAGGCGCTAAGATCTACATGAAAACATGAAAGTCATGACTTTTCAAATGGCTCAACTTCCCTAGCTCCATATCTACATGCTTTCCCATATTCGATGCATAACCCTCATGCATGTTCAAGTTCGTAACCCAATCACAAATATGTCGTCTCTCCTCCAAATAAAATGAATGTGTAACTTGATTTGGGCTTGAACTCCTTACCATTGTTCACTGTCTGCAAATATATTTCAGGTCGCCTGCAATATTCTTGTAAGTTCATTCTAGATTTCGAGTTATATTTTGTTTTACCTTTAACACCATCACCATGTTGAACAAAGTATCAAAATAATTCTTCTCAATATGCATAACATCAAGGTTGTGTCGGAGAGGATTATCCTTACAATAAGTCAACTCCCAAAATATACTTTGTTTCATCTAATTATGAGTAACACCATATCCGGGGAATCTAGAAGGTGGCACCTCAGTAACTTTAGTGAAGTTTTGCACCCTCTCCCAAATTTACTCACCCCGAAAGTATCGGAGGTGGCGAATCATGTTCCACTATATTCTTTTAGAATGTATTTTTCATCCTTCTTAACTCATGATCAGCAGGAAAGAACTGATTGTGACAATCAAACCATTATTGCTTTCGGCCATATTGTAAGGTGAACGCTTTACCATTTTCCATGCAGTAAGGACAAGCTAGCTTCTAATTAGTCACCCGCCTAGACAACATTCCATATGCAGGAAAATCGTTAATAGTCCATATTAAATTAGCACACAAGTTAAAATTCTGCTTGGTTGATATGTCATATGTTTCAACACCATCATACCACAATTGTTTTAGGTCATCAATCAAAGGTTGCAAATATATATCAATCAAACTCTTCGGATTATGTGGACCTTGGATAATACAATTTAAAGTATATATGGACTAGCCATACACAACTCATGCGGTAGATTATAAGGTGTAAGAAATACAGACCATCATGAATATGGTGTCGCAGATATAGAAAAAGGTGTGAAGCCATCCTCACACAAACCTAACTGAATGTTCCTTGGTTCACTAGCATAATCTTAATATGTCCTATCAAAGTGCTTACAAGTTTCTCCATCTGAAGGATGACACATAACACCATGTGGTCTTCTGTTTTCAAAGTGCTATCTCATATGAGGAGCAGAAATCATCGACGCATATAACCACTTTAAACTAGGTATAAGAGGCAAATAATTCATCACCTTAGACGCAAACATATTCCCACTATAAAGACTCTTGAAATGAGGCTTTTCACAGAATTTGCAACTTTCTAAATTTGCATCATCTTTATAATATAACATGCAACCATCTTCACAACAATCAATTCGCATCGACGAAAGTCCTAACTTAGAAACGGATATCTTTTCCTTATATAAATCACCAAGTAAGTTGATATATGGGTCAACTAGTTCACTCATAAGGTCCATGAAAGAGTCCATGGCCGCCTGAGAAATATTCCAATCAGATTTGATACTTAATAATCTAACCGCAACTGATAGCTCAGAGTGCAGACTTCCTTCACATGGTGGACGACTAGCTTCCTCTAACTATTCATAAAAATATTTTGCATCATCAATAGAAGTTTGTTCCACATTTTCATCTGGCTCAACCCCAAAGTGCATCCCAAACGCATCCCCAATCATATCATGAATTATAGAATCTTGATTTCTATTCTCCACCGACCTACTACTCTTACCAACAAACATGTTATGAAATATTCCACAACTACCATCGTGTCACGACCCCAATTTCCCTCTGTAGGATGTCGTGATGGCACCTAGTCACTAAGACTAGGTAAGCCTAACACATACTGAACTAAAAGACATAATTTAACCAGAAACAACTATTAAGCATGAAAATGAAATTTTTATAGTAAACCAATAATTCTGAGTGCAATACAATACCCAAAACCGGTAGTACAAGTCATAAGCTCTACTGAGTTTACTAGGATTAATCTTCTAAGTAAAACCGTTTCGAAATAGTAATAGACAATATAAGTACAATATCATAAGGTGACTCTGAGGCTTGCAAATGCGACCATAGGTATACTTTGAGTCTCCACAGCAAAACTCAAACAGCTAGCTAGCGATCAACAAACTTAGTAGTACTTGAATCTGCACATAAATGTGCAGAAAGCGTAGCATGAGTACACCACAGTGGTACCCAGTAAGTATCAAGACTAACCTCGGTGGAGTAGTGATGAGGAACTGTCAAGACACGTACTAGACATAATAACTTGTACAAGTATAAATGTGAAACTAGCGTGGGACAATATTAATATAAAGCTAAGCATGATAACAATAACAAAACAATGCTTGTAATAGGAAACTAAGAGCAACAATTAGCAACGAGACACAACAAGTAGTAATGTCGTGGAGTAAGCTGAATACAATTTAAGTCTAGTGAAACCAAGTAAAGGAAACAAGTAACAACTTAATAAGAACAACCGCTTCCACACAAGATTTGTTCAAGGTTTTTCCCGAGTTACTTCATCTCATAGTCACATTTCACGGGTCCTAATTTATGAACCCTAATCACTTAGCATCCTGTGCCCACATTACAATTCGCAACTGCACGGACAACTCACGTGCCAAGGGGGTGACAATATCTCATATCCGTACGGACAACTCACGTGCCAACAATGACAATGACTCATGACTGCACAGACAACTCACATGGCAATGGGATAACTCTCACACAGAAGGCAAGTAAACGAGGGTACATATAAATGGTCAATATCATCCCAATTCATCTTCTTAAACCGATAGGTGTGATTAATTACATGTATTCTTGTGTAAGTGTCCTATCACAACTCAAGTCGACAAGTACAAGTAGAGGTAATGAATGTCACATAGGAAACAAACACCACGAAATGTACAATGTATACTCCCCAAATAAGGAAGGCACACCACTCCACAAATAAGGAAGGCACACCACTCCACAAATATTGTCAATAACAATGACACCAGACCATCACAAGTCATCACAAATCATTCCCCGACATAGCCCATCTTGTCTCGCCACATGCGCAACAATGAAGTAAATGCCTGCCTTGTCTCGCCGCACGAGTATAATAATATTCCCACCTTGTCTCGCCACATGCGCAAACCCAAATATGTATCCCGCCTTGTCACACCGCATGTGCAAATATCAATAATAACAATAGCACGGGCAACTCACGTGTGAATACACTAACAATCCTCTCAACAATACCACGTGTGCCAAAAATATAACAACACAATATAAGGTCTTTCACCACATCTACCCATATGCCACGACTTTTACTCGAAACAATTTTAATACCACAATCACGCATAGCCCTCGGCTCAACAACACCGAGTACAACAACAATCAATAACAATGAACGAGCTCACAATGAAAGACACACAGGTAATAATGGTTTCCACACAAATAGCTCAACAAAGGGAGACATAATGTGTAACAATGATTCCACATAAGTATAAGTCAACAATGAAGGGGATAATAAAACTTCAGTTAAGGTTAAGCAATTACGGAAGAGATAATAATAATTTCAATTAAGGAAAAGGAATAACGGAAAATATAACAATAACTTCAATTAAGGTTAAGCAATTACAGAAAAGACAACATAGCAATAAAAGAGGATACTACAACAATTAAGGTACTTAAGAGTTTATTGGCAACAAGGGAAGAACATTTGCCATGATAAGACAACTTAATTTTAATGAACATAAGAACCTAAGAACCCTAAACAGTCAAATTTCCACAAATAAGCCCGAGTACGTACTCGTCACCTTGCGTACACAACCTTCACAGGATACAACTAGCACAAATGACTCAAATCCTAAGGGGTAGTTTCCCCCACATAAAGTTAGACAAGATACTTACCTAAAAGAAGCTAGACCGATACTTTAAAATGACCTTCTTATGTGAAACAACCTTCGGATGGCTCAAATCTAGCCAAACTAACTTAATATCATAAATAAGATTCATAGCAAACAATTCCGGATAATAAAGCTTCGATCTAGAAAGAGAAATAAAAAGTCAACTCAAAAAGTCAAACCCGGGCCCGCACCTCGGAACCCGACAAAAATTACAAAATTTGAACACCTACTCCGATACGAGTCCAACCATACCACAATTATCAAATTCATCCATCAAATCATAATTTTTTATTTTTTAAAGTTTTCACAAACATTCTCATTTTCCCCCATTCAAATCACTAATTTAATGATAAAAACAAATTATGGAATCATGAAATATAATCAATTCCGGGTGAAGAACACTTACCCCAATCCAACACGTGAAGAACCCCTCAAATATCGCTCAAATCTGAGGTCTCTAGCTTAAAAGATGATAAATGGAACAAAATCCTCGATTTGGGAATTAATATTCTGCTGCCTAGGAATTACACATCGCGATCGCATAAAATCTAACGCGATCGCGACGAAGAGACAATAACTGGCCCAAAATGCACTACGCGAACGCGGAACAAGGGACGTGAATGCGGAGAACAAAGCCTTTGCCTCCCTAGCATGGTCATCACTACACGAACGTCTAAGACCAAACATGAATGCGAAGAAGCAACACTCATACGCACGCGATCGCGGACAAACCAATGTGAACGCGAAGAAGGAAAAAGACCGGTCACCAAGCAACACTCATACGCACACATCACCCTTTGCCCTTTTACTCTCAACCTTACAATATAAATCATTAGATACAGCATGGCATCACCCTTCGTGCATCAACTCTCATAACATGGCATGACATCACCCTTCGTAGATTGACCCTCACAATATGGCATGGCATCACCCTTCGTGCATTAACACTCATAATATGGCACGTCATCACCCTTTGTGCATTAACACTCTCCCTTACCACATAATAATGAACAAGTAATAGTAGGGAGATAGAATCAACAAAAACAAGCCTTACTTCAACAATGGTTCCACAATACCAATCTCAACTTTAGAATCAATACTCAATTATCACAAAAGCCCGTAAACACGATAAGAATGATCAATTCAGTAAATAAGTAGTCCAAGCATGGATAACAAGATCAAAGTAAGCAAAAAAAACTACAAGGAACAAGTTCCACCCGCATGCTTTAACCCGACAACAACGCATAAGTACTCGTCACCTCACATATACGTTGTTCCGAATATCTAAACATGTAGCAAATAGACAAACAAGTTCTAATCCCTCGAGTCAAGGTTAATCACGACACTTACCTCGCTCCAAAGGTTCACTCAAATCTCAATCATAGATTTGCCTTTCAAACAAGCCTCTGAACCAATAGAATCTAGCAAATTACCAACCAAATGATTCAAATTAAGCCTTAGGAAGTACCCACGATTGCAAAGGATTCAATTAAGGTCATTATTGAAAAGGTCAAAAAAATTCAACTCCCGGGCCCACTTGGTCCAATCACGAAGTTCGGACTAAAACCCGATTACTCATTCACCCCCGAGCCCGGTTATGTAATTTGTTTGGGAATCTGACCTCAATTTGAGGTCTAAATCCCCAATTTACCAAATCCCTAATTTCTACCCAAAACCCCCCAATTCCACCATGGAAACCTTAGAGTTTTGGTTGAAATCTTAGAAAACGTAGTGAAAGATTGAAAGGAAATAGGTTAGAATCACTTACCAACAATTTGGGGAAGAAAGAGTCATGGAAAAATAACCTCTAAGGTTTTAGGTTTTGAAAATTTGATCAGTTGCAGATGTCGCATTTGCGACCTGGGGTTCGCAAATGCGAGAATCATCACACCTCTGCTTTCTTCGCAAATGCGAAGAATAGTTCGCAAATGCGAACTCTAGCTTGATCGCAAATGCGACCTAGTGATCGCAAATACAAAGAACCCTCCTCCTAGCTCCCATTGCAAATGCGAACACTGGCCTCCCCAACTACTCTTCGCAAATGCGATGAGTAGATCGAAAATGCGAACCCAACAGTGGTGGCAAATGTGATGATTGATCTCGCAATTGCGAGATCTGAGGCCTGGAACAAAAACTGATGCACACCAATAATGTTCTAAGTCCAAATTCACTCTAGAGCCTATCGGAAACACACCCGAGCCCTCACGACTCCAAACCAAACATGCACACAAGTCCTAAAACATCGTACGAACTCGCTCGCGCGATCAAATCACCAAAGTAACGCCTAGAACTACGAATCGGACACCAAATCAAAGGAAATTTTCAAGAAAGCTTTAAAACTTATATTTCCACAACCGGACGTCCGAATCACGTAAAACCCACTTTGTTTCTAAATAAATTTCACAGACAAGTCATAAATATGGTATTGGACCTATACCGAGTTTCGGAACAAAAATACGGACCCGTTATCCAAAAAGTCAACTATGGGTCAAACAATTCAAATTCATTTAGCCTTTAACTTTCAAATTTCAAAAAATTCAGATATATCGGGCTAGGAATTTCCGAATTCAATTCTGGGCATACGCCCAAGTCCCAAATCACGATACGGACCCACCGGGACCGTCAAAACATGAATTCGGGTTCGTTTTCGCAAAGCATTGACCAAAGTCAACTCAAATAGTTTTCAAAACAAAATTTCATATTTTTCATAGTTTATAACATAAAAGCTTTCCGAAAACATGCCCGGACTGTGCACGCAAATCGAGGAGGGTAAAAATGAGATTTTTAAGGCTTCGGATAACAAAATTAGGTTTTTAAAACATAAGATGACCTATCGGGTCATCAAATGATACAATGGAGCTATACCAACTCCCGGAATCGAAATTTCAACCTGATATCAACAAAGTCAACTCCTGGTCAAACCTCTCAACGTTCCTAGCCTTTAATTTTCCAATTTCCGCCAAAATGCATCAAGTAACCCTACAGACCTCCAAATCCAAATCCGGACATACGCCTAAGTCCAAAATACCATATAGAGCTATTGGAATCATAAAATCACCATTTCTGAGTCGTCTACACAAAAGTCAAACTTCGATCAACTCTTACCACTTAAGCTTCTAAAACAAGTATCATCCTTCTAAACCAATCCCGAAACATCTGAAAACTAAACTCAACCACACACGCAAGTCATAATACACAACACAGAGCTACTCAAGACTTTAAGCAACCGAACGGGACATCAATTCTCAAAACGACCAGTAAGATCGTTACACATCGATCTCTCCATGATTAGTCTACACAAAGTAATTCTCTATAAACACCCTACTATAAAGATGCATCTTAACATCCTCCGGTTTTTAAAACTTTACACTATCGCACTAGACACACGGACACCTAATTATTCCTTCAATTAATTTGACTAATTTTTACTAGTTAAACTAAAATTAAATTATAGTAAATATAATTAATTATGATTAATTCAATTTAAACATAAACTATCCAAAAAGTTCAACACTTATCCCTAAAAGTTCAATTCATATCCTAAAAGTTCATCTTATACCCTAAACAATTCAATTAATACCCTAAATAATTTAATTAACCTCACAAAACAAAAGCTCTATCCAAAAAGCTCAATACTTACCCCTAAAAGTTCAATTTATATCCGAAACTTTCAACCCATACCCTAAACAAATTCAATTCATAACTTAAAAAATTCAATTAATCTCACAAACATAAGCCCTTAACAATTTAATTCATACCTTAAACGTTCAATTCATACCCTAAAAACTCAATGCATACCCTAAATAATTCAATTTATACACTAAAAAATTCAATTAACCTCAGAAAATAGCAACACTTAATAATTTAATTCATACCCTAAAAGTTCAATTTACAAGAACTAAACCCTAAAACCTCAATTCAATTCAAAGTTAAACATTCAATTCCTAACTAAACTATTCAATTCAATACAAACTTAAACATTCAATTTACACCATAGGTAATCAATTCAATTCAATTCAAAGTTAAAAAGACCTAAACCCTAAAATTTTAATAAAATACAAAATTAAACAATCAATTTAAACATTAATTAACTAATTAATAAAACATTAGAACAAATCGAAACTTGGAAATATTTAGGGGTGGAGGAGGAGGAGGGGTAGTGGCGGTAGTAGCGGCAGCAATGCTGGAATGGAAGCAGCTGGGGTAGCAACGGAGGAGTGGGGAAGGGGATGTGTGTCAGGGAGAAGAGAAGGAGTGGGACAAGGGGTTGTGTGTGTGAGGTAGAAGAGAGTAAGGGAGTTAGAAAAAATGAGAAGAGAAGAAGAAATGAGGGGGAAATCCGATTTTAGATCTGGAATTAAAAGGTACCGATCGACTTCGGTCGGTAAATATAACGACCCGACCGGTCACTTTTGTAAGTCCCCGTGAAATGTTTACCTAAAACTCGAGGTTTTGTGAATTCTGATTTGACTTATGCGTTGATGATTGTATAAATTCTTTGCGGTGAGCTTGCTTGCCGCGGCTCTGATCTTTTGAGTTGAACAGTACGTTGGGGAGTTGAATGAATCCTGTTGCAGACTATGGAATTTCTACGATCCACTATGCGATCGCAGAATCACTCTGTGGGCCGCAGATCGGCCTCAGAGTGAAGCAAAAACTTAAGCCAAATTTTGAGGATCATTAAGCGGTCCATTATGGTGTCGCAAAACCGTTTTGCGGGCTGCAGATCCCATCGCAGAATAAACATTAGAAATTTCAGAAGGAGGTTTTGCGGTCCCTTATGCGACCACAGAATTGGTCTATGGACTGTAGATCGATCGCAGAATGAGGCAGAATCGCCTAGTTCCAGAGGGAAATTGTGCTGTCCATTTTGCGAAACCGCAAAAGCATTATTTGGTCACATATGCGACATCATATCTGTAACGACCCAACCAAACATTTTGAGAATTTAAGTCACGTTCAGTGGCAAAAGGTCTTGAGCAGCTTCGTATTATGTATATTGACTTGCGTGCGTGATTGAATTCAGTTAACGGATGATTCGGAGTCAACTCGGAAGAAGGATTCAAGTTTTGGAAGCTTAAGCGGTAAGAGTTAACCAGAATTTAAATTTTGGGTAAACGGCTCCAGAAAGGGTTTTGGATGATTTCAACAGCTTCCTATGGTGATTTTCGACTTAAGCGTGTGTTCAGATTTGGATTTGGAAGTCCGTAGGGTGATTTAAAGCATTTCGGCGAAAGTTGAAGTTGGAAAGTTGAGGGGTTTCACCAATAGTAGACTTTGGTGATATGATGGTCGGAATGTGATTCCGAGAGTTGGAACAACTCCGTTATGTCATTTAGAACTTGCTTGAAAAATTTGACGTCATTCCGGGTTGGTTTGATTGGTTTCGGCACGAGTCTTCAAAGTTCGAAGTTTTGAAAGTTCATAAGTTCGATTCTTGGCAAGATTTGTAGTTTCGGCGTTGTTTGATGTTATTTGAGACCTCGAGCGAGTTCGTGATAGGTTATGGAACCTGTTGGTATATTTAGACAGTGTCCCGGGGGCCTCGGGTGAGTTTTGGATGGGCTACGAGCCATTTCCTCCTATTTTTTGTCATCTGGTTTCCTTAATCGCGCCCGCGTCACTTCCTTCGCGTTCGTGTAGTGTAATTTCGGAGGATGAATTATTTGTTCTCCACGTTCGCATAACTCCACGGACTCAGCGAAAGTTAGACGCAGTTTGGGTGATTGTGGATAAGCTTACCAAATCAGCTCATTTCATTCCTGTGATTACTACTTACTCTTCAGAGCAGTTGGCTCCCTGTCTCGATGAGACCCTTGCCACGATTCTGGCTCCTTATCATCACGTCTCTTACTTCATTTACCTTATCAGAATTCGGGGTGTCCCATAGGCCCGATTTTACCCGTATACAGATAGTCCCCTTGCGATCGAGAAAGCCTATCTTCCCCCTTCTACGCTATCGCATCCGTACCATCGCATTCGCATAGTAGAAACTAGGAGCTGGGAGTTGGTGACAATTTCCTCTACGCGTTCGCACTGTTCTATCCGTGAACACGTAAGTGTGCTTTCCCCTCCTTTGCGTTCGCGTACCGTTTCACACGTTCAATTAGCCCAGTTCTCGTGCCACTATTTTCCTTGTTTGCAATTGCACAGCACCAATTCCGGGCAGTAGTCATTTCCTCTTTGCGATCGCATCTCCTCCTCCGCGATCGCGATGTACACACACCTGGGAAGCAAAATATACTTTCCAAATCGAGGGTTAGGCCATTTTTATCATAACTTGAGTTGTAGAGCTCGGTTTTGAGCGATTCTTTGTGGGGTTTTCTAGAAAATTGATTGGGTAAGTGTTCTTACCTAGAATTTATTATATTCCATGATCTTATCTTTATTTTTATCATTACATTAGTGTTTTTGAGTGAGGAAAATGGGGATTTTTGAAGAAATATTTCAAAATGAAAAATCATGTTTGGTATCGGAATTTGATAATTTTAGTATGGTTGAACTCATATCGGAATGGATGTTCGGGTGTTGTGAAACTTGTCGGGTTCTGAGGTGTGGGCTCGGGGGTCGACTTTTGCGTCGATTTTTAGATTTTGATAAAGATTGAGGCTTTATGATCCGGAATAGTTTCTTATGAGTTTTATTTGTGTTTTGAAGTTATTTTGATTAGATTTTAGCCGTCCGGAGGTCATTTCACCGAGAAGTTCATTTTTGAGTCTCGGTCTGTCTTCTTTGAGGTAAGTATCTTGACTAACTTCGTGTGGGGGAACTACCCCTTAGGATTTGAGTGTTCTATGCTAATTGTAGTCCGTGTACGCGAGGTGACGAGTACGTGCTCGGACTTATTTCTGAAAAATTAGCCTTTTAGGGTTCTTAGGTCCTTGTATTCACCGAATATGTTGTTGTTTTTGTTATGATTATGCTTCTTAATTACTAGTTTCACATCTACCTGCTTAATAAGAATTAATTACTTCATGATTCACTCTTATTGCTTACTGATTCATATGTACCTTAACTAAAATCGTTACCTTTCTATTGCCATGTTATCCTTTCCCTAATTGTTTATCTTTATTTGAAATTATTACTATCTCTTCTGTAACTGTTTAGCCTTAATTGAGACTATGATTATCTTTCTGCTACTTATCCTTAACTGAATTTGTTGTATCTCTTTCCTAATTGCCCAACCTTAAAAGAAGTATCTCTTTCCTAATATCCTATATTTTAGTTGACTTGTCCTTATTTGAAATTATTCAACTTGCGTTGTCGAACTGTATATTGTGGACCGTTGTTACATAGTATTTTCTTTCTTGTTGAGTTGTTCTTATTATGACTAGCATTCCCGATTGTGGCTATTCCTTGTGAATTAGTTTCTCCGTTTCTTTGAGTTCTGTAATCTCTGAGTTGACTTATTTGTCGCACCCTTGTATTATTGTCATTGTTGTTGTTGTAGTTTTTGTTGTGATGCATGAGGTTTCTGCTGTGCGATTGTTGTTATTATGATGCACGAGTTTTCTGTCGTGCGAGTGTTATTGGGTTACACGAGGTTTCTGCCGTGCTGTTGTTACTATTGATATTTGCACATGCGGCGTGATAAGGCGGGATATATATATATATGTGGGTTGCGCATGTGGCGAGACAAGGTGGGAACATTAGTATGCACGTGTGGAGAGACAAGGCGGGCATTTACTTTATTATTGCACACATGGCGAGACAAGGTGGGCTATGTCAGGGATTAATTTATGATGAGTTGTGATGGCCCGGGGTCATCCTTGTTATTGATGTTTGTGTAGTGGTACACTTACTTGTGTGAGTTTTGTCGTGTGAAAAGTTGTGAGAAAACATTCTAAGTGTTGTCCATTTCCTTTCCTATATTTACTAGCTGGCATGAACCATGTTAGGACACTTGCATAAGCATACACGTGTTGAGCACTCTTATCGATTAAGAGGTTTTCCTGATATTGCTGAGTATAGATGCACACCCTTGTTACTTGCCTTCTATGTGAGAATGGCTCTATTTGGTGCGTGAGTCGTCAGTGCGGTATATTGAGGGCACAGGATGCCCAGTGTTAGGGTTCAGGTATTGGGACCCGTGAGTTGTGAATAGTATGAGGTCCGGTACCTCGTGGAGTTTATTGGCTAAAATCTTGTGTGAAAGTGGTTGTTTTCATCTAGGTGCTACCTTCCCTTCTTTTAATTGTGTTCATCGGATTTAGGTTGTGTTTCCGTTCGTTTTTCTATGTCATTACTATGGTATTCCGCTAGTAGTTGTTGATTTCCTTTCTTACTGAAATTACCGTATTATTTGCTATTTTGCGTAGTCCTTATGTAGATATCATACTCTGTTGTTCCTATATTTATACTTGTTCTGGTTATTTATTCCAGAAGGTGTCTTGACCGTTCCTCGCCACTACTCCACTGAGGTTAGTCTTGATACTTGTTGGGTACCACCGTGGTGTACTCATACTATACTTCTCCATAATTTTGTGCAGATCCAAGTATTTTTGAAGTCACTTGATCATTAGCTAGCTGTGCGAATTGCTGCTGTGGAGACTCAAGGTAAACCTGTTGCTGCGTTCGCAGGCTTCGGAGTCACCTTCTTATTTGTATTCACAGTGTTTACTTTATTTCAAATAGTTGTATTTAGAAAATTGTAACAAACTCTGTAGAGCTTATGACTTGTACTGCCGGTTTTGGGAGTTGTAAATTTTATAGAGATTCTATTTCAAAAAAATTGTTAGATGTTATTTAATTATTGTTGTTATTCAATAAATGTTAGGCTTACCTAGACTTTAAGCTAGGTACCATCACGATATCCAGTGGAGGGAAAATTGGGTCGTGACAAGATCTGCGTCGGGGCTTCAATTTTTAAAAATTTTGACCCAACCTATTTCGATATATTGAAGTAGAAGGACTCTTTTGAAGCAAAAATCTGATATTTTAGAGAGAAGTGAGAGTGTTTTAGAGAGAGGGGAAACCCTAGGCTAATTGTTCATCAATCCTTGCTCAAGGCTTGGAGAATTCACAAGGAAAACTCCCAAGGAAAACTCACAAGGTTTTCATCCAAGAGGTAAGGTTCAAACCCTAGTCCTCAATTTCGAGTTTGGGTAAAAGATGGGTAATTTGGGAGTATGATTTTTGGGTATGGGAGCTCTTATTTATGCATGCATATGGCTATGAGGATGGTAGGGAGGTAATTGAACTAGTATGGGTAAACTCTTGGTGTTGAATTAATTGTGGAGTGAAGGAAATCTTGTGGAAGAACATTGTATTTAAATTCGCACACCTAGTGTTTGATAAAATGCTCCAATGAGCTGAAACCATGAATATCTTCCTAATTTGTGTTCAATTTTTTTATGTCTCAAAATAGATTGAAGTTGCTAGGATTTTCGGAACATTGTAGTAATTTAAGGAAAGCTCAAAGCGAGGTATGAAGGATAAACTCTTTTAATGGTATTGGAATTCCCGTATTATTACGAAACTCCATCGTGTAAAGTTCGGACATGGAATGCTATCGTGTAAACTTTGAGCATTGTAGTAGAAGATCTTGTATGAAATCAATGTGATTAAACACTTATTTCTCATATGATGAAACTTTATGAATTTACACTTGCTAAGGCCAAAGGTGCCAAACAGTTGATTAAAAGGGAACTCTTTTGTACATATTATTATCATTTTGGGAACTCGAGTTGTGGCATTGTGGTTTCACCTCCACCCACATACGTTGGGGTGAGGCGGCGCGGTCTCTTTGTATAGAGTTGTGGTATTGTGATTACACCTCCACGCGCATACGTTGGGATGAGGCGGCGTGGCCGCTTTGTGTATAATTGTGGTATTGTGAATACCCCTCCACCCGCATACATTGGGGTGAGGCGGCGGGGCCACTATGTGTAGAGTTTCTGGTATTATTATTGCACCTCCACCCGCATACATTGGGGTGAAGCGGCAAGGCCGCTCTGTGTAAAGGTAGTTGTAGAGGATTCCCGACTTGAAATTTTTAATATTATTGGAAGTTCTTAATAAATCTGTTTTGACTTGTATGGCTATCTAAGCCTTATTATTGTTACCATGATTCATCATATTCATGTTGTATTTCCATGTCCTTGAATATATGTTTTGCTTAACAACGGGAGGCATCGACCAGTGATAGCGGTACACTCTTTTCATCAGACTTGGTGAGCCCCACTTCATTTCGGAGTTGTGCATCTTTTGTTGCGTGTGTAGTATGTTTTGAGGTATAGCTAGAGCCTTGTTGTTAGCACTAGCATTGTAATCTTTTATATCTATTAGAGGATCCATAGATATGGTGTGGGTTGTGTATTGGTATTGGGAAAGTCAAGAGAGTAATGTCGTATGTGTATTACATGTTCCACTTAAAACTAAAAAAGTGTATGTATTTTGAATATATATAAATGAAGTAACTAATGGTGATGGAACTCGTGTTGTTCATGAACCCTCGTGGTATTAATTAATGAATTTTGTATTCTCTTGTTTTATGGGTGAGTTGGGTAGAAGGTAATCCAGCAGGCTTGCTTAGCCGAAATATCTCGGTTGAGCGTCGGTCGCGCTCTCCGAGGTCGGAACATGACAAACTTTCTTTCTAGATCTCTGTTCCCCTAAATTAGACTCCACGCATGTGCCTTTACTGTTTTATGACTTGCGGGGATGGCTAAGTTCGGGTTTGGAAGGGTTCGGGTTGAAGCCGGAACACTTAGTTCCTTAATATTGGCTTGAAAGGGTTAAGTTTGACTTGGGTCAACATTTTTAGTAAACGATCTGGAAACCGGGATTTGACGGTCACAATAGGTTCGTATGATGATTTTGGACTTGGCCGTATATTCGGATCGGGTTTTGGATGACCCGAGAGCGTTTCGACGCCTAATGCTGAAAGTTGGCGCATTGAAGGTTTTAAAGTTCTTAAAATTTTGTTTGAAGTAAGTTTTTGTGTTATCGAGGTCCGTTTGGGATTCCATGCCCAGGAATAGTTCCGTATAGTGATTTAAGCCTTGCACAAAAATTTTGGTATCATTCCGAGTAGTTTAAGTATGATCCAGCGCGTTCGGAGTAAGTTGGAAGAACTTGCAGTTCATAAGCTGATTCTTAGTTTTGGTGTTGTTTTCTGTGTTTCGAGCGGTCTAGTAGGTTCGTCTTGTGGTTGCGAACTTGTTGGTATGTTTGGGCAAGGCCTTGGGGGACCCATATGCCATTCAGAGGATGCGCAGAACTCATTTGGACTTGGAGAAAATAGCTGAAGCAGTAGAGCTTCTTGTGCAATCGCACCTGCAAGGAACCAGTCGCAAGTGCGAGCTCGCAGAAGCGAGCCAATGACCGCAGAAGTGAAATGGAGTGGACTGCCCAGTGGTAGCAGAAGCGAGGAAGGGAACGCATATGCGAAGGCGCAGATGCGAGGAAGTTGATCAAAGAAGCGGGAGGGTGTGCAGATGCGGCGTTTGTGCCGCAGAAGTGAGACTTCGCTCGAAGAAGCCGGAAAGGCAGACCTGGGCATGGTCCGCATCTGTGAGGCTTTATCCGCAGAAGAGGAGCCGTAGAAGTGGCCGATGTTCCGCAGAAGCGAAAATCGCTGGGGCAGTGAGGTTCTTTTAAGTCGGGACTTAGGCCATTTTGGTTCACTTCTTGGGCAATTTTGGAGCTTCTTAGAGAGGGGCTTTCACCTAGCACTTTGAGGTAAGTAATTCCTATATGAGATAAGTTTAATACATGTATTTTTGGGTAGATTCTTATCATATAAAATGTAGAAATTGTGGGTTTAGTTGAAAAACCTAGGTTTTGATAAAAAAAACAATGGGATTTAACCACGAAAATGATTATGGAATTTAGTGAAAATTATATATATGAGTTCGTGAGGTTATGGGTAACAATTACCTTCAAAACTTTCCGGAATCCGGGTACGTGGGCCGGCGGTGAATTTTAAGAATCTTCCAATTTGGGTTGGGTAATTACTCTAATAGCTAAATTATTAACTTTTGAGCGTATATTGATTATTGTATATAATATTTGGCTAGCTTCGGATTGTTCGGCACCAAGTTGGGTCCTTAGAGTGAATTTGAGGCCAGAAAGTGAGCTTTGAGACGAGGTAAGTCTCTTGCCTAACCTTGTAAGAGGAAATTTACCCCATAGGTGATTTAAATTTCTATTTGCTTCTAATTGTGGGGGCTACGTACGCACGAGGTGACGAGAGTCCGTGCGTAGCTACTAATTATGCTTATGTCCGGGTAGTTTAGGACCAAAATAATAAAATACTTATAATGTTTGCACCCTACTTGTTAATTAAAGTGCCTAAATTATATTGGAACTTTATAGAGGAATTTTACAAGACCGAATTTCACTTACTTAAATTTTGGCGGGTTACTTGACCGTTAATAGAAATTGTACTTCTTTCTGTATTAGCCTAGTAATAGCTTTTAAATCGGATGTTCATAAAGTATCCTCTCTTCTTGTGGAGTGGGACGAATGCCTCGGCAGTAGAATAGATGCATCTATGGTTCGTACCGCTCGACCCTCGGCAGTGTACATATTATTCTGGATCGGGTCGTACGACCTCGGCATAAATCGTGCGTGATAATACTCGGAACCTAATTATACTTGATATTATTTTTATGACTTGAGAGGTTATAATTATTTAATGACAGAAATTGCCTTGGGATTTACTATTAGTGAAAGAATTGCTTATTCACTGCTTGTTATTGAGCTATTATTATTCACACAATCCATGCTTATATATAATTTTTGTATATTATTGTTACCCCTTAGTAAGTGTCAATGTCGACCCCTCGTCACTACTTCTTCGAGGTTAGACTAGATACTTACTGGGTACATATTATTTATGTACTCACGCTACACTTCTGCACTAATCATGCAGGATCTAAGGCAGGTGCATTAGGAGGTCATATCGGCGCGCACCCCCGTTACCCTGATGCCTAGTGGTGAGATGCTTCTTGAGCCGTTCTGCAGCACCTAGAGTCTCTCTTTTGCATCTATTTTCTGTCTACCTTTATTTCAGACAGTAGTTAGAGTTTTGTATATTCTACTAGTTGCTCATACACTTATGACACCATATCTTGGAACACATACTAGTAGACTTATAGTTTTGAAGTTTTTATGCCACCGTATTTGTTCACTCATTAGCCTTCGTTTTACTTTATTAAATATTTCTACTCCTCATTTTCTTAATAAACGGAATTCAACTACTTTGAAATTTTATTAAAAAGAGTAATTACATGATTAGTTTATCGTTGGCTTGCCTAGCGGCGACGTTGGGCGCCATCACAGCCTATAGGAGAACGTGGGTCGTGACAGTAAAGTCGGTCGGTACACTTAAGTGACCGTTGACTGTGTTTGACCATAGGTAACAGACTGATTTTGGTCGGTTACCTTAAAAAGAATTTCCAATATTAATTCCATTTCATTTATTTCTTAAAAATATATATATAATTTAAAAAATAATTATAAACTATAAGCATATATTTTATTCACATATATATTTACTAATAAATAGTTATAAACTATAAGCATAATCTTTATAAATAAGTATATATTTACTAATTACTTTTAATAAACTATAAGCATATATTTTATTCACACACACACACACACACATATATATATATATATATATATATAAATTAATCAATAGTAATAAACAAATAAACGTATTTATGAGTCGTTTATTTTATTCGAATTAAACGTTTCATCTTATATATTAAATTGTTTTATAACTAATTATAAATCACATAGATTAATAAATATCGGTCAAGATATTTTACCTTTTGTATTCATCTATATAAGTTAAGTTTTATAAGTGATAATTAAATATATTAGTCATTTCACACACACAAACTTACATTATATTCACAATTGATGATCAATATATACTTTGTTGTACCACTTTAAACTATTATTGTTCAACTTCTGTGAATAACTAATAATACTTCTTATATATGAGGCACGTGCATGCCTTACAACGCATGAAAACTTGATCAATTGATGAGTTGGTAAACCAATATTATTCTATTTTACATATGCTTAGCCCTAGCGTTCGCGTTCTTAGATGCTTATTATAGTATATGTTAGTGCATTCATTATTTGTATTACAAAATAAAGCGGTACATAGATTATATTTATATTATTTATATAGTAAATTTAAATGTGATTTAAAAGTTTGACCATGTTTGACCTATGAACCGACCGACATTGGTCGGTTAGATTCAAAACATTACAGTTACCGACCAAAGGTGGTCGGTAAAATGTTCTCCTGTAATAACCAACCAACTTTGATTAGTAACTAGAACTATAAATTTTATAAAATTTTAAATAATAATATGATTATTATAATTTTAAAACGTGGGTCCAGTTAACCGACCGATGTTGGTAGATAATCAAAAAAATACATTGACTAAGCAAGTGTGACCGTTGCGGTCAAATGTTTGACCAATTTACCGACCGATTTCGGTCACTAATATTTTTTCGGGTAATTGCGCCAATGTTTACCAACCATCCTTGGTCGGTATGGCATTTAAAATAAATTTAAAATATTTTTTTACTAGTTTCCGTCTGTGTTGGATGATAGTTTGGTCACTTTTTTGGATATCGTCCAGATTTTACCGGATTTCTTGTAGTGTTCCTTCTTCTTCTTTTTTGGAAATTTATTTTGAAAAAAAGACATACTTGAATTATGTTACGAGACTTAGTGTAATGATCCAACCAGTCATTTTGAGCTATAGCGCACCGTTCAGCGATTTGAGGCCTTGAGTAGCTTCACTTCATGTATCATGACTTGTATGTATAGTCGGAATTGAATTTTAGGAAGTTCGGAGTTGATTCGTATGGCAACTTCTCAATTCAGAAGCTTTAAGTTGGAAGAGTTGACTAACGTTTGACTTATGAGTAAAAGACCTCGAAATCGGGATTTGAAGGTTCCAATAGGTTTGTATGATGATTTTGCACTTGGGCATGTGTTCAGGTTAAGTATCGGGTGGTCCGAGAGCATTTCGACTCTTATTATGGAAAGTTGGCATTTTAAAAGTTTAAGAATTCCTTAAGTTTGGTTTCAACTGGACTTTGGTGTTATCAATATCCGTTTGGGATTCCAAACCTTGGAATAGGTTCGTATCGTGATTTGTGACTTGTGCGTAAAGTTTGACGTCATTCCGGAATGTTTAAGTATGAATCAGATGCGTTGTCGAAGTTTGAATGTTTGAACATTTAAATAAAAGTTTCGATCATCAATTCTTAGTTTTGATGTTGTTCGGTGTGATTTGAGGCCTCGAGCAGGTTTGTGTTATGTTTTCGAACTTGTTGATGTGATTGGACGGGGTCCCGGGGGCCTCGGGTGTGTTTCAGGATGGTTTCGGGTCATCTCTCCCTGTTTTGTTGTTGTTGTTGTTGTTGTTGTTACTGGTTCTAGTTTTGTTCTTCGTTTCGCGAAGAAGGAAAATTAGTGGCTGCCTTTTTATGCTTCGTGAACACGAAGGAGGACTCGTGAACGTAAAGGAGAACTGGGGATCAGGGGGACTTTACCCAACGCTAACGCGACAAGGTAGTCACAAACATGGTAAGTTGTTGGGCTTGTAGTGTTCCCTTCGCGAACACAAAAGACAACCGTGAGTGCGAAGGAGGAGTTCCAGGCTGGGGGCAAGTTGGCCATCGCAAACGCGATGCTGTGGACTGCCAGCCCTTCGCGAACGCGATGAAGGACGGGCCTGGGCAGAATTGATTTAAATCGGGATTTTTGCTCATTTCACTCATTCCTCTCTTGATTGGGCGATTTTTGGGGAAATTTGGAGGATCCATTTTCATCATCAATCATGAGGCAAGAGATTTCTACACATTGTGAGTTAAATACATGGTTTATATATGGATTTAAACATGAAGTTTGTGGAAAATTATGAGATTTTGAGGAAAACCTAGAATTTAGTATTTTATATTTTGGCCACGAAATTGGACATTGAATTAGGAATAAACTACATATTTGAGTTCGTGGTGCTATGCGTAGTGACTATCTTCAAGAATTTTTGGAATCCGGGCATGTGGGCTCGAGGGTTGACTTTGTTGACTTTTCGAGCGGAGTTGAGAAATATTATAAATTATTAAATTATATGCATTGGAGTATATTTTGATTGATTTGCACCTTGTTTGACTAGTTTCGGATCGATGGGCATTGGTTTGAGGTGTTAGAGAGGCATTGGAGCCGGTTATGGAACATCGGAGCGAGGTAAGTCTCTTGTCTAACCTTGTGAAGGGGAAACTACCCCCAGGTGATGTAGTTGTTATGTTCTACTAGTTGTGGGTACTACGAACGCACAAGATGACGAGAGTCTGGCGTAGCTAAAGCATATTTATGTCCGGGTAGACTCAGGATTATATCATGTAATATTTGAATTATTTGAACTCCATTTGCTAGCTTAAATAATTGAATTTATAATTAAAATTGATTTAGAAATACATATATATATATATATATATATATATATATATATATATATATATTAGGCCAAAATTTATCACCTTGAGTTGTTGGCCAATTATTTGAGAAACGGTAAAGATTATATTCAATTTATGCTCTTGAACCTGTATTGTAAGCGCGTGCCTCGTAATTCGATAAGTTCCTTCCTTTCTTGTGGAGCGGGACGAACACCTCGGCAGGATGATAGATGCATCCATGGTTCATGCCGATCGACCCACTGGAGTGTACATATTATTCTGGATCGGGCCGTATGACCTCAGCATAATCGTGCGTTATATCACTAGCAATCCGAATATTCACATGATTATCCGTCCACTAATGTCTGGCATTTTATATGGTATTCCTTATCCGTTTGATACTGCATTTGACACATGAGTTGTTGAGATAGAATACGAGACCGAGGAATTTATACCTTTAAAAGAATTTTTGGAAGATTATATAACTTACAGTTTTACCCCATTATTACTGTTGTGCTTCATATCTGCTTATGATCTATCATATTGCTTTATTGGACCTCTACTAAGTGTCGATGTCGATCCCTCATCACTACTTCTCCGGGGTTAGGCTAGATACTTACTGGGTACACGTTGATTTACGTACTCATGCTACAGTTCTGCACTAAATGTGCAGGATTTGATAGGTTCAATTGGTGGTCATCTTGGCGCGTAAGCGCAGCTGCTGAGGAGACTTTATGGTGAGCTGTATTCCAGGTTACGTATCGTAACCCACAGAGTCTCCATCGTACTATTTACTCTATCCTGTCTTATTTACATTCCAGACTAATATTGTATTATTATTGTACTCCTTAGTAAATGTTCATGCACTTGTGACACCGGATTTTGGGATACTCTAGTGGTTGTTTATGGTCCGGCTTGATATTGTCATCTTTGATTTTATATCTTACTAATATATTAAATATTCATGAATTTTTAAACGCATTGAATCCTTTACTTAATAAGACTTATGATTTTAAAAATAATAAAATGAATAGTTGAATTGATAGTTCACCATTGGCTTACCTAACGGCGATGTTGGGCGCCATCACGACCTATAGTGGGAAATTGGGTTGTGACAGCTTGTTATCAAAGCTCTAGGTTCACTTGGGTCTCACGAGTCATGAGCAAGTCTAGTAGAGTCTTGCAGATCGGTACGAAGACGTCTATACTTATCTTCGAGAAGCTACAGGGCTGTTAGGAGCACTTCCCTTCTTGATTCCTCATCGTGCGATTTGATTCAATTGAAGCTTATTCCTTCATTTTCTTCCTACTCGATCATATGCGACGTGGAGCTCTTGATAATAATTGGGCATTGAGGAGTTGAAACAGTACTGTAGATGTGGTGCAGGGTGTTTCTCCCTGCATATTTGATTGGGCTATTATCATCGCCTTGTGGAGGGATGTTCTGTCATTTCAGCGCAATTATTAGTGTTACCTATAGTTTCACGGCTATGCACGGTGCATTATGATGTTCGTGAGTGGTTATCGTGCAGTGTTGGTGTAAACGATAAGGTGCTTATTTATGTGCCATAGTAATGAATGATTCTAAAGGAGGACTACTCGATTCATGGTTTAGAGGTTCGGCATTTAATACCAGTGGAGAAGAGACAATTGGACTATGGATGTTCGTGCCTCGGTTGACGGAGTAGTGTGATCGGATATTTTCGAACTTGGTGGAAATTCTCATTTTTGATGTGGTCTTATCATCCTGGTTTGAATGCTTTAAGGCTCGTCGGTGTTATGATGCCTTCGGGGCAGGGTGTTGTGATATGGTGCCTAAGAAGCGGTTGTCAGAGATGGTGGTGTGTAGCGGTTTCATAATCGAATCGACGTTTCTGATGTTGATGGCTCGAGAAAGATGATCTTCGAGGAGGCTTAACATTGGTATAAATTTATTAGTTTAGGTGCTACAGAGATAGATTTTGATTTGAAGCAGTATTTGGGCAGCGAAGGACGAGGAAGGACATAGTGGGAGGTGTCTCGCGGTTGTTGAATTGCTAGCGGGCAAAGTATGAACAACAGAGGCCGAGAAGTTGCGTAAAGAGAAGGTTTAACCAAAGGGGGAATGGCAAAGGAGCGTATGAATTCTATGGTAGGGTAGCCACATACTTTGAGAAAGTTTAGAGCGATTTGGGGATCATGGTGGACAATGACTAAGTCTATAAATGTCATTTGGGATGGCAGCTACTGTATTGAGGAAAGTATTGTCGGACTTTCAGTTGATGTCAATGAGGAATGAATAGACTTTTACAACTGGTGGACGGGCATGGGCTCAGGAAGGATTTGCGGATTTCGTGAAAGCTGTAACTAGGGTAATGTCGTTGGGAGATGTCGAAATGGAATTCCACAGGTGGGCTATCTCATGTGAGTAGGTTGGCAGTTGCGTGAGTCTTGATGAAGTTTCTATGATGAGTTCTACTTTCTACACAGTGAGAGGCAAGTACTAGGATGTGAGTTTCGATCGCTTGAACAAGATGGTGCAACTATCAGGAGATCGAATGTGCGATTGTGGCTGGTAATTAAGAATGTTTTATGAAAAGTTTAACAAGGTATTTCGATATATTTGGCGGGTTAACGGTGCAAGATAATGGTAATTGAGAAGGAGGAATCTTTGTGGGTTCTACATTTATGTGATTGTAGCTTAAAGATAAGTGAGGAAGCTCACCGTCTACGATTGGATATGTCACAACCCAAAAACCTAACCTGTCGTGATGGCACCTATCGTGGAACTATGCAAGCCAACTCATTCCAAAACAAACTGATATTTTTATTCCAGGGATAATTTCAAGGCTATATAGCGTAAAAACCTTCGTAAAGGAGTTCAAATCAAAACAAAAATACGGAAAAGAAAAGCCCGACATCGGGGTGTCACTAGTCATGAGCATCTACTACAATATGTCTAACAATATCAATACTAACATAGTTTGGAAAATAGCTAATACAACTAAAGGAAGATAGGAGGGAGAAGAGCAAGGTTGCGATCGGCATGCAGCTACCTTGCTATTCCCGAGAAAGATCTGTAGCCAGAATAATCAACAACGCCTACCGTATCCAGCTACACCTGGATCTGCACACAAGGTGTAGGGAGTAACGTGAGTATGCCAATTCAGTAAGTAACAACAATAAATAAAGACTGAGCAGTAGTGAGGAGCAATAAAGCATAAAACGTTCATATCATAAATCTCAATAAAATAACACATGCTTTAAAAATCAGGATTTGAATCAAAACATCTCGTTTAAACCCAGTTCCAGTAAAATCATTTAAAGATATTTTTCAACAGTTTTCAAACAGAGGCTAAATGAACAGATGATAAAAATAATGAAATCCTAAACAACAACCCCTCGGGCATACCACACAATCAGTCGTATACAGCCCCTCGAGCAAACCTCACAGTCACTCATGCCTCTCGGGCATACCACACAGTCACTCGTGCCACTCGGGCATACCTCACAATCACTCGTGCCCAACATTGCTCCTTGAAAACCTTCAAAAAATCGTCTCTCTCCCGAGTTTCTCAAATCTAAAAATTGAAAAATGAAGACAAAACCACGAGCTGGGGTTTTTCTGCGCAACACATTCGCACCTGCGGCCAAATATCCGCTCATGCGGTCGAATCCTCGCACCTGTGAGAACCACTTGAGTCCTCAAATTCCGTACCTGTGCCCCAGGTTCCGCACCTGCGGGGGCGCTCCTACGCAACACTTTCGCTTTTGCAGAACCGGCTCAACCCTTCCTTTCCGCATATGCACTCAACGTCTCGCGCCTGCGGGCTCGCAGATGCGGCAAATCCTTCGCACCTGCATTCGCAGCCTTTTCCTTTCATTTCCGCATCTGCGGCTACCCTAAACACACCTGCGACCTTGCACCTGTGACTCCTCCTTCCGCAGGTGCAGAAATATCAGTAGCAGCAGCTTCAGCTACATTTTGCAACTTCAACAAATTCGTTAACCACCCAGAATCGCCCCGAGGCCCCCGAGACCTCAACCAAAAATACCAATAAGTCATATATCAACATACAAACTTAGTCAAACCTTCGAATCACTCAAAACAAGATCAAATCACCAAATTACCCTCGGATTCAAGCCTAAGAACTTCTAAACTTCTAAATTCGACAACCGATGCTTAAACAAACCAAACCACGTTCGAGTGACCACAATTTTGCGCACACGTCACAAATGACAATACGAACCTACTCCAACTTCCGGAATTCCATTCCAACTCCAATATCAAACTTTCCACTTCAGACCAAAATCGCCAAATTTTCAACTTTCGCCAATTCAAGCCTAATTCTACCACGGACCTACAAATCACATTCCGGACGCACTCCTAAGTCCAAAATCACCTAAAGGGGCTAACGAAACCATAAAAATTCAAATCCGAGGTCAAATGCTAAAAAGTCAAACTTGGTCAAGTCTCCTAATTTTATGTATCCCATAGGTACCACAACCAAAAATGCTTACTCTGAAGAGACTTTATGTGAAACTAAAACTGTTTCCTTCACCTTCTTGATACTAAAATGCATAATTCACAATGATATAAAATTCCACAAGTCTGGACACCATTCAATGCAACTCCCAGTTTTCTAGCGATATATATAAATCTTGAAAATTCTAAATCGCTACATATAAATCTTGAATTCATTAGAACCATTCTTGAGAGTCATCCACTCTACTCAAATCTCGAATTAACCGACCAAATGGACCGAAACGACTTGTGCCCCATTAGCACACCAACAACCAAGGGAAATAAAGAATAACCCACACTCCTACACAACCGAGCAAATTCCCGCTCCATGTACACTACATTCTTCGTGAATAACCACTCAATTATTTTATGGTCCTCCTATAACCATAGAGTGTAATACAACTTGTGTCCAGAAATTCCTTTACCCGAGTCATCCTCGATCTCGACCTCTGTAAGTCATAACTGATTCACCAGTATACCCTGAACCAAAACTAATATGACACATAACTGTGCAATCAACTCGTCGATAGCATACTCCCCCACTTAGCCTCAAGTTGCAATTACATAAAATTAGAACCCGCAAGGATTTCTCCTTCTCAATTACCAAGATCTTGCACTGTTAACTCGCCAGACTTCTCGAAGTCTTTTATTAAGATTCTCATAAACATTCTGAATCGCCAGCCACAGTCACACATTCGACCTCTTAATAGGTAGAAATTAATATTTCTCACAGAAGTTTCATCAATATCACGCCATCGCTAACTACTCATCAGAGATAACCCACATGTGGAATTCCTTACCGACATCTTCCAACGATATTGCACTAGGTACAACAACTACGTTATCATCAATGTTTTCCTAAGCTAATGCTCGCCTACCATTTGTATAAGTTTGTACTTTCCTTATTGACATTAACTAGAAGTTCAACAATACCTTCCGAACTCAAGTCATATTGCGCCTGAAATGATAATCAAATCTTCACATCCCTCTTCGTTTCAAACAAACTCCTTTCTGCCATATTCAATCTTTCTTCGTACAGTAACCATTACTCAAAATAAAGGCTACATGCCAAATCACATTCTATCACGATTCCAAACAGTTCTACACTTTCTCAAGGTGCACGACTACCCTACCACTGAATTCATATGACAATCTGCCACTCTTACTTCGGTTAAATCATCACCTTTAAGAGACTTCTCAACCTCTACTTCTCCTACTTGACTTGTTAGTACTTCAACCACCGCGAAATACTTCCCGTTATGTCTTCCCTCATACTTTGCTACCCAACTGCTGCATCAAATCGAAATGCATCTCTGTCGCATCTGAACCAATAAAATATTATCGACTCTAAGTCTCTTCGAAGATCATCTTTCTCGAGCCATAAACATCAGAAATACTCACCACAATTACTACACAATCACTTACTCTTCTTGAGTCCAAACTATTGACAAGACATGAGAATTTAATTTGTCCCAAAATTTAACAACGTGAAAGATCCTTCAAAACATTCACACTCGAGACCGTACGTCACATCAAAACAAAAATCAGTGCCCAATGGACTTCCTTTACATTTCAAGGAAATACTTCTCATCATATTCAAATCTTCTTAACACATCCCGCAGTTACATCATACTCATCATAAAGTCATTCCACCGCTCATCGAGCCCCAAAATTCCACTCGTAGGGGCATTACCGGACATATGAGTCCAAGTGTATAGGTTACAACTGAAGCTACCAAGCCAAAGCTATGGTCTAAACCTAGCCTCAAGTCCTCCAGACTAGCCCATTACCAAAACACATAACACATATCAAACATCGTTCGTAGAATCACAAGCTGGCGATGTACAACTGATATTGAGCGCTCATGTGCTCATACGAATGCATGGAAGGAAATCAAGGAGTTATGTTCCAAGCTGAATCAATTATGCACGATAGAATACAAGAAAATGAAATTATCCTAAGGGTTTTGCAGCCTCTCGAAGATAAGTACGGACGTCTCCATAATGATACGCAAGACTCTACTAACTCGCTCATGACTCGTGAGACCTATGTAACCTAGGCTCTGATACCAATCTGTCACGACCCAAAAACCTAACCTATCATGATGGCGCCTATCGTGGAACTAGGAAAGCCGACTCATTCCAAAACAAACCGATATTTTCATTTCAGGGATAATTTCAAGGCTATATAGCGTAAAAACCTTCGTAAAGGAGTTGAAATCGAAACAAAAATGCTGGAAAAAAAAGCCCAACATCGGGGTGTCACTAATCATGAGCATCTACTACAATCTGTCTAACAATATCAAGACTAACATAGTCTGGAAAATAGCTAATACAACTAAAGGAAGATAGGAGGGAGAAGAGCAAGGTTGCGATCGCCAAACAACTACCTTGCTATCCCCGAGAAAGATCTGTAGCTAGAATAATAAACAACGGCTACCGTATCATAGTACACCTGGATCTGCACACAAGGTGCAGGGAGTAACGTGAGTACGCCAACTCAGTAAGTAACAACAATAAATAAAGACTGAGTAGTAGTGACGAGCAATAAAACATAAAAAGTTCATATCATGAAATCTCAATAAAATACCGCATGCTTTAGAAATCAGGATTTGAATCACAACATCTCGTTTAAACTCAGTTCCAGTAAAATCATTTAAAGATATTTTTCAACAGTTTTCAAACATAGGCTAAATGAACAGGTGATAAAAATGATGAAATCATAAACAACAGCCCCTCGGGTATACCTCACAATCACTCGTATACAGCCCCTCGGGCAAACCTCACAGTCACTCATGCCTCTCGGGCATACCTCACAATCACTCGTGCCACTCAGGCAAACCTCACAATCACTCGTGCCTCCCAATCACTCACCACTCGGCACTCGCACTCAGTAGGTACCTACGCTCACTGGGAGTGTGTACAGACTCCGGAGGGGCTCCTTCAGCCCAAGCGCTATATCAAGCCAAATCATGGCATAAATCACTCAGGCCCTCGGCCTACATCAAACATTCTGTGGCGTGCAACCCGATCCCATAAATATCCTCACAAATTAGGCCCTAGGCCTCACTCAGTCAAAAACCTCTCAAGCCACTCAGGCATTTCAGTAAAAACAGGGCATTCGGCCCAAAACAACATTTATATGCATCAAAATAGAGTCATAAAACTGAGTTATGCAGTAAACAAGTATAACCATGACTGAGTATAGATTTTAAATCGAAAACAGTGAGAGGATAGTAAGAAAATGCCCCTAAGGGTCCAAACAGCACTGACACAAGGCCCAAACATGGCATTCAGCCCAATTTATAGAAACGCTTTCTAAAACATATAAGTATCATATAATTTCCACAAAATATGCAACTTTACAGTTGTTATGGGGCGGACCAAGTCACAAATCTCCAACAGTTCACGCCTAAACACCCGTCACCTAGCATGTGCGTCACTATAAAATAGTAGAATGATACAAAAATCGGGGGTTTCATAACCTCAGGACTAGATTTAAAATTGTTACTTACCTCAAACTGGTCAAATCTCTACCCCGCAATGCTCTTGCCTCTAGAATCAGCCTCCTAATGCTCCAAATCTATTCACAATCAGTACAATACCATCAATATATGCTAAGGGAATGAATTCCACAAGAAAAACTATCAAATTGGCCCCAAAACCCGAAATTGGCTCAAACCCTGCCCCTGGGCCCATGTATCAAAATCCGACAAAATTTACAAAACTAGAAATCCCATTCACTCACGAGTCCATACATACAAAATTTATCAAAATCCGACATCATTTGGTCTCTCAAATCCTTAATTTAAATTCTCCAAAATCCCAAGCCCTAACCCCTCATTTTCACTCCAAAATCCTACTAATTAATGATGAACAAAGCCATAGATTCACGAAATTTATACCACTATGGGTTGGGATCACTTACCCCAACGTTTCTCCTTTAAAACCTTCGAAAACTCGTCTCTCTCCCGAGTTTCTCAAATCAAAAATTGAAAAATGAAGATAAAACCACGAGCTGGGGCTTTTCTGCCCAGCACATTCGCACTTGCGGCCAAATGTTAACTCCTGTGGAACCGCACCTGCGGTCGAATCCTCGCACCTGCGAGAACCACTTAAGTCCTAAAATTCTGCACCTCTCCGGCACAACACTTATGCTTTTGCGGAACCGGCTCAACCCTTCCTTTCCGCATCCGCGCTCAAGGCCTCGCACCCGCGGTCTCGCAGATGCGGAAAATCCTTCGCACCTGCATTCGCAGCCTTGGCCTTTCATTTTTGCATATGTGGCTACCCCAAACGCACTTGCGACTCCTCCTTCCGCAGGTGCGGAAATATCATTAGTAGCAGCTTCAACTGCATTTTCCAACTTCAACAAATTCGTTAACCACCCGGAATCGCTCCGAGGCCCTCGGGACCTCAACCAAAAATACCAACAAGTCATATATTAACATACAAACTTAATAGAACCTTCAAATCACTCAAAACAATATCAAATCACCAAATTACCCTCGGATTCAAGTCTAAGAACTTCTAAACTTCCAAATTCGACAAACGATGCTGAAACGAACCAAACCACGTCCGAATGACCTCAAATTTTGCACACGCATCACAAATGACACTACGAACCTACTCCAACTTCCGAAATTCCACTCCGACCCCGATATCAAATTTTCCACTGCCGACCAAATTCTCCAAATTGTTAACTTTTGCAAATTCAAGCCTAATTCTACCACGAACCTCCAAATCACATTTCAGACGCACTCTTAAGTCCAAAATCACCTAGCGGAGCTAACGGAATCATCAGAATTCAAATCCAAGGTCAAATATTAAAAAGTTAAACTTGGTCAACTCTCCTAATTTAAAGCTTCAACAATGAAATTCTTTCTTCCAATTCGATTCTGAAATACCTGCAAAACCAAAAACGACGATTCACACAAGTCAAAGTACATCATACGGAGCTACTCATGCCCTCAAACAACCGAGCAAAGTGAAAATGTTCAAAACGACTGATCGGGTCGTTACAGGATCGCGTGATTGTCTGCTTCTGCGGTTTCTGGTTATCAGTGCATTGGTGGATAAATTATGACTAAGAAAAGAAAACATCAGGGGTAATTGGAATAAAGAACTTGATGAATGTCTTCTATATTTTGCCTTATCGATTCATGTGCAGGTTTTAGGAAGACTCAGAGTCTATGCTTCTTATGGATGTGATGTACAAGGAGAAGAATCCATCTGGTTGCTTCTTTGGGAGTGTTCGTGTGCTAACTGAGCATTTGAGTTTGATTATATTTGGGACCAGGTCAGAGTGATGGACTCTCAATAGTGGTTCTAATGGTTTTAAGAACATAAGCGCGGTTTCTAAGGATTTTGGGTTTGTTATGTGCTTGAGGACCGGGATTTTGCAGCAAAGTGTGAAGAATACTTAGGCAATTTTTAATTTTATCATCGGGTCTGTGGGGCAGAATTGTAGAAATGGGAGAAACAACTTCGGGTTCGCGGAAGGTCTTTTAGAATGGGTGTACTTATTGGAGATGCCATGGTGCGCTTGATGAGGGTATGAGATGGTTTGTGGGTATTGAGACGATGTGTTCTCATGATTCAGGTCACTCAGGATAAGTGCTGATTGAGTTCGTTATATTTTGAATGGAGCTATTATTATTTCTGTGGCAAGTCAAGAGTAAATTGGAAGAAGTTGGGTCATTTAGTAATGGTTTGAATCAGCATGATTGTGGCAATAATCAGTTCCTTCGGCGTATTAAGTTATACAGGTGGTTTGTGGTTGTATGTGCGGGCTTGACAGCCACCATAATTTGCTTGATTTGGGAGGTATTCGATTCCTATGGCTTTGTTGTGTAAATGGATCCGGGAAAAGTTTATGGCGGTTTAGACCACGACTTGAGGTTTGTATTTTATACTGTTATGGGAATTCAGTTGAGTATTGCAATGGTTCTTCTGAAGTGAGTTAAGTGAAAGGTTTCTAGCCAATATAATGTTTATTCTACTAGTAGTTCAGGGGTTATGATGAATTCTTTGATTCTCACGTAGTAGCATGTTAGGTGCAGTGAGCGGTATGGAATTTTGGATGTTGAGGATCAAGATTGCAATTGGGTGTTGATAAGAATGTCACGGGCTCGGATGAGCAGGGAGGATTTCAGATGTCCAAAGCAAACCGGCGCCATCTTAGTGTCACTTGAGAACGGTTGGAGGTATGGATGTGCAGGCTTTGCTACATGGTGTGGAAGGTCGTGAGAGTATAACCCACGGGAAGATCGTATGAGCGTGACATGTTAGTCACTTGATTGTTAAGGATTGAAACCAAGTATGGAGATTCTGGTACTATCGCTAATGTGAGAGTTTATGCTTGAAAGACGCTGTATTTATTTGGTTGTGGACTGTGAGAGTTTTTTCCATATTGGACCGCTGTTCGTGTGTGTTAAGAATATGGCCATTGTGGAATCTTGAAAGGTTGTTGGCCTAGTATGGGATGATCCGAATCAGCTTGAGGTTCGTTGGTGGGTCTAATGTGAATGTGTGCTCAACATCAGGACTGATGTGTTCATTCAGCGTAGCGTTGCTTATGGAGGAGTCTTCGGGCATTGGATGGTATTCCCGTCATCAACTATTCCATGTAATACTCTATTGTGTCGTGTGAGTTATGAGACGGCTTGATTATTCGCACATGTGTTGTGATCCTGTATAGCTTGTGGTGTTATATGAGCAAGATGGCTCTCGAGATGCAAGTCATTTATTGCACCTTGGTCGTGCTTGGATTTTGTAGCGTATGGCGCTATTCGTCTCCCCAGGGATTGTATTATGCGTTTGGCGTGCTTGTGGTCGATATTCGGGCATTTCTTAAGTATTAGCGTTACGGCTTGATGGGTGTTTTCTTATTAATTGTTATGTGTGGATCGGGTGGCACGCTGCCACGGATACGTTGTTTGGATCGGGTGGCACGCTGCCACATGTATATTGTGTGGATTGGGTTGCACGTCGCAACAATTTTATGTTTGGATCGAGTTGCACGCCGTAACAGTGTCATGTTTGGATCAGATTGCACGTCGCAACAATGAGGTGTTAAGTACATTTCCTTATACTTATTTTGAGTTCACAGAGTTCTTAAAAAACCAGTGTTTGGCCACTCCGTAAATTATATACTGTGTACTTTGCTATTAACATTAATTAGTTTTGGTACAAATTATATTTGGCTCCAAAGATTTAGTCGAACATGCATGAATTTGACGTACGTGAACTAACTGAATGATGAGCAACGTCATGTTGAATGTTCATGCATAATAATATTATTATAATAATAATAACAATGTCTGTTCATGCATTCAGAATGAATTATGTCTTTATTAGAAAAGGATATAAGCAATCTTACTTGACAAGTTGCATCAATCAGCACTAAAAGTTTCCTAATTCAAGCAAACATATGCATGCTTTATTTCAATAATTAAAACCGTTCTTACCTGTCCTATTATTCGTTTGATTTTAATTAGTTATGCAATTTTAATTTCTTCTGAAACAAAAAGTGGAAAAAAGCTAAATTTAGGAGCCTAAGATGCTTTTTTTAGTGGTCCCAAAAGCTAATTAATGAAACTGAGAACATGGGTTGGGTAGGTGAGAAGCAAACCTTACAGAATGAGTCATAATTCATTATCCTTCTTAAAAGCACAATCATGCTTTTCTTTAATTAAGCACCTATCAACTTCAAAATCTCTAATCATCCATTTTTCTAACTACCTTCTTTGAGCATTTCTGTTTAGTTGATTAATTAATATAATCTCGTGAACATGATAATTGATACTCCCCCACCTCCATTTCTTGTATCAACTTAGACAAACCAACAAGCAGCTTTTAAGTATATGTCTAAACTAATATGTGTAACCACCTTTTGAGCTTCTGTTAAAATCATATCGAAAGATTTTTGCTGCACAAAGCCAGTGCTTTTCATTTTGAGTTAAAACCTTTACATAGTGAAAGTGTAACAATTTGTTTTAATAAGTGACCAAGAAGATAACTAAATGTAATTATTCATTAAAAAAAATAGAATTAGTAAGCACGTTTCATACTGCAACGGGTTAAAAGATATTAATAGTGTAAAAACAATTTGCATTGTTGGAATATATGAGCTAAATCCTTCCATTTTTACTTCTGAAGAAATCCTAAACTTTTTATTGTTACTCTACATAATACTAAGCAATGATTGAAAATTACCTTTCAAAAGAAAATTAATTGGCATTCTAGATTTAGGGACAGGAGTTTATGAGTCACCCGTTATGCAAAATTTAACGTTTATATTACAAAACATAACAGTTGGAAATTAACATGCTTTTTGTACTCAGATATTTGGTTGCATTTCACAATTCTTCAATTTTACCAACATATATGAGAAACTTAAGTGATCAATCTTAAAACCGTACATTTTGACAAGCTTGATTGTATGTATTTGAATTGATGTTTCAAAGTACAAAAAGATGGGTTCGCTATACCATCGTTGCCCGACTAGTATTACGGTAATCGCCTGGTTGATCGACTATTGATATCCAGATTTTGCTTTGTGGCACGAAAGAATTATGGAAGTACTTCTCGTGGTTTGACCGTATGTGAGGAATGTGTTAGTTATTTGAGTAGTGTAGTTGTGATCGGATATGGAGATTCCATGGTCGTGAACGGTGAAGGTATGTTAAGAGGTTGGCAACTGATGGTATTTACTATAGATATGTTATTGTGGGCTTTTCGGAGGCTATTTACCTACTTCGGAAGGATCGAAATTGATTTGGAAGCTACTAGCAGGTCTAATAAGGATGTGTGTTCTAAATCAGGTCAGATTTATCTACTTAGCACAGTTATTGTGGAGGGTTATGTTATCGGTTAGAATGGATCACATTCGTGTTATGATATGTCTCATGTATTACTCTCCTATGCTGCGATGGGTTGTGATCTATTGGTTATCTACACACCGATGCGATTATGTTTGCGCTTTGTAGCGAAATTCGAGCGAGATTGCTCTTGGGGTGTTGAATGGTTGATTGTGCCTTGGTTATGGTCTTCTCGTTTCTGGTATATAGTGATATCCATATCTACATAGTTATTGTCACGCGCTTCGTGTGTTTGATGTTGATATGCTTATGGTTGTTGATTGTGAGTATCATGGCTTGACGTATTCCAGGTGGACCGGTTTCGGATTGGGTCATGTATCGCAACGGCGTTATGCTAGGATATGATCTTTTGTGCTTATTTCGTGTGTCATGTTTCCCATTGTGTGGTGGATTGATAGTACTGCTCTTCGTGGTGGTATCTGTTGAGCTAGCGGGATGGTTTCTTCATTTCCATTCTCTTTCCATCATTGGGTATATTTGAGTTATTGTTCGTTGGTGCACAGATTGCATGGTATGTGGCTCTAAGTAGGATTTGTGTGACGGGTCGGTCGAGTAGCTTGTACTGGATGAGGTGAGGCTATTGGGCCTGAAAGGAATGCCATCGAATTTGATTAAGGTATGTTTGCAATAATTGTGCCACTAGTCGGCTTAGATTTTGGCTATGGTTCTTATCTGGCGAGAGAGCTCCACGACTTGTTAATCTGATGGGTGGTCATGAGTTTTTGTATGTTTCTTTTATCATTGGCAGTGTACGAAGGTTCAGAACAATGTTTTAGTTTATATGAGGTTTGTTACCGTCGTTGTGTTGGTTATCGAGCAGCTATTGCGGTTGAAAGTTATTATTATTAGTATTTGAGTTATGTGGTATATCATGTGATTATGTCCTGAGATATTGTTATGGATTAATACATCTTGTTCAGAGTTATACGGTGCATAGATGCAAGAATCGGATCATATAATGTGTTCCGGATGTTGGGGATTTAGGTTTTAAGATTTATGGACTAAGGTTGAAGTAAGGATCCTCTATTAGGTGGTGTTTTCGGGCTTATATGGATTGAGGTCATGTGGGATCAACCATGGTTATGTGAATGGTGAGGTTATATGGTGATTTGATGGCTTTGGAACGACTCTTGGCACGTTTGAGGACGAACGTTTGTTTAAGTGGGGGATAATATAACGACCCGACCGGTCGTTTTGAGCTTGAGCGTTTCATTCGGTGGTTTAAGACTTTGAGTAGCTTTATATTATGTATTATGACATGAGAGTATGGTTTTTTCGGTTTTCGAGGGGATTGATTTGGAAGAATGATTCTCGTTTTAGAAGTTTTAAGTTGGAAGAGTTGAGCAAGATTTGACTTTTGGGTAAACGGACTCGGAATCGGGTTTTAATTAGTTCAATAAGTTTGTCTGATGATTTTGGACATGTCCACAAACTTTGGTTAAATTCCGATGAGTTTTGGATAAGTTTGGGTTGTATGGTTATTGTTTTCGCTTTCGATATCGATTTGAGCATAAAGGTTACCAAATTGATTAAACGTCCTTTGATTCGTATTTCGACTAAACCATTATATCCGTATCATAATTTAAGAACCATAGTAACTGAAATCATCAAATTTCGACATCGTATGAGAAATTTATGGTCATTTTACTAATAATTGCGTTGCTAGATTTGTTAGATTAATTACAAAATTGCCACGGAATTCGTATTTAAAAATCTTCACTATTTCCAAATATTAAAAACAACATATCTTCTTTATTATAAGGTCACATTGAGTGATTCAAGAGCCTAACTTGACTGGAATTTCACGAGGAGTCCATTGGAGACATGAAAAATAAGTTTCGGGATCGTTTGGCACAAGAAATGAGGCAGAACAACTGGGCTTTTTGGCTATTAATGTTGTTGGAGTTTTTCTCATCTTGAAAGTTTGGGATTGGGAGAATTCAAGGATGTTCTTCAAGTTTCGTACATGGGGTAAGATCTAAACCATAACCTAAGTATTTTACTTTGATTCATTCCCTTGATTTAAACTTTAATCCATGATTTTAATTGAAAACCCATTTAATTCTTTAAATCAAGACCTAGGATTATGTCCTAAATTTTATAGATTGAAAATGATTTAGAGGCGTGTATTTCCCGATTCCTTTTAGGGTCTTGTTCTCCAATATTAGAAGAACAACATACTCGAATCTAGCGAGTTTTGGATGACTATTTCGAGAGATATGGGACCCAACTAGTGTGGGTTGGACTCTTGGGTTATGAACACCCAAGAGCGATGTTTTGGCGAATTGGTTGAGTTATGTGACTCCGATTGAGTTGGTTTTCTTTCGTGTGAGCTTGTATTGGTTCGGGTAAACTTGGATTAAGAATCCAAGGCGAACCTGACATTGACTTTTGTTGACTTTTTGGGAAAAATGTAAAGATCATAGCTTTATTTATTGTAATTGATTTCTCTTGCACTGTTTGATGTTATTAAGTCATTTTTTGTTAGATTTGAGTCATGTGAAGGCAAATTTTAGGGGAAAAGCTATTTTTGAGGGTTGAGTTGGCCTAATTGAGGTAAGTATTTTTCCTAACTTTGTGTGGGAGAAACTACCCCTTAAGATTTGTGTTGATTATGCTATCTGTGTTATGTGAAAGTCGTATACGCAAGGTGACAAGTGGGTACATGTAATGACCCGGCCATTCGTTTTGAGTGTTGTAGCCTTGTTCCCCCATTTACTACTTATTGTATGCTTAATTATCGTTATGTGACTTGCCGGGGTAGTTCGTTCGATTTTGGGGATGTTCAGGAATGAATTGAGACACTTAGTCTCAAGGTTGAAAGCTTAAGTTGAAAAGGTTGATCGGATGTTGACTTATGTATAAATGGCTCCGGAATAGAGTTTTGATGGTTCTGATAGCTCCGATGGGTAATTTTGGACTTAGAAGTGTAGATAGTAATTTGGAGGTCCGTAGTTGATTTAGGCTTGAAATGGCAAAAGTTAGAAAATTAGAAGTTTTGGAAATTGAGAAGTTTTACTGAGAGTTGACTTTGTGGTTACTGGGCTCAGATTTTGGTTCCGAAAGTTCGAATAGGTCTGTTGCATCATTTATGACTTGTGTTCAAAATTTGAGGTCAATCGGACTTGAGTTGATAGGTTTCGGCATCGAATGTAGAAGTTAGGAGTTCATAAGTTCATTAGGCTTGAATTGGGGTACAATTAGTGTTTTTAGGTTGTTTGATGTGATTTGAGGCCTCGACTAAGTTCGTATGATGTTTTAGGACTTGTTGGTATGTTTGGTTGGGGTCTCGGTGGGGCTCGGGTGGATTTCGGATTGTTAACGGAGTGAAATGTGACTTTGAAGATTGTTGAGGTTTTCTGGTGTCGTATTTGAGTAATTTTGGTATGGTTGGACTCGTGGTTGAATGGGTGTTTGGTTGTTTTTAACTTTTATCGAATTCCGAGACGTGGGCCCGGGGATTAACTTTTGAGTTGACCTTTTGACTTTCGATTTAGAACTTAGCATTTTCATGTGGAATTGATTCCTATAGCTTGAGTTGATTGTATCGAATTATGTGTGGCTAGATTCGAGGCATTTGGAGGCCGATTCGCGAGGCAGGGGCTTGTTGGAGTAGAGATTTGCCGGTTTGAGGTAAGTAACACTTCTAAACTTGGTTCTGAGGGTATGAATCCATGATATTACGTGGTATGAGATTGGTGTTGAGGTGACGCGCATGCTAGGTGACGGGCATGTGGGCATACATCATAATATTTGTGATTCAGTCAATTCCGTGGAACTGTGTAGCTATCATATCTAAATATTATTACTGTACCATATGTGTTAGAGCACTTGAGCTATGATTTATGTTAGAAATCATGTTTAGGCTATGTGCTGGTGCTACTGGGACCCACAGTGGTCGTTCTTTGTTGTTGAGTTATTTGCTTAATTCTAGTTATGTACTCAGTCGCATTTATCATTTGCATATCATATCTCAGTCTCTATTATCATATATTGCCACATCATGTATCATTGATTTGGGATACTTAGCATGAATGTTGTGAGCCCTAGAGACTGGAGAGATTGTTGACTGAGGATCACGTAGGGTTAATTTTTGGGCAGCTTAGTTTGTGCTTCCCAATCGTGAAGCATTTTGCGCGATCGCGATTGAGGGATATCTGGGAAGAATTTAAAGTCTCAAATATGAGGGTTTGAGTTTATTTCACAATTTGATTTTGGGAGCTCGGATTTAGGCGACTCTTGGAGAGATTTTCAAGGGAGTGATTGGGGTAAGTGATTCTTACTTGGTTTTGGTTAAATTACATGAATATATCTTTGATTTCATCATTTAATTAGTGATTTGTGTCATGACAAGTTGGTATCAGAGCGGGCCCAGACCATCTTCCGCTACTGAGATTCAAAGTTTTCTCATTTTGGCCAGATAATATCGTCGCTTTGTGAAGGGTTTCTCGTCCATTACAGTGTCTTTGACCAAATTAGCCCAGAAAGGTGCTCCATTCAGGTGGTCGAATGAGTGTGACGAGAGCTTTCAGAAGCTCAAGGCCGCCTTGACTACAGCTCTAGTTCTAGTTCTACCTTCCGCTTTTGGCTCTTATACAGTGTATTGTGATGCTTCTTGGATTGGTATTGGGTATGTCATGATGCAAGGGGGTAGAGTAATTGCTTATGCTTCACTTCAGTTGAAGCCCCGTGAGAAGAACTACCATATTCATGATTTGGAGTTAGCAGCCATCGTTCATGCATTGAAGATTTGGAGGCATTATCTCTACAGTGTATCTTGTGAGGTATTTACGGATCATCGAAGTCTCCAGCACTTGTTCAAATAGAAGGATTTAAATTTGAGGCAACGAAGATGGTTGGGGCTGCTAAAGGACTATGATATTACCATTCTGTATCATCCTGGGAAGGTCAATATGGTGGCCGATGCTTTGAGTAGAAAGGTGGTGAGTATGGGTAGCCTTGTATTTATTCCTGTCGGTGAGAGACCGCTTGCAGCTGATGTTCAGGCCTTGGCCAAAAAGTTCGTGAGATTAGATAATTCGGAGCCTAGTCGAGTTCTAGCTTGTGTGGTTTCTCGGTCGTCCTTATATGATCGCATCAGAGAGCGCCAGTATGATGATCCCCATTTGCTTGTCCTTAAGGACACGGTTTCAGCACGGTGATGCCAACAATGTTACTATTGGGGATGATGGGGTGTTCAAGATGTAGGGTCAAATTTGTGTGCCTAATTTAGATGGGCTATGTGAGATGATCCTTGAGGAGGCCCATAGTTTGCGGTATTCTATTCATCCGGGTTCCGCGAAGATGTACCATGACTTGAGGCAGCACTATTGCTGGAGGAGGATGAAGAAGGATATAGTAGGGTTTGTAGCTCACTGCCTAAACTGTCAGCAGCTGAAGTGCGAGAATCAGAGACCGGACGGATTGCTTCAGAGGCTTGATATTCCGAAGTGGAAATGGGATCGTATCACCATGGATTTTTTAGTTGGGCTCCCACGGAATTCGAGGAAATTTGATGCTATTTGGGTGATTGTGGATCAGTTGACCAACTTTGTGCATTTCATTCCAGTTGGGACTACTTATTCTTCGGAGTAGTTGGCTGAGATCTACATCATCGAGATTATTCTCCTTCACGGTGTGCCGGTGTCCATCATTTTATATCAGGGCACGCAGTTTACATCACAGTTTTGGAGAGCAGTGCCGCGAGAGTTAGGCACCCAGGTTGAGTTTAGTACAACCTTCCACCCTCAGACGTACGGATAGTTTGAGCGCACTATTCAGATATTGGAGGATATGCTACGCACTTGTGTCATAGATTTTGGGGGTTTTTGGGATACGTTTCTGCCGCTTGCATAGTTTGCCTACAACATAGCTACCAATCAAGCATTCAGATGGCTCTGTATGAGGCTTTGTATGGAAGATGGTGTCGGTCTCTAGTGGGATAGTTTGAGTCGGGTGAGGCTAGGTTGTTAGGTACTGACTTGGTTTAGGATGCTTTGGATAAGGTTAAATTGATTCAGGATTGGCTTCGCATGACGCAGTCAAGATAGAAGAGCCACACTAATCGGAAGGTTCATGATGTTACTTATATGGTTGGGGAGAAGGTACTGCTAAGAGTTTCACCCATGATAGGTGATATGAGGTTCGGGAAGAAGGGCATGTTGATCCCTCGGTACATTGGTCCATTTGAGGTGCTTTAGTGGATTGGAGAGGTAGATTACAAGCTTGCCTTGGCGCCCAGTCTGTCTAGTGTTCATCCAGTATTTCATATTTCTATGCTCCGGAAGTATGTCGGCGATCCGTGTCATGTTTGGACTTTAGCACGGTTCAGTTGGATGGTGATTTGACTTATGATATGGAGTCAGTGGCCATTTTGGATCGGCGGGTTCGAAAGTTGAGGTCAAAGAACATGGCTTCAATGAAGGCGCAGTGGAGAGGTCAGCTAGTCGAGGAGGCTACTTTGGAGACCGAACGGGAGATGCGGAGTAGATATCCACACCTATTTGAGACTCCAGGTATGTTTCTAGAACCGTTCGAGGATGAATGCTTATTTAAGAGGGGGAGGATGTAATGACCCGGCCGGTCGTTTTGAGTGTTGTAGCCATGTTCCCCCATTTACTACTTATTTTATGCTCAATTGTCGTTATGTGCCTTGTCGTGGTAGTTGGTTCAGTTCCGTGGATGTTCCAAAATAAGTTGAGACACTTAGTCTCAAGATTGGATGCTTAAGTTGAAAAGGTTGACCGGATGTTGACTTATGTTTAAATGGCTCCCGAATAGAGTTTTGATGGTTCTGATAACTCCGTTGGGTGATTTTGGACTTAGGATTGTGTCCGGATAGTAATTATGAGGTACGTAGTTGATTTAGGCTTGGAATGGCGAAAGTTGGAAAATTAGAAGTTTTGGAAAATGAGAAGTTTGACCGAGAGTTGACTTTGTGGTTACCGAGATATGATTTTGGTTCCGGAAGTTGGAATAGGTCTGTTGTGTCAATTATGACTTGTGTGTAAAATTTGAGGTCAATCGGACTTGATATGATAGGTTTCGGCATCGAATGTAGAAGTTATAAGTTCATTAGGCTTGAATTGGGGTGCGATTCATATTTTTTAGGTTGTTTGATGTGATTTGAGGCCTCGACTAAGTTCGTAGGATATTTTAGGACTTGTTGGTATGCTTGGTTGGGGTCCCGAGGGCCTCGAGTATGATTTCGAATGGTTAACAGAGTGAAATGGGACTTTGAAGATTGCTGAAGTTTTCTGGTATCGAATTTCAGTAATTTTGGTATGAATGGTCTCATGGTTAAATGGGTATTCGGATTTTGTAACTTTCATCGAATTCCGAGACGTGGGCTCGAGGGTTAACTTTTGAGTTAACCTTTTGACTTTCGATTTAGAACTTAGCATTTTCATATGGGCTCATGTGGGTATGCACCGTAGTAATTATGATTCAGTAATTTCGTGGAACTGTGTAGCTATCTTATATGAATATTATTAATGTACCCTATGTGTTAGAGCACTTGAGATATGATTTATGTTAGAAATCATATTTAGGCTATGTGATGGTGCTAATGGGACCCGCAGTGGTCGTTCTTTGCTGTTGAGTTATTTGCTTGATTGCAGTTATGTACTCAGTCGCATTCATTATTTTCATATCATATCTCAGTTTCTGTTATCATATATTGTCACATCATGTATCATTGATTTGGGCTACTTAGCATGAGTGTTTTGAGCCCGAGAGACTGGAGAGATTGATGACTGAGTGAGGCTGAGGGCCTATTTATGAGTGATACTCATGGGATCGGGCTGCTCGCCGCTGCACGCTTTATTGATTTATTCCATGGTTGGATTATTATAGCGCTTGAGCTGGATCTTCCCCTCCAGAGTATGCACACCTACAGTGAGCGCAGTTGCTATTGATTCATGATAGGATCGGGCTGCGCGCCGCAGCAGGATTTATTAGCATTTGGCCTAGATCTGCCATGTATAGTGCTGAGTGATTGAGTGTGATGAGTGAGTATTGATACAAACAGGTTGAGTACTCCGAGAGTATGAGTACGCGAGGCTTTCATTGTGTTGCATCACATACGATATGCATATTGGCATGTAGATATAGAGATGTCATATTCCTCATATCATTCAGACTTGACATATTTTATATGTTCTGAGTTTAACAGTTAAACCTGGAAGCATGTCTACATTCCTGTACTGGTACCAGCAAATTATGAGTTACTCTGAGATATTACTGTCATATGTTCTATAAATTTCTGTACTGTTAAATTATGTATTTGGAATGTATTGTTCGGACTCGTTACCGCTTTCAGTCCAAAGGTTAGACTTTTTACTTATTGAGTTGGTTGTACTCACGCTACACCATGCATTTCGTGTGCGTATCCAGGTGTTTCCGGACACGATGGTTGCTGATCTCGGAGTTTCAGTCGTTCGGAGATTATAGAGGTAGCTGCCTTGGCGTCCGCGGACCTTGACTCTACTCCCTTATCTCTTAGTTGTACTTATTCTATTCTACTTTCTTAGACAGTGTATCAGACTATGTTAGGGTATAGATGCTCATGTACTTAGTGACACCTGGGTTTTGGTAAATTCTGTATTGAGCTGTGACGTTTTCATTCAGTTTTATGAGACTTTTACTTACTTAAGCTAATCTTCGTATATTTTAATTTTCAAGATGTTGGTATGTGTGAGTTGTCGGCTTACCTAGTATCATGATAGGCGCCATCACGGCACTTGGGATTTTGGGTCGTGACAGTACATAGGCTATATGTGGTATTCAACCGGTTTAGATTATCTAGACTCTTTCCATGCCTTTAATTGATTTGTCATAGCATGTTATATCTCTCATTGTTAATCTACTCTTACATGCTCTATTTGACGTTGTTAGCACTTGTTGTACCCCTTACTTGTTATTTTGCTCTTATATGCTTTAGTTGAAGTTATTGCCTTCCTTATTGTCTTGTTACCTCTTAATTGTTGAATCACTTTTAATTAAAGTTGTTATTTTTTGGAATATCATCTTATTGAGTTATTTGTGTTGAAGTTGTAATAGTCGTTATCACATTGAGCCGAAATTGCTAATTATTGAGATACCTTTCCTTGTTGAGCATTCCCATTCATTTTGTTATTGTTGAAAATCTTGAACACATTGTGGTTGATCCATGAGTTATTTGTTGTTGAAATATTGGTATTGTTGACTTTGTGGCAAGTTGTGGCATATGGGCACTTGTGGTGCGAGTTGTGATTGTGTTGTCATATTAATACGCATGTGGTGGTATAAGGCAAGGGGTTGATATGCATGTGGTGATATAAGGTGGGCTTGATACGCGTGTTGCTAGTAGGAGAACTACTTGAAGCCACGCGGTGAGATAAGGTGGGCTAAAACGCGTGTAGCTATTTCGGAAAAAAAGATTTTCAAAACTAAATGTAAAGCTCATGCGGTGATATAAGGAAAGATTGTGATTAAAATTGTGAAATGTGAATACGAGGTGGTACCTCGATTGTGATTTTCATTGTACATTCCATGTTGGAACAACTTGTTGATTTGAACGGTCATTGTTCTTCTTTCAATCATTCATCCGCATTTTAATTGTGTTTGGTTATTCATTGTTATCTTGGTGTTAGAACGATTGTGGTTTCTTGTGTGAGTCATGCATTCGACGTGATTTGTTATGTTGCTTGAACATGCCAATTTGTGCCTCTGTTATAAGTTGGTGAATTGATTGTCAATGTGAATTTAATTGTGTGGTGTCACTATATCATATTTTGTTGAGTTGTTGGTAACATAATGGTTTAAATAAAAGAATTACTAACATGCTTTATTCTATGTGCATCTTAAGATAGAACTCGTTATCTCACTCGGTGCCTTATTATTCTAAATGGTTATCGCACTTTCACTATAATTGGGTTCTCAAATTATACTCATCACCCTGTTAGATGTTTACCTTACTTAAAATTATTATCATGTTTTTCCCTAACAAATTCTATATTTAATTCGTTAATTTAACTTAAGTTTTGATTTGTTTAAAAATGATACTTTTAATCAGTTTTATTGATTTCTAAACTAAACCCATCTTATACACGATTTCGTACAAATTGTATATTATTTTACTTTACTTGATTTCTAAAATAAACTCATTATTTCATTTGACACCTTACTTTATTCAAGATTGTTATTTATGTTTTATGGTGTTTAAATATATCTGTCGTTCATCTAAATTAATACTTATCACGGTTGCAAAGGTTGTTGTTATTGTGGGCACGAGGTGCCATATGTGTAATATTTCAAAATTGTGGTCCATCACTTGCGGTTTATGAGGTGTGGTGCCTTGGGATAATTTTTGTTGCAAGTCCATGCGTTAGGAGCGATTTAATTATTTAAGTTTTCATCCGTTTTTTCTTATTTGAGTTCATTTACATCTCATCGGTGTTCTTATTATGATATTTCTTCATTACTCGTTTACTACTTGCTGCCATTTATGTTTATATTACTTCATTATTGGTTGTAAATCAATAACCTCTCTGTCTTTGGTCTTACATTGATTATCTTTCCATTGTTAGCTTATGTATATCTTGAACATGTTTCTATGCCTAGTAGGTGTCTTGACCTGGCCTCGTCACTACTCTACCGAGGTTAGGCTTGATACTTACTGGGGACCGTTGTGGTGTACTCATGCTACGTTTTTGCACATTTTTGTGTAGATCCAGGTATTCTGATTGTGTTGTTGAAGTTGCATCTGCGCGGCAGGAGACTTCAAGGTATACCTGCTTGATGTTAGTAGGCCTCAGAGTCACTATCTTACTTCATTATGCTATTGTTAAACTGTAATTCAAAATAGTATTGTGTTTAGAAAGTCTTGTATGTTTTAGTTGTGCTTATGACTCAGTACTATCGATTTTGGGAAATGTATAACTATATGCCGCTTGCGGCTATGTATATCATTTAATGGTTTCTATAAATGATTAAATAGTTCAATTCTGGTATTAAATCAGCATGTGTTAGGCTTACCTTGTCTTAGAGTCTAGGTGCCATCACGACATCCTAAGGTGAGAAATTGGGGTCATGACAAGTTGGTATCAGAGCTCTAGGTTCATAGGTGCTACGAGTCATAAGCAATTTTAGTAGAGTCTTGCGGATCGGTACGGAGACATCTGTACTTATCTTCGAGAGGCAATGGAACTATTAGGAACCACTCCTTCCATTCCTTATTGTGAGGCATTGATTCATTTTGAAGCATATATCTTATATTCTTTTACATCCACTCGTATATGATATTGCGCGCTCGGTATAAGCTATACCTCGATGGTTTATAATGTTGCGTATGGGCTACGAGGAGGCCATATATTCTCGATCATTGTCTCGAGGTATTGTCCAGACTAAGGACACAGACATGTTGGTACATCTTCAATTGTTCAAGTGTAGGATGCAACTGGTTCGTGTATCTAATTGGTGTTGTACGAGCTTATGAAAGTTGGTAATGTGGATCATCGGATGTTGTGCCCTATGACTTCGCACTAAATGGGGGAGTCTACTATCGATGATCAGATTGCGTGGTCAAGTATCATATCACTCTTGGATTTGAGGTATATATGCAGTGTTGAGGGGTACCCCGGAATTGTACATGACTAAGATTTGAGATTTTCAAGGGATGGTGCTGGAACTTGCGGTATATCTGTATCATTTCTAAATCTACATTCCAGTATCAGAGAGGTTAGAGAAACATCTTTAGATTCACAGAAGGTCTCTTCAGAGTGGGTATCTCGGTTGTAGCATTGTTGGGTGTACCGATAAGGGAAAGTGTTGACATGAAGACAAGTCAGGAGGATTAGAAGAAATGGGCCAGCTCGGCGGTGTTGGGTCAATAGAGCAACAAAGGTAACTGGTCTTTTGGTGTGGTAATACTTCACCAGCGTTCTATGGAAATACTCTTGGGTTTGACGGCTTGCGTGACCTGGTTGGGTTGGGGAAGTTCAGTTCTGATGGCTTGGTGATGTGCGGACTAGCCTCGAAGAGTTCTTGATAGTGTCGACCAGAGCTTGAGCTATATGTCTGCTACCAGCATAAAGAGCATGTTGCATATTATGATTTTTACCTGGATGGGGTCATTAGTTCTAGACAACATGGACGATTTCAGATGTTTAGAAGAATGTTAGCATTATTTCATACCACCTAAGAAGGGTGTGCACTCCAAAAGGCGCATTATGTTTCGATTGCAGATGCTTGACTAGTATTACGGTAATCGCCTGGTTGATCGACTGCTGATGTCCAGATTTTGCTTTCTGGCATGAAAGAATTATAGAAGTATGTGAGGAATGTGTTAGTTATTTGAGTAGTGTAGTTGTGATCAGATATGGAGATTTCATGGTTGTGAACGGTGAAGGTATGTTAAGAGGTTTGCAACTAATGGTATGTACTATAGATATGTTATTGTGGGCTTTTCGGAGGCTATCTACCTACTTCGGAAGGATCAGAATTGATTTGGAGGCTACTAGTAGGTCTAATAAGTATGTTTGTTCTAAATCGGGTCATATTTATCTACTCAGCACAGTTATTATGGAGGGGTATGTTATTGGTTAGGGTGGATCGCATTTATGTTATGATATATCTCATGTGTTACTCTCCTATGTTGCAATGGGTTGTTATCTATTGGTTATCTACACACCGATGCGGTTATGTTTGGGCTTTGTAGTAAAATTCGAGCGAGATTTCTCTTGGGGTGTTGAATGGTTGATTGTGCCTTGGTTATGGCCTTCCTGTTTCTGGTACATAGTGATATTCATATATCCATAGTTATGGTCACGCGCTTCGTGTGTTTGATGTTGATATGCTTATGGTTATTGATTGTGAGTATTATGGCTCGACGTATTCCAGGTGGACCGATGTCGGATTGGGTCATTCATCGCAGCGACGTTACGCCAGGACATGATTCTTTGTTCTTATTTCGTGGGTTATGTTTCCCCTTGTGTGGTGGATTAATAGCACTATGCTTCGTGATGGTATCTGTTGAGCTGGCGGGATGGTTTCTTCATTTCCATTCTCTTTCCATTATTGGGTATATTTGAGTTATTGTTCGTTGGTGCATGTATTGCCTGGTAGGTGGCTCTAAGTGGGATTTGTGTGACGGGTCGGTCGAGTAGCTTGTACTGGATGAGGTGAGGTTATTGGGCCTGAAATGCGTGCCATCGGATTTGATTACGGTATGTTTGCAAGAATTGTGTCACTAGTCTGCTTAGATTTTGGCCATGGTTCCTATCAGGCGAGAGAGTTACACGACTTGTTAATCTAATGGGTGGTTATGAGTTTCTGTATGTTTCTTTCATCATTGGCATGTACGAAGGTTCATAATAAGGTTTTAGTTGATATGAGATTTGTTACCGGTGTCGGGTTGTTTATCGAGCAGCTATTGCGGTCAGAAGTTATTGTTATTAGTATTTGAGTTATGTGGTATATCATGTGATTATGTCTTGAGATATGGTTATGGATTGATACATCTTGTTCAGAGTTATATAGTGCATAGATGCAAGAATAGGGTCATATAATGAGTTCTGGATGTTGGGGATTTGGGTTTTAATGTTTATGGACTAAGGTTGAAGTAAGGATCCTCTGTTAGGTGGTGTTGTCAGGCTTATAGGGATTGAGGTGACATGGGATCACCCATGGTTATGTGAATGGTGAGGTTATATGGCGATTTGATGGCATTGGAACGGCTCTTGGCACGTTTGAGGACGAACGTATGTTTAAGTGGGGGAGAATGTAATGACCCGACCGATCATTTTGAGCTTTAGCATTCCATTCGGTGGTTTGAGACTTTGAGTAGATTTATCTTATGTATTATGACTTGCGTGTATGGTTGGTTTCGGTTCTCGAGCGGTTCGAATTTGATTTGGAAGAATGATTCTTGTTTTAGAAGCTTTAAGTTGTAAGAGTTGACCAACATTTGACTTTTGGGTAAACAGACTCGGAAAGTTTTAATTATTCCAATAAGTTTGTATGATAATTTTGGACATGTCCATAAACGTTGGTTAAATTCTAATGAGTTTTGGATAAGTTTGGGTTGTATGGTGATTGTTTTCGCTTTCGACGTCGATTTGAGCATAAAGGTTACCATATTGATTAAAAGGCCTTTGGTTCGTATTTCGACTAAACCATTATATCCGTATTGTAATTTTGGAACCATAGTAACTGAAATCATCAAGTTTTGACATCGTATGAGGAATTTATGGTCATTTACTAAGAATTGGTTTGTCCGATTTTTCAGATTAATTACAAAATTGTCACTAAATTCGTATTTAAAAACCTGCACTATTTCCAAATATTGAAACCATAATATCTCATTCATTATAAGGTCAAATTGAGTGATTCAAAAGCCTAACTTGACTGCACTTTCACGAGGAATCCATTGGAGGCATCAAAAACAAGTTTTGGGATGGTTTGAAATAAGAAACAAGGTAGAACAAATGGGCATTTTGACTATTAATGTTGTTGAAGTTTTTCTCATCTTAAATGTTTGGGATTGGGAGAATTCAAACCATAACGTATGTATTTTCCTTTAATTCATTCCCTTGGTTTACGCTTTAATCCATGATTTTAATTGAAACGCAATTAAGTCTTTCAATCAAGACCCAGGGTTATGTCCTAAATTTAAAATTTGAAAATGAGTTAGAGGCGTTTATTTCCCGATTCCTTTTGGGATCTTGTTCTCCAATATTAGGAGAACAACATACCTGAATTTGGCAAGTTTTGGAGGAGTATTTCAGGAGATATAGGACCCAACTAGTGTGGGTTGGACTCTTGGGTTATGAACACCCAAGAGCGATGTTTTTGGTGAATTGGTTGAGCTATCGGAATCCGTTTGAATCAGTTTTCATTCTTGTGAGCTTGTATTGGTTCGGGCTTTTCTCGGGTAAGCTTGGATTCAGAATCCAAGGTAGACCCGACATTGACTTTTGTTGACTTTTTGGGAGAAATATAAAGATCATAGCTTTATTTATTGTAATTGGTTTCTCTTGCATTTTTGGTTAAGTAATTTTTGGTTAGATTTGAGCCGTGTGGAGGCGAATTTTAGGGGTAAGGCTATTTCGGAAGATTGAGTTGGCCTAATTGAGGTAAGTATCTTGCCTAACTTTGTGTGGGGGAAACTACCCCTTATGATTTGTGTTGATTGTGCTATCTGTGTTATGTGAAAGTCGTGTACGCAAGGTGACAAGTTGGTACACAGGCTATATGTGGTATTCGACCTGTTTAGATTATCTAGACTCTTTCCATGCCTTTAATTGAATTGTCATAGCATGTTATATCTCTCGTTCTTAATTTACTCTTACATGCTCTATTTGATGTTGTTAGCACTTGTTCTACCTCTTACTTGTTATTTTGCTCTTATATGCTTTAGTTGAAGTTATTGCCTTCCTTGTTGTCTTGTTACCTCTTAATTGTTGAATCACTTTTAATTGAAGTTGTTATTTCGTGAAATATCATCTTATTAAGTTATTGGTGTTGAAGTTGTAATAGTCGTTATCACATTGAGGCAAAATTGTTAATTGTTGAGATACCTTTCCTTGTTAAGCATTCCCATTCATTTTGTTATTGTTGAAATTCTTGTACATATTGTGGTTGAGCCATGGGCTATTTGTTGTGAAAATACTAGTATTGTTGACATTATGGTTTAGTTGTGGCGTATGGGCACTTGTGGTGCAAGTTGTGATTGTGTTGTGATATTGATACGTATCTGGTGGTATAAGGCTAGGGGTTAATACGCATACGGTAAGATAAGGTGGGCTTGATATGCGTGCTACTAGTAGGGGAACTACTTGAAGCCACGCGGTGAGATACGGTGGGATAAAATGCTTGTAGCTATTTTGGGAAAAATAATTTTGAAAACTAAATGTAAGGTTCACGTGGTAATATATAAGGAAATATTGTGATTGAAATTGTGAAATGTGAATACGAGGCGGTACCTCGGTTGTCATTTTTATTGTACATTCCATGTTGGAACAACTTGTTGATTTGAATGGTCATTGTTCTTTCTTCAATCATTCATCCGTATTTTGATTGTGTTTAGTTATTCGTTGTTATCTTGGTGTTGGAACAACTGTGGTTTCTTGTGGGAGTCATGCATTCTACGTGATTTATTGTGTTGCTTTAACATGCCAATCTGTGACTCTGTTATAACTTTTAATTGATTGTCAATGTGAATTTAATTGTGTGGTCTCACTATATCATATTATGTTGAGTTGTTGGTAACATAAATACTACTAGAAAAATGGAAAAATTCATCCACACAATTCCGACCGAAATCGATCGGAAACCAAACCGACCGAAATGGGCTAGAAAATAAGTAAATTAATCGCAGAAGTCAAAAAAAAAAATTGACAACAGAAATAGAGGTCCCACAATAAATATATACAAATTTCGACCGATATCGGTCGAAAATTAGTCAATATTTGACCAACACCTGGTCATACTTCATATTATCTAATAAAATAATTTTTAATTAAAAATTTTCAAATATACCGACCGAAATCGGTTGGTATAATTGAAATTATTTTTCCCGTCCAAGGCAATTGGTTTTTTAATATAACAAAAACTATATATATATTTGATTTAAAAACCGAAATAATATTTAATTAAATGTTTCCGACCGAATTTGGTCGGTTTTAATTTTAAATATTTTAAAGTATTAATTTAATGAGAAAACCGACCGCATTCGGTTGGTTTTAGTCAATTTATATAACTTTTAAATAAATAATATTTAATACATAGTTGATATGTGTGTGTATGTATTTTTTTAGATTACTTTTATATGAACACTATATCCTATCTGTGTATGTATATATACATATATGTACATAATATTTAATTTATTTAACATCCTAAATTGTAATATATATATATATATATATATATATATATATATATAGAGAGAGAGAGAGAGAGAGAGAGAGTGTGTGTAACGACCCGGCCGGTCGTTTTGAGTGTATTAACCTCAATCCCCTATTTATTGTTTTCCCCGTATCTGTTTCTGCTTATGTGACTTGCCGGGAGGTCTTGTTTTTGGTTTCGGAGTGTTTTAGGACACTTAGTCTCTAAAACGGGAGCTTAAGTCTTAGAATTTTGACCGTAGTTGAAATTGTGTGAAGACGACTGTGGAATGGAGTTATGTCGGTTCTGTTAGCTTCTTTGGGTGATTTTGGACTTAGGAGCGTGTCCGGACTGTGAATTTGAGGTCTGTAGCTAATTTAGGCTTGAAATAGCGAAACTTAAATTTTTAGGAAGTTTGACCGGGGGATTTACTTTTTGATATCGGGGTCGGATTCTGATTCCGGAAGTTGGAGTAGATCCATAATGTTGAATATGACTTGTGTGCAAAATTTGAGGTCAATCAGACGTGATTTGATAGGTTTCGGCATCGATTGTGGAAATTTGAAGTTTCAAGTTTATTAAATTTGAATTGGAGGGTGATTCATGTTTTTGTTGTTGTTTGATGTGATTTGAAGGTTCGATTAAGTTCATATGGTATTTTGGGACTTGTATGTATGTTTGGTTGAGGTCCCAGGGGCCTCGGTTTGATTTCGCGTGGTTAACGGATCATTTTGGACTTAGGTGGGATAGTAGATTTTCTGGCCTTTTTGTTGCAGACTTTTCTTCATCGCGTTCGCGAGAGATGTCTCGCGATCGCGTGAGGCATTTGAGAGGCCAGTTGGAGTTGTTCTTCGTGTTCACGAAGATGGGGACGCGTTCGCAAAGTTTTAAGTATCAGTGCATCGTGAACACGAGAAGGACATCGCGTTCGCGTAGAGGAAGTGGAACAACTGGGAACCTCAAAGATGTGTTCTACATGTTCGCGTAGCGGGTGTCGCATTTGCAAAGGGTGATGTTGGTAAAGCTTTGCGTTCGCGAAGCTGTGGTCGCGTTCGCGAAGAGTTAAGTCGAGGGGCAGGCAAATTGGTCTACGCGAACGCGAGAGTGTGGTCGCATTCACGATGAAGGTGCATCTGGGCAGATTTAAAAGATTAGAAACGAGGGTTTCGAGTTCATATCATAACATTACAGTGGGAGCTCGTAGAAGGCGATTTTTGGAGAGATTCTTGCGTGGGTGTTTGGGGTAAGTGAATCCTATCCAATTTTGGTCAAATCCCATGATTATGCCTTTAATTTCACCATATAATTTGTGATTTGGGGTGAAAATTTTTGGAAAAAGAGGAAGAATTCTTGATTTAGATTTTTGAGGTTTTGAATAGGATTTTGTTAGCGGATTTGGGTAAATTTAATATGGTTAGACTCGTGAGTGAGTGGACTTTCGGGATTTGTGACTTTTCTCGGATTTCAAGGTGTGGGCATGGGGGCCGGGTCGAGCCTATTTCAGATTTTGGCGTATAATTTCGTGTTTTTCTTGTGGAATTGATTCCTTTAGCCTATATTAATTATACCGTACTGCTTGTAGCTAGATTCGGGGTGTTCAGAGGCTGATTCGAGGGGCAAAGGCATTTCAGAGTAGGATTTTGCGCGGTCTGAGGTAAGTAATGCTTTCAAACTTGGTTCTGAGGGTTCGAAACCCCGAACTATGTGCTATACGATTGGTATTAAGGTGACGCACATGCCAAGTGACGGGCGTGCACTGTGAGAATTGTGGCCTGGTTGATTCCATGGCACTGTATAGTGACTCTATTTTGTTGATATCCGTGTTTTTATCTTTTGATAAAGTAATTGAGCTGTCAATCATGCTAGATATCATGCTTAGGCTTTATGTCGGAACTATTTGGACCCCTACTGGTTGTTTCTTGCTGTCATCTCACTAATTTCATAGATATTATGTACTCAGTCATGTTCATGCATTTCATATCATATCTCCGTCTCAGTTGTTATTTATTGATACATCATATCATTGTTTCTGGCTAGTTTTCATGATATTGTGAGCCCGTGAGTGAGACCGGAGAGATTGATGACTGAGTGAGGCTGAGAGCTTGTTTATGAGTGACAGTTATGGGATCGAGCTACACGCCACATCGGTTATACTGATTGTATGGTAGCGCTTGGGCTGTAGGAGCCCCCCCAGAGTCTGTAGCACATCCCCAGTGAGCGCGGTTGATATTATTGAGGGATGGATCTTCCCTGGACATGGATCCTGTTCGAAGTACTTGATACTGGAGATGGATCTTCTCCACCGGGCTGGATTTTGCCTTTCCTCGATACTGGGTGACCTATTGTCAGTGTTGTATATATTCTGGGATGGATCTTCCCTGTGCCGTGTGGGCCATATACAGTACCGGGTGGTTGAGATATTGAGAGTGTGAGCACTTGAGGCTGTCAACATGGTGCATCACTTACAGTATGTGCATTGGCATGTAGAGATAACAGAGTTATATTCATTACACTGTCCGGATCTGCTTTACTTTACTATTTGAGCTGCTTATGTGATTTGAGACCATGCCTACGTTTCTGCACAGTTATTTCCATTTTATCTATACCAGTTGAGTTCATCACTACCTTTCAGTCCAAAGTTTGTACTTGTTACTTACTGAGTTGGATGTACTCATGTTACTCCATGCACCTTTTGTGTAGATCCAGGTGTTCCTGGTTACGGCGGCGACTGCTGGTTGATCCATCTGAGTTCGGGGACTATTGAGGTAGTTGTATGGCTTTTGCGGGCCTTGATTTTCCTTTCTTATTCTATCAGCACTTTCAGTTTTATTCTCTAGATACTGTTATGGACTGTATTCTAGTTTTAGACGCTCATGTACTTAGTGACACCCCGGTTTTGGGATGGATTGTACCGTATTTTGGTTAAATTCTTTTTTAAAATGGCTTTTCTTGAATAAAAATTGTTTCTCTGTTATTTCTAAAAGAGTGATTTACTATGTTGAAATTGTTGAGTTGTGGCTTGCCTAGTTCCATGATAGGCGCCATCACAATGGTGGTTTTTGGGTCGTGATAAGTTGGTATCAGAGCATAGGTTACATAGGTCTCACGTGTCATGAGCAGGTTTAGTAGAGTCTTGCGGATCGGTACGGAGACATATGTACTTATCTTCGATAGGCTGGCGAACCCTTAAGAAAATTTTCACATTCTTGAATTCTTCTCGTGCGAATCGCTTGATTCTGGTAACTGAATTTCTGTTGTTCTATTCTCTCAGAGATGTGAGGACACATGCTATAGAGCAGGATGGATAGCCACCAGTACAATCAATCACGACCTATGCCCATTGTGATTCTAGGCCTTCAGGAGGTGCAGCTCGCACTGCAGCTAAGGCAGCACTTGTAGATCCACCAGTTGCCCCCGTTCAGGAGCAGGCTCCAGTTGTGGATGATCTTGTGAGACCAGTATTGCTCAGGCGGTCTCTATTCCGGCCGCAGCAGCCACTTCTCAGGCCGGAGGAGGTGCTCAGACTCCTGCCGCCCGCATACCACAGCAGGTGGTACAGGGACTCCAGACACCAGGGGCACTACCAGCCCAGTCGGTTGCAGCTGCTCAGGACTATGTGGTTCCTGCTATGCCCGAGGATGAGTAGCGTATATTGGAGAAGTTTGGGAGGCTCCAGCCTCCATCTTTCAGTGGTGTATAGGGAGAGGATGCGCAGGGCTTCTTGGATAGGTGTCAGAGGATACTCCGTACAGCCGATATTCTAGAGACCGGTGGGGTCTCGTTCACTACTTTTTAGTTCTCTGGGATTGATTCAATTGGTAGGGGGCTTATGATAGGTGTAGGTCGGTTGGCACAGCACCCCTTACCTGGCAGCAGTTCTCTGTTCTCCTTCTGGAGAAGTTCGTGCCTCAGTCCCGCAGAGAGGAGCTGCACATGTAGTTCGAGCAGCTTCGTCTGGGTGATACGTTCGTGACGCAGTATGAGATGAGATTTTCAGAGTTGGCACATCATGCTATATGGTTGGTTTCCATAGACATGGAAAGGATCAGGAGGTTCATAGATGGCCTCACTTTTCAGTTGTGATTGCTTATGACTAGAGAGAGAGTATTTGGTGCTACATTTGATAAGGTTGTCGATATTGCTCGTCAGATTTAGATGGTTTGCAGCCAGGAGTGGGTTGAGAGTGAGGCCAAGAGGCCTCGTGGACATGGTGGATTCAGCGGTGTTCCTTCTGGGGGTCATTTCAACCACGGTAGGGGTCGTCCTTTCAGACATGATTAGAAGACTCGCCCGGTTCACCGTGGTGCATCATCTGGCCATGGTGCACACAGCTATTAGCAAGGCCAGTCTTCATTCAGTGCACTGCCAGCTCAGAGTTCGTCTCATGCACCACCAGCTCAGGGTTCATCTGTGTCTGGACCTTCTAGCAGTTATTGCAGTGCTCGGGGTTCCCTTCAGTCCCCACCACCATACGGAGAGAGAGGTTGCTTTGAGTGTGGAGATTTGGGTCATATCAAGAGGTATTGTCCCCGCCTTTCAGGAGGTTCATCTCAGTAGAGGAGTCAGCCTTCGACTTCAGCACCAGTTGCTTCATCACCCGCCCAGCCAACTAGGGGCGGAGCTCAGTCAGCTAGGGGTCACCCGAGAGGGGGAGTCTGATCAGGGGGCGGCTAGGCCCGTTTCTATGCTCTTCCTGCCATACCAGATGTTATTGCTTCGGATGCTGTGATTACAGGTATTGTATCAGTTTGCCATAGAGATGCCTCTGTATTATTTAACCCTGGATCCACTTATTTATATGTGTCCTCGTATTTCGCTCATTCTCTAGATATGCCCCGTGAGACTCTAATTTCACCTGTTCATGTGTCTACGCCAGTGGGCGATACTGTCATTGTGGACCGTGTATATCGGTCATGTGTGGTGACTATTGAGAGTTTGGAGACCAAAGTAGATCTCTTATTTCTTAGTATGGTCGGTTTTGACTTGATTTTAGGTATGGATTGGTTGTCTCCATGTCATGTTGTTCTCAATTGTCACGCTAAAACTGTGACGTTGGCGATGTCGGGGTTGTCGAGGGTTGAGTGGAGCGGCTCAATAGACTATGTTCCCAGTAGAGTGATTTCATACTTGCAGGCTCAGGTGATGGTTGAGAAGGGTTGTCTATCTTATCTGGCCTTTGTGAGGGATGTTAGTGCAGAGACCTCTACTATTGATTTTGTTCCAATGGTGCGAGATTTTCCGGATGTATTTCCTGCAGACCTGCCGAGCATGCCGCCCGATAGGGATATTGATTTCGGTATTTATTTGGTGCCGGGCACTCAGCCCATTTTTATTCCACCGTATCGTATGGCACCGACGAAGTTGAAGGAATTGAAGGAGCAGCTTCAGGAACTCCTTGATAAAGAGTTTATTCGGCCTAGTGTGTCACCTTGGGGTGCACCAGTTCTATTTGTAAAGAAGAAGGATGGTACTATAAGAATATGAATTGATTACAGACAGTTGAACAATGTCACAATCAAGAACAAGTATCCATTGCCACGTATTGATGATTTGTTTGACCAGCTTCAGAGAACGATGGTGTTCTCCAAGATTGATTTGAGGTCAGAGTATCACCAACAGAAGATTCGGGACTCAGATATTCTTAAGACAGCTTTCAGGACCCGATATGGCCATTATGAGTTCCTTGTGATGTCTTTTGGGCTGACCAACACCCTAGCAGCATTCATACATCTGATGAACAGTGTGTTTCAGCCTTATCTTGACTCATTCATTATTGTATTCATTGATGACATCATGGTGTACACTCGTAGCTAGGAGGAGCATGCCCATCATCTGAGGATTGTGTTACATCGGTTGAGGCACGAGAAGCTTTATGCAAAGTTCTCCAAGTGTGAGTTATGGCTTAATTCAGTGGCGTTCTTGGGGAAAGTGGTGTCCAGTGAGGGTATTCAGGTAGACCTGAAGAAGATAGAGGCAGTTCAGAGTTGGCCAAGACCGTCCACATCCACGGAGATTCAAAGTTTTCTCGGGTTGGCTGGTTATTACCGCCGTTTTGTGGAGGGCTTCTCATCTATTGCATCTACTTTGACTAAATTGACCCTAAAGGGTGCTCCTTTCAGGTGGTCGGATGAGTGCGAGGAGAGCTTTCAGAAGCTCAAGACTGCTTTGACCATGACTCCAGTTGTAGTTCTACCATTAGCTTCTGGTTCTTACACAGTGTATTGTGATGCCTTGCGGATTGGTATTGTGTGTGTTATAATGTAAGAGAGTAGAATGATCACTTATACTTTGCCCCAGTTGAAGCCCCATGAGAAGAACTATCATGTCCATGACTTTGAGTTAGAAGCTATTGTTCACACCTTGAAGATTTGGCGACACTATTTGTATGGGGTCCATTGTGAGATTAACACTGATCATCGGAGTTTGCAGCATCTGTTCAAGAAAAAGGATCTTAACTTGCGTCAGCGGAGGTGGTTGGAGCTTCTTAAGGACGTTGATATCATCATTTTGTACCATCCCGGTAAGGCCAATGTGGTGGCCGATGCCTTGAGTCACCGGGCAGAGAGTTTGGGGAGCTTACCATATATTCTAGCAGCAGAGAGGCCATTGGTGTTGGATGTTTAGGCCTTAGCTAGCCAGTTTTTTAGATTGGATATTTCTGAGCCGAGTCGAGTATTGGCTTGTGTGATCTCTTGGTCTTCTCTTTATGATCATATCAGGGAGCGTCAGTATGATGACCCCCACTTACTTGTCCTTAAGGACACGGCCCAGCACGGTGATGCTAAGAAGGTCACTATTGGGGATGATGGTGCATTAAGGATACAGGCAGGCTATGTGTGCCCAATGTAGAGGGTTTGCGTGAGCTGATTATCCAGCAGGCTCACAGTTCACGGTATTCTATTCATCTGGGTGCCGCGAAGAAGTATCAGGACTTGAGACAGTATTACTGGTGGAGGAGAATGAAGAAGGACATAGTGGAGTATGTAACTCGGTGCCTAAATTACCAGCAGGTGAAGTATGAGCATCAGCGACCAGGTGGGTTGTTTTAGAAATTAGATATTCCGGAATGGAAATAGGAGCAGATCACTATGGATTTCTTTGTTGGGCTTCCACAGACTCAGCGAAAGTTTGACGCAGTTTGGGTGATTGTGGACCGGCTAACCAAGTCAGCTCATTTCATTCCTGTGATGACTACCTATTCTTCCGCGAAGCTGGCTAGAGTGTATATCTGCGAGATCGTCAGGCTTCATGGCCTACCAGTATCTATCATCTCTGACCGGGGTACGCAGTTTACATCACGGTTCTGGAGGATCGTGCAGCATGAGTTGGAGACTCGAGTGGAGTTGAGAACAGTATTTCACCCTCAGACGGACGGACAGTCCGAGCGCACTATTCATATATTAGAGGATATGCTTTGTGCGTGTGTGATGGAGTTTGGGGGTTCATCTAATCAGTTCTTGCCTCTAGCATAGTTTGCTTATAACAACACTCACCAATCGAGCATCCAGATGGCACCGTATGAGGTTATGTATAGTAGGTGGTGTAGGTCTCCGGTGGGTTAGTTCGAGTCGGGCGAGGCTAGATTATTGGGTACAGACTTGGTTCAGGATGCTCTGGAGAAGGTTAAGGTGATTCAGGATAAACTACGTACATCCCAGTCCAGACAGAAGAGTTATGCAGATCGGAAGGTTTGTGGTGTTGCATTCATGGTTGGGGAGCGGGTGTTGCTTCGGGTTTCGCCTATGAAGTGCGTTATGAGGTTCGGGAGAAAGGGAAAGCTGAGCCCGAGGTTTATCGGTCCATTTGAGTTGTTGCGATGTGTTGGGGAGGTTGCCTATGAGCTTGCCTTGCCTCCTAGTCTAGCAGGAGTTCATCCAATATTCCATGTTTCTATGCTCCTAAAGTGTCACAAGGATCTGTCTCACGTGTTGGATTTTAGCACTGTCCAGTTGGACAAGGATTTATCTTATGTTGAGAAGCTGGTGGCGATCTTACATAGGCAGGTTCAAGAACTGAGGTCGAAGAATATTGCTTCAGTGGAGGGGTTAGTTAGTTGAGGAGGCAACTTTGGAGACCGAGCATGATATGCACAGCCGTTATCCTCGTCTTTTCACCACTTCAGGTATGTCTCTATGCTCATTCGAGGCCAAGCGATTGTTTTAAGATGAGAGGATATAATGACCCGGCCGGTCGTTTTGAGTTTATTAGCTCTGATCCCCTATTTGTTGTTTTCCCCATATCTGTTTCTGCTTATGTGACTTGCTGGGAGGTCTTATTTTAAGTGTCGGAGTGTTTTGGGACACTTAGTCCCTAAAATAGAAGCTTAAGTCTTAGAATTTTGACCGTAGTCAGACCTGTGTGAAGACCACTCCGAAATAGAGTTTTGTGAGGTCAGTTAGGTCCGTTAGCTCCGTTGGGTGATTTTGGACTTAGGTGCATGTCCGGACTGTGAATCTGGTGTCTGTAGCAAATTTAGGCTTGAAATGGCAAAAGTTGAATTTTTGGGAAGTTTGATTGGGGGTTGACTTTTTGATATCGGAGTCGGATTCTGATTCCAGAAGTTGGAGTAGATCTGTAATGTTGAATATGACTTGTGTGCAAAATTCGAGGTCAATCGGACGTGGTTTGATAGGTTTCAACATCGGTTGTGGAAATTTGAAGTTTTAAGTTCATTATTGTAGGGTGATTCGTGTTTTTTGTTGTTGTTTGATGTGATTTGAAGGCTCGACTAACTTTGTATGGTGTTTTGGGACTTGTAGGTATGTTTGGTTGAGGTCCCGGTGGGCCTTGGGTTGATTTCGGATGGTTAACGGATCATTTTGGACTTAGGTGAGATAGCAGATTTTCTGGTATTTTTGTTGCAGACTTTTCTTCATCGCGTTCGCGAGAGATGTCTCACGATCGCTTAAGGCATTTGAGAGTCCAGCTGGAGTTGTTCTTCACGTTCGTGAAGATGGGGATACGTTCGCGAAGGTTTGAGGATCAGTGCATCGCGAACGCGAGAAGGACATCGCGTTCGCATAGAGGAAGTGGAGCAGCTGGGAACCCCAAAGATGTGTTCTACGCATTCGCGTAGCGGGTGTCGTGTTCACGAAGGGTGATGTTGGTAAATATTCACGTTCGCGAAGCTAAGAGTGAAGCCAAGGGGCAGGCTGATTGGTCTACGCGAACACGAGAATGTGGTCGCATTCGCGATAAAGGTGCATCTGGGCAGATTTAAAAGATTATAAACGAGGGTTTTGAGTTCATATCATAAAATTGAAGTGGGAGCTCGGTAGAAGGCAATTTGTGGAGAGATTATTGCGTGGGTGTTTGGAGTAAGTGAATCCTATCCAATTTTGGTCAAATCCCATGATTATGCCTCTAATTTCACCAATTAATGTGTGATTTGGGGTGAAATATTTGGGAAAAAGAGGAAGAATTCTTGTGTTAGATTTTTGAGGTTTTGAATGGGATTTTGTTAGCGGATTTAGGTAAATTTGATATGGTTAGACTCGAGAGTGAGTGGGCTTTTGTGTTTTATGACTTTTGTCGGATTTTGAGGTGTGGGCCCGGGGGCCGGTTCGAGCCTATTTCGGATTTTGGCTTATAATTTCGTGTTTTTCTTGTGGAATTGATTCCTTTAGCCTATATTAATTATACCATACTGCTTATGGCTAGATTCGGGGCGTTCGGAGGCAGATTCGAGGGGCAAAGGCATTTCAGAGTAGCATTTTGCGCGGTCTGAGCTAAGTAACGCTTTCAAACTTGGTTCTGAGGGTTCAAAACCCCGAACTATGTGCTATACGATTGGTATTGAGGTGAAGCACATGCCAAGTGATGGGCGTGCGAGCGTGCACCATGTGAATTGTGGCCTGTTGATTCCTTGGCACTGTATAGTGACTATATTTTGTTGATATCCATGTTTTTATCTTGTGATTAAGTAATTGAGCTGTCAATCATGCTGGATATCATGCTTAGGCTTTATGTCGGCACTATTTGGACCCCTATTGGTTTTTTCTTGCTGTCATCTCACTAATTTCATTAATATTATGTACTCAGTCATGTTCATGCATTTCATATCATATCTCTGTCTCAGTTGTTATATATTGATACATCATATCATTGTTTCTGGCTAGGTTTCATGATATTGTTAGCCCGTGAGTGAGACTGGAGAGATTGATGACTGAGTGAGGCTGAGAGCCTAATTATGAGTGACAGTTATGGGATCGAGTTGCACGCCGCAACTGTTATACTAATTGTATGATAGCGCTTGGGTTGTAGGAGCTCCTCCGGAGTCTGTAACACACCCCAGTGAGCGCGGTTGATATTATTGAGGGATGGATCTTCCCTAGACATGGATCTTGTCCGAAGTACTTGATACCTGGAGATGGTTCTTCTCCACAAGGCTGGATTGGCCTTTCCTCGGTACTGGGTGACCTATGGTCAGTGTTGTATATATTCTGAGATGGATCTTCCCTGGTCGTGTAGGCCATATACAGTACCGGGTGGTTGAGATATTGAGAGTGTGAGAACTTGAGGCTGTCAGCATGGTGCATCACGTACAGTATGTGCATTGGCATGTAGAGATAACAGAGTTATATTCATTACACTATCCGGATCTACTTTACTTTACTGTTTGAGCTGCTTATGTGATTTGGGACCATGCGTACGTTTCTGCACAGTTATTTCCATTTTATCTGTACCAATTGAGTTCGTCACTACCTTTCAATCCAAAGTTTGGACTTGTTACTTATTGAGTTGGATGTACTCACATTACTCCCTACACCTTGTGTGCAGATCCAGGCACTCCTGGTTACGGCGGCGATTGCTGATTGAGGCATCAGAGTTCGGGGACTATCGAGGTAGCTACATAACATTCGCGGGCCTTGATTTCCCATCCTTATTTTATATGCACTTTCAGTTTTATTCTCTAGATACTACTGTGGACTGTATTCTGGTTTTAGACGCTCATGTACTCAGTGACACCCTGGTTTCGGGATGGATTGTACCATATTTTGGTTAAATTCTATTTTTAAATGGCTTTTCTTTAATATAAATTGTTCCGTTGTTATTTCTATAAGAGTGCTTTACTGTGTTGAAATTGTTGAGTTATGGCTTGCCTAGTTCCACGATAGGCGCCATCACGACGGTCATTTTTGGGTCGTTAAATAGGGGATCGGGGCTAATACACTCAAACCGACCGGTCGGGTCGTCCCAATATATATATATATATATATATATATATATATATATATATATATATATATGCACACACACATAATCTTGAATGTTTTATTATCGATCACCTTAATGTACTTTGCTCGGATAATTCATCAGTGGGTCAATTGGAAATTCAATTATATTCGATTAAAACTTACTATAACACATTTAAAAACAAAGTTTATAGTTTTATAAAATGTAGTGCTATATTAATACTTAAGTTTTTGCAACAACAACATATGAGTATAGCATATATTCATATATAGCATATGTTAATATAACGTTTATATGTATACATATTGTTGTTGCTACAACTTAAGTATTAATATAGCTTATATATTAAAATATATATTAGCACTACATATATTAATATGTATATATAAAATATATATATATATTAATATGTATACATAAAATATATATATATATTAATATGTATACATATGTTCTATAAGATGTAGCACTACATCTTATAGAACTATATATATATATATATATATATATATATATATATATATATATATATATATATATATATATTAGCAACAACAACATATGAATATAACATATGTTAATATAGCATTAATATGTATACATATGTTATATAACTATATATATATATATATATATATATATAAGCTATATTAATTCTTGAGCCGAGGGCCTTTCAGAAACAACCTCTCTACTCCTTCGGGCTAGTGGTAAGGTCTGCGTACACACTACCCTCCCTAGACCCCATTAGTGGTGTTTTATTGAGTTGTTGTTGTTGTTGATGTTGTAGCAACAACAACATATGAATATTACATATGTTAATATAGCATTCAAGATTATGTATGTATGCGCATATATATATATATATATTGAATATTATAATTTAGGATGTTAAATCAATTAAACTTTATGTACATATATGTATATATACATAGACAGATAGGATATTGTAACGACCCGGCCGGTCGTTTTGAGTGTATTAGCCCCGATCCCCTATTTACTGTTTTCCCCTTATCTATTTCTGCTTATGTGACTTGTCGGGAGGTCTTGTTTTTGGTTTCGGAGTGTTTTGGGACACTTAGTCCCTAAAACGGAAGCTTAAGTCTCAAGATTTTGACCGTAGTCGGAAGAGTGTGAAGACAACTCTAAAATGGAGTTCTTTTAGTTCTGTTAGCTTCGTTTGGTAATTTTGGACTTAGGAGTTTGTCCGGACTGTGAATCTGAGGTTTGTAGCTAATTTAGGCTTGAAATGGCGAAAGTCGAATTTTTGTGAGGTTTGACCGGGGGTTGACTTTTTGATATCGGGGTCGGATTCCGATTTCGGAAGTTGGAGTAAATCCGTAATTTCAAATATGACTTGTGTGCAAAATTTGGGTTCAATCGAATGTGGTTTGATAGGTTTCAGCATCGGTTGTAGAAATTGGAAGTTTCAAGTTAATTAAGTTTGAATCAGAGGGTGATTCTTGTTTTTAGCGTTGTTTGATGTGATTTGAGGATTCGACTAAGTTCGTATGATGTTTTGGGATGTGTTGGTATGTTTGTTTGAGGTCCCGGGTGTAATGACCCGGCCAGTCATTTTTTGTATTATAACCTTGTTCCCCTGTTTACTGCTCACTTAATGCTTTACAGTTGTTTTATGACTTACCGGGTTAGTGGGTTCGGGTCCGGAAGGAATTCGGAGTGAAATGAGACACTTAGTCTCATAATTGAAAATTTAAGTTAGAAAAGTGGATCGGATATGGACCTATGTGTAAACGACCTCGGATTTGAATTTTGATGATTCCAATAGCTCTGTATGGTGTTTTAGGGATTAGGAGCGTGTTCGAGATATTATTTGGAGGTCTGTAGTGGAATTAGGCTTGAAATGTCGAAAGTTGAATTTTTGGAAAGTTTGACCGGGGGGTTGACCTTTTGATATCGGGGTCGAAATACGATTCTGAAAATTTGAGTACCTCTCTTATGTCATTTATGACTTGTGCGCAAAATTTGAGGTAAATCAGACGTGATTTGATAGGTTTCGGAGTCGTTTGTAGAAATTAGAAATTTCAAAGTTCAATAGGCTTGAATAGGGGTGTAGTTCATGGTTTTAGCATTGTTTGAGGTGATTTGAGGGTTCGACTAAGTCCGTATGCTGTTTTAAGACTGTTGGTATATTTGGTTGAGGTCCCGAGGGGCTCGGGTGAGTTTTGGATGGTTAACGGATCAAAAGTTTGAGCTTGAACAACTACTGGAATTTTCTGATACCTGATGATGTTTTCCTTCTACGCGATCGCGTAGGCTTAGTTGGTCAGTGGGGGGGGGGGGTATTCTACGCGATCGCGTGGGGATATCTGCGATCGCGTAGGGTTAATGTGAGGTGGTGGCATTTTATGCTTCGCGATAGCATGAAGCGGGATGCGATCGCGTATCTCTGGGATTTTCTGACTCGCAAACGCGTGAAGAAGGCCGCATTCGCATAGAGTAAGTGGAGGGGAAATAGAAGTCACGCATTTTGTGCTTCGCGATCGCGTTAACGAGTCCGCGATCGCGTAGGTCTATGATGTTGTGCTTCGCGATCGCGTGGGAAAGTGCGCGATCGCATAGAGTAAAATCTGGGCGATGGAAAATTGTTCTTCGCTATCGCGTGGGAATGTTCGCGATCGCGTAGAGCAAATGTCTGGGCAGAGAGTTGAAGTTCTGAAAATGGAACTTTGTCCCATTTCAGTTTTTGACGGATTTGAGCTTGGGAAGAGGCAATTTTCGAGAGTTTTTCAAGGAAAATAACGGGGTAAGTATTCTTAACTCAATATTGGTTAAACTACCCGAATCCATGGTTGTTTTTATCATTTAATTGGTGAATTAAGTTGGAAAAGTTTTAAAACTCTCTTAGTTTAAATTGAAGATTTGAGGGTCGAGTTGGGGTCGGATTTTGATAAAATTGGTATGGTTAGATTCGTGGTTGAATGGTCTTGCGAATTTCATAACTTTTGTAAAGTTCCGAGACGTGGGTCCCACAGGCAATTTTTGAGCTAAAATTCGGATTTTTATGGAAAATTAGCATTTTCTTATGGAATTAATTCCAATAAATTTTATTAACTGAAACGAATTATTTGTGACTAGATTCGAGTCATTCAGAGTCCGATTTGCAAGGCAAAGGCATAGCAGAGTAAAGAATTTCACGCTCTGAGGTAATTAACAGTTTTAAATATGGTCCTGAGGGTATGAAATCCCATAATTTTGTGTCATGTGATTATTTTGGAGGTGACGCACATGCGAGGTGATGGGCGTGTGGGCATGCACCGAGGGGATTATGACTTGGTCCGTCCCGTGAAACTGTAAAGTTGAATAATTTGTTGTTAGCTATATGCTCTCTATGTGTTGAAGAAATTTGACTATAAATCATGTTAGAAATCATGCTTAGGCTATGTGATAGTACTGTAAGGACCCACATAGGGCACGTACTTATTGAATTAATTGCTAATTTCTATCTTGTGCTCAGTCATGATTTTACTTGCGTATCATACCTCAGTCTTTCTTGATATTTGTTGATGCATTATGTTATCTTTGTTTGGGCTGATCTTTGTGATTTTTGACAGCCCGAAAGACTAGAGAGGTTGAGGACTGAGTAAGGTCGAGGGCCTGTTGGTGAGGTAAGGATATTATGGCACGTTAGTTGTCCGTGCAGGATACTATAGCACGTGAGTTGTCCATGCAGCACATGAGTTATCCGTGCAGATTATGGCGCTTGGGCTGTAGGAGCCCCTCCGGAGTCTGTACACCCCCAGTGAGCGCGGGTATCCATTGAGTGTGAGTGCTGAGGTTTGAGAGCCGAGTGATGAGTTGAGTGACTGTTGCCTGAGAGGTTGTACTTGCTTTGCATTTGTTATTGCACTTGATTGCTATATGTCATTGTTGTGAAATCTCTGAAAGATTTTATATCCGGATCACATGAAATTGAACTGTATAAAATTGATTTCACTTAAACTGCCGGATTTGAAAGCATGTCTATTCTTTGCTGGAATTACTGAAAGTGAACTGTAACTATGTAGCTCGTCATTATCTTCAGTTTCTTAGTTATTATTGTTACTTGCTGAGTTGGTTGTACTCATACTACACCCTGCACTTCGTGTGCAGATCCAGGTGTTCCCGAATATAGCGGGTGTTGATCATTTCTCGCAGTTGATTTTTAGGAGATTCAGAGGTAGCTACTGTGTTTCGTAGACCTTGTCTCTCTTTCCCTATCTCCTTGTTTACCGTATTTTGGTCTTAGACTATTATAGACCTTATGTTCCAGATTTGTATCCATATTAGTTGCTCATGTACTAAGTGACACCAGGTTTTTGAGAGTGTTCGCGTTAGTATTTATAGGATTTTGTATTGTATTAAATTATTGTATTTTCAAACTTAAGAGAAATTGTGGTTTATCGAGATTATCGGCTGGCCTAGAATCGAGATAGATGCCATCACGACAAGTTGGGATTTTGGATCGTGACAAGTTGGTATCAGAGTCTAGGTTACATAGGTCTCAAGAGTCATGATCAGGTTTAGTAGAGTCTTGCGGATCGGTACGGAGACGTCTGTACTTATCTTCGAGAGGCTGCGAAACCCTTAGGAAAATTTCACTTTCTTGTATCCTGTCGTGTGAATTTGTTGAGTCTGGAAACTAAATTTTCGCTATTCTATTCTCCCACAGATGGTGAGGACATGTACTATCGGATCGGATGGTGAGCCACCAGTGCCACCAGTTAGGGCTGCGAGAGGTCAGGGTCATGGTAGAGGTCGGGGCTGAGGTAGAGGTCGAGGTGTAGCTCGTACCACAGTTGGACCAGCACCTGTAGTACCACCAGCTGCTCCAGATCAGGAGCAGATTCCGGATAAAGCTGAGCCGACAGGATCAGCTCAGGCACAAGCTGTGCCTTTTGAGATTTCAGGCCTTCAGGAGACTTGCACTGGTCTTGCTCAGGTGGTTTCGGCTCAGGCCGCACCTGCCGCTTCTCAGGCCGGGGGAGGTATTCATACCCCCGTTGCCCATACTCCAGACCAGGTAGTACAGGGACTTCAGATACCGGGGGCACTACCAGCCCAGCCGGTTGCAGCTGCTCAGGCCCCGGTAGTTCGTGTTATGGCAGATGATGAGCAGAGGATACTTGAGAGATTTGAGAGGCTTCTACCTCCACCATATAGCGGTACTGAGTCAGAGGATGCCCAGGGTTTTCTGGATAAGTGTCAGTGGATGCTTCGGACAACGGGTATTCTAGAGATCAGTGGGGTCTCACTCACTACTTATCAGTTTTTTGGGGCTGCCTTCAGATGGTGGGAGTCTTACGAGAGGTGTAGACTGGTCGGCGCAACACCCCCTACCTGCAGTAGTTCTTCGATCTATTACAGGAGAAGTTCGTGCCTCAATCTCGCAGAGAGGAACTGCGCAGGCAGTTTGAGCAGCTTCATCAAGGTGATATGTCCGTGACACAATATGAGATGAGATTTTCTGAATTGGCCCATCATGCTATCTGTTTGATTCCCATAGAGAGGGAAAGTATCAGGAGATTCATAGATGGCCTCACTTTTCAGCTGCGATTACTCATGACTAGAGAGAGAGTGTCCGGTGCTACTTTTGACGAGGTTGTCGACATTGCTCATCAGATTGAGATGGTTCGTAGCAAGGAGCAGGTTGAGAGGGAGGATAAGAGGCCTCATGGTTCAGGTGATTTCAGCGATATTCCTTTAGGGATTCAGTTTTACCGTGGTATGGGCCGTTCTTACAGACACTCTCAGGCGGGTCGTCCAGATCATCGTGGTGCATCAGCTAGCCACGGTTCTTACAGTGCTCACCCAGGCCAGTCTTCATTCAGTACACTACCAACGCAGATTTCTCATCATGCCTCGTCTGCTCAGGCTTCTATAGGTAATTCTTTAGGTTATCAGGAGCAGCAGTTCCGTTAGATGAGGGGTTGTTTCTAGTTCGGAGAATTAGGTCATTTCAAGAGAGATTGTCCTAGGTTGTTGAGTAGGGCTCCACAACAGAGTTCTCGACCAACGGCCCCAGCTCCAGCAGTTACACCACCCGCCCAGCCAGCTCGGGGTGGGGGTCAGGTAGCTAGAGGTCACCCAAGAGGGGGAGGCCGATCAGGTGGCGGGCAAGCTCGATTCTATACTTTTCCTGCCAGGCCAGATGTTGTTGCCTCAGACGCAGTGATCAAATGTAATGTTTCACTGTACCACAGGGAGGCTTCTATATTATTTGACCCTGGTTCCACTTATTCATATGTATCATCGTATTTTTCTCATTACCTGGTTATGCCCTGTGAGTCCTTAGTTTCACTTCTTTGTGTATCTACACCGATGGGAGATATTATTACTGTGGACCGTGTGTATTGGTCGTGTGTGGTGACTATTGAGAAATTAGAGACTAAAGTTGATCTCTTATTACTTGGTATGGTTGATTTCGATGTAATCATGGGTATGAATTGGTTGTCTCCATGTCATGCTATTCTGGACTGTCACACAAAAATCGTGACGTTGATGATGTCGGGATTTCCAAAGGTTGAATGGAAAGGTTCTCTAGATTTTGTTCCTAGCAAGGTAATTTTTTATTTGAAGGCCCAACATATGGTTGAAAATGGATGTCTGTCATATTTGGCCTTTGTGAGAGATGTTGATATTGATACTCCTATTATTGATTCAGTACCAGTCGTGCGAGACTTTCCAGATGTATTTCCTGCAGACTTGCCGGGTATGCCACCCGACAAGGATATTGATTTCGGTATTGACTTGGTGCAGGGCACTAAGCCTATTTCTATTCCTCCGTATCGTATGGCACCATCTGAGTTAAAAACATTGAAAGAGCAACTTCAGGAACTCCTTGAAAAGGGGTTTATTAGGCCAGGTGTGTCACATTGGGGTGCACCCGTTCTATTTGTGAAAAAGAAAGATGGTACTATACGGATGTGAATTGACTATAGGCAGTTGAACAAAGTGACGATCAAGAATAAATATCCTTTGCCGCGTATTGATGACTTATATGACCAGCTTCAGGGAGCGAGGGTGTTCTCAAACATTGATTTGAGATCTGGGTATCAATAGTTTAAAATTCGGGATTCAGATATTCTGAAGACTGCATTCAGAACTCGTTATCGCCACTATGAATTTCTTGTGATGTCTTTTGGGCTAACCAATGCCCCAGCAGCATTTATGCATTTGATGAATGGTGTATTTCAGCAATATCTTGATTTATTTGTCGTAGTATTTATTGATGATATTCTGGTGTACTCACGTAGCCAGGAGGAGCATGCACAACACTTAGGTATTGTATTACAGAGGCTAAGAGATGAGAAAATGTATGCCAAATTCTCTAAGTGTGAGTTCTGGCTTAGTTCGGTGGCATTCTTGCGACATATAGTGTCCAATGAAGGAATTAAGGTGGATCCGAAGAAAATAGAGGCAGTTTAGAATTGGCCCAAACCATCCTCAGTTACTAAGATTCGAGGTTTCTCGGCTTAGCTGGTTATTATCGTCATTTCGTGGAGGGTTTCTCGTCTATTGCATCACCTATGACTAAATTGACCCAGAAAGGTGCTCCATTCAGGTGGTCGGATGAATGTGAAGAGAGCTTTCAGAAGCTCAAGACAGCTTTGACTACAACTCCAGTATTGGTGTTGCCTACAAGTTTAGAGTCTTATACTGTGTATTGTGACGCGTCATGTATTGGTCTCGGTGCAGTGCTGATGCAAGACAGTAGGGTGATTGTCTATGCATCTAGACAGTTAAAGGTACATGAGAAAAATTATCCAGTCCACGATCTTGAGTTAGCAGTTATTGTTCATGCCTTGAAAATTTGGTGTCATTACTTGTACGGTGTCCAGTGTGAGGTATATAATGATCATCGAAGTCTACAACATTTGTTTAAACAGAAGGATCTTAACTTGCGGCAGCAAAGGTGGTTGGAGTTGCTTAAGGATTATGATATCACCATTCTCTATCATCCCGGAAAGGCCAATGTGGTGGCCGATGCCTTGAGTCGTAAGGCGGAGAGTTTGGGCAGCTTAGCATACTTGCAGGTAGCAGAGAGGCCTTTAGCCTTAGATGTTCAGGCCTTGGCTAATCAGTTTGTTAAATTGGATGTTTTCGAGCCGAATCGAGTTTTGGCCTGTGTGGTTTCTCGGTCTTCTTTATATGATCGCATCAGAGAGCGCCAGTATGATGATCCACGTCTGCTTGTCTTTAAGGACACGTTTCAGCACGGTGATGCCAAGGAAGTCACTTTTGGAGATGACGATGTATTACGGATGTAGGGCAGGCTATGTGTGCCTAATGTAGATGGTTTACGTGAGTTGATTCTCCGGGGAGCTCACAGTTCGCGGTACTCTATTCATCCAGGCGCCGCGAAGATGTATCATGATTTGAGACAGCACTATTAGTGGAGGTGGATGAAGAAAGATATAGTTGGGATTGTATCTCGGTGTTTAAATTGTCAACAGGTGAAGTACGAGCATCAGAGACCGGGCGGATTGCTATAGAGACTTGAAATTCCGAAGTGGATGTGAGAGCGTATTACCATGGACTTCGTAGTTAGACTCCCATAGACTTTGAGAAAGTTTGATGTTGTTTGGGTGATAGTAGATCGGTTGATCAAATCTGCGCATTTTATTCCAGTCGGTACTGTTTATTCTTCGGAGCTGTTGGTTGGGATTTATATTCGCGAGATTGTTCGCCTACACGGTGTGCCGGTGTCCATTATTTCAGATCGGGGTACGCAATTTACCTCATAGTTTTGGAGGGAAGTGCAGCGAGAATTGGGCACACAGGTTCAGTTGAGTAGAGCATTTCACCCTCAGATGGACGGACAATCCGAGCGCACTATTCAGAAACTGAAGGATATGCTACGCGCTTGTGTCATTGATTTTGGGGGTTCTTGGGATCAATTTCTGCCATTCGGGGAGTTTGCTTACAATAATAGCTACTAGTTAAGCATTCAGCTGGCTCCGTATGAAGCTTTATATGGGAGACGGTGCTGATCTCCAGTGGGTTGGTTTGAGCCGAGTGAGGTTAGGCTATTGGGTACTGACTTGGTTCAGGATGCTTTAGAGAAGTTCAAAGTGATTCAGGAACGGCTTCGCACGGCATAGTCTAGATAGAAGAGTTATGCCAACAGGAAGGTTCGTGATGTTGTTCACATGGTGGGGGAGAAGGTTCTGATCAAGATTTCACCCATTAAAGGTGTGTTGAGGTTCGGGAAGAAGGGCAAGTTAAGCCCTCGGTATATTAGGCCTTTTGAAATGCTTAAGAAAATTGGAGAGGTGGCTTATGAACTTGCTTTTCCACCTAGTCTATCAGGTATTCATCCAGTGTTCCATGTATCCATGCTTCGAAAGTATGTCGGGGATCCATCTCATATTCTGGATTTCAGTACAGTACAGTTGGACGGTAATTTGACTTATGACGTGGAACCGGTGGCTATTTTAGACCCGCAGGTTAGAAAGCTGAGGTCAAAAGCATAGTATCAATGAAGGTGCAGTGGAGAGGCCAGCCAGCCAGAGAAGCTAATTGGGAGATTGAGCAGGAGATACGTAGCAAATATCCACACTTATTTGAGACTCCAGGTATTGTTCTAAACCCGTTCGAGGACGAACGTTTGTTTAGGAGGGGGAAAATGTAACGACTCGGCCGGTCGTTTTGAGTATTATAACCTCGTTCCCCTATTTACTACTCAATTTATGCTTTATAGTTGTTTTATGACTTACCGGGTTAGTGTCTTCGGGTCCGGAAGGAATTCGGAGTGAGATGAGACACTTAGTCTCATAATTGAAAATTTAAGTTAGAAATGTGGACCGGATATGGACCTATGTGTAAACGACCTCAGATTTGAATTTTGATGATTCCAATAGCTCAGTATGGTGATTTTGGGCTTAGGATCATGTCCGGAATATTATTTGGAGGTCCGTAGTGGAATTAGGCTTGAAATACCGAAAGTTGAATTTTTGGAAAGTTTGACCGGGGGGTTGACTTTTTTATATCGGGGTCGAAATCCGATTCTGAAAATTTGAGTACCTCTGTTATGTCATTTATAACTTGTGTGCAAAATTTAAGTTAAATCGGACGTGATTTGATAGGTTCCGAAATCGTTTGTAGAAAGTAGAAATTTCAAAGTTCATTAGGCTTGAATTGGGGTGTAATTCATGGTTTTAGCATTGTTTGAGGTGATTTGAGGGTTCGACTAAGTCCGTATGATATTTTAGGACTTGTTGGTATATTTGGTTGAGGTCCCGGGGGGCTCGGGTGAGTTTTGGATGGTTAACGTATCAAAACTTTGGACTTGACCAACTGCTGGAATTTTCTGATACCTGATGATGTTTTCCTTCTACACGATCGCGTGAATGCGTCTGCGATTGCGTAGGCTCAGTTGGTCAGTGGGGGTATTTGTTCTACGTGATAACGTGGGGATATCTATGATCGCGTAGGGTTAATGTGAGGCAGTGGAATTTTTGTGCTTCGCGATCGCATGAAGCGGGACGCGATCGCGTAGCTCTAGGATTTTGTGACTCGCGAACGCGTGAAGAAGGTCGTGCTCTCGTAGAGTAAGTGGAACGGAAATAGAAGTCACGCATTTTGTGCTTCGCGATCACGTGGACGAGTCTGCAATCATGTAGGTCTGTGATGTTGTTCTTGGTGATCGCGTGGGGAAGTGCGCGATCGCGTAGGGTAAAATCTGGGCGATGGAAAATTGTTCTTCACGATCGTGTGGGACTGTTCGCGATCGCGTAGAGCAAATGTCTGGGCAGAGAGTAAGAGTTATGAAAATGGGACTAAAAACGGAATTGAGCTCGGGAAGAGGCGATTTTTGGGAGTTTTTCAAGGAAAACAACGGGGTAAGTGTTCTACACTCAATATTGGTTAAATTCACCCAAATCTATGGTTGTTTTTATCATTTAATTGGTGAATTAAGTTGGAAAAGTTTGAAAACCCTCTTAGTTTAAATTGAAGATTTGAGGGTCGAGTTGGGGTCGGATTTTGATAAAATTGGTATGGTTAGACTCGTGGTTGAATGGCCTTCCAGATTTTATAACTTTTGTCGAGTTCCGAGATGTGGGCCCCACAGGCAATTTTTGAGCTAAAAGTCGGATTTTTATGGAAAATTAGCATTTTCTTATGGAATTAATTTCAATAAATTTTATTGACTGAAACGAATTATTTTTTACTAGATTCGAGGAATTCGGAGGCCAATTTGTGAGGCAAAGGCATAGCAGAGTAAAGAATTTCACGCTCTGCGGTAAGTAACAGTTTTAAATATTGTCCTGAGGGTATGAAACCCCAAAACTTTGTGTCATGTGATTATTTTGGAGGTGATGCATATGCTAGGTGACAGGCGTGTGGGCGTGCACCGAGGAGATTGTGTCTTGGTCCGTCCCGTGAAACTGTAAAGCTGAATAATTTGTTGTTAGCTATATACTCTCTATGTGTTGAAGAAATTTGACTATAAATCATGTTAGAAATCATGCTTAGGATTTGTGATAGTACTGTTGGGACCCACAGAGGGCATGTACTTATTGAATTAATTGCTAATTTCTATCTTATGCTCAGTCATGATTTTACTTGCGTATCATACCTCAGTCTTTCTTGATATTTGTTGGTGCATTATGTTATCTTTGTTTGGGCTGATCTTTGTGATTTCTGAGAGCCCGGGAGACTAGAGAGGTTGAGGACTGAGTAAGGCCGAGGGCCTGACGGTGAGGTAAGGATATTATGGCACATGATTTGTCCGTGCAAGATATTATAGCACATGAGTTGTCCGTGCAGCACGTGAGTTATCCGTGCAAATTATGGCGCTTGGGCTGTAGGAGCCCCTCTAGAGTCTGTACACCCCCAGTGAGCGCGGGTACCCATTGAGTGTGAGTGCTGAGGGTTGAGAGCCGAGTGATGAGTTGAATGACTGTTGCCTGGGAGGCTGTACTTGCTTTGCATTTGTTATTGCACTTGATTGCTATCTGTCATTGTTGTGAAATCTCTGAAAGATTTTATATCTGAATTACATGAAATTGAACTGTATAAAATTGATTTGACTTAAACTGCCGGATTTGAAAGCATGTCTATTCTTTGCTGGAATTACTAAAAGTGAACTGTAACTGTGTAGCTCGTCATTATCTTCAGTTCCTTAGTTATTATTGTTACTTGCTGAGTTGGTTGTACTCATACTACACCCTGCACTTCGTGTGCAGATCCAGGTGTTCTCGGATATAGCGGGTGTAGATCATTTCTCGCAGTTGATTTTCAGGAGATTTAGAGGTAGCTGCCGGGTTTCGCAGACCTTGTCTCTCTTTCCCTATCTCCTCGTTTACTGTATATTTGTCTTAGACTATTATAGACCTTATGTTCTAGATTTGTATCCATATTAGATTTTCATGTACTCAGTGACACCAGGTTTTGGGGAGTGTTCGTGTTAGTATTTATGGGATTTTGTATTGTATTAAATTATTGTATTTTCAAACTTAAGAGAAATTATGGTTTATCGAGATTATCGGCTTGCCTAGTATCTAGATAGGCGCCATCACAACAGGTTGGGATTTTGGGTCGTGACACTGGTGGCCTCGGGTGAGTTTCGGGGTGGTTAACGGATCATTTTTGGACTTGGCTTGATAGATGAAGTTCTAGTTTTAGCAGGTTCTGGTTTCCTTATACGCGATCGCATGGATTCATTCGAGATCGTGTAAGCTCATTTGGGGCAGAGGTGAGTTTGTTCTATGCGATCGCAGAGTTAGGAATGCAATCACGTATGTGTGCGAAGATGTGCTTCGTGAACGCGTGGCTAAGGTTGCGTTCGCGTAGAAGGATTTGAGCAGGAGGGGAGGTGTGGCCAACGCTCTATGTGACCGCGTGACACAGGATGCGATCGCGTAGGTATGAGAGGTAGTGATCCGCGATCACGTGGGTGATTCTGCATTCGCGTAGTGTAAAATTTTGGGGCAGCATAGTTGTGCTTCGCGATTGCGAGGAATGTTCCGCGATGGCGATTAAGGAATCACTGGGCAGACTTATATCATTTCAAAATGAGGGTTTGGCCATTTTTATCAAAACTTGAGTTTGAGAGCTCGGATTTTGACGACATTTTGAGGGATTTTCAGAGACATCTATTGGGTAATGATTATACACTCCATTTTGGTTATATCCTACTAATCTATCACTAATTGCATCTTTTAATATCGTATTTGGGCAGAAACTTTGGGGGGAAATGGTAGAAACTTCATAGGCTAAATGTCGAGTTTTGGAAGGTGATTTGAGGTTGGATTCGAGTAATTATTGTATGGTTGGACTCGTGAGTGGATGGGTGTTCATATTTTGTGATTTTTGTCGGATTTCGAGATGTAGGCTCAGGGACCGGTTTGAGCCTATTTCGGATTTTGGCTTATAATTTCGTGTTCTTGTAGGATTGATTCTTTTAGCTTATTTGGCCCTATTTCGGATTTTGGCTAGATTTGGGGCGTTTGAAGATTGATTCGAGGGGCAAGGGCATTGCGAAGTAGGATTTTGCGTGGTTTGAGGTAAGTAACAGTTTTAAATCTGGTTCTGAGGGTATTAAACCCTGGATGTTGGTATGATGTGATTATTTTAGAGGTGACGCACATGCTAGGTGACGGGCGTGTGGGCGTGCATCGTGGGGAATTGGGACTTGGTCCGTCCCGTGAGACTGTAAAGTCGAATAGTTTATTGTTTATTACATGTTCCCTCTGTTTTCTAGAAATGTGACTGCCATTCATGTTAGAAACCATGCTTAGGCCATATGTTATCATTGTTGGGACCCACAGCGGTCGAGTACTTGTTGAATTAATTGCTATTTTCCATCTTGAACTTAGTCACAGTGCTACTTGTGAGTCATATCTCAGTTTCCATTTGTTTTCTTGTTGACACTTGTTAATAGCTCTTTTGGTTGATTTGTATGATTTCTGAAAGCCCGAGAGGGCTGGAGAGGTTAGTGACTGAGATAGGGCCTGTGTGCCGAGCTATAAGCTATGTGAGGGTATATGGATTGGGTTGCACGCCGCAACGAGCCTTATAGCTGTTTATGGACTGTGGATCAGGTTGCATGCCGCAACGAGCTTTATGGCTACTTATATGATTGTTTCGGGCTGCACGCCGCAGCGATATAGCGCTTGGGCTGAAAGGAGCCCCTCCGAAGTTTGCACACCCCCAGTGAGCGCAGGTACCTATTGAGTGTGAGTACTGAGGGCTGAGAGCCAAGTGATGGAGCTGTTGTGACGAGTTGAGTGACTGTTGCCCTGAGAGGTTGTACTTGTTTTTTCATTTGTTGATGCACTTAGTTGCTATTTGTCATTGTCGTGAAATTTTTGAAAGATTCTATTTTCGGATTTACCTGCACTTTAACTGTATAAAACTGATTTGATTTGAACGGTCGGATTTGAAAGCATGTCTATCCTTTGCTGAAATTATTGAAAATGAATTGTATTTGGATAGCTCATCGCTACCTTCTCAGTTCCTTATTTATTTCTATTACTTGCTAAGTTAGTTGTACTCATGCTACACCATGCACTTCATGTGCAGATCCAGGTGTGTTTGATCACGGAGGTCGTTAAGTTCGTGCGCGATCGAGTACCGGAGACTACGAGGTAGTTGTCGGCGTCCGCAGACCTTGTCTCTCCTTCTATGTTTTCTTTCTTTTCTGTATTGATACTTAGACACTGTTTGTATTAGATTGGATATCTAGATGCTCATGACTCAGTGACACCCCGATGTCGGGCTATTTTTCCGCATTTATACTTTGGGTTTTACCCCGTTTTATGAAAAACTCCGGTTACTTTAAATGTCTTAATTCATTCCTGTTAAATGTTGAAAGTGTGTTTTTTTTGGAAATGTCGGCTTACCTAGTATCACGATAGGCGCCATCACGACGGGTTAGCTTTTGGGTCGTGACAGATATAGTGTTCATATAAAAGTAATTTAAACACACACACACACACATATATATATATATATATATATATGTGTGTGTGTGTGTGTGTGTGTGTGTTTGTGTATTAAATATTATTTATTTAAAATTTATTTATATAAATTAAATAAAATCGACCGAAGTCGGTCGGTTTATTCATTAAATTAATATTTTAAAATTTTAAAATTGTAATACCGACCGAATTCGATCGGTATTTGTGAGGTCAAATGGTCAAATATTGTTTTAACATTACCGACCGAAATCGGTCGAAAATCTGTTAATTAGACCACACCAGGCGAGTTTCTTCCCCATTTTCATCTTTTCACTCTCTCTCTCTCTCTCTTCTATCTCTTATCTATCTCCCTTCCCCACCGATTTGTTTGCTAATCCCACCCAAAATCAAGTCACCCACCCCCAAACAACGAAGCCACACCTCTTCTCTCTCACGCCTAAGCCCCCTGTCGCCGCCCCCATTGTTCCGCGCCTCCACTACCACCACTGTTGCGCCACCACCACCACCATTATTGCGCTGCCACCACCACCACTACCATTTTGATTCCTCGGCAGCACCACCACTGCCATTATTGTTCAAGGTTAGTAATCTACCTTATTAGCTTTATAATTTTTAATTTTCGGAATATAATTTTATGCAATTTTTTAGGGTTAGTCTATTTAGAATTTTTGTGACTAAATAGGGTTCTTGAACTACATTAGATTTAGTTTTAGAATTGAACTACCTAAATTAAATTTTTTTTAGGGTTTTTGGTTTGAACTACATTAGATTTAGAATTAAGGTATAAATTATGAACTACTTTAAATTATGAACTTATGGTTCTTAATAGAATTCAAATTAATGCATTTAAATTATTTGATGTATAAATTAATTTAAGGTATAAACTATGAACTTAAGGTATAAATAACGAACTACCTTCAATTATGAACTTATGGTTCTTAATAGAACTCAAATTAATGCATTTAAATTATTTAATATATAAATTAATTTAAGGTATAAATTATGAACTTAAAGTATAAATAACGAACTACCTTAAATTATGAACTTATGGTTCTTAATAGAATTCAAATTAATGCATTTAAATTATTTAATATATAAATTAATTTAAGTTATAAATTATGAACTTATTATAGAATCATAAGCTAATTGAATTCATAAGCTTATTATAGAATTATAGATTAATTTAAGGTCTAATTATATGATTAATGATAGAATCATATAAGCTAATTGAATTCATATATATATATATATATATATATATATATATATATATATATGAACTTTCAAATTAATATAACATGCAATTTATTTGTTCTCTGTGTAGATTGAATATCGTAGTTGGATGTATAATAGGAATTATCCTAATCGTCTGTTTTTTAGGGAGGAATTTATAGAAGGGGTTATTGAATTTATTAGGCCTCCAATGTCACTTGAACCATTTCAAATCGGAGGAATGATTAGGTGTCCTTCTGTGAAGTGGAAGTGTTTGCATTTTTTTTTTATCGAAGGATGTTAAGACTCATCTTTAAAAAAAAGGGTTTATGGATAATTATTTTGTGTGGACTAGTTATGGAGAGGTTGATGGTACTGATGGTGTAGTTCATAACGTAGTTGTTGGTGAAAGTAGAAGTTCGGTGGAGAATAGCGTTCAACATCCTAGATACCATGAAATGGTTGCGGATGCTTTTGGGATGCACTTCGATTTTGAAACCCATGAAAGTGTTGAACACTTCCTAACGAAGAGGAAAAATGTTTTTATGAACAGTTAGAGGCCGCTAGTCGTCCACTAAGGGAAGGGAGTATGCACTCTAAGTTGTCTGTTGCGGTTAGATTATTAAGTATCAAATCAGATACCAATATTTCTCAAGCGGGAATGGATTCTTTCATTGGCCTTATGAGTGAACTAGTTGACCCAACTTTCAACATACCTGAAGATTTCTATAAGGCTAAAAGATTGGTTTCTAAGTTAGGACTCTCGTCTATGAGAATCGATTGTTGTGAGGATGGTTGCATGTTGTATTATAAGGGTGATGCAGATTTAGAAAGTTTAAAATTTTGTGAAAAAACTCGTTTTAAGAGGGTTTCCAGCGGGAAGAATGTTGTTGTGAAGTCAATGCATTATTTACCTCTTATTCCTAGATTAAAGAGGTTGTACGCATCGATGAGTTCCGCTCTTCATATGAGATGGCACTATGATAATAGAAGGTCGCTCGGTGCTATGTTTCATCCTTCAGATGGGGAAGCTTGGAAGCATTTTGATAGGACGTATCCTGATTATGCTAGTGAACCGAGGAATATTCGGTTGGGTTTGTGTGCTGATGGTTTCGCGCCATTTTCTGTTCTACAACACCATATTCAGGCTGGCCGGTCTTTATTACTCCATATAATCTTTCGCCTGAAATGTGTATGACTTGTCTATATATTTTTTTGATTGATGTGTATTTGCAACCTCTGATTGATGAATTAAAACAGTTGTGGTATGATGGAGTTGAGACATATGACATATCAACTAAGCAAAATTTCAACTTGCGTGCTAACTTAATGTGGACCATTAATGATTTTCCTGCGTATGGAATATTTTCTGGGTGGATGACTGCTGGAAAGTTAGCATGTCCTTACTGCATGGAAAATGGTTAAGCGTTCACTTTAAGACATGGACGAAAGCAGTCATGGTTTGATTGTCATCGTCAATTCTTGCCAGTTGATCATGAGTTTAGAAGGATGAAGAAGGCATTCAAAAAGAATACAGTTGAACATGATTTTCAAACTCCAATTTTGTCCGGTGAGGAAATATGGGAGAGGGTTCAGAACTTCACTAAAGTTAACGAGGCCCCAACTTCTAGATTTTCTGGATATGGTGTTACTCATAACTAGACAAAACAGAGTATATTTTGGGAGTTTCCATATTGGAAGGATAATCTTCTCCAACACAATCTTGATGTCATTCATATTGAGAAGAACTATTTTGATAATCTTTTCAACACAGTGATGGATGATAAGAATAAGACAAAAGATAACCCGAAGGCTAGATTGGACTTACAAGAATATTGCAGGCGGCCTGAATTACATTTGCAGTCTACGAACAATGGTAAGGTGTTCAAGCCCAAGGCCAACTACACATTCACTTTGGAACAAAGACGACAGATTTGCGACTGGGTTACAAACCTAATGATGCCCGAGGGCTATACTTCGAACCTGGGAAAACGTACCAATATGGTTGAAGGAAAGCTGACTCATATATAAGTCATGATTGTCATGTCTTCATGGAAACCTTAATCCCTATTGTATTTTGTGGTTTGCCTGAAAATATATGGAAACCCATCACAGAGATAAGTTTGTTCTTCAAAGACTTATGTTCTACCACGTTAAGGGAACAAAAACTATTTCAAATTAATCGGAACATTCATGTAATTAGTAATAAGCTGGAAATGATTTTTCCATGTGATTTTTTTATGTGATGGAACACCTTCCAATTCACCTTGTACACGAGGCACGACTTGGAGGGCGGTTCAATGCAGGTGGATGTATCCATTTGAGAGGTAACGATCAAACATTGATTTATTCTTGTAATTTTCTTTAATGTTATCGTCTAATATGACAATGTGCAGGACTATCGGCAAGTGTAAACGATATGTTAAACAGAGGAATAGGATTGGAGGATCCATATGTGAAGCCTATCTTGCAAAGAAAACTGTCCATTTTTGTTCTTACTTCTTCGACAGTCATGTGCCATGTGCTAGAAATAGGCCCAATCTGCACAATGTCGTTATTGGGATTGATCCATTATACCCACCAATGTCCATATTCAATCAACCAGGTCAAGGTTCTAAAGATCGAACAAAAAGGGGCCTAAGTGTTATGGAGTACAAATCAGCTTCAAATCATGTTTTGCTAAATTGTCCGGAAGTTCAACCCTTTCTTAAGTAAGTGTTGACGTAAGATTAATTTACATGGACTACTATTTAATTTGGTTGATGCAATGAACAAATAATTTTTAATGTGTCTCTCACTGACTTCGTGAGTCAATTTGGCCATGATGTTGTATATTCTACATTTGAGGCATGGTTTAAAGTGTGTAAGTGCATCTTACATACTTTCTCACATGTGAATATACATACTTGGTTACTTGTGAATATACTTGCTCACTTGTTATTTATTTAACACTACATGTAGGTCAATAATACAAACAATGGTGTTAATCAATTTTTGAAAGACATATCTTGGGGACGTGCACCTACGGTTACAACTATGTCTAAGTATTTTGTGAATGGTTACAAAATTCACACCGAGGAATGCTCCAAGTATAAAAAAAGCAATAACAGTGAGGTGTGTGTCAAAGGTGGTGAAGGCAACCAAGATGGGGAAAATGATTATTATGGTGTGATCAAAGAGATTCTAGAATTGTCATATTCAGGTTTGCCAAATAAGAAAATCATACTTTTCCGATGCAAGTGGTTTGACCCAACACCTAGAAGAGGTACAAATGTGCACGCACAACAACATAATTGAGGTTAATAAAAAAAGGGAGTATGATCGCTATGATCCTTTTATAATTGCAGAAAAAGTTAGGGAAAAGTATTATGCTTCATATCCATTGTGGAGGGATAAGGCTGATTGGTTGGTTGTAATAAAAACTAAGCCTGTTGGTGGGGTGGAAGTTGAGAATGTGCTAGATGTTGCTTACCAAAACGATACCTCAAGTGTTAACCAAATGTTGGATGATCAGTTAGAAAATGACTTGGAGCATCCTCAATGCATATTAGAAGAAGTTGATATGGAGGAAATAATAATCATAGAAAATGAGGATGAAGAATCACTTAATGAAAATGAAATAAGTGAAGAGGAAGAATTTTCGGACGAGGAAGGATACTATGAAGACGACTAGCATGTTAGTTTTTTCAAGCGCTCTCAACTTATATAGTTTTATATTCTCAATTCTAACATTTTCTTTAATTTATGCAGATGACCGGTAGGGGTCAAGGTAGGTCTAGGAAGGATAAAAGTCCTATTGATCATGATGATGGTGTTACACCCTCGCTTCCTTCCACTCCACACTTGCATCCCTCCGCTGCTGATGGCCGACAGCAATCTTCTAGACACACATATATTCCACCACATCCATCTACTCATCAGACTACCTACCATTCGCCCTCCCAGTAGTATTCTTACCATTCTCCGCCACAGTGCTATACCCCGCTTCCTCCACAAGATCCTGCATATAGTTACATGGGTCCATCGAGTCATCAGTTAGAGAGCCATGTGGTGATACGCCCTCCATCTGCTCCATTTGCTTCATCACCAGTTGGATCGCATCCATCTAGATTTCAGCCAGCCAGATCGCAGTAGTGGTCTGGATCGCAGCAGAGGTTTAGATCGCTGCAGGGATCTAGATCGCTGCAGGGGTGTGGATCGCAGCCATCTTCATCAGCGACACCGTCTCCCTCTCCACGGAGTTCGTCTCCTAGAATTTCTAGACTTTGCCTTCGGGATAGTAGCGCTGAGCCAGATGCCTCCCCTTCTGCGCATGCTTCAGATTCATCGGAGGAAGATGATCCAGAGGAAGTGCGGTATGATCGTTACCATAGGATGATCATCAGGCCTGAGGGCATTGGGTAAGATTTATTTATTACTTCTTTGTTTTTGATGAATTATAATAGCTAGTCTTGTTTATTTAATGTAATTTCTATTTTGCAGGTTCATACCTAATAATCGGACTACAAAGATAATCACTAAAGCTCTTGGCCGGTTGTACGATGCACCATATGCGACTTGGAGTGACTTTTCACCGGAGCTCGTGCAGCAAATCTTCAACTAATTTAAGGTTTTAATACAATTCTTATCTATTTAAGCATTATATTAACAATATTTTCATCTAACATTACACACTTCATTTGCAGACCAAGTGTGCCTGAGAGGACCAGCATAACAATGCAATTCTTGCAATTTTTGAGTTCAAATGCCATAAGAGACTATTCGGTTCCTTCTATTCTGCTTGCAAGAATGGCAAGAAGCCTTCATGGGTTCTACTACATATATGGGAGGATATGCTGAGGCAGTAGACCACTGAGAAGTTTGAGAAAAAAAGTGAACAAGGAAAAGGGTCGAGCATTTCAGAAGGGTGGCTCCTTGCATTGTGTGGGCGCAAGGAGCATGGGGACTGCGAGGAGACTACTTGTAATTCCTTAAAATATTTAATTCTATTTTTATCGAACTATATTTATATATTTTAATTTAGTTAACATGTTTATTATATTTGTAGGAAAAACAATATGGGAGGAAGATGACTCATGATGAGTTCTTCATGGAGACTCACATCCGGAAGAAGAAGGCACCGACAGATCCAACAAGATGGGTCGAGGACCGGGCGGAGACTGCATATGTATGTTTCATAACTACTATAACTTGAAATTAATGTTTATAATATTATATAATTAATAATTTTCTATCTTCTAAATAAAGTGTTGCTACAAAATTAATGTGGAGGAGTACACTCAGAGCTTGCCACCGAATGAGCAAGGCGAGCCACCACCTATTTTAGACAAAGAAGTGCAAAGGATATAATTGGATGTTGTCGGTGGTCCTAAAAGGAGGATAGCATACGGCCTTCCAGAGAGATCATTTCGGCGCTATAGGGTTGGATTGCAAGGTATAAGGACTTCTACCTAAGGCGAGGCAATTGATAGGTCGACTCTCTCGTCTATGGAGAAGAAGATTGCAAAGCTGGCAGCAGATCTTGAAGAGACAAAGGCTAGAGAGCAAAAGAGAGATGAACAATTTGATACCCTTCAAGTTCAGCTAGAAAAGAGAGACCAAAAATTTAATCTCCTTCAAGGTCAGTTGGCCAATTTTCTTGCTAGTGGTGCTTTCCCCATTGTCCGGTCTCGTGAGCCTTTCCCAGATGCTAATCCTTCTCGTCCTGATCCTTCAAACCATGCCGAAGATGAAGCTTCTAGTAGTGAAGATGGAGATGATGCAATACAAAACACTCATTGAATGGTGTGTTGTTACAACCCAAATTCGCGTACCTTAGATCACTTCGTAAGTTAGTCGACGTAAATCCAAGAAGAGATTATCTTTGAGATGATAAGAAGTTAATCCTATTGGTCTTAAACGATACAAGGGTGTATAAGAGTGGTTAACAAGTATTAGAAGTTAAACGAATCGAGGATGTTGTAACCCGTATTTTCGGGTAACACTAGAGGAGATTAATTGTCCCAAGAGGTCATGTTTTAATGTATTTTAATCATATAATATCTGTATCATAAGTCTTGATGTCAAGCAAGTTATGAAACAAAGTCGATAAAAGTTGTCGTAACTTACGTTTATAATTTTACTTAAACTTTAGGTCAAATGTTACTACATTTTTCTCCCAATGTACTTGGAGTTATGGGGTGATCTACCTATCCAATTGAATATCTATGAGTCTAGTTTCCAACTCATTAAACTGTTCATCGATACGATCTCGGAATCGAGAAATATTCGCATTTTTGTGAGAGTGCGCCAAACAGCTCTCTATGGGGCCCACATAGGCGGTTTAAGACATATGGATATATATAAGATACCTCAACCCCGTTTTAAGTCATTATTTTTCAGTATATTCAGACCTTAGAACCCTAAAAACACTCTCTCAAGGTTCTCTCATGATCCAAGACCCAAACAAAGGGCAAACAACACAAATCAAATGTCGGGAATCCCGTGGCGCTAGTAAGTTTCTTGTTCTTCTTGTTGTTGCTGATTTTTGTGTTGTTCCAGATCTTGTGGGAGGTTTTTTTAAGTGTTTTATGTTCTGTAAATACTCATTCAAGTTTTTAATATCAACCCTAGGTGATTTCAAGTCTTCTAAAGTAATTCTAGTGCCGAAAAACCCGAATTGATTGCTAGTTTCGCTTCCTTGTTCTTGTGGCAGAATTGGAGGGATATTTCGTGGAAAATTAAGGTCAAATTGGAGTTGTTATTTCTGTTTAAAGGTAATGAACCTCTTACTCTATATATATTTAAGATTATCCAAGTTGCGGCTAAGTCGTTGAAGCTAGAACTTGTGAAATATATATCGAAAGGCTTGGTAGTAATATTGTTGGTTGGTGGACTGTTTTGGGAGGCTCAATATGATTATTAATGATGTTTTTTGGGATGTTTAGTGATTGTATTGACTTGTGTGAAATAATATAAATAGGGGAGGTGCTGTCCGTTTCATCGTAAAATAGGTTGCGGTCGATACATAATAGTTACGACGCTTAAACGATAATGATAGTGTCATTTCTCTTATTGTAGACTAAGGAGTCATGACATTTGCATAGCTTGAGGTTGGGCAGTATATACAAGGTATGTGAGGCTATCCCCTTCATTCTTTTGCACGACTACGATTGTACATAATGTAATGAACGAACTCCCAAAGATACTCTACTCTTAGAAGCTAGCAGTACTTACATTGCTGCCCTTCTTATGAAACGATTGATATTGATGTTACTTCTCTTATTATTATATTATCAATGTTGTTGGTAATTCCTGATTCTTATAAGATTCTTGATGAAGATTTAATCCTAATAACGTGTACGAAGGATACCGACCTTACGTCACTCTGAAAGGTTCAAAATGTGATTCCAATGAGTCCAGCATGCATCATATATATGTATCTATTTTACTCTACCGAGCCGCGCTATAGTTGGCCGGGTACGGCACCTATTGTGCAACCACTGATCAGTTGGGTTTTACCGAGCTCCACGTGGCCGGGTATGATTCTACCGAGCCCTATGATGGCCGGGTACGTTTTACCGAGCCTATTACGGCCGGGTACGATATGATGATGGTGATGCCCACAAAGGCGTATGTTTTAAAAGTTTATGTATATATATGTATGTATCATGTATTTCATGTCAGTAGCCCTCAGAGGTACCTAGATGTCACAGGTTGTATATTTTCTATCCCTGTTTACATTACTGTTCTTACTTATGCTTTCCTTCCCCACATACTCAGTACTTTAATCGTACTGACGTCCCTTTTATTTGTGGACGCTGCATGTCGTGTTGCAGGTCCTGATAAACGGGAAGACGCAACTCCCCCACCACAGTAGGCTGTCCAGTTCAGCAGTTATTGGCGAGATCCCTTCTCCGGACTTGCCGTGGTCTTGGTATGCATTTTTATTATAGACATTATGGATATGTCGGAGCCCTGTTCCGGCAATGTTGTAGCACTTATGTTCCTTTAGAGGCTCATAGACAGGTGTCGACTCATGTATGGTTTGGAATGCCTTGTCGGCTGATTTTTGTTGTATAGTCTTTCATGGTAGCTCGTACCTTATATATAGCTTCTTGACAGTCTTGTCGTCCCATGTTATGTATGTTCATGACATTATCTTTCATTGTTGGATGTTCATGATCCATGTCTACCATTTATATTGATCTTGTCGGCCCATAAAGATAATAAGGAAGGTTAGATAAAGTGTACGTTGGTGCTCGGCAAGTATGGCCCGGGTGCTAGTCATGACCCTCCAGTTGGGTCGTGACAAACTTGGTATGAGAGAAAGTCTGTCCTAGGGGTTGTCTATGAGCCGTGTATAGTAGAGTTTTGATTATGGATATGTAGCGCGCCACATTTCTAATCAGGAGGCTACGTGACATCTAGGTTTGTTACCTTCTTCCTGAATCTAGATCGTGCGTAGAGTTGAGTCGTAAGTGTTCATATCTAATATTCACCTTATTTTCTTCCAGTGATGCCTTCGACTAGGAAGCAAGCGATTAGTAAACGGCTTGATACAGCTGTGGCAGATGGTAACATTCAGGTGCCTCCAGCCAGAGCAGGCCAAAATGAGGCTCAGAGTGAGATGTCGTCTCATACCTCTCCATCTCCTCCAGAGGATATTAGGAGGCACCCAGTACATCCAGTTCCTCCGTCTGGCACTACAGACCACGATATGCACAGTGTGGTGCAGTTGTTGACTAGCTTGGTAGCTGCTCAGGCTCAGAGGCAGAATACCAGTGTTGCTGATAAACTGGTTAGTGCGAGAGTTCGTGATTTTATAAATCTAGACCCTCTAGTGTTTATCGGATCAGACCCCAAGGAGGACCCGCAAACATTTCTTGATCAGGTTCATCGTACATTGTGGGTTATGCATGCTAGTGATACGGAGGCAGTACAGTTGGCTTCTTATCGGTTACGGTATTTAGCGATTTTTTGGTATGATAGTTGGGAGAGATCTAGGGGTCCGAACGCTCCTCCAGCCGTGTGGATGGAATTTTCTGAGGCTTTTCTTCGTCACTACTTGCCAGTTGAGATACGACGAGCTAGAGCTGATAAGTTCTTGAACCTTCGACAGGGTAATATGAGTGTACGAGACTATAGTATGCAGTTTGATTCTTTAGCAAGGTATGCTCCCCATATGGTGGCCTAGATGAGTGATAGGGTGCACCTGTTCGTGAACGGGGTGGGACCACATCTGATAAATGAGTGCACAACAGCCTCCTTGGTAGAGGGCATGGATATTTCCCGTATTCAGGCTTATGCCCAAACCCTAGAGGATCATAAGCGCTAGCAAAGGGCAGATAGGGAGCAGGATAGGGGCCGGCATAAGAGTGCGAGATTTGCAGGGTATTCTGATGAGTTTAGATGCAGTATCAGGCCCCAGTCTTCGAGGAGTTCGGCGCCACCTGTAGCTAGTGCTCCTCCACAGTTTCAAAGGCCTCGGTATGATCGATTTACCTATTCTGGTTCAGGTCAGAGTTCGAGGGAATCAGGCTAACAATTTCATAGAGATACTAGTCAGACGAGACCCCCAACACCTCGTTGTGATCAATGCGGCAAGGCCCACTTTTGGCTGTGCCATCGAGGTTCCGATGCATTCTATTCTTGCGGACAACCTGGCCATATGATGCGGGATTTTCCTAACAGAGGAGGTGGTGGTATGGTTCAGCCCACTGGATCTGTGTCTGGTTCTTTCTCATCAGTTTAACCTCCAGCACAAGGTTTTCAATAGTCGACATGTCGTGGTAGAGGTAGAGGTTCAGTGCCGAGTTCGAGTGGTGCTCAAAATCGAACCTATGCTCTAGAGTAGGTCGACAAGATCTCGAGTCATCTCCGGATGTTGTTACAGGTATATTGTCTGTGTTTTCTTATGATGTATATGCGCTAATTGATCCGGGATCTACCTTATCATATGTTACACCCTTTGTGGCTAATAAGTTTGGCGTTAAATCTGAATTGATAAGTAAACCGCTTGCGGTATCCACTCCGATAGGAGATTCTGTGATTGCTAGAAGGGTATATAGAGGTTGCACTGTGATCATTTATAGTCGTCAAACCTCGGCAAATTTATTTGAGTTAGAAATGGTTGATTTCGATATGATAATGGGAATGGACTGTTTGACCTCATGCTATGCAAATGTTGACTATCGTACGAAGATGGTTAGGTTTCAGTTTCCTGGTGAACCCGCCATTGAATGGAAGGGGAACATTGCTACACCGAAAGGTAGGTTTATTTCCTATCTTAAGGCAAGGAAGGAAGATGATCTCAAAAGGTTGCATTTATCATCTTTTTCGTGTTAGGGATGCGGAGGCGAAGCCGTCTACTCTACAATCAATCCCCGTGGTCAATGAATTTCCAGATGTTTTCCCAGATGAACTCCCAGGCCTTCCTCCTGAAAGGGAGATTGAATTTAGCATTGATGCACTGCCTGACACTCAACCGATCTCTATCCCTCCATACAGGATGGCCCCGACAGAGTTGCAAGAGTTGAAGGCGCAGTTGAAGGACTTGCTGGATAAGGGTTTCATTAGGCCTAACACTTCACATTGGGGTGTGCCAGTCTTGTTTTTGTGGAAGAAAGATGGGTCGTTAAGGATGTGTATCGATTATCGACAGTTGAATAAGTTTATAATAAAGAACAAGTATCCACTTCCAAGGATTGATGACTTGTTTGACCAACTCCAGGGTGCCAAGTATTTCTCAAAGATTGACTTGCGTTCAGGGTATCATCAGGTGAGGGTTAAGGAGAAGGATATTCCAAAGACGGCCTTCCGGACAAGATATGGGCACTTTGAGTTCTTGGTGATGTCGTTCGGGCTAACAAATGCCCCAGTAGCTTTTATGGATCTCATGAATAGTGTATTCAGGCCCTATCTTGATGTGTTCGTGATCGTATTCATTGATGACATTCTGGTGTATTCTCGTTTGGAGGCAGAACATGCGGGCCACTTGCGGATAGTATTACAGACCCTTCAGGATCATAATTTATATGCTAAGCTCTCTAAATGTGAATTCTGGTTGAACTCAGTAGCATTCCTTGGCCATGTGATATCTGATAAGGGTATTAGTATCGACACTCAGAAGATCGATGTAGTGAAGAATTAGCCGAGACCTACAACACTGTCAGAAGTCCGCAGCTTCCTGGGGCTAGCAGGATATTATAGGCGGTTTGTAGAAGGGTTTTCCTCTATATCAGCACCATTGACTAAGTTAACACAGAAAACTACCAAGTTCCAGTGGTCTGGTGCTTGTGAACATAGTTTTCAGGAGCTAAAGAATCGATTGATATCCGCGCCAATGCTCACTCTCTCAGAAGGAATAGAAGGTTATGTGGTATATTGTGATGCCTCAGGTATAGGTTTGGGGTGCGTATTGATGCAACGTGGGAAGGTGATTGCTTATGCATCAAGACAATTAAAGAAGCATGAAAAGAATTACCCGACTCATGATTTGGAATTGGCTGCAGTAATATATGCTTTGAATATATGGCGACACTACTTATACGGCGTCCATGTTGACATCTACACAGATCACAAGAGTTTACAATACAACTTCAAGCAGAAGGAGTTGAATTTGAGGCAGCGTAGGTAGCTTGAATTACTGAAAGACTACGACATCGAGATATTGTACCATCCCGGTAAAGCCAATGTTGTGGCAGACGCTCTCAGTCGTAAGTCAATGGGAAGCTTAATACATATTGAGGCAGGTAGACAGGGGTTGACCAAAGAGCTTCACCAGTTTGCCAATATGAGAATCTGATTGTTGGACTCTGATGACGGAGGTGTTACTATACAGAATACAGCAGAATCATCTTTGGTAGCCGAGGTAAAAGCACGGCAATATGAAGATCCTACCTTAGTAAGATTGAGAGAGAGAATTCAGCAGTGTAAGATTACAGGTTTCAATATCGGAGGAGATGGGACAGTGAGATACCAGGGCCGATTATGTGTGCCTAGTGTGGAAGGGTTGCGAGAGAAGATTATGATTGAGATTCATCAGTCCCGATATTCTATCCATCCCGGCTCGACAAAGATGTATTATGACGTTAAGGAGCAGTATTGGTGGGATAACCTGAAGAAGTCTATTGCAGAATTTGTAGCTCAGTTCCTAATTGTCAACAAGTAAAGATCGAGCATCAGAAACCCAGTGGATTGATTCAGAATATAGAGATTCCGACCTGGAAATGGGAGGTGATTAATATGGACTTCATTATTGGATTACCTCGCTCTTATCATAAGTTTGACTCCATCTGGGTGATAGTTGATCGACTTACAAAATCTGCCCATTTTCTGCCAGTTAAGACAACTTACACGGCTGAAGATTATGCGAAGTTGTATATCAAGGAGATTGTTAGGCTTCATGGTGTGCCAGTATCTATTATATCAGACCGAGGAGCTCAATTTACGGCTAACTTTTGGAGGTCTTTTCAGAAGGGTTTAGGCACACAAGTAAATCTCAGCACTGCATTCCATCCACAGACTGACGGACAGGCTGAACGTACCATTCAGACGCTTGAAGATATGCTACGAGCATGTGTTCTAGATTTCAAGGGGAATTGGGATGACCATCTGGAACTTATAGAATTCGCCTACAATAATAGCTAACATTCCAGTATTAAAATGGCCCCGTATGAGACACTGTACGGGAGGAGATGTAGATCATCAGTTGGATGGTTCAAAGTCGGTGAGATAGAATTATATGGGCCAGATTTGATTCACCAAGCCATTGAGAAGGTGAAAGTGATACAAGAGCGACTAAGGGCGGCACAAAGCAGGCAAAAGTCTTATTCCGATGTCCGACGTCGTGATCTGGAATTTGAGGTTGGTGATTGGGTTTTCCTGAAGATCTCACCGATGAAGGGTGTTATGTATTTTGGGAAGAAGGGTAAGTTGAGTCCGCGGTATATTGGGCCGTACAAAATTCTTCGACGAATTGGACAGGTTGCTTATGAGTTAGAATTGCCATCCGAATTGGAATTTGTCCACCCGGTATTCCATGTATCTATGTTGAGAAAATGTATTGGAGACCCTTCTCGGGTCGTCCCTATCAAAGATGTACAAGTTACAGAGGATCTATCATATGATGAAGTGCCAGTGGCTATATTAGATCGACAAGTCCGCAAGCTAAGAAAAAAGGATGTAGCTTCCGTCAAAGTATTATGGAGGAACAAGAATATAGAAGAAATGACATGGGAAGCAGAAGAGGAGATGAAGTCTAAATACCCTTACCTATTCCAAAGTGAAGATAACGAGGATGCCGGGGGAAAGAAGGATGCATTATAAGGTGGAACGGCTCTATGAGGTAAGCAATAGCTTGTGAATACTTTTTTTTTAATACAAAATGGTGATATGCAGATAATGTACATATCCATAATGCTTTTTATAGTCTTGTAAGGCCATAGGTTGGGTTTAACTGCTTGCAAGTTTGGCTAGTGTCCATTTTATAGGGGAAACTCAGCTGGAAATTTCCGTCGGAATCCACGATGAGTTAGACACCCCATAAACCCTTACATTCGAGGACGAATGTTCCTAAGGGGGAGAGGGTGTTACAACCCAAATTCGCGTACCTTAGATCACGCCATAAGTTAGTCGACGTAAATCCAAGAAGATATTATCTTTGAGAAGATAAGAAGTTAATCATATTGGTCTTAAACGATACAAGGGTGTATAAGAGTGGTTAACAAGTATTAGAAGTTAAACGAATCGAGGATGTTGTAACCCGTATTATCGGGTAACACTAGAGGATATTAATTGTCCCAAGAGGTCATGTTTTAATGTATTTTAATCATATAATATCCGTATCATAAGTCTTGATGTCAAGCGAGTTATGAAACAAAGTCGATAAAAGTTGTCGCAACTTACGTTTATAATTTTACTTAAACTTTAGGTCAAATGTTACTACATTTTTATCCCAATGTACTTGGAATTATGGGGTGATCTACCTATAAAATTGAAGATCTATGAGTCTCTTTTCCAACGCATTAAACCGTTCATCGATACGATCTCGGAATAGAGAGATATTCGCATTTTTGAGAGAGTGCGCCAAGCATCTCTCTATGAGGCCCACATAGGTGGTTTAAGACATATGGATATATATAAGATACCTCAACCCCGTTTTCAGTCATTATTTTTCAGTATATTCAGACCTTAGAACCCTAAAAACACTCTCTCAAGGTTCTCATGATCCAAGACCCAAACAAAGGGCAAACAACACAAATCAAGTGTCGGAAATCCCGTGGTGCTAGTAAGTTTCTTGTTCTTCTCGTTGTTGCTGATTTTTGTGTTGTTCCAGCTCGTGTGGGAGGTTGTTTTAAGTGTTTTATGTTCTGTAAATACTCCTTCAAGTTTTTAATATCAACCCTAGGTGATTTCATGTCTTCTAAAGTAATTCAAGTGCTGAAAAACCCGAATTGATTGCTAGTTTCGCTACCTTGTTCTTGTGGCAGAATTGGAGGGATATTTCGTGGAAAATTAAGGTCAAATTGGAGTTGTTATTTCTGTTTAAATGTAAGGAACCTCTTACTCTATATATATTTAAGATTATCCAAGTTGCGGCTAAGTCGTTGAAGCTAGAACTTGTGAAATATATATCGAAAGTCTTGGTAGTAATGTTGTTGGTTGGTGGAATATTTTGGGAGGCTCAATATGATTATTAATGATGTTGTTTGGGCTGTTTGGTGATTGTATTTACTTGTGTGAAGTCATATAAACAGGGGAGGTGTTGTCCGTTTCATCATAAAATAGGTTGTGGTCGATACATAATAGTTACGACGCTTAAACGATAATGATAGTGTCATTTCTCTTATTGTAGACTAAGGAGTCGTGACATTTGCATAGCTTGAGGTTGGGCAGTATATACAAGGTATGTGAGGCTATCCCCTTCATTCTTTTGCACGACTCCGATTGTACATAATGTAATGAACGAGCTCCCAAAGATACTCTACTCTTAGAAGCTAGCAGTACTTACATTGCTGCCCTTCTTACGAAACGATTGATATTGATGTTACTTCTTTTATTCTTATATTATCGATGTTGTTGGTAGTTTCTGATTCTTATAAGATTCTTTATGAAGAGTTAATCCTAATAACGTGTACGAAGGATACCGACCTTACGTCACTCGAAAGGTTCAAAATGTGATTCCAATGAGTCCAGCATGCATCATATATATATGTATTTATTTACTCTACCGAGCTGTGCTATAGTCGGCCGGGTAAGGCACCTATTGTGCAACCACTGATCAGTTGGGTTTTACCGAGCTCCATGTGGCCGGGTACGATTCTACCGAGCCCTATGATGTCCGGGTACGTTTTACTGAGCCTATTACGGCCGGGTACGATATGATGATGGTGATGCCCACAAAGGCGTATATATTTAAAAGTTTATGTATATATATGTATGTATCATGTATTTCATGTCAGTAGCCCTCAGAGGTACCCAGATGTCACAGGTTGTATATTCTCTATCCCTGTTTACATTACTGTTCTTACTTATGCTTTCCTGCCTCACATACTCAGTACTTTATTCGTACTGACGTCCCTTTTATTTGTGGATGCTGCATGTCGTGTTGCAGGTCCTGATAAACGGGAAGACGCAACTCCCCCACCACAGTAGGCTGTCCAGTTCAGCAGTTATTGGCGAGATCCCTTCTCTGGACTTGCCGTGGTCTTGGTATGCATTTTTATTATAGACATTATGGATATGTCGGAGCCCTGTTCCGGCAATGTTGTAGCACTTATGTTCCTTTAGAGGCTCATAGACAGGTGTCGACTCATGTATGGTTTGGAATGCCTTGTCGGCTGATTTTTGTTGTATAGTCTTTCATGGTAGCTCGTACCTTATATATAGCTTCTTGACAATCTTGTCGTCCCATATTATGTATGTTCATGACATTATCTTTCATTGTTGGATGTTCATGATCCATGTCTACCATTTATATTGATCTTGTCGGCCCTTAAAGATAATAAGGAAGGTTAGATAAAATGTACGTTGGTGCTCGGCAAGTATGGCCCGGGTGCTAGTCATGACCCTCCAATTGGGTCGTGACATGTGTATTGCTAAACAAAGTCTTGAACGTGTGAATATTTAGTTGGGAATAGTTTTGAATGATGATTGTATTGTTGATATTATTTTGTTATTGAACATTTGTATAGTTGTTGTTGTGGTTGGTGTTGTTGTTATTAGCATTGTGGTTGTGGTTGTTATTAGCATTGTTGTTGGTTAATTGTTGTTGTTGTTGTGGTTGTTGTTGGTTAATTATTATTGTTGTTATTGTTGGTTAATTCTTGTTGTTGTTGTTGGTTAATTATGGTTGAATGGCAACAATGTAATGTTGCCATTATAGGATGGATATTGGTTGTAATTGACAAGTGGTGTAGCTAAAAAGCAGGCATATTTTGTCCGTTTTTTACTTAGAAAACCGACCGAAGTCGGTCAGAAATCTCTTTTGTTTTCCAAAAATTCAAAATTTCCGACCGAGTTCGGTCGGAAATTTCAAATGAATTCTGCAGAATCTTGAAATTTCCGACTGCATTCGGTCGGAAATGTCTTTTTAAATTTATTTATTTATTTAGTATACCGACCGATTTCGGTCGGTTTATTACAATTTATAAATAATTATAAAATATAATATATTTAAAATTCCGACCGATGTCGGTCGTTATTTGAAAAATAAAAAATAAAAATTTAATTAATACCGACCGATTTCGGTCGGTATATTTATCTCTGTTGTCAGTCAATGCGTTGAAATAACCAACCGTTTTCGGTCGAAAAATTTCAACCGATTTCGGTCGCAACACCTTAGCGACCATTATTTTTTTAACTGATTAAAAACGGTCAGAAATTGGTCGCTTTTCCTCAAATTCCGACCGATATCGGTCGGTTTTCTTGGACGAAATTAGGCAGTTTTCCAGTAGTGAATGGTTTAAATAAAAGAATTATTAACATGTTTTATACTATGTGTCATCCTCTTAAGGGAGAACTCGTTATCTCACTCAGTGCCTTATTATTCTAAATGGTTATCGCACTTTTACTATAATTGGGTTCTCAAATGATACTCATCACCCTATTAGATGTTTACCTTACTTAAAATTGTTATCGTATTTTTCCTTAGTAAATTCTATATTTAATTCGTTAAAAATGATACTTTTTCTCAATTTTATTGATTTCTAAACTAAACCCATCTTATACTCTGTTTCGTACAAATTGTATATTATTTTACTTTACTTGATTTCTAAAATAAACTCATTATTTCATTTGACACCTTACTTTATTCAAGATTGTTATTATGTTTTATGGTGTTTAAATATATCTTTCGTTCATCTAAATTATTACTTATCACGGTTGCAAAAATAATTGTTATTATGGGCACGAGGTGCCATATGTGTAAGATTTAGAAATTGTGGTCCATCACTTGTGGTTTATGAGGTGTGGTGCCTCGGGATAATTTTTGTTGTAATTCCATGCGTTGGGAGCGATTTTATTATTTGAGTTGTCATCCGTTTTTCCTTATTTGGGTTCATTTACATCTCATCGATGTTCTTATTATGATGTTTCTTTATTAATCGTTTACTACTTGCTGCCATTTATGTTTCAATTACTTCATTGTTGGTTGTAAATCAATATATTTTCTGTCGTTGGTCTTACATTGATGTTCTTTCCATTGTTAGCTTATGTATATCTTGAACAGTTTTCTATGTCTAGTAGATGTCTTGACCTGGTCTCGTCACTACTCAACCGAGGTTAGGCTTGATACTTACTAGGTACCGTTGTGGTGTACTCATGCTACGCTTCTGTACATTTTTGTGCAGATCCAGGTATTATGTATGTGTTGTTGAAGTTGCGTCTGCGCGGCGGGAGACTTCAAGGTATACCTGCTTGACGTTTGCAAGCCTCGAAGTCACTATCTTACTTCATTATGCTACTGTTAAATTGTAATATCAAAACAGTATTGTGTTTAGAAATTCTAGTGTGTTTTAGTAGTGCTTATGACTCAGTAATACCGGTTTTGAGAAATGTATACCTATTGGCCGCTTGCGGTTATGTATGTCATTTAATGGTTTATGATAAATGATTAAATAATTTAATTCTGTTATTAAATCAGCATGTGTTAGACTTACCTAGTCTTAGAGTCTAAGTGTCATCACGACATCCTATGGTGGGAAATGGGGGATCGTGACACTATCATAGTGTGATACTATTTGCTTTGTGCTGAATTTACACCGCTTCTTTTAAAAAGTGTCACTCCATTAAAAGTATACCTATATCCTATATATTTTATTTATATCAACTTTCAATATAAAACTTTGTTAGCACACCCGATAAAATGATTCAATGAAATTTTTATTTTATTGTTCTTTTAAACAATGTGCTGCTGGAAGGATTACGTTATTTCGTACAAGTACCTAAAGTTTGAAAAAGTGCATAACCAGGTTTGTAGTTTTCAAAATTGGTGGACACAATAGGAGCTCAAATTCAATTTCGGCACAGAAGCATGAGAAAGAAGATATCCGACCGAACTATGTGTAGCAGAAATGGGTGAAAAACATTTAGGCCCATTAAGTTAGTTCTCCACCATTACCAAACATATTGTCTAGTCATATTGAAAGAGAGAAAAGGATTACATGTGAGCTGTGAGGCCTAATATTTTATATGTTCAAGTATGCAGACATGATCTTTTGTGCCAAAGTGCTGATTCTGGCTTCTCAACTTGAAGTAATCTGTTTAATGCATCTATCACTATTGTGAGCACTTGATCGTAAACTAGACTGAGATGTGTGGTTCATAATTTTAGACATCTTATTTTGGGGTTTAAGGCTTAGTTTCTTTTAAAAGAAACTGAGATAACTAAAAACTTAGTGCTGAATTGCACGTGTAGCTTTTATACACGATAAAAAAATAGATCTTAGAACCTAGCTCACCCTAGAAGTTAGCTCATGAGGCGAGGATATTATCTACTACTCCTTCCGTTCCAATTTATGTGAATCTGTTTGATTGAGCACGGAGTTTAAGAAAAAATAAGACTTTTAGAATTTGTGGTTCTAAACAAGTCAAAAAAAGGTCCAGAGTATTTATGTGGTTATAAAACTTCTCATTAATGGTAGAATTGAAAGTTTAAGCTAAATTATTTCCAAATTTAAAAATGGGTCATTCTTTTTAGAACGAACCAAAAATGAAATAGGTTCACATAAACTGAAACGGAAGGAGTACAATATAAGATATCTTTATATCCCTAGATAGCCGATTTATAGATAGCCGATGGAGGAGCTCAACATTATACACTGACAATATAATTTTTTTTGTTCTATCAGGTCAGCTCAAAGTTGGATTACCAGTTTTATATTTTCGAGCAGGCTGCCTATCACTTCTAAGAGCCACATTCATTTAGTCCAAATAAAAGCAAGCTTATCATGTTGCTCTATAGGAAATCAGTCACTATTACATTCCTAATTATGGAAACACAGCTAATTAATGATTTATGTTAAGTTTAATTTAAAAAATTATAGAGCGGTCAATCCTTTTTAAGCAAAGCAAATTTGATACGTAATTGGAAGTTGAGCAATCAATTCAGCCCGATTATTCTAGATTTTACCTTAGGAGAGAGACCCCAACTGACACGAATAAATATATACAAATATTCATTGAAGAGACAAAAGAAATGAGTAATGAATGCGTCAACGTTTACTTGCTACAGTAAGCCACGACCCAAAGCAAAAAAGAAGCTTGTACTAATACTAAGCTTGCTATATAAATATGCCTTCTAGGGTTAGGGTTTTCCAATGGAAAAATATTACGACATACTGTAGCTAGCTGAGAATTTTCTGCCATACATCTGCCATCTCTCTTTTCAAACTAAAGAGATGACAAAACGTCAAGTGATTTTGATGAAGGATGACTTTTCAGACGACGATTCAACAAATTCATCATTTACTATTAGGACAGTGAGATATAGAGAGTGCCAAAAAAATCATGCAGCAAGTGTTGGCGGATACGCGGTTGACGGGTGTCGGGAGTTCATGCCATGTGGCGAGGAAGGAACTCCCGGCGGCCTTACTTGCGCAGCCTGTGGCTGCCACCGTAATTTTCATCGACGGGAAGTGGAAACTGAAGTTGCTTGTGACTGTTCCTTCCCGACTTAAAAAAGTAAGTTTAACTTCTTTGCACTGACAATGTGCTGGTATATGTTTGGAACATGTAAGATGCCCTTGGGGATGTTTTTATAGGAGTGAGCTTGTTTAGGAACCAAGGGAAGGTTTGTTTTTTTTTTTTTTTTTTTTTGATGTTTCATTTTAGTCGTGTTTATATAAGTGAAAGTGAGAATGTTTGTAATGATTTGCATGGTTGATTGTTAAGAGTGAACGATATTGTATGATAATTACATGTTTGGGGAGAAAAGATGTGGTGCTCTTTGACAAGACATTATATGGTCTAATTTTTCAAGTTTTGTGCAAGGACTTTTTAGGCTTATATGTTGTTGCTTGCTTTCGTTAGTTTCAAATTTTTTACCTAATAGTGTAAAAACTAATGTATTATGCATAAGGAGTTCGTGAAGTATTGCATAACAAGCACTTTTTTTTTTTAACTAGCAGTTTGCTCCAAGCTAAAGAAATCAGTTAGAGAAGCGATGTTGCTGAAAAGGCCTGGGCTTATTGGTCAAGACAAGAAAGGACCGACATATACTTTTTTCACTTAACCATAGTTAAGTAGTGTATACTCACCTGAATTCATAATTTAACAGTGATAAAGTAATGCAGATTGGTTTAAACACTTACATGTTTGTTTTACTGAAATGATTTTAGCTGCACTTTTGTTTTAAACTTATAGGAGAAATAATCATCCAAAAAACATAAATCATCCTTATGTTCAAGATACATTTTACGTATAATTAACCTTAATGGTCTACGAAAAGAAAAACCTTATATATATTGGTATATGAGCTTCTATTTATGACATTTCGTTTCATTTCATTTTATGATAACTGACTTAATTAAGAAGCATAGGTTCAGTACATGTCAAGGTTTTGGTCTGTCTTGTCCTTTCAGTTCTTTTGGTCAGTTAATATGTTGATTGCTAACTGAAGTGCTAGGGACGGAATACTGGAAAAAGTATCCCTTATATATAGATTGTGTTTTATCCCTAGGCCATCCGGTACTAATATGAATTAGTTGAGTCAATAGAGTCCTAGTGGATACAAATCTAAATTAATTGGGTCTATGGGTTTCCAATACCTAATAAAAGGTCATATGAGCTGGATAAGCACTAAAAGTGTGTTCTATCAATGTTAGGTATTATGGGAGGGGAGCAAGCTTTAGGTAAGTGTTAATTCTAATCAGGTATGTGTCAAATCTGTAAATGAAACAGCCTCGCAGGTGCGTGTTTTTTGGATTTCCAGCACTTTCTTTCTGTGCCCAATTGACAGAATCTTCCAAAGCCTCAAAACCACCATGTGGTGACTATTAAAAAACCATGTTCTCCATTATCTGTATAGTAAATTATAGATATATATTTTCAGAAAAGAAGCATTTTGCTTATTTATCTTTTATATGGTCTCTTTACCCAACTATAACACCGATTGTTTCTGCTACATTATTGGCTGAGCTATCGTTAGAAATGGTGGTGAGTTTAATTATTTGATGATATTAACAGTGTTACAATCCAAAATATCACCTTAAGGATCGCGATAACACCTAATCTCTAAAACTAGGTAAGTCGATCACTTATAACAGTTAAACCAATAAAACATGACATTAGGAAGTATAGTTTAATATAAATACAGAAATAAAGGTGATAGAAGCCAACACGGGGATAATCACAACAAATCCCCAAGACTAGGTAGTACAGAGTCATGAGCTCTAACAGAATACATAGAAATATCTCTAAATATGATGCTCTTCGGGTAGAGAGTTAACAGTATATGCGTAAGGAAAGGACTCCAAGGGTCTACGACGAACAAAGCAGCTCTACCTTGAATCCTTGGGATCAAAGAAACTCACACGGCCCGGGTACACTATCTCCAACATCTGGATCTGTAAAAATAATTTACAAAAGTATAGTATGAGTACACCACGGTCGGTACCCAATAAGTATCAAGACTAACCTTAGTGGAGTAGTGACGAAGTTAAAGTCAAGACACTCACTAATCAAATAACTTGTATAGAATATCAATATAAAGCTAACAACGGGAAGCAAAATAAATAGATGGCAACAAAGAGTAATCATATAATAAAACAGTAAAATAATCAAACACAAATAAAGTACATGTGAAAGCAACTACGGAAAAACAATGACAGTACTAATCATCAACTGTTCCGACACAAGATTTACAACATGAATCACCCTGAGGTACCACAACTCATAATCACGAATCACAAGTCACAAGTCACGAATCATATTCCCATGGCACCTCGTACCCACATTGTTAATCACCTTCGCATGGCAAAGACCTTATGCCACAACATAAGTCAAACTGACACAGCAAAGACCTCGTGCATCAACAAATATCACAACCGCACGTCAAAGATCTTGTGCCACCACATATATCATATCCGTGTCAATTACCAATAAAATGTTCAAATTTTGTTTATTAAAAATCAAATAAAGTAAAGCATGATAACAATTTCTTTATTTAGAATTTAAACTGTTATGTTACCAACTCAACAAAATAAGAGATAATAATTTCACATAGGTAAATCCATCTTGACAACCAATTCATCAAGTAATAACGGAGACACAGATTAGCACATTGAAATAATGCCGACAAATCACGTAAAATGCATGACACACACAAGAAGTCACAAATCGTTCCAACACAAAAATAACAACAAGAGTCACTCTGATGTGCCACATATCAATATCACAATCATCCTTATGTCGTCTTGTGAGCTTCACATTTTTCAATTTTCTTTTTCCGAAGCAGCTTCACGTGTTTTAGCTCCCTTATCCCGCCTTATACATGCATCACAATGAAGTATTTCCCCCTTACTTGCACCACCCGTATAAGTACCCCCTTATCTCGCCGCATGCACATCAACATACATGCCACCCTTATGTCACCGCATGCGCATCTTAATCACAATACAACAACTAATCGCTCACCACGTGCCCATATGCCACAACATTGCTCAAACAATAATATCAATGCAACAATAATACATAACCCACGTTCAACAACAATGAGTACAAAAATAATAATAACACAAGAGTACGGGAAGTAAATCAACAATGAATGAGCTTTATATAACAACAACTTCAATTCAAGGTTTTTAATAACCTAAGGGTCTAATCCGGTCAATTACCACACATAAAGTTCGTGCACACACTCGTCACCTCGTGTACACGTCTTTTTACATAGTAAGTAGTGCAAGTTGACCAAATCCAATGGGATAATTCTCCCACACAAAGTTAGGTAAGATCATACTTACCTCAAAGAAGCTAAATCAATACTCTAAGAAGTCGTTCCCGCGTGACACAACCTTCAGACGGCTCGATTCTAGCCAAAATAACTTAATATCATAAATAAAAGCCATAAAAAACGATTCTAAATAATAAAGTTTCGATTTTTAACTAAAATTAAAAAGTCAACTCAAAAAGTCAGCCCTAGACACAACCCCGAAATCCGACAAATATTACAAATTCTGAACACTCATTCCGATACGAGCTCAACCATACTAATATCATCCAATTCCGACCTCAAATCGACTTCAAATCATCAATATATGATTTAGAAAAGTTTTTACTAAAATCCTCAATTTCTTTAACTCAATTCAATTTCTTCAACTCAATTTAATTTTTCCCGGACACAAACCATATATGCATTTTAATTATAAAATATGCTACAAACCTAGTCGTGCACTCAAAACACCGTAAAGAGGTCATCTTGACCCGATATTGACCATGGTCAAACTCCAAATTCTTAACTTAACTAGTTTCTCAACCAATGATCCAAAATACACTCGAGCCCCTCGGGACCACATCCAATTATACCAACAAGTAAAAATACATTATCCAAACTTATCCAAAGTCTCAAAACACCCAGAAAACATCACAATAAAGAATCAAGGCTCAAACCGAATAGAATTTCTCTTAAGTTGTTAAATATTCATTCATTCAAAAGAGTGTCTGAATTACACTTAAACACTTCAGATTACTTCCAAACTTTGCACACAAGTTCAATTCAACGATATAGACCTATCCAAAGTCTCGGAATATCAATTGGAGTCCAATAACATCAAAGTCACCATAAGCTATATAAGCCTGTCAACACAACCTAACTAAAGATTCTTTCTTCAACCTTACACTACAACCTTACACTACAAGAAAAAGGGTCTTTAGCGAGGAAAAAACTGGTCATTATAAGCTAGTAACGGCCGGACAAAATTCGGTCGTCGCCGGTCGTTAAAAGGTTTGACGTTAAAAGTTAACGACCGGACTGTAAGTCGGTCGTTAAAGAATATTTAGAGACGACATAAACTCCGGTCATAGTATGTCTTTTTTAGCGACAGATTTTTCCTTCGCTAAATAGTCATTCTGGTCATCAAAAATATTTATGGGAGCAACAAATTCGGTCGTTACAGGTGCTTTAAATGCCCAAATTTCCCTTCGCTAATGATAAGTTTTAATAAATATAATTATAAAGCTTTATTTTATTGAATATTATATATTTATTTCATATGCTTTCATACACACACGACACAATCAAAAATATATTAAATAATCAATATTCATATAAAATATCATCGTTAATACAAAGAACCGAAGAAACATAAAGTGTCCAAATTGTATGACAACATTTTATCAACTCCAAAAAAGAGAAAAAATGTATCCAATGTACATAAGACGCCATTAAACCACCCGAACAAAATAAAAGATTTCTTGTATTTTAACTTTTTGCTCTGCACTTTCTTCAAGAATTGATATTCGGGCTTCAAATTCTTGATCTGCTAGAAGAACAAGATTATGTCAGTGTAGTAACAAAGAATAAGCTATTAAAAAAGAAATAGGAGAAATCAATATATTTTAGTGCTCAATCATCACACGAAGGATACAAACACTGAAGTACCTAAAACAACATGTGAACAATAACTAGTGATTGAACTCGCAAAGTGCATTCGGGAATCAAAAAGTTTCAAATCATCTTTTCCTTGCCAATGTTGTCAGAGTTGTTCAGGGGTATCTAAATCATCCTTTACAGTCACATTGGTTAGTACGAGCAAATTACTTTTCATCCCCTTTCTTGACGAGCTGAGTTGTCTCTCATGTTCATAAGAGGATCTAGAGTTTTAAGCATGTGGTTGCTTAGTACCACTGCACCATTACTCCTTTGTCAAAATGAGTATGAAATTAGTATTATAATATCTTTTCCTAAAAATTGTTTGAGTTTAGCTGAAGTAATGGTGCGGAGGCACCCACAGATAATATAATCTGCCCCTACTCATGGCTATAGAGTTGTCTTGAGACATGACTATATCCAGTCTAGTATCAAACATTAGAAGCAACATCTAGTTCATTTTTAATTTAAGCACTGCATAATAACAATAACAGGAAAATCCATGGCTGAGAAATTGAATCGACTAACTAGAACACTTACAATTTGTAGACGATTCAATCCATCAAAATCTATTTTCTAACTCCCAAAGACTTGCAACACCTCTTCTCTGGCCTGTGCTTGTCAATCCTGATGCCTGCTATTCAATTTCTTTAAAATTTGATTCCAGCAATATACCAAGCAGATCCTCAATATTCACCTCTCATACTTTCATTGTCTTTACTCTTTATCAATAATACCTCTAATTGAGACTTGAACATACTTTTCAATTTCCTTCATTCTTCTGTTCCTCTTTATTGGCAAAAACCTATCAAAACAGTTTAATAAGCAAAAAATCAGAAAAGGGAAAGAGATATGCATCAACAAATTATCAAACACAAGGGCAAGAGTTAATCATGTTGCACTGCCAAGTGAAATTTGTAAAGGAGTACTATGGTGATAATTAGGGCAAATCACCTCCAGCCTGGAATATAAACAGAGTGTATAGCTTCCATAAGATATTGAGCTTCTTCCTTTTGAAGTTCAAATATCCTTCTACCTTCTTCATAGCTACTACCGAAGGCTGTCCGAGAGATCACATCACTACTTAATTGTTGAAGGCCATGCCATATATCTATCTCATGTGAGCCCTCAACTGCAACAATGTCTTCCCATTTGCTCAGTATCTCAGTACAGCTCTAACCAAAAGCTGGAAGCATATGCTGTTTAAGAAATAGTTAAGAGAAAGCCAATGAAGGGACACTTATTCAAAATGTTCCGACTTTGTAATTAGGAATACAAAATGGTTCCAAACAAGTAATTCAAAAAAGAGTCACAATGAAGAGGAAGTTTCCGTTTTGATGAAAGAAAAGATAAAAATGGACTACTTAAGGAGAATTCATTGCACTTACAAACCTTTAGCTTCTCCAGGTGGAAGGCAGGAGTGATGATTTTTCTATGTTTTGCCCATTTGCCTTCCTTTTCGCTTACAAGTCTTTGTGCCAATAACTTGGTTACTGGATTTGAATGAGGCTTTTGATACCGATAGTTATTGAAGAATACTTCCTTTATAATCTTGGGGTCCATGATAAGCACCAGCAGTTTTGGACCAAACTATACAAAGGATTTTTTCCCTACAAGCAGAGGTTTCCCTATTAACTACTCCAAATGCAAGATGAATATCTTATCTATCCACCATAAAAAATGAAAGTAATAGGAGCTTTTGAAAGATGAACGGAGCAGGAAGGAAGAAGGTACCAAGCAACTTCTTCAAATCCCGTGTTCCAAAACAAACAGAAACTATTTGATAATCTAGAAAAAATGGGATAAATGTTCTTTTTTTAATAGAACTGATATCTCTTTTCAATCCGATAATACATATTTCTTGAAAATATAGAGCATAAAACCTCAACAAAACTTTCAATTTCAGATAAAGCTAACTTTTGATTTCTGCAACACTTTACTCGTATATGGCATGTATTTGAACTACGTAGCCTTTTTGATCAAGATGCAACAATGTAAATAAAAGATACAAAAAGCACTATAATTTATAACGAAAAGATCTTGGCTTTTTCAGGTCCATATATTTTCATTCGAATAATAGGAGGGTATGCAAAATTTAAAACTAAATTCAGACTCATGACAGTTATTTCACATGGATAATATATATATAAAGCAAGGATCTTTGGAGAAATTTTAAAAAATCCCAAGTTTGAGGCAAGGTTGAAACAATATAATCCATCATTACAGGAGCAAACACTGAAAGAATTAAACCATTCACTTAAAAGGCAGACAACGCAAGACTGAAAGAATGTTTATAAGTTTAAACATATAAAAGTGTTTTCCTTTCATGAGTTACTAACAATTTGTTTGATTTGTTTCCTTGTTGATAATGTAGATGGCTCATAGAGCAGAAAACAAATGCACATTTATATTTAGTCCTAAAATTACATAAGAAATGCTGCTCTGTTCAACTTTAACTTTTCCATATATAGATAAAGGAATGATCAATCTAGGGGGAAAGTGAACCTATATCATATAATCATTTCCACAAGTAATGGACAACAATTCTCTAAAGAAGATTGTGAAAAATTAAAAACTGTACAAAAAAACATCACAAGATTTGTTCCAACAAGTTGTGAACTGAAAACATAATAATTCAGTGAAGCGAAAATTCAAACACCAAATATATGTCTAAAACTCAATAGAATATACCTTTATATGGTAGCGCAAATCACTGTTAAGCTCCATCATCAAAACCACTATCGAATTTTTACACATTGAGCTTTATCCTTCTAGGGCCCTAAATTATTTAGAACCCAACTGGAGAACGACTGAATCTTTTACTCGACATAAAGGAAAACAGAAGTCACGCCATGAAGAAGGAGAAAGCAAGAGAAGAACACAAATGTAAAGCAGTAGAATAGATAGACATGACGATATGGTGATTACACATTGAAACTGTCCTTTCTGAAAATTCTTGTTTCTTAAGCCCAGATTAAAATAATTAGAACATTATTGAGCACAAATAAAGATAATTGAAATCGATCATACAGAAAATTGTTAATTCTTAACCGGCCATGCCACAAATTCTTGAACAACAATATCACCAAAGTGAACGCCAAATCACAACCCTATTAATTTGAACTAAAAATAACATATAAAAAGAGTAAATTTTCAAATCTTAACTTGATGAGAAGAAACTCTAAGATGAATAGTTGATACCTACGGAGGTGACTAACGATTTTCTCTTCTCCCATAAATTAAATCTTGATAGCAGTTTTAGGTTTTCGTCGAGCAGTAGGCTAAGAGTATTTTTGGAGGGCAAGTGGGGTGGGCGTAGGGTTAGTTTGGGGGGAAAAGAGGGAAAACATAGCGCCTTTTTTTACTGATTAATTATATTTTTTAACGACGGGATATTATGCTTTTTAAGGATCAAACATTATTCCTTTGTTAATGCCAATCTAAAAATTGGCTTTAACAATCGGAAAAAAAGTTGGTCGTCATAGATACATTTATAACGACCGGATTCATATCCATTCGTTAAAAAATAGTCGTTAAAAAGTATATTTCTTGTAGTGTTAATACATCAACTATAGACCCAAATTCTAACATTCGAAATTTCTGATACGATCTGATTCTTGCATATACATATTATATCAATCTCAACAAGCTGTAGAAAATTATAAATATATTTGTCACGACCCAAAATCCACTATAGGTCGTGATGGCGCCTAACGCCGTCGTCAGGCAAGCCAACGGTGATTAATCAACTTAGTTATTTATTTTATTATTTTCAAAATCATGAATCCCATTAAATAAGTAGAGTAAAATTTGGTACTCGTAGAAAATCCGTGATTTTATTTTCTAATTTTCGTATAAATTATAAATTACAAGGTGAAATGATAATAATTACGTGAACTGCAATAATGAACATCCAGTAGGAATCCCCAAAATTCGGTGTCACAAGTGAAGGAGCATCTACTAAGGAGTACAATAATACTACAATATCTGTCTGGAATACAAGTTAGACAGGAGAACATAAATAACTTTGATGGAGACTCTGTATGCTACGGATTGTAACATAGAATGCAACTCACCGTAAAGTCTATGCAACAGCCGCGCCTTTACGCCCAAAAGACCACCAAATATATATATATATATACCTGCACAATAAGTGTAGCAAGTGTAGCATGAGTACCTAAATCAAAGCGTACCCAGTAAGTATCTAGCCTAACCCTGGAAAAGTAGTGACAAGGGGTCGACATCGATACTTACTAGTGGTCTAATAACTCAAATACAATAGGAAGTAAGCAAATATACGATAGGGTAATAAACAGTATAAACAAATATAGGTATGTGGTACAATCCTCCTCTGAATAATAAATTCAAGCTCTCAATTATCAGTTACCTCCTCAACCAGAGTATATATGAAATGGACCTCACCAGATATGTTATCACAACTCAAATTAGAAAAACCACACGGATACGCTAGTTTCTTGCACGACGATGCCGAGGCGAACGGCCCAATCCCATAAGAGTATTTTATAGATATGCCGAGGCGTACGGCCTGATCCCATAATAATGTGTACACCACCGAGGGTCTAACAGCACGAACCATATATACATTTATTATACTGCAAAGGTGAACGACCCGCTCCCATAAGAGTGTGGTATATAATCCTGCCGAGATAATCGGCCCGATCCCATTAGAGTAAAAAGCTTTAACGGGTCATTTACCCCACTCACGAATAAACGTGTGAGTTATGAACTTTAAGGAAAACTTTGTGATGAAAACGCACACGTAGGAGGAATTCATAAGGGAAGCACAAATTATTCTGCGGATTATCAAGTAGCTCATCACATCTCTACAATAGCGAGTCTATCACCCTATGCAAGTCTAGTCTCAAGTCGTAACGCGAAATAAAGGAATTAAACGAGCAAAGATGACTCAAATAGTACAATTATAGTATAGCATGAACCTAAGTCTACCCGGACATAATCAGGAATTCTAGCATATGCACAGACACTCGTCACCTCATACGTGCGTAGCTCCCACAACATGTAGAACATAAGAATATAACACCTACTGGGTAAATTTCCCCTCACAGGGTTAGACATGAGACTTACCTCACTCTAAAGTTCCATAACTTGCTCCAACGCCACTCTAACACCTCAAACCGATGCTCATCGCTCCAAAACTAGTCAAACAATGTGCAAACCAATAAAAATATACTCTAATACTCGTAATAAATTAATTTATAACAATTATCACCTCCGATCGAAAAGCCAATAAAGTCAACTCCGGGACCACATGTCCGGAACCCCACAAAGTTATAAATTTTGAAAACCCATTTAATTACGTGCCCAACCATAATAGTTTCACTCAAATCCGACTCCGAATCGACGTTCAAAACTCAAAAATTAACTCTATGAAACTTTAGACAAAATTCCTCAATTTCTCTTTTTAAATCAAAATGCCAAAAACGAGGATAGATTCATGAAATATAATCAAAACCGAGTAGAGAACACTTACCCCAATCCATATGGCAAAAATTGCTTCAATCCGAGCTCCATATCTCTAAATATGATAAAATGGTTGAAACCCAAAGCGCAACCTTGCCAATGAGATATCAATCTCACACGGTGCACCTCCTCTATCACGTTATGATATGAAAATAATATGATCCCATTCTCAACTCTGAATCACAAGTAGGATAGCCATCCCATCAAATTAAAACCTTCCACTAGACCCCATGCAGGATAAAATCACAACACGCAACATATTCCTTATACATGTATAAGACATCTGTCTCAAGCCATGGTCGACACCATCGAGAACTCTTCGAAACCCATGTGCACATAACCAAGTCATCAAAACTGAATCCCTTTAACTCAACCAAGTCGCGCAGACCACCTAACCCAAGAGTATTGCCACAAAACACTTGTAAAGTCTCACTACACCAAAGGAACCAATCACTTCTATTACTATGCTGGTCCAAACCACTACCAAGCTGACCTATTTCTTCGAGTCCCTCTCCTCCCCCCGACATGCCTTCATGTTAATACTTCTCCTTGCCAGTACATTATGATCCTTAACCAAAGCTTAGCCAAAGAGATCTTAGAATGAAACCACGTCGTCCTAAAGCTCATAAGCCATTGTATTCCCTCTTAAGCACCCCATAGTATCGCGGCTGAAATACCCACTCTAAAGAGACCTTCTATGAATCTGGAGATGCTTTTTTAACCTCTCTAATACTAAAATGTAGGATCACTAATGATATATAACTATCGCAAGTCTCGGAACCATACAATGCAAATCTCAAATCTTAGCCATATATAATTTCGGGGAACCCTCATATACTACATATGAATCTTGAACTTACTAGGATCTTCTCGAGAGTCATCCACTCTGCCCCAATATCCAATGCACCGCCAAAATGAGCCGAAAGACTTGTGCTCTATTAGCACGCACACTTAAAGAAGTAACCCCACATTTTAAGCAACCGAGTGAATTACTTCTCCTTGCATATTACATCCATAATGAATAACAGACCCGAATCATTCCAAGATTTTCACATATCCATAAAGTTTAGTACTTCATGAAACCAACAATTCTCTTTCCCCGTACTAACCTCGAAGTCAGCCTCCTTCAAGTCATAACTGATCCACAAATATTCCTCAGTCTCTAACTAATATAACGCATGACCATGCAATTTAATTGTCGATAGCAGACTCCCCCGCTTGGCTCAAAGCCATGGAACATAACATCCGATAACCCACAATACCCTTACTCCATAATTGCCATGATCTCACAATGTAATTCAACTAATTCCTTCATATGCTCATGTAGCACCAGCCATAAAATACCTCAAATCTTCTACTAAGCGCATATCCATCATCGTGACACTCGTGCAAACTTCCTCAAGCGATCCGAACTCGAATTGTAGCACATATGCATCATATTAGGGAGGAAGAAATCTCTTCACAAAACACCATAAGGATCACACATCTCTGGACCACCCCGCAGGTCATAACCAACATTTGTAGACCACCCCGTAGCCCCTCGAAGATAGGTATGGACGTCATCATACCAATCCGCAAAACTCTACTAGACACTTGCTCACGACTTGTAGAACCTATGTGTAAGGCCCCGTAAAATTTTGCCAAGGAATTTAAGGTTTTGTGGTGCCGAGGTAGGTTATGGGTTTGAGAATTGTAGAAAATGAGCCACGATACGGACCTTTTGGGTTGAAAAATGTACTGAAGTATTGATGGAAATTTTTGGCAGAAGAAGGCAATTTTGTGGTCAATTTCGCGACCATAGAACTATTCTGCGGACCGCATAAGTATCGCAGACTGGAACAGAAAATGGGCAAATTTTGAAAAATAATTCTGCTAGCCGCAAAATGATTCTGCAAGCCGCATAACCGTTCTGCTGGCCGCATAATCATTCTGCTGGCTACATAAAAATTTTGCTGCCCACATAACAATTTTGCTGGCCAAATAATCGATTCTGCTGCCCGCAAAATGATTCCGCTGCCCACATAATGATTCTGCTACCACATAATTGCATCACATAATTAACTTCGGGGGTCATTTTTGGAAATTTTCTTATCCGACCCTATTTTGATATAAGGCCTTAGGGGGTCATTTTGAATGCAAAAATCTAATATTTTTAGAGAGAAGTGAGAGTGTTATAGAGAGAGCGGAGGAAACCCTAGGCTAATTGTTCATCAACCCTTGCTCAAGACTTGGAGAATTCACAAAGAAAACTGACAAGGTCTTCATCTGAGAAGTAAGGTTCTAACCCTAGTCTTCAATTTCGAGTTTGGGCAGAAGATGGGAGATTGGGAGTGTGATTCTTGGGTATGAGAGTTGTTATTTATGCATGCATATAAATATATGGATGGTGGGAAGGTAATTGAGCAATTATGAGTAAACTCTTGGTATTGAATGGGTTATGGAGTGAAGGAAATCTTGTAGAAGAACCTTGTGGTAAAATTTACACACCTAGTATTTGATAAAATGCCCAAATAATTTGAAACCATGAATATATTTCTAATTTGTGTACAATTCTGTTATGTCTCAAAATAGATTGGGATTGCTAGAATTTTCGGAATATTGTAGTAACTTAAGGAAAGCTCAAGCAATGTATGTTGGCTAAACTAACCTCTTAGAATTGAATTCTATGATATTCCCATAAGTTTCAAGTATGGTTGACTCAAGTTCCTTATTCCCATGTTCCGAGTTGTTCCCAATAAATTCAATTGTCTCGAGTAAGCAAAGTGTCGAGAATTATCTATTCAAAATATGTTCCAAATGTTCCTATCACATTATGTTATCCTTCGGGAATGTGTTCAAGAATGATATGTGTATTAAAATGTTATGGCTTTGAGTCGTGTTTCAAATGAAAGTCCATTATGCTTAACTTGGAAAGAATACTCCATGCGTCTAAAACTCCTATTTCTCATATGTGTACTTAAGGCCTTGATTTCGAATGCTCATATTGTTGATAATCTATAAAGATGCTTGAAAGTGAAATAAGTGAGTTGGAGATATAAAGTGTGGCCATCGTGCCAAGAATGAAAGTTATACTTGTGGCCAATGGTGCCAATGAAATTAAATGATGTGAGAAAGGTTAAGAAATGAGCCTTCATTCAACTATTCCAAATTGACTTCGAAAATAAATTTGCCTAAAAGCTTGTGTACTCAAGTCATGCCCAAATGTGGTTGTTTCAACTAATGTTATGCTTTGTAAGTATTTCCAATGCGTTTTGAGCTCTTATATATATATTCATGAGTTGAAATTGTGTATTGCTTTTTTGGGGAAAAGTATTTCAAGAATAAATGATGTGTTACTCGTTTATGATTTTAACTTGTGCTTCGATTGCCAATCATTTTACTCCATTTCTTGGAAAGAAATTCATTGTGTTTAAAGTATTCATTACTAATGAGCCTAAAGTTGTGATTTTCGGAATATTCTATTTGTTGATATTTATCTAAGTTGTAGCCAAATTTGAGCGTGCTTAGTGCTCTTGGTTGGGCTAGAGATAGTCAACTACGAAATCTTGTTAGTGTTTGGGACAAACTAATAAAGAATTATTACCCAAGGATAAGAATAGTTAATTTCGAAATAATTAGTGGCAGGTTAGTAATATATTGGATTTTTCTTGAGTTTAAGTTAAATTGCTATGGGCCAAAACCCTGACTTAACCAGTGTCTCGCCCTAGGGTGCGTCAGTGTTGTTTGTGAAGAAGAAGGATGGTTCAATAAGGATGTGTACAAATTATCGGTAGTTGAACAAAGTCATTATCAAGAACAAGTATCTTTTGCCTAGGATTGATGACTTGTTTGATTAACTTCAGGGTGCCAAGGTGTTTTCCAAGATTAATTTAAGATCTGGCTACCATCAGTTGAAGATTAAGGCATCGCATGTCCCTAAGACAACTTTCCGGACTTGGTATTGACATTATGAGTTCCTAGTGATGTCATTTGGCTTGACAAATGCCCCATCAACATTTATGGATTTGATGAGTCAGGTATTTAAGACCTACTTTGATTCTTTTGTGATCATCTTTACTAATGATATTTTGCTCCTCCCATAGTTGAGAGGAGCATGAGGAGCATCTTCAGATTGTACTTCAGACTCTGAGAGATAATTAGTTATATGACAAGTTTTCAAAGTGTGAGTTTTGGTTGGACTCGGTTTCCTTTTTAGAGCATGTGATATTTACTGAGGGCATTAAAGTGGATCCTAAAAAGATTGAGACAATTCAGAACTGGCCAAGACCTACTTCAGCTACAGAGATTCGGAGCTTCCTAGGTTTGGCGGGTTATTATCGTCGATTCATGGAGGGGTTTTCATTCATCGCAGCCCCATTGTCTAGATTGACCTAGAAGGATGCCCCGTTCAGGTGGTCTGATGAGTGTGACTCAAGCTTTTAGAAGCTCAAGACTGCCTTGACTACAGCTCCGGTATTGGTGTTGCCTACTGGTTCGGGGTCTTACATCGTGTATTGTGATGTATTACATATTGGGCTTGGTGCAATATTGATACAGGATTGCAGAGTGATTGCATACGCGTCGCGATAGTTGAAGGTTCATGAAAAGAATTACCATGTTCATGACTTGGAGTTGGCAGCGATTGTTCATACATTGAAGATTTGGAGGCATTACCTCTATGACGTGTCATGTGAGGTGTTCACTGATCATCGGAGTCTACAATACTTGTTTAAGCAAAAGGCTCTCAATTTGAGGCAGCGTAGGTGGTTAGAGCTGTTAAAAGACTATGATATTACCATTTTGTATCATCCTGGGAAGGCCAATGTGGTGGCCGACGCCTTGAGTAGAAAAGCTATGAGTATGGGTAGCCTTGCGTATATTCTAGTTTGTAAGAGACCGCTAGCATCAGATGTTCAGGACTTGGTTAATCAGTTCATAAGGTTAGATATTTCGGAGCCTAGTCGGGTTCTTGCTTTCACAGTTTCTCAATTTTCTTTGTATGAGCACATTAGAGAGGGTCAGTATGGAGACCCCCATTTGCTTGTCCTTAAGGACACAGTGCAACAGGGTGATGACAAGAAGGTTTCTATTGGAAATGATGGGGTGTTGCGGATGCAGGGTCAGATTTGTGTGCCTAATGTAGATGGGCTTCGTGAGTTGATTCTCGAGGAGGCCCACAGTTCAAAGTATTCCATTCATCCGGGTGCCGCCAAGATGTATCAAGATTTGAGGCATTATTATTGGTGGAGACGAATGAAGAAAGATATAGTAGAGTATGTGGCTCGGTGTTTGAACTGCCAGCAGGTGAAGTACGAGCATTAGAAGCCTGGCGATTTGCTTCAGAGTGGAAGTGGGAGTGTATTTCCATGGATTTCGTTGTTGGGCTCCCACGGACTTTGAAGAAATTTGACGCAGTATGGGTCATTGTGGATAGGTTGACGAAATCGGCGCATTTCATTCCGGTGGCAGCTACCTATTCTTCAGAGTGGCTAGCTAAGATCTATATCCGCGAGATTGTTCTTCTTCACGGTGTGTCGATGTCTATTATTTCTTATCGGGGCACACAGTTCACATCGCATTTTTGGAGGGCCGTACAGCGTGAGCTAGGCACACAGGTTGAGTTGAGTACATCATTTCACTCCCAAACGGACGGGTAGTCCGAGTGCACCATTTATATATTGGAGGATATGCTTCGTGCCTATGTTATGGATTTGGGGGTTCTTGGGATCAGTTCTTGCCACTTGCAGAGTTTGCCTACAACAACAGCTACCAATCGAGTATTCAAATGCTCTTTATGAGGCCTTATGTGGGAGGCGGTGTCGTTCTCCAGTTGGTTGGTTTGATCCAGGAGAGGCTCAATTGTTAGGTACTGATTTGGTTCGGGATGCCTTGGAAAAGGTCAAGATGATTCAGGATCAGCTTTGTACAACACAGTCTAGGCAGAAGAGTTATGCCGATCAGAGAGTTTGTGATGTTGTATTCATGGTTGGAGAGAAGGTTTTGCTTTGGGTTTCACCCATCAAGGGTGTGATGAGGTTCTGAAGAAGGGCAAGTTGAGCCCTAGGTATATCAGACCCTTTGAGATCCTTGAGAGAGTTGGTGAGGCGGCCTACAAGCTTGCATTGCCACCTAGCTTATCAGCAGTTCACTGGTGTTCCATGTTTCCATGCTCTGGAAGTATCACGGTGATCTGTCCCATGTATTAGATTTTAGATCAGTCCAATTAGATAAGGATTTGACTTATGAGGAGGAATCAGTGGCTATGCTAGCACGACAGGTTCATAAGTTGAGATGTAAGAGTTTCCCGTCTGTTAGAGAGCAATGGAGAGGTCAGTGGATCGAGGCAGCTACGTGGGAGTCCGAGTCCGATATGCGGAGTAGATAACCTCCAATTTTTCACCAGTCCAAGTACTTTTCTATGTCCGTTTGAGGACAAACGTTTCTTTTAGAGGTGGAGAATGGGAAGACTTGATAGGTCGTTTTGAGTATTAGCCCTTATTTCCGTGTTTCAAGACCTCTGTTATCTCCGTTTGATGTTTCTTGTTCGCGTGCATGGTCCATGTCACTTTTGGAAAAGCTTTTATGTGAAAATTTGAAGAAAACATGATTTTTGGCTATAAAAATAATTTGAGTTGACCACGGTCAACGTTTTGCGAAAACGACCTCGGATCGGTGTTTTGACTATTCCGGTAAGTCTGTATAGTGATTTTGGACTTGGGCGTTTGGCCGTAATTTTAATTCGAGGTCCCTAGATTGGTTTGACTCATTTTTCCGAAAACTAGTATTTTGAAAGTTTAGAAATTACCTAAGTTTGAACGTAAGTTGACTTCCTGACTTTCGGGTTCGGATTTTTATGTTAGAACTTGTAATAGGTCTGTATTACTATTTGAAACGTTTCTGCAAAATTTTGTGCAATTCGAAATTGGTTTGACATGATTCGGACACTTAGATGTGATTCTAGTTATTCTTGAGTTTACTTTGAAATTTCATTCGTTTTGATAGTTGATTTGTAGATTTCGATGTTATTTTGGTGATTTGATTGTGCGAGCGAGTTCGTATGATGTTATTATACTTGTGTGCATGTTTGGTTTGGAGCCCGAGGGGCTCGGGTGAGTCTCAGACGCGTTTCGGATGAGTTTGGATGGTTTGAAGTCAGCTGGTGTCCTTCCAGCTCTGGTGTTCTGATGCAGATCTCACATTTGCGATGTCTGGCTTGCATTTGCGAGGAAATGTTTCGCAATTGCGAACAACACATGATTGCTTTTGCGTTCACATGGTCACATTTGTGATGCCTAGCAAAATAGGATTTCTTCGCAATTGCGAAGATATTGGCCGCATTTTTGAAGGCTGGTTATTCGCATTTGCGATCAATTTGTTGTATTTGCGACTTCTGTTCTTATGAGACAGGGTTCGCATTTGCAACCCTTGTCTTGCATTTGCAATGTTTGCAATTCGAACAAGACTTCGTAATTGCGGCATCTACAGCTGGGTAAAAGAGGGAAAAATCGAGACTTAGCTCGTTTTACACCATTTCTCAACCCTAAAAACTCTAGAGGAGATTTTCCAAGAGATTTTTCTTCCCAAATGCATTGGTAAGTGTGACTTTAATCCAATTGTTTTCAATTCCCCATTATTTTTCATGAGATTTCAACATGAAATTTAGGATTTCCATGGTAGAAATTATGGATTTGGGTAGAAATTAGGGATTTTGTAAAAATTAAGATTTAGACCTTGAATTGGTGACGGATTTCTAAACAAATCATATAACCAGGCTGGGGGTGAATGGGTAATCAGGTTTTTGTCCGAACCTCGAGTTTTGACCAAGCAGGTTTGGGTTGTCTTTTTTTACTTTTTCAAATATGATCAAAATTGAATCTCTTTCATTGATGGGTAGTTTCTAAAGCTTATTTGGAATCGTTTGATTGATAATTTGCTAGATTTTGTTGGTCTGGAGGCTTGTTCGAAAGGCAAGTCCGTGGTTGGCTGATTGCCTTGCTCGCGTAGTGAGGTAAGTGTTCGGTCCAACCTTGACTTGAGGCAATTAGGAATCCTTGAACTATATATTATGTGATATGTGGGAAAACAACGTATATGCGAGGTGCTGAGTGTAGATATGCCGACATGATATTTATTTCCATATTTTCATTCATTCCATGATATATCTTGTTTCATGCATTAATTGTTGCATGCCTTTGTTTGACTTCCATGCCTTAATCGTTACATACCTTTATTTGACTTCTATGTTATAATTGTTATTTGTCATTTAGTCATTTCTTTGCCTTATTTATCCATTCCTTTCATGACTCCATGCTTATTTGTTACTTGTTTCTACTTGCTTTAATTGCATACTTCAATTGTCACATGCCTTACTTGTCTCTCTTGATTTGTGGTATTTGTTGTTGTCACGCCCCAAAATCGAGGAGCGCGACCTGCGCTCAACCGAGTGAACTCGACCGAGCAAGCCTGTTAGATTCCTTCTACCCAAACTCATTTATGAATAAAGAAAATATATGTTTTTCTTAATTAAATAATAAAGTGGTCATATCTGCAATTTCCAATTTCTTACCATTAGTTTCACCATTTTTAAAGTCTCAAATGGACAAGTAATACATCCACAACATAACATAGTTTGTCTTTCCCAGCACCAATACACAACCCACAATATGTCTACGGAGCCTCTATAGATAAAGAAGAGTACAGTGATAATGCCAGCAACAAGGACCCGGCTATACCTCAAACAAAATACACAAAGTATAAAAGATTCATGACCCCGGAATGAAATGGGGCTCACCAAATCAGCTGGGAAGAAGGTGAACTGCTATCACTGACCAATATCTCCTACTGTGGAACCACCTGGATCCATTGAAAGATGCAGTGCCCCCGGCAAAAGGGACGTTAGTACTGTCAAATAGCACTAGTATGTATAACTAAACACCCTCTCAATAGAATGACAAATAATACAAATCAGATTATCATAATATCAATGAAAGCCTTAATTAACATCAAACCTCAATTTATGATCAAGACAGTGTTCAAATTAATTTCCATATCTCATATTGGGAGATTTTTAGTATCGATATACCATTGTCCACAATCCCAGTACCATTATTCACCATACCAATACCACTATTCACAAAACTAGTACCACCGCACTCTTAGCACGGAGTCCGATCACGACCCGATCGGCTAGGCTATCTCAGTAGAGACATCAAACACAATTTCTCTCAATATCAATACCACTGTCTTTAACACGGAGTCCGATCACGACCCGATCGGCTAGGCTATCCATTAGGGACATCGACCAAAATCATAATTTCAATTACAATTTCCAGCACAATCACCACCATGTGTGCGGCATGGTGTCCGATCACGACCCGACCCGACTGGCTAGGCCATTTTATTTGAGACATCAACCTTTTTATATCAATCATTGCATTTCATAATACTTTCACATCTTTTCATTTCATTGGCACTAGTGACCATAATTATAAGATCATTCTTGGCACGTTGGCCATATTCAGTATTTCATGCTCACATTATCAATTTCAAATATCATCCTCATCATCAACAATAAACACAATTCAAATCAAAGTGTGTAGTATACATGTGAGCAATTTAGAGTCTAATGCACATAGAGATATTTCACAAAATTTGGCATAATAGCCTTCATTTGAACTTGACTTAAAGTCGAAACATTATTAATGCATAGCCCATATTTTAACACATCTTCAATTGGTAACATAACATGAATAGAGCATTTGGGATGCTTGTTGAACATATATCTTTTAATCCAATCTTACTCGGAATAGCCAATTTCATAATGAATCTCTCGGGACTTATATAATTTACATGAATATCGTGGGATTCAATTCTAAGAGAATAGTTTAGTCAACATACCTCACTTGAGCTTCCTTACATTCTAAATATTCCGGAATTCTTAGCAACTTCAATCTATTGTAGAAATATAACAAATTGAATCAAAATTAGGAAGGTGATCATGGTTTGAGCTCATTTGAGCATTTTATCAAACACTAAGTGTGCATTAAGGTTCCAAGGTCTCTTTTATGGAGAATTCCATCATCCCACAACCCAATCTTTACCATTTTTAGCTCAAGAATCTTCCTACACCCTTTGATAACACATGCATGTAAAATAAACAACTCTCATGCCAAATATTATCTTGCTAGTTACCTATTTTTAGAAAATTTCGAAATTAGGGTTCAGGGTGTAGAATCTTACCTCTAGGATGAAGACCTAGTGAACTTCCCTTCTTAATCTTCCAAAACTTGAGCAAGAATTGAAGAAAAATTATTGAAGAACACCTTCTCACTCTAGGTCACTCTCTCTCACTCTAAAATATCAGATTATGTCTCAAAAATGGCCCAAGGAGTGTATTTAACGAAATAGGATCGAGTTTTAAAAACCCAAAAATAGAGCTCCGGAACAAGGTATGCGATCGCATATGCGATAGTATAACCGGTATGCGAACCGCATATCGGTCGCATAATTGGTTACAAAATAGCCAAAAGAACTATCTATGTATGCGGTCTCTATGTGGTCCACATAACTATTATGCGGTCGCATAATGCACCGCATAATAGTTATGCGGTCACTTAGTAGACTGCGTAGTTGCTTCCAACTGACCCAATTAACTGCCTCACTTTGCGGCCATTATGCGTCCGCAGAGTGATTCTGTGGTCGCATAAAGGACCGTAGAAATGCACTTTTCCGCCAAAATCTTTCCTTTACTTTCCGGTGCATTGTTCTACAATCCTCAAATACGTAAGCCTAGTCCGGCACCATGAAACATTATTTTCTTTCCAAACTTTACCGGCCTTTACACTTAAGTACTTCCAAATTTTCCATTGTGTTACAGTTGTATTCAATAATGTGGTTTCATTTGTGTGAGTTGTTTAGTTGTTAGATACCGATGAATTGGTAAAGTTGAGACTTTGAGTTGTTAGAGATTCTTTGATTATTATGCAGTTCCTTATTGCCTTGTACATTTACCCTCTTGATGTAGAAACTCTTGGAAATTTAGTTGTTGAATTCTTTATGTTGATTGAAATTGTTTAGGGAACGGGTTGCACGCCGCAACAAAAATTGAAAGGTAATGAATCAAAATGGTGGAATAAGGACGGATTATGATATTGACAGATGATGATATGGTGGTATCAGGTTGTGCTCCCCAACAGAGTGTATATGTGGTACTTTTTCGTGATTGTTGGATTTGCGTCGGTGTTGTGTTATAATACTATGAGACTTGTTATTCTGGGCTCTCTGGTAGTTGGATTTGGAGTTTGTTTTCATGAGTTAACTGCTTTGTTGCTGTTATTATTATTATTGCGTACAGGTTATTGTACGTGGCCCGCCTTAGCCTCGTCACTACTACTTCGAGGTTAGGCTCGGCTCTTGCAGAGTACATAGGGTCAGTTGTACTCGTACTATACTCTTCACTTCTTGTGCAGATACTAGAGTTGGTCGCAGCAGTGCTTAGCGAGATTGCCCGGATCCAGCTACATGTGGAGACTTGAGGTATAGCTGCACGGCGTCCGTAGCCCTAAAGTCCCCTTCTATGTCATTTCTGCTGTTTATTTTGATTCGGACAGTTTGTTTATTCAGACTTTTATCTGCAGTACTCTAGACGCTCATGTACTTGTGACTCCAGTTTCTGGGATTGTATTTAGATTACGTCATTTTATAGTTTATCACCTTATTTTAGACTATTCGGTTGTTATTATCATCATTTAATTTGAAATGTTAGGCATCATCACACTCCCGAGGGTGGAATTCTGGGTCGTGATAACATACCTCCATAAGTTGAGTCCAAATATATCTTTAGTGTATCGTATAACCATCTATGAAAGTGTGTCCCAAACTCAACCATCTAACAGTGATGTGGAAAATCTCTTAGCAGCTTCCCAAATATATCCCAAGCTTGACGAAGGAATTCACACTCTCACTGCTAAAATCCAGCAATTTGGATCCTTAGCGATTTTATCTTCCTAGAGGGGAAGAATTTGATCAAGAATTTCCGAGCTAAGTCATCCTAATTTTTGATCGAGATTGTCAGTTATTTCTGTAACTATGCTTTTGCTTTCTCTAGCAATGAAAAGGAAAATAATATCAATCTGATGTAGTCCGATGAGACACCTAGAAAACTATAGGTGTCTGTTATCACCAGGAAATTCAGAATATGTCGTTTCCAATCTTCATATAATATCCCAACATATTGACCTTGAGATTGCACCAGTTGCACAATGTCTGTTTCAGCCCAAAGCTATCGGTAATTGCAGGCTTAATGATAGCATGTGCCATGTTTGCAAGGCTAGGTCTCGCAGCTTCAATCACTGCTCGCTCAATGTTTGCCATTGCTAAAGGTTACAAGAGATAAAAAATTGTTAACTTAGTGCATTAGCTGGTTCATCTACGTCTAAATTCGCCTTAGTTGCTTCTTCAGATTCCTTAGCTGCTTTTGTTGCCTTTTAAAATTTTGTGGAATGTTCTTTCTAGTTCAATATAAAAGGGTGCAAATATCTTTATCCTCATCCTTTTCCTCTAACATTCACTTCGTAGTACCTAAGATGGTTTAGGTAAAAATACGAAAACTAAAAATTTGAACAGAAAACAAATAAAAGCTCAACTTAGATAAATAATCTACTTTTAAGTCCGCAATGATAGTGCCAACAACTTATTGGTCCCCAAGCACACGCAAGTGTATGTGGTCCACAGGTAGTAAAGTTATTAAAAATCAAATGTCATACTCATAGAGACTTAACCTTTATCGTGACCTAAGAAAACTAAAATCGATTATCTGGTCAAGCTTATCAAAGAGTAGTGGTTGCTACTAAACTACTATTGTAGAATTTAAATAGGTAATTGAACTAAACTAACAAGAATGCAATTTTTTATGATTATGGTTTAATTAATTGAGATAAAGATTTTAGGGTTATGATCGATTTATTGTCACACCCCAAATTCGGGGAGCGCGACCGACGCTCAACCGAGTAAACCCGGCTGAGCAAATCTGTTAGATTTCATTAACAACTTCCTTTTTCATTCCCATTAGCAGCTTCCTTCATAATTTCCAAAATATTACGGCTTTATAGAATTAATGAAAAATATGATTTCCAAATACCAACATATCTAGTTCAGTTCCCAATATCAACCACAACCCACAACCTGTCTACGGAGCCTCTAAGTACAATAGAAGAGTAATATGGAAATATCGGCAACAAAGCCCCGGCTATACCTCAAAACACAGTACATGAGAAACAAAAGATACATGACCCCGAAATGAAGTGGGGCTCACCAAATCAGCTGAAAAGAGTATACTGCTATAACTGATCAATGTCGTCTGCTGTAGAACCACCTGCATCCATTAAATATGCAATGCCCCCGGCAAAAGGGACATTAGTACTGTCGAATAGCAAAAGTATGTATAACTAAAAATCCTCTTTCAAAATAGAATGCCCATATAAGAAAAGGAAACACATAGAAACAACAAGTCACAATCAATAATATCCAAACGTCCAGTTAAAAGATAATAATTTTCAAATTACGAACTTCATATGTAATTTTGGTTGGGAGATCATTAGCACCGATATACCATTGTTCACAATACCAATGTTCACAATACCAGTGTTCACAATACCAATGCCACCGTACTTTTAGCATGGAGTCCGATCACGACCCCATCGACTAGGCTATCTTATTAGATATTCAACCACAATTACTATCAATACCAATACCACCGTAAATTTAGTACGAGTCCGATCACGACCCGATCGGCTATCCTATCTCATTAGAGAATCAACCACAATTACTGTCAATATCAATACCACCGTAAATTTAGTACGAAGTAGAATCACGACCCGGTCGGCTAGGCCATCTCATTAGAGACATCAACCATAATTACTATCATTACCAATACCACCGTAAGTTTAGCACGGAGCCCGATCACGACCCGATCGGCTAGGCTGTCTTATTTGAAGACATCAACCAAAATCTCAATTTCAATTAAGAGGAATAATTTTATCACATCAATCTCATCCTAAATAAGGAGAATAATTCACAAAAATAACATAGGTGCAAATATATTTACCTCATCATCTTTCACATTGTATAAATCTCCACTAGTATTTTTAGTCATTCACAACGACAATATTTCCTTGGCTCTTTTGACCATTCACAAGATTCTTTATTCAAGGCACGGTGGCCATATTTGATATTCCACACTTTCATTTCTTCCCTCTCATGTATCATCATCATAAATATCAACATACATATAATATTCCCGAAATCACAACTTTAAGTTCATTAGAAATGAACAATTTAAGCACAATAGATTTCTTTTCGAGAAATGGATTAATATAATTGGAAATTGATGCGCAAGTTAAAATCATCAACAAGTAACACACCATTTATTCTTGAAATACTTTTTCCCTAAAAGGATAATACATAATTTTCACTCACGAATATGTAAGAACGCAAAACACATTGGAAATACTCACAAAGCATATTATTTGTTAAAACAACCTCTTATGGCATGACTTGAGTACGAAAGCTTTAGGCAATTCTATTTTCGAAGTCATTTTAAAACATTTGAGTCGAGGCTCATTTCATAACCTTTCTCACATCATTTCATTTCATTGGCACCATTGGCCACAAGTATAACTTTCACTCTTGCACATTGGCCACACTTTATATCTCAATTCACTTATTTTATTTCCAACTACCTTTATAGGTTATCAACAATAATACATTTCCAATCCAGACTTTAGGTACACATATGAGCAATTTTGAGTCTTAAGAATATTGAGATTTTCTCACACAATTAGTATACTAGTTCTCATCTAAAACACGACTCAAAGCCACAACATTTTAATATGCAAACCATACTTTGAACATCTATCTTTCGACATAAGGCTCATTCGGAATAAACAAGTTTATAGGGAATAACCCTGAATATAGAAGTTATTAATCTTGAGCAAATCATACTTGATCTTACAGAAACATTATGGATATTTATTCTAAGAGATAAAGTTTAGCCAACATACCTTGCTTTGACCTTTCCTTAAATTACTACAACGTTCCGGAAATTCTAGCAATCCCAATCTATTTTGAGACATAACAAAAATTGAACCATTATTAGGAAGATATTCACGATCTCACCTCATTTGAGCATTTTATCAAATACTATGTGTGCAAATATAACTACAAGGTTCTTCTACAAGATTTCCTTCACTCCACAACCCAATCTTTACTTATTTGAGCTCAACAATCTTTCTACAAACCTTATTAGTACAAGCATGTATAAATAATGCTCTTATACCCAAGAATCATACTCCAAATCAACCATCTTTTACCCAAATTCGAAATTGAAAACTAGGGTATGGAACCTTACCTCTTAGATGAAGAACTTATGGGGTTTCCTTGTTAATCTTCCAACCTTTTATCAAGACTTGATGAATAATTAGCCTAGGGTTTTCTCTCTCTTTAAAACACTCTCCCTTCTCTCTAAAACATCAGAATATTTGCTCAAAAATGACCCTTTGCGTGTATTTAACGAAGTAGGGTCGGGTTGTAAGAACCCAAAAATGGAGCTCCGGAACAGGTTCTGCGGTCGCATAAGCGACCACATATCGGTCGCATAATTACAGACCAAAACTATCAAAAATCTGTCTGTGTATGCGGTCACTTTGCGGTCCGCATAACTGTTATGCGATCGCATAATGCACCACATAACAGTTATGCGGTCGCATAGTCGACCGCATAATTTCCCCCAGATTGGCCCTTCTCCTGCTCACTTCTGCGGCCATTATGCGGCCCGCAGAATGATTATGTGGTCGCATAATGGATCGCATAAACGCGCTTTTCCGCCAAAAAATTTTCTTTACTTTCCGGTGCATTGTTCAACCCAAAAAGTCCGAACTGCGGCGAGCTTGCGAGCACCACGAAATATGTAAGCCTACTCCGGCACCACGAAGCCTTGAATTCACTTGCAAAATTTACGGGGCTTTACACTAAAATACTTCAAAATTTTCCGGGGTGTTACATTTATCAATCCTACTAAGTATGTCATTACACCCATTTATCATAATTATATATGAATGCTAGTTGACCGGATCATTCATATGAATGGCATGCTCCTACAGTACTATCTGTCTATCCAAGATATATCAATCCTATATCTCGATGGTATTGAATATATCAAAAACGAATATAGCATGATATTCAACTGAGTAAGACTACTAGGTATATCCTATCCTCACCGTGGAATCATTCCCCGAGACACAGGTTCAGAATCAGGCTCTCTTTAGTTATACTCTAATCTAAATATGGCTTTCCTAAGTTAGCATAGATAGTAGGTAAATTGGTTGCCACACAATTTACAAATTAAACCTAGAATTAAAGAAACAACCAATAATGATAATTTGTATTAACAAGATAATAATCAACAAACATCAAGATTCATGTTCAACCACAACCTCAAAACTAAAAAAACTTAGTAACTCTTAATGTGGGTTTTAAAACAATAGTTCAAAGTCGTAAAGGAACTAAACTAACAAGAATGCGATTGTTTATGATTATGGTTTAATTAATTGAGATAAAAAAATTAGGGTTATGATCGATTTATCAATCCTACTAAGTATGTCATTACACCCATTAATTGTAATTATATATGAATGCTAGTTGACCGGATCATTCATGTGAATGGCATGCTCATGTAGTACTATCTGTCTATCCAAGATATATCAATCCTATATCTCAATGGTATTGAATCTATCAAAAATGAATATAGCATGACATTCAACTGAGTAAGACTACTAGGTATATCCTATCCTATCCGTGGAATCATTCCCCGAGACACAGGTTCAGAAACAAGCTCTCTTTAATTGTACTTTAATCTAAATATGGTTTTCCCAAGTTAGCATAGATTGTAGGTAAATTGGTGGCCACACAATTTACAAATTAAACCTAGAATTAAAGAAACAACCAATGATGATACTTTTTATTAACAAGATAATAATCAACAAACATCAAGATTCATGTTCAACCACAACCTCAAAACTAAAAAACTTAGCAACTCTTAATGTGGTTTTTAAAACAATAGTTCAAAGTCGTAAAGGAACTAAACTAACAAGAATGCGATTGTTTATGATTATGGTTTAATTAATTGAGATAAAAAAATTAGGGTTATGATCGATTTATCAATCCTACTAAGTATGTCATTACACCCATTAATTGTAATTATATATGAATGCTAGTTGACCGGATCATTCATGTGAATGGCATGCTCATGTAGTACTATCTGTCTATCCAAGATATATCAATCCTATATCTCGATGGTATTGAATCTATCAAAAATGAATATAGCATGACATTCAACTGAGTAAGACTACTAGGTATATCCTATCCTATCCGTGGAATCATTCCCCGAGACACAGGTTCAGAAACAAGCTCTCTTTAATTCTACTTTAATCTAAATATGGTTTTCCCAAGTTAGCATAGATTGTAGGTAAATTGGTGGCCACACAATTTACAAATTAAACCTAGAATTAAAGAAACAACCAATGATGATACTTTTTATTAACAAGATAATAATCAACAAACATCAAGATTCATGTTCAACCACAACCTCAAAACTAAAAAACTTAGCAACTCTTAATGTGGTTTTTAAAACAATAGTTCAAAGTCGTAAAGGAACTAAACTAACAAGAATGCGATTGTTTATGATTATGGTTTAATTAATTGAGATAAACAAATTAGGGTTATGATCGATTTATCAATCCTACTAAGTATGTCATTACACCCATTAATTGTAATTATATATGAATGCTAGTTGACCGGATCATTCATGTGAATGGCATGCTCATGTAGTACTATCTGTCTATCCAAGATATATCAATCCTATATCTCGATGGTATTGAATCTATCAAAAATGAATATAGCATGACATTCAACTGAGTAAGACTACTAGGTATATCCTATCCTATCCGTGGAATCATTCGCCGAGACACAGGTTCAGAAACAAGCTCTCTTTAATTCTACTTTAATCTAAATATGGTTTTCCCAAGTTAGCATAGATTGTAGGTAAATTGGTGGCCACACAATTTACAAATTAAACCTAGAATTAAAGAAACAACCAATGATGATACTTTTTATTAACAAGATAATAATCAACAAACATCAAGATTCATGTTCAACCACAACCTCAAAACTAAAAAATTTAGCAACTCTTAATTTGGTTTTTAAAACAATAGTTCAAAGTCGTAAAGGAACAAGAAAGAAAGGAAGAACTAGTCGTAGTCGGTATCGCCCCTGTTCACAACAAATTCACTTTGAAGTTGACTTATTTACTCTACCAATCGTCGGAATGCATGTTCCTTGCCTCCAAAGATGTGCACCCCCTTCAAAAGATGTTTCATGGGATATTTATATCACCTGGAGTAGTTACGAGGTCGCCTAATGCAATCCCATTTGAAAGGGAAATTTGAGTGTTGTGTCTACCTTTTGTGCAATGCGAGGCTAGCATGTTGGACTCCTTATCTCTTTTTTTCTTCATTCTACCGATTACTCTCATCTTGGGCTGGAGATATTGTTTTGCACGACGCTAAGCACCCTTGGCTCATATGCCTCTCATTTGATGTGAGACTTGATGGACAAGCTTCATTCAGCTATTTTCTTGTGTTTTCAATTACTTTTGACACTGAATCATCTTTTTTCAATCCACTTTCATCAAAATAAGTTCCTACACAAAAGAAATATATAATGAGCATAAATCATCTCAATAACCATGCAATCTACATTAATCACCCAATACACATAAATATATTCAAAAAACTTGTCCTTTTTTCTAATTGTTATTTATACAAGAGGGCCAAAACTACATACCAAATGGTCGTCACAACGTGGACCATGATATGATAGGTCTACAATTCTGCAAGATTCCCAATTTCTCACATTAAATGTCATGACCCAAGTCCCACTAAGTCGTAATGGTACCTAACTCAACCCGCTCGGTGAACCAACCAACTTAAGTGTAACCTACAACAGAAGATAATCATATAAATAATAAATTAAAATTATGAATTCAATAACAACCTAAGAATTGATACCACAACTCAAGACTTGTACTACTAGTTATTGGGATATTGTATGGAATTCAGCTACTTTATTCATTGATTATAGATGATATTTCATTCGAGTTGTATTTTTGGTTATTTGGATCACCTAGCTGGTCAAGTTAGGTGCCATCATGACTTGGTGGGATTTTGGGTTGTGACAAGTTGGTATTAGAGCTCTAGGTTCATAGGTTCTACGAGTTATGAGCAAGTATCTAGTAGAGTTTTTCGGATTGGTATAATGACGTTCATACCTATCTTCGGGAGGCTACAAGGCATCTAGTAAACTTCTCTTATTTCTTTCCTTATCGTGCGGACTTGATTCAGCTTGAAGCTTATATCTTTGGTTTCTTTCCATTTACTCGTATGTAATGTTGAGCACTAGGTGTCAATTGTGCATCAATGGCTTTTTGATGTCGTGGATAAGGCGTGAGATGTGCTTCTGTTATGTAAAGGTTGGAAAGTCTAGATAAGTTGAGGCTAGGTTTAGACCACAGCTTGGGCTCTGTAGTTTCAGTTGTGTGAGTATGTGCCTTTGAAAGTTTATGTTAGTAGTGTCCCTATGAGTGGGATAGATGGGTTAGTGAATTGCGATATAGTTATGTGGTGAGTTTTATATGACTGAGGTCTACGCTTTGATAGTGAGGATGCGATGAGAAGGATTTTCTTAGGATGCGAAGGGCTATTGATGCTTAATTATCATCGGGATGTGCAATGCAGTCTTGATTTGTGAGTGTGTTGATTGATCTTTTAGTTGTTCACTTGAGGAATAAAGTATATTCTTATATCGTGTTGACAAGTGTAGGCTCGGAAAGATTAATTGGTTTCATAATGGTTGTGACCATGGTAAGGACGCAGAGAGACATCGGTTTGAGACTAAGCAGGTGGATTATCTCCTGTGAGAGGGTTTGAGGTTGTGTGATTCCTATGAGGTTTCAATGAAGAGTTTCCCTTATATGTAGTGGAATACATGTGCTAAGATTAGAGTTCGGTTCACTTGATGAAGTTGGCATGACCACCACGAGGATGAGTATGCACTCGACGGATGATCTGGAAGGTAGGATGACTAGTGCTTCACGAGCTTTTGAGGAGATTCAGTTGGATGACGATGCGAGACCATGGAAGTTATGGAGGAAGAGTATCGTGGTTTATCGGATGATGTGTTCAGTGGCTTCGAGCCTGTCATGACCCAAAATACCACCGGAGCCGTGATGGCGCCTAACTTTCGCTAACTAGGCAAGCCAAAAACAAAAATTATTCGGAAATAGACTTTAAGTCTCAAAAGCTTAATAGTATAAAAAACTGAAGTTATGATGTCAGTACAATGAAATCACCCCAAGACCTGGTGTTACCGAGTACGTGATCTCTATAGAATGCTAAATACAAATCCGGATATAGCTCACTGGAAACCGCCGATATAAGCAATACCTAGATCTGCACACGAAGTGCAGAGTGTAGTATGAGTACAACCAACCACATGTACTGAATAAGTAACAAGTCTAACCTCGGGCTAAAATCGGTGACGAGCTTGGCAAGGTCTGATGCTCACTTTTCACAGCCAACAATAGCAATGGTAGAATAAATAGCATGTAAAGAAAAGCAGCTCAAACAATAACAGGCTCAACCTAATGCAACAGGAGGAAAACTAGACATGCTTTTTCAAATGTAACAATCAAGGCATCAACTTCCACAGAATTTACTTAGACATGTATTTAACAAAATAAAATTATCATATCAAGCTCTAAACGTCAAGTGGAGACATCAAATACCAATTAGAATGAGGAATAACATAACTCTATGCATGCATGATAGATAACATGCCAAATCAACAAAGAATCATAGTTTAAATATCAAGTATACGTAATATCAGCACGTTAAAAGTGCTTGGCACACAGTGCCCCTTAGTCATAGTCTCAGCACTCTCACGATGCCTGGCAAGATGCCCATGTATCCTAACACATACATATACACACTCTCAGTACTATATAGATGCCTGGCATAAGTCTCTCACACAACATATAACGTGTGCATGTACTCAACAAGGCCCAAATATCATGGGTTATCACCTGACTTCGGAGGGGCGGATCCTAACCCAATCGTTGACCATATCAAAGTCAACGATCATCATAACACATGCAAAATGGCCTAGTGCACGTGTCGCCTCACTATCAATATCACTCAGCCCAATATGGGGCCTAGCACGTGTCACCTCAACATTAATATCAGTATGGCTCTATGGCCCCAGCTCAGTCATTAATCCGCTATGATCTCAATATGCCAACATCTCACAATATCAAAATCAATATACCGCGTGGATTATGCCAACGTGCCAAAAATCCACTCAAAACCATGTCACACAATTAAGGACACTAACAACATGTGAGGTAACAAGTAAGAAGTATACAAATATGGTGATATAACACGGGGATATAATATCATAACTAAAAATTATGACTACGGCTAGGACAAATAGCTCAACATAGTAAAAATTAGACCTATCATGCCTCAACAAATAAGCAAATAGTCTAGACATAATTTCTAGCATGAATAATAACCCATGTAGTCATACAAGTAGAGAAAACACAATATCAAATAAGCATGATAGCAAGATAAGGCGTAAAATGTCCTAAAAACTACCCATATCATGAATAATCCCGGTGTACGGATATATGCCCATCACCTAGTATGTGTGTTACCCCCAACACATAACAAATACCATAGCCAATGGAAAATTATCCTCAAACTAAGTTTAGACAAGTTACTTTCCTCATTCGGGCTAATCTTCAACCTCAAATCGTGTCAAAGCCTTGATTTAGCCCTTGAATCGCACAAATCCAAGCTGAACATCATATGAGGAAGTCAAACATGCCATAGGAAGCGATCCAAATACATAAAGCTTTGATTTTTGATGAATTCCCAAAACGTCAGCTTGGGACCACATTCCTGAAACCGAAACCAATACCAAAATTTGATGACCTATAGCCTTCCAAGTCCAAATATATAATTAGTTTCCAAAGCCGGGTCCCAATCGATGGTCAAAACCCCAAAATACACTCTCTTAAAGTATGGACAAAAACCTCAAATTTTCTCCCTTAGATCCACCAATCAAATACCAAAATCGAAGATAGAATCATGAATAATAATCAAATCTAATTTAATAACACTTACCCAATCCACATAGATGAAAATTGCGTCAAATATTGCCCCAATCCGAGCTCGAAATCTCAAAATATGATAAAATGAAGCAACCTCGAAGATATACCCATGCCAGTCATCCTCGCATCTGCGCTCACCAAGCCGCAGGTATGACGTTGCTTTTACGACCTCAACCTCACTTCTACGAACTCCAACCCACATTCCAAACATTGCTTCTACGATAAAGCTTCCGCATGTGAGATTGTCCTCCCGCATCTACGGTCCTCCTCCCTGAGCTGATGACAACCTCGCATCTGTGGTCCACCCTCCGTAGATGCGACACTGCAAATGCAAAAAAGACCCTACATCTATGACATTCTCCCAGCATGGACAACATGTACTTTTGTGCAGAATGCACTGCAGATGTGACTCTACACAACCACTCTCGCATGTGAAAATGCACTAGAACTAGATGCGCCCTCAACCCCCAAATAGTATGGAATCAACACGAAATGCACCTGAGTCCCTCGGGACCCTGGCCAATAATACCAACAAGCTCAAATATAATATCCAAACTTATCCAAAGGCTCGAAACACCGCAAATAACAACAAAACCACAAATCAAAGATCAAGATCGTTCTATTAACTTCAAAAATATCCAACTTGCAACCAAGTGTTTGATTCATGTCGAACCAATCCGGATTCCAACTCAACATTGCACACAAGTCCCAAATTACAAAATTACGTACTCCAAGTTATGTAAAAATAATTCAAACCTGATACCATCAATGTCAACTCCCGATCAAACTTGTGGACTCTCCAATTCTTTAAATTGTCAACTTTTGCAAAATAGAGCCAAAACCTTCTAGGAACATCAAAATTCAAATCTTAACATATGTCCAAGTTCAAAATTACCATACGAACCTATTAGAACTTTCAGGACATGAATCGGAGATTGTTTACTCAAAAATCAAACTTTGGTCAATTCTTTCAATTTAAAGCTTTTGAATTGAGAATTACTCTCCCAAATCAACTTCGAACCTATCGAAAATAGAAACCAACTATATACGCGAGTCATAATATATAATATGAAGCTTCTTAAAGTCACAAAACCCTAAACAAAGTGCTAAAGCTCAAAACAACTGGTCAAGTCATTACAGATCCAAGTAGGGAGTCTATTATCGACGATCGGACTGCATGGACATGTGTTATACTCTTCATGGAGTAAGAGACACTTGTAGATTAGTTATGACTTGAAAAGGATGACTTCGAGGATGAATCAAGAAAGGACACTATTGGATGCATGATGTGCTATATTTTCGGGTATTTGGAGATCTTGGGATGATTCAGGTTTGATATTCATTGTGCGTGTAGTGTGCAAGGGAAAGGAATCGCTTGGTTGTTTTTTTGGGGTATTCATGTGCTAGTGCAGCACAAGTTGTTCGACACGTATTGGTTTTTCATTGCAGATTAGAGCAAAGTGGATGATTCTCTAGAAGCTTCTAATGGGTTCAAGATTTATATGTGGTATTTAAAGAGTCCCTAATTTGTGTATGGCTAAGAACTGAAATTTGCATTAGATGGTGCCGAGACATGCAATATTTCCATATCGTTATTGGTTCTATATTACAGTATTAGAGATGGAAGAAATACCTCTGGATTCGCAAAAGGTCTCTTTAGAGCGGGCATTTCGGTTTGAGGTGTTATTGGGTGCATTAGGGGGAACAAAGTGGTTTACTAGTTTTAGGAAAACATGTTTTCGTATTGGAGTCACTTGGGATGAGTTTTGATTGAGGCTTATAGAGTACTGGGAAAGAGAAGTGTTACCTTGAAGGCAAGTCAGGAGGAATCTGAAGAAGTTGGGTCAGCTTATTAGTGGTTTGAATTACCATTGTAGTAGAAATGATTGGTTCCTTTGGTATGATAGTGCTTTACAGGTGTTTTGTAGCAATACTTTTGGGCTTGATTTAGAGGGGTTCAGTTTTTTATGGCTTACCTATGTGGAAAGGGGTTTCAAAGATTTCACGATGGACCACGGTTTGAGACTTATGTCTTCTACAGGTATGGAAGATTTGTTGTGTGTTGCGATTCTCCTGTATTGAGTTAAGTGGGAGGTTTATGGTTGATGGAATGTCTATCCTACTTATGATTCATAGTTTATTATGAGATTCTTACATTTTTATGTGTTAGCATGATAGATGTGGTGCACTGTGTGGGATTGAGATTGCATGGACAAGATTGCAGTTCAGTTTCAAAAGGAAGGTCATGAGTTCTAGACAACATAGGAGATTTAAGATATTTAAGAGGATGCTAGCATTGTCTCGTATCCCTTGTGTAGTATGTAGTGTAGAAGATGCATTGTGTATTGAGTTGCGGATGTTTTACTAGTAATAGTAAAGTCGCATGGTTGGTAACCATTGATTGTTTGCATTTGCTACTCATCGCGAAAAAATTATGGGAGTACTTTTCATGAGGTGATTGTGAATGAGTGACATATCAGTCATTTGAGCGGGAGAGTTGGAGATCAGATATGAAGATTCCTATATTCTTGAGATCTAGGGACTGGATATTCTCAGAGGTAGACTATCGCTTGTTTGAAGACTATGAAGGTGTGTTAAGGGTTAGACAATTGATCGTATGTGTTATGTGTCACGACCCAAAATCTAATCGGAGTCGTGATGGCATCTAACACCGCTTACTAGGCAAGCCAACAACAAATATGCGAAAGTAAACTTCAACAATAGTAAGAAATAATCTCAAATAGCAAAATAAAATAAATAACTGAAGTCAAATGAAGATACAACTGAAATCACCCCAAAATTTAGTGTCATCGACTATATGAGCTCTATAGAGTATTAAGTATAAAATCTGAACAAAATACAATATTGTCTGGAAGAGTGAACATTAATAACATATATCAAATATGGGACTTCAAGTACTGCAAGCGGAATAGCAGTGCAACCTTAAAATCTCCAACAAACCGGATATGGTTCACCGACAACCACCACGATCAGCAACACATGGATATGCACATGAAGTATAGAGTGTTTTTTGAGGATAACCGACCCCATATACTTAATAAATAGCAAGTCTAACCTCAGACTAAGAGAAGTGACGAGCTTGGCAAGGTCCAATACTCGCTTTCAACAGCCAACAACAATAATAGCAAAAGGAAATAAAGCAGCTCAATTAATATCAGGTTCAACTCTATCACAATAAGAGGGGAAAAACATGCTTTTCAAGTATATCAATCAAGGCATCAACTAAACAAAGGTTTATCAAAGTAAGTTGCGGTTTCAAGCTCTAAACAACATATAAAGACATCATTTACCAATTAGCATGAGAAAAATACAACTCTATACATGCATGACAAGTATACATGAAAAAACAAAAACATCACAGTTTAATCATCAAGTATACAAAGTCTCATCACATTCACAGTATCGGGCACAAGTACCGCTCAATCATACTCTCAGCACTCTCACGGTTCCTGGAACAATGCCCTTGAATCATCGAATACACACACTCAACACTGTGTAGGTGCCTGACATAAGTCCCGTACTAAACACATATCAAGTGTCTGCACTCACAGTACCAAAAGTAACACGGGTTATCACTTGACTCCGGAGGGCGGATCCTAGCCCAAGCATTGATCGGATCAAAAGTCAACGATCAATATCACTGAGCCCAATATGGATCCTGGCACAAGCATCACCTCTCAATCAATATCAACAGTCAATAATCAATTCCACTAAGCCCAATATGGGGCCTTGATGCAAACATAACCTCACAGTAAATATCAACATGGCTCTATGACCCAAGATCAGTCATCAATCCGCTCAAATCTTAGTATGCCAACATCTCACATTATCATAATCAATATGTCGTACAGAATATGCCAACGTACCACAACTGAGCTCAAACCTATGTCACACACAAGGACACCAACAACATATGAGATAACATATAAAAAGTGCACATACACAGAGATATAACACACATATATAATATCAAGACTGATGATATTCGGCTTAAAGTATGTATATTTATATGCATATTTGTTACACCCTGTGCGTCCCAAGGTGACATATAATTAATATGGGACTTGTTAATTATAATTTAAATGAGTTTAAAGTCATAATATAACTATAAATGATGTTTGGATATAAAATACAAAGTTTGGAAAAAATCGTATTTAAGTTGCGGAAAAATGACTAAGGATTTGCCTTGTAATGAAGCTTTTTGAGTAATACATTTCGTGTGTTATATGAGGTCTTATTGGGATATATTATATACCAAATGTAAGGTCTTGGAATATAGTTTCCAACAATTTTAACCGTTCATTCATACGACATCCGGATAAAATGATATAAGCATTTGAAGATGGACCAATGCTAGGGTGCCAAGCTAGCCCCTCTTTGACTTTTCAAAAGTGGATATATATATGCCTTATGTCGTCTCTTTATTAATTTTTCCACAGACCACGACTAAAATAAGACCATAAACTTACCCTTAAGCTCTCTACAAGGGTTTCAAAAAGGATTAACATCCCGGGTACGAAATCAAGAAGCGATAACATTAGAACGATCCCTACGACGTAAGTATCATTATACCGCCTCTCTTTCTATTTGTAGTTTGAGTTTTGGAAGGTACTTCATAGTTAAACAAATGCCTACTTTCTGTATTTAAGCTTTTAAATATCAAGGAAGGTTGATAAATTCGTTTCCTAATAGTTAGAACTCACAGGACGGTGATCGGAAGCTGTGAGTTCAATTTATTCCACTTTTAGTGGACTATTTTGTAGTCAACTCTTGTTGGCCTCTTGTACTGCTGATTTATGGAGTTTGGGAGGATAAAAGGCATGGAGAAATGCCACATATGGTAGGGTAGTGGGCTGGTCGCTTGTCGTTGCAGTTTTAGGCTACTTGATAACTTGTTAATTGGGTGTGTTATGGTATATTTGGGATTTTGGTTGTATTACAGGTCCTAAATTGTAGTTAGGTTGTTTTTGAGTTGCTGATTGTATTGTATTTGTATCTCGCCTATAGTAGGCTTGAGGGAGCAGTAAAATCAGGGGAAATGCTGCCCGTTTTATTTTAGAATCGAGTTATTGTTTGAGATACGTGATATAGTAGCGCCATCTAAGTTGTACATGTATTTCTTTGTTATAGGGTTGGCGCGCTAGTTGTCATAAGATTATTGTTGAGTTTCATTGACGAATTGAGGTATGTTAAGGCTATCTCTTCTTTCCTTTTGACATGATCCATATGATACAACGAAACGAGCAAACATGCAACTTTCACAATGACTCTATTCTTAGAAGTACTAGGGTTGCCTATGTTCTTGATTCCCCATATGTCCTATTATTATATCGTCTGTTCATGGGTCTTAGAAATTATGTAATTTGATAAAGTTTATTTCATGATATTAACCAAAGGCATATGACATTCCGAGAGATTTTATTGACTTACTTCTCATGCATCGCATTCATTTATATATGTACATTGACCCATGACTAGATGGCATTATATACACATATATTATATGTATATGGGGTATGGGAAAAGGTTACGGTGTTATATACACACCACCACCTGATCAGTTGGTATACGTTGATGATTCCGCCCACTGAGGCCGAGATGATATGATGGGATGCCCTCTGAGGCTTGAAGATGTTATGTACGCATATACATATGCATGATATGATATTTATACGTATATGCATGACATTATAAATGTTTCATGATTCACAGAGCTATTCAGACTTATAAGTTGAGTCCTTTACTCCATGTTTCTTTCATGTCGTTTATATACTGATTTTTATGCCTTACATACTCAGTACATTGTTCGTACTGATGCCCCTATTGCCTGGGGGCCTGCATTTCATATCTGCAGGTCCAAGTAGACAGGCTGACGGTCCCCCTTCTTAGGATTCTTGCTCAGCAAGAGTTGGTGTGCTCCATTTGATCCAGAGCTGCTATTGGGTTTTGGTACGATATTGTTTTATACATATATGGGTATGATGGGGCCCAGTCCCGTACTTTATATAGTTGTACACTCTATTAGAGGTCTGTAGACAGTCATGCATAGTTAGATAGCATATGGCCTTGTCAGCTTCTATTTTGATATATAGTTGTCCTTAATAGCCTTGTCGGCTCGCCCTACCGAGTTCCAAGTATTTATATATGTATATATGTCTTTTAGGCATGCTTCCTCACATATGTTATTCACTTGATTCAGCAGTTTATTGACAGATGTTATGCATGACCTACCCATAGTTCATGATTATATCTTAGAAGTATGCTTAGGAGTGTTCGACGGGTAGGAATCGGGCACTCGTCATGGCCATCAGTTTGGGTCGTGACATTATCGCCTCGTATTTTACTCATGTTTTGTAGATTTCGGATGTGTAATATAATGATTTGTGCTAATTAGTGGTATTTTTATGTGTCGGAATCATTCAGAGGCAATTTGAGACAAAGGCGCACGACAGGCAACGTCGGGCGCTACCTGTGGCGCATAAGTCAGAAGCTCCAAATTTCCAACGCCAAGGCTAGAGCCCCACGCTACCCTAGGCGCTGGTGACGTGAAGTTGTCCTATTTTGCCCGGGACTTGGTTATTTCGACCCCAAGACACCACCAACTTGTATAAAAACAAACATAAACCTATTTTTGCAAAGGGGACGCGATTTTGAGAGAGAAACACAAGTACGAAACACTCTAGAGCATGGAATTCATCAATTCTTCCATTCGTATTCTAGTATTCTTAGCTTTTATGTTTGAAAATAATATTTTGGTGATTTTTATGAAGATGAGTGGCTAAGAACCTCATTATTCTGGGGTTATGGCTCGTTCTTGACTATTGTAAATTAACGGTTGATTATTTGCTTTAATTTATCATATTAATTAGTTTATTCAATCTTGCACTTAATTATTCTGTTGCATAGCTAACAATAGAGTATTATCTATGAATTTATAGTTGAACTCGAAAGTGGGAACTATAGATTGTATATAAGGTTGAGTAGCGTAAGTTCTTGAATCAGCGCATCGGAGAATAGATTTGTGATTAGGATAGACATATTCTAGTTGCCTCACTTGGTTATTCTTGTAGGAAATATACATGTGTTCTTGTCAAGATTGATTCTATAAACATATAGTCTTAGGCTGGCTAGAATAGGCGAGCGAAACGTCAAAAAATTTTGCTAGCATAATAAACCCTGATAATCAACAAATTAGATCAGTCAAGTGATTAGATCAACCCGAAAAATGCAATAGGAGAGACGTTAATCCCATAACCCTGGAATATTCCCATCTCATTGAATTCTTTCTAAGTGTTTGTTTTCTCTACTTGCGATCTTATTTTCTTGATTGCTTATTAGTTCGTAGTAATTTTGTTACAAAAATAACAATCATCTTCTTCACACTCACTTGAGTATTAAATTTATAAATAGCTTGGGTTGGACAATAGTTGATCATAAATCCTCGTGGGAGCGATACTTTCTTATGACTTTATTACTTGTCAACCGTGTATACTTGCGTGTGCATTTGGACCGAACAACTGAAAAGTATAATTATGACTATAGCTTAACATAGCAAAACTATCCCTATCATGTCTCAAACAGATAAGTAGATAACCTAGACATGATTTCTAGTATGGATAATAGCTCACGTAATCATACAAGTGGAGCAAACATTGTATCAAAGAAGCATGATAGTAAAACAAGGCATATAATCTAATATCTACCGAGATCATGAATAACCACGGTGTATGTATATACGCTCGCCACCTTGCGTATATGTTACCCCCAACATATAGCAAACATCATCGACAACGGGGAAATACACTTAATTCAAGCCTAGGCAAGATACTTACCTTAAATGCGCGAGAATCAATACTCCAAAAATCCCTTGCCTCTCAATCGGCCTCCAAATTGGTCAAATCTGGCAAAAAATAACTCAATAATGTCACACAAAGCTATAGGAATCAATTACAAACAATAAAGTTTCGATCTTTATTCAATTCCTAAAAAGTCAACAAAAGTCAACCCAGACTCACATGGTCAAAACCCAAGTCAAGGGGTAGATCCTGACTACCCATAACCCACAAGTCCAAATATGTGATTAAATTCCAAAATCGAGTCCAATCGTCTTCCAGAAGCTCAATTTTTACTCTCTTAAATTGTAGGAAAAATCCCCAAATTTTCCTCAAAATTCCATATTTTATGTGTTAATAATCCATGTAGATTCAAGAAATAATACCAAATATGGGTAGAAATCACTTACCCCCAAAGTCCTACATGAAAGGCTCCTTCACAAATCACACATCTTCAAGTCTAGGGTTCAAGATATGAGAGAAAGGGATAAAATCCCGAAATATAACACTTAAGTATCTACCCAGCGATACCTTTCGCGAAGACGGCCAAAGCCTCACATTCTTGAAGCACAAATCTGCTACTGCCTCAAAGCCTTTTTTGTGAATGCGGAACCTACATCATGAATCTGAAGTGCAGCAACCCAGAACTACGCGAACTCGACACCCATCATGCAATCGTGAAGACTAATCTTCCAGCCTGCCTCCCACGCTCCATGAACGCGACCACTGTAGCGCGAACGTGAAAGCCACTGACCATACACACCGCGAACGCAATCCTCTACCCACGAACGCAAATAACAAATAATAGCTGCCACAAAATAACCCTCGGTGATCGCGAGACATACTCAACTATCCAAAGCACACCAGATACCAGTAGAAAATCTACAACCTCAAACAAGCTCTAGGTGGTCCGGAACTCACCTGAGCCACCCGGGACCCCGTCCAATCACACCAACAAGTCCTCAAATACTACTCGAACCTATACAAAGCATCCAAACACATATGAGGCCATCACATATACGAATCAAATATCAAACCACAAATTAAACTTTAATTAAGTTCAAGATCTTCATAACTTCAAACCAAGCGTCTAATTCAAGCCTAGCCAATCCAGATTCCATCCAAACATTGCACACAAGTCCCAAATGATAAAATAAACTTATTCCAAGCTTTCGAACAATAATCCAACCCCGATATCATCAAATTTAACTCCAGATTAAACCTATAAACTTTTCAAGCCTTCAAACTTCCATCTTTCGACAATTAGAGCCAAAACATACTAGGAACCTCCAAATCAAAATCCACACATACTCCCGAGTGCAAAATACCATACAAACCTATTAGACTCATCAAATACCAATCTGAGATCATTTAAATAGAAGTCAGACCTCGGTCAACTCTTACAACTTAGGCTTCGAATAATGGAACTAAGTATTCCAATTCATTCCAAAACCTTCCCGAAACTAAATCAACCATCCTTGCAAGTCACAAAATAACAAACAAGCATACTGGGAGAATCAAATACGGAAGTAGGGCTCCAAATACAATAAATGACCGGTCAGGTCGCTATATATGTATAGGTCACTATGGACTTTTGGAAGGTGAATTACCTATTTTGGGATGATAGGAATTTATGTTGAGGAATAAAGAGAATGTGTAATCTACATGAGATAAGGTTTGCTTACTCTTGTGCAACATTTATTGTAGGTGTGTCATCGGGCAAAGTGGATGTTACTCATGCCTTGAGTAGTTTCATGTGCTACTCTCTTATGTTATGATGGGTTGTGAGACTATTTAACTATTCACACGCATGATGCAGTTCTCTTTAGGTCTTGTGGTGATATTTGAGCGAGCTGGCTCTTGAGATGTTGACTTGCTTATTGCACCTTAATCGTGCTTTTACTATCCATAGTATAATGTGCTATATGTCTTCCCATAGTTATGTCATGTACTTCGTGTGCTTGTTGTCGATACACATATGTTTGTTGAGTATGTGCATTTGGGAACGATAGGTGTTCCATGTGAATTGATATATTAGATCGGGTTACACGCTACAACAGAACTATATGCTGGTATGATTCTTTGTGCTTATTTTGTGTGTTTTGATTATCCCTTGTAGGATAGAATCATAGCATTGTGCTTTTATGGTTGTATCTATCGAACTTGTTGGATAGTTCTCTCATTCGGTTCTCTCCCCATTATTGGTTATTGAGTTGTTGTTAGCTGGGTACAGATTATGTCGTATGTGGATCTAGGTAGCCCTTAGTGTGGCTTTCAGTCGAGTAGCTTATACTAGGTGAGACGAGATGGTTGAACCAAGAATTAGTGCAATCGGATTTGGATAAGGTATGTTTGGAAGAAGAACGACATTAGCCGGCTTATAATTTGGCAATGGTTTTTGTCGGGCGAGAGGACTTTATGACTTGTTGATTTGATAGGTGGTTATGGATATCTACATGTGTTTTCAATCATTAGCAGTGTTGCAAATGTTTGGCACAAGGTTTTATTTAATATGAGATATGTTACCGGTACCAGATTTGGTAATGAGCAGCTATCGCAGTTTGAAGATATTACTATGGGTACATTAGTTATGTGCTACATCATGTGGTTATATCATGGGAATATATTTATGACTTGATGTAGTTTGTTGAGACTTATGCAGTGTATATATGCAAGAATCGGATCTTATAAGGAATTCCGAATGTTAGAAATTAATTCTAAGATTTATGGGCTAAGGTTGAAGAAAGAATCTTCAGTCGGGGTTGTGCTAATGGACTTACATGGATTGTGGTGATATGGTATCACCCGTGGATATATGTATGATGAGTTTATGCAGTGATTGGATGCCTTTAGAAGGACTTTTGGCACATTGGACGACGAATTTATGTTTAAGAGAGGGAGAATATAACGACCCGATCAGTCGCTTTGAGTTCTAGAATTTTGTTCTATAATATGAGACATCGAGTGGCTTCATATGGTGTATTATGACTTGTGTGCATGGTTGGTTTTGATTTTCGAGTGGTTCGGGATGAATTTGATAGAGTGATGCTTAATTTGGAAGCATTAAATTGGAAGAGTTGACCAAAGTTTGACTTTCAAATAAACGATCTCAGAATCGAGATTTGAGGGTTTCAGTAGGTTCATATGGTAATTTTGGACTTGTGTGTATGTTCAAACTTGAATTTGTATGTTCCTAAAAGATTTGAATCTATTCGTCGAAAGTTAGAAATTTGAAGAATTTGAGAGTTCATAAATTTGATCGGGAGTTGATTTCGATGTTATCGGACTCCTATTGTGGTTTTGAGAGATTGTATAGGTTAGTTTAGTTGATTGGAACTTGTGTGATGTTTTTTTGTGATCCGGAATGTTTAAGTGCGATTCAGACACATTCGGTGAAGTTTGAAGGTTTGAAAGTTAAGAGTAGGATTTTAATCTTTGATTCTTAGTGTCGATGTTAATTATGGTATTCTGAGTCATTGATAAAATTGGATAAGGTATTTTGACTTTTTGATATGATTGGACGGGGCTCTGAAGGTCACAGGTGCGATTCGGGGTAGTTTTGAATTATTTTTGTTGAGTTTGAAGTAGCTGATGTGTTGGTTGTTGCAGTGCATCGCGATCGCGAAAAAAGATGTTGGCAGGCGAGATTCTGTTCATCACGTTTGCGATGTGTAATTTGCGTTCGAGTAGTGTCTTGGTCAATTCATCGTGTTCGCATGGATGATGCCGCATTCGTATAGAGGAAGAGGCAGGTAGTAAATTGTTTATCGCGTTCGCGGAGATGGAGATTGTGTTCGTGTTGTGGAGTCCTAAGTCGGGGGCACTGTGCTTCATGTTCGCGTTATTTCATTCGCGTCTGTGATGTTATGGGAGCTAAAGAGTTTTGCGATCGCATGTGATGTTCCGTGATCGCGTATGATGTTTTGGAAGCGGCAGTGATGTGCTTCGCGAAAGCGAGGATTGGGCCGCGTTCGCAAAGGATATCCCTGGGTAGACTTATTTAAGATGTTATTTCGGGATTTTGACTCATTCTATCATATTTTCCAACCTTAGACTTGGAGTGGGGAGATTTTGCATGGAGAATTTCATTCAAGACTTTGGGGTAAGTGATTTTTACTCATTTATGGTATTATTTTAAAATTTACATGAATTAGTAATATCTAAAATATGGAATTTTGAGATGAAATTGAGGGTATTTGCCTACAGTTTAAGAGAATATATTTTGGGGATTTGAGTACCGATTTGGAGTCGCTTTAGGAATCTAATCACATATTTTGACTAGGCAGGTTATGAATCATCAGGATTTAGTATTGGTTCCGGATTTGGGCACGCTAGCTCGTGTTGACTTTTGTTGATATTTTTAGAAATTAATTAAAGATCAAATTCTTATGGATTGGGATCGCTTCCTATAGAATTTCTTGACTTCCTTGGTTGATGATTGGATTGGATTTGCGTGATTGGAGGGCTAAAGCGAGGTCTTGACGCGACTTGAGGTTGAAGGCTAGTCCATATGAGGTAAGTATCTTGCCTAATCTTTTTGAGGGAATAACCCTTAGGATATGACCTTATTTTTCTAATGGAATATGTGAGAGGCGATGTATATGCTAAGTGACGAGCGTATATGCGGGTGCAATGTACGATTCATGACTAGAGTAGTCTTTAGGCTATATCATGCCTTGTTTTGGATATTGTGATTCCTGCTATCATGCTTTATATGTTTGAATGACTACATGAACTTCTCAAATCATGTTAGAAATCATGTGTAGGACTTGATTTTCTATTTGGTCATGATACTCGTTTCTATATGGCGTACCCACCTAACCTGAGCTATAATTGTACACTTTGCATATGCATACACCTTAGCATGATTTTTTCCTTAGTCCATGAGTATGTGATTTGATATCTGTTGACTATATACATATAACCTTGTATATGTTTTTTATATGATGGACTGGATTGATAGCACGTGAGTTGTCCGTGCGATTGTTGGGATTATGGCACATGAGTTATCCGTGTAGTGGTTATGATTATAGCATGTGAGTTGTCTATGCAGCATGTGGATAAGGATCCATCCCCCTAGGGTCATCCTCTCATGTTTCTCCTTGATGATGTACATGCGGATTATAGAAAACTGGCCAGTAGTTGGATTTTGTGTACTTTCTCTATATACAAACTCCTTGGATATATACATTATTTTCATTGCGTATCTTCTGTATATGCTAGCTCCGGAATGTATACATGCCTTTTATGCATATCTTCTCTATATATTACATTATTTGATGAAATAACTCACGATACATATCTTCTCCATATGTCAGTCAATGTTACTTGACTTGCTTATGCATAGCTTCTCTACATGCAACTTGTGATGAATTATTGTTACTTCATGCCTATCTTCTCTATATGCAAGTTTTTGATGGTATTCGATATTTCATTCATATTTTCTCTATATAAAATTGTTGACAAGTTATTTGATATTAAATGTGTATCTTCTCTATATGCCACTATGTTAGTTGGTTAAAATGTTTGTGCATATCTTCTCTATGTGCACCGATGGCCTTATCCGAACTTCAGGCTTAGATTTTGATATTTTTGCTAGGAATATGTATATGTTATTGAGTTGTACAGGTTATGTAAAGTGAGTATCCTTGACCTGAACCCTCATTACTACTTCACCGAGTTTAGTCAGGATACTTACTGAGTACATGGGGTCAGTTGTACTCATACTATATTTCTGCACCTTGTGTGCAGATCTTGGAGATAAGCTGTTGTGGATGATAAAGGCTAGCATTGAATGCGTACCTACATTACATATATAAGCTACCACTTGTTCTTGGTAGTTTAGTATTTGTACTTTTGTTTATGTATATTCAAATAAATATTGTATTTATTCTTCATACCAACTTTGTAAATCTAAATCTTAGTGACTAATGAATTGTACTATCGGTCCTTGGGATATTGTATGAAATTTAGCTACGTTATTCATTGATTATTGATGATATTTTATTTGAGTTGTGTTTCTAGTTGTTTGACTTACCTAGTGGGTTAGGTTGGGTGTCATCACGACTTGGTGAGATTTTGGGTCATGAAACTAAGAATGCATGAACATACATAAGGGATCACTCAAATTAAATAAAACTTTCAAATTTATGCTTAAACTCATCAATTTCTCAAACCAAAAAACTTATCAGTTTTTCACAAACCCGCATTTACGCACCAAGATAGAAGCATGGAAGGGCAACTCTAGAGGGATGGATCCTTATCCACATACAAAACAGGAACGTGAATCTACATGCCTAACTGATACATCAAGACATAAATGTGAATCCACATGCCCTAACTGATACCTCAAAATAAGGACGTGAATCCACATGCCCTAACTGGCACTCGTATATGCGCTCGTCACCTTGCATATACGTCATCTCCAACCACAAAGCATCTATAAAATAAGTTCATATTTGGAAATATTCCCTCTAGTCGAGGTTATGCGAGACACTTACCTCTAACTCGGGCTAGTCGAGGTCATCAATTTCTTTCAAAAGATGATGACCCTATTTTTTAATGTGTTGACCGTACTTTCCAACGTGTTGACTACAAAACCTTAAAGTGCTAACACACACTTTAAAGTGTGGTTCGGACTTTTACAGCTATTAAAATTTCTTGCACTCTCTAAATATGCTCCAAACACACTGAAACTCACCCAAGCCACCTAACCCAATTTTTCCCACAAGTCCAATAACACAATACAGACTTTTCCAAGATATCAAAACATGAATCGAAGCGCAACATCTTAAAATGAAGACCCAAGTCAAACTTAAGAATCTTAAACTTCCAACTATCATGTAATAGGGCTGAATCCCACCTAAGCTCCTTGGGTCCAGATCCAAACATACGTACAAGTCCAAAATTATTATATGAACCTATTAGAACCTTCGAACGGTGAAACTAAGCTAATTCATATCGTTGACTTTGGTCAACTCTATTTTCTTTAAGGCTTCTAGTTAACAAGTATGCATAACAATATACTCCCAGACCCCTCAAGACCCGAACCACCCATAGTCGCAAGTTTTAAATTATCATATGAAGTAGTCTCAAATAAGGTAATGGGGTGCTAGAACTTAAAATAACCAGTGTCATTATATTAAACCTACTTGAATTCCTTGAAACTCACTAGAGCTCCTTGGTACTCCTCCAAATCATCCCGATAAGTCTGAATACCCTAAATGGACCTATCAAAGGCTTGAAAGATGAAGCAAACTGCTACAACTCCAAACAATGACTCAAGTCAAACTTAAGAGTCTTAAAGTTCTAATTTTCATACAATAATGTTGAAACGTTCCCGAGCCCATCAGGCCTTAATCCAAATATTGATACAAGTCCAAATATATCAATAAACTTAGTTGAAGCCTTAAAACATGAACCGGCGCGATATCTTTAGAATCGAGGGGTAAGGTTACTAATTAAGCCCTTTAACCTTCCAAAAAGCAAGATAATATTTTAAATTTTTCCTGAATTTTTCGAGGTACCACCCATACCCGTAAGTCATAAAATATCATACGAACCTACTCAAAGTCAATAATCATAAAATATGATACTAGAAATCAATACAATCGGTTGGGTCATTACACATCTGATGTAGCTGTTAATTTGAGTGCCTTCCTAAATCACTAAAGAATTTAGTTCTTTACCTTACTCCTTAGACCTAAACGATATAAACAGTAAAAGCTAAGACAACAATTTTTATGTGGAAAATCACATGGCTCAAAGGTGCAAAATCACGACCTACCACATAGGATTTTAACTTCAACTTCACTAAAACAAATGATCCAAATATATTGATTACAATACCTTTAAATCAATACACACACAATTATCCTACTTCAACTATTTGACTTACAAGTTACTCTAACTTGCAAACTCAAACAATTACTTTAACTCACAGATTATGTATGACACCTTGATTTCAACTTGATTTCATAATACACATTCACTAACTGACTCAAGAAGAATACTAAGACTAGTAATCGACTTGAGTGTTGAAAATATAGTTCCAAAGTTGACATGCAAAAGTATAATTATCCTCAGTCCATCAGAAAAGTATTTAAGTTCGCTGAGCTTCGAGATCTTTTAGGAGTCCTATGCATAGTCAACTTCTAATTTGATAAGACTCCTATAGTTCCAAGGACTCCACAAATATTGTGACTCTTGTCTATCACTTATGGGAATATATATTCTTGGACAACGGCCCTTATCATATTAACAGTCTTCTTCCAACAATCTCGGACTAGAGTAACTTTGTAAGAAAGTTACTGCCTTGTAAGAACCTTCAACAGCGAGGACCTGGTTTTTAGCGCACATTCTCTGGACACACTTTTTTATTCATCAAAATCCCAATACTCAATAAATTTCCGCTTTTTGATGATGACAAACTTTGTGCGCATAAACCAGGTAATCAATCATCTTATAACAATAACACAATGCGATCAGAGCAAGTACATCAATCACCCACAACTTTATCTTCCCCCTTTTAGCATCATCATAAAAATAAAAAGCTGTTAGACAGTCCAAGCACAGTTAATGCAAGATTTATGGCCATCAAGGACATAGCACAAGCACAATAAATATCAAGACAAATAAACTATGATGATGATAAAACTATGTGAGAAGCATGTAAACAACATAGGAGAGTTCATTAAGTAGTGCCAAATTAAGCCCATGGCCTTAAGCTAAAACATTAGAAAAAAATAAACTGAAACAACTTGCAACCTACTCAGAACTATAATAACAAAAACAAATTGTACCACTGGGTTAACAAAACAAACTGGAGACTAGTGGTAAAGGACCAAGATCAGGGGTAATAAGAGGAGGGGGTCAAGGCTTTCACAAGGGTGGCAATCTGTTGGGCATAGGCCTCTCTGTCTTTTCTGAGCTCCTCCCTAAGTTGCTTGGTTTCTTTTCTCAGTTCATCATTGTCTTCTTTAAGCTTAGAATTCTCCTCTAGAGCCAATTCCAACCTTTTATAGAGCTCGGTTACCCTGATGCTACCAGGTAAAATGGTAGAACCTGTTGGCCCTCTAGCCTTGATCTCCTCATAACCACACTACTTGAGTGTAACAACATCCATAACATCATTGTGATTCCTAAACTTTAGCTCATGCAAGGCAATGTTGAGTTTGTAAAATAACTCAGTTAGCATGAAGCCATAAGGCATAGTATGCTTAGGCTTGGACGTGTCTACAGCCCTTGCCAAGTGCTGACTCATCAGGCTGGGAAGGTTTATGGCTCTACATGTATCCAGTAGTTTCATAACAACTATGTCAAGTAGGGTGGTCTCATGGCTCATCTCAAATCTCTGCAGAATGCAAGATTTCACAAAGTGAAATAGTAGTTTGTGAAAAGGAGTCATGTCAGTCTTGTACACCTCCTAGGGAGCATCCAACTCAAACTTTTGAGAAACTTTCCTGGTAAATACAATGCACGTGTCAATATCATTGTCTATAGCCAGCCACTTCTTCTTCAGATAGTTGTGAAATCCTAGGGAATGAATGTTTAGTAGTAGCCCAAGCTCTTCAGTATCAAACTCCATATCAAATTATCCTAGAAAACTCTTTGCCACCTTGCCATCAAATTGGAAGTTTGAATAAAACTCAACTACAGCAAGCACATATACAGGGGGAAGGGCTTGACAAACATATGTCTCCATCCCTACAGATAACGCTTTTCAACCAACTAGGCCATACCCTTCTCATCTATATTTGCAAGTATCTTCCCATTCAACACATTTCTATTCTTGAATTCAGTCAGCCTGTCAATCACATGAGGTAAAGCCCTTTTTTTCTTTTCTTTGCTGGCCGTCTTAGAGGTGGCAGTTGCCCTGGTGTGTTTAATAGTAGCCCTTTTACTGGTGGTTTCTTGGACCACAGAGAAGGACCAGATTCATCCTCTTCATCCGACTTAACTAAAGGTTCAGTAACAGGAGTTAGCTGTCTTGTTTTCTTGGGACCCCTAAATTCCTTGATCATCTGTTCATCAACAACTTTTCTTTTGCTCCTGGTGAGAGGAGTCCTAACACGAGGATCCACTTCCTTTCTTTCTTGGGGAACTAATTTTGTAGATCTCACAGGGGCCTTCCTGCCTTTTTTCCCTACCTCAGATAAGGGCAAATCATCCTTATCACTGTCAACCTCCTCATCTCCAGCAGAAGAAGTTAACGAAGGCCTTTCCTCTCCACTAACTTCTTCTAAATGGGCTATGACTATGTTCCCAATAGCCATAGAGCCTTCAGATTCCCCACTAGTATTCTCCTCCTTACTCTCAGGATCAGTACCCTCACTTTCACTTTTTTTTTCATCTTCATCACCCTTACTCTCAGAGTCTCCTTCTCCCTCAATTTCTTTTTCTTCTTCTGCAGAGTCTCTCACTTGTTCACCTAGTTGCTCTTCTACCTCTCTCTTTTTTCTCAACTGATCCCCCCCCCCTCATTCTCATTCTTCTTCTAATCAATACTATGAGCCATTTCCTGAACCTAGTGCTCCTCATGACTAGATCATTCTCCTCCCTCCCCATTAACTTCCTCATCATACTCATCCTCAGTCCAACTATAAGAGGTACTATCAGAAGACTCTTTATTCTCTGTTTCTTTCTCCCCTTCCCCCTCAACCACAGGTATATTATCAATGGTGTCCATAATTTTCTCCTGAGTTACGACTTCAGTTTCTACAGTAGTATCCTCTACATGTGGTTTGTCACTCATGGGTGCAACAATATCCAAAGGGGAAACCTCAATAGCAGAAAATAGAACATCAAGCTTTGATGGAGGTAATTTTACCTTATCAGCCATGACACACGTAGACTCCCCCTAAGCCACAACTTCCTTAACTACTACTTCCCCCTTACCACCAGCACGAATCACCACATTGTAACTCTTAACAGATTTTCATAAAGTAGCCTTGATCTTAGTAGTTTTGTAGGTGATTTTGGGAACAGATACAGGTGCATGGGCAGTTGGTTTTGGGGATGAAAGTTCAGTAGAGGTAGAAATTGCAGGTGTAATAGTAGCAGAGAATGATGGCGTAAGTATAACAGAGGGTATGGGTGGAAAAGCAACAGGTGCGGGTGCAGATTCACTGGTTGATTTTGCAATTTTCTTAAGCTTGGGCTTCATAATTTTGGGTCTTGCCTCAGTTTTAGATGAAGATTTTGCCTTTACTAGTCAGTGCCTTAATGAATATGTCTTCTATTTGACCTTCATTTTTACAGAAATTGATTGAGATATTTCCCTTTTCAACATTATCTCTGAGAAAGTGATGTCTAATATCAATGTTCTTTATTCTCTTATGCTGACAAGGACTTTTAGCAATATTTATGGCACTAGTATTGTTGCAGAAAATAGGAACACAATCAATAAAAATACCTTAGTCCCTTAGCTGTTGTCTTATCTAGAGTAATTAAGGACAATAAGATGCTACTGTCACATATTCTGCTTCAACTCTGGATAAAGCCACTGAGTTCTGCTTCTTTGTTCCCCAAGACACCAGGCAAGAAACGAGGAAATATGAAGTCCCCATGACACCAGGTAAGCTCGGGTGAGATTCGGACGTGTTTCAGATGAATTTGGATGGTTTGAAGTCAGCTAGGGTCCTTCCAGCTCTGGTGTTCTGAAGCAGATCTCGTATTTGTGAGGTCTGGCTCGCATTTGAGAGGAAATGTTTTGCAATTGCTAACAACACAAGATCACTTTTGCGTTCACATGGTCACATTTATGATGCCTGGCAAAATAGGACTTTTTCGCAATTGCAAAGATATTGGCCGCATTTGCGATCAATTTGTTGCATTTGCGACTTTAATTCTTGTGAGATAGGGTTCGCATTTTTAACCCATGTCTCGCATTTGTGATGTTTGCAATTTGAAAAAGACTTCGTAATTGCGGCATCTGCATCTAGGTAAAAGAGGGAAAATCGGGACTTAGCTCGTTTTACACCATTTATCAACCCTAAAAACTCTAGAGGCAATTTTTTAAGAGATGTTTATTCCCAAATTCATTGGTAAGTGACTTTAATCCAATTCTTTTCAATTCTCCACTACTTTTCATGAGATTTCAACATCAAATTTAGGATTTCCATGGTAGAAATTATGGATTTGGGTAGAAATTAGGGATTTTGTAAAAATTGAGATTTAGACCTTGAATTGGTGTCGGATTTCGAAATAAATCATATAACCGGGCTCGGGGTGAATGGGTTATCAAGTTTTTGTCTGAACCTCGAGTTTTGACCAAGCAAGCCCGGGGTTGACTTTTGTTGACTTTTTAAAAAATGATCAAAACTGAACCTTTTTCATTGATGGGTAGTTTCTAAAGCTTATTTGGAATCATTTGATCGATAATTTGCTAGATTTTGTTGGTCTGGAGGCTTGTTCGAAAGGCAAGGTCGTGGTTGATTGATTGCTTTGATTCATGGAGTGAGGTAAGTGTTGGGTCCAAACTTGACTTGAGGGAATTAGGAATACTTGAACTATGAGTTATGTGAATTATGTGGAAAAATAATGTATATGCGAGGTGATGAGTGTATATATGCCGACATGATATTTATTTTCATATTTTAGTTCATTCCATGATATATCTTGCTTCATGCATTAATTGTTACATGTCTTTGTTTGACTTCTATGCCTTAATCGTTACATACCTTTATTTGACTTCTATGCCATAATTGGTATTTGTCATTTAGTCATTCCTTTGCCTTAATTTATCCGTTCCTTTCATGACTCCATGCTTATTTATTACTTGTTTCTACTTGCTTTAATTGCATACTTCAATTGTCACATGCATTACTTGTCTCTCTTGATTTGTGGTATTTGTTGCATTCAATAATGTGGTTTCATTTGTGTGAGTTGTTTAGTTGTTAGATACCGATGAATTGGTAAAGTTGAGACTTTGAGTTGTTAGAGATTCTTTGATTATTGTGTGGTTCCTTGTTGCCTTATACATTTACCCTCTTGATGTAGAAACTCTTGGAAATTTAGTTGTTGAATTCTTTATGTTGATTGAAATTTTTTAGGGAGCGGGTTGCACACCGCAATGAAAATTGAAAGGTAATAAATCAAAATAGTGGAATAAGGACGAATTATGATATTGACAGATGGTGATATGGTGGGATCGGGTTGTGCGCCACAACAGAGTGTATATGTGGTACTTGTTCGTGATTGTTGGATTTGCCTGAGTGTTGTGTTATAATACTATGAGACTTGTTATTCTAGGCTCTCTGGTAGTTGGAATTTGACTTTGTTTTCATGTGTTAACTGCTTTACTCCTGTTATTATTATTATTGCATACAGGTTATTGTAAGTGTCCCGCCTTAGCCTCGTCACTACTACTTCGAGGTTAGGCTCGGCCCTTATAGAGTATATGAGGTTAGTTGTACTCATACAACACTCTGCACTTCTTGTGCAGATACTAGAGTTGGTCCAAGTAGTGCCTAGCGAGATTTCCCAGATCCATCTACCTGTGGAGACTTGAGGTATAGCTGTACGGCATCTGCAGCCCTGAAGTCCCCTTTTATGACATTTTTACTATATATTTTGATTCAGATAGTTGTGTTTATTCAGACTTTTATCTGTAGTACTCTAGACGCTCATGTATTTGTGACTCCAGTTTCTGGGATTGTATTTTGATTACGTCGTTCTGTAGTTTATCACCTTATTTCAGACTATTCAGTTGTTATTATCATCATTTGATTTGAATTGTTAAAACTGGTTAATAAATATAGCTAACGTTGGCTTGCCTAGTAGGTGAAATATTAGGCGTCATCACGGTCCCGAGGGTGGAATTCCGGGTCGTGACAACATACCTCCATAAGTTGAGTCCAAATATATCTTTAGAGTATCGTCTAACAATCTATGAAAGCGTGTCCAAAACTCAACCAGCTAACAGTGATGTGGAAAATCTCTTAGCAGCTTCCTAAATCTATCCCAAGCTTGACGAAGGAATCCACACTCTCTCTGCTAAAATCCAGCTATTTGGATCCTTAGCGATTTTGTCTTCCTAGAGGGGAAGAATTTGATCAAGAATTTCTGAACTAAGTCATCATAAATTTTTATCGAGATTGTCGGTTATTTCTATAACTATTTTTTTGCTTTCCCTAGCAATGAAAAGGAAAATAATATCAATCTGATGTAGTCCGATGAGACACCTAGAGAATTATAGGTGTCTGTTATCACCAGCAAATTCAGAATATGACGTTGCCTATCTTCATATAATATCTTAACATATTGACCTTGAGCAATATTGCACCAGTTGCACCATGTCTGTTCAGCCCAAAGTTATCAGTAATTGCAGGATTAATTAGAGTATATGCCATGTTTGCAAGGCTAGGTCTCGCAGCTTCAATCACTGCTCGCTCAATATTTTCCATTGCTAAAGGTTGCAGGAGATCAAAAATTGTTAACTTAGTGCATTAGCTGGTTCATCTACTTCTAAATTCGCCTTAGCTGCTTCTTCAGCTTCCTTAGCTGCTTTTGTTGCCTTTTAAAATTTTGTGGAATGTTCTTTCTAGTTCAATATAAAAGGGTGCAAATATCTTTATCCTCATCCTTTTCCTCTAACATTCACTCCGTAGTACCTAAGATGATTCAGGTTAAAATACGAAAACTAAAAATTTGAACAGAAAACAAATAAAAGCTCAACTTAGATAAACAATCTATTTTTAAGTCCGCAATGATAGTGCCAACAACTTATTGGTCCCCAAGTACACGCAAGTGTATGTGGTCCACAGGTAGTAAAGTTATTAAAATCAAATGTCAAACTTATAGAGACTTAACCTTTATCGTGACCTAAGAAAACTAAAATCAATTATCTGTTCAAGGTTATCAAAGAGTAGTGGTTGCTACTAAACTACTATTGTAGAATTTAAACAGGTAATTGAACTAAACAAACAAGAATGCGATTGTTTATGATTATGGTTTAATTAATTGAGATAAAAAAATTAGGGTTATGATCGATTTATCAATCCTACTAAGTATGTCATTACACCCATTAATTGTAATTATATATGAATGCTAGTTGACCGGATCATTCATGTGAATGGCATGCTAATGTAGTACTATCTGTCTATCCAAGATATATCAATCCTATATCTCGATGGTATTGAATCTATCAAAAATGAATATAGCATGACATTCAACTGAGTAAGACTACTAGGTATATCCTATCCTATCCGTGGAATCATTCCCCGAGACACAGGTTCAGAAACAAGCTCTCTTTAATTCTACTTTAATCTAAATATGGTTTTCCCAAGTTAGCATAGATTGTAGGTAAATTGGTGGCCACACAATTTACAAATTAAACCTAGAATTAAAGAAACAACCAATGATGATACTTTTTATTAACAAGATAATAATCAACAAACATCAAGATTCATGTTCAACCACAACCTCAAAACTAAAAAACTTAGCAACTCTTAATTTGGTTTTTAAAACAATAGTTCAAAGTCGTAAAGGAACAAGAAAGAAAGGAAGAACTAGTCGTAGTTGGTACTGCCCCTGTTCACAACAAATCTACTTTGAAGTTGACTTATTCACTCTACCAATCGTCGGAATGCATGTTCCTTGCCTCAAAAGATGTGAACCCCCTTCAAAAGATGTTTCATGGGATATTTGTATCACCTAGAGTAGTTACGAGGTCGCCTAGTGCAATCTAAATTGAAAGGGAAAATTGAGTGTTGTGTGTGCCTTTTGTGCAATGCGAGGCTAGCATGTCGGACCTCTTATCTTTGTTTTTCTTCATTCTACCGATGACTCTCGTCTTGGGCTGGAGAAATTATATACACATAAATATATTCAAAAACATGTACTATTTTCCAATTGTTATTTATACAAGAGGGCCAGAACTACATACCAAATGGTCATCATAACGTGGCCCATGATATGATAGGTCTACAATTCTTAAATATTCCTAGTTTCTCACATTAAATGTCATGACCCAAGTGCCACTAGGTCGTAATTGTACGTAACTCAACCCGCTCGGTGAACCAACCAACTCAAGTGCAACCTACAACAGAAGATAGTCATATAAATAATAAATTAAAATGATGAATTTAAAAACTACCTAAGAATTCATAATGGTTGTGACCATGGTAAGGATGCAGAGAGACGTCGGTTTGAGACTAAGCAGGTAGGTTATCTCCTACAAGAGGGTTTGAGGTTGTGTGATTCTTATGAGGATTCCATGAAGAGTTTTCCTTCTATCCAGTGGAATACATGTGATAAGATTAGAGTTCAGATCACTTGAGAAAGTTGGCATGACCGCCACGAGGATGAGTATGCACTCGGCGGATGATCTGGAAAATAGGATGACTAGTGCTTCACGAGCTTTTAAGGAGATTCAATTGGATGACGATGCAAGACCATGGCAGTTATGGAGGAAGAGTATCATGGTTTATAGGATGATGTGTTCGGTGGCTTCGAGCATGGCGCCTAACTTTGCTAACTAAGCAAGCCAAAAACAATAATTATTCGGAAATAGACTTTAACAAAGATAAGAAACGGTCTGAAAAGCTGAATAGTATAGAAAACTGAAGTTATGATGTCAGTCAATGAAATCACCCCAAGACCTGGTGTCACCGAGTACATGAGCAATGTTGAAAATACTAAATACAAATAAGAACAAAGGATAAAAGAAGGGACTTTTGGAAAATACAAAAGCTAAATACAAATTCTAAATAAAATACAATACTTTTGGAAAACTTAACAATAAGAACAAAGGATAAAAGAAGGGACTTCAAGGCATGTGAACGGAATAGCAATGTTGCGTCAAAATCTCCAAACTAATCTGGATATAGCTCACTGGAAACCGCCGATATAAGCAATATTGGATCTGCACACAAAGTGCAAAGTGTAGTATGAGTACAGCCGACCACATGTACTGAATAAGTTACAAGTCTAACCTCGGGCTAAAATAGATGACGAGCTTGGCAAGGTCCGATGCTCACTTTTCACAACCAACAATAGCAATAACGGTAGAATAAATAACATGTAAAGAAAAGCAGCTCAAATAATAACAGGCTCAATCTAATGCAACATGAGGAAGACTAGACATTTCTTTTTCAAATGTAACAATCAAGGCATGAACTTCCACAGAATTTACTTAGACATGTAGTTAACAAAATAAAATTGTCATATCAAGCTCTAAACATCAAGTGGAGACATCAAATACTAATTAGAATGAGGAATAACATAACTTTATGCCTGCATGTTAGATATACATGCCAAATCAACAAAGAATCATAGTTTAAATTTTTAAGTGTATGTAATCTCAGCAAGTTAAAAGTGCTTGGCACATAGTGCCCCTCAGTCATAGTCTCGGCACTCTCACGATGCTTGGCAAGATGCCCATGGATCCTAACACACACATATACACACTCTCAGCACTGTATAGATGTCTGGCATAAGTCTCTCACACAACATGTAATGTTCAACAAGGCCCAAAGACCATGGGTTATCACCTGACTCCGGAGGGGAGGATCCTAACCCAATCGTTGACTATATCAAAGTCAACGATCATCATAACACATGCAAAATGGCCTAGTGCACGTGTCGCCTCACTATCAATATCACTCAGCCCAATATGGGGCTTGCCACGTGTCACCTCAATAATAATATCAGTATGGCTCTATGGCCTCAGCTCAGTTATTAATCCGCTCTAATCTCAATATGCCAACATCTCACAGTATCAAAATCAATATACCGCATGGATTATGCCAACGTGCCAAAAATCCACACAAAACCATGTCACACAATTAAGGACACTAACAACATGTGAGGTAACAAGTAAGAAGTATACAAATATGGGGATATAACACAGGGATATAATATCATGACTACAAATTATGACTATGGCTAAGCCAAATAGCTCAACATAGTAAAAATAAACCTATCATGCCTCAACAAATAAGAAAATAGCCTAGACATAATTTCTAGCATGAATAATAACCCATGTAGTCATACAAGTAGAGAAAACACAATATCATATAAGCATGATAGCAAGATAAGGTATATAATGTCCTAAAAACTACCTATACCATGAATAATCCCAGTGTATGCATATACGCCCATCACCTAGTATGTGTGTTACCCCAACATATAACAAATACCATAGCTAATGGAAAATTACCCTCAAACCAAGTTTAGACAAGTTAGTTTTCTCATCCGAGCTAATCTTCAACCTCAAATCGTGTCAAATCCTTGATTTAGCCCTCAAATCACACAAATCCAAGCCAAACATCATCTGAGGAAGTCAAACATGCCATAGGAAGCGATCCAAATCCATAAAGCTTTGATTTTTGATGAATTCCCAAAACGTCAGCCCGGTACCACATGCATGAAACCGAAACCAATACCAAAATTTGATGACCTATAGCCTTCCAAGTCCAAATATATAATTAGTTTCCAAATCCGAGTCCAAATCGATGGTCAAAATCCCAAAATGCACCTTCTAAAGTGTAGACAAAAACCTCAAATTTTCTCCCTCAGATCTACCAATCAAATGCAAAAATTGAATATAGAATCATGAATAATAATCAAATCTGATTTAATAACACTTACCCAATCCACAAGGGTGAAAATTGCCTCAAACATTGGCCCAATCTAAGCTTCAAATCTCAAAATATGATAAAATGAAGCAACCTCGAAGATATACCCCTGCCAGTCGTCCTCGCATCTACGCTCACTAAGACGCCGGTATGACGTTTCTTTTACGATCTCAACCTCACTTCTACGAACTCCATCCCACATTCCAAACATTGCTTCTATGATAAAGCTTCCGCAGGTGATACCGTCCTCCCGCATCTATGGTCCTCCTCCCTGTGCTGATGTCAACCTCGCATCTATGGTCCACCCTCCGCAGATGCGATACCGCAAGTGTGAAAAAGACCCAACATCTATGACATTCTCCCAACATGGACAACATGCGCTTTTGTGCAGAACGCACTGCAGATGTGACTCTGCACAACCACTCTCGCAGGTGCAAATGCACTAGAACTAGATGTGCCCCCAACTCCCAAATAGTCTGGAATCAACCCGAAATGCACCCGAGTCCCTCAGGACCCCGGCCAATAATACCAACAAGCAAAAATACAATATCCAAACTTATCCAAAGGCTAAAAATATTGTAAATAACATCAAAACCACAAATCAAAGATCAAGATCGTTCTCTTACCTTCAAAAATTTCCAACTTGCAACCAAGTGTTTGATTCATGTCGAACCAATCCAGATTCCAAATAAACATTGCACACAAGTCCCAAATTACGAAATGAACCTATTCCAAGTTCTGTAACAACAATCTGAACCTGATACAATCAAAGTCAACTCCCGGTCAAACTTGTGGAGTCTCCAATTCTTCAAATTGCATACTTTCGCCAAATAGAGCCAAAACCTTGTAGGAACATCCAAATTCAAATCTTAACATATTCCCAAGTTCAAAATTACCATACGAATCTATTGGAACTATCAACACATGAATCAGATATTGTTTACTTAAAAATCAAACTTTGGTAAATTCTTTCAATTTAAAGCTTCCGAATTAAGAATTACTCTCTAAAATCAACTCTAAACCTGTCAAAAATAGAAACCAACCATATACGCGAGTCATAATATATAATATGAAGCTTATCAAAGTCGCAAACCCCTAAACAGTTTGCTAAAGCTCAAAATAATCAGTCATGTCGTTACAGATCCAAGTGAGGGAGTCTATTATCGACAATCGGACTGCATGGACATGTGTTATATTGTTCATGGACTAAGAGACACGTGTAGATTAGTTATGACTTGAAGAGGATGACTTTAAGGATGACTCAAGAAAGGACAATGTTGGATACATGATCTGCTATACTTTTCAGGTATATGGAGATCTTGGGATGATTCGGGTTTGATATTCGTTATGGGTGTAGTGTGCAAGGGAAATGAATCGCTTGGTTGTTTTTTGGGATATTCATGTTCTAGTGGAGAACAATTCATTTGACACGTATTGGTTTTACATTGGAGATTAGAGCAAAGTGGATGACTCTCGAGAAGCTTCTAATGGGTTCAAGATTCATATGTGGTATTTAAAGAGTCCCGAATTTATGTATGGCTAAGAACTGAAATTTGTATTAGATGGTGCCGAGACATGCAGTATTTCCATATCGTTATTGGTTCTATATTGTAGTATTAGAGATGGAAGAAACAACTCTGGATTCGCAAAAGGTCTCTTCAGAGAGAGCATTCGATTTGAGGTGTTATTGGGTGCATCAGAGGGAAAAAAGTGGTTTACTAGTTTAAGGAAAACATGGTTTCATATTGGATTCACTTGGGATGAGTTTTGATTGAGGATTATAGAGTACTGGGAATGAGAAGTGTTACCTTGAAGGCAAGTCAGGAGGAATCTGAAGAAGTTGGGTCAGCTTAGCAGTGGTTTGAATTACCATGGTAGTAGAACTGTTTGGTTTCTTTGGTATGATAGGGCTTTACAAGTGTTTTGTAGAAATATTTTTGGGCTTGATTTAGAGGGCTTCTGTTTTGATGGATTACCTATATGCAAAGGGGTTTCGAAGATTTCACGATGGACCATGGTTTGTCTATAGGTATAGAAGATTTTTTGTGTGTTGCAATACTCCTATATTGAGTTAAGTGAAAGGTTTATGGTTGATGGAATGTATATCCTACTTATGATTCAGAGTTTATTATGAGATTCTCGCATTTTTATATATTAGCATGCTAGGTGTGGTGCATTGTGTGGGATTGAGATTGCATGGATAAGATTGCAGTTCAGTTTCAAAAGAAAGGTCGTGAGTTTTAGACAACATGGGAGATTTCAGATATTTAAGTGGATGCTAGCATTGTCTCGTATCCCTTGTGTAGTATGTAGTGTAAAAGATGCATTATGTATTGAGTTGCGGATTTTTGACTAGTTATACTAAAGTCACATGGTTGGTAACCATTGATTGTTTGTGTTTGCTACTCATCGCGGAAGAATTATGGGAGTACTTTTCATGAGGTGATTGTGAATGAGTGACGTATCAGTTATTTGAGCGGGAGAATTGGAGATCAGATATGAAGATTCCTATATTTTTGAGACCTAGGGACTGAATATTCTCAGAGGTAGACTATCGCTTGGTTGCAGACTATATGAGCTCTATAGAGTATTAAGCATAAAATCTGAACAAAATATAATATTGTCTGCAAGAGTGAACATTAATAACATATATAAAATATGGGACTTCAAGGACTACAAACGAAATAGCAGTGTTACCTTAAAATCTCCAACAAAACCGGATATGGTTCACCGATAACTACCACGATCAGCAACACCTGGATCTGCACATGAAGTACAGAGTATTGTTTGAGGATAACCGATATACTTAATAAATAGCAAGCCTAACCTCAGGCTGAAAGCAGTGATGAGCTTGGCAAGGTCCAATACTCGCTTTCAATAGCCAAAAACAATAATAAGAACAGAATAATAGCAAAAGGAAATAAAGCAGCTCAATTAATATTAGGTTCAACTCTATCACAATAAGAGGGGAAATAAACATGCTTTTCAAGTATATCAATCAAGGCATCAACTTTTCCACATAAATGAGCTAAATAAACGTTTATCAAACTAAGTTGCAGATTCAAGCTCTAAACATCATATAGAGACATCATTTACCAATTAGCATGAGAAAAATACAACTTTATACCTGCGTGACAAATATACATGCAAAAATCAACAACATCACATCTTAATCATCAAGTATACAAAGTCTCATCACATTCACAGTGCCGGGCACAAGTACCGCTCAATCATACTCTCAACACTCTCACGATACCTGGCACAATGCCCTTGAATCGTCGCATACACACACTTAGCACTGTGCGGGTGCCTGACATAAGTCCCGTACTAAACACGTATCAAGTGTCTACACTCACAGTACCAAAAGTAACATGGGTTATCACCTGACTCCGGAGGGCGGATCCTAGCCCAAGCATTGATCGGATCAAAAGTCAACGATCAATATCACTCAGCCCAATATGGATCCTGGCACAAGCATCACCTCTCAATCAATATTAACAATCCATAATCAATGCCACTAAGCCCAATATGGGTCCTTGATTCAAACACCACCTCATACTAAATATCAACATGGCTCTATGGCCCAAGATCAGTCATTAATCCACTCAAATATCAGTATGCCAACATCTCACAATATCATAATCAATATACCGTACAGAATATGCCAACGTGCCACAACTCAGCTCAAACCCATGTCACACACAAGGACACTAACAACATATGATATAACATATAAAAAGTGCACAGAGACAGAGATATAAAACACATATATAATATCATGACTGATGATATTCGGCTTAAAGTATGTATATTTATATGCATATTTGTTACACAATGTGGGTCCCAAGGTGATGTATAATGAATATGAGACTTATTATTCATGATTTAAATGAGTTTAAAGTCATAATATGACTATATATGATGTTTGGATATAAAATACAAAGTTTGGAAAAAATCGTATTTAAGTTGCGGAAAAACGACTAAGGATTTGCCTTGTAACGAAGCTTTTTGAGCAATACATTTCGTGTGTTATATGAGGTCTTCTTGGGACATATTATATACCAAATTTAAGGTCTTGGAATTTAGTTTCCAATGCTTTTAACCAACATCCAGATTAAAAGATATAAGCATCTGAAGATGGACCAATGCTAGGGTGCCAAGCTAGCCCCTCTTTGACTTTTCAAAAGTGGATATATATATGCCTTATGTCGTATATTTATTAGTTTTTCCACATAACACGACCACAATAAGTCCATAAACTTACCCTTAATATCTCTACAAGGGTTTCAAAAATTATTAATATCCCGGGTACGAAATCAAGAAGCGATAACATTAGAACGATCCCTACGACGTAAGTATCAATATACCGCCTCTCTTTCTCTTTGTAGTTTAAGTTTTGGAAGGTAATTCGTAGTTAATAAAATGCATTCTTTCTGTATTTAAACTTTTAAATATCTAGGAAGGTTGATAAATTCGTTTCCTAATAGTTAAAACTCACGGGACAGTGATCAAAAGCCGTGAGTTCGATTTATTCCACTTTTAGTGGATTGTTTTGTAGTCCACTCATGTTGGAATCTTGTGCTTATGATTTATGGAGTTTGAGAGGATAAAGGGCGTGGATAAATGCCACATGTGGTTCGGCAGTGGGCTGGTCGCTCGTCATTGCAGTTTTAGGCTACTTGATAACTTGTTGATTGGGTGTGTTATGGTATATTTGAGGTTTTTGTTGTATTAATGGTCCTGAATTGTAGTTAGGTTGTTTTTGAGTTGCTGATTGTATTGTGTTTATATCTCGCCTATAGTAGGATTGAGGGTGTAGTAAAATCAAGGGAAATGCTGCCTGTTTTATTTTAGAATCGAGTTATCATTTGAGATACGTGATATACTAGTGCCATCTAAGTTGTACATGTATTTCTTTGTTATAGGGTTGGCACGCTAGTTGTCATAAGCTTGTTGTTGAGTTGCATTGATGACTTGAGGTATGTTAAGGCTATCCCCTCTTTCCTTTTGGCATGATCCATATGATACAACGAAACGAGCAAACATGCAACTTTCACAATGACTCTATTCTTAGAAGTACTAGGGTTGCCTATGCTCTTGATTCCCCATATGTCCTATTATTGTATCGTCTGTTCACGGATCTTAGAAAATACATAAGTTGATAAAGTTTATTTCGTGATATTAACCCAAGGCATATTGATCTTATGACATTCTGAGAGATCTTACTGACTTACTTCTCATGCATTGCATTCATTTATACATGTACATTAACACATTACCAGATGGCGTTATATACATGTATATTATATGTATATGGGGTATGGGGAAAGGTTACATCGTTATATATGCACCACCACCTGATTAGTTAGTATATGTTGATGATTTCACCTACTGAGGCCGAGATGATATAATGGGATGACCTCAAAGGCTTGATGATGTTATGTACGCATATACATATGCATGATATGACATTTATACGCATATGCATGACATTGTAAATGTTTCATGATTCGCAGAGCTATTCAGACTTATAGGTTGAGACCTTTACTCCATGTTTCTTTCATGTCTTTTATATACTGATTTTTATGTTTTACATACTCGGTACATTATTCATGTTGACGCCCCTATTGCCTAGGGGGTTGTGTTTCATGCCCGCAGGTCCAAGTAGATAGGCTGACGATCCCCATTCTTAGGATCCTTGCTCAACGAGAGTTGGTGCGCTCCATTTGATCTGGAGCTGCTATTAGGTTTTGGTACGATATTTTTGTATACATATATGGGTATGACGGGGCCCAGTCCCATCCTTTATTAGTTGTACACTCTATTAGAGGTCTGTAGACAGTCATGTATAGTTGGATAGCAAGTGTCCTTGTCGGCTCGCCATATATATATATATATATATATATATATATATATATGTATATATGTCTTTTAGGCATGTTTCCTCATGTATGTTATTCACTTGATTCAGCTGTTTATTGACAGATGTTATGCATGACCTACCTCTATTTCATGTTTATATCTTAGAAGTATACTTAGAGGTGTTCGACAGGTAGGAATCAGGCACTCATCATGGCCCATCGGTTTGGGTTGTGACATTATCGCATCGCATTTTACTCATGTTTCATAGATTTTGGATGTGTAATGTAATGATTTGTGCTAATTAGTGGTATTTTTATGTGTAGGAATCATTCAGAAGCAATTTGGGACGAAAATGCGGGACAGGCAGCGTCGGGCGCTACCTGTGGCGCACAAGTCAGAAGCTCCAAATTTCCAGCACCAAGGCTAGCGCCCCACGCTACCTTGTACGCTAGTGGCATGAAGTTGTCCTATTTTGCCCGCGACTTGGTTATTTCGACCCCAAGACGCCACCAACTCGTATAAAAGCAAAATTAAACCTATTTTTGCAAAGGGGATGCGACTTTGAGAGAGAAACACAAGTACGAAACACTCGAGAGCACGGAATTCATCAATTCTTCCATTCGTCTTCTAGTATTCTTAGCTTTTATGTTTGAAAACAATATTTTGGTGATTTTTATGAACATGAGTGGCTAAGAACCTCATTATTCTGGGGTTATGGCTCATTCTTGACTATTGTAAATTGATGGTTGATTATTTGCTTGATTTTATCATATTAATTTGTTTATTCAATCTTGAACTTAATTATTCTATTGTGTAGCTACCAATAGAGTATTATCTACGAATTTATAGTTGAACTCGAAAGAGGGAACTATAGATTGCATATAAGGTTGAATAGCGTAAGTTCTTAAATCAGCGCATCCGAGAATAGATTAGTAATTAGGATAGACATATTCCAGTTGCCTCACTTGGTTATTCTTGCAGGAAATATACATGTGTTCTTGTCCAGTTTGATTCTATAGACATATAGTCTTACGCTGGCTCGAATAGGTGAGCGAAGCGTCGAAAGAACTTCGCTAGCATAATAAACCCTGCTAATCAACAAATTAGATAAGTCAAGTGATTAGATCAACCCGAAAAATGCAATAGGAGAGACGTTAATCCCATAACCCTGGAATATTCCTATCTCATTGAATTCTTTCTAAGTGTTTATTTTCTCTACTTGCGATCTTATTTTCTTGCTTGCTTATTAGTTCGTAGTAATTCCGTTACAAAAATAACCATCATATTTTTCACACTCACTTGAGCATTAAATTTATAAATAACTTGGGTTGGACAATAGTTGATCATAAATCCTCGTGAGAGCGATACTTTCTTATGACTTTATTACGTGTAGACCGCGTATACTTGTGTGTGTATTTTGACCCAACAATTGAAAAGTATGATTATGACTATAGCTCAACATAGCAAAACTAGCCCTATCATGTCTCAAACGGATAAGTAGATAACCTAGACATGATTTCTAGCATGGATAATAGCTTGCATAGTCATACAAGTAGAGCAAACACGGTATCAAAGAAGCATGATAGTAAAACAAGGCATATTATCTAATATCTACCGAGATCATAAATAACCACGGTGTACGTATATACGATCTCCACCTTGCATATATGTCACCCCCAACATATAGCAAACATCATAGACTACGGGAAAATACACTTAATTCAAGCCTAGTCATGATACTTACCTCAAATGCGCGAGAATCAATACTCCAAAAATTCCTTGCCTCTCAAATCGGCCTCCGAATTGGTCAAATCTGGCCAAAAATAACTCAATATCGTCGCACAAAGCTATAGAAATCAATTACAAATAATAAAGTTTCGATCTTTATTCAATTCCTAAAAAGTCAACAAAAATCAACCTGGACTCATATGGTCAAAACCCAAGTCAAGGGGTAGATCCTGACTACCCATAACCCCATGAGTCCAAATATATGATTAAATTCCAAAATTGAGTCCAATCGACTCCCAGAAGCTCAATTTTTATTCTCTAAAGTTGTAGGAAAAATTCCCAAAATTTCCTCAAAATTTCATATTTTATGTGTTAATAATCCATGTAGATTCAAGAAATAATACCAAAAATGAGTAGAAATCACTTGTCCCCAAAGTCCTACATGAAAGTCTCCTTCAAAAATCACCCATCTCCAAGTCTAGGGTTCAAGATATGAGAGAAAGGAGTAAAATCCCGAAATATAACACTTAAGTGGCTACCCAGCGTTACCTTTCGCGAAGACGACCAAAGCCTCGAGTTCTAGAAGAACAAATATGTTACTGCCTCCAAAGCCTTTTTTGCGAATGCAAAACCTACATCATGAATCTGAAGCGCAGGCACCTAGAACTTCGTGAACGCGACACCCATCATGCAATCGTGAAGGCTAATCTTCCAGCCTGCCTCCCATGCGCCACGAACGCGACCACTGTAGCGCGAATGTGAAATCCACTTACCATACACACCGCGAACGTGATCCTCTACCCACGAACGCAAAGAAAAAATAATATCTACCATAAAATAACCCTCGATGATCGCGAGACATACTCCACTATCCAAAGCACACCAGATACCAACAGAAAATCTGCAACCTCAAACAAGCTCCAGGTGGTCTGAAACTCACCTAAGCTACCCGGGGCCCCGTCCAATCACACCAACAAGTCCTCAAACACTACTTGAACCTATCCAAAGCATCCAAACATATATGAGGCCATCACATCTACAAATAAAATATCAAACCACAAATTAAACTTTTCCTAAGTTCAAGATCTTCATAACTTCAAACCAAACGTTTAATTCAAGCCTAGCCAATCCGGATTCCATCCAAATATTTCACACAAGTCGCAAATGACAAAACAAACATATTCCAAGCTTTCGAACAACAATCCAACCCTGATATCATCATATTCAACTCCCGATTAAACCTATGAACTTTTCAAGCCTTCAAACTTCCATCTTTCGACAATAAGAGCCAAAATATACTAGGAACCTCCAAATCAAAATCCACACATACGCCTAAGTGGAAAATACCATACAAACCTATTGGACTCATCAAACACCAATCCGAGATCATTTAAACAAAAGTCAGACCTCAGTCAACTCTTACAACTTAGGCTTCCAAGAATGGAACTAAGTATTCCAATTCACTCCAAAACCTTCCCGAAACTAAATCAACCATTCTTGCAAGTCACAAAACAACAAACAAGCATACTGGGAGCATCAAATAGGGAAATGAGGCTCCAAATACAATAAGTGACCGGTCGGGTCGCTATATATGTATAGGTCCTATGAACTTTTGGAAGGTTAATTACCTATTTTGGGATGATAGGAATGTATGTTGAGGCCTACTGAGAATGTGTAATCTACATCATATCAGGTTTGTTTACTCTTGTGCAACATTTATTGTGGGTGTGTCATCGGGCAAAGTGGATGTTATTCATGCCTTGAGTAGTTTCATGTGCCACTCTCTTATGCTATGATGGGTTGTGAGACTATTTAACTATTTACACGTATGATGCGGTTTGGTTTAGGCCTTGTGGTGATATTTGAGTGAGATGTCTCTTGAGATTGTTACTTGATTATTGCACCTTAGTCGTTCTTTTCTTGTCTATAGTATAATGTGATATCTGCTTTCCCATAGTTATGTCATGTACTTCGCGTGCTTGTTGTCGATACACATATGTTTGTTGAGTATGTACATTTGGGCTCGATGAGTGTTCCATGTGAATTGATATATTAGATCGGGTCACACGTTGCAGCTGAACTATATGTTGGTATATGATTCTTTGTGCTTATTTTATGTGTTTTGATTATCCCTTGTGGGATAGAATCATAGCATTGTGCTTTTATGGTTGTATCTATTGAACTTGTTGGATAGTTCTCTCATTTTGTTCTCTCCCCATTATTGGTTATTGAGTTGCTAGCTGGGTGCAGATTGTGTCGTATGTGGCTCTATGTAGAACTTAATGTGGCTTGGAGTCGAGCAGCTTATACTGGGTGAGACAAGGTGGTTGAACCGAGAATTAGTGCAATCGGATTTGGATAAGGTATGTTTGGAAGAAGAATGACATTAGTCAGCTTAGAATTTGGTAATGGTTCTTGTCGGGCGAGAGGACTTTACGACTTGTTGATTTGATAGGTGGTTATGGATATCTGCATGTTTTTCTATCATTAGTAGTGTGGCAAAGGTTTGGCACAAGGTTTTATTTAATATCATATATGTTACCGGTACCAGAATGAGCAGTTATCGGAGTTTGAAGATATTACTATGGGTATATTAGTTATGTGCTACATCATGTGGTTATATCATATGAATATATTTATGACTTGATGCAGTTTGTTGAGACTTATGTAGTATATATATGCAAGAATCGGATCTTATAAGGAATTTCGAATGTTAGAAATTAGTTCTAAGATTTATGGGCTAAGGTTAAAGAAAGAATCTTTAGTCGGAGTTGTGCTAATGGACTTATATAGATTGTTGTGAGTGGTATCACATGTGGATATGTGTATGATGAGTTTATGCAGTGATTGGATGCCTTTGGTGAGTGGATTGTGGTGAGTGGTATTTATGACTTGATGCAGTTTGTTGAGACTTATGCAGTATATATATGCAAGAATCGAATCTTATAAGGAATTTCGAATGTTAGAAATTAGTTCTAAGATTAATGGGCTAAGGTTGAAGAAAGAATCTTTAGTCGGGGTTGTGCTAATGGACTTACATGGATTGTGGTGAGTGGTATCACCCGTGGATATGTGTATGATGAGTTTATGCAGTGATTGGATGCCTTTGGAAGGACTCTTGGCATATTCGACGACGAATTTATGTTTAAGTGAGGGAGAATATAACGACCCGATCGGTTGCTTTGAGTTCTAGAATTATTTTATGTAATATTTGACTTCGAGTGGATTCATATGGTGTATTATGACTTGCGTGCGTGGTTGGTTTTGATTTTAGAGTGGTTCGGGATGAATTTGATTGAGTGATTCTCAATTTGGAAGTATTAAATTGGAAGAGTTGACCAAAGTTTGACTTTCTAATAAACGATCTCGAAATTGAGATTTGAGGGTTTCAGTAGGTTCATATGGTAATTTTGGACTTGTGTGTATGTTCAAACTTGAATTTGTATGTTCCTAAAATGTTTTAAATCTATTTGGCGAAAGTTAGAAATTTGAAGAATTGGAGATTTCATAAATTTGATCGGGAGTTGACTTCGATGCTATCGGACTCCTCTTGTGGTTTTGAGAGATTTTATAGGTTAGTTTAGTTGATTGGAACTTGCGTGATGTTGTGTTGTGATATGGAATGTTTAAGTGCGATTCGAACACATTCGATGAAGTTTGATGGTTTCAAAGTTAAGAGTAGGATTTTAATCTTGTATTCTTAGTGTCGATGTTAATTGTGGCATTCCGAGTCCTTGATAAGATTGGAAGAGGTATTTTGACTTTTTGATATGATTGGATGAAGTTCTGAGAGTCGCGGGTGCGATTCGGGGTAGTTTCGGATTATTTTGGTTGAGATTGAAGTAGCTGATGTGTTGGTGTGTTGCATTGCATCGCAATCGTGAAAAAGGATGTTGGCAGGCAAGATTTTGTTCATCGCGTTTGCGATGTGTAATTTGCGTTCGCGTAGTGTCTTGGTCAATTCATCGTGTTCGCAAAGATGATGTCGCATTCGCATAGAGGAAGAGGCAGACAGTGAATTGTTTATCGCATTCGCGGAGATGGAGATTGTGTTCGTGTTGTGGAGTCCTGAGCTGGGGGAAGTGTGCTTCATGTTCGCGTTATTTCATCCGCGTCTGTGATGTTATGGGAGTTGCAGAGTTTTGCTATCGTGTGTGATATTCTGTGATCGCGTATGAGGTTTTGGAAGCGGCAGGGATGTGCTTCGCTAAAGCGAGGATTGGGCCGCGTTCTTGAAGGATACCCCTGGGTAGACTTATTTAAGATGTTAATTCGTGATTCTGACTCATTCTATTATATTTTCAACCCTAGACTTGGAGTGGGGAGATTTTGCATGGAGAATTTCATTCAAGACTTTGGGGTAAGTGATTTTTACTCATTTATGGTATCATTTTAAAATTTACATGAATTATTAATATCTAAAATATGGAATTTTGAGATGAAATTTAAGGTATTTGCCTACAGTTTAAGAGAATATATTTTGGGGATTTGAGTACCGATTTGGACTCGATTTGGGAATCAAATCACATATTTTGACTCGACAGGTTATGGGTCATCAGGATTTGGTATTGGTTCCGGATTTGGGCACGCTGGCCCGTGTTGACTTTTGTTGATATTTGTAGAAATTCATTAAAGATCGAATTCTTATGGATTGGGATCGCTTCCTATAGCATTTCTTGACTTCCTTGGTTGATGATTGGATTGGATTTGCGTGATTGGAGGACTAAAGCGAGGTCTTGCCGCAATTTGAGGTTGAAGGCTAGTCCAAATAAGGTAAGTATCTTGCCTAATCTTGTTGAGGGAATAACCCTTAGGATATGACCTTATTTTTCTAATTGGAATATGTGAGAAGCGATGTATATGCGAAGTGACGAGCGTATATGCGGGTGCAATGTATGATTCATGATTAGAATAGTCTTTAGGATTTATCATGCCTTGTTTTGGATATTGTGCTTCCTGCTATCATGCTTTATATGTTTGAATGACTACATGAACTTCTCAAATCATGTTAGAAATCATGTCTAGGTCTTGATCTTTTGTTTGGTCATGATACTCGTTTCTATATAGCGTACCCGCCTAACCTGAGCTATAATTGTACACTTTGCACGTGCATACACCTTAGCATGATATTTTCCTTAGTCCATGAGTATGTGATTTGATATTCATTGACTGTATACATATAACCTTGTATATGTGTTTTATATGATGGACTGGATTGATAGCACGTGAGTTATCCGTGCGATTGTTGGGATTATGGCACATGAGTTGTCCGTGCAGTGGTTATGATTATAGCATATGAGTTGTCTGTGCAGCTTGTGAATAAGGATCCATCCCCCTAGGGTCGTCCTCTCATGTTTTTCCTTGATGATGGACATGTGGATTATAGAAAACTGGCCAGTGGTTGGATTTTGTGTACCTTCTCTATATACAAACGCCTTTTATGCATATCTTCTATATATATATTGCATTATTTGATGAAATAATTCATGATACATATCTTCTCCATATGTCAGTCCGTGTTACTTGACTTGTTTATGCATAGCTTCTCTACATGCAACTTGTGATGAATTATTGTTACTTCATGCCTATATTCTCTATTTGCAAGTTGTTTATGGTATTCGATATTTCATTCAAATTTGCTCTAAATAAAATTGTTAACAAGTTATTTGATATTAAATGTGTATTTTCTCTATATTCCAATATGTTAGTTGGTTAAAATGTTTGTGCATATCTTCTCTATGTGCACCGATGGCCTTATCCGAACTTCAGGCTTAGATTTCAATATTTTTGCTGAGAATATGTATATGTTATTGAGTTGTACATGTTATGTAAAGTGAGTATCCTTGACCTGAACCCTCGTCACTACTTCACCGAGGTACGTCACGATACTTACTAAGTACATGAGGTCAGTTGTACTCATACTATATTTCTGCACCTTGTGTGCAGATCTTGGAGATGAGCTGTTATGGATGAATCTGCATGCCCTAACTGATACATCAAGACATAAATGTGAATCCACATGCCCTAACTGATACCTCAAAATAGGGACGTGAATCCACATGCCCTAACTGGTACCCGTATATGCGCTCGTCACCTTGCATATACGTCATCTCCAACCACAAAGCATCTAGCAAATAAGTCCACTTTTGGAAAAATTCTCTCTAGTCGAGGTTATGCGAGACATTTACCTCTATCTCGGGCAAGCTCTATTCTTCAAAATCCACTCTTTTCATTCTTTATGGCCTCCAATATTCATAATCTAGCCAAAGAATACTTGATGGGGTCAAATACGGCTATAGGAATTAATCTCATGTGAAAAAGATTCAATCTTATCAAAATCTCAAAAGTCAACAAAAACGTTAATCGGGGCCCACATGGTCAAAATTTGAGATTAAATTCAAATTTTGGTGTCCACAACCTCTCGAATCCAAATATGCAATTTATTTTCAAATCTGAGTTCATTTCGATGTTCAAACCCACAAAAGTCACTCTCTTATGTTTTAGTCGAAACACTCATTTTTCTCTTGATCAAATTCATATTTTGATATTACACTAGTGATAGATTCATGTAAGAATCAAATATTTAGGTTAGAATCTCTTATCTCAAATTTGTAGATGAAGATTTAGGTCAAAAATCCTTCAAAACTAAGCTCTAAATACTCCAATGTGTTGAAGAAGGAAATAATACATAATCTCGTAATTTATACTTGCTACAATTTCTTTCAAAAGATGATGACCCTATTTTTTAATGTGTTGACCGTACTTTCCATATTGCTGACTACAAAACCTTAAAGTGCTTACACACAATTTAAAGTACGGTTCATACTTTTTGCAGCTGTTAAAATTTTTGCACTCTCTAAATATGCTCCAAACACACTGAAACTCACCCAAGCCCCCTAACCCAATTTTTCCCACAAGTCCAGTAACACAATACAGACTTTTTCAAGAAACCAAAACATGAATCGAAGCGCAACAACTTAAAATGAAGAACCAAGTGAAACTTAAGAATCTTAAACTTCCAACTATCATGCAATAGGGCTGAATCCCACCTAAGCTCCTTGGGTCCAGATCCAAACATACGTACAAGTGCAAAATTATTATATGAACCTATTAGAACCTTCAAACGGTGAAACTAAGCTAATTCATATCGTTGACTTTGGTCAACTCTATTTTCTTTAAGGCTTCTAGTTAACAAGTATGCATAAATACTCACTGACCCCTCCAGACCCGAACCACCCATAGTCGCAAGTTTCAAATTATAAGATAAAGAAGTCTCAAATAAGGTAATGGGGTGCTAGAACAGAAAACAACCAGTGTCATTATAGTAAACCTACTTGAATTTGCTGAAACTCGCTAGAGCCCCTCGGTACTCCTCCAAATCATCCTGATAAGTCTGAATACCCTAAATGGACCTATCAAAGGCTTGAAAGATGAAGTAAAGTGCTACAACTCCATACAATGGCTCAAGTCAAACTTAAGAGTCTTAAAGTTCTAATTTTCATACAATAATGTCGAAACGTTCGCGAGCCCCTCAAGCCTTAATCCAAATATTCATACAAGTCCAAATATATCAATAAACTAAGTTGATGCCTCAAAACATGAACCGACGCGATATCACTAGAATCGAGGGGTAAGGTCACTAATTAAGCCCTTTAACCTTCCAAATAGCAAGATAATATTTTAAATTTTCCCTGAGTCTTTCGAGGTACCACCCATACCCGTAAGTCATAAAATATCATACGAATCTACTCAAAGTCAATAATCACAAAATATGATACTACAAATCAATACAATCGGTTGGGTCGTAACACATCTGATGCAGCTGTTAATTTGAGTGCCTTCCTAAATAACTCAACAACTTTGTTCTTTACCTTACTCCTTAGACGTAAACGATATAAACAGTAAAAGCAAAGATGGCAATTTTTATGTGGAAAATCACATGGCTCAAAGATGAAAAACCACGACCTACCACATAGGATTTTAACTTCAACTTCACTAAAACCTATGATCCAAATATATCGATTACAAGACCTTTAAATCAATACGCACACAGTTCTCCTACTTCAACAATTTGACTTACAAGTTACTCTAACTTGCAAACTCAAACAATTACTTCAACTCATAGATTATGTATGACACATTGATTACAATTTGATTTCCTAATACATATTCACTAACTGACTCAAGAAGAACACTAAGCCTAGTACCTCTATCCCGGGCTAGCTCTATTCTTCAAAATCCACTCTTTTCTTTACTTATGGCCTCCAATATTCATAATCTAGCCAAAGAATACTTGATGGGGTCAAATACGGCTATAGGAATTAATCTCATTTGAAAAAGAATCAATCTTATCAAAATCTCAAAAGTCATCAAAAACGTTAATCAGGGCCCACATGGTCAAAATTTGAGATTAAATTCAAATTTTTTTGGCCACAACCTCACAAATCCAAATATGTAATTTATTTTCTAATATGAGTCCATTTCGATGTTCAAACCCACAAAAGTCACTCTCTTATTTTATAGTCAAAACACTCATTTTTCTCTTGATCAAATTCATATTTTGATATTACACTAGTGATAGATTCATGTAAAAATCATATATTTAGGTTAGAATTTCTTATCTCAAATTTGTAGATGAAGATTTAGGTCAACAATCCTTCAAAACTAATCTCTCAATACTCCAATGTGGTGAAGAAGGAAATAATACATAATCTCGTTATTTATACTTGCTACAATTTCTTTCAAAAGATGATGACCCTATTTTTTTAATGTGTTGACCGTACTTTTCAAAGTGCTCACTACAAAACCTTAAAGTGCTGACACACAATTTAAAGTGTGGTTCATACTTTTTGCAGCTGTTAAAATTTTTCCACTCTCTAAATATGCTCCAAACACACTAAAACTCATCCAAGCCCCCTAACCCAATTTTTCCGACAAGTCCAATAACACAATACAGACTTTTCCAAGATATCAAAACATGAATCTAAGCGCAACAACTTAAAATGAAGAACCAAGTGAAACTTGAGAATCTTAAGCTTCCAATTATCATGCAATAGGGTCGAATCCTACCTAAGCTCCTTGGGTCCATATCCAAACATACGTACAACTCCAAAATTATTATATGAACCTATTAGAACCTTCAAACGGTGAAACTAAGCTAATTCATATCGTTGACTTTGGTCAACTCTATTTTCTTTAAGGCTTCTAGTTAACAAGTATGCATAAATACTCACTGACCCCTCCAGACCCGAACCACCCATAGTCGCAAGTTTCAAATTATAAGATAAAGAAGTCTCAAATAAGGTAATGGGGTGCTAGAACAGAAAACAACCAGTGTCATTATAGTAAACCTACTTGAATTTGCTGAAACTCGCTAGAGCCCCTCGGTACTCCTCCAAATCATCCTGATAAGTCTGAATACCCTAAATGGACCTATCAAAGGCTTGAAAGATGAAGTAAAGTGCTACAACTCCATACAATGGCTCAAGTCAAACTTAAGAGTCTTAAAGTTCTAATTTTCATACAATAATGTCGAAACGTTCGCGAGCCCCTCAAGCCTTAATCCAAATATTCATACAAGTCCAAATATATCAATAAACTAAGTTGATGCCTCAAAACATGAACCGACGCGATATCACTAGAATCGAGGGGTAAGGTCACTAATTAAGCCCTTTAACCTTCCAAATAGCAAGATAATATTTTAAATTTTCCCTGAGTCTTTCGAGGTACCACCCATACCCGTAAGTCATAAAATATCATACGAATCTACTCAAAGTCAATAATCACAAAATATGATACTACAAATCAATACAATCGGTTGGGTCGTAACACATCTGATGCAGCTGTTAATTTGAGTGCCTTCCTAAATAACTCAACAACTTTGTTCTTTACCTTACTCCTTAGACGTAAACGATATAAACAGTAAAAGCAAAGATGGCAATTTTTATGTGGAAAATCACATGGCTCAAAGATGAAAAACCACGACCTACCACATAGGATTTTAACTTCAACTTCACTAAAACCTATGATCCAAATATATCGATTACAAGACCTTTAAATCAATACGCACACAGTTCTCCTACTTCAACAATTTGACTTACAAGTTACTCTAACTTGCAAACTCAAACAATTACTTCAACTCATAGATTATGTATGACACATTGATTACAATTTGATTTCCTAATACATATTCACTAACTGACTCAAGAAGAACACTAAGCCTAGTACCTCTATCCCGGGCTAGCTCTATTCTTCAAAATCCACTCTTTTCTTTACTTATGGCCTCCAATATTCATAATCTAGCCAAAGAATACTTGATGGGGTCAAATACGGCTATAGGAATTAATCTCATTTGAAAAAGAATCAATCTTATCAAAATCTCAAAAGTCATCAAAAACGTTAATCAGGGCCCACATGGTCAAAATTTGAGATTAAATTCAAATTTTTTTGGCCACAACCTCACAAATCCAAATATGTAATTTATTTTCTAATATGAGTCCATTTCGATGTTCAAACCCACAAAAGTCACTCTCTTATTTTATAGTCAAAACACTCATTTTTCTCTTGATCAAATTCATATTTTGATATTACACTAGTGATAGATTCATGTAAAAATCATATATTTAGGTTAGAATTTCTTATCTCAAATTTGTAGATGAAGATTTAGGTCAACAATCCTTCAAAACTAATCTCTCAATACTCCAATGTGGTGAAGAAGGAAATAATACATAATCTCGTTATTTATACTTGCTACAATTTCTTTCAAAAGATGATGACCCTATTTTTTTAATGTGTTGACCGTACTTTTCAAAGTGCTCACTACAAAACCTTAAAGTGCTGACACACAATTTAAAGTGTGGTTCATACTTTTTGCAGCTGTTAAAATTTTTCCACTCTCTAAATATGCTCCAAACACACTAAAACTCATCCAAGCCCCCTAACCCAATTTTTCCGACAAGTCCAATAACACAATACAGACTTTTCCAAGATATCAAAACATGAATCTAAGCGCAACAACTTAAAATGAAGAACCAAGTGAAACTTGAGAATCTTAAGCTTCCAATTATCATGCAATAGGGTCGAATCCTACCTAAGCTCCTTGGGTCCATATCCAAACATACGTACAACTCCAAAATTATTATATGAACCTATTAGAACCTTCAAACGGTGAAACTAAGCTAATTCATATCGTTGACTTTGGTCAACTCTATTTTCTTTAAGGCTTCTAGTTAACAAGTATGCATAAATACTCACTGACCCCTCCAGACCCGAACCACCCATAGTCGTAAGTTTCAAATTATAAGATAAAGAAGTCTCAAATAAGGTAATGGGGTGTTAGAACAGAAAACAACCAGTGTCATTATACTAAACCTACTTGAATTTGCTGAAACTCGCTAGAGCCCCTCGGTACTCCTCCAAATCATCCTGATAAGTCTGAATACCCTAAATGGACCTATCAAAGGCTTGAAAGATGAAGTAAAGTGCTACAACTCCATACAATGGCTCAAGTCAAACTTAAGAGTCTTAAAGTTCTAATTTTCATACAATAATGTCGAAACGTTCGCGAGCCCCTCAAGCCTTAATCCAAATATTCATACAAGTCCAAATATATCAATAAACTAAGTTGATGCCTCAAAACATGAACCGACGCGATATCACTAGAATCGAGGGGTAAGGTCACTAATTAAGCCCTTTAACCTTCCAAATAGCAAGATAATATTTTAAATTTTCCCTGAGTCTTTCGAGGTACCACCCATACCCGTAAGTCATAAAATATCATACGAATCTACTCAAAGTCAATAATCACAAAATATGATACTACAAATCAATACAATCGGTTGGGTCGTAACACATCTGATGCAGCTGTTAATTTGAGTGCCTTCCTAAATAACTCAACAACTTTGTTCTTTACCTTACTCCTTAGACGTAAACGATATAAACAGTAAAAGCAAAGATGGCAATTTTTATGTGGAAAATCACATGGCTCAAAGATGAAAAACCACGACCTACCACATAGGATTTTAACTTCAACTTCACTAAAACCTATGATCCAAATATATCGATTACAAGACCTTTAAATCAATACGCACACAGTTCTCCTACTTCAACAATTTGACTTACAAGTTACTCTAACTTGCAAACTCAAACAATTACTTCAACTCATAGATTATGTATGACACATTGATTACAATTTGATTTCCTAATACATATTCACTAACTGACTCAAGAAGAACACTAAGCCTAGTACCTCTATCCCGGGCTAGCTCTATTCTTCAAAATCCACTCTTTTCTTTACTTATGGCCTCCAATATTCATAATCTAGCCAAAGAATACTTGATGGGGTCAAATACGGCTATAGGAATTAATCTCATTTGAAAAAGAATCAATCTTATCAAAATCTCAAAAGTCATCAAAAACGTTAATCAGGGCCCACATGGTCAAAATTTGAGATTAAATTCAAATTTTTTTGGCCACAACCTCACAAATCCAAATATGTAATTTATTTTCTAATATGAGTCCATTTCGATGTTCAAACCCACAAAAGTCACTCTCTTATTTTATAGTCAAAACACTCATTTTTCTCTTGATCAAATTCATATTTTGATATTACACTAGTGATAGATTCATGTAAAAATCATATATTTAGGTTAGAATTTCTTATCTCAAATTTGTAGATGAAGATTTAGGTCAACAATCCTTCAAAACTAATCTCTCAATACTCCAATGTGGTGAAGAAGGAAATAATACATAATCTCGTTATTTATACTTGCTACAATTTCTTTCAAAAGATGATGACCCTATTTTTTTAATGTGTTGACCGTACTTTTCAAAGTGCTCACTACAAAACCTTAAAGTGCTGACACACAATTTAAAGTGTGGTTCATACTTTTTGCAGCTGTTAAAATTTTTCCACTCTCTAAATATGCTCCAAACACACTAAAACTCATCCAAGCCCCCTAACCCAATTTTTCCGACAAGTCCAATAACACAATACAGACTTTTCCAAGATATCAAAACATGAATCTAAGCGCAACAACTTAAAATGAAGAACCAAGTGAAACTTGAGAATCTTAAGCTTCCAATTATCATGCAATAGGGTCGAATCCTACCTAAGCTCCTTGGGTCCATATCCAAACATACGTACAACTCCAAAATTATTATATGAACCTATTAGAACCTTCAAACGGTGAAACTAAGCTAATTCATATCGTTGACTTTGGTCAACTCTATTTTCTTTAAGGCTTCTAGTTAACAAGTATGCATAAATACTCACTGACCCCTCCAGACCCGAACCACCCATAGTCGTAAGTTTCAAATTATAAGATAAAGAAGTCTCAAATAAGGTAATGGGGTGTTAGAACAGAAAACAACCAGTGTCATTATACTAAACCTACTTGAATTTGCTGAAACTCGCTAGAGCCCCTCGGTACTCCTCCAAATCATCCTGATAAGTCTGAATACCCTAAATGGACCTATCAAAGGCTTGAAAGATGAAGTAAAGTGCTACAACTCCATACAATGGCTCAAGTCAAACTTAAGAGTCTTAAAGTTCTAATTTTCATACAATAATGTCGAAACGTTCGCGAGCCCCTCAAGCCTTAATCCAAATATTCATACAAGTCCAAATATATCAATAAACTAAGTTGATGCCTCAAAACATGAACCGACGCGATATCACTAGAATCGAGGGGTAAGGTCACTAATTAAGCCCTTTAACCTTCCAAATAGCAAGATAATATTTTAAATTTTCCCTGAGTCTTTCGAGGTACCACCCATACCCGTAAGTCATAAAATATCATACGAATCTACTCAAAGTCAATAATCACAAAATATGATACTACAAATCAATACAATCGGTTGGGTCGTAACACATCTGATGCAGCTGTTAATTTGAGTGCCTTCCTAAATAACTCAACAACTTTGTTCTTTACCTTACTCCTTAGACGTAAACGATATAAACAGTAAAAGCAAAGATGACAATTTTTATGTGGAAAATCACATGGCTCAAAGATGAAAAACCACGACCTACCACATAGGATTTTAACTTCAACTTCACTAAAACCTATGATCCAAATATATCGATTACAAGACCTTTAAATCAATACGCACAGAGTTCTCCTACTTCAACAATTTGACTTACAAGTTACTCTAACTTGCAAACTCAAACAATTACTTCAACTCACAGATTATGTATGACACATTGATTACAATTTGATTTCCTAATACATATTCACTAACTGACTCAAGAAGAACACTAAGCCTAGTACCTCTATCCCGGGCTAGCTCTATTCTTCAAAATCCACTCTTTTCTTTACTTATGGCCTCCAATATTCATAATCTAGCCAAAGAATACTTGATGGGGTCAAATACGGCTATAGGAATTAATCTCATTTGAAAAAGAATCAATCTTATCAAAATCTCAAAAGTCATCAAAAACGTTAATCAGGGCCCACATGGTCAAAATTTGAGATTAAATTCAAATTTTTTTGGCCACAACCTCACAAATCCAAATATGTAATTTATTTTCTAATATGAGTCCATTTCGATGTTCAAACCCACAAAAGTCACTCTCTTATTTTATAGTCAAAACACTCATTTTTCTCTTGATCAAATTCATATTTTGATATTACACTAGTGATAGATTCATGTAAAAATCATATATTTAGGTTAGAATTTCTTATCTCAAATTTGTAGATGAAGATTTAGGTCAACAATCCTTCAAAACTAATCTCTCAATACTCCAATGTGGTGAAGAAGGAAATAATACATAATCTCGTTATTTATACTTGCTACAATTTCTTTCAAAAGATGATGACCCTATTTTTTTAATGTGTTGACCGTACTTTTCAAAGTGCTCACTACAAAACCTTAAAGTGCTGACACACAATTTAAAGTGTGGTTCATACTTTTTGCAGCTGTTAAAATTTTTCCACTCTCTAAATATGCTCCAAACACACTAAAACTCATCCAAGCCCCCTAACCCAATTTTTCCGACAAGTCCAATAACACAATACAGACTTTTCCAAGATATCAAAACATGAATCTAAGCGCAACAACTTAAAATGAAGAACCAAGTGAAACTTGAGAATCTTAAGCTTCCAATTATCATGCAATAGGGTCGAATCCTACCTAAGCTCCTTGGGTCCATATCCAAACATACGTACAACTCCAAAATTATTATATGAACCTATTAGAACCTTCAAACGGTGAAACTAAGCTAATTCATATCGTTGACTTTGGTCAACTCTATTTTCTTTAAGGCTTCTAGTTAACAAGTATGCATAAATACTCACTGACCCCTCCAGACCCGAACCACCCATAGTCGTAAGTTTCAAATTATAAGATAAAGAAGTCTCAAATAAGGTAATGGGGTGTTAGAACAGAAAACAACCAGTGTCATTATACTAAACCTACTTGAATTTGCTGAAACTCGCTAGAGCCCCTCGGTACTCCTCCAAATCATCCTGATAAGTCTGAATACCCTAAATGGACCTATCAAAGGCTTGAAAGATGAAGTAAAGTGCTACAACTCCATACAATGGCTCAAGTCAAACTTAAGAGTCTTAAAGTTCTAATTTTCATACAATAATGTCGAAACGTTCGCGAGCCCCTCAAGCCTTAATCCAAATATTCATACAAGTCCAAATATATCAATAAACTAAGTTGATGCCTCAAAACATGAACCGACGCGATATCACTAGAATCGAGGGGTAAGGTCACTAATTAAGCCCTTTAACCTTCCAAATAGCAAGATAATATTTTAAATTTTCCCTGAGTCTTTCGAGGTACCACCCATACCCGTAAGTCATAAAATATCATACGAATCTACTCAAAGTCAATAATCACAAAATATGATACTACAAATCAATACAATCGGTTGGGTCGTAACACATCTGATGCAGCTGTTAATTTGAGTGCCTTCCTAAATAACTCAACAACTTTGTTCTTTACCTTACTCCTTAGACGTAAACGATATAAACAGTAAAAGCAAAGATGACAATTTTTATGTGGAAAATCACATGGCTCAAAGATGAAAAACCACGACCTACCACATAGGATTTTAACTTCAACTTCACTAAAACCTATGATCCAAATATATCGATTACAAGACCTTTAAATCAATACGCACAGAGTTCTCCTACTTCAACAATTTGACTTACAAGTTACTCTAACTTGCAAACTCAAACAATTACTTCAACTCACAGATTATGTATGACACATTGATTACAATTTGATTTCCTAATACATATTCACTAACTGACTCAAGAAGAACACTAAGCCTAGTACCTCTATCCCGGGCTAGCTCTATTCTTCAAAATCCACTCTTTTCTTTACTTATGGCCTCCAACATTCATAATCTAGCCAAAGAATACTTGATGGGGTCAAATACGGCTATAGGAATTAATCTCATTTGAAAAAGAATCAATCTTATCAAAATCTCAAAAGTCATCAAAAACGTTAATCAGGGCCCACATGGTCAAAATTTGAGATTAAATTCAAATTTTTTTGGCCACAACCTCACAAATCCAAATATGTAATTTATTTTCTAATATGAGTCCATTTCGATGTTCAAACCCACAAAAGTCACTCTCTTATTTTATAGTCAAAACACTCATTTTTCTCTTGATCAAATTCATATTTTGATATTACACTAGTGATAGATTCATGTAAAAATCATATATTTAGGTTAGAATTTCTTATCTCAAATTTGTAGATGAAGATTTAGGTCAACAATCCTTCAAAACTAATCTCTCAATACTCCAATGTGGTGAAGAAGGAAATAATACATAATCTCGTTATTTATACTTGCTACAATTTCTTTCAAAAGATGATGACCCTATTTTTTTAATGTGTTGACCGTACTTTTCAAAGTGCTCACTACAAAACCTTAAAGTGCTGACACACAATTTAAAGTGTGGTTCATACTTTTTGCAGCTGTTAAAATTTTTCCACTCTCTAAATATGCTCCAAACACACTAAAACTCATCCAAGCCCCCTAACCCAATTTTTCCGACAAGTCCAATAACACAATACAGACTTTTCCAAGATATCAAAACATGAATCTAAGCGCAACAACTTAAAATGAAGAACCAAGTGAAACTTGAGAATCTTAAGCTTCCAATTATCATGCAATAGGGTCGAATCCTACCTAAGCTCCTTGGGTCCATATCCAAACATACGTACAACTCCAAAATTATTATATGAACCTATTAGAACCTTCAAACGGTGAAACTAAGCTAATTCATATCGTTGACTTTGGTCAACTCTATTTTCTTTAAGGCTTCTAGTTAACAAGTATGCATAAATACTCACTGACCCCTCCAGACCCGAACCACCCATAGTCGTAAGTTTCAAATTATAAGATAAAGAAGTCTCAAATAAGGTAATGGGGTGTTAGAACAGAAAACAACCAGTGTCATTATACTAAACCTACTTGAATTTGCTGAAACTCGCTAGAGCCCCTCGGTACTCCTCCAAATCATCCTGATAAGTCTGAATACCCTAAATGGACCTATCAAAGGCTTGAAAGATGAAGTAAAGTGCTACAACTCCATACAATGGCTCAAGTCAAACTTAAGAGTCTTAAAGTTCTAATTTTCATACAATAATGTCGAAACGTTCGCGAGCCCCTCAAGCCTTAATCCAAATATTCATACAAGTCCAAATATATCAATAAACTAAGTTGATGCCTCAAAACATGAACCGACGCGATATCACTAGAATCGAGGGGTAAGGTCACTAATTAAGCCCTTTAACCTTCCAAATAGCAAGATAATATTTTAAATTTTCCCTGAGTCTTTCGAGGTACCACCCATACCCGTAAGTCATAAAATATCATACGAATCTACTCAAAGTCAATAATCACAAAATATGATACTACAAATCAATACAATCGGTTGGGTCGTAACACATCTGATGCAGCTGTTAATTTGAGTGCCTTCCTAAATAACTCAACAACTTTGTTCTTTACCTTACTCCTTAGACGTAAACGATATAAACAGTAAAAGCAAAGATGACAATTTTTATGTGGAAAATCACATGGCTCAAAGATGAAAAACCACGACCTACCACATAGGATTTTAACTTCAACTTCACTAAAACCTATGATCCAAATATATCGATTACAAGACCTTTAAATCAATACGCACAGAGTTCTCCTACTTCAACAATTTGACTTACAAGTTACTCTAACTTGCAAACTCAAACAATTACTTCAACTCACAGATTATGTATGACACATTGATTACAATTTGATTTCCTAATACATATTCACTAACTGACTCAAGAAGAACACTAAGCCTAGTACCTCTATCCCGGGCTAGCTCTATTCTTCAAAATCCACTCTTTTCTTTACTTATGGCCTCCAACATTCATAATCTAGCCAAAGAATACTTGATGGGGTCAAATACGGCTATAGGAATTAATCTCATTTGAAAAAGAATCAATCTTATCAAAATCTCAAAAGTCATCAAAAACGTTAATCAGGGCCCACATGGTCAAAATTTGAGATTAAATTCAAATTTTTTTGGCCACAACCTCACAAATCCAAATATGTAATTTATTTTCTAATATGAGTCCATTTCGATGTTCAAACCCACAAAAGTCACTCTCTTATTTTATAGTCAAAACACTCATTTTTCTCTTGATCAAATTCATATTTTGATATTACACTAGTGATAGATTCATGTAAAAATCATATATTTAGGTTAGAATTTCTTATCTCAAATTTGTAGATGAAGATTTAGGTCAACAATCCTTCAAAACTAATCTCTCAATACTCCAATGTGGTGAAGAAGGAAATAATACATAATCTCGTTATTTATACTTGCTACAATTTCTTTCAAAAGATGATGACCCTATTTTTTTAATGTGTTGACCGTACTTTTCAAAGTGCTCACTACAAAACCTTAAAGTGCTGACACACAATTTAAAGTGTGGTTCATACTTTTTGCAGCTGTTAAAATTTTTCCACTCTCTAAATATGCTCCAAACACACTAAAACTCATCCAAGCCCCCTAACCCAATTTTTCCGACAAGTCCAATAACACAATACAGACTTTTCCAAGATATCAAAACATGAATCTAAGCGCAACAACTTAAAATGAAGAACCAAGTGAAACTTGAGAATCTTAAGCTTCCAATTATCATGCAATAGGGTCGAATCCTACCTAAGCTCCTTGGGTCCATATCCAAACATACGTACAACTCCAAAATTATTATATGAACCTATTAGAACCTTCAAACGGTGAAACTAAGCTAATTCATATCGTTGACTTTGGTCAACTCTATTTTCTTTAAGGCTTCTAGTTAACAAGTATGCATAAATACTCACTGACCCCTCCAGACCCGAACCACCCATAGTCGTAAGTTTCAAATTATAAGATAAAGAAGTCTCAAATAAGGTAATGGGGTGTTAGAACAGAAAACAACCAGTGTCATTATACTAAACCTACTTGAATTTGCTGAAACTCGCTAGAGCCCCTCGGTACTCCTCCAAATCATCCTGATAAGTCTGAATACCCTAAATGGACCTATCAAAGGCTTGAAAGATGAAGTAAAGTGCTACAACTCCATACAATGGCTCAAGTCAAACTTAAGAGTCTTAAAGTTCTAATTTTCATACAATAATGTCGAAACGTTCGCGAGCCCCTCAAGCCTTAATCCAAATATTCATACAAGTCCAAATATATCAATAAACTAAGTTGATGCCTCAAAACATGAACCGACGCGATATCACTAGAATCGAGGGGTAAGGTCACTAATTAAGCCCTTTAACCTTCCAAATAGCAAGATAATATTTTAAATTTTCCCTGAGTCTTTCGAGGTACCACCCATACCCGTAAGTCATAAAATATCATACGAATCTACTCAAAGTCAATAATCACAAAATATGATACTACAAATCAATACAATCGGTTGGGTCGTAACACATCTGATGCAGCTGTTAATTTGAGTGCCTTCCTAAATAACTCAACAACTTTGTTCTTTACCTTACTCCTTAGACGTAAACGATATAAACAGTAAAAGCAAAGATGACAATTTTTATGTGGAAAATCACATGGCTCAAAGATGAAAAACCACGACCTACCACATAGGATTTTAACTTCAACTTCACTAAAACCTATGATCCAAATATATCGATTACAAGACCTTTAAATCAATACGCACAGAGTTCTCCTACTTCAACAATTTGACTTACAAGTTACTCTAACTTGCAAACTCAAACAATTACTTCAACTCACAGATTATGTATGACACATTGATTACAATTTGATTTCCTAATACATATTCACTAACTGACTCAAGAAGAACACTAAGCCTAGTACCTCTATCCCGGGCTAGCTCTATTCTTCAAAATCCACTCTTTTCTTTACTTATGGCCTCCAACATTCATAATCTAGCCAAAGAATACTTGATGGGGTCAAATACGGCTATAGGAATTAATCTCATTTGAAAAAGAATCAATCTTATCAAAATCTCAAAAGTCATCAAAAACGTTAATCAGGGCCCACATGGTCAAAATTTGAGATTAAATTCAAATATTTTTGGCCACAACCTCACAAATCCAAATATGTAATTTATTTTCTAATATGAGTCCATTTCGATGTTCAAACCCACAAAAGTCACTCTCTTATTTTATAGTCAAAACACTCATTTTTCTCTTGATCAAATTCATATTTTGATATTACACTAGTGATAGATTCATGTAAAAATCATATATTTAGGTTAGAATTTCTTATCTCAAATTTGTAGATGAAGATTTAGGTCAACCATCCTTCAAAACTAATCTCTCAATACTCCAATGTGGTGAAGAAGGAAATAATACATAATCTCGTTATTTATACTTGCTACAATTTCTTTCAAAAGATGATGACCCTATTTTTTTAATGTGTTGACCGTACTTTTCAAAGTGCTCACTACAAAACCTTAAAGTGCTGACACACAATTTAAAGTGTGGTTCATACTTTTTGCAGCTGTTAAAATTTTTCCACTCTCTAAATATGCTCCAAACACACTAAAACTCATCCAAGCCCCCTAACCCAATTTTTCCGACAAGTCCAATAACACAATACAGACTTTTCCAAGATATCAAAACATGAATCTAAGCGCAACAACTTAAAATGAAGAACCAAGTGAAACTTGAGAATCTTAAGCTTCCAATTATCATGCAATAGGGTCGAATCCTACCTAAGCTCCTTGGGTCCATATCCAAACATACGTACAACTCCAAAATTATTATATGAACCTATTAGAACCTTCAAACGGTGAAACTAAGCTAATTCATATCGTTGACTTTGGTCAACTCTATTTTCTTTAAGGCTTCTAGTTAACAAGTATGCATAAATACTCACTGACCCCTCCAGACCCGAACCACCCATAGTCGGAAGTTTCAAATTATAAGATAAAGAAGTCTCAAATAAGGTAATGGGGTGTTAGAACAGAAAACAACCAGTGTCATTATACTAAACCTACTTGAATTTGCTGAAACTCGCTAGAGCCCCTCGGTACTCCTCCAAATCATCCTGATAAGTCTGAATACCCTAAATGGACCTATCAAAGGCTTGAAAGATGAAGTAAAGTGCTACAACTCCATACAATGGCTTAAGTCAAACTTAAGAGTCTTAAAGTTCTAATTTTCATACAATAATGTCGAAACGTTCGCGAGCCCCTCAAGCCTTAATCCAAATATTCATACAAGTCCAAATATATCAATAAACTAAGTTGATGCCTCAAAACATGAACCGACGCGATATCACTAGAATCGAGGGGTAAGGTCACTAATTAAGCCCTTTAACCTTCCAAATAGCAAGATAATATTTTAAATTTTCCCTGAGTCTTTCGAGGTACCACCCATACCCGTAAGTCATAAAATATCATACGAATCTACTCAAAGTCAATAATCACAAAATATGATACTACAAATCAATACAATCGGTTGGGTCGTAACACATCTGATGCAGCTGTTAATTTGAGTGCCTTCCTAAATAACTCAACAACTTTGTTCTTTACCTTACTCCTTAGACGTAAACGATATAAACAGTAAAAGCAAAGATGGCAATTTTTATGTGGAAAATCACATGGCTCAAAGATGAAAAACCACGACCTACCACATAGGATTTTAACTTCAACTTCACTAAAACCTATGATCCAAATATATCGATTACAAGACCTTTAAATCAATACGCACACAGTTCTCCTACTTCAACAATTTGACTTACAAGTTACTCTAACTTGCAAACTCAAATAATTACTTCAACTCACAGATTATGTATGACACATTGATTACAATTTGATTTCCTAATACATATTCACTAACTGACTCAAGAAGAACACTAAGCCTAGTACCTCTATCCCGGGCTAGCTCTATTCTTCAAAATCCACTCTTTTCTTTACTTATGGCCTCCAATATTCATAATCTAGCCAAAGAATACTTGATGGGGTCAAATACGGCTATAGGAATTAATCTCATTTGAAAAAGAATCAATCTTATCAAAATCTCAAAAGTCATCAAAAACGTTAATCAGGGCCCACATGGTCAAAATTTGAGATTAAATTCAAATTTTTTTGGCCACAACCTCACAAATCCAAATATGTAATTTATTTTCTAATATGAGTCCATTTCGATGTTCAAACCCACAAAAGTCACTCTCTTATTTTATAGTCAAAACACTCATTTTTCTCTTGATCAAATTCATATTTTGATATTACACTAGTGATAGATTCATGTAAAAATCATATATTTAGGTTAGAATTTCTTATCTCAAATTTGTAGATGAAGATTTAGGTCAACAATCCTTCAAAACTAATCTCTCAATACTCCAATGTGGTGAAGAAGGAAATAATACATAATCTCGTTATTTATACTTGCTACAATTTCTTTCAAAAGATGATGACCCTATTTTTTTAATGTGTTGACCGTACTTTTCAAAGTGCTCACTACAAAACCTTAAAGTGCTCACACACAATTTAAAGTGTGGTTCATACTTTTTGCAGCTGTTAAAATTTTTCCACTCTCTAAATATGCTCCAAACACACTAAAACTCATCCAAGCCCCCTAACCCAATTTTTCCGACAAGTCCAATAACACAATACAGACTTTTCCAAGATATCAAAACATGAATCTAAGCGCAACAACTTAAAATGAAGAACCAAGTGAAACTTGAGAATCTTAAGCTTCCAATTATCATGCAATAAGGTCGAATCCTACCTAAGCTCCTTGGGTCCATATCCAAACATACGTACAACTCCAAAATTATTATATGAACCTATTAGAACCTTCAAACGGTGAAACTAAGCTAATTCATATCGTTGACTTTGGTCAACTCTATTTTCTTTAAGGCCTCTAGTTAACAAGTATGCATAAATATATACTCCCAGACCCCTCCAGACCCGAACCACCCAGAGTCGCAAGTTTCAAATTATTAGATAAAGAAGTCTCAATAAGGTAATGAGGTACTAGAACAGAAAACAATCAGTGTCATTATATTAAACCTACTTGAATTTGCTGAAACTCACTAGAGCCCCTCGGTACTCCTCCAAATCACCCTGATAAGTCTGAATACCCTAAATGGACCTATCAAAGGCTTGAAAGATGAAGTAAAGTGCTACAACTCCATACAATATCTCAAGTCAAACTTAAGAGTCTTAAAGTTCTAATTTTCATACAATAATGTCGAAACGTTCGCGAGCCCCTCAAGCCTTAATCCAAATATTCATACAAGTCCAAATATATCAATAAACTAAGTTGATGCCTCAAAACATGAACTGACGCGATATCACTAGAATCGAGGGGTAAGGTCACTAATTAAGCCCTTTAACCTTCCAAATAGCAAGATAATATTTTAAATTTTCCCTGAGTCTTTCGAGGTACCACCCATACCCGTAAGTCATAAAATATCATACGAATCTACTCAAAGTCAATAATCACAAAATATGATACTACAAATCAATACAATCGGTTGGGTCGTAACACATCTGATGCAGCTGTTAATTTGAGTGCCTTCCTAAATAACTCAACAACTTTGTTCTTTACCTTACTCCTTAGACGTAAACGATATAAACAGTAAAAGCAAAGATGGCAATTTTTATGTGGAAAATCACATGGCTCAAAGATGAAAAACCACGACCTACCACATAGGATTTTAACTTCAACTTCACTAAAACCTATGATCCAAATATATCGATTACAAGACCTTTAAATCAATACGCACACAGTTCTCCTACTTCAACAATTTGACTTACAAGTTACTCTAACTTGCAAACTCAAATAATTACTTCAACTCACAGATTATGTATGACACATTGATTACAATTTGATTTCCTAATACATATTCACTAACTGACTCAAGAAGAACACTAAGCCTAGTACCTCTATCCCGGGCTAGCTCTATTCTTCAAAATCCACTCTTTTCTTTACTTATGGCCTCCAATATTCATAATCTAGCCAAAGAATACTTGATGGGGTCAAATACGGCTATAGGAATTAATCTCATTTGAAAAAGAATCAATCTTATCAAAATCTCAAAAGTCATCAAAAACGTTAATCAGGGCCCACATGGTCAAAATTTGAGATTAAATTCAAATTTTTTTGGCCACAACCTCACAAATCCAAATATGTAATTTATTTTCTAATATGAGTCCATTTCGATGTTCAAACCCACAAAAGTCACTCTCTTATTTTATAGTCAAAACACTCATTTTTCTCTTGATCAAATTCATATTTTGATATTACACTAGTGATAGATTCATGTAAAAATCATATATTTAGGTTAGAATTTCTTATCTCAAATTTGTAGATGAAGATTTAGGTCAACAATCCTTCAAAACTAATCTCTCAATACTCCAATGTGGTGAAGAAGGAAATAATACATAATCTCGTTATTTATACTTGCTACAATTTCTTTCAAAAGATGATGACCCTATTTTTTTAATGTGTTGACCGTACTTTTCAAAGTGCTCACTACAAAACCTTAAAGTGCTCACACACAATTTAAAGTGTGGTTCATACTTTTTGCAGCTGTTAAAATTTTTCCACTCTCTAAATATGCTCCAAACACACTAAAACTCATCCAAGCCCCCTAACCCAATTTTTCCGACAAGTCCAATAACACAATACAGACTTTTCCAAGATATCAAAACATGAATCTAAGCGCAACAACTTAAAATGAAGAACCAAGTGAAACTTGAGAATCTTAAGCTTCCAATTATCATGCAATAGGGTCGAATCCTACCTAAGCTCCTTGGGTCCATATCCAAACATACGTACAACTCCAAAATTATTATATGAACCTATTAGAACCTTCAAACGGTGAAACTAAGCTAATTCATATCGTTGACTTTGGTCAACTCTATTTTCTTTAAGGCCTCTAGTTAACACGTATGCATAAATATATACTCCCAGACCCCTCCAGACCCGAACCACCCATAGTCGCAAGTTTCAAATTATTAGATAAAGAAGTCTCAAATAAGGTAATGAGGTGCTAGAACAGAAAACAATCAGTGTCATTATATTAAACCTACTTGAATTTGCTGAAACTCACTAGAGCCCCTCGGTACTCCTCCAAATCATCCTGATAAGTCTGAATACCCTAAATGGACCTATCAAAGGCTTGAAAGATGAAGTAAAGTGCTACAACTCCATACAATGTCTCAAGTCAAACTTAAGAGTCTTAAAGTTCTAATTTTCATACAATAATGTCGAAACGTTCGCGAGCCCCTCAAGCCTTAATCCAAATATTCATACAAGCCCAAATATATCAATAAACTAAGTTGATGCCTCAAAACATGAACCGACGCGATATCACTAGAATCGAGGGGTAAGGTCACTAATTAAGCCCTTTAACCTTCCAAATAGCAAGATAATATTTTAAATTTTCCCTGAGTCTTTCGAGGTACCACCCATACCCGTAAGTCATAAAATATCATACGAATCTACTCAAAGTCAATAATCACAAAATATGATACTACAAATCAATACAATCGGTTGGGTCGTAACACATCTGATGCAGCTGTTAATTTGAGTGCCTTCCTAAATAACTCAACAACTTTGTTCTTTACCTTACTCCTTAGACGTAAACGATATAAACAGTAAAAGCAAAGATGGCAATTTTTATGTGGAAAATCACATGGCTCAAAGATGAAAAACCACGACCTACCACATAGGATTTTAACTTCAACTTCACTAAAACCTATGATCCAAATATATCGATTACAAGACCTTTAAATCAATACGCACACAGTTCTCCTACTTCAACAATTTGACTTACAAGTTACTCTAACTTGCAAACTCAAATAATTACTTCAACTCACAGATTATGTATGACACATTGATTACAATTTGATTTCCTAATACATATTCACTAACTGACTCAAGAAGAACACTAAGCCTAGTACCTCTATCCCGGGCTAGCTCTATTCTTCAAAATCCACTCTTTTCTTTACTTATGGCCTCCAATATTCATAATCTAGCCAAAGAATACTTGATGGGGTCAAATACGGCTATAGGAATTAATCTCATTTGAAAAAGAATCAATCTTATCAAAATCTCAAAAGTCATCAAAAACGTTAATCAGGGCCCACATGGTCAAAATTTGAGATTAAATTCAAATTTTTTTGGCCACAACCTCACAAATCCAAATATGTAATTTATTTTCTAATATGAGTCCATTTCGATGTTCAAACCCACAAAAGTCACTCTCTTATTTTATAGTCAAAACACTCATTTTTCTCTTGATCAAATTCATATTTTGATATTACACTAGTGATAGATTCATGTAAAAATCATATATTTAGGTTAGAATTTCTTATCTCAAATTTGTAGATGAAGATTTAGGTCAACAATCCTTCAAAACTAATCTCTCAATACTCCAATGTGGTGAAGAAGGAAATAATACATAATCTCGTTATTTATACTTGCTACAATTTCTTTCAAAAGATGATGACCCTATTTTTTTAATGTGTTGACCGTACTTTTCAAAGTGCTCACTACAAAACCTTAAAGTGCTCACACACAATTTAAAGTGTGGTTCATACTTTTTGCAGCTGTTAAAATTTTTCCACTCTCTAAATATGCTCCAAACACACTAAAACTCATCCAAGCCCCCTAACCCAATTTTTCCGACAAGTCCAATAACACAATACAGACTTTTCCAAGATATCAAAACATGAATCTAAGCGCAACAACTTAAAATGAAGAACCAAGTGAAACTTGAGAATCTTAAGCTTCCAATTATCATGCAATAAGGTCGAATCCTACCTAAGCTCCTTGGGTCCATATCCAAACATACGTACAACTCCAAAATTATTATATGAACCTATTAGAACCTTCAAACGGTGAAACTAAGCTAATTCATATCGTTGACTTTGGTCAACTCTATTTTCTTTAAGGCCTCTAGTTAACAAGTATGCATAAATATATACTCCCAGACCCCTCCAGACCCGAACCACCCATAGTCACAAGTTTCAAATTATTAGATAAAGAAGTCTTAATAAGGTAATGAGGTGCTAGAACAGAAAACAATCAGTGTCATTATATTAAACCTACTTGAATTTGCTGAAACTCACTAGAGCCCCTCGGTACTCCTCCAAATCATCCTGATAAGTCTGAATACCCTAAATGGACCTATCAAAGGCTTGAAAGATGAAGTAAAGTGCTACAACTCCATACAATGTCTCAAGTCAAACTTAAGAGTCTTAAAGTTCTAATTTTCATACAATAATGTCGAAACGTTCGCGGGCCCCTCAAGCCTTAATCCAAATATTCATACAAGCCCAAATATATCAATAAACTAAGTTGATGCCTCAAAACATGAACCGACGCGATATCACTAGAATCGAGGGGTAAGGTCACTAATTAAGCCCTTTAACCTTCCAAATAGCAAGATAATATTTTAAATTTTCCCTGAGTCTTTCGAGGTACCACCCATACCCGTAAGTCATAAAATATCATACGAATCTACTCAAAGTCAATAATCACAAAATATGATACTACAAATCAATACAATCGGTTGGGTCGTAACACATCTGATGCAGCTGTTAATTTGAGTGCCTTCCTAAATAACTCAACAACTTTGTTCTTTACCTTACTCCTTAGACGTAAACGATATAAACAGTAAAAGCAAAGATGGCAATTTTTATGTGGAAAATCACATGGCTCAAAGATGAAAAACCACGACCTACCACATAGGATTTTAACTTCAACTTCACTAAAACCTATGATCCAAATATATCGATTACAAGACCTTTAAATCAATACGCACACAGTTCTCCTACTTCAACAATTTGACTTACAAGTTACTCTAACTTGCAAACTCAAATAATTACTTCAACTCACAGATTATGTATGACACATTGATTACAATTTGATTTCCTAATACATATTCACTAACTGACTCAAGAAGAACACTAAGCCTAGTACCTCTATCCCGGGCTAGCTCTATTCTTCAAAATCCACTCTTTTCTTTACTTATGGCCTCCAATATTCATAATCTAGCCAAAGAATACTTGATGGGGTCAAATACGGCTATAGGAATTAATCTCATTTGAAAAAGAATCAATCTTATCAAAATCTCAAAAGTCATCAAAAACGTTAATCAGGGCCCACATGGTCAAAATTTGAGATTAAATTCAAATTTTTTTGGCCACAACCTCACAAATCCAAATATGTAATTTATTTTCTAATATGAGTCCATTTCGATGTTCAAACCCACAAAAGTCACTCTCTTATTTTATAGTCAAAACACTCATTTTTCTCTTGATCAAATTCATATTTTGATATTACACTAGTGATAGATTCATGTAAAAATCATATATTTAGGTTAGAATTTCTTATCTCAAATTTGTAGATGAAGATTTAGGTCAACAATCCTTCAAAACTAATCTCTCAATACTCCAATGTGGTGAAGAAGGAAATAATACATAATCTCGTTATTTATACTTGCTACAATTTCTTTCAAAAGATGATGACCCTATTTTTTTAATGTGTTGACCGTACTTTTCAAAGTGCTCACTACAAAACCTTAAAGTGCTGACACACAATTTAAAGTGTGGTTCATACTTTTTGCAGCTGTTAAAATTTTTCCACTCTCTAAATATGCTCCAAACACACTAAAACTCATCCAAGCCCCCTAACCCAATTTTTCCGACAAGTCCAATAACACAATACAGACTTTTCCAAGATATCAAAACATGAATCTAAGCGCAACAACTTAAAATGAAGAACCAAGTGAAACTTGAGAATCTTAAGCTTCCAATTATCATGCAATAGGGTCGAATCCTACCTAAGCTCCTTGGGTCCATATCCAAACATACGTACAACTCCAAAATTATTATATGAACCTATTAGAACCTTCAAACGGTGAAACTAAGCTAATTCATATCGTTGACTTTGGTCAACTCTATTTTCTTTAAGGCCTCTAGTTAACACGTATGCATAAATATATACTCCCAGACCCCTCCAGACCCGAACCACCCATAGTCGCAAGTTTCAAATTATTAGATAAAGAAGTCTCAAATAAGGTAATGAGGTGCTAGAACAGAAAACAATCAGTGTCATTATATTAAACCTACTTGAATTTGCTGAAACTCACTAGAGCCCCTCGGTACTCCTCCAAATCATCCTGATAAGTCTGAATACCCTAAATGGACCTATCAAAGGCTTGAAAGATGAAGTAAAGTGCTACAACTCCATACAATGTCTCAAGTCAAACTTAAGAGTCTTAAAGTTCTAATTTTCATACAATAATGTCGAAACGTTCGCGAGCCCCTCAAGCCTTAATCCAAATATTCATACAAGTCCAAATATATCAATAAACTAAGTTGATGCCTCAAAACATGAACCGACGCGATATCACTAGAATCGAGGGGTAAGGTCACTAATTAAGCCCTTTAACCTTCCAAATAGCAAGATAATATTTTAAATTTTCCCTGAGTCTTTCGAGGTACCACCCATACCCGTAAGTCATAAAATATCATACGAATCTACTCAAAGTCAATAATCACAAAATATGATACTACAAATCAATACAATCGGTTGGGTCGTAACACATCTGATGCAGCTGTTAATTTGAGTGCCTTCCTAAATAACTCAACAACTTTGTTCTTTACCTTACTCCTTAGACGTAAACGATATAAACAGTAAAAGCAAAGATGGCAATTTTTATGTGGAAAATCACATGGCTCAAAGATGAAAAACCACGACCTACCACATAGGATTTTAACTTCAACTTCACTAAAACCTATGATCCAAATATATCGATTACAAGACCTTTAAATCAATACGCACACAGTTCTCCTACTTCAACAATTTGACTTACAAGTTACTCTAACTTGCAAACTCAAATAACTACTTCAACTCACAGATTATGTATGACACATTGATTACAATTTGATTTCCTAATACATATTCACTAACTGACTCAAGAAGAACACTAAGCCTAGTACCTCTATCCCGGGCTAGCTCTATTCTTCAAAATCCACTCTTTTCTTTACTTATGGCCTCCAATATTCATAATCTAGCCAAAAAATACTTGATGGGGTCAAATACGGCTATAGGAATTAATCTCATTTGAAAAAGAATCAATCTTATCAAAATCTCAAAAGTCATCAAAAACGTTAATCAGGGCCCACATGGTCAAAATTTGAGATTAAATTCAAATTTTTTTGGCCACAACCTCACAAATCCAAATATGTAATTTATTTTCTAATATGAGTCCATTTCGATGTTCAAACCCACAAAAGTCACTCTCTTATTTTATAGTCAAAACACTCATTTTTCTCTTGATCAAATTCATATTTTGATATTACACTAGTGATAGATTCATGTAAAAATCATATATTTAGGTTAGAATTTCTTATCTCAAATTTGTAGATGAAGATTTAGGTCAACCATCCTTCAAAACTAATCTCTCAATACTCCAATGTGGTGAAGAAGGAAATAATACATAATCTCGTTATTTATACTTGCTACAATTTCTTTCAAAAGATGATGACCCTATTTTTTTAATGTGTTGACCGTACTTTTCAAAGTGCTCACTACAAAACCTTAAAGTGCTGACACACAATTTAAAGTGTGGTTCATACTTTTTGCAGCTGTTAAAATTTTTCCACTCTCTAAATATGCTCCAAACACACTAAAACTCATCCAAGCCCCCTAACCCAATTTTTCCGACAAGTCCAATAACACAATACAGACTTTTCCAAGATATCAAAACATGAATCTAAGCGCAACAACTTAAAATGAAGAACCAAGTGAAACTTGAGAATCTTAAGCTTCCAATTATCATGCAATAGGGTCGAATCCTACCTAAGCTCCTTGGGTCCATATCCAAACATACGTACAACTCCAAAATTATTATATGAACCTATTAGAACCTTCAAACGGTGAAACTAAGCTAATTCATATCGTTGACTTTGGTCAACTCTATTTTCTTTAAGGCCTCTAGTTAACACGTATGCATAAATATATACTCCCAGACCCCTCCAGACCCGAACCACCCATAGTCGCAAGTTTCAAATTATTAGATAAAGAAGTCTCAAATAAGGTAATGAGGTGCTAGAACAGAAAACAATCAGTGTCATTATATTAAACCTACTTGAATTTGCTGAAACTCACTAGAGCCCCTCGGTACTCCTCCAAATCATCCTGATAAGTCTGAATACCCTAAATGGACCTATCAAAGGCTTGAAAGATGAAGTAAAGTGCTACAACTCCATACAATGTCTCAAGTCAAACTTAAGAGTCTTAAAGTTCTAATTTTCATACAATAATGTCGAAACGTTCGCGAGCCCCTCAAGCCTTAATCCAAATATTCATACAAGTCCAAATATATCAATAAACTAAGTTGATGCCTCAAAACATGAACCGACGCGATATCACTAGAATCGAGGGGTAAGGTCACTAATTAAGCCCTTTAACCTTCCAAATAGCAAGATAATATTTTAAATTTTCCCTGAGTCTTTCGAGGTACCACCCATACCCGTAAGTCATAAAATATCATACGAATCTACTCAAAGTCAATAATCACAAAATATGATACTACAAATCAATACAATCGGTTGGGTCGTAACACATCTGATGCAGCTGTTAATTTGAGTGCCTTCCTAAATAACTCAACAACTTTGTTCTTTACCTTACTCCTTAGACGTAAACGATATAAACAGTAAAAGCAAAGATGGCAATTTTTATGTGGAAAATCACATGGCTCAAAGATGAAAAACCACGACCTACCACATAGGATTTTAACTTCAACTTCACTAAAACCTATGATCCAAATATATCGATTACAAGACCTTTAAATCAATACGCACACAGTTCTCCTACTTCAACAATTTGACTTACAAGTTACTCTAACTTGCAAACTCAAATAATTACTTCAACTCACAGATTATGTATGACACATTGATTACAATTTGATTTCCTAATACATATTCACTAACTGACTCAAGAAGAACACTAAGCCTAGTACCTCTATCCCGGGCTAGCTCTATTCTTCAAAATCCACTCTTTTCTTTACTTATGGCCTCCAATATTCATAATCTAGCCAAAGAATACTTGATGGGGTCAAATACGGCTATAGGAATTAATCTCATTTGAAAAAGAATCAATCTTATCAAAATCTCAAAAGTCATCAAAAACGTTAATCAGGGCCCACATGGTCAAAATTTGAGATTAAATTCAAATTTTTTTGGCCACAACCTCACAAATCCAAATATGTAATTTATTTTCTAATATGAGTCCATTTCGATGTTCAAACCCACAAAAGTCACTCTCTTATTTTATAGTCAAAACACTCATTTTTCTCTTGATCAAATTCATATTTTGATATTACACTAGTGATAGATTCATGTAAAAATCATATATTTAGGTTAGAATTTCTTATCTCAAATTTGTAGATGAAGATTTAGGTCAACAATCCTTCAAAACTAATCTCTCAATACTCCAATGTGGTGAAGAAGGAAATAATACATAATCTCGTTATTTATACTTGCTACAATTTCTTTCAAAAGATGATGACCCTATTTTTTTAATGTGTTGACCGTACTTTTCAAAGTGCTCACTACAAAACCTTAAAGTGCTGACACACAATTTAAAGTGTGGTTCATACTTTTTGCAGCTGTTAAAATTTTTCCACTCTCTAAATATGCTCCAAACACACTAAAACTCATCCAAGCCCCCTAACCCAATTTTTCCGACAAGTCCAATAACACAATACAGACTTTTCCAAGATATCAAAACATGAATCTAAGCGCAACAACTTAAAATGAAGAACCAAGTGAAACTTGAGAATCTTAAGCTTCCAATTATCATGCAATAGGGTCGAATCCTACCTAAGCTCCTTGGGTCCATATCCAAACATACGTACAACTCCAAAATTATTATATGAACCTATTAGAACCTTCAAACGGTGAAACTAAGCTAATTCATATCGTTGACTTTGGTCAACTCTATTTTCTTTAAGGCCTCTAGTTAACACGTATGCATAAATATATACTCCCAGACCCCTCCAGACCCGAACCACCCATAGTCGCAAGTTTCAAATTATTAGATAAAGAAGTCTCAAATAAGGTAATGAGGTGCTAGAACAGAAAACAATCAGTGTCATTATATTAAACCTACTTGAATTTGCTGAAACTCACTAGAGCCCCTCGGTACTCCTCCAAATCATCCTGATAAGTCTGAATACCCTAAATGGACCTATCAAAGGCTTGAAAGATGAAGTAAAGTGCTACAACTCCATACAATGTCTCAAGTCAAACTTAAGAGTCTTAAAGTTCTAATTTTCATACAATAATGTCGAAACGTTCGCGAGCCCCTCAAGCCTTAATCCAAATATTCATACAAGTCCAAATATATCAATAAACTAAGTTGATGCCTCAAAACATGAACCGACGCGATATCACTAGAATCGAGGGGTAAGGTCACTAATTAAGCCCTTTAACCTTCCAAATAGCAAGATAATATTTTAAATTTTCCCTGAGTCTTTCGAGGTACCACCCATACCCGTAAGTCATAAAATATCATACGAATCTACTCAAAGTCAATAATCACAAAATATGATACTACAAATCAATACAATCGGTTGGGTCGTAACACATCTGATGCAGCTGTTAATTTGAGTGCCTTCCTAAATAACTCAACAACTTTGTTCTTTACCTTACTCCTTAGACGTAAACGATATAAACAGTAAAAGCAAAGATGGCAATTTTTATGTGGAAAATCACATGGCTCAAAGATGAAAAACCACGACCTACCACATAGGATTTTAACTTCAACTTCACTAAAACCTATGATCCAAATATATCGATTACAAGACCTTTAAATCAATACGCACACAGTTCTCCTACTTCAACAATTTGACTTACAAGTTACTCTAACTTGCAAACTCAAATAACTACTTCAACTCACAGATTATGTATGACACATTGATTACAATTTGATTTCCTAATACATATTCACTAACTGACTCAAGAAGAACACTAAGCCTAGTACCTCTATCCCGGGCTAGCTCTATTCTTCAAAATCCACTCTTTTCTTTACTTATGGCCTCCAATATTCATAATCTAGCCAAAAAATACTTGATGGGGTCAAATACGGCTATAGGAATTAATCTCATTTGAAAAAGAATCAATCTTATCAAAATCTCAAAAGTCATCAAAAACGTTAATCAGGGCCCACATGGTCAAAATTTGAGATTAAATTCAAATTTTTTTGGCCACAACCTCACAAATCCAAATATGTAATTTATTTTCTAATATGAGTCCATTTCGATGTTCAAACCCACAAAAGTCACTCTCTTATTTTATAGTCAAAACACTCATTTTTCTCTTGATCAAATTCATATTTTGATATTACACTAGTGATAGATTCATGTAAAAATCATATATTTAGGTTAGAATTTCTTATCTCAAATTTGTAGATGAAGATTTAGGTCAACCATCCTTCAAAACTAATCTCTCAATACTCCAATGTGGTGAAGAAGGAAATAATACATAATCTCGTTATTTATACTTGCTACAATTTCTTTCAAAAGATGATGACCCTATTTTTTTAATGTGTTGACCGTACTTTTCAAAGTGCTCACTACAAAACCTTAAAGTGCTGACACACAATTTAAAGTGTGGTTCATACTTTTTGCAGCTGTTAAAATTTTTCCACTCTCTAAATATGCTCCAAACACACTAAAACTCATCCAAGCCCCCTAACCCAATTTTTCCGACAAGTCCAATAACACAATACAGACTTTTCCAAGATATCAAAACATGAATCTAAGCGCAACAACTTAAAATGAAGAACCAAGTGAAACTTGAGAATCTTAAGCTTCCAATTATCATGCAATAGGGTCGAATCCTACCTAAGCTCCTTGGGTCCATATCCAAACATACGTACAACTCCAAAATTATTATATGAACCTATTAGAACCTTCAAACGGTGAAACTAAGCTAATTCATATCGTTGACTTTGGTCAACTCTATTTTCTTTAAGGCCTCTAGTTAACACGTATGCATAAATATATACTCCCAGACCCCTCCAGACCCGAACCACCCATAGTCGCAAGTTTCAAATTATTAGATAAAGAAGTCTCAAATAAGGTAATGAGGTGCTAGAACAGAAAACAATCAGTGTCATTATATTAAACCTACTTGAATTTGCTGAAACTCACTAGAGCCCCTCGGTACTCCTCCAAATCATCCTGATAAGTCTGAATACCCTAAATGGACCTATCAAAGGCTTGAAAGATGAAGTAAAGTGCTACAACTCCATACAATGTCTCAAGTCAAACTTAAGAGTCTTAAAGTTCTAATTTTCATACAATAATGTCGAAACGTTCGCGAGCCCCTCAAGCCTTAATCCAAATATTCATACAAGTCCAAATATATCAATAAACTAAGTTGATGCCTCAAAACATGAACCGACGCGATATCACTAGAATCGAGGGGTAAGGTCACTAATTAAGCCCTTTAACCTTCCAAATAGCAAGATAATATTTTAAATTTTCCCTGAGTCTTTCGAGGTACCACCCATACCCGTAAGTCATAAAATATCATACGAATCTACTCAAAGTCAATAATCACAAAATATGATACTACAAATCAATACAATCGGTTGGGTCGTAACACATCTGATGCAGCTGTTAATTTGAGTGCCTTCCTAAATAACTCAACAACTTTGTTCTTTACCTTACTCCTTAGACGTAAACGATATAAACAGTAAAAGCAAAGATGGCAATTTTTATGTGGAAAATCACATGGCTCAAAGATGAAAAACCACGACCTACCACATAGGATTTTAACTTCAACTTCACTAAAACCTATGATCCAAATATATCGATTACAAGACCTTTAAATCAATACGCACACAGTTCTCCTACTTCAACAATTTGACTTACAAGTTACTCTAACTTGCAAACTCAAATAATTACTTCAACTCACAGATTATGTATGACACATTGATTACAATTTGATTTCCTAATACATATTCACTAACTGACTCAAGAAGAACACTAAGCCTAGTACCTCTATCCCGGGCTAGCTCTATTCTTCAAAATCCACTCTTTTCTTTACTTATGGCCTCCAATATTCATAATCTAGCCAAAGAATACTTGATGGGGTCAAATACGGCTATAGGAATTAATCTCATTTGAAAAAGAATCAATCTTATCAAAATCTCAAAAGTCATCAAAAACGTTAATCAGGGCCCACATGGTCAAAATTTGAGATTAAATTCAAATTTTTTTGGCCACAACCTCACAAATCCAAATATGTAATTTATTTTCTAATATGAGTCCATTTCGATGTTCAAACCCACAAAAGTCACTCTCTTATTTTATAGTCAAAACACTCATTTTTCTCTTGATCAAATTCATATTTTGATATTACACTAGTGATAGATTCATGTAAAAATCATATATTTAGGTTAGAATTTCTTATCTCAAATTTGTAGATGAAGATTTAGGTCAACAATCCTTCAAAACTAATCTCTCAATACTCCAATGTGGTGAAGAAGGAAATAATACATAATCTCGTTATTTATACTTGCTACAATTTCTTTCAAAAGATGATGACCCTATTTTTTTAATGTGTTGACCGTACTTTTCAAAGTGCTCACTACAAAACCTTAAAGTGCTGACACACAATTTAAAGTGTGGTTCATACTTTTTGCAGCTGTTAAAATTTTTCCACTCTCTAAATATGCTCCAAACACACTAAAACTCATCCAAGCCCCCTAACCCAATTTTTCCGACAAGTCCAATAACACAATACAGACTTTTCCAAGATATCAAAACATGAATCTAAGCGCAACAACTTAAAATGAAGAACCAAGTGAAACTTGAGAATCTTAAGCTTCCAATTATCATGCAATAGGGTCGAATCCTACCTAAGCTCCTTGGGTCCATATCCAAACATACGTACAACTCCAAAATTATTATATGAACCTATTAGAACCTTCAAACGGTGAAACTAAGCTAATTCATATCGTTGACTTTGGTCAACTCTATTTTCTTTAAGGCCTCTAGTTAACACGTATGCATAAATATATACTCCCAGACCCCTCCAGACCCGAACCACCCATAGTCGCAAGTTTCAAATTATTAGATAAAGAAGTCTCAAATAAGGTAATGAGGTGCTAGAACAGAAAACAATCAGTGTCATTATATTAAACCTACTTGAATTTGCTGAAACTCACTAGAGCCCCTCGGTACTCCTCCAAATCATCCTGATAAGTCTGAATACCCTAAATGGACCTATCAAAGGCTTGAAAGATGAAGTAAAGTGCTACAACTCCATACAATGTCTCAAGTCAAACTTAAGAGTCTTAAAGTTCTAATTTTCATACAATAATGTCGAAACGTTCGCGAGCCCCTCAAGCCTTAATCCAAATATTCATACAAGTCCAAATATATCAATAAACTAAGTTGATGCCTCAAAACATGAACCGACGCGATATCACTAGAATCGAGGGGTAAGGTCACTAATTAAGCCCTTTAACCTTCCAAATAGCAAGATAATATTTTAAATTTTCCCTGAGTCTTTCGAGGTACCACCCATACCCGTAAGTCATAAAATATCATACGAATCTACTCAAAGTCAATAATCACAAAATATGATACTACAAATCAATACAATCGGTTGGGTCGTAACACATCTGATGCAGCTGTTAATTTGAGTGCCTTCCTAAATAACTCAACAACTTTGTTCTTTACCTTACTCCTTAGACGTAAACGATATAAACAGTAAAAGCAAAGATGGCAATTTTTATGTGGAAAATCACATGGCTCAAAGATGAAAAACCACGACCTACCACATAGGATTTTAACTTCAACTTCACTAAAACCTATGATCCAAATATATCGATTACAAGACCTTTAAATCAATACGCACACAGTTCTCCTACTTCAACAATTTGACTTACAAGTTACTCTAACTTGCAAACTCAAACAATTACTTCAACTCACAGATTATGTATGACACATTGATTACAATTTGATTTCCTAATACATATTCACTAACTGACTCAAGAAGAACACTAAGCCTAGTACCTCTATCCCGGGCTAGCTCTATTCTTCAAAATCCACTCTTTTCTTTACTTATGGCCTCCAATATTCATAATCTAGCCAAAGAATACTTGATGGGGTCAAATACGGCTATAGGAATTAATCTCATTTGAAAAAGAATCAATCTTATCAAAATCTCAAAAGTCATCAAAAACGTTAATCAGGGCCCACATGGTCAAAATTTGAGATTAAATTCAAATTTTTTTGGCCACAACCTCACAAATCCAAATATGTAATTTATTTTCTAATATGAGTCCATTTCGATGTTCAAACCCACAAAAGTCACTCTCTTATTTTATAGTCAAAACACTCATTTTTCTTCTTGATCAAATTCATATTTTGATATTACACTAGTGATAGATTCATGTAAAAATCATATATTTAGGTTAGAATTTCTTATCTCAAATTTGTAGATGAAGATTTAGGTCAACAATCCTTCAAAACTAATCTCTCAATACTCCAATGTGGTGAAGAAGGAAATAATACATAATCTCGTTATTTATACTTGCTACAATTTCTTTCAAAAGATGATGACACTATTTTTTTAATGTGTTGACCGTACTTTTCAAAGTGCTCACTACAAAACCTTAAAGTGCTGATACACAATTTAAAGTGTGGTTCATACTTTTTGCAGCTGTTAAAATTTTTCCACTCTCTAAATATGCTCCAAACACACTAAAACTCATCCAAGCCCCCTAACCCAATTTTTCCGACAAGTCCAATAACACAATACAGACTTTTCCAAGATATCAAAACATGAATCTAAGCGCAACAACTTAAAATGAAGAACCAAGTGAAACTTGAGAATCTTAAGCTTCCAATTATCATGCAATAGGGTCGAATCCTACCTAAGCTCCTTGGGTCCATATCCAAACATACGTACAACTCCAAAATTATTATATGAACCTATTAGAACCTTCAAACGGTGAAACTAAGCTAATTCATATCGTTGACTTTGGTCAACTCTATTTTCTTTAAGGCCTCTAGTTAACAAGTATGCATAAATATATACTCCCAGACCCCTCCAGACCCGAACCACCCATAGTCGCAAGTTTCAAATTATCAGATAAAGAAGTCTCAAATAAGGTAATGAGGTGCTAGAACAGAAAACAACCAGTGTCATTATACTAAACCTACTTGAATTTGCTGAAACTCGCTAGAGCCCCTCGGTACTCCTCCAAATCATCCTGATAAGTCTGAATACCCTAAATGGACCTATCAAAGGCTTGAAAGATGAAGTAAAGTGCTACAACTCCATACAATGGCTCAAGTCAAACTTAAGAGTCTTAAAGTTCTAATTTTCATACAATAATGTCGAAACGTTTGCGAGCCCCTCAGGCCTTAATCCAAATATTCATACAAGTCCAAATATATCAATAAACTAAGTTGATGCCTCAAAACATGAACCGACGCGATATCACTAGAATCGAGGGATAAGGTCACTAATTAAGCCCTTTAACCTTCCAAATAGCAAGATAATATTTTAAATTTTCCCTGAGTCTTTCGAGGTACCACCCATACCCGTAAGTCATAAAATATCATACGAATCTACTCAAAGTCAATAATCACAAAATATGATACTACAAATCAATACAATCGGTTGGGTCGTAACACATCTGATGCAGCTGTTAATTTGAGTGCCTTCCTAAATAACTCAACAACTTTGTTCTTTACCTTACTCCTTAGACGTAAACGATATAAACAGTAAAAGCAAAGATGGCAATTTTTATGTGGAAAATCACATGGCTCAAAGATGAAAAACCACGACCTACCACATAGGATTTTAACTTCAACTTCACTAAAACAAATGATCCAAATATATCGATTACAAGACCTTTAAATCAATACGCACACAGTTCTCCTACTTCAACAATTTGACTTACAAGTTACTCTAACTTGCAAACTCAAACAATTACTTCAACTTACAGATTATGTATGACACATCGATTACAACTTGATTTCCTAATACACATTCACTAACTGACTCAAGAAGAACACTAAGACTAGTAATCGACTTGAGTGTTTAAAATGTAGTTCCAAAGTTGACGTGAAAAAGTATAATTATCCTCAGTCCATCAGAAAAGTATTTAAGTTCATTGAGGTCAGAGATCTTTTAGGAGTCCTATGCATAGTCAACTTCTATTTTGATAAGACTCATACAGTTCCAAGGACACCACAAATATTGTGACTCTTGTCTATCTGTTATGGGAACATATCTTCTTGAAAAGCGGCCCTTATCACATTAACAACCTTCTTCCAATAATCTCGGACTAGAGTAACTTTGTAAGAAAGTTACTGCCTTATAAGAATCTTCAACAGCGACCTTGAGGACAAGGTTCTTAGTGTACTTCATCAAGTACCTTGAGGACCTGGTATTTACCACACGTTCTTTGGACACACTTTGTTAATCATCAAAATCCCAATACTCAACAAATTCTCGCTTTTTTATGATGACAAACTTTGTGCACATAAACCAGGTAATCAATCATCTTATTACAACAACACAACATGATAAGAGCAAGTACATAAAGAACCCCCAACTTTATCTTCCCCCTTTTGGCATCATCGATAAAAACTAAAAACGGTTAGACAGTCCAAGCACAGTTAATGTAAGATTAATATCCATCGAGGCTACAGCACAAGCACAAGAAATATCAAGACAAATAAACTGTACTGATGATAAAACTATGTGAGAAGCATGTAAACAACATAAGAGAGTTTATTAAGTAGTGCCAAATTAATCCCATGGCCTTGAACTAAAACATTAGAACAAAATAAACTGAAACAACCTGCAACCTACTCAGAACTACAATAAAAATAATTGCACCACTGGGTTAACAAAACAAACTGGAGACCAGGGGTAATGGACCAGGATCAGGGGTAATAAGAGGAGGGGGTCAAGGCTTTCACAAGGGTGGCAATCTATTCGGCATGGGCCTCTCTGACTTTTCTAAGCTCCTCCCTAAGTTGCCTAGTTTCCTTTCTCAGTTCGTCATTGTCTTCTCTAAGCTTAGCATTCTCCTCTAGAGCCAATTCCAACCTTTTAGAGAGCTCAATTGCCCTGCTTCTACTAGGTAAAATGGTTGAATCTGTTGTCCCTCTAGCCTTAATCTCCTCATAACCACACTACTAGCGTGAACAAAATCCATAACATCATTGTGATTCCCAAACTTTAGCTCAGGCAAGTCAATGTTGAGCTTGTCAAACAACCTAGTTAGCATGAAGCTATAAGGAATAGCATGCTTAGGCTTGGAGGTGTCTACAGCCATTGCCAAGTGCTGAATCATCAGGATGGGAAGGTTTATGGCTCTACCTGTATCTAGCAGTTCCATAACAGCCATGTCAAGTAGGGTGGCCTCATGCCTCATCTCAAATCTCTGCAAAATACAAGAGTTCACAAAGTGAAATAGTAGTTTGTGAAAAGGAGTCATGTCAGTCTTGTACACCTTCTAGGGAGCATCCAGCTCAAACTTTTGAGAAATTTCCTGGTAAATACAATGCATGTGTCAATATCATTGTCTGTAGCTAGCCACTTCTTCTTCAGATAGTTGTCAAATCCTAAGGAAGGAATGTTTAGTAGTAGACCAAGCTCTTTAGTGTCAAACTCCATATCAAATTCTCCTACAAAAGTCTTTACCACCTTGCCATCAAATTGGAAGTTTACATAAACCTCAACTACATCAGGCACACATACAGGGGGAAAGGGCTTGACAAACATATGTCTCCATCCCTGCAGATCAAGCTTTTCAACCAACTGGTCCATACCCTTCTCATCTATATTTTCTAGTATCTTCTCATTCAACACTTTTCTATTCTTGAATCCAGTCAGCCTGTCAATCACAGGAGGTAAAGCCATTTTCTTCTTTCCTTTGCTCGCCTTCTTAGAGGTGGCAGTTGTCATGGTGAGTTTAACATCAGCCCTTTTACTGGTGGTTTCTTGGCCTGCAGAGAAGGACAAGATTCATCCTCTTCAACTAACTCAAATAAAGGTTCAGTAACAGGAGTTTCCTGTCTTATTTTCTTGGCACCCCTGGATTCCTTGATCATTTGTTCATCAACACCTTTTCTTTTTCTCCTGGTGAGAGAAGTCCTAGCAGGAGGATCCACTTCCTTTCTTGCCTGGGTAACTAATTTTGTAGATCTCACAGGGGCCTTCCTGCCCTTTTTCCCTACATCAGATAAGGGCAAATTATCCTTATCATTGTCAACCTCTTCATATCTAGAAAAAGGAGTTAACTGAGGCTTTTCCTCTCCACGAACTTCTTCTAAATGGGCTATGACTATGTTCCCAATAGCCATAGAGCCTTCAGATTCCCCACTAGTATTCTCCTCCTCACTCTTAGGTTCAGTACCCTCACTTTCACTTTCTTTTTCATCTTCATCACCCTTACTCTCAGAGTCTCCTTCTCCCTAACTTTCTTTTTCTCCTTCTGCAGAGTCTCCCACCTATTCACATAGTTGCTCTTCTACCTCTCTCTTTTTCCTCACCCAAGTCCCCCTCATTCTCACTCTTCTTCTTATCAATACTATGAGCCATTTCCTGAACCTGGTGCTCCTCATGACTAGCTCCTTCTCTTCCCTCCCCATGAACTTCCTCATCATCCTCAGTCTAACTATAAGAGGTACCATCAGAAGCCTCTTTATTCTCTGTTTCTTTCTCCCCTTCCCCCTCAACCACAAGTATATTATCAATGGTGTCCACAATTTTCTCCTGAGTTACAACTTCAGTTTCTACAGTAGTATCCTCTACATATGGTTTGTCACTCATGGGTGCAACAATATCCAAAGGGGCAACCTCAATAGAAGAAACTAGAACATCAAGCTTTGATGGAGGTGATTTTACCTTATCTGTCGTGATACACGTAGACTCCCCCTGAGCCACAACTTCCTTAACTACTAGTTCCCCCTTACCACCAGCACGAATCACCACGTTGTCACTGTTAACAGATTTTCATGAAGTAGCCTTGATCTTAGTAGGTTTGGAGATGATTTTGGGAATAGATACATGTGCATGGGCAGTTGGTTTTGGGGATGAAAGTCCAGTAGAGGTAGAAATTGCAGGTATAATAGTAGTAGAGAACGATGGCGTAGGTATAGCAGAGGGTATGAGTGGAAAAGCAAAATGTGCAGGTACATATTCACTGGTTGATTTTGCAATTTTCTTAGGCTTGGGCTTCATAATTTTGGGTCTTGCCTCAGTTTTAGATGAAGATTTTGCCTTTGAGGAAGTTTGGCATGATTTTTTCATAGTGATGAGAGAACAAGGGATTTTTCTTTGGTTCTTGCTTAGGGTTTGAGAGGAATAGTGTGGTTTGAGAGATTTATAATGAGAGGATTTTAATAAGGGTAGTCCTGATTTGACTGGAAGATAGAAGGTAATGAACTTGAGTTCTAATGGGATTCTAACAACGGTTACCTTTGACTGCTGGACTTTTAGAAATAATTAAACTCTAATTGCTCTAGGGTTCCCCCTTGATCCTTGACTTTGAAAATAACTAGGAGTGATGCTAACAAGGTTAGAAAGTCTGAGAGTAGCAGTAATTTTAGTTATTAAGTTTTATTGATTTTAAGACAATTTGGAACGTACCTAAGTCCAAACACCAACTCCTTAGCAACTCTTTAGTCTTTTCTGCAATAATACTTCAGCACAGTAAGTTAGTATCATGAGACATAGTCATCGGCTAGATTTTCTAAGCGAGTGTCTGCGTTTATGACAAACACGAGACTAAATCAAGCATTTTATACTCAGTTATCTACAACTAATAACTTCTTTTCCAGCCAATCATTGGGGTTCAACCTAGTTGGAAGTGTTAATTAATCCCAGTTCTAGTATGTTTCTTCCCTAGTCAGTTCCTTAGTGAATATGTATGCTATTTGGCCTTCATTTTTACAGAAATTGATTGAGATGTTTCCCTTTTCAACATTATCTCTAAGAAAGTGATGTCTAATATCAATGTGCTTTGTTCTCTTATTCTGACAAGGATTTTTAGGAATATTTATGGCACTGGTATTGTTGCAGAAAATAGGAACACAATCAATAAAAATGCCATAGTCCCTTAGATGTTGTCTTATCCATAGTAATTAAGCACAGTAAGATGCTAGTACCACGTATTCTACTTCAACCGTGGATAAAGCCACTAAGTTCTACTTCTTTGTTCCCCAAGACACCAGGTAAGAATCGAGGAAATGTGAAGTTCCTGAAGTGCTTTTCGTGTCAACATGAAACCCTGCATAGTCTGCATCAGCATAACTAACTAGATCAAAGTTGTATCCTCTAAGATACCATAGACACAAATCAGGAGTCCTTTTAAGATATCTGAGTATTCTTTTGATAGCCTTTAGATGAGACTCTTTGGGATTTTCTTGAAATCTTGCACACAGTCCCACACTGAACACAATATCAGGCTTGTTTGTTGTGAGATACAACAGTGATCCAATCATTCCTCTATACAGCTTTTGCTCCACACTTTTTCCTTCTTCATCAAGATCCACCTTGGTTACATTGGCAATGGGAGTATCAATTTCGTAGAGGAGTCCATGTTGGATATTTTCAATAGTTCTTTGATGTATTTTATTTGATGGATCATGGTTCCAGTAGGTGTTCACTTGATTTACAGCCCCAAAAAGAAATTCAATTCACCCATCATTCTTATTTCAAATGCATTCCCCATCGTTTTAGAAAATTCCTTGCACATTGCTTCATTAGTAGCCCCAAAGATAATATCACCCTGACGGCCTAAAAAAAACAACACAAAATTATGCTCGCTAGTCGAATATAGTATAAAAAATATCATATCCACAGGGATTGGATTTAAACAGTATTTTCGTAGCTTCTAGTTTTAATTGCTATCCAAGATGATCAAAATTTTAGAATTGTGTGATTTAAAACTAAAATTTACTAAAAGTCTAAACTATTGGCTAATGACAATCGCAACAAGAGTAATCAAGAAGATATCAAAGGGAGAAAATAGGGGTTGATTGGATAGGTGTAAGATACTTGTTTGGAAATTAACTCTAGTTACTTCACTTCTATGGTTCAAGTAAGTCTCTTGAATTCACTCTATTATGTTCAAACATTCAGTAGAAACTCCTCTCTCTATTAAGTCTCAACCTTACGATTTGAACTAAGTTAAGCTTGGTGAAGATATGTAAGAATTCGTAGTGGATTGATCCTTAGGAGAACCTCTTTCGATTATCCTCCTAACTAGATCTAAACATTAATTCAACTAGCCTCTTTCGATTACTAATAAGAATCAATAAATTCAACCAATAAGATAATGTAAAACATCACAAATTATGCCTCTTTCGATTACATAAACAAGTGAATATATATGCAACAACAAAAGCACCCAAAATACTTCAATACATAAAACTAGAGTTAATATCCACAAACAATTCTCAAAACACCAAATCCATAAATCATTAAGTAAGAATTACTCCATGGATATGGAGAAATTTATCACAATAAGTTTAAGTCAAAAAAAAACATAAAACTTCCAAACCCTTGTCTTGAGTGAGGATGAATAGTGAAACCCTTGTGCTCTTGCTTTTCCCTCTTCTCTTTAGATTTCTTAGGTATATATTATGTCGAAAGTCCTCAAAATACCATTTTCCATGTATATATACCAAGTAGGGTCTAGAGAAAATAAATATACCTTCTCCTTCGTGAAATAGGACATTTTTCCGGAGTTGGACGTGCGCGGCCGTGCACTTTTCACCCTGTTCTGCCTCATATGCGCTCCCAATGCACTGCCAGTGCACGGCTGCGCATGTGGGTGGAAACCTTAAAACTTGAAAGTTGTAGTCCTTTTAAATTTCTTTCCAACAATATATTGTGGAGCCCAAACGGAGTTTTGAGTGAAAAGTTATGTGCGTTTTACTGGACACTACATAATATGCCTGCTCGATTCTTCGTTTCGTTCCACTATCATCCGTTGATCTCCGAACACGATCCTGACTTAATCCTTGGGCTTTTACTCAGACTTCAAAGCTCCCGACTAGCTTGAATTCATTCCATAACATCTACATAGATCGGAATTACTCCTATAAGGAATAACACACACAATTAGTGCAAAACACTAGCGATTAAAGCTCCAACTCAATTAAAGTGCAGTAAATTAGAGTGTAATAATCGACTAAAATATGAGATTATAGCCTACCATCACACCCACATATACTTGCACAATCATAAGATTTTTCCCTTTGTTCCTCAGGAACAATGTGTTGTCCACCTTTCCTCTTGCAAAGTGATTAGTAAAAACGAATTTAGAAAGCCTCTCATACTAGGCTCTTGGAACCTGTTTCAGTCCATACAATGCCTTGTCTAACTTGAACACATAGTTAGGGAACTCTTCACTTTCAAAGCTAGGAGGCCGTTTAACAAACACCTCCTCCTTCGGGTAACCATTCAAGAATGCACTCTTCGCATCCATATGATATATAGTGAATTCCATGTGTGCAGCAAAAGCAATTAGCATTCTTATAGCTTCCATTCTAGCTACAGGAGCAAATATCTCATCATAGTCAATGTCTTCTTCTTGATTGTACCCCTGAACTACCAGTCTGTCCTTGCTCCTTGTGATATTTCCTTGCTCATCTAGCTTGTTTCTAAACACCCATCTGGTACCTATGACAATTCTGTTCTTGGGTCCCTGCACCAGGTGCTAGACCTTGCTTCTCTTAAGAGATGACCTGGTTTGCACTCCAGCATTAGATCATAGATGATGTTCTCAAGGCGGTGTGAGCTTTGATATTTCCATGGCCTAACTTGCATACCCAGAGATGGTTCAGGCAGGGAGTGACCCAAAGGACTAGTGTCAGTAGTTACAGGTTCATCTGTCTGAGTATCAGTCAATGTAGTTCTTTCTTCTTCTTGTTCTTCCTGATCACTCTCAACTTCCCCAGGATTCCTTGATCCTCCTTAAGAGTGTTGTTCAGGTTCTCTAGAGGTTCCTTCATTAGTGAGCCTTATGTCAGTCTTCATCATGCATACCTTTCTCGGCCAGGTTGTTAGATTCATCAAAAATAACATGAATATTTTCTTCTACACACAGTTCTTTTATTAAATACTTTGTAAGCTTTACTATGTGGTGAGTAGCCTAGGAAAACTCCCCCATCACTTCTGTCATAAAACTTACCTAGAGCTTCTTTACCATTATTGTGAACAAAATATTTGCACCCAAAAGCTCTTAGGTGAGTGATGTTGGGCTTTCTTCCTGAAGTAACTCATAGGGAGTCTTCTCAAGAATGGGTCTGACCATGCATCTTTTTAACCCGAAGTAGTGACTGCCTCAGCCCAAAAGCTTTTAGGAAGTCCACTGGCAATTAGCATGGTCCTGCCCTTGTCTTCTAGAGATCTATTCTTTCTTTCCACAACACCATTTTGCTATGGAGTACTAGGTGCAGAGAAGTTGTGATCAATGCCATGAGTGCTACAGAACTCAAGGAATTTAGAGTTTTTCAAACTCAGTCCCATGGTATGCTCTTATACTTGAAAACACTTTCCAGTTTCTGTTGAATCATTCTGACAAAACACATAGAAAACATCAAAAGTTTCATCCTTAGATCCCAGAAACAAGGTCCATGTGTACTTACAGAAGTCGTCAATAATGAAAAATACATACTCCTTGCCTCCCCTTCTCTTCACTCTTATTAGTCCACATAGGTCCATGTGAAGGAGTTCAAGGGGTTTGAAAGTACTGACAACTTTCTTAGATTTAAAATATGACTTTACATGTTTGCCTCTGACACAAGCATCACATACTTTGTCTGATGTGAACTCAACTTTGGTAGTCTAAGGACCAGGTCCTTTGCTACCAACTTGCTGAGTTGAGATAGACTGGCATGTCCCAGTCTTATATGCCATAACAGTGGATCATCTTCGACTACACTTAAACATGTATGCTCACTCAGAGGAAGAGACATAATAGATATCTTGTAGATATTTTTATGTGTCTTACCTTCCAAAACAATTTCATCTGTATCCAGCGTAGTGACAGTGCAGATTTTGGAATTAAACTTTACCTCATTGCCTTTATCACACATTTGAGAGATTCTGAGAAGATTATGTTTAAGACAAACTACATAGAACACAACTTCAATAGAATGAGAGAGTGACTTACCAACCTTACCAATACCTGTTATTTGTCCCTTTTCCCATTTCCAAATGACACACTCCCTCCTTGGAATGCTGTCAGTGAGAGGAAGTTTTTCATTTCACCAGTCATATGTCTTGAGCATCCGTCTAGATACCAGTCTTGATTGTTTCCTCTCACTTTAGCCTGCACCAAAAATCACAAGTTAGTCTTGGGAACCCAGAAAAGCTTGGGTCCCTTTTTTGTTTGAAGAAGGATTAATCAAATCTCTCCTTGCATAGAAGGGAAGAGTATTGACAGTTCTTTTCTTATTGACCTTAATCCACTTAGTTTGGACAAAGAAATTGACTGTGGGTTCTTCTTCCTTCTCTACGTGTTTCAATATCCCAAAGGTGTTCTTAAACTGAGCATGAATTAAAGCAGGGCAAGTATCTCTTAAGTGTCCTACCTTCCCACAGTTGAGGTCACATCTTATTATCATAAATTCCTACATACTTGTGATCAAACCTGGGCACAGGTTTTCTATAGTCAATTCCTGATTTGTTAGTGCTGCAATTTTCATTTAGCCAATTTAGTGCATCTGAGGATCTATGCAGCTCTCTTAGTCTAGATAGTTCATACTTTGCCTTTTCAAGATTTTCTTGTAATACTTTATTCCTATAGTCAACATCACAAACACTATCTTTAAGCTCTTTTAATTTCATTTCAAGATTATCTTGTAGATCACTCATTATTTCCTTGCCATGTGCATCAAGTTGCTGCTCATTTTTAGAAGTGAGCTCAAGAACCTGGGTCTTAATATCTTTGACTTGTCCTTCAAGATCAGCTTTGTCATATTCAAGTTTTTTGAGGTCAGGCTTAACACATGAAAGGTTACTTATTAACTGATTATTTTCAGCACTCAACCTATCCATCTCACTCATCATGGTCACTATTATGGCCATTAGCTATTTTTTAGACATAACATGGATATTTTCTTTCAAGTTAGAAATACTTACCTGGTTTGTTTCATCTTCAGCCTCTGAGTCACTCACGGCCATCATCCATATCACTTCATCTTCTGTTTGGCTTTTTTCAATTGCCATTAGAGAAACTTCAATATTTATTTTTCCAAAATTAGCCTCCAATGTCCCCATATATCATGAGCAAATATGCAAGAGGACACCTTGTAGAGAACATTCCTTGGTAAACTTTTATAGAGCAGATCCTTTACCTTAGCATTTTTCTGGATCATCTGATGATCCTTAGCATCATAATCCTCCTCTCTCTTGATATTTTTGTTTTATTTACTATCCACTTTGGTAGGGATAATTGGTCCATGATTGATAATTATCCATAGGTCAAAATCAGTGGCCTGGAGGAACGTTTCTATATACATCTTCCATTCATCATAGTGGTGTCCATCAAACAAAGGAGGTCTTCCAATGTGTATTCCTAGCTGTACGGGGGGGATCAGTCTCCACCGCCTGGTGTGCATCTATCACAACATAAAGACTTATAGCCTCGTCCTCATTCTCTTCCTCTTTATCACTTTCCATATCCTCATATGCTGCCAGAAAAGCTTGTTTCATGGCTTCAGTGAATCCTTTGCCTAGGATTTTGCCTTGGTTTAGGCCCTTCTCTTTCATTTTTTGCCTTTTCTCTTTTTCAGCTCTTTCTTTCTTCCATTAAATTTTCCACATTGGGCTGTCTTTGACCATGTGGTCTAGCTTCTTGTACTTGTAGCACCCATTGTATGAAGCTTTGTCAATCTACTTAGGTTTGCCGATGCATTTTTGAAATTCTTCATGAACCTCTTGAACTTAGCAAACATTGTTAGGTCGAGCTCATCATTGTCAGACTCATCTTCTCTAGATGCCTTAAGAACCAAGGCCTTATCCCTCTTTGGTTCATCCTTGCACAGTTCCAGCTTTCTCATCAAGTGCGCTAAGAACTAGGTGCTCAAGGTCGTTGTTGAAGGTTTTTACAAGGCAGTAACTTTTTCACAAAGTTACTCTAGTCCGAGATTGTTGGAAGAAGGCTGTTAATGTAATAAGGATCGTTGTGCAAGAAGATATGTTCACATAAGTGATAGACAAGAGTCACAAGATTTGTGGAGTCCTTGGAACTGTAGGAGTCCTATCAAATGAGGAGTTGACTATGCATAGGACTCGTAAAAGATCTCGGAGCCCAGTGAACTTAAATACTTTCCTGATGGACTGAGGACAATTATCCTTTTGCACGTCAACTATGGAACTACATTTTCAACACTCAAGTCGATTACTAGTCTTAGTGTTCTTATTGAGTCAGTTAGTGAATGTGTATTAGGAAATCAAGGTGTCATACATAATGTCTTAGTGTCAAGAGAATGTGCGCTAAGAACCAGGTCCTCAAGGTACTTGATGAAGTGCGCTAAGAACTAGGTGCTCAAGGTCGTTGTTGAAGGTTTTTACAAGGCAATAACTTTTTCACAAAGTTACTCTAGTCCGAGATTGTTGGAAGAAGGCTGTTAATGTAATAAGGATCGTTGTGTAAGAAGATATGTTCGCATAAGTGATAGACAAGAGTCACAAGATTTGTGGAGTCCTTGGAACTGTAGGAGTCCTATCAAATGAGGAGTTGACTATGCATAGGACTCATAAAAGATCTCGGAGCCCAGTGAACTTAAATACTTTCCTGATGGACTGAGGACAATTATCCTTTTGCACGTCAACCATGGAACTACATTTTCAACACTCAAGTCGATTACTAGTCTTAGTGTTCTTATTGAGTCAGTTAGTGAATGTGTACTAGGAAATTGAGTTGTAATCAAGGTGTCATACATAATGTGTGAGTTGAAGTAATTGTTTGAGTTTGCAATTTAGAGTAACTTATAAGTCAAATAGTTGAAGTAGGAGAATGGTGTGTGTATTGATTTATAGGTCTTGTAATCAATACATTTGGTTCATTTGTTTTAGTGAAGTTGAAGTTAAAATCCTACGTGGTAGGTCGTTGTTTTGCACCTTTGAGCCGAGCGATTTTCCACGTAAAAATTTCTATCTTTGCTTTTACTGTTTATATCATTTACGTCTAAGGAGTAAGGTAAAGAACCAAGTTCTTTTGTAATTTAGGAAGGCACTCAAATTAACAATTGGTTTCAGAGCAGGTTCTCTCACACGTGGTTAACACCTAGAAAGATATTGGAAGAAAAATGAGTGCCCCACCTGGGATTAACGAAGGACAATCAACTAGTAGACCACCTCTGTTCAACGGAAAATACTACAGTTGGTGGAAAGCAAAAATGGAGGACTTCCTGATGGTTGAAGACTATGAACTATGGAAAATAGTAAATCGAGGACCACTAACTCCCACCAAACAAAATGGGCAAAATAAAACTATTCCCAAAGACCCCTCTGAATTCGTGGCAACAGATTTCAAAATGATGGAGAAGAATGCAAAGGCCAAGAAGATCCTCATCTGTGGACTTGGTCCTGATGAGTACAACAAGATATCTGCATACTCTAATGCAAAGGAGATCTGTGATGCACTTCAAACTGCTGATGAAGGAACAAATCAAGTGAAGAGATCAAGGATTGAATTGCTTATGAGGAACTATGAGCTCTTCTCCATGAAGGAATCTGAACCCATCCAGGTGATGATGACCAGGTTTACCATAATAAAAAATGAACTGAAATCATTTGAAAATGTATTCACTTCTGAAGAGTTGGTTAGCAAGGTTCTAAGGATTCTCCCAGCTTCATGGGAATCAAAAGTCACAGCCATCCACGAAGCAAAGGAGTTGGATAAGATTTCACTAGATGAGCTGACTGAAAACTTAAAGACTCATCAAGTACCTTGAGGACCTGGTTCTTAGCGCACATTCTCTTGACACACTTTGTTAATCATCAAAATCTCAATACTGAATAGTAGTTATCATGGGTATTATCTCAGTTTGTCATCGGGATGCCTCTCTATTATTTGATCCCGATTCTACATATTCATATGTGTCTTTCGTACTTTATTTTGGGTTTAGATATGCTTTATGAGTTACTTGATATTCCTGTTTATCTATCTACATTTGTTGGTGATTCTGTTCGAGTAGGTAGAGGTTATCTTTAGGAATTGTAATGATAGAATAGAGGGATCATATCCATTCTGTCACAATCTTTGATGGTCACTATCTTAATAATAGAAGGATAATGAAATTCCTAGTGATAGTCTAGGGTGAGATTTCATGACAAAATTTAAGATTATGCTTTTTAGAACTTGAAGAAACTAAAATAAATTTACTAAAATATATAAGTTTCTTGGGGCTGTATATAGGATGGGAAATGGTAAAATAATTATAAATAGAGAAATGGACTAGCAATTAAGGCGCATGCAACCATAAATCCTGTAGTGTAAAGGCAGATAATATAGGTGGAGTTTAACTTCTATACACTTGTATATAAGTAGAGTTTAACTCAAAAGAATATTCATATTATAAGATTCGATGTCCGCTTTGGGACCTTGTCTAATTCGGATTGACGCTAGTAAGGCTCGTTAAAGAGGAAAGCGCTCTTTAACAAGATTATTTTCATTCGCAAAATTCGAACTTAACACCTCTGGTTAAGGTTGAAGGAATTGTATTCATCTTACCACAATTTTTGATAATAGTGTGTGTGTATATATATATATATATATATATATAAAAGTCAAATCTATATAACAATTGCGTCAGTGTTGATATCTTGATCTGGAGATTTACGTCAGTGCATTGATTTAGGTTGGAACGTGCATATTTTTTGGGAACTTGTACGTGCTCGTGCATAATGCTAAGGTTAGGCTAACCAAAATATATATTTTTTTGTGTCATAAACAGTGAGCATCTGCACCGTTTGAAGTTTGGGTGGAAATTGAAATGATGCATGCAATTCACCAGCCCCAAAGTGACGAGCAGCTCAACAAACTGTTGGCCTTGTAGTTGTAGTTTGCGTGGGAACTTTGCTCCGTTAGGAGGAGGGGCAATTGTGATGCAAGGAATTACGACGAGGGCATTAAAATCCGATAACTCAAATCGAATGTAAATATAGACAATTTCTGGCTCTTTTCCGGAATGAAAATGCACAGAACTCAAATCCCGTAGTCAATAGTTACCATAACGTAAAGAGATGTCAGGAAATACATCCATAAATAAACAAATAACGTATTTCTGATAGTTCAACGAGGCATCCAATATTTGAGTGGCCCCTCAACAAATAAGAGGATTGGTTATCGGATGCATGGCCTAATAACCCAAGCAGCCAATCACTTTCAACAATCAAGTTACTACCTCAAATTTGATGGCACGCTGTCTCATCTTTTTTAATTTTTCATCCGGTGTTTGATATTCGTTTTGAAGCCCAAACTTATTCGGGTATAAAACTAATTAAAGGGAGAATCGTTCCTTACCAAGATTTTTTTCTTTCTCAAAATTTAACTGCGAGACCTCTAATTAAGAGTGAATGAATTCGATCATCCAGCGGAAACCTTTGGGTACGTTGTCTCATTACCTCGACGATAATAGCATTTCACTGAAAAAGTGAGTACCTATATTCTTAAGCCAATACAAGGGAAACCTTTGGGTACGTTGTCTCATTACCTCGACGATAATAGCATTTCACTGAAAAAGTGAGTACCTATATTCTTAAGCCAATACAAGGGAAACCATATTTTGTCACGCCATGGAATCTTCAACATATATACCTGTTATCTCCTATGCTATGGCCTTTACAGGCAACATAATTGTATACGGGTGAACTCGGGGTCAGCCCACACCCCGATTTCTCGGTGAATCAAATGAAGTATGTATGTATGAGATAGAGACCGAATCTAAGAACTCTTTGGTTTGAAGCTGGAACGAGGTGCTCGCTACCGGGCCCGACAAGACAACACCCCCCGAACCCGGAACGAGCTCCAAGACCTTGGAGAGCATTACAAACGGTTGCACAAGATTAACAGAGGGCCGTGATATCCGCACCCAACCAGATATCACGGCGCGGATCTCGCCCAATGCCGGTAGCGCATCAGTGATTGATGTACAAGGAGGATTTTTACATTTTTTAAAATTGTACTAGGGGTGAAACTCCCCTACTATATAAAGGGGAAGTTTCTTATTCAGTAGACAAATTGTAACACACATATCAGGCAATACAAACTTATTTCTCTACTTTCTAGCTATTGAAAGGTTCTTATTTTAATCATAGTTCTTCATACACATTTGGCTTCGAACCGAGGGTCCGATCGAAGGTAAACTACTGTTAAGCTTAAATCTGAGCTCGGACTCAACGTCTTAACTGGTTTGGTTATTTATTTCATCTTTAATTTGCCTATCTAACATTTTGGTTACTTGTGTTAAATCAATCCACATATTCTTAAAACCGCGTACAAATTTAATTGTTATCCGTTTTTAGGGTAAACAGTTTGGCGCCAACCGTGGGACTAAGGATAATAGTGGTAGTTTGATACAAATCTCCATAACAAACTCTATTTTACACTTGTTCTTTAAGGTCTCAATTTCAGATCAGTTTAAAAAATGTCAAATTCTCAGTCTGCTCACTTGAACGCCGAGGCTGAGTCTGGCCATCATGGCAAAAACAATAATGTGGTGCCAAGCAATGAGGTTCCCCCTGCTGATCCCAACAAAGTCCCAGTTGCAGACCCAGTTGATGCTAACTCGCACGTGGCCATCGACTCCAATCTATCTACCGACCCCGAGAACAGCGTTCGCGGAGGAGCCCGGCCAACGGCTCGAGGAGCGCCCGAAGGCAAAGGCGACGGGGTCAGTCTACGAGTGATTTTAGAAATGTTGCAGGCTCAACAGGCAGCGATAGCGCAGCTACAGAATCAAAGTCACGCTCCCAGCAGAGTTGAGCCCGAACCATCCCGGGAAAACACCCGAAGAAATGAGCAGATCGCCGAAAGGCCAGGTGGAACTGAGCCCGGTGTCAGTCCCGAAGTAATGAAAATGCTTGAAGCAATAATGATACGGGTGGAGTCAGGTGAAAAGAAAATTGAGGCTAATGACAAGAACGTGGAGACATATAATTCTCAGGTCGATCAAATCCCAGGAGCGCCCCCGATATTGAAAGGCCCGGACTCCAAAATATTTGCCCAAAATCCTTTTCCTCCAAGCGCGGCACCAAAGCCATCCCGAAGAGGTTTCGTATGCCCAATATTCCAAAATATAACAGACCTATGAATCCAAATGAGCATGTGATCTCCTACACATACGCCATCAAAGGTAACGACTTAGAAGACGACGAAATCGAGTCTGTGTTATTAAAGAAGTTAGGGAAATTTTTGTCAAAAGGAACAATGATATGGTACCACAACTTGCCCCCAAATTCCATTGATTCATTCACTATGCTCGCGGATGCTTTTGTAAAGGCTCATGTCGGGGCTATCAAGGTCGAGACAAGAAAATTGGACCTTTTCAAGGTTAAGCAAAGGGACAACGAGATGCTCAGGGAGTTCGTATCAAGATTTCGAATGGAACGGTTGGACTTACCTCCGGTTGTAGACGATTGGGCCGTTCAGGAATTCACTCAGGGACTTAACCCCCGAAGCTCCTTGGCTTCGCAGCAGCTGAAACAAAACTTGGTAGAGTACCCGGCGGTAACTTGGGCCAACGTCCACAATAGGTACCAGTCAAAAATTAGAGTCGATACGACCAACTCGGAGCCCCTTATGGGTCCGTTTATCCCATCATAACCGACGACATGCCTAAGAGAGTCATCGATCATGAATCAGGGCCGGTTCGAGATTGGTACCAACCACACAGTGCAGAACGAAAGGGAAATGGGTAAGGGCACAACTCTACAAGGAACGAGGAATGAAAAGAGAAGTGATCGAGGGCCCAATAGCCGAGGGCTGATGAGAAAAAATGGCTTCGACAGGCCGCTCGGGGGAAGCGAAGCACCAAGATTATCAAAGTATAACTTCAACATTGATGCAGCTAGCATCGTATCAGCCATTGGGCACATCAAGGAAATCAAGTAGCCTCGACCATTGTAACCCGACCCTACCCAGAGAGATCCTAACTTGATGTGTAAGTATCATGGAACTCATGGCCATAGGACCGAGGACTGTCAACAATTGAGAGAAGAAGTTGCCGGTTGTTCAATAACGGACATCTCCAAGAATTCCTGAGTGATCGAGCCAAAAACCACTTCAGGAACAGGGACTCCAACAAACAGACTGAACAAGAAGAACCTCAGCAGGTCATTAACATGATCATTTGAGGAGTCGATGTCCCCCAGGGACCGATGATAAAGCGCACTAAAGTATCCATCACGAGGGAAAAGCGTACCCGAGATTATATCCTGGAGGGAGCCATTTGTTCATCGACGAGGATGCCGAATGCATCATACAGACTCATAATGATGCACTGGTGATATCCATACTTATCAACAAGCCTCGGGCTAAATGTGTGTTGATTAATCCAGGCAGCTCGGCCAACATCATCAGATCGAGGGTCATCGAGCAGTTGGGGTTACAAGATCAAATCGTACCGGCGGTCCGGGTGTTGAACGGATTTAACATGGCATGCGAAACTACTAAAGAAGAAATAACCTTGCCAGTGAATACCGCCGGGACAATTCAAGATACGAAATTCTACGTGATCAAAGGGGACATGAGGTATAATGCCTTATTCGGATGGCCTTGGGTTCACAACATGAGGGAAATACCCTCAACACTGCACCAGGCACAAAAGTTCCCTACGCCGGGAGGAATCAAGACGGTCTATGAAGAGCAGTCGGCTGCAAAAGAAATGTTTGCAATCGACGAGGTGATCTCAATACCCGTGATCTCGACATCAAAGAACACTAAGCCAGCCAGGAAGGAAGAAATTAAATAGCAATCACCGATACCAACCCCGAACGAACCAGAAGATTGAGGAGTAGGCGAGGAGGATGATTACGGAGTTCCTAAGTCTTTCATTTCTCTCGATGATTCTGATGCCACCAAATCGGCGGTCGAGGAGCTGGAGCAAGTCATATTGATCGAACACTTACCCGACCGAAAGGTATACCTGGGGACGAGGTTAACTCCCGAGCTCAGGAAAAAACTCATTAAATTTCTTATAGCTAACATAGATTGTTTCGCTTGGTCCCATCTTGACATTACAGGGATCCCGCCGGAGGTAACCACTCACAAGCTAAGTTTGGACCCAAAGTTCCATCCGGTTAAGCAAAAAAGGAGACCGCAGTCCGAATTCAAGCACGCTTTCATCAAGGATGAGGTATTTAAACTCCTTAAAATAGGATCCATTCGGGAAGTTAAGTACCCGGACTGGTTAGCCAACATAGTGGTAGTACCTAAGAAAGGAATAAGCTAAGAATATGTGTAGATTATAAATATTTGAACAAGGCATGCCCTAAGGATTCTTTTCCTTTGCCTAACATCGATCGGATGATCGACGCGACGGTCAGAGACGATTACTCAGTTTTCTCTATGCCTATTCTGGGTACAACCAAATTCGGATGGATCCGAGCGATCAAGAAAAAACTTCCTTTATTACTAAAGTCAGCACCTATTGTTATAGCGTAATGCCATTCGGATTAAAGAACATCGGTGCCACCTATCAATGCCTAGTAAACTGTATGTTCGAAGAACAGATAGGAAAATCAATGAAAGTTTATATTGACGACATGTTAGTCAAGTCCCTGCGAGCAGAGAACCATTTGAAACATTTGTAGAAATCTTCGACATATTGAATAAATACAATATGAAGCTGAACCCGGAAAAGTGCGCATTCGGGGTCGGTTCCAAAAAATTCTTCGGGTTCATGGTATCCAATCGAGGGATCGAGATCAATCCCGACAAAATCAAATCCATAGAAGACATCTATGTGGTGGACGACGTCAAAGTCATTCAGAGGCTAACCAGGCGTATAGCCGCCTTGGGCCGGTTCATATCAAGGTCCTCGGACAAAAGACATCGGTTCTTCTCATTATTGAAGAAGAAGAAGAAGAAGAATAACCTTTCCTGGACCCCAGGATGCCAACAAGCTTTGGAAGAACTCAATCGGTACATCTCGAGTCCCCCCCTTTCTCCACACTCCGAAGGCGGATGAATATTTGTACCTTTACTTGGCGGTTTTCTAGGTGGCGGTAAGTGGAGTCTTAGTCCGGGAAGAGGAAGGTACGCAATTCCCTATTTACTATGTCAGTAGGTGTAACACCTCGTACCTTAGTGTTTGGATGCATCATAGTAAAACCATGATATTTGGAAGAGATTAAGGTCGTACATTAAGCTATAGATATAAGACCCCGTAAGTTTATTGAATTTCAGTTTCCTTCTAACTTAGTACTGATCTTTATTGTCCGATTTGCTTTCTTAGTGCTGACACCCTCGTATGCCGATCAACCAATGAAGCGGCAGAAGAACCTATTTGACAGTAATCTAGAAGGAACTTCAGAAAAAGACTTGAAAGTAAGGAACGAAGTGCTCGTTACTCATATCAGCATTCTCACTTCTGATATCTCCAGGTCTTGTCACCAAAAACCTTCCCCGATTGACAGAACGTTCCGCTACTGACACTTGAAAAAGCAGCTTTCAAGGTCTCGTCGCTTCGGTGAATCACTTGAGCCCTGATACATTTTCGGTGCCATGGAGCTAGACCAGTGAGCTATTACGCTTTCTTCAAAGGATGGCTACTTAACGTTATATATTGCCTTGATATGGTACTTTCTTTTAAGAGAAACATTATTTTTTTTAAAATGTTGGATAAATATGATTATCAAAAATTATTAGTATAATATTGTTTTGATAAGTTTTAGTTAAACACATGATATGAGGAAACTTTTAAAGAATATTTTATGTATTATAAGAAAAGAAATTACTTTTTCATAAGAAAAGTTATGTTTATATCCTTTCTAGAAATTATTTTCTCATAATAGAAGTTATATTTTTACCCATTTTAGAATTAATAGTATAAAAAATTGTGCTCTTCATACTAGGTTGACAAAAACTGGATTTGATAAAATTACATGGGTGTCAATAAGTAGTCATATATTATTTTATTAATGAATCAAGTTATTAATGTCATGTGACTTGTGTTAAACGGAAAGTAGTTACACTTATGCCATTATCTTAGGGAAACAAATGCATTGTTTAATATGCTTGTGATATGTATAACTTGTTATAGTAGACACGTGCTCAACTTTCTTAAAAAATTGCATCTTGAGTTAACTAGTCATGTTCCACCGCCAAAGACAACTAATGTTGCATCATATCCTTTCCTTACCTTCTTTATAAATTAATAAGCAGCAATTTACATTCCTCTTCTTTTCAATTCAATGGAGTACAAATAAAAGTTTTGTTCCTTCTTTCTATTTTAACGACGAAGAACAGTAGTCTTAATCATAGGTTCCTTTTATCAAATTGTCTCAATTGAAGTAAGGTGTAGGGAAGCTTTAAAGAAGGCGATCTTCTACGAGCTCGTATAAGTAATTAAGGTATGTTAAGGCTAATCCTTCCTTCTTTTGACATGATCCAAGTAACGATACATAAACGTAATGTGATTTCATAAATGGTTCTACTCTTAGTAGTTAAAAATGTCTACGTTATTCATTTCTGTAAAATGATATTCAAAGCATGCCTAAGTATGTTCCTAACTCTCTATCGAGATATTCAATAAAGATGTAAATGTTCATAATGTAGTATTATATGCATCTCCATTTACCACCGAGCTACGGCCGATTGGGCAGTCATGCATCATCATTTACCACCGAGCTATGGCCGATCGAGCAGTCATGCATTTACCACCAAGCTACAGCCGGTTAGGCAGTTACACATTTACCGCCAAGCTACGGACTGTCGGGCAGTCATGCATTTACCACCGAGCTATGGCCGGCCGAGCAGTCATGCATTTACCATCGCGCTACGGCCGGTTGGGCAGTTACCACTGATCAGTCGGGCAGTTAACGTCATGAGAATGATGTAATCAGAACTATTATATTGTAGTTTTATTTATATATACGAGATTGGACTTATTCTATATGTTATGGCCCTCAACGGCAAGTCAGAGGTTACAGGTTGACTCTTATCCCTCCCAGTGATAGTATCTTATTATTATGTTTTATTTCTGCCTTACATACTTGGTACATTCTTCGTACTGACGTTCCTTTGCCTGGGGGCACTGTGCTTCATGCCACGCAGGTGTAAATAGCCGAGGCGAGGACCCTCCACTATAGGTTGCCTCCAGATATGAGCATTTGTTTGGTGAGCTCCACTTCTTCCTGGAGTATTGCCGAGTCACGTTCTGTATATGCTATTTTGTTTTATGAGGATGTCGGGAGCCTTGTCCCGACTTATATATTATGGTCATGTTTTCTTAGAGGTTTTGCAGAAAATGTCTTGTGTATAGTTTTAGGTATGACATATCAACGGCCTTGTCGGCCCTTATGTATCTATATAAATCCTTTTGAATTAGTTATGTGAGTTAAGTCCTAATATTGTTACTTATATATATAGATGTGGCCTATCATGGCCTGTGATGAGTCTTATAGTAAATAAGGATAAGGTATGTGGCGCTCGGATGAGTAGGTACCGGGTGCCAGTCATGGCCCTCCGGTTTGGGTCGTGATAGTAAGACTCTAGGTGAGGCCGAAACAAGGTATCCTCACCTCGAAAAATTGTCGCTCGCTTTGCTAAGCGCCTCTAGAAAGTTGAAACAGTACTTCCAATGTTACCCCCATATGTGTCGTAACCTCTTACCCACTGAGGAACATCATGCACAAGCCCAAGCTATCAGGTCGGTTGGCCAAATGGGCCGTCGAAATCAGTGGGTACAATATCGAGTATCGACCCCGAACAGCCATAAAATCTCAAATTTTGGCTGACTTTACGCCAGCCTTAGTGCCCGAAGTCAAAAGAGAATTATTGTTAGCCTCGGGGACTACCTCGGAAATTTTGACCCTTTTTATGGACGGTGCCTCGAACACAAAAGGGTCTGGGCTCGGTTTCATGTTGAAGCCTTCTACGAGGAATGTAGTTAGGCAGTCTATTAGAACTGTGAAATTTACTAACAATGAGGCCGAGTATGAGGCCATGATTGCAGGATTCGAATTGGCTAAAAGCCTTGAGTTTGAGGTGGTCGAAGCTAAGTGTGATTCCCTCCTAGTGGTAAATCAAGTCAATGGGACGTTCGAAGTGAAAAAGGAACAAATGCAAAGGTATTTAGACAAGTTACAGGTAACGCTGCATCAATTCAAGGAATGGACCCTACAACATATGCCCCGGGATCAAAACAGCGAAGCTGATGCTCTGGCCAACTTGGGGTCATTGGTTGATGACGATGAATTCAATTCGGGAGCAGTTGTACAGCTCATGAAGTCGGTGATAGAAGAAGGCCACGTTGAAATAAACTCAACAAGTTTAACCTGGGATTGGAGGAACAAGTACATAGACTACTTGAAAACTGGGAAATTGCCCCCGCATCCTAAAGAATCGAGATCCCTGCGTACTAAGGCTTTCAGATTTAGCTTGGTCGAAAGGGCACTGTATAGGAGAACATTCAACGGCCTGTTAGCCAAATGCTTGGGGCTGGGAGATATCGAGTACGCCTTGAGAGAAGTTTACGAAGGCAATTGCGGAAACCATTCGGGGGTAGAATCTTTGGTTCGGAAATTAATCAGGGCCGGCTATTATTGGACCGAAATGGAGAAGGATGTGAAGGACTTCGTACGAAAATGCGACGGCTGCCAGAGACACGCACTGATGATCCATCAACCGGGAGAGCTACTACACTCGGTCTTGTCCCCATGGTCGTTTATGGAATGGGGAATGAACATCGTCGGTCCCCTGCCATGGGCACCCGGTAAAGCTCAATTCATATTATTCATGACTGACTATTTTTTCAAATGGGTCGAGGCCCAAGCATTCAAAAAGGTCCAGGAGAAAGAAGTCATTGACTTCATCTGGGGCCACATAATATGTCGATTTGGGATACCGGCCGAAGTCATGTGTGATAATGGGAAGCAATTGATCGGCATCAACGTAAAGAAATTTTTCGAAGATCACAAGATTAAAAAGATACTATCAACACCTTACCACCCTAGTGGGAACGGACAGGCGGAGTCAACAAACAAGACCATACTTCAAAACCTAAAAACGAGGTTGACCGATGCCAAAGGGAAATGGAAAGAAATCTTTCCTGAAGTCCTATGGGGATATCGTACAACCTAGAAGTCTAGCACCAGGGCCACTCCATTTTCGTTGGTCTACGGGGCCGAAGCCTTGATACCAGTCGAGGTGGGAGAGATAAGCCTCAGATTCCAATATGCAACCGAAGAGTCAAATAGCAAGATCATGGTCACGAGCCTAGAACTATTGGATGAAAGGCGTGAGGAAGCTTTAGTCCGGTTGGCCACCCAAAAACAATGGATAGAAAGATACTACAACCAAAGAGCCAACCTCCGACATTTCAATATCGGGGACCTAGTGTTGAGGAAAGTAGCGTTACACACCCGGAACCCAAACGAGGGAAAGCTGGGATCTAATTGGGAAGGACCGTACGAGTCATCGGAATTACCGACAAAGTCTCATACAAACTCGAAGCGAGAAACGGTGTGCAACTACCGAACAATTGGAACGTGACACACTTAAAATGGTACTACTGCTAAGTTACGATCTCAACTACTCTTTAATCATGTTATGTATCGGACTAACACTTGCAGGCAACGTTCAAGAATAGATGTGGCTATTAGGTCTGAAAGCACGCGTTGCACTCTTTTTCCCTTGAACTGGTAATGTCCTAAAAATGGGCATCCGGCAAGATTTTTAACAAGGCAACAGTAAAATGTGCTAACTTAGATTCGAAGGCCGGTCTCAAACAGTATCTGAGCTTTCTCAAGCTCGACCTCAAATACCGGGGGCCATTACCCTCGGATTAAGGTTTTCAGCAAGGGAAAATTTAGTAAGGAAAAAAGAAAACCTTTAATGCTAGAAGCTAAGGCTTGGTGGTTATGATTCATTGTAAGGGCCAAACGGTCGTATGAACTGTGCCCACATAGTTCACTTTAGCCATGACACAAGCTTTTGTGCGTTTTCGATCATGTACTTTACACACAGAAATGAATGAAAGTTCCGCCTTGCTATTACACATTTTCTTGCCTCTTAAATTCCGGATCCTAAGAGCCCTCGGGCTACCCCTATTCGGAGACTATCAGCCCATGGGCTACCTCCACTCGGGGACTGTCGTCCGAAAAGAGTTCGGACAACTTGGGCTACTAAATCCTAGAGGCACCAAACCTATTAGGCGGTGCCTAAATACAAAAGGCTACGCCCGCCCTAAAAATGGCTCAGAGTCGTCCGAAACTCATAATCAGAAAGTAAGGCCTTTATAAAAATTTGATACCTGCTAAAAGGTTACCCTCGGCAAAAGCATCGTCTAAAATCACTTAATCATCTTAAAAAAACTTCTCGGGTCACACCGAGTTTTCAAAGCCTCGAGCAAACAAAGTTGTATCAAAGTTAAGCTCTGTTCGGACCTCTAAAAAATGAACGCCCTATAACTACATATGATTCTATGTTAAGGCATTAGAAACATTGCAAGAATAGAAATTATGAAAATATGCTGAAAATGTAAAGACTCGAAATTGCCAGAAAGGGAAAATTTTATATATATTCCGGAAAATACTTACAAAGGACCAATAAAAATGACCTCAAAATAAACAAAAAATGTACATAAGACAAAAACTAAAAAAGTACTAAGGCGTCTACGCCTAATCTTCACCAGGGCCCGACTCGTCACCAGAGCCGTCGGAGCCTTCGAAACCCTCAGAGCCTTCGGCACCTTTAGGCTCGTAAAGCTTCTTCGCCTCGGCCTCGGATTTTTTGGCTTCCTCGATCTCAGCAGACAGGTCAAAACCTCAGGCATGGATCTCCTCGAGGGTCTCTCTTCGGGATAACCGCTTTATATATTCGGCCTTTGCCTTTAGGCGAACCTCAGGTGCCTCCATATCGGCCTTGTATTGGGCCACCATTTCTTTGGCATCGGCAGAGGTTTTATCCAACTTGGACTTCACTGCCTCGTATTCTCTACCGAGGGCGTCCCGCTCTGTGAAAACTGATCTCAGCTGTGCTCGGAGATCATCATTCAGCTGAAACCACTTGTCAGCTTTCTCCTTCGCCACCCAGAGTTGGACCTCTACTGATGTTAGCTTCGCCTTGGCGGTTTCCTTCTCCAAAGCCAGTAGGTCCATTTTACTTTTCCGCATATCATCCATGGCTTGGACCTCGTTCATCTCAGCTCGGAGTTGGTCGATCGGGTCGATCTTCTGTTGGACCTGCGAGGTTGGGTTGTTAGTCATCACGACTAGCTCCTTATTTTTAGCTTCAAAGACCTTTACCTTTTTAACCAGGTCGGCATGTTCCCGTCTCAGTGTCAAAGCTTTCTTATCATCCCTGTCCAGCTCGGCCTGAAGGTCCTTGATGGCCTCATCCTGTTGTTCACTGAGGAGCTTGAACATGTCATTTTTCTGCACCTGCTCCTTAAGCTCGAACTCGAGCTGGCTGATTTCGAAGCGGTACCGGAAGAAGCTCTCATGGTAAAGCACCGAGGCCTGCAAAACTACGAAAATAGTAAGAGACATCGAAACTTAAGTGGAATTCAAGAGGGAGTATTGATGCCTTACCTGGTTCAGCGCCTATTGCGCCTCGTTAGAAGAGACACATCGCGCCCACCTCATTCATCTTTGTTTGGTCCTCCTCGTTCACCAGGCATCGGAGGTAGCTGGCTATGCCCACGGGAGCAGATAGAACTTGAGCATCCTCAAGGACTGTAAGAATGATTGTTCTCTTGCGAACGGGGTCCACACTCAGAGCAGTAAACTACTTCACCAGTTTTGGGCTCGAACTCGGCCCGCCAACTTCCAAAGGCACGTCCTTCTTCGGGACCTCCAGGTCGCCCAACCCGGAAAAATCTTCCAAAGTGGACATGTCCACGCCATCGAAGAAGGAGTGAAGAGGGTCGTCTGCGCTGTGAACTCCTTCACTTGACTTCTCATTTCCTTCTTGGGCCTTCTCAAGCATTGACTCGGTGTAGGAGGGTATCTCAATGATGTCTATTACACCGGTTGCCTCCTTCGTAGTAGAAGCGTCTTCTCTGGAGGTCTCAGCCCCCGTCTCCATTTCGGCCTCTCGAGTCGGAGGGAGATCGGCCTCATGGCTCTCTCCCTCGGCTGCCGCCTGCTCCCCGGCAAGGGTCGATCCGTGAGCAACAAATGTCATCTTCTTCAGACTCATCCCGGAGCAGGCAAAGTGAGTCAAAATCCGGCAACCGGGAGTTGGTGCTCTTCTTTGGCATACGAGCCCGGAAAGTCGCCCTCTTTTCCTGTTCTTATTCTCCCCTGCAGAAGCCCCGGGCTATCCCGTAACGGAGGGATCAACGGATAGGAACGCATCCTCGTCTCCTTTCAGCGGCCTAAGTTCGGTGGTCTTAGGCAAACTTGCAAAGGAAAGAAAAAGGGTCAGCGTTATGTAAGTTCGGAGCGTAATAGTAACTATTCTGAGAAGAGCCTTACCATGAGAACGGGCCTCCCATAGGCCGTTCGAAAGCTTACGCCACGAGTGCTCAAAGTACGACATCTTCTTGCAGATGCCTTCGATCCACTCCTTGAGCCGGGGGATCGCATTGGGAACCCGAGCAACAGCTGCATGATCACAAATATTGATGGTGAGAAAGTGAACAAAGAAGACTCGACACTCAAGGAAAAACTACACTTACGAGATGCATCCCATTTTTCGGGAAATGGCAGGAACTCGGGAGGGATAAAATCTTCAGTCTTCACCCGAACGAAGTGCCCCTGCCAACCTCGGTCTCGATCCTCGTCGATACTCGAAAAGTGGGCCTTGCTGGCCCGGCGAGTGACCTTGATTAGTCCCCCTCAAAAAATTCGGGGTTTGTATAGATGGAGTAGGTGGTCGAGGGTGAACCGAGGAGACTCGGTGTTGTTCACAAAATAACGTAGGAGGATCACGATGCTCCAAAGAGACGGGTGGATTTGCCCAAGGCACACCTCGTATCTCTTGCAAAAGACCAAAACTACTGGTCTACCGGGCCCAGTGTGAAGGGATAAGTGTAAACACTTAAATACCCCTCCACATGAGTGATAATATCGTCCTCAGGCCCGGGACTACTACGTCCTTACCCCCCCACCCCATTTACAGTCCTCTCGGACTATGGGAAGGGTATCTTTGTTGACAAACCATATATATCTCGATGCCCCTTCACCCCGGTCTTGTTTGGATGAGGCCTTCTCGACTTTGAAGTCGTCTGCGATTGAACAGCCCCCGGGAATAAAGCTTTTCATGGGGGGTTCTGGGGCCACTTCGGGAGCAACCACCTCGGGAGCAGCTGTCTTGAGAACAACCACTTCGGGAACGACCGCCTCGGTACCTGTGGCTGGGTGAGAAGATGAAGAGGCAGCCTGCTGAGGAACTAATTTGAAGTCTTGGCCATCGTGATCTCGAGAATAAGAAGATTTGAAGGGAAGATATGAAGGTTTGAAGGAAAGATATAATGGTTTGAAGGAAAAGATATGAAGGTTTGAAGATAGGATGAATATCTGGGTAGAAACCTAAGAACAGTTATGAAGATTTGAAGATCAAAGGTAAAGAGATGAAGATTTAAAAGAGTTGGATGCCGCTAGAGAATTCGAAGATAAAAGCTAGGATCGGAAAGTGGAAGAAGTACAAAAGGTCGAAGCTTTTATAGGAGAAATTGTAATCATTATGCGACGTTTCACATTCGGAGGCGACCAGCCGATGGTTGACACGTGTCCGAAGTCAGAACGACATGACTGATGGGACGTTTTGGCTTATTCGTCATCTCGGTTGTAACGTACGAAGGAAGGAACCGGGGTTCATCTATCATTTTCCATCATTTCGGCAAACCTACTCTCTGAGAAACGAGGGAACTATCTGTATACGGGTGAACTCGGGGTCAGCACACACCCCGAGTTCTCGATGAATCAAACGAAGTATGTATGTATGAGATAGAGACGGAATCTGAGAACTCTTTGGTTCGAGTCTGGAATGGGGTGCTCGCCACCGGGCCCGGCAAGACAACACCCCAGAACCCGGAAGGAGCTCCAAGACCTCGGAAAGCATTACAAACAGTTGCACACGACTAACAGAGGGCCGTGATATCCGCACCCAACCGGATATCACGGCGCGGATCTCGTCCGATGCCGGTAGCGTATCAGTGACTGATGTACAAGGAGGATTTTTACCTTTTTTAGAATTGTACTAGGGATAAAACTCCCCTACTATATAAAGGGGAAGTTTCTTATTCAGTAGATACATTGTAACACGCATATCAAAGCAATACAAACTTATTTCTCTGCTTTCTAGATATTGAAAGGTTCTTATTTTAATCATAGTTCTTCGTACACGTTTGACTTCGAATCGAGGGTCCGATCGAAGTTAAACTACTGTTAAGTTTAAATTCGAGCTCGGACTCAACGTCACAACTGGTTTGGTTATTTATTTCTTCTTTAATTCGTTTATCTAACATTTTGGTTACTTGTGTGGAATCAATCCAGATATCCTTAAAATCGCATACAAATTTAATTGTTATCCGTTTTTAGGATAAACAATAATTGTAACCTACCATCTATTTTGTTCTTAAACCACACTTCCATAAGAAGACTTTAGTAAAACTGCCAACTAATCGTAACTTTTGGATCTCAAATATTAGTAAAAGTCCCCTGTAATTATAAGTTTTTATACTTAAAAAAAGAAAATTGCATCCTTGTTTTAGCATCAAATTACAGTAATTTGCCCCATTGGATTTAAGTTATATACGCTAATACTCAGTATAATTTGACTTGTTATAATAGATTAGTTACCATTTCTACCAGGTTATCAATTAATGTTGATATGCAATTTTCTCTCTTTTCTTTCTTTCTCTTGCAATCGTTATTTTGCAACTCCTTCAAAATGTCTTAGAAGACTAATTTAGATAATACATCAGAGTATCAATCAGTGAGCATTCAATCCCTTTTGAGTTTCAAGTATTGGTAACATGTAATTCACCAAAAGTAGCCAGTTTATCCTTTCGAAGAGAAAAGGGAAAGGAAAAACCAGTTTACATCATTATCTACTTTAACCACTTGAGAATTCCTACTACCGTAAAAACAACTATAATAATCAATAAATCTAGAATAGGGATCATCATACTTAAGCTTCCGAAAAGAATCACAACCCTTATAACATTTTCACATATCAATTAGCTAGTATACAATGATCAAGCTACAACTTTCATACAAAATTCTATTAATCCGCGATCCCTAAAGCAAGACTTACCTTAGAAGAAAATAACGATCAAAAGAATCCCAAGCTGACTCATCAATGATCTTTTGGCTAAAATCACACGAACCTTCACCGATCATCTTGTCATGTAACTTAACCACCAATGAGAATAAATTAGATAAAAATGGGTTTGAAAGGAACGGTTGTATGGCCTCACCAATTTCTTCAACTTCAGGGAGCATCAACTTTCTATCGTCTTGTTTCCCCTTAAAAATACAGTTTGACAAGCCATAAAAGGCAAGTAAATTTGCATAGAGAGGTAAGAAGGCATCTTTATGGTTACCAACCCCACCAATCCAATCAGCTCCTCCCTGTGCAACAACATAGTCTTTGGCAAATAATACCAACTTCTGTGCAAACCTCCTCCTCCAGTTCTGCAAGAAGTCTTTCACCTCATGTACGTTACAGGGTTCAATTAACAAAAATCTTGAAGCTGGAAGTTTCTCCAAATGAAAACAGCATATCTGGCAGATCAACAGTTTTTCTTCATGATGGTTGTCAATCTCCTTGTCAAAGACACGTTTGACAAGATCTCCTTCGGAAATAAAACAAGCATGGTTAGCAGAATCTAGAACCCTGCGGCAAAGGAAGTCAAGGTAGTCAAGACAGTGGCCAAAAATTGATGAGAGATGCTTGAAGCTCCTCTCGATCACTTGTTCTACTTGGCTTGGGACCACTCCTGTCACGAAGCTTCTTTCAGATCTTTTAGATGTAAGACAATTCTGGACATCTAAGGCGAGTTTTCTCCTAAGACTCTCATCTTCATCCTCGAGAAGCCTAATGCATGAAAACCATAAATCCAGGATTTTATGGGCATACATATTAACCACCTTTTCTTGCTTAAACGAGGAGCAGAAATTGCCATCAGGAATTTGGTTATTGTAGACTGAAGGACCAATAACTTTGGCTTGATCCAACAAACCAGATGCTATCATAGACTCTGCAGCCGCCCTACGCATGTTTACAGGCTCTGACGCATCAGTGTGTTGTTCAATTAGGTCTACATAATAGCTGATGCACTCGTAAAAGACAGATAATTTAGATGGATCAGATGGATCATGGGGGTTGAATTCACCAGCTTTGACATTTTGCAAATCTACAACTGAAATACTAAGCGAGCTAGCAAATTGCTTTATACAAATCCCCATGCAACAAAGAAGCATCTCTCGAGTCTTTGAATGCCTAGTGACCTTGTATAAGGAAACCACCTTGTCCCAGAACTGGAGCACTGACTCGCTATCCATATCACCAAAAAATTTAGGATCTGCACACTCTTCTCCATTATTATGATACTCCTGCTGACTCCAGCTGTAGATAATCTTCAGAATGTAATTCAAACATTTATGGTTATTGTCCAACGTTAAAAGCTTCATCACACAGGTCTGGAGATCGACGCTGGTGAAGCAACTTCTCTTTATCTCATTATATTCTGGTGACTTGAGAAATAAAAGAAACCACTTCAGTGTTGCAATCCGAACTTCATATGAAGTGTCAGAGATCGAACGTATTAGCCTTTCCTGGAATCTGCTGAAAGAAATTTCATTTACAGATATCTTTGATAAGTTTGAACCAGAAGGAGGGCCTCCTGATGGTATTAACAGATACTCTTCAGCAACTTCTTTAGATGTTTGGTAAACACAATTAAAATATGAACTTGCAGCTTGCTTCCGAAGTTCTGAGATGGTTGGATCAAAATATGTTGGTGCACAAGCCACTCCTAAATCTAAACATTCTGAAGATAGCCGCCAAAGGAGGCTCCAAATGACATCAATATTGTCGCTCATTTGACATGTTCTTGCAACACTTAGCATGCTATCTAGCACCTTCAAAATGCAGCTGTTGATAATTGGGCAAGGACATTGCTCAGGACTCCCAATCCATGAGCGTGAAGCAAGAATATGAATCAATTCAGCAAGAATATTATCTTTTTTGGAAACATCAGCTAGATCTCTGCAGTTTGTGTCTAGAAGAGAGTTCAACTGTAATAACATCCCATGAAGTGAATTAAAAGAGCTATTTACTCTAATGGAAGAGAGAGACGAATCAGAATTCTCGACGTGCTCGCCAGCACCAGGTAACTCGGAGGCAATATTTAGGAGGACAAATGGAAGCTTTTCATTAGACACTAAACCTGTTAGAGCTCTTGATGCGAAAACACGAATACGAAGATTGCTCTGGACTGAGCATTTCCTGATGAGTGGCATGAACAGGAAAGGATCCAGGGGATCTCCAGCTTCACTTGCAATTGGAGAAGGTTTGAGTCGAGATAAGAGAATCAGGACCGGACATAAGCTGGGGTGCACAACTTTAGCCATGCTGGACCTTAAATGTTCAGATGATCCATCCAAAAGTGACTCAGTTGCAATTTTTAGCTCATTAAATAAGAACAAATGCAAGGGAGGGTACCTACACGACAAACAGTCAGGAAAGTGATTAGAGAATATCTGCTTTTCCTTAAACAAGACATAGCAACAATCATACCCACAAATGAAACAACTAGTGGGCATAAGAACGGATTCTCCAAAAGCCAGAAATAATGATGATTGATTACTTTGTCATCTTCTACAGAATCACAGATTCAATTTCCCAAAATCAAACACTTGGTTCACACTTCAGAAACAATAGAAGAAACATGACAAATGCAATTGATATATAGTACTGTTCAGATATACTCCATCCGTTTTAAAAAAAATGAACCTATTACCTTTTTAGTCAGTTTCAAAAAGAATGAATCCTTACTAAATTTGGAAAAAATTTAACTTTAAAATTTCCATTTTACCTTAATGAGATGATTTATAGCCACGCAAATATCTATGGATTATTTTAGACCACAAGTTTCAAAAGTCTTTTCTTTTTACTTAAATTTCGTGCCCAGTCAAATAAGTTCAAAAAAAATTGAAACGGAGGGTATGCATCAAGCCAACAAAAAATGAGTAGAAAAATTATGTTCTCAGATTTAAAACCTCACACAAACAAAAGAAACTAACAAGTTTTTTATTAAGGGTTGGAGGGGGGAGGGGGTTTATTTGAGGTCATTTGGGGGAAAAGGAGCATGTGAATATAATCAGCATACATGTAAGCTTTTATCCATGTAGCATGTTCATAGTATGAATGATTTATTTCTAAGTTACAGGAAAAGCCTACAATTTTTTGGAATCTAATATGTCAAAATAAACATCAGGAAATAAACAGATTCAAGAGTATGAAATTTTGAAGGAAAAAAAAACACAGTTTCTTGTAATATACAGGCCTAAATATCAAGAATAAAACAAACTCAAGATTACCAAAATAAAAAAGAAACCATTGATTTTTCTTTGTGCCGCGGTTCTTTTCCAAGGGTTTTGTTTGAACCGGGTGTAGTTAGTTTTATTTTGTTAGTAGTAGGAAACCTTGTGCTAGGATTTGAATTGAAAGCAATATATCTTAACTTTATGATGCCTTGAGAATAGTGAATTATTTAGTGTAACGCTTAGGCTAAGTTTTTGACTCTTGTATAAGTACCTGAAATTGTATGACCTTAACTTTGCTTAACTGCTTTGACTAGAGTGTCTTGATGAGTCCGATCCTGAGTGAGTTATATGCCATGTGTGTGTGAGGTTTTGCGTTATTATGTGCATTGCATTTGATGTCTAGAACTTACCCCGTATGTTTGCAAAGCGAAATGGTAGTTTTGTTCAGTCTTGGAAGTGATATAGGCGTTTCTTTATTGAGCCAGTTATATGCTATTACCCACCTAATTGAATGTATCTTAGTTAACCCCGTTGAGCCTGGAATCATGTTTCTTTGGCCACTACTAATTTATAGGTTAATTGAAGATAGACTTGTTGGTTCCTTATGGTCTTTCTTGATTTTATAAAGTTCAAATAAACCAAAACATGAAGGCATACTATGGGAAAGTAGTTTAAATGGTAGAACAGAGAAGACGAGTTTTATCTGATTTTCAAATGTGAAAAGCACCTTTTCCTTCAATTGCAAGAAACGATACAACCATACAGCAAATATAAACAATTACTTCGCAGAAGAATATGATCAAAATTCGATGAAAAATAAGACAGCATATAGATAACTAATAGTGGTCTAATAGAAGCACATAACACAAAGCATAAATTATGATAAATAAAGATCAGAAGAGACCCATCCTGTTATACCTATGAAAGAATTCAAGCCCTGTTATAGCACGCCTGACTGATGCTCGCTTGTGCACATTCAGAAATCCAACCATGCGACGAACCAAAGCAGTATAAGCAAGACAGGCACTGTTCCGTATCTCCCAATGTGGAGAAGAGAAACACCGTATCGAGATAATCAAAGCCTCAGCAGAAAAACCCGATGTATCAGTTGCTAGGTTGGTATCATTAAAAGCAACTCTAAGGACATTGAAAGCATGCACAGTAGGAACAACACCCTCATCTCGAATCTTCGAAATCCTTTCAGCGTCATATATATCAAGGGCGACTTCAGAAAAATTAGCTGGACTTTTTGCCTCCACAAAACCATTGCAGGCATCAGCACTGAAACTGTTTGCTTCAGTATGATCTGTTAAAGACTTATTAGCAACATCTATTAACCATCGTAATGCCCTAGGCAAAAGCCTTTTTGGTGTGCCCTGCGGCTCTGAAAGGAAGAAAGCAATAAATGCTGCAGGAATACCAGCACTTCTCCTTAGGAGATCATCCACTGTTTGTCCCTTGGCTACTGTTCGTTCCATAAGTTGCTCCATCCAAGACTCAGTCAACTTACAAAGTCTGCAAAAACGAAAAGTAACCTTAGCAAATGAATTCAGAATGCATGTCGTTTATCTTTGTAGTGAACTCTGCTATAATCCTAACAATGAAAGTCCAACATCGTCAAATGCAATATGGCACGAATTAAAATCCATCAATTTCCTAGTCCTCATAAGTAACAGCAGTTATCCATTAGAGACTACTGTAAACAGACACTAAACAGAAAATCAATAGCCAATCTTCAGATAAAAAGTTATCAAGCTGGAGAAATGGTGTCAAACGAAAGTCTTCCTTTCTGATAATTTTAAAAAGAGAACAGCGTTAGTCCACCTATCATACCTGTTACACCTTTTTTAAAACTTTCTACATCTGCAATATTTTTTATTTTTTTTCATTTTTCAATTTTCTATTTTTCTTGAAGGGCAATGCAAAGGGAGGGATGAGAGTTGGACAGAAACAGCCGTAAAATTGGTATCTCCAAAGAAACAGGAATTGGAAGAAAAAACAAATAATAGACCTGAATAACAATAACAAGGTAGCAAATGAGTTAACAAGAATGCCTTATCTACTGAACGCAGGTCAACACCTCTGTCATGAAGCAAACAACAAACTAAATTATCTACAGCACAATATTCAGATATCTCCTTTTTCCTCTGCATTGACAATACATGAGTGAGCTTGCTTACAAGTGCGCGACAATGAGTTTTAAGAGATTTAAATTTAAATCTATCTTTCATTACTCCCTTACTAAACTCTGATTACAATATAACAACAAAGATTCAAAAAGTTCAACTCCAACCTTATCTTAGAGGTGGTATGACAGACAGAGGAACTAAAAAACTTTAAGATGTCACATACTGCCATTAACCTGAAGCAAGGTTGGAAGTGTCACTATTTTGGCTTTTTCCTTTCAATTTTTGCTTGCTTTGTCGCTTTAAAGCTTACAAGCTACTCAGGCTCACGAATTTTCAATGTTACTTGCTCAAGTAGGGAAGCGATCTGAGCTCAACCTCACTAATTTTGAGCTCACATCATCGCAAGCAGAACTCAATCTCTTTGATACTATGCTCTAGTTCATAAAACCCAATAGGACGGAGAATTCCCTTTCAAGTCCTTTTTTTAGGGGGTTGTTCTTCCCCCTTTCCACATGGGGAAAACCCAAAGAACAAAGGAATATACCCTAGACCCTCTCATGTTCTCCTACTCTCCTCTTAGCTGCAGCCCACTGAAGGAGTTGCAGTACTCGCGGGTTTGCTGATTACTAGTACTGGATTCTATCCCTTTCTTGGTGTCTGCTTCCCCACCTCTCTGTACTAGCAATCTGCCCAGGGTTCCTCCCATTGAAATCGGTGAGTCTTAAATGAAAATGAGAATTTTAGTCATTTTCAGTAATTAACAAACAGATAGATGAAAAGGAGATGTCTGCTGTGAAACCACAGCATCATTCAGTTTTCTGATTTTAGAGAGAAATTATCTTAAGCTAGACCAAAGATAAGCATGCCGCTTACAGCCTTGGCACTGGAATTCCTGCAAAACAACTAAGCATGTCGAAAACATGACTGCACATATAAAAATAGAATCCAGTACACATACCTTGAATCATTCGAACAAAGTAATCGATTGCAAAGAGCAGTAAATCCAGCCCTTGTCTTATCAATAGCACCATTATGCTTCATTTTCAAAAGGACTTCCAAGAAATAGTTGCCAATTACCTCGAGTTGTTTCAGATCAAGCATTGCGCCAGACTTCATATTGGATAAATCAGTTTCATGAACAACTTGGAAACCTGATTCAGAAACATCTGAAGTAGGTAAAGGAACCTTTCTTATTATTGTTCCCAAAAGAAGGCTCACCTGAAACAATGTAGATGAGAAGATATTGATCCTTCTGGAATTTTTAAGAATATAAACTTCATATAAAGTAGTTGATTACAATCTACGATTCCTTCTTTTTGTTTTTTTAATAGCGTTGGTGTCTGGGCCAGCTTGAGTACACCTCGACTATTCCATCGGGTACCTGCTACCTCCCACTAACACAGGTACCGGATAACTCTACCCACTAAGACCTATGCAGATGAGAAGAAATCATCTAATGTTTATCATTCCAGCTTCAGCCACAAAGGTTGTAATAGAAGAGGGGGGAAGGGTAGAAAATGCATTCTCTTCCATCAGTTGAACTATGAACTATAAAGTTAGTCGGCCTGAGTACAAAAAAGCAAGGAAAAAAATAATGACAGCACAACAATGAGTGATGACATAATTTAACCATCAACCTCATATAAGTTCTATTAATTAGTTAGCTACTTGGACAAATGGGATAAATAGCCAGTTTTTATACCTCTTTCATAGCAAGCCAACAACCAACCATAACTATCTGCTCAGTTTGCCTGCCATCCCGCACCACTTTTGTATTTTCTACCTTGTCTGAGGTAGATAGGGACTCATCCATCTCATGAGGAACCTCTAACAAAAGAGCATCATCATCCATTTCCTCCATATCCTCAGGTAAGTACCAAGCATCAGCAGATACCACCCAAAGGGCCAATGAAGTTATCCGCATGACCAACTCCATAATCTTCTCCAATACCACTTTCATTTCGGATATACTGCAGACTACTGCATCCGAATCCCAGTCCAGTTCCTCAAAAGTATATCGAAGAGCAAGCAAAGCACCATGAACAAAGCTGCCCCTACATGCTTCTGAGAGATCCTTCTCTCCAACCTGAACAACCGCATCCAACCAATCAATCAGTGATCTTAAATACTCTATTGCTGGAGGTGCAAACTTACAAGCCTTATTCTCCCCATTTGGCAGCTTCAACAGTGGTTGCGGAGAGACATCGTTAGATGAGGCATTAACAACCCAACCAAGATCCAAAACATACTTTCTGAATATAAGCCGTAAGGTCAAAGCTCCAGCATCACTCTCTCTGACACGTGGACTACAGACTAGCTTCTTAGCCCAAACAATTGCTTCACTAACCCTGTCCTGGCTATCAATTCCAGGAAGAGGGGTAGGAAAATGCAGCAGAATACGAAAAGAACTCTCTCTAAGTCGGTCCCAACTATCAACAATTGATCCAACCAGCAATAGAGTTGATTCAGGTAAAAGAAGACCCTTATTGTAGGGATAAAGACAGAATTGAGGAGAAACAGCATCAATGTTTCCTTCTGTAGAAAGCACAATAGACCAAACATTTAGCATTATCAATAAAAGCTCCATTGCCATTATCTTTCTCTCATATGGAGCAGATGGGTAGCACGAAAAGAACAGAAAGCAACTCAACCACATCATAAAGTTAAAAAGTTCATCTGCCCTGTCTTCAAACGTATCCCCTGTTCTTTTGGCAACAGAATTTCTCCTTGTGTCATTATGTGCAAGGGGTTGCCAACCTCCCTGCTTAACTTGCCTCTCCAATGCTGTTCGAACCCGGGAAAAGAACTTCCTAAATAAGCTTGTCCACTTCATCTGGAAAGCAGTTGAGCAACATCTCATGTTCAAAGGAACTGCTACCTTCATCAGACTGAGTTCCAATGACGATGGTAAACTTGCGGTCTTTGGATTTATGAACAGAGATTCTGCTGCATCAATCCGAAGCGACTCATCAATATGGGTAAGTGCCAAAACCAGATATTTCACTGGGACTTTAATCTCAATCCCCTTAATGCAGGCAACAGCATCTCTATTTTCCAAGTTCTGCTCCATGTCTTCCGTGGATGACAAAGAATTATTAGACCAATCAATATCCCCTTCCAGCAAAGCAAGTAAACGAGAAACCTTAAACAATGAAACTAAAACAGCCACGCGCTCTTCAAGCGCAGGAGTCATACCCCTAAAATCCAGCTCAGTAAGAAATACTTCACCATTGTCCCCACCACATCCAACGCCAATAAAAGCAAGCATAGGAAATATAGCATCAACATCCAGTTCAAGAACTACTGGCAGTGCGTAGGTGTTAAGATTTGAGCGGAGTTTCGAATGTCCAGAAACTAGGCCAGACAAAAGTGGAGGCAGGCAATGACCTCTATATTTGTTGTACCCACTTTCAACATCATAACTACTCCAATACTCATCACGCAAACACTCAAGGAAACACTTGAGGAATGTTGTTGAAGCACAGCACACGTCATCATCAATGTATGCCTTTATCGTTTCAAACAACAGATCTGGTCTCATACTTAAAAGTGTCCTTGCGCCCAGCCTCTTGGTAAGGGATGCTAAAGGAACGTATCTTCCTTTACAACGTGGTCCCAGGCGAAGAAGATCAAAAGCAACCTTCCTCATAAACAATTTGAATGTATCACTACCCTCTACCCAGTGCAGACTAGCCTGAATGTCTAAGAAGAGATCAAAAATAAGATGCACTTGTTTGACTGTTTGGCTCAAAGGATCTTCCAAATTATTCCACACTATTTGCAACAACCGTGTCCCAATGTCCTCAGAAATGGGATCATAACTTATTTCACAACTTCCATTCTTATCTAACATCAACGTTTTAACCTGCTGCAGGCAAATCTGCATCACAGTAAGAGCATGAAAATTGAAGTGACTGTCAGTTGGATTCTCACAAAAATTACAAAGCTCAGGCAAAATCCCATCATAAAGAATCATCTTGATTGATTCCTCGTTATCATCTGATATAAGAAACCCAATATTCAATACTGTCCTTGAGACTGCAGTTAAAATACCTCGAATCAAACAAAGTCTGCTCAACGACAAAAACTTACTTAATTCACCAATCAAATCGCCCTTAAACGGGATTTTTTCAACTACATCCTTAAATTCAAACTCATCACACACAATTTCACTCTCATTAAAAATTCCTTCCATAATAAACAATCCAAGCTCTTGAGGACTAAGACAAACCTGTAACGCTGCGCAAAAACTCACCCCTGCAGCCACTAAACAATCCCTAGAAAATGATTCCGATTTCAAAATACTCAAAACAGTAATCAAAATTCTCTCTAGAAAAACACAATTATCACCTGCAGGATTAACAAACTTCAAAGGAAACCGTTGAAGCAAGTAATACATACACGAAAGTGCTTCATTGCATTGTTCCATTACGATAGGTGACGGTCTAGAATAATTCTTCAGCTCTTGTAATACCTCGCTTAACCCTAATACAACATTTAAACTAACCAAAACCGCACATTCTTCAACAATTTCAACTAAGTACCCTAATTTCGGTGTGCTCATCATAGACAACGCTGCTCTAGAAACACAAAATCTCTTCCCTTTTTCGCCATATTCTTCGCAAAGTTCACGAAAACAGTTTTGAATTAAGTTATGAAAATTCTTGCATTTGACAAGCACGGAGAGTAAAGTTCTATGCAATGGCTGTGAATTTTCTAGAAAGAGAATTTCTAGGTAAAATCTGGAAGCTGTAGAGATTGATGACACGTCAGCATTGGGGTTTGAGAGTAATTCGGCGAAAGCTGAAGCGATGGTTTTAGCGTGAGTGAGCTGAGAGTATGTGGATGATAAGGAGGTGAAGTGTTTGAGTTCGGTGTAGAAGTGAGTGGAAGGTGTTTGATGAAATGCGTCACTGAAATTTTTGGGAAATAATACGGCACTGTAAGTGTAACGATGACGATGCTGTAAGGCTCTCCACTTAGCTGACATGTCGGTATTTCGGTATTTGGATTAAACGGAGGTTATGTCACCGGAAGTTTGGTATGGGAGAAGACGGTGCCGACTTTGGTGGTTCTTTGCAAGGATTGTTTGGGGTTCAACAAGGGTTTTTAGGAGAATTGTATAGTTGGGAAACGAATTGACCAACGTACCCCTGCACATTTATTTTTCCTTTTTTGTTTGAAGCGTGCTATGATAAAATTTCCAGCAAATATTGGCAATTAGAAGCCATTAAAATTTTAAAGTTAGGGATCAGTTACTTGACTAATCATGAACATATAACCTCAGTATAGCATGTTATTTATTGTATTTTTTTTTGGGTTACTAAATTATGATTATTTTATACAATTAACTGTTGTTATAACTCATCTTAACTTTATAATATAAAAAAAATTATACACTATCAACGCATAAAAATAACTTAAACTCATAACTCAAACAGAGACACTTCATCAATAGAAAAAGAACTTAATCATATTTGAATATTATATGATTAAGCTTCCACAATTAGATGGAATGGTCAATGAAATGATCAAACTTTTTTTATGCTAACTTGTTGCTATAACAATACATCTCTGCTCATAACAAATGATGCAAGGGGTGATCTCTGATTGAGTTTAATTTTGGACCCCTAGTTTCTCTCAGAGCATGCACATCTATATGTTCTCGGCCCAAATCGTTTTTTATGAAGATTGCGCACTGAAATTAACCCAATCCGTTGAGTAACTCGTAAAAGCGCAAAAATAAAGCCATTGTAGAAACAATGGAGTACTAAGGCGGGCCATGTGAAATGTTTACGGGAACTTTACATAACTGTCACCGTTTAAAATAAATATAACAAATTCTTAGGATGAAATCCAATATTACAGTTGTGGCAGAAAAATATTTATATTTGTAGCACACAATTCTATCAAAATAGGAATATTAATTATTAATCCATAAACATAAGCAATTTGAATGGAAAGTCAATACATCCTTCTTAAGTTTTTCTCTTCCTTCTTTCTTCCTTTCTTAACATAAAGATATTACTTCGATAATAATATATGTTAATATATACAAAACGTATATATAAAAATATACATTGAATTAAAGCATATAAAATATACAAAAAATATACATAAAAAATACATCTTCAATTAAGATGACACTTAGACATGTAAAATATACATAAAAAATATATCTTAAATTTAATTAAGATGGCATATAAATATATATAAAAAAATATACATAAAAAATACATCCTGAATTAAAATGGCACTTGACATATAAAATATATTTGAAATATACATAAAAATATATTTTAAAATAAGATGGTACTTCACAAATAAATATACAACAATTATATACATAAAAATACATTTTGAATTAAAGTGATACTTGATATACAAAGTATAAAAGACGTATAAATCAATACATCTTGAATTTAGGTGACATTCACATATGCATCAGATTTTCAAAAATGGAGTGAAGAAGATGAATGTTGGAAAGGGAGAATGGAGATGGACAAAAAAATTACTTCATGTGATTAGTGAGTCAATTAACTTATTAAATATTGAGCTTAATTTTTATAATATGCTAATAATGAAAAAAAAGTGATCTTTATGGAATACACAATAAATGATGCTATTTTTTTAAACAATAATTAAAAAAGGATCAAGCGTGTAAAAAACCAATGTTTATTTATAATAAATCTTACGGGAATGAACCAAAAAAGATAATATTTACAAACAACTAGCCACTTGTGCTATCAAAAATAGCCAAAATATTATTAATGATATATAATATTCAAAAAACATAGGCAAAAAAGGATTTTTCTTGTGGGTATTGTTGCGATTCATTAAAAATACATAGATGAGGCAATATACAAAATTTGATGAATTTTGAAGGTGAGTTAGACTAGTTTGGAGACAAAATTCATTACCAATGATATATAATATTAAAACAAATTAGGCAAAAAGGATTTTTTCCAATAGGTACGGTTGGAATTAGTTGAAAACATATAGATGAGGCAATACAAGTAAGATTTGAGGTGATTTGAACTGGTTTAGTATCAAAATTTGTAGTTAACATCGAGATTACAAAATTCTTCTGTGACACATGTATCAAACATGTATCGTGTATGTATCTCCAAGGTATATATGGATATACATGTGATACATATTTGATACTGTAACGACCCGGCCGGTCGTTTTGAGCGTTATAGTCTCGTTTCCCCATTTACTACTTATTTTTTGCTCAATTGTTGTTATGTGTCTTGCCATGGTAGTTGGTTTGGTTTCGGGGATGTTTCAGAATGAGTTGGAACACTTAGTTCCAAGGTTGGAAGCTTAAGTTGAAAAGGTTGATCAGATATTGACTTATGTGTAAATGGATTCGGAATGGAGTTTTGATGGTTCCAATAGCTCTGTTGGGTAATTTTGGACTTAGGAGTATGTCCGGATAGTGATTTGGAGGTCCGTAGTTGATTTTGGCTTGAAACGGCAAAAGTTGGAAAATTAGAAGCTTGGAAAGTTGAGGAGTTTGACCGAGAGATGACTTTGTGGTTAACGGGATAGGATTTTGGTTCAGGAAGTTGGAAAAGATCCATTGTATTTTTTGTAACTTGTATTCAAAATTTCAGGTCAATCAGACTCGATTTGATAAGTTTCGGCATCGATTGTAGAAGTTGGAATTTCTTAGTTTTCATTAGGCTTGAATTAGGGTGCGATTCGTGTTTTTGATATTGTTTGATGTGATTTGAGGCCTCGACTAAGTCGTATCGTGTTTTAGGACTTGTTGGTATATTTAGATGAGGTCCTGGGGGCCTCGGGTGAATTCCGGATGGTTAACGGACCAAAAGTTGGTCTGGATTTTTGCCTTCTGGTGTGATCGCACTTCCAGGAATTTAGCCGCAGGTGCAGCTGATGTGGCGCAGAAGTGGAGCTGGGCTGGTCTGGGGTTTGTCGTAGGTGCGAGGGGTCTTCCGCATCTGCGAGCCCGCAGATGTGAGCAAGGCTCCGCAGATGCGAAAAATGGGAGAGTGGGTTGTCTTCGCATAAGCGGATGGATGGTCGCAGAAGCGCATCCGCCTTTCCGGAACTTTGAGCGCATGTGCAGACCTTGTGTACTTAAGTGACTTCTGCAGAAGCGGGATTTTTATCGCAGAAGCGATTCCGCAAGTGCGAGCCCAGGCTCCGCATGTGCGTAAATGCCTGGGCAGTGTTTAAATTCGAGGGTTTCGAGATTTTTAATCATTTTGGACATTGCAAGCTCGGATTAAGGCAATTTTTGAGAGAGGTTTCGAGTGATTTCGGGAGGTAAGTCACTTTTGATCATTTTTAGGCAATAACATTGATTACCCATTTAATTTCCCACCTAAGTTTATGTATTTTTTAGGTTGAATTTTGGGAGTTTTGGGCTAGGGATTGGAGAGTGAAATTTGGGGATTTGAGTGACAATTTGGTATCGGAATTTGGTAAATTTGTTATGGTTGGACTCGTGGTTGAATGGGTGTTCGGATTTTGTAGTTTTTGTTGGGTTCCGAGACGTGGTCCAGGTTTGACTTTTGAGTTGACTTTTTTATATTTTTGATTAAGAACTTACATTTTCATATGGAATTGATTCCTATAGCTCGTGTTGATTGTATCGAGTTATTTGTGGCTATATTCGAGGCGTTCGGAGGCCGATTCGCGAGGCAAGGGCTTGCTAGCGGAGTGATTCAATTTGCTTGAAGTAAGTATCGTATTTAAACTCGGTTGAGGTACCAGTTGCCTGAATTGTTGTGATAGCCACGTGCTTTTAGGTGTGCACGCACATGCATGGGGATGAGCCCATGTGCAGTCAACGGGGTTATATATTCATGTTTGGGTTGTGCTCGGGCTCTTATAATCGTAGAATTGATTGTTAAGCTTTAATCTATGATATTTCACATGTTGTAACAATTTATGTGATCTATTTGAGCCATGTTGAGGCTACTTAGAGGTTTAACCCCGGAACAAACTTGTTAAATGCGTTTAAGTGTTGAAATTGCCGAATTGAGCTACGATAGCACACTTTGCACATGCCTACACTTTAGCATGTCATTTATACCAGTCCAAGGACATGAGAATCTTATTTCATTCATCACATACATGTATACTTGCTTTATTGCTTTTGTATGATATGTTTGGACTAAGATGCCTGTGACTATGCCGGGCGGATTATGTTATTGGCACGTGAGTTATCCGGGCAGCACGTGAGTTGTCCGTGCGGATCCATATATTGATATTATTGGCACGTGAGTTGTCCGTGCAGCATGTGAGTTGTCTGTGCGGTTCCATATATTAATAATATTGACACGTGAGTTGGCCGTGTCGTATGTGAGTTGTCCGTGCAGGTTCTATTGTTAGCACGTGAGTTGTCCGTGCAGCACGTGAGTTGTCCATGCAGCACGCGAGTTGTCCGTGCAGTGTGTGAAATTTGTACTTTCTTAATCATTTATCTGATTTACTTGTTTCCTTCCTCTACATGCCATAATACTGTTTGAGCAGGTTATTTGAGAAACTGTGCACATGCACACAAGGATATTCTTCTCACGAAGCTTGATGAGTTAGTTTTAAATATGGTTCTGTGTTGTTTTAAAAAGGCAGAATTGCACCGGAATAACTAGTATCCTCAACAATTTAAGCTTCTCTTACCTTGCCTTGTTTATTTTACGATACTTATTGAGTTGGTTGTACTCACACTACACCATGCACCCCGTATGCAGATCTAGGTATTTTTTAGCACGGTGGTTGCTGATCGTGGAGTTTTACCTGTTCGGAGATTATCAAGGTAGCTGCTTTGGCATCCGCAGACCTTGATTGTCCTCCCCTAACTCTCAGTTTTACTTATTCTGTTCAAATTTCTTAGACAGTGTATCAGACTATGTTATTGTATAGATGCTCATGTACTCAGTGACACCCGGGTTTTGGGAAATTCTATATTGAGTTGTAGTGTTTCATCTAGTTTTTATGAGATTCTTATTTACATAAACCTAATTCAATATATTTTAGAATTTAAGAAGCTAGTATTTGTGAGTTGTCGACTTACCTAGTATCATGATAGGTGTCATCACGGCACTTGTGATTTGGGTCGTGACAGATACACATATGACACATATGTGATACACAAATGATACACATATCATCTTTTTTATGTTCATCTTCTACTTCGAATTTTTAATTTAAACTACCTCAAAACTCTACCAAGTCATTCCAAAATTGAGATTCAAACTCTTTAAGATATACCCAATTTATTCCAATAATACCCACTCAAAAGAAAGCAAAAATTTGACCTTCTTTTAGCTACAAATACCTAATTGGATAATATTAATAGCATTTGGCTAATACTAGTAATATTTTATGAATTGACTAATTTTTGTACTAATTTACTTATGAGTGGACATAACTGGTAATTTTTCTTATTTATAGCAATGTACATAAGTTGGATCAATTGGAATTTTTTATTTACCAAACCAAACTAATTGTGTCAACTTTTTAAATTTATGAATCAAACCAAACTAACAAAAGTCAGGTTTTCAATCTTGATTTTTTTCAGTGTTCTTAGTAAAGTCTTTATAGCACAAAACATCTAATTGTGCTCCAAAGATTTTTCAATCCTAGTAAAATCAACAATTTAAGGTGCTTCTCGAAATAACACAAAATGTGAGATGAGTCATGTACTAAAATATAATTCACCAACAATAAAGATAGTTAAATCCCATAAAACAACTATGGCTAATAAGCCATAATTAAAATAAACATAGTCTAAAAGTACTTAGTCATGCTAAAATAAGTACTGCTAATAAGTATTAATTTCATGGTTGAATTGTCACGACCCTAAATTCCCACCTTAGGATATCGTGATGGCACCCAGTCTCTAAGACTAGATGAGCCTAACATAAGATGAGAATTAACATAAATAACGACTAAGATATTAAATTAAACTGATAACTAACACCATAAATCCAAAATGGGACAATAGTCCTACAAATCCCAAAACCGGTGGAACTGAGTCATAAGCTCTACTGAAATATACTAAGAATCTCTACTACAACTCTGTTTGATAAGAGGATAAACAATAGTAAAGGCAATAACAGAAGGTGACTCTGAAGATTACGAGCGTCAAGCAGGTATACCTTGAAGTCTCCGGAATATCAGGTCAAATCACCGGCGTCTGGCACGAGCAGAAGTACCTAAATCTGCACAGAAATATGCAAAAGCATAGCATGAGTGCACCATAACGGTACCCAGTAAGTATCAAGCCCAACCTCGGTAGAGTAGTGACGAGGTCGGGTCAAGACACCTACTGGACATAGAAACCTGAACAAAATATTAATATAATCTAATAACGGAAAATAAAAAAATAAATGATAACAGAATGATGATATAAGGCTAATAATGGAATTTAGGCAATAAAGAACAACAAATAATTAACAAATAGTAAGAACAACAAATGATCAAACACAACCAAAATGTAAGTAAAACGAATGAAGGAAAGACAATAACCGTTCAAATCAACAAATTTTAAAACATAAAATGTACAACAAGAATCACAACCGAGGTACCACACTTCATATTCACATTTCACAAGTCGTAATCACGATCTTCCTTACATCGTTGTGTGAACCTTGCATTTATTTTTAAACATTTTTTCCGAAATAGCTACACGCGTTTTAGCCCCCTTATCTCACCCTGTGGCTTCAAGTAATTCTCTTACTAGCAACACGCATATAAATCTCACCTTATCTCGACGCATACACATCAACTCCTACCCTTATACCTCCGCATGCGCATCAATATCATAACACAATAATCAACGCGCACCACACGTGTCCACATGCCACAATATTGCCAAACACAACAATACCAATATTACCACAATACATAGCCCACAGCTCAACCACATTTTGTACAAAAATCTCAATAACAACAAAATAAACGAGAAATAACTCAACATGAAAGGTCTCCCAATAACCAACAATTTCAACCACAACCGTGTAAATAACTTTCAACGACTACAACTTCAATAACTCAACAATGAAAGTATTTCCATGAAATGGCATCTTCCAATTCTAAGGCATAACATAAGCTTAACAATAAAAGAGATAGCATGAAGTAGCAACTATGACTAAATGCATGAGAATAATTCAACAATGGAAAGAATAACATGTAACAACAACTACTAATAAATGCATATAAGGAAAACCTTGACAATGAAAACTAGAACAAGTAATAACAACTTCAAAGCATGCGAGAATAAAATTGACAAAGAAAAATAAAATAATGAATAACAACTTCAATTAAATGCTTATAAGTAACCTAAGGGGTCGTTTGGTACGCGGGATAAAGTGAGATAAGGTGTGAGATTAAATTTATACCATGTTTGGTTGATGGTATAAATTTATACCGTCCACCAAATATGGTATAAATTTTATCCCAGTCTTAATACAGGATAACCCACCTTGTCCCGCTTTATCCCATCAAACTTGGGATTATATTATCCCACCTCCCAGGTGGGATAAATTAGTCCAGGAATCATAATTCCAGTATTATAATTCCGGGATAATTTAGTCCACGTACCAAATAACCCCTAAGAGTCTAAACCGGTCAATTTTTATATATAAGCACGTGTACACCCTCGTCACATGTACACGTCTTCCACATAGTTCAAATAGTACAATCAACCCAAATCCTAAGGGGTAGTTTCTCCCAGAAAGTTAGGCAAGATACTTACTTCAAACAAGCAAAATAAATCCACTAATAAGCCCTTCCCGCGCAAATTCGACTCTGAACGGCTCGAATCTAGCTAAAATAACTTAATAAGATAAATAAAAGCCATAGGAAGCAATTCCGTATAATAAAAATTTGATCTTTAATGAAAATCAAAAAGTCAACTAAAAAAGTCAACCCCAAACTCGCACCTCGAAACCCGGCCAAACTCACAAATTTCGAACACCCATTCTGATACGTGTTCAACTATACCAAAATCATCCAATTCCGACCTTAATTCAACCTTCAAATCCTCAATTTATGGTTTAGAAACGTTTTTAAAAAAATTCCCAATTTCTCCAATTCAAATGACCAATTAAATGATAAAAACAACGATGAAATCATGAATAATGGACAAATCCGAGTCAAAAACACTTACCCCGATCCAAATAATGAAAATCACCTCCAAAATCGCCTAAAACCGAGCTCTCTAACTCAAAGTGTGATAAATGAAATAAAACACTCGTCCAAGCTATTTCTTCCTAGTGAATTCTGCTTCTGCGGACAAACAGTCGCATCTGCGGAAAAAGCATCGCAGATGCAGCTTCACTCAAGACCCAACAATTCTGCTTCTACGGAACATAAAGGTGCACTTGCGCTTCCGCTTTTGTGGACCTAAGGCACACCTGCGCTCACGCTTCTGCAGACCAATTACCACACCTGCGGTCCCTCGCCAACCAACCCAAAATCCGCTTCCACGGAATATTTTCGCTTCTGCGGTTGCTCACCTGCGCGTCCTTTTCCACACCTGCGGAGCCAGTTCCCTTAGCCAAATGACGCACTTGCGGTCAACTAGCCGCTTTTGCAACGCCGCACCTGCAACCAAAACATCGCAGGTGCAAAAGCACCAGACTTCAGCAGACTCAGCAATACAACAAAGTCTCAAAATGAGCCAAAATAAATCCGGAATACACCCGAGGCCCCCGGGACCCCGTCCAAGCATACCATCAAGTCCCAAAATATAATACGAACCTACTCGAGGCTTCAGATCATATCAAAAATATCAAAATTATGAATCACACCTCAATTCAAGCCTATTGAACTAATGAATATTTCCAAATTCAAAACTTGCGCCGAACAAGCCTATACAACTCCGAATGACCTCAAATTTTGTATGCAAGTCCCAAATGACACAATGGACCTATAACAACTTCCAAAATCACTATCTGAGCCCAATATTAATAAATTCAACCCTCGATCAAACTCTCAACCTTCCAAACCTTCAACTTTCCAACTTTCCAACTTTCACCAAAAAGCACCAAATCAACCTACAGACTTCCTAATCAATATCCGGACATATGCCTATCTCCAAAATCACCATATGAAGTTATTGGAACTAACAAAACTCCATTCCATAGTCGTCTACACACAAGTCAAACTCCGGTCAACTCTTTCAACTTAAGCTTCCAACCTTGAGACTATGTGTCCCAATTCACTCCGAAACCAATCCAACCACCCCGACAAGTCACATAAACACAAATGAACATAGAAGAGGCAATAAATAGGGATGGGGCTACAACATATAAAATGAACAGTTGGATCATTACATTCTCTCCCTCTTAAAATAAATGTTCGTCCTTGAACGAGTATAGAAACATGCCTGAAGTGCTGAAAAGGTGTGGATATCGACTCTGCATGTCATGCTCGATCTCCCAGGTTGCCTCCTTGATCAGTTTACCCCTCCATTGAACCTTCACTGAAGCAATTTTTCAACCTCAACTTCTGGACCTGCCTGTCCAAGATAGACACCGGCTCCTCAACATAAGTCAAATCCTTGTCCAATTGGACTGAGCTGAAACCTAATACATGTGACGGATCACCATAATACTTCTGGAGTATGGAAACATGGAACACTGGGTGAAGTGCCAATAAGCTGAGTGGAAATGCAAGTCGGTAGGTGACATCACCATCTCTCTCAATGATCTCAAAAGGACCAATATACCTAGGGCTCAACTTGCCCTTCTTTTCAAATCTCATCACACCCTTCATGGGAAAAACTCTGAGAAAAACCCTCTCTCCCACCATAAATGTTACATCCCGAGCCCTCCGATCAGCATAACTCTTTTGCCTAGACTGTATTATACGAAGACGATTCTGAATCAACTTGACTTTCTCCAAGGCATCGCGAACCAAATCAGTGCCCAACAACCTAGCCTCCCTACCTCAAACCAACCAACTGGAGTACGACACTGCCTCCCATATAAGTGTAAGGCCTAGTAAAAGTTTACCTAAAACTTGGGGTTTCGTAATACCGGGGTAGACTTATACATTGTTGAAATTCTTCGCGGTGAGCTGGCTCGCCAGTGTTTGGACTTTTTGGGTTGAACAGTGCGTTGGGAAGTTGAAGATTTTTTTTTAGAAATACAGGGCATTTTGGTGGTCCATTTTGCAGTCATAGAACTGGTCTGCAAACCGCACATCAGCCGCATACTGAAGTAGAGAACTGGGCAACATTTCGGACCACTATGCGGCCGCACAATCGTTTTGCAGGTCGTATAACTCATCTCAGATCTAGCATGAAAATTTCCTTAGGGAAGTTCTACGGTGCATTATGCGACCGTAAAACAGGTCTGTGGACCGCAGACTGGTCGCAGAGTGGGGCAGACATGCCCTGTTTTGGAGGGCCATTATGCGGCCTATTTTACGGACCGCAGAAGTGTTATGTGGTCGCATATGCGACCGCACACCTATGTTGGGGCTTCATTTTTTCTAATTTTTGGACCTGACCCCATTTTTATAAAACAGGGTTGGGGATCATTTTAGAAGATTAAAAACATACATTCTAGAGAGAGGGAGTGCTAATGAGTGAGATGGGAGGTTCCTAAGCTCATCATCTACCAATTCTTGCTCAAAGTTGAAGAAACTGCAAGAGGAATTCACTAGGTCTTCATCCTAGAGGTAAGTTTCTACTGCATAGCCCTCAATTTCGTGATTCTAATTGAAAATAAGTAATAAGACAAGCAATTCTTGGGTGTGGGAGTTATTTATTTTTACATGCATGTACCATGAAGGGTAGTGGGAAGATTTTTGAACTCTTTTGGGTGAACTCTGGGTAGTGGGGTTAAGGAATCCAGCATATGAGAACCTTGAAACCTTAATGCACACCTAGTGTTTGATAAAATGCTCAAGTGAGTTGGAACGATGAACTCCTTCCTAATATTTGTTCAATTTTGCTATATCTCTAAATAGATCAAAGTGGCTAAGATTTCCGAAATATTGTAGTAATTTAAAAAGCTCGAGGCAAGGTATGGTGGCTAAACTTCTCTCTTAGAATTGAATTCCCACGATGTTCTTATAAGTCTCGAGTTGTCCATTATGAATTGACTTTTATGAATAAATTTGGTGTCAAAAGATGTATTTATATGAATATGTTCAAAATGTGTTCCAGAGTATTATTATCATGTTATGTTATTTTTCGGGAGCATGTTCAACATATGAGAATGTATTAAAATGTTGAGACTTCAAGTCAAGCCCAAATGAAAGTAATCATATCAAATTGTGTAAGAAATCACATGTGCTTAAGACCCTAAATTGCTCAAATGTGTGCTTAAAGTCTTAAATAAAAATGTTTGTTATTGGCAATCCGTGTTAATGTTTGAAAGTGGAATAGTGAGCATGAATTATGAACTACGGCCAATGTGGCAAGAATAATATTGTGTTATGGCCAATGGTGCCAATAAAATGAATGGCATGTAAAAGAATATGAATGGAGTGGTAAATACTTTTAATAATAAATGCCTTGAGAGTATCGTTTAGCCACCGAGGAAGGATAGGTCAGAACAACCTAACCCCAAAACTACACGTGCCGATGTAGGAGTGATTGAGGGGTAAATCCACGTGTTAATGTGATGAGACTGTTCCCCCTTATATGGGATGAGATTGGAGTGTTGAGATATTTCCCCTTATATGGGATGAGATTGGAGTGTTGAGAAATTTCCCCTTAAATGGGATGAGATTGTTGCTAGAGAGATGTGATGTGATGTCGACCCACATGAAATTATGGTGAGACTGCTTAGCCGATCAGGCTAAGATCGAAAGCCATGTCGCGCACATGGTGGTATTATGAGTATATGTCTCGGAGTGAGACGGCTTAGCCGGTTGGGCTGAGATCGGACTCCGTGCTAAAACACGGTGGTGTATCGGTGCTAAGATCTCCCAACTTAAATTAGTAAGATTTACTTGAAATTTACCTTTCCCCTAACTTGACACCTTGTTACCGTCTGAGTTTATTATTGATTTCATGTTTTATTTTCCGTTTAGGGTTACTCATCCTATTGAGAGGGTGTTTAGTTTTACATACTAGTACTATTCCATATGTACTAACGTCCTTTTTTGCCGGGGGCGCTACATCTTTAATCGATGCAGGTGGTTCCATAGCAGGTGGTATTGATCAGTGATAGCAGCACACCCTCTCCTCAGCTGATTTGTTGAGCCCCACTTCATTTCGGGGTTATGTATCTTTTATCCTTTGTACATAGCATTTTGGGGTATAGTCGGGGCCTTGTTGCTGGCACAATCTTAACACTCTTTAGGTCCTGTTAAAGGCTCCGTAGACATAGTGTGGGTTGTATCTATTTTTGGGAAGGTTGACTAAAAATGTTGTAATTGTATCATCTGTTCCACTTTAACTATGATTGTACAATATACTGTTTTGATGACTTGTTAATGACGTAACTAATGGAAATGAACTGGTGTTATTCACATGACCTCTTAATGTCTAATTTATGAAATGTATTCTTCTCTTTATTCACGGGTGAGTTGGGTAGACGACACTATGCAGTCTTGCTCGACCGGGGTAACTCTGTTGAGCGCCGGTCGCGCTTCCCGAGGTCGAGGCGTGACAATAAGGCCTCATAAGGAGCCATTTGAATACTCGATTAGTAGTTGTTGTTGTAGGAAAACTCTGCAAGCGGTAGAAACTGATCCCATGAACCCCTAAAATCCATAACACAGGCACGTAGCATATACTCCAAGATCTGAATGGTACGCTCGGACTGCCCATCCGTCTGGGGTTGAAATGTTGTGCTCAACTCGACCTGTGTGCCTAACTCATGCTGCACAACTCTCCAAAAATGCGATGTAAACTGCATGCATCGATCAGATATAATAGACACCGACACAGCTTGCAGATAAACAATCATGTATATAGATCTGAGCCAGTTTCTCTGAAGAGTAGGTAGTCACAATCGGAATGAAGTGTGCATACTTGGTCAGTCTATTCATAATAACCCATACTGCATCAAATTTCTTCAAGGTCCGTGGGAGTCCAACAACAAAATCCATGGTGATACGCTCCCACTTCCACTCTAGAATCTCAAGTCTCTGAAGCAGACCACCCGACCTCTAATGCTCGTACCTATCCTGCTGACAGTTCAAACACCGAGCCACATACTCCCCTATATATTTCATTATTCTTCTCTACCAGTAGTGCTGCCTCAAATCCTGATACATCTTAGTGGCACCCAGATGAATGGAATATTGTAAACTGTGGGCCTCCTCGAGAATAAACTCACGCAACCCATCCACATTGGGCACACAAATTTGGCCATGCATCCTCAACACCCCATCATCTCCAATAGAAACCTCCTTGGCATCACCATGCTGCATCGTGTCCTTAAGGACAATCAAATGGGGGTCATCATACTGAGGCACCTTGATGCACTCATATAAAGAAGACTGAGAAACCGCGCAAGCAAGAATCTGGCTAAGCTCCGAAACATCCAACCTCAAGAACCGATCGGCCAAAGCCTAAACATCCAATACTAACGGTCTCTCTCCAACTGGAATATAAGCAAGGCTACCCATGCTCTCAGCCTTCCTACTCAAGGCATCGACCACCACATTGGCCTTCCCAGGATGATAAAGAATGGTGATATCATAATCTTTTAATAACTCTAACCACCTCTGCTGCCTCAAGTTCATATTGTTTTGCTTAAACAAGTGTTGTAGACTCTGATGATCTGTGAATACCACACAAGACATGTTGTAGAGATAATGCCTCCAAATATTCAATGCGTGAACAATGGAAGCTAACTCTAAATCATGTACTAGGTAGTTCTTCTCGTGGGGTATCAACTGGCGCGAATCATAAGCAATCACTCTACCCTCCTGCATCAATTCACACCCAATGCCTATCCGCGATTCATCACAATAAACTGTATATGAACTCAATGCTGAAGGCAAAACCAAAACTAGAGCTATGGTCAAGGTAGTCTGGAGCTTCTGAAAAGTCTCCTCATACTTGTCAGACCACCTGAAGAGGGAACCCTTCTGAGTCAATCTGGTCAAAGGAGTTGCGATGGATGAAAAACCCTTCACTAAATGGTGATAATAACTAGCCAAGCCTAGAAAACTCTGGATCTCAGTAGCAGAAATGGTCTGGGCCAACTCTGAACTGCCTCCACCTTCTTAAGATCTACCTTAATCCCCTCACTAGACACCACATGACCCAAAAACGCAACACAATCAAGCCAAAACTCACACTTGGAGAATTTAGCACATAACTTCTTCTCCCTCAAGGTCTGGAGCACGATCCTCAAGTGCTGCTCATGATCCTCCCGCCTGCGAGAATATACCAATATGTCTTCAATGAAAACAATGACGAAAGAATCAATATATGGCTAGAACACATTGTTCATCAAGTGCATAAAGGTTGATGGGGGCACTGATCAACCCAAATGACATCACCATAAACTCATAGTGACCATAGCGAGTCCTGAAAGCAGTCTTCGGAATGTCTGAATCCTAAATCTTCAATTGATGGTACCCTGACCTCAAATCAATCTTTGAGAATACCCGATCACCCTGAAGCTAGTCAAACAGATCATCAATACGCTGTAGTGGGTACTTGTTCTTGACTGTAACTTTGTTCAGTTGCCTATAATCAATACACATCCTCATAGAGTCGTCTTTCTTCTTCACAAATAGAACTGGAGCACCCCAAGGCGAGACACTCGGTCGGATGAAACCCTTATTAAGCAACTCCTGAAGTTGTTATTTTAATTCCTTCAACTCCACGGGTGACATACGATATGGTGGAATAGAAATGGGCTGAGTTCCCAACACCAGGTCAATACCAAAATTGATATCCTTATCCGGCGGCATGCCCGGTAAGTCTGCTGGAAACACATATAGGAAATCTTTCACTACCAAAACTGACTCAACGGTAGGAGTATCATCACTAATATCCCTCACAAAGGCTATATATGCTTCATACCCCATCTCAACCATTCGCTGTGCCTTCAGAAAGCACACCACTCTGATAGGAATATAATCTAATGTATCCCTCCACTCCAATCACAATAACCCTGGCATAGCCAATGTCACGGTCTTGGTGTGATAATCCAAAACATCATGATAGGGCAACAACCAATCCATGCCCAAGATCACGTCAAAGTCTACCATAATGAGTAGCAATAGATCAACTCTGGTCTCATAACCACCAATAGTGACTAAACACGACCGATAAACACGGTCTACAATAATAGAATCTCCCACATGCGTGGACACATATACAAGAGCACTTAAAGAATTATGAGATATATCCAAATATAGAGCAAGGTGAGATGACACATACAAATAAGTGGAACCCGTATCGAATAAGGTTGATGTATCCCTATGATAAACCAGAACAGTAACTGTGATGACAACATCTGATGTGACTGCCTACGTGCTACCCAGAAAAGCATAGAAACGAGCTTGGCCTCCCCTTCTAGGGCGACCTCTACCCGCCTGACCTCCATCCTAGCTGGCGGTGCAAGTGGAGCGGCAACTAGGGTAGGAAACATAGCTTATGGACCCTGTGGCATCCGTGGAGCCTGTGTAGTCTATGGAGGTACACCCTTCTTACGTCTGAGACAGTCCCTCACCATACTCAAAACAAGCTATCTGTGGGAGTGGCTACTGAAATTGACTCTATCCTGGTCAGCTAGACTGACCGCTGAAGGCACCCAGTGCAGGAGGTGCACTAGAGAGTGATTGGGCATAATGGGCGACATGAGACCTAGGAATAGCCGGAGCACTTCTAGTTGTTGGAAGTGTTGAATGAACTGGTCGACTCACATAACCTTTGCCATGACGAGGTGAAACTGGAGCGTGAGTACCACCATATCTTCCAGAATCTCTCTCGATGCCTTTTGGGCTCCCTGTCCTTCATCTCTCGGACCCACGTACCCTCCATCCTTCGAGCGATCTCTACAACCGATGAAATAGAGTATCCATCTCCAACTCTCGAGCCATGCTGAATCTAAGACCATAACTGAGCTCCTCGATAAATCTGCGGACTCGCTCTCTGACTGTAGAAACCAAAGCAGGTGCATGTCGGGACAACTCACTGAATCTGATGGCATACTCTGACACTATCATAGCCCCCTGACACAGCTGCTCAAACTCTGTGCGCCAAGCATCCCTGAGGGTTTGGGGAACAAACTCCTCAAGACCATATCTAAAACCTGAGCCTAAGTGAGTGGGGATGCATCAACTGGCCTACCCTCCTCATAAGCCTGCCACCACCTATATGATGCCCCTGATAGCTGAAATGTAGTAAAAGCAACTCCGCTCACCTCCACGATGGCCATGGTACGGAAAATATGGTGGCACTTGTCTATGAAACCTTGCGCATCCTTAGTAACTGTGCCACTGAACGTAGGAGGGTCTTACTTCTTGAACCTCTCAAGTCTCCTTTTCTCCTACTCAGACTCATCTGGCCTGACCTCAAGCTGAACCAGAATAACAGGCTGTGCCAGCGTAACTCCCGGAACCTGATCAATATGGACCCGCTGATCTGGAGTACGGGCCGCGGGAGTCTGAGCTCCTCCCCCAGCTTGAGATGTAACTGCTGCAATGGAGATTAATTCCTCATGAGTTAAATTTCCAAACATACTTAGGAAGTGTGCTAGGGTCTCCCGAAGTCCAGGGGTAACAACTGGCACCTCGGGTGCCTGTCCCCCAACCGAAGCTACTGGTGGCTCCTCAGTCGCTGCTCGGGTAGGTTCTCATGCTACAACATGTACCCCTCCTCGGCCTCTACCCCTACACCGGCCTCTCGCGGCTCTAGCAGGGGGCGCTGATGTCTGATCATCTGATCTAACAATGCGTGTCCTCACAATCTGTAAGAGAATAGAAAGACAAAGGCTCAGATTTCGAAATCAACAAATTCATATGACAAGGAATCAAAAAAGTGAATTTTTTCTAATAGTTCCGTAGCCACTCGAAGATAAGTACAAATGTCTCCGTACTAATCCATAAGACTCTACTAAACATTCTTATGACTCGTAGCACCTATGAACCTAGAGCTCTGATACCAATTTGTCACGACCCCAAATTCCCACCTTAAAAATCGTGATGCACATAGCCTCTAAGACTAGGTAAGACTAACACACAATGAGAACTAATAGAAATAACGACTAAGATATTAAATTAAACTGATAACTAACACCATAAAGCAAAAATGGAACATTAGTCCTACAAATCCCAAAACCGGTAGAACTGAGTCATAAGCTCTACTGAAATATACTAAGTATCTCTAATACAACTCTGTTTGATAAGAATATAAATAGTAGTAAAGGCAATAATAGAAGGTGACTCTGAGGCCTGCGAGCTTCAAGTAGGTATACCTTGAAGTCTTCGAAATATCTGGTCAAATAACTTGCGCCCGACACGAACAAAAGTACCTGAATCTGCACAAAAATATGTAAAAGCATAGCATGAGTACACCACAATGGTACCCAATAAGTAACAAGCCTAACCTCGGTGGAGTAGTGACGAGGGTAGGTCAAGACACCTAGTGGACATAGAAACTTGAACAAAATATTAATATAATCTAACAACGAAAAGTAAAGAAATAAATGATAACAGAATGATGATATAAGGCTAACAATAGAAATTCAGGCAATAAAGGACAACAAATAATGAACAAATAGTAAGAACAACAAGTGATCAAATACAATCAAAATGTAAGTAAAACGAATGAAGGAAAGACAATAACTGTTCAAATAAACAAATCTTTTCACATAGAATGTACAACAAAAATCACAACCAAGGCACCACACTTCATATTCACATTTCACAAATCATAATCACGATCTTCCTTATATCGCCGCATGAGCGCTGCATTTATTTTTCAATATTTTTCCCGAACTAGCTACACGCGCTTTGGCCCCCTTATTTTACTGTGTGGCTTCAAGCAATTCTTTTACTAGCAACACGCATATAAATTCCACCTTATCTCGCCGCAATGCATATCAACCCCTACCCTTATACCGCCACATGCATATCAATATCACATCACAATAATCAACTCGCACCACACATGCCCATATGCCGCAACATTGCCAAAATCAACAATACTAATGTTACCACAATGCATAGCCCACGAGTCAAACACAATGTATACAAAAATCTCTTAACAACAAAATAAACGAAAAATAACTCAACAAGGAAAGGTATCCCAATAACCAACAGTTTCAACCACAACCGTGTTAATAGCTTTCAATGACTACAACTTTAGTAACTCATCAATGAAAGTATTTCCATGAAATGACATCTTCCAATTCCAATGTATAACATAAGCTTAACAATAAAAGAGATAGCATGAAATAGCAACTACGACTAAATACATGAGAATAACTCAACAATGGAAAGAATAGTGTAATAACAACTACTAATAAATGCATATAAGGAAAATCTTGACAATAGAAACTAGAACATGTATTACCAACTTCAATTAAAGCATGTGAGAATAAAATTGACAACGAAAGATAAAATAATGAATAATACTTCAATTATATGCTTATAAGTAACCTAAGAGTCTAAACCGGTCAATTTTCACATATAAGCCCATGTACACTCTCTTCACCTCACGTACACGTCTTTCACATAGTTCAAATAGTACAATTAACCTAAATCCTAAGGGGTAGTTTCTCCCACACAAAGTTAAGTAAGATACTTAGGTCAAACAAGCTAAATCAATCCACTAATAAGCCATTCTTGCGCAAATCCAACTTCGGATGGCTCGAATCTAGCCAAAATAACTTAATAAGATAAATAAAAACCATAGGAAGCAATTCTGGATAATAAATATTCGATATTTAATGAAAATCAAAAAGTCAACCCACGGCCCACATCTCGGAACCTGACCAAACTCACAAATTCTGAACACCCATTTTGATACGAGTCCAACCATACCAAAATCATATAATTCTGACCTCAATTCGACCTTCAAATCCGCAATTTACGGTTTAGAAAAGTTTTTTCAAAAATCCCCAATTTCTCCAATTCAAATCACCAATTAAATGATAAAACAATGATGGAGTCAAAAACACTTACCCCAATCTAAATTGGGAAAATTCCCTCCAAAATCGCCTAAAACCGAGCTCTCTAACTCAAAGTGTGATAAATGAAATAAAACCCTCGTCCAAGCTATTTCTGCCTAGTGAATTCCGCTTCTGCGGACAAACAGTCACATCTACGACTACGTATCTGCAGAAAAAGCATCGCACATGCGGCCTCACTCAAGACCCAACAATTTCTCTTATGCGGACATAAAGATAAAGGCGCACCTGCACTTCCGCTTTTGCGGACCTAAGGCACACCTGCGCTCACGCTTTTGCGGACCTAAGGAGCACCTGCACTCACGCTTCTGCAGTCCCTCACCAACCAACCCAAAATCCGCTTCTACGGAATATTTTCGCTTCTGCGGTTGCGCACCTGCGCGTCCCTTTCCACACCTGCTGAGCCAGATCCCTTAGCCAAGTGCCGTACCTGCGGCACCGCACCTGTGGCCAAAATATCGCAAGTGCAAAAGCACCAGACTTCAATAGACTCAAAATACAACCAAGTCTCAAAACAAGCCAAAACCAATCCGGAACACACCCAAGGCCCCCGGGGTTCCATCCAAGCATACCATCAAGTCCCAAAACATAACATGAACCAACTCGAGGACTCAAATCACATCAAACAATATCAAAACCATGAATCACACCTCAATTCAAGCCTAATGAACATTTCCAAATTCAAAACTTGCACTGAATAAGCCTAAATAACTCTAAATGACCTCAAATTTTACATGCAAGTCCCAAATGACACAACGGACCTATACCAACTCCCGGAATCACAATCTGAGCCTGATATCAATAAAGTCAACCCTCGGTTAAACCTCGCATCCTTCTAAACCTTTAACTTTCCAACTTTCTCCAAAAAGCGCCAAATCAATCTATGAACCTCCGAATCAACATCCGGACATACGCCGAAACTAATCCAACCAACCCGATAAGTCACATAACCACAAATGAACATAGAATAGGCAATAAATAAGAGAACATAGCTACAATATACAAAATGACCGATCGGATCATTACATGAACACTAACAAATTATTAAAATTAAGTTATACATTTTACTCTCTAAATCAATGCAAAAAACAAATCAACACTATCATCATTCCTATTGTTAAATTAATATTTTTTTGGTTGAAATTATTATTGATTTGGTTTTGGATTGAGTTTTATTTAGTTACTGACATCTATGTGTTATAAAACTTATTAGACCACTCAAATATTTTAATTTTAAACTTAAAATAATATGTTCAAATACAAAAACTATGAAAACATTAAGAAATAATTACAAATTATATTACAATAAGTATTTGTATGTATAAAATAATTTTGAAACTTATATACATATAATGTTGGGTTAGTTTGGTTTTGATTTTAACTTTTGTTTTTAGTTAATACCAAACCAAATCAATTATGATTGATTTTTTTTCAATACCAAAATATTAGTTGGTTTTTTTTCGATTTAACTCGGATTATTAGTTTGGTGTGATTTTGTCGATTTTTTTAACATCTCTAAGTTAGAGTATCTTATTAATCTTATTATTTTCATTGAATTTTTTTTAATCAAGCAGTTAACCACTATCCTTTTTGTACTTTTTATAAATTATTTTTCCCTAGAGATGTATTGGGGGCGGTGTCTCGTATTGTTTCTTTAGAAGACGTGATATCATCTTCTATCTGACTCAACGAGTTAAATATCATTTATCACAAATTTATATTATTTATATTTTTCTCTAAATCTTAAATTCTCCTCTATGCAAAAGGTCACATAACTTACATGAAAGTTGAACATGTAAATATATATGGTATTAGAATATGTATGTAACAATCTGATTGGTTGTTTTATGTATTTAAGCTCCGTTTCCCCTTTTGAAGCTTCCCATATGTGTATTTGAGATTTTATAACTTGCGGGGATGGCTAGTTTCGTTTCGGGGAAGTTTTGAAATAATTTTGATTCCTTAGTTCTTGGTTTAGAAGCTTAAGTTGAAAATATTGACCGAGGTATGACTTTTGTGAAAACAACTCCGGAACAGTATTTTGATGGCTCCTATAGGTTTGTATTATGATTTAGGACTTGGGCATATGTCCGGAATTAAATTTGGAGGTCCCTAGGTTGATTTGACTTGTTTTGCCAAAAGTTGGCAATTTGAATGTTTAGGAATTCTTTAGGTTTGACCGTAGGTTGACTTTATGGCTATAGGGTTGGATATTGGTTTTGGGACTTGGAATAGGTCTGTTTTGCTATTTGGAACTTGTTTGTAAAATTTGGTGTCATTCCGAGTTGGTTTGATATAAATCGGACGTTTGGCTGTGATTCTAGTGATTCTTGAGTTCATTGTGAAATTTCATGCGTTGTGATGTCCGATTCGTGGTTCCAGATGTTTTTTGGTGTTATGATCGCGCGAGCGAGTTTGTATGATGTTTTTAGACTTGTGTGGATATTTGGTGTGAATCCCCAAGGGCTCGAGTGAGTTTCAGACGTATTTCATATTGGATTGAACTCATTCTAGGTTGCTGGTGTGATGGTGCTCCAGTTATCGCAATTACGAGCACTAGCATCGCAATTGCGATGTAGGCAGGGAGGGATCAGGTATTACAAATGCGATGGCATACTGGCAATTGCGAAGAAAGGCTTGGGATGGGTAGGTCGCAATTGTGACCATTTGGCCGCATTTGTGGAGGGCAGACTTCGCATTTGCGAGGATTCGCAATTGCAAACCCGGGGTCACATGTGCGACTTTTGCACTTGAACAAAAGGGTTGAAAACGGGACTTAGCTTCATTTTATCATATTTTAGAACCATAGACTCGGTATGAGTCAATTTTGAGGAGTAATTTTCAAATACAACTATTGGGTAAGTGATTTTAATCAATTTTCAATTATATTACATAATTATTTATGAGATTTAGCCTCTAATCCACAAAAATTGAAGAGAAATTTTGGGGAATTTTGCATATGTTTTGAGAAATAAAAATTTGAGATTTGAAAGTCGAATTAGACTCGGATTTGAAAACAAAACGCATATATGGACTCATAGGGTAATGGGTAGTCGAGATCTATCCTTGAACTCGGGTTTTGACCGGGCGAGCCCGAGGTCGACTTTTGGGAAATTGTGTAAAGATCTTAGCTTTATTCATCAAAATTGGTTTCTCTTGCATTGTTTCATGATATTAAGTCATTTTAGTTAGATTTGAGCCGTGCGGAGGCGAACCTTAAGGGAAAAGCCATTTTAGAGTGTTGATTTTGCTTAGTTGAGGTAAGCTAAATTTTGTGTGGAGGAAACTACCCCGTAGAATTTGGTTAATTTGAATTACATGGAACACGTGTACATAAGGTGACGAGTGTGTACACGGCCTTATATATGGAAATTGATCTGTTTAAACTCTTACGTTTCTTATATGTATTTAATTGAAGTTGTTATATCAAGTTATAACTTTCATTGTCAAAATTATTCTTATATGCTTTAATTGAAGTTGTTATTACATGTTCTATCTTTCATTATCAAGTTTACTCTTATTTGCTTTAATTGAAGTTGTTATTGCATGTTCTATCTTTCATTGTCGAGTTTGATCTTATATTTATTTAATTGAGGTTGTTATTACATGTCATGTATTTCATTGTTGAGTTTATTCTTATACATTTAATTGAAGTTGTAGTTATTGAGAGCTATTAATATGTTTTAATTGAAGTCGATGTTTTATGGAGTATCTTTCATTGTTGAGTTATTTCCCATTTCATTTTGTTGTTATTGAGATTCTTGTTCACATTGTGGTTGAGCCGTGGACTATGTGTTGTGGTGATATTGGTATTTTTATTGTGAAAATGTTGTGGTATATGGGCACGTGTGGTGCGAGTTGATTATTGTGTTGTGATGTGATGCGCATGCGGCGGTATAAAGGTGGTGATATTGATGCGCATGCTGCGAGATAAGGGGGATTTATGCGCGTGTTGCTATTAAGGAAAATTACTTTATTTGAAGCACACGCGACGAGATAAGGGGGCTGAAGCGTGTGGTGCTATTTTGGAAAAAATGTTTTTAAAATTAATGCAAGGCTCACGCAGCGATATAAGGAAGATTGTGATTGTGACTTGGGAAACGTGAATATGAGGTGTGGTACCTTAGGTAATTGTTGTTGTACATTCTATGTTGGAACGGCTTGTTGATTTGGATAGTTATTGTTTTTCCTTAATTCATTTCACTTGTATTTTGACTATATTTGATTAATTGCTGATTTTATCATCTATTCACTCTTTGTTGTCATTTATTGCCCTTTACTTCGGTTGTTAGCCTTATATTAACATTCTGTTTTGTCGTCATTTATTGCTTTTACTTCTGTTGTTAGCCTCATATTAACATTCTGCTATGTTGTGATTTATTGCTTTTACTTCCCATTGTTAGATTATATTAATATTCTGCACATGTTTCTATGTCTAGTAAGTGTCTTGACCTGACCTCGTCACTACTTCGCCGAAGTTAGTCTTGATACTTACTGGTACCGTTGTGGTGTACTCATGCTACGCTTTTGTATATTTTGTGCAGATCCAGGTACCTTTGCCCGTGCTAGACGCTAGTAAGTTGATTCAATCCTCGCGGAGACTTCAAGGTATACCTTCTTGACCCTCGTAGGCCTTGGAGTCACCTTCTGGAGCTTACGTTATTACTATTTTCCTTAATTCCAAACAGTGATGTAATTGATATTCCTAGTTACTCTCATTAGAGCTTTTGACTCTGTACTACCGGTTTTGGGGTGTATTTCTGTTTGGTCATTTTGATGATGCTATGTCACTTATCCGTTTATGCTTTATAGTTAATTGGATTTGACTTGTTATTCTCATCATATGTTAGGCTTACCTAGTATTAGAGACTAAGTGCCATCACGATTTCTAAGGTGGGATTTTGGGGGTCGTGACTAGTTCGTATTAGAGCTCTCGGTTCATAGGTGCTACGGGTCATAAGCAAGTTTAGTAGAATCTTGCGAATCGGAACATAAACGTCTGTACTTATCTTCGAGAGTGTCACGATCCAAAATCCATAAGTCGTGATGGAACCTAACCCAACCCGCTAGGTAAGCCAACAATCACATAATAACAATGAAATCGAACAAATATGGTCTAATAACTCAATAGCGGAAGAATATCATAAAGTATCCGAGAATAAAACCATAGGACTCTACTCATAAGCCTCGAAACTGAGACCTGCTCATTAGATCTTACTTTCGATGAAGCGTTATTTCGATTTTCTAGCCAACATAGCACATTCTACCTATTAATAAGTGAGAATAAGCATACATGCGGTCAACATGCCTGCTTGGCATAACTCAGGGTATTTCAGTAATTTCATAAAAATTGAGCAACATGATTGGCCAAAAAGTAATTTTATTGTGGCTATAACATAACCAACCCCAAAATCTGGTGTCAATGAGTACACGAGAACTACTGAATAACAAGATACAATCCTCGAATACAACTGTCTGAATAATAAACAGCAAATATAGAAATAACTGAAAGAGAACTTCAAGGACTGCGGACAACATAGCAGCTACCTCATAGTCTCCAAAAAGCTGGAAACAACTCAAGTCTAGAAATCACCTCGACTGAATGTACATGGATCTGCACACGAAGTGCAGAATGTAGTATGAGTACAATCGACCCCATGTACACAATAAGTAACAACACTAACCTGGGGTTGAAAGCAGTGACGAGCTCAAAACAATAGTCAAATGCCAATATCAGTAATCGGTAATAGCTCAGAAAATAAAAGAAAAACTGTAGAAACAAGTAGCCCAATGATATCACGTTCAGCTTGTTCACATTTTAGAAATTTAGACATGCTTTCTAGTATAATAGTTAAAGCCCAACACAGATTAAGCATTTCATTCAACAGCTAGCATGTGGAAGGTACACCTCTATGCCTACATGTCAAGTATACATGTCAATCAACAATGTCACAGTGGATCCATCAATATACAAACTTAGTACTGTATGGGTGCCTGGCATAACTGTCCATCATCAAAGCACGTATATAAAATACGGTACCTGCGCCCACTACTGGCATATCAGACTCCGGAGGGATGTATCCTTCCCAAGAACTAATCATAATCATTTTGCCCAATAGTGAGGCCTGGGGCACGTATCGCCCCATAACAACAAAACTTAGCCCAATATGGGCCGAGCGTATGCGTCACCTCAAAATCAATACTAAACTGGCTCTATGGCCCAAACTCAGTCATTTACCGTTCAAGTTTTAGATAAACACATCTCAAATTACTCAGTTTAACAGTGTTACCTTAAACGGTATCAAAAACATGTGAGGAATCAAATAAGAAATACTGAGACAGAGATATCATACACGGATATAGTATCATGACTGAGAACATGTGTACAAATAAGGTATATAACTCAGAAACAACAAGAATAGCCCTATCAAGTCTCAAACAGTTAGCACTTAGCCTAGACATGATGTCTAACATGAATCACCATTCAAATAAGTAGAGGAAACGCAGGGGATAACAAGGTATGATAGCAAACCAAGCCCAGAAATATATACTAAAGGCCTCCGCAAGCCATGAACACATCAGTGCACGTACACACGCCCTTCACCTAGCGCGTATGTCACTCAATATCTTTCATATAATGTAGTTCCTAGGGTTAAATATCCTCAAATCCAAGTTTAGATGTGTTATTTACCTCAAAATGCGCAATCAATACTCCAACAAGCCCTTCAAACGCGTATCGGCCTCCAAACAGCTCAAATCCAGTCACAAACAACTCAATATCAACAAATAATGCCATAGGAAACAACTTCAAACAATAAAGTTTCGATCTTTATCAAAAGCAAAAAGCCAACCCAAAAGGTAAACCGTGGGCACACACCCTGAAACCCGGTCAAACTCACAAATTCCGAACACTTATTCAATAATGAGTTTAACCATACCAATTTCATTCAATTCCGACCTCGATTCGACCTTCAAATCCTCAATTATCACTTTAGAAAGTTTTTACACAAACCCCCTATTTCTTCACTTTAATTCACTAATTAAATGAAAAAAACAAAGATGGAATCATGAAAAAATAAAAATCTGAGTAAAAAACACATACCTTGATCCAAATCTTGAAAATCCCTTCCACAATCGCCCAAAACCGAGCTTTCTACCTCAAAATGTGATATAATAACGCTAACCTTGGAAATGGGATTTAAACATTCTGCCCAGGTGTTATACATCGCGATCACGTAAATTCCTTCGCGGTCGCGAAGAACACAATTCACTAGCTTCCAAACCTCTTACGCGAATGCAGGGCTACAGTCGCGAACGTGATGAGCAACTTGCCCCAAGCTATGCGATCGCGGACCATACCTTGCGACAACGGAGAACAACATGTGCCACCACACAGCCTCACCTTCCTTATATGCGAACGCAGGCCCATACTTGCATCCACAATGAACAACACTCCAATGCTTTGCAAACGCGAAGAGAAAAAAGTCACCTGCCAGTAAAGACTCTACGCGATCGCGAAAGAGGAAACGAGAAGCACATATTTCAGCAGTTTTTCAAAGTCTAAAATGAATCCGAATTCGATCCGAATCATATCCTGGGCCCCCGGGAACCCGTCTGAATATTCCAATAAGTCCTAAAACACAATACAAACTTAATTGAAGCCTCAAATCATATCAAACAACACCAAAACCACGAATCACACATCAATTCAAGCCTAATGAACTAATGAACTTCCAACTTCTAAAACCAATGTTGAATCATATCAAATCAACTCCGAATGACCTCAAATTTTGCATGCAAGTCCCAAATGACACAACAGACCTTTTCCAACTCTTGGAACCAAGATCCGAACATGGTATCAACAAAATCAACTATCAGTCAAACCTCTCAACCTTCTAAACCTTCAACTTTCCAACTTTCGCCAAAAAGCCTCAAATCAACCTACACAACTCCAAATAAATATTCGGGCATACGCCTAAGTTCAAAACCACTATACGAAGCTATCAGAACTATCAAAACTCCATTACGGAGTCTTCTACATAAAAGTTAAACTACGGTGAACTCTTCCAACTTAAGCTTCTAACCTTGGGACTAAGTGTCCCAATTCACTATGAAACACCCCCGAAACTAAACCAACCACCTCGAAAACTCACATAGACACAAATGAACATAGAAGAAGCAGTAAATAGGTAAATGGGGCTACAATACACAAAATGACCAGCCGGGTCATTATATTCTCCCCCTCTTAAATAAACGCTTGTCCATGAACGAGTTTAGAATCATACCTGGAATCTCAAATAGGTGTGGATATCTACTCCGCATCTACCCTTTGTTCTTCCAAGTAGCCTCCTCGGCCGACTGATCTCTCCAACGAACTTTCAGTGATGTTATATTCTTTGACCTCAACTTTCGAACCTGCCGGTTCAAAATGGCCACCAACTCCACATCATAAGTCAAATCCTCATCTAACTGAACCGTGCTGAAGTCCAAAACATATGACGGATTAACCATAATACTTTCGGAGAATAGAAACATGAAACACTGGGTGAACACCTGATTGACTATGTGGCAAGGCAAGTTTGTAGGCCAGCTCTCCAATCCTCTCAAGCCCCTCAAAAGGACCTCATCTTGCCCTTCTTTCCGAACCTCATCACACCATTCATAGGCGAAACATTGAGTAACACCTTCTCACCTACCATATATGCAACGTCACAAACCTTCCTATCAGCATAACTCTTATGTTTGGACTGTGCTGTACGAAGCCGATCCTGAATCAACTTGACTTTATCCAAGGTATCTCGAATGACATAAGTGCCCAACAACCTAGACTCTCCCGGCTCAAACCAACCAACTGGAGAACGACACCGCTTCCCATATAAGGCCTCACAAGGAGCCATCTTAATACTCTATTGGTAGCTATTATTATAGGCAAACTCTGCAAGCAGTAAGAACTGATCCCATGAACCCCCGAAATCCATAACACAAGCGTGTAGCATATCCTCCAAGACTAGAATGATGCGCGCGGACTGCCTGTCCATCTGAGGATGGAATGATGTACTTAACTCAACCTACGTGCCTAACTCACGCTACACAGCTCTCCAAAAATGCAATGTGAACTATGTGCCTCGATCAGAGATAATGGACACCAACATACCATAAAGATGAACAATCCCATGGATAGAGATCTGAGCCAGCTGCTCTGAAAAGTACGTAGTCATAATCGGAATGAAGTCGACAGACTTGGTCAGCCTATACCAATAACCCACACTGTGTCGAATTTATTCAAAGTCCATGGGAGCCCAACAACGAAATCCATGGTAACACGCTCACACTTCCACTCGGGAACCTCAAGTCTCTGAAGCAAACCGCCCGGCCTCTGATACTCGTACTTCACCTGCTGACAGTTCAAGAAATGGGCCACATACTCCACTATATATTTCTTCATTCTCCTCCACCAATAGTGCTGCCTCAAATCCTGATACATCTTAGAGGCACCCGGATGAATGGATTACCGTGAACTGTGGCCTCCTTAAGTATCAACTCACGTAACCCATCCACATTGGGCACACAAATCCGACCATGCATCCGCAACACCCCATCATCTCCAATTGAAAGCTCATTGGCATCACCGTGTTGCACCGTGTCCTTAAGGTCAAGCAAATAGGGGTCGTCATACTGACGCGCTCTGATGCGCTCATACAAAGAAGACCGAGAAATCACGCAAGCAAGAACCCGACTAGGCTCCGAAACATCTAACCTCATAAATTGATTGGCCTAAGCCTAAAAATCCAATCATAGCGGTCTATCACCAACTAGAATATATGCAAGGCTACCTATGCTCACAACCTTTCTACTCAAGGCATCGACCACCACATTGGCCTTCCCGGGATGATACAAGATGGTGATATCATATTTTTTTAATAGCTCTAACCACCTCCGCTGTCTCAAGTATAGATCCTTTTGCTTAAACAAGTGTTGTAGACTTTGATGATCTGTGCATACTTCACACGACACACCGTAGAGATAGTGCCTCTTCAATGCATGAATAATGGTTGCCAACTCTAAATCATGAAAGAGGTAGTTCTTCTCATGGGGCTTCATCTGGCGTGAAGCATAAGCGATCACCCTACTCTCCTGCATCAAGACACACCAGATGTTAATCCACAAAGCATCACAATAAACTATATATGAACCTGATGCTGAAGGAAAAACTAGAACTGGAGCTATGGTCAAGGTAGTCTTGAGCTTCTGAAAGCTCTCCTCACGCTAGTTAGACCACATGAATGGGGCACCCTTCTGGGTCAATCTAGTTAAAGGTGCAGTAATGGACGAGAAACCCTCCACAAAATGGCGATAATAACCTTCCAAACCCAAGAAGCTCCGAACCTCTATTGCTGAAGATGCTCTAGGCTAACTCTGAACTACCTCAATCTTCTTCGGATCCACCGTGATCCTCCTGGCTGCGTGAGTACACCAATATGTCGTCAATGAACACAATGACGAATGGATCAAGATACAATTGGAATACACTTTGTATCAAGTGCATGAAGGCTGCTGGGGCATTGGTCAGCCAAAAGACATCACAAGATACTCGTAGTGACCATTGCAGGTGCTGAATGTCGTTTTCAGAATATCAGAATCCCGAATCTTCAAGTGATGATACCCTGACCTCAAATTAATGTTCGAGAACACTCTAGCACCCTAAAGATGGTGAAATAAGTCATCAATGCACGGTAATAGGTACTTGTTCTTAATTGTAACTTTGTTCAACTGCCGGTAATCAATACACATCTTCATAGTACCATCCTTCTTCTTCACAAATAGAACCGGCGCACCCCAGGATGACACAATGGGCCTGATGAAGCCCTTATCAAGAAACTTCTGAAGCTGTTCCTTTAACTCTTTTAATTTCGCTGGTGCCATGCGATACAGTGGGATAGAAACAGCCTGAGTGCCCGATACTAGATCAATACCAAAATCAATATCCCTGTCGGATGGCATGCCTGGCAGGTCTATAGGAAACACTTCTGGAAAGTCTCTCACTACTAGAATAGACTCAATGGTAGGAGTATCAGCACTAACATCCCTCAGAAAGGCCAAATATGCCAGACATCCATTCTCATCCATCCGTTGAGCCTTCAAATATAAAATCACTCTACTGGGAACATAATCCAGGGAACCTCTCCACTCAACCTTAGGAAACCCTGGCATTTCCAACGTCGCAGTCTTAGTGTGACAATCAAGAATAGCGTGACATGTGACAACCAATCGATGACTAAAATCACATCAAAGTCAACCATATTAAGCAGTAAAAGATCAAATCTCGTCTCTAATCACCCAATACTCACCACACACGATATATACATGGTCCACAATAATAGAATCACCCACCGAAGTAGATACATGAACAAGTGTAACAAAAAAATCACGGGGCACATCCAAATAACGAGCAAAGTATGATGATACATATGGATAAGTGGAACCAGGGTCAAATAATACTAAAGCATCCATGTGGTACACTGAAATAATACCTATGATCACTGTGTCTGAAGCAATTGCCTCTAGCCTGGCGGAAAAAGCATAGCATCGAGCTTGACCACCACATGACTGACCTCCCCCTCTGGGGCAACCTCGATCCATACGACTTCCACCCCAAGCTACCTGAGCGGGTGGTGTAGCAACTGGTGCAGGGGTCATAGACTGACCTCCCTTCCACATTGGACCTCTATAATGACTGGGACAATACTTTCTCGCATGCCCCAAATCTCCACAATCATAACAACCTCAAGCCTGAAATGACGGTAGGGCCTGCATCGGACCCTGTAACTAGAATACCCACTAGAGGAGCTCGGTACTGATGAACCCTGAACTGATTGAGCATGGTACGAGCTCTGAGCTGGAAATGCACTGAAATATGACTGACCCGGTCGAGTATTGTATGACCTATGACTAGCTGATGCACCACGATGAACCAGACAAGCCACCTGAGCGGGCTATAAGGACGATCTCTGCTGTGATGTGACTGATCTCCATATGAGGTACCACTGTAACCACCTAAAACATGGGGCCTCTTTCCCTCCCGCTCCTCGTGATCAAGCTTGCAAACAAACTCCAAGTGCCTGGCAATCTCGATCATCTGGTCAAACCTAGCATCCGTCTCCGCTTCTTGAGCCAGACTATAGCGTAGAACATAATTGAGGCCATCAATGAACCTTCTGATCCTCTCTCTCTTAGTAGGAACTAACCTTATAGCATGACATGCCAATTCCGTGAATCTCATCTTATACTGAGTCACAATCATATCCCCCTAGCGTAGCTACTTAAAATCCCTACGCAACTCCTCTATGCGAGTCTATAGAACAAACTTCTCTAAAAAGAGAATGGAGAACTCATGCCATGTAAGTGACGTTACGCCAACTGGCCTGCTCAACTCATTGGAATGCCACCATCTATAGGCTGCCTCTGTCAGCTGAAAAGTGGTAAATACAACTCGACTAGTCTCGAAAATAGCCGATGTGTGAAGAATCCGCTGACACCGGTCTAGAAAATCCTGAGCATCCTCTGACTCCTCCCCGTTGAACTCTGGGGGCTTACGCCTCCCAAAATGCTCCAATATTTTTTGCTCCTCATCACTCATAGGTGGGTCAACCTCCGCTCGAGCAATAGTAACCGGATGGGCTGCTAGTACCCCCGGTGTCTGGAGTCCCTGAGCTAGCTGCTCTAGAGTATGGGCGACGAGAGTCTGGGCACCTCCCTCGACTTGTGAAGTGGCTGGTACAACTGGAACCAAAACTGCTTGAGCAAGGCTCGTGCATACAGTCAAAATCTGGGCCAAGGCCTCCTGAAGGCCAGGGATAACAATGGGCCCTGCTGCCTGAGCTGATCCCACCGGCTCAACAACATCCGGTACGTGCTCCTCAACTGGAGCAACTGGTGGCTCCACATGTGTTGCTTTAGTTGTAGTGAGAGCCACACCTCGGCCTCTACTGTAGTCCCGGCCTCTCGCGGCCCTAGCTGGTGGTATTGGTGGCCGTCTGCCTGATCCGGTCGAACGTGTCCTCACCATTTGTGAGAGAACTAAAGAGTCAAGGTTAAAATTTCAGAATAACAAATTTGCACAACAAGAATGCAAGAATGTGAAGTTTCCTAACAGTTCAATACCCTCTCAAAGATAAGTACAGATATCTCCGTACCGATCTACAAGACTCTACTAAACTTGCTCGTGACTCGTGAGACCTAATCAACCTAGGGAATCTGTTACCAACTTGTCACGACCTAAAATTCACAAGTCATGATGGCACATAACCCAACCTGCTAGGTAATCCAATAGTCACATATTAACAATGAAATCGAATAAACATGGTTTAATAACTCAACTTCGGAAGAATATCATAAAGTATCTAAGAGTAAAAGCATAATACGGCTACAACTAACCCCAAAATATGGTGTTAACGAGTGTACGAGCACTACTGAATAATAAGATACAAGCAAAATCCTCTAATACAACTATCGGAACAATAGAACAGTAAATATAGAAATAACTGAAAGAGAACTTCAAGGACTGCAGACAATATAGTAGCTACCTCGTAGTCTCCCAATAGCTAGCAACAAGTCAAGTCTGGAAATCACCTCGACCAGATGTACTTGGATCTGCACATGAAGTGCAGAGTGTAGTATGAGTAAAACCAACCCCATGTACTCAATAAGTAACAACACTAACCTTGGACTAAAAGTAGTGATGAGCTCAGAATAATAGTCAAATGCCAATATCAATAACCGGTAACAACTCAAAAAGTAAAAGAAAAATCGTAGAAACAAGTAGCCCAATGATATCACGTTCAACTTGTTCACATTTCAGAAATTTACACATGCTTTCAAGTATAACAGCTAAAGCCCAACACAGATAAATCATTTCATTTAACATCTAGCATGTGGAAGGTACACTTCTATGTCTACATATCAAGTATACATGTCAATTAACAATGTCACAGTGGATCCATCAATATACACACTTAGCACTCTACGGGTCCTTGGCATAACTACCCATCATCAAAGCACGTATATAGCCCACTGCTGGCATATTAGACTCCCAAGCGCTAATCATAATTATTTAGTCCAATAGTAAGGCCTGGTGCACGTGTCACCCCAAAACAATAACATTTAGCCCAATATGGCCCTCGCGTACGCATCACCTCAAAATCAATATCAAACCGACTCTATGGCCAAAACTCAGTCATTTACCATTCAAGTCTCAGATAAACATATCTCAAATTACTCGGTTTAATAGTGTTATCCTTAAGTGGTATCAACAACATGTGAGGAATCAAATAAGAAATACTGAGACATAGATATCATACAAGAAACAACTAGAATAGCCCTAACAAGTCTCAAATAGTTAGCACTTAACCTAGACATGGTGTCTAACATGAATCACAGTTCAAATAACCAAACAAGTAGAGGAAACGCGGGGGATAACAAGGTATGATAGCAAACCAAGCCTGTAATAGCCTAAATCCCTCCTCAAACCATGAACACACCGGTGCACGTACACATGCCTCACCTAGCGCGTACATCACCCAATATCTTTCATATAACATAGTTCCCTGGGTTAAATACCCTTAAATCCAAGTTTAGATGTGTTACTTACCTCAAAATGCGCAATCAATACCCCAACAAGCCATTCCCACACGTATAGGCCTCCAAACGACTCAAATCAAGTCAGAAACAACTCAATATCAACAAATAATACTGTACGAAACAATTTCAAACAATAAAGTTTCTATCTTTATCAAAATCAAAAAGTCAACCCAAAAAGTAAACCTCGGGACCGCACACCGGAACCCGTTCAAACTCACAAATTTCAAACACCCATTCAATAACGAGTTCAACCATACCAATTTTATCCAATTCCGACCTCGATTCGATCTTCAAATCCTCAATTTTCACTTTAGGAAGTTTTTACAAAATTCCTCCATTTCTTCACTTTAATTTACTAATTAAATGCTAAAAACAAAGATGGAATCATGAAATAATAACAAATCCAAATAAAAAACACTTATCCCGATCCAAACCTTGAAATTACCTCCAAAATCACCCAAAGCCAAGCTCTATACCTCAAAATGTGATATAATAACTCTAACCGTGGAAATGGGATTTAAATATTCTGCCTAGGTGATACATCGCGATCGCGAAGAACAAAGTTCACCAGCTGTCAAACCTCTTACACGAACACAAGGCCACAGTCGCGAATGCGATGAGAAGGTGCCCCCAAGCTATGAGACCGCGTACCATACCTCGCGACCGCGGGAAACTACGTGTGCCACCACACAGCCTCACATTCCTTATACGCGACCACGGACCCACACACGCGTCCGCGATGAACAACACTCCAATGCTTCGCGAACGCATACAACAATTTGTGAACGCAAAGTGCAAAAAGTTACCTGCCAGTAAAGACTCTACGTGATCGCATCCCTATCTTTGCGATTGCGAAGTACGAAACCAGAAGCACAAATTGCAGCAGTTCTTCAAAGTCTAAAATGAATCCGAATTTGATCCGAATCATATTTGAGGCCCCGGGGACCCCGTCCAAATATACCAACAAGTCCTAAAACACAATACAAACTTACTTGAAGCCTCAAATCACATCAAACAACACCAAAATCACGAATCGCACATCAATTCAAGCCTAATGAACAACTGAACTTCCAATTTCTAAAACCAATGCCGAACCATATCAAACCAACTCCGAATGATCTCAAATTTTACATGCAAGTCCAAAATGAAACAATGGACCTATTCTAACTCCCGAAACCAAAATCTGAACTCAATATCAACAAAGTCAACTCTTGGTCAAACCTCTCAACCTTCCAAACCTTCAACTTTCTAACTTTCGCCAAAAAACCTCAAATCAACTTACGAACCTCCAAATCAATATTCGGACATACGCCTAAGTTCGAAATCACAATACGAAGCTATGAGAACCATTAAAACTCCATTCCAGAGTCGTCTATACAAAATTCAAACTCTGGTTAACTCTTCCAACTTAAGCTTCCAACCTTGGGACTAAGTATCCCAATTCACTACAAAACACCCCAGAAACACATCAACCACCCCGGAGAGTCACATAACCACAAATGAACATAGAAGAAGCAATAAATAAGAAAACGAGGCTGCAATACACAAAATGACCGGTGGGGCCGTTACAGAGAGGCTACAAAACTATTAGGTAATTCCGCTTCTTTGATTCCTCATCGTGCAGATTTTTTGATTTCGTAATCTAAGCCTTATCTTTCTATTCTCTCACAGATGGTGAGGACACACACTGTTAGATCAGATGAGCAGACACTCGTGCCCTTTGCTAGAGCCGCGAGAGGCTAGGTCCGGGGTAGGGGATGAAGATGGGCACGTGCCATATCTAGAGCACCTGCTAGAGCAGTGATTGAGGAGGCACCAGTAGCTCCAGTTGGGGGATAGGCACCTGAGGCGCCTGTTGCTACCCCTGGACTGTAGGAGACCTTAACACATTTCCTGGGTATGTTCGGTACTTTAGCTCAGGCGGTATTAATCCCAGTTGCACCAACTACATATTAGGTTGGGGGAGGAGCTTAGACTCTTGCAGCCCGTACTCCAGAGCAGCAGGTCCACGTTGATAAGGTAACGGGTGTTACGTCAACTTAGCCCGTTATCACGGTTCAGCCTGAGGTCAGGCTAGATGCATCAGAGGAGGACCAAAAGAGGCTTTTTTGGTTCAAGAAGTATGATCCTCCTACTTTTAGTGATAAAATTACCGAGGATGCACATGGTTTTCTAGACCAGTTATAACTCTATTCTTTGCACCATGGGAGTTGTGGAGGTAAGAATAGTCACTTTTACTACATTTTAGCTGACAAGGGCGACATATAGGCAGTGGCAAGCTTATGAGGAGGGTAGGCCAGTTTATGCAATGCAACTCACTTGGGCTCAGTTTTTAGATCTATTTTTGAGGAAGTTTATTTCCCAGACCCTCCGGGATGTGTGGAACATAGAGTTTGAGCAGCTGCCTCAGGGGACTATGACAATGTCAGAGTATGCCATCAAGTTCAGTGAGTTGTCCCGGCATGTACCTGCGTTGGTTTCTACAATTAGACAGCGAGTCCGCAGATTTATCGAGGGGCACAATTATGGGCTTAGATTCAGTATGGCTCGAGAGTTGGAGACAAATACTCCATTTCAGCAAAATGTGGAGATCACCAAAAGAATGGAGTGTATGTATGGCTAGGAGAGGGAGGATAGGTAGGCGAAAAGGCCTCGAGATTCTGGAGGAGTTAGTAGTTCCCGCGCTGAAGTTTTAGCTTGTCATGGTAGAGGTTATGTGAGTCGACCAGTTCATTCGATAGTTCCATATACTCACAAGGCTCCAACTATTCTGACGTCTTAGGTCACCTATTGGGCACATCCACTTTCCAATGCACCTCCCGCATAGGGTGCCATAAGCGGTCAGTCTAGCCGACTAGTTCATACTCAATTTCAACAGCCACACATGTAGAGAGGTTATTTAGAGTGTGGTGATACTAGGAATATGGTGAGAAACTATCCCAGACTTAGGAGTGGTGCACCTCCACAAGATCCACGGGTTCCACAGGGTTCACAGGCTATGGTTGTGCTCCAGTTGCCACTCTACCTACACTGCCATCTAGGGGTGGAGGTCAGGTGGGTAGAGGTAATTCTAGAGAGGGAGACCAGGCCCAAATCTATGTTTTTTCGGGTACGATCGAGGCTGTTGCATCAGATGCTGTCATCACAGGGATTGTTCCTGTATGTCATAAGGATACATCAGTTTTATTTGATTCGGGTTCCATGTATTCGTATGTGTCATCTTACTTTGCTTTATATTTGAATATATCTCGTGATTCTTTAAGTGCCATTGTATATGTGTCTACACTTGTGGGAGACTCTATTGTGGTAGATCGTGTTTATCAGTCATGTTTGGTCAACGTCGGGGGTTATGAGACCAGAGTTGACCTTCTGCTACTTAGTATGGTGGACTTTGACGTGATATTGGGCATGTATTGGTTGTTACCCTATCATTCTATTCTGGATTGTCATGCCAAGGTCGTGACAATGGCTATGCCAGGTTGCCATGGTTGGAGTGGAGAGGTACATTGGATTATGTTCCTAGCAAGGTGGTGTCCTTTCTAAATATACAACGGATGGTTGAGAACGGGTGCTTAGCATATCTAGCCATTGTGAGGGATGTGAGTGCTGATACTCCTACCATTGAGTCAGTTTTGATAGTGAGAGATTTCCTAGATGTGTTTCCAGCAGACTACCGAGCATGCTACCCGATAGGGATATCGGTTTCTATTCCACAATATCGTACGGTGGAGTTGAAAGAATCAAAGGAACAACCTTATGAGTTGCTTGATAAGGGTTTCATACGACTGAGTATTTTACCTTAGGGGTGATCTAGTGCTATTTTTGAAGAGAAGGACGGCTTTATGAGGATGTGTATTGATTACAAACAGTTGAACAAGGTCACAGTCAAGAACAAGTACCCACTACCACGTATTGATGATTTGTTTGATCAGCTTCAAGGTGCTCGAGTATTCTCAAAGATTGATTTGAGGTTGAGGTATCATCAGCTGAAGATCCGGGATTCAAACATTCTGAAGATTTCTTTCCAATGTTATTTGGGTTGACCAATGTCCCAACAACCTTTATGTGCTTGATGAACAATGTGTTCTAACCATATTATGATTATTTCGTCAGCGTGTTCATTGATGACATATTGGTGTATTCTCGCAGCCGGAAGGATCATGAGCATCACTTGAGGATCGAGCTCTAGACCTTGAGGGAGAAAAAGCTATATGCTAAATTCTCCAAATGTGAGTTTTGGCTTGATTAAGTGGAATTTTGGGCCATGTGGTGTCTACTGAGGGGATTAAGGTAGATCCGAAGAAGGTGGAGGTAGTTTAGAGTTGGCCCAAACTATATTCTGCTACTGAGATCCGTAGTTTTCTAGGCTTGACCGGGTAATATCACCGTTTTGTGGAGGGTGTTTCATCCATCGCAACTCCTTTGACTAGATTGACTCAGAAGGGTGCCCCATTTAGGTGGTCTAACGAGTGTGAGGAGATCTTTCAGAAGCTCAAGACTGTCTTGACCACAACTCTAGTTATGGTTTTGCTTTTAACATCAGGTTCTTATACAGTTTATTATGATGCTTCGTGGATTGGCATTAAGTGTGTATTGATGTAGGAGGGTAAAGTGATCGCTTATGCTTCGCGTCAGTTGAATCCCATGAGAAGAACTACCCAGTACATGATTTAAAGTTGGCAGCCATTGTTCACGCATTAAAGATTTGGAAGCACTATCTGTACGACGTGTTTGATGAGGTATTCACAGGTTACTAAACTTGAGGCAACAGAGGTGGTTAGAGATACTAAAGGACTATGATGTCACCATTATTTATCATCCCAAGAAGGCCAATGTGGTGGACGATGCTTGGAGTAGGAAGGCTAAGAGCATGGGTAGTCTTGCTTATATTCCATTTGGAGAGAGGCCGTTAGTATTGTATGTTTAGGCTTTGGCCAACAGGTTCGTGAGATTGGATTTTTCGGAGCTTAGCCAGGTTCTTGCTTGCATGGTTTCTCAGTCTTCTTTGTTTGAGCGCATCAAGGCGTGTTAGTATGATGACCCCCATTTGCTTGTCCTAAAAGACACGGTGCAGTACAGTGATGCCAAGGAGGTTTCCATTGGAGATGATAGGGTATTGCGGATGCAGGGCCGGATTTGTGTGCCCAATGTGGATGGGTTGCGTGAGTTAATTCTTGAAGAGGCCCACAATTCACGATATTCCATCCATCCGGGTGCCGTGATGATGTACCAGGATTTGAGGCAGCACTACTGGTGGAGAAGAATGAAGAAAGATATTGTGGAGTATGTAGCTCGGTGTTTGAACTGTCAGCAGGTGAAGTACAAGCATCAGAGACCGGACTGTTTGCTTCAGAGGCTTGACATTCCATAGTGGAAGTGGAAGCGTATCACCATGCATTTTGTAGTTGGACTTCCACGGACCTTGAGGAAATTCGATGCAGTATGGGTCATTGTGGACAGATTCACCAAGTCTGCACACTTCATTCTGGTCGTGACTACCTACTCTTATGAGCAGCTGGCACATATTTATATTCGTGAGATTGTTCGTCTTCATGGTGTGCCGGTCTCTATCAACTCCGATCGAGGCACTATCATGCCCCAAAACCGAGGTGCGTGACCGACGCTCAATCGAGTGAACCCGACCGAGTAAGCTTGTTAGATTCCTTTTACCCAAACTCATTCATGAATAAAGAGAATATATGTTTTACTTAATTAAACAATAAAATGGCCATGTCTGCAATTACCAATTTCTTACCATAAGTTTCACAATTTTTAATGTCTAAAATGGACAAGTAATACAACCACAACATAGCATAGTTTGTCTTTCCCAGCACCAATACACAACCCACACTATGTCTACGGAGCCTCTATAGGTAAAGAAGAGTACAATGATAATGCCGGCAACAAGGCCCCGGCTATACCTCAACCATAATACATAAAGAACAAAACATACATGACCCCGGGATGAAGTGGGACTCACAAAGTTAGCTAGGAAGAAGGTGTACTGCTTTCACTGATCAATGTCTCCTGCTGTGGAACCACCTGCACCCATTTAAAAATGCAGCGCCCCCGGCAAAAGGCACGTTAGTATCGTCGAATAGTACTACTATGAAAACTAAACACCAATTTAAGAATTTAGAAATACAAGATAATTATGATGAACCAGTGCGACAATAGAATAATATAGATAACTGTCTCAACCATAGCAAGCTTATTAAAAGCTATCAACAACATTGATAGGATTTAAGATGAGATCCTTTATAACCATCTTCACACAAAGCGGCCCCGCCGCCTCACCCGATGTATGCAGGTGAAGGTGTACGTACAATACCGTAACTCTAATCAAGCGGCCCTGCCACCTCACCTCATTGTATGCGGGTGGATGTATAACCACAATACCAAAAACCTACACAAAGCGACTATGCTGCCTTACCCCAATGTATGCGGGTGGTGGTGCCACAGTAATACCAAAACTATACACAAAGCGATCATACCGCCTCACCCCAATGTAAGCGGGTGGAGGTGTAGTCCCACAATACCATAATCCCTACATAAAGCGGTCATGCCACCTCACCCCAATATACGCGGGTGGAGGTGTATCACAATCACAATATCTATACCATAATTCCCACACAAAGCGGTCATGCCGCCTCACCACAATATATGCAGGTGGAGGTGTATAACAATCACAATCTCTACACCACTTGGCATAATAACTTTCACATAATTCACGACTAGAAATTATAACATGTGGATACATAATCCATAGTTTGGGACAAATCCTCGATTTATAATGTAATATGATAAGAGCATTTGAAACATGAATTGAACATATATCTTCATCACAAAACCTATCAGAATACTCCATTTATAATCAACATCTCAGAACTTACAAGGATATTGGGAATTCCAATTCTTAAAGAAGAGTTTAGCCAACATACCTCACTTGAGCTTCCTTACACTCTAAATATTCCGAAATTCTTAGCAACTTCAATCTATTTTAGAAATATAACAAATTGATCCAAAATCAGGAAGATGATTATGGTTCTAACTCATTTGAGCATTTTATCAAACACTAGGTGTGCATTACAATTTCAAGGCCCTTTTTATGGAGAATTCCATCATCCCACAACCCAATATTTATCATGCTTAGTTCAAAAATCTTCCTACACCCCTTGATATCACATGCATGTAAAATAATCAACTCTCATGCCCAAAAATTATCTTGCTAATTACCCATGTTCAGATGATTTCGAAATTAGGGTTTAGGGTGTAGAATCTTACCTCTAGGATAAAGACCTAGCGAGCTTGCCTTCTTAATCTTCCAAAACTTGAGCAAGAATTGAAGAACAAATATTGGAGAATACCTTCTCACTCTAGGGCACCCAAAAATGGAGCTCCGGAACAAGGTATGCGATCGCATAACTGATATGCGGACCGCATATCGATCGCATAGCTGGTTACAAAATAGCCAAAAGAACGGTCTGTGTATGTTGTCACTATGCGGTCCGCATAACCGTTATGCAGTCGCATAATGCACCGCATAACAGTTATGCGGTCGCATAGTCGACCATATAATTGCTTCCAATTGGTCCAATTAACTGCCTCACTCTGCGGCCATTATGCGGTCCGCAGAGTGATTCTGCGGTCGCATAATGGACGGCAGAAATGCACTTTTTCGACAAATATTTTTCTTTACTTTCCGGTGCATTGTTCATCCCATGAAACACGTAAGCCTAGTCCGACACCATGAAACATTATTTTCTTTGCAAAATTTATCGGGCTTACAACTTAAGTACTTCAAAATTTTTCGGGGTGTTACATGCACGTAGTTCACATTTCATTTTTGGAGAGCTGTGCAACATGAGTTAGGAAAATATGTCTAGCTGAGCACGATAGTTCATCCCCAAACATACGGGCAGTTCGAGCACACTATTCAGATATTAGAAGATATGCTACGTACATTTCTTATTGATTTTGGGGGTTCATGGGGTCAGTTCCTACCGCTCGTAGAGTTCGCCTACAACAACAACTACTAATTGAGTATTCAAATGGCTCCTTATGAGGTCTTATATGGGAGGCGGTGTCATTCTCTAATTGGTTGGTTTGAGCCGGGGGAGGCTAGGTTTTTGGGAACTGATTTGGTTCGGGATGCCTTGGAGAAGGTGAAATTGATTCAGGATCGGCTTCGTACAACACAGTCCAGGCAGAAGAGTTATGCTGATTGGAAGGCCCGTGATGTAGCATTCATGGGGAGAGAGAGGGTTCTGCTTAGAGTTTCACCCATGAAGGGTGTGATGAGGTTCGGGAACAAAGGGCAAATTGAGCTCTAGGTATATTGGTCCTTTTGAGATCCTTGAGAGAGTTGATGAGGTGGCCTACAGACTTGTACTTCCACCCAGATTATCGGGAGTTCAGCCAGTGTTCTAAGTTTCTATGCTCCGGAAGTATTTTGGTGACCCAACACACATATTAGATTTCAGGTAAGTTCAATTGGACAAGGATTTGACTTATGTTGAGGAGCCAGTGGCTATCTTGGACTGGCAGGTTTGGAAGTTGAGGTTAAAGAATATTGCTTCAATGAAGGTTCAATGGAGGGATCAGTTGGTCGAGGAGGCAACTTGGGAGACCGAGCAAGACATTCAGAGTCATTATCCTCACCTTTTTGGCACTTTAGGTATGTCTTGAAGCACGTTCGGGGACAGACGTTTGTTTTAAGAGGGGGAGAATGTAAAGACCCGACATGTCATTTTGTGTATTTGAGCCCCGTTCCCCCTTTTAAAGATTTACGTATGTGTGTTTGAGGTTTTATGATTTGCGGGGATGGTTAGTTTCGTTCTGGGGAAGTTTTGGATCCCTTAGTTGGTTTAGAAGAGTTGGAACTGTTGATCGAGGTCTGACTTTTGTGAAAACGACCTCAGAACGGTATTTTGACGGCTCCGATAGGTTCGTATTATGATTTTGGACTTGGGCGTATGCCCGAAGTTGAGTTCAGAGGTCCATAGGTTGATTTGACTCGTTTTGTCGAAAGTTGGCAATTTGAATGTTTAGGAATTCCATAGGTTTGACCGTAGGTTGACTTAATGGCTATCGGGTTCAGATTTTAGTTTTGGGACTTAGAAAAGGCCTGTTTTTCTATTTGAACCTTGTCTACAAATTTGGTTTCATTCCGTGTTGGTTTGATAGGAATTAGACGCTTGGTTAAGATTCTAGTGATTCTTGAGTTCATTGTGAAATTTCATGCATTTTTATGTCTGATTCGTGGTTCCAGATGTTATTTTGGTTTTTCACGTGAGCGAGTTTGTATGATATTTTTAGACTTATGTGGATGTTTGGTATGGAGCCCCGAGGGCTCGAGTGAGTTTCAGACGTGTTTCAGATTGGATTAAACTCATTCTAGGTTGTTGGTGTGCTGGTGCTCCAGCTATCGCAATTGTGAGCACCAACATCACAATTGCAATGTAGGTAGGGAGGGCTCAGGTATTGCAAATGCGATGCCTTACTCGCAATTGTGAAGAAAGGCTTAGGCTGGATAGGTCGCAATTGCGACCATTTGGCCACATTTGTGGAAGGGGAAAACTTCGCGTTTGGGAAGTCAATGTCGCATTTGTGACATTTCCCTAGGCTTTCAGGCGCCGCATTTTTGAGGTTTTGTCTGCATTTGCGAGTGTTCGCAATTGCGAACCCGCGGTCACATTTGCGACTTCTGCACCTGAACGAAAGGGCTAGAAAACGGGACTTAGCTTCATTTTATCAAATTTTAGAACCCTAGACTCGATAGGAGTAATTGTTTAGGAGGAATTTTCACATACAACTATTGGGTAAGTGATTTTGATCAATTTTAAATTATATTACATGATTATTTATGAGATTTAACCTCTAATCCATGGAATTTGAAGAGAATTTTTGGGGAATTTTGTCTATGTTTTGAAAAATAAAAATTTGAGATTTGAGAGTCGAATTGAACTCGAATTTGAAAACAAAACACATATTTGGACTCATAGGGTTATAAGTAGTCAAGATCTATCCTTGGACTTGGGTTTTGACCAGGTGGGCCCGGAGTTGACTTTTGGAGAATTGTGTAAAGAGCTTAGCTTTATTAATCGAAATTGGTTTCTCTTGCATTGTTTGATGATATAAAGTCATTTTTGGTTAAATTTGAGCCGCGCAGAGGTGAATTTTTAGGAAAAAGCCATTTTTGAGTGTTGATTTGGTCTCGTTGAGGTAGGTATCTTGCCTAATCTTGTGTGGGGGCAACTAACCTGTAGGGTTTGGTTAATTGCACTATTTGAATATCGTGGAAGATGTGTACACAAGGTGATGAGTGTGTACGCGGCCTTATATGTAGAATTTTACCGGTTTAGACTCTTAAGTTTCTCATATGCATTTAATTGAAGTTGTTATATCAAGTTATAACTTTCATTGTCAAGATTATTCTTATATGCTTTAATTGAAGTTGTTATTATATGTTCTATCTTTCATTATCAAGTTTACTCTTATATGCTTTAATTAAAGTTGTTATTACATGTTCTATCTTTCATTGTCAAGTTTACTCTTATATGTATTTAATTGAGGTTGTTATTACATGTCATTTATTTCATTATTGAGTTTATTCTTATGAATTTAATTGAAATTGTAGTAATTGAGATCTATTAAAATGTTTTAATTGAAGTCCTTATTTTATGGAGTATATTTCATTGTTGAGTTATTTCCCCCTTTCATTTTATTGTTATTTAGATTCTTGTTCACAATGTGGTTGAGTCGTGGGCTATGTATTGTGGTGATATTGGTATTATTGTTGTGGAAATATTGTGACATATGGGTACGTGTGGTGCGAGTTAATTATTATTTTATGATGTGATGCGCATACGGCGGTATAAGGGTGGTGATATTGATGCGCATGCGGAGACATACGGGGGATTTATGCACGTGTTGCTAGTAAAGGATATTACTTCATTTCAAGCACACACAGCGAGATAAGGAGGATAAAGCACGTGGAGCTATTTTGGGAAAAATATTTTTAAAATTAATGCAAGGCTCACCCGACGACATAAGGAAGATTGTGATTGTGACTTGTGAAATGTGAATATGAGGTGTGGTACCTCGGGTAATTCTTGTTGTACATTCTCTGTTGGAACGACTTGTTGATTTGAACGGTTATAGTTTTTTCTTAATTCATTTCACTTGTATTTTGACTGTATTTGATTAATTGCTGATTTTATCATATGTTCACTCTTTGTTATCATTTATTGCCCTTTACTTCTGTTGTTAGCCTTATATTAACATTCTTCTTTGTTGTCATTTATTGCTTTTACTTCTGTTGTTATCCTTATATTAACATTCTGCTATGTTGTCAATTATTGCTTTTACTTCTCGCTGTTAGATTATATTAATATTCTGCACAAGTTTCTATGTCTAGTAAGTGTCTTGACCTGACCTCGTCACTACCCCACCGAGGTTAGTCTTGATACTTACTAGGTACCATTGTGGTGTACTCATACTACGCTTCTGCATATTTTTGTTCAGATCTAGATAACTTTGTCCGTGCCGGACGCTAGTGAGTTGATTCAGTCATTGCGGAGACTTCAAGGTATACCTGCTTGATGCTCGTAGGCCTCGAAGTCACCTTCTGAATCTTTACTTTATTACTATTTTCTTTAATTCCAAACAATAATGTAATTGATATTCCTAGTTACTCTCAGTAGAGCTTATGACTCTGTACTGCCGGTTTTGGGGTGTATTTCTGTTTGGTCATTTTGACGATACTATGTCACTTATCCATTTATGCTTTATAGTTAATTGGATTTGACCTATTATTCTTATCATGTGTTAGGCTTACATAATCTTAGAGGATAGGTGCCATCACGATACCTAAGGTGGGATTTTGGGGTCGTGACAATGTATAATTAAATGTCAGACTTATTTGGAGATCTCATCTCTGAATTATACCAGTATGCCATGTCTCATGTCATTGATGGGAGAAAAAAAGCATGTGATATGAAATTTGATAATGGCCCCTCGTACTTATGTCCCTAACAAGGAGGAAAACGATTAACTTTGAGAGACTTGAGTTAATGAATGTTATGAGGCATTGAAAAACAGAAACTCAAATTCTTAAATATTACCTTTTGTTAGTCGGCGGAAAAAATTACCCACTAAAATTACATTAATTAATTATAATTAAATGATGAAATTGAGATAGCGATGTACATTAATTAACTACAGTTAAGTAACAAATATATTGTCATGCCCCAAAATCGAGGAGCGCGACCGGCGCTCAACCGAGTGAACCTGACCGAACAAGCCTGTTAGATTCCTTCTACCCAAACTCATCCATGAATAGAGATAAAACATATTATCATTAATTAGACGAAAATGTGTTCATGTCTACAATACCAATTCATTTCTAATTGTTTCATCATTTTTAAAGTCTCAAATGGACAAGTAATATATTCACAACATAACATAGTTTGTCTTTCCCCAACACCAATACACAACCCACACTATGTCTACAGAACCTCTATAGATAAAGAAGAATACAATGATAATGCCGGCAACAAGGCCCCGGCTATACCTCAAACAAAATACACAAAGTACAAAAGATTTATGACCCCAGAATGAAGTGGGGCTCACCAAGTTAGATGGGAAGAAGGTGCACTGCTATCACTGATCAATATCTCCTGCTGTGGAATCACCTGCATCCATTTAAAGATGCAGCGCCCCCGGCAAAAGGGACGTTAGTACCGTCGAATAGCACTAGTATGTATAACTAAACACCATCTCAATAAATAAGATTATCATAATATCAATGAAAGACTTAATTAACATCAAACCTCAATTTAGGATCAAGACAATGTATAAATTAATTTCCATATCTCACATTGGGAGATTTTTAGTATCGATATACCATTGTCCATAATACCATTATTCACAATACTATTATTTACAAAACCAGTACCACAGTACTCTCAGCACGGAATCCGATCACGACTCGATCGACTAGGCCATCTCATTAGAGGCATCAACCGCAATTTCTCTCAATATCAATATCACCATCTTTAACACGGAGTCCGATCACGACCCGATCGGCTAGGCAATCCATTAGGTACATCAACCACAATTACTATTTGAATTATAATTTCCAGCACAATAACCACCATGTGTGCGGCATGGTGTCCGATCACGACCCGATCGGCTAGGCCATCTTATTTGAGACATCAACTTTTTTATATCAATCATCACATTTCATAATACTTTCACATCTTTTCATTTCATTGGCACTAGTGGAAATAATTACAAGATCATTCTTGGCACGTTGGCCATATTCAGTATTTCATGCTCACATTATCAATTTCAAATATCATCCTCATCATCAACAACAAACACAATTCAAATCAAAGTGTGTAGTAAACATGTCAGCAATTTAGAGTCTAATGCACATAGAGATATTTCACAAAATTTGGCATAATAGCCTTCATTTGAACCTGACTTAAAGTCGAAACATTATTAATGCACAACCCATATTTTAACACATCCTCAATTGGTAACATAACATTAATAGAGCATTTGTGATGCTTGTTGAACATATATCGTTCAACCCAATCTTACTCGGAATAGCCAATTTCATAATGAATCACTCGGGACTTACATAATTTACATGAATATCGTGGGATTCAATTCTAAGAAAAGAGTTTAGCCAACACACCTCACCTGAGCTTCCTTACACCCTAAATGTTCCGGAATTCTTAGCAACTTCAATCTATTATAGAAATATAACAAATTGAATCAAAATTAGGAAGGTGATCATGGTTCGAGCTCATTTGAGTTTTTTATCAAACACTAAGTGTGCATTAAGATTCCAAGGTCCTTTTATGGAGAATTCCATCATCCCACAACCCAATCTTTACTATTTTTAGCTCAACAATCTTCCTACACCTTTTGATAATACATGCATGTAAAATAAACAACTCTTATGCCCAAAAATTATCTTGCTAGTTACTCATTTTTAGAAAATTTCGAAATTAGGGTTTAGGGTGTAGAATCTTACCTCTAGGATGAAGACCTAGTGAGCTTCCCTTCTTAATATTCCAAAACTCGAGCAAGAATTGAAGAAAAATTATTGAAGAATACCTTCTCACTCTAGGGCACTCTCTCTCACTCTAAAAAATCAGATTATGTCTCAAAAATGGCCCAAAGAGTGTATTTAACGAAATATGGCCGGGTTTTAAAAACCCAAAAATGGAGCTCCGGAACAAGGTATGCGATCGCATAACTGATATGCGGACCGCATATCGGTCGCATAATTGGTTACAAAATAGTCAAAAGAACTGTCTCTGTATGTGGTCACTATGCGGTCCGCATAACAGTTATGCGGTCGCATAGTCGACCGCATAGTTGCTTCCAACTGACCCAATTAACTGCCTCACTCTGCGGCCATTATGCGGTCCACAGAGTGGTTCTGCAGTCACATAATGCACTGCATAACAGTTATGCAGTCGCATAGTCAACCACATAGTTGCTTCCAACTGACTCAATTAACTGCCTCACTCTGCGGCCATTATGCGGTCCGCAGAGTGGTTCTGCGGTCGCATAATGGACCGCAGAAATGCACTTTTCTGCCAAATATTTTCCTTTACTTTCCGGTGCATTGTTCAACCCAAAAAGTCCAAGCCGCAACTCGCAAGCTCGCCGCAAAGTATTTCTACAATCCTCAAACACGTAAGCCTAGTCCGGTACCATGAAACATTATTTTTTTTGCAAACTTTACCGGGCTTTACACTTAAGTACTTCGAAATTTTTCAGGGTGTTACATTCTCTCTCGCTTAGGATCATTCGTCCTCAAATGAGGATAAAAATCCATCATTAGCATCTTATGCAACTCAGTTTGTTTCATACCACATTCGAGCAGCCCCAAATTTAACTAACTCCCAAAATCCCCAAAAACTTCGCTAGAGTTTCCCTTGTAACTAGGCCTATCCACCTGTCAGAGAGCCCCAGAAACACATCCTAACAACATATACGTATTCTAACGACGTAACATAATACAAAACAATACCAAATGTGGTCTCATAAGCAATATATATTCAGAAAAGAACACCCTTAATGCCAATTGTTCACATGATATAAAATTCATAAAAAGTAAGTCTTATAATTTTCTTCCTTGATCACAATTTTAAATACATGGTCATTCAAACAAATAAGGTTACTTTTTCTTCATTTCTTCCTCGGCCTCCCAAGTAGCCTCTTCAACCTATTGGTTTCTCCACAACACTTTCACGGAGGAAATTTCTTTATTTCTCAATTTTCGGACTTGCCGATCAATAATAGAAACCGAAATCTCTTCGTAAGTCAATTTCTCATTTACCTCAATGGTCTCAACCGGAACAATGAGTGTCAAATCTCCAACTACTTTCTTCAACATAGACACATGAAACACCGGGTGTACTAATGACATCTCAGGTGGTAGTTCAACCATGTACGCCACCTCACCGATCCTCTGAATGATTTTGTACGGTCTGACATACCTCGGACTCAATTTCCCTTTCTTACCAAATCGCATTACTCCTTTCATGGGGGAAACTTTCAAGAATACCCAATCATCTTCTTTGAACTCCAAATCCCTATGACGAACATCTGAATAGGATTTCTGATGACTCTGAGCAGTCTTTAACCGCTCCTTAATGATTTTAACTTTTTCCATAGCTTGATGCACGAGGTCTGCCCCTATCAACTCTGCTTCCCCAATTTCGAACCACCCAATGGGAGATCTACATCTCCTACCATATAAATCCTCGAACGGTGCCATTTGAATGGTAGCGTGATAGCTATTGTTGTAAGCAAATTCTATGAGTGGTAAATGATCATCCCAACTACCTTTAAAGTCTAGAACGTAAGCATGAATCATACCCTCAAGCGTCTGAATAGTTCGCTCTGCATGCCCATCAGTCTGCGGGTGAAAGGCTATACTAATATTCACCTGAGTACCCAAACCTTGCTGAAATGTCTTCCAAAATTTAGCAGTGAATTGTGCCCCCCGATCAGAAATGATGGAAACTGGGGTGCCATGCAACCTGACTATTTCTTTGATATACAGCTGAGCATACTGCTCCACTGTGTCGATAGACTTAACCGGCAAAAAGTGTGATGACTTCGTGAGCCGATCCACAATTACCCAAATTGAGTCAAACTTGCGCGAAGTGCGCGGTAATCCTACCACAAAGTCCGTATTAATCATTTCCCACTTCCATATTGGAATTTCTATCTTTTTTACCAATCCACCAGGCCTTTGGTGTTCGGCCTTCACTTGCTGACAATTCGAACATCTTGCCACAAATTCCGCCACATTCCTCTTCATATCATTCCACCAATAGACTTCCTAAAGATAATGATACATTTTTGTAGAACCTAAATGCACGGAATACCTATAAGTGTGAGCTTCAGTCATAATTCTTCCCCAGAGACCATCCACATTTGGAACACAGAGTTGCCCTTGGTACCTTAGTGTACCATCATTCATGCTAAGAGAAACGGCCATGGTCTTATATTTATGAATCCCCTCTTTTAATATCACCAACAATGGATCGTTATATTGCTTCTCTTTGACTTCCACAACAAGCAATGATTCAACCCTATTTTGCACAATTACCCCTCCTTCACTAGAGTCCGCAAGACGAACTCCCAAACTAGCCAGTCGGTAAACTTATTTGGCCAATGGCCTTTGATATGCCTCCAAGTGTGCTAAGCTACCCATAGATTTCCGGGTAAGAGCATCCGCCACAACATTAGCTTCCCCAGATGATATAGAATATTAATATCGTAATCATTACGTAACTCATGATATCTTTTCTACCTTAGATTCAATTTCTTCTATTTGCAAATATATTGAAGGATCTTTTGGTCCGTGAATATGTCCACATGGACCTCATACAACTAATGATGCCAAACCTTTAATGTATAAATCACAGCTGCAAGTCCTAAGTCATGTGTTGGATTATTTTTCTCATGATTCTTGAGTTGCCTAGAGGTATAAATGATCATCTTGTCATATTTCATCATTAGTGGAACATCTATATCAGATTTCTCTTTCATATGACCTCCTAGAAATTGAGTTCTACAAAAATTTCCTTGATACGGTTACGATCTTATTAGTACTTGCAACTTATTGTTTTCCAAATTTTTCAACAAAAGACATTACTAAGCCAGTTTTCTTATGGGACCATCTGTTTCAAATGAATAACATCTACTAGCTTGTGCGCACACCCTAATAACATCAACCTGCATGGCATTGCCTCAATATATGAAGTAACATCATGCTCAGACCTTTCTTAGCCATCCTCTTTCCTCCTTATAAGTCTTATAGGGTTTTAAGAAACCACTATACTTCCCTGGTGAACATTCTCACGATTCCTCTTTACTGCTAAACACTTCCCAAAACACATATTGATACCCTTCATATATATATTTAACCCGAATAGGGCCTTTTCTGAAACTTAAGATCCTCCTAAATTCTTCAGCGGCAACTTATTGTTTTCCTTATAAGTGTAGGACTTAGTCTACCTGATTCCATCCTCGATGAGTAACTCACCTTATTCCCCATATTGTAGTTACCAATAGTGTTTCCTGGTATTGCAGCCTAAGAGCTATCATGTTAAACATACTTGGTTTGTAACAAGTGTTCATCCTCTCTTAATCTGTTTCAAACATTCCCCTTTGGTCTAGACAATATGTTGATACTATATTTCCTTTGTGACTAGAGCATTCACTCCCATCCCATTTTGCCCTTAATTCATAGTTGATAATCCCTATTGTGCCACACATTTGTTTGCCTCCCATGAACTCGTAGTATCATTGTGTCTGGTTTGTTGAGTTTATCACACCACCACTTCATTACCAGTAGTCTCACTTTCCAATGTAATATGTAGACATGAACTCCCTCCATATCTTTTAGTTGATATTCGGCGTCACTCAAGTCGGTTGCATTACAGTTGATCCTTTATATCTTCTATTAACACTTGTGCTCTAGGCGAGTCCACCATTCTGATACAAACTATTTTGCGATAACCATGACCATCTCAATTTATAGATTTTCTTCCAATTTGTTTGCTCACCGCATTCTCCCTAGTTATTGAATAGCTATGCGCCCTTCCATACATTACATGGTCTTTTCCCTTAGTTGGGAATTCATCCTACTTGCCTCTCGACACTTGTTGGGATATCCGTGGGAAAGTGTGTTCATTCGTGTATCACTTAACACTTCCTTGCTTGTAAGATTCTTAAGAGACTTTCCATTAAGTACCGATGCACTCTTGGGTTATTATAACATCACATTTATCTTTCCCACTCATTCTGTCTTTATTAAAGCCTTAGAGGTTTAGCTAAATCGCAAATCCGTGATTAACTCATTCTAAAAACTCGCAACCTTTCACATTTGACCTATATTACTTCCTTAGGTTCCATTGTTCCTGACCCCCTAACAAGTATAAAATCCCTTTGTAAACATACTCTTAGTTTCTAGGATCGTTGAACTTGTCATTCACATTGCCATGTATGAAGAATTTACCTTCCTTAACCTTCCACCTTTTTGGGGTTACTAGTGGTCTATCATTAGCATATCCTTTCAGAGAATCATGCTACCCATTATCTCTTTTCTAGACTACACCTGTCTTTAACAAAATATTCAAATATCATAGCTACATGGTCTTACTCTTGTTTCATTGTATTTAACTGGCCTCTGCATGGCCCTTCCTCCCCCACTTTGGGTGAATAATTCACATTTTGACACAAATCTTGAATTTAGCAACTTCAGGGACATATGTCTCTATCCCTCATATATATGTTCGACTATTAGGGAGATTTAGGTCACCATGGTATTAACCTCATACGTTCTCTACTCTTATTCAGCCACATAGGCCTGGGATCCAACTCCCTCATGTCAATATCCTTTTCGGAGTGTAACACCACTTCGCACATTCCTAGGATTCTTAAAACGTTCATAGTGCTAGGGTCTTCTCATTGTGGGTTCAATCAACTCTCCTTTCATAACTTCTTGTCTCCCGTGAGAGACCTACATGTTTATCATTACTCTCCAGGCTATGCCTTTCATATATCACGTGCCTATGTAACATGTTTACATTTTAGAATCATATACATTGTTCCCACACTATCCGCATGTACTAGTTAAGCTTATGTCTCATTTATCACGTCACTGCCTCTTTTGAGGTGGGTAATCACTTTTAGCACTCTTCTCATATAAAGTATGCTCATGGTACGATATACTTGTCTCATATGCCATACTATTCATTCAACATGATACATGTGCCATATGTTTAATATTCAAGCCTTTACCCTTTCGTCATGTCATATGACAACATTACTTGGAATAAAATAAAAGAGCATTTAAACTTACCTTGAACCTCAATGCACTAGTTGGAGGAAGAACAGTTTCACAACCAGTTTCATCGCACGATTCAGAATATCAAAGAAGCATAATATTCCTAAATGCCCATATAGCATCCTATTTATAGATGTGGTCGACAACATACCGATAATAAGGACTCTACTAGACACCGCTCCGAGACATCCTAGGACACTTTAAAACCTTAGGCTCTGATACCAAGTTTGTCACGCCCCAAAACCGAGGAACGCGACCGACGCTCAACCGAGTGAACCCGATCGAACAAGCCTGTTATATTCCTTCTACCCAAACTCATCCATGAATAGAGATAATACATATTATCATTAATTAGACAAAAATGTGTTCATGTCTACAATACCAATTCATTTCCAATTGTTTCATCATTTTTAAAGTCTCAAATGGACAAGTAATACATTCACAACATAACATAGTTTGCCTTTCCCCAACACCAATATACAACCCACACTATATCTATGGAGCCTCTATAGATAAAGAAGAGTACAATGATAATGCCGGCAACAAGGCCCCGGCTATACCTCAAACAGAATACACAAAGTACAAAAGATTTATGACCCCGGAATGAAGTGGGGCTCACCAAGTCAGCTGGGAAGAAGGTGCACTGCTATCACTGATCAATATCTCCTGCTGTGGAACTACCTACATCCATTTAAAGATGCAGCGCCCCCGGCAAAAGGGGCGTTAGTACCGTCGAATAGCACTAGTATGTATAACTAAACACCCTCTCAATTGAATAACAAATAATACAAATAAGATTATTATAATATCAATGAAAGACTTAATATACATCAAACCTCAATTTAGGATCAAGACAATGTTAAAATTAATTTCCATATCTCACATTGAGAGATTTTTAGTATCGATATACTATTGTCCACAATACCTTTATTCACAATACCATTATTTACAAAACCAGTACCACCGTACACTCAGCACGGAGTCCGATCACGACCCGATCGGCTAGGCCATCTCATTAGAGGCATCAAACAGAATTTCTCTCAATATCAATACCACCTTATTTAACACGGAGTCCGATCACGACCCGATCGACTAGGCTATCCATTAGGGACATCAACCACAATTACCATTTCAATTATAATTTCCAGCACAATCGCCACCATGTGTGCGGCATGGTGTCCGATCAAGACCCAATCAGCTAGGCCGTCTTATTTGAGACATCAACCTTTTTATATCAATCATCGCATTTCATAATACTTTCACATCTTTTCATTTCATTGGCACTAGTGGCAATAATGATAAGATCATTCTTGGCATGTTGGCCATATTCAGTATTTCATGCTCACATTATCAATTTCAAATATCATCCTCATCATCAACAACAAACACAATTCAAATAAAAGTGTGTAGTACACATGTGAGCAATTTAGAGTCTAATGCACATAGAGATATTTCACAAAACTTGGCATAATAGCCTTCATTTGAACTTGACTTAAAGTCGAAATATTATTAATGCACAACCCATATTTTAACACATCCTCAATTGGTAACATAACATTAATAGATCATTTGTGATGCTTGTTGAACATATATCGTTCAATCCAATCTTACTCGGAATAGCCAATTTCATAATGAATCACTCGGGACTTACATAATTTACATGAATATCGTGGGATTCAAATCTAAGAGAAGAGTTTAGCCAACACACCTCACTTGAGCTTCCTTACACCCTAAATGTTCCGGAATTCTTAGCAACTTCAATCTATTGTAGAAATATAACAAATTGAATCAAAATTAGGAAGGTGATCATGGTTCGAGCTCATTTGAGCATTTTATCAAACTCTAAGTGTCCATTATGGTTCCAAGGTCCTTTTATGAAGAATTCCATCATCCCACAACCCAATCTTTATAATATTTATCTCAATAATCTTCCTACACCCTTTGATAACACATGCATGTAAAATAAACAACTCTCATGCCCAAAAATTATCTAGCTAGTAACCCATTTTCAGAAAATTTTGAAATTAGGGTTTAGGGTATAGAATCTTACCTCTAGGATGAAGACCTAGTGAGCTTCCCTTCTTAATCTTCCAAAACTTGAGTAAGAATTGAAGAAAAATTATTGAAGAACACCTTCTCACTCTAGGGCACTCTCTCTCACTCTAAAATATCAGATTATGTCTCAAATATGGCCTAAAGAGTGTATTTAACGAAATAGGGTCGGGTTTTAAAAACCCAAAAATGGAGCTCCGGAACAAGGTATGCGATCGCATAACCAATATGCGAACCGCATATCGGTCGCATAATTGGTTACAAAATAGCCAAAAGAACTGTGTGTGTATGCGGTCACTATGCGGTCCGCAGAGTGGTTCTGCGGTCGCATAATGCATAGCATAACAGTTATGCGGTCGCATAGTCGACCGCATAGTTGCTTCCAACTGAATCAATTAACTACCTCACTCTGCGGCCATTATGCGATCCGCATAGTGGTTCTGCGGTCGCATAATGGACCGCAGAAATGCACTTTTCCGCCAAATATTATTCTTTACTTTCCGGTGCATTGTTCAACCCAACAGTCCGAGCCGCAACTCGCAAGCTCGCCGCGAAGAATTTCTACAATCCTCAAACACGTAAGCCTAGTCCGGCACCATGAAACATTATTTTCTTTGCAAACTTTACCGGGCTTTACACTTAAGTACTTCGAAATTTTTCGGGGTGTTACATATATATAAATTAAAGACATATTTTATATACATTAGATTGGTGGAAAATACTAGTTTGAGTAAATATTTTCCGCTTGCCGATCTTTACTTGCATCCAAGGTATCTATTCTTATTATAATACTTTACTTTAACTGTATTACATTATGTATCATTCAATAACCCTCAGAACCGTTCATCTTTTGCTCAAATCGAATAGAAAATGTAATATTTTTGCCCTTTTGATAATAAACAAGAACTCTTGGAAAGAATTGTCATGACCCAAATCTCACCATAGGGGTCGTAATGGAACCTAATCGTTAAAACTAGGTAAGCTGATCACTTACAACAATTAAATCAATAATACATGGTATAATGAAACAAAGTTTATCATAACTGTAGAAATAAAGGTAATACAAGCAAAACCGACGATAACCACAAACAAAACCCTAGAACTAGGTAGTACAGAGTCACGAGCTCTAACTGAATACATAGAAATATCTCAAAATACAATACTGTTCAGATAGTGAATTGACAGTATAAATATAAGAAAAAGAACTCCAATGGACTGCGACGATCAAAGCATCTCTACCTTGAATCCTCGTAATCAAAGAAGCTCTCACTGCCTGGTTACGCTACCTCCAACACCTGGATATGCATAAAAATGTGCATACATGTAGTATGAGTACACCACGATCGGTATCCAATAAGTATCAAGACTAATGATACGCTCAAATTACACCTAAATAAATGATGTAAGGCGGTCGATGTCAAATATAATAATCCAACTAGGTTAGGGTCGAATCCCACGGGGAATAAGTGAGGAAAGGTTACTTGAATAGTGTGAAACTTGACTTAAGTCGAATCCCACTCCGTTAGCTTAAAAGAGAGTGTTATAATTACGAGTTATCGAGAAAACTATTTTGTTATGAGAATGTAATTAATTTGATTAAGGAAACCAAGGTTATGTCCCCATCAATGGAATGTAATGTTATCGATGTTAATATGATATATTCCTAATGGAAGGTCCTTTGATATGAAAATGGTTTCTAAAAGACTACCCAATATTTTCCAATAGTTAGGTAGTATTTTCTCTTTATGATTTTTCCAAATATAAAAGAGTTACAATTAAGAACAACCAATTTATGTCAAATAGAACCCACTTATTCCTAAGCGATTCTATTAAACAAGGTTTAAAGCCTTGAATTTTTGCTATTCAATTCTACCAAACCCTAGCCCACTTTTCCAAGTAAAGATAGAATGAAATGGAAGTAGTCAATGTTTGCAACCACCAACATTAAATGAAGGATGAGAAATGAATAAATACCAACCAACCATTATATATATATTCAATGGTAAATAACCATTAGCATTACACACATTTAGGGCCCACAACCTTAGTATTTAAAACTAGTTACTCATACTAGAATCCAAGAACAAAGCAATAAATGAAGTCATAAAGCTTACAAAGATACAAGATTCTTTATTCAAAAGCTTCCAAAACAATGGTGTATTCAATGCTGTAAAGGTAGCCTCTTTTCAGACCAGATGTCCCACAAAAATTCTAGTAAATATATTTATAATGTGCCAAAAGTCGGGGTCAAATTTAGACAAAAATGCCCCTGCAGAACACATTTCCGACCGCAGAATGGGTCGCAGATCATGTATGTCGTCCGCAGAAATACAAAGTCGCCGCATAATTGCACGCCCAGTTGCTCAGTTCCCCATCGTAGATCCATTATGTGGTCTGCATATTGATTATACAACCGCAGACTGCGTCACAAAAGTGCTCTCGCAGGATCTCCTTTTGCACTTATGTGGTCATTATGCGGTCCGCAAAAGCATTATGCGACCGCATATTTCTCTCTTCAAGAGCTGGACCACCTGCTTCAGTCTACGGTTGGTTTGCGGTTCGCACATCACTTCTGCGGTCGCAGACCTGTCGCATTTCTACCCTTCTATGGATTTTTATCTTCTTTTCCGTGTTCTTGGTTCTTCAAGTCTAGTATACTGCAAAACACCAAAACTTCATATGAAATAACTAAAAATTCTTTAAAAGACGAGCTAAAGTCTATGCAATTAGTATCAAAAGTGCCAAAATTCTACAGCACATCAACTAACCTCGGTGAAGTAGTGACGCGGTTCAAGTCATGTGATACTCACTAGTCAAAATAACATGTGTAATAGATCAAAGAATGGCAACAAAAGCATAGCAGAAAACCGATAACAATAACTTCATCAGAATAAGTGATAACAATTCAATACAAGTAAAGGCTCAGTTTCACCAACAAGTCATCACAGAGAAACTCACACAAATAGCACCTCATGCCCTCATTTTTATCACAACAACAATAGCCACCCGTATCACTCCGCCCCGACAACGTCATAATAGCCACCCGTATCACACTGCCCTGACAAAAATACAATAGCCACCCGTATCGCTCAATATAGCCACCCGTATCACTTTGCCCTGGTAATATCACAATAGCCACCCATATCGCTCCACACAATCAACAATAGTGAAATACCACCCTTATATTTCATACAACAACAATCAATCTACATAACATGTCCATATGTGACACAATATCACAAACAATATTATCAAAGTTTTATCAAGATATAATCTCACAACTTTCCAACAAGGTGCACAAGGACATGACAATAACATAAAAGTGTGGAGGGGTGCTCAACAAATAAAACATGACTATGGCTAAGTCAAATGTAGCGATCATGATCATAAAATCACAAAGTGGTGTAAGAATCTTCCATATAAGTTACTTTATCAAATTAAGGCATATTAAAAGTCTACGGTCCAACTCGATTACAAAGCCACATATAGCACCCGTGTACATGCTCGCCACCTCATGTACACGTCGCTTTAGACATAAAACGGATGAGCAATCAAGGCTAAATCCTAAAGGGTATTCCCTAACACATACTTACCTCAAACATGCCAAATCAATAAAAATCCCTTCCCGCATGAATCAACCTCTAGGCGGCTCGAATCTAGACCAAATAACTTAATAGCATCAATAAAAGCCATAGGAAACAACCTCAAATAATAAAGCTTCGATATTTAACAAGAATCAAAAATTCAACTTGGACTCACCTCCCGGAACCCAACAAAATTCACAAATTCCGAACACCCATTTGAATACGAGTCCAACCATACAAGTTTCATCCAATTCTGAATTTGAATCAGGGTTCAAATCCTCAAATTACTTTTGGAAATGTTTTTACTAAAATTTCCAATTTCCCTTACTTAGATTCATCAATTAAATGCTAAAATAAAGATGGAATCATAAATAATAACCAAATCCGAGTAAAAAATACTTACCCTAATCCAAATAGTGAAAATTTCTTCTAATATCGCCCAAATCCGAGCTCACAATCTCAAAATATGATAAAACAACTAAAACCCTCGTGGGCGCTATGCGTAAGATGAACAGGGACAGAGCGACTGGGCCAGACGAGATCCCAGTTGAATTTTGGAGGTATGTCAGTAGAGAGGGCCTAGAGTGGCTGACCGGGCTGTTCAATGTTATTTTTAGGATGAAGAAAATGCCAGACAAATGGAGATGGAGTACGATGATTCCATTGTACAAGAACAAATGTGATATGCAGAATTGTAACAACTATAGGGGTATCAAGCTGCTTAGTCATACTATGAAACTATGGGAGAGGGTGGTGGAGGCGAGGGTGGGGAGGTCAGTGTCTATATCTGAGAACCAATTCGGATTCATGCTGGGTCGTTCAACTACAGAAGTTATCCATCTTATCTGGAGGTTGGTGTAACAGTACAAGGATAAGAGGAAGGATTTGTACATGGTGTATATTGACCTAGAGAAAGTGTACGACAAGGTCCCGAGGGAGGTTCTTTAGAGGTGTTTGGAGATAAAAGGTGTTCTGGTAGCATATATTAATATGATTAAGGACATGAATGACAGAGCCAAGACTCGGGTTAGGAAAGTAGGAGGCGACTCGGAGCATTTTCTAATGGTTATGGGGCTACACCAAGGATTTGCGCTCAGCCCTTTCTTATTTGCACTGGCGATGGACGCTCTGACGCACCATATTCAAGGGGAGGTGCCATGGTTTATCTCATTTGCAGATGATATAGTTCTGATTGATGAGACGCGAGGAGGTGTTGACGAGAGGCTGGAGGTTTGGAGACAGACCCTTGAGTCTAAAGGTTTCAAGTTGAGCAGGATTAGACTGAGTACTTGGAGTGCAAGTTCAGCGAAGTCACGAGGGAAGTGGATAGTGACGTGAGGCTTGATTTAAAAGTAATTCCAAAGAAAGGAAGTTTTAAGTACCTTGGGTCGATTATCCAGGGGAACGGGGAGATCTACGAGGATGTCACGCACCTTATAGGGGCAGGTTGGATGAAATGGAGGTTAGCATCTGGTGTTTTGTGTGACAAGAAGGTGCCCCCAAAATTTATGGGGAAGAATGTTGACCAGTCAAGATTGCCCATATCCTAACTCCGACGAAGTAGTGACGATGCTATGACAAGACACCTATGTAAACCCTGTACAAGAATATATATAAAGCAACAAAATGACAAGTAAGACAATTAAAATATTAACTCGAAGGGAACATGTAGAAAGGGAAGTACAAAAAGAACATCAAGTATAAAATTACTGAATAGCCCTTTTCCAAAAAGAAACAATAATAATTCAACCAAGTAAATCATCAATCCGGTATCCAAGTAAAGAAAAAAAATCAATAATGGCATGTCATCACCCTTCGTTCTTTTACTCTCATCCTCACCATGTAATATCATAAATAACATGGCACGGCATTACCCTTCGTTCTTTTTCTCCCAACCTCACATGAAATGATAAATGATAATAAGCAGTCAAATGCACAACATCACACTTCATGCTTTTATCCTCACAATCTCTCAATAAATAATATTGTATGCAAATAAGGCACGACAACACCATACGTGATTTTCACTCTTCCTCACCAAGCAACAACATTAATTCAAAATAGCAAAACAAGGTGGGAAGCTATTTCACTTAAATCTTAATGTAATGATAATTCATCTCAACTTTCAAAATACCAACAACTCCAAAATCCCTAATTTCTACCATGAAAAATCCAATATTAAAGGTTAAAATCAATGGGTGTTTATGGAAATATAACTAAACAAGTTAAAATTTACTAACCAATGAAGTTGGGATGAAAAACCTCTTCAAAATTGCCTCCAGGCCGAGCTCTAACTTGAAAATGGTGAAAAATAGTTCAAATCCCGACTTTTAGATGTTTTAATACCTAAGTGTCAGGTGTTCTTCGCGTTCGTGAGGAGCAGCGGTCAGAAGGTCTTAGCGTTCGCGAAGGAATAACTCCCCCTTGCCTTCCGGTTAGCGAACCAAGGCCTGCGTTCACGAAGAGTAACCGACTGACCTTCCCAGATCCCCACAAGGCTTCGCGAGAGGCCTGTCGCGTTTGCGAAGGGTTATCCCTACTCTACTTCTTGTTCGCGACCAGCTCCTTGCGTTCGCGTAGAAAAACTAGCCCCATCCCCAACTTCCCCTTTGCGATCGCGAAGCACAACATACCAGACACCAGAAAGTGCTGAAACCAGCAATCTCTTAAGTCCGAAATGGTCCGTAGCCTATTCGAAACTCACACGAGCCCTTCGGGCTCCAACCCAAACATGCACACAACTGTAATGACATCATACGAACTTGATCGCGCGAAAAACACAAAAATAATACCTAGAACTATGAATCAGACGTCAGAATGCATGGACTTTCAAAGAAAACTCAAGAACTTCTAAAATTACAACCAAGCGTCCGAATCATATCAAACCAGCTCCGATTTGCACCAAATTTTACAGATAAGTTTCAAATAGAAAAATGGACCTATACCAAGTCCCAAAACCAAAATCCGAACCCGATAGCCATTATATCAACCTACGATCAAACCTAAGAAATTTCCAAAACTTCAAATTACTAGCTTTCGGCAAAACAAGTCAAATCAACCCAGGGACCTTTGAATTCAATTCCGAGCATACACCCAATTCCAAAATCACAATACAGACCTACTGGAACCATCCAAATACTGATCCGGGGTCGTTTACGCAAAATGTTGACCGTAGTCAACTCAAGTTGTTTTAAAGCCAAAAATTGTATTTTCTTCAAATTTTTACATAAAAACTTTTCGAAAAAAGACTCGGACTGCGCGCACAAATCGAGAAATATTAAATAGAGCTAATAAAGGTCTTGGATGACATAAATAAGGGCTAGAAATCAAAATGACCTATTAGGTCATCACATACTCCACCTCTAAAAGAAACGTTCATCCTCGAACAGACATAGAAAAGCACCTGGATTGGTGAAAAGGTGTGGGTATATACTTCGCATATCGGACTCGGAGTCCCACATAGCTACGTCAATCGGCTCACCTCTTTATTTCACTTTTACAGAGGGAAAACCGAGCTAGAATAGCCACCGGCTCCTACTCATAGGCTAATTTCTCATCAAACTAAATCGTGCTGAAGTCCAAAACATGTGACGGATCACCATAACACTTTCGGAGCATAGAAACATGAAACACTGGGTGAACACACGACAATCTAGGTGGCAATGCAAGTCTATAGGCCCCCTCCCCAACACTCTCAAGCACCTCAAAGGGGCCAATATACCGACGACTCAACTTTCCCTTCTTCTCGAACCTCATCACGCCCTTCATGGGTGAAACTCTAAGCAAAACCTTCTCACCCACCATGTATGCAACATCACGAACCTTCCGATCAGCATTACTCTTTTGTCTAGACTGTGCTGTACGAAGCTAATCCTGAATCAACTTGACTTTCTCCAAGGCATCCCGAACCATATCAGTGCCCAACAACCTAGCCTCTCTCGGCTCAAATGAACCAACTAGATAACGACACCGCCTCCCATATAAAGCCTTATAAGGAGCTATCTGAATACTCGATTGGTAGCTGTTGTTGTAGGAAAACTCTGCAAGCGACATGAACCCCCGAAATCCATAGCACATACGCATAACATATCCTCCAAGATCTGAATGGTGCTCTCGGACTGTCCGTCGGTCTAAGGGTGAAATGTTGTACTCAACTCAACTCGCGTACCTAACTCCCGCTGTACAGCTTTCCTGAAATGCGATGTGAACTACGTGCCTCAATCGAAGATATTAGTCACTGGCATACCGTGAAGAAGAACAATCTCCCGGATATAGATCTGAGCCAACAGCTCCGAAGAATAGGTAGTCACAACCGGTATGAAATGTGCAGACTTGGTCAGTCTATCCATAATAACCCACACTACATCAAATTTCTTCGAAGTCCGTGGGAGCCCAACAGCGAAATCCATGGTAATACGCTCCCAATTCCACTCTGGAATCTCAAGTCTCTAAAGCAAACCGCCCGACCTCTGGTGCTCGTACTTCACCTGCTGCCAGTTCAAACACCGAGCCACGTACTCCACTATATCTTGCTTCATTATTCTCCACCAATAGTGTTGCCTCAAATACTGATACATCTTGGCGACACCCGGATGAATGGAATATCACAAACTTTGGGCCTCCTCAAGAATCAACTCACACAACCCATCCACATTGGGCACACAAATTCGACCCTGCACCTGCAGCACCCTATCATCTCCAATAGAAACCTCCCTGGCATCACCATGCTGCACCGTGTCCTTAAGTACAAGCAAATGGGGGTTGTCATACTCACACAATCTGATGCGCTCATACAGAGAAGACCGAGAAACCACCCAAGCAAGAATATATGCAAGTCTACCCATACTCTCAGCCTGATTGGCCAAAGCCTAAACATCCAACTAACCTCACGAGCTGATTGGCCAAAGCCTAAACATCCAATGCTAGCGGTCTCTCACTTACTGGAATATATGCAAGTCTACCCATACTCTCAGCCTTTCTGCTCAAGGCATCGGCCACCACATTGGCCTTCTCGGGATGGTACAAAATGGTGATATCAAGTCTTTTAACAGCTCTAACCACCTCCGCTGCCTAAAATTTAGATCATTTTGCTTAAACAAGTGATGTAGACTCTTGCATCAAGACACATCCGATTCCAATCCGTGAAGCATCACAATAAACCGCATATGAACCCGATGCTGATGGCAAAACTAGAACTTGAGCTGTGGTCAAAACAGTCTTGAGCTTCTGAAAGCTCAACTCTCACTCATCGGACCATCTGAAAAGAGCTCCCTTTTGGGTCAACTTGGTCAATGGGGCTGAGAAAGATGAAAACCTCTCCACGAACCATCGATAATAACCCGCCAAACCCAAGAAGCTCCAAATCTCTGTAGTTGAAGTAGGTCTAGGCCTGTTCTGAACTGCCTCAATCTTCTTAGGATCTACCTTAATGCCCTCGGAAGATACAACATGGCCCAAAAAGGCAATCGAGTCCAACCAAAACTCACACTTTGAAAACTTAGCATACAATTGACTATCCCTCAAGGTCTGAAGTACCGCCAGAAGAAGCTGCTCATGCTCCTCTCGACTGCGGGAGTAGACCAAAATATCATCAATGAAGACGATCACAAAAGAATCCAAACAGGGTTTGAACACCCGGTTCATCAAATCCATAAATGTTGATGGGGAATTTGTCAAGCCAAATGACATCACTAGAAACTCATAGTGACCATACCGAGTCTGAAAAGCTGTCTTAAGGACATCCGATGCCCTAATCTTCAACTGATGGTAGCCAGATCTCAGATTAATCTTCGAAAACACTTTGGCACCCTAAAGCTCATCAAATAACTCATCAATCCTCGTCAATGAATACTTGTTCTTGATAGTGACCTTGTTCAAATATCGATAATCTATACACATTCTCATCGAACCACCCTTCTTCTTCACGAACAATAGTGGTGCACCTCAGGGCAAGGCACTAGGTCTAATGAATCCTTAAAGAAAATCCTACAAATGCTCCTTCAGTTCTTTCAACTCAGTTGGGGCCATATGGTATGGTGGAATAGAAATAGGTTGAGTGCCCGGAGCCAAGTTAATACAGAAGTCGATATCTCTATCAGGTGGCATCCCCGGCAAATCTGCAGGAAACACCTCTAGAAAGTCGCGCACAACTGGTATTGAATCCATTGAAAGGAACCTCCGCACTAGGATCACAAATATCGGCCAAATATGCTAGACATCCCTTCACGACCATACGCCGAGCCTTTACATAAGAAATAACACTGCTTGTAGAATAGCCAGAAGTCCCCCTCCACTCTAATAAACCCCCGCATGGCTAAGGTCACCGTCTTGGTGTGACAGTCCAAAATGGTGATAAAGTGACAACCAATCCATACCCACGATAACATCAAAGTCCACCATATCAGAAGTAGAAGGTCTATCCTAGTCTCAAAGCACCCTAAAGAAACCACACACGAATGATAAACACGATCTACAACAATAAAATCTCCCACAGGCGTGGACATGTAGACATGAACATTTAAAGAATCACGAGGCATAACCTGATATGAAGCAAAATAGGATGGCAAATATGAATAAGTAGATCCCGAATCAAGTAAAACTGAGGCATTTCTATGGAAAACTGGAACAATACCTGTGATGACAGCATCAGATGACTCTGCCTCATGTCTAGCTGTAAATGCATAAAAATGGGGTTGGGCCCCACAACTCTGACCTCCGCCTCTCGGACAACCTTTAGCTGGTCGGCCTCTTCCTCTAATGGCCTGACTTCCACCTCTAATGGCCTAACCTTTACCTCTAGCATCATGACCCCTGCCTCTAGTTGGCTGAGCGGGCGGTGGAGCAACCGGTGCCAGAACCATGGCACGAGAACCCTATTGTGGAATACTGCCATATGACCTCAAGCAAAATTTCGCGATGTGCCTCGGATCTCCATAAGTATAACAAGTCCTCTGCTGCTGTGAGTGCTGACCCTGGAACTAACCCTGTCGATCTGAATAACCATCCTGATAACTTTGGATCGGAGGTGCACTAATGGTAGCTGAAGGTGCACTGTAAGCTAGCTGCTCAGGATGAGACACATAAAAACCATGACTACCCGAAGCACTGTGGGATGCCTGAAGCACTGGCTGAATCGACCTGGGAGGGTAGCCTCTACCAAATAAACACCTACCTACAGATAAGGCACCACTGAAACCACCAAATAATGAGGCCTCTTCTCAGATACCGCCTCCATACCCTGACCACAAATCATCTCGATCCGTCTAGAAATCTCTACTGCCCACTGGAAAGAAATATCATCCCCAGTCTCCTTGGCCATCTGTAACCTAATAGCAAAAGCAAGAACATCAATGAACCTCCTCACTCTCTCCCTCTCCGTACAAAGCAAGACAACTGCATGGCAAGCTAAAAGCCACGAATCTAGTCTCATACTGGGTAACAGTCATGCTACCCTGCTAAAGGCGCTCAAATTGCCTGTGATACTCCTCTCTAAAAGTGAAAGGAATGAACTTTTCAAAAAATAACTGCGAAAACTGATCTCAAGTGTGTGGCATTGAACCTGCAGGTCTTCTCTACACATAATCTTACCACCATCTCTTGGCCGAACCAGTCATCTGAAACACTGTTAAGTCAACTCCATTGGACTCCACAATACCCATGTTGCGCAATGCCTCGTGGCAACAGTCAATTAAATCCTATGGGTCCTCAGAAGGTTTGCCACCAAAGCGAATAGGAAATAACTTTGTGAACTTGTATCCCTCAAAAGACATCACGTTTCTCTCCCTGGTATGTGTAGCAACAATAGGCTGAGCCACTCTAACTGGCGAAACTATCGAAATCTGATATCCATGGGCCATCTACTCTGGTGTGTGAGTAGCGGGATTCAGGGCTCCTCCCCTAGCCTGAGAAACGGCTGGTGCCACAGGAAATGCACCGGTCTGGGCCACGCTCTCCATAAGGCCCACTAAGCAGACTAGAGTGCCCTGAAGTACTAATGTAGCAATAAACCCTTTCGGGACCTAAGCTGGTCAAACTAGCATGGTCTGAACAGGAACCTCTTCCTACTGCTCGATCTGAGGCTCCAGAATAGGTGTTATTGCACGTGCTCTAGGCTGAGCTCTGTCTCTGCCTCTACCCGTGGCTCGACCTTGGCCTCGGCCTCTACTCCTGGTAGTGGCAGCAACCTGGGGCTCCGGATCCTGACCCGCCGTGGATGCTGTGCATGTCCTCATCATCTGCGAGAGAACAAGAATAAAATGATTCAAACTTCAGTGATAGAATAAAATCGCACGGTAGAGAAAGAAAGAACTAAAATTTTCCTAACGCTCTATAGCCTCTAGAAGATAGGTACACACGTTTCCGTATCGATCCTCCAAACCCTACTAAGCTTGGTCATGACATGTGAAACCTGCGCAACCTAGTGGTCTAATACCAATTTGTCACGACCCGGAATCCCACCCTCAGAACAGTGATGGCGCCTAATATTTCACTTGCTAGACAAGCCAACGTTAGCTAAATTACTTAACCAGTTTTAATAGCTTCAATCAAATAATTTATAAAATAAACTACAATGGTATGAAGTAGATATAATAAGTAACATGTGGCGTAACTAAACATATCCCAGTAATCTGGTATCACGAATACATGAGCATCTAGAGTGCTATAGATAAAGTCTGAATAAAATAAAATTGTATGAAACTAAATAAACAGTAAACTAGATAAGGAAGGGGACTTCAGGGCTGCAGGCACCGTGCAGCTATACCTCAAGTCTCCAATGCAGCTGAATCCATTCAAAGATACCACTAAATGTTGCTGGGATCAACACCAGTATCTGCACAAGAAGTGCAGAAGTGTAGCATGAGTACAACCGGCCCAATGTACTCCGTAAGTGTCGAGCCTAACCCCGACGAAGTAGTGACGATGCTATGAAAAGACACCTACTAAACCCTGTACAAGTATATATATATAAAGCAACAAAATAACAAGTAAGATAATTAAAGTATTAACTAGGAGGGAACATGTAGAAAGGGAAGTACAAAAAGAACATCAAGTATAAAATCAGCGAATAGACCTTTTCTGAAAAGAAACAATAATAATTCAACCAATTAAATCATCAATCCAGTATCCAAGTAAAGCAAAGAAATCAATAATGGCACGACATCACCTTTCGTGCTTTTACTCTCGTCCTCACCATGTAATATCATAAATTAAATGGCACGACATCACCCTTCGTGCTTTTACTCTCAACCTCACATGGAATGACAAATGATAACAAGTAATCAAATGCACAACATCACACTTTATACTTTTATCCTCACGATCTCTCAATAAATAATATTGTATGCAAATAAGGCAAGGCAACACCCTTCGTGTTTTTCACTCTTCATCACCAAGCAACAACATTAATTCAAAACAGAAAAACAAGATGGGAAGCTATTTCACTTTAATCTTAATGTGATGATAATTCATCTCAACTTTCAAAATACCAATAACTCCAAAATAATCAATAGATATGAAGGCGAACAATTAAATTAGTAATAATATAGCTACAACATGGGAACATAGTCATGGAAACAACATAATACAATAAAATAATTTCTACCCGCATGCTTTAACCCAATAACAAAATATATATACTCGTCACCTTATATATATGTCGTCCCCACACATAATTCACGTAGCAAATAGACCAACAAGTCTTAATCCGTCAAGTCAAAGTTAAGCCTTTAGAATCAATGCTCAACCGTGACTTTTCCTTTAGAATTAGCCTCCAAACCAATCAAATCTAGCCAAATATAGTTCAAATAATTCAAAATAGGCTTTACAAACTACCCACAAGTGAAAAAGATTCGATCTTTATTGATTTTAGAAATATTTAACAAAAGTAAACCCCCGAGCCCGCTTGGTCAAATCTCGAGATTCAGACTAAAACCCAATTACCCATTCACCACCGAGCCCAGTTATATGATTTGTTTCGAAATTCGACCTCAATTTGTGGTCTAAATCTCAATTTCACAAAATTTTCAATTCAACCCAAATCCCTAATTTTAACCATGAAAAATCCTAGATTAAAGGTTAAAATCAATGGGTGTTTATGGAAATGTAACAAAATAAGTTAAAATTTACTAACCAATGAAGTTGGGATGAAAAACCTCTTCAAAATCGCCTCTAGGTTGAGTTCTAACTTGAAAATGGTGAAAAATGGTTCAAATCCCGACTTTTAGATGTGGTAATACATGGGCGTCAGGTGTTCTTCGCATTCGCGAAGCACCTGACGCGTTTGCCAAGAGCAGAAGCCAAAAAGCCTTCGCGTTCATGAGGTACTTTTCGCGTTCGCGAAGGCTTAACTCCCCATTGCCTTCACATTTGCGACCCAAGGCCTGCGTTCGCGAAGAGTAACCGGCTGACCTTTCCTAGATCCCCACAAAGCTTCGCATTCGCGGGAGGCTTGTCGCGTTCGCGAAGGGTAAGCCCCCCTCTACATCGCGTTCGCGAACAGATCCTCGCGTTCACATAGAACAAACCAGCTCCATCCCTAATTTTCCCTTCGCGATCGCAATGCACATCACACCAGACATCAGAAACTATTGAAAACCAGCAATCTCTTAAGTCCGAAATGGTCCGTAGCCTATTTGAAACTCACCTGAGCCCTTCGGGCTCCAACCCAAATATGCACACAAGTGTAATAACATCATACGAATTTGTTCACGCGATCAAAACACCAAAATAACACGTAAAACTATGAATCGGACATCAAAATGCATGCTATTTCAAAGAAAATACAAGAACTTCTAAAATCACAACCAAACGTCCTAATCCTATCAAACCAACTCCGATTTGCACCAAATTTTGCAGACAAGTTTCAAATAGAAAAATGGACCTATACCAAGTTCCGAAACAAAAATCCAAATACGATAACCATAAAGTCAATCTACGGTCAAACCTGGGAAATTTCCAAACCTTCAAATTACTAGCTTTCGGCAAAACAAGTCAAATCAACCTAGGGATCTCTGAATTCAATTCCGGGCATACACCCAAGTACAAAATCACAATATGGACCTAGCATAGTCGTCAAAAATACTGATCCGGGGTCGTTTACTCAAAATATTGACCGTAGTAAATTCAAGTTATTTTTAAAGCCAAAAACTATATTTTCTTCAAATTTTTATATAAAAACTTTCCGAAAAAAGACATGGACTATGCACGCAAATCAAGAAACATTAAATGGAGCTAATAGAGGTCTAGGATCACGTAAATAAGGGCTAGCACTCAAAATGACCTATCGATTCGTCACATTCTCCACTTCTAAAAGAGACGTTCGTTCTCGAATAAACATAAAAAGTACCTGGATTGGTGAAAAGGTTTGGGTATCTACTTCACATATCGTACTTGGACTCTCACATAGCTGCGTCGATCGGATGACCTCTCCATTGCACTTTTACAGAGGAAAAACTCCTAGATCTCAACTTTTGAACATGCCGAGATAGAATAGGCACCGGCTCCTCCTCATATGCTAAATTCTCACTACTAGAAAGTAGGATTATGGTAACGTTTCCAAAACCGTTGCGGCAGGTAGGAAAACTGTTGCCACAGCTCTATTGCGACAATTTTTGTGGCCGCTACAATAGATTTCATTGCAATAGATCTATTGCAACTGTTATTCTTGAATGATATTACAACAATTTTATGATTCTATAGGAACGGTTAAATACCGTTGCCATAGAGTTTATTTGCAATTGTTGTTGAGGCTATTGCTACAGTTATTTTATACTATTGCAGCGGTTACTTTATACTATTGCAACTGTCACTTTTGGCTTATGAGATTTGGGACTCATGCTATTGCAACTATTATGTAGTTTTATTATGCCGGTTATTTTTTGGGCTACTGCAACGACTATTGTAGCTCTATTGCAACGGTTAAACAAACCAACAATGTAACATACCTTGAAATTACCTTGGGAGTTTTTGACGATTTGGAGCTCGGATTGAGGCGATTCATGAGTAATTTTAAGAGAAAACAATGGGGTAAGTGTTCTTAACTCAATATTGGTTAAATTACCCGAATCCATGGTTGTTTTTATCATTTAATTGGTGAATTGAGTTGGGAAAATTTAAAAACTCTCTTGGTTTAAATTGAAGATTTGAGGGTCGAGTTTGGGTCAGATTTTGGTAAAATTGGTATGGTTAGACTCGTGATTGAATAGGCTTCCGGATTTTGCAACTTTTGTCGAGTTCCGAGACGTGGGCCCCACAGGTAATTTTTGAGTTAATTTTTGGATTTTTATGGAAAATCATTATTTTCTTACTGAATTAATTCCAATGAATTTTATTGACTGAAACGAATTATTTATGACTAGATTCGAGGTGTTTGGAGACCAATTCACGAAGAAAGGACATTGCAGAATAAGAATTTCACGGCTTGAAGTAACGATTGTAAATCTAGTCCTGAGGGTATGAAACCCCAGATTTTTGTATCATTCTACTATTTTGAGGTGACGCACATGCTAGGTGACGAGCATGTGGGCGTGCACTGTCAGAGATTGTGACTTGGTCCGTCCCGTAGCAACTGTAAAGTTGCATATTTTGTGGAAATTATATGATACTTGTATGTTTTAGAAAGCGTTTCTGTAAATTGGGCTGAATGCCATGTTTGGGCCTTTTGCCAGTGCTGTTTGGACCCTTAGGGCCTTTTCTTACTATCCTCTCACTGTTTTCGATTGAAAATATATACTCAGTCATGGTTATACTTGTTTACTGCATAACTCGGTTTTATGACTCTATTTTGATGCATATAAATGTTTTGGGCCGAATGCCCTATTTTACTTAAACGCCCGAGTGGCTGAGAGGTTTATGACTGAGTGAGGCTGAGGGCCTGATTGTGAGGATGAGTGTGGATCGGGGCTGCACGCCTGCAGCATACTTTATTATTATAGCACGTGAGTTGTCCGTGCAGCACGTGAGTTGTCCGTGTAGATTATAGGGCTTGGGCTGAAGGAGCCCCTCCGGAGTCAGTACACATCCCTAGTGAGCGCAGGTACCTACTTAGTACGAGTGTCGAGTGTCGAGTGCTAAGTGACTGGGAGGCATGAGTGATTGTGAAGTATGCCCGAGTGGCAAAGAGTAATTGTGAGGTATGCCCGAGTGGCACGAGTGACTGTGAGGTTTGCCCGAGGGGCTGTATATGAGTGATGTTTTGCCCAAGGGGCTATTTATGATTTCATCATTGTGCTCACCTTTGCATTTTTCCTCTGTTGGAAAGCTGTTGATAAATATCTTTAAATGATTTTTACTGGAACTGGGTTTGAACGAGATGTTTTGATTCAAACCCTGATATTTTTTAAAAGCATGAGGTATTTTACTGAGATTTCATGATATGTACGTTAGATGCTTTATTGCTCGTCACTACTGCTCAGTCTTTATTTATTGTTGTTACTTACTGAGTTGGCGTACTTACGTTACTCCCTACACCTTGTGTGCAGATCTAGGTGTAGCTGGACACGGTAGCGGTTGTTGGTTGTTCTAATTGCAAATTCTCCCGGGGATAGCAAGGTAGCTGCCTGGCGATCGCAGCCCTGCTCTTCTCCTTCTTATCTTCCTCTAGTTGTATTTAGTTATTTTCCAGTCTGAGTTAGCCTTGAAATTGTTAGACAGATTATAGTAAATGCTCATGACTAGTGACACCCCAATGTCGGGCTTTTCCTTCCGTACTTTTATTTTGATTGGAACTCCTTTATGAAGGTTTTTATGTTAAGTAACATTGAAATTATCTTTAAAATGAAAATATTGGTTTGTTTTGGAAATGAATCGGCTTGCCTAGTTCCACGATAGGCGCCATCACGACAGGGGTTAGTTTGGGTCGTGACAGTCGTTACATCAGATGGTGTCGTTATAGGTACAACCTCGATTTAAAATAAAGGAATAATTTCCTTAACTTGATTCGATTCTAAGTATCAAGACGAGTCCTCCTATTGTGCTCCACTTATGAGTGAGCTTCGTAATTCTATAATCTACTTATGTGTTTACTTATGTTGGGAGGTTTTATGGAGATAACTACATCTATCATTCCATGATGGACTCTAATAAGATCTGTGAGGCTAAAGGTGCCTTTCTGGTATTTATTTCGGTATGTTTTGATGTATTTTCGAATAATTAATTACCAATTTTGAATTATATGCCCTACCGGTGTGGGGTTCATTATGTGTTGTGATTTTGCTTAACGAAAGTTATTTAAAAGGAGAAAATGGAAAGTTTCGATTGGCAAGATGTGCATATTACTTGTGATTCAGAACTGAAGCCGAGGTCCTCGTATTTTAAAATAAATTGACATGTTTAAACTGGGCTATGAGCTGCGTTGGAAGTTATATAAGGACGAGATCCTTGTGATAAATATTCTTGTGTTTAAATTCTCCCTTGCGAAAATTAAATTTTTACTATAGTACTAATAGGGAGTCATGCCTGCTAGGCTTATTTGAGAAATTTTTGTATGAAATTCTCTGTGCATACTTTCCAAATTCGTGTTGTAATATTGAGTTGTAACCTACGAGGTAGGTGCCTGCCCAGGTGGCGTTAAATGTGACTCGTTAATTTGGGGTAAATAATTATGAGGTCTTCATGCCTCGCATCTCGTTATTAGTATTGTGAAGGTTTGAAACGAAATTTTTGTTAACATGAAGTTAATTGACGATTCTGTAATTGATTATGAACAACTATTAAGACCAGATTGACCCAGAAGGGTGCCCCATTTAGATGGTCAGACGAGTGTGAGTTGAGATTTCAGAAGCTCAAGATCGCTTTGACTACGACACCAGTATTGGTATTACCCACAAGTTCAGGATCGTATACGGTATATTGTGACGTATCTCACATTGGGCTTGGTGCAGTATTAATGCAAGATGGAAAGGTAATTGCATATGCGTCGCGACAGTTGAAAGTTCACGAGAAGAATTATCCTGTTCATGACTTAGAATTGGCAGCCATTATTCATGCGATGAAGATTTGGAGGCATTATCTCTACGGTGTCTCGTGTGAGGTGTTTACTGATCATCGTAGCCTTCAGTATCTGTTCACACAAAAGGATCTTAATTTGAGGCAGAAAAGATGGTTGGAGTTGTTGAAAGACTATGATATTACCATTTTGTATCACCCAGGAAAGGCCAATGTGGTGGCCGATGCTTTGAGTAGAAAGGTTGTGAGTATGGGTAGTCTTGCGTATATTCCGGTTGGTGAGAGGCCATTAGCTGCAGATGTTTGGCTAATCGGTTCGTGAAGTTAGATGTTTTAGAACCCAGTCGGGTTCTAGCTTGCACAGTCGCTCGGTCTTCTTTATATGAGCGCATTAAAGAGAGGCAGTATGATGATCCTCATTTACTTGTCCTTAGGACACGGTGCGGCATGGTGATGCTAAACAGGTTGCTGTGGGGGAAGATGGGGTTCTGCGAATGCAGGGTCGTATTTGTGTGCCTAATGTGGATGGGCTTCGTGAATTAATTCTTGAAGAAGCACACAGTTCCAGGTATTCTATTTTTCCAGGTACTGCCAAAATGTATCAAGATTTGCGGCAACATTATTGGTGGGGGAGAATGAAAAAGGATATAGTTGCATATGTAGCTCGGTGTCTGAATTGTCAGCAAGTTAAGTACGAGCATCAGAGACCTGGTGGTTTGCTTCAGAAGTTAGAAATTCCTGAGTGAAAGTGGGAGTGTATCACTATGGATTTTGTTGTCGGGTTCCCACGGACTCAGAGAAAATTTGACGCAGTTTGGGTCATTGTGGACATGCTGACCAAGTCAGCACATTTCATTCCAATGGCAGTTACATATTTTTCAGAGAGGTTAGCTGAAATTTACATTCATGAGATTGTCCGCCTTCACGGGGTGCCCGTGTCTATAATTTCAGATCGAGGTATGCAGTTTACCTCACATTTCTGGAGGGTTGTACATGGTGAGTTAGCACGCGGGTGGAGTTGACTACAACATTTCATCCACAGACAGACGGACAGTCAGAGCGCACTATTCAGATATTGGAAGATATGCTCTGCGCTTGTGTTATAGACTTTGGAGGTTCTTGGGATCATTTCTTGCCACTTGTGGAGTTTGCTTATAATAATAGCTACCAGTCGAGCATTCAGATGGCTCCATATGAGGCATTATACGGAAGGCGATGTCGATCGCCAGTTGGTTGGTTTGAGCCGGGAGAGGCTCGATTGTTGGGTACCGATTTGGTACAGGATGCCTTGGATAAGGTCAAGATTATTCAGGATCGACTTCGCACAACTTAGTCTAGGCAAAAGAGTTATGCCGATCATAAAGTTCGTGATATTGCATTCATGGTTGGAGAAAGAATATTGCTCCGGGTTTCACCTATGAAAGGTGTAATGAGGTTCGGAATGAAGAGCAAGTTGAGCCCGAGGTATATCGGACCCTTTGAAATTTTTGAAAGGTTGGGTGAAGTAGCCTACAGGCTAGCATTACCACCTAGTTTATCAGCGGTTCATCCGGCGTTCCATGTGTCTATGATCCGAAAATATCATGGTGATCCGTCCCATGTGTTAGATTTCAGCTCAGTCCAATTGGACAAAGATTTGACTTACGAGGAGGAGCCGGTGGCTATTCTAGCCTGACAGGTCCGACAGTTGAGGTCTAAGAGTTATCCTTCAGTTCGGGTGCAATTGAGAGGTCAACTGGTAGAGGCATCTACCTGGGAGTCTGAGTCAGACATGCAGAGTAAATATCCACACCTTTTCTCCAGCTCAGGTATTTTATTTTCTAACTCCGTTCGAGGATGAACGTTTGATTTAGAGGTGGAGAATGTGATGACCCAAAATGTCATCTCTAAATTTAATAAGTAATTCTATGTTCTAAGACCTCGAAAAACACCATTTATCATTCCTCGACTTGCATGCGCAGTCCGTAAAATTTTCCGAAAAGTTTTCATGTGAAAAATGGATTAAAATATTAAATAGAGTTTTAAAACTCAACTGAGTTGACTTTGGGCAATATTTTTAGCAAACAGACCCGGATCAGTATTTTGACAGTTCCGGTAGCTCCGTATCGTGATTTGGGACTTGGGCGTATGCCCGAAATTTAATTTGGAGGTCCCTAGCTCAAATTATGACCATTTAACGGAACTAGCAATTTAAAGGCTAAAGATTTTCAAGTTTGACCACGGGGTTGACTTTTTGATATCGGAGCCGGAATCCGAATCTAAAATTTTGAACAGCTCCGTTATGTCATTTATGACTTGTGTGCCAAATTTGAAGTCATTCCGGATTCATTTAATATGTTTTGGCACGCGATTTGCAAATTGAAAAGTTTGAATCGGGGTGCGAATTATAATTTCAGCGTTGTTTGACGTGATATGAGACTCCGAGTAAGTCCGTATTATGTTATTGGAATTTTTAGTATATTTGTACGAGGTCCCGAGTACCCCGAGAGTGATACGGATTGAAATCGGATCAAGAATTGGACTTAAGCAAAATCTGAATTTTTTCCCTTCTGTTGTAATCGCACCTGCGGATTTTTGCTCGCAGGTGCGAGCTCACAGATGCGAGCCTTCCATCGCAGATGCGCCAAGGCGTGTCAAGGCTTCGATCGCAGAAGAGGACAGCTTCTCGCAGAAGCGTGTCCGCAGATGCGCACCAAATCACGCAGATGCGGGACTGGGCTGGCCTGGGGTCTTCGCAGGTGCAGCCTTTTTGCGCAGAAGCGGATGTCGCAGGTGCGACAGGAGTGTCCGCCGATGCGAAACTTCACCTGGCAGCCTGGCATCATAAATGAGAGCTTTGTCTCACAAATGCGAGTCCGCAAATGCGGAACTTTTATTTGCAGATGCGAAAATGACTGGGCAGAGCCCATAAATTCGGAAGGCCGCACCTGCGAATATTTTAATGAATTTTGGATTTTATCCGGAAAATTAGTAAATTCATATGGAATTAATTCCTATGATTCATATTGAGTATGTTGAATTATTTGTGAATAGATTTGAAGCTTTTGGAGATAAATTTAAAAGGAAAAGTTGTGGTTGAGTAATTGATTGGAATTTGCAAAGCGGGGTAAGTGTCGTGGTTAACCTTGGCTTGAGGGAATATAACCCTTAAATTAATTATTATGTGAATTGCATGTGAACGGCGTATAGGCGAGGTGACGAGTGTCTATACGTCGTAAAATTAATTGTTTTCCTGCTTACTTGAAAAATCATAAATTATTTTAAATCATGAATTAATTATTATAATAATTGTTTCTCTCATATTCTTTGTCAAATATTAATTCTTGAATTCCTGCATTAATTGTTACATGCTATTTGAATTATGTTCCTTAATTGTCATTTGACATTTAGCATATTAAATATTAAACTGCATATTTTCTCTCTGATTTCTATAATAATTTGCTATTTGCCTTTATTTGTTTCGTAATTAAATCATAATTATTGTATGCTACTTATCTTATAATTTTATATTAATTGTTACATTTATTGGGAAAATTCTTCTATAAGAATTGGTAAATGAATATGTTGGAGGATCGGGTTGCACGCCGCAACAGAATTAATTATAATGAATATATTGGAGGATCGGGTTGCACGCCGCAACAGAATTAATTATAATGAATATATTGGAGGATCGGGTTGCACGCCGCAACAGACTTATTAAAAGTCCATATTGGGGGATCGGATTGCACGCCGCAATAGACTTATTTAAAAGTCAATATTGGGGGATCGGATTGCACGCTGCAATAGACTTATTTAAAAGTCAATATTGGGGGATCGGATTGCACGCCGCAATAGACTTATTTAAAAGTCAATATTGGGGATCAGATTGCACGCCGCAATAGACTTATTTAAAAGTCAATATTGGGGGATCAGATTGCACGCCGCAATAGACTTATTTAAAAGTTAATATATGGGGATCAGATTGCACGCCGCAACAGACTTATTTAAAAGTCTATATATATACTTGATTGAAATAAATATATGGCATACTTGATTAAAATGAATATATTGTGAGAGTGGGTTGCACGCTGCAACAAAACTGAATGTGAATATATTGTGAGAGCGAGTTGCACGCTGCAACAGAACCGAATGTGAATATATTGTGAGAGCGGGTTGCACGCTGCAACAGAATTGAATATGAATATATTGTGAGAGCGGGTTGCACGCTGCAACAGAATTGATTGAAATGATAATTGATTATAACTGCTGAGTTGGCTTCAATCATTATAAATGAGTTACCTGATTTATTTCTATTATTGTCGTTGTTACTAATATTGCGTACAGGTTAATGTAAGTGAACCGCCTTAGCCTCGTCATTACTTCGTCGAGGTTAGGCTCAACACTTATCAGTATATGGGGTCGGTTGTACTGATACTACACTCTGCACTTCTTGTGGAGATTTCAGAGTTGGTCCCAGCGGCGTGCCATAGACTTGTTCGGATTTCAACTACTCGGAGGAGACTTGAGGTATAACTGCATGGCGTCCGCAGTTCTGACCTTTATTTGTATTATTCTAGAAGCTCGTGCACTTGTGACATCAATTATGGTATGGTATTTAGACACCGTTGTTTTTATGGATTATTCACTATATTTCAAACTTTGCTTCCGCATTTGTTTTTTTGATTATTAATAATTTAAAATTTGTTTAAAAATTGGTTAATATTATTCTAACGTTGGCTTGCCTAACAAGTAAAATATTAGGCGACATCACGATCCGAAGGTGGAAATTTCGGGTCACGACAAGTAATCCAAAAGATTTCTCATTCAATAAGATCTTAGAGAATCTACAAGACAATAAGATTCTTACTAAAAAAAGTTCAATTGTCTTTATCAAATGTGAAGCAATGGAAACACCAACAGAAACAATAGATCCTATTTTTGACATACTAGAGAATGATAATTGAAGACCAAACGTATTCAATCTCCAAATGTCAAGACCTTCATAAAGACCTATTCAATTTAATAATTAAAGTCAAGACCTTCATAAAGACCAAACGTAGTCCAATCTTCAAATGTAGAAAGTAGAAACTAGAGGTTACTATACCAGAAGTTACAACAGCTTTGCAGGCAATCATTTTCTATGAGATAAAAGAAAACAAAATTCTTCATTATGCTACAAAGGCAAATAATGGAGTAACCTCGGTATCACTCTACTCAGAATCATTTTTGTGCAACTCTCTTCATAGTAGATTGCTGATTGATAAAACTATAATTCATTCTCATGACTCTCTCTGTTGTCATAAATTACAAGTACACCTTGGATCAAGATAAAATTGAAATGACATCTTACATCAGTGGGTTTTTTAATCAGTCACACTAACAGAGGTTCTTCTATCAGTCACACTAACAGTGATTAGCATTTCCGTTCTTGTACTTTATTTTTGATAAAGGAATTTATTAATAATAGCAACTTCCATTCCTGGACTTCTTTGTGGATTTTTTATTATTATGATGATTAACTAGTACTTTGGAAGGACCAGATAGCTCATTGCAGTGAAGTGTGGTTGCTCTAGGTAGTTTATCACCACCAAACCTTTGACATGTTTTAGGGTTCCCTTATTTGGAGTTCCAAGAGAACCCCATGTTTCAATATGAACTTGAACCTCTAGCAATATGAACTCAGCCGCACAAGATGATATCATTAAAATATACTAATAAAGTTTATACTAAACACTATCTGCAGAAATATTAATGGTTCTATAATGCCTCATATCAGCAGGTTTTCATGAAAGGAAGAAAGGCAGAAAACGAGCAAATTTTATCACAAAAATCAACAGTTTTTAACTTTAAAAAATAATAGCTTTACTGTAGATTTTCAAACAAAAAATCACAGCTTTACAGTTTCTAAAATATGAATTTTAGCCTGGGAATAAAGTGATACTAACCTTGATTGTTGCTACGTGTAGATGGTCGACAGATCAGTTGATTAGCAGCTTGTGGTGCAGAGGTAGCTTCTCCTAGTGACAAAACAGATAATATTGCTAGTATGTTTGGATTAATTAATCCTGCACGCTGAAGTTGAGCAATTACATCTGCAGTAATTTCTTGTCGCATAGTTCTTTTTTGTTCCTTCATTTTTCCAATCCTTTCTTGCACTGTATCATTTGTAGCATTTGAAGTCGGTTCGAAATGGCCCACTTTTCCTTTTAAAGTAGTCTTTGTAACTCCTCATCCATATAATCTTAAACATCCCGGATGTTCAGGACCCACGACAGATGAAAATGCATCAACAGACTAACTGCCATCTACACTTTGTTGTAAATTTTAAAAAAGAACTTTGTTCAATAGCACTATCAACAAGTTCAATGTAGGATCCAATTTCATGATTGACATACAGGGTTTGAAGCAAAAAGAATATAAGGTAGAGTATCAGGCAACTTTAAATGGTTTAGCCTGATCCTTCATTAATTTATTTGTTTTCATTGGGTTCACGATAAGTACTGATGCTTTTCCTGATAAACTTTTCCTTATCAAAAAGAGAAAAAGAGTGATGCCCTTACAACGAATAAGGTCTAATTACCAAAATCTATCTGTCTTGTTTGTTACCCTCTTTTATGACTTAGGAAAAAAATATACACATTGACAGAAAGCAATAAAAATGCAAATAAAGAGACTGCCTTATAAGAGAGGACGAGAATTTTTGTCCATCTGTTATCAGGTGAGCTAAGGCTCAGCAAATTTAATACAGTTTACTTACTCATGAACTACTGTTTAAACTTTTGAAACCACTTCATTAGTGAAAATAACATATGTCATCCTATTTGCATAATCTGCTGAATAATCTGAAATGAAGAGTCATAACAAAGGTTCTATCATGTACTTTCTAAATAAAATTTTCAATCAACAGAACACTAAACTATTTAATCTTTCCATAAAGCGGTAAGAGAATAAAATACCCACACATTGAATAAAATAAATACAGAAGAAACAAGCAAATCTAGCAACTAAGTAAAGAGGATATCTTCCCATTAATTTAATTCGAAAGAAACAGAATACTTAATACATCTAGCTAAATCATTATTTTATGAGATTTTGGTAGATACAGATTTATGATTTAGTTATCCATATTTTCAATGCTTGGTGGGATTTTATGTAACTTTCAGCAATAAAACTTGTTAGTTTTCTTGTATTATTGAAGAGTTACCATAAATTGATGCCAAGAGAACTCTCTTTAGTTCCTACTACACAATGAAGAATATTTCACTTTAAAACATCTATTCAATCATACCATTCAAATTAATTAGAAAGAAACTAATTACCCACCCTTTATGTCACATATTATACTTTTTTCAAGTAACTCCCTAATCACTCGTCTTTGTAGGACTTTATTTTCTCCTCTTCTTTTGATAAGTTACTTTTCTCATATTGATTGAAAGCAAACAGAAATTCACTAATATCTAATACCTTCTTTTTGTAGGGAAATGACACCCGAAAAATAACAACAATACTGCAATAATATTACTTGTGAGCAGAATTACACGAATTGGCTTGAGTCGTGCTGGGCACTATCCTATGAAATTATTTCAGTAATGTGAAATGTTTCCCAGGATTAAACAAGCCTACCTCTATTTATTTAGAGGATACAGGAACCAACAAAATTAAATAATACCAACAAGTTTGGAATGATGAAATAAACACAGGTTATAAAAAAAATTGGAACACACAAAAAGCTAGGCGTAATTGAGAATGAGAACGCTTGTAGTGATGATTACTAATCATTAGCAATCATGAGATAACAGAATATTTGTTGGTGTCTTCGGATGGTATAGGAAGTGAGTATTTATAGTTGTAAGAATTGTGTAAAAAAATAACAAGTGTTCATCTACTTGTCAAAATCTTTCCATGCAACTAGACATTTGACAGGGGCTCTATACACTTGGCCATAGTATCAAAGAAATCAAGCCACATAACTATTTATGTAACCACTTGTCCAAAAAAATATTGAAATACTGCCACACTTTTTTCCTCCCTTTGATAAAGACCCAACAAGTACTTTATAAGCACAGAAGAAAAGCAAATTGGACACTGCGCGTTATACTTCAACTGATCTTACAAGTGATATATAATTGCAATGACCAATAAAGCAGTTATTCCCATGGTTTAATTCAATTTGCCTTTCACTTGCAAAATAAATAAATAAATAAATAATAAACCTTACCTAGTATAAAGGAAGAGAAGACTTACAAGAATGAATTCAATAAGTACATACTGCCTGTTAGTTAACTACCAAAATAAACCCATTCACCAATGAATATTCAATTTCATCCTAAAATATCTCGTTACCTAAACCCAAAATCAAACAAAACCACCTAAATATCTAATAACCCATCAAGCCACATAACTATTTATGTAGCCACTTGTCCACAAAAATATTGAAATACTATCACAGTCCCCCACTATTTTATTTTATTTTTCTTTCAGCTACTCCATTTGACTCAGGTGAATAAGGCATAGTTACTTCATGAATTATTCCTTCTTTTTCACAAAAATCATTCCAAGACAAATATTCCCCACCTCTGTAATATCTAATTCTCTTGATTTTTCTACTAAGTTGATTTTCAACCTCAATTGTATAAGAAATAAAAGCATTAAAAGCATCATCTTTGTTTCTAAGCAAATACAACTTAGTATATCTAGAAAAATCATCAATAAATGTCACATAATATCTTTTACCACCTCTAATCATAGTCTGCTTTAAATCGCCTAAATCAGTATAAATCAAGGATAACAATCCAGTTTCTCTATTTACAGATAAACAAGTCTTTCTAATACTCTTAGCTTCAGCACATATATCACACTTTTTAATATTATTTGAGTATAAATCAGATATTAATCCTAGCGACTGCATTTTCTTTATATACATGACATTAACATGTCCTAGTCTAACATGCCATAAAGAAACAGACTCAACCATATAAGCAGAAGAAGATGCATTTTCATTGCTAGTATCAGAAACATTAAGCATAAATAAACCATGATTACAATATCCATTGCCCACAAAAATATTATTTTTGGTCAGTACGACCTCATCATTCTCGAAAGAAACCTTCACTCCAACTTTTTCTAATAATCCCACAGAAATCAAATTGGTTTGGATATTAGGTACATGCAACACATCACTCAATGCTAGAGTTTTAACAGATGTGAGTTTGAGAAGAAATTTTCCTTTCCCAAGAACGCGAGTTATTCTTGAGTCACCAAGATAAATAGTTTCTCCTCCTTCCTCAATTTGAGTGTAATTTTTGTCTGCACAAATGTGCCTATTAGCACCAGAGTCTATTGCCTAATTTCTCACATTGGCCATATTATTTATTTGGAAAATGACCGCAACAACTATATTATCCGCTTTAGTCAAATTTAATTTTGACTTAGCGAGATTGTCATTTATACTAGCTCTTCTCTTGCATTGAGGTGCATTTTTCTCGAAGGTTTTAATATTAGCATTAGATATGTAACCATGTATATTCACATACATGTGTTTGACATTAGTGTCTGCCAAAGTTGTGGATGCAATAACGTATTTGCAATACCATGGATATTTGGCAGGACAATTGGAATAGTAGCAATGGAGACAACACCAAAATCGGTAGCACCATCAATAATTTCCGTAGTAGTATTACTTGCCATAGTTTTCTTAGATTGTAGGAAAATGACATCCGAAAAATAACAACAATACTGCAATAATATTACTTGTAAGCAGAATTACACGAATTGACTTGAGTCATGTTGGGCACTGTCCTAAGAAACTATTTCAGCAATGTGAAATATTTTTTCAGGATTAAATAAGCCTACCCCTATTTATTTAGAGAATACAAAAATCAACAAAATTAAATAATACCAGCAAGTTTGGAATGATGAAATAAACACAGGTTATAAAAGAAATTAGAACACACAAAAAACTAGGCGTAATTGAGAATGAGAAGGCTTGTAGTGATGATTACTAATCATTAGCAATCGTGAGACAACAAAATATTTGTTGATGTCTTCGGATGGAATAGAAAGTGGGTATTTATAGTTGTAAGAATTGTGTAAAAAAATAACAACTGTTTATCTACTTGTCAAAAACTTTCCATGCAAATAGACATTTGACAGGGGCTCTATACACTTGGCCATAGTATCAAAGAAATCAAGCCACATAACTATTTATGTAACCACCTGTCCAAAAAAATATTGAAATACTGCCGCACTTTTTTCCTCCCTTTGATAAAGACCCAACAAGTACTTTATAAGCACAGAAGAAAAGCAAATTGGACACTGCGCGTTATACTTCAACTGATCTTACAAGTGATATATAATTGCAATGACCAATAAAGCAGTTATTCCCATGGTTTAATTCAATTTGCCTTTCACTTGCAAAATAAATAAATAAATAAATAATAAACCTTACCTAGTATAAAGGAAGAGAAGACTTACAAGAATGAATTCAATAAGTACATACTGCCTGTTAGTTAACTACCAAAATAAACCCATTCACCAATGAATATTCAATTTCATCCTAAAATATCTCGTTACCTAAACCCAAAATCAAACAAAACCACCTAAATATCTAATAACCCATCAACTGAAACTTTATTCAAATCAAACCCAAATATTGCAACTTTGCAATAAATAGAAAGACAAACTCATCGCATACATTTTTCCATCAATAAAATAAAAGACAAATCATCAAGGATTTTCATATAATAAAGTATAACTTTTTTGATTTGATGTGAGTATGATTATTACCTCAAGATTCTTAGTGGCAAAGACTGAAAGAGCAACGAAATAATGAAAAAAGTTATTGTAGAAGAAAAGTACAAAGGGACTAAGGCAAGGGGGAGAGAAAGAGAGAAGAACCTGTTGGAATTTCTCGGATCTTTGTTGGTGGCTCAACTATCTTGATTAGGGCTTTTGGTACTTTGTATCTTGATTAGGACTTTAATTTTAGTTTTTCTTTTTATCCTCTCCGTCTCTTAGTTCTTTTCCTTGAAACAATTGGCGGGTTAGTAAATATAAATTTAGAAGCGGCAATATAAGGAGGAAAAGCAACACTGTCGCAATTGTCTTTTTATTTAAATAACTGTCACCATAGATATGTATGTTGCCACATTTAAATAAACCGTCGTAATAGACCTGTCTATGGCAATGGTTATGCCCCTAACGCGACGATTTATTCTGTTAACTATCTCAATAGCCCGGATATAATTATGCAACGCTTATAACCGTGCTGTAGATTATCTATTGCAACGCTTATATAACCATTGCTAAAAAACCGTTGCAATAGGTCTATTTTCTAGTAGTGCGATCTCATCAAGCTGAACTGTGCTGAAATCTAAAATATATGACAGATCACCATAATTGTCACGACCCAAACTTCAACTAGTCATGATAGCACATAACCCAACCGGTTAGGTAAGCCAATTACCAACTATCTGATTCCAATGAAATTAACGAGGCAATTAATTAAAAGAAAATATCTAAAACCAATACTTTTCCCCAAGAACTGGTAGTACAAATCATGAGCTTCTAAGAATAGAGTTTACAAAGCTGGTATGAAATAAATACATCATCTGTTTGAGAAGTACATAAACAGAATTTTATGAATCTAAGGCTACCATGAACAAGAGGCAGCTACAACCGGAATGCAAATATATCTTCAAATCCAGCTCCCATCGAACACAGCAACATCAGCAGCCAACATCTGCACGCAAGGTGCAGAAGTGTAGTATCAGTACAACCGACCCCATGTACTAAATAAGTAACAAACCTAACCTTACGTTAAAAGCAGTAACGAGCTTTTACCAAGGTCGGGTCCAAAATCAATAGTCCACAAAAATATCCAGAAAAATAAATCTCATAACAACAGAATTGAGGCAGCACAATGATTAACTCAATAATAAAGTGCTCAGTTCGTTCACAGTTCCGGAAAAATAAACATTTTTCTTTTCAAATATAATAGTAAAACTCAATTCTTTTCACTAAAATTACCAAAATAAGAGTAAGTCTGAAAACTGTGATTTTCCCAAAATCCTTTCAATAATAAATAGGATATTTCATTTTCTTTCCAAATAACTCGTATAAAACAATTGCATCACTATGCCCATCTATCAACATGTGTGAGAAATCATGAATGATGTGATACTGTACAGCATGAGGAAAAATCCATCTCTATGCCTGTATGTCATGTGTGCATGTTAATGCGATGCAACTCAATGATAAAATCATATGCATACTCTCAGAGTATCATTTCACTCAGTCCTCCCAGTCACTCAGTCCTTCCAGTCACTTAGTCCTCACAGTCACTCAGTCCTCACAGTCACTCATGCCTCACAGTCACTCAATCATCCCAAATCACTCGGCACTCGCGCTCGACACTTGCACTCGGCACTCGTACTCAGTAGGTACCTGCGCTCACTAGGGGTGTATACAGACTTCGGAGGGGCTCCTTCAGCCCAACCGCTATAATCTGCACGGACAACTCACGTGCTGCACGGATAACTCACGTTCTATAATATCATATCAGAATCTGCACGAACAACTCACGTGCCATAATAAGCCAATAAGGCCTGTTGTAGGCGGGCAACCCCGATCCATATAATAGTAATAATATATATAAAGCCAATATGGCCTGTTGCGGCGTGCAGTCCGATCCCAAAAATATCCTCACAATGAGGCCTTCGGCCTCCCTTAGTCATCATTCTCTCCAGTCTCTCTCTCATGGGCTTACAATGTCATGAGAATAGCCCAAAAATGATGATATGATGTATCAATAAATAACAATAGAGACTGAGATATGATATGCAATGAAATGAATATGACTGAGTATGAATTTTCAATTTAAATAAATAATTCACAGCAATATGACCTCCGTGGGGTCCTAATAATACTGGCACATAGCCTCAACATGATTTTTAATATGCTTTTCAGCTCAATTTCTTTAACTCATAAAACCGTATGGAAAATGCCAAGATCATTTAACTACAAAATTCCACAGAAATAATTATGTTACAATTTCTATAGTGCACGTCCACACGCCCGTCACCTAGTATGTGCGTCACCTCCCAACAATTCACGAAATACATATATTCAGGGTTCATACCCTCAGCTCCAAGATTAGAAGAGTTACTTACCTCGAACAAGCCGAATCCAATGTCGAGAAAGCTAAACAATGCTTCCAAAAATTCCATTTTGTGCGTAACAACTTCCGAACGGCTCGAATCTAGTCACAATTAATTTGATTCAGTCAACCCAAATTATAGGAATTTATTCCATATCAAAATACTAATATTTTTACAAAATTCCGAATTTACACTCAAAAATCGCCCATGGGGCCCACGTCTCAAAACCCGATGAAAGTTACAAAATATTAACATCCATCCGACCATGAGTCCAACCATACAAATTTTACCAAATTCCGACATCAACTTGACCCTCAAATCTTCAATTAAAGTCATTGAAATTTTTTTCCATTTTCAATCCAATCTTTACCCATTTGAACTCAATAATCTTTCCATAAACCTTATTGATATGTATAAATAATACTATTACATCCAAGAATCATACTCTTAATCACCCATCTTTACCCAAACTCGAAATTGAAAACTAGGGGTTAGAACCTTACCTATTGGGTGAAGATCTTGTGATATTTCCTTGTTGGATTTTAAAGCTTGAACAAAATCTTGATGAACAAAGTACTTGAGCTTCTTCCTCTCTCTAAAACACTCTCCCTTCTCTCTAAAAATGTCAATTTTTTGCTCAAAAATAAGTCCCAAAGCCTATTTATCAAAATGGGGTCGGGTTATGAAAATAGAAAAATTAACCCTCCGAAAGCAGATCTGCGGTCGCATAATGGACCGCAGAATGGGTATGCGGGCCGCACAATTGATCGCAAAATCGATGCCCAGAACTGGGCTCTTCTGGTCCATTCTGCGACCAGTTTGTGGTCGCAGAAGTAGTTAACTATTTTGCGATCGCATAATTGGTCGCATAATTGCATTTTTCCAGCCTTTGGTAATGTATTCATAACTTCTTGTAGGAATGTCCAAATGACGAACGGTTAGAAGCGTTGGAAACTAGAGTCAAAGATATTTTATTTTATAGGTAATATACCATATAACACTTCGTCTCATGAGAGTTATACTCATTTGAAGTTAGGCCTTGTGCGAACTCACTTGAAACTTTAGTCTTATTAAATTTCTAACTTCTACATTCGATGCCGAAACCTATCGAATCAAATCCGATTGACCTCACATTTTTCACAGAGGTAATAAATGACATAATGAAGCTATTCCAATTTCCATAATCGGATTCCGACATCGATATCAAAAAGTCAACCCCCCGGTCAAACTTCGCAAAAATTCAACTTTCGGCATTTCAAGCCTAATTCCATTACGGACCTCCAAATAATTTTCCGGACATGCTCCTAAGTCCAAAATTACCATACGGAGCTATTGGAATCATCAAAACTTTATTTCGGGGTCATTTACACATAAGTCAATATCCGGTCACTATTTTAACTTAAGTTTTCAATTATGAGACAAAGTGTCTCATTTCACTCTGAAATCCTTCCGGACCTGTCACGACCCAAAATCCAACTAGTCATAATGGCACCTAACCCAACCCGCTAGGTAAGTCAACTTTCAATTATCCAATTCCAATAACTTAACCTTATACATTCCCCAAGAACTGGTAGTACAAATCATGAGTTTCTAAGAATAGAGTATACAAAGCGGAAATGAAATAAATACATAGTCTGTTTGAATAGTACATAAATAGAGATTTTATAAATCTAAGGCTACCATGAACAAGAGGCAGCTACAACAGGAACGCATGTACATCTTCAAATCCCGCAACCATCGAGCACAGCAACAACAATAGTCAACATCTGCATGTAATGTGCAGAAGTGTAGTATCAGTTCAAATGACTCCATGTACTGAGTAAGTAACAAACCTAGCCTTAGGTTGAAAGTAGTGACGAGCTTCTACCAAGGTCGGGTCCAAAACCACTAATCCACAACAGTTAATAACGACATAAAGCAAAAAATACCAAGAGTAACTCAGAGATAAAATGCTCTGTCACATCATGATTTTAGCAATAATAGTTCTTACTTTCAAGTACATCAGTGAAAATCCAAATCTTTTACCAAAGTTACCAAAAATGTGAATAAGTTTGAAAACAAGAATTTTTCCAAAACTCCTTTCAATAATAAATAAAATATCTCATTTTCTTTACAGATAACCAGTGTAAAACAAATGCATCACTATGCCCATCTGTCAACATATATGTGAAATCATGAATAATGTGATACCGTACAACATGAGGAAAACACATTTCTATGCATATATGTCATGTGTGCATGTCAATGCAATGTATCTCAGAGATTGTACTCATGTACTCACACTCTCAGAGTACTCAATCACTCAACACTATACAATACATGCTGCGGCGTGCAGCCCGATCCTTGTTTATAGTCGATTGCGCTCACTAGGGTGTGTACAGACTCATGAATGGCTCCTACAGCCCAAGCGCTATAAGCACGGACAACTCTCGTGTTGCACGAACAAATCACGTGCTATAATATCATATCTGGATCCACACGGACAACTCACGTGCTATAATAATATCTGGATCCGCACGACCAACTCACGTTCTATAATAATATCTGGATCCACACGACCAACTCACGTGCTGCACGGCCAACTCACGTGCAATAGTATAATATATAGATCCTCACGACCAACTCACATGCAATAGTAAAATATATATATATAAAGCCAACATGGACTGTTGCGGCATGCAGCCCGATCCCAAATAATATCCTCACAATCAGGCCCTCGGCCTCCCCCAGTCATCAATCTCTCCAGTCTCTCTTTCATGGGCTCACAATGTCATGAGAATAGCTCAAAATAATTATATGATGTATCAATAAATAACAACAGAGACTGAGATATGATATGCAATAAAATGAATATGACTGAGTATGAATTTTCAATTTAAAATAAATATTTCACAACAATATAACCTCTATGGGTCCCAATAATACTGGCACATAGTCTCAACATGATTTTTAATATGCTTTCCAGCTCAATTTCTTTAACTCATAAAATCGCATGAAAAATGGCAAGATCATTTAACTACAAAATTTAATAGAAACAATTATGTCACAATTTCTATAGTGCACGCCCACACGCCCACCTAGCATGTGCGTCACCTCCCAACAATTTACGAAATACATATATTCAGGGTTCATACCCTCAACTCCAAGATTATAAGAGTTACTTACCTCGAACAAGCCGAATCCAATATCGAGCAAGCTAAACAATGCTCCAAAAATTCCATTCTGTGCGTAACAACTTCTGAATGGCTCGAATCTAGTCACAAAATCCGAAATTACACTAAAAAATTGCCCGTGGGGCCCACATCTCGGAACCCGAAAAAAATTACAAAATATTAATGCCCATTCAACCACGAGTCCAATTATATAAATTTCACCAAATTCCGACATCAACTCGACTCTCAAATCTTCAATTGAAGTCTTTGAAGATTTCTACAATTTTCAACCCAATCTTTACCCATTTGAACTCAACACTCTTTCCATAAACCTTATTGATACTTATAAATAATACTATTACACCCAAGAATCATACTCTTAATCACTCATCATTACTCAAACTCAAAATTGAAGATTAGGGGTTAGAACCTTACCTCTTTGATGAAGAACTTGAGGGATTTCTTGTTGGATTTCAAGGCTTGGACAAGAATTTGATGAACAAGACACTTCATCTACTTCCTCTCTCTAGAACACTCTCACTTCTCTCTAAAATCATTAGATAATTGCCCCAAAATAAGCCCCAAAGCCTATTTATCAAAATGGGGCCGGGTTATGAAAATAGAAAAATTAACCCTCCGAAAGAAAGTTTGCGGTCGCATAATGGACCGCAGAATGGGTATGCGGGCCGTAAAATTGATCGCAAAATTGGCGCCCAAAACTAGGTTCTTCTGGTCCATTCTGCGACCAGTTTTGCGGTCGTAGAGGTAGTTTTGCGATCGCATAACAGTTTTGCGATCGTATAATTGGTCGCAGAATTGCATTTTTCCAGCCTTTGGTAATTTGGTCATAACTTCTTGTAGGAATATCCAAATGACTATAGTATCCGCACGGCCAACTCACGTGCAATACTATAATATATATAAAGCCAACATGGCCTGCTGCGGCGTACAGCCCGATCCCAAATAATATCCTCACAATCAGGCTCTCGGCCTCCCTCAGTCATCAATCTCTCCAGTCTCTCTCTCATGGGCTTACAATGTCATGAGAATAGCCCAAAAATGACGATATGATGTATCAATAATTAATAATAGAGACTGAGATATGATATGCAATGAAATGAATATGACTGAGTATGAATTTTCAATTTAAACAAATAATTCACAGAAATATGACCTCCGTGGGTCCCAATAATACTGGCACATAGCCTCAACATGATTTTTAATATGCTTTTCAGCTCAATTCCTTTAACTTATAAAATCGCATGGAAAATGCCAAGATTATTTAACTACAAAATTCCACATAAACAATTATGTCACAATTTCTATAGTGCACGCCCACACGCCCGTCACCTAGCATGTGCATTACCTCCCAACAATTTACGAAATACATATATTCAGGGTTCATACCCTCAACTCCAAGATTAGAAGAGTTACTTACCTCGAACAAGCTGAATCCAATGTCAAGCAAGCTAAACAATGCTCCAGAAATTCTATTCTGTGCGTAACAACTTCCGAATGGCTCGAATATAGTCACAATTAATTTGATTCAGTCAACCCAAATTATAGGAATTTATTCCATATCAAAATACTAATTTTTCCACAAAATCCAAAATTACACTCAAAAATTACCCCGTGGGGCCCACATCTCGGAACCCGACAAATATTACAAAATATTAATGCCCATCCAACTACGAGTCCAACCATATAAATTTCACCAAATTCTGACATCAACTCAACCCTCAAATCTTCAATTGAAGTCTTTGAAGATTTCTACAATTTTCAATCCAATCTTTACCCATTTGAATTCAACACTCTTTCCATAAACCTTATTGATACGTATAAATAATACTATTACATCCAAGAATCATACTCTTAATCGTCCATCATTACCCAAATTCAAAATTGAAGATTAGGGGTTAGAACCTTACCTCTTTGATGAAGAACTTAAGGGATTTCTTGTTCGATTTCAAGGCTTGGACTAGAATTTGATGAACAAGACACTTCATCTACTTCCTCTCTCTAGAACACTCTTACTTATCTCTAAAATCATCAGATAATTGTCCCAAAATAAGCCCCAAAGCCTATTTATCAAAATGGGGACGGGTTATGAAAATAAAAAAATTAACCCTCCAAAAGCAGGTCTGCGGTCGCATAATGGACTGCAGAATGGGTATGCGGGCCGAAAAATTAATCGCAAAATTGGCGCCCAAAACTGGGCTCTTCTGGTCCATTCTGCGACCAGTTTGCGGTCGCAGAAGCAGTTAAGTTTTGCGATTGCATAATTGGTCGCATAATTGCATTTTTCCAGCCTTTGGTAATGTATTCATAACTTCTTGTAGGAATGTCCAAATGACGAACGGTTAGAAGCGTTGGAAACTAGACTCAAAGATATTTTATTTTATAGGTAATACACCATATAACACTTCGTCTCATGAGAGTTATACTCATTTGAAGTTAGGCCTTGTGCGAACTCACTTGAAACTTTAGTCTTATTAAATTTCTAACTTCTACATTCGATGCCGAAACCTATCGAATCAAATCCGATTGACCTCACATTTTTCACAGAGGTAATAAATGACATAATGAAGCTATTCCAATTTCCATAATCGCATTCCGACATCGATATCAAAAAGTCAACCCCCCGGTCAAACTTCCCAAAAATTCAACTTTCGGCATTTCAAGCCTAATTCCATTACGGACCTCCAAATAATTTTTCGGACATGCTCCTAAGTCCAAAATTACCATACGGAGCTATTGGAATCATCAAAACTTTATTCCGGGGTCATTTACACATAAGTCAATATCCGGTCACTATTTTAACTTAAGTTTTCAATTATGAGACTAAGTGTCTCATTTCACTCTGAAATCCTTCCGGACCTGTCACGACCCAAAATCCAACTAGTCATGGTGGCACCTAACCCAACCCGCTAGGTAAGTCAACTTTCAATTATCCAATTCCAATAACTTAACCTTATACATTCCCCAAGAACTGGTAGTACAAATCATGAGTTTCTAAGAATAGAGTATACAAAGCGGAAATGAAATAAATACATAGTCTGTTTGAATAGTACATAAATAGAGATTTTATAAATCTAAGGCTACCATGAACAAGAGGCAGCTACAACAGGAACGCATGTACATCTTCAAATCCCGCAACCATCGAGCACAGCAACAACAATAGTCAACATCTGCATGTAATGTGCAGAAGTGTAGTATCAGTTCAAATGACTCCATGTACTGAGTAAGTAACAAACCTAGCCTTAGGTTGAAAGTAGTGACGAGCTTCTACCAAGGTCGGGTCCAAAACCACTAATCCACAACAGTTAATAACGACATAAAGCAAAAAATACCAAGAGTAACTCAGAGATAAAATGCTCTGTCACATCATGATTTTAGCAATAATAATTCTTACTTTCAAGTACATCAGTGAAAATCCAAATCTTTTACCAAAGTTACCAAAAATGTGAATAAGTTTGAAAACAAGAATTTTTCCAAAACTCCTTTCAATAATAAATAAAATATCTCATTTTCTTTACAGATAACCAGTGTAAAACAAATGCATCACTATGCCCATCTGTCAACATGTATGTGAAATCATGAATAATGTGATACCGTACAACATGAGGAAAACACATTTCTATGCATATATGTCATGTGTGCATGTCAATGCAATGTATCTCAGAGATTGTACTCATGTACTCACACTCTCAGAGTACTCAATCACTCAACACTATACAATACATGCTGCGGCGTGCAGCCCGATCCTTGTTTATAGTCGATTGCGCTCACTAGGGTGTGTACAGACTCATGAATGGCTCCTACAGCCCAAGCGCTATAAGCACGGACAACTCTCGTGTTGCACGAACAAATCACGTGCTATAATATCATATCTGGATCCACACGAACAACTCACGTGCTATAATAATATCTGGATCCGCACGACCAACTCACGTTCTATAATAATATCTGGATCCACACGGCCAACTCACGTGCTGCACGGCCAACTCACGTGCAATAGTATAATATATAGATCCGCACGACCAACTCACATGCAATAGTAAAATATATATATATATATAAAGCCAACATGGACTGTTGCGGCGTGTAGCCCGATCCCAAATAATATCCTCACAATCAGGCCCTCGGCCTCCCCCAGTCATCAATCTCTCCAGTCTCTCTTTCATGGGCTCACAATGTCATGAGAATAGCCCAAAATAATTATATGATGTATCAATAAATAACAACAGAGACTGAGATATGATATGCAATAAAATGAATATGACTGAGTATGAATTTTCAATTTAAAATAAATATTTCACAACAATATAACCTCTATGGGTCCCAATAATACTGGCACATAGTCTCAACATGATTTTTAATATGCTTTCCAGCTCAATTTCTTTAACTCATAAAATCGCATGAAAAATGGCAAGATCATTTAACTACAAAATTTAATAGAAACAATTATGTCACAATTTCTATAGTGCACGCCCACACGCCCACCTAGCATGTGCGTCACCTCCCAACAATTTACGAAATACATATATTCAGGGTTCATACCCTCAACTCCAAGATTATAAGAGTTACTTACCTCGAACAAGCCGAATCCAATATCGAGCAAGCTAAACAATGCTCCAAAAATTCCATTTTGTGCGTAACAACTTCTGAATGGCTCGAATCTAGTCACAAAATACGAAATTACACTAAACAATTGCCCGTGGGGCCCACATCTCGGAACCCGAAAAAAGTTACAAAATATTAATGCCCATTCAACCACGAGTCCAATTATATAAATTTCACCAAATTCCGACATCAACTCGACTCTCAAATCTTCAATTGAAGTCTTTGAAGATTTCTACAATTTTCAACCCAATCTTTACCCATTTGAACTCAACACTCTTTCCATAAACCTTATTGATACTTATAAATAATACTATTACACCCAAGAATCATACTCTTAATCACTCATCATTACCCAAACTCAAAATTGAAGATTAGGGGTTAGAACCTTACCTCTTTGATGAAGAACTTGAGGGATTTCTTGTTGGATTTCAAGGCTTGGACAAGAATTTGATGAACAAGACACTTCATCTACTTCCTCTCTCTAGAACACTCTCACTTCTCTCTAAAATCATTAGATAATTGCCCCAAAATAAGCCCCAAAGCCTATTTATCAAAATGGGGCCGGGTTATGAAAATAGAAAAATTAACCCTCCGAAAGAAAGTTTGCGGTCGCATAATGGACCGCAGAATGGGTATGCGGGCCGTAAAATTGATCGCAAAATTGGCGCCCAAAACTAGGTTCTTCTGGTCCATTCTGCGACCAGTTTTGCGGTCGTAGAGGTAGTTTTGCGATCGCATAACAGTTTTGCGATCGTATAATTGGTCGCAGAATTGCATTTTTCCAGCCTTTGGTAATTTGGTCATAACTTCTTGTAGGAATATCCAAATGACTATAGTATCCGCACGGCCAACTCACGTGCAATACTATAATATATATAAAGCCAACATGGCCTGCTGCGGCGTACAGCCCGATCCCAAATAATATCCTCACAATCAGGCTCTCGGCCTCCCTCAGTCATCAATCTCTCCAGTCTCTCTCTCATGGGCTTACAATGTCATGAGAATAGCCCAAAAATGACGATATGATGTATCAATAATTAATAATAGAGACTGAGATATGATATGCAATGAAATGAATATGACTGAGTATGAATTTTCAATTTAAACAAATAATTCACAGAAATATGACCTCCGTGGGTCCCAATAATACTGGCACATAGCCTCAACATGATTTTTAATATGCTTTTCAGCTCAATTCCTTTAACTTATAAAATCGCATGGAAAATGCCAAGATTATTTAACTACAAAATTCCACATAAACAATTATGTCACAATTTCTATAGTGCACGCCCACACGCCCGTCACCTAGCATGTGCATTACCTCCCAACAATTTACGAAATACATATATTCAGGGTTCATACCCTCAACTCCAAGATTAGAAGAGTTACTTACCTCGAACAAGCTGAATCCAATGTCAAGCAAGCTAAACAATGCTCCAGAAATTCTATTCTGTGCGTAACAACTTCCGAATGGCTCGAATATAGTCACAATTAATTTGATTCAGTCAACCCAAATTATAGGAATTTATTCCATATCAAAATACTAATTTTTCCACAAAATCCGAAATTACACTCAAAAATTACCCCGTGGGGCCCACATCTCGGAACCCGACAAATATTACAAAATATTAATGCCCATCCAACTACGAGTCCAACCATATAAATTTCACCAAATTCTGACATCAACTCAACCCTCAAATCTTCAATTGAAGTCTTTGAAGATTTCTACAATTTTCAATCCAATCTTTACCCATTTGAATTCAACACTCTTTCCATAAACCTTATTGATACGTATAAATAATACTATTACATCCAAGAATCATACTCTTAATCGTCCATCATTACCCAAATTCAAAATTGAAGATTAGGGGTTAGAACCTTACCTCTTTGGTGAAGAACTTAAGGGATTTCTTGTTCGATTTCAAGGCTTGGACTAGAATTTGATGAACAAGACACTTCATCTACTTCCTCTCTCTAGAACACTCTTACTTATCTCTAAAATCATCAGATAATTGTCCCAAAATAAGCCCCAAAGCCTATTTATCAAAATGGGGACGGGTTATGAAAATAAAAAAATTAACCCTCCAAAAGCAGGTCTGCGTTCGCATAATGGACCGCAGAATGGGTATGCGGGCCGAAAAATTAATCGCAAAATTGGCGCCCAAAACTGGGCTCTTCTGGTCCATTCTGCGACCAGTTTGCGGTCGCAGAAGCAGTTAAGTTTTGCGATTGCATAATTGGTCGCATAATTGCATTTTTCCAGCCTTTGGTAATGTATTCATAACTTCTTGTAGGAATGTCCAAATGACGAACGGTTAGAAGCGTTGGAAACTAGACTCAAAGATATTTTATTTTATAGGTAATACACCATATAACACTTCGTCTCATGAGAGTTATATCGAGCAAGCTAAACAATGCTCCAAAAATTCCATTCTGTGCGTAACAACTTCTGAATGGCTCGAATCTAGTCACAAAATCCGAAATTACACTAAAAAATTGCCCGTGGGGCCCACATCTCGGAACCCGAAAAAAGTTACAAAATATTAATGCCCATTCAACCACGAGTCCAATTATATAAATTTCACCAAATTCCGACATCAACTCGACTCTCAAATCTTCAATTGAAGTCTTTGAAGATTTCTACAATTTTCAACCCAATCTTTACCCATTTGAACTCAACACTCTTTCCATAAACCTTATTGATACTTATAAATAATACTATTACACCCAAGAATCATACTCTTAATCACTCATCATTACCCAAACTCAAAATTGAAGATTAGGGGTTAGAACCTTACCTCTTTGATGAAGAACTTGAGGGATTTCTTGTTGGATTTCAAGGCTTGGACAAGAATTTGATGAACAAGACACTTCATCTACTTCCTCTCTCTAGAACACTCTCACTTCTCTCTAAAATCATTAGATAATTGCCCCAAAATAAGCCCCAAAGCCTATTTATCAAAATGGGGCCGGGTTATGAAAATAGAAAAATTAACCCTCCGAAAGAAAGTTTGCGGTCGCATAATGGACCACAGAATGGGTATGCGGGCCGTAAAATTGATCGCAAAATTGGCGCCCAAAACTAGGTTCTTCTGGTCCATTCTGCGACCAGTTTTGCGGTCGTAGAGGTAGTTTTGCGATCGCATAACAGTTTTGCGATCGTATAATTGGTCGCAGAATTGCATTTTTCCAGCCTTTGGTAATTTGGTCATAACTTCTTGTAGGAATATCCAAATGACTATAGTATCCGCACGGCCAACTCACGTGCAATACTATAATATATATAAAGCCAACATGGCCTGCTGCGGCGTACAGCCCGATCCCAAATAATATCCTCACAATCAGGCTCTCGGCCTCCCTCAGTCATCAATCTCTCCAGTCTCTCTCTCATGGGCTTACAATGTCATGAGAATAGCCCAAAAATGACGATATGATGTATCAATAATTAATAATAGAGACTGAGATATGATATGCAATGAAATGAATATGACTGAGTATGAATTTTCAATTTAAACAAATAATTCATAGAAATATGACCTCCGTGGGTCCCAATAATACTGGCACATAGCCTCAACATGATTTTTAATATGTTTTTCAGCTCAATTCCTTTAACTTATAAAATCGCATGGAAAATGCCAAGATTATTTAACTACAAAATTCCACATAAACAATTATGTCACAATTTCTATAGTGCACGCCCACACGCCCGTCACCTAGCATGTGCATTACCTCCCAACAATTTACGAAATACATATATTCAGGGTTCATACCCTCAACTCCAAGATTAGAAGAGTTACTTACCTCGAACAAGCTGAATCCAATGTCAAGCAAGCTAAACAATGCTCCAGAAATTCTATTCTGTGCGTAACAACTTCCGAATGGCTCGAATATAGTCACAATTAATTTGATTCAGTCAACCCAAATTATAGGAATTTATTCCATATCAAAATACTAATTTTTCCACAAAATCCGAAATTACACTCAAAAATTACCCCGTGGGGCCCACATCTCGGAACCCGACAAATATTACAAAATATTAATGCCCATCCAACTACGAGTCCAACCATATAAATTTCACCAAATTCTAACATCAACTCAACCCTCAAATCTTCAATTGAAGTCTTTGAAGATTTCTACAATTTTCAATCCAATCTTTACCCATTTGAATTCAACACTCTTTCCATAAACCTTATTGATACGTATAAATAATACTATTACATCCAAGAATCATACTCTTAATCGTCCATCATTACCCAAATTCAAAATTGAAGATTAGGGGTTAGAACCTTACCTCTTTGATGAAGAACTTAAGGGATTTCTTGTTCGATTTCAAGGCTTGGACTAGAATTTGATGAACAAGACACTTCATCTACTTCCTCTCTCTAGAACACTCTTACTTATCTCTAAAATCATCAGATAATTGTCCCAAAATAAGCCCCAAAGCCTATTTATCAAAATGGGGACGGGTTATGAAAATAAAAAAATTAACCCTCCAAAAGCAGGTCTGCGGTCGCATAATGGACCGCAGAATGGGTATGCGGGCCGAAAAATTAATCGCAAAATTGGCGCCCAAAACTGGGCTCTTCTGGTCCATTCTGCGACCAGTTTGCGGTCGCAGAAGCAGTTAAGTTTTGCGATTGCATAATTGGTCGCATAATTGCATTTTTCCAGCCTTTGGTAATGTATTCATAACTTCTTGTAGGAATGTCCAAATGACGAACGGTTAGAAGCGTTGGAAACTAGACTCAAAGATATTTTATTTTATAGGTAATACACCATATAACACTTCGTCTCATGAGAGTTATACTCATTTGAAGTTAGGCCTTGTGCGAACTCACTTGAAACTTTAGTCTTATTAAATTTCTAACTTCTACATTCGATGCCGAAACCTATCGAATCAAATCCGCTTGACCTCACATTTTTCACAGAGGTAATAAATGACATAATGAAGCTATTCCAATTTCCATAATCGCATTCCGACATCGATATCAAAAAGTCAACCCCCCGGTCAAACTTCACAAAAATTCAACTTTCGGCATTTCAAGCCTAATTCCATTACGGACCTCCAAATAATTTTTCGGACATGCTCCTAAGTCCAAAATTACCATACGGTGAAATCCTTCCGGACCTGTCACGACCCAAAATCCAACTAGTCATGATGGCACCTAACCCAACCCGCTAGGTAAGTCAACTTTCAATTATCCAATTCCAATAACTTAACCTTATACATTCCCCAAGAACTGGTAGTACAAATCATGAGTTTCTAAGAATAGAGTATACAAAGCGGAAATGAAATAAATACATAGTCTGTTTGAATAGTACATAAATAGAGATTTTATAAATCTAAGGCTACCATGAACAAGAGGCAGCTACAACAGGAACGCATGTACATCTTCAAATCCCGCAACCATCGAGCACAGCAACAACAATAGTCAACATCTGCATGTAATGTGCAGAAGTGTAGTATCAGTTCAAATGACTCCATGTACTGAGTAAGTAACAAACCTAGCCTTAGGTTGAAAGTAGTGACGAGCTTCTACCAAGGTCGGGTCCAAAACCACTAATCCACAACAGTTAATAACGACATAAAGCAAAAAATACCAAGAGTAACTCAGAGATAAAATGCTCTGTCACATCATGATTTTAGCAATAATAATTCTTACTTTCAAGTACATCAGTGAAAATCCAAATCTTTTACCAAAGTTACCAAAAATGTGAATAAGTTTGAAAACAAGAATTTTTCCAAAACTCCTTTCAATAATAAATAAAATATCTCATTTTCTTTACAGATAACCAGTGTAAAACAAATGCATCACTATGCCCATCTGTCAACATGTATGTGAAATCATGAATAATGTGATACCGTACAACATGAGGAAAACACATTTCTATGCATATATGTCATGTGTGCATGTCAATGCAATGTATCTCAGAGATTGTACTCATGTACTCACACTCTCAGAGTACTCAATCATTCAACACTATACAATACATGCTGCGGCGTGCAGCCCGATCCTTGTTTATAGTCGATTGCGCTCACTAGGGTGTGTACAGACTCATGAATGGCTCCTACAGCCCAAGCGCTATAAGCACGGACAACTCTCGTGTTGCACGAACAAATCACGTGCTATAATATCATATCTGGATCCACACGAACAACTCACGTGCTATAATAATATCTGGATCCGCACGACCAACTCACGTTCTATAATAATATCTGGATCCACACGGCCAACTCACGTGCTGCACGGCCAACTCACGTGCAATAGTATAATATATAGATCCGCACGACCAACTCACATGCAATAGTAAAATATATATATATATAAAGCCAACATGGACTGTTGCGGCGTGTAGCCCGATCCCAAATAATATCCTCACAATCAGGCCCTCGGCCTCCCCCAGTCATCAATCTCTCCAGTCTCTCTTTCATGGGCTCACAATGTCATGAGAATAGCCCAAAATAATTATATGATATATCAATAAATAACAACAGAGACTGAGATATGATATGCAATAAAATGAATATGACTGAGTATGAATTTTCAATTTAAAATAAATATTTCACAACAATATAACCTCTATGGGTCCCAATAATACTGGCACATAGTCTCAACATGATTTTTAATATGCTTTCCAGCTCAATTTCTTTAACTCATAAAATCGCATGAAAAATGGCAAGATCATTTAACTACAAAATTTAATAGAAACAATTATGTCACAATTTCTATAGTGCACGCCCACACGCCCACCTAGCATGTGCGTCACCTCCCAACAATTTACGAAATACATATATTCAGGGTTCATACCCTCAACTCCAAGATTATAAGAGTTACTTACCTCGAACAAGCCGAATCCAATATCGAGCAAGCTAAACAATGCTCCAAAAATTCCATTCTGTGCGTAACAACTTCTGAATGGCTCGAATCCAGTCACAAAATCCGAAATTACACTAAAATATTGCCCGTGGGGCCCACATCTTGGAACCCGAAAAAAGTTACAAAATATTAATGCCCATTCAACCACGAGTCCAATTATATAAATTTCACCAAATTCCGACATCAACTCGACTCTCAAATCTTCAATTGAAGTCTTTGAAGATTTCTACAATTTTCAACCCAATCTTTACCCATTTGAACTCAACACTCTTTCCATAAACCTTATTGATACTTATAAATAATACTATTACACCCAAGAATCATACTCTTAATCACTCATCATTACCCAAACTCAAAATTGAAGATTAGGGGTTAGAACCTTACCTTTTTGATGAAGAACTTGAGGGATTTCTTGTTGGATTTCAAGGCTTGGACAAGAATTTGATGAACAAGACACTTCATCTACTTCCTCTCTCTAGAACACTCTCACTTCTCTCTAAAATCATTAGATAATTGCCCCAAAATAAGCCCAAAAGCCTATTTATCAAAATAGGGCCGGGTTATGAAAATAGAAAAATTAACCCTCCGAAAGCAAGTTTACGGTCGCATAATGGACCGCAGAATGTGTATGCAGGCCGTAAAATTGATCGCAAAATTGGCGCCCAAAACTAGGTTCTTCTGGTCCATTATGCGACCAGTTTTGCGGTCGTAGAGGTAGTTTTGCGATCGCATAACAGTTTTGCGATCGTATAATTGGTCGTAGAATTGCATTTTTCCAGCCTTTGGTAATTTGGTCATAACTTCTTGTAGGAATATCCAAATGACTATAGTATCCGCACGTCCAACTCACGTGCAATACTATAATATATATAAAGCCAACATGGCCTGCTGCGGCGTACAGCCCGATCCCAAATAATATCCTCACAATCAGGCTCTCGGCCTCCCTCAGTCATCAATCTCTCGAGTCTCTCTCTTATGGGCTTACAATGTCATGAGAATAGCCCAAAAATGACGATATGATGTATCAATAATTAATAACAGAGACTGAGATATGATATGCAATGAAATGAATATGACTGGGTATGAATTTTCAATTTAAACAAATAATTCACAGAAATATGACCTCCGTGGGTCCCAATAATACTGGCACATAGCCTCAACATGATTTTTAATATGCTTTTCAGCTCAATTCCTTTAACTTATAAAATCGCATGGAAAATTCCAAGATTATTTAACTACAAAATTCCACATAAACAATTATGTCACAATTTCTATAGTGCACGCCCACACGCCCGTCACCTAGCATGTGCTTTACCTCCCAATAATTTACGAAATACATATATTCAGGGTTCATACCCTCAACTCCAAGATTAGAAGAGTTACTTACCTCGAACAAGCTGAATCCAATGTCAAGCAAGCTAAACAATGCTCCAGAAATTCTATTCTGTGCGTAACAACTTCCGAATGGCTCGAATATAGTCACAATTAATTTGATTCAGTCAACCCAAATTATAGGAATTTATTCCATATCAAAATACTAATTTTTCCACAAAATCCGAAATTACACTCAAAAATTACCCCATGGGGCCCACATCTCGGAACCCGACAAATATTACAAAATATTAACGCCCATCCAACTACGAGTCCAACCATACAAATTTCACCAAATTCTGACATCAACTCAACCCTTAAATCTTCAATTGAAGTCTTTGAAGATTTCTACAATTTTCAATCCAATATTTACCCATTTGAATTCAACACTCTTTCCATAAACCTTATTGATACGTATAAATAATACTATTACATCCAAGAATCATACTCTTAATCGTCCATCATTACCCAAATTCAAAATTGAAGATTAGGGGTTAGAACCTTATCTCTTTGATGAAGAACTTAAGGGATTTCTTGTTCGATTTCAAGGCTTGGACTAGAATTTGATGAACAAGACACTTCATCTACTTCCTCTCTCTAGAACACTCTTACTTATCTCTAAAATCATCAGATAATTGTCCCAAAATAAGCCCCAAAGCCTATTTATCAAAATGGGGAAGGGTTATGAAAATAAAAAAATTAACCCTCCAAAAGCAGGTCTGCGGTCGCATAATGGACCGCAGAATGGGTATGCGGGCCGAAAAATTAATCGCAAAATCGGCGCCCAAAACTGGGCTCTTCTGGTCCATTCTGCGACCAGTTTGCGGTCGCAGAAGCAGTTAAGTTTTGCGATTGCATAATTGGTCGCAGAATTGTATTTTTCCAGCCTTTGGTAATGTATTCATAACTTCTTGTAGGAATGTCCAAATGACGAACGGTTAGAAGTGTTGGAAACTAGACTCAAAGATATTTTATTTGATAGGTAATACACCATATAACCTATCAAATATTTTATTTGATAGGTTATTCATAACTTCTTGTAAGAATGTCCAAATGAGAGTTATACTCATTTGAAGTTAGGTCTTGTGCGAACTCACTTGAAACTTTAGTCTTATGAAATTTCCAACTTCTACATTCGATGCCGAAACCTATCGAATCAAGTCCGATTGGCCTCAAATTTTGCATACAAGTCATAAATGACACAATAAAGCTATTTCAGTTTCCATAATCGGATTCCGACCTCGATATCAAAAAGTCAACCCCCGGTCAAACTTTCCAAAAATTTAATTTTTGGCATTTCAAGCCTAAATCCAGTATGGACTTCCAAACAATTTTCCGGACACGCTTCTAAGTCCAAAATTACCATACGGAGCTATTGGAATCATCAGAATTAAATTCGACATCGTTTACACATAAGTAAATATCCGGTCAACTTTTCCAACTTAAGTTTTCAATTATGAGACTAAGTATCTCATTTCACTCTGAAATCCTTCCTCACCCGAACCAACTAACCCGATAAGTCATAAATCAACTGTGAGGCATAAATTGAGCAATAAATGGGGAAACGGGATTGTGATACTCAAAACGACCTGTCGGGTCATTACAGGACCCGAACCAACTAACCCGATAAGTCATAAATCAACTGTAAGGTATAAATTGAGCAGTAAATAAGGGAACAGGGTTATAATACTCAAAATCACCGATCGGGTCGTTACAATAATACTTTCCGAGCATAGAAACATGAAACACTAGGTGAAAACTGATAGTCTAGGTGGCAATGCAAGTCTGTAGTCCACCTCCCCAACTCTCTCAAGCACCTCAAAGAGGCCAATATACCAAGGGCTCAACTTGCCCTTCTTCCCGAACCTCATCACGCGATCGCGGTAATACAATGGGAACGTGAAGAGTCAGTTCCCCAAGGTCTGCGATCGTGATCCTCACACTGCGAATGCGAAGAAGAAAAGGCTGCCAGTCACCAACACACTTTGCAATCGTGACACCACATCCGCGATCGCGATGAACAATAGCACACTAGAACATCAACAACTCCAACATGAGTGAAATGGTCCGAAAGCCTATTCGAAACACACCCGAGGCCCCCCGAGACCCCATCCAATCAAACCAACCAATTCCAAAATATAACACGGACCTACTCAAGGTATCAAATCACACAAGACAACATCAAAACCGCAAATCACATACCAATTCAAGTTTAATGAACTATTTCAAAACTCCAACTTCCAAACTTACACCGAACATGCCTAAACAACTCGGAATGAACCCAAATTTTACACACAAGTCATAAATTACCATACGAATCTATTCCAAGGTTCGAAATTCCAAACAGACATCGGTAACCACAGAGTCAATTATGGGTCAAAACTATCAACCAAGCGATCAAACTTCCAATTTTTGCCAATTTGAGCCAAATCAACTTAGGAACCTCCGAATCCAAATTCGGACATACTCCTAAGTCGAAAATCACCATACAGACATAAAAGAACCATCAAAACTCCTATCCAGGGTCAAATATGAAAAAGTCAAACTTGGTCAATACTTGTAACTTAAGCTTCTAAACTAGAAACTAAGTGTTCTAAATCACTCAAAAATATTTCCGGAACCAAACCAACCATGCACGCAAGTCGCAATACATCATATGAAGCTATTCGAGATCTCAAACCACCGAACGAAATGCCAATACTAGAAACGATCGTTCGGGTCGTTACAAAAATAGTCGAATAAACAGAACTATACTAACCATCACATATAATCAAATTAAGATATGAATAATTTCAGAAATTGTACTTTCTTTTTATTAAGATTATCCTAATTAAATAATTGATACCTCACCATATTCATTAATTAGTGAGAGGTTACAAGTATATATGCGCTTGCTAAAAAGAGAATGTGCATTTTTTCGATTTCTTCTTCGAAAAAATAAATGGAATTTAATATCGTTAATAAACTATGCTTAATTTAATATATGACACTTTCGCCAAGATCTGTTCATTAACTGGGGAAAGAATCTTTCCAAATGGATCTTTTTTTTGGAATATATCAAGAGAGAATTAAACTGGCTAGACAATTTATGATTGGTAAAACAAGGATTTTAGCATGGCATAAAATGTATTGTCAAATATTTAATATAATTCCACAAAATCTTGTTTTATCAATGCCGGATCCAGAGTGCAATCAACAAAGAGAACCCAACCGCTTTTACCTAGACCTTGCATATATATAGTAAAAACATTACTAAATATCTATAAATATTTGATTGAAAACTCAATTATCATTGTATATTAACTTAAAATTGCGACAGAAACTTATAAACTTTAAATTATGAATTTTCCTCTGTGTTTCATCCTAATCTTCGTGCTTAACAATTATTTAGTTAGCAGAGAGTACTTTACTATGCTTAGATGTCTCGTGTATTGACACATTTATGATATTTGAATTTGTCCTAATAACTTATAAGCATGGAAATTAACTAGAATGCCCTTTAACTACGAGAAGTAGAGCAAATTTACCCTTATTTTGAATTCGATCCAAAATATGCCCTTATCAGCTATCATTAGTAAATGGTTCAGATTTGCCCCGCAATTATGAAAAATAGAATAAATTTGCCTGCCGTTTGACTTTAATCCTAAATTTGCCTTTATATGAGTGGACTAGCTCATATTTGCCCCTCAAAACTAATGAAATTATTTTTTATAAATCCAGTAATTATAGGGTCAAAATATTATTTGACTATTATTTCTTAAACAACAAGAGAAATAACAAAAGGAACAAAACAAAACAAAAGAAAAAAAACATGTGAATACACATCAAAATAGAGATTTATAAAATATTTTATCTTGATCAAAGGATAACTAATAATTCTTATCTCTTTCACTTTATATCTTTGCGACCACTAATACTTTTTTGTGTATGCAATTGCAATTATATGCATAAACTATTTAAGAGTTTTTTACCCACTTGATTCTTTCTTAACTATTATTTTAAAAAATAGCATTATTTATTGCTTATTCCATAAAGAGCATTTTTTTTTCCATTATTAGCATATTACAAAAATTAAGCCCAACATTTATTTTCTTCACTCTATTTTTTAAAATCTGATGCATATGTGAATGCCACCTAAATTCAAGATGTATTGATTTATACGTCTTTTATACATTATATATCAAGTATCACTTTGATTCAAAATATATTTTTATGTATATAATTTTTGTATATTTATTTGTGTCACGACCCAAAATTCTAACCTTCGGACCGTGATGGCGCCTAACATTTCACTTTCTAGGCAAGCCAACGTTAGAATAATATTAATCAATATTTAAACAATTTTAAAATTTATTAATAACAAAGAACGATTGCGAAAGTAAAGTCTGAAATATAGTGAATGACATAAAAATAACGGTGTCTAAATACCATCCCAGAATTTGGTGTCACAAGTGCACGAGCTTCTAGAATAATATAAATAAGGGCCTGAATAAAATAAAGTTGCCTGAAAATAAACACACAACTAAAGTAAAGTAGACGGGGACTTCAGAACTGCGGACGTTGTGCAGTTATACCTCAAGTCTCCTTTGAGTAGCTGAAATCCGAGCAAGTCTATGGTACGCCGCTGGGACCAACTCCAAAATCTGCACAAGAAGTGCATAGTGTAGTATCAGTACAACCGACCCCATGTACTGGTAAGTGCTGAGCCTAACCTCGACGAAGTAGTGACGAGGCTAAGGCAGGTCACTTACATTACATGTACGCAATATTAGTAACAACAACGGTAATAAAAATAAATCAGGTAACTCATTTATAATAATTGAAGCCAATTCAGCAGTCATAATCAATTATCATTTCCATCAATTCTGTTGCAGCGTGCAACCCGCTCTCACAATATATTCACATTCAATTCTCAGCGTGCAACCCGCTCTCATAATATATTCACATTCAATTCTGTTGCAGCATGCAACCCGCTCTCACAATATATTCATTTTCAATCCTCTCATATAATTATTTTTAATCAAGTATATATATTGACTTTTAAATAAGTCTATTGCGACGTGCAATCCGATCCCCCCAATATTGACTTTTAATAAGTTTGTTGCGGCGTGCAACCCGATCCTCCAATATGGACCTTTTAATAAGTCTATTGCGGCGTGCAACCCGATCCCCCAATATGCACTTTTAATAAGTCTGTTGCGGCGTGCAACCCGATCCTCCAATATATCTATTTATCAATTCTTGTAGAAGAAATTTCTCCAATAAATACAATAATTAATATAAAATTATAAGACAACAAGCATACAATAATTATTATTTAATTATGAAACAAACAATGACAAATAGCAAATTATTATGAAAATCAGGGAGAAAATAGGCAGTTTAATATTTATTATGTTAAATGTCAAATAACAATTAAGACACATAATTCAAATAGCATGTAACAATTAATGCAGGAATTCAAGAATTAATAATTGACAAAGAATAAGAGAGTCATGATTTAAAACGATTTATGATTTTTTAAGTAATTATGCAAACAATTAATTTGACGACGTATAGACACTCATCACCTCGCCTATACGTCGTTCACATGCATTTCACGTAACAAATAGTTTAAGGGTTCTATTCCCTCAAGTCAAGGTTAACCACGACACTTACCCCGCTTTGCAAATTGCAATCAATTACTCGACCACAGCTTTTTCTTTTAAATTTGTCTCCAAAAGCTTCAAATCTATTCATAAACAATTCAATATACTCAATACGAATCATAGGAATTAATTTCATATGAATTTACTAATTTTCTGAATAAAAATCCGAAATTTATTAAAATATTCGACAGTGGGATCCACGTCTCAAATCTTGAAAAAACTTATGAAATCCGAACACCCGTTCCGATACGAGTCCAACCATACAAAATTTATCAAATTCCGATGTCAAATGGACATTCAAATCTTAAATTTTTGTTTATGGAAGATTTTATAAAAAAAACTGATTTTTCTTCCATAAATTCACGGATTCATGATATAAATGAGTGTGAAATCATGAAATATAATCAATATAGGATAAGGAACACTTACCCCAATGTTTTTCCGTGAAAATCGCCCAAGAATCGCTTTGCCCGAGCTCAAAAATTAAAATTGGTTCAAAATGGGCCGAAACTCCATTTCCAGAACTTAAGTTCTGTTTTTCAGATTTTTTTTCATCGCGATCGCGGAAATTCGTTCGCGATCGCTTAGAACAAAATTTGTCCAGGTTTGTTTAACACTACGCGATCGCGTATAAGGCCATGCGATCGCAGAGAAACATTTCTCAGCCTTACGCGATCGCGTACAGGTTTATGCGATCGCGTAGCATAATTTTGGTGCTTCAGCTTCTGCCTCTTCCTTCTTCGCGATCGCAACTTTGAGCTTGCGTTCGCAGTGCACTGGGAGCTAGCCTTTCGCGTTCACGTGCCTATCTTCGCGAACACGAAGAGTAAAAATCACAGCTTAAAATTTTCTCTTCGCGATCGCGAAGCACAATGCACCAGATGACAACAGAAGCTTAAAAACCATATTTTCTAAGTTCAAAATCATACCGTAGCCTATCCGAAACTCACCCGAACCCTCGGGGCTCCAAACCAAACATGAACCCAAGTCCTAAAATATCATACGAACTTTCTCGAGCGATCAAATCGCCAAAATAACACCTAGAACTACGAATCGGACATCAAATCAAAGGAAGTTTTCAAGAAAACTTTAAAACTTATATTTTCACAACCGGATGTCCGAATCACTCGATTCTCATCAAATTTGGCAGACAAGTCATAAATATTATAGTGAACCTATACCGGGCTCCGAAATCAAAATACGGACCCGGGATCAATAAATCCAACATCACTAATGTTTTAAAAATCATTAAGCTTTCAAGCTTTTAATTTTTCATCAAAATTCTATATCTCGGGCTAGGGACATCTGAATTCGATTTTGGGCATACGCCTAAGTATCAAATCACGATACGGACCTACCAGAGTTGTCAAAATACTGATCCGGGTTCATTTGCTCAAAATATTGACCAAAGTCAACTTAGTTGAGTTTTAAAGGTGTATTTCACATTTTAATCCATTTTTCACATAAAAACTTTTCAGAAAATTGTACGGACTGCGCACGCAAGTCGATGAATGATAAATGGTGCTTTTTGAGGTCTCAGAACACATAATTACTTATTAAATTTAAAGATGACATTTTGGGTCATCACAATTTTTGAAGTGCCATCTTATTTTAAGATGTATTTTTAATATATATTTCAAATATATTTTATATGTCAAGTGCCATTTTAATTCAGGATGTATTTTTTTTATATATGTTTTTTGTATATCTATATGCCATCTTAATTAAATTTAAGCTATATTTTTTTAATGTATATTTCACATGTCTAAGTGTCATCTTAATTGAAGATGTATTTTGTATGTATATTTTTTGTATATTTTATATGTGTTAATTCAATATATATATTTTTTAAATATATTTTGTATATATTAACATATATTATTATCGAAGTAAGATCTTTATGTTAAGAAAGGAAGAAAGAAGAAAGAGAAAAACTTAAGAAAGATAAATAAAATGAAAACGAATGGAACCAATTTAGAAAATATATTGGCTTCGGCAGAAAATAAAATTAAGAAGATGAAGAAAAAGAAGAAAAGCTAATAGATAAAGAGAGAAAAGACATGATTTTTGTACAAAGAATTATTGACTTTCCATTCAAATTGCTTATGTTTAGAGATTAATAATTAATATTCCTATTTTAATGGAACTGTGTGCTACAAATATAAATATTTTTCTGTCATAACTGTTATATTGGATTTCATGCTACGAATTTATTATATTTCTTTTAAATTGTGATAATTATGTAAAGTTTCCCTAAATTTAACTAAAAATAAATAAAATTAATATTTTATGATTTCATTCTTTCTAGCATGGCAATAATTATAAATTCTTTAGCAAGTCAAAACTTATTGGTTAGTGTGTATAATAACCTTCTGCAATATCTCTATTTACTTTTAATTAGTTTTCACTAATTTAAATTTATATTTGGGTGCTTGAAGATTATTTATTTTCCCATAAAAATGTTTGTTTTTTTAAAATTGAGTTACGTTGATTTGTTGTTAAATTTTAGGAGAGTAAAAAAGAATTTAAATAGGGGAAAGACGTGAAGATGATGAGCAATGAGATATATTTCGGATCGTTTAACCATTTTTGAATTTGTGTAATGTTTTAGTTAAATTTTTATACAAGAATGTTTTGGGGTTAAGATTATTGTCTTGAGATGTGGCACTCCATCTTAATAATAGAATATATTTAAGTGGGTCAAATAAGAAGTTGGAAGTGTAACGACATCCCTGTCGTTTTGTGTATTTGAGCTCTGTTTTCCTATTTGATGCTTCTTGTACATGTGTTTGTTTGTTTTTGACTTGTGGGGATAGTTGGTTTGGTTTTGAGAAGGTTTGAGAGGGACCCTACAAGAAAAAGGGTTATTAGGGACCAAGATTTAGCGACGAGTTTAAAATCTGGTCCCTAAAAGTGTACTTACAGGGACGAGATTATTTTTTGTCCATAAATTGCGATTTACTTTTCCTAAATAAAAAAAAGGGATTTAATCTGGTCTGAAAAAAGATATTTACCCGTCTTTAATAATCACATTCAGCGGGAGACAGAGGCGCGAATCAAAAATAAGTGAAAATACTTAGTGCTAGTTTTTCCCAAACTTTTTCTCCCTCTCTCTCACAAGTAAAAACTTTTTACTTAGTGAAAATAATACATGACTTTCAGTGAAAAGACAGAGACGCGAATCAAAAATAAGTGAAAATACTTAGTAGTTTGCTTTGTTTTGGCTTATGTCTGAGTGATGTACTATTTTTGAATCAACTTCAGCCTTAAACAAGTATCGAATCAAGTTTAGCCTTAAAATCTCTTGAACATTAGAACATGCACTCATTCTACTGACTTTCAGTTGCAGGTCGTTAGCAATAGTTTTATATCGTTGTCATACCTATGTCACGTTAATGATTTTCATAAATCTATTTTAGGAACTGCAATTTTCCTTCATGCATGTTTAATTTGCTTGTGGTTACGTAGATAGTTAACTGAAGAGAATGCATATTTGGACAAGATTCATACTAAGCTATAACACATATCACTGTGTTAACCAGTTAAAACAAGTTCAGTAGACTGATAAGCAATCAAACAAATGAAGGCTTAGGAAAACTAGACTTATTATTCTTATTATCCAAAAAAATATTATTTCTAATCCACTTCTGTTTGTTGTCATGCAGCCTCTTTTACGGTGATGGTTAATATTTCTAATTTGGGCACTTATTCAGGTAACTGGTTAAATATTTATCCCACTAAACTAATTGATTTTCTGGTTTCTTTTTATTTTTTCTTAACAATAATTGTTTGCATCCTTTTTTCAGGTTTTGGAGTAACTTACAAGTCAAGATGCAGCTTTTGGAGACATATATACAAGATGAATATCATTTTGCTAGGATATTATTGCAACAAAATGTTAGTATTATATTTCTAATCTAGGGATATTAATTAGGTGTTTTTGCTATGGAATTTTGTAAAAGATACTGTAACTTACATCATGGATCTTGGCATTAACAAGAAGTTACTCAATTTTTGTAATAGAAAGATTTATCTTTATATTAGATTTTGTGGCAATGGTTTTTACAGAATTTGATAAATATTAAGATTTATTGAAATAAACTTTTAGGGATTAGCTGTAATATTTTTATGGACCATGACTGATTGTCCTTAAAATATTCTTTTTGACCAGTTTAATGTCTACTTAGTTAATCATTAGGGACCAGAAAAGTAGTCCCTAAATCAATTAAGGACCAGATATTGACTGATTTAAGGTGTTTATCATGGACCGAAAATCTGGTCGTAAAAAATGTTTTAGAGACTAGAAACGTTCCGGTTCGTTGAAACCCTTTTAGGGACCAGTGTCAAATACCTTTCGCTAGCTATTAACCTTTAGCGGCGAAGCCTACAACGACGGGTCGCGACCAGGTGAACCTGGTCGTTATTTATCTTTAGGGACCATTTTTCTTGTCGCTAATAACCGTTTTTCCTGTAGTGGGATTTGAGACACTTAGTTTCATTTTGGAAGGTTAAGTTGTAGAGTTGATCAAGTTTTGACTTTTGTGTAAACAACTTTTTATTTTTATAGCAAATCCACTAGGCAAGGTGCCTAGGGCTAGTTTTTATATATATTTAAAATAAAACAAAAAACAAACAACAACAAGGTTAAGTTATAGAGTTGACCAAGTTTTGACTTTTGTGTAAATAATTTTTTATTTTTATAGCAAATCCACTAGGCAAGGTGCCTAGGGCTAGTTTTTATATATATTTAAAATAAAATAAAAAACAAACACTACTAGAAATATGCTAAAAACCGACCAAAGTTGGTCGGTTATGGCCAATTACTGACCAAAACGCGATCATTAGGGTGTGGACGGTGTTTTGATGGTCGGAATGGCTTACCAACCAAAGTTGGTCGGAAATTACCGAACACCGTTGGTCGGTAGCTTAAAACGACCATCTGACAATTTTAAGTACTTACCGACCAACTTTGGTCGGAAACATATTTTATTAATTACATTTTACCGACCAAAGTTGGTCGGTTTAACTAAATTATATATTTTTTTATTAATTATTAAAATTAAAAAAAATCGACCAACTTTGGTCGGTAATTGAATATATATATATATTTTTCAAAATAATTAAAATTAAACATTACCGACCAACTATGGTCGGTAACCTCAACAGTGTAGGAAAAATACCGACCAAAGTTGGTCGGTAATGTTGAATTCTGGGAATTCAATGTTTATTAACCGACCAACTTTGGTCGGTATTTTGGAATAAGTTTTTTTTTATATTAAAAACCGACCAACTTTGGTCGGTTTTTCTGGGTTTAATTTTGACATAAAATGTCTGTTTTGACAGCTACACCACCTGCCAGCATACCAATACACCTAATAACAACTGAATTATAACAATAACAACAACAACAACAACACAACAACCAAAACATTCAATAAATACTTTAAAACTAACAATTTAAAGTTCAATTGAACATAAAAATCCAAAACCAAGTTAAAACTAATTACAACTAGTTCAAAACTGGTTCTGTCTAGTTCAAAGTATATAAAAGTCAAGGGGTGTTGTCTACAACATCATCATCACCGTCTGATGAACTTTCATTTATAAGACGGTATAGAGAACGGTCTTGTGGATGACGGGAAGAACGATCACGGGGAGGACGGGAAGAACGATCACGAGCAGGATGGGAGGAACGATCACGTGGAGGTCGACCCTCTGGAGATGACTCATGAGACCGGGGCAATGGAAAAGCACCACTAGATAGGAGAGTTCTGATATGAGCTTGCATGCCAAGGAATTGAGCATCTCTAAGCCTTTCTCTTTACTTGGCCGCTTCTAGCTCGGATGTGAGCTTTGTCACTGTCTCCCGTTTAGCGCAGAGGCTCTCCCTATTAAGTTGCTCGCCTTGTAAGGAAGTTCCTATTCCTTGCATTCTACACTTATAGCGATGGAACTTTTTAGTAGGAAGCCCGTATACCTTCCCCCATTTTGGACCGCTAACAGACTCCAACCATATTCTTTCAGCATCCTCGTCCGAAGGTTGGGTTGGCTCACCCGATTCACCAGCTGGATCACTACGGATGAATTCATCCACGTTACTTTGGTACATTTTGAAATCAGTATTTCAAAATGTTTATAAAAGTAAATTATAATACTTAAAAAAATTTAAAAACATATGCAGTCGAGGCTCGGTCCTCGACCCACCTATCTTGATCCTCCTCTTTCTTCTTCTTCACAATATGCGTCTCCTTGAATAGCTCATCATGGCTCATTGGACGCCCATACTTCTTTTCCTAAGAACAAATTATTTTAGTTAATAAATAAAATAGATATACTTAGAAAAGTAAAATAATTTAAGCAATTACGTACCAATCTTCTTTTTATTGTCCCTAAGCTGATCGCACATCCAGTGTGCAAGGAGCCTCCCTTCTCGGATGCACGAGCTTTCTTTCCTTTTTCGCTCCTCTCTAAGAACTCCGTAGTAAGTCATTGCCTTTGCAAATCATTTCACAAATTCTCAAGTAACCAGCCAAGCCTCTTGTTCTTCTTTCTAGCATCCGAGAAAGCATCCGCCAATCTCTTGCGAGCTTTATGATGAAAATTTATAGCCACTTCCGCGCTATAGCGGTCTTCCCATACACACTTACTCTATCTTTCAAAAGTTAAATATTAGATGGAAACATCATAAATATAAATTATTAAACTGTTTAAAAGAACATTTATACCTTAAATTGATTAAAAATTTGCTCCTTCAGCGAGAATAGGCAATCAGTCCAAGTCGCATAAGGGCCATCATAAAGCTTTCTGATGGCATTGGTGATTATCTTCGTAGTCTTATTACCCGGACTGAACCTGCAATTTAATAATAAAAATACATTAATATCTTAGTAAAATGTTACAAATCAATAGACGCAAAAATAATAAATAACACTTACCCATCACCTTCAAGGACTATGATGATCCTGCCATATCGGTCATAATGCACTACCTCGTCATCAGCATCCAAAGCATGTGTATCAGAGGCACTTTTAATAAGTCTGTTGCGGCGTGCAACCCGATCCTCCAATATATCTATTTATCAATTCTTGTAGAAGAAATTTCTCCAATAAATACAATAATTAATATAAAATTATAAGACAACAAGCATACAATAATTATTATTTAATTATGAAACAAACAATGACAAATAGCAAATTATTATGGAAATCAGGGAGAAAATAGGCAGTTTAATATTTATTATGTTAAATGTCAAATAACAATTAAGACACATAATTCAAATAGCATGTAACAATTAATGCAGGAATTCAAGAATTAATAATTGACAAAGAATAAGAGAGTCATGATTTAAAACGATTTATGATTTTTTAAGTAATTATGCAAACAATTAATTTGACGACGTATAGACACTCATCACCTCGCCTATACGTCGTTCACATGCATTTCACGTAACAAATAGTTTAAGGGTTCTATTCCCTCAAGTCAAGGTTAACCACGACACTTACCCCGCTTTGCAAATTGCAATCAATTACTCGACCACATCTTTTTCTTTTAAATTTGTCTCCAAAAGCTTCAAATCTATTCATAAACAATTCAATATACTCAATACGAATCATAGGAATTAGTTTCATATGAATTTACTAATTTTCTGAATAAAAATCCGAAATTTATTAAAATATTCGACAGTGGGATCCACGTCTCAAATCTTGAAAAAACTTATGAAATCCGAACACCCGTTCCGATACGAGTCCAACCATACAAAATTTATCAAATTCCGATGTCAAATGGACATTCAAATCTTAAATTTTTGTTTATGGAAGATTTTATAAAAAACTGATTTTTCTTCCATAAATTCACGGATTCATGATATAAATGAGTGTGAAATCATGAAATATAATCAATATAGGATAAGGAACACTTACCCCAATGTTTTTCCGTGAAAATCGCCCAAGAATCGCTTTGCCCGAGCTCAAAAATTAAAAATGGTTCAAAATGGGCCGAAACTCCATTTCCAGAACTTAAGTTCTGTTTTTCAGATTTTTTTTCATCGCGATCGCGGAAATTCGTTCGCGATCGCTTAGAACAAAATTTGTCCAGGTTTGTTTAACACTACGCGATCGCGTATAAGGCCATGCGATCGCAGAGAAACATTTCTCAGCCTTATCGCGTACAGGTTTATGCGATCGCGTAGCATAATTTTGGTGCTTCAGCTTCTGCCTCTTCCTTCTTCGCGATCGCAACTTTGAGCTTGCGTTCGCAGTGCACTGGGAGCTAGCCTTTCGCGTTCACGTGCCTATCTTCGCGAACACGAAGAGTAAAAATCACAGCTTAAAATTTTCTCTTCGCGATCGCGAAGCACAATGCACCAGATGACAATAGAAGCTTAAAAACCATATTTTCTAAGTTCAAAATCATACCGTAGCCTATCCGAAACTCACCCGAACCCTCGGGGCTCCAAACCAAACATGAACCCAAGTCCTAAAATATCATACGAACTTTCTCGAGCGATCAAATCGCCAAAATAACACCTAGAACTACGAATCGGACATCAAATCAAAGGAAGTTTTCAAGAAAACTTTAAAACTTATATTTTCACAACCGGATGTCCGAATCACTCGATTCTCATCAAATTTGGCAGACAAGTCATAAATATTATAGTGAACCTATACCGGGCTCCGAAACCAAAATACGGACCCGGGATCAATAAATCCAACATCACTAATGTTTTAAAAATCATTAAGCTTTCAAGCTTTTAATTTTTCATCAAAATTCTATATCTCGGGCTAGGGACATCTGAATTCGATTTTGGGCATACGCCTAAGTATCAAATCACGATACGGACCTACCAGAGTTGTCAAAATACTGATCCGGGTTCATTTGCTCAAAATATTGACCAAAGTCAACTTAGTTGAGTTTTAAAGGTGTATTTCACATTTTAATCCATTTTTCACATAAAAACTTTTCAGAAAATTGTACGGACTGCGCACGCAAGTCGATGAATGATAAATGGTGCTTTTTGAGGTCTCAGAACACATAATTACTTATTAAATTTAAAGATGACATTTTGGGTCATCACAATTTTTGAAGTGCCATCTTATTTTAAGATGTATTTTTAATATATATTTCAAATATATTTTATATGTCAAGTGCCATTTTAATTCAGGATGTATTTTTTTTATATATGTTTTTTGTATATCTATATGCCATCTTAATTAAATTTAAGCTATATTTTTTTAATGTATATTTCACATGTCTAAGTGTCATCTTAATTGAAGATGTATTTTTTATGTATATTTTTTGTATATTTTATATGTGTTAATTCAATATATATATTTTTTAAATATATTTTGTATATATTAACATATATTATTATCGAAGTAAGATCTTTATGTTAAGAAAGGAAGAAAGAAGAAAGAGAAAAACTTAAGAAAGATAAATAAAATGAAAACGAATGGAACCAATTTAGAAAATATATTGGCTTCGGCAGAAAATAAAATTAAGAAGATGAAGAAAAAGAAGAAAAGCTAATAGATAAAGAGAGAAAAGACATGATTTTTGTACAAAGAATTATTGACTTTCCATTCAAATTGCTTATGTTTAGAGATTAATAATTAATATTCCTATTTTAATGGAACTGTGTGCTACAAATATAAATATTTTTCTGTCATAACTGTTATATTGGATTTCATGCTACGAATTTATTATATTTCTTTTAAATTGTGATAATTATGTAAAGTTTCCCTAAATTTAACTAAAAATAAATAAAATTAATATTTTATGATTTCATTCTTTCTAGCATGGCAATAATTATAAATTCTTTAGCAAGTCAAAACTTATTGGTTAGTGTGTATAATAACCTTCTGCAATATCTCTATTTACTTTTAATTAGTTTTCACTAATTTAAATTTATATTTGGGTGCTTGAAGATTATTTATTTTCCCATAAAAATGTTTGTTTTTTTAAAATTGAGTTACGTTGATTTGTTGTTAAATTTTAGGAGAGTAAAAAAGAATTTAAATAGGGGAAAGACGTGAAGATGATGAGCAATGAGATATATTTCGGATCGTTTAACCATTTTTGAATTTGTGTAATGTTTTAGTTAAATTTTTATACAAGAATGTTTTGGGGTTAAGATTATTGTCTTGAGATGTGGCACTCCATCTTAATAATAGAATATATTTAAGTGGGTCAAATAAGAAGTTGGAAGTGTAACGACATCCCTGTCGTTTTGTGTATTTGAGCTCTGTTTTCCTATTTGATGCTTCTTGTACATGTGTTTGTTTGTTTTTGACTTGTGGGGATAGTTGGTTTGGTTTTGAGAAGGTTTGAGAGGGACCCTACAAGAAAAAGGGTTATTAGGGACCAAGATTTAGCGACGAGTTTAAAATCTGGTCCCTAAAAGTGTACTTACAGGGACGAGATTATTTTTTGTCCATAAATTGCGATTTACTTTTCCTAAATAAAAAAAAGGGATTTAATCTGGTCTGAAAAAAGATATTTACCCGTCTTTAATAATCACATTCAGCGGGAGACAGAGGCGCGAATCAAAAATAAGTGAAAATACTTAGTGCTAGTTTTTCCCAAACTTTTTCTCCCTCTCTCTCACAAGTAAAAACTTTTTACTTAGTGAAAATAATACATGACTTTCAGTGAAAAGACAGAGACGCGAATCAAAAATAAGTGAAAATACTTAGTAGTTTGCTTTGTTTTGGCTTATGTCTGAGTGATGTACTATTTTTGAATCAACTTCAGCCTTAAACAAGTATCGAATCAAGTTTAGCCTTAAAATCTCTTGAACATTAGAACATGCACTCATTCTACTGACTTTCAGTTGCAGGTCGTTAGCAATAGTTTTATATCGTTGTCATACCTATGTCACGTTAATGATTTTCATAAATCTATTTTAGGAACTGCAATTTTCCTTCATGCATGTTTAATTTGCTTGTGGTTACGTAGATAGTTAACTGAAGAGAATGCATATTTGGACAAGATTCATACTAAGCTATAACACATATCACTGTGTTAACCAGTTAAAACAAGTTCAGTAGACTGATAAGCAATCAAACAAATGAAGGCTTAGGAAAACTAGACTTATTATTCTTATTATCCAAAAAAATATTATTTCTAATCCACTTCTGTTTGTTGTCATGCAGCCTCTTTTACGGTGATGGTTAATATTTCTAATTTGGGCACTTATTCAGGTAACTGGTTAAATATTTATCCCACTAAACTAATTGATTTTCTGGTTTCTTTTTATTTTTTCTTAACAATAATTGTTTGCATCCTTTTTTCAGGTTTTGGAGTAACTTACAAGTCAAGATGCAGCTTTTGGAGACATATATACAAGATGAATATCATTTTGCTAGGATATTATTGCAACAAAATGTTAGTATTATATTTCTAATCTAGGGATATTAATTAGGTGTTTTTGCTATGGAATTTTGTAAAAGATACTGTAACTTACATCATGGATCTTGGCATTAACAAGAAGTTACTCAATTTTTGTAATAGAAAGATTTATCTTTATATTAAGCAATGGTTTTTACAGAATTTGATAAATATTAAGATTTATTGAAATAAACTTTTAGGGATTAGCTGTAATATTTTTATGGACCATGACTGATTGTCCTTAAAATATTCTTTTTGACCAGTTTAATGTCTACTTAGTTAATCATTAGGGACCAGAAAAGTAGTCCCTAAATCAATTAAGGACCAGATATTGACTGATTTAAGGTGTTTATCATGGACCGAAAATCTGGTCGTAAAAAATGTTTTAGAGACTAGAAACGTTCCGGTTCGTTGAAACCCTTTTAGGGACCAGTGTCAAATACCTTTCGCTAGCTATTAACCTTTAGCGGCGAAGCCTACAACGACGGGTCGCGACCAGGTGAACCTGGTCGTTATTTATCTTTAGGGACCATTTTTCTTGTCGCTAATAACCGTTTTTCCTGTAGTGGGATTTGAGACACTTAGTTTCATTTTGGAAGGTTAAGTTGTAGAGTTGATCAAGTTTTGACTTTTGTGTAAACAACTTTTTATTTTTATAGCAAATCCACTAGGCAAGGTGCCTAGGGCTAGTTTTTATATATATTTAAAATAAAACAAAAAACAAACAACAACAAGGTTAAGTTGTAGAGTTGATCAAGTTTTGACTTTTGTGTAAATAATTTTTTATTTTTATAGCAAATCCACTAGGCAAGGTGCCTAGGGCTAGTTTTTATATATATTTAAAATAAAATAAAAAACAAACACTACTAGAAATATGCTAAAAACCGACCAAAGTTGGTCGGTTATGGCCAATTACTGACCAAAACGCGATCATTAGGGTGTGGACGGTGTTTTGATGGTCGGAATGGCTTACCAACCAAAGTTGGTCGGAAATTACCGAACACCGTTGGTCGGTAGCTTAAAACGACCATCTGACAATTTTAAGTACTTACCGACCAACTTTGGTCGGAAACATATTTTATTAATTACATTTTACCGACCAAAGTTGGTCGGTTTAACTAAATTATATATTTTTTTATTAATTATTAAAATTAAAAAAAATCGACCAACTTTGGTCGGTAATTGAATATATATATATATTTTTCAAAATAATTAAAATTAAACATTACCGACCAACTATGGTCGGTAACCTCAACAGTGTAGGAAAAATACCGACCAAAGTTGGTCGGTAATGTTGAATTCTGGGAATTCAATGTTTATTAACCGACCAACTTTGGTCGGTATTTTGGAATAAGTTTTTTTTTATATTAAAAACCGACCAACTTTGGTCGGTTTTTCTGGGTTTAATTTTGACATAAAATGTCTGTTTTGACAGCTACACCACCTGCCAGCATACCAATACACCTAATAACAACTGAATTATAACAATAACAACAACAACAACAACACAACAACCAAAACATTCAATAAATACTTTAAAACTAACAATTTAAAGTTCAATTGAACATAAAAATCCAAAACCAAGTTAAAACTAATTACAACTAGTTCAAAACTGGTTCTGTCTAGTTCAAAGTATATAAAAGTCAAGGGGTGTTGTCTACAACATCATCATCACCGTCTGATGAACTTTCATTTATAAGACGGTATAGAGAACGGTCTTGTGGATGACGGGAAGAACGATCACGGGGAGGACGGGAAGAACGATCACGAGCAGGATGGGAGGAACGATCACGTGGAGGTCGACCCTCTGGAGATGACTCATGAGACCGGGGCAATGGAAAAGCACCACTAGATAGGAGAGTTCTGATATGAGCTTGCATGCCAAGGAATTGAGCATCTCTAAGCCTTTCTCTTTACTTGGCCGCTTCTAGCTCGGATGTGAGCTTTGTCACTGTCTCCCGTTTAGCGCAGAGGCTCTCCCTATTAAGTTGCTCGCCTTGTAAGGAAGTTCCTATTCCTTGCATTCTACACTTATAGCGATGGAACTTTTTAGTAGGAAGCCCGTATACCTTCCCCCATTTTGGACCGCTAACAGACTCCAACCATATTCTTTCAGCATCCTCGTCCGAAGGTTGGGTTGGCTCACCCGATTCACCAGCTGGATCACTACGGATGAATTCATCCACGTTACTTTGGTACATTTTGAAATCAGTATTTCAAAATGTTTATAAAAGTAAATTATAATACTTAAAAAAATTTAAAAACATATGCAGTCGAGGCTCGGTCCTCGACCCACCTATCTTGATCCTCCTCTTTCTTCTTCTTCACAATATGCGTCTCCTTGAATAGCTCATCATGGCTCATTGGACGCCCATACTTCTTTTCCTAAGAACAAATTATTTTAGTTAATAAACAAAATAGATATACTTAGAAAAGTAAAATAATTTAAGCAATTACGTACCAATCTTCTTTTTATTGTCCCTAAGCTGATCGCACATCCAGTGTGCAAGGAGCCTCCCTTCTCGGATGCGCGAGCTTTCTTTCCTTTTTCGCTCCTCTCTAAGAACTCCGTAGTAAGTCATTGCCTTTGCAAATCATTTCACAAATTCTCAAGTAACCAGCCAAGCCTCTTGTTCTTCTTTCTAGCATCCGAGAAAGCATCCGCCAATCTCTTGCGAGCTTTATGATGAAAATTTGTAGCCACTTCCGCGCTATAGCGGTCTTCCCATACACACTTACTCTATCTTTCAAAAGTTAAATATTAGATGGAAACATCATAAATATAAATTATTAAACTGTTTAAAAGAACATTTATACCTTAAATTGATTGAAAATTTGCTCCTTCAGCGAGAATAGGCAATCAGTCCAAGTCGCATAAGGGCCATCATAAAGCTTTCTGATGGCATTGGTGATTATCTTCGTAGTCTTATTACCCGGACTGAACCTGCAATTTAATAATAAAAATACATTAATATCTTAGTAAAATGTTACAAATCAATAGACGCAAAAATAATAAATAACACTTACCCATCACCTTCAAGGACTATGATGATCCTGCCATATCGGTCATAATGCACTACCTCGTCATCAGCATCCAAAGCATGTGTATCAGAGGCATGTGTAGACGGTGTAGGCGGGTCAGATCTACTGCCTCGCAGGCGAAGGCCTGTAATAGATGGAGTCGATGATGAAGATGGTTGCGATCCCTGTGACTGCGACATAGCTAGATGCGACCCATGTGGCTGTGATACTGATGGCTGTGACTCGAGTGGCTGTGACTTGAGTGGCTGTGACATGGATGGATGCGATCCATGTGGCTGTGATATGTAGGGATGTGATCCACGTGGATGTGATGTAGATGGCTGTGAGGCAGCTGGACTGTATGTAAGACGTATAGTCCTATGGCCCTGTGATGGAAGATCTAGTGTCTGAATGAAGGTGTACGGCTCATGATGCCGTGGCAGCTCAATATAGCCGTGTGGTGAAGGATAAGACATAGGCATCTCTGAAAAGGGTGGACAAGAGGGACTATTATTTTCTACCATCCTCTTTCCCTTCCTACCCTTTTCTCGACCCCGAGAACTAGTAGGGTCATTGTTACCTTGATCCTTGCCTGCCATCTGCATAATATAATACACATTTAGATTGAAACATATAAGAAACTAGCTATAAAATGAGATTGCTTTAAATATCAACTTTTTAATCTTCATTGACGTATTGTTCCTCGTCCGAGAATTCTTCATCCTCACTTGTTTGAGCTTCATCAGTTGATTCTTCATCCTCATTTTATATAAATGTTACTTCATTTATATCAACTTCTTCCAATATGCGTTCAGGATGTTCCAAACCATTTTCTAACTGATCGTCCACTATTTGGTGAACACTGGAGATATCGTTTTGATATGCAATATCTAATACATTCTCGACTTCCACCCTACCTACATGCTTAGTTTTTATTACAACCCACCAATCGGACATATTCCACCGCAATGGATAAGGAGCATAAAAACGTTTTGCGTCATCATTAGGAGTTTGTTCAACATTTTTATTGGGCTCACCCCCGAGGTGCATCCCAAAAGCATCCGCAACCATATCCTGAATTCTAGAATCAAGATTTGTATTCTCCATCGACCTACTACTTTCACCAACAACCATGTTATGAAATATCCTACGGTTACCATCGATCTCTCCATGATTAGTCCACACAAAGTAATTCTCTATAAACCCCTTCCTATAAAGATGAAGCTTAATTTCCTTCGGTTTTTTAAACTTCATACAATCGCACCTGACACAAGGACACCTAATTACTCCTTCACTTTGGTATGGTGGAAGTGACATTGCATGTATAATAAAATCATCAATCCCTTCTACAAAATTCTCCCGTAATTTCCACCGATTAGGATAATTTCTATTGTACATCCAAGTACGATGTTCCATCTATACAAATAAAATAAGAACAAATTAATTTATTCTACAATTATAAATTAATTATATCTTTTTTAGTTAATTCAAGATAATTATTTTTTTCCTAATTACACCAATTTATATCCTAAAAGTTCAATTCATACCTAAAAGGTCCAATTCATATCCTAAAAGTTCAATTCATATCCTAAAAGTTCAATTCACAAGAATAAATCCTAAAAACTAAAAGTTCAATTTATATCCTACGAGTTTAAACATAAACTAAAAGTTCAATTTATATCCTAAAAGTTCAATTCATATCCAAAAAGTCCAATTCATATCCTAAAAGTTCAATTCATATTCTAAAAGTTCAATTCACAAGAACAAATCCTAAAAACTAAATTTCAATTCATATCCTACGAGTTTAAACATAAACTAAAAGTTCAATTCATATCTAAAAGATCCAATTCATATCCTAAAAGTTCAATTCATATCCTAAAAGTTTAATTCACAAGAACAAATCCTAAAAACTAAAAGTTCAATTCATATCCTACAAGTTTAAACATATACTAAAAGTTCAATTTGTATCCTAAAAGTTTAATTCATATCCAAAATGTCTAATTCATATCCTAAAAGTTCAATTCATATCCTAAAAGTTCAATTCACAAGAACAAATGCTAAAAACTAAAATTTTAATTCATATCCTACGAGTTTAAACATAAACTAACTAAACTAAAGAAATTCAACCCATACCCTAAAAGTTCGATTCACAAGAACAAATCCTAAACCCTAGATTCTAACTAAACTATTCAAGACAATACAAAGTTAATAATTCAATTCTAACTAAACTATTCAATATAATACAAACTCAAAATTGAAATACTCATCAATTAAAACTAATTCATAACTAATTGACTAATTAACAAAACTAATTAGTTAATAAAACTAATTAACAAAACTAATTAAAACAAGACTTAAACACTAGTCCTCAATAAAATGCAATGTTCAAATAATTAAAACACTAATCAATTGAAACTAATTCATAACTAATTAACAAAACCTAGAAATAATAAAGAAATGGGTTGTAATTCAAACCTAGAATTTTAGGAGGTGGAGAAGGAGAGGGGCAGCAGTGGCAATGGCAGCGGCGACAGCGGTAGCTGGGCGGTGGCGACGCGGGGTGGGGAATAGGATTTGTGTGAGGGAAATAGAGAAGGAGGGGGGAAGGTATTGAGTGAGGAGTTAGGGAAAATTTGGGGAAGAAAGGTAAGAGAAATGGGGGTTCCCCCGTTATTTCAATTCTAATTTCAGAATTACCGACCAAAGTTGGTCGGTAATTTTGGTCGGTACATTAAGTGTTGACCGTTTGACCAAAAACCGACCAACTTTGGTCGGTTTTTTTTAAAAGAAAAAACTAATTTTTTTTGTGTGTTTTTTTAAATATTATAAACTATAAGCATTTATTTTATTTAACTATACAATTATTATAAATAATTATAAACAATAAGCATAATCTTTATAAATAATTATATTAACTATTTACTTTTAATAAATTATAATAGCATCTATCTAAGTAAATTTTCTAAGTTATAATTAAGTATATGAGTAATTTCTCTCTCACACACACATACACTATATTGTAATTGATGCTAATAACTTCTTTTTTCATTCGTTCATCACTAATAATGCATGACACAGATTAATCGATATATAGGTCGAGACGTTTTGATGAATCATCGATTAATATTCATCGATGCATCGAAGTTATAAGTTGATGAATCAATTTACAAATAGATATATTTGCTGATAAAGTATATATACTAATTAGGATCTTCACAAGTCTATCCCTAAAATAACCCGACCCTGTAGTCCTAGCGCTTCGTGTTCTTATATATATATATATATATATATATATATATACACTCACACACAAACACACTTCATTGTAATACTTTAACTATATAAATAGCTTGTTATAGTATATGTTAGTGTGTATATATATAGCCTGTTAAAGTTTGACCATGTTTGACCTATTAATTTAACTCGTTTACTTAATACTAAGAACTTCTTTCGTTTCTTTAATTTGTGATCTATATATATATATATATACATATACATGTCAAAGATTTTTAGTATTAATTCTTTTATTTTTCATTCATTCAATACTAATAATGCATGACATAGATTAATCGATATAGGTCGAGACGTTTTATTTTTACTATTAGTCGATATAAGTCAAACGTTTTGTTTTTAATATTCATCGATGCATCTAAGTAAGTTATAAGTCGATGAATCAATTTACAAATAGATATATTTGATGATAAAGTATATATAGTAATTAGGATCTTCACAAGTCTATCCTTAAAATAACCCGACCCTGTGGTCCTAGCTCTTCGTGTTCTTATATATATACGGCTATACCTATATATATATATATATTTATACACACACATACAAACACACTTCACTGTAATACTTTAACTATATATATAGCTTGTTATAGTATATGTTAGTGTGTATATATATAACTTGTTAAAGTTTGACCATGTTTGACCTATTAATTTAACTCGTTTACTTAATATATATGTATGTATATATACATATACATGTCAAAGATGTTTAGTATTAATTCTTCTATTTTACATTCATTCATCACTAATAATGCATGACATAGATTAATCGATATAGGTCGAGACATTTTGTTTTTACTGTTAGTCGATATAGGTCAAACGTTTTTTTTTAATATTCATAGATGCATCTAAATAAGTTATAAGTCGATGAATCAATTTACAAATAGATAAATTTGATGATAAATTATATATTATAATTAGGATCTTCACAAGTCTATCCCTAAAATAACCCGATCCTGCGGTCCTAGCGCTTCGTGTTCTTATATATATACGGCTATACCTCTATACACACACACACACACACACATACTTCATTGTAATACTTTAACTACATATATAGCTTGTTATAGTATATGTTTGTGTGTGTGTGTGTATATATATATATATATATATATATATATATATATATGTATATAACACGCTTCGTTGTATTACTTTAACTACATATATAGCATGTTATATATAGTATATGTTAGTGTATTCATTATTTGTATTACAAAAGTGTTAACGGATTAAATTTATATTATTTAGATATTAAATATAAAAGTAATTCAAAAGTTTGACCAATGATAACCGGTCACTTTGGTCTGTTATTTTGCAGAAAATAAAAATTACCGACCAAAGTTGGTCGGTAAATGCTTCCCCTGCATTAACCGACCAACGTTGGTCGATAATTTTAAATATAAATTTTTAAATTTTATAAAATATTTTAAATAATAAAATAATTATTAAAATTTAAAAATTTGGGTCTAGATTACCGACCAACGTTGGTCGGTAATCCAAAATTTTCTTTGACTAAACAAGTCTGACCAGCTGGGTCAACTTGTTGATCAATTTACCGACCAACGTTGGGCGGTATTTATTTTAAAAAAAATGTAAAATATTTTTTTTCCAGTTTCCGTCCAAGCTGGACGATTTTTGGTCGCTTTTTTTGACCGACCAATGTTGGTCGGAAATTTTTGGTCGGTTTTTAGCGGATTTCTCGTAATGAAAGTAGCACGAGGTCTTACAAAATGTATGAAAATAAGCGATTTAAAGTACATAATTCCTAATACCAAATTTGAGTTGGTGATACTCGAAAATGGTAGTACATTTTGATCTAGTAATGAAATGCCAAAGTGACCTACTAAAGTAGTATGAGTCATGTGTAAAAACTAGCCCTTTGGAAGCATCAAATATGAAAGCACGTATCCTCCCTAGCTGCCATCTCCTCATCAAATAATAGTCCATCGATCTTGCCCAGCCTTGCATGTAACTGTGTATATACCTTGCTTCCATTTCTCTGTTTGAAACGAATATTGTATCCATACCAACCTGTTTTAGCCAGAATTGATCCTTGTATGCAAGTGAAAACAGTACACCCAAGTGATGACTACTCCAGTGATGAATTTGTGAAACCATTGTTGACCATAGCCGATTCTAGTCACAAAACACTCTCCTGTTATGCATATGACACATATATATACCTGCATTGCCATATAAAATAAAAAATCCACACGCATTCCCAATCGTCCCCCGTGTCCAGAATATTTGCTCATTGGCGGACATGCACTGTTTGAACAATAATTCATGTGTCTTCCAGTTGTATTCCGATGAAGTCTTAGCATGAAACCCCTCTTGGGATATTGTAGTAATGGAATGCATTAGTTTTTTATTCCGCAATACATCCATTAGTCCCATTTTTGACCTCCTAAGAAGCTTACCTAGTATGATCTCCAAGACTAAACTGCTGGGCAGAAGCCTTTTGCTGCGTTCCAAAACATATGCTGCCCTTGCTAGAGTAAGTAAGCTTGATGAGTTAAGCTTGAATCCCATTTTGCTAAGGTATTGGTTGTTGATCATTTGCTTCCTACAAGCCAACATAACACTGCCAATCCCTAGCTTCTCGAAGTGTAAACGGCCTCGAATTGGTTATTTGAGGGTTCCAATAGGTTCGTATGGCAATTTTGGATTGGGAGCATGTTCGGATTTGGATTGGAGGTTCCTAGGGTGTTTTGGCGCTATTTGCCGAAGCTAGCAATTTGGAGAGTTCCTAAGTTTGACCGGGTTGACTTTGATAATATCGGATCCGAATTTTAGTTTCTAAAGTTTGAATAGGTCCGTTTTGTCATTTGAGACTTGTGTGAAGGTTTGGATGTGATCCGGATTGGTTAGGCTCGAATCGGTTGCTTGGATTGAAGTTTGGAATTCGATGAACTTAAGAGAAGCTTAACATGTGTTTTGACCATCGATTCATAGTTTTGATGTTAGTTGTGGAGTTTTGAGCATTCACACAAGCTTGGATTAGGTATTGGGACTTGTTGGTGCGATTGAATGAGGTCTGGCGGGCTCGGGTGTGTTTTCGAATGATTTTGGGTTATTTCCATGAGTGTGAGGCATCCGATTTTTGTTGATGTCTGGATTTTATCGTGTTCGCGGGGGTGGTAGCAAATTTGCAATGAAGGATTTGGGAGTTGGGGCTGCGGGCTTCGCGTTCGCAGAAGGGCAGCCGCGTTCGCGAAAAAAGGATACTGAGTTGGGGAAGAGCTTTGCGTTCGCGAGGGAGTGTCCCACGTTCACGAAGAGGTGAGGCTGCTGGCCGTCACGTTTGTGAATGGGGATTTCTAGGCTGAGGCATTATGTGCTTCGCGAATGCGAGACAGTGGCCACGTTTGCGAAGGGTATTACTGGGCAGAGTATTTAATGTTATAATTTCATCCGTTCTCTCATATTTTGAACCCTAGACTTCGAGAGGTGGAGATTTTGGAGAGCAAAGTCACTACTACATTGGAGGTAAGCAATTTTTAACGACCCGATCGGTCGTTTTGGACATTTGTAATTTTTTCGGTGGTTTGAGGTCTTGAGTAGCTTCATATGGGGGACTATAACTTGCGTGTATCGTTGGTTTTGATTTTTGACTGGTTCGAGTTTGATTTAGAAGAATGATTCTCAATTTAGAAGCTTTGAGTTGGAAGAGTTGACCAAGTTTGACTTTCATGCATTTGACCTCAGATCAGAGTTTCGATGATTCCGTCAGGTTCGTATGGTGATTTTAGACTTACGCGTATGCCCGAATTTGCATTCGGATGTTTCTAGAAGACTTTGGTGCTGATTGGCGAAAGTTGACAATATAAAGGTTTGGAAGTTTGGAGGTTTGACCGGGAGTTGACTTCGATGTTTTGGGTTCGGATTGTTATTCCGGAAGTTGAAATATGTTTGTTGTGTCATATGGAACTTGTGTGCAAAATTTGAGGTGATTCCGAGTTGTGTAGACGTGTTAGGCGTATGTTTTGAATTTGGAAATTTGAAAAAGTTCATTAAGCCTGATTAGAGGTGTGATTCGTGGTTTTGATGTTGTTATGTGAGATTTGAGGTCTCGAGTGGGTTTGTGTTATGTTTTGAGATTTGTTGGCATGTTCGGACAGGGTCTCGAGGGGATCGAGTGTGTTTCGGATTTGATTTCGGACCATTTTCCTTCATGTTGTGTTGCTGGTTTCTGTTGTTGTTGATGTCCTTCACGATCGCGAGGCACTAACTGCGATCGTGTAGTGTTTAATTGGAGCTGAGTATTTCTCTTCTTCGTGTTTGAGATGGGTGGCTCGCGTTCGTGTAGCATTGTGAGGCTTGGTCATCGCATTCGCATTAAGGTGTCGCGTTCGCGTATAAGGATCTGGGAGTTGGTGGTATCTTCTTCACGTTCATGTAGTCTACGCCGCGTTCGCGTAGTTTTGGTTCAGCTATTGTGATGACCCAAAATATCAACTTTAAATTTAATAATAAATTCTGTGTTTTAAGACCTCGAAAAGCACTATTTATCACTCCTCGACTTGCGTGCGCAGTCCGTAAACTTTTTCGGAAAGTTTTTATGTGAAAAATGAATTAAAATATGAAAAAGAGCTTTAAAACTCAACTGTATTGACTTTGGTTAACATTTTGAGCAAACGGACTCGGATACGTGTTTTGACAGTTCCGGTAGGTTTGTATCGTGATTTTGGACTTGAGCGTAAGCCCGGAATCGAATTCCGAGGTCCCTAGCCCGAGATATGGAATTTTGATGAAAAATTAAAAGTTTGAAAGCTTAATGATTTTTAAGAATTTATTGATGTTGGATTTATTGACACCGGGTCTGTATTTTGGTTCCGGAGCCCGGTGTAGGTTCACTATAATATTTATGACTTTTCTACCGAGAAACGGAGTTGATTTGATGTGATTCAGATGTCGGGTTGTGAAAATATAAGTTTTAAAGTTTTCTTGAAAATTTCCTTTGATTTGGTGTCCGATTTGTAGTTCTAGGTATTATTTTGGTGTTTTGATTGCGCAAGCGTGTTCGTATTAAGTTTTTAGGCTGGTGTGCATATGTGGTTTGGAACCCCGAGGGCTCGGGTGTAATTCTGATCAGGATCGGCGTATTTTGGAACCATCAAAATGCTGAACCTGCTGCTACTGGTTTCCTTCTATGCGATCGCGTGACTGTGTCCGCGATCGCGAAGGCTTAATGGTCACAGATGAAATTTCTACTATGCGATCGCATAGTGACAACAGGCAAAGCACCTCGAACGCGAGGGCCAAATCGCGTTCACGTAGAAGGAATGAGGCAGAAGCTGAAGCACAAAATTTGTACTACGCGATCGCACAAGGATGTCCGCGATCGCGAAAGGCTAAGAAATTGTGCTTCGCGTTCGCGAGAGCACTACCGTGTTCGCGTAGAGCAAAAAGAAGGTGAGACAAAAATGTGCTTCGCGATCGCCAAGCATTGTACGCGATCGCATAAGGTAAAATTTGGGCAAAAAAAAACTTAAGTTTTGGAAAATGGGATTCATCCCATTTTCAATAATTTTCTATTTTTGAGCTCGGGTAAGGCGATTCTTGGGCGATTTTTACGGAAAAATATTGGGCTAAGTGTTCCTTATCCTATATTGATTATATTTCATGATTTCATACTCATTTATATCATGAATCCGTGAAATTTTGGGAGAAAAATTAGATTTTTATAAAATCTTCCAAAAATAAAAATTTAATATTTGACGGTCCATTTGACATCGGAATTTGATAATTTTTATGTGGTTGAACTCGTCTCGGAATGGGTATTCGGATTTCGAAAGTTTTTCCGAGATTTGAGACGTGGGCCCCACTATCAATTTTTAAAGTGAATTTCGGATTTTATCCGGAAAATTAGTAAATTCATATGGAATTAATTCCTATGATTCATATTGAGTATATCAAATTATTTGTGAATAGATTTGACGCTTTTGGGGACAAATTAAAAAGGAAAAGTTGTGGTCTAGTAATTGTTTGAAATTTTCAAAGCGAGGTAAGTGTCGTGTTTAACCTTGACTTGAGGGAATAGAACCCTTAAATTATTTGTTATGTGAGATGCATGTGAATCATGTATAGGCAAGGTGACGAGTGTCTATACATAGTCAAATTAATTGTTTGCATAATTACCTGAAAAATCATAAATCATTTTAAATCATGAATGAATTATTATATTAATTGTTTCACTCATATTCCTTATCAAATATTAATTCTTAAATTTTTGCAATAATTGTTACATACTTATTTGACTTATGTATCTTAATTTCTATTTGACATTTAGTATATTAAATATTAAACTGCCTATTTCTCCATGATTTTTATAATTAATTGCTAATTGTCATTGTTTGTTCACAAATAAATTATAATTATTGTGTGCCTTGATGCTTAATAGTTTCTCATTGGACGTGGTATTTATTGGAGTAATTTGTATTACATTTATGAGTTGTTGAAATATATTGGGGGAACGAGTTGCACGATGCAACAGAAATAAAAGTAAATATATATATTGGGGGATCGGATTGCACGCCGCAACAGACTTAATTAAAAGTCTATATTGGGGGATCAAATTTCACGTTGCAATAGACTTATTTAAAAGTCTATATTGGGGGATCGGATTGCACGCCGCAACAAACTTATTTAAAAGTCTATATTGGGGGATCGGATTGCACGCCGCAACAGACTTATTTAAAAGTCTATATATATACTTGATTAAAATAAATATTGAAGGGTTGAAAATGAATATATTGTGGGAGCGGTTTGCACGCTGCAATGAAAATTGGTTGAAATAATAATTGGTTATGACTGCTGAGTTGGCTTCAACTATTAAAAAAATGAGTTATCTGATTTAATTCTATTATTGTGGTTATTACTATTATTGCGTACATGTTAATCTAAGTGACCTGCCTTAGCCTCATCACTACTTCGTCGAGGTTAGGCTCTGAAGGATCGGTACAGAGACGTATGTACTTATCTCTCAGAGGCTATGAAGTTTAGGAACAATATCACTTCTTTCTTATTCTATCGTGCGATTTTATTCTATCATCTATGATAGAACCATTCTACTCTTATTCTCTCGCAGATGGTGAGAACACGTAACACATCTACCGACGGACAGGGACCAGAGCCCTCGGTGGTAACTATGGCCAGGGGTAGAGGTCGAGGCCGAGGTTGTGCTAGAGGCTGAGACACAGGCAGGGGTAGGTCTCTGCCCAGAGCCCGAGCAGCAGCCCCAGCAGTGGAGCCTCAGATAGATCTTGACGAGGAGGTTCCGGCCCAGACAGTTCCTGCTGGACCAGCTCAGGTTCCGGAGGGGTTCATTGCCACCCCAGTACTTCAGGACGCTTTGGTCCATTTGGTGAGTCTTATGGAGGGTGTGGCCCAGAATGGTACATTTCCAGTGGCACCAGCCATCTCACAGGCTGGGGGAGGAACACAAACTCCCACTACTCCTGCTCCAGAGCAGATGGATCCCTAGAATCAGGCTCCAGTAGCCTCGCCAGTTGGGGTAGTTTAGCTAGTTGTTACGGCATAGACCGGTGATAGGCCCGCCATGTCTTTTGAGGCTTTATTGAGACTGGATAAGTTTACTAAGCTCTTTCCAGTTCACTTCAGTGGTACATCTCCTGAGGACCTACAAGATTATCTTAACCGCTGCCATGAGGTGCTGCGGAACATGGGTATAGTTGAGACCAATGGGGTTGATTTTGCTGTATTTCAGATGACGCATTCTGCCAAGAGGTAGTGGAAAGATTATACCTTGACCAGACCAGTTGGATCGCCTGCACTTACCCGGGGGGTAGTTCTCTCAGCTATTTCTGGAGAAATTCCTTCCTATCACACTGAGAGAGGATTACCACAAGATATTTGAGCGTCTACAGCAAGGCAGTACGACTGTTACTTAGTATGAGTCTCATTTTGTGGATTTAGCCCGCCATGCTCTCTTTTTACTACCTACTGAGGGAGAGAGAGTGAGGAGGTTTATTGAGGAACTCACTCACCCTATCAGGCTTTAGATGGCCAAGGAGACCGGAAGTGAGATTTCTTTTCAGGCGGCTGCTAATGTCGAGAGGAGGACCGAGATAGTTCTTGCACAGGAGAGAGGGCAGAGGTCTGATAAGAGGACTCGTCAGTTCTGTGGTTTCAGTGGTGCCTCATCTGGAGGTAGGGGTAATTTTGGTAGGGGTCATCCTCCCAGACCATTTCATTCAGCACTTCAGGCATCTCACGGTGCTTCAGAGAGTCACGATCCTATTATGCCTTACTCTGGACAGCCATCATTTAGTGCACATTCAGCTTCTATCAGTGCACCACCACTCCAGAGTCACTACAGCAGTTATCCGGCCCATTCAGGTCAGCTTAAGCTTCAGCAGCCACGGCATCAGGATGGGTGTTATGAGTGTGGGAACATTGGTCACATCAGGAAGCCCTAGGTTGGTGAGTAACAGATCTCGGCAGGATTCTCGTGCTATCATACCGACACCGGATGCTTCACCGCCTGCTCATCCATTTAGAGGTAGGGGTCAGATAGCTAGAGGTAGAGGTCAGGCCATTAGAGGTGGAGATCAAACCGTTAGAGGTGGAGGCCAACCAGCTAGAGGATGTCCTAGAGACACAATTCAGAGTGGTGGGGCCCAACCCTGATTTTATGCTTTTTCATCTAGGCTTGAGGCCGAGTCATCTAATGCTGTAATCACAGGTATTATTCCAGTTTGCCATAGAGATGTTTCAGTTCTATTTGATCCAGGATCTACTTATTCCTATGTGTCCTCCTATTTTGCTTCATATTTGGTTGTGCCTTGTGATTCTCTGAGTACTTCTATGTGTGTATCTACATCGGTGGGAGATTCTGTCATAGTAGATCATGTCTATTGTTCGTGTGTGATTACTATTGGTAGTCTTGAGACTAGGGTGGATCTTCTACTTCTTGATATGGTAGATTTTGATGTCATCTTGGGTATGGATTGGCTGTCACCTTATAATGCTATATTGGATTGTCATGCCAAGACGGTGACCCTAGCCATGCCGGGGTTACCTCGGTTAGAGTGGAAAGGAACTCCTAGTCATTCTACCAGTAGGGTTATTTCTTATATGAAAGCTCAGCGTATGGTCGAGAAAGGGTGTCTAGCCTATTTGGCTTATATTCGTGATCCCAGCGCAGATGTCCCTTCTATGGACGTTGTACCAGTTGTTCGTGAATTTCCAAAAGTATTTCCTGCAGATCTGCCGGGGATGCCACCCGACAGAGATATTGACTTCTGTATTGATTTGGCTCTGGGCACTCAGCCCATTTCTATTCCACCATACCGTATGGCCCCTCTAGAGTTGAAAGAATTGAAGGACCAGTTACAAGACTTGCTTGATCAGGGATTCATTTGACCAGTGTCTCACCCTGGGGTGCCCCAGTATTATTTGTTAAGAAGAAATATGGTTCAATGCGAATGCGTATAGATTATCGACAGTTGAACAAAGCTACTATTAAGAACAAATATCCGCTGCCAAGAATTGATGACTTATTTGATCAGCTTCAGGGTGCCAAGTTATTTTCGAATATTGATTTGAGGTATAGTTACCATCAGTTGAAGATTAGGGCATCTGATGTCCCTAAAACAGCTTTTCGGACTTGGTATGGGCATTACGAATTCCTAGTGATCTCATTTGGGTTGACAAATGCCCTAGCAACATTTATGGATTTGATGAATCGGGTGTTCAAGCCCTATTTGGATTCTTTTGTGGTTGTATTCATTGATGATATCTTGATTTACTCCAGCAGTGGATAGGAGCATGAGCAGCATCTTCGAAGTGTTCTTCACACTTTGAAGAATAATCAGTTATATGCCAAGTTTTCAAAATATGAGTTTTGGTTAGACTCAGTTGCCTTTTGGGGGCATGTTGTATCGGCAGAAGACATAAAGGTGGATCATAATAAGATTGAGGCTGTTCAGAATTGGCCTGGACCTACTTCAGTTACGGAGATTCGGAGTTTCCTAGGTTTGGTAGATTATTATCGTCGGTTCGTGGAAGGGTTTTCATCTATAGCAAGGCCATTGACCAGACTGACCCAGAAAGGTGTCCATTCAGATGGTTAGACGAGTGTGAGTTGAGCTTTCAGAAGCTCAAGAGTGCTTTGACTACGACGCCAGTATTGGTGTTACCCACAGGTTCAAGATCGTACGGTATATTGTGACGCATCTCACGTTGGGCTTGGTGCAGTATTAATGCAAGATGGCAAGGTGATTGCATATGCATAGCTGTAGTTGAAAGTTCACGAGAAGAATTATCTTGTTCATGACTTAGAATTGGCAACCATTGTTCATGCGCTGAAGATTTGGAGGCATTACCTCTACGGTGTCTCGTGTGAAGTATTTACTGATTATTGTAGCCTTCAGTATATATTCAAACAAAAAGATCTTAATTTGAGGCAAAGAAGATGGTTGGAGTTGTTGAAAGACTATGATATCACCGTTTTGTATCATCCCAAAAAGGCCAATGTGGTGGCCGATGCTTTGAGTAGAAAGGCTGTGAGTATGGGCAGCCTTGCTTATATTCCGGTTGGTGAGAGACCGTTAGCTGTAGATGTCCAGACTTTGGCTAATCAGTTGGTGAGGTTAGATGTTTCAGCACCTAGTCGGGTTTTAGCTTGCACAGTCGCCCGGTCTTCTTTATATGAGCGTATCAGAGAGAGGCAGTATGATGATCCTCATTTACTTGTCCTTAAGGACACGATGTGACATGGTGATACCAAATAAGTTACTGTGGGCGAAGATGGAGTTCTGCAAATGCAGGGTCGTATTTGTGTGCCTAATGTGGATGGGCTTCGTGAATTAATTCTTGAAGAGGCACACAGTTCCACGTATTCTATTCATCCAGTTACTTCCAAAATGTATCAAGATTTGCGGCAACATTATTGGTGGAGGAGAATAAAAAAGGATATAGTTGGATATGTAGCTTGGTGTCTGAATTGTTAGCAAGTTAAATACGAGCATCAGAGACCTGGTGGTTTGCTTCAGAAGTTAGAAATTTTTGAGTGGAAATGGGAGCGTATCACTATGGATTTTGTTGTTGGATTTCCACAGACTCAGAGAAAATTTGACGCAGTATGGGTCATTGTGGATAAATTGACCAAGTCAGCACATTTCATTCCAGTGGCAGTTACCTATTCTTCAGAGAGGTTAGCTGAAATTTACATTCGTGAGATTGTCCGCCTTCACGGTGTGCCTATGTCTATTATTTCAGATTGAGGTACGCAATTTACCTCACACTTCTGGAGGGCTGTACAGCATGAGTTAGGCACACGGGTTGAGTTGAGTACAACATTTCATCCACAGACAAACGGATAGTCAGAGCGCACCATTCAGATATTGGAAGATATGCTTCGCGCTAGTGTTATAGACTTTGGAGGTTCTTGGGATCAATTCATGCCACTTGCGGAGTTTGCTTATAATAATAGCTACCAATCGAGCATTCAGATGGCTCCATATGAGGCATTATATGGAAGGCAATGCCGTTCGCCAGTTGGCTAGTTTGAACTGGGAGAGGCTCGGTTGTTGGGTACAGATTTGGTACATGATGCCTTGGATAAGGTCAAGGTTATTCAGGATCGACTTCGCACAGCTCAGTCTAGGCAAAAGAGTTATGCTGACCGTAAAGTGTGTGATATTGCATTCATGGTTAGAGAAAGAATATTACTCCGGGTTTCACCAATGAATGGTGTAATGAGGTTCGAAAAGAAGGGCAAGTTGAGCCCTAGGTATATTGGACCCTTTGAAATTCTTGAAAGGGTGGGTGAAGTAGCCTACAAGCTTGCATTACCACCTAGTTTATCAGCGGTTCATCCGGTGTTCCATGTGTCTATGCTCCAGAAATATCATGGTGATCCGTCCCATGTGTTACATTTCAGCTCAGTCCAATTAAACAAAGATTTGACTTATGAGGAGGAGCCGATAGCTATTCTCGCCCGACAGGTCAGACATTGAGGTCTAAGAGTTATCCTTCAGTTCGGGTGCACTGGAGAGGTCAGCTGGTAGAGGCATCTACCTGGGAGTCCGAGTCAGACATACAGAGTAAATATCCATAGTTATTCACCATCTCAGGTACTTTTTCTAACTTCGTTCGAGGACAAATGTTTGTTTTAGAGGTGGAGAATGTGATGACCCAAAATGTTATCTTTAAATTTAATAATTAATTCTGTATTATAAGACCTCAAAAATTACTATTTATCACTCCTCGACTTGCATGCGCAGTCCGTAAATTTTTTCGGAAAGTATTTATGTGAAAAATGGATTAAAATGTGAAATAGAGCTTCAAAACTCAACTGAGTTGACTTTGGTCAACATTTTGCGTAAACAAACTCGGATTAGTGTTTTGACAGTTCTAGTAGGTCCGTATCGTGATTTTGGACTTGGGCGTAAGCACGAGATAGAATTTCGAGGTCCCTAGCCCGAGATATGGAATTGTGATGAATAATTAAAAGTTTGAAAGCTTAATGATTTTTAAGAATTTACTGATGTTGGATTTATTGACACCGGGTCTGTATTTTGGTTCCGGAGCCCGGTATAGGTCTACTATAATATTTATGACTTTTTTGCTGAATTTGGTGAGAAACGGAGTTGATTTGACGTGATTCGTAAGTCCGGTTGTGAAAATATAAGTTTTAAAGTTTTCTTGAAAATTTCCTTTGATTTGGTGTCCGATTTGTAGTTTCAGGTGTTATTTTGGTATTTTGATTGTGCGAGTGAGTTCGTATTAAGTTTTTGGACTGGTGTGCATATATGGTTTGGAACCCCGAGGGCTCGGGTGTAATTCGGATCAGGATCGGCGTATTTTGGAACCATGAAACTGTTGAACTTGCTGCTACTGGTTTCCTTCTATGCGATCGCGTGACTGTGCCCGCAATCGCGAAGGCTTAATGGTCATAGATGAAATTTGTACTATGCGATTGCATAGTGAGGTCCGCGATCACATAGTAATAACAGGCAAAGCACCGCGAATGCGAGGGCCAAGCCGCGTTCGCGTAGAAGGAATGAGGCAGAAGCTGAAGCACAAAATTTGTACTACGCGATCGCACAAAGATGTCCGCGATCGCGGAAGGCTAAGAAATTGTACTTCGCGTTCGCGAGAACACTGCCGCGTTCGCGTAGAGCAAAAAGAAGGTCAGCCAAAAATGTGCTTCGCGATCGCGAAGCATTGTACGCGATCGCATAAGGTAAAATCTGGGCAAACAGAACTTAAGTTTTGGAAAATGGGATTCGTCCCATTTTCAACCATTTTTCATTTTTGAGCTCGGGTAAGGCGATTCTTGAGCGATTTTCACGGGAAAACATTAGGTTAAGTTTTCCTTATCCTATATTGATTATATTTTGTGATTCTATACTCATTTATATCATGAATCCGGGAAAGTTTGGGAGAAAAATTAGATTTTTATAAAATCTTCCAAAAACGAAAGTTCAAGATTTGAAGGTCCATTTGACATCGGAATTTGGTAATTTTTGTATGGTTGGACTCATCTCGGAATGAGTGTTCGGATTTCGTAAGTTTTTCTGAGATTTGAGACGTGGGCCCCACTGTCAATAAATTCATATGGAATTAATTCCTATGATTCATATTGAGTATATCAAATTGTTTGTGAATAGATTTGACGCTTTTGGGGACAAATTCAAAAGGAAAAGCTGTGGTCGAGTAATTGATTGAAATTTTCAAAGCGAGGTAAATATCGTGGTTAACCTTGACTTGAGGGAATAGAACCCTTAAATTTTTTGTTATGTTAGATGCATGTGAATCATGTATAGGCAAGATGACGAGTGTCTATACGTAGTCAAATTAATTATTTGCATAATTACTTGAAAAATCATAATTCGTTTTAAATCATAAATGAATTATTATATTAATTGTTTCACTCATATTCCTTGTCAAATATTAATTCTTGAATTTCTGCAATAATTGTTATATGCTTATTTGACTTATGTGTCTTAATTGCTATTTGATATTTAGTATATTAAATATTAAACTGCCTATTTCTCCATGATTTTCAGAATTAATTGCTAATTGTCATTGTTTGTTCATAAATAAATTATAATTATTGTGTGGCTTGATGCTTAATAGTTTCTCATTGGACGTGGTATTTATTGGAGTAATTTGTATTACATTTATGAGATTTTGAAACATATTGGGGGAACAGATTGCACGCCGCAACAGAAATAAAAGTAAATATATATATTGGGGGATCAGATTGCACGCCGTAACCGACTTAATTAAAAGTCTATATTGGGGGATCGGATTGCACACCGCAATAGACATATTTAAAAGTCTATATTGGGGGATCGGATTGCACGTCGCAACAGACTTATTTAAAAGTCTATATTGGGGGATAAGATTGCACGCCGCAACTGACTTATTTAAAAAGTCTATATTGGGGGATTGGATTGCATGCCGCTACACACTTATTTAAAAGTCTATATATATACTTGATTAAAATAAATATATTGGAGGGTTGAAAATGAATATATTGTGGGAACGGTTTGCACGCTGCAACGGAAATTGATTGAAATATTAATTGGTTATGACTGCTGAGTTGGCTTAAACTATTAAAAAAATGAGTTATCTGATTTAATTCTATTATTGTGGTTATTACTATTATTGCGTACATGTTAATCTAAGTGACCTGCCTTAGCCTCATCACTACTTCGTCGAGGTTAGGCTCGGCACTTACCAGTACATGGGGTCGGTTGTACTGATACTACACCCTGCACTTCTTGTGCAGATTTCGGAGTTGGTCCCAACGGCGTACCATAGATTTGCTCGGATTTCAGCTATTCAGAGGAGACTTGAGGTATAATGCACAACGTCCGCAGTTCTAAAGTCCCCATCTACCTTATTTTAGCTGTGTGTTTGCTTTCAGACAACTTTATTTTATTCAGACCTTTATTTGTATTATTCTAGAAGCTCGTGCACTTGTGACACCAATTCTGGTATGATATTTAGACATCGCTATTTTTATGTATTGTTCACTATATTTCAGTCTTAACTTACGCATTTATTTCTTTATTATTAATCAATTTAAAATTGTTTTAAAATGGATAATATTATTCTAACGTTGGCTTGCCTAGCAAGTGACATGTTAGGCGCCATCACGGTCCCAAAGGTGGGAATTCGCGTCGTGACAGCTATGCATCCCGTTCTCGAGCTAAGTGCCGCGACCGCATAGGGTATTTCTATGGGTAGTGAAGTTTGTGCTTCACGACCGGAAAGTTGGTCCTGCGATCACGAAGGGTTTAACTGGAGCAGATCTATAGGCACTCTATTTTGACGGTTTTGGTTATTTTATCACATTTTAAGTTATAGAGTTCGGATTTGGGCGATCTTAAAGGTAATTTTCATGATTTGGATTGAGGTAAGTATTTTCGACTCAGTTTTGATTATATTACATGATTCTATCTTTGATTTTGGCATTTGAATGATGAATCTAAAAGAGAAATTGGGTGGTTTTGACTAAACTTGTCTAAAGTGAATAATGGGTTTTGAACATCGATTCGGAGTCGGATTTGAGTGAAATTAGTTTGGTTGGACTTGTATTCAAATGGATTATTTGACATTGTGAGTTTTGTTGGATTACGGGGTGCGAGCCCGGGTTGACTTTGAGTATTTGATTAAAGATCCTACCTTTATCGTCTGGGTTCAATTCCTAATGCATTATTTGATGTTTTTGAGTTGCTTTTGGCTAGTTTCGAGCCACTTGGAGGTCAATTTATGGGGGATGGCACTTCTAGTGTATCTCTTTGGCTTGTTTGAGGTAACTATCTTGCCTAGATTTATTAAGGGATTTTTTTCGACTAAATGTTATTGTTTGCTACATGCAGGGGTGATGCATATACGAGCTGACGAGCGTATATGCATGTGCCGGGGTTTCCATGCTCGGGGGGGGGGGACTTATATTCTTCTTCGTGCCTTTGTTGAACTTGATGATCCTTTAACCTATGCTTCATTTAATAAAATGACTAATAAACTCAATTAACTGTGTTAGAAATCATGCTAGCATATATGACATCTTAAAAGGATTTAATGTGCTGCTTTGAGATTCATTGCATACTTAACTTGATCGGGGGTATCACGACCCTATATATTTACCTGTTATTGTCATATTATTTGAGCTTCTTTATTCGTAATAAGAGATGCTCATTGGTCCTTAGAGGCTACGTCCGAGACGATGGGTATTTCCGTGCGGTTGATATGCTGGTGGCACAATGAGTACTTCCATGCGATTTGAAATGGGATTGGTTTTTTGGTTATTATTGTGCGAAAAGAATGAAAGTTGGATTCTTGTTATCATTACTCATTCGTTATGTACTTACATGCCCTTTACTTTGTTTTCTATTAATATTTGTTGTTTTGATGTTACCTTCCGTTTGAGTTCCTTACGAACTTACCTCTGTGTTTTCCCTTTGGCATGTTACCGTTATAGCTATGTCTTTACATTGTCTATTACTGTTACACCTACTATTTTACTTGATTTATTTCTGATACATATCCTCTTCAAATTCATGCCTTTACTTGTTATTAGCCCAACTATGTTACATGTCTCTAATTGTCACGTGATTTACTTGTTAGATGCCTTAACTTGCTACCTGTCCTCACTCACCACATGCTTTCACTTACTACATGTCATCACTTATCATATGATTTTACTTACCATACGCCTTTACTTATTAAATGCCTTTACTTGCTACATGATTTCACATATATTTAATGCCTTACTTGACAAACATCTTTACCCGCTTCATGCTTTACACTTCCTTGCTTAGCCGGATTGGGTGACTTTTTGATTAGTTGTGTGTTTATGCTTTAAGGAAGCTTTGGTTTTAAACTGTGGGAGATTAGCTCTGGGGTGCTATGTTGCTCACCTTAGTTTATCTGAGTTCGCATTCCCAGTTGAATTTCGCGTGTTAGTTTCCTTGGTGTTACATTGTGAATTTTCCGTGCTTGTTGTTGTTGAATAGTTTAATATGAATCTATATTGATATATGGAATCGAGTTGCATGATACAACAAAGAAGATATTATTGTGTGGGGTCGGGTTGCAAGCCGCAACATATATTGTTATTATTGTGTGGGATCGGGTTGCACACCGCAACGGATATTGATATTATTGTGTGGGATTAGGTTGTATGCCGTAGCGAATATTGATATTATTGTTTTTGATCGGGTTGCACGCAACAATACTATTTGTATATATATTTGTGGATCGAGTTGCGCGCCGCAACGGAGAAGACATATTTTGGTTATTCTTGTCTATTGTTTTCTGTTATAATATTGTATTGTGAGACTGAGACGTGACAATAATCTTGAGCCTGTGTTATTTGCATTTTCGTTCCATTTACTACGTGATTATTTGTATCTCTTTGTCACGACCCCAAATCTACTTGTCGTGATGGTACCTAACCCAACCCACTAGGTAAGCCAACTAATAACCATCCAATTTAAATAATATTAATAAGACAATTGAACAAAAGGAATTATCTGAATCTTATACATTTCCCAAGAACTGGTAGTACAAATCATGAGCTTCTAAGAATAGAGTTTACAAAGAGGAAATGAAATAAATACATAGTCTGTTTGAATAGTACATAAATTGAGTTTTACAGATCTAAAGCTACCACGAACAAGAGGAAGCTATAGCCGGGACACAGGTACATCTTCAATCCAGCTCCCATCGAACACAGCAACATCAGCAGCCAACATCTGCACGTAAGGTGCAGAAGTGTAGTATGAGTACAACCGACCCCATGTACTCAATAAGTAACAAACCTAACCTTAGGTTGAAAGTAGTGACGATCTTGCACCAGGGTCAGGTCCAATATCAATATCCCACAAGAGTTCATAACAACATAATACAAATAATAAAAGATGTATCTCAGAAGTAAAATGCTTAGCTCATTCACAGTTCCAGAAAATAGTCATGCTTTTCAAGTATCTTAGTGGAAACCCAATCTTTTACCGAAAATGCCAAAAATACGAGTTAGTTTGAAAACTATAATTTTTCCAAATATCCTTTCCACAATAAATAAGATGTTTCATTATTTTTTCTTTTCAGATAGCAAGTGTGAAATACCTCTCTATGTCCACATATCAATGTGTAAAAAACAATCATGAATGACATGATACCGTACAACATGAGGAAAAATGCATCTCTATGCCTGTATGTCATGTGTGCATGCCAATGCCATGTATCTTAGAGATGAATCATGTACTCATACTCTCAGAGTACTCATTCTCCCTGTCTCGCATTCTCTCTCACTATGTTCAAGGCTTAGCACACTCAATCACTCAGCGCTATACAATACCTGCTGCGGCGTGCAGCCCAATCCATATATGAACATAAGGCCCATTGCGGCGTGTAACCCGCCACATATATATAGTCGACTGTGCTCACTGGGGGTGTGCAGACTTCGGAGAGGCTCCTTCATCCCTAGCGCTATATTGCTGCGGCGTGCAGCCCGATCAAATATTGTTGGGGCGTGCAACCCGATCCAATAATATATATATATATATCCGGAGGGGCTCCTTCAGCCCAGGCGCTATATTATTGTGACGTGCAGCCCGATCCAATATTATTGCGGCGTGCAACCCGATCCAATATTGTTGCGGCGTGCAACCCGATCCAATAATATATATATATATATATATATATATATATATATATATATATATATATATATATAGCCCGAAGGCTTGTTGCGGCGTGTAACCCGATCCATATAAAATATAATCAATATCCTATGTTGTGGCGTGCAACCCGATCCCAAAATGTCACTCTCACCCGCGGTACATTAGCCGCTTCTGCGTTGTCGCATTTTCAACCAAAAACACGCTTTTGCGGAGAAGCACTAGAGGTCTACCTTCACACCTGCGATAAAATACCCGCATCTGTGCACTCGCAGGTGCGCGCCCACTTGTCGCTTATGCACTTCCAATCCGCTTCTGCGCCCAACTCACCGCATCTGCGCCTTCGTATATGCAAAGAAATCTCCACTTATGCGGAACACTGCTCCCAGCAATATTTCTGCTCCTGCGACCCCTTCGTCGCTTGTGCGACCCTTGCACCTGTTCAAACCAGCCGCAAGTGCGGTCACACCAGAACCAACAATAGCAACATTGAAGAAAATTATCCGAAATCAATCCGAAAGACGCCCGAGACCCTCGGGAGCCCGTTCGAATATACCAACAAGTCCAATAACATAACACGGACCTACTCGAGGCCTCAAATCATGCATAACAACATCGAAACAATGATGCACCTCAAATCGCAATCTATGAACTTTGAACTTTTAAATTCAATAACTCATGCCGAAACATAGCAAATCAATCCGGAATGACTTCAAATTTGCGCACAAGTACCAAATAACATAACGAAGCTATTACAATTCCCGAAATCACAATCCGAATTTGATATCAAAAAGTCCACTGCCGATCAAACTTTCCAAAATTTCAACTTCCGCCATTTCGAGCCAAATTTAACTACGTACCTCTGAATCACAATTCGGACGTTCTCCTAAGTCCGAAATCACCCAACAGATCTAATGGAACAATCAGAACTCCGTTCTGTTTTCAAATTCATAAAAAGTCAAACTTGGTCGACTCATTCAAATTTAAAGCTTCTAGCTGAGAATCATTCTTTCAAATCAATTCTGAATAACCTGAAAACCAAAACCGATGATTCACATAAGTCATATTACATCATACAGAGCTACTCATGCCCTCAAACAACCGAGCGAAGTGTAAATGCTCAAAACGATCGATCGGGTCGTTACATCCTCCCCCACTGAAATATACATTCAGCCTCGAACGTGTCCAGAGTTTTCTCAAAGCCATCAAACCGCAGTATAACCTTGCCATGCACATATCCGGGGGTGATCCCACGTCACCCTATCCCATACAGGTCCGATAACACAACATAACTAAAATTTCTCAATTCAACCTAACCCACAAGCCTTTGAATCAAATGTCCAACATCCGGAATTTCTTATAAGATCAGAATTTCTCACCTACGTACCGTATAAGTCTTAACAAGCTGTGCCAAAAGTCGTAACCATAACTCAAATGCTCACATTCAAATACCACATAGCTTAAATGCTTGAAGCAATGATTTCTAATCACAGTAGCTGCTCAAATTAACCCAATGCCGGTAATAAACCTCATATCAAACAAAAACTCATTCTAAAATTTCGTACACCGCCGATGATGAAAGAAACCCGCAGAACTCATAACCATTCAACAGATCAACCAGTCATGGAATTCCTTCTCATTCGACAAGAACTATAGCAATTTCTAAGTCGACTTTCGATATTATCCTTCCAAACATGCTGTAAAAAATTTCGATAGTATCCATCCTAGGTCCAATGATCTTATCTCATCCAACATGACCACTCTAGTGACATTCCACATCAATACAATCTAGCGCCATAACCCGTGCACCAATTAACAACCTTCCAAATATAGTCAAATCATGGAAAACTAATTCAGATGGGAGAACTGTCCCGCAAGCTCCACAAGTACCACCACAATGCAATGCTAAGAACTTATCACCGTAGAACCAAAACACATGAATCTAACACAAAGGATCAGATCTTAACATAACTCCGCTGCAATGCGTGACCCTATCCAAATACTGGTCCATATGAAATACCTCAAGCCACCCTGCTAAAAGAAATCAATAACCATGCGCAATTTGTCATCAAGTACTCCAAGTGCATTACCATAACCATGGAGAAGCGAATGACACAATGCCACATAAAACCCGAAAGAACATAACCAATACTCCATCAACCAACCAATACCCAATACTCTTCTCACTCAAATTACGCTATAAGGCCCCAATAGAATCGCACCATATGTGCATATAAACAACGAATCAAAACTCCTCGTAGCATAGAAGAGTAACTCACAGATCATCTCAGAACATGAATAAGCTCAACAACAACCGAATGGTACATCCCTCAACAATAATAGTATGGAGCCAACCAATCCGGCTCGGTGTAGAATATACATCCTAATTGGGCCTACCAATGGACCCCTAACTCAACTCTGGGCACCCACACATGGATAAATAATCCTCCGAAAGCCCCTCAATAATCGAATCATAACGCTTACTATCATCTAGCTAGCTTCGGCCATGACTTCACAGTCTATAACCATGAAAACAACCTGCTCTTGAGAAGTCCCAGCCTCCAAGTCCATAAAACACACGAATCACCATATCTGATTCCATCTCCACCGCCAGAATTTCTAACACATCTCTCATACACGATCATCTCACGAGAAATACTTCTAAAATTCTTCCGTGCCACCTAGCAAAATTTGAATATCAACAGTCGATCAACCAGGAGAGTGCCGGAATACCATAGAAGTATCCATAAATCAAAACACATTGCCCCTTCTGAAATGTATACTCTCATCAAGCCATACCAAATAGTAATATCATTTACCTAAGGCCCATAAGCCGTTGACTCCCCTCTTAAGCACCCCAAGGCACCACAACCGAAACATCCACTCTAAAGAGACCTTATATGAACCTAAAACTGTTCCTTCACCTTCTTGATATTGAAATGCATAATCCACAACGGTATAAAATGCCACAAGTCACACTATCCAATGTAACACTCAGTTTCTAGCCATATACAAATCTTGAAAATTCCAAATCGCTACATATAAATCTTGAATCCATTAGAACCATTCTCGAGAGTCATCCACTCTACTCAAGTCTCAATTGAACCGACCAAATGGACCGAACGACATGTGCACCATTAACACACCAATACCCAAGGGAATAAAGAGTAACCCACACTCCTAAGCAACCGAGCAAATTCCTACTCCATGAACACTACATCCTTTGCGAACAACCACTTAATTATTTTATGATTCCCATATACCCATAGAGTGTAATACAACCTGTATCCAGAAATTCCCTTACCCGAGTCATCCTAAATCTCAACTTCTACAAGTCATAACTGATTCACCAGTATACCTCAAACCAAAACCAATACAACACATAACTGTGCAATCCACCCGTCGATAGCAGGCTCCCCCACTTGGCTCAAGGCCACAGAACAAAACACTCGATAACATCACGATACCCATACTCTATTACTGCTAGAATCCCGCACTGAAATTCAACTAAATCCTGCATAAGCTCATGTAACACAAACCATATAATACCTCAAAGCATCTGCAAATATCGCATTCACCCTTGTAATAGTCAAGCTGACTTCCACAAGCAATCCAAACTCATATTGCAACATATATCATTCACTGGTAAAAGAGAACTCTCTACAAAATATCATAAGGATCACACAACCTTAGGACACCTCACAGGAGATAACCCGCCTGCTCTGCCTCAAACTGACATCTCTCTATACCCTTCCACAGTCATGACTACACAATCACTTAATCCTCTTGATTCTGAACTCATCAACAAGACATGAGAATCTTCTTCACCCCACAACTAAACAACATGAGAGATTCCTCATCACACCCATAACTCGAGACCATATGCCAAATCAAGACAGAAATCAAATACCCCATAGTCCTTGCTACCTCTCAAGTAAACTCTTCTTGTCACATTCGAACAATCCAAACACATCTCGCAGTCACATCATACTCACCACATAGCCATTTCATCGCTCATCGAGCCACAAATTCCTCTCGTAGGGACATTACCGAAAATATGAGTCCTAAAAACACGTGCTCACACAACTGAAATCTCTGTGCTCAAGCCACCGTCAAAACCCGGCCTCCAGACCTCCACACTAGCCTATCATCAGCACGCCAAAATCACATCTCGTACCTTAACCATGGAATCACAAGCCGTCGGCGCACAACCGATACCGAGCGCTCATATGCGCATACGAATACGTGGAAGAAATTCAAATAGTTACGCTTCAAGCTGAATCAATGCCGCACGATAAAGAAAGAAAGATGGGAAGTATATCCTAAATGTCCTGTAGCCTCTCGAAGATAGGTATGGACGTCATCATACTGATCCGCAAGACTCTACTAGACACTTGCTCATGACTTGTAGAACCTATGAACCTAGAGCTCTGATACCACCTTGTCACGACCCCAAATCTACTAATCGTGATGGCACCTAACCCAACCCTCTAGGTAAGCCAACTAATAACCATCCAATTTTAATAATATTAATAAGACAATTGAACAAAAGGAATTATCTGAATCTTATACATTTTCCAAGAACTGGTAGTAAAAATCATGAGCTTCTAAGAATAGAGTTTACAAAGCGAAAATGAAATAAATACATAGTCTATTTGAATAGTACATAAACAGAGTTTTACAGATCTAAAGCTACCATGAACAAGAGGCAGCTATAGCCGGGACGCAGGTACATCTTTAATCCAGCTCCCATCGAACACAGCAACATCAACAGCCAACATTTGCATGCAAGGTGCAGAAGTGTAGTATGAGTAAAACCGACCCCATGTACTCAATAAGTAACAAACCTAACCTTAGGTTGAAAGTAGTGATGAGATTGCACTAGGGTTGGGTCCAATACCAATATCCCACACGAGTTCATAACAACATAATACAAATAATAAAAGATGTATCGCAGAAGTAATATTCTTAGCTCGTTCACAGTTCCAGAAAATAGTCATGCTTTTCAAGTATCTTAGTGAAAACCCAATCTTTTATCGAAAATGCCAAAAATACAAGTAAGTTTGAAAATTGTAACTTTTTCAAATATCCTTTCCACAATAAATAATATGTTTCCTTTTTTTTCTTTCTAGATAGCAAGTGTGAAATACCTCTCTATGCCCACATATCAATGTGTAAAAAAAATATCATGAATGACGTGATACCGCAGAGCATGAGGAAAAATGCATCTCTATGCCTGTATGTCATGTGTGCATGCTATTGCCATGTATCTCAGAGATGAATCATGTACTCACACTCTCAGAGTACTTAATCTCACTGTCTCGCATTCTCTCTCACTATGCTCAAGGCTGAGCACACTTAATCACTTAGCGCTGTACAATACCTATTGCGGTGTGCAGCCCGATCCATATATGACCATAAGTCCCGTTGCGGCGTGCAACCCGATCCACATATATATATAGTCGACTGTGCTCACTAGGGGTGTGCAAACTCCGAAAGGGCTCCTTCAGCCCAAGTGCTATATTGCTGCGGCGTGCAACCCGATCCAATATTGTTGCGGCGTGCAACCTGATCCAATATTGTTGCGGCATGCAACACGATCCAATAATATATATATATAGCCCGAAGTCTTGTTGCGGCGTGCAACTCGATCCATATAAAATATAATCAATATCCTATGCTACGGCATGCAGCCCGATCCCAAAATGTCACTCTCACTCAGTCATTAATCTCTCATGTTTTACTCTCGGGCTCACAATGCCATGAAACTATCCCGACAACAATGATATGATGTATCAATAAACAACAATTGAGACTGAGATATGATATGAATGCATGAATTTGATTGAGTACAATATATCAATGAAATCAGTCAGATGACAGCAAGAAACAACCACTATGGGTCCTAACAATATTAGCATAAAGCCTAAACATGATATTTAGCATGATTGACAGCTTAACTACTTTATCACATGGTGATAACACAGATATCAACAAAATAGGGCCACTATACAGTGCCATGGAAATAACGGAATCACTATTCACAGTGTGCACTCCCACACGCCCGTCACCTAGCATGTGCGTCACCTCAATACCAATCACATAACACATATTTCGGGGTTTCATACCCCCGACACTAAGATTAGAAGAGTTACTTACCTCGAATAAGCTAATTCCACCACCGAGCAAGCCAAACGATGCTCCAAAATGCCATCCCGCGCGTTCCGACCTATGAATGGCTCAAAAATTAACCAAAACAACTCAAATACATCAAACAATGCTAAAGGAACCAATCCCACTCGAAAAGATCAAATCTTGAATCAAAAGCCCAAAATCGGCCAAAAGCCCAACCCGGGCCCGCACCTCGGAACCCGACAAAATTTACAAAATCCAATAAACCATTCAATTACGAGTCCAAACATACTAGTTTCCCTTAAATTCGACTCCAATTCGATGTTCGAAACTCAAATATTTATTTTATGAAACATTAGGCCAAAACCCCCAATTTTCTCTATAAAATTCACAATCCAATTACCAAAAACAAAGTTATATTCATGATATAAGATCAAAAATGAGTATAGAAAACTTACCCCAGTCCACAAGATGAAAATTGCTCCAAGAATCGCCTCAATCCGAGCTTGGATATGTTAAAATGAAGCCAAAATCGCGAACCCTTGTATTTATCATTCTGCCTAGCACTTTCGTACCTGCAGCACATTAGCTTCTTCTGCGGCGTCGCATTTGCGACCAAAAACACCCTTCTATGGAGAAGCTCTGGAGGTCTGCCTTTGCACCTACGGTAAAATACCTGCATCTACGCATTCGCAGGTGCGCACCCACTTGTCGCTTCTGCACTTCCAATCCGCTTCTGCGCCCAACTCACCGCATCTGTGCCTTCGTAGATGCGAAGCAATCTCCACTTCTGCGGAACCCTGCTCCCAGCAATATTTCCTCTCGTGTGACCCCTTCTTCATTTCTGCGACCCTCGCACCTGCGCAAACCAGCCGCAGGTGCGGTCATACCAGAACCAGCAATAGCAACATTGAAGAAAATGATCCGAAATCAATCCGAAACACGCCTGAGACCCTTGGGACCCTGCCCGAATATACCAACAAGTCCAATAACATAACACGGACCTACTCGAGGCCTCAAATCACGCATAACAACATTGAAACGATGATGCACCTTAAATCGCAATCTATGAGCTTTGAACTTTCAAATTCAATAACTCGTGCTGAAAAATAGCAAATCAATCCGGAATGACTTCAAATTTTTCACATAAGTGTCAAATAACATAACAAAGCTATTTTAATTCCCGGAATCACAATCCGAATATGATATCAAAAAGTCCACTCCCGGTCAAACTTTTCAAAATTTCAACTTTTGCCATTTCGAGCCAAATTCAACTACAGACCTCTGAATCACAATCCGGACGTGCTTCTAAGTCCGAAATCACCCAACGGAGCTAATGGAACAATCAGAACTCCATTCCATTTTCAAATTCATAAAAAGTGAAACTTGGTCGACTCATTCAAATTTAAAGCTTCTAGTTGAAAATCATTCTTTCAAATCAATTCTAAATAACCTGAAAACCAAAATCGATGATTCACTTAAGTCATATTATATCATACGGATCTACTCATGCCCTCAAATAGCCAAGCAAAGTGTAAATACTCAAAACAGCCGGTTGGGTCATTACACTCTTTCTCATATTGCTCTTTCTTCTTATCATCTGCACAAGTAAAATATTGAGTGAGTATCTTTTAACTTAAACATCGTCACTACTTCACCGAGGTTAGTCAAGATAATTATTGAGTATATGAGGTTGGTTGTACTCATACTACACTTCACACCTTACATGCAGATCTTGGAGATGCATAGCTGTGGAAGATAAAGCCTGCAATGAAGATGTTCCGGTGTTCTAGATTCAAGCTACCTCTTTTTCACGGTAGTTTAGGACTTATATTTTGTTTATGTATACCTCAAATAGACATTGTATCATTTTATACTAGCTTTGTAAATCTAAGTCTTAGAGGCTTATGTCTTGTACTACCAATCCTTGGGTTATTTTACAAAAAAATAGTTATTTCACTTATTGGCTCTTATTAATTTCATTAAAATAATGTTGACTGCCATTTGGCTTACCTAGTGGGTTGGGGTAGGTGCCATCATAACTAGGTAGATTTTAGGTCATGACAAGTTGGTATCAGAGTACTAGGTTCATAGGTTCTACGAGTCATGAGCTAGTGTCTAGTAGAGTCTTGCGGATCGGTCTGATGACATCCATACCTATCTTTGAGAGGTTGTGTGGCATCTAGGAAACTTCTCTTTTTTTCCTCATCGTGCGGCTTTATTTCAGCTGGGCTCCTGTATCTTTTATTTCTTCCTATTCACTCGTATGTGATGTTGCACACTTAGTATCATCTATGTGCCGATAGTTTGTGATGCTATGGATAGACTACGAAGGGTTATGGATGATTGATTATAATTGTGCTATGTCTTCTAGTCTTGGAAGTGGATGGGGTGGTATACCTTTCGGGTGTTCATTTGTGGGATACAGTAGATCCTTGTGTCTGGTTGATGCATACAGACTCGTAAGGATTAATTGTTTTCGTAGTTGTTATGACCATTGTAGGGTCATGGGGAAGTGTTGATTTGAGGCAAGTCGATGGGATTTGAGGTTGTGTGATTCGTATAAGGCTTCTATTCAGTGGAATGTATATACTACCACTTTGGAGGGCTTGAGGAAGTTTTTTTGATGGTCACTAAGGTAAGTGTGTACTTGGTAGAGTCTTTAGAATGTTTTAAGACTTAAGTCACATGGGTTTATGAGGTATTCAGCTGATTAACATTACGAGAGTGAGGCAGCTACGAAGGAAGGGTGCTATGGGCTACAAACGATGTGTTTTATGGCTTTCAGCCAAGTGGGGGAGCCTGCTATCGATGATCGGATTGTATGGTCATGCGTTATATTAGTTCGTGGACTATGATGTGCTTGCGCATTGGTTATGATTTGAGAAAGGTTTCATTGAGGATGATTTAGAGCAAGGTGGATAACTATCGAGAAGGTTCTGATGAGTTCAAGACTCATATGTGGTATTTAAGGATTTTTTAGGATTTGTGTATGGTTGAGACTTGAGATCTATATTAGATGGTATCTAAACTTTCAGTACTTCAATATTGTTATTGACTCCACATGGCAGTATTAAAGACATGCAAGAGACAACTTTGAGTTCGTAGAAGGTCCCTTCAACGCGGGCATTTTGAGTTGAGTAACTTCTAGGTTTGGCAGTATGCATGACTCGGTTGAGTTAGAGGGAAATCAGTTCTGATAATTTGATTATGTGTTAATGGGTTTTGAAGGATTTACGATGGTTATGGCTGTGGCTTGGGGTTGATGTCTTCTACGGGTATAGAAGTTGTGCTATGTGTGGTGATGTCCTCCCGGAATTAGTTAAATGGAAGGTTCTTGGTTGGTGAGGTGTTCATCCTACTGCTGCTCCAGAGTTGATTATAGGTTTTTGTGTTTTTTGCGAGCTAGCATGATAGTGGTAGTGTGCCATGTGGGATTCAAAGTTGCGAGAAGAGTGCGTATTTTATAAGGTGCATTGTGCTTTGACTTGTGGGTGCTTGACTAGTACTACGGTGATCGTCTAGTTTTGGGCTGTTGAGGTTCAACATTTTTTACGTGGTGCAGAAGATTTATGTGTGTAACTTCAGTGAAATGATTGTGCACGAGTGATGTGTTGGCCATTTGAGTAGTGGAGTTGGGATTGGATATGGAGATTTCGTTATTTTTTTATATTTAAAAACTTAATGTTCTCGCAGGCAGACTATTCCTTGGTTACGGACTGTGAAGATATGTTAAGATTAGGAAAACTGATGGTATGTGTTATGGATAGGTTTCTATTGACTTTTGGAGGGTTATATACCTGCTTGGGAATGATCAGAAATGGTTTGGGGGCTATTTGTTGGCCTATTGAGAATGTGTGTTTTATATCAGATCAGGTTTGCTAACTTTTATGCAACTGTTGCCGTAGGTATATCATCAGGCAGAATCGATGTTATTTATGGCTTGGTCTGTGTTACGTGTTTCTTTCTTATGCTATGATGGGTTGTGAGGTTACATGATTATTCGCACGCATGTTGTAATCCCGTTTAGGCCTTATGGCTATATGGGCGAGATGGACCTCGTGATGTTGATTTGCTTATTGCACCATAGTTGTGCTTGCCTTTATCCGTATTGTTTTATGCCTAATCAACTTTCCACAGTTATATTTGTGCACTCTATCGTGCTTGAAGTTAACACACATGTAATTAGTGAGCCCGAGCATTATGGCTCGATGTGTATCCCTATGTGGATTGATATATTTAGGACCGGTTGCGCGCTACAATGGAGTTATGTGGGACACCATTAATTGTGTTTATTTCATGTTTTATTTTTCCTTTGTGGGATGAGTGCAAGAAATTGTGCTTTTTTGTTTTATCAGTTGTACTTGTTGGATAATCCTCATACCTTGCCTCCTTTCCATTTTTGGGGTATATCTGAGTTATTGATTGTTTGGTGTACGAGCCGCATTGTGTAAGGATCCATGCTATATTTGGTGTGACTAGTCGGTTGGGCTGCTCGTATTAGTTAAGGCAAGGTTTCTAGACCTAAGATTTGCACTATCGTATTGAGATAAGGAATGTCTGGAAGGATGATACCATATTTCCACTCAGAATTTGGCAATGGTCCTTGTCGGACGAGAGAGCTTCTTGACTTGTTGATTTCATGGGTTGTTATGAGTTTCTGCATGTCTCTTTTTATCATTAGCAGTGTTGTGAAGGACCAGAATGTGGTTTCATTTGATATGAAGTATATTACCAATACCGGTTTTGATAATGAGCAGCTATCATGGTCAGAAGTTATTTCTGTGAGACATGAGTTATGTGGCACATCGTATGGTTTGACCTTGGTAGTGTATGGATCGCTTGATACAGCTTGTTCAGAATTATACAGTGTATAGATGCAAGAATCTGGTCTTATAATGAGTTTCTGCTGTTAGAGATATGGGTCCTAAGGTTTACGGACTAAGGTTAAAGTAACATCTTCAGGTAAGTTGTGTTGTCAGGATTATTTGGATTGGGGTGGCATGGGATCACCCATGTGTGTGTGTATGGAGAGGTTATACAGTGATTTGATGGCTTTGGAACGATGCTTGGCACGTTCGAGGATGAACATATATTTAAGTGGGGGAGAATGTAATGACCCGACCAATTGTTTTGGGCATTTGCACTTTGTCCGGTGGTTTGAGATCTTGAGTAGCTTCATATGGGGTATTATGACTTACGTGTATGGTCGGTTTTGTTTTTTGAGTGTTTCGGGGTTGATTTAGAAGAATGATTCTCAATTTAGAAGCTTTGAGTTTGAAGAGTTGACCAAGTTCGACGTTCGTGCATTAGACCTCGGATCGTAGTTTTGATGGTTCTGTTAGGCCCGGATGGTAATTTTGGACTTATGAGTATGCCCGGATTTGCATTTGGATGTTTCTAGAATGTTTCAACGCTAATTGGCGAAAGTTGGCAATTAGAAGGTTTGGTAGTTCGGAGGTTTTATCGGGAGTTGACTTCGATGTTTTGTGTTCAGATTGTTGTTCCGAAAGTTAGAATATGTTTGTTGTGTTATTTGGAACTTGTGTGCAAAATTTGAGATCATACCGAGCTGATTTGATATGGTTCGGCACGCGTTTTGGAAGTTGAATGTTCAACAATTCATTAAGTTTGATTTGAGGTGTGATTTATGGTTTTGATGTCATTTTGTGGGATTTGAGGCTTCGAGTAGGTTCTGTTATATTTTGGGATATGTTGGCATGTTAGGACGGGATCCTGAGAGGCTCGGGTGTGTTTCAGATTTGATTTCGAACAAATTTCTTTCATGTTATGTTGTTGGTTCCTATTGTTGTTGATGTCCTTGACGATCATGAGGTACTGACCGCGATCGTGTAGTGTATAATTGGAGGTGAGTATGTCTCTTCTTCTCATTCGCGATGGGTGGCTCGCGTTCGCGTAACTTTGTGAGGCTTGGTCATCACGTTCGCAAAAAGGTGTCACGTTCGTGTATAAAGATCTGGAGCTGGTTGTATCTTCTCCGCGTTCGCGTGGTCTAGCCGCATTCGCGTATGTTTCGTTCAGCTGTACATCGTGTTCGCGAGGTATGTGTTGCGAACACGTAGGGTATTTTTATGGGCAGTGAAGTTTGTGCTTCACGATCGCGAAGCTGGTCAGGTGATCATGAAGGGTTTACCTGGAGCAGATCTATAAGTACTCTATTTCAAAGGTTTTGGTTATTTTATCATATTTTGCATTATAGAGCTCAGATTTGGGCGATCTTGGAGGCGATTTTCATGATTTGGATCGGGGTAAGTATATTTGACTCGATTTTGATTATATTACATGATTCTATCTTTGCGTTTGGCATTTGAATGATGAATCCAAAAGAGAAATTGGGGGATTTTTGTCAAAATATTTCTAAAGTGAATAATTGGGGTTTTAACATCGATTCGGAGTCGGATTTGAGTTAAATTGGTATGCTTGGACTCGTATCCAAACGGGTCATTGGAATTTGTGAATTTTGTTGGATTCTGGGGTGTGGAACCGGGTTGACTTTTTGGTTGACTTTGAGTATTTGATTAAAGATCCGACCTTTATCATTTAGGTCCTATTCCTATGGTATTATTTGATGTTTTTGAGTTGCTTTTGGCTAGTCCCGAGCCGTTCGACGGTCAATTCGTGCGGGATGGCACTTCTACTATATTGATTTGGCTTATTTGAGGTAAGTGTCTTGCCTAGCTTTGTTGAGGGAAGTTTTCCTACAAAATGTTATTGTTTGCTACATGCGGGAGTGATGCATGTACGAGGTGACAAACATATATGCCTGTGCCAGGGTTTCCATGCCCCGGATGGAGAATTATATGCTTCTTTGTGCCTTGTTGAACTTGATGATCCTTTAACCTATGCTTCATTTAATACGATGACTAATAAACTCAATTAACTGCGTTAGAAATCATGCTAGAATATATGGCATCTTAAAAGGATTTAATGTGCTATTTTGAGATTCGTTGCATACTTAAATTGATCGGGGTATCACGAACCTATATCTATACTTGCTATTGTCATGTTACTTGAGCTTCTTTATTCATAATAAGAGATGATGATTGGACCTTAGGGCTACATTTGGCACGATGGGTATTTCTTTGCGGTTGATATAATGTTGGTACGATGAGTACTTCTGTGCTGTTTGAAATGGGATTGGTTTGTTGGTTATTACCGTGCGAAAAGAATGGAAGTTGGATTCCTATTATGATTACTCATTCATTAAGTACTTACATGCTCTTTACTTTGCTTTTCTAATAATGTTTGTTGTTTTGATGTTACCTTCCGTTTGAGTTCCTTACGTAGTTATCTCTGTGATTTCCCTTTGGCATGTTACCATTATATCTATGTCTTTACCTTATCTGTTACTGGTACACCTACGCTTTTACTTTATTTACCTCTGCTACATGTCCTCTTTGAATTCATGCCTTTGCTTGTTATTAGCCCATACCTGTTACATGCCTCTAATTGTCACGTGATTTACTTGTTAGATGCTTTAACATGCTACCCGTCTTCACTCACCACATTATTTCACTTACTTAATGTCTTCACTTACCATATGATTTTACTTACCACACGCCTTTACTTATTAAAATACCTTTACTTTCTATATGCTTTTACTTGCTATATGGTTTCATATATATTGAATGCCTTCATTTGATCCCTGTTCTTACTTGACAAACATCTTTACACACTTCATGCTTTACACTTCATTGCTTAGCCGAACTGGGTGACCTTTTGATTAGTTGTGTGTTTATGCTTTATGGAAGCTTTGGTTTTAAAATGTGGGAGATTAGCTCTGGGTGCTGTGTTGCTCACCTTTCTTTGTTTGAGTTCTTATTCCTAGTTGAATTTCGCGTGTTACTTTCCTTGGTGTTACGTTATGAATTTCCCGTGCTTGTTGTTGAATAGTTTCATATTAATCTATAGTGATATATGTGATCGAGTTGCATGCTCCAATAGAGAAGATATTATTGTGTGGGATCGAGTTGCACACTGCAACAAATATTGTTATTATTGTGTGGGATCGGGTTGCACACCACAATTGATATTGATATTAATATGTGGGATCGGGTTGCATGCCGCACGAATATTGGTATATATATTTGTGTATTGGGTTGCACGCCGCCACGGAGAAGACATATTTTGGTTATTCTTGTCTATTGTTTTCTGTTATCATATTGTGTTGAAAGACTGAGACGTGACGATAATCTGGAGCCCTCTGTTATTTGCATTTTTCGTTCCATTTACTTCGTGATTAAGTGTATCTCTTTCTCGTATTGTTCTTTCTACTTATCATTTGCAGATGTAAAATATTGAGTGAGTATCTTTTAACTTAAACCTCGTCACTACTTCACCGAGGTTAGTCAAGATACTTATTGATTACATGGGATTGGTTGTACTCATTTACACTTCTTCACCTTCTGTGCAGATCTTGGAGCTGTGTAGCTGTGGAAGATGAAGCCTGCATTGAAGACGTTCCGGTGTTCCAGATTCAAGCTACAGTTTGTTCACGGTAGTATAGGACTTAAATTCTGTTTAAGTGTACCTCAAACAAATATTGTATCATTTTCATACCAGCTTTATAAATCTAAGTCTTAGAGGCTTATGTCTTGTACTACTAATAGTTGGATTATTGTGCAGAAATTCGGTTATTTCACTTATGTCACGACCCCAAATCCACCTTAGGAATTGTGATGGAACCTAGTCTGTAAGACTAGGTAAGCCTAATACATGAGGAGACCTAATAGAGATAACCAACTTAATACATAAAACTTAAACTGATAAATGAAATAACATAACTAAAACTGAACAAAATGTTATACAATCCCCAGAACCAGTAGTACAGAGTCATAAGTTGTTACACCCCATGTTTTCGGATGCAAGAGTACATAGCAAGTCAATTCATGTAAGCGTAGAAATGAGATCTTATTTGAAAGTACATAAAGTAAGTTAATCATGTTACCGTGGAGGTTACAAATATTTAACATCATGAATAATAAGTAACAAGATGGTTGGAAGGCTTAGAAGCTAAACAACTTGAAGAAAATAAGTTTTGTCGAAAGTCGACAAGTTTGGAGTATTATAACATGTACTTTTGGAATGCGACTAAGGTTATTAACATGATAAGGAGGTTATGTATGAGTTATTTTCGTCGTATGCTAGTCGTGTGTTATGTTTTGAAGTCAAGCAAGTTGTGGAACACAAGTTGGCCAAGGTCATCACAAGTTACATTCATAAATGTACTGAACATTATGTCAAATGTAGCTGAACTTTTCTCTCAATATACTTATGATTACGGGATGATCCACCTACAAAATGGAATATATACGAGTCTAATTTCCAACGCATTAAACCGCTCATCAATACGACATTAGAGTAGAGAGATATATGTATATTTGCGAGACTGCGCAGACTGGAAGGTGACAAGTAGGTGCATCAACTACTTACTTAAATGAAGGGACAAAATAAATCCCCAAAAGGGGCAGATTGAGGGCATCCAAAGGGCCCTTCACATGGGATTAGTATCTCACATTTTCAACATAATCTCATGATCAAAACACTGGAGAAAACCCCTGCAACTTCTCCCCCAAAAATCTCACACAAACCCTAGGTGATTTCAGGTGATACGAAGCGATTCTAGTGCCGAAAAACCCGGACAGCTTGCTAATTTCCCTTTCTCCTTCTTGTAGCTACGTTGGGGGACTATTTTTTCATGAAGAGGGACTAGGTTTTGTGGGTTCTACTCAGTCTACGGTAAGTTTATACTTCTCTTTGCCTTATATGAGCTTCTACGAGTTGTAGCTCGATCGTAAAGACTAGAACTTGCGAGATTCGAAAGAGTATTATGCTGTTTGTTGTCACTGTTGGCTGTTTGTGAACTTAATTTTAAGTTGAATTCATGTATGTTTGATATGAGTAGATGCTTAATTTTTTTTGTTGGTTGTGTTTCTCGATTTGAAAGAAAAGATAAGTCAGACCCGTGTTTTAGTAATGTGAAAAATAAGGTTTGAGTTGCTAAACTTGTGGGACTGTTATTGGGTCATTTGAAAGTTGTATTGTGGCTGTAAATTAGTAGGGATAATTGAATATGCGGCGGTTAATGTTGTTTAGTCACAAATCGAGCTTGCCGCTCTTCTGGATTGTTAAACAATTTTGAAAGGCTTATTATGAGTATTATTGATGTTGTTTGGGCTGTTGTTGGTTGTTGTAACTTGTGAGAAGTCATATAAACAGGGGAGGTGCTAACCGTTTTATCGTAGAATAAAGTGTGTCATTCAAATGCGATAAGTTATGGCATTCGTATTGTGACAAAAGTATTGTTCATTGCTTGTAGACACAGGAGCTGCATGTTAAGTTAGCTTGAGGATTGGACGGGATATTTTGAGGTACGTAAGGTCTTCCTTTTGTTTCTTTGGCATGATTCCATAAGTTATGTTTCCCTTATAAGGAATAAGGGACGAGGCTTTGTATACGTACTATACCGACGATTAAGGTCCGTTTACGAGTATAGTCATATGAATATTGAAATGGATTGTGTTGGTCGTAGTTTCATGTATTCTTAAGGACTAAATGGAGCCTTCGAAAGTTCCTTGTCTTTTATATGTAACAAGACATCTAGATGTTAATTAAACATTACATACGAATGGTCTGACGAATAAGAATAAATATAATGTCCGTATAATTAGGGATAGTTATATACGAATAGTTCAACAAGGTAGCATAATGTATAGTTTGCAGCATGATAAGAATGTTTCGACCTAAAGAATGGCACAACTTCCAATACTTACATGTTTGTGTTCACGAAACTAATAAAGACCCAAGAAGACAATTATGTTGCTCTCAAGTTAAATAAGGTTGATTATATATGGGGGTGATGTTAAGACACAATATACATTACCTATGGAGTCATAAATTATAGAACATGATAAGTTTGGCAATAAGAATATAAGTTGATAGAGTATAAATCACGCAACTCTTGTTACGTATTTATGAATGGATATATATATATATGAATAACGAGTGCCCTTACAAGCTAAGAATATTACGTAGTTATAAGTAGAAAGAATCATGTAATCCTCAGAAATGAGTCGTGATGTGAAATAAGGGTAGAAGTGAGATTTCAAAATAGTTACAACGTTCTTTATGGATAAATAATATAGAATACAAAGGATGACGTAGCAAGTGGCTAAGGAATCAGGATTGGTTATTGTAACAAGTTACTCACAAACTTATATGTTATCAATACGAGTTTATCTATTGAATATTGAATGATGTCTGCATGAGTGATATGAAATGAATATGTATAAGACATGATCCCTACGAATGGTCTATGAACACGTAGGTGAACAATGAGGCCCTATGGACGGTCTAATAACGCATAGGTGCATAATGAATGTTGGTTATGGACGGTCTCAGTTGCACGCATAGCCAGACCTTAGTATTATGAGCCGTACGTACGGTCTACTATGTTACGTGTACGAGCCACTATTATTCATGTTTATGAGTGAGCCTTACAGACGGTCTCTTATGAAATGTGTAAGTGACACTTTTATGTTTCAGTGTAGGCCTAGAGATGTTTGATTTGTCTTAGGTAAGCATTCAGATATAAGGTATGATGGCTAGAAGAATGTTATAGATGAAGTTCCATAATATGATGGTTTCCAGTACAGATAGCATATGGGAACAAGTTTAGGTATATCATGACACGAATTAGATGTATATACGATAGTCGCGACATTAAATGTTCTCGCCCAACAGAGACTTCCCTTTTTAGTCTACATCCTTTGTAAGGTAAATTGGATAATTCAATACTTAAATATGTTACGAGTCAAAATAAGGTAAGTATGAATCCCGGATCTTATTGACCCTCAAGACTTCTTTCAGTATATCATATATACATGTTAGCTCAGTTTCAATTAAGTTATTCATATGTTATCTGCCTTACATACTTAGTACATTTATTTGTACTAATGTCCCTTCGCCGGGGCACTGCATTTATGCTTGCAGGTTCAGGAATCCAGTTTGACAGGCTCTTATCATAGATAGAGTTGATATCCAGCTGAGGATTGGCTAATCTCTATTTCATCCGGAGTACAGCCGAGTCTAGAGGTTATCAAACTGTCCTATGTATATATACTTATGGGTAGGTCAGTGTCCTGTCCTGACTATATTTTGATATCAGATACCCTTAGAGGCTTTATTGACATAGGTTCAGTACGCACAATATATCAGAGGCCTTAACGGCCCGTGTGTATCCATGTTTTTAGTACGATGGCTCGCCTATACAACATTTGCCCACTTACACAGTACGAGTTGTGGCTATTTTGGCCCATGGTAGTTATAGAAAGAATTAGTTTAGCCATGTTGGCCTATATATGTCCTTGTTTTTTGTCGAATGATCATGAGTTTCAGAGTGGTTCGCTCGGGTTAGTATGACACCGAGTGCCAGCCATGCCTCCCCAGGTTTGGGGCGTGACAAAATGGTATCAGAGCAGTCGTGTCCTAGGGAGTCTACAAATCCGTGTCTAGTAGAGTCTCACTTATGGGTGTGTTATGCGCCACACTTTTAATTGAAAGGCTATTGGGCATTTAGGAAATATTGCCCTTCTTTCGTTTCCAGATCGTGCCATAGAGCTGATTCATAAGAAGTCAGTATGAAGCTTATGCCATATTGTGTATGCACCAGAGGTGCAAGTATTATAATGGAGCTTTAAGGTGTGGATGTAAATTCCACCTATGTGGAAGGAAGGTTATGAAAGCGGCAGAAGATGCGATGCAAGAAAGGTAAGTAAGTAAAGGTGAAGAGAATATGAGATACTCAAGTACAGAAGGTTGTGGATAGTCCAGATTTTAAATAAGGCTAGAAGAACCGTGATTTAGTATCCGAAACTGATAGTGGTATCGTCAGTAGCATATCTTCCAGCCTATGGTTTCCAGGTACTGAGAGGTCTCGTTACGAGGGTAATAAAGAATTAGAGGCAAAGTGATGTCTCGCTTGAGGTTCCAGAATAACATAAGAAAATCTATGGTACTAGAAAGTTAAATGAAGGTTGCGAGTAGTATGGATAGATACATATAGATCGCAAGCTAAAGTATTGTAGAGTGACAAAAGTTTTGGTTGATAGGAGTAAGGATAAGAAAAGGTGAGTAAGAAGGTGACGAGAATAGGTAAGACCTTAGGATTAAGCCCATCAAAACGAGAGAGTTGATGATTTTCGTAAGTTATAGAAAGCTCAGTATAGCTTGAATGAACTCAGAGGAGTTTAAAACTAGGAGCATTTAGAAGAGATAGAATGCTGCCCTTGTAATAGAATATGAGTGTGAGTGTGATAAACTATAAGAGGATGATGTTTAGGAATATAGTTTTTGATTGAAGTAATGATTCAATGAGAAGAGATTTTATGAATTGCACGGTATTAGAATACCTCCCATAAGATGAATCACATTGAGATGCTATGAAATACAATTATTGAAGTATAGTATCGTCCCTAAGGTGGATCAAGCAAATAACTTCAGATGTTAGTCGGCCAGACGTGAGCCCTAGTAAAAATGTATTACGTAAGAAGTTTCAAGTTATCACTAGTGTATTATAGTCAACATTAAGGTGAATCAACAATAGTTGGATAAAAGTTCCAAAGTATGAGATGAGATTAGGCTGCCATTCTTAAGATGAATTGTAATGAGGAACCATTAAAGGACTTAGATTTATACATATATGACAAGCAGCGAGAGAGTAACCAGTAGTTGGGTAGCAGACCTCAGTAACAATAAATCAGAGTAAGTGTTATGGTATAGTATGAACTATCTAGATGCAATAAAGCCATAAGTATAGATAATCGAGGCTATGAAACAGAATATAACAATAGTTGTAAGTTCGACAAAGTACCAAGCGAAGAACTTCAGTATACCTATGGATGCCTAGAGGAACATCTTGTCATAGTTTTGTATATGTTCGTAAAGTGAGGCATAAAGATTGGCTAGAAGCTGGAGGAAAAAGAAGAGAAGAGTCATGTAGGCGCGCGTACAAGGGTAGAGTCGTATAGTCTACATGACAGAAGGTAGCAATAATTACGAGATTGGAAGAATTCCGACCACAGGTCGTGGTTTGAGAAAGAGGCCTGGGGGGGGGGGGGAATGCATTGGTCATTAGATTTATTCACAGAAAAGTTGCCTAGATGGCACAGACAGTATTAAAGTATTTGTAAGAGCTGTAAGTTATGAGACTGATAAGAGCATTAGCCAACATTCGAGGACGAATGTTCCAAGGGGGAATAATGTTACACCCCATGTTTTCATACGTAAGAGTACTTCGTAAGTCAATTGATGTAAGCTTAGAAATGAGATCATCTTTGAAAGTACATAAATTAAGTTAATCATGTTACCGTGGAGGTTACAAATATTTAACATCATGAATAACAAGTACCAAGATGGTTAGAAGGCTTAGAAGCTAAACAACTTGAAGAAAATAAGTTTCGTCAAAAGTCGACAAGTTTGGAGTATTATAACATGTACTTTTGGAATGAGACTAAGGTTATTAACATGATAAGGAGGTTATGCATCAGTTATTTTCGTCGTATGATAGTCGTGTGTTATGTTTTGAAGTCAAGCAAGTTGTGGAACACAAGTTGGCCAAGGTCATCACAAGTTACATTCATAAATGTGCTGAACATTATGTCAAATGTAGTTGATCTTTTCTCCCAATATATGTGTGATTACGAGATGATCCACCTACCGAATTGAATATATACCAGTCTAGTTTCCAACACATCAATACGACATTGGAGTAGAGAGATATTCGTATTTTTGCGAGACTGCGCAGACTGGGAAGGGACAAGTAGGTGCATCACTTACTTGCTTAAATGAAGGGACAAAATAAATCCCTAAAAGGGGCAGATTGAGGGCGGCCAAGGAACCCTTTATATGGGATACTTTTTTCATGTTTTTAACATAATCTCATGAGAAAAGAACGGGAGAAAACCCCTGCAACTCCTCCCCCAAAAATCTCACACAAACCCTAGGTGATTTCGGGTGATACGAAGAGATTCTAGTGCCAACAAACCCGGACAGCTTGCTAATTTCCCTTTCTCCTTCTTGTAGCTGCGTTGGGGGACTGGTTTTGGATGAAGAGTGACTAGGTTTCGTTTTTTCTTCTCAGTCCAAGGTAAGTTTATGCTTCTCTTTCTACGAGTTGTAGCTCGATCATAAAGACTAGAACTTGCAAGTTTCGAAAGAGTAGTATGCTGTTTGTTGTGGCATCATTGTTGGCTGGTTGCGAACTTAATTTTAAGTTGAATTAATGGCTGATTTATGGGACAAGATTCTTAATTATGTTTTGTTGGTTGTGTTTCTCGATTTGAAAGAAAAGACAAGTTAGAAACGTGTTTTAGTAATCTGAAAAATAAGATTTGTCTGTTATGGGGTCATTTTAAAGTTGTATTGTTGCTGAAAATTAGTAGGGATAATTGAATATGTGGCAGTTAATGTCGTTGATAAATTCTGTAAGGAATAAGGGGTTTAAAGCTATAGTTGTTTAGTCACAAATCGAGCTTGCCGTTTGTCGGGATTATTAAACTATTTTGAAAGGCTTATTATGAGTATTGTTGATGTTGGTTGGGCTGTTGTTAGTTGTTGTAAATTGTGGGAAGTCATATAAACATGGGAGGTGCTATCCTTTTTATCGTAGAATAAAGTGTCGTTCAAATGCGATAAGTTATGGCATTTATTTTGTGACGAAAGTATAGTTCATTGCTTGTAGACACAGGAGTTGCAAGTTAAGTTAGCTTGAGGATTGGGCGGGATATGTTGAGGTATGTAAGGTCTTCCTTTCTTTTCTTTGGTATGATTCCATAAGTTATGTTACCCTTATAAAGAATAGGGGACGAGGCTTTGTATACGTACTATACCAACGATTAAGGTCCGTTCACGAGTATAGTCATATGAATGTTGAATGGATTGTGTTGGTCGCAGTTTTATGTATTCTTAACAAGACATCTAGATGTTAATTAAACATTACATGTGAATGGTCTGACGAATCAGAAGCAATATAGTGTCCATATAATGAGGGATAGTTATATACGAATAGTTCAACAAGATAGCATAATGTATAGTTTTCAGCATGATAAGAATGTTTCGACCTAAAGAATGGCACAACTTCCAATACTTATATGTTTGTGTTCACGAAACTGATAAAGACCCACGAAGATAGTTACATTGATCTCAAGTTAAATTAGGTTTATTATATATGAGGGTGATGCAAAGAAACAATATACATTACCTATGTGTCACGACCCAAAATCCCTCCGAAGGAGTCGTGATGGTACCTAGTCACTAAAACTAGGTAAGCCTAACATTGACTGAAACAACAACAATATTTAACTAACATTGAACAATTTCGAAATAGAAATCTTTATACAAATTTACAATCCCAAAACCGGTAGTACAAGTCATAAGCCTTTCTAGGAGTAATTATACATAATGAATACATCACTGTTCCGGAATAAAAGGAAACAATGGAAATAAATACAATAGAAGGTGACTTCGGAGCCTGCGAACGCCCAGCAGGTGTACCTTGAAGTCTCTAGCCACACTAAGCATAAGTCTCAAAACCAACTCGATCCGAAGTACTTGGTTCTGCACAAAAAAAGAAATATGCAGAAACGTAGCATGAGTACACCACAGTGGTACCCAGTAAGTATCAAGCCTAACCTCGGTAGAGTAGTGACGAGGCCAGGTTAAGAAACCTACTGAAAATATAAACCTGTGCATGATATGACATAAAGTTAACAAGGAATGAATATCAGAGTAATGCCAATAGCAAAAAGAAATCAAATTACAATCAATAATAACGATAAGGGAAACACGAACGACAATGAGAAATAACCAAGTAATTAAACAACAACATAGTTGGGGTACGATGGAAGTATAAATATGCTCATGTAGGGAAAACGATATCAACTCAACCAATCAAATCGTTTCTAATACACGATTCCAACAATTCCAATGTTCGAAATCTCACATCATAAATTACAACTTCCAAACATTTTAACACACATGGCACCTTGTGCCCACATCTTTCCATCTTACTTTGAACGGCAAAACCCACGTGCTACTCGGTACATAATATCTGTGTCAAATGCTAATTAAGATGTTCCAAAAATTTTATTTATACATCACAAGGTAAAATTTCAGTTTCTAGACCAGGTAGGAAATCCGTGCGAAAGATGATTTTATTTTAGAAATCATTTGAGTGAAGAAAATAACATTTTTTCAAATAAAATACAACATCGAACAAGCTATTGAATTTAATATATAATTTATTAAATTAAATCATAATAATAATTCCTTTTGAAGTAAGATAAAAATCTCAGACAGGTTAAGGAGATTAAGTTGAGAAATCAATTGAAATAAAATATAACAACTATTAGAAATAGTAAATATTGAATTCACGCAAAGTAGCATGATATTAATTCTTTTATTTTAAATCACCATTTAACTAACAACTCAGCAGGGCAGGCGGTAATAACTCAACGTAGTAAATTCACCTCGAAAGTCAATTTACCAAAATAATAGTACTAGAAAAAATAGTTCAAGAAATGACGGCAAGGCAGTAAGTCAATGACAATAACTAAATCCTCAAAAGATAGTGAAAACCGAAAATACAAATTCTCAGAATCTCGTACGAAGGAAGTGAAGCCAATACAATAAAACGGGGGATAAAAAATACACAAATATGTTGCGGCGTGCAACCCGATCCCACCATATAATATCAATATCATAATTTATCCTTATTCCACCATATCAATTTACCCTTATTTCTTCTGTTGCGGCGTGCAACCTGATCCCACCGTAAAACATCAATATAATAACAATAAACATAATATGTTGCGGCGTGCAACCCGATCCCACCATATAATATCAATATCATAATTCACCCTTATTTCACCATAACAATTCACCCTTATTTCACCTGTTGCGTCGTGCAACACGATCCCACCGTACAATCACAATGTCACAATATAAATATTTTCCTTTATTTCACCACCTCCCTTATTTCGCCTGTTGCGGCGTGCAACCCGATCCCCCATACAAAAATTTAAATCAACAACAACAATTCAATAACTCAATTTACAAGAGTTTTCTACATCCGAGGGTATGAGTACACGGAAACAAAGGAACCACGTAAAAAAATCAAAGGAATAAAACAACCTTTATAAAAATGACAAGACATGTAAGGCACATGATAATTAAGCATGCAATTATAACAATTTGGACATGTAGCAGATGTGCACAGATTCATAGAGGAACTCAACAATTAAGAGGTAACAAGACAATAAGGAAGGGAATAACTTCAACCAAGGCATATAAGGGCCAAATAACGAGCAAGAGGTAAATAAGTGCTAACAACATCATATAGAGCATGTAAGAGTAGCATAACAAAGAGATAGCACATGTTATGACAATTTAATCAAAGTAATGGGAATAGACTAGACAATCTAAACCGGTCAATGCCACATATAGACTGTGTACCCACTCGTCACCTTGTGTACACAGCTTCAACATAACAAGATAGCACAATCGACTCAATTCCTAAGGGGCAGGTTCCCCCACACAAAGTTAGACAAGACATGTACCTCAATTCGGCCAACTCAATACTCAATTTAGCTATTCCTCTACCAATTCACCACCGCTCGGCTCAATCTAGCCAAAGACGACTTAAATACATCAAATAATGCAAGAGAAAATAATTTCAATTAACAAAGCTATGATCCTTTTACAATTTGTAAAAAAAGGCAATAAAACTTTACAAAACCCAAACACCCATTCGAATACGAGTTCAACCATACCAAAATTATCAAATTTCGTAATCAATTCGTCCCTCAAATCATCATTTTACATTTTTGAAAGAGTTTTACAATTTCCCCCAAATTATCCTTTAGATTCTCATGAATTTGATATTAAATCTAAGGTACAATCATAAAATATAATTGAAAATTGATTAAAGGAACTTTCCCAATGATTTGATATGAAAATCCTTTCTCAACATTGCCCACTCTCGGACCTAGGGTTCAAAATATAATAAAATGAAGCTAAGCCCCGAAATGGAAGTCTTAATACCAGCCTCAGATGTCACATTTGCGACATCCAGATCGCAATTGCGATGCTCGAAAATGCGACAAATGCTTCGCAAAAGCGACGGCTGACAAACTCTTCCAAGGTCGCAAATGTGACATAAGACTCGCAAACATCGGTAGAGTAACCACAACGGTACCCAGTAAGTGCCAAGCCTAACCTCGGTAGAGTAGTGACGAGGTCAGGTACGGGCTCTTCTGGGAATATAATAATAAGACAGATGATATAATAAAAATGAAGTAAAACAGGAAATTTAATAGAAAATATTCACAGAGAAATAATAATACAACACAATGTGATAACAATAGGGGCCCTCCCAAGATACCATCTTGTAGTCCCAAAAGTAAATTTGTGAGGAGATCTCCCGAGGTACCACCTAGTAGTCTCAAAAGTAAATGTGCAGGGGGATCTCCCGAGGTACTGCCTCGTAGTCCCAAAAGTAAACATGCAGGGAGAACATTCAAGGTACTGCCTCGTAGTCTCAAAAGTAAATGTGCAGAGAGAACTCCCGAGGAACCTCCTCGTAGTCTCAAAAGTAAACACACAACTCAAACCGATAAATACAACTGTTAATAACAAGATTTCTACAGTTAATACTGATAAAGAACAAGGAAAACCGGAACTCAACTACGCAGGCTTCAGAGAGTTCAAATCAGCAGTTAAAGCACGTAGACATGTGATATTAGACTAAACATGATAACTACACATATTGTAATAGCTCAATTAATAATGGAAACAGACTAATACTCATTAAAATGGTATAACTCAAATTAAAAGGAAAACAGGTTGATACTCAGTAAAATTCAGTTTTACAACAAATAGCCCGTGTACGTACTCGTCATCTCACGTACACGTTGCTCACATATCACAACAGTACCAAATCCTAAGGGGATTTCCCCCACACAAGGTTAGGCAAGCCACTTACCTCGAACCAAGCTCAATCATTCGGTAACAATGCATTTTCCACGAATATCCGACTCCGAATGGCCCAAATCTAGCCAAAATCAATTACTTACCATAAATACAACTATAAGAAATTAATCTAATTAATGAAATCAAAGCTAAAGCAAGAAATTAGAAAATCGCCCCAAAAGGCCTCCCCGGGCCCACGTCTCGGAATCAGGTAAAAGTCATAAAATATGAACACCCATTCACTCACGAGCCCGGTTATGTAATTTATTTTGGAATCCGACCTCAATTTGAGGTCTAAATCCCCATTTTACAAAAATCCCAAATTCTACCCAAAACCCCCAATTTCCACCATGAAAACACAAGATTTTTGGTTGAAATCCTAGGAAATGTAGTGAAAGATTGAAAGAAACTAGTTTAGAATCACTTACCAATGATTTGGGGAAGAAAGGTTCTGTGAAAAATCGCCTCTAGGGTTTCTTGTTTTGAAAATTTGAGAGAATGAACCAAAATCCTGTCTAAGTCCCATTTTGATCAGTGGCAGATGTCGCATTTGCGACCTGGGGTTCGCAAATGCGAACCTCGCAAATGCGAAACCCGCAAATGCAAAGAATCAATCGCAAAAGCGAAGACCTTCACATGTCTGTTTCCATCACATTAGCGATGAATTGTTCGCAAATGCGAACATTGATCTTCCGCATTTGTGACCAAATTGATCTAAAATGTGACAAAGCCTGCCCTCGCCCCACTTCGCCAATGCGAACTCTGGCCTCCCTGAAATTGCGACCTCTTGATCGCAAATGCGAACTCATGCTGACCCAGGTACTCTTCGCAAATGCGAGCCTGTGTGGATTGGGGAATGTTCGCAAATGCGAACACTAATCTCGCAATTGCGAGATCAGACACCAGTTACCAGAGATTGTAGAACCCACTGAGTTTTCTAAGTCCATACCACTCCGTAGCCTATCTGAAACTCACACGAGCCCTCGGGGCTCTAAACCAAACATGCACACAAGTCTAAAATCATCATACAAACTTGCTCGCGCAATCAAATCGCCTAAATAACACCTAGAACTATGAATTGAACACCAAATCAAATGCAATTTTCAAGAAAATTTGAAATTTCTATTTTCACAACCGGACGTCCGAATCACGTCAAACCAACTCCGTTTATAACCAAATTTTACAGACAGGTCATAAATATAGGATTGGACCTATACTAGGTTCCGGAACCAAAATACGGACCCGATATCCAAAAAGTCAAACATTGGTCAAACTTTCAAAGTTATTAAGCTGTCAAACTTTCAAATTTCTACAAAGTTTGATAACTCGGGCTAGGGACTTTCGAATTCGATTCCGGACATATGCCCAAGTCCCAAAGCACGATATGGACCCACCGGGGCCATCAAAACATGAATCCGATTCCGTTTTCTCAAAACATTGACCGAAGTCAACTCAAGTAGATTTTAAGGCAAAATATTCATATTTTCTCAGTTTTTTAACATAAAAGCTTTCCTGACAAACACTCGGACTACGCACGCAAATCGAGGAAGGATAAAATGAGGTATTTAAGGCTTCAAAGAGCCAAACTAGGTTTTAAAACATAAAATGACATATCAAGACATCATAGTCACTACTCAATCGGGATTATGCTTGATAGTTACTAGGTACCATTATAGTGTACTCATACTACGCTACTGCATATTTTTGTGCATATCCAGGTACTTTGGCTCAGTCTAGGCATCATTGATTTGACCATACATTTTGGAGACTTCAAGGTATACCTGCTTAGCGCTCGCAGGCCTCGGAGTCACCTTTAGTCATTTCTTTTAGTGTTGTTTACCTTCTATTCAGACAGTGTTGTATTAGATATTTTTAGACTATCTCTGTAGAGATTATGACTCAGTTCCAGGTTCTATTCATAGGTTTTACGAGTCACAAGAAAGTTTAGTAGAGTCTTGCAGATCGGTACGGAGAAGTTTGTACTTATCTTCGAGAGGCTACATGAATGTTAGGAAAATTCCACTTCTTTGATCCTTTATCGTGCAAATTTGTTGATTTGAAAATCTGAGTTTTGTCTTTCTATTCTCTCACAGATGGTGAGGACACACTACTAGATCGGATGATCAGACACCCATGCCCTCTGCTAGAACCGCGAGAGGACGAGGCCGGGGTAGAGGCCGAGGAGAAGCATGTAGTATAGACAGGGTACCTGCCCGGGCTGCGACTGAGGAGCTACCAACTACGATTGGGGGGACAGATACCAGAGACGCCTGTTTTTTCCCCCTGGACTTCAAGAGAACCTAGCGCAGAACTTGAGCATGTTCGTCACTTTAGCTCATGAGAGATTGATTCTCCTTGCACAAGCTACATCCTAGGCCGGGGAAGGAGCTCAGACTCCCGCAACCCACACTCTAGAGAAGAGGGCCCATGTTTATTAGGCTCTGGGGGTTATGCCAGCGTAGCTAGTTATTTCGGTTCAGCCTGAGGTCATGCCAGCGACATTTGAGGAGGAGTAGAGGATACTTGGGTGGTTCAAGAAATATGATCCTCCTACTTTTAGCGACACAACTACATAGGATGCACAAGGCTTTCTAGAGAAGTGCCACTGCATTCTTGACACCTTGGTTATTGTAGAGGTGAGCGGAGTTGCTTTCATTATATTTTAGCTGTCAGTAGCAGCGTATCAGTGGTGGCAGACTTACGAGGAGGGTAGGCCAACTATGGTATTAGATTGAGCATGGATCAAGAGTTGGAGATAGACACTCCGTATCATCAGGTGGTAGAGATCGCATGGAGGTTGGAGGGTAAGAAGAGCCAAGATAGAGAGGACAGGGAGGCCAAGAGGCCTCGAGGTACTGGAGGATTTGGTGGTGGCCACGCTGTAGCTATAGCCCGACATGGTAGGGGATATGTGAGTCGACCAGTTCATTCAGCATTTTCAGCTACTAGAAGTGCTCCGATTATTTTTGGGCCATAGGTGGCCCACTATGCACAACCACTTTCTAGTGCACCTCCCACATGGGGTGCTTTCAGTGGTCAGTCCAGCCGACCAAGCCACGGTCATTTTCAACAGCCACACCCACCGAGAGCTTGTTTTGTGTGTGGCTGTTACACCCCATGTTTTCGTACATAAAGGTACGACATAAGTAAATTGATGAAAGCTTAGAAATAAGATATTACATCCCGCATTTTTCGTACGTTAAAGTTTCGTCGTAAGTTAATCGACGTAAGTTCGAGAATGATATTATTTTAAGATTATAAGCATTATGCTATTTGAAACAAGTGATGAGTAAATTCGTGAAGCTGAGAGGGTAAGCGAATCGAAGAAAATGATTTTCGTCGAAGTTTGATATTTTTGGATAAAATACGGCCCGAGCTAAAATAACCGGTATTTATGGACTAATACCATACAAGGTACCACATGGCCATGATAGTAAGGAGTATAAGGCGTGTTAAAAGTGAGTAGTATTTTAAGTAAGTTGAGATAATGCTTAATTATGTGGGTAATTAGGTAATTATTGGGTAATGGGATATTACCTAATTAATTAGGGATATATTGGATAGGGATTAAATTTCATTATGTGGCAGCCCCCCCCCCCTTCAAACTAAGTGACTCTCTCCTTTAGACCATTGAATTAAGATGACACATGGATAATATCCTAATCTATTCCATGCAAACACGTAAAAAGGGAGTTATACTAGTCATTCCTACACTTATCTTCTATTAACAACAAGATTCATTTGGTAAGGGAGTTATATAGAAAGGAAAAGCCAAGGGCGAAAGGAAAGGATTTGGAAATTCATACAAGACCACATAATACAATAGTAACATGAGTTACTTCAATAATTCATGCGAGATCACATATACATTTAACAAAGGAAAGGCATTGTAAGTCTTAGGAACGTGAGGGTCATATATCAAAACGTGAGATTTGGCAACTATAAGGGAGTACAGTGCAATATTTCTCAAGAATATCATACGAATATTTCCCTACTTCGATCCATCGTAACGCATTATCGCAATCAACAGTGTTAAAGGGATTGTCAAGAGAATCAGTTCAGGTATGTTAAGGCTATCCCTTCTTTCTTTTTGGCATGATCCAAATGATACAAATGAAACGAGAAAATTACGCAACTTTCATAAATGACTCTATTCATAGAAATATTAGGGGTGTTTATATTCTTGATTCCTCAAGTGTCTTATTATTCTATCATCTGTTCATGGGTCTCAGAAAAATACGTAATTGATAAAGTTTATCCGAAAGGCATATTGATTTTATGATATTTCGAGAAATCTTATTAATGTAATTCTTATCCATTTCATGCATTTATACATGTACATTGACCCATGACCAGTTGGCGTTATATACACGTATATATGTATATTATATGTATATGGGATATGGGAAAAGGTTACGGCGTTATATACGCACCACCACCTGATCAGCTGGTATACGTTGATGATTTGCCCACAGTGGCCGAAATGATATGATAGGATGCCCTCAGAGGCTTGATGATGTTATGAACCCATATACCTATGCATGGTATGATATTTATACGCATATGCATGACATTATAAAAATGAAATGATTCACAGAGCTCTGCAGACGTACATGTCGAGTCCTTTACTCCATGTTTCTCTCATGTCTATTATTTACTAATTTTCATTCCTTACATACTCGGTACATTATTTGTACTGACGTCCCTTTTGCCTGGGGACGCTGCGTTTCATGCCCGCAGGTCTCGATAGACAGGTCGAGAGTCCTCCAAGTAGGCGATCAGCTCAGCGGAAGATGTTGGTGCACTCCATTTACTCCGGAGTTGCTTGTTTGGTCAGCATGATTTAGATGTGTATTGTTTGGAATGGCAGGGCTCTGTCCCGACCTTTATGACAATTATGTATTTTTAGAGGCTTGTTGACATATGTCATGTATATGAAAGATTGTATGGCCTTGTCGGCCTATGTTCAGTGTACGAATGATCGTTATGGTCTTATAGGCTAGTATGTCATATGTATAATTTTATTCCCTCGTGCTTTACTCCGATTCATCTACCTATGATGGAATGATATGAAAGATACGTTATGTTGGTACTCGATTGAGTAAGGTACAGGGTGCCCATCGCGGCTCATCGGTTTGGGTCGTGATAACAGTGGTATCAGAGCCAGGTTCTATCCTAGGGAGTCTACAAGCCGTGTCTAGTAGAGTCTTGTTTATTGGTGAGTTATGCACCACACTTATAAGCAGGAGGCTACAGTGCATTTAGGACTGTCACTCTTTCTTCTTACTCTAGATCGTTGGTAGAGCTCAGTAATAAGAACTCAATTTCCTATACGACGATGCCTACATCCAGAAAGACGATTGATAAGAAATATAGTTGTGGAAGGGTTGAGTCAGAGGAACTCGATTTTGCATCATACTTATGATGAGTAAATATGAAGTCTTCATCAGATCTTGTGTGTATTAAGACATGTAAGCTTCTTGATAAGGAGCCTTAAGGCATGAATATCTATCCACCCCTATGGTGAAAGGCAATGAGAGATTGAGAAGATAGATACAAATTTCAACAAGTAAAATAATCAAGGTGAAGAAGGGTACGAGGTATTCAGTTAGTAAAGATGAACATTATCTATAATTCAGGAAGAGAGATATAAGCATTTTGAGTTACCTTCAATAGTAACAGAGGTATGAACAGTTGGCTACACCCATCTCATTTATACCTTATGGGGGCTAACAAAAGTAGTATAAGAGAAGGACGAATATCAGGATCCGGCTGGGGTAAGAATAACCCAAAATGGTGAATGGATTGTTTGTGTTAGTTGACATTTCCGAAGGATATAGCAAATGTGCTAATAGATCTCCTTGTGAGATACATATATGGTGCACTGTAGAATAGTACAGCTAGATATGAATACTAGAATGTTCAAAGACAAGCGCTGGAATCCTAGAAGGAATAAATATTACTTTAGTATGGCTCCCGTCCCTAGTAGAGCGAGAATGCTAGAAAACTCGAAGAGCCAATGGATGAAGCAAGGGGAGCTAAAAGCAAAAGAATGTCTTGTTGAAATTTTCAAAAGAAAGTGATAGGAAGAAATATTAGCGGGGAAATAAGGAGAGAGATAAGGAAGCATTATGAGTAAGGTGTGATACATGGATGACAACGGTAGATAAAAAAACAAATGACAGTATTACAGAGTCTATAGTCAGGTGAAGGAAGAAACGATAGGTGATAGGCCTTGAGACAATAAAAGAGTATAGGCCATAAAGTCATATCCTTATTTTGAGAAATAAGTTCGTGACTCTAACGTGATTATCAGAGGGAAAAGCTAGACCTTCTGAGTAATAGAAATCAGTATGGGCTGGAGAACAAGATAAACTAAACATGGATTAGGGACTGAGTGATTTGATAATGGTCAACATCATGAGAATTTCAGATTTTGTTCCGGCGATAATAGAATAGACAACAGAAGACGATTCATGAAAAATTCAGAGAATGGTCATTCAGGAAGACACTTCCCTAAAGCAAGCAATGTGAGAAAAGTTAAGCTTAAGGGAATGTATGTGCCAGTTACACTAAGTGTCACCCTCATGAGTAAGGAAATTTCGTTATCCTAGATATAAAGATTACTACAAGGCAAGCAAGGGTCATCGATGATGTGAAAAGACGCCAAAGATTAAAAGGTAAAACATCTATAGGTAGATCCTCGTGGCTCCAACTCTTAGTACTCCCCTAAAGGGGGGAATATGGGTGATGTGGCTTTAATTTGGAATTACGTGGTTCTAGTAACTATGGAATGGTGAAGTGAGAATGCGAAAAAAAAATGAAAATGAGAAAGGGGATGAGATTGCACTCATTCAAATCCTACAGATATGCTATTATTCTAGAACATTATGCAAGCACGACGTCAAGGAGAGGAAGTAAGGGTTCCTACCCGAGAGGTTATTGATAGATAAGGAACCGGTGCGAGACATAAGTTAAGACAAATGAAATAGCCCAAGAAAGATTACACGGAATATTGATATGAGAATGGTCCAACGAGTAGTTAGTAGTTGATTGAGGAAGAGCCAATTTGTGGTTAAACAAGAGGACACAAACAAATCAACAGATTGTGCAAGACGAACCTAGTGAACCCCAACATGGGGAATTCAGTCTCGCAGATATGACATCGTGATACTTGAGATATATTCAGATAGGAGTTTGGGTAGTTAAAGGTAAATAAAAGAGAATGCCACTGGGAAGACAGTCAAAATATTAGTTCAGAAGCAACCCTACAACCACAAGGGCGTAGAAATAAGTAACTACGGATAATTATAGGCGGGGAAGAACATCAAAAATTCTGTCAAGTATACGATGTGATAAGCTTGTAACTTTACAAGAGCCAGAAGGTCTCCCTAAATACTACAACGAAAGACTAGCTGAGGAGATAAGGAAGAAGGCTTCAACCTAAGCACTGTGACCGAAAGAGGAAATGGTCTTTTAACAATAAGTCTCATAAAAATATTGTACGCACTCCATAAGGAACTGGCACCAAGTGTGGTTAATGAGCGGGAAATGAAACCAAAAGTAATATTCGAGACCATATGAATTGCACAAAATTCCGACATGTATGGGAACTAAGATAAGCTAAGTATGCATGCAACAAGGGGGCAAAAAGACCAGGAAAAGTAATTGCTTACGTTTAAAGAAAGCTGAGATGCAACGAAAGGAATTATTCGATCAATGATCCAGAGTTAGTTACGTTATGAACGCACTCAAGATTTCGGAGTATTATCCATGCAACATATATGTTGACAATCATACAACCATAGAAAACTCCGGTATAAGTTAAAAAACAGAATTGAGTCCAAGTCATCGACAACAGATTGAATTGTTAGAAGATTATATCATGGATATTCCAAAGCGTCCATGAAAGGCTAAATAATAACTAATACCATGAGCCGCAGATAGGAAGATAGCTTAAGCCTACATAAAGGCTGATCAGAAGGAAGAGGAAACTAAAGAGTTACATCAACGAAGTAAATCAAGAGTCTGATTATTGGACCCAGAAACTTATAGAAACCGTGATTGAGAACATAACAGATTCTCTTTTAATATCAGAGGTACAAGAGAGATAGTACAAAAAAGATATTCTATAATGGCTCTACGAGAAAGCCAGTAGAAGAGAGCCATACTTATAAGAAGTCAGTATGAAGCTCTCACCAGATTGTGTATGCACCAGAGGTGCAAGTATTATAATAGAGCTTCAAGTTGTGGATATAAATTATACCTACGTGAAAGGGAGGTCATGAAAGAGATAGAAGATGTGATGCAAGATTTTACTGTAAGTAAGGTAAAAATGAATAACGTACAAGATACTTAAATGCAGAAGGTTGTGAATAGTCCGTACTTCAGATAAAAGGCTAAAAATGCGGGGATTCAGTATCCAGGAATGATAGCGGCGTCGTCAGTGACATATCTTTCAGTCGATGATTTCTAGGTATCGAGAAGCCTAATTAAGAGAGTAAAGAAGAGTTAGAGATGATGTATGTCTCGTTGATGTTCTAGGATGACATAAGGAAATCTATGATGCAAGAAAATTGAAGGAAGGTTGCGAGTAGTATAATTGAATATATGTAGGTCGCAAGCTAAAGTATGGTAAAGCGACAAGGTTTTAGGAAGATAGGAGTAAGGATAAGAAAAGGTGAGTGAGAAGGTAATGAGAATGAATAAAGTCCTTAGGATTAAGCTCATGAAAACAAGAGAGCTAATGGTTTCTCTAAGTTATACAAAGCTCAGTATAGCCTGAACAAACTCAAAAGAGTCTAAGACTAATGACATTTAGAATAGATGGAATGTCGTCCTGGTAGTAGAATAAGGGTGAAATTGTGATAGATAACGGATGACGTTTGGGCCTTCGATTGAGTAATGATTTGAAGAGGATTTCATGAATTGTACGGAATCACATAAGTGAATCACATTGGGATGCTATAAAATACGGTTATTGAAGTACAATATCGCTACTAAGTGGATCAGGAAAATCACTTCAAATATTCCTCGATGCGCGTAAGCCCTGGTGGGAAGGTATTATGTAAAAAGTTTCAAGTTATCAGTGGTATATTATAGATCAATATTGAGGTGAATCAAAAATGGTTGGACAAAAGTCACAAAGTATGAAATGAGATTAGGCCATCATTCTTAAGATGAACAATAATGAGGAAGCGTTAAAATACTTAGCTTTATGCATATAGGATAAGCAATGAGAGTAACCTGGAGTTTGGTAGCAGACCTCAGTAACGATAAATCGAAGTAAGAATTATGGTATAGTATGGCCTACTTAGATGAAGTAAAGCTAATGACGCCCAGAGGGACAAATTGACATAATTTTATATATGTTCAAAAAGTGAAGCCTAGAGATTAGCTAAAAACTGGAGGAAAAAGGAGAGAAGAGTCGCATAGGCGCACATACAAGGAAAAAGTCGTACAGGTTGTATGACAGAAAGTAGCAAGAGTTACGAGATTAGAAGAATTCCGACCACAGACTGTGGTGTAAGAAAGATGCCTAAAGGGAGGAATGCCCTAGCCTTTAGATTTATTCAAAGAACAGTTGCCTAAATGGCAAGAAGAATATTAAAGTATTCGCAGTAGCTATGGGTTATGAGAATGATAAGTGCATCAGTCAACATTCGAGGACGAATGTTCCAAAGGGGGAATTATGTTACACCCCATGTTTTCGTACGTAAAAGTACTCCATAAGTAAATTGATGAAAGCTCGGAAATAAGATATTATATCTGGCATTTTTCGTACATTAAAGTTTTGTCGTAAGTTAATCGACGTATGTTCGGGAATGAGATTATTTTAAGATTATAAGAATTATGCTATTTGAAACAAGTGATGAGTAAATTCGTGAAGGTTACGCAAATCGAAGAAAATGCTTTTCGTCGAAGTTTGACATTTTAGAATAAAATACGGCCCAGCTAAAATACCCGGTATTTATGAACTAATACCATACAAGGTACCACTTGGCCATGATAGTAAGGTGTATAAGGTGTGTTAAAAGTGATTAGTATTTTAAGTAAGTTGATCTAATTCTTAATTATGTGGGTAATTGGTTAATTATTAGGTAATGGGATATTACCTAATTAATTAGGGATATATTGGATAAGGATTAAATTTCATTATGTGGCAGTCCCCCCTTCAAACTAAGTGACTCTTGCCTTTAGACCATTGAAATAAGATGACACATGGATAATATACTAATCCATTCCATGCAAACACGTAGACAGGGAGTTATACTAGTCATTCCTACACTTATCTTCTATTAACAACAAGATTCATTTGGCAAGGGAGTTACATAGAAAGGAAAAGCCAAGGGCGAAAGGAAGGGATTTGAAAATTCATACAAGAACACATAATACAATAGTAACGTAAGTTACTTCAACAATTCATGAGAGATCACATATACATTTAACAAAGGAAAGGCACTGTAAGTCTTAGGAACGTGAGGGTCATATATCAAAACGTGAGATTTGGCAACTCTAAGGGAGTATGGTGCAATCTTTCTCAAGAATATCATACGGATAATTCCCTACTTTGATCCGCCGTTACGCGTTGTCGCAATCAACAGTGTTAAAGGGATTGTCAAGAGAATCGGTTCAGGTATGTAAAGGCTATCCCTTCTTTCTTTTTGGCATGACTCAAATGATACAAATGAAATGAGCATATTACGCAACTTTCATAAATGACTCTATTCATAGAAATATTAGGGGTGTCTATATTCTTGATTCCCCAAGTGTCTTATTATTCTATCATTTGTTCATGGGTCTCAGAAAAATACGTAATTGATAAAGTTTATCCGAAAGGCATATTGATTTTATGATATTCCGAGAAATCTTATTAACGTAATTCTTATGCATTTCATGCATTTATACATGTACATTGACCTTTGACCAGATGGCTTTATATACGCGTATATTTGTATATTATATATATATGGGATATGGGCAAAGGCGTAGCGTTATATACGTACCACCACCTGATCAGCTAGTATACAATGGCCGAAATGATATGATGGGATGCCCTCAGAGGCTTGATGATGTTTTGAACGCATATATTTATGAATGGTATGAAATTTATATACATATGCATGACATTATAAAAATGAAACGATTCACATAGCTATGCAGACGTACATGTCGAGTCCTTCACTCAATGTTTCTCTCATGTCTATTATTTACTGATTTTTATTCCTTACATACTCGGTACATTATTTGTACTGACATCCCTTTTGCTTGGCGATGCTGCATTTCATGCCCGCGGGTCTCGATAGATAAGTCGAGAGTCCTCTAAGTAGGCGATCAGCTCAGCGAAAAATGTTGGTGCACTCCATTTGCTCCGTAGTTACTTGTTTGGTTAGTATGATTTAGATGTGTATTGTTTGGTATGGCGGAGATCTGTCCCGAACTTTATGATAATTATGTATTTTTAGAGGCTTGTAGACATATGTCATGTATATGAAAGATTGTTTGGCCTTGTCGGCCTATGTTCAGTGTACGAGTGATCGATTTGGTCTTATAGGCCAGTATGTTATATGTATAAGTTTATTCCCTCATGCTTTACTCTGGTTCATTTACCTATGATTGAATAATATGAAAGATACGTTATGTTGGTACTCGGTTGAGTAAGGTATCGGGTGCCCATCGTGGCCCATCGGTTTGGGTCATGATAGTGGCGATACCAGACACATAGTGAGGGATTTCCCCAGACTTAGGAGGGGTGCACCTTCGAAGACTACACAGGGTCCACGGATCCCACAGGGTCCACATGGTTCTAAGACCATGGTTGCTACTACAGTTGCCTCCCTACCTGCACCGACAGCTAGGGGTAAGGGTTCGGCAGGCAGAGGTCGCCCTAGAGGAGGAGGACATGCTCGTTTCTATGCTTTTATGGGTAGGACAAAGGATACCGCTTTAGATCTTAACTTTTGTGAGAGATTTCTGTGCTGATACTCCTACCGTTGAGTCATATCCAGTAGTGAGAGATTTCTGAGATGTATTTCCAGCAGACCTATCGGGCATGCCGCCCGATAAGGGTATTAATTTTGGTATTGACTTGTTACCGGACACTCAACCCATTTCTATTCAACCATATCGTATGGCGCCAACGGAGTTGAAAATGTTAAAGGAACAACTTTAAGAGTTTCTTGATAAGGGTTTCATCAGGCCGAGTGTGTCACCGGGGGTGCTCCAGTGTTGTTCGTAAAGAAGAAGGATGGCTCTATGCAGATGTGCATTGATTTTAGGCAGCTGAACAAAGGTACAGTCAAGAACAAGTACCCATTACTGCACATTGATGACTTATTTGACCAGCTTCAGGGTGTCAGAGTGTTCTTGAAGATTGATTTAAGGTCAGGGTATCATTAGCTGAAGATTCAGAATCCGGATATTCTAAAGACTGCTTTTAGGACTCGGTATGGTCACTACGAGTTTCTAGTGATGTCATTTGGGCTGACCAATGCCCCAACAACATTTATGAACCTGATGAATATTGTATTCCAACCATATCTTGAATCATTCATCATCGTGTTTATTGATGACATCTTGGTTTATTCCCGCAGTCGGGATGATCATGAGCAGCATTTGAGGATTGAGCTCCAAACCTTGAGGGAGAAGAAATTATATGCAAATTTCTCCAAGTGTAAATTCTGGGTTGATTCGATGGTATTTTTAGGTCATGTGGTGTCTAGTGAGGGGATTAAGGTTGATCCAAAGAAGATTGAGGTAGTTTAGAGTTGGCCAAGACCGTCTTCACCTACTGAGATTCGGAGTTTCCTGAGTGTGGCCGGATATTATCTCCGTTTCGTAGAGGATTTCTTATTTATTGCTGCACCTTTGACTAGACTAACCCAGAATGGTGCTCCATTTAGGTGGTCTAATGAGTGCGAGGAGAGCTTTCAGAAGCTCAAGACTGCCTTGACCACACCTCCAGTTCTAGTTTTTCCTTCAGCATTAGGTTCATATATGGTTTATTGTGATGCTTCACGGATTGGTATTGGGTGTGTCTTGATGCACTGAAGCCCCGTGAGAAGAACTACTTTGTTCATACATGATCTAGAGTTGGCACCCATAGTTCACGCATTGCATATTTGGAGGCATTATCTCTACGGCTTGTCTTGCGAGGTATTCATAGATCATCAGAGTCTACAATACCTTTTTAAGCAAAAGGACCTAAACTTGAGGCAATGGAGGTGGTTAGATCTGTTGAAAGACTATGATATCACTATTCTGTATATCCCGGGAAGGCCAATGTGGTGGCTGATGCCTTGAGTAGGAAGGCAGAGACTATAGGGAGCCTTGCATATATTCCAGTTGGTGAGAGACGATTAGCATTGAAAGTTCAGACGTTGGCCAATCAGTTTGTGAGATTGGATATTTTGGAGCCCAGCCGGGTTCTTGCTTATATCGTTTCTCAGTCTTCTTTGTATGAGCGCATCAAAGAGTGTCAGTATGATGACCCCCTTTTTCTTGTCCTTAAGTACACGGTATAACACGGGGATGCCAACGAGGTGTCTATCGGAGATGACATATTATTGGTGGAGGAGAATGAAGAAAGATATATTGGAGTATGTGGCAAGGTGCTTGAACTGTCAGCAGGTGAAGCACGAGCATTAGAGGCTTGGCAGTTTGCATCAGAGACTTGAGATTCCCGAGTGGAAGTGGGAGCGTGTCACCATGGATTTCATTGTTGAGCTCCCACAGACTTTGAATAAATTTGACGCAGTTTGTGTTATTGTGGACCGGTTGACTAAGTCCGCACATTTAATCCCGGTTGTGAATACCTATTCTTCAGAGCAGCTGGCTCAGATCTATATCCACAAGATTTGTTCGACTTCATCGTATGCTATTTTCCATTATCTCTGATCGGGGCACTCAGTTCATATCTCACTTCTGGAGGGACGTACAATGTGAGTTTGGCACATGGGTTGAGTACATGATTTCACACCCATACGGACGGGCAGTTCGAGCGCACCATTAAGATCTTAGAGGATATTCTATGTGCCCGTGTTATGGATTTCGGGGGTTCATTGGATCAGTTCTTGCCGCTTGCAGAGTGTGCCTACAACAACAACTGCAAATTGATTATTCAAATGGCTCCTTATGAGGCCTTATATGGGAGGTGGTGTCATTCTCCAGTTGGTGGGTTTCAGCCGGCGGAGGCTAGGTTGTTGGGCACTGATCTAGTTTGGGATGCCTTAGAGAAGGTCAAATTGATTCATGATCGGCTTTGTACAACAATATCCAGATAGAAGAGTTATGCTAATCATAAGGTTCATGATGTAGCATTTATGGTGGGAGTGAGAGTTTTGCTACGAGTTTTAGCCATGAAGGGTGTGATGAGATTCGAGAAGAAGGGCAAGTTGAGCCCTAGGTATATTGGTCCTTTTGACATCCTTGAGAGAGTGGGGGAGGTGGCCTACAAGCTTGCATTACCACCTAGCTTATCGGCATTTCACCCGATGTTCCATGTTTCCATGCTTCGGCAGTATTACGGTGATCCGTCCCATGTGTTACATTTTAGCTTAGTCTAATTGGACAAGGATTTGACTTATATTGAGGAACCGATAGCAATCTTGGACAGGCAGATCCGAAAGTTGAGGTCAAAGAACATTGCTTCAGTGAAGGTTCAATGGAGGGGTCAACCAGTTGAGTTGGTGACTTGGGAGACAAAACATGATATGCGTAGCCATTATCCTCACCTTTTCAGCACTTCAGATATGTCTCTCTACTCGTTCGAGGATCAATGTTTGTTTTAAGAGAGGGAGAATGTAACGATCCGGCCAGACATTTTGAGTATGTTAGCATAGTTCCCCTATGTATATCCTCCTCTATTTTCAATTATGGTTATGTGACTTGTCGGGGTAGTTGGTTTGGTTTTGGGTGAGTTTCGGAGTGAATTGGGACACGTAGTCCCAAAGTTGGAAGCTTGTGTTGAAAGAGTTGATCAGAGTTTGAATTTTGTGTAGACGACTCCGGAATAGAGTTTTGATGGTTCCGATAGCTTTGTATGGTGATTTTGGAGTTAGGCGTATGTCCGTATATTGATTTGGAAATTTGTAATTTGGTTTGAGGCTTTTTGGCGAAAGTTGGAAAGTTGAAAGCCTAAAAGGTTGATAGGATTGATTGAGGGTTGACTTTATTGATATAGGTCTCGGATTGTGATTCCGAGAGTTTCCATAGGTCCTTTGTGTCATTTGGGACTTGCATGCAAAATTTGAGCTCATTCGGGGTTGGTTTGGTATGATTCAACATTACTTTTAGAAGTTGAATGTTCATTGATTCAATAGGTTTGAATTGAGGTGCGATTTATAGATTTGATATTTTTTGATGTGATTTTAAGCCTCGGATAGGTTGCTGTTATGTTGTGGGACTTGACGGTATGTTTGGACGGGGCCCCGGGTGTGATTCAGATTAAATTCGGGTCCATTTTGGACTTAGGAGGATTGGTGAAGAAGAGCTGATTCTAGTGTCAGCGCACATGCGGTGGGCTTGGCCGCAGGTGTGGCTGGAGATCGCAGAAGCGAAGGGAGGCTGGCTAGAAGAAAGTCCCAGGTGCATACACCTGGGCGCAGGTGCGCACCCGCAAATCGATGACTAGTCCTCAAAAGCGGAATTTACGCGAGCCTTGACGGACCGCCGGTGCGGTCATGCTCCGCAGAAGCGGACGCACTGGTGCACTGTATATGCCGCATAAGCAGAAATCGTTGAGCCTTAGTGAGGCCGCATCTGTGATGCTTTTTCCCCAGATGCAGAGTCGCAGATGCGACAGAGAGGCCGCATGTGGGAAAATCCTGGGCAGAAAAAGGGTGAAATCGAGGGTGTATTTCATTTTCCACATTTTGAGTTATAGAGCTCAGTTTTGGGCGATTTTGGAGGAGATTTTCAAGGATTGGATAGGGGTAAGTGTTTTTGAGTCAGATTTAGTTATTATTCATGATTCCACCATTGTGTTTAACATTTAATTAGTGTTTTGAGTTGGAGAAAATGGAGAATTTTGTGAAAACTTTCTTAAATTATAAATTGAGGATTTGAAGGTCGATTTGAGGTCAGAATTGGATAATCTTTTTATGGTCGGACTCGTATCGGAATGAGTGTTCAAATTTTGTAAGTTTAGTCGAGTTCCGAGGTGCGGGCTAGGGGTTGACTTTTTGATTTTCTTTAAAGATTGCAACTTTATTATCCGGAATCGTTTCCTATGGTTTGTATTTATGGTATTAAATTACTTTGTCTAGATTCGAGCCGTTCAGAGTTAGATTTTCATGGGAAAGGCTCACTAGTGGGTTGATTTAGTTTTTTTAAGGTAAGTATATTGCCTAACTTTGTGTGGGGGAACTACCCCTTAGGACTTGGGTTGATATGTGTTATGTGGATCTTGTGAAATACGTGTACACGAGGTGACGAATGTGTACACGAGCTTATATATGATATTTTGACCTGTTTAGACTCTTAGACTCTTTCGTGCATTTAATTAGGAATTAAAATATCATGTTAGATCTTCCATTGTTTAATTTCTCTTACATGCTTACTTGATGTTGTTATCACATTCTCTATCCGTTATTTGTTAAACATGCTATTATATGCCTTAATTGCTTTAGTTATCTCTCTTATTGTCATGTTACCTCCTTTATTGCTGGGTTATTCTTATTTGAAGTTGTTTATTATTGAGACATCTTTCCTTGTTGAGAAAGTCTCACTCATTATGTTATTATTGAGCTTCTTGTTCATATTATGGTTGAGCTATGGGCTATATATTGTGGAAATTTCGGTATTGTTGATATTGGCAAGTTGTGGCTTATGGGCACTTGTGGTGCAAGTTGTTATTGTATTGTGATGTTGATGCGCATGTGTAGGTATAAGGATAGGGGTTAATGTGCTTGCGGCGGCATAAAGTGGGAACTTATGTGCGTGTTGCTAATAAGGGAATTACTTGAAGCCACACAGACACATAAGGGGGATAGAGTGCATGTAGCTGTTTCGAGCAAAAAATGTTTTAAAACATATCTTAATGTAAGGCTCAGGTGACGGTATAAGGAAAGGTTTTGATTTTGAATGGTAAAATGTGGATACGTGGCGGTACCTCGGTTGTGATTCTTGTTACACATTATATGTTAAAGAGGCTTATTGGCCGAACGGTTATGTTATCTCTTTAATTGTCTTACTTGAATTTGTGCATATTGATTTCTTGCAGTTCTTATTGTGTGTTCACCTCCTTGTTGTCTTTATTGTTTTGAATTCCGTTTTAGCTTGCATTATTGAACTGCCTTGTAGTAATTTATTTCCTCGTCTTCCATTATTTGTTTATGCTTTACCTTGTTCAGTTTCTCTTATCCTAGTAGGTATCTTGACTCGGCCTCGTCACTACTCTACCGATGTTAGGCTTGATACTCACTAGGTAACATTGTGGTGTACTCATACTACGCTTCTGGACATTTTTGTGCAGATCTAGCTACTTAGGCTCAGGTTAGGCATTAGTGATTTCCATACATTTTTGAGATTTCAAGCTATACCTGCTTGGCGCTCGCAGGCCTCGGAGTCACCTTCAGCCATTTATTTTACTGTTGTTTACCTTCTATTCAGCTAGTGTTGTATTAGAGGTTTTTAGACTATCTCCGTAGAGCTTATGACTCAGTTCCACCGGTTTTGGGAATTATGTTTCAGATGTTCTATTTTGAGTTATTATGAGTTTTATTGAATTATCTTATTATCTTAGTTGTTAAATTCTATTAAACTATCAATGAATGTTAGGCTTACCTAGTCTTAGAGACTAGGTTCCATCACCACATCCTAAGGTAGGAAATTGGGGTCGTGATAGGTACCTAGTAAGTATCAAGACTAACCTCAGTGGAGTAGCGACGAGGTAAGTCGAGACACTCACTAGACATAAAACATGTGCAAGAAATTAACATAATACTGGCAATGGAAAAAGCATCAACGTAAGGCTAATATCGGAACGTTTATTAATATAAACCAACAATGGAATAATACTAACAAGAAGTAAACGGGTAATAAAGCAGCAACATAATCAGAACACTGATGAGATATGAATGAACTCAAATAAGGAAAACATATGACAATTCAACGAATCAAATCGTTCCCAACACATGACTTACAACAAGAATTACGTCGAGACACCACACCTTGTAACCACAAATCATGAGCCACAATTCCAAATCTTACACATATGGCACCTCGTGCCCACAATAACAATCACCTTCGCACGACAAAGCTCACCCGCTACCATGTACATTGTATCTATGTCAAATAGCAATTAAAAACGTTCGAGAGATATTTTTAAGCACAATAAAGCATAATAACAATCTTGAATAAAGTAAGGCGTCAAATGAGACAATGAATTTATTTTAGAAATCAAATAGAGTACAATTTATACAAAGTAGAATATCAAATGGGAAAATGAGTTTAGTTTAGAAATCATATAACGTGGAGTAAAATAACATTTTTAAATAAAGTAGAACATCAGATAAGTGAATGAATTAATGTGAAATCATTTAAAGTAAACCGTAATAACAATTTAAGAAAAATAAGCATCAATTAGGGTAGCGAGTCTAATTTGAGAATCATTTAAAGTAAACATGATACAATTTCTTTATTTAAAACCGTTATGCTACCAAGAACTCAACAAAGTATGAGATAATAACTCCACGTAAGTAAATTCACCTTGACAATCAAGTCATCAAGTAACAACGGAGGCACAAATTGACACATTAAAGTAACACAATAAAGCACGTAGAATGCATGACCCACACAGCAAGTCATAATCGTTCCAACACCAAAATATAAACAAATAACCATATACAATCCAATACAAGTGAAATGATTCAAGGAAAAACAATAACCGTTCAAATCAATGAGCCGTGCCAACATAGAATATACAATAAGAATCACACCGAGGTACCACAACTCATGTTCACATTTCACAAATCACAATCATAATCTTCCTTATATCACCACGTGAGCCTTGCATTTATTTTGAAAATGTTTTTCCAAAATAGCTTCACGTGTTTTAGCCCCCTTATCTCACCGCGTGGCTTCAAGTAATTCCCTTGCTAGCAACATGCGTATAAATCCCACCTTATCTCACCGCATGCGTATCAACCCCTATCCTTATACCACCACATGTGTATTAATATCATAACACAATAATCAAAACGCACCACACGCGCCCATATCCACAACACTTGCCAAAAATCAACAATACCAATGTTACCACAATATATAGCCCACGACTCAAACACAATATGAACAAGAATATCAATAATAACAAAATGAATGAGAAATACTCAACGAGGAAAGATATCTTAAAAATCAACAACTTCAACTTCAATGGGTTAATAGCTTTCACAACTTCAACTTCAATAACACAAAATGAATGTATTTCCACGAAATGACAACTTCTAATTCAAGTGTATAACATAAGCTTAACGATGAATAAGATAGTATGAAATAGCAACTACGTCTAAGTGCATAAGAATAAAACAACACTAAGAGACATCATGTAATAACAACTTCAAATAAGAATAATTCAACAATAAAATAGGTAACAAGACTATGAAAGAAGTAACAACTTCAACTAAAGCATATAAGAGCAAACAATAATAACAACAACAACAATAACCCAGTAAAATCCCACTAATGGGGTCTGGGTAGGGTAGTATGTACGCAGACCTTACCCCTACCCCGAAGGAGTAGAGAGGCTATTTTCGAAAGACCCTCGGCTTAAGAAAATAAAAAGAAAACAAAAGTACAAAAGTACAAAAGTACAAAAGGACAAAAGGACAAAAGGAGACAATATTAGTATCACCACAGCAATCATAGGAAAAATAGGAACACCATGAAATCCAGAAGAAAGATGCAAAGCAAAAGCGATAGCTAGTAAATAGGTCCTGCACTGAAAAACGAAATAATAAGACACTACATTGCCACTAGCTATCTTAGATAAAAACCCTATCTGGCTAGTCCCACAAAGGTATGAATTAAGGCAAGACTCAACTACCTCCTAGCCTACAACCCTAATACTCGACCTCCACATCTTCCTATCAAGTGTCATGTCCTCAGACAAAATGGAGCCTCGCCATATCCTGCCTGATCACCTCTCCCAAATACTTCTTAGGCCGCCCTCTACCTCTTCTCGTGCCCTACAAAACCAGCCACTCACACCTCCATACCGGAGAATCTCGGCTTCTCCTCTGAACATGTGTGAACCATCTAAGCCTCGCTTTCCCGTATCTTGTCATCAATGGGAGCCACGTGCACCTTCTCGCGAATATCATCATTCCTAATCTTATCTATCCTAGTGTGCCCGCACATCTACCTTAATATCCTCATTTCTGCTACTTTCATCTTCTGGATATGTGAGTTCTTAACGGGTCAACACTCAGCCCCATACATCATGGCCGGTCTAACCACCGCTTTATATAATTTACATTTGAGTATCGGTGGCACTCTCTTGTCATACAGGACTCCAGATGCTAACCTCCACTTCATCCATCCTACCCCAATACGATGTGTGACATCCTCCCCGATCTCCCCCCCCCCTGGATAACCGAACAAAGGTACTTGAAGTTGCCTCTACTCGGAATGACCTGTGATTCAAGCCTCACATCCACGCCCACTTCCCCTGGCTCAGCACTGAACTTACACTCCAGGTATTCAGTCTTCGTCGTGCTCAGCTTGAAACCCTTAGACTCAAAAGTCTGTCTCCAAATCTCTAGCCTCCCATTAACACCGGCTCGCGACTCATCAATCAGAACTATGTCATCGGCGAATAGCATGCACCATGGCACCTCCCCTTGAATATGGTGTGTTAACGCGTCCATCACCAGGGCGAATAAGAATGGACTGAGCGCAAAACCTTGGTGTAACCCCATTACAACCGAAAAATGCTTATAGTCGCCTCCTACTATCCTAACCCGAGTCTTAGCCCCATCATACATATCCTTAATCGCCATAATGTAGGGAACCGACACACCTTTTGCCTCCAGGCATCTCCAGAGAACTTTTCTAGGAACCTTGTCATACGCTTTCTCTAGGTCAGTAAACACCATGTGCAAATCCTTCTTCCTCTCTTTGTATAGTTCCACCAACCTCCTAACAAGGTGTATAGCTTCTGTAGTCGAACGACCCGGCATGAAACCGAACTGGTTGTCGGATACAGACACTGTCATCCTCATGCTCGCTTCAACCACCCTCTCCCACACTTTCATGGTATGCCTCAGTAATTTGATACCCCTATAATTGCTACAACTCTGGATATCACCTTTGTTCTTATACAATGGAACAACCGTACTCTACCTCCACTCATTCGACATCCTCTTCACCTTAAAAATAACATTATCTTACGCATAGCTCCCACGACCTCCTCAACCTCGATACGCCTGCGCTACCCAAAGTCACGGTGACTCTCGGGATGCTCTAATTTGCCTAGCACAATATCTCGATCCCCTTCTTCATTCAGAAGTTTATGAAAGTAAGTTTTGCTATCTCCTCTTAATCTTGGCATCTTCCATCAATACTTTACCATCTTCATCCTTGATGCATCTCACTTGGTCCAAATCCCGAGCCTTCCTCTCTCTCAACTTGGCCAACCGGAATAACTTCTTCTCCCCACCTTTTTTCCCCAGTTCCTCGTACATACGTAGAAAAACTGCAGTCTTAGCCTCCGTGACTGCCAGCTTAGCCTCCTTCCTAGGTACCTTATACCTCTTCATACACGCTCGCTTCTCCTCTTCACCTATGCTCCCCACTGAGTTCAAGTACGCCACCTTCTTCACTTCCACTTTACCTTGGACCACCTCATTCTACCACCCGTTTTCTTTATGCCCACCAGAGACACCCGGTGAGAAACATAACACCTCTCTCTCAGCCTCCGTAATACATTCTGCTATTGCTGACCATATAGTGCTTGCGTCACCACTGTTTCTCCAAGCTCCCATAGCCGACAAATGCCCTTCCAACTCTTGGGCGTTATCCTTAGTTAAGGCTCCCTATCTGATTCTCGGTCTTCCTCGAGAAGACCTTTTCCGCCTCTTTAACATAATACCAATGTCCATCACCAAGAGCCTATGTTGCATCACGAGTATCTCACCCGGAATCACCTTGCAATCCTTGCACAACCCTCTGTCACACCTCCTAAGGAGGAGATATTCAATTTGAGTCTTCGCCACCGCATTTTGAAAAGTAACCGAATGCCCCTCCCTCTTCGGAAAGATAGAGTTCGCAATCACCAACCCAAAAGCCTTAGCAAAGTCCAATAGTAATGTACCTCCTCCGTTCCTCTCCCCAAAATCGAAGCATCCATGCACCTCGCCATAACCACCTACGGTCGAACCAATATGCCCATTGAAATCGCCACCTATGAATAGCTTCTCAACAGGAAGAACCTGGCGCACAATCTCATCTAACCCCTCCCAGAAGCTCCGTTTAACCTCCTCATCTAGGCCCGCATGCGGCGCATAGGCGCTAACGACGTTTAGGGTGCACTCTCCAACCACCAACTTAATAGTCATCAATCTATCATTCACTCGTCTAACCTCAACCATATATTCTCTAAGTTACCTATCAACCAAGATGCCCACTCCATTCTTACCTTTCCGGACTCCTGAGTACCAAAGTTTATACCTGTCTGTGTCCTTCGCCCTCGACCCTACCCATCTTGTCTCCTGGACACATGCTATATTGACCCTTCTCTTCTGGAGGATCTTCGTCAACTCTATAGACTTACCCGTCAATGTACCTACGTTCCATGATCAAATTCTCAACCTACAGACACCCTTGTTCCCTTTACCTCCCTTTTCTCCCACCCCACACCCTAACCCCTGCCCTACCTCCCACCCCACCCTCGTTCCCCCTGAGGACATGACCTCACTTGACCATCCCAGATCACAGCCACTATATCTACGACGGAGTAATAGGAATCACTATCACACACAAGGCAACCGACCAAACCAGAAGAAGACTAGATCCAACTACAGGCATACTAATACGGTGAATAAACTAATATGAACTACGATGGAAGAAATTTAACTAACACAACAAAGGGAAACTGGAAAAGGGGAGGTACCAACTCCCGCAAGTAGAACCTTGGAATTATCTTGGTATACACAATGATGTTGCGCTCACCTAACACGTTCGCGTCCAACTCTCGTTGCTCCTTGCGGACACTCGCCTGGGTTGTTCTTCAATGTTTGCACACGCACGTCCCTTTTGCCGCTAATAGCCACAGGCCCTAACCTGAAATACACACAAAACACCACGAAGCCGAACAAAGGGGGAGGGGTTGTCACCGCTAACACTGGTGAGGCCCCACCCATAGCAAATGATCGCAAAAAAGGATGAAATAAAACTTTAAGTTGGTTTAAAAAAAAGTCATTTAAAAAATAATCACAAGAAAAATGACTGGATCTGAACACTGATCCGTAAGGAATGTAAAATTAAACTTGACACTCTACGTACCTTTCTATAATTTCAAAATAAAAGATAGAGAAAGGGAAAAATGGTTAGAGGAAGAATTAGATAGGAGAGAACAGGAAATCTGTATCCGTAAGGAATGTAAAATTAAAAATACCAAGTTATTTAAGAACATTAGAAGATGAGGAACAACAATGTTTCTAAATGTTTTTTGTTTTATAATCAAATAAAATTTATCGGGTAAATACAAAAGAGAAACCAAATACTATTAAAAAACAGAGGGAATGTAATATATTAATTCAGTGGTAAGAAAGTTGAGACTATGAGCAATTAAACTTTGTTACCTGGCAGTGTCCCTGAAGAAGAACTTGAACTTGGAGCAGAGCAACGGGATTTTCAGGCTCCAATAGTTTACTAGATCTAGGGTTTCAGCAGGAGAGAGGGAGAGAGGGGGAGGGAGCCTAAGTTAGAAGGCCGTTGATCCTATAATAGTATAAACAAATTAAAGGATCCAAGAATCAGAGCACATACAACGTAAACACAATTTTGTGTTGAGTTTTCCGCATATAAGAGAAAACTTGACAATAAAAGATAGAACGTGTGCTAACAACATCAAATAGAGCATGTGAGAGTGAATTTAATAATGGAAGATATAACATGTTCCAAAAATTTCAATTAAATGCATGGAAGAAGCCTAAGAGTCTAACTAGTCAAAATACCACATATAAGCCGGTGTACACACTCATCACCTCGTGTACACGTCTTCCACAAAATTCGAATAACACAATCAACCCAAATTCTAAGTGGTAGTTCTAGTTCCCCCATACAAAGTTAGGCAAGATACTTACCTCAATTAGGCCAAATCAACACTCACTCAAAACCCGAGTCGAAGGGTAGGTCTTGACTACCCATAGTCCCATGAGTTTATATATGTGTTTGGTTTTCAAATCCGGGTCCAATTCGACTCTCAAATCTCAAATTTTCATTTTTCAAAATCATAGACAAAAATCCCCAAACTTTCTCTTTGGTTTTCATAAATTTGATATTAATTCTCATATATAATCATGTAATATAGTTGAAAATTGACCAAAATCACTTACCCAATAGTTTGGCATGAAAATCTCTCCACAAAATTGCCTCCCGCCGAGTCTAGGGCTCAAATGGTGATAAAATAGTCCTGAAATACAAACTTATAACCAGCTTCAAATGTCGCATTTGCGACCTGAAGTTCAAAAATACATTCGTTGCAAATGAGACAGAGGCATCGCAAATGCAAAGCCTAACCCTGTCCTGCTTTTATCGCAAATGCGTCAAGCAGTCTGAATATGTGAACCCTTCAGCAATCGCAAATGCGATGCTTTTCCTCGAAAATGTGAGGTCCCTTCCCAGAAGCCCTGAGTCATAATTGCGACTAAAACTCCGCAAATGCAATGGTCGCATTTGTGACCTTTTCATCACATATGTGATGACACCAGGACTAGCACACAAAGTTTAACAAAACAAATCCGAAAACCAATCCGAAACTCACCCGAGCCCTCGAGGCTCCGTACCAGACATCCATGCCAGTCTAAAAATCATACAAACTCGTTCGCATTATCAAAATACTAAAATAACATATTGAACCATGAATCGAACATCAAATCGCATGATTTTCAAAAGAAAACTCAAAAACCTCTAGTATTGGACCCAAGCGTCCGAATCATATCAAACCAACTCCAAATGACACCAAATTTAGCAAACAAGTTCCAAATAGTAAAACAGACTTATTCCAAGTACCAAAACCAATTTATGGACTTAATAGCCACAAAGTTAACCTACAGTCAAACTTAAGGAAACTTCTAAACCTCAAATTGCCATCCTTCGGCAAATCAAGTTAAATTAACCAAGGGATCTCTGAAATCAGTTTCGGGCATACACCCAAGTCCAAAATCGTGATACGAACCTATCGGGGCCCAGAAAAACACTGATCTAAGATCAAATATGCAAAAAGTCAAACTTGGTCAACTCTTCCAACACAAAGCTTCTAAAATAAGAATCATCCATTCAAATCAACCATGAACCACTCGAAAATCAAAACCAACCATACACATAAGTCATAATACACCATGTGAAGTTGTTCATGACCTCAAACCACCGAACAAAGTGTAAACTCGCAAAATGACCGGTTGAGTCGTTACCACTTATTGGCTCTTATTAATTTCATTAGAATTGTATTGACTATTATTTGGCTTACCTAGCGGGTTGGGTTAGGTGCCATCATGACTAGGTGGATTTTGGATCGTGAAAAATTTGCACTTGGATTTGACTTTATATCTTAATTCCCCATGAATTTCTACACTCAAAACATGAATTTTTAAAGGAAAAAATAGAGGTTTTGTTTACAACTTAAGAGGGTGTATTTTGGATATTTTAAGGTCGATTTGGACTCGGCTTGGGAATATAATCATATATTTCGACTCGTGAGGTTGTGCGTAGTCGGAATCTACCCCTAGGCTCAGATTTTGGGGATTTTTGTAAAGATCGAAGCTTTATTATTTGGGTTTATTTCCTTTGGCCTTATTTGATATTATTGAGGTATTTTTACTAGATTTGGGTCAATTGGAGTTGAATTTGTACGGTTAGGTAATTTTTTCTTGATGCCTATGATGATTGTCACATACAGATTTTGGGCGGTATTGGAAGTTGTTGGTCGCGTTTAGACCTTGCATATGATAGTTTATCTTTGTTATCAAACTAGAGATTATTTTGTTTTTCTGATTATATTGAGTATTTTGGGCGGTATTGGAAGTTGTTGGTCGCGTTTAGACCTTGCATTTGATAGTTTATCTTTCTTATCAAACTAGAGATTATTTTGTTTTTCTGATTATATTGAGTATTTTGTTAAAAAATGATTAATCATCTTTAGAATTACGCTTGTTACTGTGTTGTCTTTCATAGCGAGCGAGTTAGGCTCCATCATGACCTTTAGTAAAATTTTGGGTCGTGACAAGTTAGTATTAGAGCACTAGGTTTAATGGGTCTCGCAACTCACAAGCAGGCCTAGTATAGTCTGGCGGATTAGTACAGAGACGTCTATAATTATCTTCGAGAGGCTATAGGGCTATAAAAAACTTCCTTTTTATTGATTACTCATCATGCATTGATTATTGACTTGAGTCTAAATCCTTTTATTCTATTCTCTCATAGATGGCGAGGACTCGCGCATCTGGAGCAACGGAGGATTCATGGGTAGTACCACCGATTGTGATCGGTAGAGGTAAAAGTCGCGGTAGGGCCAAAGCTACAACTAGTGTCCGTACTTTTACAGCTAGGGGTAGAGCATCCACCGGGGACCTGGCCAGGCCAGGGCAGTTGCATCTGACCCATATATGGAGCTGGTGGAGGAGTAGATCATAGACGAGCATATTAAGGCTCCAATGCACCCTCAGCAGTTAGAGGGTTTCATTTTCAACTAGGGGAAAAGGGCTAAAATACTCAAAATGACCAGTCGGGTCATTACAACCTTGTAGCAACCAGGTTTAGATTGTTGTTCCAAGAGTTCGAACAGGTTCATCATGTTATTTGGGACTTGTGTGCAAAATTTAGGATTATTCTGAGTTGGATGGACATGGCTCGGCATGAATTTTGAAATTTGGAAGTTTGACTAGTTTCTTAAGGTTGAATTGAGTTACGATTTGTGATTTTGATGTTATATTGTTGAGGCCTCGAGTAGGTTCGTGTTATATTTTGGGACTGGATGGTATGTTTGGACGGGGTCTCGAGGGCGTGGGTGTGTTTTGGATGAGTTTCAAATTATTTTGATCTTGATTGGCAGTTCTGTTACTGGTGTTTTGCACCTACGGAGGATTGGTCGCAAGTGAGATGTTGCTTCTACATGATCTAATTCGCTTATACGAAGAGGGGGTGGTCTAGGTTATTATCGTTTTTGCACATGAGGGGGCGCAGGTGTGAGGTCGCACCTGCGTGTTATGTTTGCAGATGTGAGTTTGAGTCATGAGAAGCGAGGTCGCTTTTGCGGAGCTTTTGGCGCAGATGCGAAGGCGCATCTACGCGAGTATATGCGCACCTGCAGAGCCACAGATGCGGGGTCGCATGTGCGACACTAATGTTCGTAGATGCGGAATCACTGGCAGCTTACTATATTTCGATGGTTGGCTCATATTTCACTAATTTGGGTTTTTGGAGCTCGGTAAGAGGCGATTTTGGAGGAGATTTTCATTACTACTTTGTGGGTAAATAATTTCTACTTGGATTTGATTATATACATTGAATTCCCAAATATTTGCACAGTTTATTGATGAAATTTGAAGGAAAATTGGAGATTTTGGCCTACACTTTAAGAGGGTGTATTTTGGGGGTTTGGGTACAAATTTGCACTTAGTTTTGGAATCTAATCATATATTTGGAATCAACAGGTTGAGGGTCATCGGATATTTGTATTGGTTCGGGGTTTCGGGCATGCGGGTTCAGGGTTGATTCTTGTTGACTTTTGGAGTAGTTTTCAAAGATCAAGGCTTTATTGATTCAGACTACTTCCTTTGGCATTGGTTGACTTCCTTGATTGACGTTTGGGTAGATTTGAGCCCGTTAGAGTTGTTTTCTCAAGGAAACACGATTTTGGAGCTTTGGACTAGCCCGGATGAGGTAAGTGTCTTGCCTAGCTTTGATTGAGGGAATTTTTCCTAGTAATTGATATTGTTAGCTACATGTGGGGTGGTGTATATATGAGGTGATGAACGTATATACAGGTGCCATGGGTATTCATGCTCTGGGTGGATTCTAGATTACTCTATGCCTTGTTTGGTTGTGTATTCAACATGATTCTATATTTTAATCAATTAATTGACTACGTGAGCATGATAAATCATGCTAGACATAATGTAAGGCTAGTAGTATATTATTTTAAACATGATGAACTAATCATTAGATTGAGGCTAAACATACTACAGACGTAGTCACACGTACGTCATGAACATATATCCATACTTGTTCTTGTGTTGTGCCTTGATTGGGACATGCGCACACTGTGACACATATGTGATCCTTCATATGACCACTTTAACTTGATTGTACCCATTGATTTAGCCGTAGTCATGATTTATATATTAAACACTCGTCCCCATTTATTATTTTTAAATCCTTGTGCATGTTGTTGATAAGTTTTGAGCATGTCCTTGAAGGTAATTTGGAAAATTGCATTGTTATGACTATGGAACATGTGGACATGTGACCAGATTGATTGAGTGTTGGCATGAGGTCTTTGTCGTGCGATTGTGATGATAATGTGCCATGATATCTTTGCGGTGCGATTGTGATGATATTGTGGCATGAAGTCTTTGCCATGAGATTGTGATGATATTGTTGCTTGAGGTATTTGTTGTGCGATTGGGATGATATTATGGCACAACGTCTTTGCCGTGTGATTTTGATTATTATTACGCATGGGGAGAAATAAGTGTGGCGTGTTGCGGGCTTGACCATGTGGCGAAATAAAGGTGGTGATATGCACATGTGGGAAAATAAGGGTGGCCCTTTATTGATATTTTTCATGCGGCGAAATAAGGATGGCATTACTGATGATGTTATATAATGGTTTGGGGTGATTTTATTGATTATGTTTATGTAGTGGTACGAGGGTGACATTCTTGAATGTGCATGTGACTTCTTTATGTTTGTCATGCATTTTTACATAGTTTGTTCTGTTGCATCTAACATGCTAATCTATGCTTCTGTTATTAATTGATGATCTCCTTGTCAAGATGGTTTTACCTTTGTGGAATTGATATCTCGTGTTTTGTTGAGTTGTTGGTATCATATTAGATTGACGTGCTAAGGAAGTTGTCATCATGCTTTGATATATTGATTTCTTGAATGGATTGTCTTGAACGTATCATTTAGCAATTGATACTGAATCATATCATTTTGGGCACAGGTTTATAGTCATGCATGAGCATTGAGCACATATATTATATGGTGCATATCTCTTTGTGAGTGGGGTTGGTGCAAGTTGTATTTGTTGAACATTTCTATTGGTAGAGTTTGTTCATTACCCTATCCCAATTATGAACCTTTACTATTAATATTCTTTATTCTGTAACTGTCTTTCTGGAATATTTTCTCTGTATTATACATGTTATTGAGCTGCATAGGTTAGACAAAGTGAGTATCTTTTGACTTAAAAACCTCGTCACTACTTATCTGAGGTTAGTCAAGATACTTACTGAGTACATGGGATCGGTTGTACTCATGCTAGACTTCTGCACCTTGGGTGCAGATTCTGGAGTTGTGTAGCTGTGGAAGATGAAGCCTTGCATTAGAGACGTACCAGCGTCCCAGATTCATGGTACTTTAGGATTTCATTTCTGTTTATGTAAACTTCAAACAGATGTTGTAAACATTCTTCATAACCTCTTTGTAAATCTAAACTTAGTGGCTCATGACTTGTACTACTTGTTCTTGGGATAGTTATATTGAATATTTTTGTTGTCTTATTAATAATATGGATGATTTTCTCATTTTAGTTGTGACTTATAATGTTTGACTTACCTAGCAGGTTGGGTTAGGTGACATCATGACATTGGTAAGATTTTAGGTCATGACACAAGGGGTCGACTCCGATACTCACTAGCAGTCAAATAAGAAGAATGAGAGAATAATCTAACATGAAACTAGACGTGATATCATCAATAAGTATATAAGCTCAAAATACAGCTCATACAAAATTTAGACATGCTTTTCAAATAATAAGAATCAAAAAAAATATCAGCATCTCAATTCTCGAATAAAACTTGATACTAGTTAGCAATACCTTCGTTAATTAATAGCATGAGTCTACACAATATACATATGCATGCTCAGGACAAGTTCCTGATATAGGCCACGTATCCAACAAGCACCAAACGAATCACGGGTGCCTTGGCTTAAAAGGACCGAGGTAACATGGGCAATCGCCTGACTCTAGAGAGATGAATCCATAATCCAAGCATCAATAATTTTATATTTAATGATAATCAATCAATCATTGCGACGCACAACCTTATCCAATCATAAAATCATAAATCAAATAATCAGTATCAATATCCGTTGAAGTGCCCTTAGTGCCAGAATCCTCAACTTTTCTCAATAACCACTATTTCCACTCGTGCATATGTATAAGAAACAATCTAATAAAAGGGCACAAGACATGATAATAAGAATGCAAATAAAAGATCAAATGGCTAAGTGATGGTTATGGCAAATCATGTAACTCAATTTGTCACAACGGCTCAATAAGTTATTTAACATGTTCTAGATTAATTACATTATAATAAAAGGGCACCAGAACATCATGCCAAATTAATAACTCATAAACCTAGGCATGCTTCTAAATCATGAATGTAAATTATCACGTAGTCATAGAATCAATTTGAACATGGATAGTGACAACACATAATTCAATAAAAGCATAACTTAAGTCAACAATACTGAATGTGATCAAAACCTAGCTACACATATATGTTCATTACCTTGCATATACATGGCTCCTAAATCATGAATCAAGTAGCAATTATATCACCTATGGGGAAAATTTCCACTTACAAGGATAGACAAGAGACTTACCTCTGCCCGACAACCTCATATCAAGCAAAAATCGCCTAACCATCCAAATTCAACTCCAATTAACCCAAATCCAGTAAGAAATAACCCAATAACATCAAATAAGGCAACAGGAAATAACTCCAAAAATAAATCTTTGATCTTTACACAAATCCCCAAAGCTCAATAAAAGTCAACCGCTGCCCACACGTCCAAAAATCGAGTCAAAGGGTAAATACCGACTATCCATAATGCCACAAGTCCAAATATGTGATTATATTCCAAAAGCTTGTCCAAATCAACCTTCAAATTACCAAAATATACCCTCTTAAGTTGTAGACAAAAACCCCAAAAGTTTTCTATAAAAATCCATATTTTATGAGTAGAAATCTATGGGGAATAAAGATATAAAGTCAAATCCAAGTGAAAATTGCTTGCCTCCAAGTCTAGGGTTCAAAATACGAGAGAATGGGTAAAATTCCAAAATAATAACATTAAATACTCTGCCCAGTTATACCCTTCGCGAATACGACTGTCACGATCCAGAATCCCACCAATGGTCATGATGACACATAACCTCTAGAACTAGGTAAGGCAGTGAGACAATGATACAAAACATCAAAAAAAAAATATAATAACTCTGAATTTTTAACATAAAAGCCTCAATAAAGCCAACAAGAGGGGAAATTGTAGGCTGCCCATAAAAGTTAAGTATCGAGAAGAGAGAAATAATTATTATTTTCATCATCTACTTCTAATACAATAAATAACCTTTCCATGGAATTCCATCTAACACCTCTTTTAAGGAAAAAAATTGTAAAAAGCATGAGAACTTTGTTAAAATATTTAAAAAGGATCCAGTTAAAAATTTAAAAAATTTAAAAAATTACCTAATTATAACATCATATTGTATATTATAACAAGATATTATTGTAGTAAACTATATACTATTGAATTATATATTATATACCAAAATAGCATGCAATATATGAAAATAATATTTTATGTTCTTCATTCAACATTATACTATTACATTAAAATAGTATACTATCATGATATATTGTATACTATTACAGCATAATGTTGCAGTATACTGCACATTATTATAATATACCATTACAGTATATTATATACTATAATAGTATACAGTTGCATTATAGCTATATACTCCTACAGTATATTGTATACCGTAATAATATACTGTTAGATAACTGTGTTCTTCTTTGATTATTACAGTATATTATTGCAGTATATTGTATACTATAATAGTATATTATTGTAGTATAGCTATATACTCCTACATCATATCATATACCATAGCAGTATACTATTAGGTAACTGTATTCTTTGATTTTCAGCTGAAAGATTCGATCTCAAACACCTCAAATCAACTTCAAATGTGATCAAATTTTAGTATGAACTTCCAAAGGGTACTATAAGCAATATTTAATAACACCCACTTTGAATCAAACAAGAAATCTTCAAAAATAAAAATTGAGCTTCAAGCCAACAATGGTGAATATTCAAACACACATAAAACTTCAGATTTAGGAAACCTACTCGAAGGTACTATAAGAAATATTTTATAGCACCCACATCGAATCAAACAATAAATCTTCAAAATAAAATTTCAAATTCAGGAGCTTCAAGCTCAACAATGGTGGGTCTTCATACACACACAAAAATCATAAGGAAAGGAGGTAGAGCAATAGCTTGGGTTGACCCTCTTAATGAAGATCGATTTGGCAGAGAAAAAGTAGATCCATTCAAGTCCGCTACCAGGTAAGCTTGCAAAAATGAAGCCGAATATTTTTAACATTATGTACTTCAAATGAGAAGGCACATAGCTACTGGGTGGGCCGGGTAAATAGTTTAGGCTGCATAGGTAGGAAAAGTAAAAACATGTTTGGTTATTAAAGGATAAATAGTTTGGGCTTAATGGGTATAAAGTGAGATTTTTCCTATTTTATATAGAGGTTTGGGGCTTTAGGGTGAGACTTGGAAGAAAAAGAATTAAACTATGTTGACTAGTATGTACTATTACTAAATTATTGGTAATTCAGAAAAGATAAAAGAAACAAATATATTACGTTAAGTATTGCTGGTGTTGGGTCTAAAACACGGGTCAATGAGAGGGAAAGGAGTTTAAATGACTCGCTAACCAATGCAGCAACCATGTAATTTATTATTTTTAGCAAATAGACTACTAGGTTATTTACCTAGTAGCTTTTATATATATAATAAGTCCCAAATAGGGTCAAAGTTACACAATGTTCAAGTGCAACAAAATACAAATAGAAAGGCAAAGTCTATTGCTACCAAATACAATGTAGCGGTAGCATGTAAATAACAGAAAATGTACAAAACTAGTAATTTGAAATATCCAATTGTTGCTGACGATAATGAATTTATACACCAATTGCAACCAATTTTTTGTAGCGCCTACAAAGCTCTCACCAGGCACCATCTATTGCAATCTAAGAGGAATAGGTATGTATAATTCACAAGTTGTCGAGTAATTCAATTTGGACATTTTGATTTTTGGTCTAAAGAGTTCTAACAATAGAATCTTCAGAAGTTGATTTGCCAACATAGTGTATCGCGTGAACCTATTTTGAAACAAGTGTTTTGTTGGAAGATCCCAGTTGAGCATCAGAAGAATAGAAGATTGGCAATCTCTGAAGTAACTTGCAGTTTTGTTTTGATCCCAGTCGAGAAGCATTAATAGAACACATCCGCAGCTGCATCAGATCCCAAATGAGCAGCAGAACTTCTGCAATAGCGACAGCATCATAATTTGAGCATTCCATTTATGGAAACTGCAGTAGCAGTAGTTGCATCAGAAGCATTTGCTAATAGCAGTCTCGCAGCATAGTTGCACCAGTAGCGTCTATGTTATGGCATCAGCAGAGGAGCAGTAGTATCCTTACAGCAGTTGCTGCATAAAAAATAGCATCTGCAGCAGCATTAGTTGCAGCAGGACAGCATGTATCAGCAACAGGATAAACAGTAGCAGTCCTAGCATCATCAGCAATAGCATTTAAATCATTCCATTTGGTGTTGAAGCAAGCGCAGGTTGAGCATTAATTAACGCTACTACCACTGTGTGTTTTAACAACTCCAAACAGAAAGAGTACAACCAAAATCTTTTTGTTTTGACAACAGCTTTCAATTTGCCAACCGAAAACAAAATCTCAATAGTTATAGTCGAGATTACAGCATCTTAGTATTTTAGCATCAGTAGCAGATTTAGATTCATGACAACTGCAGTTTAGCAGTAGCATTATGCATCAGTAGGATTTTAGAACAGATAGTTGCTAGTCGAGCATCTGAATTTTATCATAGTAGTAGCAGTAGAAGAACTTAGTTGAGCAGAAGATAGCATCATCAGTAGCACTTGCACCAATAACTTTAAGAAGAACTTGAAAAGATGTGTTGGTAGTTAGTCATCGAGCATGTGGACATTATCACAACAGCAACATCCTAAGAAACTCAGTTGAGCAAATAACAATTCAAAAAGGCCTCATAATCAAACAATAGTTGTAGCATTAGAGTAAGCATCAGCAGTTGCAAATGTCTCTCAAATTATGCCAGCAACAGTATGGGGTTGTGTAACTCCATTTTAGCTTGATATCTATGTTGAAATGTGCAAACTTATCTCCATAACCTGCATAGTGTAGCAAACATGTTAGGAGGAAAGAGTTTTACTTCCAGCTCATTGTGTGTTCTGGAAGCATTGAAGAATATTGGGTTTGGATAGTTTTAGTTTTCAGCTGTAGTATAATGGTTCACAGCACCAGCATCGGCACAACCAAGGAAAATGGCATGATAACTGTAATATCAGTAGTTGTAGCATAATAGCAGCAAAATCAGTAGTTGATGTTTTGCCAGTATGTCTCATTCGACCAGGATTACAGTCCGAGTCGAGCATCTTTAGAACAGATGCATTATAAACATCTTCAGTAGCAGTAGTAAAACAAAAGATGGTGGTGTTCTATTGCTATTTCCCATTGGATCAGCATTACAGGAGCATTCATAGTAGAGCTGCTCTATTGCCAAATGCTCAGTCTAACTTCAGAACAAAAGTAACAGTTGTGGCTGAATAGCAGCAACATTATTTTTAGCATCATTAGCAACAGCACAAAAATGGACTTTGGTGGATAAAATTGCAACAGGTTCTTCCTATTTCTGAAACAGAAAGATAACACCGCATTAGGTGAGAAGAAGATCATCATTAGTTTGAAAAGATGCTTAGTATCATAGCAGCAGCACAGTCGATCATTTAAGCCTTATCACAGTAGTAGTAGCATTTGAACATATTTGTGCAGCAGAACAAGCAGCATCATTAGAAAAAAACTGAACAAAATAAAAGTCGAGCAAAAGAAGATGTCTGATTCTCCATATTTGCAGTCCAGCAGCAGCAGTATAATTGCATAACAGAGTTGAGCATAAGTGCTAGTGTATTAGTACCTAATAGGTACTGCATCAGCAGAAGACGGCAGTAGCAGTAGCACTTGCACCAATATCTATTGGAGATCTTGAAGATATGTTTTGTTGGTAGTTCGTCATCGAGCAGCTGGACATCATCCATGTAGAAGTGTTCTACAAAACTCAGTTGAGCTGCAGATAATTCGAACAGCCTTACAAGATAATTCCAGTCGAACATTAGCAGGAGTAGCAGGAAAAGCATAACAGGTTAAGCGTCAGCAGTAGCATATAACAGAGATGACTGCCATGGAATACCGACCAGTATTTGGTTCCTTGTGGGCATTTTATATCATGGTTTTGTTCCTTGCCACTCTAACCCTTAGATTTGGTAATTGACTCTTGTCTTGATTGATTAGAGTTTTACCGGCACTAGGGAAATCATAGAATGACTTGAACTCTACAGGACCTACAAAAGAGAACACCATGTAAGCTAGATAATCCGCCACTGCATCGCCCTCCCTGAATACATGGTGAAATATCACATTGAATTGGTCTTTGATTTCCTTAATCTTTCTCAGTTCTTTTCTAATACTCCATGGTATTTCACATTGTTCTTCAATTGTCTTTTTCAAGATTAGAGAGTCAGTTTCAACTATGAGTGGATGCATTTGATTTTCAAAACAGTACGACAGGCCCTCCAGTAATGCCTTTGCCTCAGCTACCATGTTTGTTGTGATCCCTATCTGTTCAGCTTTTGTATAAACCACATCCCCCGCCAAATCTCTTACACAAAAATCATACGAACTTGGACCTGGATTTCCTCAAGATGCCCCATCGGTATTGCATTTGAACCATCTCACATGAGGCATCTGCTATGTAACTCTTTTTGTAATAACAGCAGGTTTATAAGTTTCAAAACACTTAATCTTATCTGGCCAAAGAAGAGGGATATTGGGCATCCAATTATATCAAAATTTAGCAAGATAATGAAGTGTGTTATTAACCTCATGCACCACCTTGTTATTACAAGCCACTTTACCTCCATGTTTTATTGCATTCCTTATTTTCCACAGTTCCCAAGTAATAATTATTGGTGCAGCTTGGAACAATGGTTTTAGCTTTGGGCAACAGTTAGCATTCCACCATGCTCTAATCACTTAGTGAAGCTGTATTAAGTTTACACTTATTCCAGCAGCATGCATGAATACCTTTCACATTGTTGAGGCAGTTGTGCTTTTGAGGAAAATGTGGTTCAGAGTTTCTTCTTGAGGTGGAAAGCAACAACAGCATTTTGAAACAACTTGATATCCATTTCTCCTCCATAAGTCATCTGTTGGCACCTCGCCTCTCCATAATCTCCATAGGAAAAAAGAGATTTTGAAGGGTAATCCTTTCGTCCATGTTGATTTTTGTTTAGGATTTGCCTGTTCTCTATGCCTCAAGATGTTCCATGCACTCCCAACTGTAAACTTACATGTTGTTGTCGGCATCCACATAGGTGTGTCCTAGTATTCATCTGTATTTTCAAAATGTACCTCTTGCCTGATGTGGTCGGCTATATCTGTCGGGAATGTTTGATCTAGCAGATGGTCATCCCAACCATTTTCTGTTCTTAATTTTGATACTTCTTGTAACTTTTCATTAATGTCAAATTGTGGTGGTACTTGATGATATAGGGGTCCAATTCTAGTCCAATTTTCGTACCAAACATTTGTTGAACCCCTCTTTAATTGCCACAAGATTTCATGCTCGACCTCATCTCTTGCTTGTAGCATTTTCCTCCAAACATGCGATCCCTTCCTGAATTGCTCCACAGTAGGAATTTCCTTCTTGAAATATTTATTCCACATGAAAACCACAATGACTTCGATGTTCTGAATTTCCACCACAACTTTGCGAACATTGCCTTTGAGACATCAAATAGCGATCTAAATCCCAATCCTCCTTCTTCAGTAGGGAGACAAAAGCTTAGGAGGAATCTTGATGATCCTCCCAGAAACAAATCAAAATTCCAAAGACCATCTTCAAAAACCAAAGATGTGTGTTGGAACTGTGGTAAAACTGGTCACAGGGCCAACCAGTGCAAATCTGACAGAAAGAAGAAGAAGATCAATCTTCTTGAAATTAGTGAAGATACCAAAAAGGAACTCTTCTCTATCCTACAAGAACCTAATTCAGATTCTTCTTCTGATTATTCCTCAGATGAGTATAGCGATGAAGATGATATCAACATCGCCTATAACTCTGACTCAAGCCAATCTGGCAGTGAATGCCATTGTTTTGGAGCCTTTTGTACTTGTGATAAAACCCAGGCTTCTATCAAAGTACTATCAGATAGCTCCAAAGAAGCTCTGTTTGATGTTGTCCAACACATCGCAGATGATGAGTCTAGGAAGAAGTACTTGACTGAACTCAAGAATCTCCTTCTTACTCAACAAAATGACAGACCTAAGTCCAGGTCAGTTGTTGAACCATTCAGCATGAAGCAAGTCATGGCTCGCTTCGATAAACCAGCTGAACCCTCTATTTCTGATTTGAGGCACGAAGTCTCAGAACTAAAGGAAGAAATCAAAGATATTAAATCTAGACTTGGAAAAGTTGAGGTTGATATCTTAACGGATCAGTTTCTTAAACGAGCTAAGACTTATGAATATAAGTCAGAAAATGAAGAAGAACCTAGTCCTCATCAAAGTGAGTGCCATTCGGAGAATGAAGACTCAATTAATCTTAGTCTTACCAAAGATAAAACTTCATCATCCCAAGCTCAAGGCCTTACGGTAATTATGAGTATCAAACCTCAATGTTGCCATATTCCTATCAAAATTGTTATTAGCAAACATTTCGCTATTAACAAAATTGCTTTACTTGATAGTGGTGCAGATCGTAACTGCATCATGAAAGGTATTGTTCCTACTCAGTACTTAGAAAAGAGTACTTCCAAATTATACTCCTCCACAGGAGAACAACTTCGTATTAATTATAAGCTTTCAAAAGCTCATATTTGTAATAATGGTATTTGCTTGACAAATGATTTTATTATTACTGAAGATATTAATGAAGATATCATTCTTGGAATTCCTTTTATCACATAGATAAAACCTTTCATTACTGGGTTTGACGGTATTTCTACTCAAATATTAGGAAAAGAATTACATTTTCCTTTTGTCAAAACCCTTTCACAAGATGAAAGTGATTTTATAAGAAAAAACACTATTTTTCGGATTAATAAATTATCTCAGCATATCACCTTTTTAAAAGATGAAATTAGAGTTAAGAAAATCGAACAGATTTTAAAAACCCCGGAGATAGTTACCAAAATAGCTAATCTTCAAAACACTTTTGAACAAGAAATATGTTCTGATTTTCCTAACACTTTTTGGGAAAGAAAAAAAGCATTTAGTTGAACTTCCTTACACAGAAGGATTCAGTGAACAGGTCATCCCTACCAAGGCAAGACCTATTCAGATGAATCATGAAATTATGGAAGTCTGCAAAAAAGAGATTTCAAATCTCCTCAAAAATGACATTATTCGTCCCTCTAAATCTCCTTGGAGTTGCTCAGCATTTTACGTTAACAAAGGTGCAGAGAAAGAGAGAGGTGCACCACGATTAGTTATAAACTATAAACCATTGAATGCTGTCCTAAAATGGATTAGATATCTCATTCCTAACAAAAGGGATCTTCTGAAAAGAACTTACAAAGCTAACGTTTAAAGTAAGTTCGACATGAAATTTGGTTTCTGGCAAATTCAAGTAGCCGAGAAAGACAGATACAAAACGGCATTTAATGTTCCCTTCGGTCAATACGAATGGAATGTGATGCCATTTGGGCTTAAGAATGCTCCATCAGAGTTTCAGAATATCATGAACTCTATTTTTAATGATTACAGTTATATGTCTATAGTTTATATAGATGATGTTCTTATATTCTCTGATAACATTGATTCTCATTTTAAACATCTCAACACCTTCCTGAAAGTTGTTAAGAGAAACGGTTTAGTAGTTAGTGCCCAGAAGATCAAACTCTTCCAAACCTCCATTAGATTCTTAGGTCATGACCTTTACCAAGGATCTTATAAACCAATTTGCAGAGCCATAGAGTTCTCATCCAAATTCCCTAATGAGATTATTGATAAAACTCAACTGCAGAGATTCTTAGGAAGTCTTAATTATGTTGCTGATTTTATCCCCAACATTAGACAAGTCTGTGAACCTCTTTACAAAAGACTTAGGAAGAATCTGATTCCATGGAGTCAAGAACAGACACAGTCAGTTATCCAAGTTAAGAAACTTGTACAAAACCTTCCTTGCTTAGGTATCCCTAACCCAGAAGCTTCTATGATAGTTGAGACAGACGCTTCAGATATATGTTACAGAGGTATCCTTAAGCAAAAGATGTCCATCGAGTCCTCTGAACAATTAGTTCGTTTTACATCAGGAATCTGGAATTCCGCTCAAAAGAATTATTCTACTGTTAAGAAAGAAGTTTTGTCTATAGTGCTATGTATCACTAAATTTCAAGACGATCTTATTAACAAAGAATTTTTAGTTAAAGTAGATTGTAAATCTGCTAAAGAATTTTTGCAAAAAGATGTTAAATATCTTGTTTCTAAAAAAAATATTTGCTAGATGTCAAACTCTACTGTCTAGCTTTGATTTCAAAATTGATTTTATCAAAGGAGAAGAAAACTTTTTACCTGATTTTCTAACAAGAGAATTCTTACAGGGAAAACATGAGGCCCTTCAAACTTAATGCTCCTTCCAAAGGAAAGGAGGTAAGTAAACCACAAATGGCTAGACCATTTGTCCCTCTTCCCATAACTCCTACTAAAAATTCAGCTCCTCAAAGACCCCAAATGTCTTTTCAAAACCGGTATACAGCTCTAGCTGAGTACCCTAAATTACCAGCACCTATTCCAGTTCCCTCAGAGAAACTAACCAGAACTCAACCAAAGCCTTTAGAAAAAGGATCGACATCCAGCTCTACAGTTCAGACTAAGGAGAGCTACTCCATGAAAGTCCCAGAGACTTTTGCAGAAGCAGTAAGTCCTTCAGTAAGTAAGGCAACTCAAGAAATTCTTCAGAAAGAAGAAAAGTTCGAATATATTACCCTTCAGGTATTACCAATTCTTGCTTTAGACAAGGAATACGAGGGTCTTAGACTAGAAGACCTTATTAAGCCTTGTTACACAGACTTTAACTATGTGGATACAGAAAGTCCATACAAAACAAGAAGGTTCTATGAAGCCATTCTTATTGATACCGACTCTATTGAAGTAGAGCACACTTTATGTCAGAATAGACCAGGATATATCAATTATTCTAGGTTTACTATTAAGAAAATTCTATCACCATTCGAATGGTTTGCTGATCACCTGCACACACCAGTTGCACTCACTATGACTCATCGTCCCCAAACTTACTGCTGGCATGACTATAAAGCAGCTTGGTTCAATTTTATGTATGTTAGACCAGGGCACACTTGGTTTGTTAAATATAGCTTAGAAATTACTAAAGCTATAATCCCTAGATGGTTCTACGAATGGTGGAATATTTTCGGAGGAAACAGAGAGATCCTCCCTCAGCAATTCCTCAATAGGTTTGATGATTATCAAACCAAAGAGGCCATTTCTATGCTACCAGAACACATTAAAATGTGTAAATACTTTGTCCAGAAGAGGATATCCTTTATCGTCAGCTGGAACTTTATCAAAGCAGAATTTGACAGAATCAAATATCTGTCCAAAGAAGTTAAGATCAAAGGGTGGACTCCTAAACTACAAGTCCCCAAAGTTCAGAAGCCCGTTCAACAAAGCTTCCAGAAAGCTTCGCCCTCCAAGGCAGCCCTCAAAGAAAAGCTATAACAAGCTTTACAAAATATTGAAGAATATGAAGAAGACCAGATCATGCAATTGATCGAAGACGCTGCTTCTACAGGAGAAAGCAACAATGGTGACATGTGCGACCCAAAGGGTATAGCCTTAGCGTACATGAATCCAAATTATGACTAGTGGAATCTGCACTAACAGAGTCTCCATCATCAAAGACCGACAAAGTCTCCATCAGTAGAAAAGGAATCTGCTTTTACTCTTCACCTTTTGAAAAAGAAGTCAGCTTTTTACTGTTTGAAAAAGAAGACAGCTTTTTACTGTGTGCTTTTAAAAAAAGAGAGGACCAACCATTATTAGTTTGTTGACCACTTTGTTTTGTCGATTAAATCTGATCGTTCATTTTACGCCTAAGATGAAAGGCACCCTTTCTTTAGTCTATTTAAGACTCCCTCTCCCATTGTATGAGGCATCAGAAAATTTCTTCCAAATTTTCTAAGACCTCTCCCCTCTGTACTATTCTAAATATTTTTCCGCTGCAATGTTTTTACTTTGAATCAATAAAACTTGTAAGTTTTTAAGGGCTTTTCTTTATACTTGTTTAAGTATTTATACTGCATCCCGTTGCGTCTCTACTTGATATCAAAGCCATGTTGGCAGTATGCATATTTAGCATGAGCAGCTAAGTACATATACTGTCTAGGGCATGGCAAAATTAATTTTCATTATGTGATATTTAAACTATATATATGTATGTCTTGTATATAGTTCTTTCATCTCTGGTTCTTTATAGTTTTAAAGTTTTCTGTATGAGGTATTTATTTTCTCTATAAGTATGAGGTATCCGATTAATATCCGGCTTAAGACGTTGCCTAGCCTCAAAGAGATTGGTCGCTGTTGCCGAGGTAGGCGTTTAGACCTTGTTAGGTGATCCCGTCGCCAAGATGACTTTAGAGAAAAGAGAGTAAAACCAAGAAGACTTAAACTGAGAAACCTCCTGATCTAAGAGATTAAGGTACTGTATCCTGCTATACATATTTATTGTTTACTTATACGTACTGAATAGCTATTTTAGCCCTATAAGCCCCTAGACTGTATTTTTAAAAAATATGAATCAAAACCAACATGTTTTGAGTAGTGTTAGTTTATCTTCTAGAGCAACTAAGATTGCTAAATTAGAAATTGATTTACAAAATTGGAACATCCCCAATGAACCTTTTAAAAAGATTTATGAATTAGGAAATTTCAGTTTCGTTAAGAAATATAACATTAAGACCTGTGAATCTACTATTGCTATTAATAATTCTTTAGAAATTATTAAGTTACTTTCTGAGCATGATTTGAATAGATATAAAAATCGATTCAATTACTTGCATATTGGTTTAGTTCAAATTGCTGTCAAACCTCTCTTTAGGAAAGGTTTAGACATACCTATCTGCGTGCTTCTAAGAGATGCTCGTCTCTTGAATTTCGACGACTCTCTCTTAGGAGTTCTTCAAAGTAACCTAGCCAATGGCCCGGTATACTTTAATTGCTATCCTAATTTCTCGGTAGATATCAATGACCCTAATGTCATGGATACTTTGACCTTAAACGTCAAAACCAAGAACATGAATAGTAAAATTAATACTCGTGAAGTAGCTATCATCCACAGAGTCTATTATAGACTCATGGACACTACTCTTGCTCCAAGAGCTCGAGTTGAGAGTGTCAAGGGAGTCACCATGCTTATGGAAGCAAATACTGATCATAGTACAGTATTTGTCCCTAGACTTCTTAATTGGAATGATATACTCACAAGTGATGAATGGCACTTTGATGCCATAACTCAACCTTCCACTTCGAATCTTGAAAGATCTCAGATTGAGCAGGTTATTCAATTTCCTGATGGATCTATTGATCTGAAATTCTTAGGAGCAAGTTCTAATCATACGAGCAGAACTAGTTCCTTTAGAAGAAGGACTTATGTTCCTTCCATACCTTCTTCTTTTAAACCCCCGGAGGAAGACGCAACTGAAAACGTCGAAACTTCCGTTCCAACTACTGGTAACAACAAAGGGAAAGTTACGGGAGTAGATTTCTCCCATACAGTCCCAAAAGTTTATTACCAAAATCATCCCGCTAGTCCAACCCCTAGCGATATGTATCCTCCTCAGGAAGAAGTCCCTGAATATATCAAGACTATCAAATCTGGTGATCCATATATCCTAGATGAGAAGAAGATGGACCAACAGTGGTACCATCCTGATAACGTACCTAAAAGAAAATGGTATGTTGCTACTTATTCTCTTGAACAGAGAAAAGACTTCAGAAACTGCTGGTTATCAGACATGAGAAGAATGAGATATGAAATCGATTTCTTCAGATGGTTTGAAATATCTGGCAAATATGAACATCAGAAGGACTGCTTGCAAGTCCTCATTAACAAATGGTATACAGCCAACAACAAAGTTGTTGAATCTGTCACTCCTCCTTTAGAAGGAATAAAAATTCCTGTTTCCAACGTTGTTATCTCTGCTTCTCCTTTCAAAATCAAAAGCAAGAAACCAGCGAATATGGTTACTTGTTCTGATCTTGATCGAGTTGTTGAACAAAACAATTACTCAAATCAACTCCTTCATGTCATTTCCAGACAAATAGAAGACTCCAAAGAAAAGTCTCTATTCAGTGGAAAGCCAACCTTTTCACAACCCAGTTCTAGTAAGAACATTGAATCAAACCCAGACTTCACAATCGCTGAGTTTTCAAAGGACAAATATCCGAAACTCAAAGATACATTTGAAGTCAGTGGTAATGTTCTTGACAAAATCAACAAACAGTTGGCTGATCTCAATATTTCAAAGGAGAAACACAAGGATGGTAAAATATCCACCATCCAGGAAAAGGAAGATCTCCTCCATAAGCTTACTAATGAACGCTTTCATAATTTCAAAAATTATCATAAGCGTCCCTCGTTTCCAGATATCCAATACGAAGAAAATCATTCTCTTACATCTACTTCTCATGAAGGAAGAAGCATAATCGAATGGAACATTGATGCTCTTGCAGAACATCAAATATACCATAAACTCCATGAAATGGGAGTTTGCATTACAGCTTACAAAATAAGAGGATCTTCTGATAAAGAAGCCGCCTCTATGATTGTAGCTGGATTTACTGGCATGCTAAAACATTGGTGGGATAATTATTTCACTGATGATATTAGACATGCTATCTATTCTGCTACGACTGTTGAAACCGTAGTTAAATAAGAAGGAACCTCCTCTGCAGTAGTTATAGGTGGAACAGTTACACCTATGGAAACTACCTCGCAGATGACTAGAGAAGATGCATGTGCAACCCTTCTCTACCACATAGCAAAACACTTTATTGGAGAGACAAAACTCTTCCAAGACAGGAGTTTGCAAATTCTGAATAATCTATGCTGTCCATCTTTAGATGACTTTATCTGGTATAAAAACCAATTCATTACTAAGGTTATGACTAGACCTGACTGTCATCTAGACTTCTGGAAAGAACGCTTCATTAGCGGTCTTCCCCCTTTGTTCGCTAGCAAAGTTCGAACCAAAATCCAGGATCGTTGTGAAGGTAAAATTCCTTACCATCAAATGACCTATGGTGATATTACTAGTATCATCAACGTTGTAGGTCTCGAACTCTGCACGGACATCAAGCTTAAAAAATAGCTCAAGAAGGAGAAACACTCTTCTAGAAGAGAATTAGGAAGTTTCTGTCAAGACTTCGGTTACACAAATGTTGTAGCTCCTTCTACTCATTCTTCCAAGAAGGATAAAACTTACAGGTCTTCCAAAAAGACCCGTCGTCACAAATCTAGGAGGAATCTTGATGATCATCTCAGAAAGAAATCAAAATTCCGAAGACCATCTTCAAAAACCAAAGATGTCTGTTGGAACTGTGGTAAAACTGGTCACAGGGCCAACCAGTGCAAATCTGACAGAAAGAAGAAGAAGATCAATCTTCTTGAAAAGATTTCGTGCCTCAGATCAGAAATAGAGGGTTCATCTGGTTTATCGAAGCGAGCCATGACTTGCTTCATGCTGAATGGTTCAATAACTGACCTGGACTTAAGTCTGTCATTTTGTTGAGTAAGAAGGAGATTCTTGAGTTCAATCAAGTACTTCTTCCAAGTAGAGACGGAACGGGATGCAGTATAAATATTTAAACAAGTATAAAGAAAAGCCCTTAAAAAACTTACAAGTTTTATTGATTCAAAGTAAAAACATTACAGCGGAAAAATATTTAGAATAGTACAGAGGGGAGAGGTCTTAGAAAATTTGGAAGAAATTTTCCGATGCCTCATACAATGGGAGAGGGAGTCTTAAATAGACTAAAGAAAGGATGCCTTTCATCTTAGGCGTACAAATTAACGATCAGATTTAATCGACAAAACAAAGTGGTCGACAAACTAATAATGGTTGGTCCACTCTTTTTAAAAGCAAACAGTAAAAAGCTGTCTTCTTTTTCAAAAGGTGAACAGTAAAAGCAGATTCGTTTTCTGCTGATGAAGACTCTGTCGGTCTTTGATGATGGAGACTCTGTTAGTGCAGATTCCACTAGTCATAATTTGGATTCATGTACGCTAAGGCTATACCCTTTGGGTCGCACATGTCACCATTGCTGCTTTCTCCTGTAGAAGCAGCGTCTTCGATCAATTGCATGATCTGGTCTTCTTCATATTCTTCAATATTTTGTAAAGCTTGTTTTAGCTTTTCTTTGAGGGCTGCCTTGGAGGGCGAAGCTTTCTGGAAGCTTTGTTGAAAGGGCTTCTGAACTTTAGGCACTTGTAGTTTAGGAGTCCACCCTTTGATCTTAACTTCTTTGGACAGATATTTGATTCTGTCAAATTCTGCTTTTATAAAGTTCCAGCTGACGATAAACGATATCCTCTTCTGGACAAAGTATTTACACATTTTAATGTGTTCTGGTAGCGTAGAAATGGCCTCTTTGGTTTGAAAATCATCAAACCTGTTGAGGAATTGCTGAGGGAGGATCTCTCTGTTTCCTCCGAAAATCTTCCACCATTCGTAGAACCATCTAGGGATTATAGCTTTAGTAATTTCTAAGCTATATTTAACAAACCAAGTGTGCCCTGGTCTAACATACATAAAATTGAACCAAGCTGCTTTATAGTCATGCCAGTAGTAAGTATGGGGACGATGAGTCATAATGAGCGCAACTGGTGTGTGCAGGTGATCAGCAAACCATTCGAATGGTGATAGAATTTTCTTAATAGTAAACCTATAATAATTAATATATCCTGGTCTATTCTGACATAAAGTATGCTCTACTTCAATAGAGTCGGTATCAATAAGAATGGCTTCATAGAACCTTCTTGTTTTGTATGTACTTTCTGTATCCACATAGTTGAAGTCTGTGTAACAAGGCTTAATAAGGTCTTCTAGAGCAAGAATTGGTAATACCTGAAGGGTAATATATTCGAACTTTTCTTCTTTCTGAAGAATTTCTTGAGTTGCCTTACTTACTGAAGGACTTACTGCTTCTGCAAAAGTCTCTGGGACTTTCATGGCATAGCTCTCCTTAGTCTGAACTGTAGAGCTGGATGTCGATCCTTTTTCTAAAGGCTTTGGTTGAGTTCTGGTTAGTTTCTATGAGGGAACTATAATAGGTGCTGGTAATTTAGGGTACTCAGCTAGAGCTGTATACTGGTTTTGAAAAGACAATTGGGGTCTTTGAGGAGCTGAATTTTTAGTAGGAGTTATGGGAAGAGGGACAAATGGTCTAGCCATTTGTGGTTTACTTACCTCCTTTCCTTTGGAAGGAGCATTAAGTTTGAAGGGCCTCATGTTTTCCCTGTAAGAATTCTCTTGTTAGAAAATCAGGTAAAAAGTTTTCTTCTCCTTTGATAAAATCAATTTTGAAATCAAAGCTAGACAGTAGAGCTTGACATCTAGCAAATAGTTTTTTTAGAAACAAGATTTTTAACATCTTTTTGCAAAAATTCTTTAGCAGATTTACAATCTACTTTAACTAAAAATTCTTTGTTAATAAGATCGTCTTGAAATTTAGTGATACATAGCACTATAGACAAAACTTCTTTCTTAACAGTAGAATAATTCTTTTGAGCGAAATTCCAGATTTCTGATGTAAAACGAACTAATTGTTCAGAGGACTCGATGGACATCTTTTGCTTAAGGATACCTCTGTAACATATATCTGAAGCGTCTGTCTCAACTATCATAGAAGCTTCTGGGTTAGGGATACCTAAGCAAGGAAGGTTTTGTACAAGTTTCTTAACTTGGATAACTGACTGTGTCTGTTCTTGACTCCATGGAATCGGATTCTTCCTAAGTCTTTTGTAAAGAGGTTCACAGACTTGTCTAATGTTGGGGATAAAATCAGCAACATAATTAAGACTTCCTAAGAATCTCTGCAGTTGAGTTTTATCAATAATCTCATTAGGGAATTTGGATGAGAACTCTATGGCTCTGCAAATTGATTTATAAGATCCTTGGTAAAGGTCATGACCTAAGAATCTAATGGAGGTTTGGAAGAGTTTGATCTTCTGGGCACTAACTACTAAACCATTTCTCTTAACAACTTTCAGGAAGGTGTTGAGATGTTTAAAAAGAGAATCAATGCTATCAGAGAATATAAGAACATCATCTATATAAACTATAGACATATAACTATAATCATTAAAAATGGAGTTCATGATATTCTGAAACTCTTATGGAGCATTCTTAAGCCCAAATGGCATCATATTTTATTCGTATTAACCGAAGGGAACATTAAATGACGTTTTGTATCTGCCTTTCTCGGCTACTTGAATTTGCCAGAAACCAGATTTCATGTCGAACTTACTGTAAATGTTAGCTTTGTAAGTTCTTTTCAAAAGATCCCTTTTGTTAGGAATGGGATATCTGATCCATTTTAGGACAGCATTCAATGGTTTATAGTTTATAACTAATCGTGGTGCACCTCTCTCTTTCTCTGCATTTTGTTAACGTAAAATGCTGAGCAACTCCAAGGAGATTTAGAGGGACGAATAATGTCGTTTTTGAGGAGATTTAAAATCTCTTTTTTGCAGACTTCCATAATTTCATGATTCATCTGAATAGGTCTTGCCTTGGTAGGGATGACCTGTTCACTGAATCCTTCTGTGTAAGGAAGTTCAACTAAATACTTTTTTTCTTTCCCAAAAAGTGTTAGGAAAATCAGAACATATTTCTTGTTCAAAAGTGTTTTGAAGATTAGCTATTTTGGTAACTATCTCCGGGGTTTTTAAAATCTGTTCGATTTTCTTAACTCTAATTTTATCTTTTAAAAAGGTGATATGCTGAGATAATTTATTAATCCGAAAAACAGTATTTTTTCTTATAAAATCACTTTCATCGTGTGAAAGGGTTTTGACAAAAGGAAAATGTAATTATTTTCCTAATATTTGAGTAGAATTACCGTCAAAGCCAGTAATGAAAGGTTTTATCTGTGTGATAAAAGGAATTCCAAGAATGATATCTTCATTAATATCTTCAGTAATAATAAAATCATTTGTCAAGCAAATACCATTATTACAAATATGAGCTTTTGAAAGCTTATAATTAATACGAAGTTGTTCTCCTGTGGCGGAGTATAATTTGGAAGTACTCTTTTCTAAGTACTGAGTAGGAACAATACCTTTCATGATGCAGTTACGATCTGCACCACTATCAAGTAAAGCAATTTTGTTAATAGCGAAATGTTTGCTAATAACAATTTTGATAGGAATATGGCAACTTTGAGGTTTGATACTCGTAATTACCGTAAGGCCTTGAGCTTGGGATGATGAAGTTTTATCTTTGGTAAGACTAAGATTAATTGAGTCTTCATTCTCCGAATGACACTCACTTTGATGAGGACTAGGTTCTTCTTCATTTTCTGACTTATATTCATAAGTCTTAGCTCGTTTAAGAACCTGATCCGTTAAGATATCAACCTCAACTTTTCCAAGTCTAGATTTAATATCTTTGATTTCTTCCTTTAGTTCTGAGACTTCGTGCCTCAAATCAGAAATAGAGGGTTCAGCTGGTTTATCGAAGCGAGCCATGACTTGCTTCATGCTGAATGGTTCAACAACTGACCTGGACTTAGGTCTGTCATTTTGTTGAGTAAGAAGGAGATTCTTGAGTTCAATCAAGTACTTCTTCCTAGACTCATCATCTGCGATGTGTTGGACAACATCAAACAGAGCTTCTTTGGAGCTATCTGATAGTACTTTGATAGAAGCCTGGGTTTTATCACAAGTACAAAAGGCTCCAGAACAATGGCATTCACTGCCAGATTGGCTTGAGTCAGAGTTATAGGCGATGTTGATATCATCTTCATCGCTATACTCATCTGAGGAATAATCAGGAGATGAATCTGAATTAGGTTCTTGTAGGATAGAGAAGAGTTCCTTTTTGGTATCTTCACTAATTTCAAGAAGATTGATCTTCTTCTTCTTTCTGTCAGATTTGCACTGGTTGGCCCTGTGACCAGTTTTACCACAGCTCCAACAGACATCTTTGGTTTTTGAAGATGGTCTTCGGAATTTTAATTCTTTCTGGGAGGATCATCAAGATTCCTCCTAGATTTGTGACGACGAGTCTTTTTGGAAGACCTGTAAGTTTTATCCTTCTTGGAAGAATGAGTAGAAGGAGCTACAATATTTGTGTAACCGAAGTCTTGACAGAAACTTCCTAATTCTCTTCTAGAAGAGTGTTTCTCCTTCTTGAGCTATTTTTTAAGCTTGATGTCCGTGCAGAGTTCGAGACCTACAACGTTGATGATACTAGTAATATCACCATAGGTCATTTGATGGTAAGGAATTTTACCTTCACAACGATCCTGGATTTTGGTTCGAACTTTGCTAGCGAACAAAGGGGGAAGACCGCTAATGAAGCGTTCTTTCCAGAAGTCTAGATGACAGTCAGGTCTAGTCATAACCTTAGTAATGAATTGGTTTTTATACCAGATAAAGTCATCTAAAGATGGACAGGATAGATTATTCAGAATTTGCAAACTCCTGTCTTGGAAGAGTTTTGGCTCTCCAATAAAGTGTTTTGCTATGTGGTAGAGAAGGGTTGCACATGCATCTTCTCTAGTCATCTGCGAGGTAGTTTCCATAGGTGTAACTGTTCCACCTATAACTACTGCAGAGGAGGTTCCTTCTGATTTAACTACAGTTTCAACAGCCGTAGCAGAATAGATAGCATGTCTAATATCATCAGTGAAATAATTATCCCACCAATGTTTTAGCATGCCAGTAAATCCAGCTACAATCATAGAGGCGGCTTCTTTATCAGAAGATCCTCTTATTTTGTAAGCTGTAATGCAAACTCCCATTTCATGGAGTTTATGGTATATTTGATGTTCTGCAAGAGTATCAATGTTCCATTCGATTATGCTTCTTCCTTCGTGAGAAGTAGATGCAAGAGGATGATTTTCTTTGTATTGGATATCTGGAAACGAGGGACGCTTATGATAATTTTTGAAATTATGAAAGCGTTCATTAGTAAGCTTATGGAGGGGATCTTCCTTTTCCTAGATGGTGGATATTTTACCATCCTTGGGTTTCTCCTTTGAAATATTGAGATCAACCAATTGTTTGTTGATTTTGTCAAGAACATTACCACTGACTTCAAATGTATCTTTGAGTTTCGGATATTTGTCCTTTGAAAACTCAGCGATTTTGAAGCCTGGGTTTGATTCAATGTTCTGACTAGAACTGGGTTGTGAAAAGGTTGGCTTTCCACTGTATAGAGACTTTTCTTTAGAGTCTTCTATTTGTCTGGAAATGACATGAAGGAGTTGATTCGAGTAATTGTTTTGTTCAACAACTCGATCAAGATCAAAACAAGTAACCATATTCGTTGGTTTCTCGCTTTTGATTTTGAAAGGAGAAGCAGAGATAACAACGTTGGAAACAGGAATTTTTATTCCTTCTAAAGGAGGAGTGACAGATTCAACAACCTTGTTGTTGGCTGTATACCATTTGTTAATGAGGACTTGCAAGCAGTTCTTCTGATGTTCATATTTGCCAGACATTTCAAACCATCTGAAGAAATCGATTTCACATCTCATTCTTCTCATGTCTGATAACCAGCAGTTTCTGAAGTCTTTTCTCTGTTCAAGAGAATAAGTAGCAACATACCATTTTCTTTTAGGTACGTTATCAGGATGGTACCACTGTTGGTCCATCTTCTTCTCATCTAGGATATATGGATCACCAGATTTGATAGTCTTGATATATTCATGGACTTCTTCCTGAGGAGGATACATATCGCTAGGGGTTGGACTAGCGGGATGATTTTGGTAATAAACTTTTGGGATTGTATGGGAGAAATCTACTCCCGTAACTTTCCTTTTGTTGTTACCAGTAGTTGGAACGGAAGTTTCGACGTTTTCAGTTACGTCTTCCTCCGGGGGTTTACAAGAAGAAGGTACGGAAGGAATAAAAGTCCTTCTTCTAAAGGAACTAGTTCTTCTCGTATGATTAGAACTTGCTCCTAAGAATTTCATATCAATAGATCCATCAGGAAATTGAATAACCTGCTCAATCTGAAATCTTTCAAGATTCGAAGTGGAAGGTTGAGTTATGGCATCAAAGTGCCATTCATCACTTGTGAGTATATCATTTCAATTAAGAAGTCTAGGGACAAATACTGTACTATGATCAGTATTTGCTTCCATAAGCATGGTGACTCCCTTGACACTCTCAACTCGAGCTCTTGGAGCAAGAGTAGTGTCCATGAGTCTATAATAGACTCTGTGGATGATAGCTACTTCATGAGTATTAATTTTACTATTCATGTTCTTGGTTTTGACGTTTAAGGTCAAAGTATCCATGACATTAGGGTCATTGATATCTACCAAGAAATTAGGATAGCAATTAAAGTATACCGGGCCATTGGCTAGGTTACTTTGAAGAACTCCTAAGAGAGAGTCGTCGAAATTCAAGAGACGAGCATCTCTTAGAAGGACGCAGATAGGTACGTCTAAACCTTTCCTAAAAAGAGGTTTGACAGCAATTTGAACTAAACGAATATGCAAGTAATTGAATCGATTTTTATATCTATTCAAATCATCCTCAGAAAGTAACTTAATAATTTCTAAAGAATTATTAATGGCAATAGTGGATTCACAGGTCTTAATGTTATGTTTCTTAACGAAACTGAAATTTTCTAATTCATAAATCTTTTTAAAAGGTTCATTGGGGATGTTCCAATTTTGTAAATCAGTTTCTAATTTAGCAATCTTAGTTGCTCTAGAAGATAAATTAACACTATTCAAAACATGTTGGTTTTGATTCATATTTTTTGAAAATACAGTCTAGGAGCTTATAGGGCTAAAATAACTATTCAGTACGTATAAGTAAATAGTAAATATGTATAGCAGGATACAGTACCTTAATCTCTTAGATCAGGAGGTTTCTCCGTTTAAGTCTTCTTGGTTTTACTCTCTTTTCTCTAAAGTCATCTTAGCGACGGGATCACCTAACAAGGTCTAAACGCCTACCTCGGCAACAACGACCTATCTCTTTGAGGCTAGCCAACGTCTTAAGCCGGATATTAATCGGATACCTTTAAAACTATAAAGAACCAGAGATGAAAGAACTGTATACAAGACATACATATATATAGTTTAAATATCACATAATGAAAATTAATTTTGCCATGCCCTAGACAGTATATGTACTTAGCTGCTCATGCTAAATACGCATACTGCCAACATGGCTCTGATACCAAGTAGAGACGGAACGGGATGGAGTATAAATACTTAAACAAGTATAAAGAAAAGCCCTTAAAACTTACAAGTTTTATTGATTCAAAGTAAAAACATTGCAGCGGAAAAATATTTAGAATAGTACAGAGGGGAGAGGTTTATTCAATAATTGACATCTGTGACAAATTTTAGCATATGAACTGAACCAACAAGGGTTTTGCAAAAATTAGAAACATCCAAATTATTATTTCCTCTAAAACAAAGATAAATACAAGATAATAACCACTAAAAAAGAAAAAAAAATTAATTAAATTTAGACAAACCTCCATTGGTATATCACTAGCAAATCACCCTTTATATCGTGATAACTAAGTTTATAGGTATCAAATTTTCTCGACCAGTATAAAAAAAAACAAATTTAGCAAATTTTCCCCAAAAAATAATAATAGAAAAACTCCAAAAATTCCTTTGCCTTCAACGTTCACTTCAGCAATGTTTTATAAGAGTTGTGCACCAAACTTTGTCGCAACTAATTGGCATATTTATGTTGGTAATGGTGCCCCGGCTACACTCAAAACCTGTGTCCACCTCTGATCATGGTCTTTACAAGTTATTCATTAATAAAAAATGGTTTAATCATTTGTGATTAACGGCACAGTTAAGGGCTGTAGACAAACATAACAAAGTAAGAAAATCTAGGTTCTGTTTTATCATGAATGGACTCGTCTAAGATATAATTAATTGTACCGCACCACAAATATACTCAGGAAACATAAAATATATGGAGTATTTTAGAAGATGTCTATTGTTCAGGATGAAATATTGTTATCTAACAATAATTTTCATTTGTTTGTTATCTAACAATATTGTTATCTAACAATAACTCAGTTGTTGAGTATTTGCAAACTATGTTTGAGTTTGCAAAACCAAAAAAAAGAAAAAAAAAAGAAAGAAGAAGTTTCAAACAAATGCCTCCTTATTAGTAACTTCAAACCCAATAATTGAACCCATTGGTCACGAGTGATGATTGTATGGAGTATGAAGACGGGGAAGGTGTGTTTGGTAGGAAGAAAAACGTTATTTTTGGATAATATTTTCCTTGAAAATAATTATTTTTATCACTTAATTTTCCATGTTTATGTGGTGAATGAAAAATATTTTTTTCGTGTTAAATTAATGAGTAGAAAATATATAACTTAGGCAAACACTATGGGATGGGATGACGGGTGGGGATTGGGTGGTGGTGGTAGGAATGAGGTGGGGCAGGGGGTGTCCCAGGGATTGGAGGGATGATGTGATGACCCAAAAGGTCATCTTATATTTTAGAACTCGAATCTGCGCTCTTAAACCTTTAAAAGCTCATTTTTACCCTCCTTGATTTGCGTGCGCAGTCCGGGTAGGTTTCCGAAAAGATTTTATGTTAAAAATTGATGAAAATGAGAATTTATACCTTAAAAGTTAATTTTAGTTGATTTCGGTCAATATTTTTGGTAAATGGGCCCAGATCCGTATTTTGACGGTCCCAGTGGGCTCATGTCGAATTATGCGACCTGGGTGTATGCCCAGAATCAAATTCGGTGGTCCCTAGCTCAAGTTATAAATTTTTGATGAAAATTAAAAGTCTGAAAATTAATTATTTTTAAGAATTGATTGATGTTTGGCATTGTTAGTGCCGGGTCCGTATTCTAGTTTCGGAACCCGGTACAGGTTCATTATAATATTTAAGACTTGTCTGTGAAATTTGGTGAGAAACGGAGTTGATTTGACGTGATTAAGACGTCCAGTTGTGAAGATATGAATTTTAAAGTGTTCTTGAGAATTTCATTTGATTTGGTGCTAAATTCGTAGTTCTAGGTGTTATTTTGGCGATTTGATCGCGCGAGCAAGTTCGTATGATATTTTTAGACTTGTGTGCATGTTTGGTTTGGAGCCCCGAGGGCTCGGGTGAGTTTCGGATAGGCCACGGGATGTTTTGGACTTTGGAAATCTGGTATTTTGCTGCAGCAGGTGTTCCGGAATGTCCTTCTTCGCGTTCGCGAAGGTACTCTCGCGAACACGAAGAGTAAACTGGGCAGCTGAAGATTTCTTCTTCGCAAACACGAAGCGATGGGGGCGTTACCCTTCGTGAACGCGACAAGCCCATCACGAAGCGAGACGTCTTTGCTTATCTTCCAGAGGCTATAAAGTTTAGGAACAAGTTTCACTTCTTTTCTTCTCCGTCGTGCAATTTTGCTTTCTCAATGCTGATTGAACTCTTCTACTCTTATTCTCTCGCAGATGGAGAGAATACGTACCGCTTCCTCAGCTGAGCAGCAGCCAGAGCCTCCAGTGGCAGCTCCTACGCGGGGCAGAAGTCGAGGCAGAGGCCGTGCCAGAGGTAGAGGCAGGGGTAGGGCGCAACCTAGAACCCAAGCAGCAGCCCCAGCAGTGGAGCCTCAGATAGAGCTTGATGAGGAGGTTCCAGCCCAGACTGTTCCTTCTGGACTAGCTCAGGTTCCGAAGGGGTTCATTGCTACCTCGGTACTTAAACTGAGAAACCTCATGATCTAAGAGATTAAGGTATTGTATCCTGCTATACATATTTACTGTTTACTCACCCTTTGATCTTAACTTCTTTGGACAGATATTTGATTCTGTCAAATTCTACTTTGATAAAGTTCCAGCTGACGATAAAGGATATCCTCTTCTGGACAAAGTATTTACACATTTTAATGTGTTCTGGTAGTGGATTATGTAACTTGAATAGATGGTTGGTTTGGTTTCGGGGGAGTTTTGGATTGAATTGGGATACTTAGTCCCTTCGTTGAAGACGTAAGTTCTAAGAGTTAATAGAAGTTTGAATTTTATGTAGACGACTCCAGATTGGTGTTTTGATGATTCGAATAGCTTTGTATGGTAAATTTAGACCCAGGGGTATGACCAGATTTGAATTTGGAGGTTCCTAGGTTGTTTTGGCTTGAATTGGCAAAGTTAGAAAGTTGAAGGTTTGGAAAGTTCATAAGTTTGATCAAGAGTTGACTTTGTTGATATAGAGTTCGGATTTTGGTTCCAAGAGTTAAAATAGGTCTTTCGTGTCATTTAGGACTTGCATGAAAAATTTGAGGTCGGTCAGAGTTGTTTAGGTTTGTTTGGTGTAAGTTTTTAATTTAGAATTTTTAATTAGTTCCTTATGCTTGAATTGAGGTGCCATTCATGGTTTCGATGTTGTTTTGTGTGATTTGAGACCTTGAGAAGGTCGGTGTTATATTTTGGGATTGGTGTTGCAGAAGACTGCAGAGTCCGGTGTTTTCACATCTGTGGAAGTCGTGTCAAAGTTGCGGAGCCACATGTGCGGCCTTAGAGGTGCAGATGCAAGAATTGGGCTGAAGGTGAAGGGACCGCAAATGCGGATGATGGATGCACAGAAGCGCGACCGCAAATGTTGTTGAGGGACCGCCGAAGCTGGAGGTCAGGGGTTTAAGTGGAGATCGCATATGCGGTCAATTGTCATCACAATCGCATGGCAAAGACTTCGTGCCACAATATCATCACAATCGCACCGCAAAGATATCATGGCACATTATCATCACAATTGCAAGGCTAAGACCGCATGCCACATTATCATCACAATTGCACGACAAAGACCTCATGCCAACACTCAATCAATCTGGTCACATGTCCACATGTGCCATAGTCATAACAATGCAATTTTCCAAATTACCTTCAAGGACATGCTCAAAACTTATCAACAACATGCACAAGGATATAAAAATAATAAATGGGGACGAGTGTTTAATATATAAATCATGACTAGGGCTAAATCAATGGGTACAATCAAGTTCAAGTGGTCATACAAAGGATCACATATGTGTCACAGTGTGCGCATGTCCCAATCAAGGCACAACACAAGAACAAGTATGGATATATGTTCATGACGTACATGTGACTACGTCTGTAGCATGTTTAGCCTCAATCTAATGATTAGTTCATCATGTTTAGAATAATATACTACTAGCCTTACATTATGTCTAGCATGATTTATCATGCTCACGTAGTCAATTAATTGATTAAAATATAGAATCATGTTGAACACACAACCAAACAAGGCATAGAGTAATCTAGAATCCACCCCGAGCATGAATACCCATGGCACCTGTATATACGCTCATCACCTTATATATACACCACCCCACATGTAGTTAACAATATCAATTACTAGGAAAAATTTCCTCAATCAAAGCTAGGCAAGACACTTACCTCATCCGGGCTAGTCCAAAGCTCCAAAATCGTGTTTCCTTGAGAAAACAACTCTAACGGGCTCAAATCTAGCCAAACGTCAATCAAGGAAGTCAACCAATGCCAAAGGAAGTAGTCTGAATCAATAAAGCATTGATCTTTGAAAACTACTCCAAAAGTCAACAAGAATCAACCTTGAACCCGCATGCCCGAAACCCCGAAACAATACAAATATCCGATGACCCTCAACCTGTTGATTCCAAATATATGATTAGATTCCAAAACTAAGTGCAAATTTGTACCCAAACCCCCAAAATACACCCTCTTAAAGTGTAGGCCAAAATCTCCAATTTTCCTTTAAATTTCATCAATGAACTGTGCAAAACTTTGGGAATTCAATGTATGTAATCAAATCCAAGTAGAAATTACTTACCCACAAAGTAGTAATGAAAATCTCCTCCAAAATCGCCTCTTACCGAGCTCCAAGAACCCAAATTAGTGAAATATGAGCCAACCATCAAAATATAGTAAGCTGCCAGTGATTCCGCATCTGTGAACATTAGTGTCGCACATGCGACCCTGCATTTACAGCTCTGCAGGTGCGCATATACTCTCGTAGATGCGCCTTCGCATCTGCGCCAAAAGCTCCGCAAAAGCGACCTCGCTTCTCATGACTCAAACTCACATCTGCAAACATAACACGCAGGTGCGACCTCGCACCTGCGCCCCCTCATGTGCAAAAGCGATAATAACCTAGACCACCTCCTCTTCGCATAAGCGAATTACATCATGCAGAAGCAACATCTCACTTGCGACCAATCCTCCGCAGGTGCAAAACACCAGTAACAGAACTGCCAATCAAGATCAAAATAATTTGAAACTAATCCATAACACACCCACGCCCTCGAGACCCCATCCAAACATACCATCCAGTCCTAAAATATAACACGAACCTACTCGAGGCCTCAACAATATAACATCAAAATCACAAATCGTAACTCAATTCAACCTTAAGAAACTAGTCAAACTTCCAAATTTCAAAATTCATGCCGAGCCATGTCCATCCAACTCAAAATAATCCCAAATTTTGCACACAAGTCCCAAATAACCTGATGAACCTATTCGAACTCTTGGAACAACAATCCAAACCTGGTTGCTACAAGGTTGTAATGACCCGACTGGTCATTTTGAGTATTTTAGCCCTTTTCCCCTGGTTGATGAATTATATATGTGTATTTTTGATTATGTAACTTGAATAGATGGTTGGTTTGGTTTCGGGGGAGTTTTGGATTGAATTGGGATACTTAGTCCCTTCGTCGAAGACGTAAGTTCTAAGAGTTAATAGAAGTTTGAATTTTATGTAGACGACTGCGGATTGGTGTTTTGATGATTCCAATAGCTTTGTATGGTAAATGTAGACCCAGGGGTATGACCAGATTTGAATTTGGAGGTTCCTAGGTTGTTTTGGCTTGAATTGGCAAAGTTGGAAAGTTGAAGGTTTGGAAAGTTCATAGGTTTGATCAAGAGTTGACTTTGATGATATAGAGTTCAGATTTTGGTTCCAAGAGTTAAAATAGGTCTTTCGTGTCATTTGGGACTTGCATGAAAATTTTGAGGTCGGTCAGAGTTGTTTAGGTTTGTTTGGTGTAAGTTTTTAATTTAGAATTTTTAATTAGTTCCTTATGCTTGAATTGAGGTGCCATTCATGGTTTCGATGTTGTTTTGTGTGATTTGAGACCTTGAGAAGGTCGGTGTTATATTTTGGGATTGGTGTTGCAGACGACTGCAGAGTCCGGTGTTTTCACATCTGTGGAAGTCGTGTCAAAGTTGCGGAGCCACAGGTGCGGCCTTAGAGGTGCAGATGCAAGAATTGGGCTGAAGGCGAACGGACCGCAAATGCGGATGATGGATGCACAGAAGCGCGACCGCAAATGTTGTTAAGGGGCCGCCGAAGCTGGAGGTCAGGGGTTTAAGTGGAGATCGCATATGCGGTAAATTGTCATCACAATCGCATGGCAAAGACTTCGTGCCACAATATCATCACAATCGCACCGCAAAGATATCATGGCACATTATCATCACAATTGCAAGGCTAAGACCTCATGCCACAATATGATCACAATTGAACGACAAAGACCTCATGCCAACACTCAATTATACTCTCGTAGATGCGCCTTCGCATCTGCGCCAAAAGCTCCGCAAAAGCGACCTCGCTTCTCATGATTCAAACTCACATCTGCAAACATAACACGCATGTGTGACCTCGCACCTGCGCCCCCTCATGTGCAAAAGAGATAATAACCTAGACCACCTCCTCTTCGCATAAGCGAATTAGATCATGTAGAAGCAACATCTCACTTGCGACCAATCCTCCGCAAGTGCAAAACACCAGTAACAGAACTCCCAATCAAGATCAAAATAATTTGAAACTCATCCAAAACACACCCACGCCGAGACCCCGTCCAAACATACCATCCAGTCCCAAAACATAACACGAACCTACTCGAGGCCTCAACAATAGAACATCAAAATCACAAATCGTAACTCAATTCAACCTTAAGAAACTAGTCAAACTTCCAAATTTCAAAATTCATGCCGAGCCATGTCCATCCAACTCAGAATAATCCCAAATTTTGCACACAAGTCCCAAATAACATGATGAACCTGTTCGAACTCTTGGAACAACAATCCAAACCTGGTTGCTACAAGGTTGTAATGACCCGACTGGTCATTTTGAGTATTTTAGCCCTTTTCCCCTGGCTGATGAATTATATATGTGTATTTGTGATTATGTAACTTGAATAGATGGTTGGTTTGGTTTCGGGGGAGTTTTGGATTGAATTGGGATACTTAGTCCCGTCGTTGAAGACGTAAGTTGTAAGAGTTAATAGAAGTTTGAATTTTATGTAGACGACTCCAGATTGGTGTTTTGATGATTCCAATAGATTTGTATGGTAAATTTAGACCCAGGGGTATGACCAGGTTTGAATTTGGAGGTTCCTAGGTTGTTTTGGCTTGAATTGGCAAAGTTGGAAAGTTAAAGGTTTGGAAAGTTCATAGGTTTGATCAAGAGTTGACTTTGATGATATAGAGTTCAGATTTTGGTTTTAGGTTTGTTTGGTGTAAGTTTTTAATTTAGAATTTTTAATTAGTTCCTTATGCTTGAATTGAGGTGCCATTCATGGTTTCGATGTTGTTTTGTGTGATTTGAGACCTTGAGAAGGTCGGTGTTATATTTTGGGATTGGTGTTGCAGAAGACTGCAGAGTCCGGTGTTGTCACATCTGTGGAAGTCGTGTCAAAGTTGCGGAGCCACAGGTGCGGCCTTAGAGGTGCAGATGCAAGAATTGGGTTGAAGGTGAAGGGATCGCAAATGCGGATGATGGATGCACAGAAGCGCGACCGCAAATGTTGTTGAGGGACCACCGAAGTTGGAGGTCAGGGGTTTAAGTGGAGATCGCATATGCGGTCAATTGTCTACAAATGCAAAAATTCTATACAGGTTTATATTTCGAAGGGTTTTGGCTATTTCTCATTATTTTGAGTTGTGGAGCTCGGTAAAAGGCAAATTTTGGATTGGTTTTTATCACAATTAAAGGGGTAAGTAATCATTACTTGAATTTTGTGTTAGATATTGATTATTTATAGATTATTGCACCTAATTTATGTGAATTAAAGGTGGGATTAGAGGTTTTTGAACTATGATTTTGGAGAGTGAAAATTGATGATTTGAGGGTTAATTTGAGGTTTTAATTGGATGAAACACATATATTTGGACTCGTCGAAATGTGCGTTCAAGATTTGTGAGTTTTTTTGGGTTACGGGGTGTGGGCCCGAGGTTGACTTTGCATAATTGATTCAAGATCTTAGCTTTATTGTTTGAAATTATTTTCTATGGCTTTTATTGATAATACTAAGTTATTTTGGCTAGATTCGAGTTTTCCGGAGGTTGATTCACGCGGGAAGGACTTCTTAGAGTACTTATTTAGCTTACTTGTGGTAAGTATCTTACCTAAACATAGTTGAGGCACTAGTTTCTTGAGTTATTTTTGTTAGCTAGGTGCTATGGGTGGCGCACATGTGAGGGGTTGAGACCATGTGCGAGCACCAGGGTATTATTCATGCTCTGGGTAGTGCTTAGGCTATGTTATGCCTTGAATTAATTTCTGTGCTTCAAGCTTTGATGTTTCTTGTATTTGTATCCCTTTGTGAGTCATTTGAACAATGTTTGAGGTTACATAGAGGTTAATATCCTGATTGAACTTAATAACTCTACTTTATGATGTAATTGCTTGATTGGAGCTATTGTACCACCCTACGCACATGCATACACTTTAGCACGTCACTTATACCGGTCCGTGAGTATGAAATGTAATATCCATTGTTCATGTAAACTTGTATATCTACTTTTGTGTGATATGGATTGAACTAGTAGCACGTGACTACGCCGTGCAGATTGTGATTATTGGCACATGACTACGTTGTGCGGTTGTGATTATTGGCATGTGACAACACCGTGCGGGTTGTGACTATTGGCACATGGCTACACCATGTACGTTGTGATTATTGGCACGTGACTATGCCATGCGCGTTGTGATTATTGGCACGTGACTACCTTGTACGGGTTATGATTATTGGCGCGTGACTACGCCGTGTGGTTGTGATTATTGGCACGTGACTGCACCATGCGGTTAGTATTTATGGCACGTGTGGATAAGGATACTTCTCCCTAGGGTCACCCTCTCATGTTTCTCTCTTGAAGGGGTACACTCGGTATGATGAAAGTTGATCAGTGGTTTGGTTTGGGTATTGTATTTATGAGGAAAACTTGCCACTGTTTGATTTGGTTATTGCATTTCTTCTTTACTTGTAATTTCCTTGGTTGCATACCTTCTTTATATTCTAAATTGTTGACTGAGCAGAGTATGTTAAGTTATTGTATGCACCAAGGTTGTTTTATCTGGGGTTCATGACTTGATCATATTATTGTTCTGTACTTGTTAGATTTGCGAATTTTACAGGTGATTAGCGAGTATCATAAATAATTCTTGCTTCTATTACCTGGTCAAGGTTAGTTATGATACTTGCTGAGTACATGGGGTCAGTTGTACTCATACTACACTCTGCACTTAATGGTGCAGATCCAGGTGTTGGACCGAGCCATCAGTAGCTGACACTTGTTGTTGAGTTTATCCTTCGAGAGACGAGGAAGAGTTGTATCTCAATCGCAGTCATAATGTCTCTTCTCTTTTTAGTACTGTTATTTTATTCAGACATTATTGCTGTTTGTATTCCAGACTTGTACTTTTGTTTCGAGCACATGACACTGTATTTACCAGTTTTGGCGGATTATTGTATTTCGACGTAGTTATTTTACGTTATTGGCTTTAGACTTGTACTATTTATGCTATTTCTATTATTATGATCTGTTATTGTTATGTTCGACTTGCCTAGCAAGTGCGTTAGGTGCCATCACGACCAACTGGTGGTTTTAGGCTGTGACAAGTTGGTATCAGAGCCCTAGGTTCATAGGCTCTATGGGTCATGAGCAAGTTTAGTAGAGTCTTATAGATCGGTAGGGAGACGTATGTACTTTTCTTCGAGAGGCTATCGAACTACTACGAAACTTTAGTTTCTTGAATTCTTGCCATGGAGACTTCTTAAATTTTGAAGTTTGAACCGTTACTCTTTTATTCTCTCATAGATGGTGAGGACACGTTCAGCCAGATCGAGTGAGCAGGCACCAGAGGTGGGGTCACACTACAGCAAGAGCAGCACCTATGGAGCCACCAGTTGCTCCTGGAGAGGAGTAATAGAGGTTGGAGGAATTTCAAAGACTTCGTCCTCCCCAGTTCTGTAGAGGAGAGTCTGAGGATGTTCAGGGTTTTCTTAATCGGTGCCATCAGATTCTTCATATAGTGTTGTTGACTTTAGTATATTTCAACTAATAGGGCCAGCCTACAGCTGGTGGCAGCTATGAGTCAGGCAGACCAGCTGGCGCAACACCACTTACATGGTATTAGTTCTTAGTTCTCTTCCTAGAGAAGTTTATTCCATACATTCGTATTGAGGAGTTGCACCAGCAGCTAAGCCAAGAGGATATGACTGTGACCCAGTATGAGATGAGATTCACAAAGTTAGCATGTCATGCAATATGGTTGGTTTCCACTGAGAGGGAGAACATCATGAGGTTCATTGATGGCCTCAACTATGGTCTACATTATAGTTTTTCTCGAAAGGCTAAGATGGATGTTAGGTTTGACAAGGTGGTTGAGAGTGATAGGCGCATTGAGTATTTTCATAGGCTTAAGTGAGAGGAGCGGGAGGCCAAGAGACCCCGTGGTTCAGGTAGTTTTGGTGGTGCCTCATCTAGAGGCCTATCACATTACAGCAGAGGTCGTCCTTTAAGGCCCGCTCAGGAAGCTCGTCGTATTCCTCGTGGTTCATCAATTAGCCATAGTGCATATAGTGCTCTCCCAATTTGGTCATCATTCAGTGCGCTATCACACATAGTTCTTACCGTGCTCCATCTGCTTAGGGTTCCACATGCAATTATTTGGGTTATCACGATCAGTAGCCTCGTAGGAGGGGTTGTTTCGAGTGTGGAAACTTGAGTCATCTCAAGAGGTATTTTCTCAGAATTTAGAGTAGGGTCCTAAAGTATAACTTGCAGCCTATAGTTCCAACACTAGTATTTACACCACTCGCACAACCAGTTAGAGATAGGGCTCAGTTGGCCCAAGGTCGCCCTTAGGGGGAAGGTCAGTTAAATGGCGGACATGCTCATTGCTATGCATTTCCAGCTAGGCCAGAGGCAGTTGCTTCTGACCCCGTGATCACATGTATTATTTTAGTGTGCCATAGAGATGCTTCAGTGTTATTTGAATCTAGTTCTACTTACTCTTATGTGTCATCCAGTTTTGCTCGTTATTTTGATACACCATGTGATTATTTAGATATGCTTGTTCATCTATCTACACTGGTGGGTGATTCTATTGTGGTGGATCATGCATATCGGTTGTGTTTGGTTACCATTGGGGGTTATGAGACTAGGTTTGATCATTTATTGCTTAGTATGGTTGATTTTAAGATAATTTTAGGTATGGATTGCCTATCTCTGTACCATGCTAGTCTTGATTGTCATGCCAAGACCATGATGTTGGCAATGTCGGGGTTTCCTAGGTTGGAATGGAGAGGTTCTCTTGGTCACACTCCCAGTAGAGTCATTTCATATTTGAAGGCTCAATGGATGGATGAGAAGGGGTGTTTGGCGTATTTAGCTTTCGTGAGAGTTGTTAGTGCTGATACACCTACTGTTATGTCAGCTATAGTAGTGAGGGAGTTCCTAGATCTGTTTCCTGCAAAATTGTCAGGCATGCCACCCTACATGGATATTGATTTCGGTATTGATTTGGTGTTGGGCACTCAGCCCATCTCCATTCCACCACATCTCATAGAACTAGTAGAGTTGAAGGGGTTGAATGAGTAGTTACCGGAATTGCTTGATAAGGGTATCATCAATAATAGTGAGTCACTTTGGGGTGCAATGGTACCATGATGATGTGCATTAACTACATGCAGTTGAACAAGGTTATTATCAAGAACATGTGCCCACTACCGCGTATTGATGATTTATTTGATCAGCTTTAGAGTGCAAGGTTATTCTCGAAGATTGACTTAAGATCGGGTACCATCAGTTGAAGATCAGGGCTTCAGATATTCCTAAGACGTCTTTCAAGACACGTTATGTCCCCTATAAGTTCTTGGTGATGTCTTTTGGGATGACCAATGTCCCAGCAACTTTTATGCACTTGATGAATATCATATTTTAGCCTTAGCTGGATTCCTTTTTCAAGGCTTTCATTGATGATATACTGGTGTATTCTCACTCCTGAGAGGAGCATGAGCCGCACTTGCGGAACATGCTCTAGACTTTAAGGGTGAAGAAACTATATTCTAGGTTCTCCAAGTGCATGTTTTGTCTAGATTCGATGGCATTCTTGGGTCACGTGGTGTCTAGTGAGGGGATTAAGATGGATCCGAAAAAGATTGAGGCAGTTCAAAGTTGGCCCAGACCTTCTTCTGCTACTGAGATATGGAGATTCCTTGGGCTGGACAGGTATTATCGCCATTTGTGGAGGGATTTTCATCCATAGCAACTCTATTGACTAGATTGATGCAGAAGGGTGACCCATTTAGGTGGTGTGATTCATGTGAGAGGAGCTTTCCGAAGCTCAAGAATACCTTTACTATAACTCCAGTTTTGATTTTGCCTTCGGGATCAGGTTCTTATACCATCTATTGTGATGCTTCATGGATTGGCATTTGATGTGTGTTGATGAAGGAGGGTAGAGTGATTGCTTATACTTTGCGTCAGTCAAATCCCAATGAGAAGAACTACCTAGTACATTATTTGGAGTTAGTATCTATTGTTCATGCGCTCAACATTTGGAGGCATTATCTTTACGACATGTTTTGTAAGGTGTTCACAGATCATAAGAGTCTACAGAAATTGTTCAAGAAAAAAGATCTAAACTTGAGACAATAGAGATGGTTAGAGCTACTAAAGGACTATGATATTACCATTCTTTATCACCCGAGAAAGGCCAATGTGGTGGCCGATGCTCTAAGTAGGAAGGATGAGAGTATGGGGAGTCTTGCTTACATCCGAGTTGGGCAGAGATCATTAGCATTGGATCTTTAGTTTTTTGCCAATCAGTTCGTGAGGTTGGATATTTCAGAGCCTAGAAAGGTTCTTGGTTGTATTGTATCGCGGCCTTCCTCATTTGAGTGCATCAAGGTGCGTGAGTATGATGATCCCTACTTGCATGTCCTAAGGGACACAGTGCAGCATGATGATTCTATATAGGTGACTATTGTAGACGATGGGCGTATTGATGCTTCAAGGCCAGATCTATGTTCCAAATGTGGATGGGTTGCGAGAGTTGATTCTCGAGGAGTCTCATAGTTTGCGATATTCAATTCATCCGGGGGACGCAAATATGTACCATTATTTGAGGCAACACTATTAGTGGCAAAGGATGAAGAAGGTTATTGTGGAATTTGTTGCTCGGTGTTTAAACTGTTAGCAGGTGAAGTACGAGCATCAAAGACTGGGTGGTCTGCTTCAGAGGCTTGATATTCCAGAGTAGAAGTGGGAGCGTATCACTATGGATTTTATAGTTGGGCTTCCACAAACCTTGAGGAGATTTAATGTTGTGTGGGTCACTGTGGACATAATAACTAAGTCTGCACGCTTCATTCCGGTCATGACTACCTACAATTCAGGGTAGATGGCTAGAATTTATATTCGGGATATTGTTCGCCTTCATGGTGTGCTCATATCTATTAAATCGGATCGAGGCACACAATTTTAATTGTAATTTTGGAGAGCAGTGCAACATGAGTTAGGCACACAGGTTGAGCTGAGTATTTCATCCCTAGACGGACGGGCAGTCCGAGCCCACTATTCAGATTTTGGAGGACATGTTACGAGGATGTGTCATTGATTTCCGAGGATCATGGGATCAATTTCTAAAATTATCAGAGTTCGCCTACATCAACAACTATAAGTCGAGTATCTAGATGGCTTCGTATGAGGCTTTATATAGGAGGCAATGTCATTCTTGTAATGACCCGACCGGTCGTTTAGTATAATTGTGCCCCGTTACCCCATTTTATGCTTCACACAAGTGTGTTTATGGTTTTATGACTTACAAGATTGATTAGTTTTATTCCGGGAAGCTTTCGGGTTGATTTGGACCCTTTGATTCTTGACTTAGAAGCTTAAATGAGAAATATTGGCCAAACTTTGACTTTTGTGAAACTGACCCCAGAATGGTGTTTTGATGGTTCTGATAGCCTCGTATCACAATTTTGGACTTGGGCGTATGCCCGGAATTAAATTTCGGAAGCCCATAGGTTGATTTGTTTTTTTTTCCCGAAATTTTGCAATTTGAAGTTCAAAGGTTTAACCGTAGGTTGACGTTTAGCTATCGAGTTTGGAATTTGATTTTGGGACTTGGAATAGTTCCTTTATGCTATTTAGAACTTGTCTGCAAAATTTGGTATCATTTGGAGTGGAATTGTTAGGATTCAGACGTTTAGTTGCAATTTTAGAGATTCGTGAAATTTACTTTAAAACTTATGCGTTTTAGTGTTTGATTCATAGTTTTAGATGTTATTTTTGTGTTTCTATCGCTCGAGCGAGTTCATATGATGTTTTTAGACTTGTGTTGATGTTTGGTTTGGAGCTCCGAGGGCTCAGATGAGTTTCAGACATGTTTCAGAAGGTTTTGAATTGAAATACAGGATCTGGTGTTCTAATGCCTCAGGTATCGCATTTGCGAACACCAGGTTCGCAATTGCGATCTTAGTAGGGGGCCTCAGGTATCGTAATTGCGATACCTGGCTCGCAATTGAAAGTGGATTAGGATTTTGGGTAGCTCAAATTTGCGACTAAACTGTGACTTTTGCGAAGGGATAAGGTTTGCATTTTTGAACCCATTTGTCGCAATTGCGATGTCCTTGTAGGTTGGTCATTGGACGCATTTGCAATGCATTCTTCGCAATTGCGACATCTGCAGCTGATCAAAAGGGCTGAAATTTGGGATTTCATCTCATATTCTCTCATTTTAGAACCCTAGACTCGGTAAGAGGCGATTTGGAGAGGGTATTTTTATATACAAACTTTGGGTAAGTGATTCTAATCTATTTCCAACTATATTCCATCAAAATATATTAGATTTTAACATCAAAATCATGTAAAAAAGTGAAAATTTGTGAAACTTTGTCAAGTTTTTTAAAAATAAGAATTTGAGTTTTGAGAGTCGATTTGGACTCGGATTTTAAAACTACTCATACATATGAACTCGTGGGGTTATGGGTAGTCCGAATCTACCCTTGGACCCGGGTTTTGACCAGGCGAGCCTCTGGTTGACTTTGTTGAATTTTTGGGAAAAGTGTAAAGATCATAGCTTTATCTATTGAAATTGATTTCTCTTTCATTGTTTGATAATATTAAGTCGATTTATGTTAGATTTGAGCCTTGTGGAGGCGTAGTTTAGGGTAAAATCTATTTCCGAAGGTTGAATTAGCCTAGTTAAGGTAAGCATCTTGCCTAACTTTGTGTGGGGGAAACTACCCCTTAGGACTTGGGATTGATTGTGTCATTTGTGTTATGTGAAAGCCGGGTACGCAAGGTGACGAGTGGAAACACGGGTTATATGTGGTATTTGACCGGTTTAGGCTACTTATACTCTTTCAATGATTTAATTGAATCGTCATATCATATTCTAAATTCTCATAGTAAATCTACTCTTATTTGTGTTGGTCTATCCTTACATGCCTTAAATGGCTTTGTTAACACTTGTTCACACCTTACTTGGTATTTTGCTCTTATGCTATAGTTGAACTTGTTGCCTCTGTCATTGTTACATGTTATCTCTTTCATTGTTGATTTATCATTGTTTGAAGATATTGTTACATGTTATCTCTTTCATTATTGATTATCAGTATTTAAAGTCATACTGGTGGTACCTCGGTGGAGGTATATGGAAAGATTGTGATTGAAATTGAAAAATGTGAATACGTGGCGGTACCTCGGTCATAATATTTGTTGTACACGAGGCGGTACCTCGTTGTAATTCTTGTTGTTTATCTCATGTCGCAAAGAGTTATTGGTGGGAACACTTCATGTTGTGTTTTTCTTCTTTGTTTTATCAGTTATTGTCCTTATATGACCATTGTGGTTCTTTTCAATTGCTTCATTTATGTTATATCTATGTTTACAATCCTTCCCATTACTTCTTGTTATTTCCTTTCATTCTATTTATTATAGCCTAGTAAGTGTCTTGACCTGGCCGCATCACTGCTCTACCAAGGTTACGCTTGATCATTACTGCATGCCATTGTGGTGTACTCATACTACGCTTATACACATCTTTTGTGCAGATCCAGGTACGTCTGCTCATGCCGGACATTAGTGATCAAGGTATACCTGTTCGGCATCTGTAGGCCTTGGAGTCACCTTCTTTTATCTTTATTTTCTATTTTTTTCTATAGAGCTTAAGACTTAGTTCCACTAGTTTTTGGAAGTGTGTTATTGAGATTTTATTTTGGTAGGTTATATGAGTTATCAGTTCTGCTTTGGTATTTCTATTAATTAGTCTTGTCAAGTCATTATTAAATGTTAGGCTTACCTAGTCTTGGAGACTAGGTGCCATCACGACATCATATGGAGGGAAACTGGGGTCGTGACAAGTTGGTATCAGTACACTAGGTTCATAGGTGTTACGAGTCATAAGAAAGTTGCGGACCGGTACAGAGACGCTTGTACTTATCTTCGACATGCTATGAAACTGTTAGGAAACTCCACTTCTTTGATTCCTTATTGTGTGAATTGGTTGACTTCGAAAACTAAATCTTTTACTTTTTATTCTCGCACAGATAATGAGGACACGCACTGTTGGATCTGACGATCAGACACCCATGCCCCCTGCTAGAGCCGCGAGAGGTTGGGGCAAAGGCAGAGGCAAAGGAGTGGCTCGTGGTGCGACTAGAGCATATTCGGTATCTTAGCTCAGGCGGGGTTGATTCCATTTACACTAGCCATATCTCAAGATGGGAGAGGATCTCAGACTTCCGCGGCCCGTACTCTAGAGTAGCGGATCTATGTTGATCAGGTCCCAGAGGTTATACCAGCACAACCTGTTATTCCGGTTCAGCCCGTGGTTAGGGCAGTAGAATCTAAGGAGGAGCAGATTAGACTTGAGAGGTTCAAGAAGTATCATCCTCTTACTTACAGTTATTTAGCTTCAGAGGATGCACATGGTTTTCTAGTGGAGTGTCACTATATTCTTTGTATCATGGGTATTGTAGAGACGAGCGAGGTTGATTTCACCAGTTTTTAGCTGTCAGGAGCAGCAAATCAGTGGTGGCGGGTGTAAGAGGAGGATAGCCCAGCCGATGTAGCTTCACTTACATGGACTTGGTTTTCAAAGATGTTCTTGAGAGAGTTTGTTCCTCAGACCCTTAGGGATGCACGCCGCACGGAGTTTGAACAGTTGTGCCAGGGTACTATGATAGTGTCAGATTATGTTGTCTGATTCAGTGTTTTTTCCAAATATGCACCCGCCTTGGTTTCTACCATTAGAGGAGGAGCCCGCCGATTTATCGAGAGGCTCAACAATTGCATTAGATTTAGCATGGCTCGAGAGTTGGTGACAGATACCCCATATCAGCAGGTGGTAGAGATTGCATAAAGGTTGGAGGTTATGCGGGACCGTGAGAGAGAGGACAGGGAGGCCAAAAGGCATCGAGGTACTGGAGGATTTAGTGGTTGTCACGCTGTAGCTACAACCCATCGTGGATGAGGCTATGTGAATCATCCGATTCACTCAACACTTCCAGCTTCTAGTGGTGCTCTGGTTATTCCGAGATCTCAGGTTACACATTTTGCTCAGCCATTTTCTAGTGCACCTCTTACACGAGGTTCCTTTAGCTGTCAGACCAGCCAACTAGGCCCGAGCCTGTCCCAGCATCCACGCCCATCGAGAGATTTCTTTGAGTATGGTGATACCCTTCATGTGGTTAGAGATTGCCCCATACTCCTGAGGGGTGCACCTCCACAGACTACTCGGGCTCCATAGATTAAGTCGGGTCCACAGACTTCTCAGGCCATGGTTCCTACCCCAGTTTCCACTCCACCCACACAACTAGCTAGGGGTGGGGGACTGGCGGGCAGAGGTCGCCCTAGCTAGCTACTAGATGCCAATACACTATTGTAGGAAAATTTCTAAACACAATGCCTCGAATGGAAAACATCAGGAGAAGCTTCATATATCAAACTTAACTCAAGGGATGGGTGAAAATAGTCCATTTTAATGCCCGGATAGTATATATTGACCTGGACAATGAGTACGATCACATAACTGTATGAACAAAAAAAATCATGTAATTTCCTATTGGTAAGGTCTTGCACCTACATCCAAGGCCAAAGAATGTACTTGCAAGCTTGGGCACCAAACTTCAATCCTAATGAGGACAATCCTATAGTACCTATCTGGGTAGTTATCCCTAAACTCCCGTGGAATTTATACTACAGAGAGGTACTATCAGTTCTGTTATCTCATATTGGTAAGGTCTTGCACCTAGACCTTGCTTCTATGCAGAAAACTAGGGGGAGTGTCGCAAAAGTCAAAATGCAAATAGACTTAACTCATGATAGGCCACATCATGTTTGGCTTGGCTTCGATGAAGATCAAGATGTTAATGGGGATGGACAATGGTTATAAGTTGTTTTTGAAGATCTTCCTACATACTGCCTACACTGCAAACATCTGGGACATGAAGAATACTATTGCATTGTCAAGAAAGAGAGGTGGAATAAAAAAGGAAAGCTGTGAAAGAAACAGCAAAACACCAAATAACAAACAAGCGTACTAACACATCTAGCATCCAAAATCAGCAGAATCAGGCCACACATGAGCAGAATAAGATCCAGCAACTCAACCAAATTAGGGGATGCAAGACCAAAGTGAGCAGAAAATAGGAAGACACAATCATACCTCCTCAGCACAATAATCACTCACTGATAACTAATACACAGATCAAAGGAATCCTCAGCAAATCCAGGCGTGAAAGGTGCAACTTAAAAGCCAAAATTCAAAGCAGATGTTTGAGGGAAAACACCAAAGTGAACAACAACCAACAACTCAAAAGAATAATACAGCTGATAATCAACCTACAAAGGAAAACATCGCCAACGATCAATGGCAAACTCAAAAGAAGAAGAATTTCAGAGATGTTAACCAGAGAAACAAGCAACAGAGATACAAAAATTCAAATGAAGTAGCAGTGGTTACACAGGCTGCTGAGCCAAATCACAACTTAGGAACAAAGCAAAATACTCAAAAAGCCCCACAACATGCTACTGACAGAGTACAACAGCCCATAAGAGATACCCCAATTGCAGAAATTGCTGTAAATGAAGAAACAACAGCTGGTCAGGAATTATAGCAACTTCAAAAATCTGAGAATCAAAATGGAGGTGGTTCCTCTCATAACTCAGGAGAATGTCCGGCAACAACAGGAAAAGATGACCAACAATTCTGCTAATCAATATAACTTGCAACAACAACCATTTCTGGAAACAGGACAATGTGCTGCTAAAGGCACCCACACAAATGTAAGTGACAAGAATAGTCCTCAACAACTGGTCCAGCAGATGCTGCAATCCAATGTGAATGCCAAGAATTGCAACACAGGAAATATGGGATTGGCAACTGGTTCTAATACAAAGAAAAGGGACAGAGATATACATGAACAACAGATACATCAAACAATGGAATCCATCCAGGAAATCAGCCTTACTGATGATAGAAGCTCCGACCTTAAAGGTTCTGAAAGTAGAAAGAGCCCAATTGCACATAATACAACAACAATAGGGACAACTACAAATGTAAGGACAATGCACTAGGTTCAGAATATATCTGGGACACAAAAGGAACCTATAAATGTTACATTGAATCAGGCATGTCAAGAAATACCATCTCAAACTTTTATGGAATCTCCAAATTCGATAGGAGCCACAAGAGTTGATAATCAAGTCTGCAATAATGAATTCCAGAATTCTGTGTCCAAATCTGATACAAATACAACTCTAAGAATTGAAAAACAAGGGTGCAACACACATACAAAAAAAGCTATCAAAATTCATAGTTCTAAGGCAGAGTTTTCACAAGATCAAAATGCAATAGTGCTGAAGCAGATAACTGGAGCAGAAGATCACCATGCTTTGATACCAAATCAGGAAAGTGCCATTGATCTAATTCCTACACCCTTTGCTTCTGATACTGGACAACCCCTACAGATAAAGCTTAATGTTCCATTGAAAACACCTACAGAAATCATATTGTTGAACAAGTTAACAATCAGAAGGCAATGGTGGAATTTGAACTACTTAAGGAGGAAGATGATGATGAATCCACAGCTGGTAACTTCAGGGCAGTAGCAATGGAAGCAGATTTATCACCCAGGGTAGGGGAAAAAACTGGTAAGAAATCAAGGAAACAAGTTCAACAGAAAGATAGTCAACAACCAAAAAGAATATTGCCTCGAAGGGCAGCCTCGCAAACTAAATGATGATTAAGTCCCTCATTTGGAACATAAGGTCTGTGAATACTCAACAGGCCTTTCAGAGAGTGATCAATCTACATAGACAACATAGGTTTTCAATCATTGCACTTATGGAACCTTTTCAGAACTGTAGGCACATCCAAACCTACAGAAGAAGACTTGGAATGGAAGCTGTTATGTCCAACATCAATGGAAAGATTTGGCTTTTCATTGAATCTGGTGTAGAATGGGAATTGATAATGGACACTGAGCATAAGGTTACTATTAAGGTATTTCATCTGGAAATCTCAACACATATTATCATGACTTTTGTGTACGCCAAATGTTCTGCACTTGAAAGGCTGGAACTGTGGGACTACCTATATTACTTGGCCAGTGATATGGAATAGACTTGGGTCATCGGCGGTGAATTCAATGTGGTCTTACATGAAGATGAAAAGACAGGAGGACGACCAGTGCACCCGCCTGAATATGATGACTTTGCTTTCTGTGTAAACTCTTATGGTTTGTTTGACCTTGCTTACAAGGGCAGTGCTTTCACTTGGTGGAATGGAAGACCAAATGAAAAATGCATCTTCAAATGACTTGATAGGATCTTTGTCAATCTTCCTTTCCAGAATCTATTCCCAAACATAGAAGTGGAACACCTAATTCGGACGGGATATGATCACGCACCTTTACTGATGAGCTGTGGGCAGGAGGCTATGCAATTTGTTAAACACTTTAAGTTCCTGAATTTCTGGATAAAGCATGACTCTTTCAAATAGGTAGTCAAGCAAAACTGGTGGGCAGATTTTACTGGGGACCCTTTTTTGATGTTCAAACAAAAGTTGAAGCGCATGAAAGCTGCCCTCGCACTCTGGAGTAAAGCTACTTTTGGAGATATCTTCAAGCAACTAGCTATTAGGGAGGATATTGTCAGAGTAAAGGAGATACTATTTGAGGAAGAACCAACAATTCAAAATAGAATTGTACTTCAACAAGCACATGCAGAATTGAAAAGATACCTAAGCATTGAAGAACAATACTGGAAACAAAAGGCAGGAATGAGCTGGTTTTCCGAAGGGGATAGAAACACAAGATTCTTTCATAATCATGTAAATGGCAAGAGGCAGAAATTTAACCTCAAAAGGATACAAGACACCGATAGTAATTGGCTTGAAACACACGAACTCGTGGCAAATACGGCAGTGGATTTCTTCAGCAACCAGTTCACACAAACAGGGGATACCACTGACTATGAAATACTTAACAATATACCTGCTATAGTGACACTTGAACGGAATTTGGAGTTGTGCAAATACCCTATAATAGGTGAAGTGAAGGATGCAGTTTTTGCTTTATCCGGTGATAGTGCAAGTGGACCGGATGGTTTCACTGGATTGTTCTATCAAACATGCTGGGACATTGTGGGAGAAGATATCTACATGCTTCTCCAAGAGTTCTATGGTGGGGTAGCACTCCCAAAATCCATCACACACACTAATCTTGTGCTACTGCCTACGAAACTGCAGGTTCAAACATTCTCAGACTTAAGACCAATAAGTCTATGAAATTTCGTCAACAAGGTAATTTCAAGGGTATTACATGACAGACTGGAGAAGATATTTCCCTCTTTGATATACCCCAACCAATCGGCTTTTGTTAAAAGAAGGAGTATTTTTTTAAAATGTCTTGCTCTCATAAGAAATAATCACTGATATAAGGTTGAGAGGGAAACCCGCCAATGTTGTAATCAAGCTTGATATGGCTAAGGCTTACGATAAGGTTTCTTGGAAATATCTGCTACATGTTCTGAGGAAGATAGGGTTCGCGGAGCATTTCATCAACATGATAGGGAACTTATTGGTCAACAACTAATACTTAGTGCTAATCAATGGCCAAGCATCAAGGTTCTTCAAATCCAGCAGAGGGGGTGAAACAAGGTGATCCAATTTCTCCAGTATTGTTCATTTTCCAGAAATTTCAATTAAATGCATGGAAGAAGCCTAAGAGTCTAACTGGTCAAAATACCACATATAAGCCGGTGTACACACTCATCACCTCGTGTACACGTCTTCCACAAAATTCGAATAACACAATCAACCCAAATCCTAAGTGGTAGTTCCCCCATACAAAGTTAGGCAAGATACTTACCTCAATTAGGCCAAATCAACACTCACTCAAAACCCGAGTCGAAGGGTAGGTCTTGACTACCCATAGTCCCATGAGTTTATATATGTGTTTTGTTTTCAAATCCGGGTCCAATTCGACTCTCAAATCTCAAATTTTCATTTTTCAAAATCATAGACAAAAATCCCCAAACTTTCTTTGGTTTTCATAAATTTGATATTAATTCTCATATATAATCATGTAATATAGTTGAAAATTGACCAAAATCACTTACCCAATAGTTTGGCATGAAAATCTCTCCACAAAATTGCCTCCCGCCGAGTCTAGGGCTCAAATGGTGATAAAATAGTCCTGAAATACAAACTTATAACCAGCTTCAAATGTCGCATTTGCGACCTGAAGTTCGAAAATACATTCGTTGCAAATGAGACAGAGGCGTCGCAAATGCAAAGCCTAACCATGTCCTGCTTTTATCGCAAATGCGTTAAGTAGTCTGAATATGCGAACCCTTCAGCAAACGCAAATGCGATGCTTTGCCTCGAAAATGTGAGGTCCCTTCCCAGAAGCCCTGAGTCATAATTGCGACTAAAACTCCGCAAATGCAATGGTCGCATTTGTGACCTTTTCATCACAGATGTGATGACACCAGAACCAGCACACAAAGTTTAACAAAACAAATCCGAAAACCAATCCGAAACTCACCCGAGCCCTCGAGGCTCCGTACCAGACATCCATGCCAGTCTAAAACTCATACAAACTCGTTCGCATTATCAAAATACTAAAATAACATATTGAACCATGAATCCAACATCAAATCACATGATTTTCAAAAGAAAACTCAAAAACCTCTAGTATTGGACCCAAGCGTCCGAATCATATCAAACCAACTCCAAATGACACCAAATTTAGCAAACAAGTTCCAAATAGTAAAACAGACTTATTCCAAGTACCAAAACCAATTTCTGGACATAATAGACACAAAGTTAACCTACAGTCAAACTTAAGGAAACTTCTAAACCTCAAATTGCCATCCTTCGGCAAATCAAGTTAAATCAACCAAGGGATCTCTGAATTCAGTTTCGGGCATACACCCAAGTCCAAAATCATGATACGAACCTATCGGGGCCCAGAAAAACACTGATCTAAAATCAAATATGCAAAAAGTCAAACTTGGTCAACTCTTCCAATACAAAGCTTCTAAAATAAGAATCATCCATTCAAATCAACCATGAACCACTCGAAAATCAAAATCAACCATACACATAAGTCATAATACACCATGTGAAGTTGTTCATGACCTCAAACCACCGAACAAAGTGCAAACTCGCAAAATGACCGGTTGAGTCGTTACCACTTATTGGCTCTTATTAATTTCATTAGAATTGTATTGACTGTTATTTGGCTTACCTAGCGGGTTGGGTTAGGTGCCATCACGACTAGGTGGATTTTGGATCGTGAAAAATTTGCACTTGAATTTGACTTTATATCTTAATTCCCCATGAATTTCTACACTCAAAACATGAATTTTTAAAGGAAAAAATGGAGGTTTTGTTTACAACTTAAGAGGGTGTATTTTGGATATTTTAAGGTCGATATGGACTCGGCTTGGGAATATAATCATATATTTCGACTCGTGAGGTTGTGCGTAGTCGGAATCTACCCCTACGCTCAGATTTTAGGGATTTGTGTAAAGATCGAAGCTTTATTATTTGGGTTTATTTCCTATGGCCGTATTTGATATTATTGAGGTATTTTTACTAGATTTGGGTGAATTGGAGTTGAATTTGTACGGTTAGGTAATTTTTTCTTGATGCCTATGATGATTGTCACATACAGATTTAGGGCGGTATTGGAAGTTGTTGGTCGCGTTTAGACTTTGCCTATGATAGTTTATCTTTGTTATCAAACTAGAGATTATTTTGTTTTTCTGATTATATTGAGTATTTTGGGCGGTATTGGAAGTTGTTGGTCGCGTTTAGACCTTACCTTTGATAGTTTATCTTTGTTATCAAACTAGAGATTGTTTTGTTTTTCTGATTATATTGAGTATTTTGGTAAAAAATGATTAATCTTCTTTAGAATTACGCTTGTTACTGTGTTGTATTTCATAGCGAGAGAGTTAGGCTCCATCATGACCTTTAGTAGAATTTTGGGTCGTGACAAGTTAGTATTAGAGCACTAGGTTTTAAGGGTCTCGCAACTCACAAGCAGGCCTAGTATAGTCTGGCGGATTGGTACAGAGACTTCTATAATTATCTTCGAGAGGCTATAGGGCTATAAAAACTTCCTTTTTATTGATTACTCATCATGCACTGATTATTGACTTGAGTCTAAATCCTTTTATTCTATTCTCTCATAGATGGTGAGGACTTGCGCATCTAGAGCAATAGAGGACGCATGGGTAGTACCACCGATTGTGATCGGTAGAGGTAAAAGTCGCGGTAGGGCCAAAGCTACAACTAGTGTCCGTACTTTTACAGCTAGGGGTAGAGCATCCACCGGGGACTTGACCAGGCCAGGGCAGTTGCATCTGACCCATATATGGAGCTGGTGGAGGAGTAGATCATAGACGAGCATATTAAGGCTCCAATGCACCCTCAACAGTTAGAGGGTTTCATTTTTGCACCCATGTTTTAGGAGGCTATGGCTAAGATGGTCAGTTTCATCGATGTATTAACCCAAGCTGGGGTGGTTCAAGTGGCTCCAGACACATATCAGGCAGGAGCGAAAGCTCAGACACTTATTACTCATACTCCTGAGCAGCCGGTTAAAGCAACTAGATCTGAGACTTTACTTTCTATGTCTATTGATAAGTCGAAGAGACTAGAGAGGTTTCATATGTTGTTTCCTCCACACTTTGAAGGAAATGCTTAAGAGGACGCCCGTGACTTTTTTAGACAGGTGATATCAGATGCTTCGCAATTTGGATTTGGTAGAGTCCAACAGAGTGGATTTCCCTACTTTCAATTTAGAGGATCGACTAGGGGATGGTGGCAGACGTATCAGCTGGGCAGGCCAGCTGGTTCATCTCCTCTTATATGGGCTTAGTTTTCACATCTATTCCTCGAGAGGTTTATCCTCTCACCACGAAGGATGATTTGAGAGGCCAGTTCGAGCATCTTTAGCAATGTCGTACGTCAGTGATCAAGTATAAGGTGAGATCCACAGATTTATCTCGTCATCCAACTTTCCTGATTCCCACCGAGGTAGAGAAGGTGAGGATTTTATTGAGGTTCTAACCTATGGCATCATGGTTACTATGGCTCGAGAGTCAGAGATTGGGACTACCTTTCATCAAACAGTAAATATAGCTAAGAGGATCGATCGTGTTTGCAGCCAGGGTAGAGAGCTCACGACGAGGGAAAAGAGGCTTCATCATTCTGGTAGAGTCCAACGGAGTAGACTTCACTACTTTCAATTTAGAGGATCAACTAGGAGATGGTGGCAGACATACCAGCTGGGGAGGACAACTGGTTCATCTCCTCTTATATGGGCTTAGTTTTCACATCTATTCCTCGAGAGGTACATTCCTCTCACCACGAGGGATGATTTGAGACTCTAGTTCGAGCACCTTTAGCAAGGTCGTATGTCAGTGATCGAGTATGAGGCGAGATCCATAGATTTGTCTTGTCATCCAGCTTTCTTGATTCCCACTTAGGTAGAGAAGGTGAGGATTTTATTGAGGGTCTCACCTATGGTATCAGGGTTACTATGGCTCAAGAGTCGGAGATTGGGACTACCTTTTATCAGAAAACAAAGATAGCTCAGAGGATCGAGCGTGTTTGCAGTCAAGGTAGAGAGGTCATGACGAGGGAAAATAGGTCTAATCATTCTGGTAGTTTTAGTGGTACCTCATCTTGAGGTAGAGGTCAAATTGTTAGGGGCCATCAGGGTAGCCAGCTCAATTTACTCAACACGGGACCTACGGTGTAGTGTCTCGGTCATCATTCAGTTCTCCAGTTCCGTCATCCTTCAGTGCTCTTCTATTAAGCTCATATCGTGCTTCGTAGGTTCAACGTTCCTCTAGTGGGTATTCAGGTCCTCTAGGGCAGTACCAGTCTTAATAATCTAATTCAGCTCGGGGTTTCAATAAGTGTGAGGAGCTTGGGCATGTGAGGAAGTATTATCCTAGACTTATTCGATTCGTAGCTCATAAGGGTTCTCAGTCCGTAGTTTCAACGTTAGTGGCATCACTCCCTGCCCAGAAAGCTAGAGGGGGAGGTCACGTAGTGAGAGGATGCTTGAGATGGGGAGGTCAGGTTGGTGGTAATCAGACAGTCTTGGATAGCCACATTGCTATGGTTTTCCAGAAAGACCCTAGGCGATGACATTTGATGCTAGGGTCATAGGTATGGTTTTGGTATGTCATAGAGATGTTTCTGTATTGCTTGATCCGCGGTCTACTTGTTCTTATGTGTCATCATACTTTTCTCCTTATTTGGTTATACCTTGTGGCTATCTTGATACGCATATGATGTATCTACACCTAATGGTGATTTTATTAAGGTGGATCGTGTGTATCGATCTTAGGTGGTCACTATTGGTGGTTATCTGACTACTGTTGATCTTCTATTGCTTAGTATGGTGGACTTTGATGTGATTTTGGTTATGGATTTCTTATCTCTGTACCATGCTATCCTTGACTTTCACGCTAAGACCATGACGTTAGCTATGCCAGAGTTGCCGAGGTTAGAATGGTGAGGTTCTCTTGGTAACACTCCTAGTAGAGTGATCTCATTTCTCCAGGCTCAACGGATGGTTGAGAAGATGTGATTGGTATATCTGGCTTTTGTTTGAGATTTTAGTGTCGACACTACTACTATTGATTCATTTTCAGTAGTTAGGGAGATTCTGGATGTGTTTCCTGCAGACCTACCGGGCATGCCACCCGACTGGGGTATTGATTTTGGTATTAATTTGATGCCATGCACGCAACCCATATTTATTCCTCGGTATCGCATGGCTCCAATGCATTTGAAGGAATTGAAGGAACATAGGGTGCGCCAGTGTTGTTTCTAAAGAACAAGGAAGGGTTTATGAGGATGTATATTGACTATCGACAGTTGAACAAGGTTACTATCAAGAACAAGTATACGTTGCCATGAATTGATGATTTAATTGTTCAACATCGGGGCTACAGAGTGTTCTCGAATATTGAATTGAGACCGGGGTATAAACAATTGGGGATTAGGGATTCGGACATCCCTAAGACGGCCTTCAAGACTCGTTATCGGCATTATGAGTCTTTGGTGATCTTTTTTTGTTTGACTAATGTCTCAGAAGCTTTCGTGCATTTGATGAATAGTGTGCTCCAACCTTATGTGGATTCTTTTGGCATTGTGTTCATTTATTATGTGGTATCTAGTGATGGGATCAAAGTGGAGCTGAAGAAGATTGAGGTAGTTACTACCGTCACTTCTTCTATCGCCACAAAGATTAGGAGCTTTTTGGGTTTGGCTAGTTACTACCATCACTTCTTAGAGGGATTTTCATCTATTGCAGCCCCATTGACTAAGTTGACTAAGTAGGGCGCTCTGTTCATGTGATAAGATGAGTGTGAGGAGAACTTTCAGAAGCTCAAGACTGCTTTGACTATGGCTCCAATTTTGGTCTTGCCTTCAGTATTGGGGTCATAGATGGTTTATTGTGATGCTTTACAGGTTGGGATTGTATGTGTGTTCAGCTATGGATGTTCATACGCTGGCTAGAAGATTGGTGAAATTGGATATTTTGGAGATGAATAGAGTCCTTGCTTATGTTGTTTCACAATTATCATTGTATGAGTGCATTTAGACTCGCCAGTATGATGATCCCCATTTGCTTGTCCTAAAGGACACGGTGTAGCACGGTGGTGCTAAGGAGGTGACTGTCGATGATGATGGTGTATTACGACTTTAGGGTCAGATTTGTATTCCTAATGTGGATGACTTCGGGTAGTTGATTCTTGAGGAGGCTCATAGCTCGAGGTATTATTCATCTAGGTGCTACAAAAGTATATCGTTATTTAAAGCAGCATTACCGGTGGAGAAGCATGAATAAGGACAATGTTGGATATGTTGCTCGGTGTTTGAATTTCAGTAGGTCAAGTATGAGCATCAGAGACCGGATGGTTTGCTTTAAAGATTAGAGATACAAGAGTGGAAATGGGAGAAGATCACTATAGACTTTGTTTTAGCATTGCCACAGACATAAGGGAATTTGATATAGTTTTGGTCATTGTGGATAGACTAACCAAGTCTGCACATTTCCTTCCAGTCATGACTTCATACACATCGGAGCAGTTGGCTAAGATTTATATGAGGGAGGTTGTCTGCATGCATGGTGTGCCGGTGTCTATCATCTTGGATCGTGGCACTCAGTTTGAATTGCATTTTTGGAGAGTGTATTACGGCTTCAGGGTTTGATTTATGTTCCTAATGTGGATGACTTTAGGTAGTTGGTTCTTGAGGAGGCTCATAGCTCGAGGTATTCTATTCATCCAGGTGCTACAAAAGTATATCATTATTTAAAGCAACATTACCAGTGGAGAAGGATGAATAAGGACAATGTTAAATATGTTGCTTGGTGTTTGAATTTCAGCAGGTCAAGTATGAGCATCAGAGACCGGATAGTTTACTTTAGAGATTAGAGATACAAAAGTGGAAATGGCAGAAGATCACAATAGACTTTGTTTTAGGATTGCCACAGACGTAAGGAGATTTGATGTAGTTTGGGTCATTATGGACAGACTGACCAAGTCTGCGCATTTCCTTCCAGTCATGACTTCGTACAAATCGGAACAGTTGGCTAAGATTTATATGAGGGAGATTGACTGATTGTATGGTGTGCCGGTGTCTATCATCCGTGGCACTCAGTTTGAATTGCATTTGTGGAGAGCCGTGCAGTGTGAGTTAGGCATGTAGGTAGAGTTGAGTACAATATTTGAACTTCAAACAGATGGGCAGTCTGAGCGCACCATTCAGATTTTGGAGGATATGTTGAGAGCCTGCATTATTAATTTCAGTGGCCAGTGGGATCATTTTCTATTACTAGCAGAGTTTGTATACAACATTTATTAGTCTAGTATCCAAATGACTCCGTATGAGGCCTTATATGATAGGTGATATCATTCTTGATTGGTTGATTTGAGCCCGGGGAGGCTAGGTTATTGGGCACCGATTTGGTTCGAGATGCTTTAGAGAAGGTGAAATTGATTTAGGGACATTTTCGTACAATGTAGTCCAGGCAAAAGAGTTATATTGATAGGAAGATTTGTGATGTTGCTTTTATGGAGGGTGAGAAGGTTCTTCTCAGAGTTTCTCCTATGAAGGGCGTGATGAATTTTGGGAGGAAGGGAAAATTGAGTGCTTGGTATATCGGCCCATTTGAGGTGTTACAGAGGGTTGGTGAGGTGTCTTATAGACTTGCTTTGTTACCCAACTTGTAGGGAGTTCATCCAGTGTTTTACATCTCCATTCTTCAGAAGTATTATGAGAATCAGTCACATGTGTTAGATTTCAGCTAGGAGCAATTGGAAGAGAACTTGGCTTATGAAGAAGAGTCGGTGGCCATTTTGGATAGGCATATTCGAAAGCTAAGATCGAAAGATATTTCATCAGTGAATGTTCAGTGGAGAAGTCAACCGGTTGAGGATGCAACTTGGGAGATCGAGCTTGATATGCGGAGAGGGAGAATGTAACGACACGACCGATCGTTTTATGTATTTGAGCCATGTTTCCTTATTTGATACTTCTTGTATATGCGTTTGTTTATTTTGTGAGTTATGGGGGATAGTTGGTTTGGTTTTGGAAAGGTTTGAGAGGGATTTGAAACACTTAGTCTTATTTTGGAAGCTTAAGTTTTAGAGTTGACCAAGGTTTGGATTTTGCATAAACGGCCTCATATTCATAATTTAAGGGTTCCAATAGATTTGTATGGTGGTTTTTAACTTGGACATAGGTTCGGATTTGGAATCGGAGGTTCCTAGGGAATTGGAGGTTTGGAGTTTTCCTAAGTTTGATTGGGGATTGACTTCGATGATATCAGATCTGAATTTTAGTTTCGGAAGTTGGAATATGTTCGTTTTGTCATTTGAGACTTGTGCGCAAGTTTGTATTTAATTTGGATTGGTTAGGCTTGAATTAGACGCTTGGTTTGATGTTTTGAATTCGATGAACTTAAGAGAAGCTTAACATGTGTTTTGATCACCGATTCATGCTTTTGATGTTAGTTGTGGCATTTTGGTCATTTGGAAAAGTTTGTATTAAGTATTGGGACTTGGCGTGATTAGATGGGGTCCCGAGGATGCATGTTTTTGGGTGGCTCTAGATCATTTTCATGACTTTGAAGTATCTGATATTTGTTGGTGTCAAGTGTTCATCATGTTTGCGGGGGTGGTACCACGTTCACTATGAAGGATTTGGGGTTTGCGGCTGTGTGCTTTGCATTCACGAAGAAGGATGCTGAGCTGGGGGAAGAGCTTCGCATTTGTAAGGGAGTGAACCACGTTCGCAAAAGAAAAGAGGTTGTTGGCCTTCATGTTCGCAGGAATTTTATCACGTTCGCAAAGGATGATTTCTGGAATGTGGCATTGTGTGGTTTGCAAATGCGAGACAATGGAAGTTGTAACGACCCTATCGATCATTTATTGTATTTGGGACTTATTTCCCCATTTAATGTTTCTTATATGTTTAGTTGATGTTTTATGACTTGCAAGGATGGTTGATTTGGTTGTGGGAAGGTTTTGGAGTGAATTGGAACACTTATTTCCTTTATTGGAAGCTTAAGTTATAAGAGTTTACTGAGTGTAAATAACCTCGGGTTAGTGATTTGATGGTTCCAATAGGTTCATATGGTGATTTTGAACTTAGGCGTATGTTCTGATTTGGATTTGGAGATTCCTAGGGTGTTCTAGCGCTATTTGCCGAAAGCTAGCAATTTGAAGGTTTGGAGAGTTTCTAAGTTTGACCGAGTGTTGACTTAGGTGATATCAGATTCATATTTTAGTTTTGGAAGTTGGAATAAGTTCTTTTTGTCATTTGGGACTTATGTGCAAAGTTTGGATTTGTTCTGGATTGTTAGGCTTGAATCAGACGCTTGGTTGAAGTTTGAAGATTCTTGAACTTAAGAGAAGTTTGATTTGCATTTTGGCCTTTGATTCGTTATTGTAATGTTATCGTATGTGTTTGTAGGCTTTTGATAGGTCTGAATAGTATTTATGGACTTGTTAGTGTGATTGGACAGGGTCCTGGGTGGCTTGGATGAATTATGAGAATATGTCTCTTGATGATAAAATGTTATCTTGAACTATTATATTTATGGTACATGTGGACATATTGGGACGGATATTGTTCTTGTGATGATATATGGAGTATAATGGTGGCATTCGGGTAGATGAAATGTGGATCATAAGGGTGGCGTTCATATCTATGATATGTGGAATATAAGGGTGGCACTTTTGTTGATAAAATGTGGAGCATAAGGGTGGCATTCAAATCTATAATGTGTGGAGTACAAGATTGGAATTCTGGTTTATGATATGTGGAGTTTAAGGGTGACATTCTTATTTTTTATATGTGGAGTATAAGGGTGGCATTCCTATTGATGAAACATGGAGTATAATGGTCGCATTTCTATTTGAGCGAGTGCATTCTTTATGCTTTGTTATGCACTTTACATGATTCCATATTGTTTTTAATATGCTACTCTATGACTGTTATTGATTGATAATTCTTTTATTAAACATGATTTACTTGCAATGAGTTGATAACTCTTGTTTCGTTGTATTGATAGTACTTTATCTCGTCATATTCTTGTTTTCAATTATTTGAGATATTGCACATGTTCTCCGATTAGTGAGTGCATTCTTTATGCTTTGTTATGAACTTTACATGATTCCATATTGTTTTTAATATGATACTCTATGACTGTTATTGATTGATAATTCCTTTATTAAACATGATTTACTTGCAATGAGTTGATAACTCTTGTTTCGTTGTATTGATAGTACTTTATCTCGTCATATTCTTGTTTTCAATTATTTGAGATATTGCACATGTTCTCCGATTAGTGAGTATCACATGACTTGAATCTTGTCACTGCTTCGCTGAGGTTATTCTTGATACTTACTAAGTACATATTAACATGTACTCATGGTACGCTTCTGCACATTTTTGTGCAGATCCGGGTATATGAGGTAGCGGTCCTCGAGAGTGAGCTTTGACCGTTAGGTAGGATTCAAGGTAGTGTTGCATGGACGTTGCAGTCCCTTGGAGGCCCCTTCTCTTATTTTGTGTATTGTTGTATTACTTTCAAACATTATTGTACTTTTTGAGACTCATTATGTATTCTGTTTTGAGCTCACGACTCAGTAGTACTTGGTTTGGGAAGTTTGGCTTATGTAACTATGTTTTGGCCTTATTGAGGCTTTTATGTTAAAAATTCAGAGTCATTATATTTTTTTTTGATGTTTTGTATCATTATCTCACTGCATTACCTAGTTCTAGAGGTTATGTGTCATCATGACCATTGGTGGGATTCTGGATCGTGACAGTCGTATTCACGAAGGGTATAACTGGGCAGAGTATTTAATGTTATTATTTTGGAATTTTACCCATTCTCTCGTATTTTGAACCCTAGACTTGGAGGCAAGCAATTTTCACTTGGATTTGACTTTATATCTTTATTCCCCATAGATTTCTACTCATAAAATATGGATTTTTATAGAAAACTTTTGGGGTTTTTGTCTACAACTTAATAGGGTATATTTTGGTAATTTGAAGGTTGATTTGGACAAGATTTTGGAATATAATCACATATTTGGACTTGTGGCATTATGGATAGTCGGTATTTACCCTTTGACTCAATTTTTGGACGTGTGGGCAGCGGTTGACTTTTATTGAGTTTTGGGGATTTGTGTAAAGATCGAAGATTTATTTTTGGAGTTATTTCCTGTTGCCTTATTTGATGTTATTGGGTTATTTCTTACTGGATTTGGGTTAATTGGAGTTGAATTTGGACGGTTAGGCGATTTTTACTTGATATGAGGTTGTCGGGCAGAGGTAAGTCTCTTGTCTATCCTTGTAAGTGGAAATTTTCCCCATAGGTGATATAATTGCTACTTGATTCATGATTTAGGAGCCATGTATATGCAAGGTAATGAACATATATGTGTAGCTAGGTTTTGATCACATTCGGTATTGTTGACTTAAGTTATGCTTTTATTGAATTATGTGTTGTCACTATCCATGTTCAAATTGATTCTATGACTACGTGATAATTTACATTCATGATTTAGAAACATGCCTAGGTTTATGACTTATTAATTTGACATGATGTTCTGGTGCCCTTTTATTATAATGTAATTAATCTAGAACATGTTGAATAACTTATTGAGCCGTTGTGACAAATTGAGTTACATGATTTGCCATAACCATCACTTAGCCATTTGATCTTTTATTTGCATTCTTATTATCATGTCTTGTGCCCTTTTATTAGATTGTTTCTTATACATATGCACGAGTGGAAATAGTGGTTATTGAGAAAAGTTGAGGATTCTGGCACTAAGGGCACTTCAACGGATATTGATATTGATTATTTGATTTATGATTTTATGATTGGATAAGGTTGTGCGTCGCAACGATTGATTGATTATCATTAAATATAAAATTATTGATGCTTGGATTATGGATTCATCTCTCTAGACTCAGGCGATTTTCCATGTTACCTCGGTCCTTTTAAGCCAAGGTACCCGTGATTCGTTTGGTGCTTGTTGGATACGTGACCTCTATCAGGAACTTGTCCTGAGCATGCATATGTATATTGTGTAGACTCATGCTATTAATTGACGAAGGTATTGCTAACTAGTATCAAGTTTTATTCGAGAATTGAGATGCTGATATTTTTTTTGATTCTTATTATTTGAAAAGCATGTCTAAATTTTGTATGAGCTGTATTTTGAGCTTATATACTTATTGATAATATCACGTCTAGTTTCATGTTAGATTATTCTCTCATTATTCTTATTTGACTGCTAGTGAGTATCGAAGTCGACCCCTCGTGTCATGACCTAAAATCTTACCAATGTCATGATGTAACCTAACCCAACCTGCTAGGTAAGTCAAACATTATAAGTCACAACTATAATGAGAAAATCATCCATATTATTAATAAGACAACAAAAATATTCAATATAACTATCCCAAGAACTAGTAGTACAAGTTATGAGCCACTAAGTTTAGATTTACAAAGAGGTTATGAAGAATGTTTACAACATCTGTTTGAAGTTTACATAAACAGAAATGAAATCCTAAAGTACCATGAATCCGGGACGCTGGTACGTCTCCAATGCAAGGCTTCATCTTCCACAGCTACACAACTCCAGAATCTGCACCCAAGGTGCAGAAGTCTAGCATGAGTACAACCGATCCCATGTACTCAGTAAGTATCTTGACTAACCTCAAATAAGTAGTGACGAGGTTTTTAAGTCAAAAGATACTCACTTTGTCTAACCTATGTAGCTCAATAACATGTATAATACAGAGAAAATATTCTAGAAAGACAGTTACAGAATAAAGAATATTAATAGTAAAGGTTCATAATTGGGATAGGGTAATAAACAAACTCTACCAATAGAAATGTTCAACAAATACAACTTGCACCAACCCCACTCACAAAGAGATATGCACCATATAATATATGTGCTCAATGCTCATACATGACTATAAACCTGTGCCCAAAATGATATGATTCCGTATCAATTGCTAAATGATACGTTCAAGACAATCCATTCAAGAAATCAATATATCAAAGCATGATGACAACTTCCTTAGCACGTCAATCTAATATGATACCAATAACTCAACAAAACACGAGATATCAATTCCACAAAGGTAAAACCATCTTGACAAGCAGATCATCAATTAATAACAGAAGCATAGATTAGCATGTTAGATGCAACAGAACAAACTATGTAAAGATGCATGACAAACATAAAGAAGTCACATGCATATTCAAGAATGTCACCCTCGTACCACTACATAAACATAATCAATAAAATCACCCCAAACCATTATATAACATCATCAGTAATGCCATCCTTATTTCGCCGCATGAAAAATATCAATAAAGGGCCACCCTTATTTCCCCACATGTGCATATCACCACCTTTATTTCGCCACATGGTCAAGCCCGCAACACGCCACACTTATTTCTCCCCATGCGTAATAATAATCAAAATCACACGGCAAAGACCTCGTGCCATAATATCATCCCAATCGCACAACAAAGACCTCAAGCAACAATATCATCACAATCGCATGGCAAAGACTTCGTGCCACAATATCATCACAATCGCACCGCAAAGATATCATGGAACATTATCATCACAATTCCAAGGCTAAGACCTCATGCCATAATATCATCACAATCGCACGACAAAGACCTCATGCCAACACTCAATCAACCTGGTCACATGTCCACATGTGCCATAGTCATAACAATGCAATTTTCCAAATTACATTCAAGGACATGTTCAAAACTTATCAACAACATGCACAAGGATATAAAAATAATAAATGGGGACGAGTGTTTAATATATAAATCATGACTACGGCTAAATCAATGGGTACAATCAAGTTCAAGTGGTCATACGAAGGATCACATATGTGTCACAGTGTGCGCATGTCCCAATCAAGGGACAACACAAGAACAAGTATGGATATATGTTCATGACGTACGTGTGACTACGTCTGTAGCATGTTTAGCCTCAATCTAATGATTAGTTCATCATGTTTAAAATAATATACTACTAGCCTTACATTATGTCTAGCATGATTTATCATGCTCACGTAGTCAATTAATTGATTAAAATATAGAATCATATTGAACACACAACCAAATAAGGCATAGAGTAATCTAGAATCCACCCCGAGCATGAATACCCATGGCACCTGTATATACTCTCATCACCTTATATATACACAACCCCACATGTAGCTAACAATATCAATTACTAGGAAAAATTCCCTCAATCAAAGCTAGGCAAGACACTTACCTCATCCGGGCTAGTCCAAAGCTCCAAAATCGTGTTTCCTTGAGAAAACAACTCTAACGGGCTCAAATCTAGCCAAACGTCAATCAAGGAAGTCAACCAATGCCAAACTAAGTAGTCCGAATCAATAAAGCCTTGATATTTGAAAACTACTCCAAAAGTCAACAAGAATCAACCATGAACCCGCATGCCCGAAACCCCGAACCAATACAAATATCCGATGACCCTCAACCTATTGATTCCAAATATATGATTAGATTCCAAAACTAAGTGCAAATTTGTACCCAAACCCCCAAAATACACCCTCTTAAAGTGTATGCCAAAATATCCAATTTCCTTCAAATTTCATCAATAAACTGTGCAAATCTTTGGGAATTCAATGTATATAATCAAATCCAAGTAGAAATTACTTACCCACAAAGTAGTAATGAACATCTCCTCCAAAATCGCCTTTTACCGAGCTCCAAAAACCCAAATTAGTGAAATATGAGCCAACCATCGAAATATAGTAAGCTGCCAGTGATTCCGCATCTGCGAACATCAGTGTCGCATATGCGACCCTGCATTTGCACCTCTGCAGGTGCGCATATACTCTCGTAGATGCGCCTTCACATCTGCGCCAAAAGCTCTGCAAAAGCGACCTCGCTTCTCAGGACTCAAACTCACATCTGCAAACATAACACGCAGGTGATTATGCTTCTTCCTTCGTGAGAAGTAGATGCAAGAGAATGATTTTCTTCGTATTGGATATCTGGAAATGAGGGACGCTTATGATAATTTTTGAAATTATGAAAGCGTTCATTAGTAAGCTTATGGAGGAGATCTTCCTTTTCCTGGATGGTGGATATTTTACCATCCTTGGGTTTCTCCTTTGAAATATTGAGATCAGCCAACTGTTTGTTGATTTTGTCAAGAACATTACCACTGACTTCAAATGTATCTTTGAGTTTCGGATATTTGTCCTTTGAAAACTCAGCGATTTTTGAAGCCTGGGTTTGATTCAATGTTCTGACTAGAACTGGGTTGTGAAAAAGTTGGCTTTCCACTGAATAGAGACTTTTCTTTGGAGTCTTCTATTTGTGGAGGAGTGACAGATTCAACAACCTTGTTGTTGGCAGTATACCATTTGTTAATGAGGACTTGCAAGCAGTCCTTCTGATGTTCATATTTGCAAGATATTTCAAACCATCTGAAGAAATCGATTTCACATCTCATTCTTCTCATGTCTGATAACCAGCAGTTTCTGAAGTCTTTTCTTTGTTCAAGAGAATAAGTAGCAACATACCATTTTCTTTTAGGTACGTTATCAGGATGGTACCACTGTTGGTCCATCTTCTTCTCATCTAGGATATATGGATCACCAGATTTGATAGTCTTGATATATTCAGGAACTTCTTCCTGAGGAGGATACATATCGCTAGGGGTTGGACTAGCAGGATGATTTTGGTAATAAACTTTTGGGACTATATGGGAGAATTCTACTCCCGTAACTTTCCCTTTGTTATTACCAGTAGTTGGAACGGAAGTTTCGACGTTTTCAGTTACGTCTTCCTCTGGGGGTTTAAAAGAAGAAGGTGCGGAAGGAACATAAGTCCTTCTTCTAAAGGAACTAGTTCTGCTCGTATGATTAGAACTTGCTCCTAAGAATTTCATATCAATAGATCCATCTGGAAATTGAATAACCTGCTCAATCTGATATCTTTCAAGATTCGAAGTGGAAGGTTGAGTTATGGCATCAAAGTGCCATTCATCACTTGTGAGTATATCATTCCAATTAAGACGTCTAGGGACAAATACTGTACTATGATCAGTATTTGCTTCCATAAGCATGGTGACTCCCTTGACACTCTCAACTCGAGCTCTAACAAATGGTATACAGCCAACAACAAGGTTGTTGAATCTGTCACTCCTCCTTTAGAAGGAATATAAATTCCTGTTTCCAACGTTGTTATCTCTACTTCTCCTTTCAAAATCAAAAGTGAGAAACCAACGAATGTGGTTACTTCTTCTGATCTTGATCGAGTTGTTGAACAAAACAATTACTCGAATCAACTCCTTCATGTCATTTCCAGACAAATAGAAGGTTGGTGTAACTGTTCCACCTATAACTACAGCAGAGGAGGTTCCTTCTGATTTAACTACGGTTTCAGCAACCGTAGCAGAATAGATAGCATGTCTAATATCATCAGTGAAATAATTATCCCACAAATGTTTTAGCAATACGAAGAAAATCATTCTCTTGCATCTACTTCTCACGAAGGAAGAAGCATAATCGAATGGAACATTGATGCTCTTGCAGAACATCAAATATACCTACCTCATACAGAAAACTATAAAACTATAAAGAACCAGAGATGAAATAACTGTATACAAGACATACATATATATAGTTTAAATATCACATAATGAAAATTAATTTTGCCATGCCCTAGACAATATATGTACTTAGCTGCTCATGCTAAATACGCATACTGCCAACATGGCTCTGATACCAGAACCTCCTCTGCTATAGTTATAGGTGGAACAGTTACACCTATGGAAACTACCTCGCAGATGACTAGAGAAGATGCATGTGCAACCCTTGAAAATCATCAAACCTATTGAGAAATTGCTGAGGGAGGATCTCTCTGTTTCCTCCGAAAATGTTCCACCATTCGTAGAACCATCTAGGGATTATAGCTTTAGTAATTTCTAAGCTATATTTAACAAACCAAGTGTGCCCTCGTCTAACATACATAAAATTGAACCAAGCTGCTTTATAGTCATGCCAGCAGTAAGTTTGGGGACGATGAGTCATAGTGAGTGCAACTGGTGTGTGCAGGTGATCAGCAAACCATTCGAATGGTGATAGAATTTTCTTAATAGTAAACCAAGAATAATTAATATATCCTGGTCCATTCTGACATAAAGTATGCTCTACTTCAATAGAGTCGGTATCAATAAGAATGGCTTCATAGAACCTTCTTGTTTTATATGGACTTTCTGTATCCACATAGTTGAAGTCTGTGTAACAAGGCTTAATCAGGTCTTCTAGTCTAAGACCCTCGTATTCCTTGTCTAGAGCAAGAATTGGTAATACCTGAAGGGTAATATATTCGAACTTTTCTTCTTTCTGAAGAATTTCTTGAGTTGCCTTACTTACTGAAGGACTTACTGCTTCTGCAAAAGTCTCTGGGACTTTCATGGCGTAGCTCTCCTTAGTCTGAACTGTAGAGCTAGATGTCGATCCTTTTTCTAAAGGCTTTGGTTGAGTTCTTGTTAGTTTCTCTGAGGGAATTGTAATAGGTGCTGGTAATTTAGGGTACTCAGCTAGAGCTGTATACCGGTTTTGAAAAGACATTTGGGGTCTTTGAGGAGCTGAATTTTTAGTAGGAGTTATGGGAAGAGGGACAAATGGTCTAGCCATTTGTGGTTTACTTACCTCATTTCCTTTTGAAGGAGCATTAAGTTTGAAGGGCCTCATGTTTTCCCTGTAAGAATTCTCTTGTTAGAAAATCAGGTAAAGAGTTTTCTTCTCCTTTGATAAAATCAATTTTGAAATCAAAGCTAGACAGTAGAGCTTGCCATCTATCAAATATTTGTTTAGAAACAAGATTTCTAACATCTTTTTGCAAAATTTCTTTAGCAGATTTTCAATCTACTCTGACTAAAAATTCTTTGTTAATAAGATAGTCTTGAAATTTAGTGATACATAGCACTATAGATAAAACTTCTTTTTTAACAGTAGAATAATTCTTTTGAGCGGAATTCCAGATTCCTGATGTAAAACGAACTAATTGTTCAGAGGACTCGATGGACATCTTTTGCTTAAGGATACCTCCATAACCTATATCTGAAGCGTCTGTCTCAACTATCATAGAAGCTTCTGGGTTAGGGATACCTAAGCAAGAAAGGTTTTGTACAAGTTTCTTAACTTGGATAACTGACTGTGTCTGTTCTTGACTCCATGCAATCGGATTCTTCCTAAGTCTTTTGTAAAGAGGTTCACAGACTTGTCTAATGTTGGGGATAAAATCAGCAACATAATTAAGACTTCCTAAGAATCTCTGCAGTTGAGTTTTATCAATAATCTCATTAGGGAATTTGGATGAGAACTCTATGGCTCTACAAATTGGTTTATAAGATCCTTGGTAAAGGTCATGACCTAAGAATCTAATAGAGGTTTGGAAGAGTTTGATCTTCTGGGCACTAACTACTAAACTGTTTCTCTTAACAACTTTCGGGAAGGTGTTGAGATGTTTAAAATGAGAATCAATGTTATCAGAGAATATAAGAACATCATCTATATAAACTATAGACATATAACTGTAATCATTAAAACTGGAGTTCATGATATTCTGCAACTCTGATGGAGCATTCTTAAGCCCAAATGGCATCACATTCCATTCGTATTGACCGAAGGGAACATTAAATGCCGTTTTGTATCTGTCTTTCTCGGCTACTTGAATTTTCCAGAAACCAGATTTCATGTTAAACTTACTGTAAACGTTAGCTTTGTAAGTTCTTTTCAGAAGATCCCTTTTGTTAGGAATGGGATATCTGATCCATTTTAGGACAGCATTCAATGGTTTATAGTTTATAACTAATCGTGGTGCACCTCTCTCTTTCTCTGCACCTAGTCTCCAAGACTAGGTAAGCCTAACATTTAATAATGACTTGACAAGAATAATTAATAGAAATACTAAAGCAAAACTGATAACTCATATAACCTACCAAAATAAAATATCAATAACACACTTCCAAAAACCAGTGGAACTAAATCTTAAGCTCTATAGAAAAAAATAGAAAATAAAGATAAAAGAAGGTGACTCCAAGGCCTACAGATGCCGAACATGTATACCTTGAAGTCTCTGTGAAATTAGCTAACAGTCGATCACTAATGTCCGGCATGAGCAGACGTACCTGGATCTGCACAAAAGATGTGTATAAGTGTCGTATGAGTACACCACAATGGCATGCAGTAAGTATCAAGCGTAACCTTGGTAGAGCAGTGATGCGGCCAGGTCAAGACACTTACTAGGCTATAATAAATAGAATGAAAGGAAATAACAAGAAGTAATGGGAAGCGGAGAAATAAGTACTATGAAGCAAGTTAAAAACATAGACTTATGAAAGGATTGTAAGCATAGATATAACATAAAGGAAGCAATTGAAAAGAACCACAATGGTCATATACGGACAATAACTGATAAAACAAAGAAGAAAAACACAACATGAAGTGTTCCCACCAATAACTCTTTGCGACATGAGATAAACAACAAGAATTACAATGAGGTACCGCCTCGTGTACAACAAATATTATGACCGAGGTACCGCCACGTATTCACATTTTTCAATTTCAATCACAATCTTTCCATATACCTCCACCGAGGTACCACCAGTATGACTTTAAATAATGATAATCAATAATGAAAGAGATAACATGTAACAATATCTTCAAACAATGATAAATCAACAATGAAAGAGATAACATGTAACAATAAGAGAGGCAACAAGTTCAACTATAGCTTAAGAGAAAAATATCAAGTAAGGTGTGAACAAGTGTTAACAAAGCCGTTTAAGGCATGTAAGGATAGACCAACACAAATAAGAGTAGATTGACTATGAGAATTTAGAATATGATATGACGATTCAATTAAATCATTGAAAGAGTATAAGTAGCCTAAACCGGTCAAATACCACATATAACCCGTGTTTCCACTCGTCACCTTGCGTACCCGGCTTTCACATAACACAAATGACACAATCAATCCCAAGTCCTAAGGGGTAGTTTCCCCCACACAAAGTTAGGCAAGATGCTTACCTTAACTAGGCTAATTCAACCTTCGGAAATAGATTTTACCCTAAACTACGCCTCCACAAGGCTCAAATCTAACATAAATCGACTTAATATTATCAAACAATGAAAGAGAAATCAATTTCAATAGATAAAGCTATGATCTTTACACTTTTCCCAAAAATTCAACAAAGTCAACCAGAGGCTCGCCTGGTCAAAACCCGGGTCCAAGGGTAGATTCGGACTACCCATAACCCCACGAGTTCATATGTATGAGTAGTTTTAAAATCCGAGTCCAAATCGACTCTCAAAACTCAAATTCTTATTTTTAAAAAACTTGACAAAGTTTCACAAATTTTCACTTTTTTACATGATTTTGATGTTAAAATCTAATATATTTTGATGGAATATAGTTGGAAATAGATTAGAATCACTTACCCAAAGTTTGTATATAAAAATACCCTCTCCAAATCGCCTCTTACCGAGTCTAGGGTTCTAAAATGAGAGAATATGAGATGAAATCCCAAATTTCAGCCCTTTTGATCAGCTGCAGATGTCGCAATTGCGAAGAATGCATTGCAAATGCGTCCAATGACCAACCTACAAGGACATCGCAATTGCGACAAATGGGTTCAAAAATGCAAACCTTATCCCTTCGCAAAAGTCACAGTTTAGTCGCAAATTTGAGCTACCCAAAATCCTAATCCACTTTCAATTGCGAGCCAGGTATCGCAATTACGATACCTGAGGCCCCCTACTAAGATCGCAATTGCGAACCTGGTGTTCGCAAATGCGATACCTGAGGCATTAGAACACCAGATCCTGTATTTCAATTCAAAACCTTCTGAAACATGTCTGAAACTCATCTGAGCCCTCGGAGCTCCAAACCAAACATCAACACAAGTCTAAAAACATCATATGAACTCGCTCGAGCGATAGAAACACAAAAATAACATCTAAAACTATGAATCAAACACTAAAACGCATAAGTTTTAAAGTAAATTTCACGAATCTCTAAAATTGCAACTAAACGTCTGAATCCTAACAATTCCACTCCAAATGATACCAAATTTTGCAGACAAGTTCTAAATAGCATAAAGGAACTATTCCAAGTCCCAAAATCAAATTCCAAACTCGATAGCTAAACGTCAACCTACGGTTAAACCTTTGAACTTCAAATTGCAAAATTTCGGGAAAAAAAAACAAATCAACCTATGGGCTTCCGAAATTTAATTCCGGGCATACGCCCAAGTCCAAAATTGTGATACGAGGCTATCAGAACCATCAAAACACCATTCTGGGGTCAGTTTCACAAAAGTCAAAGTTTGGCCAATATTTCTCATTTAAGCTTCTAAGTCAAGAATCAAAGGGTCCAAATCAACCCGAAAGCTTCCCGGAATAAAACTAATCAATCTTGTAAGTCATAAAACCATAAACACACTTGTGTGAAGCATAAAATGGGGTAACGGGGCACAATTATACTAAACGACCGGTCGGGTCATTACAAGAATGACATTGCCTCCTATATAAAGCCTCATACGAAGCCATCTAGATACTCGACTTATAGTTGTTGATGTAGGCGAACTCTGATAATTTTAGAAATTGATCCCATGATCCTCGGAAATCAATGACACATCCTCGTAACATGTCCTCCAAAATCTGAATAGTGGGCTCGGACTGCCTGTCCGTCTAGGGATGAAATACTCAGCTCAACCTGTGTGCCTAACTCATGTTGCACTGCTCTCCAAAATTACAATTAAAATTGTGTGCCTCGATCCGATTTAATAGATATGAGCACACCATGAAGGCGAACAATATCCCGAATATAAATTCTAGCCATCTACCCTGAATTGTAGGTAGTCATGACCGGAATGAAGCGTGCAGACTTAGTTATTATGTCCACAGTGACCCACACAACATTAAATCTCCTCAAGGTTTGTGGAAGCCCAACTATAAAATCCATAGTGATACGCTCCCACTTCTACTCTGGAATATCAAGCCTCTGAAGCAGACCACCCAGTCTTTGATGCTCGTACTTCACCTGCTAACAGTTTAAACACCGAGCAACAAATTCCACAATAACCTTCTTCATCCTTCGCCACTAATAGTGTTGCCTCAAATAATGGTACATATTTGCGTCCCCCGGATGAATTGAATATCGCAAACTATGAGACTCCTCGAGAATCAACTCTCGCAACCCATCCACATTTGGAACATAGATCTGGCCTTGAAGCATCAATACGCCCATCGTCTACAATAGTCACCTATATAGAATCATCATGCTGCACTGTGTCCCTTAGGACATGCAAGTAGGGATCATCATACTCACGCACCTTGATGCACTCAAATGAGGAAGGCCGCGATACAATACAACCAAGAACCTTTCTAGGCTCTGAAATATCCAACCTCACGAATTGATTGGCAAAAAACTAAAGATCCAATGCTAATGATCTCTGCCCAACTCGGATGTAAGCAAGACTCCCCATACTCTCATCCTTCCTACTTAGAGCATCGGCCACCACATTGGCCTTTCTCGGGTGATAAAGAATGGTAATATCATAGTCCTTTAGTAGCTCTAACCATCTCTATTGTCTCAAGTTTAGATCTTTTTTCTTGAACAATTTCTGTAGACTCTTATGATCTGTGAACACCTTACAAAACATGTCGTAAAGATAATGCCTCCAAATGTTGAGCGCATGAACAATAGATACTAACTCCAAATAATGTACTAGGTAGTTCTTCTCATTGGGATTTGACTGACGCAAAGTATAAGCAATCACTCTACCCTCCTTCATCAACACACATCAAATGCCAATCCATGAAGCATCACAATAGATGGTATAAGAACCTGATCCCGAAGGCAAAATCAAAACTGGAGTTATAGTAAAGGTATTCTTGAGCTTCGGAAAGCTCCTCTCACATGAATCACACCACCTAAATGGGTCACCCTTCTGCATCAATCTAGTCAATAGAGTTGCTATGGATGAAAATCCCTCCACAAATGGCGATAATACCTGTCCAGCCCAAGGAATCTCCATATCTCAGTAGCAGAAGAAGGTCTGGGCCAACTTTGAACTGCCTCAATCTTTTTCGGATCCATCTTAATCCCCTCACTAGACACCACGTGACCCAAGAATGCCATCGAATCTAGACAAAACATGCACTTGGAGAACCTAGAATATAGTTTCTTCACCCTTAAAGTCTAGAGCATGTTCCGCAAGTGCGGCTCATGCTCCTCTCAGGAGTGAGAATACACCAGTATATCATCAATGAAAGCCTTGAAAAAGGAATCCAGCTAAGGCTAAAATATGATATTCATCAAGTGCATAAAAGTTGCTGGGACATTGGTCATCCCAAAAGACATCACCAAGAACTTATAGGGGACATAACGTGTCTTGAAAGACGTCTTAGGAATATCTGAAGCCCTGATCTTCAACTGATGGTACCCGATCTTAAGTCAATCTTCGAGAATAACCTTGCACTCTAAAGCTGATCAAATAAATCATCAATACGCGGTAGTGGGCACATGTTCTTGATAATAACCTTGTTCAACTGCATGTAGTTAATGCACATCATCATGGTACCATTGCACCCCAAAGTGACTCACTATTATTGATGATACCCTTATCAAGCAATTCCGGTAACTACTCATTCAACCCCTTCAACTCTACTAGTTCTATGAGATGTGGTGGAATGGAGATGGGCTGAGTGCCCAACACCAAATCAATACCGAAATCAATATCCATGTAGGGTGGCATGCCTGACAATTTTGCAGGAAACAGATCTAGGAACTCCCTCACTACTATAGCTGACATAACAGTAGGTGTATCAGCACTAACAACTCTCACGAAAGCTAAATACGCCAAACACCCCTTCTCATCCATCCATTGAGCCTTCAAATATGAAATGACTCTACTGGGAGTGTGACCAAGAGAACCTCTCCATTCCAACCTAGGAAACCCCGACATTGCCAACATCATGGTCTTGGCATGACAATCAAGACTAGCATGGTACAGAGATAGGCAATCCATACCTAAAATTATCTTAAAATCAACCATACTAAGCAATAAATGATCAAACCTAGTCTCATAACCCCCAATGGTAACCAAACACAACCGATATGCATGATCCACCACAATAGAATCACCCACCAGTGTAGATAGATGAACAAGCATATCTAAATAATCACATGGTGTATCAAAATAACGAGCAAAACTGGATGACACATAAGAGTAAGTAGAACTAGATTCAAATAACACTGAAGCATCTCTATGGCACACTAAAATAATACATGTGATCACGGGGTCAGAAGCAACTGCCTCTGGCCTAGCTGGAAATGCATAGCAATGAGCATGTCCGCCATTTAACTGACCTTCCCCCTAAGGGCGACCTTGGGCCAACTGAGCCCTATCTCTAACTGGTTGTGCGAGTGGTGTAAATACTAGTGTTGGAACTATAGGCTGCGAGTTATACTTTAGGACCCTACTCTAAATTCTGAGAAAATACCTCTTGAGATGACTCAAGTTTCCACACTCGAAACAACCCCTCCTACGAGGCTACTGATCGTGATAACCCAAATAATTGCATGTGGAACCCTAAGCAGATGGAGCACGGTAAGAACTATGTGTGATAGCGCACTGAATGATGACCAAATTGGGAGAGCACTATATGCACTATGGCTAATTGATGAACCACGAGGAATACGACGAGCTTCCTGAGCGGGCCTTAAAGGACGACCTCTGCTGTAATGTGATAGGCCTCTAGATGAGGCACCACCAAAACTACCTGAACCACGGGGTCTCTTGGCCTCCCGCTCCTCTCACTTAAGCCTATGAAAATACTCAATGCGCCTATCACTCTCAACCACCTTGTCAAACCTAACATCCATCTTAGCCTTTCGAGAAAAACTATAATGTAGACCATAGTTGAGGCCATCAATGAACCTCATGATGTTCTCCCTCTCAGTGGAAACCAACCATATTGCATGACATGCTAACTTTGTGAATCTCATCTCATACTGGGTCACAGTCATATCCTCTTGGCTTAGCTGCTGGTGCAACTCCTCAATACGAATGTATGGAATAAACTTCTCTAGGAAGAGAACTAAGAACTAATACCATGTAAGTGGTGTTGCGCCAGCTGGTCTGCCTGACTCATAGCTGCCACCAGCTGTAGGCTGGCCCTATTAGTTGAAATATAGTAAAGTCAACACCACTATATGAAGAATCTGATGGCACCGATTAAGAAAACCCTGAACATCCTCAGACTCTCCTCTACAGAACTGGGGAGGACGAAGTCTTTGAAATTCCTCCAACCTCTATTACTCCTCTCCAGGAGCAACTGGTGGCTCCATAGGTGCTGCTCTTGCTGTAGTGTGACCCCACCTCTGGTGCCTGCTCACTCGATCTGGCTGAACGTGTCCTCACCATCTATGAGAGAATAAAAGAGTAACGGTTCAAACTTCAAAATTTAAGAAGTCTCCATGGCAAGAATTCAAGAAACTAAAGTTTCGTAGTAGTTCGATAGCCTCTCGAAGAAAAGTACATACGTCTCCCTACCGATCTATAAGACTCTACTAAACTTGCTCATGACCCATAGAGCCTATGAACCTAGGGCTCTGATACCAACTTGTCACAGCCTAAAACCACCAGTTGGTCGTGATGGCACCTAACGCACTTGCTAGGCAAGTCGAACATAACAATAACAGATCATAATAATAGAAATAGCATAAATAGTACAAGTCTAAAGCCAATAACGTAAAATAACTACGTCGAAATACAATAATCCGCCAAAACTGGTAAATACAGTGTCATGTGCTCGAAACAAAAGTACAAGTCTGGAATACAAACAGCAATAATGTCTGAATAAAATAACAGTACTAAAAAGAGAAGAGACATTATGACTGCGATTGAGATACAACTCTTCCTCGTCTCTCGAAGGATAAACTCAACAACAAGTGTCAGCTACTGATGGCTCGGTCCAACACCTGGATCTGCACCATTAAGTGCAGAGTGTAGTATGAGTACAACTGACCCCATGTACTCAGCAAGTATCATAACTAACCTTGACCAGGTAATAGAAGCAAGAATTATTTATGATACTCGCTAATCACCTGTAAAATTCGCAAATCTAACAAGTACAGAACAATAATATGATCAAGTCATGAACCCCAGATAAAACAACCTTGGTGCATACAATAACTTAACATACTCTGCTCAGTCAACAATTTAGAATATAAAGAAGGTATGCAACCAAGGAAATTACAAGTAAAGAAGAAATGCAATAACCAAATCAAACAGTGGCAAGTTTTCCTCATAAATACAATACCCAAACCAAACCACTGATCAACTTTCATCATACCGAGTGTACCCCTTCAAGAGAGAAACATGAGAGGGTGACCCTAGGGAGAAGTATCCTTATCCACACGTGCCATAAATACTAACCGCATGGTGCAGTCACGTGCCAATAATCACAACCACACGGCGTAGTCACGCGCCAATAATCATAACCCGTACAAGGTAGTCACGTGCCAATAATCACAACGCGCATGGCATAGTCACGTGCCAATAATCACAACGTACATGGTGTAGCCATGTGCCAATAGTCACAACCCGCACGGTGTTGTCACATGCCAATAATCACAACCGCACAACGTAGTCATGTGCCAATAATCACAATCTGCACGGCGTAGTCACGTGCTACTAGTTCAATCCATATCACACAAAAGTAGATATACAAGTTTACATGAACAATGGATATTACATTTCATACTCACGGACCGGTATAAGTGACGTGCTAAAGTGTATGCATGTGCTTAGGGTGGTACAATAGCTCCAATCAAGCAATTACATCATAAAGTAGAGTTATTAAGTTCAATCAGGATATTAACCTCTATGTAACCTCAAACATTGTTCAAATGACTCACAAAGGGATACAAATACAAGAAACATCAAAGCTTGAAGCACAGAAATTAATTCAAGGCATAACATAGCCTAAGCACTACCCAGAGCATGAATAATACCCTGGTGCTCGCACATGGTCTCAACCCCTCACATGTGCGCCACCCATAGCACCTAGCTAACAAAAATAACTCAAGAAACTAGTGCCTCAACTATGTTTAGGTAAGATACTTACCACAAGTAAGCTAAATAAGTACTCTAAGAAGTCCTTCCCGCGTGAATCAACCTCCGGAAAACTCGAATCTAGCCAAAATAACTTAGTATTATCAATAAAAGCCATAGAAAATAATTTCAAACAATAAAGCTAAGATCTTGAATCAATTATGCAAAGTCAACCTCGGGCCCACACCCCGTAACCCAAAAAAACTCACAAATCTTGAACGCACATTTCGACGAGTCCAAATATATGTGTTTCATCCAATTAAAACCTCAAATTAACCCTCAAATCATCAATTTTCACTCTCCAAAATCATAGTTCAAAAACCTCTAATCCCACCTTTAATTCACATAAATTAGGTGCAATAATCTATAAATAATCAATATCTAACACAGAATTCAAGTAATGATTACTTACCCCTTTAATTGTGATAAAAACCAATCCAAAATTTGCCTTTTACCGAGCTCCACAACTCAAAATAATGAGAAATAGCCAAAACCCTTCGAAATATAAACCTGTATAGAATTTTTGCATTTGTAGACAATTGACCGCATATGCGATCTCCACTTAAACCCCTGACCTCCAACTTCGGTGGTCCCTCAACAACATTTGCGGTCGCGCTTCTGTGCATCCATCATCCGCATTTGCGATCCCTTCACCTTCAACCCAATTCTTGCATCTGCACCTCTAAGGCCGCACCTGTGGCTCCGCAACTTTGACACGACTTCCACAGATGTGACAACACCGGACTCTGCAGTCTTCTGCAACACCAATCCCAAAATATAACACCGACCTTCTCAAGGTCTCAAATCACACAAAACAACATCGAAACCATGAATGGCACCTCAATTCAAGCATAAGGAACTAATTAAAAATTCTAAATTAAAAACTTACACCAAACAAACCTAAAACCAAAATCTGAACTCTATATCATCAAAGTCAACTCTTGATCAAACCTATGAACTTTCCAAACCTTTAACTTTCCAACTTTGCCAATTCAAGCCAAAACAACCTAGGAACCTCCAAATTCAAACCTGGTCATACCCCTGGGTCTAAATTTACCATACAAATCTATTGGAATCATCAAAACACCAATCTGGAGTCGTCTACATAAAATTCAAACTTCTATTAACTCTTACAACTTACGTCTTCAACGACGGGACTAAGTATCCCAATTCAATCCAAAACTCCCCCGAAACCAAACCAACCATCTATTCAAGTTACATAATCACAAATACACATATATAATTCATCAGCCAGGGGAAAAGGGCTAAAATACTCAAAATGACCAGTCGGGTCATTACAACCTTGTAGCAACCAGGTTTGGATTGTTGTTCCAAGAGTTCGAACAGGTTCATCATGTTATTTGGGACTTGTGTGCAAAATTTGGGATTATTCTGAGTTGGATGGACATGGCTCGGCATGAATTTTGAAATTTGGAAGTTTGACTAGTTTCTTAAGGTTGAATTGAGTTACGATTTGTGATTTTGATGTTCTATTGTTGAGGCCTCGAGTAGGTTCGTGTTATGTTTTGGGACTGGATGGTATGTTTGGACGGGGTCTCGGCGTGGGTGTGTTTTGGATGAGTTTCAAATTATTTTGATCTTGATTGGGAGTTCTGTTACTGGTGTTTTGCACTTGCGGAGGATTGGTCGCAAGTGAGATGTTGCTTCTACATGATCTAATTCGCTTATGCGAAGAGGAGGTGGTCTAGGTTATTATCTCTTTTGCACATGAGGGGGCGCAGGTGCGAGGTCACACATGCGTGTTATGTTTGCAGATGTGAGTTTGAATCATGAGAAGCGAGGTCGCTTTTGCGGAGCTTTTGGCGCAGATGCGAAGGCGCATCTACGAGAGTATAATTGAGTGTTGGCATGAGGTCTTTGTCGTTCAATTGTGATCATATTGTGGCATGAGGTCTTAGCCTTGCAATTGTGATGATAATGTGCCATGATATCTTTGCGGTGCGATTGTGATGATATTGTGGCACGAAGTCTTTGCCATGCGATTGTGATGACAATTTACCGCATATGCGATCTCCAGTTAAACCCCTGACCTCCAGCTTCGGCGGCCCCTTAACAACATTTGCGGTCGCGCTTCTGTGCATCCATCATCCGCATTTGCGGTCCGTTCGCCTTCAGCCCAATTCTTGCATCTGCACCTCTAAGGCCGCACCTGTGGCTCCGCAACTTTGACACGACTTCCACAGATGTGAAAACACCGGACTCTGCAGTCGTCTGCAACACCAATCCCAAAATATAACACCGACCTTCTCAAGGTCTCAAATCACACAAAACAACATCGAAACCATGAATGGCACCTCAATTCAAGCATAAGGAACTAATTAAAAATTCTAAATTAAAAACTTACACCAAACAAACCTAAACAACTCTGACCGACCTCAAAATTTTCATGCAAGTCCCAAATGACACGAAAGACCTATTTTAACTCTTGGAACCAAAATCTGAACTCTATATCATCAAAGGCAACTCTTGATCAAACCTATGAACTTTCCAAACCTTCAACTTTCCAACTTTGCCAATTCAAGCCAAAACAACCTAGGAACCTCCAAATTCAAATCTGGTCATACCCCTGGGTCTACATTTACCATACAAAGCTATTGGAATCATCAAAACACCAATCCGCAGTCGTCTACATAAAATTCAAACTTCTATTAACTCTTAGAACTTACGTCTTCGACGAAGGGACTAAGTATCCCAATTCAATCCAAAACTCCCCCGAAACCAAACCAACCATCTATTCAAGTTACATAATCAAAAATACACATATATAATTCATCAACCAGGGGAAAAGGGCTAAAATACTCAAAATGACCAGTCGGGTCATTACAACCTTGTAGCAACCAGGTTTGGATTGTTGTTCCAAGAGTTCGAACAGGTTCATCAAGTTATTTGGGACTTGTGTGCAAAATTTGGGATTATTTTGAGTTGGATGGACATGGCTCGGCATGAATTTTGAAATTTGGAAGTTTGACTAGTTTCTTAAGGTTGAATTGAGTTACGATTTGTGATTTTGATGTTATATTGTTGAGGCCTCGAGTAGGTTCGTGTTATATTTTAGGACTGGATGGTATGTTTGGATGGGGTCTCGAGGGCGTGGGTGTGTTATGGATGAGTTTCAAATTATTTTGATCTTGATTGGCAGTTCTGTTACTGGTGTTTTGCACCTGCGGAGGATTGGTCGCAAGTGAGATGTTACTTCTACATGATGTAATTCGCTTATGCGAAGAGGAGGTGGTCTAGGTTATTATCGCTTTTGCACATGAGGGGGCGCAGGTGCGAGGTCGCACCTGCGTGTTATGTTTGCAGATGTGAGTTTGAGTCATGAGAAGCGAGGTCGCTTTTGCGGAGCTTTTGGCGCAGATGCGAAGGCGCATCTACGAGAGTATATGCGCACCTGCAGAGCTGTAAATGCAGGGTCGCATGTGCGACACTAATGTTCACAGATGCGGAATCACTGGCAGCTTACTATATTTTGATGGTTGGCTCATATTTCACTAATTTGGGTTCTTGGAGCTCGGTAAGAGGCGATTTTGGAGGAGATTTTCATTACTACTTTGTGGGTAAGTAATTTCTACTTGGATTTGATTACATACATTGAATTCCCAAAGTTTTGCACAGTTCATTGATGAAATTTAAAGGAAAATTGGAGATTTTGGCCTACACTTTAAGAGGGTGTATTTTGGGGGTTTGGGTACAAATTTGCACTTAGTTTTGGAATCTAATCATATATTTGGAATCAACAGGTTGAGGGTCATCGGATATTTGTATTGTTTCGGGGTTTCGGGCATGCGGGTTCAAGGTTGATTCTTGTTGACTTTTGGAGTAGTTTTCAAAGATCAATGCTTTATTGATTCAGACTACTTCCTTTGGCATTGGTTGACTTCCTTGATTGACGTTTGGCTAGATTTGAGCCCGTTAGAGTTGTTTTCTCAAGGAAACACGATTTTGGAGCTTTGGACTAGCCCGGATGAGGTAAGTGTCTTGCCTAGCTTTGATTGAGGAAATTTTTCCTAGTAATTGATATTGTTAACTACATGTGGGGTGGTGTATATATAAGGTGATGAGCGTATATACAGGTGCCATGGGTATTCATGCTCGGGGTGGATTCTAGATTACTCTATGCCTTGTTTGGTTGTGTGTTCAACATGATTCTATATTTTAATCAATTAATTGACTACGTGAGCATGATAAATCATGCTAGACATAATGTAAGGCTAGTAGTATATTATTCTAAACATGATGAACTAATCATTAGATTGAGGCTAAACATGCTACAGACGTAGTCACATGTACGTCATGAACATATATCCATACTTGTTCTTGTGTTGTGCCTTGATTGGGACATGCGCACACTGTGACACATATGTGATCCTTCGTATGACCACTTGAACTTGATTGTACCCATTGATTTAGCCGTAGTCATGATTTATATATTAAACACTCGTCCCCATTTATTATTTTTATATCCTTGTGCATGTTGTTGATAAGTTTTGAGCATGTCCTTGAAGGTAATTTGGAAAATTGCATTGTTATGACTATGGCACATGTGGACATGTGACCAGATTGATTGAGTGTTGGCATGAGGTCTTTGTCGTGCAATTGTGATGATATTGTGGCATGCGGTCTTAGCCTTGCAATTGTGATGATAATGTGCCATGATATCTTTGCGGTGCGATTGTGATGATATTGTGGCACGAAGTCTTTGCCATGCGATTGTGATGACAATTGACCGCATATGCGATCTCCACTTAAACCCCTGACCTCCAGCTTCGGCGGTCCCTCAACAACATTTGCGGTCGCGCTTCTGTGCATCCATCATCCGCATTTGCGGTCCCTTCACCTTCAGCCCAATTCTTGCATCTGCACCTCTAAGGCCGCACATGTGGCTCCGCAACTTTAACACGACTTCCACAGATGTGAAAACACCGGACTCTGCAGTCTTCTGCAACACCAATCCCAAAATATAACACCGACCTTCTCAAGGTCTCAAATCACACAAAACAACATCGAAACCATGAATGGCACCTCAATTCAAGCATAAGGAACTAATTAAAAATTCTAAATTAAAAACTTACACCAAACAAACCTAAACAACTCTGACCGACCTCAAATTTTTCATGCAAGTCCTAAATGACACGAAAGACCTATTTTAACTCTTGGAACCAAAATCCGAACTCTATATCAACAAAGTCAACTCTTGATCAAACTTATGAACTTTCCAAACCTTCAACTTTCTAACTTTGCCAATTCAAGCCAAAACAACCTAGGAACCTCCAAATTCAAATCTGGTCATACCCCTGGGTCTAAATTTACCATACAAAGCTATTCGAATCATCAAAACACCAATCTGGAGTCGTCTACATAAAATTCAAACTTCTATTAACTCTTAGAACTTACGTCTTCAACGAAGGGACTAAGTATCCCAATTCAATCCAAAACTCCCCCGAAACCAAACCAACCATCTATTCAAGTTACATAATCCACTACTAGAACACATTAAAATGTGTAAATACTTTGTCCAGAAGAGGATATCCTTTATCGTCAGCTGGAACTTTATCAAAGTAGAATTTGACAGAATCAAATATCTGTCCAAAGAAGTTAAGATCAAAGGGTGAGTAAACAGTAAATATGTATAGCAGGATACAATACCTTAATCTCTTAGATCATGAGGTTTCTCAGTTTAAGTACCGAGGTAGCAATGAACCCCTTCGGAACCTGAGCTAGTCCAGAAGGAACAGTCTGGGCTGGAACCTCCTCATCAAGCTCTATCTGAGGCTCCACTGCTGGGGCTGCTGCTTGGGTTCTAGGTTGCGCCCTACCCCTGCCTCTACCTCTGGCACGGCCTCTGCCTCGACTTCTGCCCCGCGTAGGAGCTGCCACTGGAGGCTCTAGCTGCTGCTCAGCTGAGGAAGCGGTACGTATTCTCTCCATCTGCGAGAGAATAAGAGTAGAAGAGTTCAATCAGCATTGAGAAAGCAAAATTGCACGACGGAGAAGAAAAGAAGTGAAACTTGTTCCTAAACTTTATAGCCTCTGGAAGATAAGCAAAGACGTCTCGCTTCGTGATGGGCTTGTCGCGTTCACGAAGGGTAACGCCCCCATCGCTTCGTGTTTGCGAAGAAGAAATCTTCAGCTGCCCAGTTTACTCTTCGTGTTCGCGAGAGTACCTTCGCGAACGCGAAGAAGGACATTCCAGAACACCTGCTGCAGCAAAATACCAGATTTCCAAAGTCCAAAACATCCCGTGGCCTATCCGAAACTCACCCGAGCCCTCGGGGCTCCAAACCAAACATGCACACAAGTCTAAAAATATCATACGAACTTGCTCGCGCGATCAAATCGCCAAAATAACACCTAGAACTACGAATTTAGCACCAAATCAAATGAAATTCTCAAGAACACTTTAAAATTCATATCTTCACAACTGGACGTCTTAATCACGTCAAATCAACTCCGTTTCTCACCAAATTTCACAGACAAGTCTTAAATATTATAATGAACCTGTACCGGGTTCCGAAACTAGAATACGGACCCGGCACTAACAATGCCAAACATCAATCAATTCTTAAAAATAATTAATTTTCAGACTTTTAATTTTCATCAAAAATTTATAACTTGAGCTAGGGACCACCGAATTTGATTTTGGGCATACACCCAGGTCGCATAATTCGACATGAGCCCACTGGGACCGTCAAAATACGGATCTGGGCCCATTTACCAAAAATATTGACCGAAATCAACTAAAATTAACTTTTAAGGTATAAATTCTCATTTTCATCAATTTTTAACATAAAATCTTTTCGGAAACCTACCCGGACTGCGCACGCAAATCAAGGAGGGTAAAAATGAGCTTTTAAAGGTTTAAGAGCGCAGATTCGAGTTCTAAAATATAAGATGACCTTTTGGGTCATCACATCATCCCTCCAATCCCTGGGACACCCCCTGCCCCACCTCATTCCTACCACCACCACCCAATCCCCACCCGTCATCCCATCCCATAGTGTTTGCCTAAGTTATATATTTTCTACTCATTAATTTAACACGAAAAAAATATTTTTCATTCACCACATAAACATGGAAAATTAAGTGATAAAAATAATTATTTTCAAGGAAAATATTATCCAAAAATAACGTTTTTCTTCCTACCAAACACACCTTCCCCGTCTTCATACTCCATACAATCATCACTCGTGACCAATGGGTTCAATTATTGGGTTTGAAGTTACTAATAAGGAGGCATTTGTTTGAAACTTCTTCTTTCTTTTTTTTTTCTTTTTTTTGGTTTTGCAAACTCAAACATAGTTTGCAAATACTCAACAACTGAGTTATTGTTAGATAACAATATTGTTAGATAACAAACAAATGAAAATTATTGTTAGATAACAATATTTCATCCTGAACAATAGACATCTTCTAAAATACTCCATATATTTTATGTTTCTTGAGTATATTTGTGGTGCGGTACAATTAATTATATCTTAGACGAGTCCATTCATGATAAAACAGAACCTAGATTTTCTTACTTTGTTATGTTTGTCTACAGCCCTTAACTGTGCCGTTAATCACAAATGATTAAACCATTTTTTATTAATGAATAACTTGTAAAGACCATGATCAGAGGTGGACACAGGTTTTGAGTGTAGCCGGGGCACCATTACCAACATAAATATGCCAATTAGTTGCGACAAAGTTTGGTGCACAACTCTTATAAAACATTGCTGAAGTGAACGTTGAAGGCAAAGGAATTTTTGGAGTTTTTCTATTATTATTTTTTGGGGAAAATTTGCTGAATTTGTTTTTTTTATACTGGTCGAGAAAATTTGATACCTATAAACTTAGTTATCACGATATAAAGGGTGATTTGCTAGTGATATACCAATGGAGGTTTGTCTAAATTTAATTAATTTTTTTTTCTTTTTTAGTGGTTATTATCTTGTATTTATCTTTGTTTTAGAGGAAATAATAATTTGGATGTTTCTAATTTTTGCAAAACCCTTGTTGGTTCAGTTCAAATGCTAAAATTTGTCACAGATGTCAATTATTGGCTAGTTCCGCATCCGAGCTTCAAAGAGGAGTGAAGTGGGGATGCGAAACATCCAGGGCCGCATTCAAAACCCAAAATCTGGGCCTATAAATACAAGGTCGGGTAAAGAGGGTATTTTGTGTATTTGCGGGTTAGGGTTCTTGAAGTGAAGGGGCGATTTTGAGCTCAAATCAAGTCCAATCGACCAAGGTAAGTTTTTAATGATGTTTTGGATTGATTATTACTCAATATACATGAGTTCTAACATCATTCTTACATCCAAATACAAGATTTCATCATCAAATCCTCAAGAACACAAAATCACCAAAGTTGTGATTTTTCAAGATTGATCTACTAGAGGTAATTTCAATGCTTCAAACTCGTTTATTATGAGTCGTTAGAAGTATTTGAAGCATTTGTTACAAGTTTTAATGGTTGAAAGATTGGATTATAAAACTCTAGTTCATGGCATGAATGGTACTTTTGAGAAAATAAGAGAAAAGATGAATGGTAATCTTGGCGATGAAATTTATGAATACAATGAATCTATGGGATTTGTTACTAATATTGGTCTCATTGGATATTGTTACTGTAGATTGAAGTTGATTAGTGTAGTGCATCGTTGTAGTATCATTAAGGGAAGAATTTGAGGTATGTTGGCTAAACTATTGTTTAAGAATTAGAATTCCCAATGTCCTTGTAAGTCTGAGATGTTGATTATAAATGGAGTATTCCGATAAGTTCTGTGATGAAGATATATGTTCAATTGTTATGGTCCCACCACCCGCATACATTGGGGTGAGGCGGCATAGCCACTTTGTGTTGGTATTGGTATCGTCGATGCATTTCCACCCGCATACATTGGGGTGAGGTGGCATAAACACTTTGTGTAGGTTCTTGGTACTGTTGTTATATATCCACCTGTATATATTGGGGTGAGGCGGCAGGGCCGCTTGATTAGAGTTGTGGTATTGTATGTACACCTCCACCTGCATACATCGGGTGAGGCGGCGGGGCCGCTTTGTGTGAAGATGGTTACATAGGACTTCATCTTAAATCCTATAAATGTTATTGATAGCTTTTAATAAGCTTTTTATGGTTTAATCGGTTATCTATATTATTCTATTGTTGCACTGGTTCATCATATTCATCTTGTATTTCTGAATTCTTAAATTAGTGTTTAGTTTTCATACTATTACTATTCGACAGTACTAACGTCCCTTTTGCTGGGGGCGCTGCATCTTTAAATGGATGCAAGTGGTTCCACAATAGGAGACATTGATCAGTGATTGCAACACACCTTCTTCCCAGCTGACTTGGTGAGCCCCACTTCATTCAAGGGTCATGAATCCTTTGTACTTTGTGTATATTGTTTGGGGTATAGCCAGGGCCATATTGTCGGCATTATCATTGTACTCTTTTTTATCTATAGAGGCTTTGTAGACATAGTGTGGGTTGTGTACTGGTGCTGGGGAAGACAAAATATGTTATGTTATGGTTGTGTTACTTGTCCATTGAGACTTTAAAATGATGAAGCTATTGGAAATGAATCGCTATTGTAGACGTGAATACCATTTTGTCTAATTAATGAAAATAGGTATTATCTCCATCTGTGGATGAGTTTGGGTAGAATAAAATCTAACAATCTTGCTCAGTCGAGTTCACTCAGTTGAGCGCCGGTCGCGCTCCTCGGTTTTGGGGCGTGACAAACTTGGTATCAGAGCCTAAGGTTTTAAAGTGTCCTAGGATGTCTCGGAGCCGTGTCTAGTAGAGTCCTTATTATCGGTGTGTTGTCGACCACATCTATAATTAGGATGGTACATGGGCATTTAGGAATAATACCCTTCTTTGATATTCTGAATCGTGCGATGAAACTGGTTGTGAAATTGTTCTTCCTCCAACTCGTGCGTTGAGGTTCAAGCTAAGTTTAAATGTTCTTTTGGTTTGTTCCAAGTAATGTTGTCATGTGACATGATGAAAGGGTAAAGGTCTGAATATTAAACAGATGTCACATGTATCATGTTGAATGAATAGTATGACCATATGAGACAAGTATATAGTACCATGAGCATACTTTATATGAGAAGAGTACTAGAAGTGATTACTCACCTCCAAAGAGTCATTGACGTGATAAATGAGACCTAAGCTTAACTAGTACATGTGGATAGTGTGGGAACCATGCGTATCATTCAAAGATGTAAATTTATTACATAGGCACGTAATATATGAAAGGCATGGCCTAGAGAGTAATGATAAATGTGTAGGTCTCGCACGGGAGACAAGAAGTTATGAAAGGAGAGTCAATTGAACCCATAATGAGAAGACCCTAGCACTAGGAATGTTACCAAAAAATCCAAGGAATGTGAAAAGTTGTGTTACACTCCAAAAATGATATTGACACGAAGGATTTGGATCCTAGGTCTGCGTGGCTGAATAAGAGTAGAGAACTTATGAGGTTAATACCATGGGGACATAAAGCTCCCTAATAGTCAATCATATATGGAAGGACTAGAGATGCGAAACATATGTCCTTCAAATATGCTAAATTCAAGACTTGTGTCGAAATATGAAACATTCACCCCAGGTGGGGAGGGAAGGACCATGTTGAGGCTACTTAAGAGCAATAAAACGAGAGTAGGGTCATGTAGCTCTGATGTTTGGATATTTTGTTGAAGATATGTGTAGTTTAGAAAAGTGGTAAGGGATAACGTGATTCTCTGAAAGGAAATGCAAAAGATAAACCACTAGTACAAAAATAATGTGGAAGGTTAAGAAATGTAAATTATTCGTACGTGGCAATATACATGACAAGGTCAACGATACTAGAAACTAAGAGTAAGATTTTCAAAAGGGTTTTATACTTGTTAGAGAGTTAGGGACAATGGAACCCAAGGAATTACTACATATCAAATGTGAAAGGCTTGCGAGTTCTTAGAATGAGTTAATCACGGATTTGTGATTTAGCTAAAGTTCGAAGGCTTTAGGAAAGACAGAACGAGTAGGAGAGATAAATGTGATGTTATAATAACCTAAGAGTGCATCGGAACTTGATGGAGAATATCTTAAGAATCTTACAAGAAAGGAAGTGTTAAGTGATACACGGATGAACACACTTTCCCACGGATATCCCAACAAGTGTCGAGAGGCGAGCAGGATGAATTCCCAACTAAGGGAAAAGACCACATAACATATGGAAGAACGCATGGCTATTCACTAACTAGGAAGAATGAGGCGAGAAGAATTGGAAGAGAAATCTAATATAGATGTTCCACTAATGATGAAATATGGCAATATGGTGATTTATGCCTCTAGGCAACTCAAGAATCATGAGAAGAACTATTCAACACATGATTTAGAACTTGCAGCAGTGGTATTTACATTGAAAATTTGGTGTCATTATTTATATGGGGTCCATGTTGATATATTCACTGACCATAAGAGTCTTCAATATATTTTCAAGTAGAAGGAATAGAATTTGAGGCAGAGAAGATGGCTTGAGTTACACAAGGACTATGACATTGATATTCTATATCATCCGGAAAAGGCCAATGTTGTGGCTAATGCTCTTAGCCGGAAATCTATGGGTAGGTTGGCTCACTTGGAGGCATATCAAAGGCCATTAGCCAAGGAAGTTCACCGATTGGCTAGTTTGGGAGTTCGTCTTGAGGACTCTTGTGAAGGAGAGGTAATTGTGCAAAATAGGGCTGAATCATCGCATGTTGTGGAAGTCAAAGAGAAGCAATATAACGATCCATTGTTGGTGAAGTTGAAAGAAGGGATTCATAAACATAAGACCATGGCCTTTTCTCTTAGCATGGATGATGGTACACTAAGGTACCAAGGGCGACTTTGTGTTCCAAATGTGGATGGTCTCCGGGAAAGAATTATGACTGAAGCTCACACTTCTAGGTATTATGTGCACCCAGGTTTTACGAAAAAGTATCATGATCTTAAGGAAGTTTATTGGTGGAATGATATGAAGAGGAATGTGGCCGATTTTGTGGCAAGATGTCCAAATTGTCAGCAAGTGAAGGCCGAACTCCAAAGGCTCGGTGGGTTGGCCCAGAACATAGAAATTCCAATGTGGAAGTGGGAAATGATTAATATGGACTTTGTGGTAGGATTACCGCGCACTCCGCGCAAGTTTGACTCAATTTGGGTGATTGTGGATCGACTCATGAAATTAGCACACTTTTTGCAGGTTAAGTCTACCGACACAGTAGAGCGGTATGCTCAGTTGTATATCAACGAAATAGTTAGGTTGCATGGAACCCCAGTTTCCATCATATCTGATCGAGGAGCACAATTTACTGCTAATATTTGGAGGAAATTTCATCAAGGTTTGGGCACTCATGTAAATCTTAGTACAGCCTTTCACCCGTAGACTGACGGGCAGGCAGAGCGGACTATTCAAACACTTGAGGATTTGTTGCGCGCTTGTGTTATAAACTTGAAAAGTAACTGGGATGATCATTTACCACTCATAGAATTTTCATATAACAATAGCTATCATGCTAGCATGCAAATGGCACCATTCGAGGCTTTATATGGTAGGAGATGTAGATCTCCCATTGGGTGGTTCAAAATTGGAGAAGATATTTGATAGGGCCGGACCTTGTGCATCAGGCTATGGAAAAAGTTAAAATCATTAAGGAGAGGTTGAAGACTGCTCAGAGTCGTCAGAAATCCTATTCGGATGTTCGTCGTAGAGATTTGGAGTTCCAAGAAGATGATTGGGTATTCTTGAAAGTTTCCCCCATGAAGGGTGTAATGCGATTTGGTAAGAAAGGAAAATTGAGTCCGAGGTATGTCGAACCGTACTAAATCATTCAGAGGATCGGTGAAGTGGCATACAAGCTTGAACTACCACCTGAGATGTCATTAGTACACCCGGTGTTTCATGTGTCTATGTTAAAGAAAGTAGTTGGAGATCCGACACTCATTGTTCCGGTTGAGACTATTGAGGTAAATGAGAAATTTACTTACGAAGAAATTCTAGTTTCTATTATTGATCGGCAAGTCCGAAAGTTGAGAAATAAAGAAATTACATCTGGAAAAGTGTTATAGCGAAACCTACACCTGGAAGAGGCTACTTGGGAGGCCGAGGAGGAAACGAAGAAAAAATATCCATATTTGTTTGAATAGCCATGTATTTATAAAGTTGTGATCTATGAATAATATTCTAACAGTTGCTTTCTATGAATTTTGTATCATTTGAACAATTGGCGTTAAGGGTGTTCCTTTCCGGATATATATTGCTTATGAGGCCACAGTTGGTGTTGTTTTGTATGATGTTATGTCATTGAATTATATATATGTTGTTAGGATTGGTTTCTGGGGTTCTCTGGCAGGTGGACAGGCCCAGTTACAGGTGAAACTCTGCCGAAATTGTTACGAATTTGTAAAGATAGCCAAATTTTAAGGGCGATAAGTAAGTTGAAATTTTGGAAAGGAAGTATAAGATCGATGTAGTCATACGTTCCTATGTATAATGGTTGGAGGTATAAGAATAACTCTATTCTTAGAAGTGACTTGTGAAACATTCAAGGATGAATGTTCTTAAGTGGGGGAGAATGTAACACCCCGGAAAGTTTCAAAGTACTTAAGAGCTATTAAGAAAGTCGATGTGCGCTAATTATATTATTTTGTGTGAAGATGAGGTATATTAATAGGATTGATATCAATTGGATATGATAATAAGTGTACGAGTCATATTATAAGTGATGTGGAGTCTAGGGAGAGACCTAAGTCCAAGTCAAGTTGGAAATTTCATGATAGACTAAAGTTCCAAATGAGTACACACAAAACCAAAATTTGGACAGGCATATCTATATATATGTAAATAGTTAGGTGATTTATGACCTATTGAATTAAAGGTATTTGAGTCTAGGTTCTAAATCTTCAAACCGTTTGTCATTTGGACATTCCTACAAGAAGTTATGACCAAATTACCACAGGCTGGCAGAGGAGCCTGCGGATGCAAAACATCCGAGGCCACATCCGAAAGAGAGGCTGGCAGTGAAGTGATGCCATAGCGTCCAGGTCCGCATTCGAGCTTCAAAGAGGAGTGAAGTGGGGATGCGAAGCATCCAGGGCCACATCCAAAAACCAGAAATTTGGGCCTATAAATACAAGGTCGGTTAAAGAGGGTATTTTGTGTATTTGGGGTTTAGGGTTCTTGAAGTTCATGGAATGAATAGTACTTTTGAGAAAATAAGAGAGAAGATGAATGGTAATCTTGGCGATGAAATTTATGAATACAATGAATCTATGGGATTTTTTACTAATATTGGTCTCATTGGATGTTGTTATTATAGATTGAAGTTGATTAGTGCAGTGCATCGTTGTAGTATCATTAAGGGAAGAATTTGAGGTATGTTGGCTAAACTCTTCCTTAAGAATTGGAATTCCCTATATCCTTGTAAGTCCGAGATGTTAATTATAAATGGAGTATTCCGATAAGTTCTGTGATGAAGATATATGTTCAATTTTTGTTCCAAATGCTATTATCATATTGCATTATAAATTGAGGATGTGTCCCAAACTATGGATTATGTATCCACATGTTATTATTTTTAGTCGTGATTTATGTGAACGTTATTATGCCAAGTTGTGTAGATATTGTGATTGTGATACACCTCCACCCGCATACATTGGGGTGAGGCGGCATGACCGCTTTGTGTGGGGATTATGGTATAGAGATTGTGATTGTGATACACCTCCACCCGTAGATATATTAGGGTAAGGCGGCATGATCGTTTTGTGTATGGATTATGGTATTGTGGGACTGCACCTCCACCCGCTTACATTGGGGTGAGGCTGTACGACCACTTTGTGTATACTTTTGGTATTGTTGTGGCACCACCACCCGCATACATTAGGGTAAGGCGGAATAGCCGCTTTGTGTTGGTATTGGTATCATCGATGCATTTCCACCCGCATACATTGGGGTGAGGCGGCATAGACGCTTTGTATAGGTTCTTGATACTGTGGTTATACATCCACCCGCATACATTGGTGTGAGGCGGCATGGCCGCTTTATTATAGTTGTGGTATTGTACGTACACCTCCACCTATATACATTGGGTGAGGCGGCGGGGCCGCTTTGTGTGAAGATGGTTACAGAGGACCTCATCTTAAATCCTATAAATGTTATTGATAGCTTTTAATAAGCTTGCTATGGTTTAATAGGTTATCTATATTATTCTATTGCTGCACTGGTTCATCATATTCATCTTGTATTTCTGAATTCTTAAATTAGTGTTTAGTTTTCATACTAGTACTATTAGACGGTACTAACGTCCCTTTTGCCGGGGACGCCCCCATCTTTAAATGGATGCAGGTGGTTCCACAGCAGGAGACATTGATCACTGATAGCAGCACACCTTCTTCCTAGCTGAGTTGGTGAGCCCCACCTTATTTCGGGGTCATGAATCCTTTGTACTTTGTGTATTTTGTTTGAGGTATAGCCGGGGCCTTGTTGCCGGCATTATCATTGTACTCTTTTTATCTATAGAGGCTCTGTAGATATAGTGTGGGTTGTGTATTGGTGCTGGGGAAGACAAAATATGTTATGTTGTGGTTGTATTACTTGTCCATTGAGACTTTAAAAATGATGAAGCTATTGGAAATGAATTGCTATTGTAGACGTGAACACCATTTTGTCTAATTAATGAAAATAGGTATTATCTCCATTTGTGGATGAGTTTGGGTATAATGAAATCTAACAGGCTTGCTCAGTCGGGTTCACTCGGTTGAGCGCCGATCGCGCTCCTCGATTTTGGGGCATGACAGCTTAAACCCACGATAACGCATATACACTCGTCACCTTGCATATACTTCGTCCCCACACATAAATCACGTAGCAGATAGACCAAATAAGTCCTAATTACCTCAGGTTAAGGTTAACCATGATACTAACCTCTTTGCGGAACACAATCAACAATCAACCACGGCTTTTTCTTTAGAACAAGCTTCCAAACCAGCAAATCGAATCTAGCTAAATATCGTCCAAACAACTCAAAATAAGCTTTAGCAACTACCCACGAATGGAAAAAGTTCAATCTTGATCATAATCAAAAAGGTCAACAAAAAGTTAGCCCGGGCCTACTAGGTAGAAATTCGAGATTAGGACTAAATCCTAATTACCCATTCACCCTGAGCCAGGATATGTGATTTGTTTTGAAATCTGACCTCAATTTGAGGTCTAAATCTCCATTTTATAAAATTCCTAAATTCTACCTGAAACCCCCAATTTCGACTTTGCAATTCATAAATTTGATGATAAAATTCACGAAAAGGTAACTGAAATTGATTGAAAACAAGTTAAAGTTGCATACCAATGAATTTGGGAAGAAATTCCTCTTCAAAAATGGCCTTTATGGAGTTTAGGGTTCAAAAATAGTGTAAAATGTGCTAAGTCCCAAATTTTCAAACTTTTACCCAGCTGCATATGTCGCAATTGTGAAATCTTGTTCGCAATTGCGACTATCGCAAAAGAAAACAACTGTTCGCAAAAGCAAACAGCTTCTCAGCCATGCAGCTATTGCAAATGCGACATAACCTTCGCATTTAAGAAAGGTCCCCTTCATCACAAATGCGGACTAAGCTTCACATTTGCGAAGCTGCCTAACCCTTGTTCATTGGTGCAATTGCGACTAAGGTATCGCAAATGCAACCACGCTCCTTTCGCAAAAGCGACTGTGTCTTCGCAAAAGCAAAGCTACCTATTCCCAGTCCCACTTCGCATTTGCGAGCCTAAAATCTAAAATGTGAGGCTTGCAATTGTGATCAGGTCTTCGCAAATGCGAGACCTGCAAGTTCACACCAACAGCAGTTATGCATTAGCTAATCCAAAATCATCCGATACACACCTGAAACACAACTGAGCCCCTTGGGCTCAAATATGAACAACCACAAAATTTTAATACTATCATACAGACTCGCTCGCAACCCCAAATCATAAAAATAACATAAAATATCAAGAATCGATCATCAAAACTCAAGATTTTCAACTTAAAAGCTCATTTTTTTAACTTTTCACATAATGCGCCGAAACGGATTTGGGTCACCCAGGACTCCAACCAAACATGTGTTCAAGTACATAAACATCATAGGAACCCACTAGAATTATCAAAACTATCCGAGGTTGTTTACGATAAACTTTGACCGTGGTTAACTCAAGTCATTTTTAAAGCCAAAAATGAGATTTTCTTTAAAATTTAACATATAAGCTTTCAGAAAAACCACACGGACCATGCACGCAAGTCATATCTCATCAAATAAAGCTACAGAAGGTCTTGTAACATAGAAACAGGAGCTAGTTGTCATGCCCCAAACTTGGGGGCGAGACCGGCACCCGGTGCCTCACCTATCCTTGCATACCAACTTGCGACTAAGGGATTCTGAACATATAATGTCATACTGTGGCCATGGGCCATATTGTAAGACAATTGCGAATGCTGACTAAATATCAATATAACGCTGGGCCTACAAGGCCGTCATAACTACTAGAGTTGGCAAACCAACAAAAGGTACATAAAAGGCCTACAAGCCCAACATACTGCATTAACAGACAGGACATGTCTACAAGCCTCTACTGATGGATATACTGTGATCGGAATAGGGCCCCGACCTAGTCATAACATATATACATATATACAACACCCCAGAAAAGAGACGTCACGGGAAACACCTAATGAGGAGGTCAACCCGTCTGTCTGTTTGGACCTGCACGCATGAAATGCAGCACCCCAGAAAAGGGACGTCATTACGAAATAATGTACCGAATATGTAAGGCAATATAATGAAAGTTGAAGCTGAACTTATAATATACTAACTGAAAGTAACTGGGAGTCAAAGATAATCTAAAGATATGCTCACATGCTGATACTGACTCAACTCTCTCAATATAGTAAGTAAAATAGCTGGTCGACCTTATAAGGATCGATATAAATAACTGCTCTGCCGTGGTAGGCTCGCTAGTAGGCGCTCGACCATACTAGGCTCTGTATCTCGGCCAACTGGGCTCGCTCAAAGGCGTTCGGCCACAGTGGGCTCGGTATATAACTTACCATCTGATCAGAGGTTGCCCAACAGATACCGGCCCCTCGATTATAGCTCTATGGTAATGAAAATATTGTAATACTGTATATATAGGCTCTCTGCTCTCTTGACTAGAAGAAGACAATACTCAATTAAATATGAAGTCCCGATAAGAAGAATATTGTAATTTATGAGACTAGGATAATGTATATAAATTCGGGAGTATGAACTTCTCTTTAAGCCTCGTTATCAAATACATGTAATTACGAGATCATGCCAAAATGAAGGAAGGGCTTAGCCTTAACATACCTGGAGTAGGGAAAAACCTCTTATTTTTTAGATTTGTGGACCCCACCTTTTTGTGATGACTTGGCCATAAAATCTCCTAATTGTGACACCAAGTATGTGACTTAAGTCATATTTAGATAAATCTTTTTGGCTGCCACGTTTTTCGCTAAGCTTATCCAAGATCTTGATTTATTTAATTAGCTTAATTAACTTATTAATCCCCCACTAATCCAATAATTAACCAATTACCCACATAATTAAGAATTATCTTAAATTACATAAAATACTAGTCACTTTTAATATACTTTATACACCTTACTATCATGTCCATATGGTACCTTGTGTGACACTAGTCCAAAAATACCGGGTATTTTAGCTCGGGCCGCATTTTATCCCAAAATGTCAAACTTTGACGAAATTCCTTTTCTTCGATTTGCTTACCTCTCACCTTCACGAATTTACTGATCACTTGTTTGAAATAGCATAATGCTTATAATCTAAACATAATCTCATTCCCGAACTTTACGTCGATTAACTTACGACAAAACTTTGACATACGAAAATGCGGGATGTAACATCATTCCCCCTTTGGAACATTCGTTCTCGAATGTTGACTGATGCACTTATCATTTTCATAACCTATGTCTTCCGAATACTTTAGTACTCTCCTTGCCATCTAGGCAACTGTTTTGTGAATAAATCCAAAGACTAGGGCATTCCCCCCTTTAGGCCTCTTTCTTACACCACGACTTGTGGTTGGAATCCTTCCAATCTCGTAACTGTCGCTACCTTCTGTCATGCAGCCTATACGACTCTGACCTTGTAAGTGTGCCTATGCGACTCTTCTCTCCTTTTTTCATTCAGCTTTTAGCCAATCTCTACGCTTCACTTTGTAAACATATACAGAGCTTGATAAGATGTCCCTCTGGGCATCTATGAGTATACTGAGGTTCTTCGCTCGGTACTTTATTGAACTTACGAATATCTTTATACCTTATTTCATAGGTCCGTTTATCCATCCGTATGAATTTACTGCCATAACTCTTACTTTGATTTATCGTTACTGAGGTCTGCTACCAAACTCCAGGTTACTCTCGTGCTTATCTTACATGTATAAATCTAAGTCCTTTAATGCTTCCTTATTACTGTTCACCTTAAGAATAGTGACCTAGTCTCATCTCATACTTTGTGACTTTCGTCCATCCATTGTTGATTCACCTCAATATTGATCTACAATTTACCACTGATAACTTGAAATTTCTTATGTAATATATTGTCACTAGGGTTCACATCTCATTGGGGAAACATCTGAAGTGATTAGACTTGTCCACCTATGAGTGATACTATACTTCAATAACCATATTTCATAGCATCCCAATGTGATTCTCCTTATGAGGGTATTTTAATACTTTACATTTCATCAAATCATTACTCAATCGAAGGCCCAAACGTCATCCTTTATATATCCCAATTACACCCTTATTCTATTACCAGGGCAACATTCCATCTCTTTTTAATTCTACTAGTCTTAGACTCCATTGAGTATATTCAGGCTATACTGAACATTCTATAATTCTTGTTCTCATGGGCTTAATTTCAAGGACGTACCCCTTCTCGTCACCTTCTCAATTGCCATTTCTTATCCTTACTCATGTCTTCCTAAAACCTTGTCGCTTTACCATACTTTAGCTTGTGACCTACACATATCTATTTATACTACTCGCAACCTTCCTTCAACTTGCTTGTATCATAGATTTCCTTGTGTTATTCTGGAACATCAAGCGAGACATCGCATCATCTCGAACTCTTCTTTACTCTCTTAACTAGTCCTCTCAATACCTTGAAACCACAGGCTGGATGATATGCCACTGACCACACCGATATTGAATCCCAGCACTTCTAGTCATCTATCCTAAGTGTGGACTATTCACAATCTTCTACACTTGAGTATCTCGTACGTTGTTCATGTTTACCTTACTTGCCTTTAAATCTCGTATCATATCTTTTATTTCTTTCACGACCTCTCTTCCACATAGGTATAATTTATATCCACAACTTGAAGCTCTATTATAATACTTGCACCTCTAGTGCATACACAATCCGGTAGGAGCTTCATACTGACTTCTTATGAGCATGGTACTCTTCTAACTGGCTTTCTCATAGAGCCGTTATAGAATATGGTTGTTGTACTATCTCTCATGTACCTCTGATATTAAGAGTGACTCTGTTATGTTCTCAATCACGGTTTTTATAAGTTTATGGGTCCAATAATCAGACTCCTGATTTACTTCCTTGATGTAACTCTTTAGTTTCCCCTTCCTTCTGATCAACCTTTATTTAGGCTTAAGCTATCTTCTGATCTACGGCTCATGGTATTAGCTATTATTTTAGCCTTTCATGGACGCTTTGGAATATCCATGATACAATCTTCTAACAACTCAATCTGTTGTCTATGACTTGAACTCAATTCTTTCTTTTAACTTATACTGGAGTCTTCTATGGCTCTATGATTATGAACATATATGCTACATAGATAATACTCCGAACTCTTAAGTGCGTTAATCACGTAACTAACTGTGGATCATTAATCGAATAATTTCTTTCGTTCCTTCTCAACTTTCTTTAAATGCAAGCAATAACATTTCCTGGTCGTCTTGCCACTTATTGCATGAATACTTGGCTTATCTTAGTACCCACACATATTGTAATTCCATACAACCCATATGATCTTGAATATCACCTTTTGATTTTATTTTTCTTTTTGCCGTTCATTAGCCACGATAGGTGCCACTTTCTTATGGAGTGCGTACAATGTTTTTATGAGACTTGTTGTTACAAGACCATTTCCTCTTTGGGGCACTGTGCTTAGGTTGAAGCCTCCATCCTTACCTCCTCAGCTAGTCTTACATTGTAGTACATAGGGAGGACCCTCTGATTCTTGCCCGGTTGTGAGCTTATCACATCGTATTTCTTTTTTTGATGTTCGTACTCACCTATAATTATCCTTAGTTACTTACCTTCACACTTATGTGCTGGTACGGTTGATTCTGAACTGACGTTTTGATTTTCTTCCCAGTGGGACTCTCTTTTATGTCCGTAACACTCATACGGTGCCTTTAACTACCCCAATTCCTATCTGAATATTTCTCAATGATCACGATGTCATATCTGCAAGACTAAATTTCCCATGTTGTGGTTAACTACGTTTATCTTTCACGATCTGTTGATTTGTCTGTAACCTCTTGTCTATCCATGACTAGGCTCTTCCTAAATCAACTACTAACTACTTGTTGGCCCATTCTCATATCAATACTCCGCATAATCTTTCTTGGGTTATTTCCTTTGTCTTAACTTATGTTTCGCATTGGCTACTTATTTATCAAAAATATCTTGGGCCGGAAACCTCACTTCTTCTCCTTGACGTCATGCTTGCATAATGTTTTGGAATCCTATCATATCTGTAGGATTTGGATAAGTGTAATCCCATTCCTTTCTCATTTTTTTTTTCGCATTCTTCCTTCACCATTCCATAGTTACTAGAACCACTTAATTCCGACTTAATGACACATCACCAATATTCCCCCTTTAAGGGAGTACGAACAGTTGGAGCCATGAGGATCTACTTATAGATGTTTTACATTTTCATCTTTGGCGTCATTTCACATCATTGATGACCCTTACTTGCCTTACGGTAATCTTTCTGTATCAAGGATAATGAAATTTCATTACTCGTGAGGGTGACACTTAGTGTAACTGGCACATACAGTCCCTTAAGCTTAACTTTTCTCACATTGCTTGCTTTAGGGAAGTGTCTTCCTGAATTACCATTCTCTGAAGTTTTCATGAATCTTCTTCTGTTGTCTATTCTATTATCGCTGGAACAAAATCTGAAATTCTCGTGATGTCTACCATTATCAAATCACTCAGTCCCTAATCCATGTTTAGTTTATCTTGTTCACCAGCCCATACTAATTTCTATTACTCTGAAGGTGTAACACCCTGGAAAATTTTGAAGTATTTCAGTGTAAAGCCTCGTAAATTTCGCAAGTGAATACAAGGTTTCGTGGTGCCGGATAGGCTTACGTGTTTGAGGATGGTATAAAATTTTCGTGGCGATCTTGCTCGCTGCGTTTCGGACTTTTTGGGTTGAACAATGCACCGGAAAGTAAAGGAAACTTTTTGGGGAAAAGCGCATTTATGCAGTCCATTATGCGACCGCATAATCACTCTGCGAGCCGCATAATGGCCGCAGAAGTGAGCAAGAGAAGGGACAGTTTGGGAGCAATTATGAGGTCGGTTATGCGACCACATAGCTATTATGCGGTCCATTATGCTATCGCATAACAGTTATGTGGACCGCATAGTGACCGCATACACATACAAATTTTTGATAGTTTTGGTCTGTAATTATGCGAACGATATGCAGTCCGCATATCCATTATGCGGTCGCATATGCGACTGCAGAACCTATTCCAGAGCTCCATTTTAGGGTTTTTAAAACCTGACCCTACTTCGTTAAATACACGCTTTGGGTCATTTTTGAGCAAAACTCTGATGTTTTAGAGAGAAGGATTGGGTTATGGAGTGAAGAAAATCTTGTAGAAGAACCTTGTGGTTAAATTTCCAAACCTAGTGTCTGATAAAATGCTCAAATGAGATGAGACCATGAATATCTTCCTAATTATGGTTCAATTTTGTAATGTCTCAAAATAGATCGGGATTGCTAAAAATTCCGGATCATTCTAGAGTTAAGGAAGCTCGATTGAGGTATGTTGGCTAAACATTCTCTCTTGGAATTTAATTCCATAATGTTTTCGTAAGTTTCAAAGTATGGGTTGCGTGTTAAAAGATTATGGCTTTGAGTCGTGTTTCAATGAAAGATAGTATGCCAAATTGTGTTAGAAAATCTCAATATTCTTAAGACTCTTAATTGCTCATATGGGTACCTAAAGTCTTGATTTGGAAGTGTCTTATTGTTGATAATCTATAAAGATGGTTGGAAGTGAAATAAGTTAACTGGGGATATAGAGTGTCGCCAACGTGCCAAGAATTTAAGTTATGATTGTGTCTAGTAGTGAAAATGATTTGAGAAGATGCGATAAAGAATATGAAATGAGCCTCGACTCAATTGTTTAAAAATGACTTCGAAGATTGAATTGTCTAAAAGCTTTTGTACTAAATTCATGCCCATTTGTGGCTGCTTTAAATAATGCTTTGATTTATAAATATATTCAGTGTGATTCGAGTTCTATATACTCATGTGTTGAAATTGTATATTGTCATTTCTGGGGAAGAGTATCGCAAGAGTAAATGGTGTATTGACTGTTTATAAATTTTCATGTGTGTTTCTATTGTTGGTTGGTATGCCTCATTCTTTGGGAAGAAACCATTTGTGTTTGAAGTTTCCATTTCAAATGGATTTTAAAGTATATGATTTTTGAAATATCCTATATGTTGATACTTGATGGTGATCTTTGAAATTGAAAGAGGTAAAAGTGTGAAATATTAAATACGGCCATCGTGCCAGGAATAAATAATCTTGTGAATGGCCTAATGAGCCTAGGAAATATTGTCGTTGTGAATGACTGGAAATACTAATGAGAATTTATACAATGTGAAAGATTTTGAGGTGAGTACAATTGTATTTATGATATTTCTGTTTGCAAATTAAATCAAAAATATATTTGGGAGCATCATTAGCAATATCGAGGAAGGGTGGGTCATAAGGCTCACACATGAAACTACACGTGCCGGTGTAGGAGTGGATTGAGATTATTCCCTAACAAAGACGGTGGTATATCGGTGCTAATGATCTGCCAACCAAAATTATATATGAAGTTCGCATTTTGAAAATTATTATGTTTTAATTGGACGTTTGGATATTGTTGATTGTGACTTGCTGTTTCTATGTGTTGCCTTTTTTTTATATAGGCATTCTATTTTGAAAGAGGATTTTTAGCTATACATACTAGTGCTATTCGGCAGTACTAACATCCCTTTTGTCGGGGGCGCTACATCTTTAATGGATGCAGGTGGTTCTTCAGCAGGAGACATTGATCAGTGATATCAGTACACTATTTTCAGCTGATTTGGTGAGCCCCACTTCATTTCGGGGTCATGTATCTTTTGTTTCTCATGTACTGTGTTTTGAGGTATAGCCGGGGCGTTGTTGCCGGCATTTCCATATTACTCTTCTATTGTACTTAGAGGCTCCGTAGACAGGTTGTGGGTTATGGTCGAGCCGTGGAGGGGTTGTAAGAACTTGTTGCTAAGGGAAATGTCCTTATTCCTACCACTGTCATCGCACCACCGGATCGTGTGGTGAGTGAATCTAAGAAACGAAAGAGGGTTGTTGGTGCTAATGAACCAGATTGTGTGATTTGCAAAAAGCGACACTTGGGAAGATGTTGGATGACCCTTGAAATATGTTATGGCTGTGGAAAGAGGGGGAACAAGAAGAACAAATGCCCTAGATTGGGTACACCCATCTAGTTATGTCCGTCATGTGGGAAGGAACATTTGGTGTCGTGTTCTGAGTATGCTCAGCAACACGTTAGAGGTGGTATCTTTGGGCAATTCCAAAGGCCCACATAGAAATCTAGTACTGGAATTGTTAATCCTGCATTGGAAGCTTGGAGGAAGGATAAGGGGTATGCTTATGAAGTATATAAAAAGGGTAAATATCAGGTCAGTGAGACGAGTCAGTTCAGCGGACCTCATCCCTATTGTGTGAAGTGTGGGAGATGCCATCCGGGAGTGTGTCACTATGGTACAAAGGTATGCTACAAGTGTGGTATGACGGGCCACTTTCAAAGAAATTGTTATTTGTCTCGCCAGAGCATGTGCAAATGTATGGCACAACCAGCCAGTTCTGTAGCTACTACATCCACAACGTCTCTCCTAGCTAGAGGCAGTATAACGCCTGCAAGGCGTGGAACAACTAGGGGTGGTATTCAGAGCTCGGAAGGGCCCATCAGGTTTTATGCTATGAGGAGACGTCAAAAGTTTGAGGCTTCTCCAGATGTGGTTACAGGTATATTGATTGTCCGATCTCATGATGTGTATTCTCTTATTGATCCCGATTTCACTTTGTCATATGTCACTTCTTATGTTACTATGGAAGTTGGGATACAACCGAAACAACTTTATGAGTCGTTCTCTGTATCTAATCTTAGAACTACACACAGTATTCGTGAAGCCTCTTTATCAAAATTCCTTATATTTACTACCTCTTGAGAAATTGAGTTCTATAATGGGTTCCTTGAATTGAGTTATAACCCTAGGTTAATACTTCCCACTGCTACCCTAAATTGTCAACAAGGGACAATACCTGATGAATTTCGTACACAACCTTTTGATTCAAATGGATAACATCTGCTCATTTGTACCTATACATGCATCACCATAATATTTACCTATGTGGTATCATATCCAATGGAAAGCAGCCTAGTGTTGAGATCCTTCTTGAGTCACTGTTTTCCTCTCCGGTATATGTGACTTCTATGGTTGGAACAAATATTCTACTCCTTTATGAATAGTATGATGAATCCTTTTCATTGTCTAGTAACGTGAGAGTATATATTAGCACCTATCATGTGCGTACATGTCAATTGAAAGGGGCCACTTATCCGCATAAAGTTTCTGAGCAACTTGAGATTTATCACAAATTTGTCACAAGGAGGTCTTGTTGTTTACCCATCTCAGTATGACTTTCATGTCCACCTAGATCATGCCTCAGTGAGTAACTCACCTTGTTCCCAGTATTATGGTTGCCCGTGAATTCGCGTGATATGGCAACTTGAGAGTTGTTATGGCAAAAACATGTCTAGCTCATGGCAAAGTGTTCATTCTCTCCAACTAATACGGATTTCATCCCAACATTAAGATGTCCTAGCTACATGATTCCACTTGTTTGATATTGAAAGTTAAGCATCCTTATGATGAGCATATTGAATTGAAAGACAAATTTGTCGTATCTCTAGTCCTCTCACATGGGATCAAATATTGGCAATGGTTAATTTGTGGGAATGATAATAATCTCACAAGTGTTCAACTTCTTTTCATTCTCGTAAGCTTGTGGCATAGATTCCTTGTGCTAGTTACTGTTAAGAGTGTAATGCAACTTTATGTATCTTGAAACCCATATCATATTCAGGGTGCTAGAATATTCTCATTTCGAGTTAAACTAATTCTTTTTACATACCAAGAGGCGATTGGTGTCACATAAGTGTTAGCTCTCTTTGAGGCTTACTATTTCCAAATAAGGCACGAATGGAATGAAACAATTGTTGATGTCCTTTTCATGACTCGTTTCTTTTAAATCTCAGAATCATGAATATTTTCCCTACGTTATTAATGCCTACTAGGCAACTCTATGACTCGTTTGTTGAACCGATGATGTCACCACAATGAATCACCATGTCAGCGCTATTGGTAGTGACCTTCATATCTCTTAGGATATAACCTCCTGAAATGCCGTGCTCAGCACGTTGATGGATTCATGAATAATTCCAGCGAAATATCAAACCTCGTTATTCTTGTTTGTAGCAAATCTATCGATTATTGTAGGTTCAGGCATGTCAAACAAGAAGCATCATCCCGTGATCAAATATATGGGATAGGAAATTTTATGGTCATAATAAAGCTAGCACATCTTAGAAAGATTGTTAAAGGTTGCCAAAGGTTTAGTTTGGGTGTTCGGCGTGGAGATTTAGAGTTGAAGAAAGTGAATGGGTTATTCTCAATATTTTCTGCATGAGGCTGCTATGTGAATTGTTAATAAAGGTAAAGTATTTGAAGTCACATTAGGCCTTATGAAATTTTGAAAGGAAATAGGCTAAACTATGAGTAGGATGTTTCCCTATTATTGTTCTCTATGTACCCGGTGTTTCATGTGTCTTTGTCTAATAAGGTGAAGATAAGGGATAATGGGATCGTGAGGAGCAACTATTTGCTATCCTTGTTAGAAAAGTATGGGAGTTGAGATTGTATCCGGTAATGTGTTATGGCGAAGTCTGTAAGTCGAGGAGACCACATGGAGGGGCAAAAGTGTTAAGGAAATAAAATGTTCCCCCTTGAGTGTATAGTTAAATGATTGTGATTTGAAAGGTACTTCTGTGTATTATGATTTAAATATGTGCAGCTCATGTCCAGATACCACTATTGATAGTATAATGCCTGTAATGATGAGATTAGTGACGTTGTTATACATGGTGATGTTTTGACAAGTTATGGATGTGTTGTTAGGAATTGTTTTGGTGTTACTCTGGCAGGTGGATAGACCTAGTTACAAGGGAGACTCTAGAGAAATTTTTGGAAATTTAGAGAGTTAGCCAAATTTTGAAACTACTGGTGTGTGTGAACCAACAGTTGAACCACATTGAATGCTAATGATGGATTTTGACCCTCATTCGAGGACGAATGATCCAAAGCGGGGGAGAATGTAACACCACAAATTTTTTTGAAGTATTTCAGTGTAAAGCCCCTTAAATTTCGCAAGTTAATTCAAAGTTTCGTGGTGCCAGAGTAGGCTTACGTGTTTGAGGATGGTGTACAATATTTCCGGCGATCTTGCTCGCCATGGTTCAGACTTTTTGGGTTGAACAATGCACCGGAAAGTAAAGGAACTTTTTTGGAAGAAAAGTGCGTTTATGCGGTCCATTATGTGACCGCATAATCACTCTGCGGGCCGCATAATGGCCGCAGAAGTGAGCAGGAGAAGGGCAATTATGTGGTCGGCTATGCGACCGCATAACTATTATGCGGTCCATTATGCTATCGCATAACTGTTATGCAGACTGCATAGTGACCGCATACACAGACAAATTTTTGATAGTTTTGGTCTGTAATTATGTGACCGATATGCAGTCCGCATATCCATTATGCGGTCGCATATGCGACTGCAGAACCTATTCCGGAGCTCCATTTTTGGGTTTTTAAAACCCAACCCTACTTCGTTAAATACACGCTTTGGGTCATTTTTGAGCAAAACTCTGATGTTTTAGAGAGAAGGGAGAGTGTTTTAGAGAGAGAGGAAACCGTAGGCAAATTATTCATCAAGTCTTGCTCAAATCTTGGAAGATTAACAAGGAAAACCCACAAGTTCTTCATCTAAGAGGTAAGGTTCCATACCCTAGTTTTCAATTTTGAATTTGGGAATTATGAGGTCGGTTATGCGACCGCATAGCTATTATGCGGTCCATTATGCTATCGCATAACAGTTATGCGGACCGCATAGTGACCGCATACACAGACAAATTTTTGATAGTTTTGGTCTGTAATTATGCGACCGATATGCAGTCCGCATATCCATTATGCGGTCGCATATGCGACTGCAGAACCTATTTCGGAGCTCCATTTTTGGGTTTTTAAAACCCGACCCTATTTCGTTAAATACACGCTTTGGGTCATTTTTGAGCAAAAATCTGATGTTTTAGAGAGAAGGATTGGGTTATGGAGTGAAGAAAATCTTGTAGAAGAACCTTGTGGTTAAATTTGCACACCTAGTGTCTGATAAAATGCTCAAATGAGATGAGACCATGAATATCTTCCTAATTATGGTTCAATTTTGTAATGTCTCAAAATAGATCGGGATTGCTAAAAATTCCGGATCATTCTAGAGTTAAGGATTGAGGTATGTTGGCTAAACTTTCTCTCTTGGAATTTAATTCCATAATATTTTCGTAAGTTTCAAAGTATGGGTTGCGTATTAAAATATTATGGCTTTGAGTCATGTTTCAATGAAAAATAGTATGCCAAATTGTGTGAGAAAATCTCAATATTCTTAAGACTCTTAATTGCTCATATGGGTACCTAAAGTCTTGATTTGGAAGTGTCTTATTGTTGATAATCTATAAAGATGGTTGGAAGTGAAATAACTTAACTGGGGATATAGAGTGTGGCCAACGTGCCAAGAATTTAAGTTATGATTGTGTCTAGTAGTGAAAATGATTTGAGAAGATGCGATAAAGAATGTGAAATGAGCATCGACTCAATTGTTTAAAAATGACTTCGAAGATTGAATTGTCTAAAAGCTTTTGTACTAAATTCATGCCCATTTGTGGCTGCTTTAACTAATGCTTTGATTTATAAATATATCCAGTGTGATTCGAGTTCTATATACTCATGTTTTGTTTTGAAATTGTACATTGTCATTTTTGGGGAAGAGTATTGCAAGAGTAAATGGTGTATTGATTGTTTATAAATTTTCATGTGTGTTTCTATTGTTGGTTGGTATGCCTCATTCTTTGGGAAGAAACCATTTGTGTTTGAAGTTTCCATTTCAAATGGATTTGAAGTATATGATTTTTAAAATATCCTATATATTGATACTTGATGGTGATCTTTGAAATTGAAAGAGGTAAAAGTGTGGAATATGAAATACGGCCATCGTGCCAGGAATAAAGAATCTTGTGAATGGCCTAATGAGCCTAGGAAATATTGTCGTTATGAATGACTTGAAATACTAATGATAATTTATACAATGTAAGTACAATTGTATTTATGATATTTCTGTTTGCAAATTAAATCAAAAATATTTTTGGGAGCATCATTAGCAATACCGAGGAAGGTGGGTTATAAGGCCCACACCTGAAACTACACGTGCCGGTGTAGGGGTGGATTGGGATTATTCTCCTTATTTGGGATGAAATTGGAACCTTTGGAAATTGTGATATTATTCCCCTTAGTTGGGATGAAACTGGAACCTTTGTGGATTGGAAAAGTTAACCCACACGACATATGTGGGAAAGTGGCCTAGCTGATCGGGTGGAGATTAGACGCCATATTGAACATATGGTGGTACTACTCTTGGAAACAATTTTCTTTCACATCAAATGTCAAACCACATTGTTCGTGCGGAGATGTCCTAGCTAATCCGGCGTGATCGGACTCCGTGCTAACAAAGACGGTGGTATATCGGTGCTAATGATCTGCCAACCAAAATTATATATGAAGTTCGCATTTTGAAAATTATTATGTTTTAATTGTACGTTTGGATATTGTTAATTGTGACTTGCTGTTTCTATGTGTTTCCTTTTTTTATATGGGCATTCTATTTTGAAAGAGGATTTTTTGCTATACATGCTAGTACTATTCGACAGTACTAACATCTCTTTTGCCCGGGGCGCTGCATCTTTAATGGATGCAGGTGGTTCTTCAGCATGCGACATTGATCAGTGATAGCAGAACACTCTTTTCAGTTGATTTGGTGAGCCCCACTTCATTTCGGGGTCATGTATCTTTTGTTTCTCATGTACTGTGTTTTGAAGTATAGCCGGGGCGTTGTTGCCGGCATTTCCATATTACTCTTCTATTGTACTTAGAGGCTCTGTAGACAGGTTGTGGGTTATGGTTGATGTTGGGAATTAAACTAGAAATGTTGGTACTTGGAAATTACATTTTTCATTAATTTTATAAACTTGTAATATTTTGGAAATGATGAATGAAGCTGCTAATGGGAATGAAAAGGAAGTTGTTAATAAAATCTTTTCAGTGATTCATTAATGGAGTACATCTTCTCTTTAGTCATGGATGAGTTTGGGTAGAAGGAAGTGTAATAGGCTTGCTCGGCCGGGTTCTCTCGGTTGAGTGTCGGTCACGCTCCACGAGTTTTGTGCGTGACAGAAGGTCTAGCTTTTCCCTCTGATAATCACGTTAGAGTCACAAACTTATTTCTCGAAATAAGGATATGACTTTATGGCCTATACTCTTTTTTTGTCTCAAGGCCTATCACCTCTCGTTTCTTCCTTCACCTGACTATAGACTCTGTAATAATATCATTTTTTTATCTACCGTTGTCATCCATGTATCACACCTTACTCATAATGCTTCCTTATCTCTCTCCTTATTTCCCCCGCTAATATTTCTGCCTATCACTTTCTTTTGAAAACTTCAACAAGACATTCTTTTGCTTTTAGCTCCCCTTGCTTCATCCATTGGATCTTCGGGTTGCCTATCATTCTCGCTCTACTAGGGATGGGAGCCATACTAAGGTAATATTTATTCCTTCCAGGATTCCAGTGCATGTCTTTGAACATTCTAGTATTCATATCTAGCTATACTATTTTAGAGTGCACTATCTAGGTTTCTCACAAGGAGATCTATTAGCACATTTGCTACATTCTTCGGAAATGTCAACTAACGCAGACAATCCATTCACCATTTTAGGTTACTCTAACCCAAACTGGATCCTGATATGTCGTCCTTCCCTTAAACTACACATGTTAGCCCCTATAGGGCATAACTGAAATAGGTGTGGCCAATTGTACATATCTCTGTTACTGTTGAAGGTAACTCAAAATGCTTATATCTCTCTTCCTGAATTGTAGATAATGTTCATCTTTACTAACTGGGTACCACGTACCCTTCTTCACTTTGCTTCTTTTACTTGTTGAAATTTGTATATATCTTCTAAATCTCTCATTGCCTTTTACCATAGGGGTGGATAGATATTCTTGCCTTAAGGCCCCTAATCAAGAAGCTTGCATGTCTTAGTATCCACATATTCTGCTGGAGACCTTACATTTACTCATCATAAGAATGATGCAAAATCGAGTTCCTCTGACTCAATTCTTCCAGAACCATATTCAATCCCTTATCAACCGTCTTTCTAGATGTTGGTATCATTGTATTACGAATATAATAGAATTTAGGAATTTGAATTTCTATGATAGAGCTTTACCACACGATCTAGACTAAGAAGAAAGAGTGACCGTCCTAAATGCCCAGTATCCTCCTACTTATAAGTGTGGTGCACAAAACACACATAAACAAGACTCTAATAGACAGGACTTGTAGACTCCATAGGAAAGAACTGCTCTGATACTACTTTTTTCATGCCCCGAACTTGGGGGGAGAGACCGGCACCCGGTGCCTTACCTATCCTTGCGTACCAACTTGCGACTAAGGGATTCTGAACATATAATGTCATACTTTGGCCATGGGCCACATTGTAAGATATTTGCGAATGCTGACTAAAAATCAATATAAAGCTGGGCCGACAAGGCCGTCATAACTACTACAACTGGCAAACTAACAAAATGTACATAAAAGGCCTACAAGCCCAACATACTGCATTAACTGACAGGACATGTCTACAAGCCTCCACTGATGGATACATTGTGATTGGAACAGGGCCCGAATATAATATATATACATATATACACAAGATGTACGTAAAGCTCTAGACTCGACAACTCCGAAGGGCATGGAGCTTACCGATCAAGCTGAACTCGGGCAACACCTAATGAGGAGGTCTACCCGTCTGTCTGTCTGGACCTGCACGCATGAAATGCAGCGCCCCCAGAAAAGGGACATTAGTACAAAATAATGTACCGAGTATGTAAGGCAATATATTGAAAGTTTAAACTGAACTGATAATATAATAACTGAAAGTAACTGGGAGTCAAAGATAATCTGAAGATATGCTCACATGTTGATACTAACTCAACTCTCTCAATATAGTAAGTAAAATAGTTGTTCGGACTTATAAGGCTCAGTATATATAACTGCTCTGCCGTAGTAGGCTCACTCAGAGGTGCTCGGCCATACTAGGCTCTGTATCTCGGCCAACTGGGCTTGCTCATAGCCGTTTTGCCACAGTAGGCTCGGTATATAACTTACCATCTGATCAGAGGTTTCCCAATAGGGGCATGTCCATCGATTATAGCTCAATGGTAATGAAAATACTGTAACACTGTATATATAGGCTCTCAGCTCTCTTGACTGGAAGAAGACAATACTCAATTAAATATGAAGTCCCGATAAGGAGAATACTGTAATCTATGATACTAGGATAATGTATATAAATTCGAGAGTATGAACTTCTCTTTATGCATCGTTATCAAATACATGTAATTACGAAATCATGCCAAAATGAAGGAAGGGCTTGGCCTTAACATACATGGAGTAGGGAAAAATTCGTATGATATTCTTGAGAAAGATTGCTCCGTACTCCTTTAGAATTACAAAAATTCCGTTGTTATTACGCTGTGCAATTTTGTATGAATTTCTTAACTAATCCAAGAACTGTCGTTGCTATTGTAATATGAAGTCTCATATGAACTTCCAAATCTCCTCCAAAATGAATTACTTAAGTTCTAGCCGTATTAAAACTCCTAAACAATCAAGGTATGAAATGCTCTTATCTTTTGAGGTTTCAATTGTCTTAGCAAAATATCAGCTTTTTGTCACTTAGAAGATGTATTAAAAACCTCTTATTTTTTAGATTTGTGGATCCCACCTTTTTGTGATAACTTGGCCATAAAATCTCCTAGTTGTGACACCAAGTATGTGACTTAAGAGTCATATTTAGATAAAGCTTCTTGGTTGTCATGTTTTTCGCTAAGGTTATCCAAGATCTTGATTTATTTAATTAGCTTAATTAACTAATTAATCCCCCACTAATCCAATAATTAACCAATTACCCACATAATTAAGAATTATCTCAAATTACATAAAATACTACTCACTTTTAATATACCTTATACACCTTACTATCATGTCCATGTGGTACCTTGTAGGGCACTAGTTCATAAATACCGGGTATTTTAGCTCGGGCCGTATTTTATCCCAAAATGTCAAACTTTGACGAAATTCCTTTTCTTCGATTTGCTTACCTCTCATCTTCAAGAATTTACTGATCACTTATTTGGAATATCATAATGCTTATAATCACAAAATAATCTCATTCCCGAACTTTACGTCGATTAACTTACGACAAAACTTTAACATACGAAAATGCGGGATGTAACACTACTAATCAAAACGGCTTGTTGGGTCGTTACATTCTCCACCTCTCAAAGAAACGCCCGTCCTTGAACGGACATAGAAGTGTACCTGGACTGGTAAAAAGGTGAGGGTATCTACTCCTCATATTGGACTCGGACTCCCACGTAGACTCCTCAATTTACTGAGCTCTCCAATGCACTTTCACAGAAGGAAAGCTCTTAGATATCTACTTTCGAAACTGCTGGTATAGAATAGTCACCGGCTCTTCCTCATAGGTGAAATTCTCATCAAGCTACACCTTGCTGAAATCGAAAGCATTTGACATGTCTTCATGGTACTACCGAAGCATGGAAATGTGAAATACCGAATTTACCCCTGCTAGGCTAGGAGGAAATGCAAGCCTATAAGCAATCTCCCCAATTCTCTCAAAGATATCAAATGTGCCAATAAACCTCGGGATCAACTTGCCCTTCTTCCAAAACTGTATCACGCCCTTCATAGGTGACACTCGAAGAAGAACCTTCTCACTTTCCATGTAAGCCACATCACAAACTTCTGGTCCGCATAACTTTTTTTCATGTATGAGTTGTACAAAGAAGCTCCTGAATCACCTTAACCTTCTCTGAAGCATCACGAACCAAGTCCGTGCCCAACAATCTAGCCTCGCCGGTCTCAAACTAACAAACCGGATAATGACATCGCCTCCCATTTAAGGCCGCGTATGGAGCCATCTGGATGCTCGACTGATAGTTATTGTTGTAGGTGAACTCCATTAGAGGTAAATATTGCTCCCACTGACCCCCGAAATCCATAGATCATGACCACAACATGTCCTCCAAAATCTAAATAGTACGTTAGGACTGCCCATCCGTCTGAGGATGAAACGTGGTACTCAACTCGACCCACGTTCCTAACTCACACTATGATAGAGCTTTACCACACGATCTAGACTAAGAAGAAAGAGTGACCGTCCTAAATGCCCTGTATCCTCCTACTTATAAGTGTGGTGCACAAAACACACATAAACAAGACTCTAATAGACACGACTTGTAGACTCCATAGGAAAGAACTGCTCTGATACTTCTTTTTTCACGCCCCGAACTTGGGGGGAGAGACCGGCGAATGATGGAAATGGGCACACCATACAAGCGAATAATCTCCCGAATATAAATCTGAGCCAACCACTCTGAAGAATAGGTTGTCATCATCAAAATAAAGTGTGCGGACTTAGTCAACCGGTCCACAATAACCCAAACACCGTCATATATCCTCAAGGTTCGTGGTAAGTCTACTATAAAGTCCATAGTGATGTGTTTCCCCTTCCACCCCTATCCCCAATCTTTGAGTCAACCCACCTGGTTTCTGATGCTCATACGTCACCTATTGACAATTCAAACACCAAGAAACATGTCTAACGATATCTTTCTTCATCTTCCGCCACTAATAGTGCTGCTTCAAGTCACGGTATATCTTCGGGATACCTGATGAATGGAATATCATGAACTATGAGCCTCTTCAAGGATCAACTCTCTCAACCCATCAACATTCGGAACACAAACCCGGCCTCGAAGCCGCATAACACCATCATCTCCAATCACAACCTCCTTGGCAACACCTCGTTGCACTGTGTCTTTCAGTACTAACAAGTGAGGATCATTAAACTGGCGAGCCTTGATACACTCCAACAATGATGATTGTGCCATAATGCAAGAAAGAACCCGGTAGTCTCCGAAACATCCAACCTCACAAATTGGTTGGCCAAAGCCTGAACATCCATGGCTAATGGCCTCTCCACTGCTGGTAAAAATGCCAATCTACCATGCTCTCTGGCATCGGCCACCACATTGGCCTTTCTCAGATGCTATGAATTGGTGATATCATAGTGTTTCAGCAACTCTAACCGTCTCCACTGCCGCAAATTAAGGTCCTTCTGCTTGACCAGGTGCTGGAGACTCTGATGGTTGGTATAGACCTCATATGGAATGTTGTATAGATAGTGCCTCCAAATCTTGATCGTGTGACAATGGCTGCCAAATCCAAATCATGTGCAAGGTAATTCCTCCCATGAACGTTCAACTGACGAGATGCGTAGGCAATCACCCTACCGTCCTGTATTAATACCTTGCAAAGTCCAGTATGCGATGCATCACAATACACAGTGTAAGATCCTGAACCTATAGGGAACACCAATATTAGGGTTGTAGTAAATGTAGTCTTGACCTTCTGAAAGCTTATCTCACACTCATTGGACCATCTGAAAAGAGCACCCTTCTGGCTCAACTTAATCAATGGGGCTGAGATAGACGAAAACCCCTCCACAAACCTGCGATAATAACCCGCCAAACTCAAGAAGCTCCGAATCTCCATAGATGACGTAGGTCTAGGCTAGTTATGAAATGCCTCAATCTTTTTAGAATCCACCTTGATACCATCGGAAGACACAACATGACCCAAAAATGCAACCAAGTATAACAAGAACTAGCACTTTGAAAACATGGCATATAACTGGCGATCTTTCAAACTCTAAGCATAATCCATAGATATTGCTCATGCTCCTCTCCACTGCTTGAATTAACCAGAATATCATCAATGAAGACAATCACAAAGGAATACCAATAGGGCTTAAACACTTGGTTCATCAAAACCATGAAGTCTACTAGAGAATTAGTCTAGCCAAATGATATTACCAAGAACTCGTAATGACCATAACGAGTCCGAAAAATTGTCTTAGGGATATCTGATGCCCTAATCTTCACCTGATGGTAGACAGATTTCAAATCAATCTTGGAAAACACCTTGGCACCATCAAATAAGTCATCAATCCTCCACAACAGATACTTGTTCTTTATAGTGACCTTCTTCAACTGCCGATGATCTATACACATCCTCATCGATCCGTCCTTTTTCCTGACAAAGAACACCGGCACACCCCAAAGGGAATACTCGGTCTAATGAATCCCTTGTCAAGAAAATCTTGTAACTAATCTTCAAATCTTTCAGCTCAGCTCGAGCCATACGGTATGGTGAAATAGAAATAGATTGTGTGACAGGAACCAAATCAATGCAAAAGTCCATATCCCTATTAGGTGGCATACCCGGCAAATATGTAGGAACACCTCAGGAAACTCACCCACAACTGGTACCGAATCCATAGAAGGAACCTCTACACTAGAATCACGGATATAAGCTAAATATGCCAAATACCTCTTCTCGACCATACACCGAGCCTTCAAATATGAAACCACCATTCTAGTGGAGTGACCTAGAGTCCCTATCCACTCTAATCTAGGCAACCCCGGCATGGCTAAAGTCATAGTGTTGGCATCACAATCCAAGATAGCGTGATACGGGAACAACCAATCCATACCAAGAATAACCTCAAAATCTACCATATCCAACAATAGAAGATCAACTATAGTATCAAAACCATTAATAGTAATAACACCTATACATAGTCTTGGAATGACAATCCAAGATAGCGTGATACGTGGACATCCAATCCATACCAAGAATAACCTCAAAATCCACCATATCCAATAATAGAAGATCAACTACAGTATCAAAACCATTAATAGTAACAACATAATACTTATACACCCAATCAACTATTATAGAATCTCGAACCAGTGTAGACACAGAAACAGGAACATCAAGGGAATCACAAGGCATACTCAAATGCGATACAAAATATGAAGATGCATAGGAATATGTAGAACCCGTACCAAACAATATGGAAACATCTCTATGACAGACTGAGATAATACCTGTAATAACTACATGACACGACTCCGCCTAAGGTCTAGCTGGAAATGAATAATAATGGGGTTAAGGCCCACCAACCTGACCTCCACCTCTTGGACGACCTCTCACTGACTGGCATCCACCTCTAACTATCTGACCTCCACCTTGGGCTGCCTAACCCCCCCTTTAGCTGGCTGAGCGGGTGGTGGAGCAACCGGTTACAAAATCATGGCACGAGTACCCTGTTGTGGCATAATGCCCTGAATTCTGGGACAATACCTATTGATATGGCCCGTACCTTTACACTCAAAGCACTCTCTCAGCTGGCGTGATTGCTGAATCCGAGACTAACCCTAGCGACTCGAATAACCACCATGATAACTCTAAATCTATGGTGCACTAATGGGAGCTGAAGGTGCACTAAATGCTAGCTACTCTGAACGAAACCCATAAGTACCACGACCGCCCAAAGTACCGTGTGTAACCTTTAGAGCTGGCTGAATCGGCCTGATAGGATGGCCTCTACCAAAAGAACCCCTGCCTCCAAACAAGGCACCACAGAATCCTCCAAAATGATGTGGCCTCGTATAAAAGGTTGTCTCCCTAGCCTCACCCCTGATGCGCTTGATCCTCTTGGCGGTCTCCACCACCCGAGTGAAAGAAATATCATACTCGGTCTCTCTGTCCGTATGTAGACTGATGCCATATGTAAGGGTATCTATTAACCTCCGTACATTCTCCCTCTCATTAGGGATCAAGATAGCTGCATGGCGTGATAAGTCCAAAAATCTGGTGTCATACTGAGTTACAGTCATGCTACCCTGCTGAAGGAGCTCAAACTGACTGTGGAACTCCTCTCTCTGAGTGAAGGGAATGAACTTCTCCAAAACCAATTATGAGAACTGATCACAAGTGAGAGAAGGTGAAACTGCTGGCTTGCCCTGAATATACACATGCCACTACCTATTAGCAGAACCATGCATCTGAAGAACTGTGAAATTAACTCCGTTGGACTGCACTATATCCATGTTTTGCAATATCTCATGAAAATGGTCCAAGAAATCTTGGGGGTCCTCAGAAGGTGCACTATTAAAGTGACGAGGACACAACTTGGTGAACTTGTCCAGCCTTTACATCTCCTTATCGCAGGTCACTCCCCGGGATGTGTAGCAATAATAGACTGAACTGCCCCAACTGGTAGAAGTGATGCGATCTAATACCCGTGAGCCATTTGCTCTCGAGTGTGAGTACTGGGAGTCTGGGATCCTCCTCCAGCCTAAAAAATAGATGGTGCCATAGGAAACCCATCGGCCTGGGCCATGCAGTCCATAAGACCAACCATAAAGACTAAGGCGTCCTGAAGCACTAGGGTGGAAATGAACCCCCTGGGACCTGAGTTGGTCCTACTGGCTCGGCTAGAATAAGGATCACATCATCTTGCTCTATCTGAAGCTCAACAACAGGTGCCACTGCACATGCTCTAGGTTGAGCTCTACCTCTACCTCGGCCCCGGCCCCTACCCCTGGTAGTGGCTGCAACTTGGGTCTTCGGCTCCTGATCCGCAATGGATGCCATATGTGTCCTCACCATCTATGAAGAATAAAGGTAGAATGATTCAAACTCAATGATAGAATAAAGTCGCACGATAGATAAAGAAAGAAAGTGACATTTTCTAATGTCTTATAGCCTCTATAAGATAAGTACAGACGTCTCCGTATCAATTCTCAAGACTTTGCAATTCTTGCTTATGACTCGTGAGACATAGGCAACGTAGTGCACCGATACCAACTTGTCACAACCCAAAATCCCAACCGCGGGGCCGTGATGGCACCTAATATCCGCTTGCTAGGCAAGCCAACATTAGCTAAATAATTAATCAACTAACAATTTAAAAGCACAAATATTAAGATATTACGACTAAAACCCTTTGTAATATAATAATTTGAAACCAACGTTGTCGAGTCTAATCCCAGAAACTAGTATCACAAGTACATGAGCTGCTAGATTACGACAAATAGAGTCTGAAATGAAATACAACTGTCTGATATAAATGAACAGTAATATAGATAAGATGGGGACTTCAGGGTCTGTGGACGCTATGCAAATCTCATCAAGTCTCCTAAAGGACGGGTCTGAGAAATCTCTCATACGCGTCTTTGGTACTAACTCTGGGATCTATACAAGAAGTGCAGAAATATAGTATGAGTACAACCGACCCCGTATACATTGTAAGTGCCGATCCTAACCTCGATGAAGTAGTGACGAGGCTATAATAAGACACTCACTATGAAACTTTACATATATAAGTAGACAAACAATAATGAAATAGGGAAACAACTAATTAACACGATAACAAAAATAAGAAATACATAACGGAGGGTCGCAAAATAACATCAATACTCAGTTTCACAACACAATACATTAACGGAAACCAACAACCAAGAATAGCCATAATTCAACTTCTTCGTTGCAGCGAGCGATCCGATCCACATATATAATACTAATACCGGTGTGGTATGCAACCCGAACCACATATCCATATAATACCATTGTAATGTGCAACCTGATCCATGATAGTACCATTGCAGTGTGCAACCCGATCTATATATAATATAATACCATTGCAACATGCAACCCCATATATAGTAATAATACCGTTGTGGCATATAACCCGATACCGATCCATATATAATAATAATACTGATGCACCGTGCGATCTGATTCACACACACACACACACACACACACATATATATATATATATATATATATATATATATAGATATATATGCATGTGTATCTCGAAAAGTAACACAAAAAGGTAACTAAACGCGTAAATCCTCTAAGACAATCCAATATAACAAATTAAAGAGAAATGGAAAACAATTAAGGCATGAGACAAGTAATAGTATCTATTTAATATCAAGTGGAGCATAAAGCAAGTAGAGGCGGAATATAAATAAAGGCATGGATATAGAGAAGCGTGTAGCAAATTAAAGCATGTAACACTGAAGGCATGTATTTAACAAGCAAACACATGTATCAATTAAGGCAAGTAACAAGTAATAACATGGAATAAATGAAGGCATGATATAATTGAAGACATTAAGTAGTCCATCCCGTATGCTTAAACCCACGGCAACACATACACACTCATCACCTTGCATATACTTCGTCCCCATACATAAATCACATAACAAATAGACCAAACAATTCCTAATTCCCTCAAGTTATGGTTAACCACGATACTTACCTCTTTTCGGAATACAATCTACAATCAACCACTACTTTTCTTTTAGCATAAGCCTCCAAACCAATCGAATCTAGCCAAATATCGTTCAAACAATTCAAAACAAGCTATAGAAACTACTCACGAATGAAAAAGGTTCAATCTTGATCATAATCTAAAAAGTCAACAATAAGTCAACCCGGGCCCATGTGGTCGAAATCCGAGATTAGGACCAAATCCCTATTATCCATTCACCCCCTTGTCACGACTCCAAATTTCCACCTTCGGATGTCGTGATGGTACCTAGTCTGTAAGACTAGGTAAGCCTAACACATGCTGAGTTATTAACAGATTTATACCATTTAACCATTAAACATGAACCGGTAAATGCCATACATAGCCAAGAACCATCATCAAATATATAATATCCCAAAACCAGTAGTACAAGGTCATAAGCTCTTCTAACAGTAACTAAGCATATCAATTACATCACTGTTTGGAATGTAAATAAATAGTAACAAAATAAAACTCCAGAAAGTGACTCTAAGGCCTGCGAACACAATGGCAGGAATACCTTGAAGTCTCCGTCGTAACTCACAATCAGCTAGCTAATGACCGGGATGTCCGGGGTACCTAGATCTGCACAAAAAGATGTGCAAAAGCGTAGCATGAGTATACCACAACGATACCCAGTTAGTATCAAGACTAACCTTGGTGGATTAGTGACGCGGTTCAAGTCAAGACACATACTATACATAACAACATATGCAATTGTTAATATAAAGCCAACAGAGGAACGAATATCGGTCTACAGCTAAACATAGAAAGATCAACAATATAATGCTAGCAATGGAAAATAGAAATGACAAGTAACCACAAGAAGTGATAGGTGATGACGCAACAAGTAATCAGAACACAGTTAAAAGACCAGCGAAACCAATTAAGGAAACAAATGACAACCAAATAATCAACAGTCCTATCACAATGTTGACACAAGATTCATCCCGAGGCACCACACCTCATAATCACCCGATCATATGTCCCAAATCATGAAAAAATAACCACACGGAACCTTGTCCCCATATTATCAAATCACAACTGCATGGACAACTCACGTTCCAATACCGATAATACCTCAGATCTACACAGACGACTCACGTTCCAATAGTAACAATATCTCATATCTGCCCGGACAACTCGCATGCCACCAGTCCAATCCTTACACAGAAAGTAGGTATATAGTAATACTTGTACATGATCAATAAATATCAAGATTCATACTCCTGGACTGATATAGGTGACATGTCACAGTGTATGCTTGTGCAAGTGTACTATCATAGTTTAAATCAACAAGTAATATAAGAGACACCGAGTAGCATATTGAAAACAACACAATAAAACCCATAGTATGCATGACAAGCGCAAGATAGTTACCCCACCACACAATATCATCAACAACAATGCCCTCGGGCCATCATAAATCAACCTCGATATATCCCACCTTTTCTCACCGTATGCATAACAGTAAAGTAAATGCTCGCCTTGTCTCGCCACACGTACATCAACAATTATCCCACCTTGTCTCGCCACATACGCAAACCCAAAATATATCCCACCTTGTCTCGCCGCATGCGCAAATATCAATAATAACAATAGCACGGAAAACTCTAGTGGAAATACCCAGAAAATCCTCTAAACAATTCCGCATGTGCCAAAACATAACAACACCACATGACAACAACTCGCACCACACGTGCCCATATGCCACAACATTTTCATAATAACAATACCAATGCCACAATAATACATAGCCCACGGCTCAAAAATACTAAGTGCCACAACAACAACGATAACACGAGAGTACGGTAAATAGATCAACATAAGAGTTACAACAACACAATGAAATGGGAGAATAAATTCAGAAATGAAAGAGATAACATGTAATAATGAATTAAAACAAGAATAAATCAATAATAAAATGGGTAACATGAAAGAAATCTTAAATTAAGAATGATTCGACAATAAAAGAGGTAGCATGACAATAAAAAGGGGTAACAACTTCAATTAAAACATATATGAGCAAGCTTGACAGTAAAAGATAGATCATGTACTAACAATTTTAAATATAACATGTAAGAGTAAACTTAACAACGGAAAGTATAAAATGATATGACAACTTTAATTAGATGCATGAAAGAAGCCTAAGATTCCAAACCGGTCAATTTTAACATATAAGGATATGTACACACTCGTCACCTCGTGTATACGTCTTCCACATAATTCAAACAGTGCAATAAAGACAATCCCTATAAGGTAGTTCCCCCACACAAAGTTAGGCAAGATACGTACCTCAACTAAGCCAAATCAACACTCAAAAATAAAATTTCCTTTACAATTCACCTCCCCTTAGCTCAAATCTAACCAAAATCGACTTAATAACATCAAATAATACAAGAGAAACCAATTCCAATAAGTAAAGTTATGATCTTTATACAATTCCTCAAAAGTTAATAAATGTCAACCATGAACCCGCCCAGTCAAAGTCCAATTTTTTTTTTTTTTTGGAAATATACCACTAGGAGGTTGACTAGTGGTTAATATATATATAACAATCCAAAAACAATGGTTCAAATATTACATATTATCTCAATCCAAAACTAAAAGATGAGACACTACTACTAGCTACAAACTTTATGCTATCTATTACAAAGTATACATGAAACAATCTCCAATGTATGATGTTGTATGTATCCACAAGCCAAGGGCAAAACCTCAATCTAGCACCTCTAACACTCTCACCAGGCGCCAAGTTTTGCATTCCACAGGTTAAGGCAAGTTGAATCTCCAGTCTACAACATCAACTTCTGAAGTTGTCCAAGTATCCACCATAGCAGCACTTCTAAGTTCCTCCATGTTTCTGCAAGTGTAGCAGCTAACTAACCTAACCATTGCGTGGAAATAATGTATCACACTATATATATCTTTTTGAAGAAGCCTGAATAGTTTAGTGTCAATGCAACTCAACGAGACTAGGATTGAACCCCAAGAAAGTAGGATTCCCAGACCATACACTATTACACCATCTCTAGATTGAGCATGTAACCATGCTAATACCACTGGACAAAGGTATCACAATATATAGCCACTACCATGAGTAGATCCAATCGAGCTAGTAAAATCATGTATTTGTGATAAATTATTTCTAACAGTGTACCCATTGCTGCATTGTAAGGTCCCGTAAAATTTCACCTAGAACTTTGGTTTTTGTGATGCCACGGTGGACTTATGTGTTAATGATTGTAGAGATTCTTCGTGGCAAGCTTGCTCGCCGTGATACAGACTTTTTCGGTTGAACAGTGCATTGGGGAGTTGAAGAAAATTTTTGGCAGAGCAAGGCATTTCTGCGGTCCACTATATGACCGCAGATCGGCCGCAGAGTGCAGAAAAATGACCAATTTCGGAGGGTGTTTTTGCGGTCCAATATGAGACCGCATAATGCTTTCGCGGGCCACACAATCTATCGTAGATTCATCATGAAGATTTCTGGAGGGGAGTTCTGTGGTGCATTATCGACCCCAGAACTGGTCTGCGGATCGCAGACCTACCACAGACCTGATCCGAACAACCCAGTTCTTTACATCACTTCTGCGGCCTATTTTGCGGACCGCATATGCATTATGCGGTCCAGTCTGGGATCACAGAGCTGTGTTTGGATGGTCCATTTTTTGGTTTTTATAACCCGACCCTATTTCGATATATAGATGTTATGGTCCATTTGTAAAGTAAAAATCTTATATTTTGAGATTTTGAGAGTAAGGAAGTGCTCTAGAGTGAGAGAGGATTTCTAAACTAATTGTTCATCAGTTTTTGCTCAAGGCTTGGAGAATTAACAAGGAAAACTCACTAGGTCTTCATCCTAGAGGTAAGATTCTACTCCCTAGCCCTCAATTTCGGGATTTAACTGAAAATAGGAAATGAGAAAAGCAATACTTGGGTGTGGGCGTTGTTGATTATGCATGCATGTACTATCAAGGTTTGTGGGGAAGATTGTTAAGCACAATTGGGTAGACTTTGGGTAGTGGAATGAAAGAATCCACCATAGGAGGACCTTGAAATTATAATGCCCACTTACTGTTTGATAAAATGCTCGAATGAGCTAAAACCATGAACTTCATCCTAATTTGTATTCAATTTTGTTATATTTCCAAATAGATCAAAGTGGCTAAGATTTCCGAATCATTGTAGTAATTTATGGAATCTCAAGACGAGGTATGTTGGCTAAACCTCTCTCTTAGAATCGAATCCCACGATGTTCTTGTAAACCCCGAGTTGATCATTATAAATCTGACTATTCTGAATGCTTCTATCTTATTGTGTTATCCTTCGGGAATGTGATCTAAGTATGGGACGTGTGTTGACATTGTATGACTTCAAGACATGATTCTAATGAAAGTTATCATGTCGAATTATGTAAGAAATATTATTGTGTCTTAGACCCTTATTTGCTCACATGTGTACTTAAAGCCTTTAATAGAAATGCCTTGTTGTTGATAATCCTTGATTGTGTTTGAAAGAAAAAGAAGTGAGCATGAGATATGAAGCACGGCCAATGTGCCGAGAATGATATTACAATAGAGGCCACTAGTGCCAATGAAATGAAGAGAAGTGTAAAAGACATTAAAATGAGCTATAAAATCTCAAAATAAATGCTTTAGGAGTATCATTTAATCACTGAGGAAGGTTAGGTCTAAATAAACTAACCCTGAATCTACATGTGCCAGTGTAGGAGTGATTGTGTGGTAAATCCCCGTGTTGATGTGATGAGATCGTTTCCCCTTATATGGGATGAGATTGGTGTGTTGAGATATTTTCCCTTAAATGGGATGAGATTACTGCTAGCAAGATGTGATGTGATGTCGAGCCACACAGCATTGTTGTGAGACGGCTTAGCCGATTGGGCTGAGATCGGACGTCGTGCCGCGCACATAGTGGTGTTATGAGTGGATGTCTCGGGGTGAGATGGCTTAGCCGATCGGGCTGCGATCAGACTCTATGCTAAAAGCACGGTGGTATATTGGTACTAAAGATCTCCCAACTTAAAAATATTGAAACTTACTTGAAATTTACTCTTCTCCTAACTTGACCCATTGATACCATTTTAGGCTCTTATTGATTTTATGTTTCCTTATCCTTTTACTGTTACTCGTTCTATTGAAAGGGTGTTTAGTTTTACATACTAGAACTATTCCATATGTACTAATGTCCCCTTTGCCGGGGGCGCTGCATCTAATAAATGCAGGTGGTTCCATAGCAGGTGGTATTGATCATCCTCAGCTAACTCGGTGAGCCCCATTTCATTTCGGGGTCTTATATCTCTTGTCATTTGTGTATATTGTTTTGAGGTATAGCCGGAGCCTTGCTGCCGATACAATCATGCTACTCTTTTTTTGTATTTATTAGAGGCTCCATAGACATAGCGTGGGTGTTACCTTTATTTTGGGAAGTTAAATTAGAAAAATTGTATTTGTATCATATGTTTCCACTTCTAAACTATGAATGTGTAATGTAATATTTTTGAGAAATCTCGAATGAAGTTCTAACGGTAATGAAATTTGGATTATTCATGTAACCTTCTCATTGTCTAATTAGTGAAATATACCTTCTCCTTATTCATGGGTGAGTTTGGGTAGAAGGCATTGTACAGTTTTTCTTGGTCGGGTTATCTCGGTTGAGCGCCAATGGCACTCCCCGAGGTCAGGGCGTGACATGCATCCACAAAGTAGACTACAATAGTAACTTAATAAGCCATCATGTGTTGAAGTGTATTGCCTGCTTAACTTACCTATTCTATGTGCCTTTAGGTCACCACCAAAATAAACATGTATCCATGCTAATACCACTTGTAAGTCGCCTATAAACACACAAATGGAACTAGCAGGGTTTGACCTTCTATATTGAGACATTAATCCGGAGCTTTTCTTTTTGCAACCCCTAACCCTAAGGTTAGGAGTTTGGGATTTGTCAAGATTGATTAACCTCCTTCCTGTACTTGGTAGTTCTGAGAATGAATGATATTGAATTGTGCCTGCAAAAGAAAACACAAGATTAGTTAACTAATCAACCATTGTGTTGCCCTCCCTTAAAACATGCTGAAACAGCACACTGAACTTCTCCTTTATCTCCTTAACCTTCTTAACTTCAGCCCTAATTCACCATAGAGGATCCCATTCTCCTTCTATAATCTTCATTATACCTAAGGAATTTGTCTCCAAAATGAGAGGATATGGGTCATTAGCAACACAATATGGTAGACCTTCTTCTATTGCCTTTGCCTCAACTACAATGTTAGTTGTTTCCTCTAGGTGTTGTGCCTTTCCATACACCAAATCACCTTCCCCGTCTCTCACACAAAAGCCAATATAACTAGGACCCAGATTTCCTCTTGATGCCCCCTCAGTATTGCACTTGTACCAGCCAGTATAAGGAAGTTGCCATGTCACTCTTTTAGTTACAATCATTGGCCTATACTCTTCAAAGAAATCTATTATGTCTTACCAAATATGTGGGATATGAGTAAGCCAGCTATATCTAACTTTTGCCAAGAAGTATAGTGTCTTGTTGATCTCATGTATCACCCTATGTATTGACACTGAACCTCCATTCCTGTTTGTGTTTCTTATCTTCCACAGCTCCCAGGTAATAACTGTTGGCACTGCCTGGAATAATGGTTTCAGTTTTGGACAACATGAAGCATTACACCATTCCCTAATAACCTGATGTACCTTTATCAGTGGCATTGATCCTTGCAACATTCATAAATGTCTTCCAAACTCTAGTAGCAGTTGTACTTATCAAAAACAAATGCTCAAATGTTTCTTCCTGTGTATGTTGACAACACCAATATCCAGAAACACATATGTATCCTTGCCTTCTCCACAGGTCATCAGTAGCCAGTTTGTCCCTCCATAGTCTCCAGAGAAAGAATGAAATCTTGAATGGCAAGCCTTTGATCCACATGTGCATGTATTCTGGATTAGGATGTGCTATATGTCTCAATAAGTGCCAAGTACTACTCACATTGAACTTACCTGATGTAGTAGGTTTCCATAAAGGTTTATCCCAATAGCCAGAACTGCCTTCAAACTGCACATTTTTCAAGATATGTTCAGCTATATCTTTAGTGAAGGTCTGGTCAATCAGCTCCTCATTCCAGCTATCATCTTGCCTCAATTTTGATACTTCTTCCAGTTCCTCATTGATATGAAACTCAGGTAGCACCAAGTTGTATAGTGCCCCTAAATGTGATGACCTGATAGGTCACTTTGACTTTTACTCTTTATTTCTGTATTCCGAGACTTCGAATAGCTCCGTTTAGCCTCCCTCGATTGGCGTGCATAGTCCGTATCTTTTTTCAAAAAAAATTTTATGTGAAAATGTGAAATTTTGCCTTGGAACTTATTTGAGTTGACTACGGTCAACATTTTATGTAAATGGACACAAATATGTGTTTTGACGGTCCTGGTGAGACCATATCATGATTTGGGACTTGGGTGTATGTCCAAAATCGAATTCGGAAGTCCCTAACTTGATTTAATGTGATTTGTTTAAAACTAGTAATTTGAAGGCTTAAAAAATTCTTAAGTTTGACCTTAGTTTGACTTTATTGCTACCAGGTTCGAATTTTAATTTTGGGACTTGGTATAAGTTCATTTCACTATTTATGACATATCTGCAAATTTTAGTGCAAAATAGAGTTAATTTGACGTGATTCGGACGTCCTGCTGTAAATTTGCATGTTCTTGAGTTTCTTTGAAATTTTCATTCATTTTGATGTTCGATTCGTAGTTCTAGGTATTATTTTTGTGTTTTGATCATGTGAGCGAGTTTGTATAATGTGTTTGGACTTGCGTGCATATTTGGTTTTGAGCCCGAGGGGCTCAGGTGAGTTTTGGATAGGCTACAGATCGATTTTGGAATTAGGCAATTGCTAGTTTCTGATGTTTTTGATATCTGGTGCGTTGTGCTTCGAGATCGCGAAGGGGAAATGATTGCGAATGCAAGGCATTAGGGGGTTACCCTTCGCGAACGCGACCAACCTCTCGCGAACGTAATGGTTTATGGGATTTTGGGAGGAGTTGGCCAGTAACTCTATGTGAACGCAAGCCCAAGCTCGCGAACACGAAGACTAGGGGGGACAGGTTATTGCGAATGCGTAGAATTTCTCGCGAACACAAAGGCCACTTGGGCAGGTGCACTTCGCGATCGCATCAGGCCCTTCGCGAGCGAAGGATGCCTAGTGACTTAGATGTTCCAAACACGGGATTTTCTTCATTTTTAACCATCTTCACATTAGAGCTCGGCCTAGAGGCGACTTTGAAGAAAACTTTCATCCCCACTTCATAGGTTAGTATATTTTAACTCATTTTCTTCCATTTCCATCAACACTCATTGATTTCTATCCTTAATTATGCTTTTTCATGGTAGAAAATTATGGATTTGGGTAGAATATGGGGTTTTGTAAAATTGAGATTTAAACCTCAAATTAAGGTTGGATTTCGAAACTAATCACATAATCGGGCTTGGGGTGAATGTGTAATTGGGTTTTGGTCCAAATATCGGGTTTTGACCAAGCAGGCCCGGGGTTGACTTTTGTTTATTTTTTAAGAAAAGTGTAAAGATCTTAACATTATCTACTGGAATTGATTTCCCTAGAATATTTTGATATTATTGAGTCGATTCTGATTAGATTCGATTGGAATGGAGGCAAATTTTAGAGAAAAGGCCCTGGTTGAGCTTTTAGTTTATTGCGGAGAGAGGTAAGTGTTGGGTCTAACCTTGATTTGAAGGAATTAGGAACCCTTGAACTATATGTTATGTGAATTACGTGTGTAATGGCGTATATGCGAGGTGACGAGTGTATATACGCCGTCAAAGTAATTGTTTCCATGCTTTCTCATACTTCATAAGTAATCTTAATCTATGTCTTAACTGTTACATGCTTAATTGCTTTAGCTGCTGTAACTTGTTACTTGTCATTAATTATTCTTGTATTGAAATATTGGTTCATTCCATGACTCCATCATTAATTGTTGTGTGCCTTAATTGTCTTACTGTACACTTTAACTATCATATATTTGGCTTGTTTTGTTGCTCTTGTATTATTTGTAGCATTCCTTTGATTAGTACGTAGTTCCTTTATTGCTTTGCTTTCATATTCTTTAATCGTAGAGATTATTGTGAATTGAGCTGTTGGATTGATTATATTTATTGAATTTGCTTATGGATCGGGTTGCACGCCGCAACGGTTGTGATATGGTGGAATAAGGGAGGATTCTATATTGATATGGTGATATCGAGTTATGTACCGCAACAGTTGTATATATGACTCTTGACATTTATAAAAGATATTAAGGTGAAACGAGGGAGGATTATGATATTGATCATGATGATATGATGGGATCGGGTTGCGCGCCACAACGAATTTTATATGTTATTTTGATATGGTGAAATAAGGGAGGATTATGATATTGATTATGATTATAGGGTGGGATCGGATTGCGCGCCGCAACGGATTGTGTGTGTTCTATTTATCATTGTTATTGTGTTGATTTCCAGTGTTGTTATATGGAATTATGAGATCGGTCATCCCGGGTTCTCTGATTACAATAATTGAGTTCATTTTCATAAATTAACTACATTGCCTTCATTTCCTGTTTTCCTTCTTTGTTATTATTATCGTACTACGTACAACTTATTGTGAGTGACCTACCTTAGCCTCGTCACTACTTCGTCGAGATTAGGCTCGGCACTTACATAGTACTTGGGATCGGTTGTACTCATACTACACTCTGCACTTCTTGTGCAGAATTTGGAGTCGGTCCTAGCGGCGGTCAGTAAATTGCTTGAATCCAATGCTTGACCTAGACTTGACGTACAACTGCAAAGTGTTCGCATCCCTGAAGTCCCCTTCTATATTACTCTAATTGTTTATTTTGATTCAGACAATCATGCTTTCATTTAGACATTTATTTGTAACAATCTAGTCATTCCCAAACTTGTGACACCAGTTCTAGGTTTGTATTTGGATATCGCTGTGGATCAGATTTATCTACTTTATTTCAGTTTATTTATCTTATCGGTTTACTTTTGATTTGAATTATTAAAAATGGTTAATAACTACATCTAGCATTGGCTTGCCTAGCAAGTGAAATACTAAGCGACATCACCGTCCCGAAGGTTGGAATTTCGGGTCGTGACACTAAACATGTCAAGTTTTCATGCCATACATTTGTTGTTCCACTCTTCATCTCCCATAGTATCTCATGCTCTACATCTTCCCTTGCATTCAGCATTTGCCTCCATACTTGAGATCCTGCCCTAAACTGTACTACTGTAAGAATCTCTTTCTTGCAATACTTGTTCCACATGAAGTTAGACCATAGTGATTTGGTTGTTGTGAATCTCCACCGAAGCTTGGCAAAGAAAGCTCTAGAAACATCATGTAGAGATCTGAACCCTGATCCACCCTCTTCCTTAGGGAGACATAATTTTTGCTAGGCTGCCCGATGTCTACTTCTGCCTTCCTCCTTTGTACTACAAAAGAACCTTGCAAACATCTTGTGCAAGTATTCAATAACATAATTTGGAGGATTAAGCACTGATAGCATATGTACTGGAATGATTTGCAACACACTAGTAATGAGTGTTGCTTTCTCTACAAATGATGACAACTTCCCTTTCCAAGAATGTAGTTTAGCTTTAACCTTCTTTATGAGATCATTATAGTAATCTTTCCTTCTTCTAGTGTAGAAGATGTGGCACCCTAAATAGGTAAAATGACCCCCTCCCCCCAGCAAAACATGTGGCATCTCCTACTACCTGAAATAGTGCATTGGAAACATTAGCATGCATATAGAATGAACTCTTGGATTTGTTGATCAATTGTCTAGAAATCCTCTCATAACGCCCCAATATTGTCATCACCTTATTCAGAGATTTTGTTTGAGCTGAGGCAAAGATGATAGTGTGATCAGCATATACCAAATGATTCAAAGGTTCAGACCACTTAGGCATACCAAAACCTATAAAGGCTTTATCCTCAAACAACTTGTTCAAGGATCTAGATAGCACTTTTGCGATAATATGATCAATGAAGGAGATAATGGATTACCTTGTTTCACCCCTCTTGCAGACTTGAAGAATCTTGAAGCTTGACCATTCACCAATACTGAGTACCAATTATTGGATATCAAGTTCCACACAATGTTGATGAACTGTTCTACAAATCCCATCTTCCTTAAACCATGTAGCAGGTACTTCCAAGACACCCTACCATAGGCATTAGTCAGTTTATCCATCTGGACCACCGACATTGTCTCCACTCAAATCAAAAAATGCCCCATTGACCTATTCTAGTGTGGGATATGTACACAACTCCATATTCTACTATACAGTTAACATGGAAGGCACATTGTCAAGCAAAGAAAAATCAGTAGGATCACCCTCATTGGTAAACTGATTCCGATAGAAGTCCATAGTAGCAACAACCAATTGACCCTGATCCTCAATCAAAATCCCATCTCCATTTTTTCTAGTCCAATTCGACTCTCAAATCTCAAATTTTTATTTTTCAAAACATAGACAAAATTTCCCAAAATTTCACTTTGATTCTCATAATTTTGATGTAAAAACTCACATATAATCATGTAATATAGTTGGAAATTGATCAAAATCACTTACCCAATGATTGTTTGTGAAAATTTACACTCCAAATCCCTTCCCACCGAGTCTAGGGTTCAAAAATATGAAAAATTAGACTAAAATCCCGTCTCTTCCAGACCTTATGTTCAAGCGCAGGTGTCGCAAATGCGACCTGGGGTTTACAATTGCGAATTCCACAAATGCGAAGAATGATCGCAAAAGCGACATCCATCACAATCCTGCTAACGTCGTAAATGCGACAATAAATTTGCAAATGCAGACAAGGAACACTTCGCAAAAGCGACCATGATGATCGCAAATGTGATCCATACTAGCCCAGACCCCCATTGCAAAGCGAACAAAATGTTCACAAATGCGAACCTGAAAGACCCTAATCACCTTTCCAATTGCGACTCCCAGCTTGCAAATGCGAACAAAATCTCGCATTTGTGAAACTCTTCCAAACACTTTGAAATGCATGAAACTCATCCTAACCCTTGGGGATCTATACCAAACATATACACAAGTCAAAAAAGGTCATATGAACTCGCTCGTGTGATCAAAGCACCCAAATAACATCTAGAATCGTGAATCGGATATCAAAATGCATGAAATTTTACATTGAAACTCAAGAACTTCTGAAAACACAATCAAACGTCTGATTTCTATCAAATCAACTTGGAATGACATTGTCACGCCATAACCTCGGGAAGCGTGACCGGCGCTCAACCGAGTGAACCCGACCGATCAAGCTTGCTAGATACTCTCTACCCGAAACTAACTCATGGAAAAAGAGGTGACATATATTCATTAATTACACAATAGCGAGATCATGAATACAATACCAAAACCTTTCAATTAGTTTCTTCATCTTTAATATCTCAAAATACACACCTTTTTATAGGCTAAAGTGGAACAAGTGATTCATTCAAACATAAACATGAATTATTTGACTTCCCCCAACACCGACATACAACCCACATAATGTCTTCGCAGCCTCTAAATGATACAAAGGAGTACAATGATAGTGCCGGCAATAAGGCTCTGGCTATACCTCCAAACATGATAACAAAATGTACAAAAGATACATGACCCCGGAATGAGGTGGGGCTCACCAAGTCTGCTAGGAGGAAGGTGTACTGCTATTGTTGGTCAATGCTACCTGCTGTGGAACCACCTGCATACATTAAAGATGCAGCGCCCACGACAAAAGGGACGTTAGTACTGTCGAATAGTACTAGTACGTAAAACTAAACACCATCTCAATATAATGAATAATAATACAAGGGGGAACCGTCAAGAATTCAATAAGAGCTTCAAATAATACTAAAACATCAATGTAAGGATCACATGAGTTTTCAAGTCAATTTCCATGTTATTAGGTTGGGTGATCTTTAGTGCCGATATACCATAATTCACAATACCACTGTATTCTTACACGGAGTTCGATCACGACCTGATCGGCTAGGTCGTCTCATTTGAGACATCAACCATAACCATAACCACAACTTCAATTATCATATTTAGCACAGTCACCACCATGTGTGTGGCATGGCGTCCGATAACGGCCCACTCGGTTAGGCCGTCTCACCCAAGACATTACCTTTTTCAGTCAATCATCTCACATCACACTTCTTTCATATCATTTCGATTCATTGGCACTAATGGCCACAATTATAAAGTCATTCTTGGCACTTGGCCGTATTCATAATTCTAGTTCCCTTTTCCATATTCAAACATCATTATCATTATCAACAACAATAAGGCTTTCCATTCAAGACATTAAATTCACATAAGAGCAATTTGGGAATCTTAGGCACATAGAGGCTTTTCATACAATTTGGCATAACAACCTTTATTTCGATCTTGACTTGAAGTCTTAACATTCCTAACACATATTCCATATTTTTGAATACATCCTCAAATGGAAAGATGAAATGATGAGGCCTTTAGAATAAATGTTGAACATACATCCTTCAACACAAACATATTAGGAATAGCCAATTCAATAATGGTCAAGGACTTACATAAATTACATAAACACCCTGGGATTCGATTCTAAGAAGAAGGGTGTTTAGCCAACATACCTTAATTGAGATTCCTTAAACTTTTAAAGCGTTCCGAAATTGTTAGCAACTTCAATCTATTTTAGAAATATAACACGTTGAACCAAAATTAGGAAGATGGTCATGATTCTAGCTCATTGGAGCCTGTTATCAAACACTAGGTGAGCATAAATGTTTTAAGGCCCTTTTGTGGAAGATTCCATCATTCCCCAACCCATTCTCAACCATTTGTTTCTCACAACCTTCCCACATACTCCAAGAATGCATGCATGCAAGACAACAACCCCCACACCCAATAATTGTCTCCCTAACTAACCCATTTTGTAAAATTTCGAAATTAAGAGCTAGGTCATAGATTCTTACCTTTAGGATGAAGACTTTAATTGTTAATCCTCAATGATTGAGCAAGAATTGATGGATAATAGGTTGAAGGTTACTCCCCCACACTAAGCACTCTTTCTCACTCTAAAAGTATAAGATTTTGCTCAAAGTATGATCCTTGGCGTAGGTATATCGAAGTAGGGTCGGGTTATAAAAACCCAAAAATGAAGCCCTGAGACATATCAGCCGCACAAATTGGGTGCCAAAACTGGAAAGAAACTGACAGGGTCTGCAGTCACTATGCGGCCCGCAGACATGTTCTACGGTCGCATAATGTGCCGTAGAACCTCCCTCAGCAAACCTCCAAGGCTGATTGTGCGACAAGAGTGCGGCGCGCAAAATGTTCAATCCAAAAAGTCTGAACCTCGCCGAGCAAGCTTGCCACGAAGAGTTTCTACTATTATTAACCTCTACGCCTGCCCCGGCATCACAGAACCTAGTTTTTAGGAAATTTTTCACGGGACCGTACAGCTGTCCAACTTTGCAAACAAGTTCCAAATAGAAAAACGGACCTATTCCAAGTCGCAAAACCAAAATTCTAACCTGATAGCCATAACGTCAAACCATGGTCAAACCTAAGGAATTTCTAAACCATCAAATTGCCAACTTTCGGCAAAACATGCCAAATCAACCAAAGAACCTCCGAATTCGATTCTGGGCATACGCCCAAGTCCAAGATCACAATAAAAATATAATGGAGCTATCAAAATACCATTCCAGGGTCATTTTCACAAAAGTCAACTTTGGTCAACATCTTCAACTTAAGCTTCTAAAATGAGAATCACTCATCCAAATCAATCCCGAAACATCTAAAATTCAAATCCGACCATACACGCAAGCCATAATACAGTATATGAAGCCACTCAAGACCTCGAACCACTGAACAGAAAGACAAATCTCAAAATGTCCAATCAAATCGTTACACCCTGGAACCCGGATATGTGATTTGTTTCAAAATCTGACCTCAATTCGAGGTCTTAATCTCAATTTTACACAATTCCAAAATTCTACCCAAAACCCCCCAATTTCCACTTTGGAATTCATAGATTTGATGATAACATTCATGAAAAAGCAATTGAAATTGATTAAAAATAAGTTAAAGTTGTTTACCAATGAATTTGGGAGGAAATTCCTCTTCATAAATAGCCTTTATGGAGTTTAGGATTCAAAAATAGTGTAAAATGATCTAACTCCCATTTTTTCCAACTTTTACCCAACTGCAGATGTCTTGTTAGCAATTGCGACCATCACAAAAGCAAATAACTTCTTAGTCTTGATTTTGTCAGAAATGTGAAATAACATTCGCATTTGCGAAAGCCCCCTTCATTGCGAATGCGCTACGCTTCGCATTTGCGAAGCTGCCTGCCCCTTGTTCATTGTCACAATTGCAACCAAGGCATAACAAAATGCCACCCCCTTTTGAAAAAGCGACTATCACTTTACAAAAGCAAAGCTGCATGTTCCCAGTCCCACTTTGCATTTGCGAGCCTGACATCGCAAATGCGAGGCTCGCAGTTGCGATCAGGTCTTCGCAAATGCGAGACCTCCAAGTTTATACCAGCAACAACTATGCATCAGCTATTCCAAAATCATCTGAAACACATTTGAAACTCACTTGAGCCCAATCCAGTCCAAACATTCACACAAGTGTAATAACATCATACAAACTCGTTCACTATCTCAAATAATAAAAATAACATCAAATATCAAGAATCTATCACCAAAACTCAAGATTTTCAACTTAAAAGCTCATTTTTCCAAATTTTCACAAAATGCGCCGAAATGCCCTCGAGTCACCCAAGACCCTAACCAAACATGCGTACAAGTCCAAAAACATCATACAAACATACTGGAATCATGAAAATACTGCTTCGATGTAGTTTACCAAAAATGTTGACCGTGGTCAAGTCAAGTCGTTTTTAAAGCCAAAAATCACATTTTCTTTAACCATGGGATTCATCAAATTATATGAACACCCTGGGATTCGATTATAAGAAGAAGGGGGTTTAGCAAACATACCTCAATTGAGCTTCCTTAAACTTTTAAAACGTTCCAGAATTTTTAGTAACTTCAATCTATTTTAGAAATATAACAAGTTGAACCAAAATTAGGAAGATGGTCATGATTCTAGCTCATTGGAGCATATTATCAAACACTAGGTGAGCATCCATGTTTTAAGGCCCTTTTGTGGAAGATTCCATCATACCCCAACCCATTCTCTACAAGTATTAGCTCGCAACCTTCCCACATACTCCAAGAATACATGCATGCAAGACAACAACCCCCACACCCAATAATTGTCTCCCTAATTACCCAATTTTTGTAAAATTTTGAAATTAAGAGCTAGGGCATAGATTCTTACCTTTAGGATGAAGACTTTCTTTGTTAATCCTCAATGATTGAGCAAGAATTGATGGATAATAGGTTGAAGGTTACTCCCCCACACTAAGCACTTTTTCTCACTCTAAAAGTATCAGATTTTGCTCAAAATATGATCCTTTGCGTAGATATATCGAAGTAGGGTCGGGTTATAAAAACCCAAAAATAAAATCCCGAGACACGATCTGCGGTTGCATATGCGACCGCACAATGGATATGGGGTCCGCATATCAGCCGCACAAATTGGGTGCCAAAACTGGAAAGAAACTGACTGGGTCTGCGGTCATTATGCGGCTTGCAGACTTGTTCTGCGGTCGCATAACGCGCCGTAGAACCTCCCTCCGCAAAACTCCAAGGCTGATTGTGCAATAAGAGTGAGACCCGCGAAATGGTTATGCGGTCGTATAATGGGCCGCTAAAATAACATCAAAATGACCCAGAAAAACTGTCTCACTCTGTGACCATTCTACGGCCTGCAGAGTGATTACGCGGCTGTAAAATAGGCCGCATAAATGCCTCTATCTGCCAAATATTTTGCTTCAACTCCCCAGTACACTGTTCAATCCAAAAAGTCCGAACCACGGCGTGAAATATTTCTACTATTATTAACCTCTACGCCTACCCTGGCATCACAGAACCCCGATTTTTAGGAAACTTTTCACGGGGCCTTACATCCTCCCTCACTTAAGATCATTCGTCCTCGAGTAAGGGTCAAGGTTAACTATTAGCACCTTATGCAACTCATTTTTCATACCACACACCAGCAACCCCAAATTTGACTAACACCCTAAATTGCAAAAATCATTTCGCCAGAGTTTCTCCTATAACTGGGCCTATCCACCTGTCAGAAAGGCCCAAAAACACATACCAAAACATATATATAATCCAATGATGCAATATAACACAATAACAACACCTAATGTGGCCTCATGCGTAATATATTACCAGAAACAAAACACCCTTAACATCAACTGTACAAAAGATATATAATTCATAGAAGGTAACCCTTAGAATTTTCATAGAACACAACTTTATAAATACATGGCTATTCGAACAAATAAGGATACTTTTTATTCATTTCTTCCTCGGCTTCCCAAGTAGACTCTTCAACCTATTGGTTTCGCCATAGCACTTTCACGGATGCAATTTTTTTTTCTCCACTTTCGGACTTGCCTATCAATAATAGAAACTGGAATTTCTTCATATGACAGTTCCTCATTAACCTCAATGGTCTCAACTGGCACAATAGCTGACGGATCTCTAACTACCTTCTACAATATAGACACATGGGACACCGGGTGCACTAATGACATCTTAGGTGGTAGCTCAAGCTTGTACGCTACCTCAGAGATCCTTTGAATGATTTTGTATGGCCCGACATATCTCGGACTCAATTTCCCTTTCCTTCCAAACCGCATTATACCCTTCATGGGGGAAACTTTCAAGAATACCAAATCATATTCTTTGAACTCTAAGTTCCTATGACGAACATCTGAATAGGACTGTTGACGACTCTAAGCACTCTTCAACTACTCCTTAATGATCTTAACTTTTTCCATAGCCTGATACATGAGGTCTAGCCCTATCAACTCAGCTTCCCCAATCTCGAACCACCCAATAGGAGATCTACATATCCTACGTCGCACTCAAACACGTAATAATTTGCACATAAGTCCACTTTTATGAAAATTCTCTCAAATCAAAGCTAGCCAAGACACTTATTTTATTCGGAGTAGGCTTCAACCTTAAAACAATTCCTTTCCCTCTGTTTTCGGTCTCCAAATATCTAAAATTTAGCCAAAGAATACTCAACGAGGTCAAATAATGCGATAGAAATTGATCCCACGGAAAAAAGATTTGATTTTTATCAAAATCTCAAAGTTCACAAAAAGTCAATTCAGACTCACATGGTCAAAATCCGGGACTAAGTTCAAATCATGATGACCCATAACCTCCCAAGTCTAAATATGTAATTTGTTTTAAAATCTAAGGCTAAATCAGTATTCAAATCCATTAAATATACTTTCTTATCTTTCATGTCAAAACTCACCTTTTCTACCTTTAGTTTCCTTGATTCTAAGGCAAAATTGGTATTAGATTCATGTAATAATCTTAGGTCTAAGTTAGGATTAATTACCCAATGAAACAGATAAAATGCCTCTAAAACATACCTCAATTTGAGATCTCTAGCTCCCAAAATGATAAAAATAAAATTCATAGTACTAAATGTAGTTATATAACAATTGCAGAAACTTTTCAGAAATTAATAGTATTGCCCTCCCTTCATTAAAAATGTCATAACTTTTCGTACATATGTTGGAGTGATGAACGGTTTAAATTTTTGGAACTAGATTCAAATGACCACAACTTTTTTTCTGGTTCATCTCAAAATTTATTATATATTGAGAGAAATAGTCGTTCAAAGTTAGGCTTAGCGGTAGAGAATCTTAGTTTCAACAACTCAATTCTTCCAAAACTTGCCCCAAACGCATCGAAACTCACCTGAGCCCCTTGGGACTCTTTCTAATCAGCCTATATAGTTCATATAATCTATAGAAACTTGTCCAAAGGATCGAAACATGGATAATAACCTCAAAACCAAAAATCAAACATCAAACCAAAATCTTAAGCTTTCTTAACTTTAAAATTCTAACTTTTCACTAGATGTATCCGTATCACACCCGAGCCCCTCGGGTCACCTCAAAACCATCCCAAAAAGTTCAAACCTCTTTTAACATATCCAAAAGCTCAAAACATGGATCAAAGCGCAATAGCCTAAAAATCAAACTTGAGTGAAACTCTTCATTTCTTTAGTTTTTTAAATTGCCAACTTCCAACTTAAAGTGTCGAATCCTTCTCGAGTTATCCAAGATAAATATACATATATATATATATATCCATTTTCAAAAATTTATCATGCTTCTAAATTTAAATGAACCACAGTCATGAGAAACTTGATTAGCCTGAATAGAGCTAAAAATCAGGAGAAGAAACAACTCTTGAAAGAAGTTGTGCTAGAGTGACTATGAGAAGAATAATCCAACATTCATTTATGTGTCACTGAAGGCGTATATATAAGAGATTAAGAACTTATAACTCCATTCCAACTCAAATTTCATTTAAACTCAACTTTAAAAATCGTCTAGTTAATAAGTTGTTTGAAATATAATATTTTTTAATAATCTGTACTTATAAATATATGATTCTAAGATCCTATTTAACCCTAGTCCTAAACAGATATAGATAATCTTCTAAAGAAATCATTTAAAAAAGAACAATTTGTATTGGAGAGTAAATTTACCCGTCCACTAACAACTCTTATTTTTTGTTGAAAATTTGTTCTGCTTTATATGATAATTTTTTTTTACACTTCAAGAGAATTTACACCATTTTAAGATGTATTACTTATTTAATAAAATCTTATAACTTTCAAAATTAAAATTGCACATCTGGATTACGAATGTTTATGTTATTATTGTTTACCCGCAAAACAGTACATTTAACTTTGTTCCGTGATTTATAGACAAGCAAACTGATTTGATCCAAAAAATGATAATAAGATAAGATTAAAATTGAGATTATCAATTGAAATTGGAGAAAATGACAACCCTGGCTCCAAACACAATGCCTCCGAAGACAAAAATGAAAGCAAAAATAAAGTGCAAATAAAATTGTTTAATTGAGAGCAAAAGTAGTAAAATATAGCCTTTTTATATAGAATATTTTGGTCCCCTTACAATGGTTGTTGAGACTGCTATTTATAGCTTTACTTAGGGAAACAAGATTCTAGGATCAAGCTCCTCTTAAATGATAATAAAAGAGACATTGATGAACGCGTAACGGCAGACCATGAATGAAAATATTCGCTGCAACGGTAACTTATTTAATGTTATTAAATATTCCCTCATTGAATGCTATCCATTGACAAACTCTTGATCTTCTCCCATAGGTTACGCTCCCTTCGGGATTTATCCGATATCGGTTGCATTCGTTGTATTGGGAATTGGGTATTTCCAGACTTGGCCTTTTCCTATCTTCGGTTCCACGTGTCATGTTATCATTCGACCATTTGTTATAGACCAATTTTATTTGATACAGATTATTCCCCGACTTTTCGGTGACATATATTTGTGTTACCGGGATGTTGGTGAAGATTCCTTTCTTGGCAGGGAATTTCCTGAACAGTCTCTGACACTTGAAAGGACGCATGCCTTCTCGTATTTAATACACCGAACAGATGTTTCCCTACGATTCAGCAAATATTATTGCTGGTTATCGAGGTAATCATGACCACGATTTTTTCTATTTATAACTTCCCTTCTATTCATCATTTTTACATCTTTACTCCCGAAATTTTCCTAATTCTTTTCCTTTCCTGAATTTGCTTAGAAACTCTTCCATCTTCTTCAACTTCCTCAGCAAGAACTTTTATTGACATTTTGTTATCATGGCTTCTTTCACTGCATTCTTTGGAAACACTAGTCTTCTCTTCGGTGGAGGCCCAAAGAAAAACAAGGACAAGGAGGCCGAAGTTGATTCCGACCTCTCATTGTTAGCAACATAATATCACATCATCTCAGTACTGCCAACGACTTTCAAGAAAAGGCTTCTTCTGCTTCTTCACGAACTTTGCCAGTTAGCAGGTATCCCTCCTCCATCCGCCCTTCTAGTATCCCAACTATGAAGGAGGACTGCAACTACCCTAATCTTGAAATCCTTTCCCCGTATATGATATAATGGGGTTACCTTCTCCAAGGAGGGTTTTATGTATGTTTATAAATATCCCTTTACCTTGAGTCCATTCTCCTTGGGGTCGAATAAAGGTATCGACCCAATAATTTTGGATTTATGCGATCGGTATCAAGTTTTCTTAGCATAAGTAGACCCATCTATATGGCTAACGAAGGCCTACCTTTGCCAACTGTGCACGAAGATCGGGCAAACCCTAACCCTTGCGCACATGATGAACCTTTACTCACACAAACCTTTCCCTGGGGGAGTAATAAGCATCAGCAAGTATAGTGACCATGCTTTTCTTACCAGCATAGATGATGACAATGATCATGGGTGGATGGAATAATTCGCCCTCATCGCTACCAGGGACATCATCTTGGCCTCAACTCCAACTTTTCCCGAGTCGTGGAATCGCTTTCGTAAGTTTTCGGTCATTCACTTCTTTCCTTCGTGAAAAGATTGCTTCATGTTGTTACTGATTGTCTTTTTATTTTTTATTTGAATACCCAATGGAAGCCACCGCAGGTTCAAGGCCTGGACCAGTGGGTTTAGAAAATTCTTGATATCATAACACTAGAGTTCTGCCCGGTGGAAAAACAATGGCCCCTAAATACAAGTGAAAGGCTAAACATCATGGTAAACCAAGTCTTTTTTCTTTTACCTGTGTACGAACACAAGTATCTCATGAAAACATTGCTTACTCCACTTTTTGCTTGATTCAGGACATCCAAGGGGCTGTGTCATTTGCCCTGAAATTGACATTTTAGAGGACCCCAAGGAGACTAGACGGGTGTTGCAAGGTGCCCTTGCCCGAAGCAGAGCTCACAGATCTGCTTCTGGTGAGGGTGCCTCCTCTCGGAGTCCCCAACCCAAGGACAAGAAACCGAAGAAAAATCATCCCTCACCGGCTAGCAAGAGAAAAAAGGAAAGAAAATGCCATACGAACCAGCCACAGTGGTCCTCGTTGATGAAAGGGAAGCTAGTTACAAAGAGGCTTCCCTTTTAAGGAGAAAATGATCTTCGTTAGCTCAACCATATGCTCAGCCGGGGGTGCTTCAAAACCCGACCGCAAAGGAAACCCGAGAACTTTTAGGGTAATATGCAACTGGTAGAGAATGTTGACTCTCTCTTCCCGGCCCCCATTGTTGCTTCGACAACTGAGCAAATAATAACCAACCCTTCTTCTGCCACTGCTGCTTATTCGCCTTCCACACCGATGGGTTCAGGACACCAGTTGCTCCTTCGCCACTGGTAACAATTACATCTCCACTACTGGTACCATCTTAACAAGAAAGAGACACCTTTCCTCCTTGGTCTCCTGACCACGGGAATTTGGTGCATGACTATTCACCCCATTCCCTAGACCCTCGAGGGAGGAGCAGCACCAATCTTTTGATTTCGAAAGAGTGCCATCTGTTATCCAAGTCGGTAGAGCTTGCAAACTATTTGAAGTCGCTAGCTTCGGAGAAAGACTGGAAGAAAATGCGCTCCCTTTCCGGGGAGTGATTAGTGAACAATGCCATGCATAACGCGGCACAGGTATCATACTAGTTTTCTCATACCTTCTTTTCTACTTACATGCAGGAATGGAAATTCTAACTTTAATTGATCCTTGATAATCAAGGGCACGCTTTCGAGCGGTATAAACTTTTGGCTGAGAGGAACCAACTTATTGCGCGCCTCCCAGTGTTAGAAGAAAAGGTTACTGAGATGGTCGAGCTTGAGGTCTGATTGCAGCAAAGATAACAAGATAAGATGGCTCAAGGCCAAGAAGCTACTTAATTACACGAACAACTTCAAAATGCTAAGGCTAAGTGGACCGAGCTCCATGACGTTGTGCTTTCTGCTGCGGAGCGTGACTCTGCCTTCGAGAAGCAGATCAATAATTTGTAGGCATATTTAAGCTGTAAGATAAAGGAGGACAATGCTGCCGAGGAGAAGAGGGCCCGAGTGGAGGAGAGTCTCAAGAGGGTCATGGATCAGAACCGGATTCACTCAACTACAAATGTTGAGCTTGACTCTCGCCTCAGTGCCATGAGATGTGAAATAGACGACCTTCAGGCCGAAATTGGTAGACTCTAAGCAAAGCTCCAGGACCAAGAGGATTTCCTCGTATTTGAGAAGACTTATGCTATATATCATATAAGGAGGAAAACCTTGGAAGAGGCCAAAGCGGGCATCGCTAATATAGATGATTGTATTGCCCAGGCCCGAGAACTGGAGTTGTCAGCTCGTTAAAACCTTCTCGCTTGGCCCGCTGCAACTGACCCCTCGAGTACTGGTTCTGAGTATTCGGGGACCGAAGGGAAGATTAAAGAAGATGAAGATGAAGGCCCCGAACTGGTAATGGATCCGCCTTCCTCTACCCGGGGAAACATAGATCCTTCTCACCTTTCGGGCTCCGACGGCAATGATGCATATCTTCTTTTTCTCTTCTTTTCCTTTTTTTTAAACTTTTTAATTGTGACAAATCTTTCACCGAGTTTGGCACTTGATAAATAAATAAATAATTATTTTCTTAAGTTTTGTGCAACAATATTCCTTTTGCGTTTAATTGATTAAAGATTCAGATATATTTCCATCCGATAGTCTCTGATTCCGAGCATAAATTCTTCTGAAATCAACCCTTTACTATGTGGGTTTCATAAAAGAGGACCTTATGTTTATTGTGCTCTTGAAGAGTATGTCTCTTGTTCATTTCAGCACAAGTATTTAAATTTTTTGTTAACTTTCAAACAATAAGCATTCTTTTGCTAAAGTAAATAAAACTGCCAATACATGTGGCTAATTAGTACAACTTATTCTTCGAGGTTGTTCAAGCAGTCCCCAGTCTTGATGAAATATTGTTCCCGGTTCTCGCAGTCCCAGTTTTCGTGGCGCTCCTAGTACCATAACAGATAATATACCCCCCCTCCCCGTGTTTGAATAGGAAGCGTGCGAATTCGAACACTAGAAGTCTTTCTTCATTGGTGGAAATGACTTATGAATGATTAAATAGTCTTTTTTTATTGATGGAAGGCAAAGCTTACCATCGAACCAAAGACTATTTAACCATCCATATAGTCGTTTGCCATCGATGTGGAAACTTTAATGCCTTGACGTCTAAAGTTATTTTCTTTTGCAGATGATGCTCCCCTCGTAGTATGCTTCTCATTGCTGCCTCCTTAAAAACATTGCAAGAAAAACCCGATTGGGACAAAAACTGGACAAAGGGAAAAAAGGTGCAGCACAAACTTTCAATATTGGTAACATCCATCAGCAATAATACCTTTTGAGGTGAGTCACATTCCAATTGATAGGAAATTTGACTCCATCTTGATTTTTCAACTCACATGACCCTTTTATCGGTAATAGTTGAAACCCGGTAAGGACCTTTCCATGTCGGTCCCAGCTTCTTGGCATTGACTTCCCGAGTGTTCTAAGTCACTTTTCCAAAACCAAGTCTCCTACTTTGAGGTAACGGATATTGGCCCCACGATTATAATATCTGTCCATCCTTTGCTTTTGAGACAGCATCCTCACGTACGCCAAGTCCCTGTGCTCATCGAGCAAGTCCAGCCTCACCAGCACCACTTCATTGTTTGCTTCATAATTTGTTCGGTAAAACCTTAGAGTTGGTTCCCATACTCCCACCAGTATCAGAGCTTTCGCGCCGTCCATGAGAGAAAAAGGTGTTTCTGCTATGCTTTATTTCGTCGTTGTTCGGTATGCCCATAGGACGCCCGGTAGCTCTTTAGGCCATTTGCCTATAGTAGCTTCTAGATACCTCTTTAAGGTTTTGGATAATCACATTATTTGTTGATTCTGCTTGTCCGTTAGCACTTGGATGGTACGGTGAGGATGTAATCTTCTTGATTTTTAAATCTTCCAAAAATTTTGTGATGTTTGAACCTATGAACTGCGGCCCGTTGTCGCAGGCAATTTCTTTTGGTATTCTGAATTGGCAGATTATGTGGTCCCATATGAAGTCGGCCACTTCGGGCGCATCAATCTTTTGGTAAGGACCTACTTCAATCCATTTAGTGAAGTAGTCAATTAGAACAAAAAGAAATCTAACCTTTCCAAGACCCAGTGGTAGAGGACCAACTATGTCCTTCCCCCATTTCATGAATGGCCATGGGGACAACACCGAATGCAAGAGCTTTGGTGGTTGGTGTTGTTAACAGCCAATTTTAACCCTCCCCTTTTAAATAAATTAATTTATACTTAATAATTTACAATGAATGTTTCGAAAATATTTTTAATCAATAGTACCTATTTTCACAAATTAACTGAGTATTATTAGTTTCGAAATTAATAATTTTGTATTGGAATTATGTAATTAAAAATATATTTATTATTTCAAGATTATTAAAATAATTTTTGTATACATAACATAGGATTTATAGTTACTTTAATGAATTACACTTCAATTGCTAATTAATTAGATTATTATGTTGATAATTCAAAATTATGGTTATAATTTAGAAAACAAAGTATTTTAGAAGTAATTGATTACAATAATTAGTAGCATATTTTATAGTTATAATTTTACTGTATTTTATTGAAAATAATTAAGTTTATTTAAATTAATTTCAAAGAGGTTAAAGACTAAAGGACTATAATTGCAATCGCACTCCTAAACACAAATTGGCTATTTTCTAAATCAAAAGCGGCCCACACACAAGCCCAATCTGCTAAAAACCTAGTCCAGGCCCACCCTCATTTTGCCACTTTGGCTATCAGTGACCTCCTCTCTGAGCCAATCCGCGTGTGCGACATCACCTGTCTTACCCACTCACACAAAAAACACATTTAATTTGAGTCGTCCGTTCATTTAATGAACGACCCACGTCCATCTCCTATTTTTCCTTAATTTTAAAACAAATATTCAGACTCAATCTCAACCGTCGAAATTTGGAGATCTAACGGCCCATATAGTCCATTATTTTAAATTGTTAAATCCTAAATTATCAGGTCCGTTGATCAAATGATCCAACGGCCCAGATCACTCCTACCCCTTTTAACCTTAGAGACGAACCAACCTTGCTTAAAACCCTAATCATTCATCTCCTAACCCTGCTGCCCCTTCTTTCCCTTTCCTCTCTACTCTCTCAAATCCCATCACCTAATCAGTCAAGAAAAACCTTGCACAAATCCTTGCAAGGTCTCAAATCGCTTAGAGATTCATCCCTACTGTCTCTTGGATCTGTGATTCCCGCTGAATCCTTTCCTCTTTCGACGATTAAATTTGAGTCTCCAGATTTCTTTGTACTCTGTTAAATCGGAGCATGCCTGAGCATACTTCAGGGCCTCATCATGATTATTCGAGGTCCATAGGTCAAATGCAATGACCTCTGGACATTGGGGATTTACCTGATGGTCCTTGCTTTCAACAGCCAAATTTTCACTCAGGTAAACTCTCTTCATCATTTGTCCCTCTATCTCCTTAGATTTTCCCCGATTTTGCTTGCATCACCACTCCTCCGTCATCCTCAACTACCATGGTTTGAATCTAACACCCTAAGGCTCAATAGCCACTATAAATAGTAGTCTTAAATGCTCTCACTAAGAAGATACCAATTATACCTAACATTCTGAAGAAATTAAGAATAGGTTGCTAAATAGCTTCTGAGATCATGAATTTCCTTTGGTTATTGAAATTAGAGTTCTATAACGATTCGCATGAACATGTGATGACCCATCTCCCTGTTAAGTCTTAAAAATAGCCTAATAACTCTAAAACTATCTTGATGTTTGGTTTCTGTTGAATTTCCTTGATGTTCTGTTAAGTACTGTCAGTTTTGTGTTAAGTGTTATCTGTATTTGTAGTAGCTCACCTGATAAACTAGACTTAAACAATTATGAATATGTTTTAGTGATAAGGTGAGGCTGTCATTTTGGTTTCAAGATGTTAGTTTATGATATCTGATCTTATCCTCTCCTTTAGCATGCTTTTGTTAATCTTCCGAACTCTCTAGAGGTCATTGATTCTCTTATGAGCTCATGGTTGTCTAATCACACTGTATAAACATGACTTGAGCATATTGCATTCTTGTACCATCTTTGTGTACATTTTCAAGTTCATCACATGCTTGACCTAAGTTATGAGGGTTTTTGTAAGTTCTGGTATTCTATTTGTCAAGATATGATACTAAACCAAAGTTCAACTATGCCTGGAATCCTATACTTGACCTACTTGATAGATTTCCCCAATGCGATAACATCCCTATCCTTTTCTTTGATCCATGTAGTAACACTGTTAGCTTAATGATGATAACACTTTTGAAATAGTATCACTCTATGCTATATGTCTCCTGTACATGTGATCCTGCACTCATTTTATTCTCCAATACTTTCTGCTTGCCTTCCACAACCATGTATATGTATAGATTGTCCTTAGAACTTCATTATGCTTATATGAATGAACCAGACCTAGTGTATGAACTTTGAATGAACCCAACTTTACCATTTTTTTATTATAACATCATGCTTTGATTTCCACATGGATTAGTATAAAGTTGAAAACTCTTAGAAAGGGATAATCATGTTTTGAACCTTAGGGCAAGCGAGATTGTTAGTTTAAGATTCTGTTGGAGGTTTAATCTGAGGTTATGAATTTGTAACCCTGTTAATATCCTTACCAATCCTAATTATGGTCCTTAGTTTGTATTTCTGTTGATGTGCTTTAGAAGTTCTAATTGAAGCCTATTAATCTATTATGGTCCTTACTATTAACAGTAGTTGTTAATCTATAATTATGTTAGCACTATTTAGGAGTTATAATGGTAATTGTTAATGGTACCTCTGTCAACACTTTTTAAAGATCTCAATTGATGTGGTCAACCTACACCTCTGTTAATAATATTTAGATGTTTCTATTGCAACTGTTAACTTGCATATATGCTAGATGTTGAGGCTTAAACTATTAAAATAATGTGTCCATGTACATAACTATATATGTTTAAGTCATCAACTAACTTCATTCTTGAAATGTAGGATCTAAGTGTTTTAGTTCCTAATAATAACCTGATGATGCCTTTGTCTCTATGTGTGAAGCTGATTCTTTTAAGCATATCTAGCATATCATCTATACTAAATCATGTACTTTGTTAGATTGTGATTACATCAGGAGGATTGGTTGTCTTCTGAACCTATAAGTATTTTGTATTAACTGTTATGAAAGTGTACACACACTTCTATGGTATGGTATCACTATGATATTGAGATTTACATTGAAGTGCCTTATTGGCACTTAAACCTGTTGGGAAGAACGAATGTGAGTAGTTAGGGGTATTTGGGAGTAGTGTTAGTCATTCGTTGAGCTACTCTCCTTGGCACAAGCACTGCCCTGGGCCTTGACACCCTTGGGAACTTTAAAATGTCAAGGATCCAAACAAAGCTTTGGCCATGAACGGAACTCTGCCCTTAGCCTCTAATCTATTGACCTATATTATTTCCTTCAGGTTTAGGGTTTAATGACAATGAAAGGTTTCAATGTAAATCGCTTTGCCACTTGTGCCCCCCCCCCCCACATCCCAATAGTTTAAATTATCATTGAATGCTACAATTTGTTTAGACCCTTACCGGTTTATTTCATGTATGATTATATGTATAGACTAGCATATCTAATGAACTTCTTTCTTTTTTGAACATGTATTATAATTAGGCCTGCCGAGTTCCCAAAGAACGCAAGCCCAAATACCGCGCATGTGCTTTCTCGGAAGCCTGAAGTCAGTCGCTATCCATTTTCTGCTATCTGCTGGGCCTTTCTCTTTGAGTCCCAAAACCAGAATCCATCCTGCTTTACTGCTTAACTACTTTATAGCTTTACTACTTCACTGCCTTTGCTGCATTTTGTTGTCTTTATCTCCCACATGTATACAACAATTATTATATTGGATTGAATGCTTTACGTTTAGCTCTTTGAATCATGTAGACAATCTAGGCAAGCCCTAAATATATAGGATTAATCAGACTTAGTAATAGATAGCCTTAATTCACCAATTATACATTATTTATACTAATTGAGCCTACGGAGTTCCTAAAGAACTCAGGCCCAAATCCCGCCCCTGTGCATTCTGGGAAGTCTAAAGTCAGCCGCTATCCGTTTTCTGCTATCTGTTGGGCTTTCCTCTTTGAGGCCCAAAACCAGAGTCAATCCTCTCCCTTTACTCCTTTACTACTTTATAGCTTTACTGCTTCACTGCCTTTGCTGCATTTTGTTGTCTTTATCTACCACATGTATACGACAATTATCATATTGGATTGAATGCTTTACTTTTACCTCTTTAAATCATGTAGACAATCTAGGCGAGCCCTAAAGATATAGGATTAAAAGAAATGTTAGACTTAGTTAGACTTAGTAATAGATAGCCTTAATTCACTAATTATACATTGTTTATAGTAATCTTTACTAATGGTTTTATGAAGTCTTTTGGGAACAAAACAACTTTAGCAAAGGAGATAATCCTCTCTTTTCAAAGAAACCTAAAGTTGAATCTAAACTAGTCTTTTAAACTGTGTTTCTCCATAAAATTGAACAAATGTCGTCGCCTGGTTCAAAGGGACGTCTAGCAATTCTCTTCAAAGAAATGAATATAAAAACTAAGGTATATCTTAACCTACTCCTTCATAATATTTTCATTGTAGTTACACAAATAGATATAATCATTTAAAATATTTACAATTTAATCCCATCTCATATTTTTATAAATACAAACATTATGTTCAATACTTTAAAATCATATGTATAATGTAATATTATCTACAAAAGGTTTTTCTATATGTCTTTTAAAAGCGCACACTTCTCAAGTATTAAGTCATTGTAAATAGATACATAATATCCTAGTTTAAGCATAATACAAACAACTAACCCTTTAACCTAGTCTAAGTCCTATGGAGCTACCTCAGGTAGATTTTAAGGGGTGCCTAACACCTTCCCCTTAGAAGAACAAGAACCCTTACCCAAAATCTCACCGGTTACCAGACCAATAAAGAACATGGATTTAGTAATTAAATTGTACCCTAGTATACATTTAAATTTTAGGTGACGACTCTCTATCATCAACAATAGAGAAACCACAAGTTGAATCTTGTTTTGACTAGTGCAAAGTACGGTGCACCAACATGGCGACTCCATCGGCGATTCACACTTAGGTTCTGACCTTAGCATACTTAGACTAGACTTGGAGCTTGGATCTGTTTGTACACTGCTTTAACTATATTTAACTTGTAATTACGTGGTTACCTGCCTTACTTGCTCCTTATGCTTGCTTATTATCAGGCCCGTTATTGTTACACCCCTATCTATTACCGCTTTATATATACTTTCATCTCACTTCTTCCTATCGACTCATGGACGTACACTATCACACACAATAGCATGCGAGGGTTGTCTTTTATACTTCTTCGAACCTTCTTTCAAAACTCTTTAGTTTCAGAGAATGGCTTTGTCAGGTCATCTGACATAACTTCTCACAATCTTCAGTCCAATTCAAAGTAGGAAACACTCTACTCTCGAAAACATAGGTCATATTGAATAAACCTTAGGTGAGTCGGGTCTTGGTATCGACACACAATTAGGAAAGCCACCCTAATGTCAACGGGTCATGCACCCAATGAGAGTATTGAAATTAGAGTTCTATAACGATTCCGATGAACATGTGATGACCCATCTCTGTGTTAAGTCTTAAAAACAACCTAATAAAATAAACTTACAAATATGAATATGTTTTAGTGATAAGGTGAGGCTGTCATTTTGGTTTAAAGATGTTAGTTTAAGATATCTAATCTTATCCTCTCCTTTAGCATGCTTTTGTTAATCTTGTGAACTCTCTAGAGGTCATTGATTTTCTTATGAGCTCATGGTTGTCTGATCACACTGTATAAACATTATTTGAGCGTACTGCATTCTTGTACCATCTTTGTGTGCATTTTGAAGTAAATCACATGCTTGACCTAAGTTATGAGGGTTTGTATAAGTTCTGGTATTCTATTTGTCAAGCTATGATGCTAAAACAAAGTTCCACTATGCCTGAAATCCTATACTTGACCTACTTGAATAATTTTCCCAATGTGATAACATCCCTATCCTTTTCTGAGATCCATGCAGTAACACTGTTATCTTAATGATGATAACACTTTTGAAATAGTATGACTGTATGCTATATGTCTCATGTACATGTGATCCTACACTAATTTAATTCTCCAATACTTTCTGCTTGCCTTCCATAACCATGTATATGTATAGATTGTCCTTAGAACTTCATTATGCTTATATGAATGAATCAGACCTAGTGTATGAACTTTGAATGAACCCATTTTTGCCATTGTTTGAGTATAACGACATGCTTTGATTTCCACATGGATTAGTATAAAGTTGAAAACTCTTAGAAAGGGATAATCATGTTTTGAACCTTAGGGCAAGCGAGACCGTTAGCTTAAGATTCTGTTGGAGGTTTAATCTGAGGTTATGAATTTGTAACCCTGTTAATATCCTTACCAATCCTAATTATGGTCCTTAGTTTGTATTTCTGTTGATGTGCTTTAGAAGTTCTAATTGAAACCTGTTAATCTGCAATCCTGTTAACATTCACAGAAGTTCTGATTGAGGATATGAGTCTGTGACCTTGTTAATATCTTTTAGAAGTTCTAACTATATTTGTTAATCTACAATTCTATTAGCACTATTTAGGAGTTATAATAGTAATTGTTAATGGTACCTCTGTCAACACTTTTTAAAGAACTCAATTGATGTCGTCAACCTACACCTCTGTTAATAGTATTTAGATGTTTCTATTGGAACTGTTAACTTGTATATATGATAGATGTTGAGGCTTAGACTATTAAAATAATGTGTCCATGTACAGAACTTCATATGTTTAAGTCATGAACTTACTTCATTCTTGAAATGTAGGATCTAAGTGTTTTAGTTCCTAATAATGACCTGATGATGCCTTATTCTTTATGTGTGAAGCTGATTCTTTTAAGCATGTCTAGCATATCATCTGTATTAAAACATGTACTTTGTTAGATTGTGATTACATCAGGAGGATTGGTTGTCTTCTGAACCTATAAGTATTTTGTATTAACTATTATGAAAGTGTACACACACTTTTGTGGTATGGTATCACTATGATATTGAGATTTACATTGAAGTGCCTCATTGGCACTTGAACCTGTTGGGAAGAACGAATGTGAGTAGTTAGGGGTATTTGGGAGTAGTGTTAGTCATTCGTTGAGCTACTCTCCTTGGCACAAGCACTGCCCTGGGCCTTGACACCCTTGGGAACTTTAAAGTGTCAAGGATCCAAACAAAGCTTTGGTCATGAACGGAACTCTACCCTTAGCCTCTAATCTATTGATCTATATTACTTCCTTCAGGTTTAGGGTTTAGTGACAACGAAAGGTTTCAATGTAAATTGCTTTTCCACATGTGACCCCCCCCCCCTCACACACACACACACATTAGTGCAATCCCTATAGTTCAAATTATCATTGATTGTTATAATTTGTTTAGACCCTTACCAGTTCATTTCATGTATGATTATATGTATGGAGCAGCATATCTAATTATCTTCTTTCTTTTTTGAACGTGTATTATAATTGGACCGGCCGAGTTCCCAAAGAACTCGGGCCCAAATGTCATGCCTGTGCATTCTGGGAAGTCTGAAGACAGTCGCTATCTATTTTTTGCTATCTGCTGGGCCTGCCTCTTTGAGGCCCAAAACCAGAATCCATCCTGCTTTACTGATTTACTACTTTATAGCTTTATTGCTTCACTATCTTTGCTGCATTTTGTTGTCTTTATCTCCCACTTGTATACAACAATTATCATATTGGATTGAATGCTTTACTTTTGCCGCTCTGAATCATGTAGACAATCTAGGCAAGCCCTAAATATATATGATGAAAATAAATGTTAGACTTAGTAATAGATAGCCTTAATTCGCTAATTATACATTGTTTATATTAATTAAGCCTGCGGAGTTCCTAAAGAACTCAAGCCCAAATCCCGCCCCTGTGCATTCTAAGAAGTCTGAAGTCAGCCATTATCCGTTTTCTACTATTTGTTGGGCCTTCCTCTTTCAGGCCCAAAACCAGAGTCAATCCTCTCCCTTTACTCCTTTACTACTTTATAGCTTTACTGCTTCACTGCCTTTGCTGCATTTTGTTGTCTTTATCTCCCACATGTATACAAAAATTATCATATTGGATTGAATGCTTTACTTTTACCTCTTTGATTCATGTAGACAATCTAGGCAAGCTCTAAAGATATAGGATTAAAAGAAATGTTAGACTTAGTTAGACTTAGTAATAGATAGCCTTAATTCGCTAATTATACATTGTTTATAGTAATCTTTACTAATGGTTTTATGAAATCTTTTGGGAACAAAACAACTTTAGCAAAGGGGATAATCCTCTCTTTTCAAAGAAACCTGAAGTTGAATCTAAACTAGTCTTTTAAACTGTGTTTTCCCATAAAATTTAACAAATATCGTCACCCGGTTCAAAGGGACGTCTAGCAATTGTCTTCAAAGAAATGAATATGAAAACTAAAGTATATCTTAACTTATTCCTTCATAACATTTTCACTGTAGTTACACAAATAGCTATAATCATTTAAAATATTTACAATTTAATTCCATCTCATATTTTTATAAATACAAACATTATGTTCAATACTTTAAAATCATATGTATAATGTAATATTATATCCAAAAGGTTTTCTAAACCTATGTCTTTTAAAAGCACACACTTCTCAAGTATTAAGTCTTTGTAAATAGATACATAATATCCTAGTATAAGCATAATACAAACAACTAACCCTTTAACCTAGTTTATGTCCTATGGAGCTACCTCAGGTAGATTTTAAGGGGTGCCTAACACCTTCCCCTTAGAAGAACAAGAACCTTACCCAAAATCTCACCGGTTAGAAGACCAATAAAGAACATGGCTTTAGTAATTAAATGGTACCCTAGTATACATTTAAATATTAAGTGGAGACTCTCTTTCATCAACAACGGAGAAACCACAAGTTGAATTTTGTTTTGACTAGTGCAGAGTAGGGTGCAACAACATAGAGACTCCGCTGGAATTCACACTTAGGTTCTGACCTTAGCTTACTTAGACTAGACTCAGATCTTAGATTTGTTTGTACACTGCTTTAACTATATTTAACTTCCAATTACGTGGTTAACTGCCTTACTTTCTCCTTATGCTTGCTTATTATCATGCCCGTTATTGTTACACCCCTATTTGCTTATTATCATGCTCGTTATTGTTACACCCCTATTTGTTACCGCTTTATATGTACTTTCATCTCACTTCTTCCTATCGAGTCTTGGTCGTACACTATCACACACAATGGCACGCGAGGGCGGTCCTTTACACCTCTCTGAACCTTCTTTCAAAACTCTTTAGTTTGAGAGAATGGCTTTGTCAGGTCAACTGACATAACTTCTCGCAGTCTTCAGTCTAATTCAAAGTAGGAAACACTCTACTCTAGCAAACATACGTCATATTGCATAAACCTTAGGTGAGTCGGTCCTTGGTATCGACACACAATTAGGAAAGCCACCCTAATGCCAATGGGTCATGCACCCAATGACATGAATATTGTGGATAGATGAATAGACCTGACGAGACACTTAAAGATCCGAAGCAAACACTTATCAAACCCTTTCTTCACCCACTTCAGAAATGGAAATCAACCAAAATATCCTCGAGATCTATATGGTGATGGGAGCACCACACAAGTTGAAGCAGTGGTGGAAGAATATCTGTTGGGAACATGGAGATGAAATACGGACAAACCTAGGAGCGTTGACCGCCTTGTTAAACATCTGAGCTGACAAGGTGCTTACTCACCTGCTGATAGAGTTCTGGGACGCAGCCAAGGTGGTGTTCAAGTTCGCTGATTGTGAGTTAGTGCCGACATTAGAAGAGGTTACCAGTTTCACGAAGCTGCCATTTACAAGAAGGAGACCGATATTACCAGTCACCATGCCCGGTTACAGGTTTCTTGATCCTCTGTGTCTGGCAAATAGTTGAGGTTTGAGAAATATCAAGGATGGATGGGTGAGACTGCACCAACTGTTCGATAGGTTTGGACATCGTGAAAGCTATGAATGGTACTTGAAAGAATTTCAGTGTGATAAGGCGACGTGGGAGAGTCTCAGGCCCATAACCGTTTCCTTGGCACTGTTGGGATTGTCAGTTTTTCTACAAAGAAGAGGTCCGATCAATATCAACTTGTTACCCGTGGTTCTGATGACATTCCGACGCAACCTCCAAGCTACTCTAGTACCGATGGTGTTAGCTGAGATTATAAGGGCTTTTTCTGCATGTGAACGAGGGTATGATTTCTTTAAGGGGTGTAACTTGCTGCTTCAAATCTGGGCCACAAAATATTATTTTTAGTGAGAGGCAGCAGTCGACTACTTTGTAGGCATCAGCAACATGATCCAAAACAATAATGAGAAGAAGAGACACTGGGTCTCCCCACATGTACAAGAAGAGTAGAGAGAAATGATGACCAACCTAAGCGGAGAATGGGTTAATTGGAAGCTGCCATGGCTAGGTGGAAGGGGAATCCTAAGGGCTCCTCAGAAATATTTCATTGAGCTAATAGTACTTGAGGTCATCTAGCCATACTCACCCCTACGGGTTTTCAGACAGTTCGGATAGATTCAAGATGTGCCTCTCTGGACGAGGACAGGGATGTATGAGGACGAGTACAACAGACAGATTCCAATACCGATGATAAGAATGCTCCAAGAAGAGTGGAATGATCTGGTAACAATGTTGATGGATCGAAACTCGTGGAGCACTCTGGAGTATTATGTTTGGATCAACAAGGAAGACGAGCTGGCCCGGCCAAGCAGAGCGAGTATAGCCTGGCTAGAGGACACAGTGCCTGCTTTGCAAATCTACCATGAGATCCTACCGCATTACCTTGTGACTACCTTGATGCATCGTCAAGTGGTCCTATGGTCCATTGATCACATGCTGCCACCTGCCAAAAATGATGACCGATTAGTAGAGTGCATTCAAATAGAATCTGAGACAGAGTTGAAGGAAGACCTAGAGGAAGAATCTAAGTTCAATGACGATGGAGACAAATTTAAAGAGGATTCGTAGGAAGAGTCGGAAGAGGAAGAGGATATAGGGAATGATTCCGGGGATGGTTACTAGAAGTTGGTTGATTTCCCCTTCTTTCCCACTTTGTATCTTTATCCCCAGTTTTCTTATTTTCCCTAAGGGCAAGTTGTTCAAACCTCTGCTTCCTCTTATCTTTATCCAAACACTATCAATGAAAACAAAATTTTCTTCGGATCTAAACGTGTCAAATCTGATTGTTTGTCTAATATTTGCGACTAAGGCCTACCTCCGACAATCAGAGGCCCCACGAATTTTAGGAAAACGTGCTTGCCTGTATACGTGAACTAACTGCTCTATGTGACTTTTTACTCGTATAAATGAAGAAACTAACTTTTGTTTCTTTTTCATTTTATTTCGTTTCTTACTTTATTATTATTCCCAAAAGAAAAGTTGATTTGTGTCGACCCAAAGATGGCGGAACAACCGTACAACCTTAGATCAAAAGGGAAGATATCTGCTACAGATAACCCGACCGAACATGCTCTGGTAATTGCCGATAGCCCGGGGCGATCGGGAGAGAAGGACGATACAAGGAATGATGAACATATGGCCAGGATGGCCCATAATATGGAATTTTTAAGGGAGGAAGTACAACATATCAGGGAACTAGCACATCTAGCTGTGACAACACTTCCAAAACCACCTCGTTTCCCCTTTCTAGATTCAATCCCCCACCACTTTCCTTCTACCTCTCACCAGGTTAATAACACCCCGACTTCGGTCCCCACCACTCAAATCAAACCTCCAGTAACCCCTGCTAACCCACCAAATTCTCCTATCAACACTCCCTACATACCATATTATGTTCAAATGCCACAAAACCCACCCGTTACCACCAACACGATTCATACCCCTCCTTGTGACGGAGTCACCTTTACCACTTACCAAAAACAGCACATACCCGTGGCACATATTGCTACACATGAGCGATATGTTTCTCCTGTATATGTCATTTTTGAACCCACCTTTACAGCGCTTGTCACGGTCAGGGTTCCTTATGAGATCGACCAGTTAGCTGAGATGGAAAGGGAAGCTAGGCGTAAGGATGAGTAGTCAATGTCTAAGCAGTTACAAATCTTGAGGAAGAAAATGAAGAACCTCCAAGTCGCTCGGGGAAGTGAAAGTCTGGACTATGAGGATCTGTGTATCCATCCGGATGTGGATATGCTAGTAGGGTACAAACCTCCAAAGTTCGATATCTTTGATGGGACGGGTGATCTCTATGCGCATTTAAGGGCATATTGTGATAGGTTAGGTACAGTGGGAAGAAATGAGAAGTTGAGGATGAAGTTGTTCATAAAACGCATGACAGAGGAAGCATTTACCTAGTATACTCGACAAGATCCGCGAAACTGGAGGACATGGAAGGATATGGAGAAAGATTTCATGAATCTCTTCCGCTTCAACACAGAGATCACTCCCGACAGGTTCGCACTAGTAAACCTGCAGAAGAAGTCGTCCGAGTCATTCCAAAAATATGCACGCCGATGGAGATCAGAGGCCACCAGGGCATAACCTCCATTGGACGACAATGAATTGATTAAGTATTTCATCAAGGCCTAGGAAGGAATTTACTTTGAGAAAATGATGTGCATGATGGGACAAAAATTAACCAAACTGGTAAAAATGGGAGATTTCTTAGAAGAAGGTATAATATCCGGCAAAGTCCAATCCATGGCTGCACTGCAAACAGCTTGCAAGGCAATCCAAGCAAGGTCAATCAGTAGAGGAAAGAAGTATCAGTCGTCGTCCTTTATTATCAACCCAACCCACATCATGGAAATACCTCTTATTCCCTAAAAAACCATTCACCACACCCGCATATGCTCCTTTATACAACACACAAACATACCCACCTCGAACCCATTACAACCCAAACCCACAACGACCATATGCTTATGTCCAAACCATCACTCATCAAAACCGACCCACTTATGCACCACGACCTCGCCCAAATTTTGAAGAGAGGGCTCCCAAAAATTATACCCTGATTTCTGAGCCTCTGGCTCAATTGTTTGAAAGATTGAGGAGAGCAGGTTTGATACATCCAGTAAGAGGAAGGGTTCCTGAGTATCCCTCAAAGTATATTGATACAACCAAAAGATGCGTGTATCATTCAAATATGCTTGGGAATGATACTGAAGATTATTTCAAGCTGAAAAAGAAAATTGAAATGTTTATCAAAAGCAGAGTCATTCGTTGCACTCTGACTCCCCCCAATGTGAATCGCAATCTGCTACCAAATCACTGGAATTAAGAGGTCAACATGATTTCCTTGGAGGAAGAATAAGATTTGAAAGGAACCATTATCACGATAGGAAAGGCAAAGGCCACAAGGGTCCCACCTCAAAGGACTCCGATGATCACAGTACAACTGAGACCTACTCTAATAGTTCAGACTTGCCAGCAACAACCTGATACTGCTACGAGGGACGAAGAGGATCGAGAATACAAAATTATCCCGTGGACACATCAGTAAAAGGTAAAATCCAAGATGACAGATTCCGCGGCAGCCCACAGTATGACTAGGCCGGGGAAATGCTACCCTCCCGAGGATGCAAGCTGAGGGAATCTGGGAAGGGAGCAGATTCAGAGAAGAAATATAACAGGCCTCGAGGCCATAGAGTTCTGGAAGAGGATGTCAACCAAAGAATACTCTGTGGAGGAACAACTAAAGAAAACTCCAACACAAATATCAATCATGGATTTACTGATAAGTTCCGAGAGTCATAAAAATGCCCTGATGAAAGTGCTAAGTAGGGTAAATGTGCCAAGCAATACCACCAATCAGGCACTAGCTACAACTATTGGGAAAATGGTCAAAGCAAATATAATCACTTTTCGAAGAGATGAGCTTCCTATCAAAGGCGTGGGTGACAACAAAGCTCTACACATCACTGTCAAATGTGGAGACAAGGTAGTGTCCCGAGTACTAATTGATGGAGGATCAGGAGTCAACATCTTCCTGCTCTCTACTCTGCAAGAGTTAGGTATCCACCTGAGAGAAGTCAAGGAAAGTCATGTGAGGGTAAGGGTTTTTGATGGGTCGCAAAAGGATGTCATTGGAGAAATTTATTTGGTTTTGCAAATAGGACCAGTTGAATTTCCCATACTATTTCAAGTGATGGATATTTCCTCTTCATACAACTTACTGCTGGGAAAACCATGGATACACATTGCAGGGATTGTTCGATCCACCCTACACAAGTGCCTGAACTTCGAGTGGGGTTGTCAAGATATCATGGTCCATGGCGAATGGAGCCAATCAGCTTATCTGGAGCACGCAGTCCTGTTCATAGAAGGGCTAGACGGGGTTTCTTTCCATGTGTAGAGATCATGCAAGCTACCAAAATAGAAGAGACTGAGCAAAACTTGGGAATGCAGTCGCTGTGGAGATCGGGCCATGAGGGAGATGATAAAATATGGATATAGACCAGGAATCGGGTTGGGAGCCCGATCATACGGGATTACAGAAGTGATTGAACCAAATGGGCAGAAAGGAAGAGTCAACATAGGGTATCAGCCTCCGATGGGGATGACTTGTACTGATAGCTCCAGGAAAAAGGCTTTTGTGCCAGAGCATGTTTTAGGTATGGACCAGAGCTTAGCACCAAAGGATGATATCGTCGATGGGATGGGAAGGCTGTTTGTGACTATGATTGAAGAATGCTGTGAAGGAATTAATATCAAGACACAGACCATTCGGAATTCTGAACCAGGAGAGGAACTGCAGAATTGGACCGCCAGCCCGTCTTTGGTTCGCTGAGAGTCTTGATAGTGTGGAATTGTAAAGTTCTATTTTTGAAATAAAGCACACGGTCAATTGAGGCCTGAACCGTGTCTGTACCTTTTTGTCATTTGCCTCTTTGAATGCTTAGACGTTCCTCTTTTGATGAAATAAAAAGAATCAATTTCTTAAAATTATTGCAACTCTATTTACCGCTTCATTTATACTTAGTTTTTCTTTTCAGTAATCAAAATAATAAAAACTCGCGTTCTACAATTGTAACATGTAACGAAAGCCTCGAGCAAACTGATCCAGATTATGAGGAATATAATGATAGTATGATGCCACAGAGTCTCCCACAAGAGATTGAACAGCCGGAAAGACAAAAAAAGCCTAACCTTGATGAAACAGAAGTGGTCAACCTCGGAAGCAAGAAAGATGTGAAAGAAACCTGAATCAGCATACATCTAGAAGCAGAACAGAAGGAAGAATAGGTTGAGCTCCTCCGACAATACATTGATGTGTTCGCATGGTCATATGACAACATGCCTGGATTAAGTACTGATATCATCTCGCATTGATTACCTACCGATCACGCTAGACAGCCAATCAAGAAAAACCATAGAAAATTCAAGTCTGACCTGAGTTTAAGGTAATGGAAGAAGTAACCAAGCAGATAGAGACGAATGTAGTAAGGGTCACCAATTATCCGAGTTGGTTGGCGAATATTGTCCCAGTACCCAAGAAAGATGGGAAGATCACGATATGTATGGATTACCGAGATCTCAACAAAGCTAGCCCGAAGGATGACTTCCCTTTACCAAATTTCCACATCCTCATCAACAATTGTGTGAAGCATGAACTGCAGTCGTTTATGTATTGTTTCACTGGATACCACCAGATCCTGATGCACAAAGAAGATGCAGAAAAGACATCCTTCACCACGCCTTGTGGAGTTTATTATTACAGAGTCATTCTATCCGGCCTAAAAAATGCTGGTGCTACTTACATGAGGGCCATGACGACCCTCTTTCCATGACATGATTCACAAAGAGATTGAGGTATATGTGGATGATGTCATCATCAAGTCTCGGAAAAGTTCAAAACATTTGGACGACATAAGGAAATATTTCGAGTGCTTAAGGAGGTACAACTTGAAGTTGAACCCTGCAAAGTGCGCGTTCGGAGTCCCTACTCAAAAATTATTAGGTTTCATCGTAAGCAGAAAAAAGATAGAATAGGATCCATCAAAAATCAAGGCCATTCAGGAGTTGCCACCACCCAAGATTAAGAAAGATGTGATGAGGTTCCTAGGTAGACTGAATTACATATGTTGTTTCATTGCCCAATCTACAGTTATTTGTGAACCTATCTTCAAGCTACGGATAAAGGATGCTGCCACAAAGTGGACAGAAGAGTGTCAGAAAGCCTTCAACCGAATTAAGGAATATTTATCAAATCCACCAGTGTTGGTTCCCTTGAGCCTAGGAAGCCATTGTTATTGTATCAATCAATCTTGGATAATGCCTTTGGATGTGTTTTAGGATAGCACGACAAAATCAAAGAAAGGAGCAGGCCATCTACTACTTAAGTAAGAAGTTCACACCATGCGAGGCCAAATACACTTTGATAGCGCGCACTTGCGTTGCTTTGACTTGGATTTTCTAGAAATTAAGGCATTATATGTCAGCGTACACCACGCATTTGATATTTTGGCTCAACCCGCTCAAGTATATCTTTCAGAAGACGATGCTTACTGGAAAGCTAGATTAATGGCAAATTCTCGTCAGTGAATTTGACATTGTGTACATAACGCAAAAGGCTATCAAAGGACAAGCTCTAGCCTACCACCTCGCAGAGAATCCAGTGGACATAGATTATGAGCCGCTCACTACGTACTTTCCCGACAAGGAGATATTGTTCGCCGGAGAAGATATTTTAGAATCATACCCTGGATGGAGAATCATTTTCGACGGAGCAGTGAATTTCAAAGAAGTAGGAATTGGGGCAGTCCTAATTTTAGAATATGGACAACACTATCCAGCATCAGAAAAGATAAGATTCCCTTGTACCAATAATATGGCCGAATACGAAGCATGCATCCTTGGGATCAGGATGGCAGTCGACATGAACATCAAAGAGCTTTTGGTCATAGGGGATTCCGATTTATGGATACATCAAGTCCAAGGGGAGTGGTCTACCAAAAATTCCAAGATCCTCTATACATGCACTGTGTAAAAGAGTTATGAAAGAAGCTCACAAAGATTGAATTCAAGCACGTTCCCAGGATCCAGATTGAGTTTGTTGACGCTCTTGCAACCTTATCATCCATGATTTAGCATCCATATAAGAATTATATCGACCCTATTGAGGTAGAGATCAGAGATCAACATGCATACTGTTTTCATGTGGATGAAAAACCAGATGGCAAATCATGGTATCACGACATCAAAAGGTTCCTTGAAATAAGAGAGTACCCGTAGAGTGCTGCTAATAGTAAGAAACGAGCACTCAGGAGGTTGGAAAATCACTTTTTCCTTAACGGGAAAGTCCTGTATAGGAGGACCCCAAACTTGGGTTTGTTGAGATGTCTGGATGTCGTTTAGGCAGCTAGATTATTGGAACAAATACATGCAGGAACATGTGGACCCCACATGAACGGTTTCACATTAACTAAGGAGATCCTAAGAGCCGGATACTTTTGGATGACCATGGAAAGCGATAGTATCTGCTACGTACAGAAGTGTCACCAATGCCAGATCTATGGGGGCTTTATCTGGGTTACACCCAATGAGTTGAATGTGATGGGTTTGCCTTGGCCGTTTGCCATTTGAGGCATGGACATGATTGGACCTATAGAGCCCACTACATCAAACGTGCATCGCTTCATCTTGGTATCCATCAACTAATTCACCAAATGGGTCGAAGCATCTACCTACAAGGCCATCACAAAGTAGGTTGTGGCGGATTTCGTCTGAAACAACATCGTCTACCAATTTGGGATACCCGGGTCAATCATCACTGACAACGTAGCTAACCTCAACAATGATCTCATGAGGGAAATCTACGAGAAGTTTAGAATTGTCCACCGCAAGTCCACAGCCTACAAACCACAAATAAATGGAGCAGTTGAGGCTGCCAACAAGAATATCAAGAGAATTCTGTGAAAGATAGTGGCCAATCATAGGCAATGGAACGAGACGTTATCCTTCTCCTTACTGGGCTATCCGACCACCATGAGAACTTCCACTGGGGCAATGCCATACATGCTAGTATATGGCACCAAAGTTGGCATACCCGTAGAGGTCGAGATACCATCCTTAAGAGTCATCCAAGAGGCCAAGTTAGATGATGCAGAGTGGATACGGGTTAGACAGGAGAAACCCATGCTCATAGACAAAAAGAGAATGGATGTAGTATGCCATAGTCAGCTATATCAGAATATGATGGCCAATGCATTTAAAAACGGGTGAAGCCTCGCCAGTTTACACCGGGGCAATTGGTTGTGAAGAAAATCTTCCCCCACCAAGAAGAAGAAAAAGGAAAGTTCGCACCGAATTGGCAAGGTCCTTACGTAGTTCACCAAGTGTTGTCGGGTGGAGCTCTAATCTTGGAAACAATGGACAGAAGAGTCAGCACGAAGCCCATCAAATCAGACGCAATTAAGAGATACTATGTTTGAAGGCAATAGATTTAGTTTTTACTGTAACAGAACTACGCCCAACCTGACTTCTCACGGAGGGATACGTAGGCAACTCATATAGGGTTTGGTTTCTCTCCCCCCCCTCTTTTGTAATAGAAAATTCAAATATCATTTTGTATTGTATCTAAAACTACGACACGACTTGATTTCCTAGGGAAGGAATACGTAGGCAATCCTCATCGGATTCATTCATCTTTTGTAAGTAAACTACATTCTGGCCTGATTCCATTTAGATACGTAGGCAGTCTGAGTCAGACTCGGCCATTTCATTCTTAATCTCATCATTTTTCATCTATTATAATCGAACTATGTCTTGACTTGATTCAGTTTGGATATGTAGGCTGTCTGAGTCAGACTCAGTCATATTTATTATATTTTTTCATCATCCACGAACTACGTTCAGACCTAATTCCATTTTGGATATGTAGGCAACTTGAAAGGGTTCGGTCATAACCCTGGGAAACCTTTGTAATGCATTTGTTCGAATTAGGATGCCAGTGCAACAGCAAGCAGTCACATCGTTAGAAGCATCGTGGAAGATCGACATCAATGGGATAGAGTTTTCAAGAAGCAACGCTCGCATTGAGAGAACCTTTCGAAACATGTCATAATCTGAAACGACGACATTTTCCATAAAACAATGATTTGCACAAAATGCTTTCTAAAAAATATATTCCACCTACCTAACTCCATGGCATAACTTTACCAAGACCGGGGCAAAACCAATACTGTGATCAACACAAACTAACCCCTCTCCTGCTAAGATTGTTTCTTTGAGTGCAGGGCCAACAAGACGCAAGGAAATATTGGGAATACACTGGGGCAAATGATGGATCTACCACTCTCTCAGGATTATCACCCCTGTTCCTTTATTTACATTTTCCTAGTATAACTGAAACTAATTCCTGAATCCTTTGCAGGTATCTTAGAATCAGACCGTTGGAGCGAATAAGGCATATTGTACATAGCAAACCATCTGCTCAACCAGTCGGAGCACCTTGTACAAAATGAGCCGTTGGCGTTGCCAATTGGAGCCTTGTATATAGCAAATTGTTTGCTTAACCAATCGGAGAACCTTGTACAAAATGAGCCACTGGCTTCACCAATTAGAGCTCTAGAAAATCGTCAGCTCAATCGATCGGAGCATTCTGTACAAATCAAACGTCAGTTTTGCCAATCAAAGCCTTGTATATAGCAAACTGTTCACTCCGCCAACGGAACAATCCGCATCGCTGCTCCGTCACATCAAAGGTCAAAATAGACAGCTGCAAACCTCGTCACCAACGTTATGCCAATCGATGGCCGCAACTTAGCTTCGTAGTCAAGAGTATCTCTTGGGCATGCTTTTCTTTTCCTTTATTATTATCTTGAATATCTTGATGTTTTGTTCGTATAGCTTCAGGCAGGATTACATTTTTTTCAAGTCAATCGCTCCCTTCAAGTGGTGATTACATTAGATTTTCAGCGCAAAGCTCTCCCAACAAGCAGAGACGCACTCTGCAAATAAATCGCTCCCAAGCGGAGATTACGTTACATTTTTAGTGCATATATCTCCCAACAAGTGGCGACGCACTCTACAAGTCAAGCTCTCCCAAAAATTGGAGACACTTTTCAATGCAAAACTCTTCCAACAGGTGGAGATGAATTCTATAGCTACTCCCGACATGAGGATATTCAATGCTCTGACAGCTGCGGAATGGTACACAACCCAGCTAACAATCGAGTCAAGTTAAAGTATACCATCATCCTGATCCCAAATAACGACTCACTGACAGCCAAGTATCATCATTCCTGCATCATTTACATCACATCTTAACATATTATGCATTGCAATATATGGGTATGTGTGTATTTTGTTCTTTTTTACAGGAACAAATATCACAATGTGGCACTCCTTCTAAGCAGTAAACCAAACTACAACACTATGAGGAAAAGCAATGTAACGACTAGACGGGTCATTTTGAGCTTTCAGATTCCATTTAGTGGTTCGAGGTCTTGAGTAAGTTCCTATTATGTATTATGACTTTCGGATAATTCGGAACGAAGTTGGATGAGTGGTTCTCACTTTAAAAGATTAAGTTGAAAATGTTTATCGAGATTTGACTTTTGTGAATACGACCACGTAGCGGTGTTTTGATGACTCCTATAGGTTTGTATCGTGATTTTGGACTTGGGAGTATGCCCGAAATCAATTTCGGAGGTCCGTAGGTTAATTTGTGTTGTTTTGCGAAAGTTGGCAGTTTGAAGGCTTAGAATTTTGATAAGTTTGACCGCAAGTTGAATTCATAGCTATCATATTTGGATTTCTGTTTTGGGACTTGGAATAAGTCCATTTTGTCATTTGGAACTTGTCCACAAAGTTTGGCTTCATTCCGAGTTGATTTGATAGGAATCGGACGCGCGGTTTTGTTTTTAGAAGTTCTTGAGTTTCAGGTTGAATTCATGTGTTTTGAGGTCCGATTCGTGGTTTCGGATATTATTTTGATGAATTGATCGCGAAAGTGAGTTTGTGTTATGTTTTAGACTTGTGTTGATGCTTGGTTTGGAGCCCCAAGGGCTCGGCCGAGTTTCGGACGTGTTGGGGAGTGCTTGATAGAGTTTGAATTCTGCTGGTTTTTTCACAGATGTCTCGGGTCCTGCATTTGCGAGTTATGGATCGCAAATGCAATAATTAGATGTAGTATGCTAGGTTCTCATTTCTGAAGCGTGAGTTCGCATTAGCGATGGGGGACTGGGTAAGCTTGATTCGCATTTGCGATCATCCTGATCGCTTTTGCGATGTGTCACTAGTTCGCATTTGTGAACAAAATGTCGCATTTGCGATTGTAGTAGGGGTGTGAGGGACTTCGCTTTTTCTATGATTTATTTACATTTTTGGGGTTCATATTTTCGAACCCCAGGTCGCAATTGCAACACCTGCGACTGGACAAAAAGCTGAGGGACGGGACTTTTGGTCTCATTTTCATATTTTGGAACCCTAGACTTGGTAGGAGGCAATTTTAAAGAGGGATTTTCATCTATACACCTTGTGTAAGTGATTATAATCGATTTATGATCATATTCCATCAATATATCTTAGATTTTAACATCAAAATCATGTGAATCAAAGTGTAAATTTGTGAAAGTTTGTCAAGTTTCGAAAAAATAAGAATTTGAGTTTTGAGAGTCGATTTGGACTCGGATTTTGAAACTAATCACATATATGAACTTGGGGGGTCATGGGTAGTTGGAATCTACCATTGGACTCGGGTTTTGACCGGGTGAGCCCGGGGTTGACTTTTATTGACTTTTGAGCAATTGTGTAAAGATCATAGCTTTAATTATTGGAATTGATTTCTCTTGCATTATTTGATGTTATTGAGTCGATTTTGGTTAGATTTGAACCGAGCGGAAGTGAATTGTAAAGGAAAATCTATTTTAGAGTGTTGATAGAGGGCTCTTGAGGTAAATATCTTGCCTAACGTTGTGTGAAGGAGCTACCCCGTATGAATTGGTTTGTTTTCACTATTTGAACTACGTGAAAGATGTGTACATGAGGTGACGAGTGTGTACACGACTTATATGTGGAAATATGACCGACTAAGACTCTTAGGTTCTCATGTACATTAAAAATGAAGTTGTCTCATCATGTTATATCCTCCATTGCTATAGTTGCCCTTACATGTCTTATTTAAAGTTGATTGGTTCATGTTCTACCTTTATTGTCAAATATACTCTTATACGCCTTAATTGAAGTTGTTACCTCTTTTATTTCCATGTATCTCTTCCGTAGTTGATTATCCTTAATTGAAGTTATTGTTATCCCTTCTATTGTTGACTTATCCTTATTGAAATCGTTGTTACATGTTCTCTCTCTTATCGTTGAGTTGTACTTATTTGGAATCGTTGTTACATATTGCCTCTCTCATAGTTGAGTTGTACTTATTTGGAATCATTGTTACACATTATCTCTCTTATCATTGGGTCATTCTTATTTGGAAATAATTGTTAAATGTTATCTCTCCTATCGTTGAGTTACTCCTAGTTGATATCATTGTTACACACTTTCTCTCTCATTGTTGAGTTATTCTTGTTGAAACCATTATCACTTGCTATGTCTTTAATTGTGAGCTCGTTCTTCCGTTTCTTTGTGTTTTGTAATTCTTGTGGTGATTTACATGTCGTACTCTCATGTTATTGTTGTACTCAGTGTTGTTGAGCCGAGGGCAATGTGTGGTTGTGGTATTGGAATTGTTTTGAGGGAATGTTATGGAAAATGGACACATGTAGTGCAAGTCATTATATTGTGTTGTTATGTTTTTGGCACACTTGGTATTGTTGAGAGGATTATCGGGGTGTTAGCACATGAGTTGTCTATGCTATTGTTATTATTGATATTTGCCCATGCAGCATGACAAGGCGGGCTATATATATAGGTTTGCACATGTGGCAAGACAAGGTGGAAATATTATTATGCACGTGTGGCAAGACAAGGTGGGCATTTACTTTATTGTTGCGCACGTGGTGAGACAAGGAGGGCTATGTCGGGGATGATTTGTGATGATTTGTGATGGCCTAGGGGCGTTGTTATTGATGTTATTTGTGCAGTGGTGTGCTTTCCTTGTGTAGTTATGCGTTTTAGGTTTTGTTCTGTTGTTTCCTATGTGCCATTTGTTGTCTCTGCTCATACTTGTTGACTCGAGTTATGATAGAACACTTTCAAAAGCATACACGTAATTAATCACTCGTGTCGGTTTAAGAAGATGAATCCTGATGTTCATTGATAATTTATATATATTCTCGTTTACTTGCCTTCTGTGTGACAGTTGTACTATTGGCATGCCGAGTTATCCGTGTGATTATGAGTTATGGTTAGTGTTGGCACGTGAGTTGTCCGTGCAGCTATGAGGCATTGTTATTGTTGGCACGTGAGTTGTCCGTGCAGATATGAGGTATTGTCACTCCCTTACACGTGAGTTATTCGTGCAGATATGAGGTACTAATGGTATTGACACGTGAGTTTTCCGTGTAGCGCATGAGTTGTCCGTGCAATTGTGAATATTAATATGGGTACAAGATGCCATGTTATTAGGGTTCGTGACGTGGGACCCGTGAATTTTGGAGATAAGGTGTAGTACCTCGGGAAAGTTATTGTATAAATCTTGTGTGAAAGCGGTTGTTTATTTGGTTGCTACCTGTTTTTCCTTACTTGGTTTCAGCGGACCTTGACTGTATTCAGCCCACTCTACGGCGTTACTACTTGTTTGTCCCTTGTTGCTAATCGTCGCTTCTAGTTTTCTATTTCAAGTATTGTTGTCATTTTTACCATGCTTAGCTTTATATTGATATTGTTCCCTATTAGTTTCGTATTCATACTTGTACAAGTTATTATGTCTAGTAGGTGTCTTGACTATTCCTTGTCACTACTCCACCGAGGTTAGTCTTGATAACTACTGGGTACCATTGTGGTGTACTCATGCTACGCTTTTTGCACATTTTTGTGTAGATCCAGGTGCTTCGGCGTTTGTTCATCATTAGCTAGTTGATCGGGCATTGCTATGGAGACTCAAGGTATACCTGCCATCACCTTCGCAGACCTCAGAGTCACCTTCTAAAGTCATTTTGTACAGTTTGTTTCTATTCCGAAATAGTTGTGCTTAGAAATTTCCTAGTAAACTCAATAGAGCTTATGACTTGTACTACCAGTTTTGGGATATTATATCATGTTGGGATTGTTGGCTTCATATAGAAATAGATGGTTTATGTTTAATAGTTATTTTGGTTAAATTCTGTCATTTAATACAGTAGCTTACCTAGTTTTAGTGTCTAGGTGCCATCACGATATCCTACGGATGGAAAATTGGGGTCATGACAAACAAACTTATTAGCGGGCCAAGGGTCCGAGCTCAAGATTGAAAACGATCAGTAGAACTGTAATTTTTAAAATCTTACAAGTCAAGCTGCAAATTCAAAGCTATCATGAGTGTCTAATCTTTCGTCTCGTGGTATTGTCATAATATGATACCGGGGCAATTCCTGCGAGCTTCGCTTCCTCAAAGTCATCACTCCAGAACTACATGAGGCCTGATCCTCGTTAAGCCAGAAGTATGTAAGCAATTCAAAGCCAGAATTCTGCCCCAATTCCCCAAAATTCGCTAAGAATCTTCCTAACCCCACAACTAATAGTCCTCGTACCATTTATGCAATGCATGCCTAAAGTCGGGAAAAAATTAGCTTTGGTTCAATTTCTTTGCACGAAAACTCTTTCATCGTCTCCGGTCAAAGAGGGGCAGCTATTGACGGCCAATTTTGACCCTCCCATTTTAAATTAATTAATTTATACTTAATAATTTACAATAAATATTTCAAAAAAGTTTTCAATCAATAGTACCTATTTTCACATATTAACTGAGTATTATTAGTTTCGAAATTAATAATTTAGTATTGGTATTGTGTAATTACAAATACATTTATTATTTCAAGATTATTAAAATATGTTTTGTATACATAACATAGGCTTTATAGTTAATTTAATGAATTGCTCTTCAATTGCTAATTAATTAGATTACTATGTTGATAATTCAAAATTATTATTATTATTTAGAAAACAAAGTATTTTAGAAGTAATTATTTACAATAATTAGTAGCATATTTGATAGTTATAATTTTACTATATTTTATTGAAAATAATTAAGTTTATTTAAATTAATGTCAAAGAGGTTAAATACTAAAGGGCTATAATTACAATTGCACTCCTAAACACAAATTGGCTATTTTCTAAATCAAAAGGGGCCCAAAAACAAGCCTAATCCGCTAATAACCCAGTCCAGGTCTACCCTTATTTGCCACTTTAGCTATCTATGACCTCCTCTCTAGGCCAATTCGTGTGTGCCACGTTACCCGTCTTACCCACTCACACAAAAAACACATTTAATCGGAGCCGTCTGTTCGTTTAATCAATGGCCCACGTCCATCTCCTATTTTCCTTTAATTTTAAAACATATATTCAAATTCAATCTCAACCATCCAAACCCGAAGATCGGTCGCCCCATATATTCTGTTATTTTAAATTGTTAAATCCTAAATTATCAGGGTCATTGATCAAATGATCCAACGGCCCAGATCACTCCTACCCCTTTTAACCTTAGAGATAACCCAATCTTACTCAAAACCCTAATCATTCATCTCTTAACCCTGCCGCCCCTCCTTTCCCTTTCCACTCTACTCTCACAAATCCGTGCAAGGTCTCAAATTGCTCAGAGATTCATCCTTACTGTCTCCTGCATACGTGATTCTCGCTCAATCCTTTCCTCTTTCGCCGATAAAATTTGAAATCCCCAAATCAAAGACTAGAAGGTGAAACTTCGAGTCTCCGGATTTCTTTGTACTCTGTTAAATCAGAGCATGCATGAGCATACTTTATGGCCTCATCATGATTATTCGAGGTCCAGAGGTCAAATGCAATGACCTCTGGACATTGGCACTTTACCCGATAGTCCTTGCTTTCAACGGTCAAATTTCCACTTAGGTAAACTCTCTTCATCATTTTTCCCTCTATCTCCTTAGATTTTCCCCGATTTTTCTTGCATCACCACTCCTCCGTCATCTCCACAAGCATGGTTTGAATCTGAAACTCTAAGGCTCAACGGCCATTATTAATAGCAATCTTAAATGCTCTCACTAAGAAGACACCAACTACACCTAACATTTTGAAGAAATTAAGATACAATAGAGTATTGCTTAGGTTTTTTTTTGTTTGAAATTTTGAATTTTACTCAACCTTTGTTTCTCTCTTTCTTTTGGGTCTGAGTTTGTCACTGGTTGAAAGCTGAGCTTTTGGTTTCCTAAACGGCTAACTTGAGTAATCGTTTGGCTTGCTTCCCTTGAGGAGGTCAGTAAAACCTCAACCCTATCCTTCTTTGTTCGTTTAAATTACTAAGTGTGAATTATTTTGTTACTAAATGATGTCGTTAATAATGTATTCATGATTAACAGATCTATGTGCTCACTAATGACATATGGTTGCTAAATAGGTTCTGAGATCATGAATATTCTTTGGTTATTGAAATTAGAGTTGTATAACGATTCTCATGAACATGTGATGACCCATCTCTGTTGTTAAGTCTTAAAAATAGCCTAATAACACTAAAACTATCTTGATGTTTGGTTTCTGTTGGATTTCCTTGATGTTCTGCTAAGTACTATCATTTTTTCCTTAAGTGTTACATGCATTTGTATTAGCTCACCTGATAAACAAAACTTAAACAAATATGAATCTGTTTTAGTGATAAGGTAAGGCTGTCATTTTGGTTTGAAGATGTTAGTTAATGATATCTGATCTTATCCTCTCCTTTAGCATGCTTTTGTTAATCTTGTGAACTCTCTAGAGCTCATTGATTCTCTTATGAGCTCATGGTTGTCTGATCACACTGTATAAACATGATTTGAGCATACTGCATTCTTGTACCATCTTTGTGTGCATTTTGAAGTTCATCACATGCTTGACCTAAGTTATGAGGGTTTGTGTAAGTTCTGGTATTCTATTTGTCAAGCTAAGATGCTAAAACAAAGTTCTATTATGCCTGAAATCCTATACTTGACCTGCTTGACAAATTTCCCAAATGTGATAACATCCTTATCCTTTTCTGAGATCCATGCAGTAACACTGTTAGCTATTGATGATAACACTTTTGAAATAGTATAATGCTATGGTATATGTCTCATGTACATGTGATCCTGCACTTATTTGATTCTCCAATACTTTCTGTTTGATTTCCACAACCATGAATATGTATATATTGTCCTTAGAACTTCATTAAGCTTATATGAATGAACCAAACCTAGTGTATGAACATTGATTGAACCCTCATTTTCCATTATTTGAGTTTTACATCATGCTTTGCTTTCCACATGGATTAGTATAAAGTTGAAGACTCTTAGAAAGGGATAATCATGTTTTGAACCTTAGGGAAAGCAAGACTGTTAGCTTAAGATTATGTTGGAGGTTTAATTTGATGTTTTGTATCTGTAACCCTGTTAATATCATTAGAAATTGTAATTATGGTCCTTAGTTTGTATGTCTGTTGATGTGCTTTAGAAGTTTTAATTGAAGCATGTTAATCTGCAATCTTGTTAATATTCTCGAAAGTTCTGATTGAAGATATGAGTATGTGACCTCATTAATATCTTTTAGAAGTTCTAACTGTAGTTGTTAATCTACAATGACCTGATGATGCCTTTGTTTCTATGTGTGAAGCTGATTCCTTAAGCATGCCTAGCATATCATCTACATTAAATCATGTACTTTGTTAGATTGTGATTATATCAGGAGGATTGATTGTCTTCTTATCCTATAAGTATTTTGTATTAACTATTACGAAAGTATACACGCACTTCTGTGGTATGGTGTCACTGTGATATTGAGATTTACATTGAAGTGCCTCAATTGCACTTAAACCTATTGGGAAGAATAAATTTAAGTTGTTTGGGGTATTTGGGAGTAGAGTTTAGTCCTTGGTCGAGCTACGCTCCTTGGCACAAGCACTGCCTTGGGCCTTGAGACCCTCGGAACTTTGAAGTGTCAGGGGTCCAAAGAGAGCTTTGGCCATGAACGGAATTCTACCCTTAGCCTCAAATCTATTGACCTATATTACTCCTTTCAGGTTTAGTATTTAATGACAACGAAAGGTTTCAATGTAAATCTCTTTGCCACATGTCCCCCCCCCCCCCCCCCCGCATAAATGCAATCCCTATAGTTTAAATTATCATTGATTTCTATAATTTTCTTAGACACTTACCAATTCATTTCATGTATGATTATATGTATGGAGTAGCATATCTAATGATCTTCTTTCTTTTTTGAACATGTATTATATTTGGGTCTGCTGAGTTCCCAAAAAACTCAAGCCCAAATCCCGTCCCTGCACATTCTGGGAAGTTTGAAGTTAGCTGCTATCCGTTTTCTAATATCTGTTGGGCCTGCCTCTTTGAGGCACAAAACCAGAGTCCATTCTCTCCCTTTACTGCTTTACTGCTTTACTGCTATATAGCTTTACTGCTTCACTGCCTTTGCTGCATTTTGTTGTCTTTACCTCCCCATGTATACAAAAATTATCATATTAGATTGAATGCTTTACTTTACCTCTTTGAATCATATAGACAATATCGGCAAGCCCTAAAGATATAGATTTAAAAGAAATGTTAGACTTCTTTACTAATGGTTTTATGAAGTCTTTTGGGAACAAAATAGCTTTAGCAAAGGCAATAATCCTCTATTTTAAAATAAACCTGAAGTGGAATCTAAACTAGTCTTTTAAACTGCATTTCTCCATAAAATTGAAGAAATGTCGTCGCCCAATTCAAAGGGACGTCTAGCAATTCTCTTCAAAGAAATGAATCTGAAAACTAAGGTATATCTTAACCTATTCCTTCATAATATTTTCACTGTAGCTACACAAATAGCTATAATCATTTAAAATGTTTACAATTTAATCTCATCTCATATTTTTATAAATACAAACACTATGTTCAATACCTTAAAATCATATGTATAATGTAATATTATATCCAAAAGCATTTCTAAACCTATGTCTTTTAAAAGCACACACTTCTCAAGTATTAAGTCTTTGTAAATAGATACATAATATCCTAGTTTAAGCATAATACAAACAACTAACCCTTTAACTTAGTCTAAGTCCTATGGAGATACCTTGGGTAGATTTTAAGGGGTGCCCTTCCCCTTAGAAGAACAAGAACCCTTACCCAAAATCTCACCGGTTAGCAAATAATAAAGAACATGGATTTAGTAATTAAATAGTTACCCTAGTATACCTTTAAATATTAGGTGGCGACTCTCTTTCATCAACAATAGACAAATCACAAGTTGAATCTTATTTTAACTAGTGCCAAACAGGGTGCAACAACATGGCGTCTCCGCTAGGAATTCACACTTAGGTTCTCACCTTTTGCAGACTTAGACTAGACTTGAAGCTTAGATTTGTTTGTACACTACTTTAACTGTATTTAACTTGCAATTACGTGCTTACCTTCCTTACATGATTCTTTTGCTTGCTTATTATCATGCTCGTTATTGTTACAGCTTTATATATACTGTCATCACATTTTTTTCTATCAAGTCTTAGCGTACACTATCACACACAATGGTATGTGAGGGTTGTCTTTTACACCCCTCCGAACCATCTTTACAAAATTCTTTAGTTTCAAAGAATGGCTTTGTCAGCTCAACTGACATAACTTCTCGCAATCTTTAGTCCAATTCAAAGTAGGAAACACTCTACTCTAGCAAACATAGGTCATATTGCATAAACCTTAGGTGAGTCGGTCCTTGGTATCGACACATAATTAGGAAAGACACCCTAATGTCAACGGGTCATGCACCTAATGACATGACTTTTGTGGAAAGACAAACAAACCTGACGAGACACCTAAAGATTTGAAGCAAATATCAAACAAACCTGCACCAGAGTGATTACCGCAAAATCTTTCGTGGACTTACCTCATTACTTAGCCCGCCTCTGAGGCCCCCAGACACCGGGCCAGTGGTCCTTGGTATGATATTCTATATAACGGCCCATCTACGAGGCAGAAACGAGCTGCTTTGGTTCGTACTGTCCCAGGACGCCTTCAGTTTTTCGGGTAGTTTGCCATGCCGAATGTATTCGACGAACTCATTTCTCCAGTACCAGACTAAGTTGGTTGAATTGACTTTGCAGAAACCATCCACATCCAATACTGAGTGCAGAAGCTAAATGACAGTACTAGAGTCTGATCCTTTCATCTCCGTGGATGACCCCAAATTAGCAAATGCATTTGCTTCCACATTTTCTTCCCTTTGAATGTGTATGATTGACCATTCTCTGAATTGTGCAACCAATGTATGAACCTTGTTTAAATATTGTTGCATACGCTCTTCCTTTGTGTAAAAAATCATGTATACTTGGTTTACTACCAGCTGGGAATCGCACTTTATCTCGATGACCTCGGAGCCGAGTACTCGGGCTATTTCAAGTCTTGCAACCAAAGCCTCATACTCGGCTTCATTGTTAGTTAACGAAACAGTTTTAATGGCCTCCCTTTGGTTTCTCCCAAGGGTGTGACTGGAATTATCTCGTGATCGGACCCTTTTACATTGAAAGCTCCATCAGTAAACAAGATCCAAACTCCCGATGTCGTTTCCGACACTAGCACTGCTTCCTTAGCAGCCAAGGGCATTAATCCGGGACTAAAATCGGCCACAAAGTCAGCCAAAACTTGTGACTTGATTTCAGTACTGGGTTTGTACTCAATGTCGAACTCACTAATTTCGACTGCCCATTTAGCCAAACGGCCTGACAACTCAGGCTTTTGAAGGATGGTCCTTAAGGGAAAGGTTGTCACAACGCCTATCGGGTGACATTAAAAATAAGGCCTAAGCTTTCAAGAGGCGACTATGAGAGCTAAGGCTAGCTTTTCGAGGTGTGGATAATGAGTCTCTGTTCCCGACAGTATTTTACTAACATAATAAATGGGAAATTGCATACCTTCTTCCTCTTGTGCTAAAACGGCACTTATCGTTACTTTCGAGACCGCAAGATATATTAACAACTGCTCGCCTTCCCCCGATTTTGACAGTAATGGGGGGCTTGATAAGTACCTTTTGAGGTCTTTCAAGGCCTGTTGGCATTCTAGAGTCCATTCGAAATTATTCTTCTTTTTCAAAAGTGAAAAGAAGTGATGGCACTTCTCAAAGGATCTCGAGATGAATCTGCTTAGAGCTGCCAATCTGTCGATCAGCCTCTGCGCTTCCTTCACACTTGTTAGTTGGTCCGGAATGTCCTTGATAGCTTTGATTTTATCGGGATTTACCTCGATACCTCTTTGTGAGACCAAGAACCCTGGGTTGAGTTTCATGTTATGCTTCCTGAGGATGTCAAAAGTCTCTTGGAGGTGTTTCAACTGATCTCCTGCATTCAAAGACTTAACTAACATGTCATCAATGTACACCTCCATTATTTTCATATATGATTTTCAAACATTTTGTTAATGAGCTTCTGGTAAGTGGCGTTGGCAATCTTAAGCCCAAATGGCATCACGTTATAGCAATACGTGCCAAATGTCATTTGATCAATGTTTGGCAATGAGAATGAATCTTTAGGGAATGCCTTATTTAAATCCTTATAGTCTACGCACATTCTAAACTTGTTAATCTTTTTTGGCACTACAACTAAGTTGACTAACCATTCTAGATATTATACCTCCCTAATTGAACCAATGTTGAGTAATCTGGTTACCTCTTCTTTAACAAACTTGTTCCGGATCTTTGCTATCGGTTATTTCTTTTGCCTTACCGGTGAGAAATTTGAGTCCAGACTCAGCCTGTGAATGACTACCTCCAATGGGATAACTGTCATATTCGAGTGCGACCACGCAAAATAGTTAACGTTAGCTTTAAGAAAATATATAAATTCTGACCTGAGCTCGTGATTTAGTCTTGTTCCCAGGTGAAACTTCCTCTCCAAAAATTCTTCGAATAAGGACACTTGCTCCAGTTCCTTTGCGGTCGACTTGCTCGCATACGTCTCCTCCGGTACCGAAAAATATAATGGAACCTGATAGGATTCCGATGACTCCTCGCTCTTATTGTCTTCATTCGAAAAGGGAGAAGGCATCGGTTCCTGTAATTGCTATTTGTTGGTCTCTTTTTCCTTGTTGATGGAAATAGTTATCTCATTCATCTCCCTTGCTGCTAGTTGGTCTCCCTTATTTTCTTAACTCCTTCCGACATTGGGAATTTCAAAAACTAGTGATATGTTAAGGGCACAACCTTCATCTTGTTTATCCACGGCCTTTCGAGGATTACATTATAACCCATATCACCATCTACCACTTAGAATATAGTGGTATTTGTTACTCTTTCGGTGTGTGTGGGTAGCAAAATCTCTCCTCGGGTTGTTGCGCTCACAAAGTTGAAGCCGACTAAGAGTTTTGTAGTCGGAACGATGTTCCTAGTTAATTATTCTTGCTCCAATACTATCCATTGTATTATGTTAGCCAAGCTTCTTGGGTCAACCAAAACACGTTTAATTTTAAAATCTAAAACATTGAGAGAGATTACCAAAGCGTCATTGTGTGGATGAAGATGTTTTTCAGTGTCTTCCTCTGTGAAAGTGATGTCATCTTCTGAGACTTCTCGAAGTCTTTTATTGTGAGCCACCGATATCTTTATTTTCTTTGATGCTGAAAAGGTTACATCGTTGACTTTATTTCCTCCAAAACTCATATTGATAGTCAGTTGAGGGGAACCTTCTACTACCTTCGAAGGCTCTACATTGTCCCGGCTCCGATCGTAGTTGCTCTTGGCTCGACCACTTAAAACTTCCCTGAGATGACCATCCTTCAATAATGTCTCCACCTCCTCCCAAAGATGTCGGCAGTCCCAAGTTCTATGGCCGTGAGTCCCATGGTATTCACACCATAAACTAGGATCCCTATGGCTAGGATCTGACCAGATTGGCTTCGAGAACCATGCTTCTTTGATATTCCTCATCACCGACACCAACTCCACTAAGATGATGTTAAAGTTGTAATCTGATAACCTGGGGTATGCGGAGTCTCGACCCTCGGTACCTCCTTCTCCTGTAATGATCTATTGCTCTGGCCATGATCGGTTCTCCAATCGAGAGTAAACTTATCAGATGACAGAAACCCTTTGCTGCTACGACCTTTGGCTCTTTCATACGGTAGAAAACGACCTCTGGAAGACCGTTGATCCACATTAAAGTCGCTTTTTAAATTTGTCCTGGTTCTTGTCTCGATCACATCCCTTTGTTGATACCGGGAACCTAAGCTGATCATCTTCTATCCTTATTTTTTACTCATAACGGTTATGGACGTCCGCCCATGTGGTTGCTTGAAAATCGAGCAAGGTTTCCTTCAACGTTCGGGAGGCGTCGGAGCTCTGTGGATTTAAACCCTTTGTGAATGCCTCCGCTGCCCATTAATCTAGTACAGCCGGTAGCAACATCCTTTCTTTCTGGAATCGGATCACAAATTCTCATAGCATTGGACTCGCCCTACGCAATCCTGAATATGTCCGCCTTTCTGGCATAAACCTTCCTTGCACTGACATGGGCCTTAATGAACGAATCTGCAAGCATTTCAAAAGTGTCAATTGAATGCTCGGGTAAGAGAGAATACCATGTCAGAGCCCCCGTTGTGCGGGGTTCACCAAACTTCTTCAAAAAGACCGACTCGATTTCATGCTAAGCCAAATTGTTCCCTTTCACAACCGTAGTGTAGGTTTTGATGTGCTCATGCGGGTCTGAAGTCTCATCGTATTTTAGTATGTCCGGTGTCTTAAACCTCTTTGGAATTCACTCTGGTATTGCGCTCGGTTTAAATGGCAATTGTGTGGATTCTTTTGAATCTGGGCCTTTCAGTACTGGTGGTGCATCCGAAATTTGATCCATCTAAGCATGAAACTTCTTTGCATTTTGATCCATTTGTTCGTTCATTTCTCTCATAAACCTCATGGGCTCAGTTTTGAAGGGATCATTCCCATTGTTTTTCCCAGATCCCTACCGGTCCATCTGGCTTTGTCGAAGTCGACTTCACCCCTTGGGGTGTTGTTATCAATCCTCTGAGCCGTTTGGTTTGCAGGAACACTGGGAGGAACTGGGCCCCTTCTGTTTGTGTTATTGAAGGCACCTGACAATGCATGTTTTAACTCCTTAATCACCAATCCTGCCTTGAGAGTTGTTTCATGATTGCTTTATGTTGTTCTCTCAGGATTTTAACCTTTTCCATGATATGTTCCTCCTCTGTATCATCGGGAGTCAGTTCCCGCACATGCCGAGGATGTTGGCCATCTCGAACCGGGGTCGTCTCATCCCCTTTGTTGCGAGTCTCACTAATTGAGTCATCATGTTGGGACAATTCTTCATGTCCCTCAATGTTGTGTGTGATGTTGACATCATTAACTGCCATATAGTTTTCACTAAGGAAAGAATCAAAACAAGTTTGCAATAAATGTAATGATCAAAGCAATTACGCAACTATCTAAGCTGCCCGGTGGGCGCCAAACTGTTTACCCGCAAAACGATACAATTAAATTTGTTACGTGATTTATAGGGAAACAAACTAATTTAGTCCAAAAAATGATAAAGAAATAAGATTAAAATTGAGATTAGCAATTGAAATTGGGGGAGAAGGCAAGCCTGGCTCCGAAATATTCTCTCATTGAATGCTATTCGATGACAAACTCTTGATCTTCTCCCGTTGGTTAAGCTCCCCTCGGGATAAATCCGATATCGGTTGCATTAGATGTATTCGGAATTGGTTATTCCCTGACTTTCCCTTTGCCTATCTTCGGTTCCACGTGTCATGTTACCATTCGACCATTTGTTAAAAGTCGATATTACCCCTTATAATTATTCTTAATTTAACTAACTTTTTGAGATATTATTAAATATCTAATTTAAGTAAAATTGTTATGATTTAAATTTATGACGGTATATACCGTGGGTATGTTGTTGTTGTATACTGTCACGACCCAAAATCACACATGTCATGATGGGGCCTATCGCAATACTAGGCAAGCCGACAACTCACAAATAACCACGCATCTGTAATTTAAACATATTGAAATAAGCTTAAATAGTAAAGATCTCATAATTAACTGATAAGAAAACATCGCGACTCAATACAAAATTCTCCAAAATCTGGATGTCACTGAGTATATGAGCATCTAAATGACAACATAGTCTGATTGCTAAAAATACTGTTTAGAAAGATAAAAAAGTACAAATAAATTGAAAAGAAGGAGAGTCGAGGTCTGCGGACGCCAAGGCAGCTACCTCAATAGTCTCCAACAGATAAAGCTCCAAAAGCTAGTAACTGTTGTGCCAGAAGTACCTGGATCTGCACACGAAGTGCAGAGTGTAGTATGAGTATAACCGACCCAATGTACGCAATAAGTAATAAGACTAACCTTGGGCTGAAAGCAGTGACGAGCTCAACAGGTACATTCCAAATACATATTTTTAACGGTAGAGAAATGTAGACATGCTTTCTAGTTTAACAATTTAAGTTCAACATGGATTAAATATGCCAAGTGTGACTGATGTGAGGAATGATACATCACTATATCTACATATCAATTATTCATACCAATTGTAATGCAACATAGTGAAAAAGTCATATGCATACTCTCGGAGTATTAATTCACTCAACACGTGCAGTCACTCAGTCCTACGAGACACTCAGTCCTCCCAGTCACTCGGCATTCTCGCTTAGTAGGTATCTGCGCTCACTGATGGTATGTTAGAATCCGTAGGGGCGGATCTTGTCCAAGCGCTAAAATAAGCCAATCATGACATGAATCAATAAAGCCTACTGCAGCATGCAGTCCGATCCCATAAATATCAATCACAATCAGGCACTCGGCCAAACTTAGTCATCAATCTCTCCAGTCTCTCGGGCTCACAAAATCTCATAACGATCAGCCCAAAAAAGATAATATAATGTAACAATAATGGCAATGGAGACTGAGATATGACATGCAAGGATAGATGTGATTGAGTACATGATTCCAAATTAGCAAATAATTCAACAACAAATGACCTCTATGGGCCCCAACAGTACCAGCATATAGCCTAAACATGATTTCTAACATGAATCAGAGCTTAATTTCTTTAACACATGGAGAATGCATGGATAATATCAAGATTAGATGACTACACAGTTCCACAAAAATGATCGAGTCACAATTTCAACGGTGCACGCCCGTCACCTAGCATGTGCGTCACCTGAACACAAACCAAATAACACGTAATTCGGGGATTCATACCCTCAGATCCAAGTTTAGAAGTGTTACTTACCTCAAACCGTGCAAATTTCTATTCCAACAAGCCCTTTCCTCCCAAATCGGCCTCCGAACGACTCGAAACTAGCCACAAACAACTCGATACAATCAACACAAGCTATAGGAATCAATTCCATATGATAAAACTAAGTTCTTTAACAAAAGTCAACTAAAAAGTCAACCCCGACCCACATCTCGGAATCCGACAAAATCGACAAAATCCGAACACCCATTCAACCATGAGTACAATCATACCAAAATTACTCAATTCCGATCATTACTCGACCTTCAAATCTTCAAATTAAAACCTATGAAGTTTCTACAATTTTCCTCAAATTTTCCAACCCAAAACACTAATTAAATGATAAAAAGAATGATAGATTCATGTATATTAACCAAATCCGAGTTAGAATCACTTACTCAAATCAATTCCTTGAAAATTCCTCCAAGAATCACCTCAATCCGAGCTCCCGAAGTCCAAATATGAAATAATCCGAGTTATATTTTGCTCAGACGTTCTTCTTCGCGATTGCGGAAAGTCCCTCGCGATCGCGAAGAACAAAATCAAGCTTCCCTCAAAGTACTCTGCGCGAACGTGAACAAACAGTTGCAAACGTGATTCACAGACTCCTTGACCAACAGGATCGCGGACCTCTTCACGCGATCGCGAAGAACAAATCGCGTGAACTCCCAGCCTCCTCCTTTGTTCTTCGCGGACGCGACCGAACTCACGCGTTTGCGATTCACTGACTCCCAAGTTTCATGATCGCAGACCCCTTCTCGTGAATGCGTAGCACAAATTCCCCAGCTGCCTACAACACTCTCCGCGATCACGTCTCCTTCTCCGCGATCGCAAAAGAGGAAACCAGCAACAGAAAAATCAGCAGTTCCTCAAAGTTCAAAATGAGCCGAACATGATCTGAATCACACTCGAGGCCCTCGGAACCTCAATCAAACATACCAACAATACCTAAAATATCATACAAACTCGCTCGAAGATTCAAATCACATCAAACAAAACTAAACCACGAAGCGCGCATCGACTCAAACCTAGTGAACTTATGAATTTCTAACTTCCAAAACTAATGCCGAAACATACCAAATCAACTCCGATTAACCTCAAATTTTTCAAAAAAGTCATAAATGACACAATGGACCTATTCCAACTTCTGAAACCACAATCCACGTCCGGTAATAACAAAGTCAACTCTCTGTCAAACGTCTCAACACTCCAAATCTCAACTTTTCCAATTTTCGCCAATTCAAGCCAAAATCACATACGGGCCTCCAAATCAATATCCGGATACACTTCTAAGTCAAAATTAACCATACAGAGCTATCGGAACCATCAAAATTCCATTTCGGAGCCATTTACACATAAGTCAAGATCCGATCAACTCTTCCAACTTAGACTTTCAACTTTGGGACTAAGTGCCCAACTCATTTCGAAACATCCCCGGAAGCAAACCAACCACCTCGGCAAGTAACATAACACTAAATGAGCATGGAATAAGAAATAAATGGGGGAATAGGGCTATAATACTCAAAACGACCGGACGGGTCATTACATTCTCCTCCTCTTAAACAAATATTCTGTCACGACCCAAACCGATGGGCCGCGACGGGCACCCAGTACCTTACTCAATCGAGTACCAACATAACGTATTTTTTGTATCATACTATCATAGATAACTGAGCCGGAGAAATTGCCATGAGATAGGTAGAATACAACATGTAATACCAACTTATACATAAGACATATGGGCCTATAAGACCAAAATAACCACTCGTACACTAAACATAGGCCGACAAGGCCATACAATCTCTTACATACATGACACCTGTCTACAAGCCTCTAAGAATACATAATTGTCATAAAGGTAGGGACAGATCCCCGCCATACCAAACAATACACATCTAAATTATACTGACCAAACAAGCAACTCCAGAACAAATGGAGTGCACTAACATCTTCCGCTGAGCTGATCGCCTATTTAGAGGACTCTCGATCTGTCTATCGAGACCTGCGGGCTTGAAACGCAGTGTCCCCCGGCAAAAGGGACGTCAGTACAAATAATGTACCGAGTATGTAAGGCAACAGATTAACTGTAAGCTGAAACTGAACTAATAATATAATAACTGAAAGTAACTGGGAGTCAAAGATAATCTGAAGATATGCTCACCTGCTGATACTGACTCAACTCTCTCAATATAGTAAGTGAAATTGTTGTCCGGCCTTATAAGGCTCGGTATATATAACTGATCTGCCTTAGTAGGCTCGCTCATAGGCGCTAGGCCATACTAGGCTCTGTATCTCGGCCAATTGGGCTCGCTCATATGCGCTCGGCCACAATAGGCTCGGTATATAACTTACCATCTGATCAGAGGTTGCCCAATAGGGGCCTGCCCATCGATTATAGCTTGATGGTAATGAAAATACTGTAATACTGTATATATAGGCTCTCTGCTCCCTTGATTGGAAGAAGATAATACTCAATTAAATATGAAGTCCCGATAAGGAGAATACTGTAATTTATGAGACTAGGATAATGTATATAAATTTGGGAGTATGAACTTCTCTTTATGCCTCGTTATCAAACACATGTAATTACGAGATCATGCCAAAATGAAGGAAGGGCTTAGCCTTAACATACCTGAGACGATTCTCTTGACAATCCCTCAAACACACGTCAATTGTGACAACACGTAACAGCGGATAGAAGTAGAGAAAAATCTTATGATGTTTTTTATAAAGATTGTACCGTGCTCTCTTAGAATTGCAAATCTCGTTGTGATTACACCGAATAGCTTCGTTGCAAATCTCTTAGAGTTGCGAATCCGAATTGAAGCTTAATCTGTCTCTTGCCATACTTAGAATCATACCTTAATAAGGTAAATTTCTTAAAATTGTTGGATTTTGTGGTCCCTACTTGATAGGGATGTCTTGGCCAAATAATTTCCAAATTATGACACCTAGAAACATAATTTAAGAGTCATTTGATTGACTACATTTTGCTGCCACCTTTTCGGCTTTAAGATTATCCAATAACTTAATTAACTTTGTTAATCCCCCACTAATCCAATAATTAACCAATTACCCACATAATTAAGAATTATCTTAAATTACTTAGAATACTACTCACTTTTAACAAACTTCATGCACCTTACTATCATGGTCATGTGGTACCTTGTATGACACTAGTCCATAAATACCGGGTATTTATGGCCCAGACCGTATTTTATCTCAAAATACAAAATTTTGATGAAATTCATTTTCATCGATTTGCTTACCCTCTCACCTTCACGAATTTACTTATCACTTGCTTGAAATAGCATAATACTTATAATCTCAAAATAATCTCATTCCCGAGCTTACGTCGATTAACTTACAACAAAACTTTAACGTACGAAAATGCGGGATGTAACATCTCATTTTTCGAGCTTCCATCAATTTATTTATGGAGTACTTTCAAGCACGAAAACATGGGGTGTAGCACCATTCCCCCTTTGGAATATTGATCCTCGAATGTTGACTGATGCACTTAGTATTCTCATAACCCATAGCTCTTGCGAATACTTTAATATTCTCCTTGCCATTTAGGCAACTGTTCTTTGAATAAATCCAAAGGCGAGGGCATAAATAAGATGGGTGTGACCAATTGTACATACCTCTATTACTGTTGAAGGTAACTCAAGATACTTATATCTCTCTTCCTTAATGGTAAATAATGATAATCTTCATTAACTGGGTACCTCGTACCCTTCCTCACCTTGCTTCTTTTACTTGCTGAAACTTGTGTCTACCTTCCGATTCTCTTATTCCTTTTTACCGTAAGAGTGGATAGATATTCTTGCTTTAGGGATCCTTATCAAGAAGCTTACACGTCTAAGTATCCATATGTTCTACTGGAGACCTTACATTTACTCATCATAAGCATGATGCAAAATCGAGTTCCTCTGACTCAATTCTTCCACAACCATATTCAATCCCTTACCAACCTTCTCTCTAGATGTCGGTATCATTGTATTACGAATATAAAAGAATTTAGGAATCTGAATTCTTACAAGTGAGTTCTACCACACGATCTAGAATAAGAAGAAAGAGTGATAGTCCTAAATGCCCTGTAGCCTCCTTCTTATAAGTGTGGTGCACAACACATACATAAACAAAACTCTACTAGACACAGCTTGAAGACTCCCTAGGACAGAACTGCTCTAATACCACTTTTGTCACGACCCAAACCGATGTGCCGCGACGGGCACCCGGTACCTTACTCAATAGAGTACCAACATAACATATATTTTCGTATCATACTATCATAGATAACTGAGCCGGAGAGGCTGCCGTGAGATAGGTAGAATACAACATGTAATAACAACTTATACATAAGACATATGGGCCAATAAGACCAAAATAACCACTCGTACACTGAACATAGGCTGACAAGGCCATAGAATCTTTTACGTACATGACATCTATCTACAAGCCTCTAAGAATACATAATTGACATAAAGGTAGGGACAGATCCCCGCCATACCAAACAATACACATCTAAATTATACTGACCAAACAAGCAACTCCGGAACAAATGGAGTACACCAACATCTTCCGTTGAGCTGATCGCCTATTTAGAGGACTCTCGATCTGTCTATCGAGACCTGCGGGCATGAAACGCAGTGTCCCCCGGCAAAAGAGACATCAGTACAAATAATGTACCGAGTATGTAAGGTAACAGAATAACTGTAAGCTGAAACTGAACTGATAATATAATAACTGAAAGTAACTGGGAGTCAAAGATAATCTGAAGATATGCTCACCTGCTGATACTGACTCAACTCTCTCAATATAGTAAGTGAAATAGTTGTCTGGCCTTATAAGGCTTGGTATATATAACTGCTCTGCTGTAGTAGGCTCGCTCATAGGCGCTCGGCCATACTAGGCTCTGTATCTCGGCCAACTGGGCTCGCTCATAGGCGCTCGACCACAGTAGGCTCAGTATATAACTTACCATCTGATCAGAGGTTGCCCAATAAGGGTGCTCATCGATTATAGTTCGATGGTAATGAAAATACTGTAATACTGTATATATAGGCTCTCTGCTCTCATGACTGGAAGAAGACAATACTCAATTAAATATGAAGTCCCGATAAGGAGAATACTGTAATTTATGAGACTAGGATAATGTATATAAATTCGGGAGTATGAACTTCTCTTTATGCCTCATTATCAAACATATGTAATTATGAGATCATTCCAAAATGAAGGAAGGGCTTAACCTTAACATACCTGAGCCGATTCTCTTGACAATCCCTCAAACACACATCAATTGCGACAACACGTAGCGGCGGACGAAGAAGAGAAAAATCCATATGATGTTCTTGATAAAGATTGTACCGTACTCTCTTAGAATTGCAAATCTCATTGCGATTACACCGAATAGCTTGGTTGCAAACCTCTTAGAGTTGCAAATCCGAATTGAAGCTTAATCCGTCTCTTGCCATACTTAGAACCAAACTTAGAATCATACCTTAATAATGTAAATTTCTTAAAATTGTTGGATTGTTTTGGGCCCTACTTGATAGGGGTGTCTTGGCCAAATAATGTCCAAATTATGACACCTAGCAACATAGTTTAAGAGTCATTTGATTGACTACATTTTGCTGCCACGTTTTTGGCTTTAAGATTATCCAATAACTTAATTAACTTTGTTAATCCCCCACTAATCTAATAATTAACCAATTACCCACATAATTAAGAATTATCCCAAATAACTTAGAATACTACTCACTTTTAACACACTTCATGCACCTTACTATCATGGTCATGTGGTACCTTGTATGACACTAGTCCATAAATACCGGATATTTATAGCTCGTACCGTATTTTATCTCAAAATGCCAAACTTCGACGAAATTCATTTCCATCAATTTGCTTACCCTCTCACCTTTACGAATTTACTTATCACTTGCTTGAAATAGCATAATACTTATAATCTCAAAATAATCTCATTCTCGAGCTTACATCGATTAACTTACGATGAAACTTTAAAGTACGAAAATGCGGGATGTAACATCTCATTTTCCGAGCTCCATCAATTAATTTATGGTGTACTTTCATGCACGAAAATATGGGGTGTAACAGTTCATTCTCGAACGTGTCTAGAATCATACCTGGAGTCTCAAATAGGCATTGATATATGCTTCGTATCTCCCGCTCGGTCTCTTAAGTAGCCTCCTCGATTGGATGACCTCTCCACGGCACCTTCACTGAAGCTATATTCTTTGACCTCAACTTTCCAACATGCCGGTCCAAAATGGCCACCGACTCTACATCATAAGTCAAATCACCATCTAAATGAACCGTGTTGAAGTCCAAAACATGAGACGGATCGCCGAAATACTTCCGGAGCATGGAAACATGAAACACTGGATGAACACTCGATAGACTAGTTGGTAATGCAAGCTTGTAAGCTACCTCTGCAATCCTCTCCAGCACCTCAAAAGGCTCAATATATCGGGGGCTCCACTTTCCCTTCTTCCCGAACCTCATAACACCCCTCATGGGTGAAACTCTGAGTAATACTTTCTCTTCCACCATGTAAGAAGCATCACGGACCTTCCAATCAGCGTAGCTCTTTTGTCTAGACTGTGTCGTGCGAAGCCGATCCCGAATCAACTTAACCTTGTCCAAAGCATCCTAAACCAAGTCAATACCCAATATCCTAGCCTAGCCTTACCCCGCTCAAACTAACCAATTGGAGACCGACACCGCCTCCCATACAAAGCCTCATACGGAGCCATCTGAATACTCGATTGGTAGTTATTATTATAGGAAAACTCTGCAAGCGGCAGAAACGGATCCCAAGAACCCCTGAAATCAATGACACAAGCACGTAACATATTCTCTATTGTCTGAATAGTGCGCTCGGACTGTCCGTCCATGTGCCTAACTCTCGTTGCACTGCTTTTCAAAACTGCAATATAAATTGTATGCCTCGATCTGAAATGATGGACACCGGCACACTATGAAGACGAACTATCTCGCGGATATAGATTTCAGCTAACCGCTCTGAAGAATAGGTAGTCCCAACTGGAATGAAATGCGCGAACTTGGTCAACCGATCCACAATCACCCAAATAGCATCAAACTTCCTCGGAGTACGTGGAAGCCTAACTACAAATTCCATGGTGTTACGCTACCATTTCCACTCCGGAATCTCAAGCCTCTGAAGCAAACCGCCCTACCTTTGATGCTCGTACTTCACCTTCTGACAATTTAAGCACCGAGCTATAAACCCCACTCTATATTTCTTCTTCCTCCTCCATCTATAGTGCTGCCTCAAGTCCTGATATATCTTTGCGATTCCCGGATGAATGGAATACCGCGAATTGTGGGCCTCCTCAAGAATCAACTCGCGTAACCCATCTATATTGGGTAGACAAATTCGACCCTGCATCCGCAACACCCCATCATCCCCAATAGAAACCTCTTTGGCATCACCGTGCTGAACCGTCTCCTTAAGTACAAGTAAATGGGGCTCATCATACTGACGCTTTCTGTGCGATCTATAAGGAATACGAAAAAACCACACAAGGTAGAACATGACTAGGCTCCGAAATGTCTAACCTCGTAAACTGATTGACCAAGGCCTGAATATCTAATGCAAGCAGTCTCTCACCAACAGGAATAAATGCGAGGCTACACATACTCATCGTCTTCCTACTCAAGGCATCGTCCACCATATTGGCTTTCTCGAGATGATACAGAATGGTAATATCATAGTCCTTTAGCAACTTCAACCATTTCCGCTACCTCAAATTTAGATCCTTTGGCTTGAACAAGTGCTGGAGGCTCCGGTGATCCGTAAATACCATAAAAGACACACCGTAGAGATAATGCCTCCAAATCTTTAATGCATGAACGATGGCTGTCAACTCCAAATCATGAACAAGGTAGTTCTTCTCATGAGGATTCAACTGGAGTGAAGCATAAGCAATCACTTTACCCTGCTGCATCAAGACACACCTAATACCAATCCGAGAAGCATCACAATACATTGTATAAGAACCCGATGCTAAAGTCAAAACTAGAACTGGAGTTGTGATCAAGGCAGTCTTGAGCTACTAAAAGCTCTCCTCACATTCATCCGACCACCTGAATGGCGTACCCTTCTGGGTCAACCTGGTAAAAGGCACTGCAATGGACGAGAAACCCTCCATGAAGCGATGATAATATCCGGCCAAGCCTAGAAAACACCAAATCTTAGTAGCTGAAGACAGTCTGGGCCAACTCTGAATCGCCTCTATCTTTTTTGGATCCACCTTAATCCCCTCATTTCACACGACATGCCCCAAGAATGCCATCGAAGTGAGCCAAAACTCACACTTGAAGAACTTGGCATAAAGCTTCTCATCCCTCAACCTATGTAGTACAATCCTCAAATGATGTGCATGCTCATCCTGGCTACGTGAGTACACCATGATATCATAAATAAATACTATGATAAAAAAATTCAAGATATGGCTAGAATACACTATTCATTAGATACATGAATGTTGTTGGGGCGTTGGTCAGCCCAAACGACATCACAAGGAACTCATAGTGACCATAGCGGGTCCTGAATGTCGTCTTTAGAATATTCGAGTCCTGAATCTTCAACTAGTGATACTCAGACCTCAAATCAATCTTAGAGAACACTCTCGCTCCATGAAGTTGGTCAAATAAATCATCAATGTGTGGTAAAGGATACTTGTTCTTAATTGTAACTTTGTTCAACTCCATATAGTCGATGCACATCTGCATAGTACCATCTTTCTTCTTCACAAACAGAACCGGTGCACCCAAGGTGACACACTAGGCCTAATGAACCCCTTATCAAGAAGCTCATGAAGCTACTCTTTCAATTCCTTCAATTATGCTGGTGCTATACGGTACGAAGAATAGAAATAGGCTGAGTGTCTGGCACCAAGTCAATACCAAAATCAATATCCCTGTCGGGTGGCATGCCCAGCAGATCTGCATGAAACACATCTGAAAAGTATCGCACTATCATAACCAAATCAATAGTAGGAGTATCGACACCAACATCCCTCACGAAAGCCAAATATGACAAAAAACCCTTCCCGACCATCCGTAGGGCCTTCAGATATGAAATCACCGTACTAGGAACATAATCCAGAGAACCTCTCCACTCGATCCTAGGTAACCCTGGCATCTCCAACGTCACGGTCTTAGCATGAAAATCCAGAATAGCATGACATAGGGACAACCAATCCATACCCAGAATCACATCGAAATCAACCATACTAAGCAATAAGAGTTCAACTCTAGTCTCCAACCCTCCAATGGTCACCACACATAACCGATACACATGGTCCACAACAATAGTATCGCCCACTGGCGTAGATACATGAACATGCGAAACTAAGGACTCACGGGGCATATCCAAATAACGAGTAAAATAGTATAACATATATGAATAAGTGAAACTAGGGTCAAATAAGGTGGAAGCATCCCTATGGCATACTGATATAATACATGTGATCACCGCATCTGAAGCAACGGTCTCTGTCCTGGCAGGGATAGCATAGAATCGAGCTCGACCGCCACCTGATCGGCATTCCCCTCTAGGGTGACCTTTAGGTGCCTGAGCCCCACCCCGAGCTGGTTGGGCGAGTGGTAAGGTAACTGGTGTACAAGTCATAGCCTGACCCATCTGCTGAACTGGACCTCCAAGGCGACGGGGACACTACCTCCACACTTGTCCAAACTCCCCGCACTCGAAGCAACTCCTCAATGGTGGTGGGGACTAAATCGGACCCCGAGAAACAGAATAACTGCTAGAAGAACCTAGCACAGATGAACCTTGAACAGATAGAGCACGGGATGAACTTTGAGCTGGGAGGGCACTGAGAGATGACTGGCCCAGATGAACACTGTATGAACTATGGCTAGTTGATGCACTATGATGAACCGGACGAGCCATCTAAGCAGTCCTATAAGGACGACCCATGTTGTGGTAGGACTCCCCTCTAGAAGAAACACCGCTAAAACCACCCAAACCATGAGGCCTTTTGGCCTCCCTCTCCTCACGCTCTTGACTACGGACCTGCTCTAGTCGCCTAGCAATATCAACAACCTCGTCGAACCTAGCACCTGATGCAATCTCCCGAGTCATAACAAAGTGCAGTCCATAATTGAGGTCATGAATGATCCTCCTAATCCTCTCCCTCTCAGTGGGAACCAACCATATCGCGTGACGAGCCAACTCTGAAAACCTCATCTTTTACTGGGTCACGGACATACCCTCCTGGCGTAGCTGCTCAAACTGACTATACAACTCCTCCTTGCGGGTCGGTGGTACAAACTTCTCCAAGAAGAGAACGGAGAACGCGTGCCTTGTAAGTGACGCAGCACCGGCTGTCCTGCTCCGCTCATAGGCCTCCCACCATCTAAAGGCTTCCCCCGACAGCTATAAAGTAGTAAATGAGTCCCCCACAGGTCTCCAGAATACCCGTCGTGCCAAGAATCTGTTGACACCTATCCAAGAAGTCCCGAGCATCCTCTAACTCAGCCCCGTTGAATGATGGAGGCTTGAGCCTCCCAAACCTCTCTAGTCTCTTCTGCTCCTCGTCACTCATAGTGGGACCCATATGGGCCTGAGCAACTATGACCGGCCGGGCTGGTAGTACCCTCGGTGTCTGAAGTCCCTGCACCACCTGCTCTGGAGTACGGGCGATGGGAGTCTGAGCATTTTCCCTGGCCTGAGAAGTGGCTGGTCTGCCGAAACTGAAACCGCCTGAGCAAGGCTAGTGCAAACAGTCAATATCTGGGCCAGAGCCTCCTGAAGGCCTAGAATCACAATGGGCATAGTTGGTGCCTGAGCTGGTCTCACGGGCTCAACCACATCTGGAATCTGCTCCTGAGCTGGAGCAACTGGTGGGTCTATAGGTGTTGTTGTACGAGCTGCACCTCGGCCCCTATCGCGTCCCTAGCCTCTCATGGTCCTAGCTGGTGGTACTAGTCGTCGTTCGCCCGATCTGGTGGCACGTGTCCTCACCATATATGAGAGAATAGAATAACAGAAGTTTAGTGTCCGGAATCAACAAATCCGCACGACAAGAATACAAGAAAGTGAAGTTTTCCTAATGGTTCGGTAGCCTCTCGAAGTTAAGTACAAACATCTCCGTATCCATCCACAAGACTCTACTAAACCTGCTCATGACTCGTGAGACCTATGTAACCTAGTCTCTGATACCAACTTGTCACGACCCAAAATCACACATGTCATGATGGCGCCCATCGCAATACTAGGCAAGATGACAACTCACAAATAACCATACATCTTTAATTTAAACATACTGAGATAAGCTTAAATAGTAAAGATCTCATAATTAACTCACAAGAAAACACCGCGACTTAATACAAAATCCCCGAAATTCGGGTGTCACTGAGTACATGAACATCTACATAACAACATAGTCTGACTTCTAAAAACACTGTCTATAAACATAGAAAAGTACAAATAAACTGAAAAGAATGAGAGTCGAGGTCTGCAGACGCCAAAAGGCAGCTACCTCAACAGTCTCCAATAGATAAAGCTCCCAAAGCTAGCAATCGTCATGCCCAGAAGTACTTGGATCTGCACACGAAGTGCAAAGTGTAGTATGAGTACAACCGACCCAATGTACTCAATAAGTAACAAGACTAACCTTGGGCTGAAAGTAGTGACGAGCTCAACAGGTACAGTCCAAATACATATTTTTAACAGTACATAAATTCAGACATGCTTTCAAGTTTAACAGTTTAAGTTCAACACGGATAAAATATGCCAAGTGTGAGTGATATGTGGAATGATATATCAGTATATCTACATGTCAATTATGCATGCCAACTGTAATGCAACATAGTGATAAAGTCATATGCATACTCTCGGAGTATTAATTCACTTAGCATGCTCAATCACTCGGTCCTCCCAGTCACTTAATCCTCCCAGTCACTCGGCATTTGCACTCAGTAGGTACATGCGCTTACTGCTGGTATGTCAGACTCCAGAGGGGCTGATCTTGCCAAAGGGCTAAAATAAGCTAATCATGACATTAATCAATAAAGCCTGCTGCGACATGCAGCTCGATCCCATATTTACCACTCACAATCAGGCCCTCGGCCTCACTTAGTCATCAATCTCTCCAGTCTCTCGGGCTCACAAAATCTCATAACAATCAGCCGAAACAATGATAATATGATATAACAATAATGGCAACAAAGACTAAGATATGATATGCAAGGATAGATGTGAGTGAGTACATGATTGCAAATTTGCAAATAATTCAACAACAAACAACCTTTGTGGGTCCCAACAGTACCAGCATATAGCCTAAACATGATTTCTAACATGAATCACTTCTCAATTTCTCTAACAAATGGAGAATGCGTGAATAATAACTAGATTAGATGACTACACAGTTCCACAGAATCGACCGAGTCATAATTTCTAAGATGCACGCCCACACGCCCGGCACCTAGCATGTGTGTCACCTCAACACCAACCACATATGCAAATCTCTACTCCAACAAGACCTTGCCTCGCGAATCAGCCTCCGAACGACTCGAACGCATAAATGCCCTATTCTGCAACATATTTTCTTTAACTTCTCAAACGAATCGCAATCTAATTCAAGCCTATCAAAGCTCAACTCTCTCAATATAGTAAGTAAAATAGTTGTTTGGCCCTATAAGGCTTAGTAGTGTAACTGCTATGCCGTAGTAGGCTCGCTCATAGTCGCTCGGCCATACTAGGTTCTGTATCTCGGCCACTCCGGGCTCGCTCATAGTCGCTCAGCCACAGTAGGCTCAGTATATAACTTACCATCTGATCAGAGGTTGCTCAATAGGGGCCTTCCTATCGACTATAGCTCGATGTTGGTGAAAATACTGTAATACTGCCCAATAGGCACCCACTGATTATAGCTCAATGATGGTGAAAATACTATATTACCGTGTATATACATAGACCCTCTACTCTCTTCACTGGAAGGAAACAATACTTAACTGAATATAAAGTCCAGGTAAGGGAGCATTCTGTAACTTATGAGACTAGGATAATGTACATAAATTCAGGAATACAGACTTCTCATTATGTCTCGTTATCAAACACATGTAGTTATGAGATCACACCAAAATGAAGGAAAGTTTTAGCCTTAATATACCTTATCACAATCTGTCCAATAATCACGTTGAACTCGTCTCATTTCACTTTAATCTACAACAACGATAATAAGATTATCGTTAAGCTACGAAAGATTCAACTATCGTACAACGAACGACAAACTTATTTTATATTAAAACGAGCAGCATCTCCCATGTTTTCCTTGCTTTTCCCAAGATCATAAAAACAACAAGAACACATATAACCTTCAACTATATACTTTCAGCACTACAGCACACCCAACAACCCAACAACACAATTCACTCTACACAACAACAAGTGCACAAACGTCACCAATAGAACTAATATTTAACACGACGAGCGGCAAGCTTGGATTAGAACCATACCCCAACTCTTTTTACCATCTCCCATGTACTTTAAACACCATCAATAGGTCCAGAATATAAACACGTATATTTACATGACATTCCAACCTTATATTTATCATAACAGTAACATCAAACAACCCAACAAGATATAACAACAACATGGACAACTTCTAGGTATAGTGTTGTTGCTTCTTCTCCTATTTACATCATCATCAACATACTAAACATATTGACAAGCATAAAAACAATAAGAAAATTATAACCTAGCTATTCCCCATGATTTCCAGTCATATGAAGTTATATACACAACTCCAAAATAGTCCAATAAGAGACAACAACTTCAAGTTCTATCTTGTACTTCTTCATCCAAATAACTTAACCAACACATATATAACCTTAATCCCAAGAAATTGGGTGTTATACATACCTTAAATAATCAGAACAAACTCGAACCAAAGCCTCCCTTAGCGTACAAACACCCTTAAAGGCATCACAACACCATAAAAACTCTTTTCTTTATTTAGGCTAACTTTTGAGGTTAGGTCTAGGTAAAACCACATTGGAATCGACTTGGAACCTTGGAAAACTGTTAGAGAGGTGTTGAGAGAGTTTGAGAACTGTCCTTGGTCAAAAATGACCAAAAATGAGCCGTCCAACCCCTTTAAAATGTTCAAGGGTCGTCCACTGCCTAAGTGGGTCCCATTGGGAGCTGCTTTCGTGGTCTCACGAACACGCAAATATCTCTCTACTCTGATGACGTATCAATAAATGGTTTGATGCGTTAGAACCTAGACTCATAGATGTTCAATTTGATAGCTGAATCATCTCGTAATTGCTAGCATATTGAGAGAAAAGCCCCATTACATTTGACCTAATTTTCAGCACATGTATGAATGTAACTTCTCATGACCTTTGCCAACTTTTGTTCTACAACTTGCTTGAATTCAAAACATAACATACGACTATGATACGATAAAAATAACTCATAACATGACCTCCTTATCATGTTATGTACCCTAGTCTCACCCCAAAAGTACATGTTATAATATTCCCAACTTGTCGACTTTCGACAAAACTTATTTTCTTCAAGTCGTTTAGCTTCAAAGCTTTCCAACCCTCTTGGTACTTGTTATCCATGATTTTAAATATTTGTAACCTCCGAGGTAACAATATTAACTTAATTTATGTAATTTCAAAGACGATCTCAATTTTGGGCTTGCATCAACTAGCTTACGACGTACTCTCACGTACGAAAACACGGGGTGTAACATATTCCATCAAGGGAAAAGCCTGATAAGGCGACCTTAGGGAAATGGATCCAAATCCACACATTTCATGATATATTATACTTGTGCAAAATAGTAACAATATCATAATAAATGTACGGCAAAGACCTCGTGCCACACCATCATCAGCACCACAATATCTACACGAAAGAGATCTCGTGCTAACACCAAATCAATCCTCTCAATATGTCCATTTGTGCCATAATCGTAACAATCCAAGATAGCAATTTATCATAAAGGAGACATATTCTCACCAATCATCAATAATGTGCACAAGGACATAATAATAATAAAGTGCGAGTGTGTGCTCAAGATGTGAAACATGACTACGGCTAATCTAATATAGCAATAATTTAACAATAGACCTTATTAGGAGATAACAATCTTAAATATGATTTTTAACATGAAAGGGTAAGCTCACGTAATCATACAAAGGATTCAACATGTATCATAGAGAGCACAAAGTCAAAATAAGGCATAATAGAAGCCTAAAGTCTAATCCAATCATGAATCATACATAGCACCCGCATATATGCTCGTCACCTCCCATATAAGTCGCTTTTCACATATTACTATTAGACAAAGAATGTCCAATCCTAAGGGTTATTCTCTCACACAAGATTAAGCAAGATGCTTACCTTGACAAGCCCAAATCAACCTTCTAAAATAGTCTTTCCCTTAGAAACTACCTCCAACCAGCTCGAATATAGTCAAAAAGAACTCAATTACGTCAAATAAAACTATAGGAATCCATTCCAAACAATAAAGCTTCAACCTTTATTCAATTTTCAAAAGTCAACAAAACTCAATCCTAGCCCACATGGTCAAATCCTGAGTCAAGGGGTAATTCTCGATTATCCATAACCTCACGAGTTTAAATGAACATTTAAATGCCAAAACAAACTCCAAATCATAACTGAAAATGCTAATTTTTACTCTCTTAAGTTGTGGGAAAACCCCCCAAATTTACCTCAAAATTTTATGTTTTGGGTGTTAACAATCCATGTAGATTCTTGAAATAATACAAAAAATGAGTCGAAATCACTTACCCTAAAGTCTTGTATGAAAATCTCCAAGCAAGTTCTCCTCTAACCAAAACTCACTTCCCAAATGCGACATAGAAATCGCAAATGCGAATGCCAAACAACCCAGCCTTCCACGAACATGAACAACCCTCACAAAAGCGAAGGCCAAAGTCCCAACTCCCACTCTACATCGCGAACGCGACCCTCCTGGCGCGAACACGAAGAACCAATCCGCCAGCCATCTCGAACGCAAACACCCAGGCGCGAAAGCGATGAAGAAATCCTCCCCAACACCAAAACCTTCATCGCGAACACGAGGCTCCTCTTGCAAATATGATGAACACCAGACACCAGCAAAATAAGCTAACTCCAAACATGCTTCGGGTGCTCTGAAACTTACCCGAGCCACCTGGGACCCCTTCCAATTATACCAACAAGTGCAGAAATACTATTGGACCTATCCAAAGCTACTAAGCATAAACGATAACATCATATCAAGGAATCAAAGATCAAATCAGAAGTTGAACTTCTCTTAAGTTCAAGAACTTCCAAACTTTCAACCAAGCGTCTGATTCAAGTCTAACAAATCTGGATTAGATTCAAATTTCGATATATCATCAAAGTCAACTCCCCGTCAAACTTATGAATTCTCCAAACCTTCAAGTTGTCAACTTTCGGTAAATAAAGTCAAAATATCCTAAAAACTACCATATCCAAATCCGAACATACGCCGGAGTCCAAAATTACCATACGAACCTATTGGAATTCTCAAATCATCAATCTAAAGTCATTTATATAAAAATTAAATCTTGGTCAACTCTTACAACTTAAACTTCCAACAATGGGACTAAGTGTTTCAATTCACTTCCATACCTCCCCAAAACCAAGCCAACCATCCCCGCAAATTACGAAATAAAAACGAGCTTACGGAAAACATCAAATAGGAAAACGGGACTCAAATACATAAAATGACTGGTTGGATCATTATAGTAAAGCCCTGAATAATTCAGTTTTTGTTCATGCGTGATATAAGAGCTACCTTTGGCATCCAATTGAAGTATTCTTTTAAAATTCTGGGAATTATCAAAACTAAATTTTTTTAATACATGATTTCTACATTGTTTTGTTCAAAAGGTAAAAAAAAATCATTTAGCCATTTGTCTGTCTTCTTTAATTGAATTAACTAACTAATACCAAATTACCAATCATCATGGCAATTAAATTGAATTTAAAAGTCTATCTACACTATAAGATTGATAATTAGTAAAAATAATAACATTTTAACTACATTAATATTCACAAAATATCTAGCTGATCTATGAAATAGAAATTAAAGTAAAATAAAATCTAATTTCATAAATTTTTAAATTATTCCCATTCAAATCAATAGCATAAGGCATGTGCTTTGTCCCATATTTTGTGTAGTTCATGTGCTATCACCTAAAAACAGTTCCCAAAAAAAATATGAATGTGAAAAAAATATAAATTGTTGTTTTCATCACTAACAAACTAGACAATAAAATAGATATGTGTAGAATATATAATTTAATATATTTTTGGCTGATTGTCTCTGAGCCGAGGGTCTTCCGGAAACAACCTCTCTATCCCTTCGGAGGTAGGGGTAAGGTCTGCGTACATTCTATCCTCCCCAAATCCCACTAGTGAGATTCTACTGGGTTGTTGTTGTTGTTGTTGTAATTTATTTTCGGTTGAAGAACGTATAATTCATATCTTAACCTAATTTAAAGTTTAACATTACTTGCGATCTCAATTGCAGAATTCAGATGGATCCAATTACAAAAATCAATATGAGAATTCAACAATTAAAGCTGATAAGATGAAAAATATATAGCTTGCATTGTTAAACTGTCTAAGATCAAATCTTAAATACCCAATAAAATCACATGATAGAAGAAGAAGAAGAGCATTATATAGGGTAACATTTGCTTATATTAAATGATTGAATAATTGCATGACACGTGGAAACGGATACAGACGAAAGATGAGTCAAGTAAGAACCGAGACCGGGGGCAACAACTACAGTTGGTGTCAGATAGATCTCGAAGGGAGCGTAATCAACGAGAGAAAAATGAATGTTTGTCGCCAGATGTCCTTTAATGAAGAATCTTCCATAATATAAAATAGGCAGTCGTTGCAAGGAATTTTGGCATTCATGGCCTGTTGTTACCCCTTCATCAATGGCCCCCTTTATTGTCATTAAAGAGGGAATTGATCCTAGGATCTTGTTCCCTAGGAATAGCTATAAATAGTGGCTTCAACAACCATTGTAAGGGAGGAAATCTCTGGCTAAACTTATGCTATACTTTATTTTCAAGTTAAATAATACAACTTTACTATTTGTCCGATATTGCTCTTACTGCTGTCCTCGGAAGCATTGCTCCCGGAGCCAGGCTTGCCATTTTTTATGATTTTAACGCTAAGCCTTATTTTTAATTTTATTTATTTATTATTTTGGATCAAATCAGTTCGCTTGTCTATACATCACGCAACAAATTTTACTATACCGTTTTATAGGTTAACAGTCTGGCGCTCACTATGGGGCTTAGACAACTGCGAAATTGAGTTGATCCTTGCATCTATTAATAACTCGTTAGATTCTTTGTTTCATAGAAAAAATCGAAAAAATGACAGCTAACGAAGTCAACATCGAGCACAATGTTGAGGCACACAAAAATCTACCTCAAAATGAGGATTCGATTAGTGACACCCATAACGAGGATTCAATCCGGTCCATGGAGGACAATATCCCCGACATGTGCGGGAGATAACTCCTGATGACGCTGAGGACGAGCATGTTGCCAAAATAGTAAGTATCTTGAGAGAGCGGCAAAAGGCTATCACGGGCCATATCTCAATGAAGGACCAAGTCATGATAGAACAAAATCAGGCATTATCAGATGCTTCCAACAACGTGAACGGAAGAGGCCACGATCCTCCCGGTGCTGCTACAAATCAAACGGCTCAAAGGGTTGATAATAACTGTTCCTTTAACTAATAATGAAGTCGAGTATGAGGCATTGATTGCAAGACTCGAACTGGCCTGGGGACTTGGCTCTGAGGTCATAGAGATCAAATGTGATTCACAGCTGGTTGTAAACCAAGTATATGGGATCTTTGACATAAAGGAGGAACGCATGCAACAGTATGTGATTAAAGTTCAAACTTTGCTCACTCGGTTCAGGGAGGGGCATTCGTGGCATTCGTTGTAGAGAATTTTGGTATTCGTGGCCTGCCATTACACCTTCGTCAATGGCCCCCTTTATCGTCATTAAAGAGGGGCTTGATACTAGGATCTTGTTCCCTATGTATAGCAATAAATATTGGCTTCAACAACCATTGTAAGGGAGAAAATCTCTGGCAAAACTTATGCTATACTTTATTCTCAAGCTAAATAATATATCTTTACTTTTTGTTTGATATTGTTCTAATTGCTCTCCTCGGAAACACTAAGCCTTATTTTTAATTTAAACTATTTATCATTTTGGATCAAATCAGTTCGCTTGTTTATAAACCATGCAACAAATTCAACTATACTGTTTTAAGGGTAAACAAGCATCACAAGAAATTGAGAACTCACCTACTGGAGATACAAAAGTTAAACTACAAAAAAATATAAATATTCATGTGTTATCAGATGTGTCCAAAAGCAACACCAACAATTAAGTTACACTAACAAAATGAGAACAAAATTAAAATATAACAGACATTGAAATTTAAAGTTATATTTGATAATTAGTACATGAAAACACAATACTCCAACAAAGAAGGAGGCAAAAAGAAAAAAAAGAAAAAAAACGGCATTAAGATAATAATTATGAGCATGAGGATATAAAGAATTTAGTATTCGGCATGACAAATGCAGTGTTGATTAAAACGCTATTTCGGATTGAAGATTTATTATACTACCGAAATGAGAAAGAGGAAAACCGAAATTTAAAGGAATCAAAATCCTATATAAAGTAGAGTTCAAAAAGTTTCAACTTTTTCTAATATAATATATTTAATGGAAAAGTTCCCTTTGAGGTAGAAGTCAGACGGCCTTACAATAGTGAATTTGAATCAGATTTAGTCTGTCGTTAGCTAATTTACATAAATTCTAAGTGAAAGTTGTTATTTTAGACTACACTTATACACAACAAGGGGTTGAATTGAGTATTGTCTGATTTTTGCATTTTCAAAGAATCTGGAACTTTGAACTCTTTTAGCACTCTCAAACAAGAATAATTGCGGAAAAAGTAATTAATAGAGAGATTTTTACGTGAAAAACCCCCTTACTCAAGGGAGTAAAAACCACGATCTACCCAGTAGGATTTTCTCCAAATCCTGACTAACTTCAAAGAGAAACTTTAGGTTACAACTCAATAACCAAGGAAACTACCTCTAGTACCATAACCCCTACAATCAACCCAATTGTAGCAGTCCCTTTATAAACAAACTCTAGCTTAGAAAGCGTAACATAACAAAGTCTCAATAATAACCTATTACAAAACTTCTATGAAAGCAAATAGGTTACAACTCAGAACACAAAACTCAACCTAACAACTAAACAACTTGAGCAGCTTCATCTTCAAGAACATGTTCTTCAGTTGATTGAGTTGAATCTTCAGAAGTACCTTGTTTCTTTGCTTTACTATTGTCAATTCTCACGATTTCTCTCAATAGCAGTATTCTTGAATTGTGGCAAAAGGTCTTCTTCTATAGGTGCAAGATTTGCCGAATTCCTTCTTCAATTAATGCTCCAAAACATAGAATATTTTGGTTAAGAAAATCCTTTTCCGTTTAGATTAGGTTTCCTTATTTGACTCCAACTTGCATCCTTCTTGCTTCCCACAAGTAATTTCCGTATATGCATATTCCCACTGTCACACAAAATCCTCCAACCACGTATTCCTTTTTGGATACAGATAGGATCTTCTAGAAATCTTTTCTTGTATGGGAAAGTTGTTCTTCCACGTTTGACTTAGTGACTTTAGCTAACCTACTGTAAACCTGATTCTTTTGACATTCAACATTCTTCCTTTGTCACCTCTTCATATTCATCTTGCATACGTCAGACTAGACCCTGAAACTTGGTTCTTATAACAGTTTGTTGATCATCAAAACACGATACATCCTTAGCTCTACAAATTCTCCCTTTTTGATGATGACAAACCTATGTGTGCCTCCATCAACTAGCTCGCTCCGAGTTCATCAGCTTTCAACATAATAACATGTTTCAGCATCTTTAATTTGTTTGTCCATATTGTACAAGTGTAAGGGAATCGCCTTCCATTCATCACAACCATGTAGATGGCTAGGCATATTTCATCATTAGACCTATAACAGACAACTCAGTCGAGTAGTTTTCAAGAACCTGATTTGTAAGCACTATAAGCACACTCCTGACTTCCCCCTTTTTGGCATCATCGAAAAACCAATATATTAGTAAGAGTAATGAGAGAATGTATTAATGTAAAACTTATGGTCGTTGGGGCTACACTAATATGTACATTTCACTAAGAGCATGCATGGATAATCGAAACATACAGTCCATACACTTAGAATGAGCGAAAATAATACATATTATAGATTTGTCATTTGGAAACAACTATGTACCACATTAAGCCAAAATAGGGCCTAATCTAAAAGACGGTTAAACAAACTCGTCAAACTGCCAATAACAAAAGGAAAACACAAACACTAGTTATAAAGGGGGTGTAGGACAAGGGACTGACAATAGATCTATTGGGAACCTATGAGGATTGAGGACCACGTTCTTTGGTCGAAGAAGGTTCTCCTTAAATTAGCCCTAGAAGCATGTCGATTCTTGCAGCATAGACTTCTCGTTCTTTCTTTTTCTCCTCTTTCAACCTCCTCTTCTCCTCCTTTAATGAGGCAATCTCTTCTTTCAGCTTTTCTTTTTCCTCATTGGCGGCAGTCAATTCCTCAAGTAGGTTGGTGATCATACTTTTGCTCTTGGTTCCAGGTGGTCAGGCAACACAATCACATTCCCTCAAGGTCTCCTTGTCAAATAAATCCTTCTTTCTACCCTTTTTAGGACCTCTGAGGGGCACCTTAAATGTTTAAATATCCTAGTCAACAGAAACCCATATGGCAAATTATGGGTACCCCGTTCTTGATCAGCAGCCCTTGCCATGTGCTTCAACATCAAAGATAGGAGGTTAATTGGTCTATTCTGGTCAAGTACCTCCATAACAGTCAAATCCATGTAGGTTGCCCCATGCCTCCTTTAAGAATGAGGTAGTGAACATTTGTTCATAAACTCAAAGAGTTGTTTGTGAACTGGCTCCATATCCCCCTTTCCTACCTTCCTAGCAGACAATTTCTCCCTCTTCTGAGTGTACTTGTTGGTCAAGTCCATGGTGTCCTCCTTTTCCCCAACTCAGGCCACTCATGCCTCACGTAAGTGTCAAAACCTTCAATTGGCACATTCAAAATCTCACCCAGTAGTTTTGCATCAATACGCAGGTTCACTCCTCTAACTTCAGTGCTCACTTGGTCATTCTCCAGCACTTTGAAATTCATGTAAAATGAAGCATTGCTTCACCATAAATGACTAGTAGTGGGTATAAGAATAGATAAGTCCACCCCTAGACTTCCAACTTCTCTAGTAGTTCTTTTATCCCAAACATGGTCACCACAACAGATCTATCACTCTCCCTTTCAGCATCATCAGCCCAGCAAACCACTCTTCTCTACTAACGATGACAATTTTTCTCTGAGTCTTTCTTCTTTCCTTTCACTTCAGGATCAGAGACTGTAGCTATTCTTTTCTTGGCAGATTTTCTTTTGGAAGTGGATGCAGAAGATTCAGTCTTCTTCTTTCCTTTTCCTTGAAGAGAAACCTCCTCCTCCTTTTCATCATCTTCTTCATCTCCACTCACTAAGTCTACCTCTTCTGCATCAGACTCATCAATTGGTCTGAACCTTTATCTTTCTTTTTTCTATCTCTTATTCTCCTCCATAACTTTCTTATGAGCATCTTTGCTTTTTCCTCTTATCACAGGTGTTCTTCCCCCTAAGTTCACAGCCCCGGGAGGCAAGACTGCTCTCTTTTCCACAACCTTGACCCTCATGGGGCAGACTTATCATCAGCTTGTCGCTTCTCCTTCAATCTGGCAATGAGATTCACTAGAGCTTCATCATCATTGTCTTCACTGTCTTTCATTTCAACATCTACTTCTCTATGTTATTCTTCTTCTTCCTCAGTATCAGTCCAATCACGGGACTCAGATCTTTTAGGTTCGGCATTCAAAGAAACTGGTTATTGAACTGGAGTAGCCTCATGTACAGTAACAACTGCCATAACAAGTTCTCCCTCACCAGCAGCAGAAGAACCTTGTTGTTCAGGGGCTTCTGGTGCTTCTACTCCAGCGCCTATAGTCTTCCCATATTCTCCTACATATCCCTCATGTGACTTCTTACTTAAACCCTCAACAAGATTATCGCCCTCTTTTACTGTACTCACGTCACTCTCCACCATTACTTCACCTTGATGCTCATCCCTTTCCACATTACCCATTTTCTCAATAGTGGTTGTATCTGCATGTTCTTCACTAACCTCCTCCACGTAATCAATTTTTTCTCCCCCCTCAATTCGTGGCTCCTTCACAACTTGTTTCTCACTTTCAGGTCCTTCACTATCTTCTTCATCAGAATAGTCGACTAACCCATTGACGAGTTTTGAGGCTTTTGGTGGGGAAGGTGGTTCTTGGCTGGATTTGGATTGTGAGGTTGTGGAGATAGGTGCAGTAGGGTTAGGGTTTGTAGTTTCAGTGGTTTTATACAGGACTCTGCTTGGTGCGGTTTCCATGATAATGCAGTTGTATGGTTTTCTCAGGAAGACAAAATTAGGATTTCAGAAATTTGTGTTAAAATTTTAGGGATTTTGATTGGAATGAGGAGAATGAAGAGAGAAGAGGAATATATATGGAATGATTGACAGTTTGATGGCTCTAATTATTCCTTTTAATTGTTCCTAATTCGGCTCTAATTGGGAGAAAAGGGTAACCATCAAAAATTTTAAATTCTAAAAAGTGGTGGTTTGAGTGAGTTAATTGAGCGGCAGAGTCATGTGTAGGTGGTTTATGTAACTGTTCCTGATTGCATGTGGATTGGAGCTAATCATGATTAACCTATGACTTGACAGTTTTAGAACCTGATCCACTAATTATTTTTTTGATTTAAGAGACTGATTGACAAAAATGGGTGGGAACCTGGTTTAATGACACAGCAGTCTAACGATGAAGCACAACAATCAATTGAAAAGGGGGTACATACTTGGATATCAAACAACTAGGTTCTTTGACTTGTTTCCTCAGTGTTGGCTATGACACATTTTCTAGTCCAGACTTTTGTCTTCAGATTACACATCCATGCCCTAGAATCCATATCATGCGTGCATACATTTTATAGTATAAGACTGTGTTAGACATTTTTTCAACACATTTACTTACTAAACACATTATTTATTTATAGCCAGTCATTGAGGGAAGTGAAGAGTGTCTTAATCCATTTTGATTAAACCAAGCGCCAAGTGGTTCCTTTCAAAGTAATCCATGCTCAAAGCTTTGTTAAATATGTTAGCAATTTGATCTTCAGTATTTCTAACTCCATAGTTATGTGCTCTTTTCAACATTTTCTCTCAAGAAGTGGTGCCTCACATCAATGTATTTGATTCTCTATGGTGGACATGGTTCATGGCTATATTCATTGCACTTGTATTGTAACAAAATATGGGCACCTTTTCAATCATCATTATATAATCTTCCAGTTATCGTTTGATCCACAACAATTGAGCACAGCATGATGCAACAGCTACATACTTAACTCAGCAGTTGATAAGGCTACAAAATTTTGTTTCTTGGATATCCATGAAATTAGACATGATCCAAGAAAGTGATCTATTCCATATGTACTTTTCCTGTCCACAAAGTATCCAGCGCAGTAAGCATCTGCATATCTAACCAATTCAAAAGAATCTCATATTGGATACCAAAGAACCAGGTCTTGAGTGCCCTTGAGATATCATAAAAAAAAATTAACAACCTTTAAATGTGATTCTTTTGAAATAGATTGGAACCTTGCACACAACCCCATACTGTACACAATGTCAGGTCTACTTGCTGTCAAGTAGAGTAGGGAACCTATCATACCTCTCTGCTTCTTTTCATCAACAAGAGTATCAGATTCATCCACATCCTATCTGGTTGCAGTAGCAATAAGAGTATCAATTATTTTAGCATTATCTATATCAAACCTTTTGAGCAACTCATTGATGTACTTTTGTGGTGTATCATAGTTCCTTTCTCTCTTTGCTTAACTTGAAGTCCAAGGAAAAAAATTAATTCTTCCATCATGCTCATTTCAAATTCACTTTTCATGCCCATTGCAAAGAGATTTTCACTTGTGGCTCCAAAGATGATGTCATCAACATATATTTGCACTATCAGTAGGTTCCTACCACTCTTTAACAGGAACAATGTGTTATCAATTTTTCCTAGTGAGAACCCGTTCTACAGGAGGAATTTTAACAATCTTTCATACCATGATCTTGGATACTGCTTTAACTCATACAATGCCTTATCCAACTAGTACACATAGTCTGGAAACTCACGACTTTCAAACCAGGAGGTTGTCGAACAAACACTTCTTCCCTTAAATATCCATTGAGGAAGGCACTCTTCACATCCATTTGATACAACTTGAAACCCTTCTATGAAGAAAACGCAATAAGCATTCGAATTGCTGTCATCCTGGCCACAGGAGTAAATATTTTCATCATAGTCAATTCCTTTTTCTTGATTATAGCCCTGTACAACCAATCTTGCTTTATTTCTGGTAATATTCCCTTGATCATCCAGCTTGTTCTTGAACACCCACTTGGTTCCAATAGCTGTTCTATCCTTTGGGCTGGGAACTAGGTGCCAAACTTTATTTCTTTCAAATTGGTTTAGTTCCTCCTGCATGGCCACTATCCTGTATGAATCTCCAAGATCCTCTTTGATGTTCTTAGGCTCTACCTTGGATATGTATGCTGAGAAGGCAATCATGTTCCTAAATTTTGACCTTGTTACCATTTCGGAGTTAACAAGGGTAAGGAAATTTGTGATAGGATGGGAGCTTTGATGTTTCCATCTACTGGCAAGATATATTTAACTCATAGTGTTTTATTCATGTTCAGTAGAGATAGCAGGTGCTGCAGGTTCATCTCGATTCTCTTCTGTTGTTCCCCCTGTCTGTGATACCTCCTGAACTGTTTCCAAAGGACCTGGTTCCTATCCTGCAGTAGCTTCTAGTACTTCATGGTTTGTTTTCTCCTTATGACTTTCAACTGGGCCAAACTCACTGTCATCAACAAATACTTTCTTCAACACATTTTATGCTTTTGTTATACACCTTATAGGCCTTACTTTGTGGTGAGTAACCCAGGAAAACACCCTCATCACTCTTAGTATCAAACTTCCCTATAGCCTTTTTTCCATTATTGTGTACAAAACACTTTATTCCAAAGTCTCTTAGGTGGGTTACATTTGGTTTTCTGCCTTTTAGTAACTCATAGGGGGTCTTCTCAATTATTGGCCTAATCATGCTTCTATTTATAATGTAACATGGAGTGTTTACAGCTTTAGCCCAAAAGGTATTTGGAAGATCTCTACTAATTAATATGGTTCTGGCCATGTCTTCTAGAGTTCTATTTTTTCTTTCAACAACACCATTTTGTAGTGAGGTTCTAGGGGCCGAGAAATTATAATCAATACCATTTCCAGTGCAGAATTCAAGGAAGTTTGCATTTTCAAATTTAGTTCCATGGTCAAATCTAATGCTAGCATGACTATTCATCTTTCTTTGCAGTTTCTTCACAAAAGTTACAAACATATCGAAAGTTTCATCTTTAGCTGCAAGAAATATAGTCCATGTAAATCTATAATAATCATCAACAATCTTACCTCCTCTACTCTGAACCCTTATTGGTCCACATAAGTCCATTTGAAGTAGTTACAAGGTCTAGAGGTACTTACTACCTTTTTAGATTTGAATGTAGACCTGACCTGCTTATCTTTTACACATGCATCACAAAAATTATCTTCCTTAAATTTTGACTTGGGCAACACAAGGACCAAGTCCTTGGTAATTAGCTTGTTCAGCATAGAAGAGCTAACATTTCCTAATCTTTTATGCCACATGGAAGAATTAGTAGCTAGTGCACTAAGGCATGAAAGATCATTTTCAGGTGTAGACATGATAACAGCTTTGTAAACATTTTTGTGCCTTTTTCCTTTAAGAACGAGGTTTCTAGAGTTTTCATTGACACTAAACATATGTTGGAAGTATATAGAACTTGGTTCCCTTTGTCATACATATGAGATACACTTAGCAAACTGTGCTTCAATCCTTTGACATAGTACACATTGTCTATAGCATGAGAGTGGGACTTACTAACATTATATATGCCGATTATGTTTCCATTTTGGCCATTTCCAAAGCCCAGGTGACCGTGTTCGCGAAGCATCAGGATGGGTGTGCATCACGTTCACGGGCTGGATCTCACATTCGCGTAGGCTATTTCTGGGGTAGTGGTTATTTGTGCTTTGCAATCGCAACGTAGGTCCCCACGATCGCGATGAATTCACCTAGGCAGACCTATATTTTAAGGCCCCGTAAAATATTGCCATGGAATTCAAGTTTTGTGGTGCCAAGGTAGGGTGATATGTACGGACCTTTTGGGTTGAAGAATGCACTTAGGAGTTGATGGAAATTTTTGGTAGAATAAGGCGATTCTGCGGTCAGTTCCGCGATTGCAAAACCATTCCGCGGGCCGCATACCCGTCGCAGAGTTGAGCAGAGAAATGGTTGAATTTTGAAGGTCATTTTGCGGTCCATTCTGCGATCGCATATCCATTTCGCAGTCCGCATTTTCCATCACAGATTTGTCTTGAAGAATTTTGTTAGATGATTCTGGGGTCCATTCTGCGGCCGCATAAGTGGTCTGCGGACCGCAGACCTATCGCAGACCGATCCAGACCAGCCCAATTCTTGGCATTATTTTCGCTGCCCATTTTGTGGGTCGCATATCTATTATGCGGTCCATTTTGCAACCGCAGACCTGAGTTCGGAGGGTCCATTTTCCTATTTTTATAACCCGACCCCCTTTTTAATAAATAGCCTTTGGGGCTTATTTTGGAACGATTGTCTGATGATTTTAGATAGAGGTAAGAGCATTTTAGAGAGAGAAAGGGAAAGACTAGCATTCTAATCATCAAATCTTGCACCAACCTTCAAGAATCAAGGAAGTCAATCACTAGACCATCATCTATCCGGGTAAGTTCTTGTCATATACCACCCATACAAGTTATTTTAGGGTCTAAGTATATTGTGGAATTGGAATTAGGCCATGCATGTGACAATAGGTTGTAGTATGTGGGATTAATGAACCATTTTGGTTAGTTTCTTGTTGAAATTGGTTGAGGGAGGAGGGGATTACCATTGTAGAGCTTTATAGTCTATTTTGCATAGTAGGTGTTGGACAAAATTCTTAAGAGAGATGCACCATGTGAAGCCTTCTAATTATTATCCGATTTTCGCTATCTTCCTATAGATTGTTATTTCTAGAAGTGTTGGGACGTTGTAGTAACTTAATAAAATCTCAAACAATGTATATTGGTTAAATTTCTCTTTTAGAATTGAACCCCACAATGGCATTGTAAGTCCCGTGTTGATCATTATAAAATGATTATTCCGAATAAGCCTTGTGTCAAGAGATATATGCGTTCAATTTGTATTCCAAATGTCCTTATTATGTTGAGTTACTATTTGAGAAGGTGATTAAGCGTGGGTTGTGTGTTAATATGTTATGATTTGAAAACGCAATTCTAATAAAAACTAGCATGTCAAATTGTGTAAGAAATCACATGTGCCTAAGACCCTTAATTTGTTTAGTTGCTCAAATGTGTATTTGAAGTCTTGAGTAGAAATGCCTTGTTGTTGATAATCTATAATGGTGCTTAAAAGTGAAAGAAGTGGGTTGGATATATAAAGTGTGGCCAACGTGCCAAGAACGAAAGTTATACTTGTGGTCAATGGTGCCGAGTAAATGAAATGATGTGAGAAAGGTTATGAAATAAGCCTTGATTCAACTGTTCCAAAATGACTTCGAAAATAGATTTGCATAAAAGCTTATGTACCCAAGTTATGCCCAAATGTGGCTGTTATAACTAATGTTATACTTTATAAGTATTTCCAATGTGTTTTGAGCTCGTATATCTTCATGAGTTGAAATTGTGCATTGCCCTTTTGGGGAAAAGTATTTCAAGAATAAATGATGGGTTACTCGTTTATGATTTTAACATGTGCTTCGATTGCCTATGATTTTAACTTGTGCTTCAATTGCCAATTATTCTACTCCATTTCTTAGAAAGAAATCCATTGTGTTTAAACTCTTCATTAACAATAAACCTAAAGTTGTGATTTTTGGAATATTCTATTTGTTGATATTTATGATGATGATCCATGAAAGTAACGAAATGAAAATATGGAATATAAAATACGGCCAACGTGCCATGGATGAAGAATCATAAGTATGGCCAAGAAAGCCAAGGAAATAATGATGTTGTGAATGGTTGAAAGTACTAACGAAGCTATATATATATATAGTGTAAAAGGTTAAGAGGTTAATATAAAATATATTTGTACTTTTCGTTCCTTTTGTGCAAAAACAAAAGGTTTTTGGGAGTATCATTAGCAAACCGAGGAAGGCTGGGTCATAAGGCCCACACCCGAAACTACATATGTCGGTGTAGGGGTGGATTGTGATTATTCCCCTTATTTGGGATGAGATTGAAATATTGATGTGATTGAGATTATTCCCCTTAATTGGGATGATATTGATAGTAGTTGTGAATTGGAAATTCAACCCACACGGCATATGTGGGAAGGCGGCCTAATCGATCGGGTGGAGATCGGATGCCATGTTGCGCACATGGTGGTACTACTCTTGGCAACACATTTTTTCGCATCACATGTCAAACCATATTGTTCGTGGGGAGATTGACTAGCCGATCGGGCGTGATCAGACTCCATGCTAAAAACACAGTGGTATATCGGTGCTAATGATATCCCAATCAAAAATATATATTATTTTCGTATTTTGAAAATTGTTATGTTTTAACTAGGCATTTGGATATTGTTGATTGTGACTTGCTGTTTCTATGGTTTTTCCTTTCTTATATTGGCATTCTATTTTGAAATAGGACATTTAGCTTCATACTAGTACTATTCCATATGTACTAACGTCTCTTTTGCCGGAGGCGCTGCATCTTCAATGGATGCAGGTTCAGCATGCGGTTTTGATCCTCGTTAGCAGTTATTCTCTATTCAGCAGATTTCGGTGAGCCCTACTCTGTTCCGGTCTTCTTGTCATTTAACGTTGTACTTTATGTTTTGAGGTATAGCCGGGGCCTTGTCACCGTCACTTCCATTCTTCTCTTCTGTTGTACTTAAAGGCTCCGTAGACAAGTTGTGGGTGGTGTTTGATGTTGAGAATTAAACTAGTAAGTGTTGGTATTTGAGCAAACATGTTTTTCATTATATCTATAAACTTGTAATATTTTGGAAATGGATAACCTTTATCAATGGAAAAAGAATGTGGAACACTTGACTCTTCTCATGTCCATCACTTGTACTGATTATTATGTTGTTCAAAGTTGGGTAGAAGGCATCTAGCAGGCTTGCTTAACTGGGGTATCTCGGTTGAGCACCGGTTGCGCTCCCCGAGGTCGGGTCGTGACATATATAGTACTCTATTTCGAGGGCTTTTGTTATTTTAACATATTTTGAGTTAGAGAGCTCGGATTTGGGAAACTTTGGAGGGGTTTTTACTCTTTGGATCGGGGTAAGTGTTTTGACTCGGATTTTTTATTATTTCATGATTCCATCTTTATTTTAAGCATTTAATTGGTGATTTAAGGTGAACAAATTAGGGATTTTAGTAAATATTTCCTATAGTACAAAATGAGGGTTTGAAGGTTGATTTGAGATCAGAATTGGATGTTTTTAGTATGCTTGGACTCGTAATCGAATGGGTATTCGGAATTTGTGAGTTTGGTCGGGTTCCAAGGTGTGAGCCCAGGGTTGACCTTTTGGATTCACTTTTTGATTTTAGTTAAAGATATTAGCTTTATCAATTGGAATCGATTCATATGGAAAGGGCTTGTTAGAGGAGTGATTTGGCTTGCTTGAGGTAAGTATCTTACCTAAACTTTGTTGAGGCACTAGTTGCCTGGGTTATTTGTGATAGCTACGTGTTATGGGTGTGCATATGTGTGGTGGTTGAGCCCATGTGCTAGCACCGGTGTATTTATCCATGCTTTAGGTTAGGCTTAGCCTATGATATGCATTGAATTGATTGATAAACTTTATGTTGCGATGTTTCTCATAATCGTAACCCTGTTGTGAACTATTTGATCCATGTTTGAGTTTACATTGAGACTAATTCCCTGAATGAACTTGATAATTTCTATGTTCGTGATGAAATTATTAATTTGAGCAATGATAGCACACTTTGCACATGCATACGCCTTATCATGTCAATTATACAAGTCCAGGAGCATGAAATCTAATATACATTGATCATATACATGTATTCTTGTATATTTTCTTGTGTAATATGATTTGGACTAGGTGCATGTGACCGCGTCGGGTGGATTGTGTTGTTAGCATGTGACCACGCCGGACGGATTGTGATTATTGGCACGTGAGTTATTTGTGTGGTTGGTATTATTAGCACATGAGTTGTTTGTGCAGAACATGAGTTGTCTATGCGGATCCAGATATTGGTTTTATTGGCACGTGAGTTGTTTGTGTGGTTGATATTATTAGCGTGTGAGTTGTCCGTGCAACACGTGAGTTGTCCGTGCAGCATATGGATATGGATCCATCCTCATAGGGTCACCTTCTCATGTTTCTCTCTTGATGATGTACACGCGAATTGAAGAAAATTGATCAGTGGTTTGGTGTTGTATTTGAAATTCTGAGGAAAATCTGGCTAGTGTTATTTGGTTATTGCATTTCATCTTTACTTGCAATTTCCATGATTATTTACCTGACTTACTAGCATATCATCTTTATATGCTGGATCATTATCTGAGCAGAGTACTTGTGTAATTGTGGGCACCAAGGTGGTTATTTGTGTTTTCATGATTTGATCATATCACTATTTTGTACTTGTTAAATTTATGGATTGTACAGGTTATTGCGAGTATCATTTATAATTATTGCTACTTTTACCTCCCCGAGATTTGTTATGATATTTGATGAGTACATGGGATCGGTTGTATTCATGATACACTCTGCACTTAATTGTACAGATCTAGGTATCGGACCCAGTCATCGGTAGATGAGGCATATATCTGAGGAGATCATCAAGAGACAAGGTAGAGCTGCATTCTTGACCGTAGTCTTGGCGTCTCTTTTATTATGTACTATTGTCTTTATTTCTGACAGTATTGTATTTCTCCTTTCAGACTTGTATTTTCGTCTTTAGAGCTCATGACTCTGTATTTATCCGTTCTGGGGGATTTATCATGTATTGATATCATTATGCTATGTTAAGGTTTAGACTGATGTTAAATTATGTCATTTCTGTTATCTTGGTTCATTATGGTTATATCCGGTTTGCCGCCTTGTAAGTGTGTTAGGTGCCATCACGACGGGTTGGGAGTTTGGGTCATGACAATTCAGAATTTTTGAGTTTTGTCGGGTTCCGAGGTTCGAGCTCGGGATTAACTTTTTGATTTTATTCAAAGATCGAATCTTTCTTATCCAAAATTATTTCCTATGACTTTTATTTATGATATTAAGTTATTTTGGCTATATTTGAGCCGTCCAGAGGTGGATTTGCGCAGGAAGTGTGTTACACCCCATGTTTTCGTACATTTATGTCGTAAGTCAATTGATGTAAGATCGGAAATGAGATCCTCTTTTAAAGTATACAAAGTAAGTTAATCATGTTACCTTGGAGTTTACAAATTTAAGATCATGATCAGCAAGTACCAAGAGGGTTGGAAGGTTTAGAAGGTAAACGAATCGAAGAAAATAAGTTTGTCGAAAGTCGGCAAGTTGGGAGTGTTATAACCCGTACTTTGGTGTGAGACTAGGGTAATTAACATGATAAAAAGGTGATTTTATGAGGTATTTTTGTCGTATGATAATTGTGTGTTAAGTTTTGAAGTCAAGCGAGTTATGAAACAAAAGTCGACGAAAGTCTTCGCAAATTTTACTGAAATTTGGGTCTAATATCAATGAGATTTTACTGATACAAGGTGGTCCACCCACAAATTGAAATTCTATGAGTCTAGTTTCCAATGCATTAAAGCGTTCGTCAATACGACATCGGAGTAGAGAGATATTCGCGTTTTTGCGAGACTACACAAACGGGTAGGTGACAAGTAGGAGCGTCACCTACTTGCTTAAATAAAGGGACCAAATCCCCGAGCAAAACCTAGGGAAAATCCCCTGCAATTCCTCCTTAGGTGGTTTCGGGTGATACAAAGTGATTTTAGTGCCGAAAAACCCGGACGGCTTGCTAGCTTCCCTTTCTCCTTCTTGTAGCTGTGCTAGGGGACTTAGAAATGTGTTTTGTGTTCTTCCATGGTATTAACCATAGTTCTAATACCTTGATGTAGGTGGAAGTACTACGGGGAGTGTATATTGAGTCGTTATCAACAAAGGTATATTAAGGCTAATCCTTCCTTCTTTTGGCATGATCCAGGTAATGAAACATCAATGTAATGTTATTCCATAAATGGTTCTACTCTTAGTAGTTAAGGATGTCTATGTTATTCATTCCTGTGAAATATAATCCAAAGCATGTCTAGGTTTTTTCTAGAGTCCCTATTGAGTCATACAATAAAGATGTCCTAGTGATCCTAAAAGGCTCTTCATGCATTTGCCACCGAGCTACGGTCGATCGGGTAGTCATGCATTTACCATCGAGCTACATCCGGTTGAGTAGTTACTCACTTACCACCAAGATATGGCCAGTCGGGCAGTTACCATGATTAGTTGGGCAGTCATATTATGATATGGATAATAGTCCCAACAAGATGCATTAAATATATAAGTATAATTAGTATGCATATCATGGCCCTCAATGGCATTTCGTAGGCCCAGGTTGATTCATATATCTCTCTCATTGATGTTGGATTATGTTTCGTGTCACACCCCAACCTCGGGAGGTGCGACCGGTACACTGTCATGCCCCAACCTTGGGGAGCGTGACTGGTGCTCAACCGAGATACCCCGGTCAAGCAAGCCTTTATAATACCTTCTACCCAACTCCTCCATCAATAAATAGAAGATACATTTATATCAAGAACTAACCATTAAGTGGATTCCATGAACAATGCAAATTCCATTACCATTAGTCACTTCATTTTAGAGTCTCAAAATACATACACAATCACGGTTAAAGTGCAACAAGTGATTCAAATACAACAAGGCTAGTTTGACTTTCCCAACACCCATATACAACCCACACTGTATCTACGGAGCCTCTATGGATACAAAATAATATGATAATGCCGGCAACAAGGCCACGGCAATACCTCAAAACATAATACACGTGGGACAAAAGATACACGACCCCGAATGTAGTGGGGCTCACCAAATTTGCTGAGAAGATGGTGTACTGCTATCAATGATCAATGCCACCTGTTGTGGAACCACCTGCATCCATTAAAGATGTAGCACCCCTAGCAAAAGGGACGTTAGTACATATGGAATAGTACTAGTATGTATGACTAAACACACTCTCATTAGAACAAGTAACAATACAAGGAAGAATAGTCATAAAATCAATGGAAACCTCAAACAATACTAAAACATCAAGTTAGGAGCAAGATAAGATTTCAAGAAAATTTTATTATTTTAGGTTGGGAGATCTTTAGCACCGATATACCACCGTGATTTTAGCATGGAGTCCGATCACGGCCGATCGTCTAGGCCATCTCACCCAAAGACATCAACCACAATAACAAACACTATCAAAATCTCAATCATTAGCTCAATCACAATCTCAAGCACAATCACCACCATATGTGCGGCACGGTGTCCGATCACGACCCGACCGGCTAGGCCGTCTCACCACAATGTCGTGCGGATCGACATCACCATTTTCTAGCAATCATCTCATCCCGATAAAGGGGAATATTCTCATCACATAAATCTCATCCCAAATGAGGGGAATAATCACAATTCACTACTACACTGGCACGTGTAGTTTCGGGGTTAGGCTATTTCAACCTACCCTTCCTCGGTGACTAACGATACTCCCAAAGTGTTTATTATTTAAAGGATTTACAACTCATTTCAACATTTTTTACACGTCTCTTAATTTCATTGGCACCAGTGGCCAGAAATGTTATATCATTCTTGGCACATTGGCCGTGTCTCATATTTTATGCTTACCTCTTTCACTTTCAAACATCATCATGGATCATCAATAACAAAGCATTTATATTCAAGACTTTGAGTACACATGTGAGCAAATAAGAGTCTTAAGCACATTGAGATTTCTACATAATTTGGCATAATAGCTTTCATTTAAAATATGACTTGAAGTCATAACATTTAGATACGAAACTCATACTTTGAACACATTCTCAAATAGTAATATAACATGACAAGAGCATTTAGAATACATATTGAATACATATCTTTTGACACAAAGATTACTCGGAATAGTCAAGTTATAATGAACATCTCGGTACTTACAAGGACATCGTGTGATTAAATTCTAAGAGAGAAGTTTAGCCAACATACCTCATATCCACCCCTTAATGATACTACAATGATCCAATACACTAAGAAACTTCAATCTATAATAACAATATCCAATGGTACCAATATTAGTATCAAATTCCATAATTTAGGCCATTTAGGTATTTTATCAAACACCTAGTAGGTATAAATCTCTACATTTTTTAACTATAGAATTAGTTAATCCAACTTTCACCATTTACCAACAATTTATCCCACCATCATTCTTAAACAATTTATAACTTCCAACATCACATACATGACCATCCATCCACACCAACCAACAAAATTCCATCAAATAATCACCTTTCAACCTCTACAATGGCTAAGTTTTTAAATTGGGATCTTATGGCTTCCAATTACCATCCCATGAGTTCCAATACTTAATTCTTACTCATATTCACATAATAAATCCATGAATGTAAGTCTAAAGGTATAGGATTACCCTTTGGAAGAAATCTTGCAAAATCCTCCTTTGAGTTCTTGAAGGAATTTCTTGAAAATCTAAGGATTTCATGATGGATTGAGTTAGTTCAAGTGTGGAAATAATAGGACTCACACCAAGATAAAGGGGGATTTCTTACCTTGAAGATGGGAGGAGTTGGGGATCTTGAGAGAGTGGAGGAAAGCTCCAAAATTTGTCCAAATGAAATGGGGAAAATGAGCCCACGAAATGACTTAAAGGGACCTAAAGCTGGGACACGCCCAGTCTGGAGAAGTGAGCCTCACTTCGCCGTCCACAGCATACAAGGGAAGACAGGGTCCGCGCCCGGTCTGGCAAAGTGAGCCTTGCTTCGCTGTTCTCCAAAATAACTGGGTGGTCTGACTTTGGTAATTTGATCATAACTTTTAGTAGGAATGTCCAAATGACGAACGGCTTGATGCGTTAGAAACTAGACTAAAAGGGCTACGCTTTAGGGGCAAAATTCATGGAAAATACCTTTATATTATGAGAGTTATTGTTACATCCCATACTTTAATATTAGGATGAGTCGTAGTAATCCATATGAGCTTGAAGGGATTAAGACCATTCACGAGGTTATAAAGGATTTGTAATTATGTTATTGTAAATCCCGTAAGTTTAACAACCTTGATTCCCTTATATATATTTGATATGGTATTTTGAATGGAACAGTTTTGTAAAAGAAGGTTTGAAAATTTTGATTTTTATATAGTTATTACTATAGAATTAGTTAATCCAACTTTCACCATTTACCAACAATTTATCCCACCATCATTCTTAAATAATTTATAACTTCCAACATCATATACATGACCATCCATCCACACCAGCCAACAAAATTCCATCAAATAATCACCTTTCAACCTCTACAATATCTAAGTTTTTAAATTGGGATCTTATGGCTTCCAATTACCATCCCATGAGTTTCAATACTTAATTCTTACTCATATTCCCATAATAAATCCATGCATGTAAGTCTAAAGGTGTAGGATTACCCTTTGGAAGAAATCTTGCAAAATCCTCCTTTGAGTTCTTGAAGGAATTTCTTGAAATCTAAGGATTTCATGATAGATTGAGTTAGTTCAAGTGTGAAAATAATAGGATTCACACCAAGATAAAGGGGGATTTCTTACCTTGAAGATGGGAGGAGCTGGGGATCTTGAGAGAGTGGAGGAAAGCTCCAAAATTTGTCCAAATGAAATGGGGGAAATAAGCCCACGAAATGACTTAAAGGGACCTAAAGCTGGGACACGCCCAGTCTGGAGAAGTGAGCCTCACTTCGCCGTCCACAGCATACAAGGGAAGACAGGGTCCACGCCCGGTCTGGCAAAGTGAGCCTTGCTTCGCTGTTCTCCAAAATAACTGGGTGGTCTAACTTTGGTAATTTGATCATAACTTTTAGTAGGAATGTCCAAATGACGAACGGCTTGATGCGTTAGAAACTAGACTAAAAGGGCTATGCTTTAGGGGCAAAATTCATGGAAAATACCTTTATATTATGAGAGTTATTGTTACCTCCCATACTTTAATATTAGGATGAGTCGTAGTAATCCATATGAGCTTGAAGGGATTAAGACCATTCACGAGGTTATAAAGGATTTGTAATTATGTTATTGTGAACCTCGTAAGTTTAACAACCCTGATTCCCTTATATATATTTGATATGGCATTTTGAATGGAACAGTTTTGTAAAAGAAGGTTTGAAAATTTTGATTTTTATATAGTTATTAATATTACTACTTTGGAATATGCTTTAAATTATACACATAATATGAAGAAGTTTATGAGATTTTCTTTATTGTAAAGATAGAATTTATTTTCTCACAAGAAAAGAAGGTTATCGTTTTACCATTTTAAGAATTAAGCGTACGAAAATTTGTACTCTATATATGATATTAGAAAAATTAGAAGTTGAGAAAATATATGTATTTTTGCATGGATGATTTAATGAAATAATTTTAAAAGTATAAGACAAGGACTTTTAGTTTTTAATTATATTATTATACATAGATTTGTTATTTATTTGCACTTACCGTGATGTTTTTAAAGAGGATTAAGGGGATAGGAAATCTAATTTGTCTTTTTAAGTAGGTCCCACCTAATAAAGGGACATTAATTCAATATTTGGATAAGGTTTGATGAACCCACGTGGCAGCAAGTGGGAAAAGACTCAAAAAAATTTAGTCTAAGGGTGACTCTTGATTTTAAGTAGTTAGGTGTCACATGGATAATATTCTTAGTCATCCCTACACTTTATTAGTCATAAATATTTTAATTATCACCAACATATTAGTCATCCTTACACATTTTCTTCAAATTCATTTGGGGGGATTGTAGAAAGGGAAAAGGCAAGAACAAAAAGGTGAGGGGATTTGGGAATTCCTATGAGACTTCTTAGAATAATAGCATCGGAATTTTGCGATTCTAAGGGAGTACAGTGCAATTTTTCTCCATGAATATCATACGGATTTTGCCCTACTTTGATCCGATGTTACATATTTTTCGCAAAAGACATGTGTTAGAGGGATTGTCAAGAGAATCAGCTCAGGTATGTTAAGGCTATCCCTCCTTTATTTTGGCGTGATCCAAGTAACGATATGTAAACATAATGCTATTTCATAAGTGTTTCTACTCTTAGCAGTTAAGGATGTTTATGTTATTCATTCCTGTAAAATGATATTCAAGCATGTCTAAGTATATCCCTAAGTCCATAATGAGGTATATGATAGAGATGTTAATGTTTATAATATAGTGATATGTGTACATGCATCTTCATGCATTTACCACTGTGCTACGGCCAGTTGGGCAGTCATGCATATTTATTTACCACTGTGCTACAGCTGGTTGCACAGTCATGCATATTCATTTACCACTGTGCTACAGCCGGTTGCGCAGTCATGCATATTCATTTACCACCGTGCTACAGCCAGTTAGGAAGTCATGCATCTTCATTTACTACCGTGCTACGGTCGGTCGGGTAGACATGTATTTTCCACCGGGCAACGGCCGGTCGGGCAGTTACCACCGGTTGGGCAGTAATACATTTACCACCGTACTACGGCTGGTCGGGCAGTTACCACTAATCAGTTGGGTAGTCATGCATCATACGGTATGGATAATAGAAATAGTCTCAAAGAGAAGCATTATATATGTATAATAAGTATGTATATACTGTGGCACTTCAGAGATTCAGGTTGATTCATATATGTCTTTAATTAATGTTGACTTATTGTTATGTTTCAGTTCTGCCTTACATACTCGGTACATTATTCGTACTGACGTCCTTTTGTTGGGGACACTACATTCATACATGTAGGTATAGATAATCCGTTTGACAAGTCTTCATAGTAGACGAGGTTAGCATTCAGCGAAGGATTGGTAAGACTCCACCTCATTCGGAGTGCAGCCGAGTCTATGATTCATCATGTCAGAGTTTTGTTATAGACTTATAGGTAGGCCGGAACCCTATCCCATTTGATGTCAAATAATCCTATAGGCTTTGTAGACATAGGTTCATTTTGTGTAGAGTGTCAGAGGCCTTGACGGCCCATATGTATTCATGTTTTAAGAACGATGGTTCAATGATACAGCGTTTGCCCACTTATAGTTATACATTACAAGTTATAGCCATGTTGGCCCATGATAGTTAAAGGAAAACAAAATGAGTTACAAAGTGGTTCGCTTGGGTCAATACGGCACTGGGTGCCAGCCACGCCTCCCCAGGTTTGGGGCGTGACAAAATGGTATCAGAGCAAGTCGTGTCATAGGGAGTCTACAAAGTTGTGCCTAGTAGAGTCTCACTTATGGGTATGTTGCACGCCACATTATAAATTGAGAGGCTATAGGGCATTTAGGAAATGTTACCCTTCTTTTGTTTCTAGATCATGCCATAGAGCTGAGTCGTAAGAAGTCAGTATAAAGCTTTTGCCAGATTTTGTATGCACCAGAGGTGCAGGTATAACAGTAGAGCTTTAAGGTGTAATTTCTACCTATGTGGAAGGGAGGTTATGAAAGAAACAGAAGATACGATGCGAGATTGAAAAGTGAGTAAGGTAAAGGTGAAGAAGATACGAGATACTCAAGTACAAAAGGTTGTGAATAGTCAAGACTTCAGATATAGTTTGGGTTTTAGTTTAGTTTACATAGGAGACCCTAGTAAAAAATTTGTAAATCTCTAAGAGTTAACATTCACGGACGAATGTTTCTAAAGGGGGGACGTATGTTACATCCCATACTTTAATATTAGGATGAGTCGTAGAAATCCATATGAGCTTGAAGGGATTAAGACCATTCATGAGGTTATAAAGGATTTGTGATTATGTTATTGTAAGACCCTGTAAGTTTAACAATCGTGATGCCGTTATATACATTTGATATGGTATTTTTGAATGGAACATTTTTGTAAAAGAAGGTTTGAAAATTTTGATTTTTATATAGTTATTAATATTACTACTTTCGAATATGCTTTAAATTATACACATAATATGAGGAAGTTTATGAAATTTTCTTTATTTTAAAGATAAAAATTATTTTCTCACAAGAAAAGAAGGTTATCTTTTCACCATTTTAAGAATTAAGCGTACGAAAATTTGTACTCTTTATATAAGATTAGAAAAATTAGAAGTTCAGAAAATATATGTATTTTTGCATGAATGTTTTAATGAAATAATTTTGAAAGTATAAGACAAGGACTTTTAGTTTTCAATTATATTACTATACATAGATTTGTTATTTATTTGCACTTACCGTGATGTTTTTAAAGAGGATTAACTGAATAGGGAATCTAATTTATCTTTCTAAGTAGGTCCCACCTAATAAAGGGACATTAATTCAATATTTGGATAAGGTTTGATGAACCCACGTGGCAGCAAGTGGGAAAAGACTCAAAACAATCTAGTCTAAGGATGACTCTTAATTTTCAGTAGTTAGGTGTCACATGGATAATATTCTTATTCATCCCTACACTTTATTAGTCATAAATTCTTGAATTATCACCAACATATTAGTCATCCTTACACATTTTCTTCAAATTCATTTGGGGGGATTGTAGAAAGGGAAAAGTCAAGAACCAAAAGGTAAGGGGATTTGGGAATTCCTACGAGACTTCTTAGAATAATAGCATCGGGATTTGCGATTTTAAGGGAGTATAGTGCAATATTTCTCAAAGAATATCATACGAATTTTCCCCTACTTTGATCCGTCTTTACGTATTTTTTGCAAAAGACATGTGTTAGAGGGATTGTCAAGAGAATCAGCTCAGGTATTTTAAGGCTATCCCTCCTTTCTTTTGGCATGATCCAAGTAACGATACGTAAACGTAATGCTATTTCATAAGTGTTTCTACTCTTAGCAGTTAAGGATGTCTATGTTATTCATTCCTGTAAAATAATATTCAAGCATGTCTAAGTATGTCCCTAAGTTCCTAACGAGGTATATGATAGAGATGTTAATGTTTATAATATAGTGATATGTGCACATGCATCTTTATGCATTTACCACCGTGCTATGGCCGGTTGTGCAGTCATGCATATTTATTTACCACCGTGATACGGCCGGTTGGGGAGTCATGCATATTCATTACCACCGTGCTACAACCGGTTGGACATTCATGCATATTCATTTACCACCGTACTACGGCTGGTTGGGCAGTCATGCATCTTAATTTACCACTTTGCTACATCCTCCCCCGATTAAGATCATTCGTTCTCGAATGAGGGTTAAAGTTCGCTATAGACACCCAACGTGATTCAACTCTTTATTCACTCACCAGAAGTTCCAAATTTGACCAACTCCCTAAATCTCTAGGAATTTTGGTAGAGTTTCCCCTATAAATGGGCCTATCCACCTGTCAAAGAATCTCAAAAATCAATCCTAACAACATATACATAACCCAATGACGTAACATAACATGAAAACAACACCAACCTTGGCCTCATATGTAATACATTACCTGAAAGGAACACCCCTAACATCAACTGTACATGTGATACATAATTCATAGAAGGTAAACTCTTAACATTTTCATAGAACACAACTACCTAAATACATAGTCACTCAAGCAAATGAGGATACTTCATCTTCATCTCTTCCTCGGCCTCCCATGTGGCCTCTTCAACCTGTTGGTTTTGCCATAGTACTTTCACGGAGGCAATTTATTTATTTCTCAGCTTTTGGACTTGCCTATTAAGAATGGCAACTGGAATTTCTTCATAAGTCAATTCTTCATTAACATCAATAGTCTCAACCGGAACAATGAGTGTCGGGTCTCAAACCACCTTCTTCAACATGGATACATGGAACATCGGGTGCACTAAAGACATCTCTGGAGGTAGCTCAAGCCGGTAAGCTACCTGACCAACCCGCTGAATAATTTTGTACGGTCCTACATACCTTGGACTCAATTTCACTTTCTTACCAAATCGCATTATACCCTTCAGGGGGGAAACCTTTAGGAATACCCAATCATCCTCTTTGAACTCGGAATCCCTACGATGTACATCCGAATAGGATTTCTGACGACTATGGGTAGTTTTCAACCGTTCCTTACTGATCTTAACCTTCTCGATAGCCTGATGCACGAGGTCTGGTCATATCAACTCTGCTTCCCCAATATCGAACCACCCAATGGAATATCTACATCTCCTACCATATAAAGCCTTGAACGGTGACATCTGAATGGTAGCATGATAACTATTGTTGTAGGAAAATTCTATGAGCGGCGAATGATCATCCCAGCTACCCTTGAAATCAAGAACACGAGCGCGCAACATATCCTCAAACGTCTGAATGGTTTGCTCTGCTTTCCTGTCGATCTATGGATGGAAGGTTGTACTAAGGTTCACCTAAGTACCCAAACCTTGCTGAAATTTCTTCCAAAAATTAGCCGTGAACTGTGCCCCTCGATCTGAGATAATAGAAACTGGAGTGCCATGCAACCTAACTATTTCCTTGATATACAACTGAGCATATTGTTCCTCAATGTCGGTAGCCTTAAGATTATGATACATCTTTGTAGAGCCTGGGTGCACGGAATACCTAGAAGTGTAAGCCTCTGTCATGATTCTTTCCCGGAGACGGTCTACATTTGGAACAAATAAATGCCCTTGATACCTTAGTGTACCATTATCCATGACCAGAGAAAAAGCTATGGTTTTATGTTTATAAATCCCCTCCTTCAATTGTACCAACAATGGATAATCGTATTGCTTCTCCTTGACTTCCATAACAAGTGATGATTCAGCTCTATTTTGCACAAGCACCCTCTCCTTCACTAGAATTTGCAAGACGAACTCCCAAACTAGCCAACCGATGAACCTCCCTAGCCAACGGCCTTTGATATTCCTCCAAGTGAGCCAAACTACCCATAGATTTCTGGCTAAGAGCATCCGCCACAACATTAGCCTTCCCCGGATGATATATCATATCTATGTTGTAATCCTTGAGAAACTCAAGCCATCTTCTCTGCCTCAGATTCAGTTCCTTCTGTTTGAAAATATATTGAAGGCTCTTATGGTCCGTGAATATATCCACATGAACCCCATACAGATAATGACACCAAATCTTCAATGCAAATACTACCGCCGCAAGCTCTAAGTCATGTGTTGGATAGTTCCTTTCATGATTCTTGAGTTGCCTAGAAGCATAAGTTATCACCTTGCCATGTTGCATTAATACACACCCAAGTCTGATTCTTGAAGCATCACAATATAGCACAAACCCATATGTACAGTCTGGTAGAGTCAACACTGGTGTCGTAGTCAATCTCGATTTCAACTCCTGGAAGCTCCTTACACAAGCATCTGACCATTGGAACTTAATTGCCTTCTATGTCAATTTAGTCAACGGAGAGGTAAGGGTAGAGAACCCCTACACAAACTTCCTGTAATATCCAGTTACGCCCAAGAAACTGCGAATCTCAGTTGGGGTAGTAGGTCTAGTTCAATTCTTCACCGTTGAAATCTTTTGAGGGTCGACCTTAATTCCTTCTATGGAGACGACATGACCCAAGAATGTGACAGATTCACGCCAAAATTCACATTTCAAAAACTTCGCATACAATTGGTGCTGATATAAAGTCTGTAGAACTGCCCTGAGATGATCGGCATGGTCCTCTCAACTTCATGAATATACAAGGATATCGTCAATAAACACTATCATGAAGGAGTCAAGAAATGGATTGAAGACTCGATTCATAAGTTCCATGAAAGTTGCGGGGGCATTTGTTAGCCCAAATAACATTACCAGGAATACAAAGTGCTCATATCGGGTCCTGAAAACTGTTTTCAGAATATCCTACTCCCTGATCTTCAATTGGTGATACCCGAATCTTAAATCAATCTTGGAGAAGTACTTAGCACCCTGCAATTGGTCAAACAAATCATCTATCCTTGGCAGTGGGTACTTATTTTTTATTGTAACCTTGTTGAGCTGCCGATCGTCAATACACATTCTTAGCGACCCATCCATCTTTCTTACAAATAGAACCGGTGCTCCCCAAGGTGAAACACTCGGCCGAATGAAACCTTTCTCTAACAAATCCTTCAATTGTTCCTTTAGCTCCTTCAATTCTGCCGGTTCCATTCTGTTGGGTGGAATAGATATAGGCTACGTGCCTGGCATCATATCAATCCCGAAATCAATTTCCATGTCTGGTGGAATCCCAGGGAGCTCATCCGAAAGGACCTCTGGAAATTCATTCACAACTGGCACGGACTCAAGTGTAGATGCCTCAACATCGATGTCTATAACCCGGACCAAATGGTAAATACGCCCTTGTTAATCCTCTTCAAGGCCTTAAGGTAAGAAATAAATCTACCCTTCGGCACCACATCATCCCCCTTCAATTCAATCACTGACTCATTTGGAAATTCAAACTTAACAGTTCTGGTTCAACAATCAAGCTTGGCAAAATATGAATAAAGCCCATCCATCCACATTATTACATCAAAATCAACCATTTCCAGTTCAATGAGATCGGCCATGGTGTCCCGACCACACACTGTGACAATACAATCCCTATAAACCCATGCGGGCCATAATAGACTCGCCAACTAGAGTAGATACAGAGAATGGCTCATGAACCTGTTCCGGTTCTATCCCAAATTCCATAGCAACATAGGGAGTGACATAGGACAAGGTGGAACAGGATCAATAAGAGCATACACATGATGAGATTGGATAGTCAATATACCTGTGACAATATCTGGAGAAGCCTATGAACTTTGGCGACCCTGCATAGCATAGAAATAGATAAGTCCTCCCGAAATCTGTGTACCACCCCTAGATGAACCACGCCTTGCGGGTGCTAGAGTACCTCGATCTAGAGGAGGTGTTGCAGATGTAGTAGCTGAAGAACTAGTCGGTCATGCCGTACCCCTGCCCGCACCCTGGCGGGATGAATGGAAATCCCTCTGAATGTGACCCCTCAATCCGCGCCGATAGCATATGGGTTCCCAGGTGCATCTTTCCACACCTAGGGCATGGGGGCCTCTGCTGCTATTGGAATCTCCCACCAGGCCGGCCCTGCTAGTAGGATCCCTTGTTGCCCTGACTAGGCCTATAACGACTATGATGCTGCTGACTGGGCCCTAATGGCAGTGCACTAACTAAAGACTGAGCAAAATACTGTGATGGCCCTGATGACCCTCCCCTGAATGCTAACCTACCATCACCACCACCCAAAGAACCTCCAAGATTGCCCGCAGACCGGGCATTGCTGGTACTCTCTCGCTCTATCCTATTCTTCAATTTACGGCTCTCTGTAGCTGTAGTGGCCTCATTAAAAACCAAGGGGCTAAGGCCCTGCACAAACCGACGCACTCTCGCCTCCATAGTGGGCAGCATGTATACAGCATACTTGGACAGGAGCGCAAATCTCGTATGGTACTCCCACACACTCAGGCTACCCTGCCTTAAGCCCTCAAACTCAGTAGCACGAGCTGCCTTAGTCTTGGTAGGCAAGAAATAATCAATGAAAGCATTTCTAAACTCATTCCACCTCACTGAAGGGCTCCCCTCCTTACAGGACTACTCCCACAGTTCAAACCAAGAATATGCCACCTCTTTCAGGTGGTAGGAAACAACCTCCACTGCTTCTATCTCAGTAGCACGCATAACTCGAAGAGTCTTGTGCATCTCATCAATGAAGTCCCGGGGGTCCTCCTCGGGATTAGTACCCGTGAACACTGGAGGATCTAACTGAAGAAACTTGTTCACCCTGGAACTAGCAGATTCCCCTGGCTGACTGGAAGAAGTAGGCGCAACATTTGATCTCTAGGACTGAGAAGCCACTATCTAAGCCACCATCTGTATGGTTCCCCTAAGATCCCCCTCAGAAATATTGGGACCGGAAGTTGGGACTGGAGGTGGAACTGGAGTATCGGTTGGAGGGATCGTTGCATCCTTAGTAGATGCGGGAACTGGTGTGGTATGATCAGGTGTAGTGGAATCAGGCAGTGTAGTAGTCGGGGGAATGTTCTCACCCCTCAGATGCTCACCTGTATCATCAAGTAAAGGATCAACTGCCACTCCTGGGGTGGCATTGGCTCCTTGGCTAGTTCTTGATTTCTTCCTATGCGCCATATACTGAAAATTAGAGCAATGCACGAGTTAAAGGAGGAACAATCTAACAATCATCTTTATCGCACGATCTAAAACATCAAAGAAGGGTATTATTCCTAAATTCACGAGTAGCCTCCTAATTATAGATGTGGTCGACAACACACCGATAAGAAGGACTCTACTAGGCACGGCTCCGAGACATCCTAGGACACTTTAAAACTTTAGGCTCTGATACCAAGTTTGTCACGCCCCGGCGCTCAACCGAAATACCCCGATCAAGCAAGCCTTTACATTACCTTCTACCCAAATCGTCCATCAATAAATAGAAGATACATTTATATCATTAATTAACCATTAAGTGGATTCCATGAACAATGCCAATTCCATTACCATTAGTAACTTCATTTTATAGTCTCAAAATACATACACAATCACGGTTAAAGTGAAACAAGTGATTCAAATACAACAAGGCTAGTTTGACTTTCCTAACACCCATATACAACCCACATTGTGTCTACGGAGCCTCTATGGATACAAAATACTATGATAACTCCAACAACAAGGCCTCGGCTATACCTCAAAATAAAATACACATGGGACAAAAGATACACGACCCCGAATGAAGTAAGGCTCACCACATTTGCTGAGGAGAGGGTGTACTGCTATCAATGATCAATGCCACCTGCTGCGGAACCACCTGCATCCATTAAAGATGCAGCACCCCCGGCAAAAGGGACGTTAGTACATATGGAACAGTACTAGTATGTATGACTAAACACCCTCTCATTATAACAAGTAACAATACAAGGAAGAACAGTCATAAAATCAACAGAAGCCTCAAACAATACTAAAACATCAAGTTAGGAGCAAGATAAGATTTTAAGTAAATTTCATTATTTTAGGTTGGAAGATCTTTAGCATCGATATACCACCGTGATTTTAGCACGGAGTCTGATCACGGCCCAATCAGCTAGGTCGTCTCACCCAAAGACATCAACAACAATCACAAACACTATCAAAATCTCAATCATTATCTCGATCACAATCTCAAGCACAATCACCACCATGTGTGTGGTATGGCGTCCGATCATGACCCGACCGGCTAGGCGGTCTCACCACAATGTCGTGCGGGTCGACATCACCCATTTCTAGCAATCATCTCATCCCGATAAAGGGGAATATTCTCATCCTTTATTATTTAAAGGATTTATAACCCATTTCAACATTTTTTACACGTCTCTTAATTTCATTGGCACTAGTGGCCCCAAATGTAATATCATTCTTGGCACATTGGCCATATCTCATATTTCATGCTCACCTCTTTCACTTTCAAACATCATCACAGATCATCAAAAATAAAGCATTTCTATTCAAGACTTTTGAGTACACATGTGAGCAAATTGAGATTTCTACACAATTTGGCAAAATAGCTTTCATTTGAAACACGGCTTGAATTCATAACATTTAGATACACAACCTATACTTTGAACACACTCTCAAATAGTAACATAACATGACAAGAGCATTTAGAATACATATCTTTTGACACAAAGCTTACTCGGAATAGTCAAGTTATAATGAACAACTCGGGACTTACAAGGACATCGTGGGATTCAATTCTAACAGAGAAGTTTAGCCAACATACCTCATATTTGCCCCTTAATGATACTACAATGATCCACTACACTAAGAAACTTCAATCTACAATATCAACATCCAATTGGACCAATATTAGTAACAAATTCCATAATTTAGGACATTTAGGCATTTTATCAAACACCTAGTAGGCATATTTTCTACATTTCTTAACCATAGAATTAGTTCATCCAAATTCTACCATTTACCAACAATTTATCCCACCATCATTCTTAAACAATTTATAACTTCCAACATCACATGTATGACCATCCATCCACACCCAACCAACAAATTTCCATCAAATAATCACCTTTCAATCTCCACAATGGCTAAGTTTTTAAATTGGGAACTTATGGCTTCCAATCACCATCCCATGAGTTCCAATACTTAATTCTTACTCATATTCCCATAGTAAATCCATGCATATAAGTCTAAGGGTGTAGGATTACCCTTTGGAAGAAATCTTGCAAAATCCTCCTTTGAGTTCTTGAAGGAATTTCTTGAAAATCTAAGGATTTCATGATGGATTGAGTTAGTTCAAGTGTGGAAATAATAGGATTCACACCAAGATAAAGGGGTATTTCTTACCTTGAAGATGGGAGGAGTTGGGGATCTTGAGAGAGTGGAGGAAAGCTCCAAAATTTGTCCAAATAAAATAGGGAAAATGAGCCCACGAAATGACTTAAAGGGACCTAAAGCTGGGACGCGCCCAGTCTGGCGAAGTGAGCCTCACTTCGCCATCCACAGCATACAAGGGAAGACAAGATCCGCGCCCGGTCTGGCAAAGTGAGCGTTGCTTCGCTGTTCTCCAAAATAACTAGGTGGTCTGACTTTGGTAATTTGATCTTAAGTTTTAGTAGGAATGTCCAAATGACGAACAGCTTGATGCGTTAGAAACTAGACTCAAAGGGCTACGCTTTAGGGGGAAAATTCATGGAAAATACCTTTATATTATGAGAGTTATACCCATTCAAATTCAATCTTAGTGCAAATATTTAGACGTCTTTTCCACTTAATTTATCCAACTCATTCCAAGTAACTTCCTCCAACTTACAAACCTCCTTAATATGTTTCGAAACACTTTTCATGACAAAATAATGTGGTTCCACCCCATAGATCTCCTTTAGTACTCAAAAAAAATAATATTCCCAATCGTTGTTGGTGCACTATAAAGTCTTAAATCGTTAGCTAATAATACGGGACCTTACACACACGATGCCCGAAGGCCCGTGCCAACTGTCGTTTGTTCCTACATTCTTCTCATTCACTAAACCGGGCCATTGAGGCCTCCAAGTAACAATACCAGAATTATAATGGGTACAACTGATTAGCAAAAGAAACATTGACTTTCCATACATGGTTACAATGTAATAGAGTCATACTTCCACCTTTTTACATACAATCAAACTCTAGTCTGCAAGCCACTAAGAGAATTCATAAGAGATATTCATATTACACAACTTGGTCGGGGCAAGGCCCCACTGTATCCAAAACATTTATGACATCTGCTTCAGTACCTATTAACTTCTGAACAACTACTCCAAAGGAGTGGAGAGCAACAACCAATCAGTTGGAACAACACCCTACTGGGGAGGAACGTCACCGGGTCTATCTGCACTTGTGGTCATGATCACAGTGCCCCAAAGAGAAGGGCATCTGTATGGAAAATGTACTGAGTATGTAAGGCTAAACATGTAAATCAAATATATAACATAAGAGATATGAGTACGTAATCTCATCCTAGACACCGAGGACAAGCCACCAGGGCATAAATCAAACTATGGGGACTATGAATCATAAATGTACGCAACTCTTGTGAAACCAAGCCACCTATTGGGGCCATGTATTAGTTTATATTTTAATAATTTATATATAAGTTCAACCATTCTTTGGGGCACATTTTATCACTCCATACCCGGCCTAGGAATCGGTCGTACCCGGCCACAGGAGGGCTTAGTAACCTCACTTCACACATCATTGTACTCAGCCACATTAGGGCTCGGTAATGTTTTACAACCCAACTTTCTGTACTCAACCTCATAAAGCCATTAGCCGTACCCGGCCACACAATGGCGTAGTAACATTTCTCATCATACCTAATTGATCAGTGGTTGCACAATAAGTGTCGTACCCGGCCAATTATAGCGCGGCTCGGTAAAGTAAAATAGATACATAAATACATAAGTAAAATGTCACGCCCCGAACCTACCCATAACATATATACAGATATACATAAGATGTATACAAAACTCTAGACCTGGCAACTCCGAAAGACATGGAGCTTACCGATCAGGCGGAACTCGGGAAACACCTACTGAGGAGGTCTACCCGTCTGTCTGTCTGAACCTGCACGCATGAAATGCAGCGTCCCCAAAAAAGGGACGTCAGTACGAAATAATGTACCGAGTATGTAAGGCAATAAAATAACTGAAATCTGAAACTGAACTGATAATATGATAACTGAAATTAACTGGGAGTCAAAGATGATCTGGAGATATACTTACCTGCTGATACTGACTCAACTCCTTCAATATAGTAAGTAAAATAATTGTACGGCCTTATAAGGCTCGGTATATATAACTGCTCTGCCATAGTAGGCTCGCTCATAGGCGCTCGGCCATACTAGGCTATGTATCTCGACCATGCTGGGCTCGCTCATAGGCGCTCGGCCACAGTAGGCTCGGTATATAACTTTCCATCTGATCAGAGGTTGCCCAATAGGGGCCTGCCCACCGATTATAGCTCGATGGTAATGAAAATACTGTAATACTGTATATATAGACTTGCTTCTCTCTTGACTAGAAAAAGACAATACTAAAATTGAATATAGAGTCATGATAAGGAATAATATTGTAACTTATGAGACTAGAATAGTGTGAATAAATTCATGAATACGAACTTCTCTTTATGTCTCATTATTAACACATGTAGCTACGAGATCATGCCAAAATGAAGGAAGGCTTAGCCTTAACATACCTTATCACAATCTTTCCAATTACCAAGTTGAACTCACCTCTTCACACCTTAATCTACAAGAATGATAATAATAATACTATCGTTAAGTTACGAAAGGTACAACTATCGCACAACGAACGACAAACCTATTTTGTATTAAAACGGGCAGCATCTCCCCTATAATATGCCCTTCCTCCAAATTCAAGATAACACCAACAATACAAGAACAGAACAATAACAACATATATACAACATTTTCCAGCCCTATATACACCATCAAATACTACAAAACAGCCCAACACACCCCAATTTCATCGTATACAAAACGACCACCGTAGTAGTGTCAAACGATCCGAAAATGTTATGACGAACGACCAGCCAACCACCCTACATTTATATGGTGTTTATAAACCCCCTTCCTCCTCCAAAACTCCACAAAATAGTAATAAAACACGCATCCCAACAGCAACACAAAACAGTCCACAAAACAGTCCGCTACAAGTGAATAACTCGAACTCACGGCTTCCGATCACCGTCCCGTGAGTTCTTACAAGTATAGAACGACTTACCATGAATTTACAGAAGAAAAAATGGATGAAAGAGAGCAGTAAACTCACCTTATTTGTTGGATAACTCAGCTCCTATCTTGGTTCTTCAAACTCTAAGTTTTACCTCCAATTGGAACTTGAAAGGGAGAGAAAATCAATTAGGGTTTGTGGGAAATTTTTTGGAAGGATTCTTTGCAGAGCTTATGTCTGGTTATTATGCTCTATTTTAAGTCTAATATATGAAGAAAATAGGCCCTTAAAAGGCCTCTTTGGACGACCCGAAATGGCCCATTTTTGGGCTTTCATTTAAGCAAGTAGGTGACACACCTACTTGTCACCTAGCAGCTTGCGCAGTGTTGCAAAAATGCCCATATCTCTCTACTCCGATGTCGTATTGACAAACGGTTAAATGCGTTGGAAAATAGACTCATAGATCTTTAATTTGATGGGTGGAAAACCCCGTAACCCTAGGTATATTGGGAGAAAATCGCAGTTACATTTGACCCAAAGTTTCAGTAAAACTTATGAATGTAACTTGTGATGACTTTCATCGACTTTTGTTCCACAACTCTCTTGACTTCAAAACATAACAAACGGATGTCATACGACTAATATAAATCATAACATAATCTCCTTAGCATGTTAATCACCCTAGTCTCACCCCAAAGGTACATGTTATAACATTCCCAACTTGTCGACTTTCGACGAAACATTGTTTTATTCAATTGCTTTAGCTTCTGAACTGTCCAACCCTCTTTGTACTTGTTGTTCATGATCTTCAATATTTGTAACCTCAGAGGTAACATTATTAACTTACTTTATATACTTTTAAATATTATCTCATTTTTGGTCCTACATTAGTTTGCTTACGAAGCATTTTTATGTACGAAAATATAGGGTGTAACATCATTCCCCCCTTGGAAACATTCGTCCTCGAATGTTTACTCTTAGAGACTTTGGAAACTTTTGCCAGAGTATCCTTCGTACACTAGGTTAAAACCAACCTGTACGTAGCCAGAAACATACTATGCATGCTACACATGGCCAATCTTTATAAATAGCAGCAATTTGCCTCACCGACCGTAAATCATAAATATTGAAAGTGAAAAATAAAAGCTTACCTGATGACCTGCTAGCCTACATAGAGCTATGTTGTAGCGTCCCATCTCGAACCATATCTTCAGTTTGAAATAGGTGGGGGTATTTAGACTTCATTTCTTCCTCTGATTCCCACGTCATCTCTTCTACAATATTGCTCCTCCATAAAACCTTTACGGAAGCTACCTCCTTATTTCGTAGATTGCGAATTTGTCGGTCTAGGATGGCAACTGGAATTTCCTCGTATGACAAGTCCTCTGTAATCTGTACATCATCCGTGGGCACCACTCGGGTAGTATCGCCAATGCACTTCCGTAGCATAGATACGTGAAAAACCGGATGGACAGACTCCAATTCTGAGGGCAACTCTAACTCATAAGCTACTTGGCCCACTCTCCGAATGATCCTATAAGGCCCAATATACCGTGGGCTAAGCTTTCCTTTCTTGCCAAACCTCATCACGCCCTTCATAGGTGATACCTTTAAGAATACCCAGTCATTAATCCTGAACTCTAAGTCTCGTCGCCGCACGTCAGAATATGACTTCTGACGACTCTGAGCTGTCAACAGTCGCTCCCGGATAACCTTTACTTTCTCTATGGCCTGCTGAACCAGGTCTGGCCCATGTAACCCAGATTCTCCAACATCAAACCACCCTATAGGAGATCTGCACTTACGCCCATACAAAGCCTCGTACGGAGCCATCTGGATACTGGAGTGGTAACTGTTATTATATGCAAACTCGATAAGAGGTAGATGTTCATCCCAACTTCTTTTAAAATCCAACACACATACTCGTAACATATCCTCGAGCGTCTGAATTGTGCGCTCGGCTTGTCCATCAGTCTGTGGATGAAAAGTTGTGCTGAGATTCACCTGAGTCCCTAGACCTCTCTGAAATGACCTCCAAAAATGTGCTGTAAACTGAGCCCCACGGTCAGATATAATAGAAACTGGTACTCTGTGTAGTCGCACTATCTCCTTAATATATAACTTTGCATAATCTTCTGCTGTATATGTAGATCTGACCGGTAGGAAGTGAGCTGATTTCGTGAGCCTATCGACTATCACCCATATGGAATCGAACTTACGATTAGAACGAGGTAAACCCGTGATAAAGTCCATGTTTATCGCCTCCCATTTCCATGTCGGGATCTCTATAGTCTGCATTAGCCCTCCAGGCTTCTGGTGCTCTATCTTCACTTGCTGGCAACTAGTACATTGGGCGACAAACTCAGCAATGTTCTTCTTCATATCATTCCACCAGTACACATCCTTAATGTCATGATACATCTTCGTCGATCCAGGATGGATGGAATACCATGAATAATGTGCCTCTGACATAATCTTGTCTCGTAGCCCTGCTACATCTGGAACACACAAACGACCCCTGTATCTGAGAACCCCATCTCCCTTGAGCTCTAACAATGGCTTCTTCTGCTGCGGAACTCGCTCTCTCAACTCGACCAACTCTGGGTCCTCGTACTGCCTTTCCTTGACTTCAGCTATGAGGGATGATTTTGCAGTGTTTTGGATTACAACTCCACCATCCTCAGAATCTACTAACCGAACCCCCAACGAAGCCAGTTGATGAATCTCTCTAACTAATTGTCTTTTCTCGGGCTCTACATGTGCTAAGCTACCCATAGATCGGCGACTTAAGGCATCTGCTACAACATTAGCTTTCCCTGGATGGTAGAGAATGTTAACATCGTAATCTTTCAATAACTCAAGCCATCACCTCTGTCGCAAATTCAACTCTTTCTGCTTGAAAATATATTGTAGGCTTTTATGATCAGTAAATACATCAACATGAACACCATATAAATAATGCCGCCATATCTTAAGTGCATGGACAACCGCAGCTAACTCGAGGTCGTGGGTCGGATAATTCCTCTCGTGCTTCCTCAACTGCCTTGAAGCATACGCAATTACCTTCCCATGTTGCATCAGGACACATCCTAACCCGACACCTGATGCATCACAATACACGGCATAACCCTCTAGACCCTCTGGAAGTGTTAGAACTGGAGCTGAGGTCAACCTGTTCTTAAGCTCTTGGAAACTCTGCTCACAAGCCTCTGTCCATTGAAACTTAGTTTCTTTCTGTGTCAACTTCGTCAATGGTGCCGAAAGGGAAGAAAAACCCTCTACGAACCTCCGATAGTATCCTGCTAAGCCTAGAAAGCTACGAACCTCTGTCGGAGTGGTAGGTCTAGGCCAAGATTTCACGGCCTCAATCTTCTGAGTGTCCACCTTTATCCCTTCATCTGATACAATATGCCCCAAGAATGCTACAGACTTCAACTAGAACTCACATTTAGAAAACTTAGCATACAACTTACGATCACGGAGGGTTTGGAGTACCGCTCGCAGGTGGTCCGCATGCTCATCCTCTGAACGGGAATAAACCAGAATATCATCAATAAATACTATCACGAACAGATCTAAAAATGGTCGGAATAGGCTATTCATCAAGTCCATAAATACAGCGGGTGCATTAGTCAACCCGAAGGACATGACAAGGAACTCGAAGTGGCCATATCGGGTCCTGAAGGCTGTCTTCGGAATATCTTTTTCCCGAACTCTGACTTGGTGGTACCCCGACCTCAAATCTATCTTTGAAAAGCATCTAGCCCCCTGCAACTGATCAAACAAGTCATCGATCCTTGGAAGTGGATACTTATTCTTAATAGTTACCTTGTTCAGCTGCCTATAATCGATACACATCCTCAGCGAGCCGTCTTTCTTCCGCACAAATAGTACTGGTGCACCCCAAGGTGAGGTACTGGGCCTAATGTAACTTTTCTCCAGCAAATCTTTTAACTGCCCCTTCAACTCCTTCAATTCGGCAGGTGCCATTCTATACGGAGGGACGGATATTGGTTGAGTTCCTGGAATCAAATCGATGCTAAAATCAATCTCTCGCTCTGGAGGAATACCTGGAAGCTCATCTGGAAACACATCTGCATACTCTTTGACTATGGGAATAGACTGAAGTGTAGGTATCTCAGCATCTGCATCTCTAACTCGCACAATATGATAAATGCACCCTTTTGCGATCATTTTCCTCGCCTTCAGATAGGAAATAAACCTACCTCTGGGTGTTGGTGTATTACCTACCCATTCAAGGACTGGCTCACCCGGAAAATGAAATTTGGCTGCCTTTGCTCGGCAATCAACTGTGGCATAGCAAGCTGCCAACCAGTCCATGCCCATGATAGCATCAAAATCCATCATCTCTAGCTCAACTAGGTCAGCTGAGGTCTGACGACTACAAATTGTCACCGTACAACCTCGGTAAACCCGTCTAGCAATAATCGATTCTCCGACCGGTGTAGATACCGCAAAAGGATCACTTAGTATTTCAGGCACTATACCAAACTTCCTCGCGACAAATGGGGTAATATACGATAAAGTAGATCCTGGGTCTATCAAAGCATAAGCATCGTGAGAGCAAATGGTTAATATACCTGTCACAACGTCTGGTGAAGACTCCTGGTCATGTCGACCCGCTAAAGCATAGATACGGTTCTGATTACCACCTGAACTGGAACCTCTACCTCTACCTCGACCTCTACCAGCCGAAGACTGAGACTCGCGCCTTGAAGGATGCACGGACATAGATGATCCTGTTGCTGAACTCGCTGGTTGTGCCATTCCCCCCGAATCTCTATTTGGGCAATCTCGCATCATATGCCCCGAACGCCCACATGTATAACAAGCATCAGAACCTGCTCGGCATTGACCCAAGTGTCCTCTACCACAGATGTCACACCGCGGAGGAAATGACCATGTCTGCGCAGAACCTCATTGTCGCTGCAAACCCGACGCCCGTGAGCTCTCACCTGGTCCTGACTGAGTATAGCGGTCATACCCGTAACCCTGTAACTGAGGTGGCGGAGGCCTAGGTGGCCGTCCGAAGTACTGGGTCCTATAACTACCCTGAGATTGCTCCTGAGACCTGGGAAATCTCATCCTCTTACGTTGCCCTTGCTCAGCCCTCTCTGTACCCTGCTGCCGATGCCTACCCCTTTCTATATTCTGGGCGAATGCCTGAATCCGGGAGATATCCATACTATCCTGCAATGCAGCGGTGGCACATGCCTCGGTTAACTCTGGGGCTAACCCTGCTATAAACCTGTGAATCCTGTCCCGCATAGTAGAAACTATGGATGGTGCATATCTGGCCAATGAGTCAAAACAGAGACTATACTCTCGAACACTCATATTACCCTGCTTGAGGGCTAGAAACTGATCGGACTCGAGCCTGTCGGATCTCCCGCGGTAAGTACTGGTCAAGGAAAGCATCTGAAAAATTCTCCCAAATAGCTGGAGGTGTATCACGTCCCCTGGACCTCTCCCATCCCTCATACCAAAGGATGGCTATATCTCGGAGTCGAAAAGCTGCTAGCTCAACTGCCTCTTTCTCCGTGGCATGCATAACACGAAAGATCCTGTGAAGCTGATCTATGAAATCCTGCGGGTCCTCCCTCTGATCTGTCCCCGTGAACTCTGGGGGACTCAAAGCAATAAACTCTCGGACCCTTGAACTCCCAGACCCCTCAGAAGTTCCTGCACTAGCTGATGCCCTAGCATGTTGCTGGGTAGCTACCAACTGTGTCAACAAATGCACCGCACTCCTTAAGTCCTGATCTGATGGAAGTGGAGGGGGAACTGGATGTGCGATTTCCCTAGGAATCTCCGTAGTTGGTGGAGGAGCCGGTAATGGCTGAGTAGGGGTCTCCCCTTGAGCCTCAGACTGGGCCCCATCTACTGGGGGTACCCTGCTGGTCCCCTCACCTACTACTGTATCTCTCCTCTGGCTAGCCGTAGTCTTCCTAGTCACCGTCATTTGTGCATGCAAACACCAACACATAAGTTTAATTCAAATTTCCTATAACTCAGTTCTATAGCATGATTTAGATTTCAAAGAAGTGTAACCAACTCCTAAATGCCCTGTAGTTCCTTGCTTATATAATGTGGTGCACAACACATCTATAAACAAGACCCTACTAGACACGGCTTGTAGACTCCCTAGGACAGAACTGCTCTGATACCAAGTTTGTCACGCCCCGAACCTACCCATAACATATATACAGATATACATAAGATGTACACAAAACTCTAGACCTGGCAACTCCGAAAGACATGGAGCTTACCGATCAGGCGGAACTCGGGAAACACCTACTGAGGAGGTCTACCCGTCTGTCTGTCTGAACCTGCACGCATGAAATGCAGCGTCCCCAAAAAAGGGACGTCAGTACGAAATAATGTACCGAGTATGTAAGGCAATAAAATAACTGAAATCTGAAACTGAACTGATAATATGATAACTGAAATTAACTGGGAGTCAAAGATGATCTGGAGATATACTTACCTGCTGATACTGACTCAACTCCTTCAATATAGTAAGTAAAATAATTGTACGGCCTTATAAGGCTCGGTATATATAACTGCTCTGCCATAGTAGGCTCACTCATAGGCGCTCGGCCATACTAGGCTATGTATCTCGACCATGCTGGGCTCGCTCATAGGCGCTCGGCCACAGTAGGCTCGGTATATAACTTTCCATCTGATCAGAGGTTGCCCAATAGGGGCCTGCCCACCGATTATAGCTCGATGGTAATGAAAATACTGTAATACTGTATATATAGGCTTGCTTCTCTCTTGACTAGAAAAAGACAATACTAAAATTGAATATAGAGTCATGATAAGGAATAATATTGTAACTTATGAGACTAGAATAATGTGAATAAATTCATGAATACGAACTTCTCTTTATGTCTCATTATTAACACATGTAGCTACGAGATCATGCCAAAATGAAGGAAGGCTTAGCCTTAACATACCTTATCACAATCTTTCCAATCACCAAGTTGAACTCACCTCTTCACACCTTAATCTACAAGAATGATAATAATACTATCGTTAAGTTACGAAAGGTACAACTATCGCACAACGAACGACAAACCTATTTTGTATTAAAACGGGCAGCATCTCCCCTATAATATGCCCTTCCTCCAAATTCAAGATAACACCAACAATACAAGAACAGAACAATAACAACATATATACAACATTTTCCAGCCCTATATACACCATCAAATACTACAAAACAGCCCAACACACCCCAATCTCATCGCATACAAAACGACCACCGTAGTAGTGTCAAACGACCCGAAAATGTTATGACAAACGACCAGCCAACCACCCTACATTTATATGGTGTTTATAAACCCCTTCCTCCTCCAAAACTCCACAAAATAGTAATAAAACACGCAGCCCAACAGCAACACAAAACAGTCCACAAAACAGTCCGCTACAAGTGAATAACTCGAACTCACGGCTTCCGATCACCATCCCGTGAGTTCTTACAAGTATAGAACGACTTACCATGAATTTACAGAAGAAAAAATGGATGAAAGAGAGCAGTAAACTCACCTTATTTGTTGGATAACTCAGCTCCTATCTTGGTTCTTCAAACTCTAAGTTTTACCTCCAATTGGAACTTGAAAGGGAGAGAAAATCAATTAGGGTTTGTGGGAACTTTTTTGGGAGGATTCTTTGCAGAGCTTATGTCTGGTTATTATGCTCTATTTTAAGTCTAATATATGAAGAAAATAGGCCCTTAAAAGGCCTCTTTGGACGACCTGAAATGGCCCATTTTTGGGCTTTCATTTAAGCAAGTAGGTGACACACCTACTTGTCACCTAGCGGCTTGCGCAGTGTTGTAAAAATGCCCATATCTCTCTACTCTGATGTCGTATTGACAAACGGTTAAATGCGTTGGAAAATAGACTCATAGATCTTTAATTTGATGGGTGGAAAACCCCGTAACCCTAGGTATATTGGGAGAAAATCGCAGTTACATTTGACCCAAAGTTTCAGTAAAACTTATGAATGTAACTTGTGATGACTTTCATCGACTTTTGTTCCACAACTCTCTTGACTTCAAAACATAACAAACGGATGTCATACGACTAATATAAATCATAACATAATCTCCTTAGCATGTTAATCACCCTAGTCTCACCCCAAAGGTACATGTTATAACATTCCCAACTTGTCGACTTTCGACGAAACATTGTTTTATTCAATTGCTTTAGCTTCTGAACTGTCCAACCCTCTTTGTACTTGTTGTTCATGATCTTCAATATTTGTAACCTCAGAGGTAACATTATTAACTTACTTTATATACTTTTAAATATTATCTCATTTTTGGTCCTACATTAGTTTGCTTACGAAGCATTTTTATGTACGAAAATATAGGGTGTAACATAAAATGCAAAAACTTCAAGAGATATTAAGTTAGACTCAGAACGAATAATGCTTTCTGACACAAGATACCAACTGGGAATACTTTAGACTTCACAAGGAATGCTACCAATGAGACAGTACAAGAACAGAACAACATTATTGAGAGGATCTTCGAACTACAAGACCTTACAGTGCATGATTCATTCAGAAGGAAGGATAGACTTACATTAGCTCATGCCAAGAAAGAAGGTTGCCCTACATACCTTGTGGAAGAACTAACTATGCTTATGATAGTTAACTTTGCCTCTAACGGATATTCACGATTAACACCACCAGATGAAAGATGTTACATCAATTGATTTTCAGTTTCTTTAAGCTAAACCTTAACATAACCATCTTCTGAATCACTTTAAGCTATTTTGAAACTTCAAAAGGGATACGAGAACATTTTTGGTGACTTATAGCGAGTGATACTCCTAGGAAAATGAAAGAGAGTGAGCCTTACTGCCTTTATATACAGGTACCAACCATAGGAATCTCCTCCGAGTCCACATGTAAAATGGGATGCCCCGCTTTGACTATCGTGCCTAGTGAGACAACTAGCAAAATATGGCCACATGCGGTTTCCTCCTCTGCCTGGTAACACGTTACCATCTGATTGGTTGCAAGTGAACCTCATATATCCTCAAACTTCACATGTGGGTTGTAACATCATCCCCCCTTCAGAACATTCGTCCTCAAATGTTGAATCACGACCCATCAGGATGGCCTTATTGTTGCCTACTTCCCACATCATTTTTGACTTGCTTTTGTTAAATGTACCTTAACCGAAGTCACATCTTTAGTTTGTACCATACGAACTTGTCGGTCTAAAATAGCCACCGGAACTTCTTCGTAGGATAGATCTTCTGTGACTTGAACATCTTCAACAGGAGTAATATGTGATGGATCACTTAAACACTTTCAAAGAATAGATACGTGGAATACCAGATGCACTGTCCCCAATTCCGGGGCAACTCGAGCTTATAAACTACTTGGGCGACCTTCTGAATAATATAGTATGTCCCAATGTACCGGGGGCTGAGTTTGCCTCTTTTACCAAATCTGATCAAGACTTTCATAGGTAACACCTTCAAGAACACCAGGTATCCTACAGCAAACCCCAAATCTTGCTACCGGTTATCCGAGTAAGATTTTTCCTACTTTGAACGGTCAGCAATCATGTTACACACCATATTTTCATACGTAAAAGTGCGTCGTAAGCAAACTAATGTAAGACCAAAAATGATATCATCTTTGGAACTATATAAAGTAAGTTATCATGTTACCTCAGAGGTTACAAATATTGAAGATCAAGAACAATAAGTACAAAGAGGGTTGGAAGGTTCAGAAGCTACGGAATTAAAGAAAATAATGTTTCGTTGAAAGTCGACAAGTTAGGAATGTTATAACCCGTACCTTTGGGGTGAGACTAGGGTACTTAACATGATAAGAAGGTTATGTTATGAGTTATTTTATTCGTATGATAGTCGTGTGTTATGTTTTGAAGTCAGGCGAGTTGAGGAACAAAAGTCGATGAAAGTCATCACAAGTTACGTTCATAAGTTTTATTGAACTTTGGGTCAAATGTAACTGCGATTTTCTCCCAATATACTTAGATTTATGGGGTGTTCCACCCATCAAATTAAAGATCTATGAGTTTATTTTCTAACTCATTAAACTTTTTATCAATACAACATCGGAGTAGAGACCTATATACATATTTGCAAAACTGCGCAGACTGCTAGGTGACAAGTAGGTGTGTCACCTACTTGCTTAAATGAGAGGATTATATATGTCCGAAAATGGGCCAGTTCTGGGCGTCAAAAGAGACCTTTTAAAGGCCTATTTCCTTCATATATTACACTGATAATAGGGCATAATAACCATACATAAACCCCTGCAAAAGTCCTCCCAAAAATTGCACACAATCTCTAATTGATTTTCTCTCCTTTTCAAGTTCTAGTTGGAGGTAAAACCTAGAGTTTGAAGAACTAAGATAGGAGCTGAGTTATTCAACAAAAAAGGTACGTTTACTGCTCTCTTTCATCCATTGTTTATGCTGGATATGTATGGAAAGTCATTCTATAATTGTAAGAACTCACGGGACGGTGATCGGAAGTCGTGACTTCGAGTTATTCACTTGTAGCGGACTATTTTGTTGACTGTTTCGTGTTGCTGTTGGACTGCATGTTTTGTACTGTTTTATAGAGTTTTGGAGGAGAAAGAGTGTGGATAAACACCACATAAATTCAGGGTGGTGTCTTGGTCATTCATCTTAACATTTTTTGGGATATTTGACACTACTATGGTGGTCGTTTTGTGTATGAAGAAATTGGGGTGTTTTGGGCTGTTTTGTAGTATTTTGTGGTGTATATAAGGTTGGAAAATAATGTATATATGTTGTTATTGTTGTTTTCTTATGTTGTTGGTATTATCTTGAATTTTGAGGGAGTAAGAATTATAGGGGAGATGTTGTCTATTTTAATACAAAATAAGCTTGTCATTCATTGTGTGATAGTTGTACCTTTCGTAACTTAATGATAGTATTATTATCATTGTTGTAGATTAAGGTGCGAAGAGGCGAGTTCAACTTGGTGATTGGAAAGATTGTGATAAGGTATGTTAAGGCTAAACCTTTCCTTCATTTTTGCATGATCTCGTAACTACATGTGTTTGATAACGAGACATAAAGAGAAGTTCGTATTCCTGAATTTATTCACATTACCCTAGTCTCAGAAGTTATAGTATTCTCCCTTATCGGGAATTTATATTCAGTTAAGTATTGTTTTCTACTAGTCCAGAGAGCAGAGGGTCTATATATATATACAGCATTACAGTATTTTCACCACCATCGAGCTATAATTGATGGACAGGCCCTTATTGGGCAACCTCTGATCAGATGGTAAGTTATATACCGAACCTGCTGTGGCCGAGCGCCTATGAGTGAACCCAAAATGGATGAGATACAGAGCCTAGTATGGCCGAGCTCCTATAAGCAAGCCTACTATGGCAGAGCAGTTACATGTTCCGAGCCTTATAGGGCCGAACAACTATTTTAGTTACTATATTGAGAGAGTTGAGTCAGTATCAACAGGTAAGTATATCTCCAGATCATCTTTGACTCCCAATTACTTTCAGTTATTATATTATCAGTTTAGTTTCAGCTTTCAGTTATTATATTACCTTACATACTCGGTACATTATTTCCTACTGACGTCCCATTACTGGAGACGCTGCATTTCATGCATGCAGGTTTGGATAGACAGCCCGGTAGACCTCCTCCGTAGGTGTTGTCCCATAGGATTTCATAGATCATCTTCACAGGATCTTTCAGGTTATGCATGCCACGGAGAAAGAGGCAGTTGAGCTGGTAGTTTTTCGACTTCGAGATATAGCAGTCCTTTGGTACGAGGGATGGGAGAGGTCCAGGGGACGTGATGCACCTCTTGCTATTTGGTAGAATTTTTTAGATGCCTTCCTTGAGCAGTACTTACTGCGGGAGATCCGACAGGCTCGAATCGATCAGTTTCAAGCCCTCAAGAAGGGCAATATGAGTGTTCGAGAGTATAGTCTCTGTTTTAACTCATTTACTAGATATGCTCCATCCATAGTTGCTACTATGCGGGACAAGATCCACATGTTTATAGCAGGGTTGGCCCCAGAGTTGACTGAGGCATGTGCCACTGCTGCATTGCAGGATAGTATGGATATCTCCCGAATTCAGGCATTCACCTAGAATATAGAAAGGGTTAGGCGTCGGTAGCAGGGTACAGAGAGGACTAAGCAAGGGCAGCGTAAGAGGATGAGATTTGCCAGGTCTCAAGAGCATTCTCAGGATAGTTATAGACCCCAGTACATCGGACGGCCACCTAGGCATCTACCGCCTCAATTATAGGGTTACAGGTATGATTGTTATACTTAGTCAGGACCGAGTGAGAGCTCACGGGCATCGGGTTTGCAGCGATAGCGAGGTGCAGGGCAGACATGGTCATTTCCATCGTGGTGTGACATCTGTGGTAGAGGACACTTGGGCCAATGCTGAGAAGGTTCCGATGCTTGCTATACATGTGGGCGTCCGGGGCATATGATGCGAGATTGCCCAAATAAAGATTCTGGGGGTATGGAATAACCAAAAAGTTCAACAGCAGGATCATCTGTGTCTGAGCATCCTTCAAGGCACGAGTTTCAGTCTTCGGCTGGTAGAGGTCGAGGCAGAGGTAGAGGTTCTAGTTCAGGTGGTAATCAGAACTGTATCTATGCTTTAGCGGGTTGGCAGGACCAAGAGTCTTCACTAGACGTTGTGACAGGTATATTGACCATTTGCTCTCACGATGCTTATGCCTTGAGAGATCCAGGATCTACTTTATCTTATATTACCCCATTTGTCGCGGGGAAGTTTGGTATAGTGCCTGAAATACTAAGTAATCCTTTTGTGGTATCTACACTGGCCAGAGAATCGATTATTGCTAGACGGATTTACCGAGGTTGTACGGTGACAGTTTGTAGTCGTCAGACCTCAACCGACCTAGTTGAGCTAGAGATGATGGATTTTGATGCTATCATGGGCATGGACTGGTTGGAAGCTTGCTATGCCATAGTTGATTGCCGAGCAAAGGCAGCCAGATTTCATTTTCCTGGTGAGGCAGTCCTTGAATGGGTAGGTAATACAGCGACACCCATAGGTAGGTTTATTTCCTATAAAAAGGTGAGGAAAATGATCGCAAAAGGGTGCATTTATCATATTGTGCGAGTTAGAGATGCGGATGCTGAGATACCTACACTTCAGTCTATTCCAGTAGTCAGAGAGTATGCAGATGTGTTTCCAGATGAGCTTCCAGGTATTCCTCCAGAGCGAGAGATTGATTTTAGCATTGATTTGCTTCCAGGAACTCAGCCAATATCCATCCATCCGTAAAGAATAGCATCTGCCGAATTGAAGGAGTTGAAGGAGCAGTTAAAAGATTTACTGGAGAAAGGTTTAATCAGACCTAGTACCTCACCTTGGGGTGCACCAGTACTATATTTCCAGAAGAAAGATGGCTCATTGAGGATGTGTATCGATTATAGGCAGCTGAACAAGGTAACTATTAAGAATAAGTATCCACTTCCAAGGATCGATGACTTGTTTGATCAGTTGCAGGGGGCTAGATGCTTTTCAAAGATAGATTTGAGGTCAGGGTACCACCAGGTCAGAGTTCATGAGAAAGATATTTCGAAGACAACTTTAGGACCCAATATGGCCACTTCAAGTTTCTTGTCATATCCTTCAAGTTGACAAATGCACCCGCCGTATTTATGGACTTGATGAATAGCCTATTCCGTCCATTTTTAGATATGTTCGTGATAGTATTTATTGATGATATTCTGGTTTATTCACATTCAGAGGAGGAGCAAGCGGACCACCTGCGAGCGGTACTCTAAACCCTCCGTGATCGTAAGTTTTATGCTAAGTTTCCTAAATGTGAGTTCTGGTTGAAGTCTGTAACATTCTTGGGGCATATTATATCCAATGAAGGTATAAAGGTAGACATTCAGAAGATTGAGGCTGTGCAATCTTGGACCATACCTACGACTCCGACAGAGGTTCGTAGCTTTCTAGGCTTAGCAGGATACTACCGGAGGTTCGTAGAGGGTTTTTCTTCCCTTTCGGCACCATTGACGAAGCTGACGCGGAAAGCAGCTAAGTTTCAGTGGACAGAGGCTTGCAAATGGAGTTTCAAAGAGCTTAAGAATAGGTTAACCTCAGCGCCAGTTCTAACACTTCTAGAGGGTCCAGAGGGTTATGCCGTGTGTTGTGATGCCTCGGGTGTCGGGTTAGGATGTGTCCTGATACAACATGGGAAGGTAATTGCGTATGCTTCAAGGAATTTGAGGAAGTACGAGAGGAATTATCTGACCCATGACTTCGAGTTAGTTGCGGTTGTCCATGCACTTAAGATATGGTGGCATTATTTATATGGTGTTCATGTTGATGTATTTATAGATCATAAAAGCTTGGAATATATTTTCAAGCATAAAGAGTTGAAATTGCGACAGAGGCGATGGCTAGAGTTATTGAAAGATTAACATTCTCTACCATCCAGGGAAAGCTAATGTTGTAGCAGATGCCTTAAGTCGTTGATCTATGGGTAGCTTAGCACATGTAGAGGCTGAGAAAAGAGAATTGGATAGAGAGATTCATCAATTGGTTTGTTTGGGGGTTCGGTTAGTAGATTCTGATGATGGTGGAGTAGTACTCCAAAACACTGCAAAATCATCTCTCATAGCTGAAGTCAAGCAAAGGCAGTACGAGGACCCAAAGTTGGTCGAGTTGAGAGAGCGAATTTCGCAGCAGAAGAAGCCATTGTTAAATCTCAAGGAAGATGGGGTTCTCAGATACAGGGGTCGTCTGTGTGTTCTAGATGTAGCAGGGCTACGAGAAAGGATTATGTCAGAGGCACATTATTCGTGGTACTCCATTCATCCTGGGTCGACGAAGATGTATCATGACATTAAGGATGTGTACTGGTGGAACGATATGAAGAAGAACATTGCTGAGTTTGTCGCCCAGTGTCCTAGTTGCTAGCAGGTGAAGGTAGAGCACCAGAAGCCCAGAGGGCTAATGCAGACTATAGAGATCCCGACGTGGAAATGGGAGGCAATGAACATGAACTTCTTCACGAGTTTGCCTCGTTCTCATCATAAATTTGATTCTATATGGGTGATAGTCGATAGGCTCACAAAATCAGCCCATTTCCTACCGGTCAGATCTACATATACAGCCGAATATTATGCGAAGTTATATATTAAGGAGATAGTGCGGCTACACTGAGTACCAGTATCTATTATATCTGACCGTGGGGCCCAGTTTACAGCACATTTCTGGAGGTCATTTCAGAGAGGTCTAGTGACTCAGGTGAATCTCAATATTGCTTTTCATCCACAGACTGATGGACAAGCCGAGTGCACAATTCAGACGCTTGAGGATATGTTACTAGCATGTGGGTTGAATTTTAAAAGAAGTTGGGATGAACATCTACCCCTTATCGAGTATGCATATAATAACAGTTACCACTCCAGTATCCATATGGCTCCGTACGAGGCTTTGTATGGGCATAAGTTCATATCTCTTATAGGGTGGTTTGATGTTGGAGAATCTGGGTTACATGGGCCAGACCTGGTTCAGCAGGCCGTAGAGAAAGTAAAGCTTATCCAGGAGCGACTGTTGATAGCTCAGAGTCATCAGAAGTCATATTCTGACGTGCGCTGACGAGACTTAGAGTTTGGGGTTGATGACTGGTATTCTTAAAGGTATCTCCTATGAAGGGTGTGATGAGGTTTGGCAAAAAAAGGCAAGCTTAGCCCACGGTATATTGGGCCTTATAGGATTATTCGAAGAGTGCGCCGAGTAGCTTATGAGTTAGATTTGCCCTCGGAATTGGAGTCTGTCGATCCGATTTTTCACGTGTCTATGTTACGGAAGTGCATTGGGGATCCTACTCGAGTGGTGCCCACTGATGATGTACAGGTCACGGAGGACTTATCGTACGAGGAAGTTCTTGTTGCCATCCTAGACCGACAAATCTGTAAACTACGAAATAAGGAGGTTGCCTCCGTGAAAGTTTTATGGAGAAGCAAGAACATGGAAGAGATGACGTGGGAAGCGGAGGATAAAATGAAGTCTAAATATCCCCACCTATTTCAAACAGAAAATATGGCTCGAGCTGGGATACTTCTGCACAGTTCTATTCAGGCCAGTAGGTCATCAGGTAAGCTCTTATTTTTTACTTTTCGTATTTATAATTGATGACTGTGTGAGGCTAAGTGTTGCTATTTATGGACATTGGCCATGTGTGGCATGTATAATATGTTTTCTGGCTGTGTGCATGTTGGTTTTGATCTAGAGTACGGAGGAGACTCTGGTAAAAAATTTCCCAAGTCTCTAAGAGTAGACATTCGAGGACGAATGTTCAAAAGGGGGGAATGATGTTACACTCCATATTTTCGTAGGTAAAAGTGCGTCGTAGAAAACTAATGTAAGACCAAAAATGAGATCATCTTTGAAAGTATATAAAGTAAGTTATCATGTTACCTTGGAGGTTACAAATATTGAAGATCAAGAACAACAAGTTCAAAGAGGGTTGGAAGGTTCAGAAGCTAAGGAATTGAAGAAAATAATGTTTCGTCGAAAGTCGACAAGTTAGGAATGTTATAATCCGTATATTTGGGGTGCGACTAGGGTTCTTAAACTTGTTAAGAATGTTATGTTATGAGTTATGTTAGTCGTGTGTTATGTTTTGAAGTTAGGCGAGTTGAGGAACAAAAGTCGATGAAAGTCACCACCAGTTACGTTCATAAGTTTTACTGAACTTTGGGTCAAATGTAATTGCGATTTTCTCCCAATATACTTAGCTTTACGGGCTGTTCCACCCATCAAATTGAATATCTATGAGTTTATTTTCTAACGTATTAAACCGTTTGTCAATATGACATCGAAATAGAGAGAGACATATACATTTTTGCGTGACTGCGCAGACTGCTAGGTGACAAGTAGGTGTGTCACCTACTTGCTTAAATGAGAGGATTATATATGTCCGAAAATGGGCCAGTTCTGGTCGTCAAAAGAGACCTTTTAAAGGCCTATTTCTTTCATATATTACACTGATAATAGGGCATAATAACCATACATAAACCCCTGCAAAAATCCTCCCAAAAATTGCACACAAACTCTAATTGATTTTCTCTCCTTTTCAAGTTCTAGTTGGAGTAAAACCTAGAGTTTGAAGAACCAAGATAGGAGCTGAGTTATTCAACAAATAAGGTAAGTTTACTGTTCTCTTTCATCCATTTTTTCTGCTGGAGATGTATGGAAAGTCATTCTATAATTGTAAGAACTTATGGGACGGTGATTGGAAGTCGTGAGTTCGAGTTATTCACTTGTAGCGGACTATTTTATTGATTGTTTCGTGTTGCTGTTGGACTGCGTGTTTTGCTACTGTTTTATGGCATTTTGGAGGAAGAAACGGTGTGGAGAAACACCACATAAATTCAGGGTGGTAGGTTGGTCGTTCATCATAACATTTTCGGGATATTTGACACTACTACAGTTGTCATTTTGTGTATGAAGAGATTTGGGTATTTTGGGCTGTTTTGTAGTATTTTGTGGTGTATATAAGGTTGGAAAATAATGTATATATGTTTTTGTTGTTGTGTTCTTGTGTTGTTCGTGTTATCTTGAATTTGGAGGGAGTAAGGACTATATGGGAGATGATGCCCGTTTTAATACAAAATAAGCTTGTCGTTCATTGTGCGATAGTTGTACCTTTTGAAACTTAATGATAATACTATTATCATTGTTCTAGATTAAGGTGCGAAGAGGCAAGTTCAACTTGGTGATTGGAAATATTGTGATAAGGTATGTTAAGGCTAAACCTTTCCTTCATTTTGGCATGATCTCGTAACTACATGGTTTTGATAACGAGACATAAAGAGAAGTTCGTATTCCTGAATTTATTCACATTACCCTAGTCTAAGAAGTTACAGTATTCTCCCTTATCGAGACTTTATATTCAGTTAAGTATTGTTTTCTTCCAGTCAAGAGAGTAGAGGGTCTATATATATATGTACAATATTACAGTATTTTCACCACCATCGAGCTATACTCGATGGCCAGGCCCCTATTGGGCAACCTCTGATTAGATGGTAAGTTATATACCAAGCCTACTATGGCCAAGCGCCTATGAGTGAGCTGAGATACAGAGCCTAGTATGGCCGAGCGCCTATGAGCGAGCCTACTACGGCAGAGCAGTTACATGTTCCTAGCCTTATAGGGCCGGACAACTGTTTTAGTTACTATAATGAGAGAGTTGAATCAGTATCAACAGGTAAGTATATCTCCAGATCATCTTTGACTCCCAGTTACTTTTAGTTATTATATTATCAGTTTAGTTTTAGCTTTCAGTTATTCTTTTACCTTACATGCTCGGTACATTATTTCGTACTGACGTCCCATTCCTGAGGACGCTGCATTTCATGCATGCAGGTTTGGATAGACAGCCTGGTAGACCTCCTTTGTAGGTGTTGTCCGTGATCAGCTTGATCGGTAAGCTCCACATCCTTCGGAGTTGTCGGGTCTAGGGTTTTGAGTACATATTGTATATATGTATATATATTATGGGTAGGTCGGGGCCATGTTCTGACCACAGTACATCCATCAGTAGAGGCTTGTAGACATATCCTGTCAGTTAGTGCAGTATGTTGGGCTTGTAGGCATTGTATGTATATTTTGTTGGTTTGTCAGTTGTAGTAGTTATGACGGCCTTGTCGGCCCAGCTTTATATTGATGTTTAGTCAGAGCTAGTTTCCGTTCAGTTTTATATTTAGTTTCGCAAATTATCTTGCAATGTGGCACCATGGCCAAAGTATGACATTGTATGTTCAGAGTCTCTCAGTTGCAAGTTGGTACGCTAGGTTAAGTGAGGCACCGGGTGCCGGTCTCGCCCCCAAGTTCGGGGCGTGACAAATCGGCTCCAAATTAGTTTCACCTTTTCCACAGCATGTTGCACCAATTCTGGCCCTAATAACTTTGTTTCACCCACTTCGAACCAGCTGATAGGAGATCTGCACTTTTGTCTATATAGGGCCTCACATGGCGACACTTGAATACTAGCATGATAATTGTTGTTGTAGGAAAATTCGATGAGCGGTAGATGATCCTCCCAATTACCCTTGAAGTACAAAATATAAGCTCGTAGCATGTCCTCAAGCATCTGAATAGTGCGCTCGGCCTGACCATCTATTTGGGGATGAAAGGTTGTGCTAAGGTTGATCCTCGTCCCTAATCCTCTTTGGAATCATCTCTAGAAGTTATCCATGAACTGGGCACCTCGGTCTGATATGATAGAGACCATAATCCCATGGAGTTGAACTATTTCCTTAATATACAACTTAGCGAAATATTCAGCCGAGAAAGTAGTCTTTACTGGTAGGAAATGAGCCTACTTGGTGAGGTGGTCTATGATGACCCATATGGAATTAGATCTTTGGCGTGATCAGGGCAGTCTAGTAATGAGATCCATATTGATTACTTCCCATTTCCAAGTTGGAATCTCTATGTTTTGCAGTAACCCTCCTAGTTTTTTGGTGTTCAACTCAACTTGTTAGCAATTTGGACATCGAGCGACATATCCAGTAATGTCCCTCTTCATGTCGTTCCACCAGTATAGCTGTCAAAGATCGTGGTACATCTCGGTCATCCCCGAGTGAATAGAGTACTGGGACTGGTGAACCTCCGCCATGATCTGCTCTCGGAGTCCCCCGACATCAAGTACACATAGTTGGTCTTTGCATCTAAGGACCTCGTCTTCGGATAACTCGAACACTTATATCTTTGAAAGGGGATGCTCCATCTTATCTTCACCAATGTTGGGTTGTCAAATTGTCGTGCCTTTACTTTGGCTACTAACAAGGACTCGGCTGAATTCCGTATTGTGGCTCCTCTGTCACCAGTATCAAGCAATCGTACACTTAGGTTTGCCAATCGGTACAAGTCTTTAGTTATTTTAGACTTATGATTTTCCACATGTCAGAGACTGCAGATGGATTTCTGACCTAATGCATCATCTACTACATTTTCCTTCCTCGGGTGATATAGAATATCCACATCATAGTCCTTTAACAACTCGAGCCACCTTCGTTGCCTCAAATTCAACTCTTTTTGCTTTAATATGTGCTGCAAGCTCTTGTGATCGATGAATATGACGACATGAACTCTGTATAGATAGTGACGCCATATATTTAGGGCGAAAATGACAGTTGCTAGCTCCCGATCGTTTGTCAGATAGTTTTGCTCATATTTCCTCAGTTGATTTGAAGCATATGCAATAACTTTCCTGTGTTGCATTAGTACGCTGCCTGAGCCCACTCTGGAGGCATCATAATATATGATGTACCCCTCGGGTCCTTCAGGAAGAGTCAACACTTGTGTTGTGGTTAACATGTCCTTTAATTCTTGGAAGCCCTTCAACCATCGGTCCACTGAAATTTCGTTGCCTTATGCGTCAACTTCGTCAAGGGAGCAGCTATGGATGAGAAATTTTCCACAAACCTTCGGTAGTAACCGACCAAACCCAAGAATCTACATACCTCAGTGGGAGTTGTGGGCCTTGGCCAATTCTTGACTACTTTAACCTTTTGACAATCAACTTTGATACCTTCACCGGATACTATGTGCCCAAGAAAGGCCACTGAGTCTAACCAGAACTCGCATTTGGAAAACTTAGCATATAACTTGTGATCCCAGAGTGTGTGTAAGACCTTTCGCAAGTACTCTGTGTGCTCTGCTTTCGATCGGGAGTACACCAAAATATCATCGATGAACACGATTACAAAGATATCTAAGAATGGCCCGAATACTCGATTCATCAGATCCATGAAGGTCGTTGGTGCATTGGTTAGGCCAAAGGACATAACAAGGAACTCATAATGGCCATATCTGGTTTAGAAGGTTGCCTTCGGAACATCTTCTTCCTTGATCCTTAGCTGATGATACCCAGATCTGAGATCGATCTCGATAAATACTTAGCACCCTATAATTGATCGAACAAATCATAGATCCTTGGAAGAGGATACTTGTTCTTGATGGTTACTTTATTTAGTTGTTGGTAATCAATATACATCCTCAGCGAATCATATTTCTTTCAAACAAACAATACTGGGACTCCCCACGTAGAAGTGTCGGGTCGAATGAAGCCCTTATCAAAGAGGTCCTTTGACTGCTCTTTTAATTCCTTTAACTCGGTAGGAGCCATCCTACACAGAGGAATAGATATCGGTTGCGTGTCAGGTGGCACATAAATGTCAAACTCAATCTCCCTCTCGGGTGGGATACCCGAGAGCTCATCCAGGAACACATCGGGAAATTCATTGACGATTGGAACCGACTAAGGGTGGGAGGCTTCGCTACCACATCTCACACTCACACTAAATGATAGAAACATCCCTTCGTGATCATACTTCGGGCCATAAGGTAAGAAATAAACATCCCCTTTGGTGCTTCAACATCGCCCTTCCATTCAAGAACGGGCTCTCCCTAAAAGTTGAAATAAAAAACCTTCTTCCAACAGTCCACGGTAACATAGCAAGAGGCCAGCCAATCCATTCCCATAATAACATCAAAGTCTATCATTTCCAACTCATTCAAATCATCCAAAGTATGGAAATCATGAATCATCACATCACAACCTCGATACACATGCTTTCACGAGGGTGTGTTGTCGATGAAGAAGCTGTCGTAGATCCTGCGGGAGGTACCATGCTACCCACATTTCTCACTAGGCAAAAGCGTATGATGTGACCGGGCTTCCCACAAGAATAACACAAATTCAAGCACTGGTGGCAATGCCCAAAATGATTCCTACCAAATTGGCCACAACGTGGCATCGGGAGTCTTATCCTACTAGTATACCCACTATTTTATGAACCCTGCCCTCAAAATTTCTGGCCTTGCCTGGAATAAGTGGTCTGTTCTCGATGCTGGCACTTAGATTGTGATGGCACGTTAGCCAATGAGTTAGGTGACTGCCGAAGAAATTGGGATCTAGACCTTCCTCGAAACTCTCATGTAACTCTCGTGGACCGGACCCTATTAGATTGACCCTGGTCAGGTTCTTGAACAACTTGTTGTAGCCTCTTGCGATCCTCTAAGTCCTGTGCATAGACCTAAATACGGGAAATGTCCATAATCAGATTTAAAGAAGTACACTCATTTATCAGATGCGGTCCCAAACTGTCCATGAATCGATGTACCCGGTAGCTCATCTCGGCCACTACTGATGGAGCATACCTAGCCAAGGAGTTAAATTGCATGTTGTACTACCAGACATTCATATTACATTGCTCCAACCGCAAATATTTGTCTTGTCTAGCTCGGCAGAGTTCAACGGGCATATAATACTAAAAGAATTCCTCAGAAAATTCCCTTCATCCCGCTGTTGGGGCATGAGGTCCCCTAGATTGTTCCCAAGTCTCATACCAAACTATAGTTATGTCCCTCAACCTGTAAGAGGCAAGCTCTACGAACTCAATATCAGTGGCATGCGTCACTCATAAAGTCCGTTGCACTTGATCTAAAAAGTTTTAAGGATCTTCATTTGGATATTTTCCTGTGAATACTTGGGGGTCCAAATTTATGAAACCTCGAAATCATGTAATGACTGCTTTATCTGGAGTGGCAGGAGCCTGGCGCTAGGCTTGAGAGGCCACCAACCCAGTTAACAACTATACTGCACTTCTCATATCTAGATCATGTTCAGGCTTTACATAACTTGGTCGGCACAAAGCCCCACCGTACCCAAAACGTTATGGCATCTGCTTCAGTACCTATTGACTTCTGAATAGCTACTTCGAAGGAGTGAAGAGCAACAACCAATCAGCTGGAACAACACCCTACTGTGGAGGAACGTCATCGGGTCTATCTGCACCTGCGGACATTATCACAACGCCCCAAGAGAAGGGCGTCAGTGCAAAAATTGTACTGAGTATGTAAGGCTAAACATGTAAATATAAGATATAACATAAGAGATATGAGTAAGTAATCCCATCCTGGACACCGAGGACAAGCCATTGGGGTGTACAGCAAACTGTGGGGACTATGAACCATGAATCATAAATGTATGCAACTCTTGTGAAACCAAGCCACCCATTGGGGACATGGATTAGTTTATACTTTACATATTTTTACATAATTTTAGCATTTCTTTGGGGCTCATTTTATCACTCCACACCCGGCCTCATAGAGGACTCGGTCGTACACGGCCATAGAAGGGCTCAGTAACCTCACTTAACACATCATCGTACCCGACCACACAAGGGCTCAGTCATACCCGGCCGCACAAGGGCTTGGTAATGTTTAACAACCCAACGTTCCATACCCAGCCTCATAAAGAGCTTGGTCTTACCCGGGCACACAAGGGCACGGTAACATTTCTCATCATACAAATCTGATCAGTGGTTGCACAATAAGTATCGTACCAGCCGATTATACCGTGGCTCGGTAAAGTAAAATAGATATATATATATATATATATATATATATATATATATATATATATATATATAAAAAGTAAAATGTAGAATCAACTTTGAGAGATATTAATTTAGACTCGGAATGACTCGTGATTTCCGACCACAAGATACCAATTGGAATATTTTAGACTTCACAAGGAATGCTACCAGTGAAACAGTACAAGAACAGAATAACATTATTGAGAGGATCTTATAACTACAAGACCTTATAGTGCAGGGTTCATTCAAAAGGAAGGAGAGACTTACATTAGCTTATGCCAAGAATGAAGGTTGTCGTATATACTTTGTGGAAGAACTAACTGTGCTTATGATAGTTAACTTTGACTCTAACGGATCTTCACAATTAACACCACCATATGGCAGATGTTACAGCAATCGATATTCAGTGTCTTTAAGCTAAATCTTAGCAGAACAGTCTTCCAATTCACTTTATGCTATTTTGGAACTTCAAAAGGGATACGAGGACATTTTTGGTGACTTACTGTGAGAGATACTCCTGGAAAAATGAAATAGAGTGAGCCTTATTGCCTTTATATACAGGTACCAACCATAGGAATCTCTGTCGGGTCCACATGCTAAATGGATCGCCCCGTTTTGGCTGTCGTGCCCGGTGAGACAGCTAGTAAAATCTGGTCGCATGAGGTTGCCTCCTCTACCCGGTAACGCATCACCATCTGATTGGTTGCGCGTGAACCTCATAGATCCTCCAACTTCACATATAGGGTGTAATATTTCAGTTCTACCTTACATACTCGGTACACTATTCGTACTGACGTCCTTTTTATTATGGATACCGCATTCATGCCTACAGGTGTAGGTAATCAATTTGATGAGCTCTTATAGTAGACGATGTTAGCATTCATCGAAGGATCGATAAGACTCCACTTTATTCATAGTACAGCCGGGTCTACGAGTCATCATGCCAAAGTTTTGCTAAAGACTTATGGGTAGGTTGGGGCCCTGTCCCAACCATGTTTCGATGTCATATACTCTTATAGGCTTTGTAGGCACATGTTCATTATGTATAGCATGTCATAGGCCTTGACGGCCCATGCGGATTTATTTTTTAAGTACGATGGTATACTGATACAGCATTTTCCCACTAACACTTATATGTTACGAGTTGTGTCCATGTTGTCCCATGATAGTTACAAAAAGAATGAGTTCAGCCAAGTCATCACATGTATGTTCTAGTGTTCATTAAACAATTATGAGTTATAGAGTGGTTCGTTCGGGCCAGTACGGCACTGGGTGCCAGCCACGCCTCCCTAGGTTAGGGTGTGATAGAGTGGTATTAGAGCGGGTCGTGTCCTAGGAAGTCTACAAAGTCATGTCTAGTAGAGTCTCACTTACGGGTGTGTTACATGCCACACTTATAATTGAGAGGCTATAGGGAATTTAGGAAATTTTACCCTTCTTTCATTTTATGATCGTTCCATAGAGCTGAGTCATAAGAAATCAGTATGAAGCTTCCGCCAGATTGTGTATGCACAAGAGGTGCAAGTATTACAGTAGAGCTTTAAGGTATGGATGTAAATTCCACCTATGTGGAAGGGAAGTTACGAAAGAGACAGAAGATACAATACGATTATTAAAGGTAAGGTAAAAGTGAAGAAGGTACGAGATACTCAAGTACAGAAGGTTATGAATAGTCTATACTACAAATAGAGGGCTATAAAAGCATTGGATTTAGTATCCAGAAATAACAGTGGTGTCGTCAGTAGCATATCTTCCAGCCTATGGTTTCTAGGTACCGAGACGTTTAGTTATGAGAGCAAAGAAGAATTAGAGGCAGTGCGATGTCTCGCATGAGGTTCCAAAATAACATAAGTAAATCTATGGTGCTAACAAGTTAAATGATGGTTGCGAGTAGTATGAATAGATACGTGTAGGTTGCAAGCTAGAGTATGGTAGAGTGACAAGGTTATAGGTAGACAGGAGTAAGCATAAGAAAAGGTGACTGAGAAGGTGACGAGAATAGGTAAGACTTTGAGATTAAGCCCATTAAAATGAGAGAGATAATGGTTTTCGTAAGTTATAGAAACCTCAGTATAGCTTGAATGAACTCGGAGGAGTTATAGGGCCCATGTCGTCCTAGAGAGGGAGACCAGGCCCATTGTTATGCTTTTTCGGGTAGAACAGAGGCTATTGCATCAGATGTTGTCATCGCAAGTATTGTTCTAATTTGTCATAGAGATGCATTAGTTTTATTTGATCCGGGTTCCACTTATTCGTATGTGTCATCCTATTTTGATTCATATTTGGATGTGTCTCGTGATTCTTTAGGTACTCCTATTTATGTGTCTATGCCTGATGAGGATTCTATTATGGTAGACGGTGCCTATCAGTCATGTTTGGTCACTATCAGGAGTTATGAGACCAGGGTTGACCTTCTTCTACTCAATATGGTGGACTTTGATATGATTTTGGGTATGGACTGGTTATCACCATATCATGCAATCTTGGATTGTCACACCAAGACCATGACATTGGTTATGCCAAGTTTTCCATGGTTGGAGTGGAGAGGTACATTGGATTATGTTCCTAGTAGGGTGGTGTCTTTCCTGAAGGCACAATTGATGATTGAGAAGAGGTACTTACCATATTTCACCTTTGTGAGGGATGTCAGTGTTGATACTCCTACCGTTGAGTCAGTTCCGATAGTAAGAGGTTTCCCAGATGTGTTTCCAGCAGGCCTACCGGGCATGCCGCGCGATAGGGATATCGATATTGGTATTGACTTATTGTCGGACACTCAGCCCATATCTATTCCACCATATCACATGGAACCAGTAGAGTTGAAGGAATTAATGGAACAGCTTTAGAAGTTTCTTGACAAGGGTTTCATCAGGTCGGGTGTTTCACCTTGGGGTGCTCCAGTTCTATTTGTGAAGAATAAAGATGGCTCTATAAGGATGTGTACTGATTATAGGCAGTTGAACAAGTTACAGTCAAGAACAAGTACCCACTACCACATATTGATGATTTGTTTGATCCTCTTCAGGGTGCTCAGTATTCTCAAAGATTGACATGAGATCGGGGTACCATCAGTTGAAGATCCGGGTCTGATATTTCGAAGATAGCCTTCAGGACTCGCTATGGTCACTATGAGTGTTTGGTGATACCATTTGGGCTGACCAATGCTCCAGCATCCTTTTTACACTTGATGAATAGTGTATTTTAGCCATATCTTGATTCCTTCGTCATCGTGTTCATTGACGACATATTGGTGTATTCGTGCAGCTGGGAGGATCATGAGCAACACTTGAGGATCGTGATTACTTACTCTTTAGAGCATCTGGGTCGGATTTATCTATGTGAGATTGTTCTCTTTCATGGTATGCCAGTGTCTATTATCTCGGATCGAGGCACTCAGTTCATGTTGCACTCCTGGAGGGTACTGCAGCGAGAGTTGGGCACACAGGTCGAGCTGAGTATAGCATTTCAACCCCAGATAGATGTACAGTTCGATAGCACTATTCAAATCTTGAAGGACATGCTATGTTCTTGTGTTATTGACTTTGGGGGTTCATGAGATCAGTTTCTACTGCTAGTAGAATTTGCCTACAACAACAGCCATCAGTCGAGCATCGAGATAGCTCCTTATGAGGCCTTATATAGGAAGTGATGCCATTATATGGTTGGTTGGTTTGTTCCTGGGGAGACTAGGTTGTTGGGCACTAATTTGGTTCAAGATGTTTTGGAGGAAGTGAAGTTGATTCAGGATTAGCTTCTACAGTGCAGTCCAGGCAGAAGAGTTATGATGATTGAAAGGCTCGTGATGTGGCATTCATGGTGGGTGAGAGAGTTTTTCTTAGGTTTCGCCCATGAAGGGTGTGATGAGGTTCGGGAATAAGGGAAAATTTAGACCTAGGTATATTGGCCCTTTTTAGATTCTTGAGAGAGTGGGTGAGGTAGCCTACACACTTGTATTACCACCCACCTTATCGGGAATTCACCCTGTGTTTCGTGTTTCTATGCTCCGAAAGTATTATGGTGACATGTCTCATGTATTATATTCCAGCTCAGTCCAATTGGACAAGGATTTGACTTATGTTGAGGAGCCGGTGGCTATATTGGACAGGCGGGTCCAGAAGTTGAGGTCAAAGTACATTGCGTTAGGGAAGGTTCAATGGAGAGGTCAATCGGTCGAGGAGGTGACTTGGGAGACCGAGCATGATATGCGGAGCCATTATCCTCATATTTTTGTCACTTCAGGTATATCTTTATACTCATTCAAGGACGAACATTTGTTTAAGAGGGAGAGAATGTAATGATCCAGCCGGTCGTTTTGAGTATTTTAGCCCCGTTTCCCCTATTTGATGCTTTACATATGTATATTTGTGGTTATGTGACTTGCCAAGGTGATTGGTTTGGTTTCAGAGTTTGGATTAATTTGGGACACTTAGTCTCTTGGATGGAGGCTTAAGTTGTAAGAGTTGACCGGAGTTTGACTTTTGTGTAGACGACTCTAGAACGGTATCATTCCAATAGCTTCGTATGGTGATTTGGACTCAGGCGTATGTCTGGATTTGGTTTGGAGGTTTGTAGGTTATTTTGGTGTGAATTGGCGAAAGTTGGAAGTTAAAGGTTTGGAAGGTTGATAGGTTTGACAGAGGGTCGACTTTATAGATATCGGGTTCGGATTGTGGTTCTGGGAGTTGGTATAGGTTCGTTTTATTATTTGGGACTCGTATGCAAAATTTGAGATCATTCCAAGTTGATTTGATGTGGTTCGGCATGAGTTTTGTAAGTTGGAAGTTCATTAGTTTACTTAGGATTGAATTGAGGTGTGATTAATAGTTTTGATGTTATTTGGTGTGATTTGGGGACTCGGGGAGTAGGTTCGTATTAGGTTTTAGGACTTATTAGTATGTGTGGACGGGGTCTCGGGGGCCTCGGGTGTGTTCCGGATTGGTTTCGGCTTGTTTTGAGACTTAGTTGCATTGCTGAAGTCTGCTAAGATTTGGTGCTTTTGCACCTGCAATGGTTGGGCCACAGGTGCGGTGCCGCAGAAGCGGCTACATGGTCTCATATGCGGTGATTGTCTAGGGAAGGCTGGGTTCGCAGGTGCAGACAAGGGAGCACAGATGCACAATCGCAGAAGCGGAGCTTCCTTCACAAAAATGGATGTGGGCTGGATGAGCATGGCTCGTAGAAGCGGAAGAGCAGATGTGCATATTGGACTGCAAATGTGGTAAGTCAGTCGATGAAGGAAACTCATAGAAGTGAGCTAGATAACGCAAATGTGGAGCCGCAGATGTAGTTAACAGATCACAGATGCGGAATCACTGGGCTGAAATATCTTGAACAAGGGATTTATCACATTTTGATTTAGAGAGCTCAGTTTTGGGAAAATTTGGAGGGAATTTTCATGATTTGGATTGAGATAAGTATTTTTTACTCGAATTTGTTATTTTCATGATTCCAACCTCGATTTTAGTGTTTGATTAGTCATTTAAATTGGAGAAATTGGGGATTTGAGTAAAAAGAATTTCTAAAACATAAATTTATTATTTGAAGGCCGATTTGAGGTCGGAATTGGATGACTTTGGTATGGTTGGACTTCTATCGAAATGGGTGTTTGGAATGTGTAAGTTTTGTCGGGTTCCGAGGTGTGGGCCCAAGGTTGACTTTTTAATTTTAATCAAAGATCGAATCTTTATTATCCGAAATTGTTTCCTATGACTTTGATTTATGATATTAAGTTATTTTGGCTAGATTCAAGCCGTCCGGAGGTGGATTTGCACGGGAAGGGCTTATTAATAGATTGATTTAGCTTGTTTGAGGTAAGTATCTTGCCCAGCTTTGTGGGGGGAAATTACCCCGAAGGATTTGATCTAATTGCATTATTTGAATTATGTGAAAGACATGTACATGAGGTGACGAGCGTGTACACGGGCTATATGTGGTAATTGACTGGTTTAGACTCTTAGGCTATTAACATATTTTTAATTGAAGTTGTAGTTATATGGAATATCTTTCATTGTTGAGTTATTTCGTGTTTCATTTGGTAGTTATTGAGGGCTATTAACATGCTTTTAATTAAGTTGTTTTCATATGGAGTATCTTTCATTTTTGAGTTATTTTTCCGTTCCATTGTGTTTGATGAGATTTGTGTACACATTGTTGTGGAGTTGTGGGCTATGTATTGTTGTGATATTGGTATTATTGTTTTGGCAATGTTGTGGCATATGGGCAGGTGTTGTGCGAGTTGATTATTGTGTTGTGATGAGATGTGCATGCGGCAGCATAAGGGTAGTGTTATTGATGCGCATGCGGCGATATACGGGGAATTTATGCGCATGTTGCTAGTAAGGGGAATTACTTCATTTTGAAGCACACAAGGCGAGATAAGGGGCTAAAGCGCGTGAAGCTATTTTGAAAAAAAATATTTTTAAAATAAATGTAAGGCTCACGTGGCGTTAGAAGGAAGAGTAGTGATTCGTGACTTCTGATTTGTGATTATGAGATGTGGTACCTCGGGGTGATTCTTATTGTAAACTTCTTGTTGGAATGGATTGGTTATTTGAACTGTCATTTGTTTTCCTTAATTGATTTCATTCATATTTTAACTGTGTTTTAATTATTATGTCGTCTTATTACATGTTTTACTCCTTGTTGCCATTTATTGCTTTTACCTTCTATTTTTTTTAGCATTATGCTTATATTCTGCACAGGATTTAATGTCTAGTAAGTATCTTGACTTGTACTTCGTCACTATTCTACCGAGGTTAGTCTCGATACTTACTGGGTACCGATTGTGGTATACTCATACCACGCTTCTGTATATTTTTGTGCAGATCTAGGTATCTCTGACCGTGCCGGATGCTAGTGAGTTGATTCAGACATTGCAGAGACTTCAAGGTATACCTGTTTGATGCTCGCAAGCCTCGGAGCCACCTTCTGATATTACCTTTACTACTGTTTATTTTCATTCCAAAACAGTGTTGTATTTAGAGATGTCTAGTGTATTCCAGTAGAGATTATGACTCCGTACTACCGATTTTGGGGAGGCATGACTATTGGTCAGTTTTGGCTCTTATTATGTCATTTATCAGTTTAAGTTAATAGCTAAGTTGTTTATTTCTATTAAATTCTCAGCATATACTAGGCTTACCTAGTCTTAGATACTAGGTGCCATCACGATCTTAAAGGTGGGATTTTGGGTTGTGACATCGTTTCTGCATCGGTAACAGCAGAAGCCTCAAAGTCAGTTATCTTCTTCAGGAACCGGTTTCTTTCAATTTTAAAAGCATCAAATTTTCTCCTTTGAGTGCTAATGATGATTACAACTCTCGAGGAAAATACAACATCATCCCATTCCCAAAAACTACAATCTTATTTCTGCCAAACTATTGCACATTAAAATCACCGATAATGTTCCAATAGAACTAATACCATACACCATGAAAAAATAAAATGCATAATGCAAATTAAACTTACTTCGAGCAATGGACACTTGTAAAACGTCTCCAGCATTTATAGGAGTTGTCTCCATAAAATGATGCACTATAAATCCACAACGACACTTCCTTTTTGATTCAATTGAGCCGCTCGAACCCGCAAACATTTTGAAGAGTTAACACATGTCACGACCCAAAATCCGCCTAGGTGATGGCACCTAACCCGACCCACTAGGTAAGCCAAATAACCATTAACAAAACTAAAATCAAGTAATAAGAGACAATGGATAAAATAATTGAACTTTCTATACAAATTGCAAGGACTAGTAGTACAAATCATAAGCTTCTAAGACTTAGAGTTTACAAAGATGGTACGATGTAGATATATTATCTGTTCGAAATATACATAAACAGATTTGCAAATCTAAGGCTACAAAGGACAAGTGGCAGATGTAACCGTAACGCAGGTACCTCTTTAATGCCAGCTCCCGCCATACACAGCAACATCAACATCAAGATCTGCACGCAAGGTGCATAAGTGTATTATGAGTTCAACCGAACCTATGTACCCAGTAAGTATATTGTCTAACCTCGGTGAAGTAGTCACGAGACTTTTTTGTTAAAAGATACTCACTGATATAACCTGTGCAATAGACTAGCAATAGAAACATTACTAAAATATAACAAAGAAGAGAACAAGAACAAATGTACGGAGCAGTAAAAGAATCATTAGAAGAAATTATGATCTATATTCCTCAATTTCACAACCAACCATTTCCTTGGTACGATGACCATCGAACCTAAGGTAGTAAATCCAGAACTTTCATGGCGTGGGAAGTGTACTCAAAATATCAAATCAAATAGCACTGCAACACCCTTCATGTATTTATCCCATTCTCACAAATATACGTATAACAGTAAAAACTAGATGAAAAAAATTCCAATAATCGTAACGACAAAGTAGGAATTACACAAGTAATAATAACGAACAAGGCAGTACATGTGGACAACGGTAACAGACTAGGTGGTAGGCATAGAAGTAATGATAGCAATTAAGATGGAAGAACATAAATTTCATTAACTAACATGGTAGAAGGCTTAGATGTAGATATAACAAACATGAATGAAGCATGATCTTTATAAGCTAAACAAATAGAATGCATGGATAACTAACATGATAGAAGGCTTAGACGTAGATATAACAAACATGAAGGAAGCATGATCTTTATAAGCTAAACAAATAGAAGGCATGGATAACTAACATGATATAAGACTTAGATGTAGATATAACAAACATGAAGGAAAGCATGATATTTAAGAGTTAAACAGATAGAAGGCATGGATAATACGGCAACAACTGATGTAGAGGACAAAGGCAGAACAACAATGACAAGTCACATAGAAAACATAGGTGCAATAGTAACAGCTCAAGATAAAGGCATGAATGTATACATAAGGAAAATATATCACAATATAATGCATGTCTCTCATCCTCACCTGCACGGAAATACCCTTCGTGCCATGAACACATGATAATATAAAACAATGGCAAAACTTCACCCTTCGTACTTTTACTCTCATCCTCACATGGACCGGCATCACCTTCGTGCTTAACTCACATGGCACGGAATCACTCTTCGTACTTTACACTCTTTCTCTCATGGTAATGTATACGAAATGGAACAGCATCACCCTTCGTGCTTTACACTCTTCCTCACCAAGCACATGTATATCATTAACAAGCAAGGTAGGAAACATGAATAACATCAAGGAGAGTGATTAGGCGAATATTCCAAATGAACATAAATCACAACTTTCAATCCAATAACAATTCAACAAACCTCAAGAACCTCATTGTTAAAGTATCTCAACCAATCTAAAAAAATGATCTTTAACTCAAGTATAGAATCAATATCTCAAGAATAACGGTCGTAGCGATGTATTTGTGATTAAGCATAGTGATGATCGAATTTAGCACATTAATAGTATCACAAAAATCCGTCAAATTTTAATCAAGTTTTAATAAGCTAAATCATGGTTCTTAACGTTTAACTTCATATTCATATTAATCTAGAACTCATGTAAAACACGAAGCAAGAAGGACACATAAATTGTATAAAGCACAAATACTCGTATAACCTATCCCCATGCATGACTAACCCCGTCACATGCATATACGCTCGTCACCTTATATATGCATCACCCCCGTGTGTAGCAAACAATATCAATTAGTAGGAAAAATTTCCCCAACAAAGTTAGGCAAGACACTTACCAGAAACAAGCCAAATCGATATACTAGAAGCGCCATCCCGCTCAAATTGACCTCTGAACGGCTCGAAACTAGCACAAAGCAACTGGAAATCATCAAATAATGGCATTGGAAGCAAACCCAAATAATAAAGGTCGAATCTTTAATCAAATACTCAAAGTCAACAAAAAAGTTAAACCCAGGCCCGCACCTTGGAACCCGACAAAACTCACAAAATCCGAACCCATTCAGTTACGAGTCCCCATACTAATTTCGCTCAAATCCGACTCTGAATCGATGTTCAAAATTCAAAAAATTCACTTTAGGAATGTTTAGACAAAAACCTCCAATTTCTCTTTTGAAATCATCAAATAAATGCCAAAAATGAAGATGGAGTCACAAAATATAATCAAAACCGAGTAGAAAATACTTACCCCAATCCATGTGCTGAAATTCGCTTCCAATATCTCCCAAAATCCGAGCTCCATTGCTCAAAATGTATTAAAATAACTCAAAGCTTCGAAATGGAGTACTTATATGCACAGCCTAGTTGTACCCTATGCGATCGCGATTGTACCCTTGCGATCGCGATGCACAAAAAAATACACTACCAGAATTTACACTTCGCATTCGTGGAATAGCCATCGTAAACGCGGTGAACTCAGCTGCAGACTCTTTGCGAATGCGCTCATTCTCTTGCGAACGCAAAGCAAAAATTTCCCAACTCCAGACTTTACCTTACACGATTGCTTCTGCATCTTCGCGATCACAAAGAACAATTGAGGCATCAGAAACCAGCAATGAAATCATGAAGAAAATGGTCTGATTCAACCCTGAAACTCACCCGAGCCTCTCGGGACCCTGTCCGAGCATACCAACAAGTCCCAAAACATAACACGTACCTACTCGAGGCCTCAAATCATACATAACAACATCAAAACCACCAGTCGCACCTCAAATGAAACTTAATGAACTTTCAACTTCCAAAACTCGTGCCGAACCACATCAAATCAACTCGGGAATGACCTCAAATTTTGCACACAAGTCCCAAATGACATAACGAAGTTATTCCAATTCCTAGAACTGCAATCCGAACTCGATATTATCAAAGTCAACTCCCGATCAAACCTATGAACTTTCCAAACCTTCAAATTGCCAACTTTCGCCAATTGACGCCAAAACCTTCAAGAAACAACCAAATGTAAATCCGGGCATACACCTATATGAAAAATCACCATTAGGACCTAAAGGAACTATCAAAATTCTGATCCGAGATCAATTACACAAAAGTCAAACTTGGTCAACTCTTCCAACTTAAAGCTTCTTGGTTGAGAATCATTCTTCCAAATCAATCCTGAATCGTCTGAAAACCAAAACCGATGATTCACACCACTCATAATACATCATATGAAGCTACTCATGACCTCAAACTACCAAACTAAATGCAAATGCTCAAAACGACCGGCCGGGTTGTTACATCCTCCCCACTTAAACATACGTTCGTCTGCGAATATTCCAAGAGTCGTTCCAAAGCCATCAAATCACGGTGTAACCTTACCATGAATATACCGGGGGTGATCCCACATCACCCCAATCCATATAAGTCTGTCAACACAACATAACTGAAGACCCTTACTTCAACCTTAGTCCGTAAATCTTAGAACCCAATTTCCAGCATCCGAAATTCATTATGAGACTTGAATATCGCATCTACACACTGTATAAGTGTGAGAAAGTTGTATCAAGCCATAACCATAACCCAAGATGTAATTACATGATATACCACATAACCCGTATACTCATAGCAATAACTGCTGACCACATTAGCTGTCCAAAAACAAATCTGGTACCGGTAGTAAACCTTATATCAAATAAAAACCTCACTCAAATCCTTCGTACACTGCCGACAATGAATGAAACACGCAGAATCTCATAACCACTCATCAAATCAATAAGTCAAGAAGCTCACTCATTCTACAAGGACCATTGCCCAATTCTAAGCAAAAATAGGGTATCATTCTCCCAAACATTCCTCATCCCAATACGATAGTGCAAATCTTAGGTCTAGAAACCTCATCTCCACCAATACAAGTAGCCCAACCGATAAGTCACACCAGAAGCCGTATAGAACCCCCACACAACGCGGTCCGTACACCAAACAAGTAATAATTTAGATATGACAGATAATAGTAATAAGGTTAAATAAGAAGGCTACCAAGAAAGTTTAATAGGCGAGGTAATATTAACATCTTCCTATGAACTATTTTCCACAAAGAAGAAGAAAAACACACAAAATAAGCATAAGGAATTACATCTCATCATTGTATCGTTGCAGCGCGTAACCCAATCCAATCATATCAATCCACATAGGGGTACCCATTGTGCCATAATGCTCGGGCTCACTAATCACATGTGCGTCAACATCAAGCACGATAGAGTACACAAATATAATTGTGGGAAGATGATTAGGCATACAACAATACTGAGAAAGACAAGCACAACTATGGTGTAATAATCAAATGAACATTGCGAGGACCATCTCATCCATAACACCATAAGGCCTAAACAAAATCACAATATGCGTACGAAAAAACATATAACCTTCACAACCCGTCATAGCATAAGAGAGAAACACATAACATAGACCAAGGCGCGAATACCATCCATTTCGCCCGATGATATACTTATGGTAACAGTTGTGCAAGAGCAAGCAAATCTGATCCGATACAAAATACACATTCTCATTAGGCTCACAAATAATCCCCAAACCAAATTCGATCATTCCCAAATAGGTAAATAACCTTCCAAAAGTCTATAGCAACCTTTTCCATAACACATAGCATCAATTAACATATCCTCAACATTTCTTCACAATTCGCAATCAAGGAATAGTTTGCCAACGAGAACATCCAGTCTCTGAACCTCATGAATACTAGAATCTCCATATTCGATCTCAACACCGAATTAAATGGATGCTACGTCACTCATACTCCATCATCTTACAGAAAAATATCCACAAGTCCAAACACATGGCACCTGCCAACATGCGCACTCTCCTCTGGCGACATCAAATAGTGTCAGCATTCCCTTAAACACCTGAAATCATCTGTGTCATCAGGAACTCATATCCTTCCCTTCAAACTAAACTGCAACCTTGAACTCGCAACTTTCAACCCACACGGCACACCGCCACTAACATGCTATCTCGTGAAAAATACGAAAATCCATTGAACACATCGTCGATAATCCATAGTACCATATATTCATAGCTGCCCGAATCCTGCACTGCGAATCAGCTGAATACTTCATAAGCTTAGGTAATACTGGTCGTAGAACACTCCGAAGACTCTGCCAAGCGCACACCCGATACTTGCGATAGTCAAGCAAACTTCTCCCAAATGCTCTGAAATAATAATATATGCATTCCACCGAATGGAAACCTCACACGAAACACAAGATCCAAACTCATCACGTAAGAGATAACCTCCGGCTGTACTCAAATCAATACCTTACCACGAACCCACCATAATCACAACAACTAGGACATACGCTAGTCTTCCCAAGTTTGTGCTTACCAACCAGATACAAGAATCTTCTTTGTACCACAAATGAACGTCTAAAAGATCTATCACTGCATCTACTCACATGACTAGACAACACATCCCGCGATGATAATCAAGCATCCATAGCCCTTCATAACCCATCTACAACATCATAACCATCGGCGCGTAGCAAATACTGAATGCGCAACATCACGTATGAACGAATAGGAAGAATCAAAATCGTAGGTTTCAAGCTGAAATAAGGCAGCACGATAAGGAAAGAAAGAAGGGAATTTTCCTAAATGCCCTATAGTATCTCAAAGATAGGTATGGATGTCATCATACCGATCCGCAAGACTCTACTAGACATTTGCTCATGACTCGTAAAACCTACGAACCTAGTGCTCTGATACCAACTTGTCACCATCCAAAATTTGCCTATCGTGATGGCACCTAACCTGACCCGCTAGGTAAGCCAAATAACTGTCAACACAACTCAAATCAAGTAATAAGAGACAATGGATAAAATAATTGAACTTTCTATACAAATCCCAGGGACTGGTAGTACAAATTATGAGATTCTAAGACTTAGAGTTTAAGAAGCTGGTACAAAGTAGATACATGATCTGTTCGAAATATACATAAAAAGATTTGCAAACCTAAGGCTACCAAGGACAAGTGGAAACTGTAACCAGAACGCAGGTACCTCTGTAATGCCAGTTCCCTCCATACACAACAACATCAAATTCAAGATCTGCACACAAGGTGTAGAAGTGTAGTATGAGTACAACCGACCATATATACCCAGTAAGTATATTGTCTAACCTCGGTGAAATAGTCACGAGGCTTTTTAGTTAAAAGATACTCATTGATATAACATGTGTAGTAGACTAGCAATAGAAACAATACTAAAATATAACAGAGAAGAGTACAAGAGCAAAAATATGGAGAAGTAAAAGAATCATTAGAAGAAATTACGGTCAATATTCCTCAATTTCACAACCAACCATTTCCTTAGTACGATGACCATCGAACCTAAGGTAGTAAATCTAGAACTTTCATGACGTGAGAAGTGTACTCAAAATATCAAATCAAATAGCATGGCAACACCTTTCATGCATTTATCTCATTCTTACCAATATACGTATAATAGTAACAGCCAGGTGAAAGAAATTCCAATAACCGTAACGACAAAGTGGGAGTTACACAAGTAGCAATAATGAACAAGGTAGTTCATATGATCAACGGTAACAGACTAGGTGGGAGACATAGAAGTAATGATAGCAATTAAGATGGAAGAACATAAATTTCACTAACTAATATGATAGAAGGCTTAGATGTAGTTATAACAAACATGAAGGAAGCATGATCTTTATAAGCTAAACAAATAGAAGGCATGGATAACTAACATAATAAAAGGCTTAGATGTAGATATAACAAACATGAAGGAAGCATGATCTTTGTAAGCTAAACAAATAGAAGGCATGGATAACTAACATGATTGAAGGCTTAGATGTAGATATAACAAACATGAAAGAAAGCATGATATTTACAAGTTAAACAGATAGAAGGCATGGATAATACGGCAACAATTGATGTAGAGGACAAAGGCAGAACAACAATGACAAGTCACATAGAAAACATAGGTGCAATAGTAACAACTCAAGATAAAGGCATGAATGTATAGACAAGGAAAAGATATCACAATATAATGTATGTCTCTCGTCCTCGCCTGCACGGAAACACCCTTCGTGCTATGAACACATGATAATATAAAACAATGACACGACATCACCCTTCTTGTTTTTACTCTCATCCTCACATGGCACAGCATCACCCTTCATGCTTAACTCACATGACACGACATTACCCTTCGTGCTTTACACTCTTTCTCTCATGGTAATGTATATGAAATGACATAACATCATCCTTCGTGCTTTACACTCTTCCTCACCAAGTACATGTATTTCAATAACAAGCAAGGTAGGAAGCATGAATAACATCAAGGAGAGTGATTAAGCGGATTCCAAATGAACACAAATCACAGCTTTCAAGCCAATAACAATTCAACAAACCTCAAGAACCTCATTGTTAAAGTATCACAACCAATCTAAAAAAATGATCTTCAACTCAAGTATAGAATCCAATATCTCAAGAATAACGGTCGTAGCGATGTATTTGTGATTAAGTATAGTGATGACCGAATTTAGCACATTAATAGCTTCACACAAATCCGTCAAATTTAAATCTAGTTTTAATAAGCTAAATCATGGTTCTTAACGTTTAGCTTCATGTTCATATTAATATAGAAGTTAAGAAAAAACACGAAGCAAGAAGGTCACATAAATTCTATAAAGCATAAATACTCGTATAATCTACCCTCATACATGATTAACCCTGGCACATATATATACGCTCGTCACATCATATATGCATCATCCCCACATGTAGCAAATACTATCAATTAGTAGGAAAAATTTTCTCAATAAAGTTAGGCAAGACACTTACCAGAAACAAGACAAATCGATACACTAGAAGCACCATCCCACTCAAATCGACCTCCGAATGGCTTGAAACTAGCCAAAAACAATTTGAAATCATCAAATAATGCCATATGAAGCAAACCCAAATGATAAAGGTCGAATCTTTAATTATATACTCAAAGTCAACCAAAAATTTAAACCTAGGCCCGCACCTCGAAACTCGAAAATACTCATAAAATCCGATAGCCCATTCAATTATAAGTCCAACCATACTAATTTTACTCAAATCAGACTCCGAATCGATGTTCAAAACTCAAAAATTCACTTTAGGAAAGTTTAAACAAAAACCTCCAATTTCTCTTCTGAACTCATCAAATAAAAGACAAAAACGAAGATGGAATCACGGAATATAATCAAAACTGAGTAGAAAATACATACCTCAATCCATGTGATAAAATTTACCTCCAAAATTGCCCAAATCCGAGCTCCATAGCTCAAAATGTGATAAAATAACTCAAAGGTCCGAAATAGAGTACTTATATGCAGTGCCCTGTGGTACCCAACTCATGCCGAACCACATCAAATCAACTCGGAATGATCTCAAATTTTGCACACAAGTCCCAAATAACATAACAAAGCTTTTTCAATTCCCCGAATCATAATCCAAACCCAATATTGTCAAAGTCAACTCCCGATCAACCCTATGAACTTTCAAAACCTTCAAATTGCCAACTTTCACCAATTAATGCCAAAACCTTCAAGAAACATCCAAATGCAAAAAATCAGGGCCTATGCTCAAGTCCTACATCACCATTCGGACCTAACAGAACCATCAAAACTCCAATCCGAGATTAATTACACAAAAGTCAAACTTGGTCAACTCTTCCAACTTAAAGCTTTTTGGTTGAGAATCATTCTTCTAAATCAATCCTGAATCGCCTGAAAACCAAAACCGACGATTCACACCAATCATAATATATCATATGAAGCTATTCATAACCTCAAACTGCCGAACTAAATACAAATACTCAAAACGACTGGTCGAATCATTACAATACAAAAAAGGAACTATGAAGATGAATCATAATTGAACAATAGACCTAAACCCTATTAAGGATTTGAAGATGATAATGGAGAAATTAAAGTTTATATTTTGTAAAGGGTTGCTGATTTGGGAAGGGGAGGGAGGAGGGTGTTCATCGAGCTAGGGTTTAGTTTTTACATACGTGGTTGGATTTTATTAGGGTGCTCTAAGTTAATTCTACACAACCAAAGTTAAATTAATGTGGAGTTGAGTCAAGAGATGGTGTGTATATATATAGGAGGGACTTGGCAAGATGATGTGGCATCTCCCATAGCGTAGGAATCCTATTTATCTTCTTTTTTTTTTACTTTTTCCTTTCATTTTAACCATGTATCTTATTTTAAAAATTCACATCCATAACTCACGCCTCTTGATTGAGGGTTGTGACTTTTCAAGTTCATAACCCCCAATTATTTAATATGATATAATTTGTATTTTGGGTTGTGGCTTTTCTAATCCATAACCTCCATTTGTTTAATGTATTATAAAATGCATCTTCCTTCATTTTTCCCTACTCTGCATCTTCCTTCATTTTCCCCCTACTCCTATATTGAGTAACTTTATGTAGGGTAGTAACCGTTGATGGGTTTGTAACAGGAAGCACCCGACATAACCTTTTCAGAAGCCAAAAGTAACATGGCCTTGCACATAAGTAACATGGTTTTGCTGATGTTCCTTATCAATGGCCGTTTTTTCCCCATCAAATGAAACAAGTAATTTACCTATTTGCTTTTATTGATAGATTTTTGGAATAACTATATCTTTTTATATTTACATTTTAACTCACATGCTTGATTTTTGGAGTCTTGAGTGGGATGGTTCAATGGAGGATAAGCTTAGGTGGTATTGTTTGCTCTCTATTTTCTCTTTTCAGAGTACCATTATGTACCCAACTGGGATACTCAAACCTACAATCTGGTTTGTTCATGACATGTCAACAGTTTACATTGAATTGCCATGACAGAACTTGGTAAAACATACTTTTGCATTATAATTCTCAATATATTTTTATGCAAAGGTATACCATGGTCCAGTATACATATCATGTTGTGCCAGAATCTATCGCATTTCTAATGCCACCCTTGTGCTTTGGTTTGCATATAACCGTTACCAAAGCCTAAAAGACCTTTAAATTACATTCATCGACCAAAATAGTAATTTTGTAGAGAAGTGAGTTCTGTTATAAATGTGGAAACTCAGCTTTTTTCCTTACGTTTTTTCTTTTTATGGAATTTTTATTTATTGAGTAAAGTCTATTATCTATCTATATTCGTAGGTGACTTGTCCTAGAATAATTATTGGAAGAGGAGCGTAACTGCCTCGAGTAAATTATATTGGAGAATCAAAATAAATAATAAAACATATCAAAAGGAAAGGAAGTGAAAATGTAAATGTAAATACTCCTATCATACATTTAAGTTACTTTCGTAACTTTTTTTTAACAACTTTTCTCTCTTTCTTTTTTTATTTGACATTTAAAATATATGAAAAAGCTATAAAAATATAATTTTAACTTCCAAGGAGAATATACGTATTTATGTACAAAGTTAAAACATGTAATATTCATAAGATAAAGTTGAAATGTTCCAGACCAAAAAAAAAAGTTGAAATGTTAAAATTATGTAATAAAAAACTAGAGGAAACAATATTTTTGTAACTTCTTCAACCAATATTAATTTTCATCGAATAGATTAGCCTGTGTTAGGTCTCCTTTAAGGTTTGCATTATATTGCTATATACGACCTTTTTTCAAGTCCACTAATTCATATGATTTATCATGTCAAGGATCCTCTTTTACATTCCCTATCATATCATATGGAGATGAAAATTTTCATCTAATTGTTTTTAACCAAATTATTACTAAAAGTTCGCTCTCTTTTTCATTCTATTTGATGAAGTCAAACCACCTCCTTTAGTATGTGGATTCTTGTAATATACTTTATTTTTTTTCCTTTTCAAGTTCATCAACACCAATAAAATTTTGTTTGTTCATTCTAATGATTATTATTGTTCACCTAAAATAGTTGTTTTGCAGTTTTAAGCTAGGGTGGTAATCAACAACAAAAAAATTAACAGTGAACTTTACATTGATTAAAACGTGACTTGAAACTAACTATAATATAAATAAATTTTACTTACCGACATATCTAAAGCTATAGGCGTCGTATCATGTAGTAGTACTACATCTATAACCTACAAATTCAAAATTAATAAAGGTCAACAACGCTTTTGTTTGGAAGATTAACTACAGTTTGTGATTGGCATGCATATAAATCAAAAAACTAATAAGTCGAATATAAAAGAGAGAGATCACTCAAATTTTAAAAGAGACTCATTAAAGTGTAGGTGATGCCTCATCGCCAGAAAATATGGAGGGAGATAAAAGACACAATAATTAATGCCAGGGAACATCTATATCATTTGGATGTAAAAAAACTACCCAAATAAAAATTGATGTTTTCATAAGGAAGCCATCGAACCACTTTTTGCCTTGCTGCTCTTACTTCTCGGCTAAGGCTTTCTTTTCGCTTTGACTTGCCTTTCTTATCTTTCAATCTGGACTTGCATTTGTTGCATATATGACTATTTCAGAGTGATTGCTGCTATCTGGCTCCCAAGTACACGATTGTTTAGGTGTGTGTTGGTGTGGAGTAACCCATATGTATTACTAATGTTTGCTTGAAAATACAAAAAAAATTATTTGTTTCATCTCGATTGAAATTACCACAAATCATCCTATTAATTATTTATGGTTTTACGATCTTTAATAATAAAACTTGAAATTTAATCTATTTGGATTTGAAAACTAAAAAGAATCTTTAACATTTTTTAATTCAAATGTTATAAAAGGTTTATCGTGTATATCTAATAAGGTTTTTACGATCGCGCGAAGCGCGAACAAATGTACTAGTAATTATTATACTCCATCCATTTCAATTTAAATAACACACTTTCCTTATTAGTCTGTTAAAAAAAGAATGACATATTTTTATATTTAGAAACAATTTAATTTTAAACTTTATCCTTAATGAGAAGTTTTTATAATCACACAAATATTATAACTCCACAAAGCTTTTGACCTTTAAACTTTAGTACCACATGTTTCAAATTTTTTTTATTTTAAATTTTGTGATAAGTCAAACTACATCGTATAAATTGAATTTAAAAATTATGTTCCCGATCATTAGTTAAAAATAGCATCAATTGGCCAAAAGTATAACGGGAGTGGAGGGAAAATATTGAACTTTTAACGGATGGCAATCACTCTGTGCTCCGTCGTCATCAGCGTTGCGAATGACTCCAAATATTTTTAAAAGAAAGCACAATGTGGCTCGCAGGGGTTCTATTCATCACACAAACAGCCCCACAGTGCAACTGTCTGCTTCTGGATTGTTAACCATGTCAGTGATTGCTCTTTTCACGGCGGCGACGAAGCTCGCCGGACTCCTAGTAGCGGTCACCGTTGCCGCCAATGCTTTTTCCTACTCCGTCTACCGGAAGAAGAACCTCAAGCAATTTCGCTCTCCCATAGACGACTCCGCCGATGTTCTTGCTCACTTCAATGTCAATCCCTCTGGTAATTGAACTCCTTTTAGCTTTTGAACCTAATCGAAAACTTTTCAATTAGCCTACTCTATCTGTTGTATTTTTATCGAAGTGTGCGATTGAACATGGAGTTTAAGATGCTATGGAAGGAATTTGGTTTATATATTAGTTCAACAGAGAAAATGTTATGTACAAGTTGAGCGAGTACGTTATTCCATTTTGGATGGTCAGTTGATATAAATTAACTTCGTCAGGAAGTTAAATGAACTTCACTTGGTCTAATCATTGTTGAAGCAGGATTTTATATTAGCTTATGCTTACTTAAAGTCTGGATAGAAAGGTGGATGGTCCCTTATCCCTGAAAAGAAAAAGAGGAAGGTTGATGAGCCTTACCTGAATATCCACCTTCCTAAAACTCTTATTCACCCTGCACTGGTATCCCCCATATTCTAGGGTTTCAATACGATTTTTGTGACCGATACATGCTGATAGTGTTCTTATGTGAAGTTAGATTAAGTTAGTATTCTGTGTGCTGTAACTAACATCACATCGGTATTCAATAATCCGTGGTTTCCCCATAGAATACTCGAGGGGTGTATTATATTATCATACAGTTTAATGCTGTAAATATGTTTCTCTTTTCAGTTATACAACTCTTGCTGCAGTTATATGGTTCATGCCTTCACATAGATGCATATGATAGTCCACAAGAAATTAACATAATTATCGAATATCTGTATATGTGTGAGTTTGTGGTTTGACCTCTCGGCAATACTATCTAGAAGGGGAGAAAGGATTCTTTTTTGGATTGGCTACAGCACCTGCACATGTTGAAGACAAGCTTGATGATGCTTGGCTCCAGTTTGCCGAAAATACTTCCTGCGACCGGTCAGAATCACATCAACACCCGCGCCCTCAACCAGCAGATGCTATTATGGCCTCTGCTACAGGTGATGGTGGATCTCAGCAAGCCCCCTTAACTCAGAGAGAAGCTACCAAGACAATAAAGAGGAAAAAGTCCCTTAAGATAGCCATCGAGGCACAAATAAGAGGATTTGAGAAGTACGTAGAAGTGGAAGAGCCAACTCCAACTGAGCAGTGTGATCATAATGTTGCTGCCTGGCATAACGTCCCACACCCGTAAGTTCTGTGGTTCGGCTTAGACATTCTTATTGAAGTCTCAGAAATTATGGGTGCATAGCATGCTGAACTCTAACTAAACTATACTCGTGAAGCTTTGCTCTCTGAACTTGTGAAGTCTCGATAACCTGATATTAAATATCAACAAACCCATTATCCACTTATTTGCTTTGACTTGTTGAATATTTGGGATTGTCTCAGGGAGGAAAGGCTAAGGTTTTGGTCTGATCCTGACACTGAACTGAAATTAGCTAAAGATACTGGTGTTCAGGTTTTTCGAATGGGAATAGATTGGTCCAGGATCATGCCTGAAGAGCCACTCAGTGGATTGAAAGAAACTGTAAGAACTTAACAATGAAATGCATTAGTCTACTTTTATATTGTTATTGTAATCTGTATGTTAACCATTCTTACAAATCGTATTGACTCCTTGATTTCTAAAGCTCACTTTAGCACATAAGTATAACCTACTTCTGTATCACTAGAGTCTAGAAGCATGCCGTTTTGGACGTTATGGAAATGGATTTGATGTAAACATCACCTGTGCTAAGTATCACCAATTTCAGGCTATTGTAAAATTTGTTTCCTCTGTTCCGAATTTCATATCAGCCTTTGTTTTGGTTTTCCAAAATTTATTTCCCCCTAAGAAGACCATATCTTCTACCCAAAGTAATATAACACCAGAATTTATGTGGACTTGCTGGTACTTTAATAATAGAGCCTCTCTTTTTCACTTATTCTAAATCTGGAGTGAGAGGTAGCCCTCACGTGTTCTCCCACCTTACACTAAAGAATATACTTTTTGATTTTTATCTTTTTCATTTTTGGTGTCAAGGCAAAATCAGGAATTATATTTTCATATTCTTTTGGGGAGGGGGATTGGGAGTATGAAGTTCACGTGGTTAAAGTAATGTGGTGAATATGCTTTACATACTCCTAAGACATATTAAGTTACTTGATATATCCTATAGGTCAATTTTGCGGCATTGGAGCGATATAAATGGATCATTAATAGGGTCCGATCCTATGGGATGAAGGTCATGCTGACATTGTTTCATCACTCTCTACCACCGTGGGCAGGAGAATATGGGGGATGGAAATTGGAAAAGACAGTTGACTATTTCATGGAGTTTACCAGGTTTGGTTACTGTATGAATTAATTCTTCAGGGTTAGGCTCATATACAACAACAACAACAACAACAACATACCCATTGTAATCCCACAAGTGAGTTTTGGGGAGGGTGGAGTGTACGCAGACCTTACCCCTCCCTTGTGTGAGGTAGATAGGCCGTGGGATCAGGCTCATATATATATATATCAGATAATTACCCCATCATGTAGCTTAAATTATAGGTACTTGATACTTGTTCTTTACTCCTATATCCTTAGTCTGCCAATCAACTATCTAAATATGATGTACAATTTGGTAGCAATTATGGACAATCACATGTAACACACTTCGTCAACCAGCATAATTATGCAGTTCATGTTGTAATGGGCTTGCAAGTGATACTCTCCTGTTACTAATGGGTATGTGCTCCATTGTTACAGGCTTGTTGTTGACTCTGTTGCAGATATAGTGGACTATTGGGTCACTTTTAATGAGCCTCATGTCTTTTGTATGCTCACTTACTGTGCTGGTGCCTGGCCTGGTGGTAATCCTGATATGCTGGAGGTTGCTACTTCTGCTTTACCTACTGGTGTCTTCAATCAGGCCATGAACTGGATAGCAATTGCGCATTCAAAGGCATACGATTATATCCATGAAAAGAGGTATCCAGCTACTCCATGTACTTCTCTTTCTCTTTTCACTCCATGGTACAATGAGATCTTCATTTCCCCATCATGTTTAAAGGCATTTCAGTGACTTCAAGTTTGTTATTTGATTTATTTTATTTCTACTGTTTTAGAGTTTGTTGTTAGTATTATTTTTTTCTTCCGGAGAGGAATTATTGTGAGATTGGACTGATCCAAAAAAAAAATAAATTTTTATTGTGAGATTGGCAAGATGTTATTGAGATGTGTACTACACCACTACATTAAAGAGCTCCATATACCCAGAGGCAGATCCAGGCTTCAAGAGGATTAGTGAGCCTACACTACCTTTAACATAGACGCAATCTGATTACATGGAATTTGATGGTGATAGCAACTGTAGTTAGTTGATACTATCAGTATCATACGTAACGATAAGACCAAGGATGTGATTCAAGATCATAGAGGGATAGTATAGCATATAGGGATTAGACTTCGAAGAAAGAAAGATACAACAACAACAACAACAACAACCCAGTATTATCCCACGTGTGAGATCTGGGGAGGGTAGTGTGTACGCAGGACCTTACCCCTACCCGAGGAGTAGAGAGGCTGTTTCCGAAAGACCCTCGGCACAAGGAGATGAAAAGGAGGCAATGGAACAATAACAACCACATACGTCAGGAAGACAGTGCCAGCAATCTAAGAATCAGAAAAATAAATGGAAAAGGCAGTATCGATAATCAGAACAATGGAAAGGTACTAGGCAATCAGAGAAAGAAAGATAAGAAACTTTTTTTGTTTTTGGGAATTTTATAACCAGTATCAAATTTGATCTAATCTTATTTTGTAAGAAAATAATCCTACATCTATTAAATGCAATTTGAATTTAATTTATCAGGTAATAACTAGATATTACTTTGTATTTTATCTTTATTTGGTGATACTAGATGTTAATCCAAAAATTTTACTCTAAATTTTCTCTTCTAGTATTTGAAAAATAAATCACGCATAAATCTCTTAAGTTAAATATATATGCTAAATTGTGAAACTAGTTACTAAGTATATGTATATAGATTAATAAAATGTCAATTACTGTCTAAAGAAGAGAAAGTTCAAAGAGAAAATAATTCTTTAGAACCAATTGAAGCAAACTCAATCAATATTCCCACTCTTCTAGGAGATAAATTTTTATTTAGAGAATAGGACTTCACCTAACTTTTAACCTACTAGTTTCTAGACAAGTGCGTTGCATGTGTATTCCGAGTTATTTTTTATAAGATTTTGAATAATCACATGAGATTACTGAAACATGCTTTTGAGTAACAAATAAACCAAACGGCTTTTTGTGGCCGATGAAATTAACAATTAGATATTAATATTAATAAAACTCAATAAATAAGGTAGAATAAGATTAATCCTCCAATTAGGAAAACACAGAGAAAATAAGGGTAAACGGTTTACAAAGAAGAGAGAGAAAAGATAAATACATTGCTTGGAGTAAGAAAGGGTGCCACACTACCTCTCTATAGATCAAGATTATATATATATATATATATATATATATATATATATGTATATACAAGACAGTGAAGTGTCCAATACCAATATACTCTCAATAATCTTGAAGTACATTCCTATACAAAAACTTTCTTAGGCCAAAAGATGTTGTCAATATGATCAAACTTGTAAGTTGGTTAAGGAAATAATGGCTTTGGCTCCCTAGCAGTAGGCCTTGCATATTTTGTTCCTTTATGGCCTTAGAATAAATGGCATGCATCAATACATACTACTCCTAATAAACACTAATGATACTAATGTTACCAAACGACTTTTTATGACACTAAAAAATATTGGCAAAGAAAGCTTAAAACCCTACACCAGAAAAGGAAAAATGAAAGTTCATGGAATAAGTATTGAGGGAATTTAATACATATGTGCAAAAATCTGTTGTGAAAGGAAAAAAGCGAAATTTAATGGCAAATACATGAAGTTAAACACTAACCAAACGTGAAGCTTTGTATCTTCAGATATAGGGTAAACTTCTGCCCTTTTATATATATATATATATATATATATATATATATATATATATATAATATATACATACACACACACAAATATGTAAACTTATCCCTAGAAAAAATAGAGTAAATTACCAGTACGAATTAGACTATTATCTGAAGAGCCAGACCACGAAAGTTCTTAATGACCAAAACACCTTATTGGGAGTTGTTAAAGAAATACTCAGCCCTTTCATACTCTCTTAAACAAATGCAACTACCAAACAAATTAAGACTTAAGAGTGCTACATGCTATATGATATACTACTTGTTATGTATTAGTGAAAGCAACATTATATATTTTAGGCAAAATACATAAGTTACCCCCTAAACTATTGACCAAATCCCTGTTACACACTTTTTACGGACGAAAATTATCTTAACACACTCAACCTTTCTAAAGTGTGCCTAAGACACCACTTTTTGCAGGTGGCATGCACATGTTTTACACTTAAAAGAGGCGAGTGAATATAAACATTTTGGGCCAGAACTACGCCACATGTCTAGCCTTTTTTATTTTCTTATTTCCCATTGTTTTTTACACCATTTTACCCACCCCCTTCCACATTTCATTCTCTTAGTCTAAAAAGAAGAAATAGGAAAGAAATCAGCCATTAACATTCTCCGGTCTTCATTAACGCCACCATACAAACACCACTACAGAACTTTACACTCCAACTCTTTCATCTTCAAAACTCTGTTTTTGTCTCAACACTAAACCACTATCACGCCATCTCCCACCCTAGAATCCTTCACCCCCAATCCCTAAATTGAATCCCTAGTCCTGACACACTAAAATGGGAGTCTAGTAGAGGTCAGGTTTTCGTTTGTGGCTCCGCAGCTCTGGCCTTAATTGTTTTCCGGCCGAAATCCATCACCAATTCTCAATATTTGCTCTGCAAATCTAAAGAAATCTTCTGTCTCTACAGTATATATACACAAGATCTCAAGCTAGGGTAATTACAAAAACTCAATTAAAAGCTGGAAAAATGATCAATGATAGTGAAGGTTTGGCAGATCTCCAATTAAAAATTTCCGATGTTCTCTTTAGTTCGAGCGAAAAAAATTCAGCTAGTTTTCTTCTCTATTTTCTGGTGGCCGGGTTTTTGACTGGTCTATGGTAATTTATGTTTAGTTATGGAAGAACGACGTGGAATTTAATGGTGGTTATGGAGGTTTAACATGGTAGAAATAAAAAGATTTTAGTTTGGTTTGCGGTGAAGAAAGATAAGGTAGGTGGAGAAGTAAGAGAAAAGATGAGGGACAAAATATAACAATAAAAAGTAACTGAGAATAGCCGCAGCACGTGGCATTTTTAACTAAGTATTTTATTTTTTCTTGAGTTATGACACATGTCACGACTTTATTGGTGCGTGATATCACACATATGTTAAAAGAATGGTCAACAAAAAAGTGGTGTGTCTTAGGCACACTTTAGAAGGGTTGAGTGTGTAAGATAATTTTCATCCGTAAAAAGTGTGTGACAGGGATTTGGTCCATAGTTTAGGGGGTAACTTATGTATTTTGCCTATATTTTAAACTCTAACCTTTGATCATGAAACATCTTCGTGAACACGTGGAGGGAATAAACCAATTACAGGAGGAGGAATGTCACAACCCGAAATCCCCACCGTTGGGCCGTGATGGCGCCTAACGTCCACTTGCTGGGCAAGCCAACATTAGTACACAATTACTCATTTTAAAACCAATTTGGAAGCAGTTTAATAAGAAATAAAGCTGTAGAAAATAGATATAATAACTCCAAACGTTGACTAATCAAATCTCGGAATCTGGTGTCACAAGTACATGAGCATACTAGGAGTGCTACAACCAAATGTCTGAATGAAAATACAACCGTTTGAAACAAAATAAACAGTAAAACCAGATAAGGAAGGGGACTTCAGGGGCTGCGATCGCCGTGCAGCTATACCTGAAGTCTCCATGAAAAGTTAATCCGAGCCAGCTTCCACTAGCTGTTGCTGTGACCAACATCAGAATCTGCACAATAAGTGCAGATGTGTAGCATGAGTACAACCGCCCCCATGTACTCTGTAAGTGCCGAGCCTAACCTCAACGAAGTAGTGACGAGGCTATAACAAGACACTCACTATAAACTGCGTGAATATAAGTGAAATAATAGCAAAAATAGAGGAAAAACAAGAATTTAACATAAAACCGATACTGAAAACACATAACAGAGGGCCCCAGAATAACACATATGCTCAACTCCTCAATTCAACACGGATACAGTAACAACAGTTAAACACAATAAAATATAACTTCTTCGTTACTGCACGCAACCCTATCCACAAATATGTATACATAACATGTCTTTTCCGTTGCGGCGCGCAGCCCGATCCAAAATACATATATACACATACCGTTGCGGCGTGCAACCCGATCCCAAGCAATTATACCAATATCCGTTGCGGCGTGCAACCCGATCCCACACAATAATACCAATAACCGTTGCGGCGTGCAACTCGATCCCACACAATAATAATATACATGTACAACTACAACCAACTACGACGCTTCTCAAATAAAATGCAATAAGAGAGTTACCTAATTAAAGACATTAAGCAGAATAAAAGTGGCTATCTAACAACACACAAAGTCACAAGGCAAGTAAAGGCAGTCAATAAATAAAGGCACGGATACATGAAATAATTAGCAATTAAGGCATCTAATGGATAAAGGCATGAATTTAACAAATAAAGGCAAGTAACAATTAAAGCATTTAACAAGTAATAACATGGATTAAATGAAGCATGAAATAATTAAAAACAATAAATAAATATCCCAACCCGCATGCTTAACCTTGCATATACATCGTCCCCACACATAAATCAAATAGCAAATAATCCAATCAAGTCCTAATTCCTTCAAGTCAAGGTTAACCACGACACTTACCTCTTCCCGCAACCAAATTAATGATCCACCACGACTTTTCCTTTAGAATTAGCCTCCAAACCAATCAAATTTAGCCAAATATAGTCCAAATAATTCAAAATAAGCTTTAGAAACTACCCTCGAGCGAAAAAGATTCAATCTTTAAAGAAATTGGAAAAAGTCAACAAAAGTCAACCCCGATCCCGCTTGGTTAAAATCAAAGATCCGGACCAAAATCCGATTACCCATTCACCCCATAGCCCGGTATGTGATTTGTTTCGAAATCCGACCTCTATTTGAGTTCTAAATCTCAATTTTACGAAATTCCTAAATTCTACCCAAATCCCTAATTTCTACTATGAAAATCCTAGATTTGATGTTAAAAACTCATGAAAAGTAATGCGGAATTGATAGAAAATGAATCAGAGTTGCTTACCAATGAATTTGGGAAGAAATGGTTCTTTAAAAATCGCCACTGGAGTGTTTGAGGTTGAGAAATGGTGTAAAATGAGCTAAGTCTCATTTTTTCCCTCTTTTACCCACCTGCAGGTATCGCATTTGCGAACTCTTATTCGCAATTGCGATGCCCGCAAATGCGACACACTGATTGCAAATATCAGGCCCAGCAAAGTCGCAAATGCGACATGTTATTCGCAAATGCAAACTGCCCCCATCGCAATTGCGAAGCTCACTCCCAAGACACTTTGTCGCAAATGCGATTCTGATATCGCAAATGCGGTCTCAGCTTGGTTCGCAATTGAGAACTATTCTTCGCAAAAGCGAAATTCCAGCCCTCCTGCCCTTTTCGCAAATGCAATCGTGTGACCGCAAAAGCGAGCCTGACCTCGTAATTGTAAGATCTGCAACATGCACCAGCAACTGAAATGCACCAGCAGTTGCTTAATGACCCAAACTCTTCCGTAACACACCCGAAACTCATCCGAGCCCCTCGGATTGCAAACTAAACATGCACACAAGTGTAATAACATTTGACAAACTTGCTAGCTACATCAAATCATCAAAATAACATTAATCAATCATTAAAACTCAAGAATTTTCAACTTAAAACTCATTTTCACAATTTTTCGAAATGCGCTCGGGTCACCCCGGACCCCAACCAAACGTGCGTACAAGTCCAAAAACATCATACGAACCTACTGGAATCGTCAAAACACCGATCCGAGGTCGTTTACGAAAAATGTTGACCGTGGTCAAATCAAGTCCCATTTTAAGCCTAAAAGCACTTTTTCTTCAAACTTTTACTTAAAAACTTTCCGGAGAACGACACGGACCAAGCACGAAAATCAAGAAACATCAAATGGAGCTAATAGAGGTCTCGGAACACGGAAGGCTAGTACTCAAAATGACCTATCGGGTCGTCACAAAGAAGCTAATGCTCAAGTGCAATTAACCTTTGATCCTGCTTACAGTTCATGTCTATCTGGGTAAAGAGTTCCTTATTTAAGCCTAAATTTATGACCTCATCTCGTCGCCCATCTTCAAGACCCCATTTTATCTGCTTCATATGTTACACACAGAACATCAATCTAGCCTTGTATGGCGGCTTAATTTAACAGAAAATTACATAATCAAAAAGAAAATTAAAGAAGTAATCGATCTAGATTCATTCATTTACATTCAACTGAATGCATATACTCACGATTTTCAGTTCAAGAACCTTAATACTCCAGTAAGCTAGAACGCTTGAAGGGTACTCTTTTGCTTTTGTTTTGCATCTCATTCTCATAGCAAGTACCAGCCAGGTAGTAAGGATTGTGAACCGTATGGATACCATTTTAATATATTCTCATTCTTCATGAAGGGAGTATGAAAGGTTGGAGTAGCAAATATTGAGACGTTAAGTTTCTTTACAATATGAAATATGAAGGAGTAGATAGAATAGTAATAATTGAGATATTTATTCCAACAATAAGTCTTTTGCAATAAAGGAATAGAAATGAGTGGAGTAGTAATAATTGAGACATTTAATCGTACAATAAGTCTTTTACAATAAGGAATAGGAATGGGTGGGCTAGTAATATTTGAAATATTTATTCTTACAATAAGATAAAATAAATAGAAAGAAGGGGAAAAAGCCAAAAATGGATAAAATTTAGAATGTAGAGAAGATCAAAGGGTGTAAAAGTTGGCCATATGAAGGGGTATTACGTTTGTCTTTATTCCAATTAATCTTTTTCATTTATTTTTATGAGAATATGTATTTACTTCTTTGTACAAAAATTTTTTTGAAGTAATATTTGACTGAAAGGTAAATTTGTAAAAACTTTTGACTTAGGGGTGTTCCCACTTTTAGTATATGATATGGTATGATATGACATGGTGATTGCATGAAGTGAGAGGAAGAAGGGGAGTACTGTATTTAGTACAACATCTCATCATACATCATATCATCATGAGAAGAAGAAACACCAACATCTTTTCCTTTTGTCACTTCCTGACCAAAAGGACAAGAGTGGGTTGCTCTAGTGGTGAGCACCCTCCACTTCCAACCAAGAGGTTGTGAGTTCGAGTCACCCTAAGAGCAAGGTGGGGAGTTCTTGGAGGGAGGGAGCCGGGGGTCTATCGGAAACAACCTCTCTACCCTAGGGTAAGGGTAAGGTCTGCGTACACACTACCCTCCCCATACCCCACTAGTGGAATTATACTGAGTTGTTGTTCCTGACCAAAAGAACAATTGTTTTTGGCAATGCACCACAGTTTTTTGCAGTGTATCACAACACTCTTTATCAGCCTGGGTGCCCCAAGGTAAGTATATTCGAGTTGCAGCGATATTATACATGGCCCGAGAGGAGCATGGGTGCACGTGAACCCATACCCCTCATGTGGATCCGTCACTACATATACCAGTCATGAGCTATCTCCCATACCTAGGAGGCAGTAGCTTCTGGGATAAAGCTAAGTCAATATGATATGCGAGCAAGCATGGAGGCTGAACCATAATGTCGTGGTGAAGGAGGTCTACTGTAATAATACGGAATTAGTAACTGGTGAAATATCAAACTACACAAAATTTTAGTGAATATTCAAGCCATCAGCGTGGTTGATCAAACAAGTACCTAAGGCTTTGCACAAACTTCATTCTTCCCCGGCTAGCTTGCAACAAGTCCTGGTGTAAGCATTGACATGGCTATAACATCCAAATGGCAGTGTAGGACAGACAACATATTTGCCAAAATGCATACTGCACAGGCCATGGACAGTAATTTCAATAAAAGAAATAGGCCCACCTAAAGTTCATCAATAAAAAGTTAAAATCTTAAAAAGATGAGTGTCTTTAAGCGACTATATATAATGAAAATTACAGTTTAGCAAATAGTTATTCCATTTAGTGCAATGACAGTTCTACTACAATTTATTCACAACAATCGAAATGAAAAAAAAAAACAGAAACAAATACATGCTGAGCCTTTGAAAAGTGAACATTGTGCTAAAAGTGAATATGATGTACAAGAGCGTTTGGCAGGAGTCTTGTGTTTGAGACGTGAACTACTCAAGTGTTGGTGCAACTTCAGTTCAAATTTTAGGGATGTCTTTAGGTGATTTATTTTTGTGATAGAGAAGTCTGCTACTAAGTCCTCAATTTGAAGGAAAGTGACATTTTTGTTACAAATATGGAACAGGGTTCTTTCTGGTATTTCCAGGCATAAAAGTAACATGTTCTTGACAAATAGATCCTAAACGTTTTAGCAAATGGATAGAAAGGTTGCACATACTATCTGGAAAGCAATATTGTCCTACTTCAAATTAATAGCTCATTGCAGGCCATTCCGGTCCATAACTTCCAAATGGAAACCATAGAGAAACTTGAAATTTTTTGAATACCTAAAGTTGCAAAGACATGCTTTGTTAAGCTGTAGTATTGCTTCTTCATTTATTCCTTTGTACTTCATCAGGAAATTGAGTCCTATTTCAGCACAGTTGAACTTAGGTTTAGCAGCATGCAGCCCTTGTGCATGTGATCATTTGGAACATTTTAATTTAATACTACTGTGCATTCTATCTTGATTTTCTTTTGCCCTCCATCAGTCTTGATTTCGTTTGTTTGTTCTTGACTTATGTTACTCAGCAAACCAGCGAGTGCCATTGTTGGAGTAGCTCACCATGTCTCATTTATGCGTCCATATGGACTATTTGACATCGCTGCCGTTTCACTTGCCAATTCTTTGACTCATTTTGCTTTTCTGGATAGTATTTCCGACAAGATGGATTACATTGGAATCAATTACTATGGACAGGTATTGGAGTGTTTGGACAAAGTTCAAATGGAAAAACTCTTGTTGCCTCATTTTCTTGACATTAAACTCTGTGCTTCTTTGACTTGAGCAGGAAGTCATTTGTGGTGCAGGGTTGAAACTAGTGGAGAAAGATGAGTACAGTGAATCTGGGCGTGGAGTCTATCCTGATGGCTTGTTCCGTGTGTTGCTCCAATTTAATGAAAGATACAAACATCTTAATCTTCCCTTTGTAATCACTGAAAATGGTGTTTCTGATGAAACGGACTTGATTAGAAAACCATACTTGTTGGAACATCTGCTTTCAACTTACGCAGCCATGATAATGGTTTTGACTCTTTGGACTTCATATCTTAATATATTCCAAGACTTCACCAACTTTATTTGATTGGTAATGTGGACTTGCTTCTTTTTACTAATTCAGGGTGTTCGTGTGCTTGGGTACTTGTTTTGGACTATCTCTGATAACTGGGAATGGGCGGATGGGTATGGTCCCAAGTTTGGACTTGTAGCAGTTGATCGTGCCAATAATCTTGCTCGGATTTCACGTCCTTCATACAATTTGTTTTCAAAGGTAACCCTTCTTTCTGATATCTCCTCGTATTCTTCTTGATAATTTTGCTGACGTCATGATTTTCAGATTGTAGCATCTGGCAAAATAATGCGGGAAGACAGGGAACGTGTGTGGGGTGAGCTCCAAACCGCCGCTAACGAGGGAAAAAAGAGACCATTCTATCGATCAGTGAATAAATATGGCTTAATGTATGCAGGTAATACAGAAAAGTCAAGTCTACTTTTGGCCTGAAACAGGTTCCAGACAATTCAAGATTTTAATCAAAATTTTGATCTATACCTCCTTGGAAATCTAAATAAAAGGCATAATTGAGCCAAATTTTAGATCTAGAGTAGACATACTGCAATTTTGAATCTAAAAGAAGCTACGTCATGATGGATTCCTCCAGATGCTAATTTGGTGCCACTGCTCGGTAGTTCCATTTGTCTGTTTATCTAGCCATAAATAACTTTCATATGAGGGATTTCTGATGTTTTACACTTGCTGGATAGCATTCTACAAGACAAATGGCTTTACTCATGCTAATGATCTGTTCGTTTCTCAGGAGGCCTCGATGAGCCCATATGGCGACCTTATGTAAAAAGAGATTGGCGGTTTGGGTACTATAAGATGCAAGGTTTGCAGGATCCGTTGAGCCGTTTTGCACGATGTCTTCTGCATCCTTTCTCACTCAAAAAGAAGGCAGAGACAGAGAGAGAGAGTGATACATTTACTCTTGAGCCTCTCATGGCAAATATCTAGTTACTACTGCATCAGATTGTTTAAAAAATTCTCCTTGAGAATCCTTAACCGGATGCTATAGTAAGGTATGCCTGTCAGCAATGGCCCCGCCTTATTTCCCTGATGGATGAATATTATTTTTCCATTGAACGCCTTATTTCCCTGATGGATGAATATTATTTTTCCATTGAACGCCTTATTTCCCTGATGGATGAATATTATTTTTCCATTGAATGCCTTTTTTCCCTGATGTGATGATTAGGAGATAAATAAGATCATGCAGAATGCTATTATTTCTGTAGTATATTTTAGTGCTATATATAATTAGTTTCTTATTAAGCTTCTGTTAATATTTATTTACTTAGGAATCTAAATTTAGATGGAGGGTATTGTTCTTTATCTAGGGTTTTGTGAAGCCTCTGAACTTCAACTCTGGTTTTAGTTTTTTATTTTACTGCTTTGCGCGTGTACCTTTATCAATAATATAATAACTTCTTAAGAACAACATAACTAATATTCAAAATAGTTTTGCATTATAAAATAAAAATTAACAAAAAATTGCTGAGTTCTTGAAAACAATAAATGTTAATCATGTCTGGTGTATGAATCCACTTTAGTAATTTTTCCTCCGGTTTGTTTCAGTATTTACTTACGGTATAAACAATATTTGGGAGTAGTCTTTCTTTTTGTAGTGTTTGTGCAAATTCTAGTTTTAGGCCGTGCGCTTTGCTTGTGTACCTATATTAATGACTATACAATTAAAAAAAATATTTTTTATTCGCCCGCCAAATAAATTTATTTTCTTTCTCCCTCCCGATAGTTCTTACACCACAAGAAACTATAGGATTTCTTTATTATTCAAGTATTCAACTGAAAGTTTTTGGGTAGCTTCTTTCATTAAACTTTTTTTTTCGGATGTTTGATGTGAATAATATAACATGTCCAAAAGAATGAAATTTAAACTTTTTTTCATGAGTATATGTTATTTATTTGATGCATTGTGCATATAGGAACGCTAATGTGCATTAACCCTTTATCAATTCACTTTATTTTGTTAATTGTTTGTTTTTTTTCTTTGTAAATAAAAGAGTGTACAAATTCTTTTTCTTTTCAAAATAGTTGATATATTTTTCAAAATCTTGTCTTTACTTATAAATTATCATCATATAATAATTTGGTGCCTGTTATTTTATATTTTATTTAAAAGCAATCATTTCACCATAGTGCATGTCATTCCATATAATATATTATTTTATGTAAGTGTGAACTTATGCAAAAGACACAAACATATTTAAATGATATTGTTGTAATTTTTCAAAATCATGTGTAGTAAATATTTAAATGTTATAATTATATCAAATAAGAATTCAATTCCTAAAGCGTTAAAGAAATTGATTTGATATTTGACTTAACTTTTATGTTTGCAGAATCATTAGTGTTATAAATTCCTGCCAACCATTATATCTCTCCCTCTACCTCTCCCTCTGTTAAATTGTTAAGTATATATTTTCCAAGTTATTTATTCTAATTATTGAGTGTAGTTTTTAAACCTTATACAAAAAAAAACAGTAAATAGAAAATATATTGTTTGAGTAGGAAGTAGTTCAAATATAATATGAAGATGCATTATAGGTAATATATAGTCAAAGGTAATATGGAATTAATACAGTTACTTTACATTGTTTAAATAAAAATATAATTTACATAAGGCGTTTGAAATATTTATTTATTTAAAAGTCCTAAATATTTAGACTTCCTACATAGTTTAATAAGTAAGAATTTAATTTTATTAATTTCAAAGTTTGAGCAACCTATGCTAAGTGTGTCAAATAGTAAATCTTATTATGTCATATGTTGATTATAGAAAAGAATGGCTTAAACGGAAGAAAGATACTTGCGATGAATAATTATTCTTATTAAATGATTCGTGAATAAGGTAAGTAAAAACGTATAATGTTGAATAGTGGGTCATGGACTAAAAGCGTGGTTTAATTAGTTTCGTGCTTTTAATATAGTATATGGATATAGATTATATTTCTACAAGTATGAGCACCGGGCTTGATATCTTTTGAAGGACCTACGGATGAGTTGGAACATGCATCTGACTATATCAATAAAATTAAGAGTAGACTGTAGTAAGATGTCAAGGCAGTCAATCTTGCATAACTAGGCTTTGGATCTTAAAATATTTCAATCTTACGCTACGCGCGTTGCGCTTGTACTTCGTATCATGAGTACTCTTTTCGTTTCAGTTTATGTGAATCTATTTCATTTTTAGTCCGTTCAAAAAAGAATGACCCCTTGCTAAATTTAGAAGTAATTTAGCTTAAACTCTCAATTCTACCTTCAACGAGAAGCTTTTATAGCCACACAAATATTATGACTTGTGTAAGACAACAAATTTTAAAAGTCTCATTTTTTCTTAAACTCCGTATCCAGTCAAATTGGTTAACATATGGAGTAATATTTTTTGAAATAAATGACGTAAATATTATTAAAAATATGTCTGACATAAAAATAAAAATTAAAGGAAAGTGAAAGTTCTTAAAATTGATCAATATTGACTCTGTTTAGCTAATTTTGTAACCAAAAAAAATATTTCCCCACATAAATCCTCATATGCTTATTAAAATTTTGATCCATGAGTTTTATATTTGATTTAGAAACCCTAACAGAGTAAACACAATGTATTAACTTGTAGTATTAACACTAGATATGTATAGGGATTTTTTCGTTACTATACACTATTTGAAACTTTATTACCAAAAATGTCCACGTTTAGTTAATTACCCGACCTAAATAAGTTTTATCTACAAAATATATACATTTCACCTTAAAAGGCTCTCAATCCATTATTAATGCCTTCAATCGAGGGATTTAGTTACACCTTTTTTCTTTTTCTTTTTCTCCTCCTCTTTCCTTATTTTTCTTCCGCCTTAATATACGGTAACCATGGAAGCTATTTTTCTCCACCCAACTCTCTAAGTGTTATCCATTCTGATGAATAGCATGATGATCAAATTTTCCTTCCATACATTCTGGGTTAAAAATATTTGTCTTCTGAAAAATATGCTTGTCTTTCTCTTTATTTTCAGTCTCCATCGTGTTATTTTATTTTTAAAAAGCATAGTCATGTTTGAATGAATACGTTGACTAATCAGTTCATATATGAAATATAAAAGCAACTTTCAGTTCATTAAAAGGACTTCCAATGGGTAAGTGTAACTACAGTCAAATTGCTCATTCTATTAGAGGTGAATTTTGCTAGTCAATAATTTCAAATGTTAAAATTTTCCCCCAGAAAAAGTGTATGTAATACAGTAGAATTTGGGATGGATTTTAACAAGATCTAAAAGAGAACTTCTACTGAATCTAAACTTCATTGCATATTTATATTCAAACTAAACACAAAATCTCTATCTCTAATAACAATATATGGTACATCAACATACAAATTAAAAATTTATCTACAACTTTCATACATTATTTCTACCAAATTATATACAACTACAATATCATACCAGCTAAATACAATTTTTATACAATATGTCTTTTGTATATTTTGTATCTGATTTATACATAGTAAAAATAAATTTCATACAACTAATTATATATTATAAAACTTATCTATAACTTATCTACAACTTTCATACATTATTTCTATCCAGTTATATACAACTACAATATCATACCAATTAAATACAATTTTTATACAAATTTTATATAATATGTCTTTTGTATATTTTGTATCTGATTTATACATAGTAAAAATAAATTTCATACAACTAATTATATATTATACAACTTATCTACAACTTTCATACATTATTTTTACCCAGTTATATACAACTACAATATCATACAACTTAAATACAATTTTTATACAATATTGTTCAACTTTCATACAATATTTAAATAAATAAAAAAATATATAAACAACATAATATAATTTTTCTACAATTATGCTACAACTTTACTACGAAGAAGAAGAAGAAGTTACTACAATTTCATAAGTATAATGTATGTCATGTCTCCTCCTCCTCCTCTTCTTCTTCTTCTTCTTCTTCTTCTTCTTCTTCTTCGAATTCGACGAGTTTCAATCTGAAATTCAGCCAAAATCAAGTCTAATCTTCACCAAAACACCCTCAAAATTGAGATATAAACGCCAAACAATATTCCCAATTGTTTGCAACAACACCCAATCCAAACAAATAACGGTTTTCGAAAACCCAAATTTGAATTCAAAGCTTCAAGGCTTTTTAATGGCTGTCAATGGTGGCGAGTCAAACACCTTCAAAATTTATTGATTGACTATTTTAATTTGAACACCAATTGTGCAACACCTTCAACTCTACATTGCTGAAATTTCAATAAGCATGGAATTACTGCTCTCTTTCCCTTTGCTCTACATTACTGGAATTAGGGATTGAGAGATAGAGAGACGTAGAGAGAGAGAGACGGAGAGAGAGAGCGCAGGAGGGAGAGAAAATAAGGATGGAAAATAATTGATTCCTAATATAAAGAGATACTCATTTAATTCCTAAAGTATATATAATTGGTAAATTTGTATATAATATGTAATTAAATTGAAACTTGAATAGGGAGGATAATAAAGTTTCAAATAGTGTATAGGAATTAAAAATTCCATAGGTATATGCCCGTGCAGAGCCCGGGTCCAACATAAAAGTCAAAGTACCATATTCTAAGTTTGCCTCAAACCGTAAAATTAAAGAACAAAAATTCAAGCAGTTAGTTTCCAAGTGCTATTGATAAAGATAAACCGATGGATGATATTGGAGACAACAATAATTTGGGATAAAATGAGCATTTGTTTCTCAATCTGACTAAATAAGAAACAAAACGATAGAGAGTAACACACCAACAAAAATTCACACAATTGTTTTAGCGATATGCATATACAAATTGATAATAATAATAATAATAATAATAATAATAATAGGAAATAAATGTATCACACCATCTTGTGCCGTAGAAATACAAAAAATCGTTCTATTTGTGCAGAGGCAAAAATGTGAAAAGCTATAGCATTCACTTTCCATAAAAGGAACAAGTGTTTGCAAACAAAATCATTTAACTAATGAAAAACGTCACAATGTGTCTCTTATGTCCCCCTAAACTTCATCGGATTAAATTTTCTTCACACAAGCATTTCAGATTTTTTTCTTAAAAATAACTCAGTTGAGCCACCAATCTTTGAATCGAAGTATCAAGCACAACCTACAAATAAACCAAGAATAGCATACTCAGTAGATGGAAAGCAATTTATCCTACAATATAGTTATCATGGCTAACCTTTAAAAGGAATCGGGAGGACCCAAATGACAAAGAAACAAAAGGAAAGAGACATATATATGGTCATAATTATGAAAATAGGTGCAGATAAAACTTATGAATATTTATATAGCACTGGATGAGACAATAGAAGATTGATCTTCACACATGTCAACATGTACCATTTACCAAAATTTACTTAGAAACAGAATCAAGCACTCAGAAGATCCATGCTTTTCCAAGAAAATAAAAATTTTAAAATTCCTCCTTCCCATGGCCTTACAAATAAAACTTTTAAATTCTCAGAAGAGCTTAGTTTCTCATTTGAAGTATAGCTTACATCTTAAGTCCAAAGTTATCAACAAACAAATCAAGTATTGTCATACACATTTTTATACATAATATAGATAAAAACAAAATTTAAAAATTAATAAGTTAGTCAAAAGTTCTTCTTAATGTGTAACTCTCCCTGAGCCCTCATTTGGCTCGATCAGGAAGTTTCTGAATTCTATTAACTTATTTTTGTTTATGGCTTTTGTTCTTGCTCAGAAGGCCCTGAGCAGTCTTTACCCCAAAGTACAAATGTAGGCATTCAACTCTTTCTTGAAGAGTCATACCTAATTTCCATCAAAAACTTTATAAAGAACTCTGGTTGTTACCTATCATAATATTGTAGGAAGACAACTTACATTTATTACTTTTAGAAAAAGCTCCACCAACGTGTTATTTTAACTTGATCACAACATATCAATTGATTCACAAAAAGTTAGTACATCTTTGTGCATGAGCAATTGAAATACAGAAAGTGATGATATTAATCTCCGAATAAAAACCTTGAAACTTTATTGACTGACCGGGGATTTTAGTTCATATAGACCAGGCACGCATTTCCATCATTGCACACCTAAAAATTTAGAATGGATTAGAAAGAAAAATCAGCAAGTAGAGAACTGAATGATTTTTAATAACAATAGTTACTAAAAATAGTTCTTGCATTTAAATGAATATTAACATTTTCTTGTTAGTTGCAGGAATTCACCCCAAAGGGAGAATCGTGTTCATAGGGAAAGCACAAGAACTGTGACTTCCATCATGCTTTTTCCACATGAACTTACAGATGCATTCCATATAATTGCCACCACTGTAACTGTCAATCGTCCACTTTGCCAAATTTTATGACCTCTGCAATATTTTCCTCAAAATTCTTTGGAAAATGTTTCAGTTGAATTAAAAAGTATCATAGGAAGATATCCTGGTTGATATCTTTTGGAGAAAGATCTCAGTTGATGAGTCTTATGTTTGGCATATTATTTGACTCTAAGATCTATTTCAAATGGATTAAGAACATATTTTATTCTTCCCACTTATTATTCTCCTCTTTAACTATTCTTAACTACTCTAATATTTTACTGATAAGTTATTCCTTTTTTTGTAATTCGGATAGCGGATTAGTATTATACGACGTGCCAAAGAAAAGAAAGGAAAAGCGAAATATGTCAATACTTGTGCTTTCAATTACATCTGAAATGAATTAAACAAATTCTACTATAAGATGGTTGCTCGAAGTTAACAGGTTGATCTATTGATATATATTTGCTTTAAGTCAGAATATCATTTTCTGGTACTAGTAGTGAAACATTTTAAGCATATGCAATCTGAATGCGGACACGGCATAATAGAATCCTTCTTCAAAGGCATTCCTGATGTTGCTCCTACTGCAGCTGGTCAGCCATATCTAGCTTTCATGATGTTTTATTGATTATTTTTCGATGCTTTTTAAGCTTTTATTGTTCAGCTAGTCACAATGAAGTTTCTTGCAAAACAATCATGTCGTGAGTGTTTTATAGTCTCACGACCTTCTACACAGTCTTCCTGCTACCTTAGCTGACCAGAGCTAATGTATGTTAGTACATTAAAGGTGCAAGCTGAAAATACCCCCCTCTCATTTATTTTTTCCGATAAACTATAAAGTGATTCAAAAACTAATTACCAAGTTATCACCTTTATAATCTTAAATTCACATACTCCATATCGATTATATTGACAACGAAAGCACATTATGCAACTCCTGAAAATATTTTAATAGTTGAAATACCAAATAAAGGAAGTAAAGTAAAAAGTTGTCATTTCGGATCAAGGGATCAACTTCAAACCTCATTCAAGAGGATGTTTGAAGATAAAATAAAAGAGAAATAATGGAAAAGAAAAAACTCGGTCAGGGAAAGAACGGGACTATAAGAGCATAGATGAGGAACCAATGCGCAAAGCAGTTGGGCAATGTCGACAAATCTAAAAAAGGGGGTTATACATCAGAATTTCAATGAGCGATTATCAAACATTTCACCAGTTATATACCTCAAAATAAATCAAAATTTCAAAGCGGTTACACCTCAAAATTAGCAAAGAATCGACCTTTAACTAATTAATATAATAAATAAAGAAAACACATGAGAATACAGAAACACTTTTAAAATAGCAATTTACCGGCAAGAATCAAGCTGAACGTTTTCTTTGATCGGCACAGATATTGCAGTAGCACACAACTTTATCCCAAATTGTGAAACACAGTTGCATTCGAAATCTGATTCCATCTCAATTCATTAAACCACCTATATCAAGAGCACAATCTGTCACCAATTCCACCACCTTGAGTCGAATTACGATCTTCTATTTTATTTATTTAACAAGAGAAGCAGTCCAAATGCTTGAACAATTCCCTTTGTAGTAGTCTACGCTTAAAATGTGGAAAGAACTGAAAAGAAATAAACTTATTGGCACATACCTCGTCTACTCATCTCTGTCTTCAACTATGGGTAAGAAGGATTAACCACTGGGCTACCGCAGTGGTATAACAAAAATTAGAAAAAGATAGAAGCTCAAATGATAGACACCGGACAAAGTAAAAAAGTGAAAGAAAGCTAGTTGGAGGACTAAGCTATAGAGAATTCTAGATGAAGAATATTAGGAAGGACACGTGTTTTTTGACTTATGAGCAATAAAAATTCAAGCTAAATCAGATGAAATTACAGATATACCCTTGGTCGACCATGTTTCAAAAACTTTTCACTTTCCTTTACACGTCGTTTTAAGAAATAACTTTAAAAGGTAATTAGTTGCATATAGTAAGCATGCAAATCAAATAAGATGGAACAACAAAGAGGATCATTGCAATTATAAAAGAGATTTTTTCTTATCTATACTACTTTTAAAACTTATAGTTGCGACCCAAAATTTCACCTTAGATCGTAATGGCACCTAGTCCCTAGAACTAGGTAAGCCTAGCACATGTTGACTTATTAATATATTTAAACCATTAAATATAAACCAGTAAATGACATACATAGCTAAAACGATCATAGTTATACATTTTTCCAAAACTGATAGTACGGAGTCAAAAGCTCTACTGAGAGTGCACTAGAAATCACTAAATATAACACTGTTTGGAATTAAAGTAAACAATAATAAGAATCAATAGAAGGTGACTCTGAGGCCTGCAAGCGGACATGCAATTATACCTTGAAGTATCCACAACAACTCTGACAAAATAGCTCGCTAATGCGCAGCTTGCTCTGAGGTACCTGAATCTACACAAAAATGTACAGAAGTATAGTATGAGTACACCACAATCGGTACCCAGTAAGTATCAAGACTAACCTCGATAGAGTAGTGACGAGGTCAAGTCAAGACACTCACTAGTCAAATAACCTGTACGGAATATCAATATAAAGCTAACAACGGAAAAAGTAAAGTAAATAAATGGCAATGAAGGGTAATCATGTGATAAAACAACAAAAATAGTCAAAGCACAAATAAAATACAAGTGAAAGCAATTAAGGGAAAACAACGATAGTTCTAATCATCAAACCGTCCTGACACAAGATTTACAACAAAAATCACCCCGAGGTACCACACCTCATAATCACAAATCACGAGTCTCAAATCATGAATCATATACACGTGGCACCTCGTGCCCACTTTATCAGTCACAACCGCGCGGACAACTCATGTGTTGCACAGATAACTCCCGTGCCAATATCACAATCTGTCTGGCATGGTCACATACTCAATATAACAATCTGCCCAACATGGACACTGTTACGACCCAGCCTAGTGCCGCGATGGATAACCGACACTAAGTGCCGATCATCACTAAACCTACTGATAATTTACTAATCATGAATATAACTGATAAACTGAACAAACATAAGCATAATTGATAAGAACTGTACAATCTGGAAAGCCGACAAGGCTAACACAAGCTGATATATAAACACACTAACTGCACATGTGCATATCTACAGACCTCTGAATTGAGCAAGTACTCGACGGAACATGGCCCCGTCATATCCAAACTAGCTGACTGTACACCTACCAAAAGATAAGCAATTCCGGGAGTAAACAAAATGACTTTAACAGCTGGTGGATAGCCTTTTCATGTGGCTCAAGCGCTGATCTATCTCTACTTGCGCGACATGAAACGCAATATCCCGGAAAGGATATGAGTATGATATGTACAAAGTATGTAGGATGGAAAGCATATGTAAAGCATAATAAAGTATGATTGTAAGCTCGAAATCTGAATATAAGCTGAAAGCTAAACAAGAGTTTGAACTAGCAACTGATTTGGAATTGAACCGAAGTTTAAACTGAAACTAAACAAGTATCTGAACTGGTACATGTCTGGTGTTATGGGCTATTTTCCCCCAACCAGGTAACTATACAACTGAACTAGCCTCATGTATAGTCATGCAATTCAAACTGTAGCTATATACGCGTACATAACATGCATGATTGGCGTTATGTGATATATTTCCTCAGTAGGTAAATATATAGTCAATAGACCCGACTGGTTTTATGGTATATATCCCTCATTTTAGGGATAAAACGAGTATGTACATGAGATACTAAAGTTAATTAACTCATTACGATCCCTCTAGAATCAATTTAGAACCAAGGAACTCAAGATTTGTCAAACTTTTCGAATTTCCAAAAATTTCGGTAGAGTTTTTCCTAAAAATGGATGATCCCCAAAAACAATAGCAAGCACTACAATATACACAGAAATGGATACCCTGCCAAGATGATAACATCAAACTAAATGACATCCAGTTATCCACAATGGTGTCAAACAATCGACAAAACGGAATTGTGAATGTCATGTTGACTCATATTGGCTAACTTGTGATATGAAAGTATAAATATGATTTAGGAATAATCTAAGCATGAACACATTATAATTAATCTTATATAATCTTAAATGAAGCAATTAGGATCACATGAGGGGTTAGGTATACATAAAAACATCAAAGGAACGGAACAAACGGAAGTCCGGATGGCATAGGCCAAATGGGCGATTCTCCCATTTTTGGTTTTGTTGTGTTTTCAAGGTCCAACCTAAACTAGTTTCTTCCATAAATCACATATGGAATTGAATACCATACAAGCTGAAATTTCCCTGGAACAACTCTTAAAGAATCAATAAGAAACTTAGAACATAGCTAAACCAAATCATGCCAAAAAAGAAACGAAAATCCTACATACCTCTTGTGTTCTTGCTTCCAAACCTTGTTCCCTTTGAACCACACCCTTAATTATGATTGTATAGATAAAATACAGAGGTGAAAATCTTCCTTAGCCACAAATCTCTTTCCAAAACTCGAGTTATAAGGAGAAAGGAGGACAACAAAGTCTTACCTATGTCGTAAAGATCACATTGATGTGTTCGCTTCTTGTTTTTGAGTTGCGGATGATGGACTTGCTTCAGAACCCTAAGGATATGTTTAGGAGGTCTGGAGATAGTTTTTGGTCTGATTTGGGTCGAAATGAAGCTTAGAGGCGAAAGGTACAACTTTATATATCAAGATAATCTTCAATCGATCTTGTGGGTCCCAAAGGGAGCTGCTTGTACAGTCTCGCAAAAATGTGAATATCTCTCCATTCCAACGTCGTATGGATAAACGGTTTAATGCATTGGAAACTAGACTCGTAGATATTCAATTTGGTTGGTGGATGAACCTGTAATTCCAATCACATTGAGATAAATTCTCAGTAACATTAGACCTAAATATTAAGTAAAATTATGAACGTAACTTATGGCAACTTTTGTCGACTTTTGTTTCATAACTCGTTTGACTTCAAAACTTAACACACGAATATAATACGACTAAAATAACTCATAAAATCACCTCATTATCATGTTAAGAACCCTCGTATCACCCCAAAAGTATGGGTTATAACATTCCCAACTTGCCGACTTTCGACGAAACTTATTTTCTTCGATTTGTTTAGCTTCTAAACCTTTCAACCCTCTTGGTACTTGCAATTGATGATATTAAATATTTTTAACCTCCAAGGTAACATTATTAACTTACTTTATGTACTTTCAAAGATGATCTTATTTTCGAGCTTACATCAATTGACTTACGACTTACTCTTACGTACGAAAACATGGGGTGTAACAGTCTCGGGCTGTCTTTGCTAGTTATCCATCCCAATCAATGGGAATAATCTCAACAAATCATAAACGTAAATTTATCCCTCAATCATCTCCTACACCGGCACATGTAGTTTCAGGCTTAGGCCTTTACAACCTACTCTTCCTCGGTGACCTAACGATACTCCTAGAAACATTTATCATATAAAAGAATTATATTCATCTCATAGCCTTTCATAAAATCTTTAATTTCATTGGCACTCTTGGTCATACTTGTTAATCTTCATTCTTGGCACGATGACCCACATTTCATATTTCATGCTTTCATTCCTTTTCTTGTCATGGATCATCATAGAGCATTTAAAAACATTGGGAAAATAATATCTTCAACTCATAAGTGCATAAGAGCCCAAAACACATTGGAAATAATCACAAAAGGAGAGCATAGTGATTTTAATGGAATCATGGATTGAGTTCATAAGCGGCTAATAAACCAATCATACTTGAAATATTTCCAAAGAGAGAACATGTTATGATGAGAGCAATTAAAATATGACTTGGGTAGATAAACATTTGATACATCAATTATTTATGGCACTTTGATATAATAAGAATAGGAACTTGGACAACCATAAATGAAATTTATACGGAGATCATAGAGTCCAATTCTATGGAAGGGGTTTAGCCAACATACCTTGATTAAGCTTTCCTTAGGATTACTACAATGTCCCACTACCCTTAACAACTTCAATCTATAGAAACATAGTCAAATTGAACCATAATTAGGAAGGTGCTCATAGGTTTAGCCCTTTTTGGAATATCATCAAACATCAAATAGGCGAAATCGACTGCAAGGTTCTATGATGGAAATCCTTCACCCCACAACCAATTTCAAACAACAACTTACCCACACTAGTTAAACAACGTCCATACCACCTTCACCGCACATGCATGCCCAACAATTCATCCCCAACTCAAGAGCCACACCCCACATTCTTCTCATGCACCCCAAATTCGAAATGTAAAGGCTTATGGCTTCTAATCACCCTCCCATAAGCCCCATCATGAAAGTCATACTCATAATTTAATTGTAGAACATTTCATGTGAGCTTGGGATAAAGCCTTACCTATTTGGTGGAAGTCCTTGTGAGTAGCCTCCTTGAATCTTCAAGAGATGAGCAAGAATTGAAGAGTAAGAGTGTTATAGTTCTCCTCCCATCTTTCTTGAGTGTTCTCTCTCTAAAAAATAAATTGATTCTCCCACATAAACGACCCTCTTAAGTCTTATATTGAAATAGAGTCAGGTTAGGGAATTCTAAAAAATGACCCTTCGAGACAAATCCGCGATCACGGAATGCATCACAGACAGGTTGTGTGGTCCGCGAACTGGACCGCAAAATAGTCTCCAAGATCTGGTTTGTTTCTTGTTAGATCTGCGGTGGATCCGCGATCTGCAAAATAATTCTGCGCTTGCATACTAGATCGCAAAATCTCCTTTCAAAAATTCCCATACCGATTATGCTACGTATATGCGGTCCGCGAAATGAATATGCAGTCACACATTGGACCGCGAAATGACCCTTAATATTAAGTTGCTCCAGATCCCATCTGCAATGGTTCTGCAGCTAGCAGAACCGATCCATGGTAGCGAAATGGACTGCAGAAATGCCATTTTCTACAAATTTCCTTCTACCAACCCCACGATGCATTGCAAGTTCAAAAATCCGTACCGCGGTCTACAACCTGCCCAAACACATTAGCTTACCTTGGCCTTTAAAACCTTAAATCCTTGGCGAACGTTTACAGGAACTTCAAAGATGTGGGATTCGCCTAAACTCAGTTGATTGCTAAGGTTTAACCCCCTATCGTACTAAGGGATATTCAGCTCTGATACGATATTTTTCAAGACCAAGACCATGGAACGTATAGTTCGGTTTGTGTAAGGCCCCATAAAAGTTTACCTAAAACTCGGGGTTTCGTGGTGCCGAGGTAGGCTAATGTATTTGAGGGTTATAGAAAAAGCTCATCGCGGTACAGACTTTTTGGGTTGAACAGTGAGTTGGGGAGTTGAAGAAAAATTGTTGCAGAACATGGCATTTATGCATTCCATTATGCGATCGTAGAACTACTCCGCTGGCTGTAGATCCGCCGCAGAATGAAACATAGAAATGAGCCAATTTTGGAGGTTGTTTTGCGGTCAGCTATGCGACCGCATAAGCGTTTCACGAGCCGTACATCCGTCGTAGAACCAACATGAGAAATTCTGGAAGGAGGTTCTACGGTCCATTATGCGATCGCAGAATTGATCTGCGGAACGCACTCCTGTCGCATACCTGCACAGAAGTGCCCAGTTTCGGAGGGCTATTATGCAGTCCATTTTGCGGACCACAAAAGTGTTATTGTCACGACCCAAATCGCAGGGCCGCGACGGGCACCCGATGCCTTACTATACCTAGTACCAACGTAACATATCTTTATTATCATACCATCATGGGTGAGTGGGCGAAAAGGATGTCATGAGATAACAAGAATAAAAACATTAGGTAATATTCGACATAGGACGACCCAACATGGTATACAAACTCATACGTGTGACATACGAGCCTATACAACCAAAATGATCATTTGTACACTCAAAACATAGGGCGACAAGGCCATTCAATCATCCATATATATGACATATTTCTACAAGCCTCTAAGAGTACGTAAACGTCATAAAGGCCAGGAAAAGGCCTCGCCATACAGATCTATACATATCCAAAACATACTGACCAAATAGGCAACTTCGGAGCAAGTAGAGTGCACCAATACCTTCCATTGAGATGATAGCCTACTAGGAGGACTGTCAACCTGTCTATCGGGATCTGCAGGCATGAAATGCAGCGTCCCCAGGCAAAAGGGATGTCAGTACAAATAAAGTACCGAGTATGCAAGGCATGAAAGAAACATGGAGTAAAGAACTCAACCTGTAAGTCTTAATAGTTCTGTGAATCATGAACATTTATAATGTCATGCATATGCGTATAAATGTCATATCATGCATAGGTATATGCGTACATAACATCATCAAGCCTCTAAGGGCATCCCATCATATCATCTCGGCCTCTATGGGCAAAATCCTCAACGTATACCAGCTGATCAAGTAATGGTGCGTATATAACTCCGTAACCATTCCCATAGCCCATATACATATAATATACGCGTATATAATGCCATCTGGTCATGGGTCAATGTACATGTATAAATGAATGCAATGCACAATGAAGTAATTCAATAAGATCTCTCAGAATGTCATAATGATCTTATGATATTTTGAGATAAATAAATAGACGATATAATAATAGGACACATGGGGAATCAAGAACATAGGCAACCCTAGTACTTCTAAGAATAGAGTCACTTGTGAAAGTTGCGTGTTTGCTCGTTTGGTTGTATCATATAGATCATGCCAAAAGGAAAGAAAGGATAGCCTTAACATACCTTATAGAAATCCATACAATAATAATACTAAACTCAGCTCACTGCACCTTAATCTACAACAACAACAACGAAGCTATTGTCAAGTTACGAATGACTCTCTCTCATTTATATAACGAAAGTAACTTAATCTGTAACAAAACAACGGGCAGCATTTCCACTGATTTTACTGCTCCCTCAAGCCTACTATAGGTGAGATAACAACACAAAACAATCAGCAACTCAAAAACAACCTAACTTCAATTCGGGACCTTTAATACAACAAAAACTCCAAATATACCATAACACACCCAATCAACAAGTCATCAAGTAGCCTGAATTTGCAACGAAGAGCGACCAACCTACTACCCTACCACATGTGGCGTTTCTCCACACCCTTTATCCTTCCAAACTTAATAAATCAGCAGCACAAGAGGCCAACACGAGTGGACTACAAAACAGTCCGCTAAAAGTGGAATAAATCAAACTCACGGCTTCTGATCACCGTCCTGTGAGTTCTAACTATTAGGAAGCAAATTTATCAACTTTCCTTGATATTTAAAAGCTTAAATACAGAAAGTAGGTTTTTTTTAACTATGAAGTATGTTCCAAAACTCCAACTACAAAGAAAAAGAGAGGCGGTATAATGATACTTGCGTCGTAGGGATCGTTCTAACACACGAAATGTATTGCTCAAAAAGCTTCATTACAAGGCAAATCCTTAGTCGGTTTTTTCGCAACTAAAATTTGATTTTCCCAAACATTATATTTTATATACAAACATCATATATAGTCATATTATGACTTTACACTCATTTAAATCATGATTAACAAGTCTCATATTCATTATACGTCACCTTGGGAAGCACTGGGTGTAACATTTGTGATGACCTTTGCCAACTTTTGTTCCACAAGACTTTAAAACGTAATACACGACTATCATACGAATAAAATAACTCATAACATAACCTCATTATCATTTTAAGCACCATAAACTCACCCCAAAAGTACATGTTATAGTATTCCCAACTTATCGACTTTTGACGAAACTTATTTTCTTCAATTCGTTTAGCTTCTAAGCCTTCCAACACTCTTGGTTCTTGTTATTTATGGTCTTAAATATTTGTAGCATCCAAGGTAACATGATTAACTTACTTTATATACTTTCAAAGATGATCACATTTATGAGCTTACGTCACTTGACTTACGAAATACTCTAACGTACGAAAACATGGGGTGTAACATCATTCCCCCCTTGGAATATTCGTCCTCGAATGTTGACTGATGCGCTTATCAATCTCATTATCTATACCTCTTACGAATACTTTTATACTGCCCTTTCTATCTAGGCAAATGTTTTGTGAATAAATCCAAAGGCCAGGGCATTCCCTCCTTTAGGCCTCTCTCTCACACCACGACATGTGGTCGAAATTCTTCCAATATCGTAACTGTTGCTACCTTATGTCATGCAGCCTGTACGACTCTGTCCTTATATGTGCACCTATGTAACTCTTCTCTCCTTTTTCCTCTAGATTTTAGCCAATCTCTAGGCCTCACTTTGTGAATATATACAGAACTATGACAAGCTATCCACCCCTCTAGGAATCTATATGTGTACTAAAGTTCTTCGCTCCGTACTATGTCGAACTTACGACTATTGCTATATCTTGTTTCATAGCCTCGATTATCTATGCTTATGGATTTACTACAACTAGGTAGGGCATACTATACCATAACTCTTACTTCAATTTATTATTATCGAGGTCTGCTACACAACTCTAGGTTACTCTCTCGCTGCTTATCTATATGTATAAATCTAAGTCCTTTAATACTTCCTCATTACTAATCATATTAATAGTGACAGCCTAATCTCATCTCATACTTTGTAACTTGTATCCATCCATTGTTGATTCACCTTAATGTTGATCCATAATCTACCACTGATAACTTGAAACCTTTTACGTAATACATTGTCACTAAGGCTCACATCTCATCGGGGAACATCTGAAGTAATTTACCCAATGCACCTAGGGATGATAGTATACTTCAATAACCGTATTTCATAGCATCCCAACATGATTCATCTTATGGGGGTGGGGGGGGGTGGATATTCGAATCATGTGCAATTCATGAAATCCCTTTTCTTTAAACTATTACTCAATCAAAGGCATAAATGTCATCCTATTATCTATCACAATTACACCCTTATTCAACTACGAGGGCAACATTTCATCTCTTCTAATTGCTCCTAGTCTTAGACTCCTCCAAGTTCATTCATGCTATATTGAGCTTTCTATAACTTAAAGAAACTATCAGCTCTCTTGATTTGATGGGCTTAATCCCGAGGCCTTACCTATTCTTGTCACCTTCTCACTCACATTTTATTATCCCTACTCCTATCTACCTAAAACCTTATCACTCTACCATACTTTAGTTTGCGACCTACGCCTATCTATTTATACTACTTGCAACCTTCCTTTAACTTGCTAGTACTATAGATTTCCTTTCATGCCTTCTTAGTTGTCTTTAAACATAAGCAATTACTTTTCCTGGTCTTTCTGCCACTTGTTGCATAACTTCTTGGCTTGTCTTATTGCCCACGAATAATGGAATTTTCTGAAACTCATATGATCTCAAATATCACTTTTGATTTTTTTCTTCTTCCCGTTCATTAGCCACGATATGTGCCACTTTCTAATGGAGTACATACAATGTTGTAGTGAGACTGTTGTTACAAGACCATTTCTTCTTTATGTCAGTATGCTTAGGTGAAGCCTTCTTCCTCATATTCTCAGCTAGTGATTCATTGTAGTACTTAGGAGAGACTCTCTGACTCTTGTAAAGCTGCAAGCTTATTACATCATATACCTGACAAAAGTTTTGATGTCCTTGCTCGCCTATAATTATCCCTAGTTACTTACCTCTGCGCCCTTGTGCTCGTAGGGTTCCTTCTGAACTGAAATATTTGACTATCTTCCTAGCGGCACTCTCTTTTATTTCTATAACACTTATACAGTTCCTTTAACTACCCCAACTCCTATCTGAATATTTCTCAAGGATTATGACGTCATATCTGCGAGATTGAGTTCACTATGTTGGGGTTCACTATGTTTATCTTGCACAATCTACTGATTTGTCTTTATCCTCTTGTCTAGCCATAACTAGGCTCTTCCTGAATCAACTACTAACTACTCATTGGTCCATTCTTATATCTATATTCTGCGTTATCTCTTGGGTTATGTCCTTTGTCTTAACTTACCCCTCACACTGGCTCCTTATGTATCAAGTGTTCATTTGTACTTATTTATCAATAACATCTAGTGTTGGAACCCTTACTGCCTCTCCCCGGTATCGTGCTTGCATAATGTTTTGGAGTCGTATCATATATGTAGGATCTAAATAAATGTATTCTCATTCCTTTCGCCTTTCTACCACATTCTTCCTTTACTATTCCATAGTTACCTCTTCATCGTTGGCATTTTTTCACATCTTCACGGACTCTTACTCGTCTTGCGGTAACCCTTCTATACCATGGATAACTGAATTTCTTACGCACGAAGGTGACACATAGTTTAACTGGCACACTTAGTCCCTTAAGCTTAACACTGCTCACAATGCTTGCTTTAGGGAAGCGTCTTCCTAAATGACCTTTAAAGGTTATTCTTTTGTTATCCATTCTGTTATTGCCGAAACACGATCTCTGAAATTCTCATGATGCCGACTATTATCAATTCCTTTGATCCCTAATTCATGTTCAATTTTTTATCTTGTTCACTAGCCCATACTGATTTCTATTACTCCGTTGGTCTAACTTAGCCTTCTGGTAATCATGTTCGAGTCACCAACTCATTTCTCGAAATGGGGATATAACTTCATGGCTTATACTTTTATTGTCTCAAGGCCTGTCTCCTTTTGTCTTTTCCTTCACTTGATTATAGACTTTGTCATATTATCATATTTTGATTTACTGTTGTTACCCATTTATCACATCTTACTCATAATGCTTCATTTACTCTATTCTTATTCTCCTGCTAGTATTTCTGTCTATCACCTTATTCTGAAAACTTCAATAAAATATTCTTTCACTTTTAGCTCCCCTTACTTCATCTCACTAGCTCTTCAGGATGCCTAACATTCTCTCCTTTTTTCTGGGGGCGGGAATCATATAAGGTAAATATTTATTCCTTTTCTGAAATTTCTGAATATTCTAGTATTCATATCTGACTGTACTATTCTAGAGTGCACCACCTGGGTGTCTCACAAGGAGAACTATTACCACGTTTGTAATATCCTTCAGAAATATCAGCTAATGCTAACAATCCATCCACCATTTTGGTTACTTTAACCCTAACTGGATCCTGATATCCCATTCTTCTCTTAAACTATATTTGTTATCTCCCATAGGTCATAATTGAGATGGGTATTGTCAAGTGTATATATCTCTATTACTGTTGAAGGTAACTCAGAATACTTATATTTATCTACCTGAATTGTAACTGATAATCAATCATCACTAACTGGGTACCTCGTACCCTTCTTCACCTTGATCCTTTTAATTGTTGAAACTTGTATCTACCTTATGATTCTCTCGTTGCTTTTTTAAACCATAGGCGGATAGATATTCATACCTTAGGGCTCCTTATCAAGAAGCTTACACATCTTAGCACACACATGATACACTGAAGACCTCACATTTACTCATTATAAGCATGATGCAAAATTGAGTTCCTCTAACTCAACTCTTCCACATCCACATTCAATATCTTACCAACTATCATTCTGGATGTAGGTATCATTGTATTACAAATAAAATAGAATTTAGGAGTTTGAATTCTTACAACTGAGCTCTACCACACGATCTAGAGTAAGAAGAAAGAGTGAAAGTCCTAAATGCCCTATAGTCTCCTGCTTATAAGTGTGGTGCATAACACACCCATAAACAAGATTCTACTAGACACATCTTGTAGACTCCCTAGGATATAACTGCTTTGATACCACTTTTGTCACGACTCAATCCGTAGGGCTGCAACGGGCACCCAGTGCCTTACTCAACCGAGTACCAACATAACATATCTTTCTTATTATACCATCATGGGTGAGTGGGCCAGAAGGGCCGTCATGAGATAACCAAAATAAAACATAAGGGAATACTCGACATAGGATGACCCAACATGGTATACAAACTCATACATGTGACATACGAGCCTATATGACCGAAATTATGATTTGTACACTCAAAACATAGGCCGACAAGGACATACAATCATCCATATACATGACATATGTCTACAAGCCTCTAAGAGTATATAAACATCATAAAGGCTAAGACAAGGCCTTGCCATACCAATCTATACATGTCCAAAGCATACTGACCAAATAGGAAACTCCGGAGCAAGTGGAGTGAACCAACACCTTCTGCTGAGATGATAGCCTACTAGGAGGACTGTCAACCTGTCTATCGGGACCTGCGGGTATGAAACGTAGAATCCCTAGGAAAAAGGGACGTCAATACAATTAAAGTACCGAGTATGTAAGGCATGAAAGAAACATGGAGTAAGGAACTAAACTTGTAAGTCTGAATAACTCTGTGAATAATGAATATGTATAATGTCATGCATATGCATATAAATGCCATATCGTGAATATGTATATGCATATATAACATCATCAGGTTTCTGAGGGCATCCCATCATATCATCTCGGCCTCTGTGGGCGAAATCATCAACATATACCAGTTGATCAGCTGGTGGTGCGTATATAACGCCGTAACCTTTCCCATACCCATATACATATAATATACGCGCATATAACACCATCTGGTCATGTGTCAATGTACATGTATAAATGAATGCAATTCATAATGAAGTAATTCAATAAGATCTCTCGGAATGTCATAAGATCATTATGCCTTTGGATAAACTTTATCAACCTATGTGTTTTCTGAGACCCATGAACAGATGATATAATAATTGGACACATAGGGAATCAAGAACATAGGCAACCCTGGTACTTCTAAGAATAAAGTCACTTGTGAAAGTTGCGTGTTTGCTCGTTTCGTTGTATCATATGGATCATGCCAAAAGGAAAGAAAGGATAGCCTTAACATACCTTATAGAAATCCGTCCAATAACAATGCTAAACTCAGCTCACTGCACCTTAATCTACAACAACGATAGCGAAGCTATTGTCAAGTTACGAATGACTCTCTCTCATTTATATAACGAAAGTAACTTAATCTATAACAAAAAAAAAGGAGAAGCATTTTCCCTAATTTTAATGCTCCCTCAACCCTACTATAGGCGAGACAACAACACAATACAATCAGCAACTCAAAAATAACCTAACTTCAATTTGGGACCTTTAATACAACAAAAACCCCAAATATACCACAACAAGCCCAATCAACAAGTCATCAAGTAGCCTGAAACTGCAACGACGAGCAACCAGGGATCATTCCAAACTCCATAAATCATCAGCACGAGAGGCCAACACGAGTGGACTACAAAACAGTCCACTAAAAGTGGAATAAATCGAACTCACGGCTTTCGATCACCGTCCCGTGAGTTCTAACTATTAGGAAACGAATATATCAACCTTCCTTAATATTTAAAAGCTTAAATACAGAAAGTAGGCATTTTATTAACTATGAAGTACCTTACAAAACTCCAACTACAAAGAAAAAGAGAGGCGGTATAATGATACTTGCGTCGTAAGGATCGTTCTAATGCTATCGCTTCTTGATTTCGTACCCGAGATGTTAATCTTCTTTGAAACCCATGTAGAGACCTTAAAGATAGGTTTATGGGGGTTCTCTATTCGCGTTCTATGAAAAATGAAGAGAAAGACGACTCAAGACCTATATATATCAACTTTTGAAAAGTCAAAGAGGCCCTAACTTGGCACTCTAGCATTGACCCTTCTTCAGAGGCTCATATCTTTTTATCCGAACGTCGTATGAATGAATGGTTAAGAGTGTTGGAAACTAAATTGCAAGACCTTAAATTTGGTATATAATATGTCCTGAAAATACCTCATATAACACACTAAATGTATTGCTCAAAAAGCATCATTACAAGGCAAATCCTTAGTATGTTTTTCCGCAACTAAAATCCGATATTTCCCAAACATTATATTTTATTTACAAACATCATATATAGTCATATTTTGAATTAACACTCATTTAAATTATGATTAACAAGTCTCATATTCATTATACATCACCTTGGGATGCACATGGTGTAACGCTTGTGATGGCCTTTGCCAACTTTTGTTCCACAACTCGCTTGACTTTAAAACATAATACATGACTATCATACAAATAAAATAACTCATAACATAACCTCCTTATCATGTTAAGTACCCTGGTCTCACCCCAAAAGTACATGTTATAGTATTCCCAACATGTCGATTTTTGACGAAACTTATTTTATTCGATTCGTTTAGCTTCTAAGCCTTCCAACACTCTTGGTTCTTGTTATTCATGATCATAAATATTTGTAACATACAAGGTAACATGATTAAATTACTTGATATAATTTCAAATATGATTTTATTTCTGAGCTTACGTCACTTGACTTACGACATACTCGCATGTACGAAAACATGAGGTGTAATAGTTATGCGGTCGCATATGCGACCGAATATATGCATCGGTGGTTCATTTTTCCTAATTTCATAGCCAGACCCCATTTTATTTTATCTAGCCATAGGGATTATTTTTTAGGGATTATCTAAAATTTTAGAGAGAGAAGAGAGCTATTCTAGAGGGAGAAATGGGAGAATCCTAGGATTTCACTACTCAACTCGGATCAAGCCTTGCATTTTAATCAAGAGGAACTTGCTAGGGTTTCTAACAGGTAAGAATTTCTTCCCCAATTATCCAATTTCAAATTTGGGTTGGTTATGGGTGATGAGAGTAGACTTATCACATGCATGAGCTAATAGGGATTATGGGAAAGTTGTTGGATAATATTGGGTGGTTTTGTTGTTGAATTGGTTGAGAAAAGGTTGGGTTGTCATTGTAGCAGCTCTTGCCATACGAATTTCTCTAATCGTACTTGTAATTCTTCCCTCTTCTATATATTGGCATCATTAGGAGTGTCGGGACGTTATTGTTACACCACGGAAAGATCTTTCGAGGTATGAAGACTGAACTCTTCTTCTAGTATCGGACCTCCCGTATTCTTACAAAAATCCATCGTGTGTAGTTTGAACTTGAAACACCGTTGAGGATGTACAAGCTAGTAAACTGATTACCAAATTGCATAACGTGTCAGAACCCTCATGTGTTGATGATTCTCTATTTTGACTTAATTATGTTAAACCCTTTTTGGGAAGAAAGTTTGTACGAAATTAATGTGATCAAATTCTTATATCTCATATGATGGAATCTTATGAACTTATATTTGTAAAGGCCAAAGGTGCCAAAGGGTTTGATTTGAAAGGAAATCTCTTGTACAAACTATTATCGTTTTTGAGAATCCAAATTGTGATTACACCTCAACCCGCACACATTGGGGTGAGGCGACATGACCACTTTGTGTAGAGATTGTGGCATTATGATTACACCTCCACCCGCCCACATTGGGGTGAGGCGACATGGCCGCTTTGTGTAGAATTGTGGTATTGTGGTAGAGGTTGTTATAGAGGATCCCCAATTTGAAATTTATAAATGTTATTGAAAGCTTTAAAGGAATTTGCTATTGTTTTAACGGCTATTTAAGCTCTTTTATATCTTCCATGATTCGTCACATTCATGTTGCACTTCCAATCCTTGAATAGGGTGTTCGGTTTTCATACTAGTACCAGTACTAACGTCCCTTTTGCCCGGGGGGGGGGGAGTGCTTCTTTAATGGGTGCATGTGGTTCCACAACAGGCAGCTTTGATCAGTGATAGTGGTACACCCTCTTCCCAGCTGACTTGGTGAGCCCCACTTCATTTCGGGGTCGTATATCTTTTGTTCCTTGTGCATTATGTTTTGAGGTATAGCCGGGTCCTTGTTACCGACACTATCATAAAACTCTTTTGTATCTATTAGAGGCTCTGTAGACATAGTGTGGGTTGTATGTTGGTGCCGGGAAATTCAAACTAGTAATGTTATATTTGTATCACATGTCCCACTTCAAACTATGAAAGTCTATATATTTCGAGAATTATTAATGATGTAACTAATAGTAATGAATTGATGTCGCTCACATGATCGTATCCTGCTCTAATTAATGAAATAGATCTTCTCTTTATTCATGGGTGAGTTCGGGTAGGAGGTATTGTACAGGCTTTCTTGGACGTGTTATCTTGAATTGAGCACCAGTCGCGCTCCTCGAAGTCGGGTCATGACAGGCATGGTATCAGAGCCTAAAGTTTTAAAGTGTCCTAGGATGTCTCAGAGCCATGTCTAGTAGAGTCCTTCTTATCGGTGTGTTGTTGACCACATCTATATTTAGGAGGCTACTTGGGCATTTAGGAATAATACCCTTCTTTGATGTTCTAGATCATGCGTAGAGCTGATTGCAAGACTGTTCCTCCTCTAACTCGTGCATTGCTTTAGTTTTTAATATATGGCGCCTAGGAATAAAGAAAGAACTGGCTAAGGAACCAATGCCACTCCAGGAGTGGTAGTTGATTCTAAACCTAATGATGTGGGTGAGCACCCGAGTGGTGAGGATATTCCCCCAACTACTACACTTCCTGATTCTACTACTCCTGCTCAGACTGCATTAATCCCTACTCTTACTGAGGGTGCAACTATTCCACCTCCAGCCCCAGCTTTCGGTCCCAGTGTTTTTGATGGGCATCTTAGGGGAGCCATACAGATGTTGGTTCAGATAGTGGATTCCCAGGCCCAGAGATCGAATGTTGCACCTAAGCCTTCCAGTTATCCAAGGGATTCCACTAGTTCCAGGGTGAACAAGTTTCTTCAGTTGAATCCTCTAGTGTTCACATGTACTGATCCTGAGGAGGACCCTCAGAACTTTATTGATGTGATGCACAAGACCCTCTAAGTTATGCGTGGTACTGAGACAGAGGGAGTGGAGTTGGCCTCCTACCGCCTGAAGGGGGTGGCCTATTCTTAGTTTGAGATGTGGGAGGACTCCTGTGAGGAGGGGAGCCCTCCGGCGAGGTGGAGTGAGTTTGCCGGCGCCTTCATTGACCATTTCATGCCTGCTGAGACTAAGGCAGCCCATGCCGCTGAGTTTGAGATCCTGAAGTAGGGTAGTATGAGTGTGTGGGAGTACCATATGAGGTTCGCGCATCTGTCCAAGTATGTCGTTTACATGTTTCCCACTACGGAGGCAAGAGTGCACCGGTTTATGCAGGGCCTCAGCCCCTTGGTTATCAATGAGGCTGCTACAGCTGCCTTGAATTCTGATATGAACTATGGGAAGGTGGTGGAGTTTTCTCAAGCCTCAGAGACATATAAATTGAAGAATATAATGGAGCGAGAGGGTAGTAATAAGTCTCGGTCCGCGGGTAACATGGGTGGTTCTTCCGGTGGTGGTGGTGATAGAACAACATTCATGGGGGGAGTGTCATCACGGCCATCCCAGTCCTTTGCTCAATCTTTGGTCAATGCACAGCCGTCTGATGTCAATGCACATCCATGTGATGGTAGGCTATACTTACGTATTTTAGTCGCTTATTACACTTTAATTCACTGCACTTTATTCATGTTTGAGCATTAATTGGTAGTGTTTTATACTTATTGTGTGTTTTATGCCTTGTAGGAGTGATTTCGAGCTATGTAGATGTTATGGAATGAATTCGAGCCATTTGGAGCCTTGAAGTCTGAGTAAAATCCCAAGGGATTAAGCCGGAATCGTGTTCGGGGGTCGAGGACCAAGTCTGGACGTCAAAAATCGAAATTTGAGCAGTACTCTAAGAAAACCTCACTACCGCGGTACGTGGGTCAGCGTGTGGTGCGCCACGGCAGTGCAAATCTTGTTGCATGACAGATGTTGAGCTCTCTGGATTTTCTCACTAATTTCCCACATGGCGCGTCACCCCATGCGGCACGCCTGTGCAACTTTTACAGAGTGAAAATCCTATTTCGGTTGGAGAAGGTGGTTTCATCTGGGCCCGACCCTACTTGGTATTAATACATGAAAAAATGCTATTTTCGGGACTTTCGACATACTTTAGACCTAGGGAAGCTAAGGAGGAGTTGGAAGAACACAAGCACAAGGATTTCATCATTCCTTCCTCACTGAAGACCCGAGTTTGGATCGAATTTATGTTTTTCTATACGTTAATTATATTTGTGATGAATTGCTCTATGTCTATGGAGTAGTTCCTTTTAGGGTTTGATGGATTTGGTGTATTGATGATTGTTTTCGGATTATAACTCTAGTTTTATGTATTGAATCATTTTGGATGATTTAATTGTTGCATCTATATGCAGTTGTTCATGTAATCGGGAGAGGCATAACTTATGATATGTTTGTATTATATTGTTGGTTGAGTTCATTAATTCTTCTTAGTAATTGAAAGATGCTAGTTGAATCAGTGATTAAACTTTGTTAGGAGGATAATCGAGAGAGGTTCTCCTAAAGACCAATCCACTACGCATTCTTGCATATCTTCACGTGCTTAGATTGGCTCATCTTGTGAAGTTAAGACTTAATCGAGAGAGGAGTTTTTGCTGAGCGTGTGAACTAATAATTGAGTGAATTCGAGAGATTCACCTGAACATTAGAAGTGAATTACCTAGAGTTAGGTCCCAAACAATTATCTTGCACCTATACTATCAAAACCCTATCTTCTCCCATTGATAACCCTGTTTGCTTATTCCTTGTTTCGATTGTCATTAGTCAATATCGTTAGACTCTTAGTTAATTTTACTTAGAAATTATATAAATCTCAATTGTTGATCATCTTGGATAGCAACCACGCTAGAAACTACGAGAACGCTGTTTAAATCTAATCCATGTAGATACGATATTATACTATACTATATTTGATTAGCGAGCATAGTTTAGGTGAGTGTTTCGAGCTCGTCAAATTTTGGCGCCGTTACCGGAGATTGGCAATCAATAATGTATGAAATAGTTTGTAGTGCTAATTCAGGAATTTTTATTTTTATTTATTTTATTTTTCTCTATTTACGTTTGGCGTCCGTTGACTGTGCCTAGGTTACAGGTTTAGATTGGTGCATGACTCGAGCTTCTGTGAAAGAAGTGCTACCATACGATCCCAAGATAGAAAAACAACTGCGACAGCTGAGGAAGGAAATAAATCTCACAGAGACGTTAGGAAAGGTCGGGAAATCCTCAACCAAAGAACTTATGGCTGGAAACGGTGATGATATTATAGATTTGGATACAAGAGAGGTAGACTAACAACGAGAAAAAGCTGCATGGGATGCTGAGGAAGCAGCTATTAGAGATGCATAGATTGTCTATGAGGAAGAGAGGGGTCAGAGAATTGCTCAAAATCAATTCGTGGCTGCAGACCAGTTCGAAACTATAGCTCCCATGCCTGGGAGATCATTGGGCGATTATGCTAGACCGGTCTACAATCAAGGATTATCAAATGTGAGACCACCTCAAATTGTAGCTAACAATTTTGAATTGAAGCAAAGGTTGCTTCATACCCTTCAGAATTGTTGTGTCTTCAGAGGGAAGATGAACGAAGATCCAAATACACATCTAATGGACTTCGAGGATATTATGAATACCTTTAAATATATTGGTGTGTCACAAGATGTAGTGTACTTAAGGGCATTCCCCTTCACACTCAAAGATGATGCAAAGAAGTGGCTTCGAAGCTTACCCACGGGATCGATTAGAACATGGGAGGAGATGACCAGAAAATTCCTTGATAAATATTTCTAAGTCGGGCAAGTTTAGAAGAGAAGTACATAACTTCTGCCAGAAAGAGACTGAAACTGTTTTTGAGGCATGAGAGAGGTTTAAGGAGATAGTTCAAAAGTGTCAACATAGTGGAATTGAACTCTGGATGCAACTCCAGGACTTTTGGGATGGATTGACACCGGCCTCGTGTAGAGCATTGAGAAATGCAGCTGGAGGCCCGTTGATGAAGAAGACTCGAGAGGAAATAGTTACAATTCTTGATGAGTTATCTGAAGATGCTAGTCAGTGGGCCTCTGAGAGTGGTGAAAGAATAAGATCAACTGGTTTTCATCAAGTTAATGCTACTACATCTGTGCAGGTACATCTTGATGCTATGGCTAAAGAAATATGGAAGCTGACCTTGGCTACAATACAAAGTGAGCCTCATGCAGCCTGTGATATATGTGGAATATGACACTCTACTCATGAGTGTCAAGCCTTAATTGAGGAAGTAAATGTTGTGGGAAACTAGAATTTTAATGCAATGGGTCAGAGGCACCCTGTTTTTTCATGGAGTTCACCTGAGGGTACCGTGAATGCATGGCAACAAAATAACTCTAGACCCCAAGGACAAGGAGCTCCAGCATTCCAAAATCAGTAGAGGCAGCAATATAAGCCTCAACAGGCCATTCAGCCAGGTCTAGAGGATCTAATGAGGGCCTTCATTATCAAGACAGATGAGAGGCTGGACTCTCATGGAGCAACTATCAAAGAATTGGGCACATCATTTTGAAACCTGGAGAGACAGGTTGGGAAACTTGCAAAAATATTATCTGAGAGGGCTTTAGGAAGTCGTCCTGCTAATATTGAGAGAAATTCCAAAGAAACAGTGAATGCTGTAACCTTGAGAAGTGGGCAAGTGTTGAAAGATCCTACACCGATCCAAAATGATGTGAAACTTGAAAAAGAAAGTGGGGAGCAGCTGAAAAGTGATGATAACAAGAAGAAGAAGGCTTAATGAAAGTTGAGAAAAAGAAGAAGGAAGAAAAATTGAGAAGGGAGGAACCTAAATAGAGTAAGCATATGCCGGCGCTACCTTTCCCTCAAAACCTATATAGAGAAAAGCTGGACAAGCAATTTGAGAGATTTCTGGATATGCTGAAATAAGTTCATGTAAACTTACCATTCACAGAAGTGCTCTCACAAATGCCTTCTTACGCCAAATTCTTGAAGGATATCCTTACGAAGAAGAGGAAAGTAGAGGAGGCCTCAGTGGTCAAGCACACAGAGCATTGCAGTGCGATATGGTGAAAATAAACTCCCACACAAGTGTGGAGATCCAAGGAGTTTTATTATACCTTGCTATTTAGGAATTATTAATTTTGATAAATCATTATGTGATTCTAGTGCCTCAATTAATCTGATGCGTCTATCTATTTACATGAAATTAGAGAAGGAGATTGGAGAGATAAGGTCTGCACCCATATCTTTGCAGCTGGCAGACCAAACGACTTTAATACCCGAGGGGATAGTGGAAGATGTAACGTTCGAGTGGATAAGTTCGTATTTCTGGTGGATTTTATAGTGGTAAAAATAGAGGAAAACAAGGAGCCCCGCCTCATCCTAGGAAGACCATTCTTAGAAACAGGTAGAGAGATATTGGATATACATGAGAGAAAACTCATTCTTAGAGTGGGTGAGGAGACTATGACTTTCAAGATGGATGTAGAAAAGGGGGCACAAAAGGAAAAACCAGCTGCGAGTGTTGAGTGGAAAGTGAAGAGCTCGAATGAGAAGGCTGCAGTGAGCGAGAAAGATAAGTGTGGGGTGTAACCCAAAAAGGCTAAGAAGAAGCTGTCTGCATGGATGTGTGCATTAGTTTGGGCGCGAGGAATGGAGCCTAACTTCGACTCAAACCCCGACTAGATATTCAGGGAAGTTTCCTCTACCTTATGCTTTTTAATTGTGTGTCATGGAGACATGCCACTACTAAAAGTATGGGGTGGGGGATATTTGTATGTATGTATGTATATTAGTTTTCTGTTTGCTAGTTGTAGTAGTTTGAGATAGAAAAAAAACATAATTTTTTTAAATTTTTTGATTTTTCCCGACGATGGATATCATAGATAGGTTTCTTGAGGGATTAAAGTTTAAAGGAAAAAGACAAAAATATTTTCGTTTGTAGGTAGTGTAATAATTCCCCCTTGGTTTTTCTTTGTGCCGCGGTTCTTTTCGAAGTGTTTTGTTTGAACCGGGTGTAGTTAGTTTTTATTTGTGTTAGGAGTAGGAAACCTTGTGCTGTGATTTGAATTGAAAGTAATGTCTCTTGTCTTTATTACACCTTGAGAATAGTAAGTGCTTTTGTTGTGACGCTTATGCTCAGTTTTTGACTCTTGTATAAGTACCTTAAATTGTATGATCTTAACTTTCCTTAACTGCTTTGACTAGAGTGTCTTGATAGTCCGATCCAGAGTGAGTTATGTGCCATGTGTGGGTGAGGTTTTGTGTTATTCTGTGCATTGCATTTGATGTCTAGAACTTACCCCGTGTGTTTTCAAAGCGAAATAGTAGTTTATTCAGTTTTGGAAGTGATATAGGCATTTCTTTGTTGAGCCAGTTATGTGTTTACCCAGCTAAATATTATGTATCTTTGTTAACCCCTTTGAGCATATAATCTTGTTTCTCTGGCAACCCCATTACATTCCCTACCCATTTGTTTGAATTGACAATCTATTTGAACCTTGTACCTCTCGTGAGCACTTGAATTTATTATGAACTTTGTAAACGTTGAAGTATGGGGTGGTTGGTTTGGATTTTGAGTGGAACTATCAAAATAAGGAGAAAGGTACAATGTTTTGAAAGAGTAAGAGCCACTTAAATTGAAAAAGAAAGAAAAAATAAGTGTATGGTTGTGAAAAATATTCCTTGATAGTGGTTACTTGATGTAATTGTGCTTAAAGAAGTAGGGAGTTAATGTATATTGATGTGAAGATAGAGTTATGGTTTGGCATAAGTGTGGGGTTTTGAATGGTTAATTGTATGTATTAAAGTATTTAGGGAGGTGCAGTCACTCTTATATCCAAATGTATCCTACCCATCCCGTAGCCTACATTACAACCAATTAAAGTCCTACTTGATCCTTGACTGAATGAGCTCAATTAGTAGAGTAGTATACTACGGGCAAGGCTATGGTACGTCGGTTGTGGCATATGAATGTTACTTATGAGAGTGAGTGAATTCTTTCTATCTTGAGTTCCTGATTGTTCTTAGATTTTATTGTGCGTGGAACTACTCTTTATTGTTGTGTGATGGCACTTGATTCATGAAGGAAAGGTAATGTCGTTGACCTCTGTGTTGGAGTAAGTGAGCGGGTTGTGAAAAATGTGTGGTGCTTTTGAGTCAAATCTTGAGGCAAGGATGTTACGGTATTTTGCTTAGTCTATTTTAAATATTCTTGGTGTGATAAGTTATTAGAGTTGTTGAAAACGGTCATGTCTATATGAAGTGTAGTTTGATTGCTCGAGGACGAGCAATGGTTTAAGTATGGGGTGTTGATGGTAGGCTATAATTATGTGTTTTAGTCGCTTATTGCACTCTAATTCACTGCACTTTATTCGTGTTTGAGCTTTAATTGGTAGTGTTTTCCACCTATTGTATGTTTTATGCCATGTAGGAGTGATTTCAAGCTATGTAGATGTTATGAAATGTATTCGAGCGATTTGAAGCTTTGTAGTCTGAGTAAAAGCCCAAGGGATTAAGCCGAGATCGTGTTCGGGGGTCGAGGACCAAGTCTGGACGTCAAAAATCGAAGGTTGAGCAGTACTCTGAGAAAACCTCACTGCCGCGACGAGTGGGATGGCGCGTGGGGCGCCACAGCAGTGCAAATATTGTTGCCTGACAGATGTTGAGCTCTTTGGATTTCCCGACTAATGCCCCACATGGCGCGTCGCCCCATGCGGCGCGCCTGTGCAATTTTTACAGAGTGCAAATCCTATTCCGGCTAGGAGAAGGTGGTTTCATCTGGGGCCGACTCTACTTGGTATAAATACATGGAAAAACGTTATTTTCAGGACTTTTGACATACTTTAGACCTAGGGAAGCTAAGGAGGAGTTGGAAGAACACAGACATAAGGATTTCATCATTCCTTCCTCACTTAAGACCCGAGTTTGGATTGGATTTATTTTTTCCTATACGTTAATTATATTTGTGACGAATTGCTCCATGTGTATGGAGTAGTTCCCTTTAGGGTTTAATGAATTTGGTGTATTGATGATTGTTTGCGGATTATAACTCTAGTTTTATGTATTGAATCTTTTTGGATGATTTAATTGTTACATCTATATTCACTTGTTCATGTAAACGAGAGAGGCATAACTTGTGATATCTTTGCATTATATTATTGGTTGAGTTCATTAATTCTTCTAGTAATCTAAAGAGGCTAGTTCAATCAGTGATTAAACCTAGTAAGGAGGATAATCGAGAGAGGTTCTCCTAAAGACCAATCCACTACACATTCTTGCATATCTTCACGTGCTTAGATTGGTTCATCTTGTGAAGTTAAAACTTAATCGATAGAGGAGTTTTTGCTGAGCGTGTGAACTAATAATTGAGTGAATTCGAGAGACTCACCTGAACATTAGAAGTGAATTACCTAGAGTTAGGTCTCAAACAATTATCTTGCACCTATCCTATCAAAACCCTATCTTCTCCCATTGGTAACCCTCTTTGCTTATTCCTTGTTTCGATTGTCATTAGTCAATACCATTAGACTCTTAGTTAATTTTAGTTAGAAATTATATAAATCTCAATTGTTGATCATCTTGGATAACATCCAAGCTAGAAACTACGAGAACACTGTTTAAATCCAATCCATAATTTAGGTGTGTGTTTCGAGCTCATTACCATCAAGGCCCAGTCACCAACATTGGAGTCATTTCAGGCCCAGTCAGGGCAATAGGGGACCCTACCAGTAGGGTTGGTCTGGAGAGAGATTCCAGTAGAAGCGGAGGCCTCCATGCCCTAGGTATGGGAAGATGCATATTGGGGCCCGCTTTATAGACCAGACCATATGCTACAAGTGCGGTATTAGGGGTTATATTCAAAGTGATTGCTGTTCATCTGGCCAGAGTGTGGGTAGGGGTGTGGTGTAGCCAACCAGTTCTGCAGCTACTACATCCGCATCACCTCCCCCATCTCGAGGCACTCCAACTCCCGCATGGCGTGGTGTAACTAGAGGTGGTACCCAGAGCTCGGGAGGGCCCAATAGGTTTTATGCTATGAGGAGGTGTCAAGATTCAGAGGCTTCTCCAGTTGTGGTTACAGGTATACTGACTATCCAATCTCATGATGTATATGCTTTTATTGATCCCGGTTCCACTTTGTCCTATGTCACTCCTTATGTTTCTAATGAATTTGGGATAGAATTGGAACACCTTCATGACCCGTTCTTTGTATCTACTCTGATTGGTCAGTCTACTATGGCCGTGCGGGTTTATAGGGATTGCGTTGTCACGGTGAGTGGTCGGGATACCATGGCCGATCTCATTGAGTTGGCGATGGTTGATTTTGATGTAATAATGGGGCTGGATTGGCTTTATTCATGTTTTACCAAGCTTGATTGCCGAACTTGGACTGTGAGGTTTGAATTTCCAAATGCGCCAGTTGTTGATTGGAAGGGGGATAATGTAATGCCAAAAGGTAGGTTTATTTCTTACCTTAAGGCCACGAAGATGATTAATAAGGGGTGTATCTATCATTTGGTCTGGGTTACGGACACCGATGCTGAGGCACCTACACTTGAGTCCGTGCTAGTGGTGAATTAATTTTTGGAGTTCTTAACGAGCTCCCTGAGATCCCACCAGACAAGGAGATTGATTTTGGGATTGATGTGATGCTAGGCACGCAGCCTATATCTTTTCCACCCTACAGAATGGCACCAGCAGAATTGAAGGAACTGAAGGAGAAATTGAAGGAATTGTTAGACAAGGGTTTCATCCGGCCGAGTGTGTCACCTTGGGGTACACCGACTCTCTTTGTAAGGAAGAAGGATGGGTCACTGAGAATGTGTATTGACTATAGAAAACTCAACAAGGTCATGATAAAAAATATGTACCCGCTGCCAAGGATAGTTGACTTGTTTGACCAATTGCAGGGTGCTAAGTACTTCTCCAAAATTGATTTAAGATCAAGTATCACCAATTGAAGATCAAGGAACAGGATATTCTGAAAACAACTTTCAGGACCCGATATGGGCACTTCGAATTTCTGGTAATGTATTTTGGGCTAACAAATGCCCCGACAACTTTCATTGATCTTATGAATCGAGTCTTCAAGCCTTTTGTTGACTCCTTTGTGATAGTGTTCATTGACGATATTCTTGTATATTCACGAAGCCGAGAGGACCATGCCGATCATCTCAGGGCAGTTCTGCAGACTCTATATCAACATAAGTTGTATTCAAAGTTTTCGAAGTGTGAATTTTGGCTTGAATCTGTCATATTCTTGGGTTATGTCGTCTCCAGAGAAGGAATTAAGGTTGATCCGCAGAAGATCACATCTTTGAAGAATTGGACAAGGCCTACAACTCCAACAGAGATTCGCAGTTTCTTGGGCTTAGCTGGGTATTACAGAAAGTTTGTGGAGGGGTTCTCTACTCTTGCCTCTCCATTGACTAAATTCACACAGAAGGCAGTTAAGTTCCAATGGTCAGATGATTGTTAAAAGAGCTTCCAGGAGTTGAAATCAAGATTGATTACGACACCGATGTTGACCCTACCAGAGAGTACGTATGGGTTTGTGGTATATTATGATGCTTCGAGAATCGGACCAGGGTGTGTATTGATGTAACATGGTAAGGTGATCGCTTATTCTTCTAGGCAACTCAAGAATCATGATAAGAACTATCCAACACATGACTTAGAGCTCGCGGCGGCGGTTTTTGCATTGAAGATTTGGCGTCATTATTTGTATGGGGTCCATGTGGATATATTCACGGATCATAAGAGCCTTTAATATAGTTTCAAATAGAAGGAATTGAATATGAGGCAGAGAAGATGGCTTGAGTTACTTAAGGACTACGACATTGATATCCTTTATCATCCGAGGAAGGCTAATGTTGTGGCGGATGCTCTTAGCCGGAAATCCATGGGTAGTTTGGCTCACTTGGAGGCATATCAAAGGCCGTTAGACAAGGAGGTTCATCGATTGGCTAGTTTGGGAGTTCGTCTTGCAGATTCTAGTAAATGAGGGGTGGTTTTGCAAAATAGGGCCGAATAATCGCTGGTTGTGGAAGTCAAGGAGAAGTAGTACGACGATCCATTGTTGGTACAGTTGAAGGAGGGGATTCATAAACATAAGACTATGGTTTTCCTCCTGGCATGGATGCTAGTACCCTAAGGTACCAAGGGAAATTATGTGTTCCTAATATAGATGGTCTCCGGGAAAGAATCATGACCGAAGCTCACAATTCTAGGTATTCCGTGCACCCGGGCTCTACAAATATGTACCATGACCTTAAGGAAGTCTACCAGTGGAATGATATGAAGAGGAATGCAACGGACTTTATGGAAAGATGTCCAAATTGTCAGCAAGTGAAGGCCGAACACCAAAGGCCCGGTGGGTTGGCATAGAACATAGAAATTCCGATGTGGAAATAGGAGATGATCAATATGGACTTTGTGGTGGGACTACCTCGCATGCCTCGCAAGTTCGACTCGATTTGGGTGATTGTGGACCGACTCACGAAATCAACACAATTCCTACCTATTAAGGCTACTGACACAGTAGAACAATATGCTCAGTTGTATATCAAGGAAATAGTCAGGTTGCATGGCACTCTAATCTCTATTATCTCCGATCGAGGGGCACAATTCACAACTAAGTTTTGGAAGAAATTTCAGCAAGGGTTAGGTACACAGGTGAATCTTAGTACAACTTTCCATCCACATACCGATGATCAAGCAGAGCAAACCATTTAGACACTTGAGGATATGTTGCGTGCTTGTGTTCTTGACTTCAAGGGTAGATGGGATGATCACTTGCCACTCATAGAATTTTCCTACAACAACGGTTATCATGCTAGCATTCAGATGGCGCAGTTTAAGGCTCTATATGGCAGGAGATATAGATCTCCCATTAGGTAGTTCGAGATTGGGGAAGTGGAGTTTATAAGGCAAGACCTCATGCATCGGGCTATGGAGAAGGTTGAGATTATTAAGGAACGGTTGAAAACTGCCCAGAGTTATTAGAAGTCCTATTCGGATGTACGCCATAGCGATTTGGAGTTCCAAGAGAATGATTGGGTATTATTGAAGGTTTCCCCCATGAAGGGTATAATGCGGTTTGGTAAGAACGAAAAATTGAGTCCGAGGTATGTCAGACCGTACAGAATCATTCAGAGGATTGGTCAGGTGGATTACATGCTAGAACTACCTCCAGAGATGGCTTTAGTGCACCTGGTATTTCATGTATCCATTTTGAAGAAGGTTGTTGGAGATCCGTCGCTTATTGTTTCAGTTGAGACTATTGAGGTTAATGAGGAATTAACTTATGAAGAGATTCCAGTTGCCATTCTTGATAGGTAGGTCCGAAAGCTGAGAAACAAATAGGCCGAGGAAGAGATGAAGAGGAAGTACCCTTATTTTTTTGAATAATTATGTACTTAGGTAGCTGTGCTCTATGAAAATGTTAAGAGTTTACCTTCTATGAATTATGTTTCACATGTATAGTTGTTGTTAAGGGTGTACCTTTTTGGTAATATATTGCTTATGAGGCCACGACTGGTGTTGTTTTCATGTTATGTTATGTCGCTGGATTTTGTATATGTTGTTAGGATTGGTTTTTTGGATCGTCTGACAGGTGGATAGGCCCAGTTATAGGGGAGACTCTGGTGAAACTTTTGGAAATTTAGGGAGTTAGTCAAAACATGGAACTTCTGGTGTGTGAAGTAACAGTTGGGTCACATTGGATGCTAGTACCAGATTTTGACCCTCATTCGAGGACGAATGATCCTAAGTAGGGGAGGATGTAAGGCCGCATAAAATTTCACCTAAAACCTGGGGTTTCATTTCGCCGCGGTACAGACTTTTTGGGTTGAACAATGCGTTGGGGAGTTGAAGAAAAATTGTTGCAGAAAATGGCATTTCTGCGGTCCATTATGTGATCGTAGAACTACTCCGCGGACCGTAGATCTTCCGCGGAGTGAAATAGAGAAATGAGCCAATTATAGAGGTTATTTTGTGGTCAACTATGCGACCACATAAGCAATTTGCGGGCCGCATATCCGTCACATAACCAGCATGAGAAAGTTTGAAAGGAGGTTCTGCGGTTCATTATGTGACCGCAGAATTGATCTGCAGACCACAGACCTGTCGCATACCTGCACAGAAGTACCCAGTTCCGGAGGGCCATTATGCGATCCATTTTGCGGACTGTAGAAGTGTTATGCGGCCGCATATGCAACTGCAGATCTGCATCGGGGCTTCATTTTTCCTAATTTCATAACGCGACCCTATTTCATTTTAACTAGCATAAGGGTCATTTTTTAGGGATTATCTAATATTTTAGAGAGAGAAAAGAGCTATTCTAGAGAGAGAAAGGGGAGGATCTAAGGATTTCACTACTCAACTCGGATCAAGCCTTGAATTTTAATAAAGAGGAGCTTGCTAGGGTTTCTAACAGGTAAGAATTTCTTCCCCCAATTCTCCAATTTCGGATTTGGGTTGGTTATGGGTGATGAGAGTAGACTTATCACATGAATGAGCTAATAGGAATTGTGGAGAAACTGTTGGACAATCTTGGGTGGTTTTGTTGTTGAATTGGTTGAGGAAAGGTTGGGTTGTCATTGTAGCAGCTCTTGCCATACGAATTCCTCTAATCATGCTTGTAATTCTCCCTTCTTCTAAAGATTAGCTTCGTTAGGAGTGTCAGGACGTTATTGTTACACTACGGAAAGATCTTTCGAGGTATGAAGGCTGAACTCTTCTTCTAGTATCGGACCTCCCGTATTCTTACAAAACTCCATCATATGTAGTTCGAACTTGAAACACCGTTAAGGTGGGATGTTCAAGCTAGTAAATTGATTACCAAATTGCATAACGTGTCAAAACCCTCCTGTGTTGATGATTCTCTATTTTGACTTAATTAAGTTATACTCATTTTGGGAAGAAAGTTTGTACAAAATCAATGTGATCAAATTCTTATATCTCATATTATGGAATCTTATGAACTTATATTTGTAAAGGACAAAGGTGCCAAACGGTTTGATTTGAAAGGAAATCTCTTGTACAAACTATTATCGTTTTTGAGAATCCAATTTGTGGCATTGTGATTACACCTCCACCCACACACATTGGGATGAGGCGGCATGGCCACTTTGTGTAGAGATTGTGGCATTGTGATTACACCTCCACCCGCCCATATTGGGATGAGGAGGCAGGGCCGCTTTGTGTAGAATTATGGTATTGTGGTAGACGGTGTTATAGAGGATCCACAATTTGAAATTTATAAATGTTATTGAAAGCTTTAAAGGACTTTTCTATGGTTTTAACGGCTATTTAAGCTCTTTTTTTGCTTCCATGATTCGTCACATTCATGTTGCACTTCCAATCCTTGAAGGGGGTGTTTGGTTTTCATACTAGTACTATTTGACATGTACTAACATCCCTTTTATCGGGGGCACTACATCTTTAATGGGTGCAGGTGGTACCACAATAGGCGGCTTTGATAAGTGATAGCGGTACACCCTCTTCCTAGCTGACTTGGTGAGCCCCACTTCATTTCACGGTCGTATATCTTTTGTTCCTTGTGAATTATGTTTTGAGGTATAGTTGGGGCCTTGTTGCCCGCACTATCATAGTACTCTTTTGTATCTATTATAGGCTTCGTAGACATAGTGTGGGTTGTATGTTGGTGCCGGGACAGTCAAACTTGTAATGTTGTATTTGTATCACATGTTCCACTTCAAACTATGAAAGTGTATGTATTTTGAGAATTATTAATGATGTAACTAATGTTAATGAATTGGTGTCGCTCACATGATCTTCTCCTAGTCTAATAAATGAAATAGATCTTCTTTTTATTCATGGGTGAGTTCGGGTAGGAGGTATTGTACAGACTTGCTCGGTCGGGTTATCTCGAATTAAGTGCCAGTTGCGCTCCTCGAGGTCGGGGCGTGAGAGTTTGGGTCTAGAACCATACCAATTTTTCTTTCGAACTACGCCACCTCGATCCCCAAAAGCGCATGTACCATGTAAACTTGTGTCATGCCTTATATAGCTCTTCACATTCATATCCCATTCAGATGTGGGATTTGCCTAAGGTGATATGTATACCCCTTCTTTAGAAGCTTGCCAGCCTACCAATCCTGCTTGACCCATCCTCATTGGCCCACCCTCCATCATGAACATCACATACCCTTCGGGAAAGTGGCCCAAGGCTCGCGTTCGCGATGCACAAAGCTACATCTCTGTGCAAAATTACACTATGGGTTTGCTTTTGAAGCACCACGATCACAAAAGCAAAACCATCCGACCCTCTGCAAATGAGATCTCTACTTCGCGGATGCGAAGGCCAACACCCCCACCCAAGCCACGCCTCTAAGAGAACGCAAGAACACCCACACGAACATGAAGACAAACCTCTTTCCTGACTCAACACTACACGATTGTGATATAGCGCATGCGAACGCGAAGAAAAACCTATCCCAACGCTCCACAATTGTGTACCACCAACCGAAAATATGAAGAAATGTTTTTTTGGCCAGATCCCTCTTCTCTGAGATCGCGAGACTCTGCTCCGCAATCGCGAAGCACAACTTTGCACCAGCAAATCAGCAGCTGCAACACTTAGGAAAATGATTTGAAACCACCCCGAATCACACCCGGGCCCCACGGGACCTCGACCAATCATACCAACAAGTCCAAATACCTTGTACAAACTTATTCTAAATCTCAAAACAATAAAAACAACAACAAAACCAAGAATCAAATATCAAACCATCTCTTAACTTCCAAATATTCCAACTTCGCCGAATGCGTTCGAATCATACTTAGACATTTCAGATTACAACCAACATTTTCACACAAGTTCATATCAGTCATTAGGACCTATCCAAGGTCTCAAAACCACAATCGGAATCCGATAACACTAAATTCAACTTCAAGTCCAACTTAAGAACTCTCCAATTCTTCAAATTGCCAACTTTCAATAAATAGAGTCAAAATTCATTAGGAACATTCAAAACCAAATATGAACATACGCCCAAGTCCAAAATCACCATAAGAATCTATTTAAACCATCAAATCTTGATTCCGAGGTCGTTTACCAAAAAGTCAAATCTTGGTCAACTTTTCCAACTTAAACCTTACGTAATAATAATTTATCTTCCTAATCACCTATGAACCTCTCATAAATCAAAACCAACCATACATGCAAGTCATAATATATCATATGAAGCTACTCACAATCTCAATTCACATAACAAAATGCCGAAACTCAAAATGACCACTCGGATCATTACATTCTCCCCCACTTAAACATACGTTCGTCCTCGAACATGCCAAGAGTCATTCTAAAGCCGTCAAATAATTGTATAAGCTCATAATACACTACCCATGAATGATCCCATGCCACCTCAATCCATATAAGTCCATTAACACAATCCTTACTGAATGACTCAAAATTAATCTTCACCTCAAAATTAATCCTTACTGAATGACTCAAAATTAATCCCATGCCACCTCAATCCTTTCGTAACATCTAATGAGTACGAAAGCTCAAAACACAGTTTATACGGAATTTATACATGCTTTACAGATAAAGAGATCAAGTACAATGTCATCACGTTAATCTTCACCTCAAGACATGGTACATGTTAACAACATTTATGTAAAACTGTTACATGAGTCAACACGTATACATATGCATCCTCAGGATCCATTTTCAACACCTCACAACACAAATCCACGTGCCTGACATATGCCACATGTCCAAACAAGCACCAAAATCCTGGGTGCCCACGCTCATACGGCCCAAGGTAACATAGGTAATCACCTGACTCCGGAGGGACGGATCCATATCCAAGCTTTGATCATTTTTTAATTAATGATAATTAACCAATAATCAATATCCCCTCACAACGTTCGTAGTGCCAAAATCTTCAACTTCCCACAACAACCAACTCTCCGCTCATGCATATATATATAAAACAATATAAGAAAGAAGCACCGGACATAGCCAAAGAGAATGCAAATAAAAGCGTATATGGTTAAAAGATAGCTATGGCTAATCATATAATTCAATTTATCACAACGGCTTAATAAGCTATTTAAGAATACAAAAGTTTAATCATATTATTTAACATGAGTCACTTAATCCATAGAAACCACCAAATCATTGAGCATATAAGACAAGTGTATGACTACGGATTAATTAGCAGCAATTGTGCATGCACTCAAGATTTGGAGGCACTACTTGTATGGTGTGTCGTGTGAGGTTTATACTGATCATCACATACCTCAATAATTATTCAAGCAGAAGAATTTGAATTTTGAGGTAGTGAAGGTGTCTTGAGTTGCTTAAGGATTATGATGTCACTATCTTATATCATCTAGGTAAGGCGAATGTGGTAGCAGATGCCTTGAGTATAAAGGCGAAGATCATGGGTAGTTTTTCATTCATTCCAACCGAGGAGAGGTATTTGACTATGGATGTTCAGGCCTTGTCCAATAGATCTGTGAGATTGGATATTTCTGAGCCTATTAGAGTTATTGCTTGTGTTGTTGTGCAGTCGTACTTGTTTGAGCACATTAAGGCTCGCCAAGATGATGATCCCTATTTGTTGGTTCTTAAGGACATGGTGCAGTGCGATGTCGTGATAAGAAGTTGGTTATTGGAGATGATGGTGTTACGTGACTTTAGGTCGGCTTTGTGTTCCTAATGTTGATTGTTTGAGGGATTTAATACTTTAGTAGGCTCACAATTTGCGGTATTATCTTCATCCAAGTTCTACAAAGATGTATCGTAATTTGAAGCAACAATATTAGTGGCGAAAAATGAAGAATGACCTGGTTGGGGACGCTACACGATGTTTGAATTGCCATTAGAAACCAGGTGGTTTGACTCAAAAGATGGTTATACTAGAGTGGAAGAGGGAGCTTATTCCTATGGACTTTGTGGTAGGTTTACCATGTATTTGAGGAAGTTTGATGCCATTTGGGTTATTGTAGATAGGTTGACCAAGTCTGCACACTTCATACTGGTGTTGACTACTTATACAATGGATCATAAATACATCATGAAAGACAAATACATAAGCTTCTAAACTGCTAAGAGTATAGCCATTATAAGTACTGTTCATTTATGTTTTGTTCGTTTAAAATCATGGCAAAAGAAGGAATGAAAGAGCCTTAACATACCTTATATCGAACCATGATTTATCGAGCACGAATAAGCCTCTTTCACGTCTAAGTCTACAACCAACAATAAGGGTACTAAAATTAATTATGAGTATTTCAACAATCCCCTGCGAGTGGCAAGCTCATTCTATATAAAGTCGGACAACATCTCTCCCATTTTCCTTACTTTCACAAGTCCATAAAAAGAATAAGAAAACATACAACCTTAAATTATATACTTTCAGCACCACAACTGTAACGACCCGGTCGGTCATTCCGAGAGTTGTAGCCCCGTTTTTCCCATTTCTGCTTATTTATGTGTTGTTCAGCTGTGTTGAGTTGTATTGAGTTAGTAGGTTTGGGTTCAGAGTAGTTTTGGAGTGAAATGAGACACTTAGTCTCTTACTTAGAAAGCTAAGTTAGAAAAGTCAACCAGAAGTTGACTTATAAGTAAACGAGTTCGGACTTGGATTTTTATGATTCAGTTAGCTTCGTTGAATGATTTTTGACTTAGGAGTGTGTCCAGAATGTAATTTGGAGGTCCGTGGTAAAATTAGGCTTGAATTGGCAAAAGTTAGAAATTTGGTGATTTTGGTCGGTAGTGAAAAATTAGGTATCGGGGTCGGAATGAAATTTCGGAAGTTGGAGTAGGTTCGTAGTGTCATTTGTGATGTGTGTGCAAAATTTTAGTTCATTCGGACGTGGTTTGATAGGTTTCGGTGTCGTTGGCGAATTTTGGAAGTTTAGAAGTTCTTAGGCTTGAATCCGAGGTTGAATTGGTATTTTGGTGTTGTTTTGGGCGTTTCGAAGGTTTGACTAAGTTCAAGTAGCGGTATATGACTTGTTTGAATTATTGGTTGAGGTCCCGTAGGGCTCGAGATGATTTCTGATGGGTATCGAGGAGTTTGGAAGTTGGAAAATGCAGCTCGAGCTGCTGTTCTGGTGTGTCCGCACCTGCGGATTGGGAACCGCAGGTGCGGGCTTGAGGCGCAAGTGCGTAGAGGAACCACAGGTGCGACTTGGTCTCCGCATCTGCGATGACCACAGGTGCGGTAAGGTGACTGCAGAAGCGAAGCCTGGTGAGTTAATGAAAATCCGCAGAAGCGGAAATTATCTACAGATGCGGAAGCGCTGATGGGCATATGGGGTCGCAGGTGCGGAACCCCTGGGTAGAACATATATATATCACACTTCGCGAATTTTTGTCCTTTTTCCTCCATTCTTGAATGGGATTTTGAGCTACGGTAGTGTTTATCAAGGAAGAATCACGAGACATCAGTGAGGTAAGTCGCTTGGGTTTATTTACACGCGTTTATGATGTTTTTCCACTGATTAGCCATGAAATTAGTAGGGGTTTTGGGTGAAATTGAGGGAGTTAGGGTTTGAGTTTTGGAGAGTTTTAAGTGAGGATTTGAGGGACCAAACGGAGTCCGATTTTGATGAATTTTATATGGTTAGACTCGGGTGAGGACGAGGTTTGTTATTTTGCCATTTTTGACTGGTTTTGAGATGTGGGGCCGGGGGCCGGGCTTTGGCGGATTTTAGATTTTTGGCCTATTTATGTAGTTTTTGTTGTGGAATTCGATTCTTTAGCCTATGTTGATAGTAGTATTCTGATTTTGGTTAGATTCGAAGCTTTTGGAGACCGAGTCCAGAGACGAGGGCATCCCGGAGTAGGAGTTTACGCTGTTAAGATAAGTAACAGTTTTAACTCTGGCTTTGAGGGTATAAACCCGGAGATTTGACATCACGTGATTGTTTGGAAGTGATACCCATGCTAGGTGACGGGCGTGTGGGAGTGCACCATGAGGGATTGAGACTTGGTCCGTCCTGAGAGGTAGTGAGGCCTAATGGCTATTATCTATGGTTATGTGTTTATTTGTTGTTGAACTTGTTTTCCTTCATGTTAGAGATCATGCTTAGGCTTTATTCATGCTCACATTAATTACACCCAGTCACAGATATTATTGTACATGTTTACCTCAATCCCTATTATTTTGCTAATATGCTGTGATACTTAACGTGGGCTGTGTTTCCCTTATTTGTTGATGATGGTGAGTCTAGAGAGGTACATGACTGAGTGAAGCCGAGGTCCTGTTGTGAGGTATTTGATTGAGGAACGTGAGTTGTCCGTGCGGATTCAGGTATTGATACCATAGCGCATGAGTTGTCCGCGTAGAACTTGAGTTGACCGTGCGGATCCAGGGATTGATATTATGTCACGTGAGTTGTACGTGCAGCACATGAGTTGTCCGTGCTTAGCGCTTAGGCTTTGGGTGCCCCTCCAGAGTCTGTACACACCCCTAGTGAGCGCAAGTACCTATTGAGTGTTGAGTGCGAGTGCCGAGAGCCGAGTGATGAGTGATGGAGTGACATTGCTGTGAGGATTCATTGCTTTTGCTGTTGCTGCATTTTACCCGTTAATTTCTTTGTAGCATTTATTGAGTTGATGGAATTTACCTGTTTTTTTTTCTGTTTATTTTAAATTGTGATAAAGAAATAATTGAATTGTTCTACTTAGCTCGTTACTACTACTCAGTTCCTTAGTTATTTCTGTTACTACTGAGTCGATTGTACTCATACTATACTCTGCACTTTATGTGCAGAACCGGGTGAATTAGAGCGCGGCGATCATTGAGTTCAGGCCGACTATCGTTGGAGACTGCAAGGTAGTTGCTAGCGTCTGTAGGACCTTGTTACTCCTTTTATCATTTCTTCTTTTCGACTGTATTGATAGTTAGACAGTTTTATTTCTTAGTTCATAAATTTAGACGCTCATGACTTAGTGATACCCCGATGTTTGGGGCTCGTTTCCGTATTTTCTATAATTATATTTAGAGTTGATTTGGTTTATGAAAAATTCAAATGTTGGAAATGTTTTATTAAATTCTTATAATCGATTTAGTAGTAATATTTTGGGTAATAGGCTTGCCTTATAACATGATAGGCGCCATCACGACCATGGTTAGAATTTTGGGTCCTGACAACAACCCACCCAACAACACAAATTAATCAACACAAACAACAAGTGCACAAATGTCACTAATGAAACTACTATTTAACACAACAAGCGGCGAGCTTGGATTAGAACCAAACCCCAACTCTTTTTCCCATCTCCCCCATATTATTGATATGACATTCCAGCCTTAAAAGTAACATCAAACAGCCCAACAAGAGATAACAACAACATGAACAACTTCTAGGTATTATGTAGCCGCTTCTATCATGCCCCAATTTTAGGGAGGAGAGACCGACACCCGGTGCCTCGCTTGACTGAGCGTACCAACTTGAGATTGAGGGACTATGAACATACAATATAGTACTTTGGCTGGCAAGGCCACATTGCAGGACAATTTGTGAAACATAATATAAAACTAACAGAGATTAGCTCCAACTGAACATCTGTATAAAGCTAGGATGGCAAGGTCGTCGTAACTACTACAACTGACAAACCAAAACAATATACATACAGGGCCTACAAGGCCAACATATTGCACAGATTGACATGATATGTCTACAAGCCTCTACAAATGGTCGTATTGTGGTAGAGACAAGGACCCTACCTACCCATACAATATATATACACACAATATGTACTCAAAACATTAGACCCGGTAACTCCGAATAACGTGGAGCTTACCGATCAAGCTGAACATGGACAACACCTACTGAGGAGGTCTACCTGTCTATCTATCTGAACCTGCAGGCATGAAATGAAGCATCCCTAAGGAAAGGGAGATTTAGTATGAAATAATGTACTAAGCATGTGAGGTAACTGAAATAACTGAATCTAACTGAAATGATAATATAATAACTGAAAGAAATTGGGAGTCAAGATGATCTTACGATATGCTTACCTGCTGATAGGTAACTGCTCGGCCGTAGTAGGCTCGCTCATAGGCGCTCTACCATACTAGGCTTGGTATCTAAATCACTACTCGACCATCCTGGGCTCGCTCAAAGATGCTCAGCCATAGTAGGCTCAGTATATAACTTACCATCTGATCTGAGGATGACTAATAAGGGACTGCCCACTGATTATAGCTCGGTGGTGATGAAATTACTGTAATATTATATATATAGATCCTCTGATCTGCTCTCTTGACTGAAAGAAGACAATACTTAACTGAATATAAAGTCCTGATAAGGGAGAATACTATAACTTATGAGGCTAGGATAATGTACATGAATTCAGGAAAACGAACTTCTCTTTATGTCTCGTTATCAAATGGGTTTAGTTACGAGATCATGCCAAAATGAAGGAAAGGATTTGCCTTAACATACCTTTGTCGTTTACTTAATGACTCAACGTATATCTTCCCGAAGACTTCAATCTACATTAAGACAGTAAAACTTGTAGTTGATGCCAGGACTTACAAACATGCTTCTAAGCTAGTAGGTCACATATAAAAAATCGGACAGCATTTCCCCTATAAAATTTCACTTCCATCCAAATCAAACCAGCACCAAAAAAATAGGAACAACATCAACAATAACGTATCCAAGATATTCCAACAAAATCAAATCAAAACCTAGCTCAAAACCCTTGCAGAATAGTACACACGCACAAACACCTTAATCTTCACTTCCAATCTCAAGTTTCATATGTTTCTTTCATCAAGTCACTTGATACACATATAGACAAGCATAAAAGTAGAAACCATATCATAATCAAGTTAATTTTCTCAATTTCCAGCCATAACAATGTATATAGTCTTAAAACAATCCAACAAAAGATAACAACATCTCTTTCCCTTTCAAGTGCTATCACGTAATCTTCCACTCCAACACCACAACCAACATGTAATTAACCTTAAACACAACCAAAGGGATGTTAAACATACCTTAGGAAATAGATAAAATTCGAAACCTAAGCTTAACGTAGTTCACCATCGTCTTTATTTACATCACAACACCATAGATGGGATATTTTTTCCCTTTGGCTAACTTCAATGTTGGGTTATGGTGTATTGTTTTTTTTTTGAATTTGTTTGGATCCTTGAGGGAACTGTTTGGGAGGGTTTAGAGAGTATAATGATGGAAGGAAGTCAAAAAATGAGCAAAGCTCAACCCAAAAATGAGATACAAATAGGTGAAGGTCGGCCACCGACCAAGTGGGCCCCATAGGGTTTGCCTGCGCAGTCTCGCGAAAATGCGAATATCTCTCTACTCTAAAGTCGTATCAATGAATGGTTTAATATGTTAAAAACTAGACTCGTAGATCTTCAATTTTGTGGGTTGATATTTCTGTAAATCCAACTACATTGGACAAAATCTCAGTGACATTAGATCCCAAACTTCATTAGAATTATGAACATAACTTGCAATAACTGTTGCCGGCTTTTGTTTTACAACTTGCTTGACTTCAAAACTTAACATACAAATATTATATGATTCAAATAACTTAAAACACGACCTCCTTAGAATATTAAGTACTCCCAGTTTTACCCCAAAAGTAAAGGTAATAACATCTTTTATTTGTTTAGCCTCCAACCCACACGATACTTCATTAACACTTCTTTTAACCCATCATTATCTTCGTAAAGGTCCTTCAACTCTCTGGCTCATATTGATTCACTTAATACGCATTATAACATGAAAGTATGGGGCGTAACATCCTTCCCCCCTTAGGAACATTCATCCTTGAATGTTAACTCTTAGAGACTTGCGAAAAATTCGCCAGAGTCACCTCTATAATTTGGACTAAAACCAATCTGCATGTAGCCATAAAACACACTATACATGGCACACATGGCTAGTATCTATAAATAGCAACACTTGGCCTAACACGACTGTTAATAATAAGTACTACAAGTTAAAAATAATATCTCACCTCATCACCTACTGGTTTGAACTAGGCTGTGCTATAATATCCCCTCTCGAGCCATATCTTCAGTTTGAAATAGGTGGGGGTATTCAGATTTAATCTCCTCCGCGGCCTCCCATGCCATTTATTCTACGGTCTTATTTGTCCATAATACCTTCATGGAGGCTTTTGTTCCTCAACCTAAAGATCTGTCGATCTAAGATAGCCACTAGAATCTCCTCGTAGGATAGATCTTGTGTAATCTGAACGTCATCTAAGGGGACAACCGAGAAGGGCCTCCAATGCACTTCCGTAGCATGGATAATGGGTTGGCTCTAATTATGGAGGCAATTCAAGCTCATAATCTACTCTACTTATCCGTCGAATGGCCCTATGTATCTCGGACTAAGCTTGCCTTTCTTATCGAATCTCACGACGCTTTTCGTAGGCAACATATTTAGGAATACCTAGTCGTCTATGACATTCCATATGTTCGTACTTTAGGAATTCTTATTCTACGACCTTGGCCATTGTATACTTCTGATTGTAGTGCCCTTAGAACAAAATACAATCTTCACCTTGGCTCTCATAGTTCTCGCTTTACTTTTCATAAGCTTAGCTATCAGCTTTGTATTTGTAACATTGCTATTCAACCCTTCTGTCGCACCTTGTATAGAGATATACATATATTTCTACTCCTCTTGAGGAGTGAGTGATTTAGGATAGGCTGCAATTTCTCAACCGTGTATTCTAGTCTCCTGACTTATCCCGGCATAGTAAATATTATACTTGTCTTGACATCTTAGCTCACTCACATTCTTGATCTTTTTAATTATTGTACTTCTGTAAAGCTTGTACATTTCTAATTTTAGCATAGATTGTCCTAACAAACACTTTTGAACTAAACGATCGATCTGGAGAGTCATTCATCCATGTTATACTTTATAGTCCACTATAATCTTTGAAGTACCGACCACATGATGCCGCTCGTCTCAGATCATGCCTTCTTATTTCTGCAATATTCTAGATTACGGCTCTGATGTATCTGTTTTCTTTACTTGAATGGTAATGTCATGATCCCAATTTCCCCTCCTTAGGATGTCGTGATGGAACTTAGTCTCTAAGACTAGGTAAGCCTAACAATGAGAGATTATGACAGAAATAAAAGCTAAGACATGATATAAACTAACAATTCTCATAAATATCTCGACAAGTAAAACACAATTATGATGCTCCCAAAACCCGGTGAGACTGAGTCATAAGCTTCTACAGAATGTTCCAAAACACCTACTACAACACTGTCTAATAAAGGAAACAAAAATACTATAAGGATACCGTAAGGTGACTTCGAGGTGTGCGGATTTCGAGCAGGTATACCTTGAAGTCTCTGGCAAGCTGCTACAATCAAATACTAACATCCAGCACGAGCAGACGTACCTGGATATGCACAAAAAGATGTGCAGAAGCGTAGTATGAGTACACCACAATGGTACCCAATAAATATCAAGCCTAACCTTGGTAGAGTAGTGACGAGGCTGGGTCAAGACACCTACTAGGACATAATAAACAGAATGAAAATATAATAACGAGAAGTAATGGAAAGCGGAGAAATAACTGATACGAAACAAGTTAATAACATAGACTAATGTTGGAAATGTAAGCATAGAGATAACATAAAGGAAGTAATTAAAGAGAACCACCATAGTCAAATACTGATCCAAACTCATAGGATAAGAAAGAATAAAAGCAACAAGAAGTGTTTCACCAATAACTCTTTACAACATGAGATAAAGAACAAGAATCACAAACGAGGTACCGCCTCGTACACAACAAGAATCACCACCAAGGTACCGCCTCGTATACAACAAAAATCAGAACCGAGGTACCGCCTCGTATTCACATTTTTCAATTTCAATCACAATCTTTCCTTATACCGCCGCGAGAGCCTTACATTTTTAAACAGTTTTAAAATATTTTTTTCCTAAAATAGCTACACGCACTTTAGCCCATCTTATGACGCCGTCTGGCTTCAAGTAATTCCCTTACAAGCAACACGCACATAAGTTCCACCTTATATCGCTGCATGCACATTAACCCATATCCTTGTACTGCTGCATGCACATCGATATCAAATCACAACAACAACTCGCACCACAAGTGACCATATGCCACAACTTACCAATAATCAACAATATCAATGTTTCTACAACAATAGCCCATGGCTCAACCACAACGTGTACAAGAATATCAATAATAACAATGAAGGTAAATTTCTCAACAAGAATGATATCTCGACAATTAACAACTTCGCCTCAATGTGATAACGGCTTTCACAACTTCAATACCAATAACTCAACAATGAGAGAGATAATATGTAACCACTATATTAAATAAGAATAAAGCACAATGGAAGAGATAACATGTAACAACGACTTCAAATAATGATAAATCAACAAGGGAAGGGATAACATGTAACAATGACTTCAAATAATGATAAATCACAATGGAAGAGATAACATGTAACAATGAAAGAGGCAACAACTTCAACTAAAGCATGAGAGCAAAATGTAAGATATAGATCAAGTGTTAACAAAGTCAAATAAGGCATGTAAGGATAGACTAACACAAGTAAGAGTAGATTGACTAAGAGAATTTAAAACATGATATGACCATTCAATTAAGGCATACAAAGAGTATAAGTAGCCTAACCGGTCAAATACCACATATAACCCGTGTACCCACTCATCACCTTGTGTAAACGGCTTTCACTTAACACAAATGACACAATCAATCCCAAATCCTAAGGGGGTAATTCTCCCATACAAAGTTAGGCAAGATACTTACCTCAAATAGGCCAAGTCAACCCTCGAAAATAGCTTTTCCCCTAAAATTCGCCTCCACACGGCTCAATATCCCCTCTCGAGCCATATCTTCAGTTTGAAATAGGTGGGGGTATTCAGATTTAATCTCCTCCGCGGCCTCCCATGCCATTTATTCTACGGTCTTATTTGTCCATAATACCTTCATGGAGGCTTTTGTTCCTCAACCTAAAGATCTGTCGATCTAAGATAGCCACTAGAATCTCCTCGTAGGATAGATCTTGTGTAATCTGAACGTCATCTAAGGGGACAACCGAGAAGGGCCTCCAATGCACTTCCGTAGCATGGATAATGGGTTGGCTCTAATTATGGAGGCAATTCAAGCTCATAATCTACTCTACTTATCCGTCGAATGGCCCTATGTATCTCGGACTAAGCTTGCCTTTCTTATCGAATCTCACGACACTTTTCGTAGGCAACATATTTAGGAATACCTAGTCGTCTATGACATTCCATATGTTCGTACTTTAGGAATTCTTATTCTACGACCTTGGCCATTGTATACTTCTGATTGTAGTGCCCTTAGAACAAAATACAATCTTCACCTTGGCTCTCATAGTTCTCGCTTTACTTTTCATAAGCTTAGCTATCAGCTTTGTATTTGTAACATTGCTATTCAACCCTTCTGTCGCACCTTGTATAGAGATATACATATATTTCTACTCCTCTTGAGGAGTGAGTGATTTAGGATAGGTTGCAATTTCTCAACCGTGTATTCTAGTCTCCTGACTTATCCCGGCATAGTAAATATTATACTTGTCTTGACATCTTAGCTCACTCACATTCTTGATCTTTTTAATTATTGTACTTCTGTAAAGCTTGTACATTTCTAATTTTAGCATAGATTGTCCTAACAAACACTTTTGAACTAAACGATCGATCTGGAGAGTCATTCATCCATGTTATACTTTATAGTCCACTATAATCTTTGAAGTACCGACCACATGATGCCGCTCGTCTCAGATCATGCCTTCTTATTTCTGCAATATTCTAGATTACGGCTCTGATGTATCTGTTTTCTTTACTTGAATGGTAATGTCATGATCCCAATTTCCCCTCCTTAGGATGTCGTGATGGAACTTAGTCTCTAAGACTAGGTAAGCCTAACAATGAGAGATTATGACAGAAATAAAAGCTAAGACATGATATAAACTAACAATTCTCATAAATATCTCGACAAGTAAAACACAATTATGATGCTCCCAAAACCCGGTGAGACTGAGTCATAAGCTTCTACAGAATGTTCCAAAACACCTACTACAACACTGTCTAATAAAGGAAACAAAAATACTATAAGGATACCGTAAGGTGACTTCGAGGTGTGCGGATGTCGAGCAGGTATACCTTGAAGTCTCTGGCAAGCTGCTACAATCAAATACTAACATCCAGCACGAGCAGACGTACCTGGATATGCACAAAAAGATGTGCAGAAGCGTAGTATGAGTACACCACAATGGTACCCAATAAATATCAAGCCTAACCTTGGTAGAGTAGTGACGAGGCTGGGTCAAGACACCTACTAGGACATAATAAACAGAATGAAAATATAATAACGAGAAGTAATGGAAAGCGGAGAAATAACTGATACGAAACAAGTTAATAACATAGACTAATGTTGGAAATGTAAGCATAGAGATAACATAAAGGAAGTAATTAAAGAGAACCACCATAGTCAAATACTGATCCAAACTCATATGATAAGAAAGAATAAAAGCAACAAGAAGTGTTTCACCAATAACTCTTTACAACATGAGATAAAGAACAAGAATCACAAACGAGGTACCGCCTCGTACACAACAAGAATCACCACCAAGGTACCGCCTCGTATACAACAAAAATCAGAACCGAGGTACCGCCTCGTATTCACATTTTTCAATTTCAATCACAATCTTTCCTTATACCGCCGCGAGAGCCTTACATTTTTAAACAGTTTTGAAAATATTTTTTTCCTAAAATAGCTACACGCACTTTAGCCCATCTTATGACGCCGTCTGGCTTCAAGTAATTCCCTTACAAGCAACACGCACATAAGTTCCACCTTATATCGCTGCATGCACATTAACCCATATCCTTGTACTGCTGCATGCGCATCGATATCAAATCACAACAACAACTCGCACCACAAGTGACCATATGCCACAACTTACCAATAATCAACAATATCAATGTTTCTACAACAATAGCCCATGGCTCAACCACAACGTGTACAAGAATATCAACAATAACAATGAAGGTAAATTTCTCAACAAGAATGATATCTCGACAATTAACAACTTCGCCTCAATGTGATAACGGCTTTCACAACTTCAATACCAATAACTCAACAATGAGAGAGATAATATGTAACCACTATATTAAATAAGAATAAAGCACAATGGAAGAGATAACATGTAACAACGACTTCAAATAATGATAAATCAACAAGGGAAGGGATAACATGTAACAATGACTTCAAATAATGATAAATCACAATGGAAGAGATAACATGTAACAATGAAAGAGGCAACAACTTCAACTAAAGCATGAGAGCAAAATGTAAGATATAGATCAAGTGTTAACAAAGTCAAATAAGGCATGTAAGGATAGACTAACACAAGTAAGAGTAGATTGACTAAGAGAATTTAAAACATGATATGACCATTCAATTAAGGCATACAAAGAGTATAAGTAGCCTAACCGGTCAAATACCACATATAACCCGTGTACCCACTCATCACCTTGTGTAAACGGCTTTCACTTAACACAAATGACACAATCAATCCCAAATCCTAAGGGGGTAATTCTCCCATACAAAGTTAGGCAAGATACTTACCTCAAATAGGCCAAGTCAACCCTCGAAAATAGCTTTTCCCCTAAAATTCGCCTCCACACGGCTCAAATCTAACCAAAACTGACTTAATATCATCAAACAATGCAAGGAAAGTAATTACAATAGATAAAGTTGTGATCTTTACACTTTTTCCAAAAAGTCAACAAAAGTCAACTTGGGGCTTGCCCGGTCAAAACCCCGGTCCAAGGGTAGATTCCGACTACCCATAACCCCACGAGTTCATATATGTGATTAGTTTCAAAATCCGAGTCCAAATCGACTCTCAAAACTCAATTTCTTATTTTTCAAAAACGTAACAAAGTTTCACAAAATTCCACTTTGATTCACATGATTTTTGATGTTAAATCTAAGATATATTAATGAAATATAGTTGGAAATTGATTAGAGTCACTTACACAATATTTGTAGATGAAAATCCCCTCTCCAAATCGCCTCCTACCGAGTCTAGGGTTCTAAAATGAAAGAATATGCTGAAAAATCCCGACTTCTAGCCCTTTTGTCCACCTGCAGATGTCGCATTTGCGACACATGGTTCGTATTTGCAACTCTCGCAATTGCGGACCATGGATCGCATTTGTAAACCCTGACAGCCTCAACAATTGTCGTAATTGCGACTAAAGCTTCGCAATTACGAAGTTGGACTTCTTTGCAAAAGCGAACAATTGTTCGTAGAAGCGACCCATGCCCTAGGACTGCTGATATCGCAATAACGAAGGGGCCAGTTGCAATTGCGACATCACATGCCCCCCTGTCATCTTCGCAATTGCAAGGCTGGTGCTCGTAATTGTGATAACAAAGCACCAGCAACACCAGCAATTCCATTTTCAGTTAAATTCATTCTGAAACATGTCCGGAACTCATCCAAGCCCCCGGGGCTCCAAATCAAACGTCCACACAAGTCTAAAAACATAATACGAACTCGCTCGCGCGACCATAACACGAAAATAACATCTAGAACTATGAATCAAACACTAAAACACATGAATTTCAAAGTAAAGTTCAAGAACTACTAGAATTCCAACTAAACGTCCGAATCAATTCAACTCCAAATGATACCAAATTTTGCACACAAGTTCTAAATAGCATAACGGACCTATTCCAAATCACAAAATCAAATTTTGAACTCGATATCTAAAATTCAACCTATGGTCAAACTTTTCAACTTTAAATTGTCAAACTTCGTCAAAAAAATACAAATCAACCTACGGACTTTCGAATTCGATTCTGGGCATACGTCTAAGTCCAAAATACCGTTTCGGGGTCATTTTCCCAAAAGGCAACCATTGGTCAACATAAATAACTTAGGTTTCTAAGCCAAGAATCAAAGGGTCCAAATCAACCCGAAATGTTCTCGGAAAGAAATTAATCAACCTTGTAAGTCATAAAACCATAAAAACAAACGTGAGAAGCATCAAAAGGGGAAACGGGGCAAAATTATACAAAGAGACAGGCCAGGTCGTCACATTCCCCCCTCTAAAAATAAATGTTCGTCCTCCAACGTGCATAAGGACATACCTGAAGTGGTGAATAGATGAGGATAACGACTCAACATGTCGTTCTCGGTCTCCCAGGTCTCCTCCTCGGCCGGATGACCCCTCCATTAAACCTTCACTAAAGCAATGTTCTATGACCTCATTTGCCAGACTTGTCTGTCTAAGATAGCCACTAGCTCCTCAATATAGATCAAATCCTTATCCAATTGGACTGAGTTGAAGTCTAAAACATGAGACAGATCACCATAATACTTCTGGAGCATAAAAACATGGAGCACCGGATGAACAACAGATAAGCTAGGTGGTAAGGTAAGCTTGTAGGTCACCTCACTATCCTCTCAATGATCTCAAAAGGTCCGATATACCTAGGGCTCAACTTTCCCTTCTTCCCGAACCTCATCACACCCTTCATGGGTGAAATTCGGAGCAAATTCTCTCTCCAACCATGAACGCAATATCACGAACTCTCCGATCGGTATAACTCTTCTTCCTCGACTGGGCTATACGAAGTCGATCCTGAATCAACTTGACCTTCTCCAAGGCATCTCGAACCAAATATGTGCCTAACAACCTAGCCTCTCCCGGCTCAAACCAACCAACTAGAGAACGACACTGTCTTCCATTATAAGAGCCATCTGAATACTTGATTGGTAGATGTTGTTATAGGCAAACTCTGCAAGTGGAAAGAACTGATCCCAAGAACCCTCGAAATCCATAACACATGCACAGAGCATATCCTCTAATATACAAATGGTGCGCTCGGATTGTTCCTTCCGTCTGGGGGTGAAATGTTGTGCTGAATTCAACCTGTGTGGCTAACTCACACTACACAGCTCTCCAGAAACATGATATAAATTGGGTGTCCCAGTCAGAGATGATGGATATTGGCATGCCATGAAGTCGGACAATCTCACGTATATAGGTCTGAGCTAGCTGCTCTGAAGAATAGGTGGTCACCACCGGAATGCGATGAGCCGACTTGTTCAACCTATCCATAATCACCCATACAATGTCAAATTTATTTTTAGTTTATGGGAGCCCAACAACGATTTCCGTGGTAACATGCTCCCATTTCCACTCTGGAATCTCAAGTCTCTGAAGCAAACCGCCCGGCCTCTGATGCTCATACTTCACCTGCTAATAATTTAGGCACCGATCTACATACTCCACTATGTCTTTCTTCATTCTCCTCCACCAATAGTGCTGCCTTTAATCCTGATACATCTTAGCGACACCCGGATGAATGGAGCACCGCGAACTGTGAGCCTCCTCAAGAATCAACTCACGCAAACCATCCACATTGAATACACATAACTAGCCCTGCATCCACAACACCCAATCATCTCCGTTAGAAACCTCCTTGGCATCACCGTGTTGTAATGTGTCCTTAAGGATAAGCAAATTGGGGTCGTCATACTGACACTCTCTGATGCGATCATATAAAGAAGAACGAGAAATGACGCAAGCAAGAACTCGACTGGGCCCTGAAACATCAAATCTATTAAACTAGTCGGTCAAGGCTTGAACATCCATGGCTAGTGGCCTCTCAGTTGCCGGTAGATATGCTAAACTACCCATGCTCTCCGCCTTTCGAATCAAGGCATCAACCACCACATTGGCCTTCCCGGGATGATATAGAATAGTGATATCATAGTCTTTAAGAAACTCTAACCACCTCCGCTGCTGCAAATTAAGTTCTTTCTGTTTGAACAGATGTTGGAGACTCTGGTGGTCGGTATATACCTCACAAGGGACACCGTACAAATAGTGCCGCCAAATCTTCAATGCATGAACAATAGTTGCCAATTCCAAGTCATGGACCAGATAATTCTTCTCATAGAACTTTAATTTCCAAGATGCATAGGCAATCACCCTATTGTCTTGCTTCAACATCGTGCCAAGGCCAACACGTGATGCATCATAATACACTGTGTAAGACCCCAAACACATAGGCAATACCAACACTGGGGCTATAGTCAATGCAGTCTTGAGCTTTTGAAAGCTCACCTCACACTCCTCAGACTATCTGAAAGGAGCACCCTTCTCGGTCAATCTGGCCATAGGTGCAACAATGGATGAGAGACCCTCTGCGAAACGGTGATAATACTCGGCCAAACCAAGGAAATATCCGAATCTCAGTAGCTGAAGACGGTCTAGGCCTATATTTGAACTACTTCAATATTCTTCGGATCTACCTTGATCCCCTCACTCGACATGACATGACCCAAAAATGCCACCGAATCAAGTAAGAATTCACACTTTGAGAATTTTGCATACAACGTCTTCTCTCTCAAGGTCTGGAGCATGATCCTAAGATACTGCTCATGATCTTCCCGACTGTGGGAGTACACCAAGATGTTGTCAATAAACACAATGACGAATGAATCAAGATATGGCTGGAATACACTTTTCATCACGTGCATGAATGCTGCTGGGGCATTGGTTAGCCCAAATGACATCATAAGGAACTTGTAGTGACCATATCGAGTCCTGAATGCAGTCTTCGGAATATTCAGATCCCGAATCTTCAGCTAATGATACACTGACCGCAAATCAATCTTCGAGAACACTCTGGCACCTTGTAACTGATCAAATAAGTCATCAATATGCGACAATGGATACATGTTCTTCACTGTAACCTTGTTCAACTGTCGATAATCAATACACATACATATAGAACCATCCTTCTTCTTCACAAAAACAACTGGATCACCCTAAGGTGACACACTAGGCCGAATGAAACTCTTATAAAACAATCTTGCAATTACTCCTTTAACTCATTCAACTTCACTGGGGCAATACGATATGGTGGAATAGAAATTGGCTGAGTGCCCGGCAATAAGTCAATACCAAAATCGATATCACTATCGGGCGGCATGCTCGGAAGATCTGCTGGGAATACATCTGGGAAGTCTCTCACTACCGGAATTGACTCAACGGTAGGAGTATCAACACTAACATCTCTCACAAAGGCTAGATATGCATCATACCCCTTCTCAACCATCCACTAAGTCTTCATAATGACACAAACCTATAGGAACATAATCCAAAGTACCCCTCCACTCCAACCGTGGTAAACCTGGCATGGCCAATGTTATCGTCTTGGCATGACAATCTAGAATAGCATGATAAGGCAACAACCTGTCCATGCCCAAGATAGCATCAAAGTCTACCATACTAAGTAATAATAGATCAACTCTGGTATCAAAACCACCAATAACAACTAAACACGAATGATACACACGGTCCACAATAATAGAATCTCCTATAGGCATGGATACATAAAAAGGAGAACTCAAAGAATCATGAGATATGTCCAAATACAGAGCAAAGTAAGATGACACATATGAATAAGTGGATCCTGGATAAAATAAGATTGATGCATCTCTACGACAAACTAGAACCATACATGTGATGACTGCGTTTGAAGTGACTGCCTCCATCCTACACGAAAAAGCATAGAATCTGACTTGGACTCCACCTCTAGGGTAACCTCTACCCGCTCGTCCCCCACCCCTAATTGGAGGTACGGGTAGAGCGACAGCTGGAGCAGCAACCATGGCCTATGAAATCTGTGGACCTGACTGAATTTGTGGAGCATGAGTAGTCTGTAATGGTGCACCCCTCCTGAGTCTAGGGAAGTCCCTCACCATATGACGAGTATCATCATACTCAAAGCAAGCTCTCGGTGGACATGGCTGCTAGGACTGGCTCAGGCCTGGTCGGATGGACTGACCGCTGAAGGCACCCCGTGCAGGAGGTGCACTAGAAAGTGGATGAGCAAAGTATGCAACCTAAGACCTCGGAATAAACAAAGCACCACTAAAAGCTAGAAGTGCTGAGTTAACTGGACGGCTTACATAGCCTCTACCATGATGGGCTGTAGCTGCGGCCTGGCCACCACTAAATCCTCCAGTACCTCGAGGCCTTTTGGCCTCCCTGTCCTCTCTTTCACGGCCCCGCATGCCCTCTAACCTCCGTACAATCTATACCACCTACTAATATGGCATATTTATCTCTAACTCTCGAGCCATGATGAACCTAATACCATAGTTGAGCCCCTCGATAAATCGGTGGACAAGCTCCCTAACTGTAGAAACCAAAGTAGGTGCATGCCTGGACAAATCACTGAATCTCACAGCATACTCTGACACTGGCATAGTGCTATGACGCTGCTACTCAAACTCCATGCGCCATGTATCCCAAAGGTCTGGGGAACAAACTCTCTCAAGAACATATCTGAAAACCGAGTCCATGTAAGTGAAGCTGCATCGGCTGGGCTACCCTCTTTGTAAACTCGCCACCACTGATATGCTTCTCCTGACAGCTAGAATGTAGTGAAAGCAGCTCTGCTCATCTCCACAATGGCCATGGTGCGGAGAAAACGATGGTACTTCTCTAGAAAATCTTGTGCATCCTCTAAAGCTAAGCCACTGAAGTAGGAGGATGATACTTCTTGAACCTCTCAAGTCTGAGCTACTCCTCCTCAGATGCCACTACCCTAACCTCAGGTTGAACCGGAACAATAGGATATGCTAGCATAACCTCTGGGACCTGATCGACATGGACTCGCTGCTCTGGAATAGGGGCCGTGAGATTCTGAGCTCCTACCCCATCCTGCGATGTGGCTGGTGCAAGTTGAATCAACCCAGCCTGAGCTAATGTATCGAACATGCAAAAAAACTGTGTGAGGGTCTCCTGAAGTGAAGGGATGGCAACAGACGCCTCAGGTGCTGTCCCCTAACTGGAGCTATTAATGGCTCCTCTATCGAGGCTCGGGCTGGTGCTCTAGATGCACCATGTGCCCCTCCTTGGCCTCTGCTCCGGCCCCGCCCTCTCGCGATTTTAGCAGGGGGTGCGGGTGTCAGATCATCGAATCTAGCAGTGCCTGTCCTCACCATCTGTGAGAGAATAGAAAGTCAAAGATTTAGATTTTGAAGTCAAACAATTCACACGATAAGGAATCAAAGAAGTGGAAGTTTCCTAAGAGTTTTGTAGCTTCTCGAAGATAAGTACAGACATCTCTGTACCGATCCATAAGACTCTACTAAACTTGCTTATGATTCGTAATACCTATGAACCTAGAGCTCTGATACCAACTTGTCACGATCCCAATTTTCCCTCTTTAGGATGTCGTGATGGCACTTAGTCTCTAAGACTAGGTAAGCCTAACAATGAGAGGGAGAGGTTATGATAGAAATAAAATCTAAGACATGATATAAACTAACAATTCTCATAAATATCTCGATAACTAAAACACAATTACAATGCTCCCAAAACCCGGTGAGACTGAGTCTTAAGCTTTTACAGAATGTTCCAAAACACCCACTAGAACACTGCCTAATAAAGGAAACAACAATACTATAAGGATAAGGTAAGGTGACTCCGAGGCGTGCGGACGTCGAGCAGGTATACCTTGAAGTCTCTGGCAAACTGCTACAATCAAACACTAATATCCAGCACGAGCAGGCGTACCTGGATCTGCACAAAAAGATGTGCAGAAGCATAGTATGAGTACACCACAATGGTACGTAGTAAGTATCAAGTCTAACCTTGGTAGAGTAGTGACGAGGCTAGATCAAGACACTTACTCGGACAGAATAAACAGAATGAAAATATAATAACGAGAAGTAATGAAAATCAGAAAAATAACTGATACGAAACAAGTTAATAACATAGACTAATGTTGGAATTGTAAGCATAGAGATAACATAAAGGAAGCAATTAAAGAGAACCACCATAGTCAAATACGGATCCAAACTGATAGGATAAGAAAGAATAAAAGCAATAAGAAGTGTTTCACCAATAACTCTTTACAACATGAGATAAAGAACAAGAATCACAAACGAGGTACCGCCTCGTACACAACAAGAATCACCACTGAGGTACCGCCTCGTATACAACAAAAATCAGAACCGAGGTCCCACCTCGTATTCACTTTTTTCAATTTCAATCACAATCTTTTCTTATACCGCCGCGTGAGCCTTACATTTTTAAATAGTTTTGAAAATATTTTTTTCCTGAAATAGCTACACGCACTTTAGCCCATCTTATGACGCCGTTTGGCTTCAAGTAATTCCCTTACAAGCAACATGCACATAAGTTACACCTTATATCGCCGCATGCACATTAACCCATATCCTTGTATTGTCGCATGCGCATCGATATCAAATCACAACAACAACTCGCACCACAAGTGACCATATGCCACAATTTGCCAATAATCAACAATATAAATATTTCCACAACAATAGAACCACAATGTGTACAAAAATATCAACAATAACAATGAATGTAAATTTCTCAACAAGAAGGAAATCTCAGCAATTAACAACTTTGCCTCAATGTGATAACGACTTTCATAACTTCAAAACCAATAACTCAACAATGAGAGAGATAATGTGTAACCATGATATTAAATAAGAATAACTTACAATGGAAGAGATAACATATAACAACGACTTCAAATAATGATAAATTAACAAGGGAAGGGATAATATGTAACAATGACTTCAAATAATGATAAGTCAACAATGGAAGAGATAGAATGTAACAATGACTTCAAATAATGATAAATCACAATGGAAGAGATAACATGTAACAATGAAAGAGGCAACAACTTCAACTAAAGCATAAGAGCAAAATGTCAAGTAAGATATAGAACAAGTCTTAACAAAGTCAAATAAAGTATATAAGGATAGACTAACACAAGTAAGAGTAGATTGACAAAGAGAATTTAAAACATGATATGACCATTCAATTAAGGCATGGAAAGAGTCTAAATACCCTAACCAATCAAATACCAAATATAACCTGTGTACCCACTCGTCACCTTGCGTATATGGCTTTCACATAACACAAATGACACAATCAATCCCAAATCCTAAGGGGCTAGTTACCCCACACAAAGTTAGGCAAGATACTTACCTCAACTAGGCCAACCCAACCCTCGAAAATAACTTTTCTCCTAAATTTGCCTCCACACGGCTCAAATCTAACCAAAATTGACTTAATATCATCAAACAATGCAAGGGAAAACAATTACAATAGATAAAGTTGTGATCTTTACACTTTTCTTAAAAGGTCAACAAAAACTAACTCGAGGCCCGCCCGATCAAAACCTGGGTCCAAGGGTAGATTCCGACTACCCATATCCCCATGAGTTCATATATGTGATTAGTTTCAAAATTCGAGTCTAAATCGACTCTCAAAACTGAATTTCTTATTTTGCAAATACTTGACAAAATTTCACAAATTTCCACTTTGATTCACATGTTTTTTGATGTCAAATCTAAGATATATTGATGAAATATAGTTGGAAATTGATTAGAATCACTTACCTGGGATTCCTTGCTCAAAAGATGTTCATTTCTTTGTGTATCATATATACCACAAGACTTGTGATAAGAGAAAGCCATTTACGCTTGACCAATCCTCGCATGAATTGCTAAGGATCCAATAAGTCCAACATTAATTCCTTCAGATGTGTCAATTGGGCAAATAAGTCCATAGTGACTATGTTTGTAGATGAAAACCCCATCTCCAAATCGCCTCCTACCGAGTCTAGGGGTTCTAAAATGAGAGAATATGTTGAAAAATCCCGACTCCCAGCCCTTTTGTCCAACTGCAGATGTCGCATTTGCGACACAGGGTTCACATTTGTGAACCCTCGCAATTGTAGACCAGGGATTGCAATTGCGGACCAGGGATCACATTTGCAAACCCTGACAACCTCAACAATTGTCGCAATTCAGACAAAGGCTTCGCAATCGCGAAGCTGGACTTCTTCGCAAAAGCGAATAATTGTTCGCAAAAGTGACCCATGCCTCAGGCCTGCTGAGTTCGCAATTACAAAGGGGTCAATCGAAATTGCAACATGAGAGACCCCTCTGTCCTCTTCGCAATTGCAAGGTTGGAGCTTGCAATTGCGATAACAGAGCACCAACAATTCCATTTTAAGTTAAATTCATTTCGAAACATGTCTGAAACTCATCCAAGCCCCCGGGGCTCCAATCCAAACATCCACACAAGTCTAAAAATATCATATGAACTCGCTCATGCGATCAAAATACAAAAATTACATCTAGAACTATGAATCAAACACTAAAATGCATGAATTTCAAAGTAAAGTTCAAGAACTACTAGAATTGCAACTAAGCGTCCGGATCCTATCAATACAACTCCAAATGTTACAAAATTTTGCAGACAAGTTCTAAATAGCATAACGGACCTATTCCAAGTTACAAAATAAAATTTTGAACTCGATAGCTAAAAGTCAATCTACGGTCAAACTTTTCAACTTTAAATAGCCAAACATCGGTAAAATAACACAAATCAATCAACGGACTTCCAAATTTGATTTCGAGCATACGCCCAAGTCCAAAATCACGATACAAAGCTACTGGAGCCATCAAAATATCGTTACGGTTTTTTTTTTTGCAAAAGTCAACCATTGGTCAACATAAACAACTTAGGCTTCTAAGCCAATAATCAAAGGGTCCAAATCAACCCAAAATCTTCCCGGAACGAAACTATCAAACCCTTAAGTCATAACACCATAAACACACATGTGTGAAGCATTAAAAGGGGAAACAAGGCGAAATTACACAAAGTGACCGATCGGGTCGTCACAGGTAAAAATGATGCTCCCTCGCCCTAGTAATGCCTCGGAGTCTCGCAATAGTGGGGGCACGTATTTATCATGTCATCTCTACTCTATATTTTGTTATCTCTAAGGCTGGTTCTCTTCCTACTTTCATTATCATAGAGTTGTTATAGAATATGGTCGATGTACTATCTCTCTTATACTTCTACTATTAAGAGTGATTCTGCAATGTTCTGAGTCACGATTTTTATAACCATCTGGGTCTAATACTCGGACTCCTGATTTACTTAGCCGATGTAACTCTCAACCTTCCTTTTCCCTCCCAGTCTTTAATTAGGCTTAAGCTATCTTCCAATCTATGACTCAAGGTATTGGCTATTACATTAGCCTTTCGTGGACGCTATGGAACATCCATGTTATAATATTCTAACAATTCAAGCCTTTGTTAGTGACGTGGACTCAATTATTTCTTTTTACTTATACCAGAGTCTCATATAACTGTAAAAATGTCAACATACATGTTGCATGGATAATACTCCAAAATCTTAAGTGCGGTCCTAACCTAACTAACTCTGGGTCATAGATCAAATAATTCTTTTCATGCCTTCTCAGTTGTCTTTGAACGTAAGCAATTACCTTTCCTAGTCATTATGTCACTTGTTGCGTGAATACTTGGCTTATATTAGTGCCCATGCATATTGGAGTTTTGTGCAACTCATATGATCTCGAATATTACTTTTGATCTTGCTTCCCATTAGTTAGTCACGATAGGTACCACTTTCTTATAGAGTGCATACAATGTTCTAATGAGACTGTTGTTACAAGATTATTTCTTCTACAGTATCAAATTCAGGTTTCTATGTTTAGATCGAAGCCTTCTTCCTTATTTCCTCAGCTAGTCTTTCGTGGTAGTACATAGGGGAGACCCTCTAACTCTTGTAAAGTTGCAAGCTTATCACATCATATACCCGACAAAAGTTTTGATCTTCTTACACGCCTATAATTATCCTTAGTTACTTACCTCCATGCCCTTGTGTTCGTAGGGTTACTTCGGAACTCAAATTTTGATTGTCCCCCAGTGGCACTCTCTCTTATTTCTGTAACACTTATATGGTACCTTTAACTACCCCAACTCCTATATGAATATTTATCAAGGATTACAACCTCGTATCTACGAGATTGAATTTCCTATGATGGGGTTCACTATGTTTATCTTGCATGTTTAGCCGATTTATCTATGACCTCTTGTTTAGTCATAACTAGGCTCTTCATGAATAAATTACTAACTACTCGTCGGTTCATTTTCATATCTATATTTTGTGTATCCTCTCTTGGGTTATGTCTTTCATCTTAACTTACCTCTTGCACTGTCTCCTTATGTATCAGGTGTGCATTCACACATATTTATCAATTAACATCCTTGTCAGGAACCCTTACTGCCTCTTCAAAGCATCATGCTTGCATAACGTTATGGAGTTGTGACATATCTATTGGATCTAAATAAATGAAATCTCATTACTTTTGCCCTTTTTATTGCATTATTCCTTTGTCATTCTATGTTTACTTGAACTACTTAATTCAGGCTTAATAACATATCATACCATCTTTCCCCCCTTTAGTGGAGTACTATCTTTTAATGCACTGAAATTTTACCTATATATGTTTTACCTCTTCATCTTCGGTGTCTTTTCACAGTTTCAAATACCCTTAATCGCCTTGCGGTAACCCTTCTGTACCAGGGATAACTGAATTTCTTATGCATGAAGGTGACACCTAGTGTAACTGGCACACTTAGTCCTTTAAGCTTAACTCTGCTCACCGTGCTTGCTAAAGGGAAGTGTCTTCATGAATTACCTTTAAAGGTTATTCTTCTGGTGTCCATTCTATTATCGCCGAAATGCGGTCTCTGAAATTCTCCTGATGTTGACTATTATCGAATCATTTGATCCCTAATTCATGTTCAATTTATCTTGTTTACTATCCCATACTGATTTCTATTACTCCGGGGGCCTAACTTAGCCTTCTAGTAATCACGTTGGAGTCACCAACTCATTTCTCGAAATGAGGATATGATTTTATGGCTTATACTCTTTTATAGTCTGAAGGTCTGTCTCCTCTTGTCTTTTCCTTTACTTGACTATAAACAGTCATTATTTCATATTTTGATTTACCGTTATCACCCATTTATCAAATCTTACTCATAATGCTTCATTTACTCCTTTCTTATTTTCCTGCTAATGTTTTTGTCTATTACCTTATTTTGAAAACTTCATCAAAACATTCTTTCGCTTTTAGCTCCCCTTGCTCCATCTCACTAGCTCTTCCGATCGCCTAACATTCTCTCTTTACTAGGGATGGGAGTCATACTATGGTAAATATTTATCCCTTCTAGGATTCCATTGCTATCTTCTAAATTTTCTTAACATTGTAGTATTCCTATCTAATTTTACTATTCTAGAGTGCACCACCTGGGTGTCTCATAATGTAACGACCCGACTGGTCATTTCTAGTATTGTAGCCCCATTCCCCCATTTATTACTTATGCTGTGTTCATTTATTGTTATGTGACTTTCCGGGGTGGTTGGTTTGGTTTCGGGGATGTTTCAGAATGAGTTGTGACACTTAGTCCCAAGGTTGGAAGCCTAAGTTGGAAGAGTTCACCAGATGTTGACTTATGTGTAAATAATGCCGGAATAAAGTTTTGATGGTCCCAATAACTCTGTATGGTTATTTTGGACTTAGGAGTATGTCTGGATGTTGATTTGGAAGACCGTAGATGATTTTAGCTTGAATTGGCGAAAGTTGGCAAAGTTGAAGTTTAGAGGTTTGAGAAGTTTGACCGAGAGTTGACTTTGTGGTTACTGGGCTAGGATTTTAGTTCCGGAAGTTGGAACAGGTCCATTGTGTCATTTATGACTTGTGTGCAGAATTTGAGGTCAATCAGAGTTTGTTTGATAGGTTTTGGCATCGATTGTAGAAGTTGGAAATCCATTAGTTTTATTAGGCTTGAATTGGAGTGCGATTCGTGTTTTTGATGTTGTTTGATGTCATTTGAGATTTCGACTAAGTTTGTATCGTGTTTTAGGACTTGTTTGTATGTTTGGATGGGGTCTCGGTGGCCTCGGGTGAGATTCGGATTGAAAACGGATTGAAATTTGGACTTAGAGGGATGTTGTTGTTGCTGAAGTCTGGTGTCATCTCACCTGCAGAGGGAGTGGCCGCAGGTGCGGTCACGCAGGTGCGGTGAGTCGTCACAAGTACGATATTTTAGCGAGGAGGCCTTAGAGTGTAGGTGCGAGGAATATTCCGCACCGGCAAGGTCGCAGAAGAGGAATTGGCCAGGATGGCCTCGGGGTGCAGAAGCGGACTTGGTCAGCAGGTGCGTGTGTGAAGAAGCTCTCGTTGCCCGTAGAAGCGGATGCGCAGGTGATCTATTTGGACCGTAGAAGCAAAGACTGTTGCCTTGAGTTGAAGCCACACCTGCGATGGATGTTCAGCAGGTGCGGAGCCGCATAAGCGGTTGTTGGTCCGCAAAAGCGAAAATCACTGGGCATAAATAGAAATTTCGAGGGTTTTCATTCATTCTTCATCTTTTGACCTAAAGAGCTTGGTTTATGGCGATGTTTAGAGGAATTTTCAAGGAAATCATCAGGGTAAGTGCTTCTAACTCGAATTTGGCTATTATACATGAATCAATTGTTGTTCTTGTCATTTAATTGGTGTTTTGGGTTGGAGAATTTGGGGAAACTTTGTGAAACTTCATATACCGAATTTTGGGGATTTGAAAGGCAATTTGAGGTCGTATTTGACTAATTTTAGTATGGTTGGACTCGGTATTGAATGAGTATTCGGATTTTGTAAATTTTGTCAGATTCCGAGACGTGGGCTCGGGGTTGACTTTTTGGGTTGACTTTTTTTACTTTGGTTAAAGATCTTAGCTTTATCATTTGGAATCAATTCCTATACCTTTTTTAGATAATATTACGTTATTTTTGGCTACATTCAATCATTTCGGAGATTGATACGCATGAGAAAGGCTTGCTAGTGGAGTGATTTGATTTGCTTGAGGTAAGTATCTTATCTAAATTCGGTTGAGGGACTAGTTGCCTGAATTATTGTGATAGCTACGTGCTATTGGGTGCGCACATGCATGGGGTTGAACCCATGTGCGGGCATCGGGGTTATTTATTCATGTTCAGGTTGTGTCCAGGCTCTTATAAGCCTGGAACTTGACTGTTAAACCTTATGCTATGATGCTTCGCACACTGTGACATTGTTATGACCTATTTGGGCCATGTTTGAGGCTACATAGGGGTTTAATCCCTGAATGAACTGATAAATGTTATTCTTTGATGAAATTTGACGGTTTGAGTTATGATAGTACACTTGCACATGCCTACACTTTAGCGTGTCATTTATCCCAGTCCAAGAGCACGAGATTTTTTATTCACTCATTTCATAAATGTATACTTGTTTATTTGCTCTGGTATGATATGATTGGACTGGGTGCCTGTGACCACGCCAGGCAGATTATGTTTTTGTGCGTGTGACCATACCGGGCAGATTGTGTTGTTGGCACGTGAGTTGTCCGTTCAGATCTAGATATTGATGTTATTAGCATGTGAGTTATCCGTGCAGCGTGTGGATACTGATCCACCCCCTAGGGTCACCCTTTCATGTTTCTCTCTTGATGGTGTTCTCGCGGATATTGAGAATAATTATCAGTGGTTTGGAATGGATATGGAAAAGTGAGGGAATCTGGCCAGTGTTTTGTTGGATTTTGCATTTCATCTTTACTTGCAATTTCCTTGATCATTTATCTGATTTAACTGCATATCACCTCTATATTCCAAGATATTGTCTGAGTAGAGTATTTGAGAAATTATACACATACACACACTGATGATTTCTTACTAAACTTTATGATTTGATTTCAATATTGTTCTATACCGGTTTAAAGGATGAAACTACATAGGTGATAGGTAGTATCATTAATAATTTGTGCTCATTTTACCTTGCCGTGTTTATTTACGACACTTATTGAGTACATTGGGTCGGTTGTACTCATACTACACTATGCACTTAATTATGTAGATCTAGGTGTGGGGACCCGTTATCAGCAGTAGGTTGCTTATTGAACTATCTGCTAGAGGCAAGGTAGAGTTGCATCCTTGATCGCAGTTTGACTTGTCTTTTCATTTCATACTGTTGTTATAGTTCCGACAGTGTATTTATTGTTCAGTTTCAAACTTGTATTCCGTTTTAGAAGCTCATGACTCCGTTATTACTAGTTTTTGGGGGAATTTACTTGTATTAGCAGATTTATTGTGTTGAGACCTCAGACTCCATGATTTCCAGCCATATGAAGTCATATATACAACTCCAAAATAATCCAACAAGAGAACAATATCTTATACCATTTCAAGTGCTATCTTGTAGTATTTCATCCAAACAACTTAACCAACACATAGATAAGTTTCAGCACAAGCAACATGGTGTTATACTTACCTTAAATAATCAGAGCAACCTCAAAACAAATCTTCCCTTAGCTTACAAGCGCCATTAATTACATCACAACACCATAGAGACTCTTTTCTTCACTTAGGCTAACTTTTGATGTTAGGTTTAGGTAAAACCACCTTGGATTCACCTTGTAATCTTGAAGAACTGTTAGAGAGATGTTGAGAGAGTGTGGGAACTATATTTGGTCTAAAATGACCAAATATGAGCCTTCGAAACACTTTAAAACGCTCAAAGGTCAGCCACCGCCTAAATGGGTTTCAAAGGGGCTGCTTGAGCAGTCTCGCAAAAATGCGAATATCTCTCTACTCTTACGCCGCATTGATGAACTATTTAATGCATTAGAAACTACACTTATAGAGCTTCAATTATGAATGTAACTTACAATAACTCTTGTCGACTTTTGTTTTACAACTTGTTTGACTTCAAAACTTAACATACAGATATTATATGATACAATTGCCATAAAATACGACCTTCTTAGCATATTAAGCACTCCTAGTTTTACCTCAAAAGTACAGGTTATAACATATTTGATTTGTTTGGCCTCCAACCTTAATGATACTTCATTAACACTTGTTTTAACCCATCATTATCTTTGTAAAGGTCCTTAAACTCTGCGGCTCATATTGATTCACTTAAGATGCATTTTGACATGAAAGTACGGGGTGTAACAATTTCATACTGTGCCACTCAGTTCACCTCTCACTGTTGGAGAGCTATTCAACGAGAGTTGGGTACATAGGCGGATCTTAGCATAGCATTTCACCCGCAGACGGATGGTTAGTTCGAGCAAACTATTCAGATTCTAGAAGACATATTGTGAGCCTGTGTGATTGATGTTGGAGGTTAGTTCTTACCTTTGGCAGAGTTTGCTTACAATAATAGTTATCAATCAAGCATTCAGATAGCTCTGTATGAGGTTTTGTATGGTAAATGGTGTCATTCTCCTGTTGGTTGGTTTGAGCCAGGTAAGGTTAGGTTGTTGGGTACAATGACGTTGATTCAGAAATGACTTTGGATAGCTTAGAGCAGGCAGAATAGTTATGATGACAAGAAGGTTCGTGTTGTGTCATTTATGGAGGGTGGGAGGGTTCTTTTGAATGTTTCATCCATGAAAGGTGTGATGAGGTTTGGGAAGAAGGGCAAGTAGTATGAGGTTTATTGGATAATTTGATGTGTTGGAGAGAGTTGGTGAGGTTGCTTATAGGCTTTCTTTGCCTCCTAGCCGATCGAGGGTTCATTCGATACTTCATATTTCTATGATTCAGAGGTATAATGAAGATAAGTCATATTTTTGGACTTTATCATAGTGCATCTAGGTGAGAATATGGCCTATAAAGAAGAGCAGGTAGCTATTTTGGACAGGCATGTATGGAAGTTGAGGTCGAAGGAGATCGCTTTAGTGAAGGTGCTTTGGAAAGGACGACCGAGTGAGGAGGCTACTTGGGAGACCGAATCTAATATGCAGAGAAGATATCCACATCGTTGTAGCAGTTCATATATATGTCTAAACTCATTCGAGGATAGACGTTTGTTTAAGAGGTAGAGAATGTAACGACCCGACTGGTTGTTTTGAGTTCTAGAATCCCATTCACCTATTGATGCTTCTTGTAGGTTGTCTTGATTATTTATGACTTATGGGGATGGGTGGTTTGGTTCATAAGTGGTTCATGGTGTTATTTGGAACACTTAACTCCTAAGTTGAGGCTTAATGTTGGAAGAGTTGACCAAAGTCAATATTATGAGTAAATGACCCCGGATTGGTGATTCGAAGGTTCCACTAAATTCATATGATAATTTTGGACTTGAACGTATATTTGGTTCAGGCCTCAGGTGGCCCAGGGTTGATTCGGTGCTTCAAATCAAAAGTTGGAATTTTGATCTTCAGAGAGTTTGAGATTTTTGTTTTGATGCATGATTCTTAGTGTTGATGTTAATTGTGGTGTTTTGAGCCTATGGACAAGTTTGTATAGGGTATACAGACTTGTAAGGCTGATAGGACGGGGTCTCGACAGGATTGGGTGAGTTTCGAGGTGGTTTCAAACTATTTTGAGTCTAGTTGAGATTGCTGGTTTTTTTGTATCAGATAGAAAATCACGATCGCGGAGCTGTACTTTTTATTTTAATAATCAATCGATTTATATGATAAAAAATCATATCTATATAATGAATGTCTCTAGATTACGTAGAAGGAATTTTGGGAAGAGAGAATTAGTGCTTCGCGATTGCGTGAGAGGTTCGCGATCGAATAGCTTTGACAGGTGTTGAATCGAGATCGCGTAGAAGATTTGGCTGGGGAGGTGGATTGTGCTTCTCCATCGGGTGGGATAAGTCATGATTGCATAAAGGGAATTCTAGCAATGCTACGCGATCTTGGGATTAGGTGTCGCGATCGCGTAGAGTATATCACTGGCATGGTATTTTATGTCCAGTTTTGGAGATTTAGCTCATTTTCACCACTTTTGAGCTTTAGAGAACAAGAGGAGGAGATTTTGAAGAAGGATTTAACTACAAACTTAAGAGTAAATAATTTTTACTTGGATTTAATCATATATCTTGATTCCTCATGGATTTCTACACCTAAAACATGGAATTTAGGAGTAAAATTTGGGGTTTTTATCTAAAACATAAGAGAGTGTATTTTGAGTTTTTGAACATTGAATTGGACTCAGATTTGGAAACTAATCACATATTTAGACTCCTGGGGTTATGTGTCAACGGGATCTAGTCCTAGACTCAGGTTTTGATCATGTGGACTCGAGTTGAATTTTGTTTACCTTTTGATAATTGATTAAAGATTGAAGCTTTATTGTTTGGAATTGATTTTTGTGACTTATTGGATCTCGATGATTATTGTTTGGCTAGATTCAGAGCATTTAGAGGTCACTCATAAAGTTAATGTTGTGATTAGAGGCTAAATCTTATTCCGGAAGAGGTAAGTAGCTTGCCTAATCCTGGTTTGAGGAAACCCACCTTAGAATATGACCTTATCTCAGAATCACTTGGTGTGAGTTTGATGAAAAATCACGGTGTGTTGAAAAAGAAAGGTGATATCTCAAAAGGGGATCAAGATAAATCATAAAAGAAGTTGGGTCAATATAGTAATGGCTTGGATCAATATTATAATAGAAATGATCAGTTTCTTTGGTAAAGATGGGTATTATAGAAACTTTTGTGGTAGGACTATTGGGTTTAACAATCTATATGACTTGGTTGACTTAGAGAGATTCAGTTCTAGTGGCTTGACTATGTATAAGTGACTTTCTATGAGATTGAGATGATTTTAACCATGAATTTAAAGTTGATGTTGCCTACTTGCTTGAAGAGTTTGTTGCATGTTTGTGATTGTCTCACGAGTTGAGTTAAATTGTATGCTTCTAAAAAATGAAGTGCTTTTGAGAAGAACTTTTAGATGCACGGGCGGAGTTGGATTAAGTTTGCTTAGCCATTCCATAACAAACAGATGGAGTAAGTTATATAGATACTCAGAGACTTGTTGAGAAAGGATAGCATAGACTCGGGGATCATTAAGTGATAAGTTGCTTTGCTACAGATTTGTCATATTTGGGTTATTACTTGTATAGTGCATAAATTATGTGCTTTGAGGTTCTATTGAAATTTGGTGCGATTTGTCATTGAGTAGCTTGTACTTGATAAGATGAAGTTAATAAACCTAGAATTAGCTCGATTAGATTTGGATAAGGTATGTTGGGAAGAAGAATTCTCTTAGGTAGCTCAGAACAGGCAATGGTTCTTATTGGACGAGAGCAACCCATGATATATTGCTATGGTGGGTAGTTATGAATTTCTATAGGATTTTTTCATTAGTAGTAGTATTGTGAAGACTTGGAATAAGGATCTATTTGAGTTGAGGAATTTTGACTGGTACTGGGTTTGGCAACAAGTAGTTGATGTGACCAACAGGTATGGCTATGGATATAAAAGATGCAGGATATATCATGTGGTTACATTCTGGTAGTTCTTTTGGGACTCGATACAGGTTATTGAGATTGATACAATGAATATATACAAGAATCAAATCTCTAAAGAAGATCCAGTTATTGAAGTTGTGTTTATAGGCTTATAAGCTAAAGTTGAAGAAGAAATCTTCAGTCACGATGTGTTAATGAATTTATATGTATGGAGGTCACATGAGATCACCCATGGGAATGTGTATGATAAGTTTATACAACTATCTATTCACATCTTCACATAATATTATCATGTTATTTGCATCTCTCTTAAACTAGTGTAACATAACAAGATATTATATGTCATTGCTTGTTGTTGTAGGACTACTTGAGCATCTTGTTCATGCTAGAATAATGTATAGGCATCATTCACATGCTAGTTTAATATTATGGATTTTATGTACTTGTGTTACATGGTAGAACTGCATAGTCATAGACTGTCTTGTTATATGCACCATCTTAGCATATAGATATTGTTCTCATCATTCATCTGAGATGGTTTGGGCGTGCGGATTCACGTTCCTATGTTGAGGCTTATGTTTGGGTGTGTGAATTCACGTTCCGATTGAGACATTTGTTGGGCATGTAGATTCACGTACCTGTGTTGAGATATTTATTCGGGCATATGGATTTACATACCGACTGCGTGGTAGACACGTAGATTTGTATCGGTTTGATACCAACTTTAAGTCTTTATCATGCATATATATTCTTGACTTATATATATACTGAGACATATCATCTACATATGCCTATTCATGTATTATACACATGCATGAGACTTGATAGCAGGTTGTTGGACACTTGGAGATTATCAGATTGATATAAAGTTTGAGTCTTTACTACTTATTGCATATCCCTTCTAGATGCGAAATTAGTGCATTTCTATATGTTTTTTACCTTGTTATCCAAATAAGCATGCTTGTTATCCTCCTCTTTGATTGTGCACCTTATTATTTATATTTGTGGTTCCTTGATTGTTTCTCTGTCATTGTATATACTTATGAGCTACACATGTTATATAAAGTGAGTATCTTTGACTAAAATATCGCCACTACTTCGTTGAGGTTAGTCTTGATACTTATTTACTACATGGGGTCGGTGGTACTCATACTACACTTCTGCACCTTGCGTGCAAATTTTGGAGCTGAGTTGTTGCGGAGTTTGGGAGCGAGCATTGAGGATACGTCAACGTTCTGATTAGTAGTTGTCGCTTCGTTCATGGTAGTTTAGAACTAGTATTTCTGTTTATGTATATTCATATAGATAATGTATTTTTGTCATACCAACATTGTATTCTATTTCTTAGTGGCTCATGACTTATATCATCAGTTCTTGGGATGATATTTTATATTCTTATTTTATTATTATTCTGAAGATCTTCAGTTTGAGTTGTGTTTATATTAGTTGGATCATCTAGCGGATTGGATTATGCGTCATCACAATCCCGGTGGAATTTGGATTGTGAGAAAGCGGTGCTTCTTTATCAATGTTATTATCTTGTATGACAAAAACACATCTATGTTGTCGGGTAATTTTAGACGATGTTATAAAAATACCAAAACTTAATTGAATTGTATAGTTAGACCTCTCTATAACAACATCCTCATATAATAGTCATTCACTATAAAAGCCAAGTTTTTCTTGGAACTGATTTTTTATGTTATATTTTACCTCTTTATAACAATATTTTACCTATAAAAGTAACATTCATCTTTATAGCAGTACGCTCTTTGTAAAATTACCCCTATATAATATCCATAGAAAATCTCTTATAAGATCACTAATAATAAGTTTAAAGATTTTAACCTCAACATACTGCTACTTGGACCGAGATAGAAGATTCAACTGTTAACCTCTTAAGGGAAAGCTATTAGGTATCCTTTTGCTGAAAGTTTGGATACAAAACTTCGCTAATTAAGCGTTATATCGCTAGTAAGAGAGTGGAATCTACGAAACAAGCTACAATTACGTAGTTTTTCCATCAATCTTGAAATAATTTAATCTTCTAGTAGCTTTAAAATGTATGTTTTAGAGTCCAAATCATTATACATTTAGTTACGAATTTATTAATAATATGTTAGCTTTTTCAATATTTGATTGGTAAAATTTACATATCATTTGAGTATTTAAATTTGAATAAATTTCTTATCTTGTATATGTAACATTAAAAGCAATTAATTCTTAGATTTTTTATAACAGCTAAAATATATTTAAACTTTAAATGTTGTTATATGTGTATAACATATACCAGTAACCAAGACGATTGAGATAATTTTAAAAATTAAAATTTTGATTATACACACAATAATAACCAAAAAGGGGTATATTATAATTTTTTAAAAATAATTAGCTCAACCGAAGCATTGACACCCCTAGCCTACACCCCTAGCATCTCCTTGACCTACCATCATCCAAACAGAGTATAAGATTTATCATGACGGCAGATCTAAGTGCACCCAGACCTCGGATTAAAGCCAAAAATGTGAATTGTGCGAGAAAAAAGACTTTTAATTCCCATCTCTACTCAACTTTCAAGGTACCTCAGTTTAGATTTCATATCTTTGTACGATTGCTTATCTCCTTCTCTTTTCCCTTTTTTGCTTAATAATGACTTCTCAACTTCTGAGATCTTGAAGTTCAACTGTGTAAATACTCAAGAACTTGAAAATTTTCACTTCTTATAATTCATTATACCAAAATTAGGCAATTGTGTATACAAATCGGAGTTGGAAAAATTTGAATTTAACTTTTCTACCGAAATTAGCCAATTGTGTATAAAAATCTGAGTTGGGAAATTTTGAATTTAACTTTGTGCGAGATCCATTCATAAAAGTTTGAATCTTTTTGGCAAATTCTTAAAGTTGTATTGAATGAATGAATGAATCAATCAATCATTCAAATCTGAGATAATTTGATTTGAACTGGGCGTGAGATGCACTGAACAAGTCTGAATCTTTTGTAGCATAAAGTTTTGGTAAATTCTTAGGTTATGTTGATTGAATCAATCTGTCATTCAGACTCAGATAGTTTGATTTGAACTGGGTGCGAGATGCACTGAAGAGAGTATAAACCGTTATGCATCCCATAAGATTTGTTTTCACTGGTGAAGTCCTAAGTTTGCTGGTTGAATCAATCCTAGGGAGAAACTCTGAATCTTTATGCATTTATAGAAATCTTTTTGGTGAATACTTAAGTGGTGTTCATAGAACCATATTAACTGAGATAGTTTGAATTGAACTGGATCTGAAATCCATGGAAGAAAGTTGTCTTCTTTAAGCGTTTCTAGGATTTTTTGGTAAATTCTTAACTTCTGTTGATTGATTTGGTCCTCTTTGTAACTGAGATAGTGGGTAACCAACAATGTTAAGAAAAGCCATTACTCAGTCACTTAAGGAGATAAGGGTTTAGCGGTTCCTCGGTGAAGCCGTGCATTTTAGAGAAGCTTATGCTTCAAACAATAGTGCACTAAGTGATTCTAACGAGAATCAGTCATTTATTTGAATCTTATCTTTGAGGAGTTGGATTAATATCGGCATTATTATATATTGCAAGTTGAAATTTATCATTTAATTGTAATTTAATTTTGGTGTACTAATTTACAGATGTTCAATTTTTTTTAATTTCCAGTAAATTGTGTGCTTCACTTAAAAGAAGTGTGGCTTTTCTTCTTGCTTTTCACTTCAAACCCCATGGTCCTTATTGCTTTTTTGCACTTTTCGCTATCACTGGTTTGAGTAACTAGAATGTTCTATTCTTGTTCTGCATCCAAACTTCACAGTCTTATCGTTTTTGGCATTGTTTGTAGAATTGCAGAATGCCGTGATGCTGGGGCATGATAACTCAAATGGGTATTCAGAAAAATCCAGTAGTGGTATGGATGATTTGCCATCTTTCTATGTTGATAATATGCGAAACAACATGAAAGTTATTCTATACAGGTTGGTTGACACTATCTTTAGGTTTAGTGCAGTGTTTTGTAGTCTCTTATGGTTTTACCGTTTCTTGAAGATTTCAGATAGTTGTAATTAGCTAATCTGGACATACGTTAATACATACTATGTTGGTGTGAGTTACTTCCTCAATCATGTGAGATTGATGTTAGCACAACTGGACTACTGGCTGAAGTTATATGCATTTGTGTTGGAATTAAATCCTTCACTAAGGCATTATTTCTATTCTTTTTCTTATAATCAAGAAATTCCCGAGGTCTAGTGGCATACGATTCGAAACTCGGTGGATAATAGACCTCCCCCTTTACCCTTCTCCCCTTTACCTCTGTAGCAGGGTTTGAACCCGTGATGCCTGCCTTATCCACATATCACGCTTTGCGCTCTTACCACTAAACGAAAGCTTTGGGGCTTATTGATGAACATGAAGAATCTATGTTAAATTTTATTAATTTTGGCCAAGATCTTATTTTAGAGCTCAAGTTCAAATATATGGACTTATTTTTAAGAAGCGCAAGAAGTCCAAGAAGTTCAATATTGATTTAAAAAAGCCAAGATTATTTACATAGGATTTATTGTTTCTTTACAAGAAAGGATTTCCTATTTCCTTTTATGGGTAGGTTCAAACTTCTTTATTGTTTTCCTTTTGGAATAAGCATTTTTCCTTTAGTAGGATTGTAGTTTCTTTTCCTTGTAGAGTAGGGATTTTACTTTCCTTGTCTTTAGCTATTTTATTTCTTTATTAGAATAGGAATTGTAGTCATCAAAGAAGATACCCTAGGCATAGATAAAGGGTTCTCATGCCTTGTAGAAGGAATTCACGTTTTTGAGATTTGTCCTAATTTGCAATAGAATATTTTTCTCTATTTTATCTTCTTTATCCTAATTTTTGGTTCCAAGCAAGGTAGTGATAGTCTTAATCAATGTTATCAAAGGCACGCTTAAGCCCTAAAGCAAGGCTCAAAACATATTGAGCGCTTCGCCTCACTTAGCGTGCGCTTTATTGTTGTTATCAAGGCTCTAAGGCATACTTTTCTTGCCAATGAGCGTAATCCTGAAGAGGTGACATTAAGCAATTGATATTTTACTTTACCGTAAATTTTCTTCAATTTATTTGTCCTTATATTTGGTATTCATGCTTATTGATATTAGTCTTGAACTGCACATACATATTTATTATTTTTCTCCATTTTCTCCTTTCTTCATTAAAGCCCACGCCTTTCTTGTTTTCAATTGCGTGTGGTGTTTCTTTATCACATTAATTGATTCCATGTGGTGACTTTAGGAACTTTTTAGTCCTTGATCATTCAAGAACATATTTCTTGATCTAAATTCGTTCGTTTAAAATCTTAGAATCAGAATTTTCACTGAACCGGTACAACCTTAATATTTACTTGTTTTGAATGAATAAATAGTCATTCTTGTAGTTCAGATCGTCATCGTTCAACTCATTTTTCAATCATCAGATTCCGAGTCCTAAAACTTGAGATACACTGTTTCTTAAAATCAGACCCATAAATCACATTTTCGTTTCAAGATCTTGATTTTGTGTCATGCCCCGAACATGGGGGGCGAGACCGGCACCCGGTGCCTCACCTAACCTAGCGTACTAACTTGCGACTAAGGGACTCTGAACATATAATGTCATAATTTGGCCATGGGGCCACATTGCAAGATAATATGCGAAGCAAAATATAAAACTGAATGGAAACTAGCACTGACTAAACATAAATATAAAACTGGGGCGATAAGGCCGTCATAACTACTACAGCTGACAAACCAACAAAATATATATACCAGGCTTACAAGCCCAACATACTGCACTAACTGAAAGGATATGTCTACAAGCCTCTACTGATGAATATACTATGATCGGAACAGGACCCTGACCTACCCATAACATATATACATACATACTAAAGACGTACACAAAACCCTACACCCGACAACTACGAAGGACGTGGAACTTACCGATCAGGCTGAACTCGAGAAACACCTACTAAGGAGGTCTACCCTTCTGTCTATCTGAACCTGCACGCATGAAATGCAGCGTCTCCAGAAAAGGGACGTCAGTACAAAATAATGTACCGAGTATGTATGACAATAAAATAACTTAAAGCTGAAACTGAACTGATAATATAATAACTGAAAGTAACGGGGAGTCAAAGATGATCTGGAGATATACTTACCTGCTGATACTGACTCAACTCCTTCAATATAGTAAGTAAAATAAGTGTTCGGCCCTAAAAAGCTCGGTACGTGTAACTGATCGGCCATAGTAGGCTCACTCATAGGCGCTCTACCATACTAGGCTAGGTATCTTGGCCATTCTGGGCTCGCTCATAGGCGCTCGACCATAGTAGGCTTGGTATATAACTTACCATCTGATCAGAGGTTGCCCAATAGGGGCCTGTCCACCGATTATAGCTTGATGGTGGGGAAAATACTATAATACTGTATATATATAAACCCTCTGCTCTCTTTACTGGAAGAAGACAATACTTAATTGAATATAAAGTCCCGATAAGGGAGAATACTATAACTTATGAGACTAGGATAATGTATATAAATTCGGAAGTATGAACTTCTCTTTATGCCTCGTTATCAAACACATGTAGTTACGAGATCATGCCAAAATGAAGGAAGGGGTTAGCCTTAACATACCTTATCACAATCTTTCCAATCACCAAGTTGAACTCGCCTCTTCGCACCCTAATCTACAACAACGATAATAATACTATCATTAAGTTATGAAAGGTACAACTATCGAAACAACGAATGACAAGATTATTTTGTATTAAAACGGGCAGCATCTCCCTTATAATCCTTACTTTCTCCAAATTCACGATAACCGCAACAACACAAGAACACAATAATAAGAACATATATACATTATTTTCCAACCTTATATACACCACAAAATACTACAAAATAGCCCAACACACCCCAATCTCTTCATACACAAAACAACCATTGTAGTAGTGTCAAACCACCCGAAAGTGTTATGACGAACGACCAGCCACCACCCTGAATTTATGTTGTGTTTCTCCACACCCTTCCTCCTCTAAAACTCCACAAAACAGTAGTAAAATATGCAGCCCAACAGCAACACAAAATATTCCACAAAATAGTCTGCTAAAGGTGAATAACTCGAACTCACGGCTTCCAATCACAGTCTCGTGAGTTCTTACAAATATAGAATGACTTATCATGCATTTACAGCAGAAATAATGGATGAAAGAGAGAATTAAACTTACCTTATTTGTTGGATAACTCAGCTCCTATCTTGGTTCTTCAAACTATAGGGTTTACCTCCAATTAGAACTTGAAAGGGAGAGAAAATCAATTAGGGTTTGTGGGCAATATTTGGGAGGATATTTGTAGAGCTTATGTCTGGTTATTATGCCCCATTATCAGTTTAATATATGAAGGAAGTAGGCTTTTAAAAGTCCTCTTTGGACGACCCGAACTGGCCCATTTTCGGACTCTCATTTAAGCAAGTACGTGACACACCTACTTGTCACTTAACAGCTTACGCAGTCTCGCAAAAACACATATATCTCTCTACTCCGATGTCGTATTGACAAACGGTTTAATGTGTTAGCAAAAATAAACTCATATATCTTCCATTTTATGAGTGGAACACCCCGTAACTCTAAGTATATTGGGAGAAAATCGCAGTTACATTTGACCCAAATTTCAGTAAAACTTATAAACGTAACTTGTGATGACTTTCATCGACTTTTGTTACACAACTCGCTTGACTTCAAAAGATAACACACGATTATCATACGACTAACATAACTCATAATGTAACATCCTTAGCATGTTAAGAACCCTAGTCTCACCCAAAAAGTACATGTTATAACATTCCCAACTTGTCGACTTTCGACGAAATATTATTTCTTCAATTCCTTTAGCTTCTGAACCTTCTAATCCTCTTTGTACTTGTTGTTCATGATCTTCAATATTTGTAACCTCTGAGGTAACATGATTAACTTACTTTATATACTTTCAAAGATGATCTCATTTTGGGTCCTACATTAGTTTGCTTACGACACACTTTTACGTACAAAAATATATGGTGTAACATCATTCCCCCATTGGGAACATTCATCCTCGAATCTTTACTCTTAGAGACTTTGGAAACTTTTGCCGGAGTCTCCTCCATACACTAGACTAAAACCAACATGCACGCAGCCAAAAAACATACTATGTATGCCACGCATGGCCAATGTCTATAAATAGCAACACTTTGCCTCACACAGCCGTAAATCATAAATATTGAAAGTCAAAAAAATAAAAGCTTACCTGATGACCTACTAGCCTAAATAGAGTTGTGCTGTAGCATCCCATCTCGAGCCATATATTCAGTTTGAAATAGGTGGGGGTATTTAGACTTCATTTCTTCCTCTGCTTCCCACATCATCACTTCCACATTCTTGCTTCTCCATAAAACCTTCACGGAGGCTACCTTTTTATTTCGTAGCTTGCGGATTTGTCGGTCTAGGATGGCAACTGGAACTTCCTCGTATAACAAGTCATCCGTAATCTGTACATCATCAGTGGGAACCACTTGGGTAGGATCGCCAATGCACTTCTGTAGCATAGATACATGAAAAACTAGATGGACTAACTCTAATTCTGAGGGCAATTCTAACTCATAAGCTGCTTGGCCCACTCTCCGAATGATCCTATAAGGCCCAATATACCGTGGTCTAAGCTTGCCCTTCTTTCCAAACCTCATCACGCCCTTCATAGGTGATACCTTTAAGAATACCCAGTCATTAACCCCGAACTCTAAGTCTCGTCACCGCACGTTAGAATATGACTTCTGATGACTCTGAGTTATCAACAGTCACTCCCGGATAAGCTTTACTTTCTCTATAGCCTGCTGAACCAGGTCTAGCCCATGTAACCCATATTCTCCAACATCAAACCACCCTATAGGAGATCTGCACTTACGCCCATACAAATCCTCGTACGGAGCCATCTGGATACTGGAGTGGTAACTGTTATTATATCCAAACTCGATAAGAGGTAGATGTTCATCTCAACTTCTTTTAAAATCCAATACACATGCTCGTAACATATCCTTGAGAGTCTAAATTATGCGCTCGGCTTGTCCATCAGTCTGTGGATGAAAAGCTGTGCTGAGATTCACTTGAGTCCCTAGACCTCTCTGAAATGACCTCCAGAAATGTGCTGTAAACTAGACCCCACGATCAGATATAATAGATACGGGTACTCCGTGTAGCGGCACTATCTCCTTAATATATAACTTTGCATAATCTTCGGTTGTATATGTAGATCTGACTGGTAGGAAATGGGTTGATTTCATGAGCCTATCGACTATCACCTATATAGAATCAAACTTACGATGAGAACGAAGCAAACTAGTGACAAAGTCCATGTTTATCGCCTCCCTTTTCCACATCGGGATCTCTATAGTCTGTATTAGCCCTCCGGGCTTCTGATGCTCTACCTTCACCTACTGGCAACTAGGAAACTGGGCGACAAACTCAGCAATGTTCTTTTTCATATCGTTCCACCAATACACATCTTTAATATCATGATACATCTTTGTCGTCCCAGGAGGAATGGAGTACCACGAATAATGTTCCTCTGACATAATCCTGTCTCTTTGCCCTGCTACATCTGGAACACCCAAACGACCACTATATATGAGAACCCCATCTCCCTTGAGCTCTAACAACGACTTCTTCTACTGCGGAACTCACTCTATCAACTCGACCAACTCTAGGTCCTCGTACTGCCTTTCCTTGACTTCAGCTATGAGAGATGATTTTGCAGTGTTTTGGAGTACAACACCACCATCGTCAGAATCTACTAACCGAACCCCCAAACAAGCCAATTGATGAATCTCTCTAGCTAATATTCTTTTCTCAGCCTCTACATGTGCTAAGCTACCCATAGATCGGCGACTTAAGGCATCTGCTACAATATTAGGTTTCCCCGGATGGTAGAGAATGTTAATATCATAATCTTTCAACAACTCTAGCCATCGCCTCTATCGCAAATTCAACTCTTTTTGCTTGAAGATATATTGCAGGCTTTTATGATCTGTAAAAACATCAACATGAACACCATATAAATAATACTGACATATCTTAAGTGCATGTACAACCGCAGCTAACTCGAGGTCGTGGGTCGGATAATTCCTCTCATGCTGCCTCAACTGCCTCGAAGCATACGCAATCACCTTCCCATATTGCATGAGGACACATCCTAACCTGACAGATGAGGCATCACAATACACGGCATAACCCTTTAGAAGTGTTAGAACTCACACTGAGGTCAGTTTGTTCTTAAGCTCTTGGAAACTTCGCTCACAAGCCTCTGTCCACTGAAACTTAGTTACTTTCTGCGTCAACTTAGTCAATGGTCACGAAAGAGAAGAAAAACCCTCTACGAACCTCCGGTAGTACCCGACTAAGCGTAGAAAGCTACAAATCTCTGTCGGAGTGGTAGGTCTAGGCCAGGATGTCACGGCCTCAATCTTTTGAGTGTCTACCTTTATACCTTCATTGGATACAATATGCCCCAAGAATGCTATAGACTTCAAGCAGAACTCACATTTAGAAAACTTAGCATACAACTTACGATCCCGGAGGGTTTGGAGTTTCGCTCGCAGATGGTCAGCATGCTCATCCTATGAACGTGAATAAAATAGAATATCATCAATAAATACTATCACAAACAGATCTAAAAATGGCTGGAATAGGCTATTCATCAAGTCCATAAATACGGTGGGTGCATTCGTCAACCCGAAGGACATGACAAGGAACTCGAAGTGGCCATATCGTGTTCTAAAGGCTGTCTTTGGAATATCTTTCTCCCGAACTCTAACCTAGTGGTACCCCGACCTCAAATCTATCTTTGAAAATTATCTAGCCCCCTACACTGATCAAATATGTCATCGATCCTTGGAAGTGTATACTTATTCTTAATAGTCAACTTGTTCAACTGCCTATAATCGATACACATCCTCAGTGAGCCGTCTTTTTTCCGCACAAACAGTATCGGTGCACCCCAAGGTGAGGTACTAGGCATGATGAAACCTTTCTCCAGCAAATCTTTTAACTGCTCCTTCAACTCCTTCAATTCGGCAGGTGCCATTCTATATAGAGGGATGGATATTTGTTGAGTTCCCGGAAGTAAATCGATGCTAAAATCAATCTCTCGCTCTGGAGGAATACCTGGAAGCTCATCTAGAAACACATCTACATATTCTTTAATTACGGGAAAAGACTGAAGTATAGGTATCTCAACATCTGCATCTCTAACTCGCATAATATGATAAATGCACCCTTTTGCGATCATTTTCCTCGCCTTCAGATAGGAAATAAACCTACCTTTGGGTGTCTCTGTATTACCTATCCATTCAAGGACTGGCTCACCTGGAAAATGAAATCTTACTGCCTTTGCTCGGCAATCAATTGTGGCATAGCAAGCTGCCAACCAGTCCATGCCTATGATAACATCAAAATCCATCATCTCTAGCTCAACTAGGTCGGCTGATGTCTAATGACTACAAATTGTCACCGTACAACCTCAAAAAGTCATCTAGCAATAATCGGTTCTCCGACCGGTGTAGATACCGCAAAAAGATAACTTAGTATTTCAGGCACTATACCGAACTTCCTCGCGATAAATGGGGTAATATACGATAAAGTAGATCCTGGGTCTATCAAGGCCTAAGTATCGTGAGAGCAAATGGTCAATATACCTGTCACAACGTCTGGTGAAGACTTCTAGTCTTATCGACCCGCTAAAGCATAGATACAGTTCTGGTTACCACCTGAACTGGAACCTTTACCTCGACCTCTACTAGCCAAAGACTGAGACTCGCGCCCTGAAGGATGCACGGACATATATAATCCTGTTACTGAACTTGCTGGTTGTGCCATACCCCCATAATCTCTCTTTGGACAATCTCGCATCATATGCCCCGGACGCCCATATGTAAAACAAGCATCGAAACCTGCTTGGCATTGGCCCAATTGTTCTCTACCGCGGCGGAAATGACCATATCTGCCCTAAACCTCATTTTCGATGCAAACCCGACACCCGTGAGCTCTCACTTGGTCCTGACTGAGTATAGCGGTCATACCTGTAACCCTGTAACTAAGGTGGTAGAGGCCTACCCTGAGACTGCTCCTGAGACCTGGGAAATCTCATCCTCTTATGCTGCCCTCGCTCATTCCTCTCTGTACCCTGCTGCCGACGCCTACCCCTTTCTATATTCTGGGCGAGTGTCTGAATCTGGGAGATATCCATACTATGCTGCAATGCAGCGGTGGCACATATCTCGGTCAACTCTAGGGCCAACCCTACTATAAACCTATGGATTGTGTCCCGCATAGTAGCAACTATGGATGGTGCATATCTGGAAAATGAGTCAAAATGGAGACTATACTCTCAAACACTCATATTGCCCTACTTGAGAGCTAGAAACTGTTTGACCCGAGCCTATCGCATCTCACGCGGTAAGTACTGGTGAAGGAAGGCATCTGAAAAATTCTCCCAAATAGCTGGAGGTGCATCACGTCCCCTGGACCTCTCCCATCCCTCGTACCTAAGGATGGCTATATCTCGGAGTCGAAAAGCTGCTAGCCCAACTGCCTCTTTCTCCATGGCATGCATAACCCGAAAGATCCTGTGAAGCTGATCTATGAAATCCTACGGGTCCTCCCTATGATCTGTCCCTGTTAACTCTGGGGGACTCAAAGCAATAAACTCTCAGACCCCTCAGAAGATCCTGCACTAGCTGATGCCCTAGCTTGTTACTGGGTAGCTAGCAACTGTGTCAACAAATGCACCGCACTCCTCAAGTCCTGATCTGATGGAAGTGGAGGGGGAACTGGATGTGCGGTATCCCTAGGAATCTCCTCAGGTAGTAGAGGAGCCGGTAATGGCTGAGTAGGGGTCTCGCCTTGGGCCTCATACTGGGTCCCATCTACTGGGGGTCCCCTCACCTGCTGCTGTATCTCTCCTCTGGCTAGCCGTAGTCTTCCTAGTCACCGTCATCTGTGTATGTAAACACCAACATGTAAGTTTAACTCAACTTTCCTATAACTCAGTTCTACAAAACTATTTAGATTTGAAAGAAGGGTAACCAACTCCTAAATGCCATGTAGTTCCCTACTTATATAATATAGTGCACAACACATCTATAAACAAGACCCTACTCGACACGGCTTGTAGACTCCCTAGTACAGAACTGCTCTCATACCAAGTTTGTCACGCCCCGAACCTGGGGGGAGAGACCGGCACCTGGTGCCTCACCTAACTTGAGACTAAGGGACTATAAACATATAATGTCATAATTTGGCCATGGGGCCACATTGCAAGACAATTTGTGATGCAAAATATAAAATTGAACGGAAACTAGCACTGACTAAACATCAATATAAAGCTGGGGCGACAAGGCCGTCATAACTACTACAAATGACAAACCAACAAAATATACATACCAGGCCTACAAGCTCAACTTACTGCACTAACTCATAGGATATGTCTACAAGCCTCTATTGATGGATGTACTGTGATCGGAACATGGCCCTGACCTACCCAAAACATATATATATATACATACAAAAGATGTACACAAGACCCTTGACCCGACAACTCCGAAGGAAGTGGAACTTACCGATCATGCTGAACTTGGGAAACACCTACTAAGGAGGTCTACCCGTCTGTCTATCTGAACTTGCACGCATAAAATGCAGTATCCCAATAAAAGGACGTCAGTACAAAATAATGTACCGAGTATGTAAGATAATAAAATAACTTAAAGCTGAAACTGAACTGATAATATAATAAATAAAAGTAACTGGGAGTCAAAGATGATCTGGAGATATACTTACCTACTGATACTGACTCAACTCCTTCAATATAGTAAGTAAAATAAGTGTCCGGCCTTATAAGGCTCGGTGCGTGTAACTGCTCGGCCATAGTAGGCTCGCTCATAGGCGCTCGGCCATAATAGGCTAGGTATCTCGGCCATTCTGGGCTCGCTCATAGTCGCTCAACCACTGTAGGCTTGGTATATAACATACCATCTGATCAGAAGTTGCCGAATAGGGGCCTGACCACCAATTATAGCTCGATGGTGTTGAAAATATTGTAATACTGTATATATATATATAGACCCTCTGCTCTCTTGACTGGAAGAAGACAATACTCAATTTAATATAAAGTCCCGTTAAGGGAGAATACTGTAACTTATGAGACTAGGATAATGTATATAAATTCGGTAGTATGAACTTCTCTTTACGCCTCGTTATCAAACACATGTAGTTACAAGATCATGCCAAAATGAAGGAAGGGGTTAGCCTTAACATACCTTATCACAATCTTTCCAATCACCAAGTTGAACTCTCCTCTTCTCACCTTAATCTACAACAACGATAATAATACAATCATTAAGTTACGAAAGGTACAACTATCGCACAACAAACGACATGCTTATTTTGTATTAAAACGGGCAGCATCTCCCCTATAATCCTTACTTCCTCCAAATTTAAGATAAAACCAACAACACAAGAATACAAAAATAACAACATATATACATTATTTTCCAACCTTATATACACCACAAAATACTACAAAACAGCCCAACACACCCCAATCTCTTCATACACAAAACGACTACCGTAGTTGTGTCAAACAACCCGAAAATATTACGATGAATGACCAGCCCACCACTATGAATTTATGTGGTATTTCTCCACACCCTTACTCCTCCAAAACTACACAAAACAGTAGTAAAACACGCAGCCCAACAGCAACACAAAATAGTCCACAATACAGTCCACTACAAGCGAATAACTCGAACTCACGGCTTCCGATCACCGTCCCGTGAGTTCTTATAAATATAGAACGACTTACCATGCATTTATAGCAGAATAAAATGGATGAAATAGAGAAGTAAACTTACCTTATTTTTTGGATAACTCAGATCCTATCTTGGTTCTTCAAACTCTAGGTTTTACCTCCAATTAGAACTTGATAGGGAGAGAAAATCAATTAGGGTTTGTGGGCCATTTTTGGGAGGACTTTTGCAGAGCTTATATCTGGTTATTATGCCCTATTATCAGTCTAATATATGAAGTAAATAGTCCTTTAAAAGTCCTCTTTGGATGACCCTAACTGACCCATTTTCAGACTCTCATTTAAGCAAGTAGGTGACACACCTACTTGTCACCTAGCAGCTTGCACAGTCTCGCAAAAAATCGCATATATATCTCTACTCTGATGGCATATTGACAAACGGTTTAATGAGTTAGAAAATAGACTCATAGATATTCAATTTGACACGTGGAACACTCCGTAGATCTAAGTATATTGGGAGAAAATCGCAGTTAAATCTGACCCATATTTCAGTAAAACTTATGAACGTTAATTGTGATGACTTTCATCAACTTTTGTTCCTCAACTCGCTTGACTTCAAAAAATAACACACGACTATCATATGAATAACATAACTCATAACATAATATCCTTATCTTGTTAAGCACCCTAGTCTCACCCCAAAAGTACATGTTATAACATTCCCAACTTGTCGACTTTTGACGAAACATTATTTCTTCAATTCCTTTAGCTTCTGAACCTTCCAACCCTCTTTGTACTTGTTGTTCATGATCTTTAATATTTGTAACCTCCGAGGTAACATGATTAACTTACTTTATATACTTTCAAAGATTATCTCATTTTGGGTCCTACATTAGTTTACTTACGACGCACTTTTACGTATGAAAATATAGGGTGTAACATTCTTGTCGGTTGGTTCTTTGTTAACTCGACAAATCGCATCAATTTCGTATTAGAGCTATAATCTAGAGGTCCCAATTTGACAAATTTATCGTGGCCAAGATCATGTTTTAGAGCTCAAGTTCAAACATATGAACTTATTTTTAAGAAGCGCAAGAAGTCCAAGAAGCTCAAGATTGATTTCAAGAAGCCAAAATTCATTCCTTCTTAAAATAGGAATTATTATTTCTTTACAAGAAAGGATTTCTTGTTTCATTTTCTTGGTAGGTTTAGTTTCTTTTCCTTGTAGAATAGGGATTCCTTGTCTTTAGCTATTTCATTTCCTTATTAGAATAGGAATTGTATTCATCAAAGAAGAGACCCTAGGCTCATATAAAGGGTTCTCATGCCTTGTAGAAGGAATTCACGTTTTTGAGATTTGACCTAATTTGCAATAGATTATTTTTCTCTATTTTATCTTCTTTATCCTTGTGGTTCCAAGCAAGGTGGTGCTAGTCTTTATCTTGTTTTCAATTGCGTGTGGTGTTTTATTATCACGTTAATTGATTCCAAGCGGTGACTTTAGGAACTTGCTAGTTCTTGATCATTCAAGAACACGTTTCTTGATCTAAATTCATTTGTTTATGTCACTCCCAGAAATCAAGGAGCGCAACCGGTGCTCAACCGAGTAAATCCAGTCGAGCAAGCCTAGTTTGCATTAACCTCTCATCATTACTCATGCATGATTTAGCATAACATAATAAGATCTTGACTTTCATATTAAATACATTTGGCTCAATGACCCATATTTTCTTTCTCGTGGTGGTTACACAGCTCTATAAATAGTTGTTAATACTGTGAACATAAATACATGACAACACTCAAATCTTTAATTACATGACCCACAGTGTACATGGAGCTTCTATGATAATAGATACCTATATACATAAAATTAACTAGACCCAAACACCCACTAGAACTGTAGCGGGCTCACCATAAGTTGAGTAGTGAAGAAGATCCCTATCAAAGGTCCATATCATCCTGTAGAAGTATACCTGCATCCATTAAAAGATGCAGCGCCCCCGGCAAAAGAGACGTGAGTACATGTGGAATAGTACTCGTATGTAAGGCAGTCAAAACAACATATGAAAATACGTTAACTCAAATAAGAGGCAAATAAAGTACATCAAGAAACTACGAAACATCTAATAAAATAAATTTCAACTCTTATTATACTTGCATCATTCTAACCTTCTTTTAGGATCAATTGCGCCATATTAACTATACGTGGAATACATAATATAATGTAATTGTATCAACATGTACAAACAGTGCCAACGAAAGTGGCACCTTCCTTCCTTATTTTACACATACACATTACGTAGACCGTCCTTAGTGTTCACATATCATATTATACACCTATGCATCTTATATACCGTTCACAACGTTCACTTACACGATACAAATACACCTATTCAAGGGCTTGGAAATACAACATAAATATGATGAATCATGGTAACAATAAATGGGCTTAAATAGCCGTTAACGACAAGCAAATTTATTAAGAGATTCCATTAAAATTTATCGATATTAAGTCGGGGATCCTTTATAACCACCCTCACACAAAGCGGCCCTGCCGCCTCACCCCAACATATGCCGGTGGAGGTGTATCACGATACCACAACCTCTACCCAAAGTGACCCTGTGGCCTCATCCCAATATATGCGGGTAGAGGTGTATCACCATACCACAATCCCAACACAAAGCGGCCCAGCCGCTTCACCCCAATATATTCGGATGGAGGTGTATCACAATACCACAGTGCCAACACAAAGTGGCCTTGACGCCTCACCCCAATATATGCGGATGGAGGTGTATCACAATACCTCAATCCCAATACAAAGCAGCCCTGCCGCCTCACCCAATATATGTGGATGGAGGTGTATCACAATACCACAATCCCAACACAAAGCGGTCATGCCGCCTCATCCCAATATATGCGGGTGGAGGGGCATTCCACAATACCACAATCCTTACACAAAGCGGTCCTACCACCTCATCCCAATTTATGTAGGTAGAGGTGTATGACAATGCCACAATCCCTACAAAAAGCGGTCATGCCGCCTCACCCCAATATATGCGGGTGGAGGTGTATTCCACAATACCGAAACTCTACACAAAGCGGCCTTGCCGCCTTACCCCAATGTATGCGGGTGGAGGTGTATCACAATATCACAATCCCTACACAAAGCGTCCTTGCCGCATCACCCCAATGTATTCGGGTGGAGGTGTATTCTACAATACCAAAACTCTACACAAAGAGGCCTTGCCGCCTCACCCCATTGTATACGGGTGGAGGTGTATCACAATATCACAATCCCTACACAAAGCGGCCTTGCTGCCTCACCCTAATGTATGCATGTGGAGGTGTATTCTACAATACCAAAACTCTACACAAAGAGGCCTTGCCGCCTCACCCCAATGTATACGGGTGGAGGTGTATCACAATATCATAATTCCTACACAAAGCGGCCTTGCCGCCTCACCCCAATGTATGCGGGTGGAGGTGTAATCCCAATCACAATACCATATATAAACTCAAAGTGACATAGTTTGTCATTACATTTAAGGTCGTAAATACTCATATCATTGGAATACTTCATGTTCATGCTCATCATGGAGAAACACAACTCATTACATTAGCACATGCATGGTAAATCAATAAGTCGATTTCAATGGCACATGGGCCCAATTCCTTTTCTTAAGGTTCATCATCATTTAACAAAGGACATCTCCCTTCCATCTCATTATTCACTCCCTTGACATCTTGAGGTCATTATCTAGGTTCATAACTCTTGGGTACTTAACAATCGAAGTCATTTACATACATTATTTCAGAAGCATTCAACTATAGTTGAAACCATTGTGACATACAACACTTCATAATTCTCATTTAGGCAACGGCCACATTTCATGTTCATACTATCACTTACTTGTACTTACCAAGGGTGATCATAGAACATTAAGAATATTTAAGAACATCATAGTCTTTACTCGCAAGAACGTAGGGGTTTATAACACATTGGAAACCAAAGTACAAATATGTACATCTCATAACCTTTCACATCATATGTCACTTAATCTGTAGTTTCAACCACTTACAATATTATTGTTTCATTGGTTCTCTTGGGCATACATATGATTCTTCTTTCATGGCACAATGGCCGTATTTCATATTCCACACTTTCATATCTTTCCTTTTATGGATCATCATCATAAATATCAACCTACATAATATTCTGGAAATCACAACGTTAGGTTCATTAGTAATGAAGACTTTAAACACAATGGATTCTTTTCCAAGAAATGGAGTAAAATGATTGGCAATCGAATCACAAGTTAAAATCATAAACAAGTAATACATCATTTATTCTTGAAATACTTTTTCTCAAAAAGGACAATACACAATTTCCACTCACGGATATGTAAGAATGCAAAACACATTGAAAATACTCACTAAACATAGCATTAGCTAAAGCAGCCACAAATAGGCATCACTTGAATTCATAAGCCTTTATGCAATTCTATTTTCAAAGTCAATTTTAGAATTGTTGAATCAAAGCTCATTTCATAATCTTTCTCACATCATCTCATTTCATTGGCACCGTTGGCCACGAGTATAACTTTCACTCTTGGCACGTTGGCTACACTTTATATCCCCAATTTACTTATTTTACTTCCAACCATCTTTATAGGTTATCAACAATAAGACATTTCTAATCAAGACTTTAGGTACACATATGAGCAATTAAGAGTCTTAAGCATATTGAGTTTTCTCATATATTTTGACACCATAACCTTCATTTGAAATACCACTCAAAGACATATCATTTTAATACACATATCATTCTTGAACATATTTCCAAAAGATAACATAATGTGATAGGAACATTCGGAACACGTTTTGAATACATAATTCTCGACACTTTGCTTATTCAGGACATTCGAATTTATTGGGAACTATCCGGAACATAGAATAAGGAACTTGAGACATCCATAATTGAAGCTTACGGGAACATCATTGAATTCAATTCTAAGAAGGAAGTTTACCCAACACACCTCGCTTTGAGCATTCCTTAAATTACTACAATGTTCAGGAAATGCTAGCAATCCCAATCTCTTAGATGAAGAACTTGTGAGATTTCCTTGTTGGATTTAAAAGCTTGGACAAGATATTGATGAACAAAATGCTTCATCTACTTTATATCTCTAGAACATTCACTTCTCTCTAAAAAAAACCCTCAGATAATTTCTCCAAATTAAGCCCCAAAGCCTATTTATCAAAATGATGTCGGGTTATGAAAATAGAAATATTAACCCTCCGAAATCAAGTCTGCGGTTGCATAATGGACCGCAGAATGGCTATGCGGGTCGCAAAATGCACCGCAAAATTGGTGCCAAAAACTGGGCTGTACTGATCCATTTTACGACTAGTTTGCGGTCGCAGAAGCACTTTCGCGATCGCATAATTGGTCGCAGAATCGCATTTTTCCAGCCTTTGATAATTTGGTCATAACTTCTTGTAGGAGTGTTCAAATGACAAACGATTTGAAGGGTTGAAAACTAGACTCAAAGGGCTTTAATTTTATAGGTATATCAACTCCTAAGTAGTTATATTTTGATATCAGCATGCGTTTGAAGTAGGGACTTGTGCGAACTCACTTGAAACTTTATCCCATCATAAACATTTCAACTTGACTTAGCCTTGGGGCGCTTCTTAGACCATAAACCATTATTAATGCACATATTACATATATTATCATAATAAATTGATATCATTCATATAATGGTCCTTGTCTACACATAAAATAATATAATTAGCATACATCTACTTTCTTAGTAGCGCTTAAGTACTTCGAAATTTTTCGGGGTGTTACAGTTTAATATCCTAGAATCATAAATTTCATTGAACCAGTACAGCCTCAATATTTACTTATTTTGAACAAATAAATAGTCTTTCTTATAGTTCTTATCGTCATAGTTTATCTCGCTTTTGAATCATCAAATTTCAAGTCCTAAAACTTGAGATGCGTTGTTTCTTGAAATCAGTCCATAAACCAGGTTTTCAATTCAAGATCTTGATCCTGCTCGGTTGGTTCTTTGTTAACTCTAATAATTACATCACTTATGCCTATTGAATGTCACTAGGATATAAAATAAAGAGTGCGAAGTACTGTTTGATTAGTTAAAATACTTCACAAAATAATCTCAGTGCTAACTTCTTTTCATCTTTTGAACAATACTTGGAATGATTTTTCTGTATTATGGGTTTTTGGGTTGGGTTCCTTGAGTTGTTATATTCTAGTGCACAAGACTATAGCTCCTTGCACCTAAGCAGAAAGGAAATATCTGTTACTCTTGGTGTAGTTCCATATGTTACTATAATGGTTTGAGGAGATGCGTACAGTCCTTCAAATATCCATTTATACTGGTTTTCAATGCTAATGGAAGTCATGATACTATGCTTCCTACCTTGGTTGATAATGATATACATGTTCTTGGTAAGGAAGAGTGTAAAGCACGAAGGGTGATGTCGTGCCATTTGAGAGTGTAATGCACGAAGGGTGATGCCGTACCATTTGAGAGTGTAAAGCACGAAGGGTGATACCGTGCCATTTGAGAGTGTAAAGCACGATGGGTGATTCCGTGCCATTGAGAGTATAAAGCACGAAGGCTGATACCGTGCTATTTCATTTATATTATTAGGTGAGGACGAGAGTAAAAGCACGAAGGGTGATGCCATGCAATTATTTTTATATTATCATATATTCATGGCACGAAGAGTGTTTCCGGGCAGGCGAGGATGAGAGACATACATTACATTGTGATATCGTTTTGTTGTGTATACATTCATGCCTTTATCTTGAGATGTTATCGTGTACCTATGTTTTCTATGTGACTTGTACTCGTTGTTGCTTCCTGTGTGCCTCCACTTTATTTCTTTTATTGTTATTGACATTTCTCCTACCTAGTTGGTACTGTTATATGTATGCACGGTGAGAAAGATATAAATGCACGAAGGGTGATGCCGTGCAATTGATTTGATCTACATATATATATTGGGTGAGAATAAGACAAGTGCACGAAGGTATTGCAGTGCCATTTGATGTGATATGTTGAATATATTTCTCACGCCAAGAAAGTTAAATGAGGTGTCACATGGTGACTTTTATTTGAAAGAACTATATATATTAGAAAGATATTTATTTGAAAGAATTATATTAGAAGAATATTTACTTGAAAGAATTATATATATTAGAAAGATATTTATTTGAAAGAATTATATTAGAAAGATATTTACTTGAAAGAATTATACTGGAACGATATTTATGTGAAAGAATTTTAATGGAAGTATATTTATTTAAAGAAAGTATATTCGAAATATATTTATTGAAAAAAATTATATTCTAGAGACTTTTATTGAAAAACTTATAGGTAAAAGATGTATATTGAAGGGACTTGACTAATTGGTTGTACCTGTGTTTATTATTCGTTTGAGTAATATTTATGGTGTTCCTGTTTCTTTGCTGTTTAAATCACTAGTTGATTGGTGTTGCTATTACTGCTCTTTATTTTCTATTATTTTGTATCTCATATTGCACAGGTTATTAGACTAGTGAATGTCTTGACTGTACCACGTCACTACTCCACTGAAGTTAGTCTTGATACTTACTAGGTACCGACCGTGGTGTACTCATACTACACTTCTGCATATTTTTGTGTAGAGCCAGGTATTGGAGATATCGAACATGGGTAGAGTAAAGTTGGATCGTAAGGATTCAAGGTACAGTTACTTGGTCATCGTAGTCCCTTGGAGTCTTTCCATTTTATTGTACTATTGATTTCATATTCGATCAGTACTATATATTCGATCCTCGAGATAATTTTATGTATTCAGTTAGAGTTCGTGACTCAATATTACCACTCTTGGGAGGTTGTTATATTCATATTTGTTCCGCTGTTAGTTTCTATTTTAAAAAATGGCTTGAATTGTAATTAAAATCGGCTTACTTAGTCTTAGAGACTAAGTGCCATCACGACGCCTGAGGTGGGATTTTGGGTCGTGACAAATTCATTAAGAGAGATGGATTAAAATTTCAGCAAGGTAACGGTCTTAGGCAAAAATATTTCATACGAAACTATACTGCGTAATAGCAACGGGGTTTTGCAATTCTAAGGGAGTACGGTGCAATCTTTCTCAAGAATATCATACGGATCTTTTCCTACTCCGATCTTGCCATCACGTGTTTTGTCGATTGTCGTGTGTTAGAGGGATTGTCAAGAGAACCGGTTCAGGTATGTTAAGGCTATCCCTTCTTCATTTTTGGCATGATCAATACGATACAAACGAAATGAGCAACTGCACAATTTCCATATATGACTCTATTCATAGAAATACTAGAGATGCCTATATTCTTGATTCCCTCATGTTTACTCTGTTTATCTCATGACGCCCCTTCTGGCCCACTTACCTATGATGATGTAATAAGAAAGATATGTTACGTTGGTACTTGGTTGAGTGAGGTACCGGTTGCCCGTCGAGGCTAATCGGTTTGGGTCGTGACAGAAGTGGTATCAGAGCAGTTCTATCCTAGAGAGTCTACAAGCCGTGTCTAGCAAAATCTTGTTTATGGGTGTGTTGTGCACCACACTTATAAGCAGGAGGCTACAAGGCATTTAGGACTGTCCCTCTTTCTTCTTACTCTAGATCGTGTGGTAGAGCTCAGTCGTAGAAATTCAAATTCCTAAATTCTATTATATTTGTAATACAATGTTACCTACATCTAGAAGGTCGGTTGGTAAGAGATATAGCTGTGGAAGTGTTGAAGAGGAACTCGAGTTTGCATCATTCCTATGATGGATAAATGTGAGGTCTTCTGCAGGACATGTGTGTACTAAGACGTGTAAGCTTCTTGATAAGGAGCCTTAAGGCAAGAATATCTATCCACCCCTATGGTGAAAGACAACGAGAGAATCAGAAGATAGATACAAATTTCAACAAATAAAAGTAGCAAGATGAAAAAGGGTACGAGGTACTCAGCTAATGAAGATTATCAATATTTACAATTCAGGCAAAGGAATATAAGCCTTTTGAGTTATCTTCAACAATAACATAGGTATGTACAATTGGCCACACCCATCTCATTTATGCCCTATGGGGGCTAACAAAAGTAGTATAAAAGAAGGTATGATATCAGGATCTAGCTGGGGTTAGGGTAACCCAAAATGGTGGATGGATTGTTAGCGTTAGCTTACATTTTCAAAGGATATTGCAAATGTGCTAATAGATCTCCTTGTGAGCCAACAAGATGGTGCATTCTAAAGTAGTACAACTAGATATGAGTACTACAAAGAAAGGCACTGGAAGCCTGGAAGGGATAAATATTATCTTAGTATGACTCCCGTCCCTAGTAGAGAGAGAATGTTAGGTAACTCGAAGATCCAGTGGATATAGCAAGGAGAGCTAAAAGTAAAAGAATGTCTTGTTGGAATTTTCAGAATAAAGTGATAGACATAAATGTTAGAAGGGAAATAAGAAGAGAGTTAATGAAGCATTATGAGTAAGATGTGATACATGGATGACAACGGTAGATCAAAAAGATGACAGTATTACAGAGTCTATAGCCAAGTAAAGGAAAGGACGAGAGGTGACAGGCCTTGAGATAACAAACGAGTATAGGCCATAAAGTCATATCCTCATTTCGAGAAATAAGTTCGTGACTCCAACGCGACTACCAAAAGGAAAAGTTAGACCCCAGAGTAATAAAACAAAATCAGCATGGACTGATGAACAAGATAAACTAAACATGAACTAGGGACTGAGTAATAGTCAGGATCATGAGAATTTTAGAGATTGCGTCTCAGCGATAATAGAATGGATGACAGAAGAATACCCTTTAAAGGTCATTTAGGAAGACGCTTCCCTAAAGCAAGCAAGGTGAGCAAAGTTAAGCTTAAGAAACTGTATGTGCCAGTTACACTAAGTGTCACCCTCACGAGTAAGGAATTTCGTTATCCTTGGTACATAAGGATTACCGCGATGCTAGTAAGGATCATCGATGATGTGGAAAGATGCCAAAGATGAAGAGGTAAAACATCTATACGTAGATCATCGTAGCACTAAATCTTAGTACTCCCCTAAAGGGGGGAATATGGAGTGATGTGAAATTAAGTCAGAATTAAGTGGTTCTAGTAACTATGGAATGGTAAAGGAAGAATGCGATAAAAATGAGAAAGGGATAAGATTGCACTTATTCAAATCCTACCGATAGGCTATGATTCCAGAACATTATGCAAGCACAGCATCAAGGAAAGGAAGTAAGGGTTCCTGCCCGGGGTGCTATTGATCAAAAAGGAACTAGTGCGAGAGGTAAGTTAAGATAAAGGAAATAACCCAAGAAATATTACGTGAAATATTGATATGAGAATGGGCCAATGAGTAGTTAGTAGTTGATTCAGGAAATGCCTAGTTATGTCTAGATAAGAAGATACAGACAAATCAACAGATCGCGCAAGATAAAAATAGTGAACCCCAACATGGAGAATTCAGTCTCGCAAATATGACATTGTAATACTTGAGATATATTCAGATATGAGTTGGGGTAGTCAAAGGTACCATAAGTGTTATGGAAATAAAAGAGAGTCCCACTGGGAAGATAGTCAAAACTTCAGTTCAGAATCAACCGTACGAGCACATGAGTGTGGAGGTAAGTAACTACAGATAATTATAGGCGAGGAAAGACATCAAAAATTCCGTCGAGTATACTATGTAATAAGCTCGCAGCTTTACAATAGTCAGAGGGTCCTCCCTAGGTACTACAATGAAAGACTAGCTGAGGAAATAAGGAAAAAGGCTTCAACCTAAGCACAATGACCTAAAGAGGAAATGGTCTTGTAACAATAATCTTACTACAACATTGTATGCACTCCATAAGAAAGTGGCACCTATCGTGGCTAATGAATGGGAAGTAAAATCAAAAGTAATATTCGAGATCATATGAGTTGCACGAAAACTCCGGCATGCGTGGGAACTAAGATAAGCTATGTATGGACGCAACCAGGGGGCAGAAAGACCAAGAAAAGTAATTGCTTACGTTTAAAGAAAGTTGAGAAAGAACGAAAGGAATTATTCGATTGATGATCCAGAGTGAGTTACGTTATAAATGCACTCAAGATTTTGGAGTATTATCCATGCAACATATATGTTGACAATCGTACAGCCGTAGAAGACTTCAGTATAAGTTAAAAGAAAGAATTGAGTCCAGGTCATAAACAAGGGATTGAATTGTTAAATGATGGTATAACGGATATTCCATAGCATCTATGAAAGGCTAAAGTAATAGCTAATACCAGAAGACGCGGATCGGGTGAGAGCTTAAGCCTATATAAAGGCCGATCAGAAGGAAGAGGAGACTAAAGAGTTACATCAACTAAGTAAATTAGGAGTCTGATTATTAACCCAGAAAGTTATAGACATCATGATTGAGAACATTGCAGAATCGCTCTTAATATCAGAGGTACAAGAGAGATAGTACAGTAGCCATATTCTATACCGACTCTACGATAAAGCCAGTTAGAAGAAGTACCAGCCTCATAAGAAGTCAGTATGAAGATCCCACCGGATTGTGTATGCACCAAAAGGTGCAAGTATTATAATAGAGCTTCAAGTTGTGGATGTGAATCATACCTATATGGAAGGGAGGTCATGAAAGAAATAGAAGATGGGATGCGAGATTTTAAGGTATGTAATGTAAAGATGAACAACGTACGAGATACTCAAGTGCAAAAGGTTGTGAATAGTCCACACTTCAGATAAAAGGCCAGAAGTGCTAGGATTCAGTATCCAGAAATGATAGCGGCATCGTCAGTAGCATATCTTCCAACCTATGGTTTCTAAATATCGAGAGGTCTAGCTAAAAGAGTAAAGAAGAGTTAGAGATGATGTGATGTCTCGCTTGATGTTCCAAAATAACACAAGGAAATCTATGGTGCAAGCAAGTTAAAGGATGGTTGCGAGTAATATATATATAGATATGTGTAGATCGCAAGCTAAAGTATGGTAAAGCGACAAGGTTTTAGAAAGACAGGGGTAAGGATAAGAAAGGGCGAGTGAGAAGGTGATGAGAATGGATAAGTCCTTAGGATTAAGTCCATGAAAACAAGAGAGCTGATGGTTTCTCTAAGTTATAGAAAGCTCAGTATAGCCTGAATGAACTCTGAGAAGTCTAAGACTAATAGCATTTAAAATAGATGGAATGATGCCCTGGTAGTAGAATGCAAGTGTAATTGTGATAAATGAAGGATGACATTTGGGCCTTCGATTGAGTGATGATTTGAAGGGATTTCATGAATTGTACAGGATTAAAATACCCACGTAAGGTGAATCACATTGGGATGTTATGAAATATGGTTATGGAAGCATGGTATCGCCCCCCGGTGGATCAGTCTAATCATTTCAAATGTTCCTCGATGCGACGTGAGCCCTAGCGGCAGTGTTACATAAAAGGTCAAGTTATCAGTGGTAAATTGTAGATCAACATTGAGGTGAATCAACAAAGGATGGATAAAAGTTACGAAGTATGAGAGGATATTAGGTCGTCAGTCTTAAGATGAACTATCACGCCCCAAACTCGGGGGGCGTGACCGGCGCTCAACCGAGAGAACCCGACCGAGCAAGCCTGTTAGATTTTCTTCTATCCAAACTCATCCATAAATAAAGAGGAGATATACTCCATTAATAAAACACTGAAAAGATTTTATTAACAACTTCCTTATTATTCCCATTAGCAGCTTCATTCATAATTTCCAAAATATTACGAGTTTATAGAATTAATGAAAAACATGATTTCCAAATACCAACATTTCTAGTTCAATTTCCCAACATCAACCACAACCCACAACCTGTCTACAGAGCCTCTAAATACAATAGAATAGTAATATGGAAATTCAGGCAACAAGGCCCCGACTATACCTCAAAACACAGTACATGAGAAATAAAACATACATGACCCCGAAATGAAGTGGGGCTCACCAAATCAGCTGAAAAGAGTGTACTACTATCACTGATCAATGACACCTGCTGTAGAACCACCTGCATCCATTAAAGATGCAGCGCCCCCGGCAAAAGGGATGTTAGTACTGTCGAATAGCACTAGTATGTATAGCTAAAAATCCTCTTTCAAAATAGAGTGCCCATATAAGAAAAGGCAACACATAGAAACAGCAAGTGAAAATCCACAATATCCAAATGTCCAGTTAAAACATAATAATTTTCAAAATACGAACTTCATATACAATTTTTGGTTGGGAGATCATTAGCACCGATATAACTTTGTTCACAATACCAATGTTCACAATACTAGTGTTCACAATACCAATGTTCACAATACCAGTGTTCACAATACCAATGCCAACGTACTTTTAGCACGGAGTCCGATCACGACCCGATCGGCTAGGCTATCTCATTAGAGAATCAACCACAATTACTATCAATACCAATACCACCGTAAATTTAGTACGGAGTCCGATCACGACCTGATCGGCTAGGCTATCTCATTAGAGAATCAACCACAATTATTGTCAATATCAATACCACCATAAATTTAGTACGGAGTCCGATCACGATCTGACCAGCTAGGCAATCTCATTAGAGACATCAACCACAATTTCTATCATTACCAATACCACCGTAAGTTTATCACGGAGTCCGATCATGACCCGATCGGCTAGGCTGTCTTATTTGAAGACATCAACCAAAATCTCAATTTTAATTACGAGGAATAATTTTATCACATCAATCTTATCCTAAATAAGGAGAATAATTTACAAAATAACATAGGTGCAAATATATTTACCTCATTATCTTTCACATTGTATAAATCTCCACTAGTATTTTTAGTCATTCACAACGACAATATTTCCTTGGTTCTTTTGGCCATTCATAATATTCTTTTTTTAAGGCACGGTGGCCATTTTTGATATTCCACACTTTCATTTCTTCCCTCTCATGTATCATCATCATAAATATCAACATACATATAATATTCCGGAAATCATAACTTTAAGTTCATTAGAAATGAACAATTTAAGCACAATAGATTTCTTTTCGAGAAATGGAGTAATATAATTGGCAATTGACGCTCATGTTAAAATCATCAACAAGTAACACATCATTTATTCTTGAAATACTTTACCCCAAAAAGGATATTACACAATTTCCACTCACGAATATCTAAGAACGCAAAATACATTGGAAATACTCACAAAGCATAGTATTTGTTAAAACAGCCACTTATGGCATGACTTGAGTACGAAGGCTTTTAGGCAATTCTATTTTTGAAGTCATTTTAAAACATTTGAGTCTAGGCTCATTTCATAACCTTTCTCACATCATTTCATTTCATTGGCACCATTGGCCATAAGTATAACTTTCACTCTTGCACATTGGCCACACTTTATATCCCAATTCACTTATTTCATTTCCAACCACCTTTATAGGTTATCAACTATAATACATTTCCAATCCAGAATTTAGGTACACATATGAGTAATTTCGAGTCTTAAGAATATTGAGATTTTCTCACACAATTAGTATACTAGTTCTCATCTAAAACACGACTCAAAGCCACAATATTTTAATATGTAAATCATACTTTGAACATCTATCTTTCGACATAAGGTCATTCGGAATAAACAAGTTTATAGGGAATAACCCGGAATATAGAAGTTAGAAATCTTGAGCCAATCACACTTGATCTTACAGAAACATTATGGATATCTATTCTAAGAGAGAAAGTTTAGCCAACATACCTTGCTTTGAGCTTTCCTTAAATTACTACAACGTTCCAAAAATTCTAGCGATCCCAATCTATTTTGATACATAACAAAAATTGAACCATTATTAGGAAGATATTCATGATCTCAACTCATTTGAGCATTTTATCAAACACTAGGTGTGCAAATCTAACTACAAGGTTCTTCTACAAAATTTCCTTCACTCCACAACCCAATCTTTACTTATTTGAGCTCAACAATCTTCCCAAAAACCTTATTAGTACAAGAATGTATATATATAATACTCATATACCCAAGAATCATACTCCAAATCAACCATCCTTTTCCCAAATTCGAAATTGGAAACTGGGGTATGGAACCTTACCTCTTAGATGAAGATTTTGTGATTAGCTTCCTTGATTCTTGAAGATTGGTGCAAGAATGGATGATTATAATGTTAGGTTCCCTCCTTCTCTCTCTAAAATCCTCTTACCTCTCTCTAAAACTCTCAGAAAAATACCCCAAAATAAGCCCCAAAAGCCTATTTATCAAAATGGGGTCGGGTTATGAAAAGAGGAAAATTAACCCTCCGAACTCAGCTATGCAGTCGTACAATGGACCGCACAATTGATGTGCGGGTCGCACAATGGTCGCACAAATTGGTGCCCAGAACTGGGCTGTTCTGGTCCATTCTGCGACCTGTTTACGGTCGCAAAATTGTATTCTGGCAGTCTTTGGTAATTTGGTCATAACTTCTTGTAGGAATGTCCAAATGATAAACGGTTTAAAGCATTGAAAACTAGACTCAAAGGTATTTTGTTTGATAGGTAATACACTATATAAATCTCCATATCAAGAGAGGTATAATCGTTTGAAGTTAGGTATTATGCGAACTCACTTGAAACTTTATTCCATCATAAATATTTCAACTTGACTTAGCCTTGGGGCGCTTCTTAGATCATAAACCATTCTTAATGCACCTCATACATATATTATAATGATTAATTGATATTTTTCATAAAATAGTCCTTGTCTACACATAAAATAATATAATTAGCGTACATCGACTTTCTTAATAGCACTGAAGTACTTCGAAATTTTTCGGGGTGTTACATGAACAGTAATGAGAAATCATTAAAGGACTTAGATTTATACATATGGGATAAGCAACGAGAGTAACCTGAAATTTGGTAGCAGTCCTCAGTAACGATAAATCAAAGTAAGAGTTATGGTATAGTATGACCTACCTAGATGCAGTAAAGTCATACAAATCGATAACCGGGTCTATGAAATAAGATATAGCAATATCTGTAAGTTCAACAAAGTACCGAGCGAAGAACTTCAGTATACCTATAGATGCCTAGAGAGACATCTTATCAAGCTCTGTATATGTTTACAAACCGAGGCCTAGAGATCGGCTAAAAGCTAGAGGAAAAAGGAAAGAAGAGTCGCATAGGCACATTTACAAGGTCAGATTCGTACAGGCTGCATGATAGAAGGTACCAACAGTTATGAGATTAGAAGGATTCCGACCACAAGTCGTGGTGTGAGAAAAAGGTCTAAAGGGGGGGAATGCCCTAGCCTTTGGAATTATTCATAGAACAGTTACCTAGATGACAAGGAGAGTACTAAAGTATTCAGAATACATAAGTTATGAAAATTATATGTGCATCAGTCAACATTCAAGGATGAATGTTCCAAAGGGGGGAATGATGTTACACCTATATTTTCGTACGTGAAAATACGCCATAAGTAAATTGGTAGAAGCTCGAAAATGAGATGTTAGATCCCGCATTTTCGTACGTTAAAGTTTCATCATAAGTTAATCGACGCAAGCTCGGGAATGAGATTTTTTTTGAGATTATTAGTGTCGTGCTATTTCAAGGAAGTGATAAGTAAATTCGTGAAGGTGAAAAGGGTAAGCTATTGAGATTATTAGTGTCGTGCTATTGAGATAAAATACGGTCCAAGCTATAATACCCCATATTTATGGACTAGTGCCATACAAGGTACCACATGACCATGATAGTAAGGTATATAAAGTGTGTTAAAAGTAAGTAGTATTTTAAGTAATTTGAGATAATTCTTAATTATGTGGGTAATTGGTTAATTATTAATTTTTAGTGGAGGGTTACCATGTAATTAAGGTGTTTGGTGAATAAGATTAAGGGTAACACCATCCCCAACGTGGCAGCAACATGGAAATCCATTAAGTGACTCTTGAATCACCTTGCAAGGTGGCAACACTTCAAGAGATGAGCACCTTATCTCTTTGGGTTGAAGAATGTTATCAAAAGACTTCTTTAATTCACAAAAATGAAGACATTTACATCTTCAAAGTGACGGATAGCTTCAGCAAGAAAAGTTATTCAATATTGTGATCAAATTCATTAAGAGAGTTGGATTAAAAATTCAGCAAGGTAACGGTCTTAAGCAAAAATATTTCATACGAAACTATACTACGTAATAGCAATGAGGTTTTGCGATTCTAAGATAGTATGGTGCAATCTTTCTTAAGAATAACATACGTATTTTTTCCTACTCCGATCTTGTCGTCACGTGTTTTGTCAATTGTCGTGTGTTAGAGGGATTGTCAAGAGAACTGGTTAAGGTATGTTAAGGCTATCCCTTCTTTCCTTTTGGCATGATCAATAAGATAAAAACGAAACAAGCAACTGCACAATTTCCATAAATAACTATATTCATAGAAATACTAGAGATGCCTATATTCTTGATTCCCTCATGTTTACTCTGTTTATCTCATGATGCCCCTTCTGGCCCACTTCCCTATGATGATGTAATAAGAAATATATGTTACATTGGTACTCAGTTAAGTAAGGTACCGGGTGCCCGTCACGGCCCATCGGTTTGGGTTGTGACAAATTTCTAAAATTAATTCAGTCTAAAATCGAGCTTTAGGGTGTGTTTGGTATGGAGGAATAACATTTTCTAGAAAATATTTTTTAATTTTCCCATATTTTGTTGGTTTTTCTCATGAATTTATTTTCATCCAAGTGAGGAAAATAATTTTCTTACCAAAAGGAAGAAAAATATTTTCATAACTCTTTTTTTTTGTAATTAAACAAATTTTATTACCACTTGTAAATATTTACAACGCTATAAATAGAAAACTATCCCATAACCACTGGGCATTGGCCCCAGCAATATAGGCCCCCAGAGACTCCAATTCTCCTACCTATGCCATGACATACATCCCTTAACAAGGGTAACAATTAAAATCTAGTAGCTTCCTAGCTATTTTAGGGTATGAATACCCTTGTACAAAATGTCTTGTATGATCAGCTTCACAATGATGCATGTTGGTCTCTCTTCTTATCGAAAAGTTCTATAGTTTCTCTCTTGCCATACATTGTATAAGCAACCTACAAGGCTCATCCTATACACCTCAGCATTGGTGCTCTTCCCATTTTGATAAACTATGGCCCATTGTAGCTCCTCCTCCCATGGTTGTGCTTGCCTTCCTATACCTATCCACTGGAGAATTTTATTACATATAGCTGCAGATGTTGGACACTGGAAGAATAAGTGATTGATGGTCTCTGGTGTTTCATTGCATAGTGGGCAGGTCTGGTCCTCGATCAGTCCCCAATTGGCCAGACTATCCTTAGTGTATAATCTGCCATGCACAATCAATCTCATGTTGAAGATCCATCTTGGAGATTCTTTGTTGTTGCACACTAATCTTCTCCACTCCACCTTAGGATGTTCCCCTAGCAGTTTCTTGTACATTGCTTTGATAGAGAAAGATTCTAATTCCTGCATGTCTTGTTCAGTGTAACCTGCATTCATCAGAGGACCTTTTGCATTGAAAATCTTGCTTACCATCCATGATGCTTGATTAAACGTGGTTTCCCATATTGGTTTCCCCTTACTATAGTATGTATGGATCCATTGGGCCCATAATTTGTCTTTTTTGCGATACAAGTTCCACATTAGTTTGCAAATAGCATCTTTGTTCCAAAGTGAAATGTTGAGCAGGTTTAAGCCTCCAACAGTAAGTGGGAAACACAACTTTTACCTTGCTAAAAGGGCCTTCTTTGACATCTCAGTTCCTCCAGTACATAGGAATATCTTACAAATTCTTTCTATCAGCAGTATTAGCTTCTTTGGGGGGACAAACATCTGTGACCAAAATATCTGCATGGAGAATAAAACCCTCCTCAAAAGTTGTGTTCTTCCTACACAAGATAGGTATTTAGTTGTCCATGATGTAATCATACTGAGCATTTTGTCCAATAGAGGTTGACACAGTACTAGGGAGAGTCTCTTGGTACTTAAGGGAATACCTAGGTATCTTATTGACAATTCACCTTTTAAGAACCCAGTAGATCAATGATTTATTATTGTACTGTTGTATTAACCCTACCAAAGTATAATAAACTTTTACTTACATTAGCAACCAGGCCAGAGGCTTGTGAGAATTGCTTTAAAACAAGCAAATATGCATTTAACAGAGCTTAAGTCCCCTCTACAGAAATCATCAGCAAAGCCTAGCTACACCACCTGTACCTACTTACACCTAGGATGGTATTTGAACTTAGCTTCATTCTTCAATCTTTTCAGCAATCTACTCAAGTAATCCATTGCTAGCACAAATAGAAATAGGGACATTGGATCACCCTGCCTCAACCCATTTTTTTGCTTCAAAAGCCTTGGTTGGACAGTCATTAATGTTGATTGAGTAGGTGACTGTACTAAGACATATCAAAATCCACTTAATAAAAGTGGATGGGAAGTTTAGCTCAGTCAATATCTGTTCTAAGAAGGACCATTCCAAAGTATCATATGCCTTTTATATGTCTATCTTTAGCATGAACCTTGGGGATATTCCACTCCTATTGTATCTTTTTACCAGTTCATGGCTAAGGATTATGTTATCTGTGATGACTCTCCCAGGTACAAAGGCTCCCTGACTGTGGTCCACTAAGTGATCCATCACCTTCTGTAGCCTGCTGATAATAACTTTGGAGATGATCTTGTATAATAATGTGCAACATGAGATAGGCATGTATTCTTTCACTGTCGAGGGGTATTTCACCTTTGGGATAAGTGTTACAATAGTGCAATTTACTGGCCTGTGCATTTCACCTGTTTCAAAGAAGTCCAAGACAACATTGGTAAGATCATTGCCTATAATATGCCAAGACTTTTTAAAAAAACAAAGAATTAAACCCATCATAACCAGGTACTTTATGGCTATCAATCCCCTGAACTGCTACGGCAATCTCTTCCTTGGTCACATGAGCAATTAATAGAAGATGATGCTCCCTGTTGAGCACCTGACCTTTTTTCATTACTATGGGATCAATACAAGGTAATTGGTTCCTTTCACTCCCTAACAGCTATTTATAAAACACTAGTATCTCTTTTTCTATTACTTCCTTTCTCTGCAAAATCTCCCAATCTGTTGTCATAAGGCTGCTTATAGAGTTCTGAGCTTCTCTATTTTTAACACAGGCATGGAAAAAAGTTGTATTCGAGTCACTCAGTTTTAGCCATTGTACTCTTGACTTGTGCCTAGCTACGCCTTCCTCTATTGTAGACCATTTCTCTAGTTGCTACTTTAGGCTTTTCTCTTCTTCAAATAACTGACAATGCTGGTTGTAGGTTCTCATTTGTTCTTGTAGGTTGTGCAGTTATTTCCTTGCTCTGTTGACTTTTTCTTCTAGCCCATTATATTGGCCTGGAGATAACTGTTTCATTCCTTGTTTCACTGCTTGCAATTGCTTCTATACCCGCTGTAGTGTCATACTTTGTCCTACACCTCCCCAATGTTTCTCTACTCTCGTTGAGAATTCTTGATGGTCTGCCAGGCAATTGTAAAATTTAAAAGGCTTTGCCCTCATCCTTTGCCTTGTGCCTATATTGACACAGAGTGGAGAATGATCTGAGAATAAAGGATCAAGAATGGTGGCTTCAATCTGTGGCCAGTTGTGCATCCATTCCGGATTCCCTAAGGCCCTATCTATTCTACTATGCACCTAGTTATTTTTCCAAGTGAAGTATCGACCAATTGTTTTGAGTTAAGTAATAGAGGCATCCTGCATGAACTCTCTGATTTCTGATTCTTTGACTGGGTTCTCATTCAATTTGTCATTGATGCTAATTATAGCATTGAAATCTCCCATCAGTAGCCATGGTCCCTATTGCACTTTTGCATATCCATAGTGCCTTTCTATAATTGATAGTATGTAGCCCATAAACTGCAGTTAAGCTAAAATCCACATGAGTTGTTTTCACCATCCCAAGTATACATTGTGTACTATTGGAAATATGACCAAAGTCATATTGGATTGGGTCCCACAGTACCCAAATTCTCCCTTTCCCATTACTTTGATAATTGTTACACCATTTCCATGTCTTAGCTATTTTTCTTGACTATAGGTAGTGTGTACTGCTCCTGAACTCTATGTTCAACTATTGCCAAAATACCAACCTTATTCACCTTAATAAGCTGCCCCAATTCCTTTTGCTTATACACCTTATTCACCCCCCCCCCCTTCACATTCCATACTATCTTCATTGTAATGGAGGAAATGATTGGGGATCCAAAACTTCTACATAATTAACTTTCTCCTTTGCACGTGCTGTATTTGTCTCAACTGCTTGGGACTTTAAGCAATCAAACCCATTGTTAGAAGTAATATCATTATCAGTTGAAGATGAGGCTCCTTTGCTTGCTGATCTTCCCTTTGCTATTACCATGTCTTCATTAGCCCTCTGCTTCCCTGTGTCATGCCTGTCATTAGTAGTTTGCATCACCTGTGAGGTTTGACCAGGATCAGTGCTGTGTGGTATATCCAATGCTTGTCTTTGTTGCCATATTTCCTTTACTGCTTTAGGCTTATACTGCTTCTGTTGATAGGAAGCTCAACTTGCTTCTCCACTTCCTATTCTGCTAAGTATCTTCAAACCCTAGCAATTTAAAGGTAGATTAGGCAGTTGAACTCACAGGGGAATGGTACGCAAAACATCATCTCCTAGGTTAAATTCAGGTGACCATGTTTTGACAATTACATGTCTGCTATTAATATCATAAGGCCCTAAGTACAAAACTGCATCCCTATCTTCTAGATTAGCAAACTGGATGACAAAGTAATCATCGTTGTGATAGTATACCTTTGGTTTTGCAGCAAAGTTCCATTTCATTACAATGAATCTTCCTATAGCTCCAATTGACGGACAGTCACCCACCACATATAGGATCATCGCCCTATTCCATTTCTCTATTTCTTCCGCGAGCTCTTCCTTTTGCAATTGGACTACCCGTTCCCCACAATCATCACTGGTGGAATGTATGCTAAGCTCATTCCCTTCGCTGCCAATTTGTTACCAGTTAGGAGATTCGCCCATGTTTTCCCTTCTTATTTCAGTGGGCTATTCGGAGGCTTGATGGTGTCCACTTTTTGATTTTTAATAGCCTCTAGTTTTTCCGCCTCCGTCGTCTTGAGCTTCCCCCATTCATAGGGTTCTGCTCACATTGAGCTCCAGTTGGGATTCCTCCGCCGGACTAGCTAGGCATAGTAGTCGACATGCTTCCTACTACGGGACTCTGATTTGGTGTTTTCAATGGTTGACTTGATGGATTTCCCAGGATTGGACTAACTATCACGCCCTAAACCTGGGGAGGCGTGGATAGCACCCGGTGCCGTATTGGCCCGAGCGAACCACTATGTAACTCATTTCTTTTTCTTCTGGAACTATCATAGGCCAAAATGGCCACTACTCATAATGTATAACTATAAGTGGGAAAACATTGTATCAATGAACCATTGTTCTTAAAACATGAATACATATGGGCCGGCAAGGCCTCTCACATACTGTACATGATGAACCTGTGTGTCTACAAAGTCTCTAAGAGTATTTGACATCAAATGGGATAGGGTACCGGCCTACCCATAAGTCTATAGCAAAACTTTAACACTATGACTTATAGACTCAGTTGCACTCCGAATGAGGTGGAGTCTTACCGATCCTTCGCTGAATGCTAACCTCGTCTACCATGAGGGCTCGTCAAACTGATTATCTATACCTGCAGGCATGAATGCAGCTTCCACAATAAAAAGACGTCAGTACGAATAATGTACTGAGTATGTAAGGCATGTAAATCAGTATATAAAGGACATGAAAGAAACATGGAATAAAGGACTCAACCTGTAAGACTGGATAGCTCTGTAAATCATAAAATATTTATCATGTCATGCATATACGTATAAATGTCATATAATGCATAGGTATGTGCGTACATAACATCATCAAGCCTCAGAGGGCATCCCATCATATCATCTCAACCTCTGTGGGAAAAATTATCAACGTATACCAACTGATTAGGTGGTGGTGCGTATATAACGTCGTAACCTTTTCCCATACCCCATGTACATAGAATATATATGAATATAACATCATCTGGTCATGGGTAAATGCATATGTATAAATGAATGTAATGAATAATGAAGAAATTCAATACGATCTCTTGAAATGTCATGAGACCCATGAACAGGCGATATGATAGAAGGACACTTGGGGAATGAAGAACATAGGCACACCTAGTACGTCTATGAATAGAGTCATTTATGAAAGCTGTGTGTTTGCTCGTTTCGTTTGTATCATATGGATCATGCCAAAAGGAAAGAAGGGATAACCTTAACATAACTTACTTGAACAAATTATCAACTACTTTCACTTGAGCTTGCCAAGATGTCACGACCCAAACTAACCCTTGTCGTGATGGCGCCTATCGTGAAACTAGGGAAGCCGACTCATTTCCAAAACAAACTGATATTTCCATTCAAAGATAATTTCAATGTTATTTAACATAAAAACCTTCGTAAAGGAGTTCAAATCAAAATAAAAGTGCGGAAGGAAAAGCCCGACATTAGGGTGTCACTAGTCATGAGCATCTACTACAATCTGTCTAATAATATCAACGCTAAATCAGCCTGGAAAATAAGTAATACAACTAGATGAAGATAAGAGGGAGAAGAACAGTGGGATGTGATCGCCAAATAGCTACCTTGCTATCTCCAAGAAAATCTGCAACCAGAACAATCAATAACTATTACCGTGTCCAGCTACACCTGAATCTGGACACAAGGTGCTGGGAGTAATGTGAGTACGCCAACTCAGTAAGTAACAACAATAAATAAAGACTGAGCAGTAGTGACGAGAAATAAAGCATACAACATTCATATCAGGAAAACTCAGTAAAATACCACATGCTTTTAAAATCAGGATTTGAATCAAAACATCTCGTTTAAACCCCAACTCCAGTAAAAATCATTTAAAGATATTTTTCAACAGTTCTCAAACAGAGGAAAAATGCAAAGGTGAGCAAAATGGTGAAATCATAAACAGCCCCTCGGGCAAAACGTCACTCATATACAGCCCCTTGGTCAAACCTCACAGTCACTCGTGCCACTCGGGCATACCTCACAATCAATCTTGCCACTCGGGCATACCTCACAATCACTCATGCCTCCCAGTCACTCAGCACTCGGCACTAGGCACTCAACACTCAGCACTCACACTCAGTAGGTAACTGCACTCACTGGGGGTGTGTACAGACTCCGGAGGGGCTGCTTCAGCCCAAGCGCTATAATCTGCACAGACAACTCACGTGCTACGCGGACAACTAACGTGCTATAATAGAAAGTATGTTCTAGGCGGGCAGCCCCGATCCACACTCATCCTCACAAATCAGGCCCTCGGCCTCACTCAGTCATAAACCTCTCAAGCCACTCGGGCATTTCAGTATAACAGGCCATTCGGCCCAAAAATATTTATATGCATCAAAATAGAGTCATAAAACTGAGTTACACGGTAAAAAAGTATAAACATGACTGAGTATGGATTTTTAATCAAAAACAATGAGAGGATGGTAAGAAAAAGCCCCTAAGGGTCCAAACAGCACTGGCGCAAGGCCCGAACATGGCATTCAACCCAATTTACAGAAACTCTTTCTAAAACATATAAGTATCATATAGTTTCAACAAAATATGCAACTTTACAGTTGCTAAGGGACGTACCAAGTCATAATCCCCAACAATGCACGCCCACACGCCCGTCACCTAGCATGTGCATCACTAAAAATAGTAGAATGATACAAAATCCGGGGTTTCGTACCCTCAGGACTAGATTTACAATCGTTACTTACCTCAAACCGGTCAAATCTCTATCCCGCAATGCTCTTTCCTCTAGACTCGGCCTCCAAATCCTCCATATCCATTCACAATCAGTACAATACCATCAATACGCGCTAATGGAATGAATTCCACAAGAAAAGCTACAAAATTAGACCAAAACCCTAAATTGGCTCAAACACGGCACCCGGGCCCACGTCTCGAAATCCGACAAAATTTTAAAAACTAGAAAGATCATTCACTCACGAGTCTAACCATACCAAATTCAACAAAATCCGACATCGTTTGGTCCTTCAAATCCTTAAATTACCCTCCAAAAATTCCAAGCCCTAACCCCTCATTTTCACTAATTACAATGATTAAACAACGGAAAATCACCATATATACAAGTATTAGGGCTCAAGTAACTTACCTCAATGAAATCCTCTTGATTCCCTCTTCAACTCTCTCCCAAAATCTCAAAAAAACGAATAGAAATGGTTAAGAATGCACCAAAATTCGCGAAATGTGCAATATGTACCCTCTGCCCAGGCACCTCGCACTTGCGGCCATTTTCTCGCACCCGCGCGATCGCACTTGCGGTCCTAGGAGCCGCACCTGCGACCCTCACTTACACACCCAGAATCCGCATCTGCGGAAAACCCATCGCACCTACTCGTTTCCTCTGCTTCTGCGAAGCCTGCCCAGCATTTCCCTTTTCCGCATCTGCTCCCCAAGATTCGCACCTGCGGGCTCGCAGATGCGACCTCTAACTCACACCTGCACATCTTGACTAGCCCAGCATTGCCCGCACCTGCGCACTCCCTACGCGCACCAGCGGCCTCGCACCTGCTAGGCTTTCTTCCGCAAGTGCGAAAATAGCAGTAGTAGCAGCTCCAGCTGCATTTTCCAACTTTGACAAATCCGTTAACCACCCGAAATCACCCTGAGGCCCACGGGACCTCAAAAGAAAATTCCAACAAGTCATTTATCAACATACCAACTTAGTCGAACCTTCGAATCACTCAAAACAACATCAAATCATCAAATTACCCTCAGATTCAAGCCTAAGAACTTCTAAATTTCCAAATTCGGCAACCGATGACGAAACCAACCAAACCACGTCCGAATGACCTCAAATTTTGCACACACATCAAAAATGACACTACAAACCTACTCCAACTTCCGGAATTCCATTCCGACCCTGATATCAAATTTTCCAGTGCCGATCGAAATCGTCAAATTTCTAATTTTGCCAATTCAAGCTTAATTCTACCACAGACATCCAAATCACATTCCGGATGCACTCCTAAGTCCAAAATCACCTAACGTAACTATCAGAATTCAAATCCAAGATTGTTTACACATAGGTCAACATTCGGTTGACTTTTCCAACTTAAGTTTCTACTTAAGAGACTAAGTGTCTCAATTCACTCTGAAACCACTCCGGTCCCGAACCAACTACCCTAATATAATATAATATAGCTGAATAACAAAAAAAGAAGTAGAAATGGGGAAAACGAGGCTATAACTCTCGAAACGATCGGCCAGGTCATTATATCCTCCCCCTCTTAAACATCTGTTCGTCCTCGAGCGGGTCTAGAAACATACCTGGAGTCTCGAATAGGAGTGGATATCTTCTTCGCATCTCCCACTCGGTCTCCCGGGTGGCCTCCTCCACAGGCTGACCTCTCCATTGCACCTTCACTGAAGCTATATCATTTGACCTCAACCTTCGAACCTGCCAATCCAAAATAGCCACCAGCTCCACATCATAAGTCATATCACCCTCCAACTGAACCGTGTTGAAATCCAAAACATGGGGCGAATCTCCAATATACTTTCGGAGCATGGAAACATGAAACACTGGATGCACACTCAACAAGCTGGGTGGCAAGGCAAGCTTATAAGCCACCTTCCCTATCCTCTGAAGTACCTCAAAAGGCCCAATGAACCGGGGGCTCAACTTGCCCCTCTTCCCAAACCTCATAACACCCTTCATGGGTGATACCTTCAGCAAAACCTTCTCCCCAACCATAAAAGACACATCACAGACCTTCCTATCTGCGTAGCTCTTCTGCCTAGACTGCACCGTGCGAAGCCACTCCTGAATCAATTTCACCTTATCTAATGCGTCCTGGACCAAGTCTGTACCTAAGAGCCTAGCCTCACCCGGCTCAAACCATCCAACCGGAGATCTACACCTCCTCCCATATAAAGCCTCGTACAGAGCCATCTGAATACTCGACTGATAACTGTTGTTATATGCAAACTGCGTGAGTGGCAAAAACTGGTCTCATGAACCACCAAAGTCAATGACACAAGCACGCAACATGTCCTCCAATATTTGAATAGTGCACTCGGACTACCCGTCCGTCTGAGGGTGAAAAGCTATGCTCAACTCAATCTAAGTACCCAACTCTCGCTGCACGGCCCTCCAAAACTGTGATGTGAATTGAGTACCCCTATCTGAAATGATGGAAACTGGGACACCATGCAGGCGAACGATCTCTCGGATGTAAATCTCAGCCAACCGCTCTGAAGAGTAAGTAGTACCAACTAGAATGAAGTGTGCGGACTTGGTCAGCCGATCCACAATAACCCAAATAGCATCGAACTTCCTCAAAGTCTGTGGGAGCCCAACTACAAAGTCCATGGTGATCCGCTCCCACTATCACTCTGGGATCTCTAATATCTGAAGCAAGCCACCCGATCTCTGATGCTCATACTTAACATGCTGACAGTTGAGGCACCGAGCCATAAACCCAACTATATCCTTCTTCATCTGCCTCCACCAATAGTGTTGCCTCAAATCCTGGTACATCTTCACGGCACTCGGATGGATGGAATACCGCGAGCTGTGGTCCTCCTCAAGAATCAACTCTCAAAGCCCATCTACATTTGGCACATATATCCGGCTCTGCATTCTCAGCATGCCATCATCACCAATAGTCACATCCCTAGCATCACCTCTCTGAACCCTGTCCTGAAGAACGAGCAAGTGGGGTCATCATATTGACGCTCCCTGATACGGTCAGAAAGAAAAGACCTGGAGACCACACAAGCTAGTACCCGACTAGGCTCCGAAATATCCATATGACAAGCTGGCCCGCTAAGTCCTGAACATCCAATGCCAAAGGTCTCTCTACTGCTGAAAGATATACTAAACTCACCAAACTCTCTGCCCGGTGATTCAAAGCATCGGCCACCACATTGGCCTTCCCCGGATGGTACAAAATAGTGATATCATAGTCCTTAAGAAGCTCCAACCATCTCTGCTAATGCAAATTAAGATCCTTCTGCTTTAACAGATACTGCAGACTCCGGTGATCAGTATAGATCTCACAATGAACCCCATACAAACAATGACGCCAAATCTTCAAGGCGTGAACAATGGTTGTTAACTCAAGATCATGGAGATGATAGTTCTTCTCATGGGTCTTCAACTGGCGCGAGGCATAGGCAATCACCATACCCTCCTGCATCAAAATACAACCAATGTCTATCCTTGAGGCATCACAATACATGGTGTAAGAACCTGAAGTTGATGGCAGAACTAACACTGGAGCTATGGTCAAAGCAGTCTTGAGCTTTTGAAAGCCTTCCTCACACTCATCCGACCACCTGACTGGAGCACCCTTTTGGGCCAATTTGGTCAAGTGCGATGCAATAGATGAAAATCCCTCCACAAAGCGACGGTAGTAACCCGCCAAACCAAGAAAGCTCCTAATCTCCGTTGCTGAGGACGGTCTGGGCCAACTCTGCACTGCCTTTATCTTCTTTGGATCCACCTGAATACCCTCACTCGATACCACGTGCCCCAAGAATGCTACTGAATTGAGCCAAAACTCACATTTGGATAACTTTGTATAAAGCTTCTTCTCCCTCAATCTCTGTAATACAATCTTCAAATGTTGAGCATGTTCCTCCTGGCTGTGACAGTACACCAGGATGTCATCAATGAATACAATAAAGAATGAGTCCAAATAGGGCTGGAATACACTCTTCATCAAATGCATGAACGCTGCTGGGGCATTGGTCAGCCCAAAAGACATCACCAAGAACTCATAATGGCCATATCGGGTCCTGAAAGCTGTCTTAAGAATATCTGAATCCCGAATATTAAGTTGGTGATAACTGGACCTCAAATCGATCTTGGAGAACACCCTCGCTCCCTGAAGCTGGTTGAATAAATCGTCAATACGAGGCAAAGGATACTTGTTCTTGACTGTGACCTTGTTCAACTGTCTATAATCAATACACATTCTCAAGGAACCATCCTTCTTCTTCACAAATAGAACCAGTGCACCCCAAGGTGACGCACTAGGCCGAACAAACCCCTTATCTAGGAGTTACTGAAGTTGTTCTTTCAATTCCTTCAACTCCGCCGGTGCCATATGATACGGTGGAATAGAAATGGGCTGAGTGTCCGGCACCAAATCAATACCAAAGTCAATATCCCTGTCAGGCGGAATGCCCGGCAGGTCTACAGGAAACACATCCGGAAAATCACGTACCATAGAAATAGAATCAATGACAGGAGTCTCTATACTAACATCCCTCACAAAAGCCAAATAAGATAGGCAACCCTTCTCAACCATGCGCTGAGCCTTCAAATATGAAATCACCCTACTTGGTACATAATCTACCGAACCGCTCCACTCAACCCTCAGAATTCCCGGCATAGTCAACATCACCGTCGTAGTATGACAATCTAGAATAGCATGGCATGGAGATAACCAATCCATACCCAATATCACATCAAAGTCGACCATACTGAGCATCAAAAGGTCCACTTGGGCCTCCAGACCCCCAATAGTCACCACACATGACCGATATACGCAGTCTACAATAATAGTATCGCCCACAGGAGTAGATACATGAACATAAGAAATTAGAGACTCACGGGGCATATCCAGAAAATGGGCAAAATACGAGGAAACATATGAATACGTGGAACCAGGGTCAAATAATACTGAGGCATCTCTGTGACAAACTAAGACAATAACTAAAATCATAGCATCTGAAGCAATAGCATCTGGTCTGGCAGGGAGAGCATAGAAATGGGCTTGACTACCCCCTGATCTCCCTCCCCTTCTAGGGCGACCCCTAGCTGACTGACCTCTACCCCGAGCTGACTGGGCGGGTGGTGAGGTAATCGGTGTTGTAGTCAGAGGTTGAATCCTTTGCTGAGATAGACCTCCATGACGATGAGGACACTGCCTCCACATATGCCCAAGCTCCCCACACTCAAAACAACTCCCTGGTGCTAGCGGCGGAAACTAAAGAGAACCCCTAGTACCGGGATAACTAGTAGAAGAACCGGGCATGGAAGAGCCCTGAACAGGTGGAGCATGGGACAAACTCTGAACTGGAAGGACACTAAGTGATGAGTGGCCCTGATGAGAACTGTGAGAACCATGGCCAGATGATGCACCACAGTGAAATGGCTAAGCTGACTGGGCCTGTCTAAAATGATGACCTCTACCGTGCTGGAACTGACCCCCAAAAGGAGCACCGCTGAATCCACCCTGACCGCGAGGCCTCTTGGCCTCCCTCTCAACCCTCTCCTAACCGCGAACCATCTCAATCTACCGAGCAATATCGATAACCTCATCAAAGGTAGCACTCGAAACCCGCTCCCTGGTCATGAGCAACTATAGCTGATAAGTGAGGCCATCAATAAACCTCATGATCCTCTCTCTGTCCATGGGAACCAACTAGATAGCATGACGGGCTAACTCAGAGAATCACATCTCATACTATGTCACAGACATATCACCCTGGCGAAGCCGTTCAAGCTGTCTGCGCAGCTCCTCTATGCGGGATCGAGGCACGAACTTCTCCAAAAAGACCACGGAGAACTGGTGCCAAGTAAGGGGTGTTGCGCCATCAGGACTACGCTTCTCGTAAGTCTACCACCATCTGAGTGTAGCCCCAGAGAACTGAAAGGTAGTGAATAAGACCCCACAAGTCTCCAGAATACCAGCAGTATGGAGTATCCTCTGACACATGTCCAAAAGGTCCTGAGCATCCTCTCTCTCTGTGCCACTGAAAGGTGGTGGTTGGAGTCTCCCAAACCTCTCCAACCTACGCTGATCATCCTCAGGAATAGAAGGAACCACATAATCTTGAGAAACTATAATTGACTGGGCTGGTGATGCCTCCGGTGTCTGAAGTCCCTGAATAACCTGCTCGGGTGTGCGAGCGACGGGAGTCTGAGTGCCTCCCCTGGCCTGAGAAGTGGTTGCGGCTGTCAAAATAGAGACCGCCTGAGCAAGGCTAGTACACGCTGTCAGAATCTGAGCTAGGGCCTCCTAAAGTCCTGGAATCACAATAGGCACAGGTGGTGCCCAAGCTGGTGCATCAACAACTGGAACCTGGTCCTGATCTGGGACAACCGATGGGTCTGCAGGTACTGCCCCAGCTGGTGTACGGGCTACACCTCTGCCCCTACCACGGCCTCTACCGCGACCTTGGCCTCTCGCGGCCCTGGCTGATGGTACTGGTGGCTGGCCCTCCTGACTGATAGCATGAGTCCTCACCATCTATGAGAGAATGAAACAATAGATGTTTAGTTACTAGAATCAATATATTTGCACGACTAGAATTCAAGATTGTAGAGCTTCCTAAAGGTTTTGCAGCCTCTCGAAGATAAGTACAGACATCTCCGTACCGATCCGCAAGACTCTACTAAACCCGCTCATGACTCATGAGACCTATGTAACCTAGGCTCTGATACCAATCTATCACGGCCCAAACTAATCCCTGTAGTGATGGCGCCTATCGTGGAACTAGGCAAGCCGACTCATTTCCAAAACAAACCGATGTTTTCATTTCAAAGATAATTTCAATGTTATTTAACATAAAAACCTTCGTAAAAGAGTTCAAATCAAAATAAATCTGTAGAAGGAAAATCCCGACATCGGGGTGTCACTAGTCATGAGCATCTACTACAATCTGTCTAACAATATCAAGGCTAAATCAGCCTGGAAAATAGCTAAATACAACTAGAGGAAGATAAAAGGGAGAAGAGCAGGGGTTGCGATCGCCAAACAGCTACCTTGCTATCTCCAAGAAAATCTGCAACCAGAACAATCAATAACCGCTACCATGTCCAGCTACACCTGAATCTGCACACAATGTACAGGGAGTAATGTGAGTATGCCAACTCAGTAAGTAACAATAATAAATAAAGACTGAGCAGTAGTGTCAAGCAATAAAGCATACAACATTCATATCAGAAAACGCAATAAAATACCACATGCTTTTAAAATCAGGATTTGAATTAAAACATCTCGTTTAAACCCAGTTCCAGTAAAAATCATTTAAAGATATTTTTCAACAGTTTTCAAACAGAGGAAAAATGCAAAGGTGAGCAAAATGGTGAAATCATAAACAGCCCCTCGGGCAAAACATCACTCATATACATCCCCTCAGGCAAACCTCACAGTCACTCGTGCCACTCGGGTATACCTCACAATCACTCTTGCCACTCGAGCATACCTCACAATCACTCTTGCCACTCGGGCATACCTCACAATCACTTATGCCTCCCAGTCACTCAGCGCTCAGCACTCAGCACTCGCACTCAGTAGGTACATGCGCTCACTGTGGGTGTGTACAGACTCCGGAGGGGCTCCTTAAACCCAAGTGTTATAATCTGCACGGACAACTCACGTGCTGCACGGACAACTCATGTGCTATAATAATAAAGTATGTTGCAGGCGGGAAGCCTCGATCCACACTCATCCTCACAAATCAGGACCTCGACCTCACTCAGTCATAAATCTCTCAAGCCAATCGGGCATTTCAGTATAACAAGGCATTCGGCCCAAAACATTTATATGCATCAAAATAGAGTCATAAAACTGAGTTACGCGATAAACAAGTATAAACATGACTGAGTATGGATTTTCAATCAAAAACAATGAGAGGATGGTAGGAAAAAGCTCCTAAGGGTCCAAACAACACTGACGCAAGGCCCGAACATGGCATTCAACCCAATTTACATAAACTCTTTCTAAAACGTATAAGTATCATATAGTTTCAACAAAATATGCAACTTTACAGTTGCTACGGGATGGACCAAGTCACAATCCCCAACAGTGCATGCCTACATGCCCGTCACCTAGCATGTGCGTCACTAAAAATAGTAGATGATACAAAATCTGGGGTTTCGTACCCTCAGGACTAGATTTACAATCGTTACTTACCTCAAACCGGTCAAATCTCTACCCCGCAATGCTCTTGCCTCTGGACTCGACCTCCAAATGCTCCGAATCTATTCACAATCAGTACAATACCATCAATACGCGCTAATGGAATGAATTCCATAAGAAAAGCTATAAAATTAGACCAAAACCCAAAATTGGCTCAAACCTGGCCCCCGGGCCCACATATCGAAATTCAACAAAATTTACAAAACTAGAAAGCTCATTCACTGACTAGTCTAACCATACCAAATTCATCAAAATCCGACATCGTTTGGTCCTTCAAATCCTTAAATTATTCTCCAAAATTTCCAAGCCCTAACCCCTCATTTTCACTAATTAAAATGATTAAACAACGGAAAATCACCATATATACAAGTATTAGGGCTCAAGTAACTTACCTCAACGAAATCCCCTTGATTCCCTCTTCAACTCTCTCCCAAAAGCTCCAAAAACAGAATAGAAATGGTGAAGAATGCACCAAAATTCGCGAAGTGTGCAATATGTATCCTCTACCCAGGCTCCTTGCACCTGCGGCCATTTTCTCGCACCCGTGCGACCGCACCTGCGGTCCAAGGAGCCACACTTGCGCAACTCACTTACGCGCCCAGACTTCGCATCTGCGGCAAACCCATCGCACCTGCAAAGGCGCACCTGCGCGTTTCCTCCGCTTCTGCGAAGCCTGCCCAACATTTCCCTTCTCCGCATCTGCACCCCAGGTTTCGCACCTGCGGGATCGCAGATGCGACCTCCAACTCACACCTACTCATCTTGCCTAGCCCAGCGTCGCCCGCACCTGCGCACTCCCCACGTGCACCAGCGGCCTCGCACCTGCAAGGCTTTCTTCCGCAGGTGCGAAAATAGCAGTAGCAGCAGCTCAAGCTGCATTTTTCAACTTCGACAAATCCGTTAACCACCCGTAATCACCCCTAGGACCTCAAAACCTCAACCAAAAATTCCAACAAGTCATATATCAACATACCAACTTAGTCGAACATTCGAATCACTCAAACCAACATCAAATTACCCTCGGATTCAAGCCTAAGAACTTATAAATTTCAAAATTCGGCAACCGATGTCGAAACCAACCAAACAACATCCGAATGACCTTAAATATTATGCACCTATCACAAATGACACTACGAACCTACTCCAACTTCCGGAATTCTATTCCGACCTCGATATCAAATTTTCCTTTGCCGTTCGAAATCGCCAAATTTCCAATTTCGCCAATTCAAGCCTAATTCTACCACGGACGTCCAAATCACATTCCAGACGAACTCCTAAGTCCAAAATCACCTAATGGAGCTAACAGAATAATCAGAATTCAAATCTGTGATCGTTTACACATAGGTCAACATCTAGTTGACTTTTCCAACGTAAGTTTCTACTTAAGAGACTAAGTGTCTCAATTCACTCTGAAACCACTCTGGTCCCGAACTAACTAACCCGATATAACATAATATAGCTGAATAACACAAAAAGAAGTAGAAATAGGGAAAACGGGGCTATAACTCTCGAAACGACCGTCCGGGTCATTACACAAGAATAATTTTTGCTCCTTTAAATGTTTGAACAAGAACCAAACACTCCTTGTTAAAAAGACTAGAAAATGTTGTGGAATATAGTAAGCAATGTGAGATCCTTTTCGTTGCTAGCTATGTAAATACTTCTCACTTAATAATGTAGGAAAATCTCTTATAAAGTGGATTGTGGGCCCCGCTTTTGTGGCTTACTTATGCCCAAAAACTCCCTAAAAATGCCACCTACCCACATAAACCAAGAGTCACCATTTATAGGAATGCCACCTTTACCTCTAGTAATGCTTAGTCACTAAATATTGTCTCCCACAACTACACATGGAATCCTCCCCCCTCCACTCTTTCCTTAATTTATGACACATGGTCATCTAATAAAATTATACACCCATTCCATAACCTCACCTAATTTGTACACGTATCCGCCCCTTTATTCTACCTAATCTTTATCTAGTTCTACTACTAGCAATACTTATCCACACTTTCTTAATTAGCTATAAAGATGCCACCTCCATAATAACTTGTATTAGTCACTTGTTGCTCCTTAATATGTAGCCACATGGTGACATCCTAGTACTAAAGTACGGGATGTTATACTACTAACATTAAAGACTTCCTTTCCATTCTATATGTGTAATCCTCTAGGTGCACACCAAATGACTCATCACCAAACTTTACACATATAAACCATGTACTTTAAGTGCTATGACTCATATATGCACTCTCAATGCCACCCTTGGCCAAATTAATTCCATGCGGCAGCCCACAATTTCCCCTAAAATGCCACCTAATCCCATAAACCAAAGGGTCACCATTTGGATGTTTGAGTCATTTTCACTTGTTGCCACGTGGGGCGTGATGTTCCCACCTAACTTATCCACCAATTTCCTAAATGTGCCATCTTTCTCTATGGCTTAAGAGTCATTTATTGGGCTTTCCTTGGCTGCCACGTTCGGAGGCTTATCAAGTCAAGCCTATCCAAATATTTTAAATACTTATCCACCCCAATAATTTGATGACTTAGCCACCAAAACTCCCTAATTTTGCCACTTAGCTCCAACACTTGCCTAGTCAATATTGAATTCCCTACTAGCTTCCACCTTAATCCTTATAAAGTTGATTAGTCATGATCGCCCCTTATCCTCATGATTCCATGCGGATTCATACAAATGACACTTATCCACTTATAACTTATTCCATATTCCATGACTTTATACCAACACTTACTTATCTCTTGATATAAATATCATAAGCACTTATAACCTCAAAAATAGTCTTGTCATTGAACTTTTGTCAATTATCTTATGACAAATCCAATATAGAAAAGTACGGGATGTAACATCCTTCCCCCTTTAGAAACATTCGTCCTCAAATGTTAACTCTTAGAGATTTACAAAATATTTTCTAAGGTCTCCTCTGTAAACAAATCTAAAACTCAATCTCTATCTGAAGTCTGGACTATTCACAAACTTTTGTACTTGAGTATCTCATATCTTCTTCACATTCACCTTACTTACCTTTCAATCTCGCATCGTATCTTCTGTCGCTTTAATAACCTCCCTTCCACATAGGTAGAAATTACATCTACGCCTTAAAGATTTACTATAATACCTGCACCTCAAGTGCATACAAAATCCGGTGGAAGCTTCATACTGAATTCTTACGACTTAGATCTATGGCACGATATAGAAACAAAAGAAGGGTAACATTTCCTAAATGCCCTATAGCCTCTCAATTATAAATGTGGCGCGCAACACACCCATAAGTGAGACTCTACTAGGCATGGCTTTGTATACTTCCTAGGACACGATCCGCTCTGATACCACTCTTATCACGCCCTAACCTGGGGAGGCGTGGTTGGCACTCGGTGTCGTGCTGGCCCGAGCGAACGACTCTATAACTCATTTCTTTTTCTTCTGCAACTATCATGGGCCAACATGGCCACAACTCGTAATGTATAACTATAAGTGGTCAAACGATGTATCAATGAACCATTGTTCTAAAAATATGAATATATATGGGCTGTTAAGGCCTATGACATACTGTTCATGATGAAACTATGTTTCTACAAAGCCTATAAGAGTATTTGACATCAAATGGGACATGGTACCAGCCTACCCATAAGTCTATAGCAAAACTCTGACATGATAACTTATCGACTCGGCTGCACTCCGAATGAGATGGAGTCTTATCGATCATTTGCTGAATGCTAACCTTGTCTACTATAAGGGCTCGTCAAACTGATTATCTATACCTATAGGCATGAATTCAGTGTCCACAACAAAAGGACGTCAGTACGAATAATGTACTGAGTATGTAAGGCATGTAAATTAGTATATAAAGGACATGGAAGAAACATGGAATAAATGTCACGCCCCAACCTCGTGGAGCGTGATCAGCGCTTAACCGAGTGAACCCGATCGAGCAAGCCTATTAAACCTTTCCTACCCAACTCATTCATAATCCAAAACAGGATCGCATCTCCATTTGTAAAACACGGGAGAGATCAATTATAAAAATATATAAACGTTACTAGTTCATTTTTCCTTATACACATTATGCCATAGTTGAGTTTCTAAAATACAACTCGATCTAACGACCACCCCAACATACATACATGACCCACATAAACGTCTACGGAGCCTCTAAGAGTACAAAAGAGCAACATGACAATGCCGGCAACAAGACCTCGGCTATACCTCAAAATATAAAAACTTATACAAAAGAAGGACTACATGACCCCTGGGAGAAATGGGGCTCACCAAGACTATTGTGAGGAGAAAAGAAGAGAACCACTATCTACGATCGACACTATCTACGATGGAACCACCTACATCCATTCAAAGATGTAACGCCCCTAGAAAAAGGGACGTTAGTACCGTCGAATAGTACTAGTATGTAAGGCAAACACCAATCTTAGTGGAATGAACAGTGAAACAAGGAGAAGGAAGTCATAATAATCAATAAGTGCTTCACAGAAATACACAGAAACACCAAGTAAGGATCACATAGTTTCCAATTCAATCTTTCAATCTTTATAGGTTAATGATCTTTAGTGCCAAAGCCACAACTCACAATGCCACCGTGTTTTTACACGGAGTCCAGTCTCGGCCCGACCGGCTAAGCCATCTCAAGTGAGACATATCCATATCCACAATTTAAATCAATAATTCCAACACAAATTCCATCATGTGAACAGCATGGCGTCCGATCTCGACCCGATCGGCTAATCCATCTCACTTGAGACATAACCTCTTTCAATTATTCACTCAATTCACATTTCTTTCCCATCTTTCATTACATGGCACAAACAACCTCATTTATTAAGTAGTTCTTAGCCCTTGGGAACATTTTACAATTCAAGTCTTTCCCTTTTTATTTATTCAAATAACATCATCATTCATGTCGATAAGTATCATCACATAAGGCATTACACATATAAGGGAAGGAACTTGGAAAATCATAATAACGTTCCCAAGTAGCATGATGACATGGTAAACATCTAAAACAATTAGGAAATATGAATCTTCCAACCCAACACACTAAGGCAAACAATTTTAGTATGATCAAGTCGGAACTTACACCAATTATTCGGACACCAGGAGTTCGATTCTAGGAAGAAGAGAGTTAGCCATACATACCTCAATCTATTTTAGCAATATACAAATTGAACCCAAAATTAGAAAAACGTTCATGGTTCTAGTTCACTTTTTATTTTTCCCACACTCCTTATCACATGCATGCAAGATGAACCACCCTCATACCCATGAAGTATAACACTAATACCCCATTATTGCTATGTTTGAAATTAAGAGTTGAGGTGATGAAGTCTTACCTTTTTGGATGAATAATTTGGTGATCTACTTGAATATTTTCAAAGCTTTAAGTGATGGTTGAAGATCAATTTGATGAAAAATTAGGCCCTCCCTCTAGAACCTCTCTCTCACTCTAGAAATATCATAAATGAGTTTCCAAATAGACTAAAGGGGTGTTTTAATGGAATGGGGGTCAGGTTTTAAATTAAGAAAATGAGTGCCCCGACACAGGTCTGTGGTCGCATATGCGACCGCATAATGGTTATGCGGCCGCAAAGTGACCGCAGAAATGGCCCTCAGGGGCCTGAACTTTCGGCCCAGGTATGCGACCAGTATGCAGTCTCCATACTTGTTCTGCGGTCGCATAATGCACCGCAGAAACCCAAGAGGGATTATGTGATTGATATGCGGTCGCACAATTGACCGCAAAAACTGACCTCCAATTGCCCAAACTTTCATAATCACTCTGCGGCCATCGACCGCAAACACTGACCTCCAATTGCCCAAACTTTCTGTTTCACTCTGCGGCCATTATGCGGTCCGCAGAGTGATTATGCGGCCACATAATAGGCCGCAAAAATGTGTTCTTCTGCGAAACATTTTCCTCTCAGTTCGTAGGGTAGTGTTCAATCCAAAAGGACCGAACCACGAAGCCCCGAGTTTTTAATAATGCAGGAATCTATCTTGGCGCCACGAAGCCCCAAGTTTTTAGTTTAAATTTTTACTGGTCCTTATAATAAAGGACTCAACCTGTAAGTCTGGATAGATCTGTAAATCATGAAATATTTATAATGGCATGCATATGCATATAAATGTCATATAATGCATAGGTCTGTGCGTACATAACATCATCAAGCCTCTAAGGGCATCCCGTCATATCATCTCAGTCTCTGTGGGCAAAATTATCAACGTATACCAACTGATTAGGTGGTGGTGCGAATATAACGCCGTAACCTTTTCCCATACCCCATTTACATATAATATATGCGTATATAATGCCATCTGATCATGGGTAAATACATATGTATAAATGAATGCAAGGAATAATGAATAAAGTCAATACGATCTCTTGAAATGTAATGAGACCCATGAACAGACGATATGATAGTAGGACACATGGGGAATCAAGAACATATGCATACCTAGTACGTCTATGAATAGAGTCATTTATGAAAGTTATGTGTTTGCTCGTTTCGTTTGTATCATATGGATCATGCCAAAAGAAAAGAAGGGATAACCTTAACATACCTTACTTGAAGAAATTATCAACTACTTTCACTTGAGCATGCCAAGAACAATTTTAGCTCCTTTAAATGTTTGAACAAGAACCAAACACTCCTTGTTAAAAAGACTACAAAACATTGTGGAATGTAGGAAGCAATGTGAGATCCTTTTCGTTGCTAGCTATGTAAATACATCTCACTTAATAATGTAGGAAGTTCTCTTATAAAGTGGGTTGTGGGCCCCGCTTTTGTGGCTTACTTATGCCCAAAAATTCTCTAAAGATGCCACCTAGCCACATAAACCAAGAGTCACCATTTATAGGAATGCCACTTTTACCTCTAGTAGTGCTTAGTCACTAAATATTATCTCCCACAACAACACATGGGATCCTCCCCCCTCCACTCTTTTCTTAATTTATGACACACGGTCATCTAATAAAATTAGACACCCATTCCATAACCTCACCTAATTTGTACACGTATCGGCCCCATTATTCTATCTAATCTTTATTTAGTTCTACTACTAGCAATACTTATCCATAATTTCCTAATTAGCTGTAAAGATTCCACCTCCATGATAACTTATATTAGTCACTTGTTGCTCCTTACTATGTAGCCACGTTGTGACATCCTAGTACTAAAGTACGGGATATTATACTACTAACATTAAAGACTTCCTTTCCATTCTATACGTGTAATCCTCTAGGTGCACACCTAATGACTTATCACCAAACTTTACACATGTAAACCATGTACTTTAAGTGCTATGACTCATATATGCACTCTCAATGCCACCCTTGGCCAAATTAATTTCATGTGGCAGCCCACAATTTCCCCTAAAATGCCACCTAATGCCATAAACCAAAGAGTTACCATTTGGATGTTTGAGTCATTTTCACTTGTTGCCACGTGGGGTATGATGTTCCCACCTAACTTATCCACCAATTTCCTAAATGTGCCATCTTGTTCTACGACTTAAGAGTCATTTATTGGGCTTTCCTTGGCTGCCACGTTGGGAGGCTTTTCAAGTCAAGCCTATCCAAGCATTTTAATTACTTATCCACCCTAGTAATTTGATGACTTAGCCACCAAAACTCCCTAATCTTACCACCTCGCTCCAAGACTTGCCTAGTCAATATTGAATTCCATACTTGCTGCCACCTTAATCCTTATAAAGTTGATTAGTCATGATCCCCCCTTATCCTCATGAAATCCACGTAGATTCATACAAATGACGCTTATCCACTTATAACTAATTTCATATTCCATGACTTTATACCAACACTTACTTATCACTTTATATAAATATCATAAGCACTTAAAACCTCAAAAATAGTCTTGTCATTGAACTTATGTCAATTATCTTATGACAAATCCAATGTAGAAAAGTATAGGATGTAACATCCTTCCCCCCTTTAGAAACATTCGTCCTCGAATGTTAACTCTTAGAGATTTACAAAATTATTTCTAAGGTCTCCTCTGTAAACTAATCTAAAATCCAACCTCTATCTGAAGTCTGGACTATTCACAACATTTTGTACCTGAGTATCTCATATCTTCTTCACATTCACCTTACTTACCTTTCAATCTCGCATCGTATATTCTGTTGCTTTCATAACCTCCCTTCCACATAGGTAGAAATTACATCTACGCCTTAAAGCTCTACTATGATACCCACACCGCTAGTGCATACAAAATCCGGTGGAAGCTTCATACTACCTTCTTACGACTTAGATCTATGGCACGATCTGGAAACAAAAGAAGGGTAACATTTCTTAAATTCCCTATAGCCTCTCAATTATAAATGTGGCACGCAATACACTCATAAGTGAGACTCTACTAGGCACGGCTTTGTAGACTTCCTAGGACACGACCTGCTCTGATACCACTCTTGTCACGCCCAAAACCTGGGGAGGCGTGGTTGGCACCTGGTGTCGTGCTGGCCCGAGCGAACCACTCTGTAACTCATTTACTTTTCTTCTGCAACTATCATGGGCCAACATGGCCACGACCCCTAATGTATAACTACCAGTGGGCAAAAGTTGTATCAATGAACCATTGTTCTTAAAACATGAATACATATGGGCCGTTAAGGCCTCTGACATACTATACAGAATGAACTTGTATGTCTACAAAGCCTCTAAGAGAATTTGACATTAAATGGGATAGGGTACCGGCGTACCCATAAGTCTATAGCAATACTCTAACACGATGACTTATAGACTCGGCTGCACTCCGAATGAGGTGGAGTCTTATCGATCCTTCGCTGAATGCTAACCTCGTCTACTATGAGGTCTCGTCAAACTAATTATCTATACCTGCAGGCATGAATGCAGCGTCCATAATAAAAGGACATCAGTACGATAAATGTACTGAGTATGTAAGGCATGTAAATCAGTATATAAAGGACATGGAAGAAACATGGAATAAAGGACTCAACCTGTAAGTCTGGATAGCTCTGTAAATCATGAAATATTTATAATTTCATGCATATGCATATAAATGTCATATAATGCATAGGTCTATGCGTACATAACATCATCAAGCCTCTGAGTGCATCCAATCATATTATCTCAGCCTCTATGGGCAAAATCATCAAGGTATACCAACTGATTAGGTGGTGGTGGGTATATAATGTCATAAACTTTTCCCACACCCCATGTACATATAATATATGCGTATATAACGCTATCTGGTCATGGGTAAATGCATATGTATAAATGAATGCAAGGAATAATGAAGAAAGTCAATACTATCTCATAAAATGTCATGAGACCCATGAACAGACGATATGATAGTAGGACACATGGGGAATCAAGAACATAGGCACACCTAGTACGTCTATGAATAAAGTCATTTATAAAAGTTCTGTGTTTGCTCGTTTTATTTCTATCATATGGATCATGCCAAAAGGAAAGAAGGTACAACCTTAACATACCTTACTTGAAGAAATTATCAACTACTTTCACTTGAGCTTGCCAAGAAAATTTTTGCTCCTTTAAATATTTGAACAAGAACCAAACACTTCTCGTTAAAAAGACTAGAAAACGTTGTGGAATACAGTAAGCAATGTGAGAGCCTTTTCATTGCTAGCTATGTAAATACATCTCACTTAATAATGTAGGAAGATCTCTTATAAAGTGGGTTGTGGGCACCGCTTTTGTGGCTTACTTATGCCCAAAAATTCCCTAAATATGCCACCTAGCCACATAAACCAAGAGTCACCATTTATAGGAATGCCACATTTACCTCTAGTAGTGCTTAGTCACTAAATATTGTCTCCCACAACTACACATGGGATGCTCCCCCCTCCACTCTTTCCTTAATTTATGACACATGGTCATCTGATAAAATTAGACACCCATTCCATAACCTCACCTAATTTGTACACGTATCCGCCCATTTATTCTACCTAATCTTTATCTAGTTCTACTTTTAGCAATACTTATCCACAATTTCCTAATTAGCTATAAAGATGCCACCTCCATGATAACTTATATTAGTCACTTGTTGCTCCTTACTATGTAGCCACGTGGTGACATCCTATTACTAAAGTACGGGATGTTATACTACTAACATTAAAGACTTCCTTTCCATTTTACACATGTAATCCTCTAGGTGCACACCTAATCACGCATCACCAAACTTTACACATGTTAACCATGTACTTTAAGTGCTATGACTCATATATGCACTCTCAGTGCCACCCTTCGCCAAATTAATGCCATGTGGCAACCCAAAATTTCACCTAAAATGCCACCTAATGCCATAAACCAAAGAGTCACCATTTGGATGTTTGAGTCATTTTCACTTGTTGCCACGTGGGGCGTGATGTTCCCACCTAACGTATCCACCAATTTCCTAAATGTGCCATTTTGCTCTATGACTTAAGAGTCATTTATTGGGATTTCCTTGGCTGCCACGTTGGGAGGCTTATCAAGTCAAGCCTATCCAAGCATTTTAATTGCTTATCCACCCCAATAATTTGATGACTTAGCCACCAAAACTCCCTAATCTTGCCACCTAGCTCCAAGAGTTTCCTAGTCAATATTGAATTTTTTACTTGCTGCCACCTTAATCCTTATAAAGTTGATTAGTCATGATCCCCCCTTATCCTCATGATTCCACGTGGATTCATACAAATGACACTTATCCACTTATAACTAATTCCATATTCCATGACTTTATACCAACACTTACTTATCTCTTGATATAAATATCAGAAGTACTTATAACCTCAAAAATAGTCTTGTCATTGAAATTATGTCAATTATCTTATGACAAATCCAACGTAGAAAAGTACGAGATGTAACACTAACACTTGCAGTTAACGGTCAAGGAATGATGCAACTTTTAGGCCTGAAAGCACGCGTTGCACTCTTTTTCCCTTGAACCGATTTTGTCCCAAATGGGTTTTCCAGCAAGGTTTTTAACGAGGCAACAATGGATCCTGCTAACTTAGAATTAAAGACTGGCTATGGACCGGAGTCAAGGATCACATCGACAATATCTGAGTTGCCCTCGAGAATACCGGAGTCATAATCCGGGATCGGTCCACATCCTAAAAGACTTCGGAGAGAATTGTCAGGCTACCAAGCACGACCAACAGAAGGTCGTAATATCCGCGAACTGCCGGATATCACGGCATGGATCTCGGCGCGTATCGATGGAGAACCGGCAATCAGGTAAACAGAAGATTTTTTACCTATTACAGAATTATATATAGAGTAGGATTCCCCTGCTATATAAAGGAGGGTCTGACTATTCATTAAACAGGTTGTAACACGCATCCCAAAGCAATACACTATTATTTTCACTGTTATTCATAGCTCTTTTTCTTGTTCATCAGTACTAGCCATTGTGAGCCCGAATCGAGGGTGAATATTTCACTAAGGCTGGAATCATCCTCATGTGATTTGGATTTACTGTATCTTTATTTGTTCAATCTGACTCAATTTATCGTTTTGTATCAAATTAATCCGCGTATCTTTAAAATCAATTACAAATTTAATTGTTATCCGATTTTGAGGGTAAACATATATGCACCATGCCCTTGTCAACGTGAGGGGATGATCATCGATATCATCCTGTTCACAATCCATGCATATGGTTTATTAATACACACAAAACATGTGTCATTATCTCTTCTTTATCGATATCTATTTTATGGAGCGTTGCATCAAGATGATTGATTTTCTTAGCTGACCAATATTGACCCTTAACTAGTTAGCGAAGGATAATGTGAACACATACTAGTTTTCTTTTTCATCTTCTGTTTAGGAATTATCTGATCTTTAAGCGGCTTTTCTTTTTTCATTCCGGTTATCGCTTCATGCTTTAAAGTTTTTCTTTTTTCTTGCTTCAACATGTACGGAATGAAAAACATAAACTAATAGTAAGTAAATGACTTTTAAAGTGCTAGTCCATCTTATTACTTATATATAGTACTAGCAAGTGTCCGTAACTAGGGGGACCATTGGACAATACGTCATTTATAGTTGTAGATTTTTTTCCCATTTCCATTTTTTTTAAACGAATATATCTTTATATATTCATCATCTAAAAATATATCTTTTATTACCGCAGTTATATAACATATTGATCTTTTTCGTGGGAAAACTACATCCTCAAGTTATGTTTGAATCTTGTCAAAAAACATATAAACTAACAAATAATAACTTAGAAAGTGCTAGTCCATCTTATTAATTATAGTGAGAAAACGTAATTACAAGCAAGTGTCCGTTGGATCCTATACTTACATTTCATCTAACTCATGATTGGCCTAGCTAGTGACTAGTAGAACCTAGAGGAGGAAAAAATAAGGCTAAATACATAGAGGGCCCATTCAACGTGAAACCAATTTTTATTTTGACATCTTGTACCTAGTAGATGCTCCTACGTCATTCAAAGTCTGCATATAAAACCACTCATGACTAACTCTCTCAACTAGTTAGTAGAATACTTGTAATATATAAATCAAAATAATTAATCATATTATCAAACTGCGGATAATTGCAGCTTCTGGACTGTCAGCATCTACAGTGGATAGTAACTGAGAGAGTCGATCACTAAGGTCATCCATTTCTCTGTTCAAGCTTCTAATGTAGTTGCAAGTCTCTTGGAGCACCTTTGATGCTGATGCCTGCAACGTGAACCAAAATCACAATATATAAAACAACTATTTAACCTTTATGCAATGATATAATAAAGATTTTTACACTATTAATATAATTATTTGATGCATGTATTTTATTCATATTCATTGGCAATCAAAAAAACATTGTCCCCAACAAAACTACTTGTGTCATTCTTGGATGTGCTTGATATATTTATATAGAGACTTGCTAACTTATTGCATAATTGTAGTAGGTTAGAATTGTTTGCATCTTCTATTTTCTTTTGTTGTCCCTAGCAGCATCCTAACAACACATTAGTAGGAGGGATTTTATTGTCTTTTGGTCCAAACACTAAGCTTGCCCGATTCTTTTTTCTCTTTTTTCTTTTCTTCTCACGTCAATGGTGATACCTCAATAAGCAAAAACATTAAACTGATAAAATGGCTGCAACCTAAAGACAAAACACAAACTAGAATATTATTTGGACAACAATCATTGCTTTAATTTCTCCTTCATTGTTTGTCTTTCCTTTTTGGTTCTTTTAGAAGAAGCTTCAGCAGTCGGATTAATATAGAATCAAATTTGGACGGCACTAACCCGTCATTTTTATTAGATCTAAAATTGCAGATCTAGAAAGAATGGGGTTAGGAAAATGAATGATTGTATTTTGGGTTCTCTTATATATTGGATGGGTGGCAAATTGTGAAGAAGTATTGTTTCACTTGATCAAATTCTTAAATTTCTATTGGCACATTGCATAATGAGAGAAACAGACAAGAAAGAGCTTATCAATTTTTCTTTCTTCAGTATCTATGGCGTTGGTAAAGAGGATGGATAACGAGAGTTTCTGAAGAGAGACAAGCTGGGGAGACAGGGACGGGGGATATGGGTGCAAATTTGTGATGGGTTTTAATATTTGTGAAAAAGACGAAAAACCCTCTACTATTAATGCATGCCAATTAATTGTTAAGGGTATTTAAAGAAAATAAAATATGTATACAATGCATGTAATAGGTTAGCAAAATCAGTAGGGCAAACACCTATAATTACGAGCTGGAGCTGCCATAACTTGTGACTATATAATATAGCAAGGGGAGGGCCGCGATAGAGATAAATGCCAGGAATGTGAAAGCGCTTCATTGTAATAGGTAATTTATCTTATTTCATAAATTATTAATTTAAATCTTTTATAGAAAGTAAATTCGTAAATAAATGGGAAAAGAACAATCAAGTCTTAAAGCAAATACCTTTTACGCCATAGTCAAAATGTAGTGTTGCATAATATTAGACTAACCATGCCTAAAACTGTGCAGTAATGCGTTGCAAATCTATAAAAAGGCCAATTCACTAACGTAAAATTGACTTTTATATATTGGGAGTTGGGCCCCAACGGCATGAAGAACAAATTAATCAAATCTTATACTGCAGAAGTTGTGTTGTTTTCAAGAAAAAATACACCATACGAAAAGGAGGAGAGAGAGAAAATAGAAAGTCTAGTCTATTTTCTTTAAGTATGGTAATGTGCATGGTGATTCTCTGTTCGACTTGTCAATTTTTCTTTTCCAATTTTGGTATGTCAGATTAAGGTGTTCACACCTCCTCTGAGTATAGAAAGACCGAAACGTATTCCTATCGTTTATTGCTATTGAATAATTGGCACTTATTATGAATTTAAATTTTTGATATATGAGATTTCTTTTTATTGCACTTATTATGCTTTTTTCTATAGGTTGGATTATCCTATCATCTGCTAAATATATTTCTATAGGGGTATCTATTCCTTCTCTAAAACATGCTTTTATTAATATTTCAGTTCCTCCTAGGTGTACATATTTAATTGGGTTTTTTGCCTTTATATCTTGTATTTCTTTATTTATTATTCTTTTATTTATTATTGGTATTTTAGCTTTTCCTTTTGTATATTTACAGTCAATTATATGTTCTTTTTGACTAACTACGTAGTATTCTTTTCTTTGTCTTTTGAACCAATTTTTTATTGTAGGTACTTCAAATATTTTTTCAACACTAAGGTCTAACTCTTTTCCTTTTATTTGTTCAAAAATATTATTATCAAATATAATTTTTTGTTCTGATGATTCTTCATCTTTATATTCTTCTCGTCTTATTACTTCTATTTCTTTTTCAGTCATTAGGTTTCATCATCTTCTTTTGTTATTTCATTTCCCGATATTTCGTAAGCAAAATCGAGGAGATGTCGTTCACCTTCGACCATCTTATCCGATTATACCGTCCTCGACTTTTTTGAGGAGGGTTAATAAAACTTCAGCGTCGCGCTACCAAGGCTCTGTTCTCGAGTATTTACAAGGATAGGGACCGGGGTTAGATGGGCAGGTTCGTTTGTGTAAGGACTTCGGACCTGATTCCGACTGAAAAGATGTCTTTTCCTGAGGAGTGGAATATGAAACGTAAGTGTGATCTTGCTGTTACTTCTACTTTCTTCTTTCATTTATTCTCTCATCGACACTCCTCTTTTTGTGATGTAGCGGTTCCCTGGATGCCCGGATCAGTTCCCGATCTCAAGAACTGGGTATGAGCCCTTGTTTCGACCTCCACATACGCCGAGCGCTCATGGCGTGATTTGTCAAATGGTCGGTGGGAGGTAAAAAATCACAGTAAGCTCATTTCTCGTACTCTATGATGATCCACGAGTTGGTTTTCAAAATATTTTATTAAGGTTTTCCATATGCAGGTTTGGGTAAAGACGCGGTTTTGAGGCCCTTGTCCAATGAGGAGAAAATTTCGGCCTCTGTCCCAAAGTCGGGGAAGAAAAATAAAAGGAAAAGAGCCTTCGTTTCTGAAGATCCAAAACCGAAGAAGAGGATGGCTCATAAGCCGAACAAGAATGCCATTCCTTTTACCGTGGAATCCGTTATACGTCTAAGGGATGAAGATGAAGATGAAGATGAAGAAGAAGAAGAAGAAGAAGAAAATGATGAGTCCGCGTTGGCGGTCCGAATGAAGAGAACCACTGATACCTCATCGGCGGCTGGATCGATGATGTTTCATGAGGCTCCGCCTCGAACTGAGGATATATCGGAGAAAGATTCGGGTAGAGTCCCCGAACTATCGGATATCGAAGACGCATCTCATCGGAGTCAACGGGCAGGGAATATGACCGAAGGGGCCCTCGAACCCCTTCGAACCGAGGAGAATTCTCCAGGCGATTCATTTGGGGCAGCAGCAATCGAGGATTCGCCTACCTTTCCCGCTTTTTCCGCAGGGGTGATTCGCGAAGCTCAAGCTCTGGGAACCCTCGATCTAGACAGGCCTCACAATGAAGAAGATCCCTTTCGTGACCTGTTTATCAGCATTGAGGACATTGCCGGTGCTGGTAATGAATCGGATCTTTTTCACGGATTGCGACAGGCTTTGAATCAGGTGAGCTTTTAAAATTATTTTGTCGGTACTATCTTTATGTTCATTTTTCGTTAACTTCGCTTCTCGATCCCAAAATGAGCTACATCGATACGAGGCCGACCTACAACGGGATACTGACGAGAGGAACTCCCTTAGACTTTCCTTAGGGTAGAGAGAAGAGGAAATAAAAGACCTTCGAGCTGAGCTAGCCAAGGCTTATCAAGATCATACCGATTTGTCTGAGCAGGTAATGATGCTTTTGAAAGCCTAGGGGCTTGATACCGGAACGATAGCTAACATTTTGGTCTCACCGCTGTAGCAAAAAATCGAGATGATCAGGAAGCTTCGTGAAGAGGTCGACGTGATAAAAACGGAGTCTTTGCGGTGAAAAGAAGGTATGGACCGCTTTGCTGCTGAAAAAGAGACTGCTCGAGCCCAGTTATCATCGTCTGAAACCCAACTTCAGAAAATGAAGGAAAAAGGCATGGTTCAAGCAAGAAGAATTAAGGAGCTTGAGGCTCGATTGGCCTCTGTACTTGCCAAGGCCGAATCTGATGCCGAAAAGGCAAAGGCCGATGTGGATGCGCTCGTGACCGTCTATCGGGTCGATGCTGAAGCTGCCCAAGTCCAAGAAAGAGAGGCAGTCGAGTCCGTGGATACTCGAGCACATTGGGTCGCCGATCTTGCTAAGTGTCGATCCCGAAGAAAAACTCTCGAAGAGATCTATGCTCGTGGTTTCGATCTCGCTGAAGAGAAAAAAAGGGCCAAAGAAATCGAAGCCGATGTTGAAGCTCTGGTTTCTAATGACGATGGCGATGACGATGACGATGACGATGATGATAGGAGCAAGAGCGGATCCGAGAACGGAATGGGGGGGAGCCTGATAAAGAAGAGACCGCTCCTGACCGAGAAGTTTAGTTCTTAGTTTTTACGTTGTAATCACCCATGCAGATAAATTTATATATAGATATATCCCTTTTTTGTCGACTTGCTTCTGTTTTTGTTTCCTGTCTTGTGAGGACTTTATTCACGCCTTATGAATGTTTTCACAATGATTTAAACAACTTAATCAAATTTGGACTTCATAGCCTCTATAACCGAGCGAGCGCTTACTCAAACTTGGAGCGATGCAACCCTTAGGCTTATTAGTTGAGTCAATGATTTGAGCTTGAAGAAATATAGACCGTAGGCGTAATAGTCGAGTGAGTTCTTGCTCGAACTCGAAATAAAAGTAGCCCATAGGCTTAGTGGTCAAGTGAATGATTTGAACTCGAAGTAATGTAGCCCGTAGGCGTAATGGTCGAGTGAGTGTTTGCTCGAACTCGAAATAAAAGTAGCTCGTAGGCTTAGTCAAGTGAATGATTCGAACTCAAAGTAATATAGCCCGTAGGCGTAATGGTCGAGTGAGTGTTTGCTCGAACTCGAAATAAAAGTATCCCGTAGGCTTAGTCGAGTGAATGATTCGAACTCGAAGTAATGTAGCCCGTAAGCGTAATGGCCGAATGAGTGTTTGCTCGAACTTGAAATAAAAGTAGCCCATAGGCTTAGTCAAGTGAATGATTCGAACTCGAAGTAATGTAGCCCGTAGGCGTAATGGCTAAGTGAGTGTTTACTCGAACTTGAAATAAAAGTAGCATGTACGCTTAGTGGTCGAGTTTATCTTAATTCTGATTCCATAATAAATCTCAAAATAGAGGAATTTTCCTTGGATATAAGATACCGATAAAGAAGAGAACTCTCTTCACATGTTATTACACGCCTGGGTTCGGGCCAATCTATATGAGCATGGTTCGCTTCGACCATTTGGATCTTATAATTTTTCCTATTGGAACCCTGTTGTTATGAAATAGCTCTCTTGCGAGGCCTCGGATATTGTTGTAAATGCTGCACGATCAATGGTTGCCTCATTAAAAATCTTACTGAAAAACCCATTTGGGATAAAACCGGTCTAAGGAAAAAAGAGTGCAACGCATGCTTTCAAGCGAGAGATCCATCTTAGCCTTTGTTCAGACTTCTGCAGGGGTCAGTTTTGAAATATAAACGAATATGGAAAGGTCGTACCTTAGCAGTAGTACCGTTTTAGATGTGATACATTCCAGCTACTTGATAGCTGTTTGCCGTTTATAATGCCGAGCCTGTACGATCCCTTTTCGATGTTCTCGAGCACCTGATATGGTCCTTCCCAATTCGGTCCTAGTTTTCCTTCGTTCGGATTTCGAGTATTGATGGTAATTTTTCTTAACACTAAGTCCCCAGGCCTGAAATGGAGGTGGTCCCTTCTATTATAGTTTTGTTTCATTTGTTATTTAATCTGATCTAAAAGCTTTTGCATAAAATTCTCTTTGTAGTGGAACTATTCTAATTATTTCTGATATACATTCTAATACATATTCTATGTATACTATATCTTGGGTTCTTTGATACCGTTCTATATTAACTGTTATTAGATTTTTTAGTGAATTTATATTTTCTGTTGTTTGTTGCCAGTATTGTAGATATGTTTGATTCATTATATATTATCAAAATATAGATCTAGTTCATATAAGTCTGTTTCTGGTATAATTAGTTCTGTCCAATTCTGGTTCATTATTTCTGTTATTTCAAAAACGAGTATTTTTTCATAGATCAGTCTTCTTACATCATTATTAATGTCTTTTAGTATGTATAATATAAGTGTTTTATAGGTAATATCGTCATCTATTAGATAAGTGTTCATCCTTATGATATGATTTGCTAAAACATATTCCTTTTAATCTATATTTTTATTATCCTTATTCATCATATTATAATAAGTTATTTTAGTCATCTTTTTGGTCACTACCATGATTTTCTGCTTCAATCAGTTACCCTAACAGCGCTTCAACTGTTGTTTACTCCCCTAAACGGCCTCCTGCCTACCGGTTTCAACTTTAGGATGCATAGTCTGGGTTTACTTACTCTTAGCATATTTTCATGGCAAACTTACTTAGGATGATTTTTATAACAGTACTATTATATGATGGATAATTATAATCTACATGTAAGAGATTATCAGGAATATACTAGTTTAGCTACTCATGTTCATAGTGTTACATACCTGTTTTTGTAGATTCTTGGTGTCTTCTTGTTGATCTTTCATATTTTCTTGCTGATTCATAGCTTGCTTATCTTCCATAGCTTTCCTGTATTTTATCTTTGAATATTTTTATTTCTGTAAGTATTTCTTGAGAGAAGAGAAGAGAGAGGAGAGAGAAGCCCTTGGCTTGAAGAGGTAGCCTGTTTTTATTTCATAAATGAAAGACTTATTTATAATATTACAAAATGACTTTTACTATTCATGAACGACCTTTACTGTTCATGAATCTGACTCTTGACTCTTACTATTCATGAACGACCTTTACTGTTCATGAAAACTGACTCTTGACTCTTACTATTCATGAACGACCTTTACTGTTCATGAAAACTGACTCTTTACTATTTACTTTACGACTTTTTACAAAAAACAAAATAACATAAAGAAAAGAAAGGAATCTAATATCTCTTTCATATTATTTTGTCTGCCATATCTCTTTGTCTAGCTTGTCGTCTTCTTCTTCAGTAATCTTCTTCTTGTTTATTCCAGTTGTACGTCTGGAACAATATTATCTTCTCCTTTGCATTTTGAGCATATGTGATCTGGATATTTGTGACTGATTAACTTGCAATATCTTGTTAATAATTCTGGAGAAATAAAATTTGTCCTTATAGCTCTTGTAGTTGTAGATTGTTCTGGCTTCAAAAGACTTAAGACCCATTGCCTTAATTCTTCCATATCTGGTTCTCGTATTTCTCTGCAGTTTGAATATATCATTGTCTGTTCTCTTGAATAATAACTCCAAATAGCATTCTGGTTTAGGTAGTTGTTTGCTAGTTCATTTAGTATAGTGGATATTCCGATAATCCTTTTATTTGCATAAAAGTCTGGAATATTAATTTTTTCTATCTCTTCTTGTTCCTCTATTTTTTCTGGTACTAGCATCTCCCTTGTAAGTCCGATCTTGATAACTTGTATGATGGGTTTTATTTCTTCATATAGTATCTCTGCTGTAGCTGAATAGAATCTTATATAGAATAATGTTCCTTTGGTTATTCTTTTATACTGCATAAATGCTCTATATACTTCTGGTATGGTAGCTATTTCTTGTCCTGTCTGTGTATATACTGTGTCTAGTAATCCATAATTGTAGCAAGTGGCTACTAGTTTTGCATTTGTATTTGGTAGTGCTATTAGTTTATTATATCCTGTTAAATAATGAGTAACATAATCTTCATCTGGATTTTGGGTAGTTTGGGATCTTGGATTTTTGTTTAGGAAATTTTGTATTTTGTATATGTTATCTATATATGTACGGGTTATATGGTTGTATGTCTTTTTGGCTTGGTTAAGACTTTCTTTGTAGGTATTTATCTGTGGTGGTAGGAATATTTCTTTTTGGGTATTTTGGATATTTTTCTGTATGAATGGTTTTGAAAATAAATTATTCATATTTGTATTTGTATATCTAGGTTTGATTTCTTCCTTTTTCTTTGCAGATGAACTGCTAGCTGTGCTGCTTCCTGCAACTGCATTTAACAAACCGTTATGAGTTTTTAGGTGTTTCTCAACGTCACCTTCTAGCTCTGGAATTTTAGAGACTTCCGATCGTCTTATCTCCGCATTTTTCAAGTCATGCTGCTGACCACTAGTTGTTTTCTTTAATATTTGTATCTCTTCTTCTATGCTTTCCACTTTTTTACAAAGTGTAGTCATAGCTAAGAGTAGATTTTCCATTGTATTATCTGGTTCAGTTTGGGTAGCTTTGTCTTGATAAATAATCTGCAACAACATTCTTGTTAGTAGTGATTATTTCAATTGTAAATGTAAAGTTTAATATATTTAATACCAGTCTACGTATTTCTTTTGTTGTAACTGAATCTTGTACCTTTCTGGTTATCCACCATTTAACTTGGGTGTTATCTGTTCTTACAATAAATCTGTTGTAAACTATATATGGTTCAAATGCTAATAAACATTTATATAATGCAAATAATTCTTTTCTATTTATTTTCCATCTTTCTTGTGGTTCAGTATAAGATCCTGAATAATATCTACAATGATGTTCTATTTTTTCTTTATCATATTTATATTTAAGAACTCCTCCATAACTATGATTACTCGAATCTGTTTCTACAATATAAGTAAATTTCTTATTTTCATCTGGGAAGTATAATTTTGGTAATTTCTTACACAATATTTTAATCTTCTTTATTTGTTCCTTATCTTTTTCATCGAACCCGTATTCTACATCCTTTTTTAGTTTTTTCTGTAGAGGTTTTAGGTTTTCTGCTAATTTAGGTATATATTCTCTTACTTGGTTTACTAATCCTAAAAATGATTGTAATTTCTTTTTTGTATCTATGTTTTCATCAAGATTGATTATTTTTTGTACTATGTGTGTTTGCATTTTTATTCCATTTTTATCTATTTGTATACCTAAAAATTCTATCTGATTCTTCATAATTTCTGCTTTGGTTTTGCTTAAACTTATGCCAGAGTTTTCTATAATGTGTATGAATTTTTCTAATAATCTTATATGTTCATCTTGTGTTCTTGAATATAGTAATATATCATCTATATATATTATGCAATTTTCTAGTTGGTTAAAATAATTATCCATAAAATGTTGGTATCTTCCTGGTGCATTTTTATATCCAAATGGTAAAACATTCCATTCATAAAATCCTTGTGGTACTGTAAATGCTGTTAGTTTTTTAGATTCATCTTCTAGTTTTAGATGGTAAAATCCTGATTTACAGTCAAATTTACTAAAGTAATTATATCCTTGGATTTGTCTTATTTTTAATATCTTATTAGGTATTGGGTAATTATATGTTTTAGTTTTTGCATTTAAATTTCGGTAATCTATAACCATTCTACTTTTTCCTCTTTTTTGTTCATTATGTTTATTTACTATAAATGCTGGACTTGTATGTTTACTATTGCTTTCTTGTATGTAATTGTTATCTAACAATTCTTTTATATGCATTTTAAATTCTGCTAAATCATCAAAGTTATATTTTAAAGGTTTTTGTGTTATTATACTGTTTTCTTCTATTAATTCTATTTTTATTTTTGTTTTATGTTTATTCCATCCTTTTAGAGGGTTATCATTATATAATTTTTCTAATTTATTATGGATTATTTTTACTTTGTCTATTGTAAATATAATAATTTCTAATTGAGTAGTTGTATTTTTACTTATATTTTCTAATTTTTGTATGATTTTTTCACTTCCTTTTATCCATTATGTAGTTTTTCTTTGTTTATTATTTACTCTTTTTGCTCCTACTTTGTTTTTACATGGTGTGGTAAACCACCAGTGTGTCCTTGTAATTATATGTGGGTATAAATTATCTAAAAATGGCATTCCTAGTAATATATCTTTTGTAGTAAATTCAAAGTTATATATTTCTTCTATAGTTAATATTTTATCCCATATTTGTATTTTTACATTCTTTGCTCTGTAGTTAATCATACTACCTTCATTATTAAATCCTGTTACTACCATAGGTGTTTTTAATTTTTCCCATTTATCTGTTGGTAAACAATTATATTTACATATACTAGCTTCTGCTCCTGTATCTATCATAGGTGTATAGTATCTATTATAATATCCTTCTACTATGATTTTTGCGAGTATATAAATTTTCATTCTTCTGTTCTTTTTATTATTATTTTCTTATCTTTGTATGTTATGGTTAATTGTTTATCTCCTAGATTATATGGTTTTACTTTTTCTAACCATTTTATTCCTAGTGTGATGTTTTCGTTTTCATTTTCTTGATATATTTTAAATTGTATTATCAAAGGTATTCCTCCAATAATTATTTCTTTTTCCGTTATTTCTTCATTTATTATTAATTCTTTAGGTAATTCTGGGCATAATTGTTCAGTAGTTATTATTTCAGTTTCTGTTACTAATTCTCTTGTGATATAGTTTTCTTCTTGACCTGTATTTATTAATATTTGATATTTTCTTTGTTCCATGATTCCAGTTATATAGTAATGGTATGGATTTATTTTTTCTTTTGTATTTTTTATTAGATTGTTTGGGATTATATAATCTCTTCTTGATGTACTTATTCTCGATGATGTTGGTGTTTCATAAGTTAATTGGTTTGGTATACTTGATGTACTTAATCTTTCTTTTACTATTTCTAAATCTTCTTCCATATCAATTTCTTTATAACTATATTCATTATTGTCAATAACTGTAACTATTCTTTCAAATGGATTTTCTATTTTGATTTTATTAATTTTATTTCTTGCTGCTATTTTATGTTTTGTTGTTAAGACGTATAAATTTTTACATCTAGCTGTAAATATCTTACTTCCAGGTGTTAATTCTATTCCTGACATTTTCCAGTATAATACTAATGATTTATCTATATTCCTATCGTTTATTGCTATTGAATAATTGGCACTTATTATGAATTTAAATTTTTGATATATGAGATTTCCTTTTATTGCACTTATTATGCTTTTTTCTATAGGTTGGATTATCCTATCATCTGCTAAATATATTTCTATAGGGGTATCTATTCCTTCTCTAAAACATGCTTTTATTAATATTTCAGTTCCTCCTAGGTGTACATATTTAATTGGGTTTTTTGCCTTTATATCTTGTATTTCTTTATTTATTATTCTTTTATTTATTATTGGTATTTTAGCTTTTCCTTTTGTATATTTACAGTCAATTATATGTTCTTTTTGACTAACTACGTAGTATTCTTCTCTTTGTCTTTTGAACCAATTTTTTATTGTAGGTACTTCAAATATTTTTTCAACACTAAGGTCTAACTCTTTTCCTTTTATTTGTTCAAAAATATTATTATCAAATATAATTTTTTGTTCTGATGATTCTTCATCTTTATATTCTTCTCGTCTTATTACTTCTATTTCTTTTTCAGTCATTAGGTTTCATCATCTTCTTTTGTTATTTCATTTCCTATTTCTTCTTCTATTTCATCTTCTATGTCTGATATTTCATACACACTGTCTTCGCTATCTAGTTCGTAATCTATATATTCCATTTGCATATATTCTTCATTATCAATTACGATTTCAGTTATTTGTTTTTTCTTTAGGTTTCTAGGTGCTTTACAGTCTTTAGCTATATGTCCTAATTTTCCACAGTTATAACAAGTACATTCTGTTAGTTTCTTTTTTGGTCTAAATGGTCTTTTATTCTGATAGTTTTTTACATAATATCTTTTTCTTGGTTTTTTATTTTTATATTTAGACTTATATCTATTATATTTCTTTGTTTTCCATTTTTTATTATAATATTTATCTGTACATCCAAATTGTGGTGCTGTTTTATTTTTACAACATCTTAAGTTTTTTATTAATATTTTTTCCATTTTTGTTTCTTCTTTATATTTCTCACATAATTGTACAAACCATTGTTGTAGGAATTTTATTCTAGCTCCTAAAGTATCTGTCAATCCTGCTTCATTCCATTCTTTTATTATTTTAGAATTAAAAGGTTCTGGTAATTTTGTGAAATATAATTTTCTTATTTCTTTACTTTCTTCTGTATTATATGTTCCTTTATAGTAATATTCTCTAAATGCACAAGTATATTCATCTATATAGCACATATTACATATCGCTAATTTTGTTATTAAATTTCTATTTGTTTGTTTTTCTTTATTTTGTTCTTCAATTTCTGTAGTCATACTACTAAATTCATTTCTTATGGCTATTTCATATTTGTATAATATTTCTATATTTGTTGTAGCTATTTCACCATTAAATTTTTTATTGCTTCTTAAGGTATCTATGCTTTCTCTCATTAGATTGTGTAACCATAATTTTACGGTTCCTATAAGTGTTCTTTCTATATATCCTGGTGTTTCTGTCATTCCTATTTTATTATCTACTAGTTGTTTAGATAAATATCCTATCCATAGTTGGATTGTTTTATTTATATCTGCTACGCAATCTAAATCTAAAAAGTTATATTGTTCAGATATTGGTTTTGGTGTCCATTTTTTATTTAACCTACTATTCCATAGTGTATCATATCTATCAGATTGTTCATAGTTAGCTGTATAATAATTTGGGTTTAATCCTTTCGGATTTTTTACACCCGATGTACTCGGTTTTTCTTCCATATTTACATCTCCTGTGTTTATTTCTACATTTTTTATTTTTTCTATATTTTCAAGAAGTTCTGTATATGTTTCACTTATTTCACTTGATTCTGATTTTTGGTCATCTATATTGTTATCTGTATCTATTTTATCTATTTCTTCAATTCTAAGAATTTCTTCTGGTTGTAATATTTGTTTAAATTTATTTATTTCATCTGTTAATTCTATTTCTTTATTCTTTTCTCTTTGTTTGTTTTCATATATTGCTTTTAACATGTTTAATTCTTTTTCTAATGCTATAATTCTTATGTTTTTAGTTTCTTCCAATTGTTGTATTTCTTTGGTTGCTTGTTTTTTTATGATTTCGATTTCTTCGAGCCTTCGAATTTATTCCAGGTCAATGTTGGTTGGTATCTGGATTATCAGCATGATAGATCTACTCCGCTTCATGGTTCGATTTCGATTCGAGCTTGATAATGATATCGAACTCGACACGGATCGGCCTCCCCGGGTTCGAGGTTAGTTTGTTCCACCTTCGGGATCTTACTTCGATAGATCATCGTTCGAACTCGATCGGACGTGCTAAGGCCGAAATCTATTTCGACCGTATACAATAACATATAATTGGTAAGTTTATAATTAAAATATGGAATTAGCCTGTTATATATCTCAAGTGAACTGTTGGAGGGTGTCGTGAGTCAAAGATTGGAGTTGAGAATCACTAAGGGTTACGAGGGAATAGTTAGATATGATTCATTTACCTTTAATAAAAAAAATTAGATTTAAGCCCTTAAAATAAAAATTATCCCGGTAAAAAGTATTTTTCATAATTTTACAAGCATAAAATCGAATTAGTCAGAACCCCAATATAAATACCAAATACCGTGTTTGAGTAGGGTTTCGGAGAAGTAGGAGAAGGGGGATTGATGAGCGTGGAAATGATCACATGGTCTTGTATAAAAGGAGACATGCACACGAAGGCCCACGTTGTTAGTACAATAACAAACACATTTCTTTAAGTCAACTTGAAATTAAACCCCATCTAGGAAACACACAAACACAAATGTTCATACCTAGTTATGGCGTGTAACTAAGCGATCCCCTCCCTCAAAACCTCTTTCATCCTCCCGGCTCCCTCTATGAGCCCATCTCTATGCAACTACAATAACTATTATGCCTCGTTGATCCGTAGCAAGTTAGAGACAATTATATGAATCCTCTCATTACTTAAACTTGTCCAATGTTGTATAAAATAAAATTAAATAAATAAAATATTTGTCTATTTGAGCATGCCGTGTATTCGGAAGAAATTCAAAAATAGCTAGATTTACAAGTGATAATTGAAAAATAGTCACAATTTCAAAAATAATCAAAATTTAGCCACTTTTCATGTAAAGATAAATCTAAACGAAAACACTGTTCAAAATCCGAAAAATATTCTCGCATAATATACTGGAACTCCAGTATATTATACTAGAAATCCAACATATTATACTGGAGTTCTAATATAATATACTGGAACTCCAGCATAATATATTGGAACTCCATGCAGTATAATATACTGGAGTTCCAGCATAATATACCGGTCCAGCATTATATGCTGGAAGTTCATACACAGGTGCTCCAATCTCCAGTATATTATGCTGGAACTTTCCGCGTGTTAGAGTTCCAGCATAATATGCTGGAAGTTCATACACAGGTGCACCAATTTTCAGTATATTATGTTGGACCAGTCTATGTTGCAGCAAAATAGTGACTATTTTTCAATAACGCTAATTATTTTTCAATTATCAGTCCGAAAATTGGCTAGCTCATACTATTTTTACCGTGTATTCTATATTGTAAGGATCCATCATTAGTTGATTAGTTTTATGGTGGCGCAGCCGAAACAGACTTATATGAACTAGATCTATATTTTGATAATATATAATGAATCAAACATATCTACAATACTGGCAACAAACTACAGAAAATATAAATTCACTAAAAAATCTAATAACAGTTAATATAGAACGGTATCAAAGAACCCAAGATATAGTATACATAGAATATGTATTAGAATGTATATCAGAAATAATTAGAATAGTTCCACTACAAAGAGAATTTTATGCAAAAGCTTTTAGATCAGATTAAATAACAAATGAAACAAAACTATAATAGAAGGGACCCTAAAAATGGTATCAGAGCTATATAGATTAAAAATAGCTATAAATTAAAAATGAATAAAGAAGAATTTGCAATAGATGAAAAAACCTTCAAAAGATAAAGTGATAGACTAGTTATGAGTGTATTTTTGTAACCAAATAATTCTTTTAGAAATTCTGCAATGCTTTAATACATCAAACCAAACAATGGATAAGAAATATGTCAGCATAACTAATACACCATATTCAACATTATTCTTATGCACCGTACCAAATGACTCCTAAGTGTCATATTAGAAAAAGTCACTCAGTATGTTTAGGACGAATCTAAAAATATTATAAAAATATTTATAAGGATCGAGACAAATTGATTTGATCAAATTTAATTTACGGTGGAAATCAATTAAAATTGACTCCTATTTTAAACAAATCTAATAACGATTGAGACATATCAGATTTTATCAAAATTAATTTACGGTCAAAATCAATTAAGATTCAAAATCTTTTCAGTATCAATGAAGTAATCTTTTGGTATCTTAAAACGAATATTTATAAAAAGTTCTACTGCATTTATTCATTAGGAAATTTGGTCAATTTGAAAACTAAAAAAATAATAGAATTTTGCCAACCAATCTACATAGTATATGTAATGACCCGACCTGTCGTTTTGAGTATTATAGCCCCGTTCCCCCATTTATTATTTATTATATTCTCATTTGTTATTATATGACTTGCCGGGGTGGTTGGTTTAGTTCCGGGGATGTTTCGAAATGAGTTGGGACACTTAGTCCCAAGATTGGAAGCCTAAGTTGGAAGAGTTGACCGGATATTAACTTATGTGTAAATGGCTCTAGAATAGAGTTTTGATGATTCTGATAGCCCCGTATGGTAATTTTGGACTTAAGAGTGTGTCCGGATATTAATTTGGAGGCCCGTAGGTGATTTTGTCTTGAATTGGCGAAAGTTAGAAAAGTTGAGGTTTGGAGAGTTGAGAAATTTGACCGAGAGTTGACTTTGTTATTACCAGACTCAGATTGTGATTCCGGAAGTTGGAATAAGTCTGTTGTCTCATTTATGACTTGTGTGCAAAATTTAAAGATAATCGGAGTTGGTTTGGTATGTTTCGGCATTAGTTTGGGAAGTTAAAAGTTCATAAGTTCACTAGGTCTGAATCGATATGCGATTCGTGGTTTTAGTATTATTTGATGTGATTTGAGGCTTCGAGCGAGTTCGTATGATATTTTAGAAGGAGGTTTTGTGGTCCATTATGCGACTGCGGAACTGATGTGCGGATCACAGATCCGTCGCAGACCTGTCAAGGACTGCCCAGTTTTTGGGTCCATTTTTGCGGTCCCCTTTGCGGACCACATAATCGTTCCGCGGTGTGGTCTGCGACCGCAGACCCGACTTCGTAAATTTAATTTTTGGAAAAAAATTTCACCTGACCCCATTTTTATAAAATAACTTTGGGGTTATTTTGGCTTGTTTCAACAGTTGTTTTAGAGAGAGGAGGAGTGTTTTAGAGAGGGGTCAAGAAGCTCACACTATTCTACTAATCATCCCTTGCTCAAGCCTTCGAATTAACAAAAGAAGGCTCTCAAGGTCTCCTTGTAATAGGTAAGGCTTTATTCCCCAGCTTTCAACTTTGGAATTGGACTGGACATGGGTAATGGGAGACATGGATCTGGGGTTGGAAGTTAGTTATTGTGCATGCATGTGCTAAAAATGGTGGTACATGAATTGTTGAACTAATTTGGGCGAAATATGGACTTGGGAATTAGTTGTGAGATGAAGGATTCCCATCCTAGGACTTGTGGCCTAAATTGCACACCTAGCGTTTGATAAAATTCTCAAATGAGTTGAACCCACAAATATCTTCCTAATTGTGTTTCAAATTTAACATGTCTCTACTAGATTGGAGTCGCTGGGATTTCCGGAACGTTGTAGTAATTTAAGGAAAGCTCGAGTGAGGTATGTTGGCTAAACTCCTCTTATAAAAATCGAATTCCATGATGTTCTCGTAAGTTTGATTATGATTGGCTCAATTTCTTATTTCTCGTGTTTTGAGTCCTTCCTAATAAATTTGATTATTCTAAAACAAGTGTTGTGTTGAAATAGGTATGTACTCAAAATATGTTCCAAATTTTCCCATCATATTATGATTCCCTCCGAGAATGTAATCTAGTATGACCAATGTATTAAAGGTGTTGTGGTTTAAAAATCATATTTCGATTTCAAGTTAGTATGCCTAATTGTGAAAGAGAAGCTCAATGTGATTAAGACTGTTATTGCTTATATATATACACTTAAAGTCTTGATTTGAAATTCTCTTATTGATGATAATCCATGGTAACACTTGAAAGTTACAGGGGTGAGTATAAAATATGAAATACGGCCGACGTGCCGAGAATGATATTACAATTGTGGCCACTAGTGCCAATAAAATGGAAAGATGCGTGAAAGATTATGAAATGAGTTGTAAATCCTTTAAATAATAAATGCTTTGGGAGTATTGTTTAGTCGCCGAGGAAAGGTAGGTCGAAATAACCTAAACCCGAAACTACACGTGCCGGTGTAGGAGTGATTGGAGGGTAAATTCCCGTGTTGATGTGATGAGATTGTTTCCCCTTATATGTGATGAGATTGATGTGTTGAGATATTACCCCTTAAATGGGATGAGTTGATTGCTAGCTGGATGAGATGTAATGTCGACCCACACAACATTGTGGTGAGACGGCTTAGCCGATTGGGCTGAGATCAGACGCCATGACGCGCACATGGTGGTGTTGTGACTGGATGTCTCAGTGTGAGATGGCTTAGCTGATCGGGCTGAGATCAAACTCTGTGCTAAAAGCACAGTGGTGTATCGGTACTAAAGATCTCCTAACTTAAAAATGTTGAAATTTACTTGAAGCGTACCTTTCTCTTAATTTGACACTCTAATATTGTTTGAGGCTCTCATTGATTTCATGTTTTCTTCTCATGTTACTGTTACGCGTTTTATTGAGAGGGACTTTAGTTTTACATACTAGTACTATTCCATATGTACTAACGTCCCCTTTACCGTGGGTGTTGCATCTTTAATTGATGCAGGTGGTTCCATAGCAGGCGACATTGATCAGTGATACCAGTACACCCTCTCCTCAGCTAACTTGGCCCATTTCATTTCGGTGTCTTGTATCTCCTGTCCTCTATGTATATTGTTTTGAAATATAGCTGGAGCCTTGTTGTCGGCACCATCATGCTACTTTTTTGTATCTATTAGAGGCTCCGTAGACATAGTATGGGTGGTATCTTTGTTTTGCGAAAGTCAAACTAAAGGCATTGTATTTGTATCACATGTTCCACTTCAAACTATGAAAGTGTATGTTTTTTGAGATTTATAAATGCCGTAACTAATGGTAATAAATTGGTGTTGTTCACATGACCTCTCATTGTCTAATTAATGAAATATATCTTCTCTTTGTTCACAGGTGAGTTTTGGTAGAAGGCATTGTATAGGCTTGCTCGACCGGGGTATCTCGGTGCAGCGCCGGTCGCGCTCTCCGATGTCGGGGCATGACAAGCTTGGTATAAGAGCCTAAGGTTTTAATGTGTTCTAGGATGTCTCAGAGCAGTGTCTAGCAGGGTCCTTCTCATCAGTGTGTTGTCGACCACATCTATAATTAAGAGGCTACTTGGGCATTTAGGAATAATACCCTTCTTTGATATTCTAGATCGTGCGATAGAGCTGATTGTAAGACTGTTCCTCCTCTAACTCGTGCATTACTCTAATTTTCAGTATATGGCATTTAGGAAGAAAGCAAGAACTAGACAAGGAGCCAATGCAACCCCAGGAGTGGCAGTTGATTCTATACCCGACGATGCGGGTGAGCACCAGAGGGGTGAGGATATTCCCCCAGCTACTACACTGCATGATTTTACTACTCCTGCTCTGGCTGCACCAATCCCTACTCCTACTGAGGGTGCACCTATTCCACCTCCAGCCCCAGCTTCCGGTCCCGGTATGTCTGGTTGGGATCTTAGGGGAGCCATACAGATGTTGGCTCAGATAGTGGCTTCCCATGCCTAGAGATCGAATGTTGCACCTACTTCCTCCAGCTAGCAAGGTGATTCTGCTAGTTCCAGGGTGAACAGTTTTCTTCAGTTGGATCCTCCAGTGTTCACGGTTACTAATCCTAAGGAGGACCCCCGGGACATTATTGATAAGATGCACAAAACCATCTGAGTTATGCGTGCTCTGAGACGGAGGGAGTGGAGTTTGCCTCCTACTGCCCGAAAGAGGTGACCTATTCTTGGTTTGAGATGCGGGAGAACTCCCGTGAGGAGGGGAGCCCTCCGGCGAGGTGGAGTGAGATTGCCGATGCCTTCATTAATCATTTCTTGCATGCCGAGACTAAGGCAGCTCATGCCGTTGAGTTTGAGAGCCTGAAACAAGGTAGCATGAGTGTGTGGGAGTATCATATGAGATTCGCGCGCCTGTACAAGTATGCCATCTATGTGTTGCCCACTATGGAGGCTAGAGTGCACTAGTTTGTGTAGGGCCTCAGCCCCTTGGTTATTAATGAGGTCGCTATAACTGCCTTGAATTCTGATATGAACTATGTGAAGTTGTTGGAATTTGCTCAAGCCATAGATACCCGTAAATTGAAGAATAGAATGGAGCAAGAGGGTAGCAATAAGGCCCGGTCCGCGGGCAACTCTGGTGGTTCTTCTGGTGGTGGTGGTGGTAGGACAACATTCAAGGGAGGGTCATCAAGGCCATCCCAGTCCATTACTCAGTCTTCGGTTAGAGCACATATAGCAGGGCCCCGTCAGCAGTAGTGGAGCCATTTCAAGCTTAGTCAGGGCAACATGGGATCCTACAAGTAGGGTCGTCCTGGAGGGAGATTCCAACAGCATCGGAGGCCCCCATGCCCTAGGGGTGGGAAGATGCATTTTGGGGCCTACTTCATGGACCAAACCATATTCTACGGGTGTGGTATGAGGGGTCACATTCAGAGGGATTACCGTTCATCCCGCCCGAGTGTGGTCAGTGGAACGACGCAGCCAACTAGTTCTACAACTACTTCATCTGCAGCACCACCTGCAGCTCGAGGCACTCCAGCACCCACAGGACGTGGTGCAGCTAGGGGTGGAGCACAAAGTTCAGGAGGACCCAACCGATTCTATGCTATGAGGGGTCTCTAGAGTTCAGAGGCTTCTCCATATATTGTTACAGGTATATTGACTATCTAATATCATGATGTGTATGCTCTTATTGATCCTGGTTCCACTTTGTCCTATGTCATTACTTATGTTGCTATGGAATTTGGGATAGAACCGGAACATCTTCATGAGCTGTTCTCCTTATCTACTCTGGTTGGCGAGTCTATTGTGGCCGCGCAGGTTTATAGGGATTGTGTTGTCATGTTGCATATTCGGGACACCATGGCCTATCTCATTGAATTGGGGATGGTTGATTTTGATGTAATAATGGGGATGGACTGGATTTATTCATGTTTTTCTAAGCTTGATTGCTGAACCAGAATCGTTAGGTTTCAATTTCCAAATGAGCCAATTATTTAATGGAAGAGGGATGATGTGGTGACGAAGGGTAGGTTTATTTCCTATATTAAGGCCATGAAGATGATCAACAAGGGGTGTATTTACCATTTGGTCCGGGTTACAGACACTGGTGCTGAGGCACCTACACTTGAGTGCGTGCCAGTTGTGAATGAATTTCTGGTGGTCTTTCCTGATGAGCTCCCTAGGATTCCACCAGACTGGGAGATTGATTTTGGGATTGATGTGATCCCAGACATGCAACCTATATCTATTCCACCATACAGAATGGCACTGACAAAATTGAAGGAACTAAAGGAGTAGTTGCAGGATTTGTTAGAGAAGGGTTTCATCCGGCCGAGTGTGTAACCTTAGGGTGCACCAGTTCTCTTTGTAAGGAAAAAGGGTGGGTCACTGAGAATGTGTATTGACTATCGGCAGCTCAACAGGGTCACAAAAAAAAATAAGTACCCACTACCAAGGATAAATGACTTATTCGATCAATTGCAGGGTGCTAAGTATTTCTCCAAGATTGACCTAAGATCAGGGTACTGCCAATTGCAGATCAGGGAACATGATATTTCGAAAATAGCTTTTAGGACCCGATATGTGAACTTCAAATTTCTGGTAATGTTTTTTGGGCTAACAAATGCCCCGCCATCTTTCATGGATCTTATGAATCGAGTCTTCAAGCCTTTTCTTGACTCCTTTGTGATATTGTTCATTGACAATATTCTTGTATATTCATGAAGTCGAAGGGACCATGCCGATCATCTCAGGGCAATTCTGCAGACACTATATCAGCATAAGTTGTATGCGAAATTTTCAAAGTGTGAATTTTGGCTTGAATCTGTCACAATCCTGGGTCATGTCGTCTCCAAAGAAAGAATTAAGGTTGATCCGCCGAAGATTGCACCTGTGAAGAATTGGCTGAGGCCTATAACTACAACATAGATTCATAGTTTCTTGGGCTTTGCTGGGTATTACAAAAAGTTTATGGAGGGGTTCTCTACTCTTGCCTCTCTGTTGACTAAATTGACACAAAAGGTTGTTAAGTTCCATTGGTCAGATGCTTGTGAAAAGAGCTTCCAAGAGTTGAAATCAAGATTGACTATGACACCGGTATTGACCTTACCGGAGGATACGAATGGGTTTGTAGTATATTGTGATGCTTCAAGGATCAGACTTGGGTGTGTATTAATGCAATATGGCAAGGTGATCGCTTACGCTTCTAGGCAACTCAAAAAACCATGAGAAGAACTATTCAACACATGACTTAGAACTTGCGGTAGTAATGTTTGAGTTGAAGATTTGGCGTCATTATTTGTATGGGGTCCATGAGGATATATTCATGGACCATAAGAGCCTTCAATATATTTTCAAGCAGAAGGAATTGAATCTGTGGCAGAGAAGGTGGCTTGAGTTACTCAAGGACTACGAGATCGATACTCTATATCATCCAGGGAAGGCTAATGTTGTGGCGGATGCTCTTAGCCAAAACTCCATGGGTAGTTTGGTCACTTGGAGGCGTATCAAAGGCCGTTGGCCAAGCAAGTTCACAGGTTGGCTAGTTTGGGAGTTTGTCTTGCGGACTCTAGTGAAGGAGAGGTAATTGTGCAAAATAGGGCCGAATCATCGCTTGTTGTGAAAGTCAAGGAGAAGCAGTACGACAATCCGTTGTTGGTACAGTTGAAGGAGGGGATTCATAAAAATAAGACCATGCCTTTTTCTCTTGGCATGGATGATGGTACACTAAGGTACCTAGGGAGATTATGTGTTCCTAATGTAGATGGTATCCGGAAAAGAATCATGACCGAGGCTCACACTTCTAGGTATTCCGTGCACCCAGGCTCTACAAAGATGTATCATGATCTTAAGGACGTTTATTGGTGGAATGATATGAAGAGGAATTTATCAAACTTTGTGGCAAGATTCCCAAATTGTCAACAGGTGAAAGCCGAATATCAAAGGCTCGGTGGGTTGGCACAGAACATAGAAATTCTGATGAGGAAGTGGGAGATGATCAATATGGACTTCGTGGTAGGACTACCTCGCACTCCTCGCAAGTTCGACTCGATTTGGGTAATTGTGGATCGACTCACAAAATAAGCACACTTCTTACCTGTTAAGGCTACCGACACAGCGGAACAATATGCTCAGTTATATATCAAGGAAATAGTCAGGTTGCATGGCACTTCAGTTTCTATTATCTTAGATCGAGGGGCATAGTTCACAGCTAATTTTTGGAAGAAATTTCAGCTAGGTTTGGGTACTCAGGTGAATCTTAGTACAACTTTCCATCTACAAAACGACGGGCAAGCAGAGCCGACCATTCAGATGCTTGAAGATATGTTGCGCGCTTGTGTTCTTGACTTCAAGGGTAGCTGGGATAATCATTTACCACTCACAGAATTTTCCTACAACAACATTTATCATGCTAGCATTCAGATGGCGCCATTCGAGGCTCTCTATGGTAGGATATGTAGATCTCACATTGGGTGGTTCGAGATTAGGGAAGCGGAGTGATAGGGCTAGACCTCATGTATCAGGCTATGGAGAAGGTTAAGATCATTATGGAATGGTTGAAAACTATCCAGAGTCATCAGAAGTCCTATTTAGATGTACGTTATAGGGATTTGGAGTTCCAAGAGGATGAGTAGGTATTCTTAAAGATTTCCTTCATGAAGGGTATAATGTGGTTTGGTAAGAAAGAAAAACTGAGTTCGAGGTATGTTGGACAGTACAGAATCATTCAGAGGATTGGTCCGGTGGCTAACAAGCTTGAACTACCTCTAGAGATGTCTTTAGTGCACCTGGTGTTTCATGTATCCATGTTGAAGAAGGTGGTTGGAGATCCGTCACTTATTGTTCTTGTTGAGACTATTGAGGATAATGAGTAATTGACTTATGAAGAGATTCCAGTTGCCATTCTTGATAGGCAAGTCCAAAAGATGAGAAACAAAGAGATAGCCTCAGTGAAAGTGTTATGGGGAAATCAACAGGTCGAAGAGGCCACTTGGGAAGCCGGGGAAGCGATGAATAAGAAGTATCCTCATTTATTTGAATATCTATGTAGATGTGTCCATGAAAAATGATAAAATCTAACGTTCTACAAATTATGTTTCCCGTGTACAACTTACGTTAAGGATACTCCTTTTTGGTAATGTAATGTTTATGGTGTTGTGGTCGGTGTTGTTTACATGTTGTTTTACATCTTTGTGTTATGGTTATGCTGTTAGGACTGATTCTGGGATTCTATGGCAGATGGATAGGCCCAATTACATGCGAGACTCTCGCAATATTTTTGGAAATTTTGGTGAAGTAACAGTTGCGTCACATTGGATGCTAATGGCGGATTTTGACCCACATTCGAGGATGAATAATCCTAAGTGGGGGAGGATGTAAGGCCTCATATAATTTCACCAAAAACTCGGGGTTTCATGGTGCCGAGGTAGGCTAGTGTATTTGAGGGATGTAGAAAAGTATTTTGGGTTGAACCATACGTTGGGGAGTTGAAGAAACATTATTGCAGAACAGGGTATTTCTGCGGTCCATTATGTGACCGTAGAACTACTCCACGGACCGCAGATCCACAGTGGAGTAAAGCAGAAAATTGGCCAACTTTGGAGGTCATTTTGCGGTCAACTATGTGAGCGCATAATCGTTTCGTGGGCCACACATCCGTCGTAGAACCAACATGAGAAAATGTTAGAAGGAGGTTCTATGGTCCATTATGCGATTGTAGATCAGTCGCAGACATGTCCAACCTGCCTAATTTTTGGGGCAATTTCTACGGTCCCCTTGTGGGCCGCATAATCGTTTTGCGGTGCGGTCTGCGAACGCAGACCCGACTTCGTAAAGTTTAAGTTTTGGAAAAAAAATTCACCCAACCCCATTTTTATAAAAATAACTTTGGGGTTATTTTGGCTGGGTTCAACAACTGTTTTAGAGAGAGGAGGAGTGTTTTAGAGAGGGGTCAAGAAGCTCACACCATCCTATTAACCATCCCTTGCTCAAGCCTTGGAATTCAACAAGGAAAGCTCTCAAGGTCTCCTTCTAAAAGGTAAGGCTCTACTCCCCAGCTCTCAACTTTGGAATTGGACTGGACGTGGGTAATGGGAGACGCGAATCTGAGGTTGGAAGTTAGCCATTGTGCATGCATGTGCTAAAAATGGTGGTATGGGAATTGGTGAACTGATTTGGGTGAAATATGGACTTGGGAATTAGTTGTGAGATGAAGGATTCCCATCCTAGGGCTTGTGGTCTACATTGCACACCTAGTGTTTGATAAAATGCTCAAATGAGCTGAACCCATGAATATCTTCCTAATTATAGTTCTAATTTGTCAAGTCTCTACTAGATTGTTGTCTCTAGGTTTTTCGAAATGTTGTAGTAATTTAAGGAAAGCTCAAGCGAGGTATGTTGGCTAAACTGTTGTAAAAATCAAATTCCATGATGTCCTCGTAAGTTGCGATTGTGATTGACTCAATTTCTTATTTCCCATGTTCCATGTCCTTCCTAATAAGTTTGATTATTCTAAAACAAGTGTTGTGTTGAAATAGGTATTTACTCAAAATATGTTCCAAATGTTCCCATCATATCATGATTCCCTCCGAGAATGTAATCTAGTATGACCAATGTATTAAAGGTGTTGTGGTTTAAAAATCATGTTTCGATTGCAAGTTAGTATGCCTAATTGCAGAAAAGAAACTCAATGTGATTAAGACTCTTATTGCTCATATATATACACTTAAATTTTTGATTTGAAATTCTCTTATTGATGATAATCCATGGTAATGCTTGAAAGTTATTGGGGTGAGTATGAACTATGAAATACGGCCGACGTGTCGAGAATGATATTACAATTGTGGCCACTAGTGCCAATAAAATGGAAAGATGTGTGAAAGATTATGAAATGAGTTGTAAATCCTTTAAACAATAAATGCTTTGGGAGTATTGGTTAGTCGCCGAGGAAGGGTAGGTCAAAATAATCTAAACCCGAAACTACACGTGCCGGTGTAGGAGTGATTGGAGGGTAAATTACCGTGTTGATGTGATGAGATTGTTTCCCCTTATATGTGATGAGATTGATATGTTGAGATATTTCCCCTTAAATGGGATGAGTTGATTGCTAGATGGATGAGATGTAATGTCGACCCACACAACATTGTGGTGAGACGGCTTAGCCGATTGGGCTGAGATCAGACGCCATGACGCGCACATGGTGGTGTTGTGACTGGATGTCTCTGGGTGAGATGGCTTAGCTGATCGGGCTGAGATCAGGCTCTGTGCTAAAAGCACAGTGGTGTATCGGTACTAAAGATCTCCTAACTTAAAAATGTTGAAATTTACTTGAAGCGTACCTTTCTCTTAACTTGACACTCTAATATTGTTTGAGGCTCTCATTGATTTCATGTTTCCTTCTCATGTTACTGTTACGCGTTTTATTGAGAGGGACTTTAGTTTTACATACTAGTACTATTCCATATGTACTAACATCCGCATTGCATCTTTAATTGATGCAGGTGGTTCCACAGCAGGCGGCATTGATCAGTGATACCAGTACACCCTCTCCTCAACTGACTTGGTGAGCCCCACTTCATTTCGGGTGAGACAGTGAGCCTGCAGATGTGAAAATCGCTGGGCAGAAAAGGCTTAGGTCGAGGGTTTATTTCATTTTTCTTCTTTGGACCTAGAGAGCTCGGTTTGTGGTGATATTTCAAGGGAATTGCAAGTAAATCATCGGAGTAAGTGATTCCAACTCGTATTTGTCTATATTACATGAATCCATCATTATTTTTGTCATTTAGTTAGTGATTTGAGTTGGAAAATTTGGGGAAAATTGTGAAATTTCTTAGACTAATTTTTGGGGATTTGAAAGGCGATTTGAAGTCGGATTTGAGTAATTCTTGTATGGTTGGACTCGTTATCGAATGGGTTTTCGGATTTTATAAGTTTGGTCAGATTTTAAGTTGAGTGTTTTGTTTCTCCTTACAGATTGCAATTTTATTGTTCGGAATAGCTTCATATAGTTTATACTTATGGTATGAAGTTGTTTTGGCTAGATTCAAGCCGTTCAGAGTTGGATAATCATGGGAAAGGCTTACTAGTGGATTGAGTTAGCATGTTTTGAGGTAAGTATCTTGCCTAACTTTGTGTGGGGGAATTACCCCTTAGGTTTGGTGTTGTTTTGTGTTAATTGTGATATGTGGAAGCCGTGTACGCAAGGTGACGAGTGCATACACGAGCTAAATGTTGACCGGTTCTAGCTACGTAGATTCCTTTCATGCCTTTATATGAGTTGCCATAATATGTTATATTCATCATCATTAGTCTATCTTCATATGCTATACTTGGCGTCATTAATATTTGTCTTAACTCTTACTTGCTAATTGTCTTTACATGTTTAGTTGAAGTAATTGTTCTCTTTATTACTTATTCATTATTCAACCGTTGAGTTCCTTCCTTGAAGTAGTTATTTCTTGGAATATCTTATTGTTGAATTTTGTATTGAGTTATAATGGCCGTGATTCACATTGAGGCAAAGTTGTATGTTGTCGAAATACTATTCTTCTTGAGTTATTCATTCTCAGTTGTTATTATTGAGACTCTTGTACATATTGTGGTTGAGCCATGGGCTATCTATTGTTGAAACACTATTATTGTTGACTTCTTTGGCAAGTTGTGATATTGGGCACTTGAGGTGTGATTTGTGATACGTTGTGATATTGATATGCATGCGGCAGTATAAGGATTGGGGTTAAAATACATACAATGAGATAAGGTGGGCTTGATACGCGTGTTGCTAGTAGGGGAACTACTTGAAGCCATGCGGTGTGATCAGGCGGGCTAATACACGGGAAGCTATTTCGGAAAAAATTATTTTTAAAACTACTTGAAGCCTCAGAGTTACCCTCTATCTAGTTCTAGTTCTATTTCATTTTTTTATAGATACTGTTGTATCAGGATATTTTGTATACTCTTGTAGAGCTTGTGATTTGATATCATCAGATTTTGGGGAATTTGTTTCTATTGAGTTGCAGAGTTCTTTTATGATAGTTGTTGAGTTATTTGAGAGTTTTATCATTATCTTAGTTATATTCTGCATGTACGTTAGACTTACCTAGTCTTAGAGACTTGGTTCCATCAGGACATCCTACGAAGGGAGATTGAAGTTGTGACTAGTTGGTATCAGATCCAGGTTCATAGGTCTTACGAGTCACAAGCAAGTTTAGTAGAGTCTCGCGGATCGGTACGAAGATGTCTGTACTTATCTTCGAGAGGCTATGGAACTGTTAGGAAACTTCACTTCTTTGATTCCTTATCGTGAGAATTTGTTGACTTCAAATTCTGAATCTTTGTCAATCCATTCTCTCACAGATGGTGAGGACACACACCACTGGATCTGAAGATCAGACACCCGCGCGCCCTTCTTGAATCACGAGAGGCTGGGGCCAGGGCAAAGGCCGAGGAAGGGAACGTGGTGGAGCCACAACACTTGCCCGAGCTGTGATGGAGGAGCCTCCAGTAGATCAAGTTGGGGGGTAGGCACCTGATGCATCTGTTGCAACCCCTGCACTTCTGGAGACTCTCGCCCAGTTCTTGATCATGTTTGGTACTCTAGCTCAAGTGGGGTTGATCCCACTTTCACCGTCCACATCTCAGGCTGGGGGAGGAGCATAGACTCCCGCAGCCCATACCCCAGAGTAGCGGGTCCATGTTGACCAATTCCCAGTTGTCATACTAGTGCAGCCGGTTGTCCTAGTTCAGCACGAGGTTAGGCAAACAGTATCTGAGGAAGAGCAGCTCAGCCTCAAGAGGTACAAGAAGTACCATCCTCCTAATTTCAGCAGCCTAGGTACAGAGGACGTATATGGATTTCTGGAGAAGTGCCATTATATTCTCCATACCATGGGTATAATGGAGATGAGCGAGGTTGCTTTCAATACTTTCGAGCTATCAAGACCAGCATACCAGTGGTGGCGGGCTTATAAGGAGGGTAGTCCCACCGAGGCAGCTTCACTCACATGGGCTCAGTTTTCATAGATGTTCCTAGGAGAGTTTGTTCCCCTGAGACTTTAAGATGCATGGCGCGCGGAGTTTGAGCAGTTGTGCTAGGGTGCCATGACCGTATTAGCCAGACATGCACCTGCCTTAGTCTCCACAGTTGGAGAGCGAGTCCATCGATTTTTTGAGGGTCTCAACTATGGTATTAGATTCAACATAGATCGAGAGTTGAGGACTGATACCCCATACCAGTAGGTGGTAGAGATCATTAGGAGATTGGAGGGTATGTGGGGCTGGGAGAGAGAGAGGATAGGGAGGCCAAATAGCCTCGAGATTTTGGGACATATAGTGGTTGTCACGCCCCAGTTGTAGCTCGTCATGGTAGAGGCTATGTGAGGCATCCAGTTCATTCAACACTTCTAGATTCAAGTGGTATTTTGGCTACTCCCAGGTCTTGGGTTTCCCATTATGCACCTCCACTATCAAGTGCACCTCTTGCATGGGGTGCTTTCAATGGTTAGTCTAGCCGACCAGGTTCGAGCAAGTTTTAGCAGCGACGTCCTCTGAGAGCTTGTTTTGAGTGTGGTGATACTCATCATATAGTGAGGGAATGCTCCCAACTCAGGAGGGGGTGCACCTCTACAGACTACTCAGGCTCCACGTATTCCACAGGGTCCCCAAACTTCTTAGACCGTGGTTACCGCACCAGTTGCCACTCCACCTGCTCAACCAAATAAGGGTGGAGGTCAGGTGGGTAGGGGTCGCCCTAGAGGGGGAGAAAATGCTAGATGTTCCAGTTTGACATAGAGATGCATCAGTACTATTTGATCCAGCCTTCACTTATTCATATGTATCATCTTACTTTGCTCTGTATTTGGGTATATCCCGTGATTCTTTGAGTTCTTATGTCTATGTGTCCATGCTTGTGGGAGATTCCATTGTTGTTGCCCGTGTGTATCGGTCGTATTTAGTTGTTCTTTATGGTTTTCAGACCAGAGTTGATTTATTGTTGCTCAGTATGGTATTTTGATGTTATTTTGGGCATGGACTGGTTGTCGCCCTATCACACTATTCTTGATTGTCATGCCAAGACAGTGACGTTGGCTATGCCAGGTTTACTATGGTTGGAGTGGAGAGGTACTTTAGATTATGTTCCTAGCAGTGTGGTGTCTTTCCTTTTGGCACAACGGATGGTTGGGAAGGGGTGTGATGCATACCTAGCCTTTGTGAGAGATGTTAGTGTTGATACTCCTACCATTGAGTTAGTTCCGGTAGTGAGAGACTATCTAGATGTACTTCCGGCGGATCTTCTAAGCATGCCGCCTGATAGGGATATTGATTTTGGTATTGACTTGTTGCCGGACACTCAGCCCGTTTCTATTCCACCATACCGTATGGCCCCAGTAGAGTTGAAGGAGTTAAAGGAGCAGTTGCAAGAGTTGCTTGATAAGGGTTTCATATGGCCTAGTGTGTCACCTTGGGGTGCTCCAGTCTTATTTGTAAAGAAGAAGGATGCTTCTATGTGCATGTGTATTGATTATCGGTAGTTGAACAAGGCTACAGTGAAGAACGGGTATCCATTGCCACGCATTGATGACCTATTTGATCAGCTACAAGGTGCTAGAGTGTTGTCAAAGATTGATTTGCGGCCAGGTTACACAAGCTAAGGATTCGGGATCCAGATATTCCAAAGACTGCTTTTAGAACTCGGTATGGTCACTATGAGTTCCTTGTGATGTTATTTGGGCTGACCAACGCCCCAATAACATTCATGCACTTGCTGAAAAGTGTATTCCAGCCCTATCTTGACTCATTAGTCATTGTGTATATTGAAGACATCTTGGTGTACTCCCGCAGCCGGAAGGATCATGAGCAGCATTTGAGGATTTTGCTCCAGACCTTGAGGGAAAGGAAGTTGTATGCAAAATTTTCAAAGTGTGAATTCTTGCAAAATTCAGTGGCATTTTTGGGGCATGTGGCATTGAGTGAGGGGATCAAGGTAGATCCGAAGAAGATTGAAGCAGTGCAGAGTTGGCCCATACCGTCTTTAGCTACTGAGATCTGGAGTTTTCTTGGTTTGGTAGGGTATTACCGTCATTTCATAGATGGTTTCTCATCTATTGCTGCACCTATGACTAGATTGACCCGGAAGGGTACTCCATTCAGATGTACTGAGGAGTATGAGGAGAGCTTCCAAAAGTTCAAGACTTCTTTGACTACGACCCCAGTGTTGGTGTTGCCTACGGGTTCAAAGTCTTACACTATTTATTGTGATGTGTCATGTGTTGGCCTTGGTGCGGTGTTGATGCAAGACGGTAGGGTGATTGCCTACGCGTCTAGACAACTTAAGGTACATGAGAAGAATTATCCTGTCCATGACCTAGAATTAGCACCTATTGTTAATGCCTTGAAGATTTGGCGGCACTATTTGTACGGTGTCCCTTGTGAGGTCTATACCGACCACCGGAGTCTACAACATCTGTTCAAACAAAATGATCTTAACTTGCGGCAATGGAGAAGGTTAGAGTTGCTTAAGGACTATGATATAACCATTCTATATCATCTCGGGAAGGCCAATATGGTGGTTGATGCCTTGAGTCGAAAGGCGGAGAGCTTAGGCAATTTAGCATATCTACCGGCGCGTGGCCATTAGTATTGGATGTTCATGCTTTGGCCAACCAGTTAGTTAGATTGGATATTTCTGAGCCGAGTCAAGTTCTAGCTTGCGTGGTTTCTCGCTCTTCTCTATATGATCGTATCAGAGGGCGTCAATATGACGACCCCCATTTGCTTGTCCTCGAGCACATAGTTCAGCACGGTGATGCCAAGGAGGTTACTATTGGGTATGATGGTGTGTTGCGGATGCATGGCCGGCTATGTGTGCCCAATGTGGATGGTTTGCGTGAATTGATTCTTTAGGAGGCTCACATTTTGCGGTACTCCATTCATTCGGGTGCCGCTAAGATGTATCAGGACTTGAGGCAACACTATTGGTGGAGGAGGATGAAGAAAGACATAGTAGAGTATGTAGGTCGGTGCCTAAATTGTAAGCAAGTGAAGCATCAGTGGCCAAGTGGGTTACTTCAGAGGCTAGATATTCCCGAGTGGAAATTGGAGCGAGTTACCATGGACTTCGTTGTTGGGCTCCCACAGACTAAGAAGAAGTTTGATGCAGTATGGGTGATTGTGGATAGATTGACCAAGTCGGCTCATTTCATTCAAGTGGTGACTACTTATTATTCAGAGCAGCTGGCTCAGGTATATTTTTGCGAGATTGTCCGACTTCATGGCATGCCGGTATCCATCATCTCTGATCGGGGTACACAATTTACATCGCGCTTCTGGAAGGTCGTATAGAGTTAGGCACACGGGTTGCGTTGAGTGCAGTATTCCACCCTCAGATGGATGGACAGATCGAGCGCACTATTCAGATATTGGAGGATATGCTTTGTGCTTCTGTTATGTAGTTCGGGGGTTCTTGGGATAAGTTCTTGCCGCTTGCGAAGTTTGCCTACAACAATAGCTAGCAATCGAGTATTCAGATGGCTCCGTATGAGGCCTTGTATGGGAGGTGGTGTCGGTCTCCGGTGGGTTGGTTTGATCTGGGTGATGAGAGGCTATTGAGTACTAACTTGGTTCAGGATGCTTTGGAAAAGGTTAAGTTTATTTAGGATCGACTTTGTACATCCCAATCTAGACAGAAGAGTTATGCTGATCGGAACATTCGTGATGTTGTATTCATGGTTGGAGAGCGGGTCTTGCTCCATGTTTCACCCATGAAGGGTGTTATGAGGTTCGGGAAAAAGGGAAAGTTGAGCCCTAGGTATATCAGACCTTTTAAGATTCTTTAGAGGATTGGTGAGGTGACCTACAAGCTTGCATTGCCACCTAGTCTAGCTACGGTTCATCCGGTATTTCATGTTTCTATGCTCTGAAAGTATTGCGGTGATCCGTCCCATGTGTTAGATTTCAGCTCAGTCCAATTGGACAAGGATTTGTCTTAGGTTGAGGAGCCGGTGGCCATTTTGGACCGGCAGGTCTGAAAGTTGAGGTCCTAGAGCATTGTGTTAGTGAAGGTTCAATAGAGGGGTCAACCAGTCGACGAGGCGACTTGGGAGACCGAGCATGATATGCGTAGCCGTTATCCTCATATTTTCACCACTTCAAGTATGTCTCTATACTCGTTCGAGGATGAATGTTTGTTTTAAGAGGGGGAGGATGTAACGTCCCAACCAGTCATTTTGAATATTTTAGCCATGATCCCCTATTTATTGGCTCCTCTATGTTGTATTGTTGTTATCTGACTTGCCAGGGCTGTTTGGTTTTGGTTTTGGGTGAGTTTCGGAGTGAAATGGGACACAGTCCCTAAGTTGGAAGTTTAAGTTGAAGGAGTTAACCGTAGTTTGAATTTTGTGTACACGACTTCGGAATGGAGTTTCGACGGTTCCAATAGCTCCATATGTTGATTTTGGACTTAGGAGCGTGTCCAGATATTGATTTGGAGTCATGTAGGTCATTTCGACTTGAATTGGCAAACGTTAAAAAATTGAAGGTTTAGAGTGTTGAGAAGTTTGACCGGGAGTTGAATTTATTTATATCGGGGTCGGATCCCGAATCTAGAAGTTGGAATAGGTCCGTCATGTTATTTATGACTTGTGTGCAAAATTTGAGGTCAATCAGAGTTGTTTTGGTATGAATCGACATTAGTTTCATAAGTCGGATGTTCAAAGCTTTGATAGGCTTGGACTGGGTTGCGATTCGTAGAATAGATGTTGTTTGATGTGATTTTAGGCCTCGAGTAGGTCCGTTATGTGTTATGGAACTTGTTTGTCGCAGATGCGGATGTGGCTAGGAAGACTTGGGGTCGCAGGAGCGGACTCACTCTGTAGGTACGTGAGCACATGTGTGCGATTTTGGTCCTCAGAAGCGAAAATTCATGGCTTTAGTTGGAACCGCACCTGCGATGGATTTTTTCGCAAGTGCGACAGTTAGCCCGCAGATGCAAAAATCGCTGGGCAAAAAAGGCTTAGGTCGAGGGTTTATTTCATTTTCCATCTTTGGACCTAGAGAGCTCGGTTTGTGGCGATCTTTCGAGGGAGTTTCAAGGATATTATCGGGGTAAGTGATTCTAACTTGGATTTGGCTATATTACATGAACCCATCATTATTTTTGTCATTTAAGTTGTGGTTTGAGTTGAAAAATTTGGGGAACAATTGTGAAACTTCTTATACTAAATTTTGAGGATTTGAAAGGTGATTTGATGTCGGATTTGAGTAATTCTTATATGGTTGGTCTCATTATCGAATGGGTGTTCGGATTTTGTAAGTTTGGTCGGGTTTCGAGGGGCGGTCCTCGGGTTGATTTTTTGAGTTGACTTTTTATTTCTCTTTAAAGATTGCAACTTTATTGTTCGGAATAGCTTCTATATTTATGGTATGAAGTTGTTTTGGCTAGATTCGATCCGTTCGGAGTTGGATAATCACGGGGAAGACTTACTAGTGGATTGAGTTAGCGTGTTTTGAGGTAAGTGTCTTGCCTAACTTTGTGTGGGGGAATTACTCCTTAGGATTGGTGTTCTTTTGTGTTAATTGTGATATGTGGAAGCTGTGTACGCAAGGTGACGAGTGCGTACACGGGCTAAATATGGTAATTGATTGGTTCTAGCTATGTAGATTCCATTCATGCCTTTAATTGAGTTGCCATAATATGTTATATTCATCATCATTAGTCTATCTTCACATGCTCTACTTGTCATCGTTAATATTTGTCTTAACTCTTACTTGCTAACTGTCTTTACAATTTTAGTTAAAGTAATTGTTCTCTTTATTCCTTATTCATTATTCAACCATTGAGTTCCTTACTTGAAGTAGTTATTTCTTGGAATATCTTAATGTTGAATTTTGTATTGAGTTATAATGGCCGTGATTCACATTGAGGCAAAGTTGTATGTTGTCGAAATACTATTCTTGTTGAGTTATTATTGTTATTGTTGAGACTCTTGTACATATTGTGGTTGAGCCATGGGCTATCTATTGTTGAAACACTATTATTGTTGACTTCTTTGGCAAGTTGTGATATTGGGCACTTGAGGTGTGATTTGTGATACGTTGTGATGTTGATACGCATGCGGCGGTATAAGGATTGGGGTTGAAACGTATGCAGTGAGATACGGTGGGCTTGATACGCGTGTTGCTAGTAGGGGAACTACTTGAAGCCATGCAGTGTGATCAGGTGGGCTAACACGCGGGAAGCTATTTCAGGAAAAAATATTTTTAAAACTAAATGCAAGGCTCCTGCGGTGATATAAATAAACATTATGAATTATTTTGTGATATGAGACTACGATGCGGTACCTCGGTAGTGATTCTTTTTTATATTGTTCTATTACATCACTTGTGTCTTGGTTGCTTTGTTTCCTTGGCATATTATTCCTTGTTTTCTTCCGTGATGCCTTGTTTGCCTTAGTTCAATATAGCTATTCTTGGTATATTTCTTCATTGTTTCATTTCCATTGTTTATCATTTTTACACTGTCATATACTTGTTCAGTTTTCTTATTTATTCCAGTAGGGCCTTCACCTGACTTCGTCACTACTCTACAGAGGTTAGGCTTGGCACTTACTGGGTACCATTGTGGTGTACTCTCGCCACGCTTCTGATATCTTTTTGTGCAGACCCAGGTACCTCTTACCAGCCCAGGCACTAGTGAGTCGAGTTCGGATTTGGATACTTCAAGGTATACCTGCCGGCGTCCGCAAGCCTCGGAGTCACCCTCTATCAAGTTCTATTTCATTTTATTTTTTTATAGATACTGTTGAATAGGGATATTCAGTATACTTTTGTAGAGCTTGTGACTTGATATCACCGGATTTTGGTGAATTTGTTTCTGTTGAGTTGCGGAGTTCTTTTATGATAGTTGTTGAGTTATTTGAGAGTTTTATCATTATCTCAGTTATATTCTGCATGTATGTTAAGCTTACATAGTCTTAGAGACTAGATGCCATCACGACATCCTACAGAGGGAGATTGGGGTCGTGACATAGGCCTCGTCGGCCTAAGTTGAGGTTTACACCTCCAGAGTTCACAGTTATAGAGTGGTACGCTCGGGCCGAGTATGGCATCGAGTGCCGGCCATAACTCCCCAGGTTTGGGGCGTGACAAACTTGGTATCATAACAGTTCTATCCTAGGGAGTCTACAAGCCATGTCTAGTAGAGCCTTGTTTATAGATGTGTTGTGCACTACATTATATAAACAGGAAGATACAAGGCGTTTAGGAATATGTTACCATTCTTTCAAATCTAAATCGTGCTATAGAGCTGAGTCATAAGAGTTTGAGCAAGAACTTATATTTGCTATTGAAACAAAGATATTTGCAATTAAAAAGATTATAGCTAGCCATATAGCTAATATAGCAATACGTAATGGCACTAATAGAGAGAGAGAGAGTTTTTGACAACGTGGCCCTATTTGAGGACCTATCAAATTGTGCATACCAGATATACAAATTTCCAGGTTAAGACCGTAAGATGGGAATATCAAACACACCTCGTGAATATCAGGCCATGGGAGTATCATAAGTAAACGTATATGTTTCAACATGTAACAGAGCAAGGTGAAGGAGGGTACGAGGTACCCAGTTAGTGAAGATTATCAGTATTTACAATTCAGGCAGAGAAATACAAGTATTCTGAGTTACTTTCAATAGTACCAGAGGTATGTACAATTGGCCACACCCATCTCAGTTATGTCCTATGGGAGCTAACATATATAGTTTAAGAGAAGGATGTGATATTAAGATCTAGTTAGGGTTTATATTAACCCAAAATGGCGGATGGATTGTTAGCATTACTGACATTTTCGAAGGATATTGCAGACATGGTAATAGTTCTCCTTGTGAGACACCCAGATGGTGCACTCTAGAATAGTATAGTAAGATATAAATACTAGAATGTTCAGAAAATTGAGAAGATAGGCACTGGTATCCTAGAAGGGATAAATATTTACCTTAGTATGACTCCTGCCCCTAGTAAAAAGATAATGTTAGGTGACCCGAAGAGACAGTGAGATGGAGCAAGGGAAGCTAAAAGTGAAATACTGTTCTGTTGAAGTTTTCAGAATAAGGTAATAGACAGAGATGTTAGCAGGAGAATAAGAAGAGAGTAAATGAAGCATTATGAGTAAGATGTTATAAATGGGTGATAACAGTAAATCAAAATTTGTCAAGATAACAGAGTCTATAGTCAAGTAAAGGAAAAGACATAGTAAGACAGGCCTTGAGACTATAAAAGAGTATAAGCCAAAAGTTATATCCTCACTTCGAGAAATGAGTTGGTAATTCCAACGTGATTACCACAAGGATACGTTAGACCCCTGGATTAATAAAAATCAGCATGGGCTTGTAAACAACATAGAATTAGGGACCAGAGGATTTGATAATAGTCGACAACGTGAGAATTTCAGAGATCACGTTCCTGCAATAATAGAATGGAAAATGATAGAATAACCTTTAAAGGTCATTTAGGAAGACACTCCCCTGAAGCAAGCACTGTGAGCAGAGTTAAGCTTAAGGGATTAAATGTGACTGTTACATTAGGTGTCATCCTCGTGCATAAGAAATTCAGTTATCTCTAGTATAGATGGGTTACCGCAAGCTGAGTAAGAGTCAATGAAGATGTGAAAAGACGCCGAAGATGAAGAGATAAAACATTTATAGGTAAATCTTCATAGCATTAAATGTTAGTACTTCCCTAAAGGGGGGAAGAATATGTGATATGGTAATAAGTCGGAGTTAAGTGGTTCATGTAACTATGAAATAGTAAAGGATGGATGCAGTAAAAAGGCAAAAGGAATGAGAATGCATTTATTCAGATCCAATAGATATGTTACGACCCCGAACAATATGCAAGCACGATGTCGGGGAGCATCAGTAAGGGTTCTCGCACTGGATTTTAGTGATAAATAACTACGAATAGACATTTGATACACAATGAGCGAGTGAGAGAGGTAAGTTAAGACAAAGGAAATAACCCAAGAGAGATTACATGGAATATAAATATGACAATGGACCAACAAGTAGTTAGTAGCTGATTTAGGAAGAGCCTAGTTATGGCTAGACAAGAGGATACAGATAGATCAACAGATCGTGCAAGATAAACGTAGTGAACCCCAGCATAGGGAATTCAGTCTCGCAGATATGATGACATTGTATTCCTTGAGAAATATTCAAATAGGAGTTGGGGTAGTTAAATGTACCGCATAAGTGTTACGAAAATAAAAGAGAATGCCACTGGGGAGACAGTCAAAAATTTCATTTTAGAAGTAACCCTACGAGCACAAGGCCATAAAGGTAAGTAACTAAGGATAATTATAGGAGAGTAAGAACATCAAAAATTCCATCGGGTATACGAGGTAATAAGCTCGCAGCTATATTAGAGTTAGAGGGCCTCCCCTAAGTACTACAACAAAAGGCTAGCTAAGGAAACAAGGAAGAAGGCTTCAACCTAAGCATAGTAACTTGAAGAAGAAATGATCTTGTAATAGCAGTCTTACTACAATATTGTATGCACTCCATAAGAAAGTAGCACCTATCGTGGCTAATGAACGGGAAGTAAGATCAAAAATAATATTCGAGATAATATGAGTTACACGAAATTCAAATATGTGTGGGAAATAAGATAAGCCAAGTATTCATGCAACAAGTGGCAGAATGACCTTGAAAATTAAATGCTTACTTTTAAAGAAACGCTGAGAAGGCATGAAAGGAATTATTCAATTAATAACCCAGAGTTAGTTACGTTATGAATGCACTTAAGATTTTAGAGTGTTATCCGTGCAACATATATGTTGACATTCATAAAGCTATAAGAGACTCCGGTATAAGTTAAAATAAAGAATTGAGTCCACATCACAGATAAAGGCTTGAATTGTTAGAAGGTTATATCATGGATGTTCCATAGTGTCCACGAAAGGCAAAAGCAGTAACTAATACCCTGAGCCGCATATCGGAAGATAGCTTAAGACGTCTTAAAGGTTGATAGAGAAGAGAAAAGTAAAGAGTTACATCAACTTAGTAAATCAGGAGTCTGATTATTAGATCCAGATAATTATAGAAAACATGATTCAGAACATTACAGAATCACTCTTAATATCAGAGGTACAAGAGGGATAGCACAACAACCATATTCTATAAAGGCTCTATGATAAAGCCAGTTAGAAGAGTACCAGCCTCATAAGAAGTCAGTACAAAGCTTCTGCCAGATTGTGTATGCATCAGAGGTGCAAGTATTATAGTAAAGCTTTAAGGTGTGGATGTGAAGGAGGTTATGAAAGCGACAAAAGATACAATTCAAGATTTAAAGGTAATGAAGGTACGAGATACTCAAGTTCAGAAGGTTGTGAATAGTCTAAACTTCAGATAAAGGGTTAGTCGTGATTCAGTATCCAGAAATCATAGTGGTGTTGTCAGTGGCATATCTTCTAGTCTTTGGTTCCTAGGTACTGAGAGGTCTAGTTAAGAGAGTAAAGAAGAGTTAGAGATGATGTGATGTCTCACTTGAGGTTCCATAATAACATAAGAAAATCTATGGGGCTAGCAAGTTAAAGAAAGGTTGCGAGTTGTATAAATAGATATGTGTAGGTCACAAGCTCAAGTATGGTAGAGCAACAAGGTTTTAGGTAGACATGAGTAAAGATAATAAAAGGTGAGTGGGAAGGTGACGAGGATAGGTAAGGCCTCAAGATTAAGTCCATCAAAACAAGAGAGCTGATGGTTTTCGTAAGTTATAGAAAGCTATGTATAGCCTGAATGAACTCGGAGGAGTTTAAGACTTAGAGCATTTAGAAGAGATGGAATGTTGCCCTGGTCGTAGAATAAGGGTGTACTTGTGATAAATGATAAGAGGATGACATTTAGGTCTTCGATTAAGTATTGATTCAAAGAGAAGGGATTTTATGTATTGCATGGGATTAGAATACCCCCATAAGATTAATCACGTTGGGATGCTATGAATTACGATTATTGAAGTATAGTATAGTCCCTAGGTGGATCAGGAAAATGACTTCAGATATTCCCTGATGAGACATGAGCCTTAGCAACAATGTATTATGTAAGAGGTTTCAAGTTATCATTGGTAGATTATAGATCAACATTAAGGTGAATCAACAATAGATGGATAAAAGTTCCAAATTATGAGACGAGATTAGGCCGTCATTCTTAAGAAGAACAGTAATGAGGAAGCATTAAAAGACTTAGATTTATACATATAGGTTAAGCAGGGAGACAATAACCTGGAGTTGGGTACCAGACCTCGATAATAATAATCGAAGTAAGTGTTATGGTATAGTATGACTTACCTAGATGCAGTAAAGCCATAAGGATAGATAGCTGAGGCTATGAAATAAGATATAGCAATAGTCGTAAGTTCGACACAATACCATGCAAAGAACTTAAGTATACCTATAGATGCCCAGAGGGACAGCTTGTCATAGTTCTGTATATATTCAAAAAGTGAGGCCTAAAGATTGGCTAAATGCTGGAGGAAAAAGGAGAAAAGTCTCATAGGCACACATACAAGGACAAAGTCATACATGCTACATGACAGAAGGTAGCAAAAGTTACGAGATTGGAAGAGTTCCGTTCACAAGTGATGGTGTAAGAAAGAGGCCTCAAGGGGTGAATGCCTTGGCCTTGGATTTATTCATAGAACAGTTACCTAGATAGAAAAGGCAATACTAAAGTATTCGTAAGAGCTATAGGTTATGAGACTGATAAGCGCATCAGTCAACATTCGAGGACGAACGTTCCAAAGGGGGAAATGATGTTACACCCAATGTTTTCGTAAGTGAGAGTACGTCATAAGACCATCGATGTAAGCCCATAAATGAGCTCGTCTTTAAAATTACATAAATTAAGTTTAAAATATTACCTTGGATGTTACAAATATTTAAGATCATGGATAACAAGTACCAAAAGGTTGGAAGACTTGGAAGCTAAATGACTTGAAGAAAATAAGTTTTATCGAAAGTCGACAAGTTGGGAATATTATAACATGTACTTTTGGGATGAGACTTTGGTGCTTAACATGAGAAGGAGGTTATGTTATGAGGCATTTTAGTTGTATCATAGTCGTGTTATATTTTAGTCGTATCATAGTCGTGGTAATAGTTCTCTTTGTGAGACACCTAGATGGTGCACTCTAGAATAGTATAGTAAGATATAAATACTAGAATGTTCAGAAAATTGAGAAGATAGGCATTGGTATCCTAGAAGGGATAAATATTTACCTTAGTATGACTCCTGCCCCTAGTAAAAAGATAATGTTAGGTGACCCGAAGAGACAGTGAGATGGAGCAAGGGAAGCTAAAAGTGAAATACTGTTCTGTTGAAGTTTTCAGAATAAGGTAATAGACAGAGATGTTAGCAGGAGAATAAGAAGAGAGTAAATGAAGCATTATGAGTAAGATGTTATAAATGGGTGATAACAGTAAATCAAAATTTGTCAAGATAACAGAGTCTATAGTCAAGTAAAGGAAAAGGCATAGTAAGACAGGCCTTGAGACTATAAAAGAGTATAAGCCAAAAGTTATATCCTCACTTCGAGAAATGAGTTGGTAATTCCAACGTGATTACCACAAGGATACGTTAGACCCCTGGATTAATAAAAATCAGCATGGGCTTATAAACAACATAAAATTAGGGACCAGAGGATTTGATAATAGTCGACAACGTGAGAATTTCAGAGATCACGTTCGTGCAATAATAGAATGGAAAACGATAGAATAACCTTTAAAGGTCATTTAGGAAGACACTCCCCTGAAGCAAGCACTGTGAGCAGAGTTAAGCTTAAGGGACTAAATGTGGCTGTTACATTAGGTGTCATCCTCGTGCATAAGAAATTTAGTTATCCCTAGTATAGATGGGTTACTGCAAGATGAGTAAGAGTCAATGAAGATGTGAAAAGACGCCGAAGATGAAGAGATAAAATATTTATAGGTAAATCTTCATCGCATTAAATGTTAGTACTCCCCTAAAGTGGGGAAGATTGTGTGATATGGTAATAAGTCGGAGTTAAGTGGTTCAGGTAACTATGGAATAGTAAAGGGTGAATGTAGTAAAAAGGCAAAAAGAATGAGATTGCATTTATTCAGATCCAACAGATATGTTACGACCCCAGAACATTATGCAAACACGACGTCGGGGAGCAACAGTAAGGGTTCCCACACTGGATTTTAGTGAAAAATAAGTGCGAATAGACATTTAATACATAAGGAGCCAATGCAAGAGGTAAGTTAAGACAGAGAAAATAACCCAAGAGAGATTACGCGGAATATAAATATGGGAATGGACCAACAAGTAGTTAGTAGGTAATTTAGGAAGAGCCTAGTTATGGCTAGACAAGAGGATACATGTAGAGCAGCAGATCATGCAAGATAAACGTAGTAAACCCCAACATAGGGAATTCAGTCTCGCAGATATGATGACATCGTAATCCTTAAGAAATATTCAAATAGGAGTTGGGGTAGTTAAATGTACCGTATAAGTGTTACAGAAATAAAAACGAATTCCACTGGGGAGACAGTCAAAATATTTAGTTCAGAAGTAACCCTACGAGCACAAGGGCACAGAGGTAAGTAACTGAGGATAATTATAGGTGAGTAAGAACATCAAAAATTCCATCGGGTATACGAGGTAATAAGCTCGCAGATTTATAAGAGTTAGAGGGCCTCCCCTAAGTACTACAACAAAAGACTAGCTAAGGAAACAAGGTAGAAGGCTTCACCTAAGCATAGTAACTTGAAGAAGAAATGGTCTTATAACAGCAGTCTCACTACAATATTGTATGCACTCGATAAGAAAGTAGTACCTATCGTGTTTAATCAACGGGAAAGATCAAAAGTAATATTCAAGATCATATGAGTTACACGAAATTAAAATATGTGTGGGCAATAAGATTAGCCAAGTATTCACGCAACAAGTGGCAAAATGACCTGGAAAATTAAGCGCTTACTTTTAAAGAAAAGCTGAGAAGGCACGAAAGGAATTATTCGATCAATGACCCAGAGTTAGTTACGTTATGAATGCACTTAAGATTTCAGAGTGTTATTCGTGCAACATATATGTTGACATTCATACAGCTATAGGAGACTCTTATATAAGTTAAAAGGAAGAATTGAGTCCACGTCACAGACAAAGGCTTGAATTGTTAGAAGGTTATATCATGGATGTTCCATAGTGTCCATGAAAGGCAAAAGTAGTAACTAATACCCTGAGCCGCATATCGGAAGATAACTTAAGCCTACTTAAAGGCTGATAGAGAAGAGGAAAGTATAGAGTTACATCAGCTAAGTAAATCAGGAGTCTGATTATTAGATCCAGATAATTATAGAAAACATGATTCAGAAAATTGCAGAATCACTCTTAATATCAGAGGTACAAGAGAGATAGTACAACAACCATATTCTATAACGACTCTATGATAAAGCCAGTTAGAAGAGTACGAGCCTCATAAGAAGTCAGTACAAAGCTTCCGCCAGATTGTGTATGCATAAGAGGTGCAAGTATTATAGTAAAGCTTTAAGGTGTGGACATGAAGGAGGTTATGAAAGAGCAGAAGATACAATGCAAGATTTAAAGGTAATGAAGGTACGAGATACTCAAGTTCAGAAGGTTGAGTATAGTATAGACTTCAGATAGAGGTCTAGTCGTGATTCAGTATCTAGAAATGATAGTGGTGTTGTCAGTGGAATATCTTCCAGCCTATGGTTTCCAGGTACTGAGAGGTCTAGTTAAGAGAGTAAAGAAGAGTTAGAAATGATGTGATGTATCACTTGAGGATCCATAATAACATAAGGAAATCTATGGGGCTAGCAAGTTAAAGAAAGGTTGAGAGTAGTATAAATAGATATGTGTAGGTCATAAGCTCAAGTATGGTAGAGTAATAAGGTTTTAGGTAGACATGATTAAGGATAATAAAAGGTGAGTGGGAAGGTGATGAGGATAGGTAAGGCCTCAAGATTAAGTCCATCAAAGAAAGAGAGTTGATGGTGTCCGTAAGTTATAGAAAGCTATATATAGCCTGAATGAACTCGGAGGAGTTTGAGACTAGGAGCATTTAGAAGAGATGGAATGTTGCCCTGGTAGTAGAACATCCGACTTTTGAAACTAATGACGATTCATACCTAAACAACTCTGATTGACCTCAAATTTTGTACACAAGTCATAAATGACATGATGGACCTATTCCAACTTTTGGAATCGGGATCCGATACCGATGTCAATAAAGTCAACTCCCGGTCAAACTTCTCAACCCTCCAAACCTTCAACTTTCTAACTTTCACCAATTCAAGCTGAAACAACACACGGACCTCAAAATCAATATCCGGACACGCTCCTAAGTCCAAAATAACGATATGGAGCTATTGGAACTGTCAAAACTCTATTATGGAGTCGTCTATCCAAAAGTCAAACTACGGTCAACTCCTTCAACTTAAACTTCCAACTTAAGGACTATGTGTCCCATTTCACTCCGAAACTCACCCGAAACAAACACCAAACACCCCCGGAAATTCACATAACCACAATAAAACATAGAGGAAGTAATAAATAGGGGATCGGGGCTAAAATACTCAAAATGACTGGCCAGATCGTTATATAGCCTAACTCCAAGCTAACAATACCAATCAAGGCCCACAAGGCCATATTCTGAATACTCTAAAAATAACGTCTCTTGCATCTTAGGGGTAAAAACACCCAAAAGCTCATATACATTGCTGTGCAGGCCGACTAGGCCCCCACGAACGTCTACAACCAGCAATACAAAACTGAGCATGTACACAGGGCTGAGAAGGCCACAATAATGATATACAAAACATACAGGACTCATCTACAAGACTCTAAAGATAATTGAGGCTTACCAACCAAGTTGATCTTTGACTCTGTCTACTGGGAAGATCTATCTAGCTATCTATCAGGACCTGCATGCATGAAATACAGTGTCCCCGGCAAAAGGGACGTCAATACGAAATAATGTACCGAGTATGTAAGGCAACAAAATAACTGAAAGTCGAAACTGAACTGATAATATAATAACTAAAAGTAACTGAGAGTCGAAGATGATCTGAAGATATCCTCTTAAATGATAAGAGGATGACATTTAGGCCTTCGATTAAGTATTGATTCAAAGAGAAAGGATTTCATGTACTGCATGGTATTAGAATACCCCCCATAAAATGAATCATGTTGGGATGCTATGAAATACGATTATTGAAGTATAGTATTGTCCCTAGGTGGATAAGGAAAATGACTTCAGACGTTCCCTTATGAGACATGAGCCCTAGTGACAATGTATTATGTAAGAGATTTCAAGTTATTAGTGGTAGATTATAGATCAACATTAAGGTGAATCAATAATAGATGGATAAAAGTTCCAAATTATTAGATGAGATTAGGCCGTCATTCTTAAGATGAACAGCAATGAGGAAGCATTAAAGGATTTAGATTTATAGATATAGGATAAGTAGAGAGATAATAACCTAGAGTTGGGTACCAGACCTCGATAATAATAACATAAGTTAGTGTTATGGTATAGTATGACCTACCTAGATGCAGTAAAGCCATAAGTATAGATAACTGAGGCTATGAAACAGGATATAGCAATAGTCGTAAGTTTGACACAGTACCATGCGAAGAATTTCAGTATACCTATAGATGCCCAAAGGGAAAACTTGTTATAGCTCTATATATGTTCACAAATTGAGGCCTAGAGATTGGATACAAGTTGGAGGAAAAAGGATAAGTCTCATAGGCACACATACAAGGACAAAGTCGTATCGGCTACATGACAGAAGGTAGCAACAGTTACGATATTGGAAGAATTCCGACCACAAGTCATGGTGTAAGAAAGAGGCCTCAAGGGGGGAATGCCTTAGCCATGGATTTATTCATAGAACAATTACCTAGATGGAAAAGGAAGTATTAAAGTATTCGTAAGAGCTATAGGTTATGAGACTGACAAGCGCATCAGTCAACATTCGAGGATGAACGTTCCAAAGGGGGGAATAATCTTACACACAATGTTTTCGTACGTAAGAGTACGTCGTAAACCAATTGGTGTAGGCCCAGAAATTAGCCCGTCTTTAAAATCACATAAATTAAGTTAAAAATATTGCCTTAGAGGTTATAAATATTTAAGATCATGGATAACAAGTACCAAGAGGGTTGGAAGGCTTGGAAGCTAAACGACTTGAAGAAAATAAGTTTTGTTGAAAGTCGACAAGTTGGGAATATTATAACATGTACTTTTGGGATGAGACTAGGGTGCTTAACATGAGAAGTAGGTTATGTTATGAGTTGGTTTAGTCGTATTATAGTCGTGTGTTATAATTTGAAGTCAAGCGAGTTGTGGAACAAAAGTTGGCAAAGGTCATCACAAGTTACATTCATACATGTGTTGAATATTAGGTCACATGTAGCGGAGCTTTTCTCGAAATATTATGGGAATTACAAGATGATTCAGCTATAAAATTAAATATCTATGAGTCTAGTTTCCAAATCATTAAAATGTTCATCGATATGGCAACGGAGTAGAGAGAAATTTGCACTTTTGTGAGACCACGCAAGCACCTTCCAATTGGACCCACTTAGGGGGTGGACGACCCTTGAACATTTTAAAGGGGTTGGACGGCTCATTTTTGGTCATTTTCGATCGAGGACAGTTCTAATACTCTCATAACACCTCTCTAAAAGTTATTCAAGGTTCCAAGTCGAATCCAATGAGATATTACCTAGACCTAACCTCAAACGTTAGCCTACGTGAAGAAAAGAGTCTCTATGGTGTTGTGATACCATAAGGGTGATTGTAAGCTAAGGGAGGCTTTGGTTCGAGTTATTTATGATTATTTAAGGTATGTATAACACCCTATTTCTTGGGCTTAAGGTTATATATGTGTCGGTTAAGTTATTTGGATGAAGAACTACGAGATACAACTTAAAGTTGTATAAGAAGTTGTTGTCACTTATTGGACTATTTTAGAGTTGTGTATTTGAATTCATATGGCTGAAAATCATGGTGAATAGCTTGGTTATAATTTTCTTATTGTTTTTATGCTTGTCAATATGTTTAGTATGTTGATGATGTTTTAAATAGGAGAAAAGCAACCACACAATATGCTTCATATGGTTATCCATGTTGTTGTTATATCTTGTTGGGTTGTTTGATGTTACTGTTATGATGGCTATAAGGTTGGAATACCATGTAAATATACGTGTTTATATGCTGGACCTGTTGATGGTGTTTTAAGTACAGGGGAGATGGGAAAAAGAGTTGGGGTTTGGTTCCAATCCAAGCTTCCCGCTCGTCGTGTTAAATAGTAGTTTTGTTGGTGATGTTTGTGCACTTGTTGTTGTGTAGAGTGAATTATGTTGTTGGGTTGTTGGGTGTGTTGTGGTTATGAAACTATATAGTTGAAGGTTGTATGTGTTCTTGTTGTTTTTGTGGTCTTGGGAAAAGCAAGGAAAACATGGGAGATGCTGCCCGTTTTAATATAAAATAAGCTTGCCGTTCATTGTACGATAGTTGAATATTTCGTAGCTTAACAATAGCTTTGTTATCATTGTTGTAGATTAAAGTGCAATGAGTCAAGTTCAACGTGGTTATTGGACAGATTGTGATAAGGTATATTAAGGCTAAACCTTTCCTTTTATTTTGGTATGATCTTGTAACTACATGTGTTTGATAACGAGACATAATGAGAAGTCTGTATTCCTGAATTTATGTACATTATCCTAGTCTCATAAGTTATAGAATTCTCCCTTATCAGGACTATATATTCAGTTAAGTATTGTTTCCTTCCAGTTAAGAGAGCAGAGGATCTATATATATATATACAATATTACATTATTTCCACCACCATCGAGCTATAATTGGTGGGTAGTCTCCTATTGGGCAGTATGACAGTATTTTCAACACTATCGAACTTAATCGGTGGGTAGACACCTATTGGGAAACCTCTGATCAGATGGTAAGTTATATACTAAGCCTACTATGCTGAGCGCCTATGAGCGAGCCTAGAATGGCCGAGATACAGAGCCTAGTATGGCCGAGTGCCTATGAGCGAGCCTACTACGACATAAAAGTTACACTACCGAGCCTTATAGGGCCGAGCATCTACTTTACTTACTATATTGAGAGAGTTGAGTCAGTATCAATAGGTAAGCATATCGTCATATCATCTTCGACTCTCAATTACTTTCAATTATTATATTATCAGTTCCGTTTCAGCTTTCAGTTATTCTATTGCCTTACATACTCGGTACATTATTTCGTATTGACGTCCCTTTTGTCGGGGACGCTGCATTTCATGCCTGCAGGTCCTGATAGACAGATGGATAGAATTTCTTAGTAGATAGAGTCAAACATCAGCTTGGTTGGTATGCTCCAGTTCCTCTGAGTTATCAGGTCTAGAACTTGAAGTCCAATTTATATACATGTTTGATGGGTAGGTCGAGGCCCTGTCCCGACCATGATACAGTTGAGTTATCTCTAGAGGCTTGTAGATGAGTCCTATATATTTTGTATATCAGTATTGTGATCTTTTCAGCCCTGTGTACATGCTCATATTTGAATGGGAATATTTTAAAAATTTATGCAATTAGATTTTATGTTACTTTAATTTCTATTTCATAGCTCGACTAGATATTTTGTGAATATTAATGTAGTTAAAATGTTATTATTTTTAGTAATTATCAATCTTATAGTGTAGATAGACTTTCAAATTCAATTTAATTGCCATGATGATTTGTAATTTGGTATTAGTTAGTTAATTTAATTAAAGAAGACATACAAATGGCTAAATTATATTTTTAACATTTTGAACAAAACAAAGTAGAAATCATGTATTAAAAAAATTTAGTTTTGATAATTCCCAGAATTTTAAAAGAATACTTGAAGTGGATGCCAAATGCAGCTCTTCTATCACGCATTAACAAAAACTGAATTATTAGGGTCTTTAATGTAATGATCGGGCCAGCCGTTTTGTGTATTTGAGTCCCATTTTCCTATTTGATATTTTTCGTAAGCTTGTTTTTATTTCGTGATTTGTGGGGATCGTTGGCTTGGTTCTGGGGAGGTATGGAAGTTAATTGAAATACTTAGTCCCATTATTGGAAGTTTAAGTTGTAAGAGTTGACCAAGATTTGATTTTTATATTAACGACTTCAGATTGGTGATTTGAGAATTCCAATAGGTTCGAATGGTAATTTTGGACTCAAGCGTATGTTCGGATTTGGATATGGATGTTCCTAGGATATTTTGGCTCTATTTGCCGAAAGTTGATAATTTGAAGGTTTGGAGAGTTCCTAAGTTTGACGGGGGGTTGACTTTGATGATATCAGATTGTTGTTCCAGAATTTGAATTAGGTTTATTTTGTCATTTGGAATTTGTGTGTAAAGTTTGAATCTAATCCAGAGTGGTTAGACTTGAATCAAACACGTGGTTGGAAGTTTGGAAGTTCTTGAACTTAAGAGAAGTTCAACTTCTGATTTGATCTTTGATTCCTTCATATGATGTTATCGTATGCGTTTGGTAGCTTTGGATAGGTCTAATAGTATTTATGCACTTGTTGGTATAATTGGAAGGGGTCCCGGGTGGCTCGGGTGAGTTTCAGACCACCCGGAGCATGTTTGGAGTTAGCTGATTTTGCTGGTATCTGGTGTTCATCATATTCGCAAGAGGAGCCTCGTGTTCGCGATGAAGGTTTTGGTGTTGGGGAGGTTTTCATCATCGCGTTCACTCCCGGGTGTTCGCGTTTGGGAAGTGAGTTTTTGTTAAAGGCTGATTTTATGCTTCGCGAACGCGAGGCACGTGCCATGTTCGCGAAGAGTACCCCTGAGCAGTGCATTTAAATGTGAAATTTTAGGATTTTAGCCTACTCTTCCATATTTTGAACCCTAGACTTGGAGAGGGGTGAACTTGCTTGGATATTTTCATACAAGACTTTAGGGTAAGTGATTTCTACTCATTCTTTGCACTATTTCAAGAATCTACATGGATTGTTAACACCCAAAACATAAAATTTTGAGGTACATTTGGGGGATTTGCCTACAACTTAAGAGAGTAAAAATTAGCATTTTCAGTTATGATTTGGAGTTGTTTTGGAATTTAAATGTTCATTTGGACTCGTGAGGATATGGATAATCGAGAATTACCCCTTGACTCGGGTTTCGACCATGTGGGCTAGGGTTGATATTTGTTGACTTTTGAAAATTGAATAAAGGTTGAAACTTTATTGTTTGAAATAGATTCCTATGGTTTTATTTGACGTTATTGAGTTATTTTTTACTATATTCGAGTCGGTTGGAGGTAGTTTCTAAGGGAAAGACTATTTAGAAGGTTGATTTGGGCTTGTCAAAGGTAAGCATCTTGCTTAATCTTGTGTGAGAGAATAACCTTTAAGATTGGACTTTCTTTGTCTAATAGTAATATGTCAAAAGCGACTTATATGGGGGGTAACCAGAGTATATGCGGGGTGCTATTTATGATTCATAATCAGATTAGACTTTAGGCTTCTATTATGTATTATTTTGACTCTATGCTCTCTATGATACATGTTTAATCCTTTGTATGATTACATGAGCTTACCCTTTCATGTTAGAAATCATATTTAAGATTGTTATCTCCTAATTAGTCAATAAGGGCTATTGTTAAATTATTGCTATATTAGTTTAGCCGTAGTCATGTTTCACATCTCGAGCACACACCCACACTTTATTATTATTATGTCCTTGTGCACATTATTGATGATTGGTGAGCATATGTCTCCTTTATGATAAATTGATATCTTGGATTGTTATGATTATGGAACAAATGGACATATTGAGAGGATTGATTTGGTGTTGGCACGGGATCTCTTTCGTGTAGATATTGTGGAGTTGATGATGGTGTGGCACGCGGTCTTTGTCGTACAGTTATTATGATATTGTTACTATTTTGCACAAGTATAATATATCATCCAACGTGTGGATTTGGATCCACTTTCCTAAGGTCGCCCTATCATGCTTTTCCCTTAATGGAATATGTTACACCCTATGTTTTTTCACGTGATAGTACGTCGTAAGCCAATTGATGTAAGCCCAGAAATCATATCGTCTTTTAAATTACATAAATTAAGTTAATAATGTTACTTTGGAGGTTACAAATATTTAATATCATGGATAACAAGTACCAAAAGGGTTGGAAGGCTTGGAATCTAAACGACTTGAAGAAAATAAGTTTTGTCGAAAGTCGGCAAGTTGGGAATATTTTAACATGTACTTTTGGGGTGAGACTAAGGTGCTTAACATGATAAGGATGTTATATTATGAGTTATTTTTGTCGTATCATAGTCGTGTGTTATGTTTTGAATTCAAGCAAGTTGTGGAACAAAAGTTGGAAAAGGTCATCACAAGTTACATTCATACATGTGCTGAAAATTAGGTCAAATGTAGCGGGAATTTTCTCTCAATATACTGGGAATTACGGGATGATTCAGCTATCAAAGTCAACATCTATAAGTCTTGTTTCTAACTCATCAAACCATTTATTGATACGACATCGGAATAGAGAGGTATTCGTATTTTCGTAAGATCACGGAAGCAGCTCCCAATGGGACCCACTTAGGCGGTGGATGACCCTTGAACATTTTAAAGGGGTTGGACGGCTCATTTTTGGTCATTTTCGACCAAGGACAGTTCTCAAACTCTATCAACACCTCTCTAACAGTTCTCCAAGGTTCCAAGTTGAATCCAAGGAGATTTTACCTAGAAAAGAGTTTCTATGTTGTTGTGATGCCATTAAGGATGCTTTCAAGCTAAGGGAGGCTTTGGTTCGAGTTATTTCTGAGTATTTAAGGTATGTATAACACCCTATTGCTTGGGCTTAAGGTTATATATGTGTTGGTTAAGTTATTTGGATGAAGAAGTACAAGATAGAACTTGGAGTTGTATAAGAACTTGTTGTCTCTTATTGGACTATTTTGGAGTTGTGTATATGAGTTCATATGGATGAAAATCGTGGGGAATAGATTGGTTATAATTTTATAATTGTTTTTATGCTTGTAAATATGTTTATAATGTTTATGATGTATTAAATAGGAGAAGAAGCAACCGCACAATATCTAGAAGTTGTCCATGTTGTTGTTATATCTTGTTGGGTTGTTTAATGTTACTGTTATGATAGATATAAGGTTGGAATATCATGTAAATATATGTGTTTATATGCTGGACCTGTTGCTGGAATTTTAAGTACAGGGTAGATGGGAAAAAGAGTTGGGGTTTGGTTCCAATCCAAGCTTCCCGCTCGTCGTGTTAAATAGTAGTTCTGTTGGTGACGTTTGTGCACATGATGTTGCGTAGAGTGAATTGTGTTGTTGGGTTGTTGGGTGTGTTTTGGTACTAAAAGTATATAGTTGAAGGTTGTATGTGTTCTTGTTGTTTTTATGGTCTTGGGAAAAGCAAGGAAAACATAGGAGATGCTGTCCGTTTTAATATAAAATAAGTTTGTCGTTCGTTGTACGATAGTTGAATCTTTCGTAGCTTAACGATAGCTTTATTATCGTTGTTGTAGATTAAAGTGCATTTAGACGAGTTCAACGTGGTTATTGGACTGATTGTGATAAGGTATGTTAAGGCTAAACCTTTCCTTTTATTTTGGCATGATCCCGTAATTACATGTGTTTGATAACGAGACATAATGAGAAGTCCGTATTCCTTTATTTATGTACATTATCCTAGTCTCATAAGTTATAGAATTCTCCCTTATCGGGACTATATATTCAGTTAAGTTTTGTTTCCAGTCAAGAGAGCAGAGGATCTATATATATATATATACACACACACACACACACAGTATTACAGTATTTTCACCACCATCGAGCTTAATCGGTAGGCATCCACCTATTTGGCAACCTATGATCAGATGGTAAGTTATATACCAAGCCTACTGTGGTGGAACGCCTATGAGCGAGCCTAGAATGGCTGAGATACAAAGCCTACTGTGGTCAAGCGCCTATGAGCGAGCCTCCTACGGTAGAGCAGTTACACTACCGAGCCTTATAGGGTCGGACAACTATTTTACTTACTATATTGAGAGAGTTGAGTCAGTATCAATAGGTAAGCATATCGTCATATCATCTTCGACTCTCAGTTAATATATTATCAGTTCAGTTTCAGCTCTCAGTTATTCTATTGCCTTACATACTCGGTATATTATTTCGTACTGTCGTCCCTTTTGCTGGGGATGCTGAATTTCATGCCTGCAGGTCCTGATAGTGTCACAACCCCAATTTCCCTTCGTATGATGTCGTGATGGCACATAGTCTCTAAGACTAGGTAAGCCTAACTATTTGCGGAATAACTGAATATAAAACTGAACTCAAATCTCAACACATGATATATAAATAAAATCTGCGATTTAAATAATTACAACTCCCAAAACCCGGTAGAAACAAGTCACAAGCTTCTAAGAGCAAATACTAGGTATCTCTATACATCAAAGTCTAAAGAAAATAAGGAAAAACAATAAAGTAAGAATAGAGGGGGACTCCGAGGTCAGCGGACGCTGGCAGATGTACCTTGAAGTCTCCACATGTATTCCAACTCACTGGTATCTGGTTTGGTGGGAAGAACCTGGATCTGCCCAAAAAGATGTGCAGAGTGCAGTATGAGTACACTACAACGTTACCCAGTAAGTGCCAAGCCTAACCTCGGTAGAGTAGTGACGAGGTCAGGTTAGGGCCCTACTGTTTTAAAAGAAAAGTAAGGCAGAAGATATAATAATATTTTGAAATGACTGAGAATTTAAACAATAAGAAGTTTCAGAAAAATATCAGCACAGTAAATAGAAGTAACAATAGGGGCACTCCGGAGGTACCGCCTCGTAGTCACAAATGTAACTATGCACGACATGGGGAATCTCCCAAATAACCGCCTAGTAGTCCCAAAATAAATATGCAGTACAGGGGGATCTCCTGAGTAAACGCCTCATAGTCCCAAAGTAAATATGCAGTACAAGGGGGATCTACCGAGTAAACGCCTCATAGTCCCAAAGTAAATATGCAGTACATGGGGATCTCCCGAGGAACTGCCTTGTAGTCCCAAAGTTGTAAATATGCAATACAGGGGGATCTCCCAAGGAACCGCCTCGTAGTCCCAAAGTAAATATGCAGCAGATAACAGAAGGATCAATGAATTTATGGCAAGAAAACTTACAGTTAATGCTTTAATTTAAATCAAGGGAATCATGTAATTCAACTAAGCATGTTACACAAATTTGCAAGTAAGGGTTAAGGTACGTAGACATGCGATACTAGGCTAAACATGATCACTACATATGCTAAGGTAACACAATTAAAGAATTTAAAAGAACACAACTCAGCAAGATCGAAATTTCCACAATTAGCCCGTGTACGCACTCGTTACCTCACGTACACGGCGCTCACATATCACAAATATTACGACAGTACCAAATCCTAAGGGGATTTCCCTCACACAAAGTTAGACAAGTCACTTAACTCAAATCTCGCTCAATCAATCGATAAGGATGCCTTTCCCTATTTTCCGACTCTGAATGGCCCAAATCTAGCCAAAGGAAATTACATAACATGAATACAACTACGAGAAACTAATTTAAATAATAAATCTATGACTTTAGCAAAGAATCAAAAATTTGGCCCAAAAGGTCGACCCAGGCCCACATCTCGGAATCAGGTAAAAGTACCAAAATACGAACACCCACTCGACCACGAGTTCACCCATACTAAAATTACCAAAATCTGACACCAAATCACCACTTAGTTCCTCAAATCAAACTCTCCAAATCCCTAACCTCAAACTCCCAATTTCCACCTTAAATACACACTAACTAGGTGGGAGAATCAATGGGGAAACAAGATTATTGATAAAAAAATAAACACAAGGGACTGACCTCAAGAAATCCCTCAAAAATGCTCTCTAACATTTCCAAGACCCGAGCTCAAAATATTTAAAATGAAGAATGAAATAAACCCTCGGAATTGACCCTATTCTGCCAAGCGAAATCACTTCTGCGAGTCCATAGCCGCAGTTGCTGCTATGAACCTGCGGAATTTCCATCGCAGGTGCGGTTCTAACTTATTCCAGGTATGTCCGCTTCTGCGGACCCAAATGCGCATATGGGCTTCCGCTTCTGCGGCGAAGAAGCGCTCCCGCTCCTACGGACCAAGTCCGCTTCTGCGCTCATTCCTCCGCAGAAGTGACTCCACTCCTGCGGTCTTCACATTGCATCTGCGACCACTGGCCATTTCCCCATCCTCGCATCTGCGACTCCAAGCTTGATAATGCGAGACCGCACCTGCGGCCAAACCCACCGCAGGTGCGATGACACCAGAACCAGCCCAACACCGAAATCTTCTAAGCCCCAAATGATCCGTTAACCATCCGGATTCCACCCGAGGCCCCCGGGACAAGCTTACCAACAAGTCCTAAAACATTATACGGATTTGGTCGAGCCTTTAAATCACATTAAACAATGCTTAAAATACGAATTGCACATCGATTCAAGCCTAATGAACTTTAAAACATCAAACTTCTATATCTGATGCTGAAACCTATCAAATCAAGTCTGATTGACCTCAAATTTTGCACACAAGTCATAATTGACATTATGGACCTACTCCAACTTCCAGAATTGAGATTCGACCCCGATATCAAAAAGTTCAATACCGGTCAACTTCCCAAAAATCACCCAATTTTCCAACTTTTGCTAATTGAGGCTAAAATGACCTACGGACCTCCAATTCCACATCCGAATATGCTCCTAAGACAAAAATCACCGTACAGAGCTATTAGGACCATCAAAACTCCATTTCGGAGTTATCTTCACACAATTCAACCTACGACCGATTCCTAGAACTTAAACTTCAATTTTAGGGACTATGTGTCCTATTTCACTCTGAAACCGAAAAGAAATCCTCCCAAAAAGTTACATAACCACAAAATAAAGTATAGGAAACAATAATTAGGGGTTCGGGGCTAATTCTCTCAAAAAACCGGCCGGATCGTTACAGATAAACAGTTGGATAGACCTTTCCAGTAGACAGAGTCAAACATCAGCTTGGTTGGTAAGCTCCACTTCCTCTGAGTTATTAGGTCTAGAACTTGAAGTCTATTTTATATACATGTTTGATGGGTAGGTCGAGGTCCTGTCCCGACGATGATGCAGTTCAGTTATCTCTAGATGCTTGTAGATGAGTCCTGTATATTTTGTATATTAGTATTGTGGCCCTGTCAGCCTTGTGTACATGCTCAGTTTTGTATTGCTGGTTGTAGACGTTCATTGCAGCCTAGTCAGCTTGCACAATTATGTATATGAGCTTTTGGGTGTGCTTACCCTTAGATGAAAGAGATATTATTTTTAGAGTATTCGTATTATGGACTTGTCGGCCTTGATTGGTATTGTCAGCTTGCTGGTAGGCCTCGTCGGCCTAAGTTGAGGGCTACGATTCATGGAAATACCTTCATTGTTGAATTTATTGAAGTTGTAGTTGTTGAGAGCTATTAACACGTTTCTTGGTTGAAATTGTTGATTATTGGAATATATTTTCTTGTTGAGTTATTTCCCATTCATTTTGTTATTATTGAGATTCTTGTATACATTGTGGTTATGCTGTGGGCTATGTGTTGTGGTGATATTGGTATTGTTGATTTTGGAAGTATTGTGGCATATGGGCATTTGTGGTGCGAGTTGATTATTGTGCTGTAATATTGATGCACATGTGACAGTATAAGGGTGGTGTATTGATGCGCATGTGGCAAGATAAGGTGGAATTTATGCGCGTGTTGCTAGTAAGGGAATTACTTAAAGCCACGCGGCGAGATAAGGGGTCTAAAGTGCATGAATCTATTTTGAGAAAAATGTTTTAAAAATAAATGCAAGGCTTACGCAGCGATATAAGGAAGATTGTGATTGTGACTTGTGAAATATGAATATGAGGTGTGGTACCTCGGTGTGATTCTTGTTGTACATTCTATGTTGGAAAGACTTGTTGATTTGAGCGGTTATTGTTTTGTTTCCTTACTTCATTCCAATCGTATTTTGATTGTAATTGGTTACTTGTTGTCTTTATAATATGTACACTCTTTGTTGTCATTTGTTGCTTTTATTTCCCTTGTTAGCCTTGTATTGATAAATTGCTTTATTATCATTCATTTTCTTTATTTCCCTGTTGTTAGATTATATTAATACTCTTCACAGGTTTCTATGCCTAGTAGGTGTCTTGACCTGACCTCGTCACTATTCTACCGAGGTTAGTCTTGATACTTATTGGGTACCATTGTGGTGTGCTCATGCTATGCTTCTGCATATTTTTGTGCAAATCCAAGTACTTCTGCCCATGTCGGACACCAGTGAGTTGACTAAGAGTTTGTGGAGACTTCAAGGTGTACTTATTTGACGCTCGCATGCCTCGATGTCACCTTCTAGTGATATTATGCTATTGTTTTTTCTTTGTTTCTGAATAGTATTGTAATAGAGATGCCTAGTATATTCTAGTAGAGCTTATGACTCACTTCCATCAGTTTTGGGGATTCTATGACTGTTATTCCACTTGGTTTTCTTATGATATTTATAAGTTTAATTTGATATCTTAGTCATTATTTCTGCTTAATTCTCAAAGTGTGTTAGGATTACCTAGTCTTAGAGATGAGGTTCCATCACGATTTCCTAAGGTCGGATTTTGGGGTCGTGACAATAAGTCGTGGAGTTCTCTCGCTCAACAAGGACCATTGCCAAATTCTTAGCTGACTAATACATTATCCCAATTAGATTGTTCAAATTCTAGGTCTAAACACCTTGTCCCACCTAGTACAATATGCTTGAACAACAAGCCACATCAAATGCCATCTAGAACCTTATATGATTCGATTCGTGCTCAAAACAAGCAACAACTCGAATATAATCATAGACAGAAAGTTAATACAAATAAGAGAACTATCCAACAAGTTCAACATATTTAATAACATGAGCATAACATGATGAATCCATCACACAAGGGATAAACAAAACACACGAGATAAGCACAAAGTCGTATCCCATCTAGCACTATTTCGGCATGCAAACCGATCCCATATCATACTATTGTGGCATGCAACCCGATCAAACATAACAACATTATGTCGTACAACCCGATCCAAATATATCAATCCACATGGGAAAACTCATTTAGCTATAGTTCTCATACTCACCGAACAAACGTGTATCAACATCAAGCATGCAAAATGCATACACCTAATAATATGGAGACGAATAACATAATACCCAACAAAAACAAGTAATCACAACTATGATGTGATAAGAAAATCAACATTTCAAGACCCATCTCACTCATATATCACCATGAGGCCTATACAGGACCACCCTATACATGTGAATAATCAAGTGATGTCTCAACCCATCATAACATAAGAGAGAAACACATGAAATAGATCAGGGCATGAATAACATCCATTCTGCTTGATGACACACCTACATTAAACGATGCACATAAGTTAGCAAATTTAATTTGATGTAGAAGACACATTCGCATTAGGCCAACTAATAAGCCTCCAAACCATTTCAAACCATTCCGAAATATGTAAATAGCCATCTAGAGGTCCATAGTGACCTACCCATAGCACATACAATTAGTTGTCTAGCCTTTAACACACTTTCACAATCCGCAACCAAATGAATAGTATGCCTCTGAGAATATCCAGTCTCTAAACCTCAAGAATTCAGGAATCTCCATACCTGATCTCTAACTCCCCCACTTATATGACTACACATCATGCATACATAATTCCATCATGCGAAGTACTTCCACAAATCTTTTGCATCAAGTAGCAAAATCTGTAAATCATACGGTTTCTTTAGTATTAGTAAAGATGTGCAAATTGATACACAATGTGCCTTCCACAACACACACCCTTCTCAGGCATTTAAGATATTGATGGCATTCTCTTAAACATCTGAAATCTCCCATGATGTCTAGAATGCATGACCTTCCTTCTGAAATTGAACTGCAACCTTATCTATACATTTCCAATACCTCATTATCAACTCTAAATCAGAAGTAGAATAGTCCTCCCCATACACACTCTATCGATAAAAAATCTTCCACTTAACTCAATTCAAGAGAGAATAATGACATGCAACAAACTTTCCATACCCATAGAGGAAATCAGCTCAAGTCATGGTCAAAACTATCATGAACACTTTAAAACCCATATGCACCAAGCCATCAGAACTGAATCTCTCTAAATCAACCAAACCTCGTAGGCCGCCAAACCCAGAAATAACTCAAATCGAAATGCTCACCCAAAGAGACCTTCAATGAAAATGAAGTTGTTCCTTTTATCTCTCTTATACTGCAATGCATAATCAATAATGATATAGAAATACTGCCAGTCTCGGCACCAACCAATGCCAGTCTCAAATGTTAAGCCACATAACAAAATCCAGCAAATCCTTAAGTACCAGCCTTTCGGAACTTACACCCATTAGAACCTTCTACAAGAGTCATCTACTCTGCCTAGCCCCGAGTGAATAGCCAAATGTGCCAAACAACTAGTGCTTTGCTAGCACATGAATACTCCAAAGAAGCAACCGAGAAATCATTTCCTCCTACAGATTACATCCACAAAAGAAAATCAAACTCGAGTCACTCCTCAACCTCCATGTATCCATAAGGTGTAATACATCATGCATCCAGTAAATTTCTTGCCCAACAAGATATAAGAATCAATTTCATTCCACATATGAACAACTAAAAGATCAACGAAGACATCCATATCTTAAAACTGTACAATAGATCGAGATGATGATCAAACATCCATATCCCTTCGCATCCCATTAACAAATTCATAAGGCATTAGTGCATAATTGATACTGAGTACTCAACATATCACACGAATTGAAGAGAAAGAAAGTGTATATTTAGGCTTCAAGCTGAAACAAGGTCGCGTGATATGAAAAGAAATAAGGAAAGTTTCCTAGATGCCCTGTAGCCTCCCAAATATAAGTATGAACGTCATCATGCCGCTCCGCAATACTCTACTAGACTCTTGCCCACGACTCATAGAACTTTTGAACCTAGGGCTCTAATACCTATTTTTCGTGACCAAAAGTCTCACCTAGTTGTGAAGACACCTAATGACAACATGCTAGATAAGAAAAACAATAAATAACATAACTCAAATGAAAGATCATCAATAATCAATAAATAAGATGGCTGAATTTCCATACAATATCCCAAGGATTGGCAGTACAAGTCATGAACGACTAAGAATAAGAATACAAATCTGGGTTAAAGAATAATACATCATATGTTTAAAGTTTACATTAATAGAATTTTAAGTCCTAAACTACCATGAACAAGTTCTACCTTGAATCTGGATTCTGGTACAACTCCAATGATAGCCTCTTCATCCATAGTAGTTTAGCTCCAGGATCTGCAAGCAAGGTGCAAAAGTGTAGTATGATTATAACTGACCGCATGTACTTAACTAACCTCAGTAAAGTAGTGACGAGGATTTTAAGTCAAAAAGATATTAACTTAATATAATATATGTAGCTCAATAACATATATAATACAAAGAAGTATCCAAAGAGATAATCACAAAGTAACAGATATCAATAATAAAGGTGTGCAAGTGAGGTAAAGGTAATAAAAAAGTTTTGCCAATTAAGCAAATCAAGAAAATACAACTTGAAACAACTTCACACTTAAAAGAGACATGCACCAAGTAGTGTGTGCTCAAATACTCATAATAATGATCCACTTCCAAATCCATTTCAAGTACCATGTTTATGAAACCTTTACGTGAGTCAAACATATAAATGTATGAATATAACTCTCTTTTTACATCAATCTAACACTTTCTAAATGTCCAACAACTCATTAACAAGTCTCATACATATGTAAAAATGCATCAACTAGTATATGTAGATGATATGCGTGGATAAAGCATGTAAATGCATGAATATGCACAAAGGATCACTTGAATGTCCAAGTTTCCACCTTTATGCTCAATAACTCATCAAATCGGACCCCACATCACTTCCAAAAAGAAACCCATCAGTTTCTCACAACTTGCGTGTATGCCATAAAGAGAGAATCGTGAGAGGACAGACCTTGGGGGTGGATCTATATTCACACGTTGCATAGCCGAAGCCTCGTGTATTGCATGGTAGAAACCACATGCTATAATTATATTAATATCTCCATAATATCATAGCAAGGACCTCGTTCCACAATATCAATACGTCATAGACATCGTACGGCAAAGACCTCGTGCCAAATCAATAACAATATCACAATATCCGCACGGCAGTAATCTCATGCCATAACCTCAGGCCATATCTGAGAATCATATGCGGGAATGTACGCATATGAACAAGATATAAGAATATATAATACGTATGGGCAGAGAAGTAACCATGAATGGATGTATGCATATATACAAGAGATGATCCCTATGTAAGATGTATGCCTAAATGTACGTATGTATAATGATCCGACTGATTATTTTGTGTTTTGAGCCCTGTTCCTTGATTTGATGTTCCTCGTATGTTTATTTGATGTTTGGTGACTTGCGATGATGGTTGGGATTGGTTTCGAAAATGTTTTAGTCTCATTTTGGAAGCATAAGTTGTAAGAGTTCACCAAGGTTTAACTTTTGTGTAAACGGCCTTTGATTTGCATTTTGGTTGTTTCAGTAGGTTCGTATGTTGATTTTGGACTTAGTTTTATACCCGGATTTGGATTTGGAGGTTCTTATGTTGATTTGGCTCTATTTGGTGAAAGTTGGAAATTTGAAGGTTTGGAAAGTTCATAAGTTTGACCGAGAGTTAACTTTTAGTCTATTGGGTTTGGATTGTTGTTCCATGACTTGGAATAGGCCTATTTAGTCATTTGAACTTGGGTGCAAAGTTTGAAGTTCTTGAACTTGAAGGAATGCATTATGTGTTTTGGTGTTATCGATTCTTGGTTATGGGTGTTATTTCGACGTTTTGATCTTACGAGGATGTTCGTATATAGTTTATATACTTGTTGGTGTGTTTGAATGATGTACAGGGTGGCTCAGGTGAGTTTCGGACCACCCGAAGCATTTTAGAAGATGTAGATTTTTGCTGGTGTCAGATCCTTCTTCGCTATCGCGGATGCAGGATCATGATCGTGGTGTGTTCTTGAGATGGGGAGATATTTTATTCTTCACGTTCGGACACAAGGGTCGCATTTGCAGTGGGTAAGGTTGAGTGGCCTTCACTTTTGCGTCCTGAGCGTCACGTTCTCTTAGCAGTGGGGGAGGCTGGGGTTGATCAGGCGCTTGGCCTACGCGATCGCGCGAGGAGGGTCATGTTTGCGTAGGTCAATGTAGTTTAGTATCATGATATTAGGTTGAGGACCGTGTATATTTGGACTCATAGAAAATTGGAAATTTGGTTGCCGATTTCAGGTCGGATTTGGATGAAACTTGTATATTTGGACTCATATTGGAAATGGTAATCGAGATTTGTAACTTTTGTCGGGTTCTGGGATGCAAGCTCGGGTTTAATTTTCAGTTGACTTTGCATATTTGTATTAATATTGAAGCCTTATCATTTAGGGTTGTTTCCTATGATTTTATTTGATGTTATTGAGTTAATATTTACTAGATTAAAATCGTTCGGAGGTCAATTCATGTGGGAAGGCAGTCTTAGGGTTTTAATTTGGATTGTTTGAGGTAAGTATCTTGCCTAAACTTGGTTTGGGGCACTACTTGCTTTAATTGTTTATGATGGCTATGTACCAAGAGTGACGCACACGTGGGGGATGAGCATGTGTGCGTGCACCGGGTTTTAGCATGTTATTCTTATCAGTCCTTGAGTTATGATTTGATATTCGTTGCTCGTATACATGTATTCTTATATATGTTTTTTGTGTGATATGGACTGGGTCGGTAGCACGTGAGTTGTCCGTACGGTTTGAGTTATGATAGCACATGACTAGTCCATGTGGTTATTATATATGGCACGTGAGTTGTCGTGCATTGTGTAGATAAGGATCCATCCCCCTAGGGTCACCCTCTCATGTTTCTCTCTTGATGGTGTACATGCGGTATAAGGAAAATTGATTAGTGTTTGGTTTTTTTATCTCTTCTCTATTTGCAAATGCCTTGGGTGTATACATGTTTTTATTGCATATCTTCTCTACATGCTAGCTTTGGAATGTATACATGCCTTTTGATACATATCTTCTCTATATGCTAGTGTTGATGATCCTTTGATGGTTAATGCATATCTGCTCTATATGCTGAATTGTTGAGCTGATATAAGACTTGGCACAACTTCTCTATATGAACTAATTTGGTTATACGTGTGATTCATGTCTAGTTGGCACCATTGTTGTGTACTTGTATATTATGAACTTAACAGGTTGTTATGTGAGTATCCTTCGTTATTCTTTCCACTACTACCTCGCCATGGTTAGTTATGATACTTACATAGTACATGTGGTCAATTGTACACATACTACACTCTGCACTTAATTGTGCAAATTCAGGTATTGGACCTAGTCGAGCTTTGTGAGCAGAGCCGTTGCTGAGTGTTGGAGAAGGAGGTAGAGCTGCTTCCCGATTGTAGTTCCCAACATCTCTCTCTATCTTTATTTACTGTTGTTGTTGTTCTGACACTATTTTCGTATTTCACACTTGTATCCGTATTGTAGAGTTCGTGACTTAGTATTACCAGTTTTGGAGAGTTGTAATATGATTTGGCAGTATTTATGATATCTGGCTTTTAGATATGCATTATTTTTGTAATTCATTATCATGTTTTCGTTATTATTATGCTTGGCTTGCCTAGCAAGTGAGCTAGGCGCCATCACGACCGGGTGGTAGTTTTGGCTCCTGACAAGTTGGTATTAGAGCCATAGGTTAATAGGTTCTACGGGTCACAAGCAAGTCTAGTAGAGTTTTGCGGATCGGTATGGAATGTTTGTACTTATCTTTGAGAGGCTATAGGGATAATACAAAAACTTTGCTTTCTTTCATTATCTGTTATGCAAATTTATTTATCTTGAAATTTGAATTTTTACCATTTTATTCTCTCACAGATGGTTAGGACACGATCTTCTGATATGGCCGAGCAAATATGAGTACCCTCGGTTAGGGCCGTCAGAGGTCGGGGATGAGGTAGAGGTCAGGGTGGGCACGCTCTACAACTAGAGCCCCAACTAGAGCAGTAGTTGTTGAGCTACTAGTTGCTCTGGTGGAGGAGTAGGTTCCGGATATTATTGAGACGGTGGGACCAACTCAGGCTCTGGCGGTACCTATTCCTATGCATGGTCTTCAAGAGACTTTGGCTAAACTTCTGAGTGTGTATTTGAGCTTGACCCAAGCGGGTATGATACCAGTTGTACCAGCTACCTCACAGGTTGGAGGAAGAGCCAAGACTACCGCCATCCGTAAAGTAGAGCAGCTTGCTCAGGGTTATTAGACACCGAGAGTTCTGTAGGGATAGCCGATCGTTTCAACTAAGATCGAGGTTAGTCCATCATTGACTGCTGAGGAGCAGAAGAGGCTAGAGCAATTTTAGAGACTTCGTCCTCCCTAGTTAAGTGGAGGAGACTTTGAGGATGAACAGGTTTTTTTTATCAGTTCCATTGGATATTTCGCACTGTGGATCTATAGGACTCCAATGGGGTTGACTTTACTACTTTTCAGCTGATAGGGACAGCCTATAGGTGATGATAGACCTATGAGGTACGCAAGCCAGCTGGCACATCGCCACTTACTTGGTCTCAGTTGTCACTTCTCTTCTTGGAGAGGTTCATACCCCAGACTCACAAGGAGGAGATGCGTATGGAGTTTGAGAATCTACGCTAGGAGGGATGACCGTGACTCATTAAAAATGACGTTCACGTAGTTAGCTCGTCATGCATTATTTTTGGTCCCTACTGAGAGTGAGAGAGATGGGAGGTTCATTGAAGGCCTCAACTATGGTACCAGATATGGTATAGCCTGGGATCCAATGGGGTTGACTTGACTACTTTTCAACTGACAAGGGCAGCCTATAGGTGATGGCAGACCTATGAGGTGGGTAGGCCAGCTAGCGTTGTGCAACTTACTTAGTCTTAGTTCTCACTTCTATTCTTGGAGAAGTTCAAATCCTAGACTCATAGGGAGAAATTGCGCATGAAGTTTGAGCATCTATGCAGGAGGGATTACCATCACTCAGTACGAGATAAGGTTCACGGAGTTAGCTCGCCATACAGCATTTTTGGTCCCTAATAAGAAGGAGAGAGCCCGAAGTTTCATTGAGGGACTCAACTATGGTATCTGATATGTTATAGCTGGGAGGCCGAGACTAATACTAGCTTCCATCAGGTGATTGAGATTTCTAGGCGCTTAAAGCGTGTTCGCATGCAGGAGCAAGAGGAGAAGGATGCCAAGAAGCCCCGTGGTTTGAGTGGTTTTGGTGGAGCCTCATCTGGAGGCCAGTCACATCATAGTAGTTGATGTCCTTTCAAGCTCACTTAGGCAGCTTGTCCGACTTCTCCTGGTTCTTCAATCAACAAAGGTTCAAATAATGCTCGCCCAAGCTAGTCATCTTTCAGTGCACTGCCAGCACAGAGTTCTTACCGGGCTCTATCTTCTAAGGGTTCTACATGAAGATATTCGGGCTCTCAAGGTCTATCACAGGCTCATCAGCCTTGTCATAGGAGGGGTTGTTTTGAGTGTGGGGACTTGAGTCATCTCAAGATGGATTTCCCAAGTTTCTGAGTCGTTTACCATTGTAGGGCACGCAATCCATGGTTCCACTGCTAGTAGTTAAACCACCCACACATCCAGCTAGGGGTGGAGCTCAGTCAGTACTAGGCCGTTCTAGAGGGGGAGGTCAGTCAGGTAGAGGATAGGATTGTTGCTACGTATTCCCGGCCAGACCAGAGGCAACTGCTTCTGATGTCGTAACCACAAGTATTGTTTCAGTGTGCCACATGGATGCTTCAATGTTATATGAGCCTGGTTCAACTTATTCGTATGTGTCATCATATTTGCTCATTACATGGATATGCCTCATGATTCTCTTGATATTCTTGTTTATACATCTATACCAATTAGTGACTCTATTATGGTAGCTCGTATGTACCGGTCTTGTGTGTTTATCATTGGGATTTATTAGACTAGGGTAGATCTTTTACTGCTCAGTATGGTTAATTTTGAGGTTATTTTGGGTACGGATTGGCTATATCTGTACCATGTATTCTTGATTGTCATGCTAAGACCCTGACGTTGGCGATGCTGGAGTTGCCAAAGTTAGAATGGAGGGGTTCACTTGGCCATATGCCTAGTAGAGTGATTTCATTTTTGAAGGCTTTATGGATGGTTGAGAAGGAGTGATTGGCGTATTTGGCCTTCATAAGAGATATTAGTGTTGATACTTCTACTGTTGAGTCAGTTCCAGTAGTGAAGGAGTTTTTAGATATGTTTTCTGCAGACCCGTCGGGTATGTCATCCGACAGGGATATTGATTTTGGTACTGCTTTGGTGTCGGGCACTCAGTCCATCTCTATTGCGTGATATCTCATGGCACCAACAGAGTTGAAGAAATTGAAGGAACAGTTACAAGATTGCTTGATAAAGGTTTCACCAGGATGAGGGTTTCACCTTGGGGTGCAGCGGTGTTGTTTGTAAAAAAAATGAAAGATGGTTCCATGAGGATGTGCATTGACTACAGACAGTTGAACAAAGTTACCATAAAAATAAGTATCCACTGCCCCGCATTGATGATTTAATTGATCAACTTCAAGATGCTAGGGTGTTCTCAATGATTGGCTTGAGATCGGGTTACCATCTATATAGATCAGCGCTTCGACCATTCCTAAGACGGCTTTTAGGGCCTGCTACGGCCACTAAGAGTTCTTGGTGATATCTTTTGATTTGACTAATGTCGTAGTAGCTTTTATGCATTTGATGAATAGTGTTTTTTAGCTGCATGAGGATTCCATCGTTATTGTGTTCATTAATGATATATTGGTGTATTCCCATAGTAGGGAGGAGCACAAGCAGTATTTGAGGATTATGCTTCAGGTTTTGAGGGAGAAGAAGTTCTATGCTAAGTTAAGTGCGATTTTTGATTAGATAATGTGGCATTCATGGTCCACGTGGTGTTTGAGGGGATCAAGGTGGATCCAAAGAAGATTGAACCAGTTTAGAGTTGGCCCAAACCTTCTACCGCTTCTGAGATCAAGAGTTTTCTAGGTTTGGCTGGGTACTACCGTCGGTTCGTGGACGTGTTTTCATCTATAACGGCTCCATTGACTAGACTCACTCAGAAATGTTCCTTATCAGATAGTCGGACGAGTGTGAGGAGAGCTTTTTGAAACTCAAGACTACTTTGACTACAACCCCAGTTTTGGTTTTGCCTTCAGGATCCGGGTTATATACAATTTATTGTGATGCTTCAAGGGTTGGACTTGGGTGTGTTGATGCATGACAGTAGGGTGATTGCCTATGCATCGCGTCAGTTGAAACCCCATGAGAAGAACTATCTGATGCATGATTTAGAGTTAGCAGCTATTGTACACACACTCAACATTTGGAGGCATTATATATATGGCATGTCTTATGAGATGTATAGGGTCATCGGAGTCTTCAACGTCTATTTAAATAGAAAGATTTGAATTTGAGGGAGTACATATGGTTGGAGCTATTGAAGGACTATGACATCACTATTCTCTATCATCCAAGAAAGGCTAATGTGGTTGTAGATGCCTTGAGCAGAAAGACGAAGAGTATGGGGAGTTTAGCATTCATTCCAGTTGGGGAAAGGCCTCTAGCTATATATGTTTAGGCATTGGCCAATAGGTTGGTCAGGTTAAATAATTTGAAGTCAATCAGGGTTCTTGCTTGTGTCGTATCTCACTCATCTTTGTTGGAGCGCATTAATGCGCGTTAGTATGATTATCCCCACTTGCTTGTCCTTAAGGACACTGTACAACACGGTGGTGCTAATGAGGTGACCATTGGTGATGATGGGGTATTGAGGCTTTAGGGTCGGATATATGTTCCTAATGTAGATGGCTTGTGGGAGTTGATTCTTGAGGAGGCTCATAGTTCGCGGTATTCTATCCATCCAAGTGCTACGAAGATGTATCATGATTTGAAATAGCATTATTAGTGGAGAAGGATGAAGAAGGACATTTTTGGGAATGTTCCACAGTGTTTGAATTGTCATCAGGTTAGGTATGAGAATTAGAGGCTGGGAGTGTTGCTTCAGAAGATTGATATACAGGAGTGGAAGCGGGAGTGAATTACTATGGACTTCATGGTTGTTTGCCATATACTTTGAGGAAGTTTGATGCCATTTGGTAAGTTGGGATCGGTTGACCGAATCAGCGTATTTCATTCCAGTCATGACTACCTATACTTTAGAGTATTTGGCTAAGATTTACATCCGGGAGATTGTTCTCCTGCATAGAGTATCTGTCTCTATCAACTTTGATAGTGGCACTCAATTTACTTCGCATTTCTAGAGAGCGATTCATCATGAGTTGGACATAAAAGTTGAGTTGAGTACAACATTTCATCCTGAGACAGACAGATAGTCCGAGCGGACCATTCAGATCTTAGAAGATATGTTGAGGGCCTGCATTATTGATTTTGGAGGCCAGTGGGATCAGTTTCTACCGTTAGAAGAGTTTGCATTATTGACCACCAATTTTGACTCTCCCTTTTAAAATTAAATTATTTAGGCTTAATAATTTGCATTAAATGTGGTAAAATATTTTCTAATCAATAATACCTATTTTTAGATAAATATAATAGGAAATTAGTAATTAATAGTGTTATATTAATAATTCAGTATTAACAATTTATAGAATATATTACCCTTACTATTTTGAAACTATAAAATAACCTCTATATTTTGATGAACAAGTTTTATAATTAATTTTACAAATTAATCTTTGATGTTTAATTACATCGCTAATTATTTTAAGCTAATCCAAAATTAGTTTCGTAATTTGGTAAATAAAGTATTTCAATAGATAATTAATTAATTACAGCAATTTACAATGTATTTAATGATTATATTTTTATCACATTTAATTAGAATTAGTTAAGTTTGATTAAGTTATTTTTAAAGGGGCGAAAGATTAAAAGGCTACAATTGCAATTACCTAATTAAATACAATGAGGGTATTTGTTAAATCATATTCAGCCCAAAACACAGGCCCAACGTGACCTGACCCGGTTCGGAACTAGCCCCTCTTATCCATTTTGGAAATCTATGCCAACTCCTGAGGACCAATGGCATCACGCCACGTCCCCCATCTCACTCAATCACAAAACAAGCACAATTGATCTTAGGTCATCGATCCAAATCATCGATGGTCCACATTTATTCTTGGTTTTTCCCTTGGTTTAAACTTCTCATCAGATCCCATCGCAACCATTGGATCACCCAGAATCAACGGTCCCCGTTTTTCCCCATTAACTATTTAATCAAATTTTATACCTTGAATTATCAGGGCTTTTGATCAAATGTTCCAACGGCCCATAATTAATCTCCCACTTTAAACCCTATACACCAACCAAATGACCCCTAACCCTAATCGTTCTCACCTTGAACGACTGCCTTCCTTTCCTTTTTTCCTCTCTGTTCTCTCAAACTCTCTTCTCCCATCAGTCATAAAACCTTGCACAAATTAGTGCAAGGTCACGAATTCAAACCCTAGAACATTCAATTTGTCCCCTACATTCGCAAATCCCGCCTGATTCTTTCCCCTTTCTTCACCTAAATTCAAATTCCTCGTTCGAAACCCTAGACCTAAAACTGTGTAACCTATAAATCTTTCAATCTATCATATGTTCCATCAAATTGAAGCATGTGTGGTTGTATCTTCACCTTCATCATCATTATTCTTTGTCTAGAGGTTAAAGGTAGTGACATCTAGACATTAGGATTTAACCACTAGGTTGAAGACTTCAACGATCGACCTTCTCTCATGCTCAGGTAAAATTCATCACTAATTTTCCCTCTTTTCCCTTCTAATTTCATCTTCTCACTATCGTCATCATCCACTATCGTTTGAATTTAACTGGAACCCTAAGGCTTCAATAGCTACTATAAATAGGAGATTTCAATGCTCTCACCGAACATGAACTAATAGACACGAATATACGTAACACTATCCGCAAAAACATTGAAAGATTTAAAAAGTTTAAGTCTTTTCGCTAAGTTTTAAGTTCCAGTAGCTTTTCCTAACTTATCTTTTCCTCTTTTTCATTTCTGCTCGAGTTTTGAACTAGTTTTGGGTTTGGATTCCTAAATGGCTAAACAAAGAGATCTTGCTTGGTTTGCTGACCTACTGAAGGTCAGTGTACACTGACCCTCCTTCTTCTTTGATCAACTGTGTTGTTTCGTGTATATGATGTCTTCTCTGCTGATTATCTTTCATTTGCGATGCATATTGGTAGCTTGTGGTTGTGTTTATTCTGCCTTCACATGCTATTTCTTGCTGATTGAATTGATTATCTCCTAATAAGTTATGATTTTGTTAATGTTGCTAGCCAATTTCTACCATTAATAAACTCTATTTCTCATGATTTAGATAGACAACAAATGCCCTCTTGATGACTGATGCTCTGTAGAATAAGTCTGATTGAACCCTTTGATAATTAGTTGAACTAAGTTAATGTATGCATGCTATATCAGTTGTACTACCATGTTTAACTAACTCATTTGAACTATTCTCTTAGTCTCCTAATAATTTATGATTGTGTTAATGTTGTTGGCCAATTTCTACCATTAATAAACTCTATTTCTCGTGATTTAGATAGACAACAAATGCCCTCTTGATGATTGATACTCTGTAGAATAAGTCCGATTGAACCCTTTTGATAATGAGTTGACCTAAGTTATTGTTATGCATACTCTATCAGGTGTACTACCATGTTTAACTAACTCATTTGAACTATGCTCTTAGACTTTGCCTAATGTCCTGTTAAGAGTTCATCTGCTACACTATGCTATATTGATCCTATATTTATAATGTCATGCTACACTATTTTGGTTCAATAAAAGTAATCCTCATCATATTTTATGTTACATCTTTGACTTGTTTGCTTTGACTGAATAATTTATTATTGAAATCATGCCTGTTGTGCACACTTAAAAATTCATATGTCATTATAATCTGAATTTATGTAATGGATTCATTAGCTTAGTGATGATACTATATGCTCATCTGATCTTGTAACCTTGAAACTTTGTGGAAACCTCACTGTATGCTGGTTAAGTAATCCTTAATGACCTCTATACTTGTGTTTACCTAGTGATGCTAATGAACCTTTACCTGCTTGTCATTTGAGAAAGATTCATGTATAAATTACCATGTTCCTTATTTAAAAATTTCCTCATGCTTGGTTGATGTCCTCGTCTGTATGACTTAATCATGAATCTGGAAGTAATGTGATAAACTAAGGATCATGTTGTTAAGTTTGAACTAGATCAAAACTGATCCTCCTACCTATATAGATGCCTCTGTTGGTGTTGTTACTTTTAGAGAACCTGATCAAGGTTGTTAGTATAGGTAATTAGTAGAGTGCAGCCTCAACCATGTGTATATGTACTTCTAATTGTTTTGGAGGTCATTAAAATGACTGTTGAGGTATTGTGAACCTAGTTAAGTTCCTGAAATGTTAACCTTCAGTAGAATTAATGAAACTAGTATTGTATCTTATCCTGTTATCCACCAATGCGCAGATCACTCAATTAGGTATTTTTGAACTTGGATTAGTCTACTGATAGTTTTCCATTAATTTTCCTTATTTTAAATCTGTGTGACGGTCTCTTTAAATATTCTGATGCATGCTATGAATGATCATTGATATCGCTGGATACTATAAGTATTTGCAGTAGTTTTCCTCCTTGTATATGGGTTCTGATCCTAAAATTAATGGTGTGATTATGGACTGTTCACATCTACACTCTTATGATAATGTTCTATGTAGTTTCTATAGAAATTCTATGTGTCCACTGCTACTCTCATGTTAATTACTAAGTGAACACCTTATTTGTCTATAAACCTCTAAGGAAGAGTAAGTGTGAGTGGTTAAGGGTATTTTGAGTGGTACCTAGTTTTTAGTTAAGATGCCAGTCCATGACACAAGGACTGCTCGAGGTCCATAAGACCCTTGTGAACTCTGAAGTGCCAGGGATCCAAAGAGTAGTTTGGTCATGAATAAGGTTTTGCTCTAAGCCTCTAACCATTGACACTTATTATTCCTTTTAGGATTAATATAAATAAAATTCGTTTCACTGTATTCTTTAATCTTGTCTACTTGTTGTGCCGTCCATGACACAAGGACTGCTCGAGGTCCATAAGACCCTTGTGAACTCTGAAGTGCCAGGGATCCAAAGAGTAGTTTGGTCATGAATAAGGTTTTTCTCTAAGCCTCTAATCATTGACACTTATTATTCCTTTTAGGATTAATATAAATAAAATTCGTTTCACTGTATTCTTTAATCTTGTCTACTTGTTGTGCTTTTGTTTTGTTGGGCCTCATGTTTGTTTCACTAATTATCATATTTATCTCTTTGTGTGCATGTTTGAATTGGGGCCTGCCGAGTTCTTTAGAACTCAGGACCAAATTCCAATCTATGACCCATTTGTTGAATGAAGTCTGCAACTGCTTGTAGATCTACTAGGCCTGATCCACTAGCCCAATATCGAGAGTCCAGTTCCTTTTTTCCTTCTCACTCTTAGACGATAGATCTAATTATTTATTTTGTGTATATGTTTGATACTGACACTATTATTTGATACTTTTGGTATATTTTGAATTTTTTAGGAACCTAGGCAAACCAGGCCCATGGGTAAACAAAAGAGAATCCAAGTTTAGCATCATGTTCACAATAATAAATCGATGCATTGATCACTTATTTTTCTTAACAAATAAAATACTTTATTTTTTTATCACTAACCACTTTAAATAAAGCTCTTGAGTTTGAACAGTTTTGAAAAGCGAACGATCTCTCTTTGGAAAAAATTAGAATCGAAACGATGTTTACAAGGCTGATTTTCAAGAAAAACAAAACCAACACAGCTGGTAATCGCGAACTAACAAACTTCAATGAGTTTCCCAACATAACTCCGATTGAAACTGATTTTTCCAAAAGGAACACCCATGACTAATGTTTTCTAGTGATCTTTTATCCCACAAAGTTACATGAACAACCACATTTTTAAGAGTTAAAGAGTTTAAATCTTCTTTCAAAAACATAGAAGTACTTCATAAGTCTTTCTCAACTTTTGTAGGTATGAACATTTCAAAATATCTTTCATAAGTTATAAACTTTGTAAAACCTATAACTCTATTTTTTAAATACACACGCAACTTTCTTTCGAAATAGTATATTTTAAACAAGACTTAGAATATGCTACAGACTTTAAGCACCCGACTAAACAGAATATAGACTGTTACTTTCCCAAACCTAGCCTAAGTTTAAGGAGCTACCTCAGGAAGATTTTAGGGGGTTCCTAACACCTTCCTCTTAGAATAACAAGAACCCTTACCCAAAATCTCATTGGTTAGCACACCATTAGGATATTAATTTATTAAAACATAGGTACCCTAATATACCTTAAATATTAGGTGGCGACTCTCTTTTATCAACATCAGAAGAATCACTAGTTGAATCTTGTTTTGACCTATGAAAAATAGGGTGCAATAATATGGCGACTCAGCTGGGGATTTACTCTTAGGTTCTGACCTTAGATAACTTAGGCTAGATCTGAAATTTTGGGGATGAGAATCAAATTTGCCCCACAATTAAACAACATGGAAAACCTTCTAACACACTCATAACTCGGGACTACACACCACATTGAGATAGAAACCAAGCACCTATCAGTCCTTTTTATGCCTCAAGAAAACTCTTCTCTTCACATTCAGGTCATCTGAACACATCCCGCCGTCATATCCTACTCATCATTTAGTCATCCAACCACTCGCCGACCATAAATTCCAATCACAGGGACACAACCGAACGTATAAGCCCAAACGCACATGCACACACAACCGAAATTTCCGTGCTCAAGCTGCAGTCAAAACTCGGCCTCAAGTCCTCCAGACTGACCCATCATCAGCACACAGAAATCACATCTCGCACCTCATCCATGGAGTCACAAGTCGTCGATGCACAGCCAATACTGAGCGCTCACATGCACATACAAATGTGTGGAGGGAATTCAAAGAGTTACGTTTTAAGCTAAATCAATGTCGCACGATAAGGAAAGAAAGATGGGAAGCTTATCCTAAATGCCCTGCAGCCTCTCGAAGATAGGTATGGACGTCATCATACCGATTCGCAAGACTCTACTAGACACTTGCTCATGACTCGTAGAACCTATGAATCTAGTGCTCTAATACTAACTTGTCACGACCCAAATATCACTAGTCGTTATGGCACCTAACTCAACCCGTTAGGTAAGCCAACTAACAGACAATGGAATCCCAATAAAATTATAGAAAAATAGTGAAGAATTATCTGGACATTTACAAATTAACTCAAGAACTGCTAGTACAAATCATGAGCTTTTAAGACTTAAAATTTACAAAGCTGATACAAATATTTACACGATCTATTCGAAAGCTACATAAACAGATTAACAAAATCTAAAGCCTCCAAGGACAAGTGGCAGTTATATTTGAAATTCACGAACATCTTCAGGGTCAGCTCCCGACATCACTAGTAGCTTCGCTCCAAAAGTCTGCACGCAAGGTGTAGAAGTGTAGTATGAGTACAACCGACCCCATGTATCCAGTAAGTATTTTTTCTAACCTCGTCGAAGTAGTGACAAGGCTTTTTAGTAAAAAAATGTTCACTAATAAAAATCTGTACCGAAATCTAGCAATAGAACTATACTACAGTATAACAGTATAGAATACACGAAACGAATGTACAAAACAATAATAGAGTACTAGAATGGACAATGGAAGAATAACCTTTAAAGGTCATTTAGAAGGACACTCCCCTGAAGCAAGCACTGTGAGCAGAGTTAAGCTTAAGGGACTAAGTGTGACTGTTATATTAGGTGTCATCCTTGTGCATAAGAATTTCAGTTATCCCTAGTATAGAAGGGTTACCGCAAGCTGAGTAAGAGTCAGTGAAGATGTGAAAAAATGCCGAAGATGAAGAGATAAAACATTTATAGGTAAATCTTCATAGCATTAAATGTTAGTACTGCCCTAAAGGGGGAAGATTGCGTGGTATGGTAATAAGTCGGAGTTAAGTGGTTCATGTAACTATGGAATAGTAAAGGATGAATGCAGTAAAAAGGCAAAAGGAATGAGACTACATTTATTCAGATCCAACAGATATATTACCACCCTAGAACATTATGCAAGCACGACACCGGGGATCAACAGTAAGGGTTCCTGCACTGGATTTTAGTGAAAAATAAGTGCAAATAGACATTTGATACATAAAGAACCAAAGCAAGAGGTAAGTTAAGACAAAGTAAATAACCCAAGAGAGATTACATGGAATATAAATATGGGAATGGACCAACAAGTAGTTAGTAGTTGATTTAGGAAGAGCCTAGTTATGGCTAGACAAGAGAATAAGTATTACGGAAATAAAAGAGAATGCCACTGGGGAGACAGTCAAAAATTTCAGTTCAGAAGTAACCCTACGAGCACAAGGGCACAGAGGTAAGTAACTAAGGATAATTATAGGAGAGTAAGAACGACAAAAATTCCATCGGGTATACGAGGTAATAAGCTCACAGCTTTATTAGAGTTAGAGGGCCTCCCCTAAGTACTACAACAAAAGGCTAGCTAAGGAAACAAGGAAGAAGGCTTCAACCTAAGCATAGTAACTTGAAGAAGAAATGATCTTGTAATAGCAGTCTCACTACAATATTGTATGCACTCCATAAGAAAGTAGCACCTATCGTGGCTAATGAACGGGAAGTAAGATCAAAAATAATATTCGAGATAATATGAGTTACACGAAATTCAAATATGTGTGGGCAATAAGATAAGCCAAGTATTCATGCAACAAGTGGCAGAATGACCTTGAAAATTAAATGCTTACTTTTAAAGAAACGCTGAGAAGGCATGAAAGGAATTATTCAATTAATGACCCAGAGTTAGTTACGTTATGAATGCACTTAAGATTTTAGAGTGTTATCCGTGCAACATATATGTTGACATTCATAAAGCTATAAGAGACTCCGGTATAAGTTAAAATAAAGAATTGAGTCCACATCACAGATAAAGGCTTGAATTGTTAGAAGGTTATATCATGGATGTTCCATAGTGTCCACGAAAGGCAAAAGCAGTAACTAATACCCTGAGCCGCAGATCGGAAGATAGCTTAAGACGTCTTAAAGGTTGATAGAGAAGAGAAAATTAAAGAGTTACATCAACTTAGTAAATCAGGAGTCTGATTATTAGATCCAGATAATTATAGAAAACATGATTCAGAACATTACAGAATCACTCTTAATATCAGAGGTACAAGAGGGATATCACAACAACCATATTCTATAAAGGCTCTATGATTAAGCCAGTTAGAAGAGTACCAGCCTCATAAGAAGTCAGTACGAAGCTTCTGCCAGATTGTGTATGCATCAGAGGTGCAAGTATTATAGTAAAGCTTTAAGGTCTGTACGTGAAGGAGGTTATGAAAGTGACAAAATATACAATTCAAGATTTAAAGGTAATGAAGGTACGAGATACTCATGTTCAGAAGGTTGTGAATAGTCTAGACTTCAGATAGAGGGCTAGTTGTGATTCAATATCCAGAAATCATAGTGGTGTTGTCAGTGGCATATCTTCCAGTCTATGGTTTCTAGGTACTGAGAGGTCTAGTTAAGAGAGTAAAGAAGAGTTAGAGACCATGTGATGTCTCACTTGAGGTTCCATAATAACAAAAGAAAATCTATGGGGATAGCTAGTTAAAGAAAGTTTGCGAGTAGTATAAATAGATATGTGTAGGTCACAAGCTCAAGTATGGTAGAGCAACAAGGTTTTAGGTAGACATGAGTAAAGATAATAAAAGGTGAGTGGGAAGGTGACGAGGATAGGTAAGGCCTCAAGATTAAGTCCATCAAAATAAGAGAGCTGATGGTTTCCGTAAGTTATAGAAAGCTATGTATAGCCTGAATGAACTCAGAGGAGTTTAAGACTGGGAGCATTTAGAAGAGATGGAATGTTTCCCTGGTAGTAGAATAAGGGTGTATTTGTGATAAATGATAAGAGGATGACATTTAAGTCTTCAATTAAGTATTAATTCAAAGAGAAGGGATTTCATGTACTGCATGGGATTAGAATACCCCCATAAGATTAATCACGTTGGGATGCCATGAATTATGATTATTGAAGTATAGTATCGTCCCTAGGTGGATCAGGAAAATGACTTCAGATATTCCCTGATGAGACATAAGCCTTAGCGACAATGTATTATTTAAGAGGTTTCAAGTTATCAGTGGTAGATTATAGATCAACATTAAGGTGAATCAATAATAGATGGATAAAAGTTCCAAATTATAAGACGAGATTAGGCCGTCATTCTTAAGATGAACAGTAATGAGGAAGCATTAAAGGACTTAGATTTATAGATATAGGTTAAGCAGTGAGACAATAACCTGGAGTTGGGTACCGGATCTCGATAATAATAACCGAAGTAAGTGTTATGGTATAGACCTACCTAGATGCAGTAAATCCATAAGGATAGATAGTTGACGCTATGAAACAAGATATAGCAATAGTCGTAAGTTCGACATAGTACTATGCGAAGAACTTCAGTATACCTATAGATGCCCAGAGGGACAGCTTGTCATAGTTCTGTATATGTTCCAAAAGTGAGGCCTAAAGATTGGCTAAATGCTGGATGAAAAAGGAGAAAAGTCTCATAGGCACACATACAAAAACAAAGGCGTACATGCTACATGACAGAAGGTAGCAACAGTTATGAGATTGGAATAGTTCCGACCACAAGTGATGGTGTAAGAAAGAGGCCTCAAGGGGGGAATGCCTCCGCCTTGGATTTATTCATAAAACAGTTACCTAGATATAAAAGGCAGTACTAAAGTATTCATAAGAGCTATAGGTTATGAGACTGATAAGCGCATCAGTCAACATTCGAGGACGAGCGTTCCAAAGGGGGGAATGATGTTACACCCAATATTTTCGTAAGTGAGAGTACGTCATAAGACAATTGATCTAAGCCCATAAACGAGCTCATCTTTAAAATTACATAAATTTAGTTTAAAATAGTACCTTGGATGTTACAAATATTTAAGATCATGGATAACAAGTACCAAAAGGTTAGAAGGCTTGGAAGCTAAATGACTTGAAGAAAATAAATTTTGTCGAAAGTCGACAAGTTGGGAATATTATAACATGTGATTTTGGGATGAGACTAGGGTGCTTAACATGAGAAGGAGGTTATGTTATGAGTTATTTTAGTCGTATCATAGCCGTGTTATATTTTAGTCATATCATAGACGTGGTAATAGTTCTGCTTGTGAGACACCCAGATAGTGCACTCTAGAATAGTATAGTCAGATATAAATACTAGAATGTTCAGAAAATTAAGAAGATAGGCACTGGTATCCTAGAAGGGATAAATATTTACCTTAGTATGACTCCTGCCCCTAGTAAAAAGATAATGTTAGGTAACCCGAAGAGCCAGTGAGATGGAGCAAGGGAAGCTAAAAGTGAAATAATATTCTGTTGAAGTTTTCAGAATAAGGTAATAGACAAAGATATTAGCAGGAGAATAAGAAGAGAGTAAATGAAGCATTATGAGTAAGATGTGATAAATGGGTGATAACAGTAAATCAAATTTTTTCAAGATAACGGAGTCTATAGTCAAGTAAAGGAAAAGACAAAGTAAGACAGGCCTTGAGACTATAAAAGAGTATAAGCCAAAACGTTATATCCTCACTTCGAGAAATGAGTTGGTAATTCCAACGTGATTACCACAAGGATAAGTTATACCCCTGGATTAATAAAAATCAACATGGGCTTGTAAACAACATAAAATTAGGGACCAGAGGATTTGATAATAGTCAACAACGTGAGAATTTCATAGATCACGTTCCTACAATAATAGAATGGACAATGATAGAATAACCTTTAAAGGTCATTTAGGAAGACACTCCCCTGAAACAAGCACTGTGAGCACAGTTAAGCTTAAAGGACTAAGTGTGACTGTTACATTAGGTGTCATCCTCGTGCATAAAAAATTCAGTTATCCCTAGTATAGATGGATTACCGCAAGGTGAGTAAGAATTAATGAATATGTGAAAAGACGCCGAAGATGAAGAGATAAAACATTTATAGGTAAATCTTCATCGCATTAAATATTAGTACTCCCATAAAGGTGGGAAGATTGTGTGATATGGTAAGAAGTCGGAATTAAGTGGTTCAGGTAACTATGGAATAGTAAAGGATGAATGCAGTAAAAAAGTCAAAAAGAATGAGACTACATTTATTCAGATCCAACAGATATATTACCACCCTAGAACATTATGCAAGCACGACACCGGGGATCAACAGTAAGGGTTCATGCACTGGATTTTAGTGAAAAATAAGTGCAAATAGACATTTGATACATAAAGAGCCAAAGCAAGAGGTAAGTTAAGACAAAGGAAATAACCCAAGAGAGATTACGTGGAATATAAATATGGGAATGGACCAACAAGTAGTTAGTAGTTGATTTAGGAAGAGCCTAGTTATGGCTAGACAAGAGGATACATGTAGACCAGCAGATCGTGCAAGATAAAACGTAGTGAACCCCAACATAGGGAATTCAGTCTCGCAGATATGATGATATCGTAATCCTTGAGAAATATTCAAATAGGAGTTGGGGTAGTTAAATGTACCGTATAAGTGTTACGGAAATAAAAGAGAATGCCACTAGGGAGATAGTCAAAAATGTTAGTTCAAAAGTAACCCTACGAGCACAAGGGCATAGAGGTAAGTAACTAAGGATAATTATAGGTGAGTAAGAACATCAAAAATTCCATCGGGTATACGAGGTAATAAGCTCACAAATTTATAAGAGTTAGAGGGCCTCCCCTAAGTGCTACAACAAAAGACTAGCTAAGGAAACAAGGTAGAAGGCTTCACCTAAGCATAGTAACTTGAAGAAGCAAAAGGTCTTGTAACAACAGTCTCACTACAATATTGTATGCACTAGATAAGAAAGTAGCATCTATCATGTTGAATGAACGGGAAAGATCAAAAGTAATATTCGAGATCATATGAGTTACACGAAATTCAAATATGTGTGGGCAATAAGATAAGCCAAGTATTCATGTAACAAGTGGCTGAATGACCTGGCAAATTAAGCGCTTACTTTTAAAGAAAAGCTGAGAAGGCACGAAAGGAATTATTCGATCAATGACCCAGAGTTAGTTACGTTATGAATGCACTTAAGATTTAAGAGTGTTATTCGTGCAACATATATGTTGACATTCATACAGCTATAGGAGACTCTGGTATAAGTTAAAATAAAGAATTGAGTCCATGTCATAGATAAAGGCTTGAATTGTTAGAAAGTTATATCATGGATGTTCCATAGTATCCACGAAAGGAAAAGTAGTAACTAATACTCTGAGCCGCATATCGGAAGATAGCTTAAGCCTACTTAAAGGCTGATAGAGAAGAGGAAAGTAAAGAGTTACATCAGCTAAGTAAATTAGGAGTCTGATTATTAGATCCAGATAATTATAGAAAACGTGATTCAGAATATTGCAGAATCACTCTTAATATCATAGGTACAAGAGAGATAGTGCAACAACCATATTCTATAACGGCTCTATGATAAAGCCAGTTAGAAGAGTACGAGCCTCATAAGAAGTCAGTACGAAGCTTCCGCAAGATTGTGTATGCATCAGAGGTGCAAGTATTATAGTACAACTTTAAGGTGTGGACATAAAGGAGGTTATGAAAGAACAGAAAATACAATGCAATATTTAAAGGTAATGAAGGTACGAGATACTTAAGTTGAGAAGTTTGAGAATAGTTTAGACTTCAGATAGAGGGCTAGTCGTGATTCAGTATCTAGAAATGATAGTGGTGTTGTCAGTAGCATATCTTCCAGCCTATGATTTTCAGGTACTGAGAGGTCTAGTTAAGAGAGTAAAGAAGAGTTAGAGATGATGTGATGTCTCACTTGAGGATCCATAATAACATAAAGAAATCTATGGGGCTAGCAAGTTAAAGAAAGGTTGAGAGCAGTATAAATAGATATGTGTAGGTCATAAGCTCATGAATGGTAGAGCAACAAGGTTTTTGGTAGACATTAATAAGGATAATAAAAGGTGAGTGGGAAGGTGACGAGGATAGGTAAGGCCTCAGGATTAAGTACATCAAAATAAGATAGTTGATGGTGTCCGTAAGTTATAGAAAGCTATGTATAGCCTGAATGAACTCGGAGGAGTTTGACACTACGAGCATTTAGAAGAGATGGAATATTGCCCTGGTAGTAGAATAATTGTGTAATTGTGATAAATGATAAGAGGTTGACATTTAGGCCTTCGATTAAGTATTGATTCAAAGAGAAGGGATTTCAGGTACTGCATGGTATTAGAATACCCCCCATAAAATGAATCACGTTGGGATGCTATGAAATACGATTATTGAAGTATAGTATCGTCCCTAGGTGGATAAGGAAAATGACTTCAGACGTTCCCTTATGAGACATGAGCCCTAGCGACAACGTATTATGTAAGAGGTTTCAAGTTATCAGTGGTAGATTATAGATCAACATTAAGGTGAATCAATAATAGATGGATAAAAGTTCCAAATTATGAGATGAGATTACGTCGTCATTCTTAAGCTGAACAGCAATGAGAAAGCATTAAAGGATTTAGATTTATAGATATAAGATAAGTAGCAAGACAATAACCTGGAGTTGGGTACCAAACCTCGATAATAATAACAGAAGTAAGTGTTGTGGTATAGTATGACCTATCTAGATGTAGTAAAGCCATAAGGATAGATAACTGAGGCTATGAAACATGATATAGTAATAGTCGTAAGTCCGACACAGTACCATGCGAAGAGTTTCAGTATACCTATAGATGCCTAAAGGGAAAACTTGTCATAGCTCTATATATGTTCACATATTGAGGCCTGGAGATTGGCTACAAGTTGGATGAAAAGGAGAAAAGTCTCTAGGCGCACATACAAGGACAAAATCGTACATGCTACATGACATAAGGTAGCAACAATTACGATATTGGAAGAATTCCGACCACAAGTCATGGTGTAAGAAAGAGGCCTCAAAGGGGGAATGCCTTGGCCATGGATTTATTTATATAACAATTACCTAGATGGAAAAGGAAGTATAAAGTACAATTACCTGACAAGCGCATCATGCAACATTCGAGGACGAACGTTCCAAAGGGGGGAATAATGTTACACCCAATATTTTCGTATGTGAGAGTACGTCGTAAGCCAATTGTTGTAAGCCCAGAAATTAGCCCGTCTTTAAAATTACATAAATTAAGTTAAAAATATTACCTTGGAGGTTATAACTATTTACTATCATGGATAAAAAGTACCAAGAGGGTTGGAAGGCTTGGAAGCTAAACGACTTGAAGACAATAAGTTTTGTTGAAAGTCGGCAAGTTAGGAATATTATAACATGTACTTTTGGGATGAGACTACGGTTCTTAACATGAGAAGGAGGTTATGTTATGAGTTATTTTAGTCGTATCATAGTCGTGTATTATGTTTTGAATTCAAGTAAGTTGTGGAACAAAAGTTGGAAAATGTCATCACAAGTTACATTCATACATGTGCTGAAAATTAGGTCAAATATAGCGGAGCTTTTCTCAAAATATTCTGTGAATTACGAGATGATTCAGCTACAAAATTAAATATCTATGAGTCTAGTTTCTAAATCATTAAACCGTTCATCGATACGGGAATGGAGTAGAGAGAAATTCGTATTTTTGTGAGACCACGCAAGCACCTTCCAATGGGACCCACTTAGGGGTGGACGACCCTTGAACATTTTAAAGGGGTTGGACGACTCATTTTTGGTCATTTTCGACCAAGGACAGTTATAACACTCTCACAACACCTCTCTAAAAGTTCTGCAAGGTTCCAAGTCGAATCCAATGAGATATTACCTAGACCTAACCTCAAATGTTAGCCTACGTGAAGAAAAGAGTCTCTATGGTGTTGTGATACCATAAGGGTTATTGTAAGCTAAGGGAGGCTTTGGTTCAAATTATTTCTGATTATTTAAGATATGTATAACACCCTATTACTTGGGCTTAAGGTTATACATGTGTTGGTTAAGTTATTTGGATGAAGAACTACGAGATACAACTTGAAGTTGTATAAGAAGTTGTTGTCTCTTATTGGACTATTTTGGAGTTGTGTAAATGACTTCATATGGCTGAAAATCGTGGGGAATAGCTTGGTTATAATTTTCTTATTATGCTTGTCAATATATTTAGTATGTTGATGATGTTTTAAATAGGAGAAAAGCAACCACACAATATGCTTCATATGGTTGTCCATGTTGTTGTTATATCTTGTTGGGTTGTTTGATATTACTGTTATGATGGCTATAAGGTTGGAATGCCATGTAAATATACGTGTTTATATGCTGGACCTGTTGATGGTGTTTAAAGTACATGGGAGATGAGAAAAAGAGTTGGGGTTTGGTTCCAATCCAAGCTTCCCGCTCGTCGTGTTAAATAGTAGTTTTGTTGGTGACGTTTGTGCATTTGTTGTTGTGTAGAGTGAATTGTGTTGTTGGGTGTGTTGTGGTGCTGAAACTATATAGTTTAAGGTTGTATGTGTTCTTGTTGTTTTTTTGGTCTTGGGAAAAGCAAGGAAAACAGGGTAGATGCTACCCGTTTTAATATAAAATAAGATTGTCGTTCGTTGTACGATAGTTGAATCTTCCGTAGCTTAACAATAGCTTTATTATAGTTGTTGTAGATTAAAGTGCAATGAGACAAGTTCAACGTGGTTATTGGAAAGATTGTGATAAGGTATATTAAGGCTAAACCTTTCTTTTAATTTTGGCATTATCTTGTAACTACATGTGTTTGATAACGAGAAATAATGAGAAGTCTGTATTCCCAAATTTATGTACATTATCCTAGTCTCATAAGTTACAGAATTCTAACTTATCGGGACTATATGTTTAGTTAAGTATTGTTTCCTTCCAGTCAAGAGAGCAGAAGATCTATATATATATATATATATATATATATATATACAATATTATATTATTTTCACCACCATCGAGCTATAATTGGTGGGTAGGCTGCTATTGGGCAGTATGATAGTATTTTCACCACTATCGAGCTTAATCGGTGGGTAGGCACCTATTGGGAAACCTATGATCAGATGGTAAGTTATATACCAAGCCTACTATGCTGAACGCCTATGAGCGAGCCCAGAATGGCTGAGATACAGAGCCTAGTATGGCCGAGCGCCTATGAGCGAGCCTACTACGGCATTACAGTTACACTACCGAGCCTTATAGGGCTGGGCGTCTGCTTTACTTACTATATTGAGATAGTTGAGTCAGTATCAACAGGTAAGCGTATCGTCATATCATCTTCGACTCTCAATTCTTCAGTTATTCTATTATCAGTTCCATTTCAGCTTTCAGTTATTCAATTGCCTTACATACTCGGTACATTTTTTCGTATTGACGTACCTTTTGCTGGGGACGCTGCATTTCATGCCTGCAGGTCCTGATAGACAGATGGATAGACCTTCCTAGTAGACAGAGTCAAACATCAGCTTGGTTGGTAAGCTCCAGTTTCTCTGAGTTATCAGGTCTAGAACTTGAAGTCCATTTTATATACATGTTTCATGGGTAGGTCGAGGCCCTGTCCCGACCATGATACAGTTGAGTTATCTCTAGAGGCTTGTAGATGAGTCCTATATATTTTGTATATCAGTATTGTGGTCTTTTCAGCCCTGTGTACATGCTCATATTTGAATGGGAATAATTTAAAAATTTATGCAATTAGATTTTATGTTACTTTAATTTCTATTTCATAGCTCGACTAGATATTTTGTGAATATTAATGTAGTTAAAATGTTATTATTTTTACTAATTATCAATCTTATTGTGTAGATAGACTTTCAAATTCAATTTAATTGCCATGATGATTGGTAATTTGGTATTAGTTAGTTAATTCAATTAAAGAAGACATACAAATAGCTAAATGATTTTTTTTAACCTTTTGAACTTAACAAAGTAGAAATCATGTATTAAAAAAATTTATTTTTGATAATTCCCAGAATTTTAAAAGAATACTTGAAGTGGATGCCAAAGGCAGCTCTTATATCATGCATTAACAAAAACTGAATTATTAGGGGCTTTAGTGTAATGATCCGGCCAGCCGTTTTGTGTATTTGAGTCCCATTTTCCTATTTGATGTTTTTTGTAAGCTTGTTTTTATTTCATGATTTGTGGGGATCGTTGGCTTGGGTCAGGGGAGGTATGGAAGTGAATTGAAATACTTAGTCCCATTATTTGAAGTTTAAGTTGTAAGAGTTGACCAAGATTTGATTTTTATATTAACGACTTTAGATTGGCGATTTGAGAATTCTAATAGGTTCGAATGGTAATTTTGGACTCAAGCGTATGTTCAGATTTGGATATGGATGTTCCTAGGTTATTTTGGCTTTATTTGCCGAAAGTTGTCAATTTGAAGGTTTGGAGAGTTCCTAAGTTTGATGGGGAATTGATTTTGATGATATCAGATTGTTGTTCCAGAATTTGAAATAGGTTTATTTTGTCATTTGGAATTTGTGTGTAAAGTTTGAATCTAATCCAGATTGGTTAGACTTGAATCAAACACTTGGTTGGAAGTTTGGAAGTTCTTGAACTTACGAGAAGTTCAACTTCTGATATGATCTTTGATTCCTTCATATGATGTTATCGTATGCGTTTGGTAGCTTTGGATAGGTCTGATAGTATTTATGCACTTGTTAGTATAATTGGAAGGGGTCCCGGGTGGCTCGGGTGAGTTTCAGACCACCCGAAGCATGTTTGGAGTTAGCTGATTTTGCTGGGGTCTGGTGTTCATCATATTCGCAAGAGGAACCTTGAGTTCGCGATGAAGATTTTGGTGTTGGGGAGGATTTCATCATCGCGTTCGCGCCCGGGTGTTCATGTTTGGGAAGTGAGTTTTGGTTAAAGGCTGATTTTATGCTTCGCGAACGCGAGGCACGTGCCATGTTCACGAAGAGTACCCCTGAGCAGTGCATTTAAATGTGAAATTTTAGAATTTTAGCCTAACCCTAGACTTGGAGAGGGGCGAACTTGCTTGGACATTTTCATACAAGACTTTAGGGTAAGTGATTTCTACTCATTCTTTGTATTATTTCAAGAATCTACATGGATTGTTAATACCCAAAACATAAAATTTTGAGGTATATTTGGGGGATCTGCCTACAACTTAAGAGAGTAAAAATTAGCATTTTCAGTTATGATTTGGAGTTAGTTTTGGAATTTAAATGTTCATTTGGACTCGTGAGATTATGGATAGTCAAGAATTACCCCTTGACTCGGGTTTCGACCATGTGGGCTAGGGTTGATTTTTGTTGACTTTTGAAAATTGAATAAAGGTTGAAACTTTATTGTTTGGAATAGATTCCTATGGTTTTATTTGACGTGATTGAGTTGTTTTTGACTATATTCGAGTCGGTTGGAGGTAGTTTCTAAGGGAAAGACTATTTTAGAAGGTTGATTTGGGCTTGTCAAAGGTAAGCATCTTACTTAATCTTATGTGAGAGAATAACCTTTAAGATTGGACTTTCTTTGTCTAATAGTAATATGTCAAAAGCGACTTATATGGGAGGTGACAAGCGTATATGCGGGTGCTATGTATGATTCATGATCAGATTAGACTTTAGGCTTCTATTATGCATTATTTTGACTCTATGCTCTCTATGATACATGTTTAATCCTTTGTATGATTACATGAGCTTACCCTTTCATATTAGAAATCATATTTAAGATTATTATCTCCTAATTAGTCAATAAGGGCTATTGTTAAATTATTGCTATATTAGTTTAGCCGTAGTCATGTTTCACATCTCGAGTACACACCCGCACTTTATTATTATTATGCCCTTGTGCACATTATTGATGATTGGTGAGCATATGTCTCCTTTCTGATAAATTGATATCTTGGATTGTTATGATTATGGAACAAATGGACATATTGAGAGGATTGATTTGGTGTTGGCACGAGATATTTTTCGTGTAGATATTGTGAAGTTGATGATGGTGTGGCACGGGGTCTTTGTCCTACAGTTATTATGATATTGTTTCTATTTTGCACAAGTATAATATATCATCCAACGTGTGAATTTGGATCCACTTCCCTAAGGTCGCCCTATCATGCTTTTCCCTTGATGGAATATGTTACACCCCATGTTTTCGCACGTGATAGTACGTCGTAAGCCAATTGATGTAATCCCAGAAATCATATCGTCTTTCAAATTACATAAATTAAGTTAATAATGTTACCTTGGAGGTTACAAATATTTAATGTCATGGATAACAAGTACCAAGAGGGTTGGGAGTCTTGGAAGCTAAATGAGTTGAAGAAAATAAGTTTTGTCGGAAGACGACAAGTTGGAAATATTTTAATATGTACTTTTGGGGTGAGACTAATGTCCTTAACATGATAAGGAGGTTATGTTATGAGTTATTTTTATCGTATCATAGTCGTGTGTTATGTTTTGAATTCAAGCAAGCTGTGGAACAAAAGTTGGAAAAGGTCATCACAAGTTACATTCATACATGTGCTGAAAATTAGGTCAAATGTAGCGGGGATTTTCTCTCAATATACTGGGAATTACTAGATGATTCAGCTATCAAAGTCAACATCTATAAGTCTAGTTTCTAACTCATCAAACCATTTATCGATACGACATCGGAATAGAGAGATATTTGTATTTTCGTAAGACCACGGAAGCAGCTCCCAATGGGACCCACTTAGGCGGTGGACGACCCTTGAACATTTTAAAGGGGTTGGACGGCTCATTTTTGGTCATTTTAGACCATGGACAGTTCTAAAACTCTATCAACACCTCTCTAACAGTTCTCCAAGGTTCCAAGTCGAAACCAAGGAGATTTTACCTAGACCTAACCTCAAAGGTTAGCCTACGTGAAGAAAAGAGTTTCTATGGTGTTGTGATGCCATTAAGGATGCTTGTAAGCTAAGGGAGGCTTTGGTTCGAGTTCTTTCTGAATATGTTTGGTCTGTATAACACCCTATTGCTTGGTCTTAAGGTTATATATGTGTTGGTTAAGTTATTTGGATGAAGAACTACAAGATAGAACTTGAAGTTGTATAAGAACTTGTTGTCTCTTATTGGACTATTTTGGAGTTGTGTATATGAGTTCGTATTGCTGGAAATTGTGGGGAATAGCTTGGTTATAATTTTCTAATTGTTTTTATGCTTGTAAATATGTTTATTATTTTTATGATGTTTTAAATAGGAGAAGAAGCAACCACACAATACCTAGAAATTGTCCATGTTGTTGTTATATCTTGTTGGATTGTTTAATGTTACTGTTATGATGGAAATAAGGTTGGAATGTCATGTAAATATACGTGTGTATATGCTGGACCTGTTGATGGTGTTTTTAGTACATGGGAGATGGGAAAAAGAGTTGGGGTTTGGTTCCAATCCAAGCTTCCCGCTCGTCATGTTAAATAGTAGTTCTGTTGGTGACGTTTGTGCACATGTTGTTGTGTAGAGTGAATTGTGTTGTTGGGTGTGTTTTGGTACTGAAAGTATATAGTTGAAGGTTGTATGTGTTCTTGTTGTTTTTATGGTCTTGGGAAAAGCAACTAAAACACGGGAGATGCTGCCCGTTTTAATATAAAATAAGCTTGTCGTTCGTTGTACGATAATTGAATCTTTCGTAGCTTAACGATTGCTTTATTATCGTTGTTGTAGATTAAAGTGCAATGAGATGCGTTCAACATGGTTATTGGACAGATTTTGATAAGGTATGTTAAGGCTAAACCTTTCCTTTTATTTTGGCATGATCTCGTAATTACATGTGTTTGATAACGAGACAAAATGAGAAGTTTGTATTCCTGAATTTATGTACATTATCCTAGTCTCATAAGTTATAGAATTCTACCTTATCAGGACTATATATTCAGTTAAGTATTGTTTCCTTCCAGTCAAGAGAGCAGAGGATCTATATATATATACACACACACGCACACACAGTATTATAGTATTTTTACCACCATCGAGCTATAATCATTGGGTAGGACCTATTGGGCAGTATTACAGTATTTTCACCACCAACGAGCTTAATCGGTAGGCAGCCACCTATTGGTCAGCCTCTGATCAGATGGTAAGTTATATACCGAGCCTATTGTGGTGGAACGCCTATGAGCGAGCCTAGAATGGCTGAGATATAGAGCCTAGTATGGTCGAGCGCCTATGAGCAAGCCTCCTACGATAGAGCAATTACACTACCGAGCCTTATAGGGTCGGACAACTATTTTACTTACTATATTGAGAGAGTTAAGTCAATATCAACAGGTAAGCATATCCTCATATCATCTTCGAATCTCAGTTACTTTCAGTTAATATATTATCAGTTAAGTTTTAGCTCTCAGTTATTCTATTGCCTTACATACTCGGTACATTATTTCGTACTGACGTCCCTTTTGCTGGGGACGCTGCATTTCATGCCGGCATGTCCTGATAGTGTCACAACCCCAATTTCCCTTCGTATGATGTCGTGATGGCACCTAGTCTCTAAGACTAGGTAAGCCTAATAATTTGCGGAATAACTGAATATAAAACTGAACTCAAATCTAAACTTATGATATATAAATAGAATCTGCGATTCAAATAATTACATCTCCCAAAACCCGGAAGAAATAAGTTACAAGCTTCTAAGAGCAAATACTAGGTGTCTCTATACATCAAAGTCTAAAGAAAATAAGAAAAAACAATATAGTAAGGATAGAGGGGGACTCCGAGGTCTGCGGATGCTGGCAGATGTACCTTGAAGTCTCCACGTGCGGTCCAACTCACTGGTATCTGGTCTGGTGGGAAGAACCTAGATCTGCACAAAAATATTTGCAGAGTGCAGTATGAGTACACTACAACGTTACCCAGTAAGTGCCAAGCTTAACCTCGGTAGAGTAGTGACGAGGTCAGGTCAGAGCTCTACTGTTTTAAAAGAAAAGTAAGGCAGAAGATATAATAATATTTTGAAATGACTGAGAATTTAAACAATAAGAAGTTTCAGAAAAATATCAGCACAGTAAATAGAAGTAACAATAGGGGCACTCCCGAGGTACCGCCTCATAGTCACAAATGTAACTATGCACGACAAGGGGGGATCTCCCGAGTAAACGCCTCGTAGTCCTAAAGCAAATATGCAGTACAAGGGGATCTCCCGAGTAAATGCCTCATAGTCCCAAAGTAAATATGCAGTACAGGCGGATCTCCCGAGGAACCGCCTCGTAGTCCCAAAGTAAATATGCAGTACATGGGGATCTCCCGAGGAACTGCCTCGTAGTCCCAACATAAATATGCAGTACAGGGGGATCTCCCGAGGAACTGCCATGTAGTCCCAAAGTAAATATGCAGTACAGGGGGATCTCCCGAGGAACCGCCTCGTAGTCCCAAAGTAAATATGCAGCAGATAACTGAAGGATCAATGAATTTATGACAAGAAAACTTACAGTTAATGTTTTAATTTAAAGCAAGGGAATCATGTAATTCAACTAAGCAAGTTGCACAAATTTGCACCTAAGGGTTAAGGTACGTATACATGCGATACTAGGCTAAACATGATTACTACATATGCTAAGGTAACACAATTAAAGAATTTAAAAGAAGACAACTCAGCAAGAACCGAAATTTCCACAATTAGCCCGTGTACGCACTTGTCACCTCACATACATGGCGCTCACATATCACAAAGTGTTACGACAGTACCAAATCCTAAGGGGATTTCTCCCACACAAAATTAGACAAGTCACTTACCTCAAATCTCGCTCAATCAATCGATAAGGATGCCTTTCCCTATTTTCCGACTCCGAATGGCCCAAATCTAGCCAAAAGAAATTACATATAATGAATACAACTACGAGAAACTAATTTAAATAATAAATCTATGACTTTAGCAAAGAATTGAAAATTCGGCCCAAAGAGTCAACCTAGGCCCACATCTCGGAATCAGGTAAAAGTCCCAAAATACAAACACCCACTCGACCACGAGTTCACCCATACCAAAATTACCAAAATCTGACACCAAATCGCCACTCGGTTCCTCAAATCAAACTCTCCAAATCCCTAACCTCAAACTCCCAATTTTCACCTTAAATACACACTAACTAGGTGGGAGAATCAATGGGGAAACAAGATTATTGATCAAAAATAAACACAAGGGACTTACCTCAAGAAACCCCTCGAAAATGCTCTCAAACATTGCCAAGACCCGAGCTCAAAATGTTTAAAATGAAGAATGAAATAAACCCTCGGAATTGCCACTTTTCTGCCAAGCGAAATCGCTTCAGCGAGTCCATAGCCGCAGTTGTGGCTTTGCACCAGCGGAATTTAAATCGCAGGTGCGGTTATAACTTATTTTAGGTACATCTGCGGACCCAAATGCGCATATGGCCTTCTGCTTCTACGGTGAAGGAGCGATCCCGCTCCTGCGGACCAAGTCCGCTTCTCCAACCAACAAGCCTTCCAGGCCTTTACGCTTCTGCGCTCATTCCTCTGCATAAGTGACTTCATTCCTGCGGTCTTCACATCGAATCTGCGACAACTAGCCATTTCCCCATCCCCGCATCTACGACTCCAAGCTCGATTATGCGAGACCGCACCTATGGCCAAACCCACCGCAGGTGCGATGACACCAGATCCAGCATAGCACCGAAATCTTCTAAGTCCAAAAATGATCCGTTAACCATCCGGAATACACCCGAGGCCCCCAAGACAAGCTTACCAACATGTCCTAAAACATCATACGGATTTGGTCGAGCCTTTAAATCACATCAAACAGTGCTAAAAATACGAATTACACATCGATTAAAGCCTAATGAACTTCAAACTTCTACATCTGATGCCGAAACCTATCAAATCAAGTCCGATTAAACTCAAATTTTGCACACAAGTCATAATTGGCATTACGGACCTACTCCAACTTTCGGAATTGAGATTCAACCCCGATATCAAAAAGTCCACTACCGGTCAACTTCCCAAAAATCACCCAATTTTCCAACTTTCGCCAATTGAGGCTAAAATGACCTACGGACCTCCAATTCCACATTCGAACACGCTCCTAAGACAAAAATGACCCTACAGAGCTATTGGGACCGTCAAAGCTCCATTTTGGAGTCGTCTTCAAACAATTCAACCTACGACCGATTCCTAAAACTTAAACTTCAATTTTAGGGACTATATGTCCCATTTCACTCTGAAGCCGAAAACAAATCCTCCCGGCAAGTTACATAATCACAAAATGAAGTAGAGGAAACAATAATTAGGGGTTCGAGGCTAATTCTCTCAAAATGACCGGCCGAATCATTACAGATAAACAGTTGGATAGACCTTTCCAGTAGACAGAGTCAAACATCAGCTTGGTCGATAAGCTCCACTTCCTCTGAGTTATTAGGTCTAGAACTTGAAGTCTATTTTATATACATGTTTGATGGGTGGGTCGAGGTCCTATCCCGATGATGATGCAATTCAGTTATCTCTAGATACTTGTATATCAGTATTGTGGCCTTGTCAGCCTTATGTACATGCTTAGTTTTGTATTGTTAGTTATAGACGTTCATTGCGGCCTAGTCGTCTTGCACAGTTATGTATATGAGGTTTTGGGTGTGCTTACCTTTAGATGAAAGAGATATTATTTTTAGAGTATTCGTATTATGGCCTTGTCGGTCTTCATTGTTGAGTTTATTGAAGTTGTAGTTGTTGAGAGCTATTAACACGTTTCTTGGTTGAAATTGTTGATTATTGGAATATATTTCCTTGTTGAGTTATTTCCCATTCATTTTGTTGTTATTGAGATTCTTGTATACATTGTGGTTGAGCCGTGGGCTATGTGTTGTGGTGATATTGGTATTGTTGATTTTGGCAATATTGTGGCATATGGGCACGTGTGGTGCGAGTTGATTATTGTGATGTGATATTTATGCACATGTGACAGTATAAGGGTGGTGTATTGATGCGCATGCAGCGAGATAAGGTGGGATTTATGCGCTTGTTACTAGTAAGGGAATTAATTAAAGCCACGTGGCGAGATAAGGGGTCTAAAGTGCATGAATCTATTTTGAGAAAAATGTTTTAAAAAAAATGCAAGGCTTACGCAGCGATATAAGGAAGATTGTGATTGTGACTTGTGAAATATGAATATGAGGTGTGGTACCTCGGTGTGATTCTTGTTGTATATTCTATGTTGGAAAGACTTGTTGATTTGAGCGGTTATTAGTTATTTTCCTTACTTCATTTCAATCGTATTTTGATTGTAATTGGTTACTTATTGTCTTTATAATATGTACACTTTTTGTTGTCATTTGTTGCTTTTATTTCCCTTGTTAGCCTTGTATTGATAAATTGCTTTATTGTCATTCATTTTCTTTATTTCCTCATTGTTAGATTATATTAATACTCTTCACATGTTTCTGTGTCTAGTAGGTGTCTTGACCTGACCTCGTCACTATTCTACCGAGGTTAGTCTTGATACTTATTGGGTACCATTGTGGTGTGCTCATGCTACGCTTCTGCACATTTTTGTGCAAATCCAAGTACTTCTGCCCATGTCGGACGCCAGTGAGTTGACTCAGACTTTGTGGAGAGTTCTAGGTGTACCTGCTTGATGCTCGCATGCCTCGGTGTCACCTTCTAGTAATCTTATTCTATTGTGTTTTCTTTGTTTCCGAATAGTATTGTAATAGAGATGCCTAGTATATTCTAGTAGAGCTTATGACTCACTTCCACCAGTTTTGGGGATTCTATGATTGTTATTCCACTTGGTTTTAATATGATATTTATAAGTTTAATTTGATAAATTAGTCGTTATTTCTGCTTAATTCTCATAGTGTGTTAGGATTACCTAGTCTTAGAGATGCGGTGCCATCACCACTTCCTAAGATCGGATTTTGGGGTCGTGACAATAAGTCGTGGAGTTCTCTCACTCTACAAGGACCATTGCCAAATTCTTAGCTGACTAATACCTTATCCCAATTAGATTGTGCAAATTCTAGATCCAAATACCTCGTCTCACCTAGTATAATATGCTCGACCAACAAGCCACATCAAATGCCATCTAGAACCTTATATGATTCGATTCGTGCTCCAAACAAGCAACAACTCGAATATAATTATAGACGGAAAGTTAATACAAATAAGAGAACTATCCAACAAGTTCAACATATTTAATAACAGGAGCATAACACGATGAATCCATCCCATAAGGGAGAAATAAAACACACGAGATAAGCACAGAGTCGTATCCCATCTAGCACTATTTCGGCATGCAAACCGATCCCATATCATACTATTGTGGCATGCAACCCGATCCAACATAACAACACTATGTTGTACAACCCGATCCAAACATATCAATCCACATGGGAAAACTCATTGAGCTATAGTTCTCATACTCACCGAACAAACGTGTATCAACATCAAGGATGCAAAGTGCATACACTTAATCATATGGAGACAAATAGCATAATACCCAACAAAAACAAGTAATCACAACTATGATGTGATAAGAAAATCAACATTTCAAGAACCATCTCACTCGTATATCACCACGAGGCCTATACAGGACCAACCTATACATGTGAATAATCAAGTGATGTCTAAACCCATCATAACATAAAAGAGAAACACATGAAATAGATTAGGGCATGAATAACATCCATTCTGCTTGATGACACACCTACATTAAACGATGCACATAAGTTAGCAAATTAAATTTGATGTAGAAGACACATTCATATTTGGCCCACTGATAGACCTCCAAACCATTTCAAACCATTTCGAAATATGTAAATAGACATCTAGAGGTCCATAGTGACCTACCCATAACACATACAATCAGTTGTCTAGCCTTTAACATACTTTCACAATCCGCAATCAAATGAATAGTATGCCTCTGAGAATATCCAATCTCTAAACCTCAAGAATTCAGGAATCTCCATACCTGATCTCTAACTCCCCCACCTGTATGACTACACATCATGCATACATAATTCCATCATGCGAAGTACTTTCACAAATCTTCTGCATCAAGTAGCAAAATCTGAACATCAACGGTTACCAACCATACGGTTTCTTTAGTGTTAGTAAAGCATCTGCAAATCAATACACAATGTGACTTCCACAACACACACCCTTCTCAGGCATTAAAGATATTGATAGCATTCTCTTAAACATCTGAAATCTCCCATGATGTCTAGAATGCACGACCTTCTTTCTGAAATTGAACTGCAACCTTATCTATGCATTTCCAATACCTCACGACTCACTGCATCGATCAGGCCATGATATTAAAATACGAGAACCCCGCTATCAAATCTAAATTAGAAGAAGAATAGTCCTCCTCATACACACTCTATCGACAAAAACTCTTCCACTTAACTCAATTCAAGAGAGAATAATGACATGCAACAAACTTCCCACACCCATGGAAGACTTCACCTCAAGTCATGGTCAAAACTATCATGAACTCTTTGAAACCCATATGCACCAAGCCATCAGAACTTAATCTCTCTAAATCAACCAAACCTCGCAGGCCGCCAAACCCAGAAATAACTCAAACCGAAATGCTCACCCAAAGAGACCTTCAATGAATATGAAGTTGTTCCTTTTATCTCTCTAGTACTGCAATGCAGAATCAATAATGATATAGAAATACTGCCAGTCTTGGCACCAACCAATGCCATCTCAAATGTTAAGCCACATAACAAAATCCAGCAAATCCTTAAGTACCAGCCTTTTGGAACTTACACCCACTAGAACCTTCTACAAGAGTCATCTACTCTGCCTAGCCCCGAATGAATAGCCAAACATGCCAAACAACTAGTGCTTCGCTAGCACATGAATACTGTAAAGAAGCAACCGAGAAATCATTTCCTCCTACAGACTACATCCACAAAAGAAAATCGAACTCGAGTAACTCCTCAACCTCCATGTATCCATAAGGTGTAATACATCATGCATCCAATAAATTTCTTGCCCAACAAGTTATAAGAATCAATTTCAATCCACATATGAACAACTAAAAGATCAATGAAGACATCCACATCTCAAAATTGTACAACAGATCGAGATGATGATCAAACATCCATAGCCCTTCGCATCCCATTCGCAAATTCATAAGCCATTAGTGCATAATTGATACTAAGTACTCAACATCTCACTCGAATTGAAGAGAAAGAAAGTGGATATTTAGGCTTCAAGCTGAAACAAGGTCGCATGATATGAAAAGAAAGAAGGAAAGTTTCGTAGATGCCATGTAGCCTCCCAAATATAAGTATGAACGTCATCATGCCGATCCGCAAGACTCTACTAGACACTTGCCCACGACTCATAGAACTTATGAACCTAGGGCTCTATTACCTATTTTTTGTGACCAAAAGTGTCACCTAGTTGTGAAGACACCTAATCACAACATGCTAGATAAGAAAAACAATAAATAACACAACTCAAATGAAAGATCATCAATAATCAACAAATAAGATGGCTGAATTTCCATACAATATCCCAAGAATTGGTAGTACAAGTCATGAACGACTAAGAATAGGAATACAAATCTGGGATAAAAAATAATACATCATCTGTTTGAAGTTTACATTAATAAAATTTTAAGTCCTAAACTACCATGAACAAGTTCTACCTTGAATCTGGATTCTGGTACAACTCCAATGATAGCCTCTTAATCCATAGTAGTTTAGCTCCAGGATCAGCACGATAGGTGTAAAAGTGTAGTATGATTATAACCGACCGCATCTACTTAACTAACTTTAGTAAAGTAGTGACGAGGATTTTAAGTCAAAAAGATATTAACTTAATATAATATGTGTAGCTCAATAACATATATAATACAAAGAAGTATCCAAAGAGACAGTCACGAAGTAACGGATATCAATAATAAAGGTGTGCAAGTGGGGTAAAGGTAATAAACAAGCTTTGCCAATTAAGCAAATCAAGAAAATACAACTTGAAACAACTTCACACTTAAAAGAGACATGCACCAAGTAGTGTGTGCTCAAATACTCATAATAATGATCCATTTCCAAATCCATTTCAAGTACCATGTGTTATGAAACCTTTATGTGAGTCCAGCATATAAATGTATGAATATAACTCCCTTTTTACATCAATCTAACACTCTCCAAATGTCCAACAACTCATTAACAAGTCTCATACATATGCAAAAATGCATCAACTAGTATATGTAGATGATATGCGTGGATAAAGCATGAAAATGCATGAATATGCACAAAGGATAACTTGAATGTCCAAGTTTCCACCTTTATGCTCAATAACTCATCAAATCGGACCCCACGTCACTTCCAAAAAGAAATCCACCAGTTTCTCACAACTTGCGTGTATGCCATAAAGAGAGAAACGTGAGAGGACAGACCTTCGGGGTGGATCTATATTCACACGCTGTATAGCCGAAGCCTCGTGTACTGCATGGTAGAAACCACATGCTATAATTATATTAATATCTCCATAATCGCACAACAAGGACCTCGTTCCACAATATCAATACGTCACAGACATCGTACGGCAAAGACCTCGTGCCAAATCAATAACAATATCACAATATCCGCACGGTAGAAATCTCGTGCCATAACCTAAGGCTATATCCGAGAACCATATGCGGGAATGTATGCATATGAAAACGATTTAAGCATATATAATACGTATGGACAGAGAAGTAACCATTCATGGATGTATGCATATATACAAGATATGATCCCTATGTAAGATGTATGCCTAAATGTACGTATGTATAATGACCCGGCCAATTATTTTGTGTTTTTGAGCCCTGTTACTTGATTTGATGTTCCTCGTATGTTTATTGGATGTTTGGTGACTTGCGAGGATGGTTGGAATTCGTTTCGGAAATGTTTTAGTCTCATTTTGGAAGCATAAGTTGTAAGAGTTCACCAAGGTTTAGCTTTTGTATAAATGGCCTTTGATTTGCATTTTGATGGTTTCAGTAGGTTCGTATGTTGATTTTGGACTTAGTTTTATGTCTGTATTTGGATTTGGAGGTTCCTATGTTGATTTGGCTCTATTTGGTGAAAGTTGGAAATTTGAAGGTTTGGAAAGTTCATAAGTTTGACCGTGACTTGACTTTGAGTCTATTGGGTTTGGATTGTTGTTCCATGACATTGAATAGGTATGTTTAGTCATTTGAACTTGGGTGCAAAGTTTGAAGTTCTTGAACTTGAAGGAATGCATTATGTGTTTTGGTGTTATCGATTCTTGTTTATGGGTGTTATTTTGACGTTTTGTTCTTACAAGGATGTTCGTATACAGTTTATATACTTGTTGTTGTGTTTGAATGATGTCCATGGTTGCTCGGGTGAGTTTCAGACCACCCGAAGAATTTTAGAAGTTGCAGATTTTTGCCGGTGTCAGTTCCTTCTTCGCGATCGCGGATGCATGATCATGATCGTGGTGTGTTCTTGAGATGGGGAGATATTTTATTCTTCATGTTCGGACACAAGGGTAGCATTTGCAGTGGGTAAGGCTGAGTGGCCTTCACGTTTGTGTCCTAAACATCACGTTTGCTTGGCAGTGGGGGAGGCTGGGGTTGGTCAGGTGCTTGGCCTATGCATTCGCGCGAGGAGGGTCGTGTTCGGGTAGGTCTGTGTAGTTTAGTATCATGATCTCGGGGTGAGGACAATGTATATTTGGACTCATAGAAAATTGGAAATTTGGTTGCTGATTTCAGGTCGGATTTGGATGAAACTTGTATATTTGGACTCATATTGGAAATGGTAATCTATATTTGTAACTTTTGTCGGGTTCTGGGATGCAATCTTGGGTTGACTTTTTAGTTGAGTTTGCGTATTTGTATTAATATTGAAGCTTTATCATTTAGGGTTGTTTCCTATGGCTTTATTTGATGTTATTGAGTTAATTTTTACTAGATTAAAATCGTTCGGAGGTTGATTCATGTGGGAAGGCAGTCTTAGAGTTTTAATTTGGCTTATTTTAGGTAAGTATCTTGCCTAAACTTTGTTTGAGGCACTACTCGCTTTAATTGTTGATGATGTCTATGTGCCAAGAGTGACACACACGTGGGGGATGAGCATGTGTGTGTGCACCGGGTTTTATCCATGCTCGGGTAGTACTCAGGCTATGTGATGCCTTGAATTGAATACTAATCTTCATGTTAACATGCTTCATATGTTTATACCTCTTTATAAGATACTTGAATTATGTTAGAGATCATGCTTCGGTTAATCTCCTGTTCAAACATGATAATTGCTATTTGTGGTGTTATCGCCTAATCAAAGTTGAGGTAGCAAACTTCGCACATGCATACACCTTTGCATGTTATTCTTATCAGTCCTTGAGTTATGATTTGATATTCGTTGTCGTATACATGTATTCTTCTATATGTTTTTTATGTGATAAGGACTGGGTCGGTAGTACGTGAGTTGTCCGTGCGGTTTGGGTTATGATAGCACATGAGTAGTCCGTGTGGTTATTATATATGGCACGTGAGTTGTTCGTGCATCATATAGATAAGGATCCATCCCCCTAGGTTCACCCTCTCATGTTTCTCTCTTGATGGTGTACATGCGGTATAAGGAAAATTGATTAGTGTTTGGTTTTTTGATCTCTTCTCTATTTGCAAATGCCTTGGGTGTATACATGTTTTTATCGCATATCTTCTCTACATGCTAGCTTTGGATTGTATACATGCATTTTGATGCATATCTTCTCTATATGCTAGTGTTGATGATCCTTTGATGATTAATGCATATCTGGTCTATATGCATATCTGCTCTATATGCACTAATTTGGTTATATGTGTGATTCATGTCTAGTTGGCACCATTGTTGTGTACTTGTATTTTATGAACTTAACAGGTTGTTACGTGAGTATCACTGGTTATTCTTTCCACTACTACCTCGCCAAGGTTAGTTATGATACTTACAGAGTACATGGGGTCAGTTGTACACATACTACATTCTGCACTTAATTGTGCAAATTCAGGTATTGGACCCAGTCAAGCTTTGTGAGCAGAGCCGTTGCTGAGTGTTAGAGAAAGAGGTAGAGCTGTTTCCTGATCGTAGTTCCCAACATCTCTCTCTATCTTTATTTACTATTGTTGTTGTTCTGACACTATTTTCGTATTTCACACTTGTATCCATATTGTAGAGCTCGCGACTTAGTATTATCGGTTTTGGGGAGTTGTAATATGATTTGGCAGTATTTATGATATCTGGCTTTTAGATATGTATTATTTTTGTAATTCATTATCATGTTTTAGTTATTATTATGCTTGGCTTTCCTAGAAAGTGAGCTAGGTGCCATCACGACCGGGTGGTAGTATTGGCTCGTGACAAGTTGGTATTAGAGCCTTATGTTGATAGGTTCTACGGGTCACAAGCAAGTTTAGTACAGTTTTGCGGATCGGTACAGAATGTTTGTACTTATCTTTGAGAGGCTATAGGGATAATAGGAAAACTTTGCTTTCTTTCATTCTCTGTTATGCAAATTTATTTATCTTGAAATTTGAATCTTTGCCATTTTATTCTCTCACATATGGTGAGTACACGATCTTCCGATATGGCCGAGCAGGCATGAGTACCCCCGGTTAGGGTCGTCAGAGGTCGGGGCTAAGGTAGAGGCCGGGGTGGGGCACGCGCTACAACTAGAGCCCCAACTAGAGTAGTAGTTGTTGAGCTACCAGTTGCTCCAGTGGAGGAGCAGGTTTCGGATATTGTTGAGACGGTGGGACCAGCTCAGGCTCCGGCCGTACCTATTCCTATGCGTGGTCTTCAAGAGACTTTCGCTAAAATTTTGAGTGTGTATTTGAGCTTGGATCAAATGGGTATGATACCAGTTGTACCAGCTACCTCGCATGTTGGAGGAAGATCCAAGTCTATCGCCATTCGTAAATTAGAGCAGCTTGCTCAGGGTTATCAGACACCGACCGTTTTGTAGGGGTAGCCGATCATTGCAACTCAGATCGAGGTTAGTCCATCATTGACTGCTGAGAAGCAGAAGAGGCTAGGGCGATTTTAGAGACTTCGTACTCCCTAGTTAAATGGAGGAGACTCTGAGGATGAACAGGGTTTTTTTATTAGTTCCATTGGATTTTTCGCACTGTGGATTTATAGGACTCCAATGGGGTTGACTTTACTACTTTTCAACTGATAGGGACAACCTATAGGTGATGATAGACCTATGAGGTACGCAAGCCAGTTGGCACATCGCCACTTACTTGGTCTCAGTTGTTACTTCTCTTCTTGGAGAGGTTCATACCCCCAGACTCACAAGGAGGAGATGCGTATGGAGTTTGAGAATCTACGCCAAGAGGGATGACCGTGACTCATTACAAAATGACATTCACGTAGTTAGCTCGTCATGCATTATTTTTGGTCCCTACTGAGAGTGAGAGAGATAGGAGGTTCATTGAAGGCCTCAACTATGGTACCAGATATGGTATAGCCAGGGATCCAATGGGGTTGACTTGACTACTTTCCAACTGACAAGGGCAGCCTATAGGTGATGGTAGACCTATGAGGCGGGTAGGCCAGCTAGCATAGTGCAACTTACATAGTCTTAGTTCTCACTTCTATTCTTAGAGAAGTTCATATCCTAGACTCATAGGGAGAAGTTGCGCATGAAGTTTGAGCATCTACCCAGGAGGGATTACTGTGACTTAGTACGAGATGAGGTTCATGGAGTTAGCTCGCCATGAAGTATTGTTTGGTCCCTATTAAGAGGGAGAGAGTCAGAAGTTTCATTGAGGGACTCAACTATGGTATCTTATATGTTGTAGCCTGGGAGGCTGATACTAATACTAGCTTCCATCAGGTGATTGAGATTTCTAGGCGCTTAAAGTGTGTTCGCATGCAGGAGCGGGATGCCAAGAGGCCCCGTGGTTTGGGTGGTTTTGGTGGAGCCTCATCTGGAGGCCAGTCACATCACAGTAGTGGACGTACTTTTAAGCTCACTCAGGCAGCTCATCTGGCTTCTCGTGGTTCTTTAGTCAACAAAGGTTCATATAATGCTCGCCCAAGCTAGTCATCTTTTAGTGCACTGCCAGCACATAGTTCTTACCAGGCTCTATCTTCTAAGGGTTCTACAGGAAGATATTCGGGCTCTCAAGGTCTATCGCAGGTTCATCATCCTTGTTAGATGAGGGGTTGTTTTGAGTGTGGGGACTTGAGTCATCTCAAGATGGATTTCCCAAGCTTCTGAGTCGATTACCACTGTAGGGCATGCAATCCATGGTTCCACTACTAGTAGTTACACCACCCACACAACCAGCTAGGGGTGGAGCTCAGTTAGTACTAGACCGTTCTAGAGGGGGAGGTCAGTCAGGTGGAGGATAGGATTGTTGCTATGCATTCCCAGCCAGACCAGAGGCAACTGCTTTTGATGTCGTAACCACATGTATTGTTTCAATGTGCCATGGGGATGCTTCAATGTTATATGAGCCCGGTTCAACTTATTCGTATGTGTCATCATATTTGCTCATTACATGGATATGCCTCATGATTCTCTTGATATTCCTATTTATGCATCTACAGCAGTTAGTGATTCTATTATGGTAGATCGTGTGTACCGGTCTTGTGTGTTTACCATTGGGATTTATTAGACTAGGGTAGATCTTTTACTGCTCAGTATAGTTGATTTTGAGGTGATTTTGGGTACGGATTGGCTATATCTGTACCATGTATTCTTGATTGTCATGTTAAGACCCTGACGTTGGCGATGCTGGAGTTGCCAAAGTTAGAATGGAGGGGCTCACTTGGCCATATGCCTAGTAGAGTGATTTCATTTTTGAAGGCTTAATGGATGGTTGAGAAGGAGTGTTTGGCGTACTTGGCCTTCATAAGAGATGTTAGTGTTGATATTTCTACTGTTGAGTCAGTTCCAGTAGTGAAGGAGTTTCTAGATATGTTTTCTGCAGACACGTCGGGTATGTCATCCGACAGGGATATTGATTTCGGTACTGATTTGGTGTCGGGCACTCAGTCCATCTCTATTGCGCGATATCTCATGGCACCAACAGAGTTGAAGGAATTGAAGGAACAATTACAGGATTGCTTGATAAAGGTTTCACCAGGATGAGTGTTTCACCTTGGGGTGCAGCGGTGTTGTTTGTAAAAAAATGAAAGATGGTTCCATGAGGATGTGCATTGACTACAGATAGTTGAACAAAGTTACCATAAAAATAAGTATCCACTACCTCGCATTGATGATTTAATTGATCAACTTCAAGGTGCTAGGGTGTTCTCAATGATTGGCTTGAGATCGGGTTACCATATATATAGATCAGGGCTTCGACCATTCCTAAGACGGCTTTTAGGACAAGCTACAGCCACTAAGAGTTCTTGGTGATATCTTTTGATTTGACTAATGTCGTAGCAGCTTTTATGCATTTGATGAATAGTGTTTTTCAGCTGCTTGAGGATTCCATCGTTATTATGTTCATTAATGATATATTGATGTATTCCCATAGTAGGGAGGAGCACAAGCAACATTTGAGGATTATGCTTTAGGTTTTGAGGGAGAAGAAGTTGTATGCTAAGTTAAGTGCGATTTTTGATTAGATTATGGGGCATTCATGGTCCACGTGGTGTTTGAGGGGAACAAGGTGGATCCAAAGAAGATTGAAGCAGTTTAGAGTTGGCCCAAACCTTCTACCGATTCTGAGATCAAGAGCTTTCTAGGTTTGGCTGGGTACTACCGTCTGTTCGTGGAGGTGTTTTCATCTATAGCAGCTCCATTGACTAGACTCACTCAGAAATGTTCCTTATCAGATGGTCGGACGAGTGTGAGGAGAGCTTTTTGAAACTCAAGACTGTTTTGACTACAACCCCAATTTTGGTTTTGCCTTCAGGATCGGGGTTATATACAATTTATTATGATGCTTCGAGGGTTGGACTTGGATGTGTTAATGCAGGACAGTAGGCTGATTGCCTATGCATTGCGTCAGTTGAAGCCCCATGAGAAGAACTATCTGATGCATGATTTAGAGTTAGCAGCTATTGTACACGCACTCAACATTTGGAGGCATTATCTATATGGCGTGTCTTATGAGATGTATAGGGTCATCGGAGTCTTCAACATCTATTTAAATAGAAAGATTTGAATTTGAGGGAGTACATATGGTTGGAGATATTGAAGGACTATGACATCACCATTCTCTATCATCTAAGAAAGGCTAATGTGGTTGTAGATGCCTTGAGCAGAAAGGAGAAGAGTATGGGGAGTTTAGCATTCATTCCAGTTGGGGAAAGGCCTCTAGCTATATATGTTTAGGCATTGGCCAATAGGTTAGTCAGGGTAAATATTTTGAAGTCGATCAGGGTTCTTGCTTGTGTCGTATCTCACTCATCTTTGTTGGAGCGCATTAAGGCGCGTTAGTATGATTATCCCCACTTTCTTGTCCTTAAGGACACGGTACAACAAGGTGGTGCTAATGAGGTGACTATTGGTGATGATGGGGTATTGAGGCTTTAGGGTCGGATATGTGTTCCTAATGTAGATGGCTTGTGGGAGTTGATTCTTGAGGAGGCTCACAGTTCGCGATATTCTATCCATCCAGATGGTACAAAGATGTATTGTGATTTGAAATAGCATTATTAGTGGAGAAGGATGAAGAAGGACATTGTTGGGCATGTTCCATAGTGTTATAACTATCATCAGGTTAGGTATGAGCATTAGAGGCTGGGAGTGTTGCTTCAGAAGATTGATATACGGGAGTGGAAGTGGGAGTGAATTACTATGGACGTCATGGTTGTTTTCCACATACTTTGAGGGTGTTTGATGCCATTTGGTAAGTTGGGATCGGTTGACCAAATCAGCGTATTTCATTCTAGTCATGACTACCTACACTTTAGAGTATTTGGCTAAGATTTACATCCGGGAGATTGTTCTCATGCATAGAGTATCTGTCTCTATCATCTTAGATTGTGGCACGCAGTTTACTTCTCATTTCTAGAGAGCGATTCATCATGAGTTGGACATAAAAGTTGAGTTGAGTACAACATTTCATCCTGAGACAGACGGATAGTCCGAGCGGACCATTCAGATCTTAGAAGATATGTTGTTGGCCTGCATTATTGATTTTGGAGGCCAGTGTGATCAGTTTCTACCGTTAGACGAGTTTGCATTGTTGACCACCAATTTTGACTCTCCCTTTTAAAATTAAATTATTTAGGCTTAATAATTTGCATTAAATGTGGCAAAATATTTTCTAATCAATAATACCTATTTTTAGATAAATATAATAGGAAATTAGTAATTAATAGTGTTATATTAATAATTCAGTATTAACAATTTATAGAATATATTACCCTTACTATTTTGAAACTATAATATAACCTCTATATTTTGATACACAAGTTTTATAATTAATTTAGCAAATTAATCTTTGATGTTTAATTACATCGCTCATTATTTTAAGCTAATCTGAAATTAGTTTCGTAATTTGGTAAATAAAGTGTTTCAATAGATAATTAATTAATTATAGCAATTTACAATGTATTTAATGATTATATTTTTATCACATTTAATTAGAATTAGTTAAGTTTGATTAGGTTAATTTTAAAGGGGTTAAAGATTAAATGGCTACAATTGCAATTACCTAATTAAATACAATGAGGCTATTTGTTAAATCATATTCAGCCCAAAACACAAGCCCAACGCGACCTGACCCGGTCCGGAACTAGCCCCTCTTATCCACTTTGGCAATCTATGCCAACTCCTGAGGACAATCTCATCATGCCACGTCCCCCGTCTCACTCACTCACAAAACAAGCACAATTGATCTTAGGTCGTCGATCCAAATCATCGATGGTCCATATTTATTCTTGGTTTTTCCCTTGGTTTAAACTTCTCATCAGATCCCATCCCAACCGTTGGATCACACAGAATTGACTGTCCCATTTTTCCCCATTAACTATTTTATCGAATTTTATACCTTGAATTATCAGGGCCTTTGATCAAATGTTCCAACGGGCCATAATTAATCTCCCACTTAAAACCCTATACACCAACCAAATGACCCCTAACCCTAATCGTTCTCACCTTGAACGACTGACTCCCTTTCCTTTTTTCCTGTCTATTCTCTCAAACTCTCTTCTCCCATCAATCATGAAACCTTGTACAAATTAGTGCAAGGTCACGAATTCAAACTCTAGAACACTCAATTTGTCCACTACTTCCGTAAATCCCACCTGATTATTTCCCCTTTCTTCACCCAAATTCAAATTCCCAATCTGAAAACCTAGACCTAAAACTGTGTAACCTGTAAATCTTTCAATCTATCATATGTTCCGTAATATTGAAGCATGCATGGTTGTATCTTCAACTTCATCATCATTATTCTTTGTCTAGAGGTCAAAGGCAATGACATCTAGACATTAGGGTTTAACCACTAGGTTGAAGACTTCAACGGTCGACCTTCTCTCATGCTCAGGTAAAATTCATCACTAATTTGCCCTATTTTCCCTTCTAATTTCACCTTCTCACTATTGTCATCATCCACTATTGTTTGAATTTAACTAGAAACCTAAGGCTTCAATAGCTACTATAAATAGGAGATTTCAATTCTATCACCGAATACGAACTAATAGACACGAATATATATAACAATATCCGCAAAAAACATTGAAAGATTTAAAAAGTTTAAGTCTTTTCGCTAAGTTTTAAGTTCCAGTAGCTTCTCCTAACATATCTTTTCCTCTTTTTCATTTCTGCTCGAGTTTTGAACTAGTTTTGGATTTGGATCTGCTCGAGTTTTGAACTAGTTTTGGATTTGGATTCCTAAATGGCTAAACAAAGAGCTCTTGCTTGGTTTGCTGCCCTACTGAAGGTCAATGTACACTGACCCTCCTTATTCTTTGATCAATTGTGTTGTTTTGTGTATATGATGTCTTCTCTGTTGATTATCTTTCATTTGCGATGCATATTGGTAGCTTGTGGTTGTGTTTATTCTGCCTTCACATGCTATTTCTTGCTGATTGAATTGATTATCTCCTAATAAGTTATGATTGTGTTAATGCTGCTGGCCAATTTCTACCATTAATAAACTCTATTTCTCATGATTTAGATAGACAACAAATGCCCTCTTGATGACTGATGCTCTGTAGAACAAGTCCGATTGAACCCTTTTGATAATGAGTTGAACTAAGTTAATGTATGCATGCTATATCAGTTGTACTACCATGTTTAACTAACTCATTTGAACTATGCTCTTAGTCTCCTAATAAGTTATGATTGTGTTAATGTTGTTCGCCAATTTCTACAATTAATAAACTCTATTTCTCATGATTTAGATAGACAACAAATGCCCTCTTGATGACTGATGCTCTGTAGAACAAGTCCGATTGAACCCTTTTGATAATGAGTTGAACTAAGTTAATGTTATGCATGCTCTATCAGTTGTACTATCATGTTTAACTAACTCATTTGAACTATGCTCTTAGACTTTGCCTAATGTCCTGTTAAGAGTTCATCTGCTACACTATGCTATATTGATCCTATATTTGTAATGTCATGCTACACTATTTTGGTTCAATAAAAGTAATCCTCATCATATTTTATGTTACACCTTTGACTTGTTTGCTTTGACTGAATAATTTATTATTGAAATCATGCCTGTTGTGCACACTTAAGAATTCATATATCATTACAATCTGAATTTATGTTATGGATTCATTAGCTTAGTGATGATACTATATGCTCATATGATCTTGTAACCTTGAAGCTTTGTGGAAACCTCACTGTATGTTGGTTAAGTAATCCTTAATGACCTCTATACTTGTGTTTACCTAGTGATGCTAATGAACTTTTACTTGCTTGTCATTTGAGAAAGATTCAGGTATAAATTACCATGTTCCTTATTTAAAAATTGCCTCATGCTTGGTTGATGTCCTCGTCTGTATGACTTAATCATGAATCTGGAAGTAATGTGATAAACTAAGGATCATGTTGTTAAGTTTGAATTAGATCAAAGCTGATCCTCCTACCTATATTGATGCCTCTGCTGGTGTTGTTACTTTTAGAGAACCTGAACAAGGTTGTTAGTATAGGTAATTAGTAGAGTGCATCCTCAACCATGTGTATATGTACTTCTAATTGTTTTGGAGGTCATTAAAATGACTGTTGAGATATTGTGAACCTAGTTAAGTTCCTGAAATGTTAAACTTTAGTAGAATTAACGAAACTAGTGTTGTATCTTCTCATGTTATCCACCAATGCTTAGATCACTCTATTAGGTATTTTTGAACTTGGATTAGTCTACTGATAGTTTTCCATTAATTCTCCTTACTTTAAATCTGTGTGACAGTCTCTTTAAATATTCTGATGCATGCTATGAATGATCATTGATATCGCTGGATACTATAAGTATTTGCAGTAGTTTTCCTCCTTATATATGGGTTCTAATCCTAAAATTAATGGTGTGATTATGGACCGTTCACATCTACACTCTTATGATAATGTTCTATGTAGTTTCTATAGAAATTTTATGTGTCCACTGCTACTCTCATGTTAATTACTAAGTAAACACCTTATTTGTCTATAAACCTCTAAGGAAAAGTAAGTGTGAGTGGTTAAGGATATTTTGAGTGGGACCTAGTTTGTAGTTAAGATGCCGGTCCATGACACAAGGACTGCTCGAGGTCCATGAGACCCTTGTGAACTCTGAAGTGCCAGGGATCCAAAAGGTAGTTTGGCCATGAATAAGTTTTTTCTCTAAGCCTCTAATCATTAACACTTATTATTCCTTTTAGGATTAATATAAATAAAATTCGTTTCACTGTATTCTTTAATCTTGTCTACTTGTTGTGATTTTATTTTGTTGGGCCTCATGTTGGTTTCACTAATTATCATCTTTATCTCTTTGTGTGCATGTTTGAATTGGGGCCTGCCGAGTTCTTTGGAACTCAGGCCCAAATTCCAATCTATGACCCATTTGCTGAATGAAGTCTGCAGGTGCTTGTAGATCTACTAGGCCCGATCCACTAGCCCAATATCGAGAGTCTAGTTACTTTTTCCTTCTCACTTTTAGACGATAGATCTGATTTTTTATTCTGTGTATATGTTTGATACTAACACTATTATTGGATACTTTTGGTATATTTTGAATTTTTTAGGAACCTAGGCAAACCAGGCCCATATGTAAACAAAAGAGAATCCAAGTTTAGCATCATGTTCACTATAATACATCGATGCATTGATCACTTATTTTTCTTAACAAATAAAATACTTCATTTTTTTTTATCACTAACCACTTTCAATAAAGCTCTTGAGTTTGAACAGTTTTGAAAAGCGAACGATCTCTCTTTGGAAAAAATCAGAATCGAAACGATGTTTACAAGGCTGATTTTCAAGAAAAACAAAACCAACACGGTTGGTAATCGCGAACTAACAAACTTCAATGAGTTTTCCAACATAACTCCGATTGAAACTGATTTTTCCAAAAGGTACACCCATGACTAATGTTTTCTAGTGATCTTTTATCCCACAAAGTTACATGAACAACCACATTTTTAAGAGATAAAGAGTTTAAATCTTCTTTCAAAAACATAGAAGTATTTCATAAGTCTTTCTCAACTTTTGTAGGTATGAACATTTCAAAATATCTTTCATAAGTTATAAACTTTGTAAAACCTATAACTCTATTTTTTAAATACATACGCAACTTTATTTCGAAATAGTATATTTTAAACAAGACTTAGAATATGCTACAGACTTTAAGAACCCGACTAAGCATAATATAGACTATTACTTCCCCGAACCTAGCCTAAGTTTAAGGAGCTACCTTAGGTAGATTTTAGGGGGTTCCTAACACCTTCCCCTTAGAATAACAAGAACCCTTACCCAAAATCTCACTGGTTAGCACACCATTAGAATATTATTATATTAAAATATAGGTACCCTAATATACCTTAAATATTAGGTGGCGACTCTCTTTTATCAACATCAGAAGAACCACTAGTTGAATCTTATTTTGACCTATGCATAATAGGGTGCAATAATATGGCGACTCAGCTGGGGATTTACACTTATATTCTGACCTTAGCAAACTTAGGCTAGATCTGAAATTTTGGGGAAGAGAATCAAATTTGCCCCACAATTAAACAACATGGAAAACCTTCCAACACACTCATAACTCGGGACTACACACCACATCAAGACAGAAAACAAGCACCTATCAGTCCTTTTTACGCCTCAAGCAAACTTTTCTCCTCACATTCAGGTCATCTGAACACAGCCCGCAGTCACATCCTACTCATCATTTAGTCATTCAACCACTCACCGACCACAAATTCCACTCACAGGGACACTACCGAACGTATAAGCCCAAAGGCACATGCACACACAACCGAAATTCCCGTGCTCAAGCTGCAGTCAAAACCCAGCCTCAAGTCCTCCAGACTGACCCATCATCAGCACACAGAAATCACATCTCGCACCTCATCTATGGAGTCACAAGTCGTCGATGCACAACCGATACCGAGCGCTCACATGCGCATACAAATGCGTGGAGGAAATTCAAAGAGTTATGCTTTAAGCTAAATCAATGTCGCACGATAAGGAAAGAAAGATGGAAAGTTTTTCCTAAATGCCCTGCAGCCTCTCGAAGATAGGTATGGACGTCATCATACCGATCCGCAAGATTCTACTAGACACTTGCTCTTGACTCATAGAACCTATGAACCTAGTGCTCTAATACTAACTTGTTAAGTCCCAAAAATCACTAGTCATGATGGCACCTAACTCGACCCACTAGGTAAGCCAACTAACAGACAATGCAATCCAAATGAAATTATAGGAAAATAGTGAGCAATTATCTGAACATTTACTAATTAACCCAAGAACTGGTAGTACAAATCATGTGGTTTTAAGACTTAGAATTTACAAAGTTGATACAAATATTTACACGATCTGTTTGAAAGCTACATAAACAGATTAACAAAATCTAAGGCCACCAAGGACAAGTGGCAGTTATATTCGAAATTCAGGAACATATTCAGGGTCAGCTCCCCGCAACACCAGCAGCTCAGCTCCAAAAGTCTGCACGCAGGGTGCAGAAGTGTAGTATGAGTACAACTGACCCCATGTACCTAGTAAATATTTTATCTAACCTCGTTGAAGTAGTGACAAGGCTTTTTAGTAAAAAGATGCTCACTAATAAAAATCTGTACAGAAATCTAGCAATAGAACTATACTACAGTATAACAGTATAGAGTACACGAAACGAATGTACAAAACAATAACAGAGTACTAGAAGAGATCACAATTCAACAGTTTCCAATATCTCAACTACTCTTTTCCTTAGAGCGAAACCAATAAACCACAATAGTCACCCCATAACTTTCATAACGTGAGGAATATACTCTGATATCAAGTCAATTTCACGGCAACACCCTTCGTGCATTTATCTCATCCTAACTAAATATGCATACAACAGTACCAACCAGATGACAGAAATACCGATAACAATAATGACAAAGTAGGAAATACGCAAGTAACAATAATGAACGAGAATGTACATAAGGGAATCAGTAACAGACTAGGCGGAAAGCATAGAGGTGATGACAACAATCGGGAAAAGGAATGTAACTTCAACTAACTAGCATGGTGGAGGCATAAATACAAATATAACGAATAAGAGGGGAACACATGATATTTATGCATTAACAAGTAGAAGCATGAATGACTAACACGGTAGAAGGCATGTACTAAGTGCAACCAAAATAGATAGGACAAAGATATAATTATGACAGCAGGAAGTAGGCATGGTATTTGCAAGTTTAGCAAGTAGAAGGCATGAGTGACACAATAACAAATAAGATAAAGAACAAGAACATGGCATTAATGACAAGTCATATAAGAACCATAAATACAACAATAACATCTCAATGTAACAGCATGAACGTATACACAAAGGAAAGATATCACAACATAATGCATGTCCCTTGTCCTCACCTGCACGAAAACACCCATTATGCCATGAACTCATGATAATTTAAAGCATGATAATATAAATGAAATGGCACGGCATCACCCTTCGTGCTTTTACTCACAAATGATATGGCACGACATCACCCTTCATGCTTTTACACTCAATAATATGGCACGGCATCACCCTTCGTGCTTAACACTCTCCCTTACATGATAATGTATAAATAAAGGCACGACATCACTCTTCGTTCTTTACACTCTTCCTTACCCAGCATATGTATATCAATGACAAACAAGGCAGGAAGCATAAATAACGTCAACGAGAGGGTTTAAACGAATATTCCAAATGAATCCCAATCACAACTTTCAGAGCCAACAATAATTCAATAAACCCGCAATAACCTTATTATTCAAGTATTCTAACAAATCTCACAAATGATTTACAACACAAGTATAGAATCTAGTATCTCAAAAATATCGGTCGTAGCAATGTATTAATGATTATGCATATTGATGATCGAATTAAACACACCGATGTATTCTCAGAAGTCCATCAAATTTGACCAAGTTATAATAACCTAAGTCTTAGTTCTAACATTTAATACTATGTTCTTAGTATCTAAGAGTCAAGTAAGGCATGAGGCAAGAAGGTCACGTGATTCTACAAGACACAATTTATAATAAAATTTACCCCCGAGCATGGTTAACCCTGGCACATGCATATAGGCTCATCACCTCATATATGTATCACCCCCGCATGTAGCAAACAATGTCAAATAGTAGGAAAAATTCCCTCAACCAAGTTAGGCAATAAACTTACCTCAATTCGGCTAACTCAATACTCAATTTAGCTTTTCCTTTACAAATTCACATCTTCTCGGCTCAATCTAGCCAAAGACGACTTAAATACATCACACCATGCAAGGAAAAATAATTTCAATTAATAATGTGTGATTTTTATACAATTTGTTAAAAAGTCAACAAAAGTCAATTCCTGAGCTCGCCTGGTCAAAACCCGGGTCCAAGGGTAGGTCTTGACTACCCATAGCCTCACGAGTCCAAATACGTATTTTATTTCCAAATTCGACTCCTATTCGACTCTCAAATCCCAAATTTTTATTTTTCAAAGTTTTGACAAAATCCCCAAATTTTTCTCTAGAATCTCGTGAATTTGATATTAAATCTTATGTAAAATCATGAAATGTAGTTGAGAATTGATTAGAGGTACTTACCCAATGATTTGGTATGAGAATCCCTTCACAAAATCGCCTTCCATCGAAGCTAGGGTTCAAAATATAAAAAAATGAAGCTAAGTCTCGCAATTCTCAGCAATATGCAGGTTGCATATGTCGCATTTGCGACATGGGGTTCGCAAATGCGAACCCCGCAAATGCGAACAACTAATCGCAAAAGCGAAGTTTTGAAATTCCCTACTGCCTTCGCACATCCGAACACTAGTCCTTCGCAAAAGCGACCAGTTGGTCGTAAACGCGAACTAACCTCGCCCAGGCCTTTATCACAAATGCGACACTTAGTCCGCAAATGCAAACTCAATAGGCTTCGGAAAAGCGGAAAATTCTTCGCAAATGCGAGTCCTTTGCCCATCAGCCCAGCTTCGCAAATGCGAGGCTGCTTCGCAATTGCGATAGTCGCATTTGTGACCAAAACATCTCAAATGCGATGACACCAATAACAACACTCAAGGTTCTTACCAAAACACTTCGAAGCTAATCCGAAACTCACTCGAGCCCCTGAGGCTCCAAACCAAACACCCATACAAGTCTAAAAATATAACACGAACTCGCTTGCTCGACCAAATCGCCAAGATAACACCTAAAACTATGAATTAAGCACCAAATCAAAAGAAATTTTCAAGAAAACTTTAAAACTTATATTTCAACAATCGAACATCCGAATCATGTCAAACCAACTCCGTTTCTCACCAAATTTGACAGACAAGTCATAAATAAAGAAATGAACCTATACCGAGTTCCGGAACCAAAATACATACCCGATATCAACAATTTCAAACATCGATAAAACCTTTAGATTCATTAAGCCTTTAAACTTTCACATTTCAACAAAATGCGATAACTCGAGCTAGGGACTTCCGAATTCGATTCCGGACATACGCCCAAGTCCCAAATCACGATACAGACCCATCGTGACCGTCAAAACACGGATCCGAGTATGTTTGCTCAAAATGTTGACCAAAGTCAACTCAAATGGGTTTTAAGGTAGAGATTGCATTTTTTATCAGTTTTTAACAAAAAAGCTTTCCGAAAAAACACCCAGACAATACACGCAAATCGAGGAGGGCTAAAATGAGGTATTTGAGGCTTCAAAATACATAATTAGGTTCTAAAACATAAGATGACCTATCGGTTCATCACATAATACATATTGCGGAGATACTTGTGCCATCAAACTACCGAGAAAAGTGCAAGTGCCCAAAACGAACAGTCAGGTCGTTACATCCTCAACCCCTTAAACATACGTTCATCCTCGAACGTGTCAAGAGTCGTTCCAAAGCTATCAAATCACGGTGTAACCTTACTATGCATATACGTGGGGGTGATCCCACGTCACCCTGCTCCATATAGGCCTGCCAATGCAACATAACTAGAGATCTATATTTTAACCTTGGTCCTTAAACCTTAGAACCCAATCTCTAACATCCTGAATTCATTACAAGACCCGAATCTCACATCTACACACTGTATAAACCTGAACATGTTGTATTTGGTCATAACCATAACCCCAAGATGAAATCACATTGGACACCCCACAACTTAGACACTCACAGCAGGAACCACCATTACTGCCCAAAAACAAATCTGGTGTCGGTAGCAAACCTCATATCTTTTAGAGCCTCGTTCAAAACCTTCATACCCTGCCGATGATGAAAGAAACACGCATAACCTCTTAATCACTCATCTGATCTATAAGACAAGAAACTCACTCGTCCGACTAGGGCAATTGCCCAAATCCTCAGCAGTATTTAGTATTATTCTTCCAAACCTTCCTCATCCCAATACAATAGTGCCATTCTCAAGCCTAGAAACCTCATCTCAGTCAATACAAGCAGCCCCACCGACAAGGAATAATTCTGGCATGACAGATAACAGTAAGAGAGCTAAATAAGAAGACTACTAAATAAGTTAAGCAGGCAGGGAAATTTTAGCATTTTCCTATTAACTATTTTCAACAAGGTGAAAGCAAAACTACACGAAGTAAGCATCAGGAGTTATATTTCATCACAGTATCATTGCGGCGTGCAACCTGACCCCATCATATCAATCCGCATAGGGTACCCATCGAGCCATAATACCTGGGCTCACTGATCACATGTGCGTCAATATCAAACACAATAGAGTGCACAAAATATAACTGTGGGAAAAATTATTAGGAACACACAATACTAAGAAGGACGAACACAACTATGGTGCAATAAGCATATCAACATCACGAAGGCCATCTCGCCCATAGCACCGTGAGGCCTAAATTGAATTACAATATGCGTACGTAGAACCATGTAACCCTCACAAGCCGTGAGAGCATAAGAGAGGAGCACAAAACACAGACCAAGGCGTGAATAACATCTATTCTGCCCGACGATATACTTGTGGTAACATCTGCGCATGAGTAATCAAATCCGATCTGATACAGAATACACATCCTCATTGGACCTACCAATAGGCCCCCAAATCAACTCCGGTCATCCCCAAACGGACAAATAACCCTACAAAAGTCCACAACCATGAAACAATCTGCTTCTGAGAACTCCCAGTCTCCAAATCCATAGAACACACGAATCATCCTACCTGATCCCAACTCCACCGCCCAAATGTCTAACACACCTCTCGTATACAATCATCCGGCGAGGAATACTTCTATAATTCTTCTGTGCCACATAACAAAATCTGAATCTCAGCAGTCAACTAACCAGGCGAGCACCACAATATCAGTGCTACATTCGAAAGTCAAAATACAATGCGTCTTCTGAAATGCACACCCTTCTCCGGCAATACCAAATAGTGATAGCATCCATCTAGACATCTGAAATCGTTTGTGCCGTCTAAGAATTCATGACCTTCCCTTTGAAACTGAACCGTGGCCTTGCATGTGTAAAACTCAATCCCGATCGGTTAGAAACCTTATATTTGATCTCATATGGGAGGAAATCCCAATACGCAACATGTTCCTCACACCAGTATGAAACATACACCTCGAGACGTGATAGAAATCATCGAGAACTCCTTGGAATCCATTTTCACATAATCAAGCTATCAGAACCAAATCCCTCCAACTCAACCAAGCCATGCAGTTGTAAAAAACCCATGAGCATTGCCACAAAACACCTATGGAGACCCACCACATCATAAGTACCCAAAGACCGATCATACCATTACCGTGTTGATCCAATTTACTATCAAACTGCCCTGTTTCCTTTGAGTTCCTTCCATTTACTCTCAAGTTGATACCCCTCCTTGAGAGAACACCATGATCCTTACCCCCAATGCTCGCCATAAGAGATTCTAGCATAAAAACCACACCGCCCTAAGGCCCATAAGCTGTTGCATTTCCTCTAAGCACCCCAATGTACCACAACCGAGACACCCACTCTGAAGAGACTTTCTGTGAATCTAAAGTCGTTTCCTCCACCACTTAGTCTTCCTGATACTGAAATGCATAATCCACAATGATATAAAAATACCACGAGCCTCGACACCATCCAACGTAAATCTTATATTCTAGCCATAACTTCTATGCCACCACTTAATCTTCTTGAGTCTGAACTCATCAATAAGGCATGAGAATCAAATTCGCCCCACAATTAAACAACATGGAAAACCTTCCAACGCACACATAACTCGGGACAACACACCACATCGAGACAAAAACCAAGCACATATCAGTCCTTTTTATGCCTCAAGCAAACTCTTCTCTTCACATTCAGGTCATCTGAACATAGCCTGCAGTCATATCCTACTCATCATTTAGTCATCCAACCACTCACCGACAACAAATTCCACTCATAGGGACACTACCGAATGCATAAGCCCAAAGGCACATGCACACACAACCGAAATTCCCGTGCTCAAGCTGCAGTCAAAACTCGACCTCAAGTCCTCCAGATTGACCCATCATCAGCACATAGAAATCACATCTCGCACCTTCTCCATGGAGTCACAAGCCATCGATGCACAGCCGATACCGAGCACGCACATGCACATACAAATGAATGGAGGGAATTCAAAGAGTTACGCTTTAAGCTGAATCAATATCGCATGATAAGGAAAGAAAGATGGGAAGTTTATCCTAAATGCCCTACATCCTCTCGAAGATAGGTATGGACGTCATCATACCGATCCTCAAGACTCTACTAGACACTTGCTCATGACTCATAGAACCTATGAACCTAGTGCTCTGATACCAACTTGTCACGACCCAAAAATCACTAGTCGTGATGGCACCTAACTCGACCCGCTAGGTAAGCTAACTAACAGACAATGAAATCGAAATGAAATTATAGGAAAATAGTGAGGAATTATCTAGACATTTACAAATTAACCGAAGAACTGGTACTACAAATCATGAGCTTCTAAGACTTAGAATTTACAAAGCTGATACAAATAATTACACGATCTGTTTGAAAGCTACATAAACAAAAGCATGCGGGTGGGACTTGTTTCTTGTCACTTATTTCTTTCTTTGATCATGATATCCATGCTTAGACTAGTTAATTACTAAATTGATCAGTCTTTCCGCATTTATAGGCTATCTGTGATAATTGAATATTATTTCTGAAGAAGAGATTAGTGTCGTGGAACCATTGTTGACATAAGACTTGATCTTGCTTATTCTATCTCCCTGTTGTTATATGTTCATTGTTACATGGTAAGGGAGAGTGTTAATTCACGAATGGTGATGTCGTGCCGTATTTGAGAGTTAATGCATGAAGGGTGATGCCATGCCATATTTGAGAGTTAATGCACGAAGGTTGATGTTGTGCCATATATGAGAGTTAATGCATGAAGGGTGATGTCGTGCCGTATTTATCATTATATGGTGAGATTGAGAGTAAAAGCACGAAGTTTGATGCCGTGCCATTATTATTGTTTCATGGTGAGGCTGAGAGTAAAAGCACGAAGGGTGATGTCGTACAACTTTATTCATTATGTTTTGTTCATTTTGTTGGTTGAAGGTTTATTGACTGATTCTTGTTATCATCTCTTGTTGTAGTTACCGTATCTTGTACCCCTTTTGCATGTCCCCTACCAATTGTACTTGTTAATTATTTATTTGCTGTTATTTTGTACGTATATTTTCATCTTTACAAGTTTAATTACGTGGGTGTCCTGTCATAGCATCGTCACTACCTCGTCGAGGTTAGGCTGGACACTTACGGAGTACATTAGGTCAGTTGTACTCATACTACACTACACTTCTTATGCATGTTTTGGTACTGGTCCCAGCTATTAGTAAGGCGTATCAGCTCGGATTGGCATTTGGAGACTCGAGGTAGATCTGCTGGCGTCCGCAGACCTTGAAGTCCCCTTCCATTTCCCCTATTTACTGTCCTTTTCATTCCAGACAGATGTATTTAATTCAAACCCTGTTTGTAGAAACTATAGATGCTCGTGATCTTGTGACTCCAGATCCGAGTTATACTTAATATTTATGGGTTTTTATGATATTCTGCATTCCGTATTGGTTTCATTTCGGGTTAACTAGTTTTACTTATTTGAATTGATTAAAAATTGGCTTAAGAATCCTCTAATGTTGGCTTGCCTAGCAAGTGAAATATTAGGCATCATCACGGCCCTGAAGGTCGGAATTCTGGTCGTGACAGGTGATTTGGAAGTCCGTAGTGGAATTAGGCTTGAAAAGGCAAAAAGTTGGAAATTTTGGAAAGTTTGACTGGGAGTGGACTTTTTGATATCGGGGTCGGATTCTGATTACGGAAGTTGGAGTAGGTCTGTAATGTCATTTATGACTTGTGTGCAAAATTTGGGGTCAATCGAATATGATTTGATAGGTTTCGGCATCGTTTGTAGAAATTGGGAGTTTAAAGTTCATTAGGCTTGAATCGATGTGCTATTCGTGTTTTGGTGTTGTTTAAGGTGATTTGAGGGCTCGACTAAGTTTGTATCATGTTTTAAGACCCGTTGGTATGTTTGGTTAAGGTCCCGGGGGGCTCGGGTTGATTTCGGATGGTTAACGAATCGATTTAAAGTTTGAGGGAAGTGCTGAAGCTCACCAGCTTCTGGTGTAATCGCACATGCGGAGTGGGGATCGCAGGTGCGATCTCGCAGAAGCGGCCAGAGAGGAGGTGAGCAGAGATCGCAGGTGCGAGATCATTTTCGCACCTGCGAGGCTACAGATGCGGCTGGGTTTATGCAGAAGTGGAGCTGGCCTGGCCTGGGCAGGGCGCAGGTGCGAGCGAGGGTTCGCAGATGTGGAGTTGAGGAAGATGCTTGTTTCTGCAGAAGTGGATGGAAGGCTGTAGAAGCGACTCCGCAGGTGTGGAACATGGAGCGTAGATGCGGGCCTGTGGGACTTAAGTGATTTTTGTAGAAGCGTAGAATTTACCGCAGAAGCGGTTCCACATGTGAAGATATATGGCCGCATATGCAAAAAGCCTGGGCAGATTATCAAAATAAGGGTTCGCGATTTTGGCTTCATTTCAAACATTTCAAGCACGGTTTAGGCGATTTTTGAGAGGGTTTTCGAGGGAATTCTTGAGGTAAATCCCTTGTACTTACTTTTGATCAATAATATTATTTCCCCGTCGATTTTCCCACCTAGTTGGTGTGTATTTAAAGTGTAAAGTAGGAGTTTGAGGCTAGGGATTTGGAGGGTTTGATTTGGGGATTTGGGTGACAATTTGGTGTCAGATTTTGATAAATTTGGTATGGATAGACCGGTGGTTGAGTGGGCTTTTGAGTTTTGTGACTTTTATCGAATTTCAGGCATGGGCCTAGGGGCCGATTTTTGATTTTGATTAATAACTTAACATTTTCTTATGGAGTTGATTCCTTTAGCTCGTATTGGTTTTATCGCATTGTTTATGGCTAGATTCGAGGCATTCAGAGGACGTTTCGTGAGGCAAGGGTGTGTTGGAGTAGAGATTTGCTTGTATTGAGGTAAGTAACAGTTCTAAATTTGATTCTGAGGGTACGAAACCCCGTATTACGTGTCATGTATTTGGTTTTGAGGTTACGCACATGCTAGATGACGGGTGTGTGGGCGTGCATCGTAGGAATTGCGACCTGGTCAAATTTCGTGGAACCGTGTAGTTGTATAATCTGTTGTTATTTGTATATTCTCCAGGTATAAGAGAAATTTAACCACAAATCATATTTAGACTACGTGTTGGCATTGTAGGGACCCACAAAGATCGTGTACATGTTGGATTATCTGCTAAATTGTTGTTTGTACTCAATCACAATTTATTTGTATATTACATCTCGGTCTCTATTGTTAATTTTTTATGCATCATATCATTGCTATCCGGGCTGCTTATTATGAGTTCTGAGAGCCTGAGACACTGGAGAGGTTGACGACTGAGTGAGGCCGAGGGCCTGATTGTGAGGTATTATACTATAGCACGTGAGTTGTCCGTGTGGATCCAGATATTATACTATAGCACGTGAATTGTCTGTGCAACACGTGAGTTATCCGTGCGGATCCAGATATTATATTATAGCACGTGAGTTGTCAGTGCAGATTATAGTGCTTGGGCTGAAGGAGCCCCTCCGGAGTCTACACACACACCCAGTGAGCGCATGTACCTACGGAGTGTGAGTGCCGAGTGTTGAGTGAATGGGAGGGCTGAGTGACTGGGGCCCTGAGAGGATGCATTTGATTTCATATTTGTTGCACTTAGCTACCATGTATCACTGTGTTTATAATTTTTGAAAGATATTACACTTTGTTTCAGTTGAACTTGACATGAAATTAATGTGTTGGCCTTAATTGTCGAACTTGAAAGCATGCCTACGTTCCACGTTAAAAAAATCACTGTAATTGAACTATAACTGTAAAGCTCGTCACTACCTTCAATTCTTTATTTAGTATTGTTACTTGCTGAGTTGGTTGTACTCATACTACACCCTACACTTCGTGTGCAGATCCAGGTGTTCCCGGATATACTAGGTGTTGATTTCCGCGCACAGTTGATCTTCTGGATATTTTGAGGTAGCTGCCGGCGTTTCATAGACCTTGTCTCTCCTTCCCTACATTTTCGCTTATTGTATTTAGTTTCAGACTATAATAGACAGTGTTTTCCAAACTTGTGATGTATAGATGCTCATGTACTCAGTGACACCCCGATGTTGGGAATTTCCGTGTTGTATTTTTAGATTTTCTATCCTGTTTATGAGAAGTTGTTATCATTTAAACTGTTTTAAATCCATTTTTTGTTAAGTGTTATAGTTATTTCATAAATGTCGGCTTGCCTAGTACCACGATAGGCACCATCACGACAGGTCAGGATTTTGGGTCGTGACTGCATTTGAATTTGAAGTTGCCATTTTATGGAAATACCTTCATTGTTGAGTTATGGAAGTTGTAGTTGTTGAGAGCTATTGACACATTTGTGGTTGAAATTTTTGGTTATTGGAATACCTTTCCTTGTTGTTTTATTTCTCATTCATTTTGTTGTTATTGAGATTCTTGTACATGTTGTGGTTGAGCCGTGGGCTGCGTTGTGGTAACATTGGTATTGTTGACTTTTTGTCAAGTTGTGGCATATGGACACTTGTGGTGCGAGTTATGGTTGTGTTGTGATATTGATAAGCATGCGGTGGTATAAGGCTAGGGGTTGATACGCATGTTTGAGATAAGGTGGGCTAAAATGCGTGTAGCTATTTCGGAAAAAATAATTTTCAAAACTAAATGTAAGGCTTACGCGGTGATATAAGGAAAGATTATGATTATGACTTGTGCGATGTGATTTCGAGGCGGTACCTCGGTTGTAATTCTTGTTGTACATTCTATGTTGGGACAACTTGTTGATTTGAACGGTTATTGTTCTTTCTTCAATCATTCATCCGCATTTTTGACTGTGTTTAGTTACTCGTTGTTATCTTGGTGTTGGAACGATTGTGGATTCTTGTGTGAGTCATGCATTCTATGTGATTTGTTGTATTCCTTTGACATGTCAATATGTGCCTCCATTATAACGTGGTAAATTGATTTTCAATGTCAATCTACTTGCGTGGTGTCATTATATCATATTCTACTGAGTTGTTGGTAACATAACGATTTAAATAATAGAATTATTGACATGCTTTATTCTATGTTTTTTAAGATAGAACTCGCCATCTCACTCGGTGCCTTACTATTTTAAATGGATCGCCCTTTTTACTATAATTCGGTTCTCAAATTATACTCAACAACCTATTGATTGGTTACCTTACTTAAAATTGTTATCACGTTTCATTTTTAATAAATTCGATATTTAATTCATTAATTTAACTGATATTTTGCTTTGTTTAAATATGACATTTTACTCAATTTTATTGATTTCTAAACTAAACCCATATGATTCTCTATTTTGTATAAATTTTATTTATTTTAGTTAATTAATTTCTAAAATAAACTCATTACTTCATTTGACGTCTTACTTTATTCAAGATTGTTATTATGCTTTATGGTGTTTAAATATAACTCTCGGTCATTTTAATTGATATTTGTTACGGTTTCAATGTACATGGTAGCACGTGGGCCTTGCCATGTGAAGGTAATTTTTATTGTGGGCACGAGGTGCCATACGTGTAAGATTTGGAAATTGTGGTCCATGATTTGTGATTTATGAGGTATGGTGTCTCGAGGTAATTCTTGCTTTAGGCCCATTCGTTCGGAACGATTTGATTATTTGAGATGTCATTGGTTCCTCCTTATTTGAGTTCATCCATATCTTATCGGTGTTCTGATTATGTTGCTTCTCTATTACCTGTTTACTACTTGCTGCCATTTACGTTTCTTTTATTTCTTTGTTGGTTGTAAATCAATAATCTTTCCGTCGTAAGCCTTACATTGATGTTCTTTCCATTGTTAGCTTCATGCATATCTTGTAAAGGTTTCTATGTCTAGTAGGTATTTTGACCTGATCTCGTCACTAATCTACCAAGATTAGGCTTGATCTTTACTGGGTACCGTTGTGGTGTACTCATACTACAATTATGCACATTTTTTTGCACATCCAGGTATTTTTGATCATGATGTTGAGAGTTGCGTCTGCGCGACGGAGACTTTAAGGTATACCTGCTTGACACTCGTAGGCCTCGGAGTCACCATCTTACTTCCTTATGCTACTGTTAAATTGTAAATCGAAACAATATAGTATTTAGAAATTCTAGTGTATTTCAGTATAGTTTATGACTTTGTACTACCGGTTTGGGAAATGTATTATTGGTCGTTGCAATTATATATATCATTTACTGGTTTATGATTTAATGATTAAATAGTTCAATTCTGTTATTAACTCAGCATGTCTTAGGTTTATCTAGTCTTAGAGACTAGGTGCTATCATGACATCCTAAGGTTGGAATTTGGGGTCGTGACATTAATAGTCCACCCGCTAACGGCCAAAAATACTAATTTATCTCCAAATTCGATAAGAAAGTGCAATACTCAAGATAAGTCTATAATAACAAAAGAATACTCATGACACTAAAAGAAAAACTATGGATAGATTCTAAGAGTTTAAAGAAAAGACCATAACAATTAATTAAGCTCCTTGCCCACGCGAACAAATACGGGGATAACCAAGAACTATCAACTCATGCGCTCTAATTGACGAAATCCTCGACTGCGCCAATTGTTGTCTCTATAAAGAAAATAGCGGGGAGTGAATCTCTAGCTTAGTGAGTAATAATACTTAGCCACAACTAGTTTTTATTGGGTACAAGTCATAAAACATGCTAGTATATTGAACAGAAAATATCATAAGAATGCCCTTTCAAAAACGATAAATAATGATCAGTCTCATCATGTTTTGCATGTAATATAATTCAACTGACAATTAGGTAAGCTACATTGTGTAATATCAATATTCATGTTTGGGAGGTTTTAATAAACGGATCATGTGATCGGTATAACTGTGGATCTCTTCACAAGAAGTCAAATATAACGGTAGTCCCTACTCGAGGGAAATCAGTAATTGTATGCTAGTTCTACCTTCCCACTAGCGGGGGATGTAATGGTAATCGGTAATCCATAATTTACAAGGTGCACCAGGTCTAACGAACCCGCCATTAGTTATGGGATCCTTCAAAGTCTCCTCTCATGTATACTTGTCTTTGTAATTAGTTAATACTTGTATAAAAATATTTTTAAAATAGTACAGGGCATTTCAGTTCTTATCAATCATGTAATTTAATTCGATAACATTAATTTCAAGTAACGGTAAAAATATCTGATAATAACGAAAATATTTAAAATAACAGTAATCATCTCAAATAACCAATTTCGGTATCATATCGAATAAAGGACTTGTCCCACATGTAAACTCAAAATAGTCGGTAATATATTCATATTAAAAATCATGTGTAAATTATGCAAGTTATGAAAAAATAAATTGCGGTAAGATTAATACTCACAGTACTCGTGTCGAAATACCAAAATCGTCACCTCGAGCAATCTGTACGGCATTATTCAATCAATCTATAATAACATCAATATCGGTCTCATATTAATATTTTGGTTTAAGAAAATTCATAGCTAATTTAGATTACCCAAATCCTTAGAGTTTATCTTCTACCATCAATTCGCCGAATTATATTTATCCATGCTATGAATAATTCAACTAGTCTATAATCTACCAAATTCAACTTACTCATATGTTTATTCTTCAATTTTTCCTTTACCCAGATTATGCCAAAATATGTGTATAGATTAAAATCATACAGGATCACTATCGACAATACTTTCTTTCGTACCTAACAAAGTTATATATACCCAGATGATAATCTCAAGCAACTGAAGTAAGAAAGTTTATCCTTTAAATTAAAAAAATGCATTCAACATATTGCCTTTGTTTCTTTGTCTGTTCCCATATTTAATTCATACTACTACATACAATTATAATAAGAATTTGATTTTTTTAAAATAAATCTTTGTTGCAAAGTGTTCTACATGCACTCATGATTCTTCCACAAAGTGCTATGAGTTAAGAGATGCACTAATTATTCTTTTCTTATTTCTAATCACATTAGTTAATCTCACTATATAACTTAAATAATTAAATTAATATACTCTCAAATTAGTAAAATAAGATATAAGAATACTATATTACCTTTTTCCAAAGATTGGTTGTAACGACCCAGTCGGTCGTTTTGTATAATTGCTACCGGTTACCCCTTTTTTATGCTTCACACACGTGCGTTTATGATTTTATGACTTGCGAAGTCGGTTAATTTCATTCCGGGGAGCTTTCGGGTTGATTTGGACCCTTGATTCTTAACGTAGAGGTTTAAAGTAGAAAATATTGACCAAACTTTAAATTTTGTGAAAACGACCCTGGAATTGTATTTTTATGGTTTCGATACTTTGGTGTCGTTTGGAGTTGATTTGTTAGGATTCAGACGTTTAGTTATAATTTTAGAAATTCTTCAACTTTACTTTGAAATTAATGCGTTTTATTGTTCGATTCGTAGTTTTAGATGTTATTTTTGTGTTGATCGCGTGAGCAAGTTCGTATGACGTGATTAGACTTGTGTGGATGTTTGGTTTGGAGCCCGAGGGCTCGGATGAGTTTTGGACATGTTCCAGAGTGGTTTGGAATGGAAATGGCAAAATCTGGCGTCTGGTGCTCTAGTGCCGCAAATGCGAACACTAGGGTCGCATTTGCGAAGGTGACAAAAGATGTGCAGTTTTCACAAATGTGACTTCCCTCTTCGCATTTGCAAAGGCAGCAGAAATTTCACAGTGTTCGCAATTGCGAACAATTGTTCGCTTTTGCTATGAAGGCCAGTTAGCAATTGCGAAGCCTTTTCTTGCAATTGCGAGATTTCATGAGGCTGTCAGGGTTTGCAAATGCGAGCCCTGATCCGCAATTGCGAGGGTTCGCAAATGCGAACCCTGTATCGCAAATGCAACATCAGCAGCTAGTTAGAGGATGGGAGACGTGTTTTTTGAACACATTCTCCCATTTTTGAACTCTAGACTCGGTAAGAGGCAATTTTGAAGAAATATTTTCACCTACAAACCTTGGGCAAGTGATTTTAATCTATTTCTAATCATATTCCATCATTATATATTAGATTTTAACATCAAAATCATGTGAATCAAAGTGAAAAAAAGTGAAACCTTGTCAAGCTTTTGAAAAATAAGGAATTGAGTTTTGAGAGTCGATTTGGACTCGGATTTTGAAACTAATCATATACATGAACGCGTGGATCCATGGGTAGTCAAAATCTACCATTGGACCCGGGTTTTCACCGGGCGAGCCCCGAGTTGACTTTTGTTGACTTTTTGAAAAACGTGTAAAGATCAAAGCTTTATTTATTGTAATTATTTTCTCTTGCATTGGTTGATTATATTGAGTTAATTTTGGGTAGATTTGAGCCGTATGGAGGTTCGTATTAAGGGGAAAGAGATCTCCGAGGGTTGAGATGGCCTAATCGAGGTAAGTATCTTGTCTAACTTTATGTGGGGGAAGTACCCCTTAGGATTGGTGTTGTTTGATTCAATTGTGCTAAGTGAAATCCGTGTACGCAAGGTGACAAGTGGATACACGGGTTGTACCTGGTATTTGTCCGGTTTAGGTTACTTAGATTATTTCCATGCTTAAATGAAATGCCATATCATGCTCTAAATTCTCTTAGTCAATCTATTCTTACTTGTGTTAGTCTAGCCTTACATGCCTTAAATGATTTCGTTAACACTTGTTCTACCTCCTAATTGATAATTTGCTCTCATGCTTTAGTTGAACTTCTTGTCTCTTTTATTGTTACATGCTATCTCTTCATTGTTGATTATCATTCTTTGGAGTATTCATACACGTTATCTCTTTCATTGTTGATTACCATTATTTCAAGTTATTGTTCACGTTATCTCTTTCATTGTTGATTATCATTATTTGAAGTTATTGTTCATGCTATATCTTTTCTTGTTGATTCCCATTATTTGAAGTCATTGCTACAGGTTATCTATTCCATTGTGAGTTATTCTTCTTTAACATCGTGGTTATGCATTGTCTCTCATTGTTCAGTTATTGGTGTTGAAGTTGTGAAAGCCGTTATCGTTGGGGCGAAGTTGTTATTGTTGAAACATCATTCTTTTTTAGCATTTTACATTCATTGTTGTTGTTGATATCCTTGTACCCATTGTGCTAGATCTGTGGGCTATTGTTGTGGAAACATTGATATTGTGGATTGTTGGCAAATCGTGATATATGGGCACTTGTGGTGCAAGCAGTTATTGTAATGTGATACTGACGCGCATGTGGCAGTATAAGGCTTGGGGTTGATGTGCATGCGGCGGTATAAGGAGGGACTTATGTGCGTGTTGCTTGTTGGGGAACTACGTGAAGCCACACGGCATCATAAGGTGGGATAAAGTACGTGTAGTTATTTCGGGAAAATTGTTTTCATAACCTATTTCAAATGTGTAAGGCTCACGCGATGGTATAAGAAAAGATTGTGATTTAAATTGAGAAATGTGAATACGAGGCGGTTCCTCGGTTGTGATTCTTGATTATACGAGGAGGTACCTTGGTTGTGATTTCATTATACATGATGCGGTACCTCGTTGTGATTCTTGCTATTTATTTCATGTTGCGAAGACTTTTGTGGGAACATTCCTTGTTGTTTCATTATTACTTGTTCTACCAGTTGTTGTCCGTATATGATCATTGCACTTTTCTTTAATCGCTGTTTTTATGTTGTTTCGATGCTTAATTTACGGTATTAGTTCATGCTATTATCTTAGTTTGTATGAGTTATTTCTCTGTTTTCTATTATTTACCCTTATTATATCCTATTAGGTGTTTTGACCTGGCCTCGTCACTACTCTACTGAGGTTAGGCTTAGTACTTACTGGGTACCATTGTGGTGTACCCATACTATGCTTCTGCATATTTTTGTGCAGATCCAGGTACGTCTGCTTGTATTGGTCATTAGAGATCATTTGTAGCCTCCCTACGGAGACTTCAAGGTATGCCTATCCGGCGTCCGCATGCCTCGGAGTCACCTTCCCTATTTTACTTCCTGTTTTATTTCTTTCAAACAATGATGTATTAGATATCTTAGTTTTATTCTATAGAGCTTATGACTCCGTTCCACAGTTCTTGAGGGTTGTATAGTTGAGATTCTGTTTTTTAGAAGTATATGAACTTTTCAAACCGATTTTTAGTATTTTGCTAATTTCATCTGTTCAATTGTTATCAAATATTAGGCTTACCTAGTCGTAGAGACTAGGTCCCATCACGATATCCTACTAAGGGAAATTGGGGTCGTGACATTGGTACAACCTCTTTCTTCTTCTTCTTCTTCTTCTTCTTCTTCTTCTTCTTCTTCTTCTTCTTCTTCCCTTTTCCCTTCTCTGCATTTGTTTTTCCTTTTTTATAGCTTCTGTTGCAGGAACTAGCGCTACTTTCCATTTCACCCAAATCCCCGTTTCTTTTCTTTTCGTTCAAGTAGTTTTTGCCTTTTTTAAATTGATTAGGTTTTTCCCTTCTTTTTGTTGTTTTTTTTTTGTTATGTTAAAAGACAAACCTACCCTAACTTAAATATGGGTCATTACTGTAACACCCCAGAAAATTTCAAAGTACTTAAGTGTAAGGCCTGGTAAAATTTGTAAAGAAAATAATGTTTCATGTTGCCGGACTATGCTTACGTGTTTGAGGATTATAGAAATTCTTCGCGGCGAGCTTGCTCGCCGCGGGTCGGACCTTTTGGGTTGAACAATGCACATGAAAGTAAAGGAAAATTTTATGCGGTGCATTATGCGACCGCATAGTTACCGCATACACATGCAGTTCTTTTGGCTATTTTGTAACCAATTATGCGACCGATATGCGGTCCGCATAACCATTATGTGGTCGCATATGCGACCGTAGAACTGGTTCCGGATCTTTATTTTTGGATTTTTAAAACCCGACCCTATTTCTTTAAATACACTCTTTGGGTCATTTTTGAGCTATTATCTAACATTTTAGAGTGAGAGAGGGTGCCCTAGAGTGAGAAGGTGTTCTCCAATAATTGTTCTTCAATTCTTGCCCAAGTTTTAGAAGATTGAGAAGGGAAAACTCACTAGGTCTTCATCCTAAAGGTAAGATTCTACACCTTAACCCTCAATTTCGAATTTTGTGTAGAAATGGATAATAAGCAAGATAATTTCTGGGCAAGAGGGTTGGTTATTTTTACATGCATGTGTTATCAAGGGGTGTCGAAAGATTGTTGAGCTAAAAATGGTAAAGGTTGGGTTGTGGGATGATGGAATCCTCCATAAAAAGATCTTGAAACCTTAATGTACATCTAGTATTTGATAAAATGCTCAAATGAGCTAGAACCATGATCATCTTCCTAATTTTGGTTTAATTTGTTATATTTCTAAAATAGATTGAAGTTGCTAAGAATTTCGGAACATTTAGAGTGTAAGGAAGCTCAAGTGAGGTATGTTGGCTAAACTCTTCTTTAAGAGTTGGAATTCTCATTATCCTTGTGAGTTCCGAGATGTTGATTATTAATCGAGTCTTCCGATAAGTTTAGTGATGAAGATATATGTTCAATCTGTATTTCAAATGCTCTTATCATATTGCATTACAAATTGACGATGTGTCCCAAACTATAGATTATGTATCCACATGTTATAATTTCTAATCATGATTTATGTGAAAGTTATTATGCCAAGTTGTGTAGAGATTGTGATTGTGATACACCTTCACCCGCATATATTGGGGTGAGGCGGCATGACCGCTTTGTGTGGGGATTATGGTATAGAGAGTATGATTGTGATACACCTCCACCCGCATATAAATTGGGGTGAGGCGGCATAGCCGCTTTGTGTAGGAATTATGGTATTGTGGGACTGCACCTCCACCCACTTACATTGGGGTAAGGTGGTACGGCCGCTTTGTGTATAGTTTTGGTATTGTTGTGGCACCACCACCCGCATACATTGGGGTGAGCCGGCATAGCCGCTTTGTGTAGTTTCTTGGTACTGTGGTTATACATCCACCCGCATACATTGAGGTGAGGCGGCAGGGCCGCTTGATTTGCGTTGTGGTATTGTACGTACACCTCCACCTGCATACATTGAGGTGAGGCGGCGGGGCCGCTTTGTGTGAAGATGGTTATGGAGGATCTCATCTTAAATCCTATAAATGTTGTTGATAGCTTTTAATAAGCTTGCTATGGTTGAGACGGTTATCTATATTATACTATTGCCACACTGGTCCATCATATTCATCTGGTATTTATGAATTCTTAAATTGGTGTTTAGTTTTCATACTAGTACTATTCGACGGGACGTTGCAATACTCAACATAAGTCTATAATAACGAAAGAATACTCATAAAACTAAAAGAATGACTATGTAGTGACTCTAAGAGTTTAAAGAAAAAATCATAACAATTAATTAAACTCCTTGCCCATGCGAATAAATACGGGGCTCACCAAGAACTATCAACTCGTGTGCTCTAATTGACGAAATCCTCGCCTGCGTCAACTGATGTCTCTGTAAAACAAATAGCGTGAAGTGAGTCACTAGCTTAGTGAGTAATAATACTTAGCCACAACCATTTTTATTCGGGACAAGTCAGAAAACATGCTAGTATATTAAAGAGAAAATATCATAAGAATGCCCTTTCAAAAACGATAAATAATGATCAGTCTCATCAAGTATTTCATGTAATATAATTCAATTGAAAATTCGGTAATAAGATCGGTAAACACTATGTAATATCAATATTCATGTTTAGGAGGTTTCAATGAACAAATCATGTAATTGGTATAACTGTGGACCTCTTCACAAGAAGGCAAATATAACGGTAGTCCCTACTCGAGGGAAATCGGTAACTGTATGCTAGTTCTACCTTCGCACTATCGGGGGCATTAACGGTAATCTATAATCCATAATTTACAAGGTTCAACAGGTCTAAAGAACCCGTCGTTAGCTACGAGATCCTTCAAAGTCTCCTCCCATTTATACTTATTTTTTTAATCAGTTAATACTCGTATAAAATTATTTTTAAAATAGTACAAGGTATTTAAGTTCTTATCAATCATGTAATTTCATTCGGTAAGATAAATTTCAAGTAACGATAAAAATATTTGGTAACAACGAGAATATTTAAAACAACAGTAATTATCTCAAATAACCAATTTCGGTATCATATCGAGTAAAGTACTTGTCGCACATACAAACTCAAATAGTCAGTAACATATTTAAATATTAAAAATCATATATAAATCATGCAAGTTATGAAAACACATATTGCGGTAAGTTTACTACTCACAGTACTCGTATCGAAATACCAAACTCGTCACCTCGAGCGATCTCCGCGACTTTCTTCAATCAATCTATAATCACCTAAATATCGGTCTCGTGTTAATTTTTTTGTTTAAGCTAATTTATAGTTAATTTAGATTACCCAAATCCTCAGAGTTTATGTTCTACCATCAATTCGTCAAATTATATTTATCCATACTATGAGTAATTTAACTAGTCTATAATCTACCAATTTCAACTTACTCGTATATTTATTCTTTAGTTTTTCTTTTAACCAGATTCTGCCAAAATATGTGTATAGATTTAAATCATATAGGATCACTATCGACAATATCTTCTTTCATACGGAAAAAAAATTATATATACCCAAATGATAATCTTAAGTAACTGAAGTAAAAAAGTTTATACTTTAAATTAAGACATGCCTTCAACAAATTGCCTCTGCTTCTTTGTATGTTCCCATATTTAATTCATACTACTACATACAATAGGATTAAGAATTTATTTTTTTGTTTTAAAAAAAAATCTTTATTGCAAAGTGTTCTACAGGAACTCATGATTCTTCCACAAAGTGCTATGAGTTAAGAAAAGCGTTAATTAATCTTTTCTTGTTTCTAATCATATTAGTCAATCTCACTATATAACTCAAATCATTAAATTTATATACGCTCATATTAGTAAAACAAAATATAAGAATATTGTGTTTCCTATTTTCCAAAGCTTGGTCCAGCCTCTTTCTTCTTCTTCCTTTTTCCCTTCTCTACGTTTTGTTTCCTTTTTTATAGCTTCTGTTGCAGCAGCGAGCGCTGCTTTCCCTTTCCCCCAAATCCTCGTTTCTTTTCTTTTCGTTCCAGAGCTTTTGCCCTTCTTTTAATTGATTAGGTTTTTCCCTTCTTTTTTTTAGTTTCTTTCTTTCTTTCTTTTTTTGGTTATGTTAAAAGAAAAACCTATCCTAACTTAAATATGGGTCATTACAAAATTCTTCTCCTCTGGAAGTCTAGGATACAAAATATGAATGAATTGGCAAAATCCCGAAATTCCAAACATAAGTAGTCTGCCCTGCACTACTCTTTGTGAATGCGGCAAAAAATTTTGTGTTCGCGATGCATAAATCTGCCGCATGTCTGATCCTCTTTCGCGATGGTGAAAGCACCCTCACGATCGGGAAGCTCACCAGGCTCCCACACTATGCGAATGTGACCCACGTCCCGCGAACGCGAAGACTTTCACGCCCAAAGCCATCGCAAACGCGACACCCTTAAGAAAACGCGATGAAAAACTACCCCGCTCCAAATTCCTTCATGATGAACGCGAAGCGCCTCTCACGAAAGAGATGAATACCAGCCACCAGAAAATTAGCTAACATCAAACATGCTCTGGGTGGTTTGAAACTCACTCAAGCCCCTAGAATCCAGTCCAATTATACCAACAAGTCTATATGCCCAATTAAAACTCATCCAAAGGCTTGAAACATGACCAATAACATCAAAAACAATAATCGAAGATCGAATCATTCTCTTAATTTTCACACATTCCAACTTCGTTGAATGCGTCTGAATCACACTTAAGTATTTCAAATCACTATTAAACTTTGCACACAAGATCCAATCAACTAAATGAACCTATACAAAGTCTCAATTCCACAATCTGATTCACCGAAGTCAACTTTCGTTCAAACCTGTTAACTCTCTAATTCTTTAAATTGTCAAATTTTGACAAATAATGCCAAAACCTTCTAAGAACTTTCGAATTCAAATCCGAACATACACCCAAGTCAAAAATTACAATACAAACCTATTGAAACTATCAAATCCGATTCCAAGTTCGTTGATTCAAAAGTTAAATATTGGTCTACTTTTCCTACTTAAAGCTTCCAAATTAAGAATTTCTCTTTCAAACCACCTCAGAACCTCTCATAAATCAAAACCAACAATACTTGCAAGTCATAAGACATCGTACGAAGCCACTCAAGGTCTTAAATCGCAGAACAAAATGCTAGGACTCAAACAACTTGTCGGATTGTTACATTCTCCCCCACTTTAGCATACGTTCGTCCACGAATGTTCCAAGAGTCACTCTAAATCCGTCAAATAACTATATAAGCTCATCATACATATACCCCTGGTGATATCATGTCACCTTAATCCATATACTCCCATTAGCACAATCTTGACTGAAGATTTTTTCTTCAACCTTAACCTATAAGCCTATGAACCCATCCCACAATGGAGAAACAAAACACCTAACACAAGCATTAGGAATCGTATCCAACATACCACCATTGTGGCGTGCAACCCGATACAACATTATAGCATCACGGTATGAAACTCAATCCAATATAACATCGTTGCGATGTGCAACCAATCCAAACATATCAATCCACATGGGAACACCCATTAAGCAATAATTCTCATACTCACCAAAAATATGTGTGTCAATAACAAGCACATGAAGTGCATATACATAACCATGGTGATACGGATAGCATAATATACTGTGAAAAAATGTAAACACGACTAAGGTTTAATAAGCAAATCAATATTTCAAGAGCCATCTCGCTCATATATCTCCTCAAGGCCTAAATAGGACCACAACACGCGTGTGAATAACCAAGTAGTCTCATAACCCATCATTTCATGAGAAGGCAACACATAAAATAGATCAGGGCATGAATAATATCAATTCTATCCGACGACACACCCATAGTTTATATTGTGTTGAGTAGAAAATCCAATCCGGTGTAGAACACACATTCACATTAGGTCTACCGATAGGCCTACAAATCGATTCAAGCTATTCTGTAACATCTATATAGCCTTCCAAAAGTTCACAGTGACTATATTCATACATATAGTTAGTTGTCTAACCCTTAACATACTTTCACAATCCACAATCAAAGGGATAGTCTTCCTCTAAGAAAATTAAATCTACAATCCCCACGAATATAAGAATCGCCATACATGATCTCTAACTTTCCAACTTAAATGACAGCCATGTCACGCATACACAATCACCTCACGAGAAGTGCTCCCATAAATCTACCGCGTCAAGTAGTAAAACCAGAATATCAACGGTTACCAACCACGTGATTTCTATAGTACTAGTCAAGAATCTGCCAAATTAATATACAAGGTATTTTCTACAACACACACCCTTCTCAAGTGACACAAGATATTTCTAGCATTCTCTTAAACTCTAAAATCTATCATGTTGTCTGGAATTCATGACCTTCCTTTCGAAAATGAACCGCAACCTTGCCCATTCAATTCTAATCCCACACGGCTCACTAAATCTCTCATGCTATTATATGAAAATACGAGAATCCCATTATCAACTCTTAATCACAACTAGGATGGTCCTCCTCATAAACACTTCATCGACCATAAACTTTCCATTTAACTCAATTCAGGAGAGAATCACATCTTGTAAAAAACTCTTCATACCGGTAGAAGACATTGGCCTCAAGTCATGGCCAAAACGATCATGAAATATTTGTAAACCATTTGCATATAACCAAGCCATCAGAACTGAATCCCTATAAATAAATCAAGTCTCGCAGGCTGCCATACCCAATAGTCCAACCGTAAAAACGCTTGTAGTGCCTTATCATACCATGGGAACTAGTCATTTCCTCTACCATGCTGATCTAAGTTGTTGCTATACTGATATGCTGATCTAAGTTGCTGCTATACTGATACAAGTTCTTAAGATAACCTCTGACCTACCTTTAAGGCATCTCTTTTCTTTCCAATACACTGTGTTCTTTAAACAAAGCGCTTACCAATTGATCCCAACATGAAACTTCATCGTCTTAAGATTTATAAGCCATTTTATCCTCTTTCATGCACCAATAAGAACCTAAAACAAAAATGTCTAATTCAAAGAATCCTTCAATGAATCTGAAGTTGTTCATTTCATCTCTCTAACGCTGCAATGTAGGATCAACAATGATACAGAAGCATTACAAGTCTTAATCAAAATCCAATGCAAATCTCAAATCCTTACCACACAACGGAATTCGGCAAATCCTTAAGTATCTTATCTTGGAACTTAAACACACTAAAACCATTCTCGAGAGTCCTACACTCTTATCTAGTCCCTAATGCATAGTCGACACATGACAAACGACTTGTGCTCAGTTAGTACACAAATAGTCTAAAAAGAAACCTCATCCTTAGGCAACCAAGTAATTCCCTTCTTTAGCACAGTATATCCACAAGGAATATCAAATCTAAGTCATTCCACAATCTCCATATATCATCAATTTATAGTACATCATGCATCCAACAAATTCCTTTTCCAAATCATCTTGGATGTCACCCTTCTAAAATCATAGGAAATCCACAAGCGTATCCTAGTTCAGGAATCACAACAAAACATGTCCATATGACCCGATCATCGATGGTTGACTCCCTCACTAGGCTTGAAGCCACCAAACACATCATCTGATAACCCACAATACTCTTCCTTCTTAAATGCCATGGTCTCGCCCTGTTATTCAGCTGAATATCTCATTAGCTCATGTAGCACTAGTCATAAGACACTCCAAATTGTCTGGCAATGATTACTCATCCTTGTAGGAGTCATTCCAACTTTCTCAAGTGATCTGAATTCTAACTGTACTATATGTATTCCACTAGATAGAAGGGAAACTATTCATAGAACCCTCATAAGAAAAGTATAACTTCTTCTTGCAGAAGATAACCCATATTCTTAGCATAAAATTGACATATTTCTATGACCGTACCGCGGTTATAACCACTATGTAATAAATTGATCCTCCCAAGTCTACGCTCATCAACAAGATACAAGAATCCACTTCACTTTACCAATAGACAACTGAAAGATATACCATCATACTCACGACTCAAGTCTTTATTGTACATCAAGATGATAATCAAATATCCATATTCCCTTCTACATCTCAAGAAAATCCTTCTCGTCAAATCCACACTATCCAAATGTAGTCCTCAGCCACATAATACTCATGTCATGACCCAAAACCACCATTGATCGTGATAGCACGTAACCCACTTGATAGGAAAGTCAGTCATAAAATAATAATAAAACATGGTAAGGAATTACAGATAGATAAATCTAAAAGACAAATAACCATTGACAATGCCAAATATAATACAACTCTCCAGAACTGGTAACACCTAGTCATGAGCTCTACAATACGAATATAAGTCTGAAAAATAGAAAAATTGTCTAAATAACATCAACAGTAAATAAACATAGGAAGAGATGCCAGGGACTGAGATCAGGAAGCATCTCTACCTCGGTCTCCAATACTCAGTGAACAGCTCCGCTTAAAAGGCTCAACTGGATCCAACTCCTAAATCTGCACAATTAAGTGCAGAGTGTAGTATGAGTACAACGGACCCGATGTACTCTATAGGTATCGTGACTAACCTCGATGAGGTAGTAGTGGCAAGAATTACCAATGATACTCACCTAACAATCTGCTCAATTCATAATTACACAAGTACACTGCATGGTATAACCTAAGCATGAAATACCGGTATAACCAAATCAGTGCACATAGAGAAGATGTGCGCAAGGTTTATAACAATTTAACAACTCAGCATATAGAGAAGATATGCGATAAAGACCTGTATACACCCAAGGTATTTGAAAATAGAGAAGAGATGCAAAAACCAAATACTGATCACTTTTCCTCATACTGCATGTACGCATCAAAAGAGAAACATGAGAGGACGACCCTAGGGGGATAGATCCTTATTCACACGTTGCACGGACAACTCATGTTCCATAACATAACAACTACATGGACCACTCACGTGCTATCATAACTCAAACTGCATGGACCACTCATGTGCTACTAATCCAGTCCATAACACACAGAAAAAATATACAAAAATACATGTATATGAAGTTTGAATATCAAATCACATACTCATGGACTATAAAGGTGATATGCTAAGGTGTATGCATGTGGGAAGTGTGCATCCATAGCTCAGATTAGGTGAATACACCACAAAATAGCAATTATCATGTTTAAGGAGATTAACCTACACATGATCTCTAGCATAATTCAAGTAGTTCACGAGTTGGTACAAACATATGAAGCATGATAGCAAAAAGCATGAAAGTCTCCTTCCAAAATCGCCCTCTCCAAGTCTAGGGTTCAACAATATGAAAGAGTGACTAAATATAGTCTTTCTAGCACTACCCTTCGCGAACACGGTCCATACCTCGCGTTCACAAAGCACAAAAATGCAACAGCCCATAAAACCCATCGCGCACATGGAAGAACGATCATGAATGCGATGCACATCTTCCTCGGGCCTACGCGAACGTGAGCCCCTTCCCGCGATCTTGAAGGCCAAGCTCTAGCCAGCTCCCAGTAGGCCTCCCTTCTATGCGAACGCAAATCCCAAGGTGCGAACACAAAGACCAAAAGCACTGTCCGACGCGAACGCCTCCCAGCCCATATTTTAACACATCCTCAATTTATAACATAACATGAATAAAGTATTTGAGATACTTTTCGAATATATATATATATATATATATATATATATCTTCCAACCCAATCTTACTCGGAATAGCCAATTTTATAATGAACCACTCGAGACTTACATATTTTTCATGAATATCGTGTGATTAAATTCTAAGAGAAGAGTTTAGCCAACATACCTCAATTGAGCTTCCTTAAACTCTAAAACGTTCTAGAATTCTTAGTAACTTTAATCTATTTTACAAATATAACTAATTGAACCAAAATTAGGAAGATGATTATGGTTCTAGCTCATTTAAGCATTTTATTAAACACTAGGTGTGCATTAAGGTTTCAAGGCCCTTTTATCAAGGATTCCATCATCCCACAACCCAATCTTTACCATTCTTAGTTCAACAATCTTCCTACACCCTTTGATAACACATGCATGTAAAATAAACAACTCTCATGCCCAAAATTTATCTTGCTAATTACCCATTTTCAGAAAATTTTGAAATTATGGTTTAGGGTGTAGAATCTTACCTCTAGGACGAAGACCTAGTGAGCTTCCCTTCTTAATCTTCCAAAACTTGAACAAGAATTGAAGAACAATTATTGAAGAATACTTTCTAACTTTAGGGCACTCTCTCTCACTCTAAAATGTCAGATTATAGTTCAAAACTGATCCAAAGAGTGTATTTAACGAAATAGGGTCGGGTTTTAAAAATCCAAAAATGGAGCTCCGGAACGGTTCTGCGGTCGCATAATGGATATGCGGACCGCATATCGGTCGCATAATTGCTGACAAAAATGATCAAAAATATGTCTATGTATGTGGTCACTATGCGGTCTGCATAACTGTTATGTGGTATACATAACTGTTATGCGGTCGCATAATGCACCGCATAACAATTATGCGGTCGTATAGTCGACCGCATAGCTGCTTCTAGAATGGCCCTCTCCTGCTCACTTATGCGGCCATTATGCGGCCCGCAGAATGATTATGCGGTCGCATAATGGACCGCATAAACACGTTTTTCCGCCAAAAAGTTTCCTTTACTTTCCAGTGCATTGTTCAACCCAAAAATTTTGAGCTTTCTACAATCCTCAAACACGTAAGCCTAGTCCGGCACCATGAAACATTATTTTCTTTGCAACATTTACCGGACTTTACGCTCAAGTACTTTGAAATTTTTCCGGGGTGTTACAATATATGAGGAGGAGAGACGTGCATTCATGGAGAGGTATAAGGTAGCTAGGAAGGAAGCTAAGTTGGCGGTCACGGAGGCTAAGATTGCAGATTATGATCGTATGTACGAGGAACTGGGGGAAAAAGACGGGGAGAAGAAGCTATTCTGGCTGGCCAAGTTGAGAGAGAGGAAGGCTTGGGATTTGGACCAAGTGAGATTCATCAAGGACAACGATGGTAGAGTATTGATGGAAAATTCCCAGATTAAGAAGAGATGGCAGACTTACTTTCATAAACTTCTGAATGAAGAAGGGGATCAGGATATCATGCTAGGTGAATTGGAGCACTCCGAGAGTCACCGTGACTTTGGATACTGCATGCGCATAAAGGTTGAGGAAGTCGTGGGAGCTATGAGTAAGATGATTAGGGGCAAAGCGACAGGGCTTGATGAGATTCCAGTGGAATTTTGGAAGTGTGTGGGGAGAGCAGGTTTGGAGTGGTTGATTGGGTTGTTCAATGTTATTTTTAAGGCGAAGAGGATGTCGGATGAGTGGAGGTGGAGTACGGTGGTTCCATTGTATAAGAACAAAGGTGATATCCAGAGTTGTAACAATTATAGGGGTAACAAATTACTGAGTCATACCATGAAAGTGTGGGAGAGGGTGGTTGAAGCGAGGGTCAGGATGTCGGTGTATGTTTTCGATAACCAGTTTACGTTCATGTTGGGTCGTTCTACTACAGAAGCTATACACCTTGTTAGGCGGTTGGTGGAACAGTACAGATATAGGAAGAAGGACCTGCACATGATTTTTATTTACCTTGAGAAAGCATATGAAAAGGTTCCTAGAGAAGTTCTCTGGAGATGCTTGGAGGCAAAAGGTGTGTCGGTTCCTTACATTATGACGATTAATGACATGTATGATGGGGCTAAGACACGGGTAAGGACAGTAGGAGGTGACTCTGAGCATTTTCTAGTTGTTATGGGGCTACACCAAGGCTTTGTGCTTAGTCCGTTCCTATTCGACCTGGTGTTGGACGCGCTAACACACCATATTAAAGGGGAGGTGCCATGGTGCATGCTATTTGCCGATGACATAGTTCTAATTGATGAAACGCGAGTCGGTGCTAATGAGAGGCTGGAGGTTTGGAGATAGGATCTTGAGTCTAAGGGTTTCAATCTGAGCAGGACGAAGACGAAATACTTGGAGTGTAAGTTCAGCGCTAAACCGGAGGAAGTGGGCATGGTTGTGAGGCTTGACTCACAGGTCATCCCAAGTAGAGGCAGCTTCAAGTACCTTGGGTCGGTTATCCAGGGGGTAGGGGAGATCGATGAGAATGTCACACACCATATTGGGATAGGATGGATGAAGTGGAGGTTAGCATCTGGAGTCTTGTGTGACAAGAGAGTGCCACTGATACTCAAAGGTAAGTTCTATAAAGTGGTGGTTAGACCGACCATGATGTGCGGGGCTGAGTATTGGGCTGTTAAGAACTCACATATTTAAAAGATGAAAGTAGCATAAATGAGGATGTTGAGGTTGATGTGCGGGCACACTAGAATGGATAAGATCAGGAATGATGATATTCGGGAGAAGGTGCGCGTGACTCCCATTGATGACAAGATGCGGGAAGCGTGGCTCAGATGATTCGGGCATGTATAGAGGAGGATCCCAGATGCCCCAGTAAGGAGGTGTGAGCGGCTAGTTGCGGAGGGCACGAGAAGAGGTGGCGGGTGGCCGAAGAAGTAGTGGGGAGAGGTGATCAGGCAGGACATGGCGAGGCTTCAGATTTCCGAGGACATGGCACTTGATAGGAAGATGTGGAGGTCGAGTATTAGGGTTGTAGGTTAGGAGGTAGTTGAGTCTTGCCTTACTTCATACTGTTGTGACACTAGTGTGGTAGGGTTTTGTTTAAGCTAGCTAGTGGCAATGTCGTATCTTACTATTTTGCGTTCCAGTGCCGGACCTATTTACTAGCTATCGTTTTTGCTTTGCATCTTTCTTCTAGATTTCATGTTGTTCCTATTTTTCCTATGATTTCTGTGGTGATACTGATATTGTCTCCTTTTGTCTTTTTGTCCTCTTGAGCCGAGGGTCTTTCGGAAACACCCTCTCTACCTCTTCGGGGTAGGAGTAAGGTTTGCGTACACTCTACCCTCTCCATACCCCACTAGTGGGATTTCACTATGTTATTGTTGTTGTAGTCTTATGTCTATAATATCTGACATCTTTTTTCCGATTAAGCCTCTGAAAGTGAAAATAAGGTCATGTCCATTCCATCTTTTTTCATCATCAACGATTTCATAAAGTCAGGACAAGAAAAAAAATAAAAAAATAAAAAATGAAATGGAAAAGGAGCTTATTAGTTATTACATATTTGATCTTGCTACTTTATGTTCACCTTTTCAGTTATGTCTCCAATTTTTTTGCTTTTTCTTATCTGCTATCACATGAAATTATTAAAGTTTGTTTCATAGTTCCTTTGTACTAAGCCATATTTGTGCACCTTGTTTTCTTTTTATGTTAGTAATATTCTTGGTGATTCCTTATTCTTAAATGTGTCTTATAAGGTTCACTGCTTTTAAGCCTGTTAAAAGCTGCTTTTGTCCCATCTTTTTGAGTTTCATTCTAGTATATAAGATTTGAGAACCACCAAATCAATATCAATTTATATATGTGGCTTTTCTGAATTAAAGGTCGTGATGACGCCTAACACCGCGGTCAGGCAAGCCAACAATAAATGATTATCCTAATTACTCATATTAGTATTTGAAGTCATAATTTTCTTTAATCACATAATACAAAATGGGATTTACAAAGTGAATGAAAATATTTTTCGCAACAGCATTAATTAATAACCCATAAGCACCCCCAAACTCCGGTGTAACAAGTGCATGAGTATCAACTAGGAAGTAAAATAAAATACAGCATCTGTTCGGAATACAAATTAGATAGAAAAAATATAAATAACTCTGAAGGAGACTCTATCGGTTGTGGATCGTAACATGAAATGCAGCTCACGGTAAGTCCATGCATCATCCGCGCCTCCGCGCCAAAGGACCACCAGACATAATTGTACCAGCACAAAAATGTGCAGCAAGTGTAGTATGAGTACGTAAATCAACGTGTACCCAATAAGTATCCAGCCTAACCCCGGAGGGGTAGTGACGAGGGGTCGACATCGACACTTACTAGTGGTCCAATAATATCAGGTACAGTAAAGAGGTGAACAATTATAAGACAAAGTAAATAACCAAAATAAACAAGTATATATACGTGGTACAATTCTCCTCTTCACAATAAACTCGAGCCATCAATTAGCAATTTTCTCCTTGACCGGAGCATATATATATATATATATATATATAATGGACCTCACCAAATAGGTTAGTATAATTCAAATCAGGAAAAGCTCACAGATACACTGGCTTCTTGACATCTATTACGCACGATTTCATGAGAAAATTTTATAGAAATGATGAGGCGTATGGCCCTATCCCATCATAATCTGTGCACTGCCGAGGGTCGAACGACACGAACCGTAGATGCATCTATTAAACTGTCGAGGCGAACGGATCGCTCATATGAGAGTGTGGTACATAAATCCTGCCGAGGCGAACGGTCTGATCCCATTAGAATAAGAAGCTTAAATGGGTCCTTGACCCCCACTCACGAATAAACGTGTGAGTTATAAAATATTTTTAAGGAAAATATCTCAATGAAAATGCATGGCGCATGAGAAATCCATAAGAGGAACACCATTACTCCACGGAAAATCATGAAACTTACCAAATCTCTACAAATGTGAGTCTATCACTCTACGCATGTCTAGTCTCAAGTCGTAAAGCGAAATAAAGGAATTAAACGATCAAGGATAACCCATATAACACAAGTATAGCATGCTGTGAACCCAAGTCTATCCGGACAATGACATGAATCTAGCTACGTACGGACTCTCGTCACCTCGTGCATACGTAGCCCCCGCAACAAGTAACAAATATCAATTACAACACCTAGGGGTAATTTCCCTCTCACAGAGTTAGACAGGAGACTTACCTCGCTCTGAAGTTCCATAACCGGCTCCAAAGCTCCTCTAACACCTCAAACTGATGCCCACCTCTCCAAAACTAGTCAAACAATGTGAAAACCAATAAAAATACACTCTAATACCCATAACAAATCAATATAGACAAATTCCCAACTCCGCTCGAAAAGTCGATAAAGCAACCCTCAGGCCCACGTGCCCGGATTCCGAAAAGTTTCTAAGATAAACATTAACCATAACATTACAAAATTAAATATATGATTTATTCTCAATTCCATGCCCAAATTCGTGGTCAATATCCAAAAATATAAATTTCTAGGGTTTTCTTCAAAATCTCAAATTTCTACTAATTTCCATGTTTAAATCCCATTCAAATACAATGTTTTTAACTTGGAATAGGTGGAAATCACTTATCTGGTGGTTGATGCTGGAAATAGTTCTCCAAAATCACTCCAAGATCGGCTCCCATGGAGGAAATGAAATGAAAGTTGGCCAAATTCCCGTTTTAAACTTTACTGCCAAAGTCTGCCCTTCTTCGCGATCGCGGAAAGACCATCGCGATCGCGAAGGCCAAAGAAACACTGCCTCTAATTTCCTCTTCGCGTTCGCGTCATCTTGGTTGCGTTCGCGAACATTTGAGACCACCACCCTTCACGTTCGCATTCCACCAGCCGCGTTCGCGAAGGCCAATTGCTCCAGGATCCGCTCCCTCTTCCTTCTACGCGTTCGCGGTAGCTCTCCCGTGTTCGCGTAGGCTGTTCCAGACCCTCTTCCGCGTTTGCGGCCCCCGTGCCACGTTTGCGAAGAACAACCATCAGCAACCCAAAAATCCTCCCTTCGCAAATGCGGGACTCCCTTCGCGTTCGCGAAGGACAACATCAAAACCAGCAACAGCCAAAACAGGCCGAATTAATCCAAAACCACCCCCGAAACACACCTAAGGCCCACGGGGCCCCGACCAAAAACACCAACCAGTCCCATAACATAAAACAAACTTGCTCGAGGCCTCAAATCACATTAAAGAACATCAAAATCATGAATCGCATCCCAATTCGAGCTTAATGAACTTTAGAACTTCAAACTTCTACATTCGATGCTGAAACCTATCAAATCACGTCCGATTGACCTCAAATTTTGCACACAAGTCACATTCAACATCACAGACCTACTCCAACTTCCAAAATTGAGATCCGACCCCGATATTAAAAAGTTCACTCCCGGTCAAACTTCCCAAAACCCTCAAATTCCAACTTTCGCCAAATGACCTACAGACCTCCAAATCCACATCCGGACACGCTCCTAATACCAGAATCACCATACAGAGCTATTCCCAGGCTCTAAATCCCAAACGGACACCAATAACATTAAAAATACAATTCAACCCAATTTATGAAATCCTTCCAAAATTCCAACTTTCCACAATAGGTGACGAAACGCTCCCGGGTCATCCAAAACCCGATCCGGACATAGCCCAAGTCCAAAACCATCATATGAACATATTGGAACCTTTAAGTCCCGATTTCGAGGTCGTTTACTCAAAAATCACACCTTAGTCAATTCTTTCAACTTAAAGCTTTCGGAATGAGAACTTTCTTTCCAAATCAACTCCGAACTTCCCGAAATTCAATTCTGACCACGCGTACAAGCCATAATACCTGAAGTGAAGCTACTCATTGACTCAAACTACCAAACGACGTGCTAGATCTTAATATGATTGGTCGTGTCGTTACATTCTTTCCCACTTAAATATACGTTCGTTCTCGAACGTGCTAAGAACTGCTCTAGAGTTGTCTGAAATCACTGTTTAACCCCTTGAACACCTACCCGTGCTACCACAACCCAGTTGAGCACATTAGCACGAACTAGTCTGAAGATCCTCTCTTTTATTTAGTCAAATAAGCCTTAGAGCCAAATTCCAACATCCAAAATTCTCCACAGGGCCTCCTTTCAACATACGACACCGTATTAGTTACTACATACTGTACCAAAATATGATTGCATACCTTTGACAAGAACCATTTCCTCACTCTGAACTGAATAACGATATTTGCTCCTTGATATGCCTTATATAAATCCGATCATACTGATCCCAGGTCCAATAACCTCGTCTCACCCAGTACAAGTTGCTCAGGCAATAAGCTACCCCAGACACTGCCAAAAGTCTCATATGATGCCACAATGTGCCAACGAGCTACAAACTCGAATGTGATACATATGGGAAACGAACTCTGGAAGGAACTACTCAACCCACGTAACTAATTAAACACTCGAAAAGGTGTTATGAACCTTCCTCGGGAAATGAGAGACAAAACACATAAGAATAGATATGGGGAACTATACTCAACATCACATCGTTGTTGCGTGCAATCCAATCCACACATGATACAGTTGCGGAGTGCAACCGATCTAACCATGGTACCCGTGGCGGCGGGCCACCTGATCCACACATGACAATAAATAGGGGAGTACCCATCAAGCCGAAATGCCTATACCCACGAAATGTCTGAATATCGACCATGAACACACCAAGTGAAAAACTATTACTCTGAGGAGACGGATAGCGCCATACGCTACAATACCCAAGCACAACTAGGGTGAAATAAATGACCTGCATCTGGAGAGCCATCTCGCTCATATAACACCACAAACTACACGGGATCACAACACATGTGCGAATAATCAAGCCACCTCACAAACTACCTTGCATCATATAGATCACATGGAATAGCTGACGACAGAAATAACATCCAAGGCCCGAAGACTCCTCCATAAATAATGTTATGCTGAAATGAGTGCATCCGGCCCAATATAGAGCACACACTCACATTTAGATCCATCCACGGACCCCAAACCGATTCTGATAGTAAAATACTGGGCCAATAACCTTTCAAGGATCCACAATAACCTTTTTCCCATGACACATAAGAACAACCATCGAATCCCAAACAACTTCTGCAGCTCACTACCAAATGAATAGAGCGCCTTCTAGGCCTAAACTCTCACCTTAGCGATAGTACCATAATTTCCATACTTGGTTCCAATCTTTAATAAATCAAGTGACTACATGCCACACCTATGCAATCTTCCCGTGGGATACGCTCTCATGACCTCCCGCACCAGGTAACAAGTCTGCACATCTACACCACCGGCCATACAAATGCTGCAAAGCAAATCAAGAATCCGCAAATCGGTACACAAAGCCTCTTACACAGGACACCGATCTCAGGTGACGCTAAAGACAATACCAGTTTACTCTAAACATCTGGTTTTTTTCCTGCTCATCTGAACCCATGACATTCTTGTCAACGTCAAACTGCAATATTGATCCTCAACTTTCAAATTACATGTTGCTCACTGCACCTAACATTCCAATACGCGAGAGTACAAGAATTCCATCATAACTCCTGAACCACTGATAGAATAAACTCTATATCATATAGAAACCTTTCTCTTACCCATTCCAGGAGAACTATTGCAACACATGACTGAATTCTCATAACCGCAAAAAATACAAACCTCAAGTAGTGGCCTAAACCACCATAACTCTTCTGGGATCCATCTACACATAACATGCCATTATAATCGAATGCCTCCAATTAACTCAAATTACGGCGGTCGTCAAGCCTCGTACGTAACTCCACCAATCGCCTGTATTACTTAACACATTGAAGGAACCGATCATTGCCACCACCATGCTGATTCGAAAATTGCTAACCGAACCAATTTCCTTCTAATTTACCCGGGGCTTGCCTTAGAAATAATAATAGCTCCATTCAGAATATAACGAACCCAATCCGCACTCATCCTGAGTTACCCTATTTCACGAGACCGCATTGTCTCAAAACCCACGAACCATCTCATACCCTCCTTGTGCGCACATTTGCATCTTCAATTGGTACACCAATTCTAATAAATTCTTTTATGAATCTGAAGTTGTTTTCTCCCGTCCTCCAATGCTACACCGCAGATCGATGATAACATAGAACACTCCAAGGCTCTGCTAGCACATGAACACCTTCTCAGAGAAGCTCATGGCTGGATCACTTTACTTGTACATCACCTCCACATGCAGCATAAACTCTGAGTCTTCCCACAACCTGAACATGAACTGATAAGGCCCAATATAGCACACATTCCTCAAATCCTTTGCTCAAATTTCTTTTCTTTGGTCGTAATGACCCACCAATACGCCGATAACCAGAAAACCCATAAGTAGACAACCATGCAATCCAATCATAGACAATAGGGCTCTCCTACTTAGCTTGAAGTTACAATTGCATAACCCTAGAACCCACCAAGATTCCTTTTTCCTCATTGACATGATCTGGCACAATCGACCTGCCAAATTTTCTCGAAATCTTCCTGTTCAACATTTCATGAACACTGTGAATCTCTAGCCACATTTACATACTTGACCTCTTATCGGATAGCCATTATAATTCTTCGTAGAAGCTTCGCCAACTCCACGCAACCGCTAACCTGCTCACCGAAGATAACTCACCTGTGTAAATTCCATGTCGACACCTTCTAACGACACTGCACCGAGTACAATTACTACGAAACCAATAAACCATCCTGAGCCTGTGCTCATTCACCGATTTTACAAGTCCGTTCACTCCCCATTGACATCGACTAAAGGCCCGACGATACATTCTAATCTGAATTCATGTTGCCGCCCTCTTTATATTAAGCAACTCCCTCATGTCGTATCCAATCTTCCTCAGTATAGTAGCCAATATTCTAAATTAGACCGTAGACCTAGTCACGGTCCACCATGAACCCCAAATCACTCTAAACTTTCCTCAAGTCGTGTAGCAATCCTAGCACAGAACCCATATGATACTCTCCCACTTTGGTCAAACCCCCTCCTTTAAGCAACTACTCGACTTCTGCTTCTCACATTTGTCCTTCTAGAAATTTAACCACCACAAGACACCTCTCACATGCCCTTCCTCACCCAATTGTTGCCTAACAGAAATCCATCTCTTGTATCACTTGAACCAATAGATCGCCACCAACTCTAAACCTTTCTAAAGATCATCTTCCTCGAGCCGTCAATATTAGGAACACCGGTTCGATTTCGAACCACTGCACACCGCGATCTCTGACAGCCACTTCCCCGGCACCATGTCACAATACCCTGCCCCAAAGGCGAATTGAAGAAGACCATAACATAGACAAACTTAACAACTTTAACAAGGACAACGATGCCACATTATAGACAAAAATTCCACCATACTCAAAAATACCAAGTCTCATTACTCTATCATCCCAACCCTGAACATTCATAGTTCGATTGCCTTTCTGCTGGAAATAAAACACTGAACCTCTGAATCACACACCGAGAAGAACCTCATCTCATGTTGTTCACTGCCCTGACACATAGGCAAGTATCCTACCATTACATCAATACTGTGCGATAACAACTCACGAACATCATGGCAACCCGTGCATAGCCTCAAAACCATCAGGAATACAGCTACTGAGCTGAAATGACAGAACATCCTTTCGCAAGGCGACAACATCAACCCAACCAAATATGTAGCGAGAAACATCTTGTACCACATCTGCAGTACCCTTAAAATTTCTCGCTTCCCAACTGATAACAAGCGCTTAACGTCGCATAAGATTGAATAGGAAAGAAATAAAGGCATAAGCCTTAAAGGAATCAAATGGCATGATGAGGAATCAAGAAGGGAAGTGCTCCTAACAGCCCTATAGCCTCTCGAAGATAAGTACAGATGTCTCCATACCGATCCGCAAAACTCTACTAGACTTGTTCATGACTCGTGAGACCTAAGTGAACCTAATGCTCTGATATCATATTGTCACAACCCAAAATCCATTAAAGGTCGTGATGGCGCCTAACACCGCGGTCAGGAAAGCCAACAATAAATGATTATCCTAATTACTCATATTAGTATTTGAAATCATAATTTTCTTTAATTACATAATACAAAATGGGATTTACAAAGTGAATGAAAATATTTTTCGCAACTACATTAATGAATAACCCGTAAGCACCCCCAAACCCCGGTGTCACAAGTGCTTGAGCATCAACTAGGAAGTAATATAAAATACAACATCTGTCCGAAATACAAATTAGATAGGAAAAATATAAATAACTCTGAAGGAGACTGTGTCGGCTACGGATCGTAACATGAAATGCAGCTCACGGTAAGTCCCCGCATCATCCGCGCCTTCGTGCCAAAGGACCACCAGACATAAATATACCTGCACAAAAATGTGCAACAAGTGTAGTATGAGTACTTAAATCAACGTGTACCCAGTAAGTATTCAGCCTAACCCCGAATGGGTAGTGACGAGTGGTCGACATCGACACTTACTAGTGGTCCAATAATATCAGGTATAGTAGAGAGGTGAACAATTATGAGATAGAATAAATAACCAAAATAAACAAGTATATATATGTGGTACAATTCTCCTCTTCACAATAAACTCGAGCCTTCAATTAGCAATTTCCTCCTTGACTGGAGCATATGTATATATATATATATATATATATATATATATATATATATATATAATGGACCTCACCAAATAGGTTAGTATAATTCAAATAAAGGAAATCTCACAGATACATTGGCTTCTTGCCATATATTACGCACGATTTCATGAGGAAATTTTATAGAAATGCCGAGGGGTACGGTCCAATCCCATCATAATATGTGTACTAGCGAGGGTCAAATGGCACGAACCATAGATGCATCTATTAAACTGCCGAGGCGAACGGCCCGCTCCCATGAGAGTGTGGTACATAAATTCTGCCGAGGCGAACGGCCCGATCCCATTAGAATAAGAAGCTTAAGTGAGTCCTTGACCCCCACTCACGAATAAACGTGTGAGTTATAAAAAAATTTTAAGGAAAAACATTCAATGAAAATGCATGGCGCGTGAGAAATCCGTAAGAGGAACACCATTATTCCGCATCAAATCATGAAACTTATCAAATCTCTACAAATGTGAGTTTATCACTCTACGCATGTCTAGTCTCAAGTTGTAAAGCAAAATAAAGGAATTAAACGAACAAGGATAACCCATATAATACAAGTATAGCATGGTGTGAACCTAAGTCTACCCGGACAATGACATGAATCTATCTACGTACGGACTCTCATCACCTCGTGCGTACGTAGCCCCCGCAACAAGTAACAAATATCAATTACAAGACCTAGGGGTAGTGTTTCCCTCACAGAGTTAGACAGGAGACTTATCTCGCTCTGAAGTTCCATAACCGGCTCTAAAGCCCCTCTAACACCTCAAACCGATGCTCGCCTCTCCAAAACTAGTCAAACAATGTGCAAACCAATAAAAATTCACTCTAATACTCATAACAAATCAATTTAGACAAATTCCCAACTCCGCTCGAAAAGTCGATAAAGCAACCCTCGGGCCCACGTGCCCGGATTCCTAAAACTTTCTAAGATAAACATTACCCATAACATTACGAAATCAAATATATGATTTATTCTCAATTCCATGCCCAAATTCGTGGTCAACATCCAAAAATATAAATATTTAGGTTTTTCTTTAAAATTCCAAATTTTTACTAATTTCCATGTTTAACTCCATTCAAATACCATGTTTCTAACTTGGAATAGGTAAAACTCACTTACCTGGTGAATGATGCTAGAAATAGTGCTCCAAAATCGCTCGAAGATAGGCTCCCATGGAGGAAATGAAATGAAAGGTGGACAAATTTCCGTTTTAAACTTCACTTCCCAGGCCGCCCTTCTTCGCAATCGCGGAATGACTATCGCAAACGCGAAGGCCAAAGAAACACTGTCTCTAATTTCCTCTTCGCGTTCGCGTCATCTTGATCACGTTCGCGAACATTTGAGACTACCACCCTTCGCGTTCGCGTTCGCATTCGCATTCGCATTCCACCAACCGCATTCACGAAGGCCAACTGCTCCAGGCCCCGCTCCATCTTCCTTCTACGCATTCGCGGCAGCTCTCCCGCTTTTGCGTAGGCAGTTCCAGACCCTCTTCCACATTCACGGCCCCCGTGTTGCATTCCCGAAGAACAACCATCAGCAGCCCAAAACTCCTCCCTTCGCGTTCGCGAAGGACAATATCAGAACCAGCAACAACATCAGCCAAAACAGCCCGAATTGATCCGAAACACACCCGAGGCCCACGGGACCCCGTCTAACCACACCAACCAGTCCCATAACATAACCCAAACTTGCTCGAGGCCTAAAATCACATCAAACAACATCAAAATCATGAATCGCACCCCAATTTGAGCTTAATGAACTTTAGAACTTCAAACTTCTACATTCGATGTTGATACCTATAAAATCACGTCCGATTGACCTCAAATTTTGCACACATGTCACATTCAATATTACGGACCTACTCCTACTTCCGAAATTGGAATTCGACCCCGATATCAAAAATTCCACTCCCACACAAAATTCCCAAAACCTTCAAATTCCAACTTTCGCCAAATGACCCCAAAATGACCTACGTACCTCCAAATCCACATCCGGACGTGCTTCTAAGACCAGAATCACCATACAGAACTATTCCCAGGCTCTAAATCCCAAACGGACACTGATAGCATTAAAAATACACTTCAACCCAATTTATAAAATCCTTCCAAAATTCTAACTTTCCACAATAGGTGCTGAAACACTCCTAGGTCATCCAAAACCCGATGCGGACATACGCCCAAGTCCGAAATCATCATACGAACCTGTTGGAACCTTTAAGTCCCGATTCCGAGGTCGTTTACTCAAAAAATCATACCTTAGTCAATTCTTCCAACTTAAAGCTTCTGAAATGAGAACTTTCTTTCCAAATCAACTCTGAACTTCCCGAAATTCAATTCCGATCACGCGTACAAGACATAATACCTGAAGTGAAGCTACTCATGGCCTCAAACTACCGAACGATGTGCTAGAGCTCAACACGACCGGTTGGGTCGTTACAGAATACTTCTTTGCATGTCCTGTTAACGTGTGATGAACAAATTTGGGATCTTATATTGAGATTAACGATATGAGTTCTTTCATCTTGTTCACTCTTGTGAAAGTGTCTCTTTGTAGATTGTATTGTTAGCTCCAAATATTAATACTCTTTTAAGGTAATCTTTGTGTAGTCCAGGAATCAAGAATGAATTCTAATGTATTGGATCAAATTTCTAAGTCATTTATAATCATTCTATCTTTGTAATCGATGTGATCACAACTTCTGTTTGACATAAACTTAGGACTGATAATTAGTTCTTATTGTCAATTGTCACGTTGCCGAGGGTCTTCCGAAAATAGCCTCTCTGCCTTTTTAAAGGCAGGGGTAAGGTCTGCGTACACTCTACCCTCCCCAGACCTCACTTGTGGGACTACACTGGTATGTTATTGTTGTTGTTTCATATTTAATGATACTGTGAAATATTGTAGAACAAATTTGACAGTGATGACATAAATGATCAACGAGATCATGTCTTAAAACATATTAGAAAGTTATGGAATAATTGGATAGGATCGATGCACAAGAATATTAAGTCTAAGCCATTCTGTTATGCTCTAAAAGATGTGCCAAAGGGGGTAGACAAGAGTGATTGGGAATGGCTAGTCAAGGAGCATTTTTTTTACTGAAATATTTAAGGTATGATTTCATAACTGTTTATTAACATCGTGTTATATTAAGTGTCTAAACAGAATTTTGCCGGTACATTATTAATTTAGGAGACAAGTACAAGAAACTCGGTCAATAGGTCTAAGTTGAGTATGCCTCATCGTACTGGTAGTAAGCCAATTAGGGGGATCATTTATGAATTGGTGAGTAAATCTTATAATTCTATTAAGAAACCTCATCTTTGTTACAAAGATTTCTTTGACTTGTTTATTTCAATGTGAAGGGGGTAAAGATGGTAATCCACCAGATGTGGCAACTATTTTCTTTGAGACTCGTAAGAAGAATAACAAGCTTGTTGAACCTGAAACCAATGAGAAATATGTATGTTTATTGATAAATTTCAATTTACATTATTTATTTATTGTGTTGTATTATTTTAATTAAATTATTTTTTATTTTACAGGATAAAATCAAAGAATTGGTGCAATCTGAATCGTCTCTTACAAACATTGAGGTTGTATAAAGGTGCTTCGGACCTCAACGAAAGAGTCATGTAGTTGGATTTGGTGGTGGGATAACCGCTAAGGAGTTGAAAAGTGGTAACTCCTCTAAAGCTGCATTGTTGGGAAAGTTGAATGCTACTGTAAAAGAAAATAAATCTCTTAAAGGACGTTTGGAAGGGCTAGAGAGTAAATATGATGAGTCAGGGAGTAAATACGCACAGCTTGCAAAGATAGTGTTTGATCAGCCTTCATCACCATCTTCAAGTGATAAGTATGATTGAATCATATAACAGGTTAGTACATTAAAAATCCTATTTTACTCTATAAAGCGTACCTTTATAGTAACCTAATCTTAGTCCTTTTGGTTTCTTCCGCATTCCCTAAGATAAATTGTCGATTTGTGCTTTTTTATTTTCCTGTTTCTTCCTGTATCTTTTTAATTTATGATGTATTACCATTAGACAATGTTAGAAGGGTATTTATTTAGATTGTTCTATGTGAAAAAGAAGAGCCAGTGATTAGTAATTTTTCTTTCTTCAGTGAATAGCTTCACATATGAACTCTGTGGTACCAAACAGTTAGCTAGTTGCTCTTAAATTTAACACGTTAATCTTCAAAAAAATCATATATTCCTAAAAAAGACGGTGTATTGATTACTCAAATCAATTTTCAATAAGACAAGCTGTTCCATCAAAGAATATAACATCTGACTGAAATTACATATTTTGCATTTGGCTTTAAAAAAGAATTGCTTGATCTTTATATTGAAGGACTTACTGGAGAAAAAAGAAAACTATTTGATTCTGGATTTGTCTAACAACACCTACTGCCTTTCGAAAATAATTCTCTGGTTTGAATGGCTTGATTATTAATCTAATAGGGAAATCATGTCTTTTAGCCTAGAGGATATTATATGGGGTTCTCATTGTAAAGTCCAAGGAAACATTGAAGTCATCTGTAAAAGCTTTATTACAGAAGCTTTCTAGTCACATCAAAATTCTTTTTGGCATCCCTGCTATTCTGATATACTTAGATAAGTCAATAACAAACATACCATGATCTTAAATCTATGTTGAAATTATAGAACTTCACTGCATTTTTGAGGGGCATCAGAGATTAAACTATTATTCCTTCAATAAATTCTCAATTTTCATTTTCTTAGAAATATTGCTTGAGAAATTGAATATTTCAGTTGTGACTTGTCTGGTTTTATGTACTGGTGGAAGTTTCTATAACATGCAGTGCCAGTTGTTATTTTTTATCTCATCTTCTTCATCCTCTTCTACTTGATAGGTCCAAGTCTTACGATTGCACAAGAATTCACTTGTAACAGTTAATTGCTCCTTAGAAACCGGCACCTTATTTGTAGAATTTGCTTGAGATATTGAGGCCATATCTTTCTCCAATTGTTATTTATTCCCTGTAGATATTAGTTGCTTCCCTGAATCACCTTCTTGTTCCCCAAATGACTCCATTAACTGTGAAGGAATCTCTTGTGTCGATGTGTTTAAAGTGACCATGATTGGCTTGGTCATTGGATTTCTAGATTGAAAAAATGTAATATTGGCGTGGTTTCAGTATCTACATGGTCTGCCAAAGGTTTGACATCCTCAACAGGAACAATGTCCTTTGAGACAGTTGATCGAACTCCTAAACTCTCTGAAAATTTCTACTTTGTATCACTGCCTATAGGTTTTGATTGCCCAATTCTTGACATTGCATTACCATCCTCCTGCTGCATACTCTTCCCACTATCTTTCGCAAGTTGTTCATTCTCATTATGCAATAGTTCAAAAGAATTAGAGCAGCTGACGTTCTTTACACCCTCACATCGAGTACCTACAGAAATTGCTCCAAAAGGCTAGTTTTTATGACTTGATGCCTTGTTTTTATTAGGTGATGTATGATTTCGAGTCACCGCTGTCCAATCTCGCCCTTTTGATTGTTGCCCAGTTTGCGCATCAGCAGCTCCTATATTTTGGACTGGTGTAACATTAGGTTCACGTATCCCAGCTTTCTTCTCCTCCATACATGGTGTATCAAAAGCATTAGAACAACTGATGTTTTGTGCAGCAGTGCTCTGATTTTTGTGACTTGGTGCATTCTTTTTGCTAGGTGATAGGTGTACTCAATTTACCATTGTCCAATCTCCTCCCTTAGATTGCTGCAAACATTGAACACCAGATTTTAAAGCATCAATTGCCTCTATGTGCACTACAACCTATGCCTCTTTAGTCTTGGGCACCTGCTTTCCAGTTTCGAGCACCCCAGTTCTCCACTCCTTCTCACTAACTTCCTAAACATTAGTCTGCACCCCGACTGGTTTGGTTAGTGTATTAGCTTGATCACCAATCCCATCCACCTTAGTATTAGTTTGTAAAGCTGAATTCACAACCTTGTCCTTGACCATTAGTACTTTGGTGAATTCATGTAGCTGTTGAATTAGCACCTCGATCAACCTTAGAGTTTCTAGCAGCCTATACCTCACCTGTCAACTCCTGAGAATCCCTACCTACGGCTGCTTCAATAGGGACTATGGAAATCCTAGTAGCAGCAATTGTATATGTAGTTTTACCATTAATTTCAGTTGATTCCAAGCCTCTTTCATCAGCAATCTTATGCAACATTTTCGCATCAAACAGTTGCCTCAAATCACCTTGAAATCGATCATCACTACCTGTCCCAACCTCCACTGTAATTCTTTATCTCTTTGCATGTTACTGCAAGTAATCTTTGTAATCAAAAGACAATTAACCTCTTGTTATAGTTTATTCAAATAGGTTTACTAACCACTAATATGCCCATAATATCAAAAGTATATGAGAGGGAGTCTAAAAGGCATACAAGTGCAGGTAGACATAGTAAAAAGTACTGGTTCATTTTTTGGTAAGCTGGTGGAAGATTGCCAAATAGTATCCAGGAACATTGGTTGAAATTCATGACATTTATTTTGGTTTTGTGTCGGGGGAAATTTTGGAAAGGTGACAAAGTGTATTTTGGGTCCAATAATGATTGGGTAATTTGGTATAAGTTAGCCCGGTACTTGGCTAGAATTTAGTTGTACTTATCACTTCTTTGGCTAGTCAACTTACTTCTCGTGAATATTGTTTTCTATCTGTGGATTCGATAATTTAAGGTGTTATCTGTTCATTTCCCCTTTAATGTGTTCATTTTCGTCTTTAGTTGTTTATTCTTTGTTACTAAACTGGCATAAATTTATTATTTTAACAGATTAAAAATTTGAAGTCTGAAGAACCTATCCTTGAAGTAAGTGTAGAGCAAGTTGAAATACAAGAGGTTTTTGGTTCGTCACCGATGGTTTAAAGACACTGTCTTATGTACATATATATGCTGTAATTTTTCTTTCTTTTTCTTTTTAGGAATTATTAAAAATGATGATTAACTCATCTCACTTTATGCTTCTAGTTGTCTCCTGACTGGGTTTGCGTTATTTTTACTTTTCATTGTTTTAGTAAGATGGGTTTCTTACAATTTGGATTGGTTTCTGGGATACTTTAGTTCTTTGTATTAACAAGAAATCAAGTATTTGGTTTATTTTCCAATGTTGTTGAGCGTGTATGAAAGCATATAAATAATTATTACTATTTATGTAATTTAAATTTTTATTATATTTATTACATTTTCATATTAGCGAAGAAAAATGAGGTCATTAAAACTCTTTAACGAAAGGTTTCTCAAACAGATAAATGACTATTAACGAAGAGCATTTTGGTTGTTAAAAGTAATTATACAATTAACGAAGGGAATATCGGTCACTAAAAGCACTCGAATTGACTTAATACATTGTTGTCATTAAAGACTTTTAACGACCGGATAACAAATTAGCGAGGGGAAAATCCTGTCTCTAACGACCGAAAATTATGTCATCGCTAAAGATCCTTTAACGACCAGATTGTAAACCGGTTGTAAACTTTTAACGTCGGGACTTTTAATGACCGGTGATGACCGGATTTTTCCCGGTCGTTATCAACTTATAACGACCGGAATTGGACTTTTAAAGACCAGATTTCCCCTCGCTAAAGTCCCATTTTCTTATAGTGAGTAGTAGAATCAGGAGGTGTTGCGGTTGGGGGGATGTCTTCACCCCTTGAGTGCTTACCAGCAACATTAGGTAATTCATTAACTTGCACTCTTGGGGAGGCATTGGCCATTTCGCCACTCATCGCCTTTCTCCTAAACGCCATGTACTGAAAGATTAGAACAATGCATGAGTTAAAAAGGGTCAGTCTTATAATCAAGCTCTACCGCACAATTCTAGAATAACAAAGAAGGGTGACATTCCTAAATGCTCAAGTAGCCTCCTAATTATAGATGCGGTTGACAACACACCAATAAGAAGGACTCTACTAGGCATGGCTCCGAGACATCCTAGGACACTTGAAAATCTTAGGCTCTGATACCAATCTTGTCATGCTCTGACCTTATAGAGCGCGACCAGCGCTCAACCGAGATATCCCAGTCAAGAAAGCCTACTTGATGCCGTCTACCCAACCTTACCCATGAATGATTTGAGAATCAATAACAAGAATATAGACGTGAGAGGATAAAATGTGAAGTACCAAGTTTCATTACTTTTAGGGACTCCATTGATATTTTCTAAAAGATTACAAGTGAATAGTTAGAAAGTGGAAACATCCAATAACTTACAACATATTTAGTTTGTTTTCCCCAATCAAAATACAACCCACAATATGTCTACGGAGCCTCTAAGAGAACATGAGTAACATATGGGAGTGTTATTGACAATCCCACAACTATACCTCAAAAGTAAATGTACATGAAGACAATACAACATATGGGCCCTGGTACAGAATAGGGCTCACAAAAATCCGTTGAAAAGAGGGTATGATTTTATCAACGATCACTACCACCTGCTGAGGAACCACCTGCATCCATTAAAGATGCAGCACCTCCGGCAAAAGGGACATTAGTATATATAGAATAGTACTAATATGTAAAGCTAAATACCCTCTCATGGAATGGAATGCCAGGATAAAAGGATGAGAAACATGGAAAACAGTAAGTAAATCAATCATATTTAAATACCAAGTTAAAAATAAATAGGGCTTCAAGTAAAAAATTTCATTTTTAGTTGGGAGATCCTTAACACCGACACACCACCATGAACATGGCATGGAGTCTTATCCCCACACGATAGGCTAAGTTGTCTCACCCCAATGTATGCGGGTGGACATAGAAACACAATACCACCATGTGCGTGGCATGGCATCCGATCTCCGCCCAATCGGCTAGGTCGTCTTACCACAATGTCGTAAGGTATGACATGTACTTGCTAGCTATCAATTCATCACAATCAAGGGGATTAATCTCAATATAATATAATGAGGACTCACCCCGTAATCAACTCCTACACCGGCATGTGTAGTTTCGGTCCTGGACATTTATAACCCAGCCTTCCTTGGTGATCTAACGATACTCCCAAATTAATTATCATATAAAAGAATCATATTCGTTTCATAGCCTTTCATACTTTCTTTCATTTCATTGGCACTCTTGGCCACATATGTAAATCATCATTCTTGGCATGATGGTCACATTTCATACTCCATGCATTCCTTCTTTCATATGACATGGACTATAAAATATTTCAAGGCACTTATAAAACATTCGGAAAATCATATCTTCAGATCATGAATACATAAGGGCTTAGAACACATTGCAAATATTTACAATTAAGAGCGTAGTAATTTCAACGGAACCATGGATTGAGTTCATAATCGTTTGATGATTCGATCATACTTGGACTATTTCCCAAGGGAGAGCATGATATACATATAGTACAATTGAGTCATGATTTGAGTAATTAGACATTTGATAAATGATGGTAGGCTATAATTGCATATTTTAGTCGCTTATCGCACTCTAATTTACTGCACTTTTATTGTGTTTGAGCTTTAATCGCTAGTGTTTTGCACTTATTGTATGTTTTATGCCTTATATGAGCGATTCTGAGTTATGTAGATGTTATGGAACTAATTCGAGCTATGTGGAGCCTTGAAATCTGAGTAAAAGCCCAAGGGATTAAGTCGGGATCGTGTTTGGGGGTCGAGGATCAATTCTGGACGTCAAAATTCAAGGAAGAAGCAACTGCTCAAGAAATGCACTAGTGCGAGGCACTATGCGACGCATTAGTGCAAATGTTTGTCAGAAATTTCCAAATTTCAGAGACTGGGTTTTTTATGGTCTGACAGGAAAAAGCATTAGTGCGACGCACAGTGTGACGCATGGAAAGCATTAAGTTCGCAAGTTTTCCTATTTCGGCTAGGAAAGAAAAATTTCATCTAGGTCTGACCCTACTTGGTATAAATACATGGAAAAACATTATTTTCTGTACTTTTGACACACTTTAGACCTAGAGACACACGAGGAACATTCGGGGAGCAAGGATATCTCAGATTTCTTCATCTTTTCTTAGTATTTTCAATTATCCAACACTTATGAATTTGTTTGATACTTTCATGAGTGGTTAAAACTCATAATTCTGGGGTTGTGATTAAGCCATGAATATTGTTGTTTAACATTGACTTAACCTTGATTACAACTCACCAATATATGGTTGTTTCTTTATTTCTGTGATTAATTGCTTAATTGTCTGGCCAGCAGTTAGGTTCTATTGACTATCTATGCTATGCTTGAGAAAGCCATATTTAGATTAGAGAAGAATTGAAGAGTGCATAATCTTAACTCTAAGGGGGGAGCGGATTTGTGGTTAGGATAGGAATATATCTACTCATTGTGCTTAATTAAATATCGCAATATTAATGCATTCTTAATAGATTGATTTCATAGGAATATAGGCGTTAATATATTTTGAATAGGCAATGAGTACTTCGGGAGAAGGCTATGAGAGCAATTTTTCGATTAATTAGCAACCATGAGTGAATTGTATAAAAAGGAGAGTTAACTAGAACACAATAGGATTGGTGAATCAATCACAACCCTGGAATATTATCTATACTGAATACACAACAACCATTTTGTTGCTTTATAATTTAGTTACTACTTAGAATTATAGTTTAGTATAATTAAACTCTTGAACTAAAATTGGCTCGACTGAATAACAATCTTGGTGAATTTAGTGGGTAGTTGATACAAGTCTTTGTGGGTTCGACACTCGACTTATCATTTTATTACTTGTATGACCATGTATACTTGCGTGTGCATTTGGGAGCAACAAGTTTTTGGCGTCGTTGTCGGGGACTTGAATATTGACTACTTTCTAGTTTTTGCTTTCATTGTTTATTTCGTCAAGTCTAACGTTACTTCATTGTTGCTCTGATCTCAGGAACTTTGATTGAATGCGTAGGGTCAGAAGCCAGGACAGACTTCAAGGTTTTAACCCCGAACCTGAGAGAACATTTCACAGGAGGTTGAGGGAAGCAAGGGATACAAATAATCTTCAGGCACTTGTTCAATTTCCTATGAACATGGCAGAGGAGCAACATATGGTTGTTCAGGAGGTGGCGATGCCCATCATTGCTAATGTCTCCTCCAACATTGTGAAGCCAAGAATCACTGGGCACTTTGAGCTGAAACAGAGCATGATCCAGCTACTACATGTGAATGGACAGTTTATGAGTCTTCCACATGAGGATCCACAACAGCACATCCTGGACTTCTTGGAGATTAGTGATACTAATATCACCAACGGAGTCACTCCAGACTATGTGAGGCTCACACTTTTCCCGTTCTCTCTATTGGGCGAAGCAAAGCGATGGTTGAAGGTAGAACTAGCTAATTCTATTACATCATAGAATGATCTGGCAAGGAAAGTTTTGGCAAGGTTCTTCCCTGCAGGCAAAACTGCAAAGATCAGAGTGAGATAGTCACCTTCAAACAGAAAACGGGGGAGTCTTTATACTCAGCTTGGGAGAGGTTTAAGGGGCTGCTCAGAGACTGCCCTCATCACAATCAGACAAATGAAGTGTTAGCTCACACTTTCATAGAATGGCTACATCCTGAGACAAAGATTGTGGTGGATGTTGCAGCTGGAGGTCAAGTGTTGCAGAAAAGCTTTGATGAGATATATGTGTTATTGAACAAATTCTCCAAAAGCAATCCTGATTGGCAAGGAGAGATAGGCAGACACACAATGCAAAAATCTACAGGGGTTCTCTAGTTAGATGTCGTCTCTGCATTATCAGCGCAGATTTCCACATTGACCAACCAAGTCAATCAGATGACCTTGGTTATTAACAAACAACAAGCCCAGCCAATGCAATAGGTTCAATTATTTTGTGAAGTATGTGGAGAGGGTCATAGAAGCAACTTATGCCCAGTTAATCCAGAGTCTGTCTGTTTTGTAGGTAATACAAATAGGGGCCAGACAAACCAATATGGGAACACTTACAATCCCAATTGGAGGAATCACCCAAACTTCTCTTGGGGTGGAAACCAAGGTGCTCAGAATCAATACAGGCCTCAAGCACCTTAACAACAATATAGACCACCTCAGGTTGAACAACATGCAAACTCAATAAGTCACCTTAAGGAGATGATGAAAAAACTAATGGCTGATCAGCAGGCCCAAGCAGCGGCAATGAGAAATTTGGAGCGACAAGTGGGACAACTTGCCAGTGCCCAAAATACTCGACCAGTTGGAGCTCTTCCAAGAGACACTGAGGCTAAGCCTAAGGCATCTATTAATGTTGTGTCATTGAGGAATGGGAGATAGTTGTAAGAAGTCCAGTCAAAAAAGAGAAAATAAGTAACCTTTAATGAGGAGCCAACCACTATTGAGTCGGAATCTGAAAAATCAAAGGAGTTAGAGAAGCCAGTTGAAGAGGTGGTGGCTAAGCAAACTCCACCATTAGTTGCGAGGCCACCACCTATATTTCCTCAAAGATTGCAGAAAGTGAAGGATAATGTCGCGTTTAAAATGTTTCATGATATTTTGAAGCAAGTGCAAATCAATATTCCACTAGTAGACCTCCTGCAAAAAGTGCCCAAATATGCAAAATACATCAAGGACATAGTGGCAACTAAAAGGAGGTTGACTGAATTTGAGACTATGGCACTCAATGAGGAATGTAGCTCTAGAATCCAAAGCAAGCTACCTCAGAAATTGAAGGATCCGGGTAGTTTCACTATCCAAATCTCGATTGGTAAGCATGCAGTCGGGCGAGCTTTGTGTGATCTTAGAGCGAGCATCAATTTGATGTCGCTATTTGTGTTCAGACAGTTGGGGTTGGGTGAGCCACACCCAACAACGGTAATCTTACAGTTAGCTGATCGCTCCCTTGCTCATCCCGAAGGAGTGATTGAAGATGTGTTAGTTCAAGTGGGTTCTTTCATATTCCCTACTGATTTCATTATCTTGGACTACGAGCATGATCAGGAAGTCCCATTTATTTTGGGGCGTCCATTCTTAGCCACGGGCCGAGCTATTATTTATGTATGTGAAGGAAAGATGACGATGAGAGTCGGTGATCGAGTGGTGGTATTCAATGTGTATAAAGCACTAAGATTGCCAGCCCATTATGAAGAGTTATCCATGATATCTGTGGTGAAAAGTGATGTTATGTCATTGGTGCCTTATATGAGCCCCGTAGATCCTCTTGAACGAGCTTTGATTGGGGATGAAGAAGATAGTGAAGATGAGATGATGGGAGAAATTGAGCAAGTACTTGACATGTCTTGCAGTTATGTCCATGGGTTTGGGAGATTTGAGGAGTTGGATAGGCCTGTCACTCTGACCCCTCCTAAGATATCTATTGAAGAAGCTCCAAAGCTATAACTTAAGCCCCTTCCAGTTCATCTACGCTATGCTTATTTGGGGAACTCTGAGACATTGCCACTGATTATCTCATCCAGCTTGACTATATACAAGAAGAAAAACTACTCAGAGTACTTCACAAACATAAAAAGGCTATTGGGTGGACAATTGCTGACATCAAGGGAATCAGTCCATTGTTTTGCATGCGTAATATCTTTCTGGAAGATGGACACTGCCCCAGTGTTGATCAGCAAAGGAGATTAAATTCCATTATGAAAGAGGTCGTGAAGAAGGAAGTAATCAAGTGGCTTGATGTAGGTATCATCTTTCCTATCTCTGACAGCAACTGGGTAAGCCCAATGCAATGTGTGCCCAAAAAGGGGGGATGATTGTGGCAGAGAATGAAAAAAATGAGTTAATTCCTACTCGCACTGTAACGGGGTGGAGAGTTTGCATTGATTACAGAAGGCTCAACAAAGCAACCCGCAAGGACCATTTCCCACTTCCATTCATTGATCAAATGTTGGACAGATTGGCGGGGCATGAATATTATTAGTTTCTTGATGGTTATTCGGGGTACAGCCAGATTATCATATGCCCAGAGGATCAGGAGAAGACCATTTTTAATTGTCCTTATGGCACTTTTGCCTTCAAGAATATGTTGTTTGGTCTTTGTAATGCACCAGCCACTTTCCAGAGATGCATGATGGCTATTTTCACCGATATGGTGGAAATATTTGTGGAAGTCTTTATGGATGATTTTTATATCTCTGGGTCTTCTTATGATGACTGTTTGAAGAATTTGAGCAAGGTGTTAGCCCGTTGTGAAGAAACAAATCTAGTTTTGAATTGGGAAAAGTGCTATTTTATGGTGCAGGAAGCCATCGTGTTGGGTCACAGAATGTCTAGAAGCGACATTGAAGTTGATAAGGTGAAGGTGGAGGTGATTGAAAAATTACATCCACCCATTTATGTGAAAGGTGTCCAGAGTTTCTTGGGACACGCGGGGTTCTATCGGCGCTTTATAAAGGATTTTTCAAAAATTGCTACTCCTTTGTGCAAGTTTCTTGAAAAGGACGTAACTTTCAATTTTGATGACGCTTGCCTAAAGGTATTTGAAGAGCTCAAAAAGAAGTTGGTGGCTGCCCCCATTATTGCGGCACCAGATTGGTCCTTACCATTTGAACTTATGTGTGACGAAAGTGACCATGCTATTGGGGCAGTGCTAGGCCAAAGGAAACACAAGGTGTTTTATTCCATCTACTATGCGAGTAAGACTCTTGATGATGCACAACTGAATTACACCACCACTGAAAAGGAGTTGATAGACGTTGTGTGGGCCTTTGAAACATTTCGGGCATACTTGGTGGGAACAAAAGTCATAGTCCATACCGATCATGCAGCAATCGGGTATCTATTTACAAAAAATGTATCTAAGGTTAGATTGATGCGTTGGGTTTTGTTGTTGCAAGAATTTGATGTAGAAATACGAGATCGAAAGGGCATAGAGAACCAAGTAGCTGACCGTCTATCAAGGCTGGAAAATCATTACCACGTAGAGGCGGGTGGAGAAATTAAAGAGGCATTTCCTGATGAGCAACTTTTTGCTATCACCCAAGACCCTTCCCCATGGAACGCGAACTATGTGAACTATCTTGTGATTGGGGTACTTCTGCCTAAAATTGAATCTGAATCTAGAAAGAGGTTTTTACATGATGTGAACTTCTACTACTGGGATGAGCAATACTTGTACAAGCAGTGTGCTGATCAGTTGATGAGGAGATGCATTCCAGAAAAGAAGGTGGAATTAGTGTTGTATGATTGTCATGCATCACCTTATGGGGGTCATCATGGAGGCGATTAAACAGCTGTAAAGGTATTACAATCCGGTTTCTTTTGGCAAACATTATTCAAGGATGCCCATGCATTTGTAAAGAAGTGTGACCGGTGTCAAAGAACAGGAACAATCACAAAGAGGCATAAGATGCCTTTGAATAACATCTTGGAGGTCGAGATTTTTGATGTGTGGGGGATAGATTTTATGGGACCATCCCTATTGTCCAGAGGAAACAAATGCATCTTGCTAGTAGTTGACTACGTGTCAAAATGGGTAGAGGTGATTTCATTGCCAACAAATAATTCCATGGTGGTAGCTGCGCTTGTGAAAAAGAGCATATTCTCGAGGTTTGGGACTCCACGTGCCTTGATTAGTGATGAAGGGACACATTTTTGCAATCGGTTGTTGAATAACCTTATAGCTAAATATGGAGTCCGCCATAGAGTTGCTACGGCATATCATCACCAAGCAAGTGGACAAGCTGAGGTGTCTAACAGAGAAATAAATCAAATCATAGAGAAGACAGTGAGTGTGAATAGGAAGGATTGGGCTGCAAAGTTAGATGATGTCTTGTGGGCGTATAGAACTGCATACAAAATGCCAATTGGGTCATCGTCGTATAAGCTCGTTTATGGGAAGGCATGTCACTTGCATGTTGAACTTGAACACAAAGCGTACTAGGCCATTAAAAAGTTGAATATGGACCTTGAAGCTACGGATGTGAAGAGACTCTTGCAGTTGAATGAGTTAGATGAGTTCAGGCTGTACTCTTATGAAAATGCTAAGCTTTACAAAGAGAAAATGAAAAGATGGCATGACAAGCGTATCAAGCCACGTCACTTCGAGCCAGGCCAACGGGTATTATTGTTTAACTCTAAGCTGAAGTTGGGAAGTTAAAATCGAGATGGTCAGGCCCATTTGAGGTGGTGAGAGTCACTCCCTATGGTGCAATTGAGTTGCGTGCTTTAAATGGTGAAAGGAAATTTTTAGTGAATGGACAAAGAGTCAAGCACTATTAGGGAGAAATAATTGATCGTGAGAAGACCAATGTTGTACTCGCTGATGAGTAAGCAAGACCCTGCGTCGTGCTGCGACGTTAAATCATGCACTTGTTAGGAGGCAACACAGCTTTACTGCTTTCTTTTGTTTTTATTTTTTTTATTATATTACTTTTGTAGTGGTTGTTTTGATGTTGTAGGATTATAAGCATAGGAAGCAAAGCCATAGGAAGGGTGTAAAAAAGCGAGCTAGATGGTGAGAACTAAGTGTGGGGTGCCCACACAAAGGACCATACCTGGGGGAAGTCTGAGTACTCGTGAGCTGCTAATTCTTCGGCCTTTGGCCTACCAGGGAGTCTCTTTTACACTCTTGTTATTTATAGTGTACAATGAGGACATTGTATAATTTTAAGTGTGGGGTAAGGAGAGTGTCTGGGTGATTTTCTAAGCTATCCTAGCTTAATTGTAGTATTCCTTCTTAGTGTAGTGATGCAAAAAAAATGAAAATTGAGAAACAAAAAAAATTCAGAAAATTTAGACTTTTCCCGACGATGGATTTTGTGGACAGCTTTCTTGAGGGATTAAAGTCCAATAAAAAGAATAATATTTTTTTGTAGGTAGTGTAATAATTCTCCCTTGGTTTTTCTTTGTGTCGCGTTTCTTTTCCAAGGGTTTTGTTTGAACTGGGTGTAGTTAGTTGTGTTTTATTTTTAGGAGTAGGAGCCAGTGTGTTGTGATTGGAATTGAAGCAATATCTCTTGACTTTGCTATGCCTTGAGAATAGTGAGTACTTTGGTTGTGATGCTTAGGATCAGTTTTTGACTCTTTTATAAGTACCTTAAATTGTATGATCTTAACTTTGCTTAACTGCTTTGACTAGAATGTCTTGATGAGTCCAATCCTGAGTGAGTTATGTGTCAAGTGTGTATGTGAGGTTTGTGTGTTATTCTGTCATTGCATTTGATGTCTAGAACTTGCCCCGTGTGTTTGCAAAACGAATTACTAGTTTCGGTCAGTCTAGGAAGTGATATAAGCATTTCTTTGTTGAGCCAATTATATGCTTTTACCCACCTAATTGTTGTGTATCATAGTTAACCCCTTTGAGCATGTAATCTTGTTTCTTTTGCAATCACATTACAAGACTTACCCATTTATTTGAATTAACCATCTTTTTGAACCTTTTCACCTCTCATGAGCACTTGGAATTGTTATGAACTTTGTAAAAGTTAAAGTGTGTGGTGGTTGGTTTGGCTTTTGAGTGGAACTAATGAAATAAGGAGAAAGGTGCATTGTTTTAAAAAAGTAAGAGCCACTTGAATTGGAAAAGAAAATAAAGAAAAATAGTTGTATTGTTGTGAAAAATATTCCTTGAAAGTGGTAACTCTTGATGTAATTATGCTTAAAGAAGTAGGGAGCTGATGTATATCGATGTGAAGGTGGAGTTATGGTTTGACATAAGTGTGGGGTTTTAAATGTTAAAGTGTATGTATTAAAGTGCTTAGGGAGGTGTAGTCACTTTGATATCTAAATGTATCATACCCGTCCCGCAGCCTACATTATAACCAATTAAAGTCCTACTTGATCTTAGATTGAATGAGCTCGATTAGTAGAGCAGTACAATACAGGCAAGCCTATGGTGCATCTTTTGTGGCATATGAATGATGTTTCTGAGAGTGAGAGAATTCTTTCTATCTTGAGTTCCTAATTGTTCTTAAATTTTATTGAGTGTGTAACTACTCTCTTTTTTGTGTGAGGGAACTTGATTCATAAAGGAAAGGTAATGATTGACCTCTACGTTAGAGTAAGTGAGCGGGTTGTGAAAAATGTATGGTGCTTGTGAGTCAAATCTTGAGGTGATGATGTTACACTATTGTGCTTAGTCTATTTTAAATATTCTTGGTGTAATGAGTTAGGAGGATTGTTTAAAAAGGTTGTGTCTATATAAAGTGTAGTTTGATTGCTCGAGGACGAGCAATGGTTTAAGTGTGGGTGTTCATGGTAGGTTATAATTGCGTATTTTAGACGCTTATCGCACTTTAATTTACTGCACTTTTATTGTGTTTGAGCTTTAATCGCTAGTGGTTTGCACTTATTGTGTGTTTTATGCCTTGTAGGAGTGATTTGAGTTATGTAGATGTTGTGAAAATAATTCGAGCTATGTGGAGCCTAGAAATCTGAGTAAAAGCCCAAAGGATTAAGCCGGGATCGTGTTCAGGGGTCGAGGATCAATTCTGGATGTCAAAATTCAAGGAACAAGCAACTGCATAAGAAATGCACTAGTGTAAGGCACTGTGCGAGGTGCTGTGCGACGCATTAGTGCAAATTTTGTCAGAAATTTCCAAAGTTTAGAGACTGGGTTTTTTGTGGTCTGACAGGAAAAAGCATTAGTGCGACGCATGGAAAGTATTAAGTTTGCAAGTTTTCCTATTTTGGCTAGGAAAGGGAGATTTCATCTAGGTCCGATCCTACTTGGTAAAAATACATGGAAAAACGTTATTTTCTGGACTTTTAACACACTTTAGACCTAGAGACACACGAGGAACATTCGGGAGCAAGGATATCTCAGATTTCTTCATCTTTTCTTAGTATTTTCAATTATCCAACACTTATGAATTTGTTTGATACTTTCATGAGTGGCTAAAACCCATAGTTCTGGGGTTGTGATTTAGCCATGAATATTGTTGTTTAACGTTGACTTAACCTTGATTACAACTCACCAATATATGGTTGTTTCTTCATTTCTGTGATTAATTGCTTAATTGTCTGGCCAGTAGTTAGGTTCTATTGACTATCTATGATATGCTTGGGAAAGCCATGTTTAGATTAGAGAAGAATTGAAGAGAGCATGATCTTAACTCTGAGGGGGGTGGATTTGTGGTTAGGATAGGAATATAGCTAGTCACCGTACTTAATTAAATATCGTAATCTTAATGCATTCTTAATAGATTAATTTCATAGGAATATAGGCGTTAATCTATTTTGAATAGGCAAGTAGTACTTCGGGAGAAGTCTATGAGAGCAATTTTTCGATTAATTAGCAACCATGACTGAATTGTATGAAAGGGAGAGTTAACTAGAACACAATAGGATTGGTGAATCGATCACAACCCTGGAATATTATCTCTAGTGAATACACAACAACCGTTTTGCTGCTTGATAATTTAGTTACTACTTAGAATTATAGTTTAGTATAATTAAACTCTTGAACGCGAATTGGCTCGACTGAATAACAATCTTGGTGAATTTAGTGGGTAGTTGATACAAGTCTTTGTGGGTTCGACACTCGACTTATCATTTTATTACTTATACGACCACGTATACTTGCGTGTGCATTTGGGAGCTACAATAAATCAAAACATTTGTGATGATTTGGCACAATTAGGATGGAAGCTTGGTCAACCCGTACTTGGAATTCATAAGGAACTCATGGAAATTCGATTCTATGGTAAGAGTTTAGCAAACATACCTCCATTGAGGTTTCCTTAGGATTACCACAATGATCCGCTACTCTTATCAGTTCAATCTATAGCAACATAATCAAATTGAACAACTATTAGGGAGACATTCATAGGTTTAGCTATTATTGGCATTTCATCAAATATTAAGTGCGCGAATTTTGACTACAAGGTTTATATAGTGGAATTCCTTCACCCCACAATCAATTTCAAACAAGAATCTACCCACGATAGTTCAACATCCTCCATATCACCTTCATTTGTATATCATACTCAACGACACACCCCCAAATCAAGAACCACACCCCACATTCTCCTCACAAACCCCAAATTCGAAATAGAAGGCTAGGCTTTTGATCACCATCCCATAAACCCCCAAAATACTACAATCGTATTCATAATTTCATAGTAGGATATTGAATGTGAGTTGGGGAGAAAGACTTACCTCTTTAGTAGGTAACTTGAGAGATTTTCCCATTGAATTCTCAAGACTTGATCAACAATTGAAGTGGAAGATGTTGGAGCTCCTCCTTCTTGTTACATCTCGCATTTTCGTACGATAAAATTTCGTCTTCAGTTAATCGACGTAGACTCGAGGATGAGATTATCTTGAGACTAGCGTATTTATACTATTTATAACAAGTGATAAGTAGGTGTCATGAAGGATAAAGGGTATATGAATTAAAGAAAATGAGTTTCGTTGAAGGTTGCCGATTTGGGATAAAATATGGGTCGAGCAATAATACCCGATATTTATGGACTATTACCATACAAGGTACCATATGACCATGATAGAATGATGTATAAAGTGTATTAAAAATAAGTAGAATTTTAAGTAAATTGAGACAATTCTTAATTATGCGGGTAATGGTTAATTATCGGGTAACGGGACATTACCTAATTACCTAATAAGTGGATAAAGATTAAACTCTCCCACTCCCACATGGCAGCAAGCCCTTCCTAAAGCTATGACTCTTACTCATTCTTTATTAGGTGGATACCTAATATGCCAAATACAAGGCCTTTCAATTCAAGGAATTTCCATACAAAACAATAATATAATGAGAAGTGGGGATGTTAGCATTCTGATGAGTTTCAACAGGTTCATTCTCAAGATATTACAATCAGATTCTAACATTTCTAATACCAAGGCATTACACTCAGAGTGAGAACGTTAGCCTTTCCTTAAACTTTTCAAATTTCATTCTCAACAACACTTCCATCAGATTATAAACCTTACACTAGCAACGTGATCCTTCAAATTCCTACACAAAAATCCAACGAGAATTATTAAAATCATAGCAACGTATAATTTTGCGATTCTAAAGGAGTATGGTGCAACCTTTTCCAATCATACAGATTTTTTCCTACTCCAGGTATGTTAAGGCTATCATTTCTTTCTTTTTGGCATGATCCAAATGATACAAGAAGAAACGAGCAAACACACAATTTTCATAAACGACTCTATTCATAGAAATACTAGGGGTATATGTGTTTTTGATTCCCCATGTGACATATTATTATATATTCTATTCATGGGTCTCAGAATAATACACAGTTGATAAAGTTTATCCGAAAGAAATATTGAGATTATTAACATATTTTCATGTATTTCATTCATTTATACATGTACATTGACCCATGACCAGATGACGTTATATACGCGTATTCATATGTATATATATATATATGGGATATAGAAAAAAGGTTACAGCGTTATATACGCACCACCACCTGATCAGTTGGTATATGTTGATGATGTTGCCCACAGTGGCCGAGACGATATAATGGGATGCTCTTAGAGGCTTGATAATGTTATGTACACCTATACCTATGCACGACAAGACATTTATATGCACGTGCATGACATTATAAATGTTTCAGAATTTACAAAGTTATTCAAACTTACAGATGGATTTCTTTATTCCATGTTTCATCTATGTCTTTTATGTATTGATTTTCATGCCTGACATACTCAATACATTATTCGTACTGACGCCCTATTTCCCGAGGCCTGCATTTCATGCCCGTAGGTGTAGGTAGGCAAGCCGACGGTCCCCCTTCTTAGGATCCTTGATCAGCGAGAGTTGGTGTGCTCCACTTGATTCGGAGCTGCTTTTGATTTTGGTACGTTATGCTTGTATATATATATGGGTAAGACGTGGCTCAGTCCCGTCTTTGTACAGTTGTATTTCTATTAGAGGTCTATAGACAGTTATGTATAGTTGGATAGTATGTGGCCTTGTCGGCTTTCAGTTTTGGGTAATAGTTGCCTATAGCAGCCTTGCCGGCTCGCCCACTGTATTTCGCACGTATATGTATATATGTCTTTTGGACAGGTTTTCCTCACGCATGTTATCCTCGTAATTCAGCGGATATTATTCATGTTTATATATTAGTCGCATGCTTAAGCGTGTTCGACAGGTAAGACTCGGGTACTCGTCGCGGCCCATCGGTTTGGGTCGTGACAAAAGTGGTATCATAGCAGTTCGGTCCTAGGGTTGTCTACAGACCGTGTCTAGTAGAGTCTTGTTTATGGGTGTGTTGTGCAACACACTTATAGACAAGAGGCTACAGGACATATTGGATGTTATCCTCTCTTCTTATCTTAGATCGTGCGATATAAGAATTCATGTTCCTAACGATATGTTACGTTTTTAGCGATGCCTCCGAAAACTAGAGCCGCTAGCACGGGTCAGAAGGCTACAAAGGTGTTAGAAGGAGATATAAGTTACACTATGGAGTCAGATCCATCGGAGATCATGGGTTCTATCAAGGAGGATCCATCCGAGGATCCATATGAGTCATCCGTTCGAGTAGTTTTGATTTCGCCGGCAGCAGATGAGGTGAGGGGAGTTCCGACCTCACCAATGCCCTTAGTTTCATTATCAGGGGCCATTTATCAGGGTATAAGGGTAGTGGTGCATGGATTTTCACAACCGGGTTCCCCTCAGGCACAAAACTATGTTAAGGTATTTGCGGACACCAGCTCTTCTGAGGTTCCAGATAGTCCACAGTCTTGGGAGTCCATCAATCAAGGTTCGTCAGTGTATGTTATGGGATATGCAGAGGAAGAGGATAGTAGTTGGGCCAAGAGGAGGAAGGTAACTGATAAGGACATGAAGATTCCACTTCGAAGTGTGTCTGATCGAGGCTCTCATATAGGATGAGGCAAGGACCCTCTACTGTAGACTTTTTCCAGATGTCAGCTTTTGGTTACTGAGCTCCACTTCTTCTTGGAGTATTACCAATTCAGGGTTCTGAATATGTTAGGTTATTTTATGAGGACGTGGGGAGCCTTGTCCCGATTTGTATATATTATGGTTATGTTTACTTAGAGGTTTTGCAGACAGTATCATGTATATAGTTTTGGGTATGATCTGTCTACGGCCTTGTCGACCCCTATGTATATAAACCTTTTTCTAAATTAGTTATGCAAGTTAAGTCTTAATATTGTTACTTATATATATGGATGTCGCCCGTAATGAACCGTGATAGATTTGATAATAAATAAGGATAAGGTACGTGGAGCTTGGTTGGGTAGAACTTGATGTTATAATGGGTATGGATTGGTTGGCTTCTTGTTATGCTAACATTGATTGAAGAACAAAGGTGGTTGGATTCTAATTCCCAGGAAAGCCTGTTTTTGGAGTAGAAAGGTAATACGGCATCGCCGAGAGGTAAAGAGGATGATCAGAAAAGGTTATGATTATTACTTAGTTTGGGTAAATACTGTGAAAGTAGAGTCACCAACCGTTCAATCTATCCCTATGGTTAATGCATTTCCCGATGTTTTTTTCGATAAACTTTCAGGTCTTCCGCCAGAGCGAGAAATTAAGTTTGCTATTAACCTACTACCAGCTACTCAACCAATATCTATTTCTCCATACAGAATGACACCCGCAGAGTTAAGAGCGTTTAAGGAACAACATGGGGAGCACCTGTGTTATTTGTGAGGAAGAAAGTTGGTTCCTTACGGATGCGTATTGATTATAGACAGTTGAATGAGGTGACAATCAAGAATAAGTACCCTCTCCCGAGGATTGATGAATTATTTGGTCAGTTGCAAGGTGCCAAGTATTTCTCGAAGATAGACGTGAGGTCCGAGTACCATCGGGTAAGGGTTAAGGAGAAAGATATCCAGAAGATGGCATTCAGGACCAGATATGAGAACTTTGAATTTCATGTTATGACGTTCGGTTTGACTAGTGCCCTAGTAGTATTCATGGACTTGATGAACCAAGTGTTCAGGCCCTTTCTAGACCTATTAGTGGTTGCATTATTTGATGACATATTGGTGTAATCTCATTCAGAGACTGAGCACATAGATCATTTGCATACGGTGCTCAAAGTTTTTCAAAAAGGGAAGCTGTATGCAAAATTCTCTAAATGTGAATTCTGGATGAATTCTGTAGCTTTTCTTGGGCATATTATTTCAGGTGAAGGTATTCGTGTTAATACAAAAAAAAATATTGAGGCAGTAAAGACTTGACCTAGACCCTCGACACCGACGGAGGTTCGTAGCTTATCCATTTGGCAGGTTATTACAGGAAACCTGTAACGGAATTTTCTTCTCTTTTAGCACCTTTGACCAAAGTGGTATGTGGTGTCTCGCTTGATTTTCCAGAATAACATAAGGAAATCTATGGTGCAAGCAAGTTGAAGGAAGGTGGCAAATAAGTATAAATAGATATGTGTAGGTCACAAGCTAAAGTATGGTAGAGCGACAAGGTTTTAGAAAGACATGAATAAGGATAAGAAAAGGTGAGTGAGAAGGTGACGAGAATGGATAAGTCCTTGGGATTAACCCCATGAAAATAAGAGAGCTGATGGTTTCTCTAAGTCATAGAAAGATAAGTATAGCTTGAGTGAACTCAAAGGAGTCTAAGACCAGTAGCATTTAGAAGAGATGGAATGTTGCCCTGGTAGTGGAATAAGGGCGTAATTGTGATAGATAAAGGATGATGTTTGGGCTTTAAAAGGAGGAATTTCATGAATTGTAAAAGATTAGAATACTCTTGTAAGTTGACTTAAAAGGGAGCTAAGTTTCAGTGAACTGATGCTTGCGAACGGAGTTTCTAGGCATTGAAGGAAAAATTAACTTCAGCACCGGTTCTAATGCTCCCAGAAGGGACCGATGGTTATGTTATCTATTGTGACACTTCAGGCGTTGGATTGGGTTGTGTGCTGATGCAGCATGGTAAGGCTGTAGCTTATGCTTCTAGACGACTAAGAAAGCACGAGAAGAACTACCCGGCCCACGATTTAGAGTTAGCCACGTAGATTCATGCACTAAAGAAGTGGAGGCACTACTTGTATGGCATTCATGTTGATATCTATACGAATCATAAGAGCCTCCAGTATATCTTCAAACAAAAGGAATTAAATTTACGTCAAAGGAGATGGTTAGAGCTACTTAAAGACTATGACGTTGATATTTTATACCATCCGAGGAAGGCGAACGTAGTAGCTGACGCCCTCAGCCATAGATCTATGGGTAGCATGTCATATTTATAGCTAGAAAAGAGGGGAATAGCCCATGAGATTCATCAGCTAGCTAGTCTTGGAGTTCGGTTACTGGACTTAGGTGATATTGGAATTACTATTCAGGATACGGCAACATCCTCTTTAGTAACTGAAGTAAAGGAACGCCAGTACGAGGATCTTGTGTTAGCTCGTTATAGGGATACCACCCCTAAAAAGGAGAAGACACCGTTTGAAATTACAAAAGACGGGGTCATCAGATATCGAGGACGATTATGTGTCCCTAATGTTGTAGGGCTGCGTCGGCAGGTTATGGGAGAAACTCACTATTCTCGTTATTCTATCCATCCAGGAGCAAAAAAGATGTATCATGGTATCAGGGAAGTATATTGGTGGGACGGAATGAAAAAGGATATAGCGGAGTTTGTTTCTTAGTGTCCTAACTGTCAGCAGGTTAAGATTGAGCATCAAAAACCCGATGGATTATTGCAGGCTATGGAAATTCCGACTTGGAAATGGGAAGTAATCAATATAGATTTCATCGTAGGCTTACCTCATACCCAGCATAAGTTCGATTCGATATGGGTGATTGTTGATAGGCTTACAAAGTCAGCCCATTTTCTGCCCGTTAGGACTACATATTCCGCAGAGGATTATGCAAGGCTTTATATTAAGGAAATAGTGCAACTGCATGGTGTCTCTGTATCTATTATCTCGGATAGAGGAGCTCAATTTACAACTAACTTCTAGAGGTCCTTCCAAAAAGGATTGGGGATTCAAGTAAATCTTAGTACAACATTTCATCCCCAGATAGACGGACAGGCTGAGCGTACTATTCAGACACTTGAGGATATATTACGAGCTTGTGTGATAGACTTCAAGGGTAGCTGGGATGATTATCTACCGCTTATTGAGTTCGCATATAATAATAGCTACCATTCAAGTATTTAGATGGCTCCATACGAAGATCTTTACGGACAGAAGTGTAGGTACTACGTTAGTAGGACCAGAATTGGTACAGTAGGCAATCGAGAAAATTAAGCTTATACAGGAAAAGCTATTAGTAGCTCAAAGCCGTCAGAAGTCTTATGCGGATAATCGACGGCGAGACTTGGAGTTTCAGGTTGACGACTGGGTATTCCTAAAGGTATCACCGATAAAAGGTGTCATAAGGTTTGGTGGGAAGGGAAAACTTAGCCCTCGGTACATTGGACCATATAGGGTCAAACACAAGGTAGGCCAGGTAGCATATGAGTTGGACTTGCCTTCGGACTTGGAATCCGTAAATCCAGTCTTTCATGTGTCTATGCTCTGTAAATGTATCGGAGATCCTTCCAGAATCATGTCATTTGACGACGTTCAGGTCACAGAGCAGCTATCATATGAAGAAACTCCCATTGCTATATTAGACAGACAGATTCGAAGATTGAGAACTAAAGACGTAGCTTCGGTGAAAGTACTTTGGAGAAACAACAATGTGGAAGAAATGACTTGGGAGGCCGAAAAAGACATGAAGTCTAGATATCCTTACTTATTTCCTCCTCCAGAGAAGGATCCGACTGAGACATCATAACTTTAAGGTACGTGTAGGGATTCTTCTGTTAGTTATTGTCATTGGTCGTGTGAGGCCATTGTCGTTATTGATGATTGTGGTCCTATGTGGCATTGAATTACTGAGTTTCTATAGGAAGAGTTGGTAGTAGTATTGTTACAAAACCGAATTTCCCAAAGTTATATATAGATCCCCGAGAGTTAAACATTCGAGGATGAATGTTTCTAAGGGGGGAATGATGTTACATCTCGCGTTTTCGTACTTTAAAGTTTCGTCTTTATTTAATCGACGTAGACTCGGGGATGAGGTTATCTTGAGGTTAGCGTATTTATGCTATTAATAACAAGCGATAAGTAAGTGTCATAAAGGATAAAGGGTACACCAATTAAATAAAACGGGTTTCGTTGAAGGTTGCCGATTTGGGATAAAATATGGGTTGAGTGATAATACCCGATATTTATGGACTAGTACCATACAAGGTACCATATGACCATAATAGAATGATGTATAAAGTGTATTAAAAATAAGTAGAATTTTAAGTAAATTGAGACAATTCTTAATTATGCGGGTAATTGGTTAATTACTGGGTAACGGGACATTACCTAATTACCTAATAAGTGGATAAAGATTAAACTTTCCCACCCCCACCCCCACCCCCACGTGGCAGCAAGCCCTTCCTAAAGCTATGATTCTTACTTATTCTTTATTAGGTGGCAACCTAATATGCCAAATACAAGGCCTTTCAATTCAAGGAATTTCCATACAAAACAATACTATAATGAGAAGTGGGGACATTAGTATTCTGATGAGTTTCAACAAGTTCATTCTCAAGATACTACAATCAGATTCTAACATTTCTAATACCAAGGAATTACACTCAGAGTGAGAACGTTAGCCATTCCTTAAACTTTTCAAATTTCATTCTCAACAACACTTCCATCAGATTATAAACCTTACACTAGCAACGTGATCCTTCAAATTCCTACACAAAAATCCAACGAGAATTATTAAAATCATAGAAACGTATAATTTTGCGATTCTAAAGGAGTACGGTGCAACCTTTTCCAATCATACAGATTCTAAAGGTATGTTAAGGCTATCCCTTCTTTCTTTTTGGCATGATCCAAATGATACAAGAAGAAACGAGCAAACACACAATTTTCATAAACGGCTCTATTCATAGAAATACTAGGGGTATCTGTGTTTTTGATTCCCCATGTGACATATTATTATATCTTCTGTTCATGGGTCTCAGAATAATACGCAGTTGATAAAGTTTTTCTAAAAGGAATATCGAGATTATTAACATATTTTCATGCATTTCATTCATTTATACATGTACATTGACCCATGACCAGATGGCGTTATATACGTGTATATTTATATATATATATATATATATATATATATTATATATATATATATATATACGGCATTATATATGAACCACCACCTGATCAGTTGGTATATGTTGATGATATTGCCCACAGTGGCCGAGACGAATATGATGGGATGCCCTCAGAGGCTTGATGATATTATGTACATCTATAACTATGCACGACATGACATTTATATGCACGTGCATGACATTATAAATGTTTCAGAATTTACAAAGTTATTCAGACTTGCAGATGGATTTCTTTATTCCATGTTTCATCTATGTCTTTTATGTACTGATTTTCATGCCTGACATACTTAGTACATTATTTGTACTGATGCCCTATTTCTCGGGGCCTTCGTTTCATGCCCGCGGGTGCAGGTAGGCAAGCCGACCGTCCCCCTTCTTAGGATCCTTGATCAGCGAGAGTTGGCGTGCTCCACTTGATCCGTAGCTGCTTTTGATTTTAGTACGATATGCTTGTATATATATATATGGGTATGAAGTGGCTCAGTCCCATCTTTGTATAGTTGTATTTCTATTAGAGGTCTGTAGACAGTTATGATAGTTGGATAGTATGTGGCCTTGTCGGCTTTCAGCTTTGGGTATATAGTTGCCTATAGCAGCCTTGCCGGCTCGCCTATTGTATTTCGCACGTATATGTATAAATGTCTTTTGGACAGGTTTTCCTCACGCATGTTATTCTCGTAATTCAGTGGATAGTTTTCATGTTTATATCTTAGTCGCATGCTTAAGGGTATTCGACAGGTAGGACTCGGGCACTCGCCGCGGCCCATCGGTTTGGGTCGTGACACTTCTCTCTCTATATTACTATCCTCTCTCTAAAACCTCAGGATATACCTTCTAAAATGGCCCCCTAAGTCCTTATATCAATATAGAATCGGATAGGAAATTTCAAAAAATAACCCCCGATGTCAATTCTGTTATGCAATTCCGCGGGAGCATAACAAATCCATAGTCAGTGGAATGGCCACAAAATGGTCTTCAAAATCTGAGTTGGGTCTAGTTATATCTACGATGCAATTCCGCGATAGCAGAACAAATTTGCGATTAGCAGAATGGCCACAAAATGGACTTCAAATTTGAGTTGCTTCTGACTTGTTCCATGGTGATTCCGCTGTCACCAGAACAGATCCGCGATAGCATAATAGACCACAGAATAACCATTTTATGCAAATGTTTCTACCAACTCCACGATGTACTGCATAATCCAAAAATTCGTATTGTGGCACATTAGCTTAACTTGGCAACATAAAAACTCAAAACCTTGGCGAACCTTTATGGGGCCTTACAATATGCATGAATAGAGCATGTAAAATGCATGAATATGCACAAAGGATTCACTTGCATGGTCAAAGCTTCCACCTTTATGCTAAAATCTCATCACAGTGGATCCCACATCACAATCAACTAGAACTCCGACGATTTCTCACAACCTGTGTGTACGCGATCAAGTGAGAAACATGAGAGGGTGACCCTAGGGGGATGGATCTAAATCCACATGTTGCGGTAGAGATATCGTGCCATAACAGTAACAAGATCATCATAAATGCACGGAAAAAACCTCGTGCTATAATAATAATAATATCACAATAATAGCACGGTAGAAATTTCGTGCCATAACAATATCAATATCACAATAATAGCACGGTAGAAATTTTGTGCCATAACAATATCAATATCATAATATCCTTACGGCAAAAATCTTGTGTCACAATTATGTTAATTGCATGGACAACTCACGTGCCATAATCCCAATCTATATTAGAGGGCCATATGCAATCATGTTTGCATGTGAATAACAGATGAACTAATTGCATTATGTATACATGCATGTAATGTATGACTACTGCTCCAACATGTGATTCATCCTCTAAATAATCATTATGTCCAATTAAGTATCAAAGACCTAAATATGATCTCTAACATGAATAAGGGAACTCAAGTAGCCATACAACATTTTGAAGCATATCACAAGAATAACATGTGCAAATGTGTGTTCATAATATAATATATGACTACGGCCAAATCAAGTATATTATCAATCTTACGAATGGCTCATCATGCCAAAAATAAGGTATCATCCTCCTAAATATTATCTCTAACATGGTTTATTGTACTCAGGTAGTTCTTTAATCGAGTAAGCCATTAAAACAAGTAGAACACACAATCAAACAAGGCATAATGTAACGACCCGACCGGCCATTTTGAGCTCTATCATGTCATTTGGCGGTTTGAGACCTTGAGTATCTTCATTATATGTATTATGACTTGCATGTGTAGTCGGTTTTGATTTTCAGGAAGTTTGGGGTTGATTTGGAAGAATAATTCTCAATTCGGAAGCTTTAAGTTAGAAGAGTTGATCAAGGTTTGACTTTTGATTAAACAACCTTGAAATCGAGATTTGAAGGATCCAATAGGTTCGTAAGGTAATTTTTGACTAAGGCGTATGTTCGGGTTGAGTATCGGGTAGTCCGTGAGCAATTTGGCGCTTATTGCCGAAAGTTTGCATTTTGAAGGTTTTTAAATTTGCTAGGTTGATTTGGAGTGGAATTCGGTGTTATAAGACTCCGGGTGGTGTTCCGAGACCTGGGATAGGTTCATATAGTTGATTGGGACTTGTATGTGAAGTTTGGTCATGATCTGGAATGTTTAAGAGTGATTCGGATACTTAAGTTGCATACTAGTTAAGTTTAAAAAAATGAGTTGACCACGGTCAAATAATAGAATTAATGAGCTTGGATTCATGATAAAAGTTTCAACAGATTTGTATGATGATTTAAGATTTGTCCGCAAGTTTTTGTTAGATTCCGATGAGTTTCGAATGCGTTTGAATTGTGTCGTGCTCTTATTTGATGTTTTAGCGTCATTTCTTTTGAAATAAAGAGTACAATATTGAGAAAATGGCCTTTTATTTGTGATTATATTGAACCATTAGATTCCTATCATAATTATGGATACATAGCAACAAGAATCGTCGAATTCCGAGGCCGTATGAGAGAGTTATGTCCATTTCTGTGTAGGGAAATATTGTTGGTTTCTGGTGCGAACTTTTATTCTTCGCAAACGCGAGGGAGGTCCTGCGAATGTGAAGAAGGAATTCTGGGTTGGCCGGTCAACGCAAAAAAATTCTCTTCTCGAACGTGATGATGTCCCACGAAGGCGATGAACAAAAATTACCTGGGCAATGTTTTAAATTGGCAAACCGAGCATTTTAGTATTTTGAGCATATCTTGAGTTCTAGAGCTCCGTTTCAGGTAATTATTACGGTGTTGTTCTCTTCTCAAAAAGGGAGTAAATATCTAACCTTTATTTTGTTGTTTTCCCAGATTATTTCTATTGGTTATCATTTTTATCCATGTTTGGATTGTAAACATTGGGGTTTTGAGCTCCAAAGTTGAGAAATGATAAATTTTTGATTTGAGGGTCAATTCAAGAACAAAATTGGATGATTGTTTTTATATAGGCTATATAAGTTATGGGTAATATTTATTTTAAATAATTTTTAGAATCCGGATGCGTGGGCTCGGGTTTGACCTTGTAGACTTTTCGTACGGAGTTGGAAATTTGTTTCTAATTGTTAAATTATGAGTCTTTGTGTATATTTTGATTGGTTTGCACGTCCTTTGACTAGTTCCATATTGTTTGGCATTAATTTTAGGTGTTAGAGAGGCGTTAGAGCCGATTATCGAATTTCGGAGTGAGGTAAGTCTCCTATCTAACCTTGTTAGAGGGGAATAACCTTGTATGTGCTATATTTGTTGTGTGATGAGTGTTATGGGAGATATGCACATGTGAGGTAACGAGTGTCCATCAGTATGCTAGATTCTTGATCATGTCCGGGTAGAGTTGGACTCACACCATAATTTAACCGTATTACTTGAGTTATTCTTGCCCGTTTAAATGCCTTACTTTACATTTTAGCTTGAGACTAGACTTGCATAGAGTATCGGAATTGCTATTTTAGATACGCGTTGTGCATATTCGTCTGAAAGTTTTCTTGAATTTCATAACTCACACTTATATTCGTGAGTGGGGCTAGTGTCCCGTCAAGTTTCATATTCTTATGGGATCGGGCTGAATGCCTCAGTAGCACTCTTATGGGATCAGGTCGTTCGCCTCGGTAGTATCATGTAACATATTCTTATGGGATCGGTCTGAACGCCTCCGCAGTAATCTTATAGGATTCGATCGTTCACCTCGGCGGTATTATTAATACACTCTTATGGGATCGGATAATTCTCTTTGCCAGTATTATGTAACATATTCTTATAAGATCAATCCGTACACCACGGCAGGATATTAAACCATCACTCTTATAGGATCGGGTCGTTCACCTCGGCAGAATCGTGCATAATATTCGATAAGGAGTCAACGTACTTATGAGTCTTTTCTGACTTGAGATGTGACATTTTATTTGTTATTGATCATTATGTATTCCATTCGAGGTAGTATCCGATATTTGAGGACTTAGTATTTACTCTTCTGTTGAGGATCGTGATATACACAGACATCCGCTTCGTTGCTTTTACTTTCCATGCTTATACCTACCTACATTTATTGTACTTTATTTATTGGACCACAAGTAAATGCCGATGTTGAACTCTCATCACTAATTCTTCGAGGTTAGGCTAGATACTTACTGGTACTTGTTGATTTACGTACTCATACTATATTTCTGCACTAATTGTTAAGGTATTGAGACCCGTACTTCTGGTGGTCACATAGGCACGTAGGTTCTGCCGCGGAGGAGACTTTGTGTTCAGCTTCATTCCATGTTACGATCCACAGCACACGGAGTCCCCATTCTCTTCATTTATTGCATTTTGTCCATTTGTTTATTTCCAGACAGTTGATGTAGTAGTATTATATATTCTAGGAGATGCTCATGCACTCGTTACACCGGATTTTGGAAATTTAATGTATTAATCTTGGATGTATTTTTGTTACGGCACTTGGTAGGGCATTTTGATCATATTCTATTTTTGAAGATAATGTTAGTATTTTCTATAAAAATAGAGAAAATATCACTTAATTATTTCACCATTGTTTTAAAATGTGTTATGAACCGCTGGTTATCATGTTGATTAAATGCCTAACGGCAGCGGTTGGCGCCATCACGGCCTATGGTGGGAATTGAGTCGTGACAGCTTGGTATCAGAGCACTAGGTTCACTTAGGTTTCATGAGTCATGAGCAAGTCTAGTAGAGTCTTACGCACTAGTATGGAGATGTCTGTACTTATCTTCGAGAGGCTATAGAGTTGTTAGGAGAACTTCCATATCATGATTCCTTGTCGTGCGATTTGATTTTGGTTGAAGCTTATGTCTTCAGTTCCTTCCTACTCATTCGTATGCATGTCGAGCATTCGATATCGTTTGGGCACCGAGGAGTTGTGGAGATGCTACAAATGTGGTGCAGGATATTATTCCCTCTGTATGCGGGCGGGATACTATCATCTCCTTATGGAGGAGTGTTTAGTCATTTCAATCCAGTGTTGGTGTTACCCACGGGTTCAGGGCTATACATGGTGTATTTTGATATTTCGCGCATTGTTATCGCATAGTGTTAATATGAATGGTAGGGTGTTTACTTATATATTACGGTGAATGCTTCAGGAGGAAGGATTATTCGGTTCATGACTGGAAAATTTGGTATTTAATTCCAGCACAGAAGAGGCAATTGGGCTATGGATGTTCAATCTTTGGTTGACGGAGTAGCGAGATTTGATATCTCCAAACTTGGTGGAATTTTTCTTTGTATTGTGGTGTCGTTGTCCTTGTTTGAATGCATTAAGGCTCGTCGGTAGTATGGTCCTCATTTATTTGCTTTTGGGGGTACGATGTTGCAAAGTAGTACCTAAGAAGCAGTTATTGGAGATGACAGTATGTTGCGACTTCAGGGTCGAATCGGTGCTGCTAGTGTTGATGGTCAAGGGAAATGATCCTTGAGGTGGCTTCTATACTTATGAAGTTCGAATGTGACGAAAAGAGTTTGCTTGGAATGTAGAGGAATGTGAATGATTGATTATCGTTTTGGGATGCAATATGGCTTCGAGTTTTAAACATATTGTTGGACCTTCAGTTGGTGTTAATGGAATGAACGGACTCTTAAAGCTGGTGGACGAGTGTGGACTCAAAAGAATTAACTAATTTTGTGGTGGTTATAACCATGGCAATGTCATTGGAAGAAGTATATATGAGGTTACACATATGAGGAAGTTAGGGGTTACATGATTTCTGATGAAGTTCCCATGAACAGTTTTACCTTCTATCCAATAGGAGGCATGTACTGTGATGTGGGTCTAGATTGCCTGAGGAAGATGGCGTGGCCGTCATGAAGTTGAGTGTGCATTAGGGCTGACAATTCGGGTTGTGCCATGACTTGTGCAACATGAACTTACGAGAATTCAACTGGGCAACAGTGCGGGATCGTGGTAACTAAGAAGGAGAAGTTACTGTGGGTTATTGGGATATGTGATTGTGGGTTAAAGCCAAGTGGGGGAAACTATCATCAATGATTGGGTCACATGGTCACGTGTTTTTATAGTTTCTGGATTTCGATACATTGGCGGATTAATTATGACTTGAAGAGGAGGACATCAAGGGTAACTCGAGTAAGGAACTTGATGGAGGGGTGTTACATTTCGCCTTATCGATTTATGAAGGTTTTAGGATGGCTCAGATTTTATATTCCTTGTTGATGTAGTGTGATAGGGAAATGATTCACTCGATTGCTTCTTCTAGAGTATTTATGTGCTAACAGAGCAGTATTCATTCGGCACATTTGGCTATGTATTCGGGACTAGGTTAGACTGGGTGACTCTCAAGAATGGTTCTAGTAGGTTTGAGATCTAAGATGTGGCACCTAAGGATTTTCGAATTCGTGTGTAACTAAGGATTCAGATTTGCATCGGATTGTGAAAGAGACTCGGAGCATTTCTACATCCTTATTGGTTCTGTGATGTAGCGTTAGAGGGATGGAAGAGACAACTTTGGATTCGTAAAAGGTCTCTTCAGAATGGGCGTATCAGTTGGAGGTACTATTGAGTGTAGGAGAGGGTATAAATGGCTTATAGATATTGAGACGATTTGGTATTGTGATTTGGGGTCACGCGGGAAGAGTGTTGATTGAGATCCATTATGTACTGGTAAAGAGATGTGTTATTTTGAAGGCAAGTCAAGAGGAAACCTGGAGAAGTGGGGTCAATATAGTAGTTACTTGGATCAGCATGGTATGGAAAATGATCGGTTCCTTAAGTATGATAAGGCCATACAGGCATTTCGGGGCAATACTTGCGGGCTTGGCAGTCTCCATGATTTGGTTAATTTAGAGGGATTCAATTCTTATGGCTTGATTACGTACAGATAGGTCCCGAAGTGTTATGACAATTTCGACCATGACTTGAGATTGGTGTCTTCTACGGTTATGGAAAGTTGGTTGCGTGTTGCTATTTTTTGCTCCTGGGATGAGTTAAGTGAAAGGTGTCTAACTGATGGAGTGCTTATTCTACTTGTGATCCAAAATTTATAACGGGATTGTCGTATTTCCATATGATTACATGGTGGATGCAGTGAGCTATGTGGAATTGGGATTTGAGGGGTTAAGGTTATTGTTCAGTTTTGACAGGAATGTCACGAGTTCGAGGCAGTGGGGGAGATTTTAGATGTTCAAAGTATGCTGGCACTATTTTTGGTGTCTCCTGAGAATGGCATGTTTTGTGGAAGAAGCATTGTGTATTAATTTGCGGATGCTTGACTTGCACTATAGAAATAGCATGGTCGGTGGCCATTGCTGTTCAAATTTTGTTACTTGGTGCGGAAGATTGTGGGAGTATCTCCCATGGGATGATTGTGTAGGTGTGTCATGTCAGTCATTTAAGTGGGAGAGATTGAGATCAAGTATGGAGATTCTGGTACTATGGCAGATTGGAGAATTTATTTCTGAGAGGTAGACTACTTCTCTATTGCAAACTGTGGAAGTTTGTTCAGGGCTTGACAGTTGATTGTATGTGTCATGGATAAGATAATTGTGGATCTTTGGAATGTTATTTACCTATTTTGGGGTGTTCGAAATCGGTTTAGAGGTCCATTGGTAGGCCTAATGTGAATGTATATTTTACACCAGATCGGATATGTTTATTCAGCACGACATTTTTCTATGGATGAGTATTTGGGCATGGAGGATGTCATTCATGCCATCATCAATTTCTTGTATTAAATTTTATGCTATATGGGTTGTGAGGCGACTTGATTATTCACGTGCGTGTTGAGGTCCTGTATAGACTTGTGGTGTTATATGGGCGAGATGGCTCTCGAGATGCTGGGTGTTTATTGCACCTTAGTTGTGCTTGGCCTCTATGATAGCGCATTTGGCGTGCTTGATGTTGATATACGTATGTCTAGTGAGTAGGAGCATCTTGGCTCGATGGGTATTTCCATGCAGATTATTATGTATGGATCGGGTGGCACGCCACCACAGACATGATGTTTGGATCAGGTTGCACATTGTGACGGTATCATGTGTGGATCGGGTTGCACGCTGTTTTGCTTCTCCTCTATGGGTTAGATTCCTAGCATTTTGTTTGGTTGTTATATATGTTACGTGATGGGTAATTCTGGTACTTGGGTTCCCTTTCCTTATTGAACATATTCAAGTTGTGGCTTATTGGCGCATGGATCGCATCGTATGGGATCATAGATGGTATTTGATGTGGCTTGTCAGCTGAGCAGCTTGTAATGGGTGAGACGAGATTATTGGACCTGGAATTGGTGCAATCAGATTTGTATAATGTATGTTTTGGAGGGGTATATCTCTAATTAGTTCAGGTTGCGGCAATGGTTCTAGTTGAGCGGAGGAACTCCATGAAATATTGGTTTGACGAGTGGTTATGAGTTTCTACACATCTCTTTCATCGTTGTAGTATTTCAAGGGCTTAGGGCTTTTATTCAAAAATTTATGGCTATTGCAGTTGGATGATATTACCATAGGCATATGAGCGATGCGGTACATCATGTGGTTACGACATAGGTGTATATGTATGCTTTGGTACAGCTTGTGTACATTGATGTAGTGTATGTATGAAAGAATCGGACCTTACAAGAAATTCCGGATGTGGGAATTTGGTTCTAAGGCTTGTGGACTAAGGTAGCAGGAAGGATCTTCATCCTGGGTTGCGCTAATATGCTCATATGGATTGAGATGGCACAAGTATGTGCACGGGGAGTTATGCAGTGATTTGGCAGCTTGGGAATGACCCTTGGCACGTTCGAGGACGAATGTATGTTTAAGTGGGGGAGAATGTAATGACCCAACCGGTCGTTTCAAGCTCTAGCATGTCGTTCGGCAGTTTGAGACCTTGACTAGCTTCACTATATGTATTATGACTTGCACGTGTAGTCGATTTTTATTTTCGGGAAGTTCGGAGTTAATTTGGAAGAATAATTCTCAATTCGGAAGCTTTAAGTTAGAAGAGTTGACCAAGGTTTGACTTTTGAGTAAACGACCTCGAAATCGATATTTGAAGGTTCCTATAAGTTCGTAAGGTGATTTCAGACTATGGCGTATGTTTGGGTTGAGTATCGGGTGGTCCGGGAGCGATTTGGCGCTTATTGTCGGAAGTATGCATTTTGAAGGTTTTTAAATTTACTAGGTTTACTTGGAGTGGACTTCTGTCACGCCCCAAATCTAGAGGTATACATGTGACATACACCCAATGTCGTGAACAAGCATCGAGCGAACAACTATATATGTCTATAAACCTTTTTATGAACTATATGAACAAGCATTTTAAGATAGCACAAAACATTTTATAATGTTAACAAGATGGATGGTAAGGTTCGATCCCTCCAACAAATTCAAACCAACATTCAAATCAACTTTAGCAAATTTTAGAATTCATGAAATTTGTCAAATAATCCTTAAGGAAGGTACATCTTAACTTACCTCGCTTAGCTTTTTCAACAAGTTCAACAATGCTCATCAAATCCAATTCAACTCAATTTGCATAATTATAATCTAACTTCAACAATTCAAATCCAAACATTTCATCATACCCCACATTCGGGATCAATTTAGGCATCAAGACATCCAATTTCGTTATTCCATGTGACTCTCGTCCTTTAAGTCCATTTATTAGCTATACATTGTATTTACAACTCATTTGGGTCATAGATTAAGTTACTCAATTATCACGCCCCCAAATTCCTACCTTAGGATGTCGTGATGGCACCTAGTCTCTAAGACTAGGTAAGCCTAACACACATAGATAATTTAATAGAATTTACGAATAATATGTAAAATTAAACATGGTAAACTATCATAATAAAACCCAAACGGTACAACAGTCAAATAATTCTCAAAACCGGTGGAACTGAGTCATAAAATCTAAAAAGTACACTGGAAACCTTAAAATACAAAACTGTTTGATGTGAAAATAAACAGTAGAAAAGACAATAGTAGAAGGTGACTCTGAGGCCTGCGAGCATCAAGCAGGTGTACCTTGAAGTCTTTGGGATATCCGAGTCCACTGACTAGCGTCCGGCACGAGCAGAAGTACCTGGATCTACACAAAATGTGCAGAAGCATAGCATGAGTACACCACAACTGTACCCCATGAGTGTCAAGCCTAACCTCGGTAGAGTAGTTACGAGGCCAGGTCAAGACACCAACCAGACATAGAAAACCTAAACAGAATGTTAATATAATATAATAACAGAAAGTAAGAAATAAATGACAAATAATCAATTTTATCAAACCAGGCTAACAACTGAAATTAAGGAAATAAAGGACAACAGAGAGAGAACATATGATTAAAAAAAATAATGATCAAATATAGTCAAAATACGAGTGGAATGAACTTAAGGAAAATATTGCAACAACCGTTCAAATCAACGAACCTTTCCAATTTAGAATGTATAACAAGAATCACACCGAAGTACTACACCTCATATTCCCATTTCACAAATCACAATCACAATCTTCCTTATATCACCGCGTGAGCCTTGCATTTATTTTAAAAATATTTTTTCTAAAATATCTACACGCATTTTAGCCCCCTTATCCCACCACGTAGCTTCAAGTAATTTCCTTACTAGCAACACGCGTATAAATTCCACCTTTTCTCACCGCATGTGTTTCAATAGCCACCCTTATACAACCGCATGTGTATCAATATCATAATACAATAATTAACTCGCACCACATGTGCCCATATGCCACAACATTACCAAATCAACAATAATAATGTTACCACAACACATAGCTCACAGCTCAACCACAATATGTACACGAATCTCAATGATAACAAAATGAATGAGGAATAACTCAACAAGGAAGAATGTCCCAATAATCAACACTTCAACCACAATGTGTCAATATCTTTCACAACTACAACCTCAATAACTTAACAATGAGGGTATTCCCATGAAATGGCAACTTCTAATTCAAATACACAACATAAGCTTAACAATGAAAGAGATAGCATGAAATAGCAACTATGACTAAATGCATGAGAATAACTCAAAACGGAAAGAATGACATGTAACAACAACTGCTGATAAATGCACACATAAGAGCAACCTTGACAATGGAGATTAGAACATGTAATGACAACTTCAATTTAGGTATATAAGAATAAGTTTGTCAAAAAAAGATAGAACAAATGATAACAACTTCAATTAATTGCTTATGATTAACCTAAGAGTCTAAACCAGTCAATTTTGACATAAAAGCACGTGTACACACTCGTCACCTCATGTACACATCTTCCACAATATTTCAAATAGTACAATCAAACTCAATCCTAAGGGGTAGTTCCCCCACACAAAGTTAGAGAAGATACTTACCTCAAACAAGCTAAATCAATCCACTAATAAGTCCTTCTTGTGGAAATCCAACTCCGGACGGCTCGAATCTAGCCAAAATAACTTAATATCATAATTTATAAGTCATAGGAAGCAATTCCAGATAACAAAGATTCAATCTTTAAAGAAAATCAAAAACTCAACCCCGGGCTCGCACCTTGGAACCCGACCAAACTCACAAATTCCGAACATCCCTTCTGATATGAGTTCAACCATACCAAAATCATCTAATTCTGACCTTCAAATCCTCATTTTATACTTTAGGAAAGTTTTTACAAAAATTATCAACTTTTACTTCGAATTCATATAAACTAGGTGTAATAATCAATATTTATGAACAAAAGTGATTAAACTTCTTTTACCTCCTCAATTATGGTGAAAAACACTCTAATAACCGCCCTTAGCCGAGTTACAAAACTCTCAAAATGAGAAAACACCCAAACCTTGCGAATATAAGAACCTGCTAGTGATTCTGCATCTACAGTCAATTAACCGCATTTGCGATCCCGCAGGTGCAGCCAAATATCGCTTCTGTGACCCCCCCTTCAGCCTCCGACCTTCCGCATCTGCGGAAATTATTTCGCATCTACGAGTCCGCTTCTGCGGACTCCCTCTTCACCTACGAACTCCCAAGCTCCCAACCATGTTTGTATCTGCGGACCACTTAGCACACATGCGCATCCGTATCTACGGCTCCACATCTGCATCTATGACCCCTACCTTGCCCAGCCATCCCCCCCTTCTGCGATACATCCTCTGCGACTTCGCACCTGTATTTTATTTGGTATTGATCATTATGTATTTCATTTGAGGTAGTATCGTGTTTTTGAGGACTTAGTATTTACTCTTCTGTTGAGGATCGTGATATACACATACGCTTGCTTCGTTGTTTTTGCTTGCCTTGCTTCATACCTGCCTTCCTTTATTGTACTTTATTTATTGGACCACAAGTAAGTATTGATGTCGACCCTTCGTCACTACTTTTTGAAAGTTAGGCTAGATACTTATTCCGTACGCATTGATTTACGTACTCATACAACACTTCTGCACTAATTGTGCATGTATTGAGACAGGTACTTCTGGTGGTTACACAGGCGCGTAGGTGTTGCCGCTGAGGAGACTTTGTGGTGAGCTGCATTCCATGTTACGATCCGCAGCACACAGAGTCGCCATCCTATTCATTTATTGTATTCTGTCTATTTCTTTATTTCCAGACATTTGATGTAGTAGTATTGTATATTCTAGTAGATGCTCATGCACTTGTGACGCCGGATTTTGGAAATTTAGTCTATTAATCTTTGATGTATTTCTGTTACGGCATTCGGTCGGGCATTTTGATCATTTTCTAATTTTGAAGATAATGTTAGTATTTTGTATAAATACAAAGCAAATCCCACCCAATTATTTTACCATTATTTATAAATGTGTTATGAACCGTTGATTATCATGTTAATTAAATTGTTGGCTTGCCTAACGGCATCATTGGATGCCATCACGGTCTATGATGAGAATTGGATCATGACACATAAACTAGTCTATATTCTACACCGAGCATGAATAATTATGGCACATATATATACGCTCGTCACCTCGCATATACATCACTCCCGCATATAGAAAATAATAACATTAATTAGAAAAACTTCTATCACGACCCAAAATCCCAACCCATCGTGAGGGCGCCTAACACACTTGTTAGGCAAGCCGACAATCACATAACAACTAAACATTAGAATAAAACATGTTTTAGTAAACTCAACAATGGAAAATCCATAAATATCTGATAAAAGTAACTGAAACTCTACTTCAACCATCCCAGCACATGGTGTCAACGAGTACATGAGCACTACAATATCTCAACATAAAACAAACTCTAGTACAACTGTTTGAATAGTAGAACAGTACTAAAGAAAATAAAAGGAAGGAGAATCAAGGTCTGCGGGCGTCATAGCAGCTACCTCAAAGTCTCCAAGGAGGTACTAGCACCAATCTAGCAATCACTGCGTCCAGATTTACCTGGATTTGCACATGAAGCGCAGAGTGTAGTATGAGTACAATCGACCCAATGTACTCAATAAGTATCGTAGTTAACCTCGACGAGGTAAAATAAGCACGAATTATTAATGGTGCTAGCCATAACCTGTACAGTTTCATCTTTTTAACAAGTACAGAACAATAATGAATCAAGTCATAAAGCACAGGAAGAAGCATTTGTGTGTGTATGTGTACAGTTTCTCGAATACTCTGCTCAGACAATGCTCAGCATATAGGGATGATATGCAGTTAAATCAGGTAAGTAATCATGGAAATTGCAAGTAAAAATAAATTGCAAAATCCAAACAACCACTGGCCAGATTTCCCCAACCTTTCCAATTCCATACTAAACCATTGATCAGTTTTCCTCAATATCCGCGTGTACAACATCAAGAGAGAAACATGAGAGGGTGACCCTAGGGGGATGGATCCATATCCACACACAAACATAACTAATTCAACGTGCTACCAGCTCGGCATGGTCACAGGCTCAATATCATAATCTACCTGGTATGGTCACAGGCATAACAATACAATCTGCCCTGCGTGGTCACAGGAATAACAACACAAATCGCCCGGCGTGGTCACAGACATAACAGCACAATCTGCCTGGCATGATCACAAGCATAACAACACAATCCGCCCGGTGTGATCTCAGGTACCCAGTCCAATCATATCACATAGGAGCAAATAAACAAGAATACATGTATATGATGAATGAATAACAAATCTCATACTCTTAGACTCGTATAAATAAAATGCTAAAGTGTAGGCATGTGAAAAGTGTGCTATCATAGCTCAAATCGGCAATTTCATCACAGATTAGCATTTATCAAGTTCATTTAGGGATTAAACCTCTATTTAGCCTCAAACATGGCTCAATAGTTCACAACAATGTTATAAATATGCGAAGCATCATAACTTAATGCTAAACAGTTAATTCTAGGCTTATAATGGCCCAAGCACAACCCGGGCATGGATAAATACCCCCAGTGTCAGCACATGGGCTCAAAACCCCTCACATGTGCGCACCCATAGCACGTAGCTATCACCAATAATTCAGGAAACTAATGCCTCAACCAAGTTCAGATAAGATACCTACCTCAAGCAAGCCAAATTACTCCCTTAACAAGCCCTTCCCATGCGTATTAACCTCCAGAAGGCTCAAAACTAGTCAAAATAACGTAATACTATCAATAAAAGCTATAGGAATTGATTCTAAATGATAAAGCTAAGATCTTTAACCAAAATCAAAAAGTCAACCCAAAATGTCAACCCTGTGCTCATGGCTCGGAACCTGACAAAATTCATAAATTCCAAATACCCATTCAATAAACGAGTCCAATAGTACCAAAATCATCCAATTTCGACCTCAAATTGACCTTCAAACCTCCATTTTTTATTTTTGCAAAGTTTCCAAAAACTTCGTTATTTCTTCACTTTAATTCACTAAGTAAATACTAAAAACAAAGATGAAATCATGATATAACAACAAATCCGAGTCAAAAATACTTACCCCGAACCAAGATATAAAACTCCCCTCCAAAACCGCCCAAAACCGAGCTCTACAACTCAAAATGTGAAATAATACTCTAACCCTCGATTTGGGATTTTAAAACCTACTGCCCAGTGATTACACATCGCAATCGCGGAAAATACTTCGCAATCGCAAAGTACAAAAATATCAGTAACAAAAACCTTCTACGCGAACGCGATCACCAGGCCGCGAATGCGGTGACCAATCATCTAAACCTACACGCTCGCGGACAGCCTCACGTTATTGCGATGAACAACCGTGTGAAAATCTCCGGCCTCTCCTTCCTTCTTTGCGAACGTGTTCATTCACCCGCGTTCGCGTTGCACAAAAGCTCATAACTTCGCGATCTCTTCCACAACCTCGCGAATGCATAAAACAAATTCCCACCTACCAGAAAAGAATCTTCACGATCGCGAAAGAGGAAACCAGATACCAAAAAATCAGCAACTCCTACAAGTCCAAAATGAGTCCGAACTTAATCCGAATCACACCCGAGTCCCCCGAGACCCCATTCAAACATTTAAACAAGTCCTAAAATACAATACGAACTTAGTCGAAACCTCAAATCATCTCAAACAACAATGAAATCATGAATCGCACCCCAATTCAAGACTAATGAACTTCCAACTTCTAAAACTAATGTCGAATCATACCAAACCAACTCTGATTGACTTCAAATTTTGCACACAAGTCATAAATGACACAACAGACCTACTCCAACTCCCGGAACCAAAATCCGAGCCCGGTATCAACACGTCAAATCTCGGACAAACTTCTCAACTTTCCAAACCTTTAACTTTTCCATTTTCGCCAATTCAAGCCAAAACGACTTACGGACCTCCAAATCCAAATCCGGACATACGCCTAAGTCCAAAATCTCCATACAAAGCTATCGAAATCATCAAAACTCCATTCTAGAGTCGTTTACACAAAAATCAATATTCGCTCAACTCTTTCAACTTAAGCTTTTTACATTGGGACTAAGTATCCCAATTCACTCCGAAACATCCTCGGAGCCAAACCAACCACCCCAGGAAGTCATGTAACCACAAGCGAACATAAAATAAGAAATATATGGGGGAACGGGGCTACAATACTCAAAATGACTGGCCGAGTCGTTACATCCTCCCTCTCTTAAATAAAGGTTTGTCCTCGAACTTGTCTAGAATCATACCTGTAGTCTCAAATAGGTGTGGATAGTTGCTCTGCATCTACCGCTCGGTCTCCCAAGTAGCCTCCTCGACTGGCTGGCCTCTCCACTAAACTTTCACTGAAGCTATATTTTTTATCTCAACTTTCAAACATGCCGATCCAAAATGGCCATTGTCTCCACATCATAAGTCAAATCTCCATTAAACTAAACTGTGCTGAAGTCCAAAACATGAGACGAATCACCATAATACTTCTGGAGTATGGAAACATGAAACACTAGGTGAACACTCGATAGACTAGACTAGGTGGCAATGCAAGCTTGTAGGACACCTCTCCAATCTTCTCAAGCACCTCAAAAGGGCCAATATACCGAGGGCTCAACTTGCCCTTCTTCCCGAACCTCATCACACCCTTCATGGGTGATACTCTGATCAATACCTTCTCTCCCACCATATATGCAACATCACGAACCTTCCGATCAGCATAACTCTTCTATCTAGACTGTGTCGTACGAAGCCGATCCTGAATCAGCTTGACCTTTTCTAAGGCATCCTAAACCAAATCTGTGCCCAACAACCTAGCCTCCCCCGGCTCAAACCAACCAACTGGAGATCGACACGCCTCCCATATAAGGCCTCATAAGGATCCATCTGAATACTTGATTGGTAGTTGTTGTTGTAGGCAAACTTAGCAAGCGGTAGAAACTGATCCCAAGAACCCCTAAAATCCATAACACAAGCACATAACATATCCTCCAAAATCTGAATGGTACGCTCGGACTGTCCGTCCGTCTGAGTGTGGAATGTTGTACTCAACTCAACCTGTGTGCCCAACTCTCGCTCCACTGCTCTCCAAAACTGTGATGTGAACTGCATGCCCCGATCAGAAATAATGGACACCTGCACACCATGAAGGCAAACAATCTCGTGGATATAGATCTCAGCCAGCCACTCTGAAGAATAGATAGTCACAACCGAAAAGAAATGTGCAGACTTAGTCAACATGTCCACAATCACCCAAATAGCATCGAATTTCTTTAAAGTCCATGGGAGCCCAACAACGAAGTCCATGGTCACACGCTCCTATTTCCACTCAAGAATCTCAAGTCTCTGAAGCAAACCGCCCGGCCTTTAATGCTCGTACTTCACCTGCTGACAGTTCAAGCACCGAGCCACATACTTCACTATATATTTCTCCATTCTCCTCCACCAATAGTGTTGCCTCAAGTCCTGATACATCTTTGCGGCACCCCGGATGAATGAAATACCGTGAATTGTGGGCCTTCTCAAGAATCAACTCGTGTAACCCATCCACATTGGGCACACAAATCCGACCATACATCTACAACACCCATAATCTCCAATAGAAACCTCTTTGGCATCACCATGTTGCATTGTGTCCTTAAGGACAAGCAAATGAGGGTCGTCATATTGAGGCTCTCTGGTGCGCTCGTACAAGGAAGACCAAGAAACCACGCAAGCTAGAACCCGGCTAGGATCCAAAACATCTAACCTCACGAATTGGTTTGCCAAAGCCTAAAGATTTTATGCTAGTGGTCTCTCACAAACTGGAATATATGCAAGGCTACCCATACTCACCACCTTTCTACTCAAGGCATCAGCCACCACGTTGGCCTTCCCGGGAAGATATAAAATGGTGATATCATAATCTTTTAACAGCGCAAACCATCTCTGTTGCCTCAAATTTAGATCCTTCTGCTTAAATAAGTGTTGTAGACTAAGATGATCTGTAAATACCTCACAGGACACGCCGTAGAGATAATGCCTCCAAATATTCAATGCATGAACAATAGCTGCCAACTCTAAATCATGAACGGTGTAGTTCTTCTTATGGGGCTTCAACTGGAGTGAAGCATAAGAAATCACCCTACCCTCCTACATCAAGACGCACCCAATACCAATCTGTGAAGCATCACACTACACCGTATATGAACCCGTTGCTAAAGGCAAAACTAGAACTAGAGTTGTGGTCAAGGCAGTCTTGAGCTTCTAAAAGCTCTCCTCACACTCATCAGACCACCTGAATAGAGCACCCTTCTGGGTCAGTCTAGTCAAAGGTGCACCAATGGATGAGAAACCCTTTACAAATCGGCGGTAATATCCGTCCAAACCAAGGGAACTTAGGATCTCAGTAGCTGAAGACAGTATGGGCCAACTCTGAACTACCTCAATCTTCTTTGGATCTACCTTGATACCCTCACTGGACACCACGTGCCCCAAGAACGCCATAGAGTCAAGCCAAAACTCCTACTTGGAGAATTTAGCATAAAGTTTCTTCTCCCTCAATGTCTGTAGTACAATCCTCAGATGTTGCTCATGATCTGCCTGGCTTCGCGAGTACACCAATATATCATCAATGAATACTATGACAAAAGAATCAAGATATGGCTGGAATACGTTGTTCAACATATGCATATATGTTGTTGGGGCATTGTTCAGCCAAAAAGACATCACAAGGAACTCGTAGTGACCATAGCAGGTCTTGAATGCCGTCTTCAGAATATTAGAATCCTGAATCTTCAAATGGTGATACCCACACCTTAAATCAATCTTAGAGAACACTCTAGCACCCTGAAGCTGGTCAAAAAAGTCATCAATGCGCAGTAGTGGGTACTTGTTCTTAATTGTAACTTTGTTCAACTACCTATAATCCATGCACATCCGCATATTACCATCCTTTTTCTTCATAAATAGAACCAGTGCACCCCAAGGCGACATACTAGCCTAATGAATCCCTTATCAAGTAGCTCCTGAAACTGTTCTTTCAATTCCTTCAACTCTGCTGGTGCCATATGATACGGAGGGATAGAGATGGGTTGAGTGCCCAACACCAAGTCAATACCAAAATCAATGTCCCTGTCAGGTGGCATGCCTGGCAGGTCTGTAGGAAACACATCCGAAAAGTCTCTCACTACCGGAATAGACTCAATGGTAGGAGTATCAGCACTAACATCCCTTACAAAGGCCAAATATGTCAGACATCCCTTCCCAACCATCCATTGAGCCTTCAAATATGAAATCACTCTACTGGGATCATAGTCAAGAGAACCTCTCCACTCAACCCTAGGCAATTCCGGCATCGCCAACGTCACGGTCTTAGCATGACAATCCAGAATAGCGTCATATGGTAACAACCAATTTATGCCTAAAATCACGTCAAAATCAACCATACTAAGCAGTTTAAGATCAACTCTCATTTCCAATCCCCCTATAGTCACTATACATGACCATTACAAACAGTCCACAATAATAGAATCACTCATCATCGTAGATACATGAACATGCATAACTAAAAAATCACGGGGCATATCCAAACAACGAGCAAAGTATGATGACACATATGAATAAGTAGAACCAGGATCAAATAACACCGAAGCATTCCTATGGCATACTAAAACAATACGTGTGATCACGGTATTAGAGGCAACTGCCTCTGGCCTGGCTGGTAATGTATAGAAATGGGCCCGACCACCACCTAATCGACCTCCCCTCTAGGGCGGCCTCGAGCTGACTGGGCCCAACCCCGAGATGGCTGTACGAGTGGTGTAGTTGTTGGTGCTGTAATCATAGACTGAGATATCTATTGTGGAACCCTGCTCAATAGTCTATGCAATCTCTCTTGAGATGACTCAAGTCTCCGCACTCATAGCAACCCCTCCTGACAAGCTGTTGACCCTGATAACCCGAAGAATTGCCTGTGGAAACCTAGGCAGATGAAGCATGGTAAGAACTCTATGCTGGCAACGCACTGAATGATGACTTAGCTGGGCGTGCATTGTAGGAAATGTGGCTAACTGAAGAACCAAGAGGAACATGGTGAGCTGCTTGAACGTGCCTATAAGAATGACCCCTGCTGTGATGGGACTTCCCTCCAGATGAGGCACTACTGAAACCACCTGAACTACGAGGCCTCTTGGCCTCCCTCCTCACGCTCCTGACTATGAACCAACTCTAGGCGTCTAGCAATATCAACCACCTCACCAAACCTCACACCCGTCGTAATCTCCTAAGTCATAATGAAATGTAATCCATAGTTGAGGCCATCAATGAACCTCATAATCCTCTCCTTCTCAGTGGAAACCAACTATATCGCGTGACGAGACAACTCTAAAAATCTCATCTTATACTGAGTCACTAACATACCCTCCTAGCGTAGCAGCTCAAACTGCCTACGCAACTCCTCTTTGTGAGTCTGTGTAACAAACTACTCAAAGAAGAAAACTGAGAACTCATGCCACGTAAGTGGTGCAGTGCCGGTTGGCTTGCTCAACTCATAGGCCTCCCACCATCTGTAGGCTTCCCCTGTCAGCTAAAAAGTAGTAAATGAAACTCCACTAGTCTCCAAAATACCCATTGTGTAAAGGATCCACTGAAACCTGTCTATAAAATCATGAACATCCTCTGACTCGGCCACACTGAACTCTGGAGGCTTAAGCCTTCCAAGCCGCTCTGTCTCTTTTGCTCCTCCTCACTCATAGGTGGGCCAACCTGGGCCCGAGCAGCTGCAACTGACTGGGATGGTAGTACCCTCGGTGTTTGAAGTCCCTGAGCTACTTGCTCTGGAGTATGGACGGCGGGAGTTTGAGCACCTCCCCCGACCTGAGAAATGGTTGGTGCAGCCAGAACCGAAATAGCCTGAGCAAGGCTCGTGCATACAGTCAAAATCTAGGCCAAAGCCTCCTAAAGGCCTGGAATCACAATAGGCATAGCTGGTGCCTGAGATGGTCCCATTGGCTCAACAACATCTGGTATATGCTCCTTAGCTGGAGCAACTGCTAGCTCCGCAGGTGCTGCTCTAGGTGTGGTACGAGCTCCACCTCGGCCTCTACCGCGGCCCCGACTTCTCGCGGCCCTGGCAAGTGGTACTGGTGGTCGTCTGCCTGATCCGATCACACGTGTCCTCACCGTTTGTGAGATATAGAATAGTAGAAGTTTATATTCTGGAATTAACAAATCTGCACGACAAGAATACAAGAAAATGAAGTTTTCTAACGGTTCGGTAGCCTCTCAAAGATAAGTACAGACGTCTCCGTACCAATCTGCAAGACTCTACTAAACCTGCTCATGACTCGTTAGACCTAAGTAACCTAGTGCTCTGATACCAACTTGTCACGACCCAAAATCCCAACCCATCATAAGGGCATTACACACACTTGCTAGGCAAGCCGACAATCACATAATAGCTAAACATTTGAATAAAGCAAGTTTTAATAAACTCAACAACGGAAAATCTCATAAATATATGATAAAAGTAACTGAAACTCTACTTCAACCATCCCAGCACCCGGTGTCAACGAGTACATGAGCACTATAACATCTCAACATAAAAACAAACACTAGTATAACTCTCTGAATAGTAGAATAGTACTGAAGGAGAATCAAGGTCTTGGGACGTCATAGTAACTACCTCAAAGTCTTCGAACAACTACTAGCACTAATCTAGCAATCACTGCGTCCAGATGTACCTAGATCAACACACGAAGTGTAGAGTATAGTATGAGTACAACCGACTCAATGTACTCAATAAGAATCGTAGCTAACCTTGGCGAGGTAAAAGAAGCACGAATTATAAATGATGCTAGCTATAACCTGTACAGTTTCATCTTTTTAACATGTACAGAATAATAATGAAATCAAGTCATAAAGCACGGGAAGAAGCATATGTATGTGTATGTGTACAGTTTCTCAAATACTCTGCTCAGTCAATGTTTGACATATAGGGATGATATGCAGTTAAATCAGGTAAGTAATCATTGAAATTGCAAGTAAAGATAAATTGCAAAATCCAAACAACCACTGGCTAGATTTCCCCAACCTTTCCAATTCCATACTAAACCACTGATCAGTTTTCCTCAATATCCGCGTGTACAACATCAAGAGAGAAACATGAGAGGGTGACCCTAGGGGGATGGATCCATATCCACACACAAGAACAACCAATTCAACGTGCTACCAGCTCGACGTGGTCACAGGCTCAATATCATAATCTGTCTGGTATGGTCACAGGCATAACAATACAATCCGCCATGCGTGGTCACAGGCATAACAACACAAATCGCCCGGCGTGGTCACAGACATAACAACACAATCCGCCCGGCATGATCACAAGCATAACAACACAATCCTCCCGGTGTGATCTCAGGCACCCAGTCCAATCATATCACATAGGAGCAAATAAACAAGAATACATGTATATGATGAATGAATAACAAATCTCATACTATTAGACTGGTATAAATAAAATGCTAAAGTGTAGGCATGTGAAAAGTATGCTATCATAGCTCAAATCGGCAGTTTCATCACAGATTAGCATTTATCAAGTTCATTTAGGGATTAAACCTCTATTTAGCCTCAAACATGGCTCAATAGTTCACAACAATGTTACAAATATGCGAAGCATCATAACTTAATGCTAAACAGTTAATTCTAGGCTTATAATGGCCCAAGCACAGCCCGAGCATGGATAAATACCCCCAGTGTCAGCACTTGGGCTCAAAACCCCACACATGTGCGCACCCATAGCACTTAGCTATCACCAATAATTCACGCAACTAATGCCTCAACCAAGTTTAGATAAGATACTTACCTCAAGCAAGCCAAATTACTCCCTTAACAAGCCCTTCCCGCATGTATCAACCTCTGTAAGGATCAAATCTAGTCAAAATAACGTAATACTATCAATAAAAGCTATAGGAATTGATCCTAAATGATAAAGCTAAGATCTTTAACCAAAATCAAAAAGTCAACCCAAAAAGTCAAACCTAGGCCCACACCTCGAAACCCGACAAAATTCACAAATTCTAAACACCCATTCAATAACGAGTCCAACCATACCAAAATCATCTAATTCCAACCTCAAATCGACCTTCAAACCTCCATTTTTCATTTTTGCAAAGTTTTCGCAAAATTCCCCATTTCTTCACTTTAATTCACTAATTAAATGCTAAAAATAAAGATGGAATTATGATATAACAACAAATCCGAGTCAAAAACACTTATCCCGAACCAACATGTAAAAATCCCCTCCAAAATTGCCCAAAACCGAGCTCTACAACTTAAAATGTGAAATAATACTCTAACCCTCGATTTGGGATTTTAAAACTTGCTACCTAGTGATTACACATCGTGATCGCTAAGAACAAAAATATCAGTAACAAAAACCTTCTATGTGAATGCAATCACCAGGCCACGAATGCGGTGAGCAATCATCCAAACCTACACGATCGCGGATAGCCTCACGCGATCGCGATGAACAACCGTGTGAAAATCCCAAGCCTCTCCTTCCTTCTTCGCGAACGCATCCATTCACCCGCGTTCGCGTCGCACAAAAGCTCAGAACTTCGCGATCGCCTCCATAACCTTGCGAATGCATTGAACAAATGCCCAACTGCTAGAAAAGACTCTTCACGATCGTGTCCCTCTTCTCGCAGTCGCGAAAGAGGAAACTAGATACCAGAAAATCAGCAACTCCTCCAAGTCCAAAATGAGTCCGAACTTGATCCGAATCACACTCGAGGCACCCGGGTCCAATCCAAACATACCAACAAGTCCTAGAACATGATACGAACTTAGTCGAAGCCTCAAATCACCTCAAACAATATCGAAATCACGAATCACACTCCAATTCAAGCCTAGAACTAATGAACTTCCAACTTCTACAATTAATGCCGAATTATACCAAACCAACTCCGATTGACTTCAAATTTTGCATACAAGTCATAAATGACACAACGGACCTACTCCAATACCTGGAACCAAAATATGAGTCCGGTATCAATAAAGTCAACTCTCGGTCAAACTTCTCAACCTTCCAAACCTTCAACTTTCCCACTTTCGCCAATTCAAGCCAAAACGACCTACAAACCTCTAAATTTAAATCCGAACATACGCTTAAATCCAAAATAACTATAAGAAACTATCAGAACCATCAAAACTCCATTCCGGAGTCATTTACACAAAAGACAACATCCGGTCAACTCTTTCAACTTAAGCTTCCAATCTTAGGACTAAGCGTCCCAAATCCACTCTGAAATATCCCCGGAACCAAAACAACCACCTCGGCAAGTCATGTAACCACAAGTGAACATAAAATAAGAAATAAATGAGGGGAACAGGGCTATAATTCGCAAAATGACTGGTCGGGTCATTACAAATTCTCTCAACCAAAGCTAGGCAAAACACCTACCTTATCCGGACTAATTTAAAGCTCCAAATCGCTCTTCCTTTTGAAATCACCGCAAAGCGGCTCAAATCTAGCCAAACATCAACCAAGAAAGTCAAACAATACTATAGAAAGCAATCTCAATTAATAAAGCTTCGACCTTTGAAGAGTTTCCAAAAAGTCAACAAAAGTCAACCCAGGCTCACGTGCCTAAAATTCGAAACTAATACCAAATCCTGTTGACCCATAATCTGCCGAGTCCAAATATGTGAATCGATTTCAAATCCGAGTCCAAATTGGTACTCAAATCCTCCAAATATACTCTCTTAAGTTGTTGACAAAAATCCCAAATTTTACTTTAAAATTCCATATTTTTGGTGTAGAAATCCTTGAAATATTATGATATTTTATTAAATCTAGGTAGAAATCATTTACTCTCAAAGTAGTAATGAAATCCCTCTTTAATTCTTCTTCTCTCGAAGTCTAGGGTTCAAAATATGAAAGAATAGGTGAAACCCCAAAATTCCAAACTTAAATAGTCTGCCTAGCACTACTCTTCGCAAATGCGGCTCAAGCCTCGCGGTCGTGATACACAAATCGGCCGCCTGCCCAATCCTCTTTCACGATTGCGGAAGCACCTTTCGATTTTGAAGCTCACCTGGCTCCCACACTACGCGAATGCGACCCACGCCCAGCGAGCGCGAAGACCTTTACGCCCAGACCCATCGCGAACAATACACTCCTTGTGCGAACGTGATGAACAATTGCCCTAACTCCAAATTCCTTCATTAGGAATGTAAAGCACATCTCGCGAACGCGATGAACATCCGACACAAAAAAATCAGCTAACACCAAACATTCTTTGGGTGATCTGAAACTCACCCGAGCCACCCAGGACTCTGTCCAATCATACCAACAAGTCCATATCCTAATTCAAACTTAACCAAAGGCTCAAAACACTACAAATAACATCAAAATCAAGAATCAAAGATCAAATCATTCTCTTAATCTTCAATCATTCCAACTTCGCCGAACGCATCCAAATCACACTTAGACATTCCGGATCACAATCAAACTTTGTAACACAAGATCCAATCAACTAAATGAACACATTCAAAGTCTCAAATCCACAATCGGAGTCCGATAACACCAAAGTCAACTTCCGGTGAACCTATGAACTCTCTAAATCTTTAAATTGCCAACTTAGCCAAAACTTCTAGGAACATCAGAATCAAAATTCGAACATACGGTCAAGTCCAAAGTAATCATACAAACCTATTGAAATCATCAAATCCCGGTTCTGAGACCGTTTATTCGAAAGTCAAACATTGATAAACTATTCCTACTTAAAGCTTTCAAATTAAGAATTTCTCATCCAAACCACCTCTGAACGTCTCATAAATTGAACCCAACCGTACTCACAAGTCATAATACATCGTATGAAGCTACTCAGGGTCTCAAATTACAGAATGGAATGCTAGAACTCAAAACGGCTGGTCGGGTCATTACAATACTTTTGGTGAGAAGTAGTTTTTGTTTGGCTAATTAATTTAGAAAACACTTTTGAGCAGCAATTAAGTGCTTATAATAACTTGTTTGTCCAAGCTTTTCTTGGCCGAAAGTACTTTTTTGGGCCAAACATATTTTTTTTCAAAGTTAAGGTGTTTGGCAAAGTTTTTAGAAGGAAAAAATGCTTTTGAGTAGAAGCAAAATAATTTTTGAGAAGTAGAAAAAAGTAACTTCTTCCCAAAAATACTTTTTAAAAAGAACTTTGAGAAAAATACACTTAAAGACACTTCTTAAAAAGTTTGGTGAAATACTAATTGATGCTCAAAAGTACTTTTTAAATTAATTAGCCAAACACAAACTGCTTCTCGCCGAAAGTAATTTTTGAAAAGCACCTTTGCGAAAAATACTTTTCAAAATAAGCTAATTCTAAAAGTTTGGCCAAACAATCGATAGCAATTTATTTTCAAAAGAAATAAAAGCCAAAATCACTACATTCAAAACCAAAACTAAAACCAAACATTTTACTATATAAGTCTCATATTATAGTTGTACTGATGTGCGTTTTGTACACAATAGGTTTACATTTTTTTCCCCCCTTTTACTTTGTTTTCTCCTTCCCCTTACATGTGATTTTTTTTCCTTAAAGAAAAACAAACCTTTTTTTTCCATCTAAAGATTCATGTGCTCTAGTAAATTTACGGAAGAGACCATTTGAAGTACGGGGGCTTGGATTGAAGACTATTGGGTTCCTCTCTCTCTGCGAGTTGTGGCGACTGTTGACTGCTCGACTAAGTCTTGATTAGCTGTGGTCCTTGTAATTGCCTAATTTCTTCCTTTTGGTGTTCGGCTGCTCCATATTTACGCACTGCCTTGTTCCATCCTTTCAACTGTTCTAGTAAGCTTTTCTTGCTTTACGTTTTATATTTTGACATATGGGTCTATTTATTCTTCATGTATTTCTTTTCTTCTTTTTTGGATTTCATATTTCAAAGGGTTTAGTCTAATATCTAGGGTATTCTGCTTTAGCTCAAAATCAAGAAAATATGGAATCATATCAAAAGTATAGTAGTTTGTTTAGGACATTTGATGGGACATAAACACTGTATATATATTTGTGTTAGTACAATGATATGCGCCGCATAATCTTGTTGGGTGGTTCTTGTTCTGCTGTAAAGCGGTGCTTTTCTAAATTGAGCAAATTTACCAACCGATGAACTTTTCTTTTTGGCTGGACGGCATTTGTTTTGGGTGTGGAGGCTAGTGTTGGAGTAGAAATATCTAATCTTTTGGTTACTTATATTGCACAACAATAGAAAACGTGATCAGTTCTGTCTCTTTTGGATGAAGTGCTTCAAGTTTCAATTCTTGGATCAGTCTCATAATTAATTTGGATTTTATAATTTGTCCATTTGATCAAATTTGAGTATTGAAAACTTTTAATTTGATAATGTCTTAGACCATTGTCCTACTGTTGTCCTTTTGGGCATTTCAATTAGGCAATGTGCCAAGCCAACGCTTAGCATTACAGCTGTGCAAAATCTTTGCTTTCTGCTTAACCAGTTTAGGACAAGTATTCCTCAAAGTGTGCTCCCAAATCTTGCCACCCAGGACTGTATTTGTTAGAAAAACAACAGTAGGTAGTTCGAGAGGTCAACATTTCAGCATCGACATGTGCTGCTAAAAATGTATATCTATAGTTATGGAGATGTTTGGAGATTAACGGTGTTCCGGTAGCGTACATTAGGGTGATTAAGGGCATGTACGATGGAGCTAAGACTCGGGTGAGGACTGTGGGAGGAGACTCGGATTATTTTCCAGTGGTGATGGGGTTGCATCAAGGATCAATTCTTAGCCCATTTTTATTTGCCCTAGCGATGGATGTGTTGACGTGACACATTCAAGGAGAGGTGCCCTAGTGTATGTTATTTGTAGATGACATAGTGCTGATTGACGAGACGCGTTGCGGGGTTAATGTTAGGCTGGAGGTGTGGAGACAGACTCTAGAGTCTAAAGGTTTCAAGTTGAACAGGACGAAGACAGAATACTTGGAGTGTAAGTTCAGTGTTGGGGCACATGAAGCAGAAGTGGACGTGAAGCTTGATGCACAAGTCATCCCAGGAGAGATAGTTTTGGATTTGCATTACAGGGTAACGGGGAGATCGACGAGGATATCGCACATCATATTGAAGCGGAGTGGATGAAATGGAGGCTCGCTTTTGGTGTTTTGTATGACTAGAACGTGCCACCTAGACTTAAGGGCAAGTTCTACAAAGCGGTAGTTAGACCGACTATGTTGTATGGAGCCGAGTGTTGGCCAGTCAAGAAATCTCGTGTCTAGAAGTTGAAAAGACAAGATTATGAATGAATATATTAGGAACAAGGTGCGTGTGGCTCCTGTGGAAGATAAGTTGCGGGAATCAAGGCTGGGATGATTCGGACATGTGAAGAGGAGAGACTCTGATGCCCCGATTAGGAGGTGTGAGAGGTTGATCATGGCGGGTCAGCGAAGGGGCAGATGGAGGCCTAAGAAGTACTGGGGTGAGGTGACTAGGCAGTAATGACTCTACTTCAGCTTACCGAGGGCATGACCCTCGATAGGAGGGTGTAGAGGTCGAGAATTAGGGTTGTGGGATAACAGGCAGTCTAGAGTTTCGCCTAGTCTTTCCAGTAGTATTACTGTAGTAGTACTAGTCTTGTATTTTCCTATTCCTAGCCCCTTGCTATTACACGATGTATCATTATTTCCAGTAGGATTGACTCTATTCTTGTAGTGTCGTATTCTTAGATCTTTGTTATTGCACGTTGCACCATTTGCTTTCATGTCTTATTACCGTGTTGTTACTATTGTTTGTTTATTCCTTCATTTTCACTGTTCTTGAGCCGAGAGTCTTTCGGAAACAACCTCTGTACCGTCATAAGGTAGGGGTAAGGTCTGCGTACACTTTACCCTCCCCAAACCCAACTTGTGGAATTTCACTAGGTTTGTTGTTGTTGTTGTTACCCCTATAGATACAGAATGTATCGTCTTACTTTTGTTTTCTGCTTGTATAATAGTTTTATAAATTCAGTGTTACTTGTAATTCAAATGTTTGGTTATTATTGGTGTTTTATCAAGATTGGGATGTGCAGGGAGGGTGGAATTACTGTATCTCTGCAGAATAGGATCCAGGTTTTGCAGTATCCCTAATACTGTAACAAACATATATTCATGTTATTAAAAGTGATGGCCACAATTTCACAGATTAAATGAGCTCATCAAGAAATGAAGTATTGCTTCCTTCTTTTCCAATTAAAAACCATAAGCTGACTATATAGGATTTTAAGCATAAAATGTTGCCAAACGACAAAATCTTAAATTGGTGAAGTGTGTGCCAAAGTGAAAAATTATGATGTTACTTTTCGTTAATTTTACTTTGCTGGGGTAGTTAAAGAGGAAGTCATTTCATCTTTGGCTGTATTAGTAAACAGGGGCTTAGTTTGGTGGGCGAAAAAAGGAATATATGACGTCCAATTTCAAATGGAGAAACTATATGAATCTATTTTTCAACAGCTATTTGCAAGGGTATATTTAGTGTAATAATGTCAACAATCTGCATTGTTAGCAAAGTAATCAAAGTTATTTGCAAGCTATGTTGCTCGGACTCTCCGAAGACATCACCGGTTGCATGTTGGATCCTACAAAAATACATCCTTCAAAAGTAGCGTATTTCTGGAGGATCCGACACGAGTGCGCAACATTTTGGAGAGTCTGTGCTACATAGTTTGCAAGAGACACTGTGATAGTATTGCAAAAGGCATAGCATGTATTTGCAATGTGAGAACATCAGCGACAGTTAGGTGTCTACTTCAAAAGTTATATTTCCATTAACTAGTCTGTCTGATGTAATAGGAGTTTTAATTGTTAGTCCGAGTATGGAAACTTTGAAGAAACTCTCCCTAGGAGGTGTGCTATACACTCAGTTTAGTCTTTATAGTTGGAGTGGTCAGTTTCTAGGAGCAGGAGACTGAGCTTTGGTCTTGCCGGTTTTGTATTGTTTCACTTGGTAATTGGTAATTAATGAAATGCCTAGTCGCCCAAAAAAAAAAAATTGTCAAAAGTAAGTCGCAGTTAAAGGCCAAATCTGTCGGGCCTTTAAGCGCAAAGCGCGGAATTTAAGCGTGAGTCTGAACAAAGAAAAGAATTAATGAAGAAAAAATGAAATCAAGCAGAGTAAATGAAGTAAAATCATATCAATCAAGTTTAAAAATCATTTCGAATTTCTGATGCAGATGAAAAGATGTAGTTTATGTCTTCTGGAGCTAGTTTTCTTATACAAAATTTTAATTTCTTATTCCTGTCATTGAAAAGATCATGCATAGCGTTTTTTAACAATAAATGTATCGTTTACCAAATATATTTATTATCTAGTGCTGCCTTCTTAGAGATAGAGCCCATTAGTGATGATGCACAGCCTTTGCACTTTAGTGCCTACACTTAAGTGCTACTTTATCGAGGCGAAGTGCACAACCTGTCTTTAACTAAGCTTCAAAGCATAAGCGCACCTTGAAAGAGCCTTTAATAACACTGATTGTTAGTGCTTCGTCTGTGTTCAATTGATATCATGATGTCCACATTATATAACCTTTCCCTTCTACATCAGCAAATGTTCTTTTGCTATAAAAAGTCCTACACTTTAATAAGTGGACAAAATTTTAGACATCCAAAGTAGAGAATGAATTATTTAATTTTTTCTTATTGCAGTACTTATAATTTTTCCTTAGGCACAGAATTAGACTCAAACTTGTGTTCATTCATTCTCTGATTTTAGGAAGTTAGCTTCAGGTGGCGTTGCAGAAGTATTGTTCTACTGCACAGTTCACATTGATATATCACCAAATTCTCATGCTGAAGCTATGCCCTGGTTTAATTCAGTTCCTCTATCCTACCTTATGACCTGATTGGACTCTCCCAAAGATAGATTTTATTTTGTACATTCTAAAAGATTACCTTCTCCAAAAGTTTAACATATAATGAAAAGATACCATATGTTTTAAGTTCAATATGATTCTAAAGGATAATCAATAACTTCTCTTGTATTTTATGTTTCTTATTAAATACATCGCAGAAACTCATTTAAATTCGTCTTTTGAGATTGGTGCTAGTAAATCGGTGATGTTGGATCATAACATTATTAATTCCTTGTATTGCTCCTTTTATTGGATGATTAGTTGTTTCCTGCTTAAGGAAAATGATTGTAATGGAGAGCACACAATGCTTTACTGATAACACGACTAGATCAAGGGAAATCTAGGGAAGATGACAGCATAGTGCAGAGAAAGAAGTGGTTAATGATAAATGATAAATTTCTGATGGAGTATGAGTGACTGAATGATAGTTACAAAAACTTCCCTTTCGTATATCTGCCTAGATCTGAAATTTTGCCAATTTTGTAAAGCCAAAGTGTCTATTATTAGCTATAGTTGAGGGAATAAGCACGAGGAGAATGCTTTTGTCTTTACAGTCACGGCTGCCAATGGTGAACAAAGCTAATTTGACTGAGTTACATGCATGAGGAATAAGATATCACTGTTTACGTGTTCATTGTTTGGCTATCTAACTGGTGAACACCTTAAAGCTATTTGTTGGTGCTTGCAATTTCTTGAAATTTTGCTTACTTATGAATTGCTTGTGACACAGGTCTTTCGATATCGAATGAGGGCACTAGAGATGAGTTGAACTGGCTTGTTGTTAGACCATTCTTTGATACCATTTCTGGTCAATGGCCCGTAAAGGAAACCGACAGAAGTACAGAAAAGGAGTTTCAGTTTCTGGATCTGGATTGGTAAATGAGAATGAAAACAGTAGTCTGACTGAGGCAGAGGGCAAAAATGCAGAACCTTTTAATGGTAATCTTTCCGGCATATCTCTAACAGAGAGCTTCAACAATACACATGAAAGTGAAGGCAAGAAAAGCAAGCACAAATCTAGAAGATCACTTAAAAAGGAAAAGGAAGATATTGATACATTGTCAACTGCAGAGGAAATAGGGCCTGAAGAAGGCAGTGGTGCAGGAATTTTCAAAAGTCATAAAAGTAGAGGGGTGGCTCCCGAGTCAAGAGAAGGTGGTGAGACGTCTCCGCATACTAGTCACCGCTCAGACAATTCAAAGGGAAGTTTTGGCCAGTTCGGAACAGGATTAGATAGAGACAATATATTAGAAAATTGTAAAGTGTCTATTATCGTAGTTTTTAGGAACTTGATGACATTGGCTCTGTCTGTCTCAAAGGCATCAATTCAATGGTTAGAGAGGTGGAAACCTTTGCTTTACCCTTTAAGGAGCAATTTATTAATTGCGAGTAAGCACGTTCAAGAAAAGGTTCAGCATGCATACCCTATAGTGGTTCGGTGGATCATGCACAATTTATTCATTGCGACTGGGTATGTTCAAGAAAGGGTTCAGCATGCATATCCTATAGTGGTTAGGTGGATCATGCATTTTGGAAATATAATTATTCTATTATCAATGGTTTGGTTGGATTGTGCTCTTAGAGGAATTGAGTCCTTTCTATGCATGGGGATGACTTCAATTCTCTCAGTCATCTGGTGGGGTGTTCTATCTTTGATTGCAGCCGCTAAATTCAAGTTTCTACTGATTTTGGTAAGCGACTAGCTTCTTTTCTTGCATGGAAAACAACATCTTCACCCCTCAAATAATAAAAGGTGTTTGTGAGCATATATATCTAACCCTAATTGCTTCTCATCTTTGGGTTGGCTCATGAATGATTTCATGCTGAACCAGAATTCCGGAAATCGCTTTGAGGAGCTATGGATTGTTTTCCCCAAGTCACTAAATTAGTTTTGGCCATTTCTAAAAGTGTGATTTTGTTTAAATTGTTTTGGACAAAAATCAGTGTCCACTATTGAGTTTGACCATTTCATGCTGTTAGATTCTAATAGTTGACTTTTACTGATTTTGACTGTGTATACTTTGCTCCATGACTCCATCTTATTTTGTTAATGCTTCTTGAATTACTGAAGGTGGTCACTATAGTTTTTAAGTGAAATATTTCTTTTCATTCTGGGCACTGACCAATTTCTTCAGCAGTTTCTAAGACTGTAAATTTTATAAATTAGTGGCTTGATTTTGTGGAGTTTCCTGTGGTCACTCTCTGCCTTTGTGTTTTCTTTGTAATCATTGATTATATTCTTTCCGTTAAACTGCATATATGAGAGACCTTTCAATCATCTTGCTGTAATGAATTGCTGTTAACATTCAGGCAGCAGTTGCTGTGATTGGACTTCTTACTGGGTTCATCATCGCAATTCTAGGAGTTGCTGCAGTGAGCATCAGTTACTTGTGGTTCTATGGAAGATTTTGGGCAGCGGTGCTTCTGGTCTTGAGTGGAGGTGATTACTTTTAAGCTTTAGTGTTGAGCAGTTGCTTTTACTTTTATCACATTGATTCCAGTTTTTTCCACTAAGTGCTGTTTTTCTTTTTAAATTTAGGAGTGCTTTACAGGTTGAAGCATGAACGGCTTGCGGTGTTTGTCATAAATTTGTATTCTGTATATTGCGCATGGACATATGTCGGATGGATTGGTTTAATCTTTGGTTTGAATTTATCATTTGTTTCGAGTGATATTCTCATATTCTTCTTAAGAAACAATGTAAATGATCATAGAAGGCCAAACAGCTTTCCTGATCAAACAACTGGAGTACAAGGTGAACCTAGCTTCTATTCTGGTGGATCAGTGCCTCCATCTGCTGATGATGCGTATGTTCATACAGCTGATCGTGGCACTGGGATCCCTTCAACTAGTGGATCTGACACTGATATGACATCTGAAGACGAAGTTCTCAGATTGTTAAACAGTACAGATCACTATTCAGCACTGGGCCTGAGCCGATTTCAGAATATAGATGCTTCAGTTCTCAAGAAAGAATATAGGAAAAAGGTGATTCTTCTGTACCCTCCTGAAATTCTTACTCTCAAAATATTCGTATCTGATTTTTCTGAACATCATGCTGTTTGAAGTCTGATAATGCTAGATTAACTAGAAATGCATTGCTATCGAAGTCAAAATATTACCAATCAGCTAAAGTATATCTTCTATTAGGCAATGCTGGTTCATCCTGATAAAAACATGGGCAATGAAAAGGCTGCTGAAGCTTTTAAGAAACTTCAAAACGCCTATGAGGTACAGATTGTCTTGTGATTTGAGTTCTCTATTTGGTGTTCATTTCTGCACTTGGTAAGAATTGGATTATTTCAGGTCTTACTTGATTCTTTAAAGCGAAAGGCATATGATGATGAATTGAGGAGGGAAGAGCTGCTGGACTACCTTCGGCGGTTCCAAAGTCCTTCGCAGAAGGTTTGAATTAATATAATTTTGAGTCATCTAATTAACCATTCTCAAAAAAATAATAATTTTGAGTCATCTAATTAGTTCATCTGTTAGACTTGACATTTTATGCATATGTCAAATATGCAGTGAGTTTAGCAAAAAGATGTTTTGTTTCAATTTTTGCAACTTTCTTTTTCTACAATAGGTAAGGAACTTTTAAATGATATCTAACTGAAACAAGAGATTGGTGAAGTCCTTGACAAATCTTATGTTTTGTGAAAGATATATGCCTTTAAGCCCTCGGTCATCACCTTTTGCTGAAGAAACCAGCTGGGAGAAAGTTCTTAATGGGAACCGCTTTAAGTAATAATGGGTTTTCACATGCACTCTTAAGTCTTAACTCTTTTGCCTACTTTGCCTGGTTGACTCGTATGAATGAGCCCCTGTAGGTTCATCATATAAGTAATGACATCTATCAGTAAAGGTCTTGCTCTAAATGCAGTCCCATGTCTTTGTAGGTCCTAGGTATTTACGGGGAAGGATCATCTTGTACCAGAAACTATATTTGGAAAATACTCCTGAAGCGTGATTGTAATGTTGGATTATACTTTCACTTAACTCTGTCTCATGCTTAACCAAACAATTTTAGGGTAGAGGCTATGGGTTCTTCACCTCTGGATTCACACAGACAGAAGCTGCGGCAGAGGATTCTCTTGCAGACGCTCGACGAATTACTTGCAAGAAGTGTGGCAACTTTCATGTCTGGGTTGTCACTAAGAAAACAAAGTCCAAAGCAAGATGGTGCCAGGTTTTCCCTCCAGCGACAATATACGCATGTTATAAATTCTTGAATTCTGTGCACTTTAACCATACATTCTAGTTTGTCTTCCTCCTCTCTAGCATATGTTTTTTTATTAGGATATTTACCTTTTACTCTTCCATTCATAGGAATGCAATGATTTTCATCCAGCAAAAGATGGAGATGGATGGGTTGAACAGCCTTCACATCCATTCTTTTTTGGAATGCTACTGAAGGTATCAACTAATCGAACAAAATGAAAAAAGCAAAAGCTTTTGAGAAGACTTTCTTTCATGATGAGTCTCTCCTTTAAGTATTTTGTTTTTTCTTTAGTTTTTTATTTCTCTCTCTCATCCTTGCGGTATATGTGACACTATTGATCTCCACCAATATGTGCAGGTAGATAACCCTGTTGCCTATGTTTGTGCTGATAGCAGGATCTATAATGCTACTGAATGGTATATCTGTCAGGTAAAGTTTTTCTTCTCACCATCTGGTATAAGGTTTCGATTTTTTCTGAACGTTTGAATGGAATTGGTCCGGGAAATGAGAACAACTTGTTAGGACTATAAGGTCAAAAGTGCATTACTGTAGTTTTCATTGAATTCTTTTTGCTTTTTATCATCAAGATAAGGTACCGACTTGGCAAGTTTTCTTCAGATACCATAGAAGGTGAACAAAAGTTAATAGTGTGGTTTAATAATTTTTTTATGTTTCTTTTTTTTATTTGGGGGGTGGGGGTGGAGGCCTGGAGGTGGTTGAAATGCCACTTAAAAAATCAAATCCATCACCAGTTACTTGTTAAGCTTGGATGATGTTGAGTTTTATATGCCATGGGTGCTATACTGTTGTTTTCTCCATATTTAGGAAAAAGATTAACTCCCATAAATGAGCATCTCTTTTGAGCTAACAGAAAATGCTCACCTATTTCAAAATGGAAGGGTGGCTCTAGATGTTGTAAAGTTGGTTAATCATTGAAAACAACTGAGCAAGTGCACCTCTGTATCTTAGATAATCTAGTTCACATTATGCTGGGGATGCAGGGAATGAGATGTCCGGTCAACAGTCACAAGCCAAGCTTCCATGTAAATACAATGAAGAGCAGCAATGGGAAGAGAAGTAGCTCAGGACAAAGAGGCCCAAATATGGAAGAGACCATGACCGAGGAGGAATTTGTTGAGTGGCTACAGAATGCCGTACAATCTGGTACGTTTGGCGATTTTGATGGCAGCACACCACAGAGATCAGCTGGCACTAGTACTAGCAACAGCGCTAGTGGAAGCAAGAGAAAGAAAAAGGGGAAGAAGCAATGGTGAGTATGAAGCTACCATCTAATCCTCCCGCATTAAATTCTAGTCTGGAATGGACTTGACCCAAATGATTTCTGTCATCTGCATGTTCCAGCTTTCATAGATGCTTTTTTAAAAACTAAACGGGGTTACTCCGAGCAAAAAAAGCTATGCTTTAACCCCGCTAAAAGTTGTTTAATTTCCTTTACCTCAATTTAAAAGTTGCCAGCACAAATTACATGATTCCTTTTGGCCTAGCAAGGGACTACACAACGTTGGTAAGCAGAATTTGCTAATTTTTCCAATAGATATTTGCTTTCCTATCTTACAATCTCGTCATCTGAAAGCGCGATCCTTGAAATTTATATGCCTAGTAAACCACTCTAAACTCGTTAGTGGTTGGTCTTTCTAAGGTCTATTTCGCTACTTTTTAAGGTCTTTATTTTATCATCTCGAAATTCTGTCGTTCGGAACGGATCTGTTATACATTTCACTAACAAGTTTTATCCTAACTCTTATGTGGCATTTGTTCTCCTTAAGTTTTTGGAAAGAAAGAATTTTTAATTGGAAATTAATTTTAGAGAAAACTACATAATATGACTAAAATGAAAATAAATAAATATCCATTTTGGCACAATTTTAACTATCATCCACTTTAGCCCTAGTTTTTTGTTCAGTGGCTAACACTTCGGTTCTGTGCTTCTCTTCTACTAGAGAAGTTTCGAAGCTTCTTATAAGGTAGCACAACAATCTCAAACAGAAAAGATCAGCACTTGTAGATCCAAATTTAACTGCATAATCTGAATCGAAAAAAAGCATAGTTCATGGCTAGTAGTGACCCAAAACCATGCGCAACCTCTGGAGCAGTAGGCTATTTGGAGGAATGCTACGCAACAATGGCTAGCTTGAGAGTTAGAAATCTGAAAAGAAAAAAAGTAGTGCAAGGAATCAACAGAGTTAGATTCTGTTGTTATTGTTTGAAGGAACCTGTTATTGAAATTTTTGTTCATCTGAAGCTGATTTGAAACGAATTTGAACAAAATTTTCGAAGCTAATTACGTGAAGCGTAGTTATTGTTGTTGTACTAGAGCTTTAAAGCAGATTTGAGAGAGTTGAGTTGGAATTACATTCAGATTTCAAATACCTAACGCATTTGGTAGCAAAATCAGTATATATCTATGTGTAGTACGTTGTATATTTGTGTATCCTTATACAGCTCCCTGTATATCTATGTATATTCATGTCTACCTGTTTGTATTATATATGGATATATAATAATATACACATGTGATACTGATGTTTCTTCAATTCGATTGCAGCGACAAATTTTGATTCCAAACTAGTCAAACTCACCTCCAATTTGCCTCAATTTTGTATATATCCTCGTCCATGTATTTCCAACGAATTTCAATTACACCTACTAAAGATTATCTTTTTTTTCATGGGTCTTTTTAGTGTAATAGATTCTATGGCTAAGCGAGTGGCGACTATTCTATTTTTTGGATACGTTTATGTAAGTATTTCTTTATTTTATAACAACTAGTCTCTCGACACGTGCGCCGCACATATATGTCGAGTCAGGTAGTGCATTGTATTGTAAAATAATTTTAATATTATTAAAATAAAACTTTGAGTAAATAATTGTACACAAAAGAATAACGTAGAAATACCATTCATTTTCTTCACTCCATGTACAATTGTAAAATAATTTTAATATTATTAAATACCATTCATCTTCTTCACTCCATTCATCTTTTATAACGTAGACATGAATTATTTTTTTTTGTCCATCTTCATTCTCCCTTTCCAACATTCATCTTCTTCACTTCATTTTTGAAAATCTGATGCATATGTGAATGCCACATAAATTCAAGATGTATTGATTTATATGTCTTTTATACTTTGTATATCAAGTATCACTTTAATTCAAAATGTAGTTTTATGTATATAATTTTTGTATATTTATTTGTGAAGTGTCATCTTATTTTAAGATGTATTTTTAATGTATATTTCAAATATATTTTATATGTCAAGTGCCATTTTTAATTAAGGATGTATTTTTTATGTATATTTTATGTGTTAATTCAATAGATATTTTTTATATATACGTTTTGTATATATTAACGTATATTATTATGGAAGTAAGATCTTTATGTTAAGAAATGGAGAAAGAAGGAGAGAAATTTAAGAAAGGCAATTAGAAAGAAAAAGAATGGAACAAATTTAGAAAATATATTGGCTTCGGGGCAAAAAATAAAATTAAGAAGATGAAGAAAAAGAAGGAAAGCTAATAGATAAAGAGAAAAAAAAAGGCATGATTTTTGTACAAAGAATTATTGACTTTCCATTCAAATTGCTTATGTTTAGAGATTAATAATTAATATTCCTATTTTAATGGAACTGTGTGCTATAAATATAAATATTTTCTTGTCACAGTTGTAATATTAGATTTCATGCTAAGAATTTGTTATATTTCTTTTAAATCGTGACATAAAGTTCCCAACTTGTAAGGCCTATGCAAAAGATAATTAAGATGGTACACAAAGGTAAATGTCCAATTATGGTCCACAAAAGGACAATGAGCATAATTTGCTAGAGAACCGCCGATACTATTATGCACTTTCTAAGTGTTCAAACATCTAAGACAGAGAAAAATAGTATCGACACCATATACATTAAGATGAATGCAAATAAGGAGATCAGCCTTCCCAGATACCCCTATTATTGAAGAGGAATTTATTTTGTATGAGAAACAAGGCAAACATGAGCTAGAGGCACTAATTTGGTAAGAGTGAACCCTACTAATTCTCTTACTTCATAATAAACTCAGTGAGCAGGCCACGACCTTTCAACACTTGAGGATCAATGTTTTTGGTATTAGTACCGTGAGTGTCATAATGAGAATCATCTTCGCACTTCAAGCTCTCTTTTAAATGTGTTTTTGGAGGTGGCATAAAGTCGTCTTTGCATGGCACTGATACGATTGGTTGCGGGAGGCCTAAGGAAACAAAATAAATACACTAAGAATTAATATGGGGGATAAGAATTAAGTTATTAATTTCACTTCTCTGAAGATGCTGGAGTTGCACATCAATTCGAAATAAATTTACATTGGATGCAATAATAAATCTGCAAGAAAATAATAATAATTTTTAACTAAAAGTTTGTTCCAGACAAACACCATACCTTGAAAGTTTTTTTCCAAACAAATACTAAATTTTGTAAACAGACGATTAACTTAAGTTAAACAATAACTCCATTACTGGGTAAAACCTTATGTCAAGACAGTGGCAGACTCAGGATTTTGTGCAATCGGGTTCAATTTTAGAATTATATAAATTTAATTGTAATATAGTAGTTGTCAAATGTGTTCAAATAAAATATTTATGCAAAATTTACACTGTTTTAATCCTAATTTATACATATACACAGTATTATTTTTTTGTGAAGTGGATTCAGTTGAACCCTCTAGCCACCACTTGGGTCCGCCACTGTGTCACGACCCGAAATCTCAATCGAGGTGCAGTGATGATGCTTAACACCGAATGCCAGGCAAGCCAACACCACAGATAACACAAAATAAAGAAAAGCAATAAATATCTAATAAATGGTCAATAGCATAACATAAACTACCCCAAGATCTCGTGTCACAAGTGCATGAGTGTCTAGATTCAGCTAAATACAAGATTTTCAAAGAAATACAACACTGTCCGAAATAAAATGAAAACAATATAGTAGATATAGAAAAGTGACTCTAGGGCCTGCAAACGGGATGCAACTCTACCTCGAATAACTGACTGGTATCTGCTAACTGCCTCTCGGAACTCCGCTGGTACCCACGTTAAAATCTGCACAAGAAGTGCAGAAGTGTAAGATGAGTACAACTGACCTAATGTACTCAGTAGGTATCGAGCCTAACCCCGACGAGGTAGTGACGAGGTTAAGACAAGACACCTACTAAAACACTGTGCGCATATATATATATATATATATATATATATATAGAGAGAGAGAGAGAGAGAGAGAGAGCGCAACGAAAAAAACAAGTAAAGCATTTAAAAGAAATAACGGGGTGGGGGCATATAAATGGGGAACAACCGGAACAATAAGTACAAAATCACCAAGTATGTCTCTTTCAGTAATAAGCAACGAAACCGCCAAATTAAACTCACAACTCAAGTATCAAGTAAAAGCAATGAAATCATCAAATGGCATGACATCACCCTTCGTGCTTTTACTCTCATCCTCACCATATAATATAGGTGCACGTATGTATGTGCACGACATCACCTTTCGTGCTTTTACTCTCATCCTCACTATATAATATAAATGCAAGTATGTATGTGCACAACATCACCCTTCGAGGTTTTACTCTTGTCCTCACCATATAATATAAATGCAAGTATGTATGTGCACGACATCACCCTTCGCGCTTTAGCCTCACGTTCACTCAAGCAATGATATCAATATGCAAATATGGCACGGCAACACCCTTCGTGCTTTTCACTCTTCCTCACCAAGCAACAATAATGACCCAAAGTATCAAACAAGGTGGGAAGCAAATTTCAACTTCAACCGTGGTGCTAGAATAATCAGCTTCAACTTTCAATATCACTACAACTTCAAAATAAGCAATAAGCACAGAGGCAATTAAAGAGTGACAATCTAGACATGTAAGGCATAAAAATGAAACAAGACGAAACAATAAGATAATTTTCACCCGCATGCTTTAACCTATGACGACGCATATATACTCGTCACCTTGCATATACACTGTCCCAACACATGATTCACATAGAAAATAAACCAACAAGTTTTAATTTCCTCAAGTCAAAGTTAACCACGATACTTACCTCACCCCGCAACCAAACGCAACCAAATCAACAACCAATCACGACTTTTCCTTTAGAATAAGTCTCCAAACCAATAAAATTTAGCCAAATATAGTTCAAACAATTCAAACTAGGCTTTAAAAACTACCCAGGAGTGAAAAAGGTTCAATCTTTAACTAAATTAAAAAAGTCAACAAAAGTCAATCCCAGGCTCGCTTGGTCGAAATCCGAGATTCAGACCAAAACCTGATTACGCATTTACTCCCGAGCCCAGTTATGTGATTTATTTTGAAATTTGACCTCAATTTGAGGTCTAAATCTCAATTTTACAAAATCTCTAAATTCTACCCAAAACCCTAATTTCTACCATAAAATTCATAGATTTAAGGTTAAAATTAATGGCTGATTATGAAAATACATCAAAATTAGTTAAAAAGTACTAACCAATGAAGTTGAGATGAAAATCTCTACAAAAAGCTCTCTAGTCCGAGCTCTAGTTTTCAAAAATGGTGAAGAATAACAAAATCCCGACTTTCAGCTTGTATTTAACTAAGCGTCAGGTGTTCTTCACGTTCGCGAAGCACCTGCTGCGTTTGCGAAGTGCATAGGCCTGTTGGCCTTCCCGTTCGCGAAGGCATTTCCTTGCCAAGCCTCCGTTTTCGCGACCCAGAGATCGCGTTCGCGATGAATAACCATCAGCCCTCCCTAGACTATCCCCAACACTACGCGTTTGGGTGTGCCCGACCTCTTTCACAAAGGTCATCCCCCTCCCCCTAGGCTTCGCATTCGCGAGCCTAACTAGCATTCGCATAGAACAACCAGTCCCAGCCCCAAATTTTCCCTTCGCGATCGTGAAGCACTGATACACCAGCAGAAAACCAACAATTCAACAAGTCCAAAAATGATCTGAAACCAATTCGAAACTCACCCAAGCCCCCGGGCTCCAATCTGAACATGCACACAAGTGTAATAACTTCATATAAACTCACTCACTACCTCAAATCATAAAAATAACAAGAACCGATCATCAAAATTCAAGATTTGAACTTGAAAACTCAGTTTTTACAATCTTTCACATAATGCGCTGAAATGTGCTCGGGTCACCGCGGACCCCAACCAAACGCGCGTACAAGTCCAAAAAATCATATGAACCTACTAGAATCGTTAAAATGCAGATCCGGGGTCGTTTACCAAGAACGTTGACCGTGATCAACTCAAGTTATTTTTAAAGCTAAAAATCACATTTTCTTTAAAATTCCACGTAAGAACTTTCCGAAAAATGACACGGACCACACATGTAAGTCATATAACATTTAAAGAAGCTATGAGAGGTCTCGAAACATAGAAATGAAGGCTAGAACTCAAAACGACCTATCTGATCATCACATTCTTCACCTCTAAAAGAAACGTTCGTCCTCAAGCGGACATAAAATAGTACCCGGACTGATAAAAGGATATGGGTATCTACTCCGCATATTGGACTCGGGATTTCACGTAACCTCCTCAATCGGCTTTCCTCTCCATTGTACTTTAACAGAGGAAAACTCTTGGATCTTAACTTCTAAATCTGCCGGTCTAGAATAGCCGCCGGCTCCTCCTCATAGGTCAAGTTCTCATCAAGCAGCACTGTAGTGAATTCTAAAACATGTGACCTGTGCTCATGGTACTTCCGAAGCATGGAAACGTGAAATGCTAAATGTACCCCTGCTAGGCTAGGAGGTAATGCAAGCCTGTAAGCAACCTCCCCAACTCTCTCCAAGATCTCGAACAGGCCAATAAATCTCGGGCTCAACTTGCCCTTCTTTCCAAACCTCATCACGCCCTTCATAGGCAACACTCGGAGAAGAACCTTCTCACCCACTATATAAGCCACATCTCGAACCTTCCGGCCCGTATAACTCTTCTTCCAGGACTGAGCTGTACGAAGTCGTTCCTTAATCACCTTAACCTTCTCCATAGTATCATGAACCAAATCAGTACGCAACAATCTAGCCTCTCCGGGCTCAAACCAACCAATCATCGAACGACATTGCCTCCCATATAAGGCATCATATAGAGCCATCTGGATGCTCGACTGATAGCTATTGTTGTTGGAGAACTCTGCTAGAGGTAAAAATTGGTCCCTGACCCCCGTAATCCATAGAGCACGACCGCAATATATCCTCTAATATCTGAATAGTGCGCTTGGACTGTCCATCTGTCTGAGGATGAAACACGGTACTCGGTTCAACCCACGTGCCCAACTCACGCTGCACGGCTCTCCAAAAATGTGATGTGAACTGCGTGTCTTAGTCAGAAATGATGGAAATGGGCACGCCATACAGGAGGATAATCTCTCGGATGTAAATCAGAGCCAACCGCTCTGAAGAATATGAAGTCATCACTGGAATGAAGTGTGCGGACTTAGTCAACCGGTCCATAATAACCCAGACTGCATCATATTTCGTCAAGGTCTATGGTAAGCCTGCCACAAAATCCATAGTGATGCGCTCCCACTTCCACTCCAGTATCTCCAATCTCTGAGTCAATCCAACCGGTTTATGATGCTCGTACTTCACCCGTTGACAATTCAATCACCGAGAGACATAAGCAACAATATCTTTCTTCATTCTCTGCCACCAATAATGTTGTTTCAAGTCACGATACATCTTTGTGACACCTGGGTGAATGGAATAGCGCAAATTATGAGCCTCATCAAGGATCAACTCTCTCAACCCATCAATATTTGGAACATAATTTTGGCCTTGAAGCCGCAGAACCCCATCATCTCTAATCATAACCTCCTTAGCACCACCCCGCTGCACCGTGTCCCTGAACACCAACAAATGAGGATCATCAAATTGTCGAGCCTTGATACACTATAACAACGATGAATGTGCCACAACACAAGCAAGAACCCTGCTAAGATCCGAAACAACCAACCTCATGAACTGATTGGCCAAAGCCTGAACATCCATAGCTAGTGGCCTCTCCTCTACCGGTAAATATGCCAAAATGCCCATACTCTCAACCTTCCTACTCAATGCATCGGCCACTACATCGGCCTTTCCTAGATGATATAATATGGTGATATCATAGTCTTTCAGCATATCTAACTATCTCTGATGCCGCAAATTAAGGTCCTTCTGCTTGAACAGGTGCTGGAGACTCTGATGGTTGGTATAGACCTCACATGGAACGTCGTATAGAAAATTCCTCCAAATCTTCAACGCATGAACAATGTCTACCAACTTTAAATCATGCATAGGGTAATTCTTCTCATGAAATTTCAACTGACAAGATGCGTAGGCAATCACCCTACCGTTCTGCATCAATAATGCACCAAGCCCAATACACGACACATCACAATACACAGTGTAAGATCCCAAACCCGTAGGCAACACAAACACTGGGACTGTAGTCAATGCAGTCTTGAGATTCTGAAAGCTCACCTTACACTCGTTGGACCATCTGAAAGGAGTACCCTTCTGGGTCAATCTAGTCAAAGGAGTTGCGATGGATGAAAAACCCTCCACAAAATGGCGATAATATCCAGCTAACCCAAGGAAACTTTGGATCTCAGTAGCAGTAGAAGGTCTGGGCTAACTCTGAAATGCCTCAATTTTCTTTGGATCCACCTTTATCCCCTCATTGGATACCACGTGGCCCAAGAATGCCATCGAATCAAGCCAAAACTCGCACTTGGAGAATTTAGCATAAAGCTTCTTTTCTCTCAAAGTCTGGAGCACAATCCTCAAGTCCTGCTCATGATCCTCTCGACTGCAAGAATACACCAATATATCATCAATGAACATGATGACGAAGGAATCAAGATATGGCTGAAACACACTGTTCATCAAGTGCATAAAGGCTGCTGGGGCTGAAGTGACCATAGCGGTCTGGAAAGCCATCTTCAGAATGTCTAAAGCCTGGATATTCAACTGATTATATCCCGATCTCAGGTCGATCTTCGAGAACACCTTAGCACCCTGAAGCTGGTCAAACAAATCATCAATACGTGGTAGTGGGTACTTTTTCTTGACTGTAACCTTGTTCAGCTCTGTAGTCAATACACATCCTCATAGTGTCGTCTGTCTTCTTCACAAATAGAACTGGAGTACCCCAAGGCGAAACACTCGGTCAGATGAAACCCTTATCAAGAAACTCGTGAAGCTGTTCCTTTAATTCATTCAACTCCACAGGTGCCATGCGATATGGTGGAATAGAGACGGGCTGAGTGCCCGACACCAAGTCAATACCAAAATTAATATTCTGATCAGGCAGCATGCTTGGATGATCTGCTGGGAACACATCTAAAAATTCTCTCACTACCGAATTTGACTCAATGGTAGGAGTATCAGTACTAACATACCTCACAAAGGCTAAGTATTCCAAGCACCCCTTATCAACCATCCGCTGTGCCTTCAGAAAGGACATCACCCTTCTAGGAACATGACTCACTGAACCTCTCTACTCTAACTGTGGCAACCCCGGCATAGCCAATGTCACGGTCTTAGCGTGACAATATAGAATAGCGTGATAAGGTGACTACCAATACATGCCCAAAATAACATCAAAGTCCACCATGCTGAGTAAAAGAAGGTCTACCCTAGTCTTATAACCCCCGATAGAGACCACATATCGGTCTACCACAATAGGATCCCCAACAGGCGTAGGTAGACACATAAACATGAGCACTCAAAGAATCACGAGATATATCCAAATATGGGACAAAATAGTATGACACATACGAATAAATGGAACTCGAATCAAATAAAATTGAGGCATCTCTATGGAAAATAGGAACAATACCTATGATAACCGCATCAGACTACTCTACTTTAGGTCTAGCTGGGAATGCATAAAAATAGGGCTGAACTCCACCTCTCGAATGGTCTTTACCTCGCTGACCTCCACCTCTAATAGCCTGACCACCTCCTTGGGCAGCCTGACCCTCGCCTCTATCTGGCTGAGCGAGTGGTGGAGCAACCGATGGTGAAACTATGGCACGAGTACCCTGTTATGGCATGTTGCTTTATGACCTCGCGACATGCCTAGGATCTCCACAAGTATAACAAGTCCTCGGCTGTTGTGACTACTGACCCTGGAACTGACCCTGTCGACATGAATAATCACCCTGATAACTCTGAATCGGAGGTGCACTAATCGGAGCTGAAGGTGCACTGTATGCTAGCTGCACAAGATGAGACCTATAAGAACCACGACTGCCTGAAGCACCATGTGATTCCTGAAGCGCTGATTGAATCGGCCTCCTAGGATGGCCTCTACCAAATGAACCCTTGCCTCCAAATGAGGCACCACTGAACCCACCAAAATGACGAGGCCTCTTCTCAGATAACACCTCTCTACCCTGACCACAAATCCTCTTGATCCGCCTAGCAATCTCTGTAACCTGAGTAAAAGAAATATCATCCTCAGTCTCCCTGGCCATCTGTAGCCTGATACCATAAGCAAGGCCATCTATTTATCTCCTCACCCTCTTCCTCTCAGTAGGGATCAAGACCACTGCATGGCGAGGTAAATCCATGAATCTGGCCTTGTACTGGGTAACAATCATGCTACCCTGCAGAAGGCGCTCAAATTGGCTGTGGTAGTCCTCTCTCAGAGCAAAAGGGATGAACTTCTCCAAGAATAGTTGTGAGAACTGATCCCAAGTGAGTGGAGGTGAACCTGCTGGTCTGCCCCGAACATACTCCTGCCACTACCTCTTGGTGGAGTCATGCATCCGAAACATAGTGATGTCGACTCAATTGGACTCCACTATACCCATGTTGAGCAGTACCTCATGGCAACGGTCTAAGAAATCATGTGGGTCCTCAGAAGGTGTACCGCCAAAACCAATAGGAAATAGCTTGGTGAACTTATCCAACCTCTTTATGCCCTCAGACGACATAGTAGTGTCTCCTCGGACTGTGTAGCAATAATGGGCTTAAATGGTCCAACTGGCGGAATTGCTGTAGCATGATATCTATGAGCCATCTGCTCTAGAGTGTGAGTAGCGAGAGTATGGGCTCTTCCCCTGATCTGACAGACGACTGGTGCCATAGGGATCACACTGGTCTGGGCCACACTATCCATAAGGCTCACTGGCGGACTAGAGTGTCCTAAAGTACCGAGGTAGAAATAAACCCCTCCGGGACCTAAGCTGGTCCAAGTGGCGCAGTCTGAATAGGGATCTCCTCCTCCTGCTCGATGGGAGGTTCTACAATAGGTGCTCCTACACGTGTTCTAGGCTGACTTTGCCTCTACATCTAGCCCTACCTCGACCCCGGCCCCTACCCCTGGTAGTGGCTGCAACCTGGGGCTCTGGCTCCTGGTCAACTATTGATGTTGTGCGTGTACTCAACATTTGTGAAAGAATAAGAATAGAATGATTCAAACTCACTAATAGAATAAAATTGCACGGTAGAGAAAGAAAGAAGTGAAATTTCTAAAGTCCTATAGCTCTGGTAGATAAGTACATATGTCTCCATTCCGATCCTCCAGACTCTACTAAGCTTGCTCATGACTCATGAGACCTAGGCAAGTTCTGATACCAACTTGTCACGACATGAAATCCCAACCGCAGGACCATGATGGCACCTAACACCGAATGCCAAGCAAGCGACCACCACATATAACACAAAATAAAAATAATAATAAATGTCTAATAACTGGTCAATAGCATAACATAAACTACCCCAAGATCTGGTGTCACAAGTACATAAGCGTCTAGATCCAGCTAAATACAAGGTTTTCAAAGAAATACAATACTATTCGAAATAAAATGGAAACAGTATAGTAGATATAGGAATGTGACTCTAGGGCTTGCGAATGGATACAACTCTACCACGAATCACTGATTGGTATCTGCTAAGTTCCTCTTGGAACTCTGCTGGTTCCCACATCAAAATTTTCACAAGAAGTGCAAAAGTGTAGTATGAGTACAACCGACCCAATGTACTCAGTAAGTGTCGAGCCGAATCCCGACGAGGTAGTGATGAGGCAGTAATAAGAGACCTACTAGAAACCTGTATATATATAAAATAATATAAATAACAAGTAAATCATTTTAAAGAAATAACGAGGTGGGGGCATAAAAAGGGGGGAACAACCGGAACAATAAGTACAGAATCACGAATTATGTATCTTTCCGAAATAAGCAACAAAACTGCCAAGTTAAACTCATGACTCAAGTATCAAGTAAAAACAATGAAATCATCAAATGGCATGGTATTACTCTTTGTGCTTTTACTCTCATCCTCACCATATAATATAGGTGCAAGTATGCATGTGCACGACATCACCCTTCGTGCTTTTACTCCCGTCCTCACCATATAATATAAATGCAAGTTTGTATGTGCATGATATCACCCTTCTTGCTTTAGCCTCACGTTAACTCAAGAAATAATATCAATATGCAAATATGACACGACAACACCCTTTGTGTTTTTCACTCTTCCTCATCAAGCAACAATAATTACCCAATATATCAAACAAGGTGGGAAGAAAATTTCAACTTCAACCGTGGTGCTAGGATAAGTAACTTCAACTTTCAATATCACTACATGTCGCGCCCCGACCTTGGGGAGCGCGATCGGCGCTCAACCGAGATACCCCGGTCAAGCAAGCCTACTTGATTCCTTCTATCCAATCTTACCCATGTCCAATAAAAAATCAATATCAAGAGATATACGTAAGGAGAATGAAGTGTTCCACATTCTTTTCCCATCATTCAAAAGAAATCCATTTACGATTTCCGAAATATTACAAGTTTATAGATATGATGAAAAACAAGTTTGCCAAATACCAACACTTCTAGTTCAATTCCCAACATGAGACACCACCCACAACCTATCTATGGAGCCTCTAAGTACAATAGAAGAGTTGTACGGAAGTGCCGGCGAAAAGGCCCCGGCTATACCTCAAAACATAAAGTGTAATGTCAAATGACATGAAGCCCGGAACAGAGTAGGACTCATCAAAATCTACTGAATAGAGAGTAACTGGTACCGAGGATAAAGACCGGCCCCTGATGAACCATCTGCATCTATTGAAGATGCAGCGCCCCCGACAAAAAGGACGTTAGTACATGTGGAATAGTATAAGTATGTAAAGCTAAATGTCCTCTTTTGAAATAGAACGTCAATATAAGAAGGGGAAACACCATGGAAGCAACAAGTAACAACCAATGATATCCAAATGTCAAGTTGAAATATTACAATTTTTCAAAATACGAACATAATATTATTTTTAGTTGGGAGATCATTAGTACCGATATAGATATACCACCGTGTATTTGCACGGAGTCCGATCACGACTCGATCGGCTAGGCCATCTTCCCCAAAGACATCAACCACAATCATAATTACTATCACGAACTTCAATCATTATCTCAATCACAATCTCAAGCACAATTTCAATTTCAATATCTAGCACAATCATCACTATGTGTGCGGCATGGCGTCCGATCACGACCCGACCGGCTAGGCCGTCTCACCAAAATGCCGTGTGGATCGACATCACCCTTTTCTAGTAATCATCTCATCCCAATAAAGGGGAATATTCTCATCACAACAATCTCATCCCAAATAAGGGGAATAATCAAAATTCACCCTACACCGACACGTGTAATTTCGGGGTTAGGTTATTCCTACCTACCCTTCCTCGGTGACTAACGATACTCCCAAAAACATTTTTGTTTTGCACATAAGTATAACAAAATTATAAATATATTTTATATTTACCTCATTATCTTTCACACTATATATATCTTCATTAGTACATTCAACCATTTACAACATTGTTATTTCCTTGGATCTCTTGGCCATACTTATGATTCTTCATTCATGGCACGATGGCCGTATCTCATATTCCACACTTTCATTTATTTACCTTCGAGGATCATCAACATAAATATCAACATATAGAATATTCCGGAAATCACAACTTTAGGTCCATTAGTAATGAAGACTTTAAACACAATGGATTTCTTTCCAAGAAATGGAGTAAAATGATTGGCAATCGAAGCACAAGTTAAAATCATAAATGAGTGATACACCACCTATTCTTGAAATACTTTTTTCCAAAAAGGGTAATACACAATTTCAACTCATGAGTATGTAAGGACTCAAATCACATTGAAAATATTTATAAATGAGAGCATGGTGATTTGTGATTGAAGCACAGATTCAAATTGAGTACACTAGTTACAACAACCATGGCCACTTTTTATATCTCACTCTCACTTCTTTCACCTTCAACATAGTCATAGTTTATCAATAATAAGGACACTTGGAAGCTGAGGTTTCATATGTATATGAACAATAAGAATCCTAGCTCATTGAGTTTTCTTCCACAACTTGGCATAACAACTTGCAATAAAAACATGATTGAAATCATAATATTCCGACACATTGGTCACATTTGAATACATTCCCGAAGGAGAGCACAATACGATAAGAGCATTCGATACACATTTCTAGTACATATCTTTCAACATAAGTTTATTTGGAATAGTAACATTTATACGGGATAACTCAGAACATGAATATTAGGAATTTGGACCAACCATACTTGAAACTTACGGGGACATCATGGAATTCGAATCTAAAAGAGAAATTTACCTAACATACCTCAAATTCGCCCCTTAATGATATTACAATGGTCCACTACACTAAGAAACTTCAATCTATAATAACAACATTCAATGGGACCAATATTAGCAACATATTCCATAATTTAGGCCATTTAGGCATTTTATCAAATAACTAGTAGGCATAAATCTCTACATTTCTTAACCATAGAATTAGTTCACCCAATTACCACCATTTACCAAGAATTTATCCCACCATCATTCTTAAAAATTTATAACTTCCAACATCACATGCATGACTATCCACCCACACCCAACCAACAAAATTCCATCAAATAATCACCTTTCAATCTATACAATGGCTAAGTTTTTAAATTGGGAACTTATGCCTTCCAATCACTATCCCATAAGTTCCAATACTTCTTACTCGTATTTCCATTATAAAACCATGCATGTAAGTCTAAGGGTGTAGGATTACCTTTAGGAAGAAATCTTGCAAACCCTCCCTTGAGTTCTTGAAGAAATTTCTTGAAAATCTAAGGATTTCATGGTGGATTGAGTTAGTTTTAGTATGGAAATGATAGGATTCACACCAAGATAATGGTGATTTCTTGTCTTGAATATGGGAGGAATTGGGGGTCTTGAGAGAGTCTAGGAAATCTCCAAAATTCATCCAAGTGAAATGGGGAAAATGAGCCCCCCGAAATGACTTAAAAAGACTTTAAGTTGGGGTGCGCTCGGTCTGGCGAAGTGAGCCTCACTTCTCTGTCCACAATATGCAAGATAAAACATGATCCGCGCCTGGTCTGGCGAAGCGAGCCTTGCTTCGCTGTCCGCCAAAATAACAGGGTGGTCTGGCTTTAGTAATTTGATCATAACATTTAGTAAGAAAGTCCAAATGACGAACGACTTGATGCGTTGGAAACTAGACTCAAAGGGCTACACTCTAGGGGCACACATTCTTTGGAACTATATTTATATTATGAGAGTTATACCCATTCAAAGTCAAGTGTTGTGCAAATTTGGACATCTATTCCACTTAATATTTCCAACTTGTTCCAAACAACTTCTTCCCACTTACAAACCTCTTTAATATGTTCCAAAACACTTTCCATATGAATTTTCAAGGCAAAATAATATGGTTCTATCCCATAGGTCTCCTTTAGAAATAAAAAACATTATTCCTAATTATTGTTGGTGCACTATAAAGTCTTAAATTATTAGTTAATTCTATGGGTCCTTACATCATCCTCCTCTTAGGATCATTCATCCTCGAATGAGGGTTAAAGTCTGCTCAAAACACCCAACATAATTCATCTCTTCTTTCACACATCTCAAGTCTCCAAATATGTTTACTAACTCCCAAATTTTTCAGAAATTTCGGCAGAGTTTCTCTTGTAATTGGGCATATCCACCTTTCAGAGAATCACCAAAACCGCCCTAACAACACATCCATAACTCAACAAAGCATCACAATGTATATCAATAACACCAATCTCAACATTAAGGCATTACATTAACAAAAGTGGTATCCTGACATGAACTGTACATATTTAAATCATAACACATAGAAAGTACCTTTTGAGACACAACCATTTGGCTATACAAACAAGTGAGAATATTTTCTTTCCACGACACCCTCGGACTTCGAGGTGAGCTCCTCGACTCACAGACTTCGCCATAGCACTTGACGGAGGCAATCTCAACTGCCAGACTTATCTAACAAGTATGACAATTAGGTACCTCTCATAAGCTAACTATCTATTAACTTCATCTTCAATAACTTCCACCGGAATGATAGACAAATGATTCCTAACTACCTTCTCGGACATTGACACATAAAACATCGGGTGCATGGTGAAAATCGATAGGGGACATCATACGCATAACTCGGCCTATTTCCCTCAAGATTCCATAAGGACCAATGCGTACTACACCTATTATACCTTTATTAACAATTCACATAATATCTCCATGGAGAAGATCTTGAGAATAACCCGTTTACTTTCTTCAACTTTAAATCTCTATGTCAAACACCCAAATTGGACCTTTGGTGACCTTCAACCCCCCTTCCTCCTTATACTACGATGTGGCTGAATGAATATGACCATGGGATTTCCTATCTGAATAGGATTGATCATGGAATGATGCTTCTCTTTTGACATGTTTGAAACTACAACTCTCTGGAGATCTACTACAAATCGGAACAACGAGGTTCGAGTTTGGGCTGGAATTATTCAAGAATCCATCAATGTCCTAAGCAGGGCATTCCAGGAGGTTATATCCTAAGAGATATGAATGTTACCAATAGAGTTATCATGGTTAATCATTGTGATGACATTATTGATTGGACAAGTGAGGCCTAGAGTTAACTAGTACACATTGGTAATGTGGGAACCACATACATGATCATGAGATGTATAACAAGTGAGTTATTTTATACATGTGATATATGGGAGGCATGAAAAGACGCTAGCATAAGTTATTCTCAGAGGACGATGAGTTATGAAAGGGATAGTAGCAATTGTTTCATTCCATATGTGCTTTGTTCGGCAATAGTAAGTCTTAAGGAGAAATAGCCAAGTATGTGACACCAGTTGCCTTCTTGAGTGTAGGTAAACTCAGTTTAAATTAAAATAAGAAGATTTTTGCTCCATGAATATGATAGAGGTTTCAAAAATACATGAAGTTGCATTACACTCTTAATAGTATCTGACACAAGGAATCTATTCCACAAGGCCACGAGGTTGAAAAAAATAGGTTGAACACTTGTGAGATTATTATTTTGGCAGCTTAACCCTTCCCGATAGTTGATCCTATATGAGAGGACTAGAGATACGATAAACTTATCTTTCAAATGAATATTCTCATGATATGTGCCAAAATCAGAAACATCCACCTGAAATGGGGAGGGAAATGTCGCGGTAAGGCTACTTAACTTCAACCATACACGAGTGAAACCATGTAGCTAGGACATCTTATTATTGGGATGAAATCGTGCATTGGTTAGAGGGGTTCTAATGGTTAATATGATGCTCCAGGGAGAGGAAAATAAAACTGCTATCCACCCAAGGATGTGGAATATTAAGGATAGTAAACTCTTCGCACATGACAATTGCATAGTAAATTATTCTAGAAGCCGAGTGTTTAAAGATAACGGAACCCAGGGAGGCACTATAGAATAATCACAGAAGGTTTGCCAATGGTCATAATGAGTTCCCCACGGGTCTCGTGACTTGCAAAGTGCCCAGATGCTAATAAAGGATGGAAAAAGCATGTGAAGTATACATGATGCTATGGTAACCCCAAAAGTGCACTTGGTCTTGATGGAGAGCCTATTAAGGATACTTATGAGAAAGGAAGTGTTACAACGACATATAGAAAGACACGTTCTCTCATGGTTAACCAACAAATATCAGGAAACTAGCACAAGGATTTACTAACTAAGGAACATAGTCAGAACACGTTGTAGAGGTGTAAAGAGAAAATGAACACTTGTTATGAACTAGACACGTTTCTGCTATAACAACTCTCAAGCTATAGTACCCGGCCACGTCATGAGCCGTTACAATACTAGGAACAAGGTGAGTTACTTACTACGGAATGACCTAAGTGGATTGAAAGTTATACTTATATGGGCAAACAAAAGATCTTCCTATGACGAATTTGTGAAAATCCCAAATTTCCGAGAAACTTTATGCGGACAAGTGGCCCTTTCAATTGACATGTACACATATGATAGGTGCTAAGATATGCTCTTATGTTACTAGACAATGAAACGGTTTTATGACAATTTTCACAAAGGGAGTAAAGTGATTGTTCAAACCATATGAGTCACATGTACTGGAAAGAGAGAGTGGCTCAAGAAAGATCTCAACACTAGACTACTTTACATTAGATTTGATACCATGCAGTCAAACATTATGATGGTGCATGCGTAGGCACACGTGAGCAGGTATTATCCATTTGAATCAGAAGGTTCTATAAGAAATTCATCAGGTATAGTCCTTTGTTGAGAATTTAGGGAAACAAGAGGAAAAATATTGACCTAGGGTTGTTACTCAATTCAAAGAAATCATTATAGAACTCAATTCCTTAAGAGGTTATAAGTAAGTGAATTGTGATAAACAGGCTTCACAAATAATGTGTCTCGTTCAACGAGTAGATACATGTAATGTTTTGTGATTCAGTTTCTTGTTAAGACCATGCCGATGTAGGCTCTTCAATACAGATGTACATATACACCAAGGAAAATCATGTGGTATTCAAAATGATATACTAAGGAGTGAATTACTTGGTAACTTTAGATTGACAAGATAGTGCCTTAACTGATGCCCCTCGACTCCACATCTATAACACACATTGGTACCATAGTGACATACCCCCGAATGACATCTTCTACACTTCACGCAACGGGTATGAGGTCTGTTAAACTGACTCGCCCCATTGACCTGATATTTACCCTTTTACCTACATCATAAGCATCCTCCTATCCTTCTTCTAGCCCTCTATGGCTGGAGTAACAATCTCTATACCGGTTTGCTATGTGGCCTTTGGAATTGCCCAAATTTGCCATCCCTACATTTTGCTGAGCATACCCACAACACGACGCCAAATGTTCCTTCCCGCATATCGGGAGGACCGGGATGAGCGTACCCAACCTAGGGCATTTGTTCTTCTTGTTCACCCTCTTCCCATAACCATAGCATATTTAAAGAGTCATCCAATATCTCCCCAAGTGACGCTTCTTACAAATCAAACAATCTGGCTCATTGGTACCAACAACCCTCTTTCGTTTCCTAGCTGCTCTCACCATATGATCCGGTGGTGTGGTGACATTGATAGGGACAAGGACACTTCCCTTAGCAACAAGTTCTTCCAATCTCTCCACGGCTTAACACATTCTCCCAACGAACTCTCGTGCAATCTCCCCTAGATTCAATGGTGAGGTCATTCCCTCCTTGCTGCTTCGAACTTGTGGATTACTCATTTGGAAAATGAGGCATGACGAGAAAATTAGCTTCCTATCTTGAACTATATCGCATGATCTGGAGTATCAAAGAAGGGTGACATTCCTATATGTCCAAGTAGCCTCCTCATTATAGATGTGGTCGACAACATACCGATAAGAAGGACTCTACTAGACACGGCTCCGAGACATCCTAGGACACTTCAAAACCTTAGGCTCTGATACCAAGCTTGTCACGCCCCAACCTTGGGGAGCACGACCGGTGCTCAACCGAGATACCCCAATTAAGCAAGCCTACTTGATGCCTTCTATCCAATCTTACCCATGTCCAATATAAAATCAATACCAAGAGATATACATGAGGAGAATGAAGTGTTCCACATTCTTTTCACATCATTCAAAAGATATCCATTTACGATTTTTGAAATATTACAAGTTTATAGATATGATGAAAAACTGGTTTACCAAATACCAACACTTCTAGTTCAATTCCCAACATTAGACACCACTCACAACCTGTCTACGGAGCCTCTAAGTACAATATAAGAGTAGTACGGAAGTGCCGGCGACAAGGCCCCGGCTATACCTCAAAACATAAAGTGCAACGTCAAATGACATGAAGCCCGAAACTGAGTAGGGCTCACCAAAATCTACTGAATAGAGTGTAACTGCTACCGAGGATAAAGACCGCCCGCTGATGAACCACCTGCATCAATTGAAGATGCAGCGCTCCGGCAAATGGGACGTTAGTACATGTGGAATAGTACTAGTATGTAAAGCTAAATGTCCTCTTTTGAAATAGAACGCCAATATAAGAAGGGGAAACACCATGGAAGAAACAAGTAATAACCAATGATATCCAAATACCATGTTTAAACACTACAATTTTTCGAGGTCTAAATCTCAATTTTACAAAATTCCTAAATTCTACCCAAAATTCCTAATTTCTACCATGAAATTCATAGATTTAAGGTTAAAAATCATTGGGTGATTATGGAAATACCTAAAAATTAGTTAAAAAGTACTAACCAATGAAGTTGGGATGAAAATCTTTCCAAAATTCTCTCTAGTCCGAGCTCAAGTTGTCAAAAATGGTGAAGAGCAAAAAAATCCCGACTTTCAGCTTTTATTTAACTGAGCGTCAGGTGTTCTTCGCGTTCGCAAAGCACCTGCCATGTTTGCGAAGTTCACAGGCCTGTTGGCCTTCGCGTTCGTGAAGGCATTTCCCTTGCCAAGCCTCCTCATTCACGACCCATGGATCGCATTCACGATGAAGAAACATCAGCCCTCCTAGACTATCCCCAACAATATGCGGTCGCATTTGGCCGACCACGTTTGCAAAGGTCAGTCCCCCCAAGCCTTCACGTTCGTGAGCCTAGCCTCGATTCATGTAGAACAACCAGCCCCAACCCCAAATTTCCCCTTCGTGATCATGAGAGTGGATTCGCGATCGTGAAGCACTGATACACCAACAGAAAACCAGCATTCAACAAGTCTAAAAATGATTAGAAACCAATCTGAAACTCAACCGAGCCCCCCGAGATCCAATCCGAACATGCACACAAGTGTAATAACATCATATATACTTGACCGCTACCTCAAATTATCGAAATAACATCAAATAATAAGAGTCGATCATTAAACCTCAAGATTTCAACTTGAAAACTCATTTTTCACAATCTTTCACATAATGCGCCGAAACGCGCTCGGGTCATATCGGACCCCAAACAAATGCGCATACATGTCCAAAAATATTATACAAACCTACCGTAATTGTCAAAATACCTATCCGAGGTCGTTTACCAAGAACGTTGACCGTGGTCAACTAAAGTTATTTTTAAAGCCAAAAATCATATTTTCTTTAAAATTCCACGTAAGAGCTTTCCAAAGAATGACACGGACCACACACTCAAGTCATATTATATATACCAAACAACTAATCAGTTTTCCTCAATCCGCGTATACACCATCAAGAGAGAAACATGAGAGGGTGATCCTAGGGGGATTGATCCATATCCACACGCTGCACTGCGTGGTCACGTGCAATATTTGTACTCCGCCAGACGTGGTCACATGCTATACATCATAATCCTCCCGGCATGGTCGCAAGCTCAATATCATGGATCCGCCCGGCGTGGTCACACGCATAACAACACAATTCGCCTGGTGTAGTCACAAGCATATAACCACAATAAGCCCGGCATGTTCACAAGCCTAACAACACAATCCGCCTAGCGTGGGCACGGGGCATCCAGTCCAAATCATATCACATAGAGGCAAATATAGAGATCACATGTATATGACCAATGAATATCAGATTTCATACTCCTGGACTAGTATAAGTGACATGCTAAAGTGTATGCATGTGCAAGTGTGCGATCACAACTCAAATCGACAATTTCGTCGCAAAAATAGCAAGTATCAAGTTCAATCAGGGGCTTAGCCTCTATATAACATCAAACATGGATCAAATAGTTTACAACATGGTTATAGATATGAGAAACATCACAACATAAATACTAACAATCAATTCAAGGCATGTCATAGCCTAAGTGCTACCTCGAGCATGGATACATACCCTGGTGCTCGCACATGGGCTCAAACCGCCAACATATGCACACCCATAGTATGTAGCTATCACAAATAACTCATGCAACTATTGCCTCAACCATGTTTAGGTAAGATACTTACCTCAAGCAAGCTAAATCACTCATCTACCAAGCCCTTCCCATGTGAATCAACATCCGGACGATCCGAATCTAGCCAAATTAACTTAATATTATCAATAAAACCCATATGAATTGATTCCAAATGATAAAGCTAAGAGCTTTAACCAAAATAAAAAGTCAACCCCAGGCTCGTACCTCAAAATCTGACCAAACTCACAAATTCCGAACACCCATTCGATTACGAGTCCAACCATACCAATTTCATCCAATTCCAACCATGAATCGACCCTCAAATCAACAAATCTCACTCTCCAATAACATAGTCCAAAAATTCCCAAATTTCACCTTAAATTCACATAAACTAGGTGTAATAATCAATGGGTAATTGCCCTTAGCTGAGCTGCAAAACTTACCTCTTCAATTGTAGCAAAATATTTCCCAAAATCGCCTTTAGCCAAGCTCCAAAACTCCCAAAATGAGCAAAATAATGAAACCTTTGGAATATAAACTCTGCTAGTGATTCCACATCTACAGTCACTTAACAACATCTGCGGACTCGCTTTTGCGGAATAGTGGCCGCATTTGCGGCTCCCTCTAAGCGCCTGACCATCCGCTTTTGCTGGCATTCCTTCTCATCTGCGAGTCTGCTTTTGCGGACTCCTTCTGCACTTGTGAGCTCCCAGTCCTCCATCTTATTCTGCTTCTGCACTCTCTCTCCCGCATCTACGCGCTCGCAGATGCAGCAACAACCTTGGATCTACGCTCTTCCCCAACTCTAGTTTTGCATGCTTCCGTGATCACCAGGCCGCTTCTGCGGCCTCACACCTGCGGTTAATCCCTGGCAGGTGGGATTGCACCAAAACTCCCAAACTTCAGCAATCTTTCAAAGTCCAAAAATGATCTGATATCAACCTAAAACATACCTGAGGCCCCCAGGACCCCATCCAAACATACCGACAAGTCCTAAAATACAATATGAACCTACTAGAAGCCTAAAATCACATCAAACAATATCAAAACCACGAATCGCACCCCAATTCAAGCCTAATGAAACTAATGGACTTCCAATTTCTAAAACTTATGTCGAATCACATCAAACCAACCCGGAATGACCTCAAATTTTGCACCAAAGTCCCAAATGACACAACGGTCCTATTCCAACTCCCATAATCAAAATCGGAACCCAATATCAACAAAATCAACTCTCGGTCAAACCTATCCACCCTCCAAACCTTCAACTTTCCAACTTTCGCCCCAAAGCATCAAATCAACCCACGAACCTCCAAATCCAAATCTGGACATATGCGTAAGTCCAAAATCACCGTACGAAGCTGTTGGAATCATAAAAACAATATTCCGGAGTCGTCTATATAAAAGTCAAACTTCGATAAACTCTTTCAACATAAGCTTTCAACCTTCGGATTAAGTGTCCCAATCCACTCAAAAACTTTTCCGGAATAAATCCAACCACCCTGACAAGTTACGTAACCACAAACGAACATAGAAGAGGAAATAAATAGGGGAACGAGACTACAATATACAGAATGACTGGCTGATTTGTTACAAGCAATCTCCTCGATGCGCCATTAGGACTAACACTGAGACTGCACAGGAAGTGCAGAAGTGTAGTATGAGTACAACCAACCGTATGTACTCTGTAATTGTCAATCCTAACCTCGATAAAGTAGTGATGAGGCTGTGACAAGACTGTAACTATAAACCTGTACGAATAATAAATAAAAGACAACAAAAATATAGAGAAAACAGATAAACTCAAAAGAACGGGACCCGAAGGTCAACTAACAGAGGGCCCCAGAATAACATCATCTCAAAATCCTCATATCACAGTACAGAAAAAAACACCACAGCTATAAACATTAGAACTCATCATACTCCGTTGTGGCGCGCAACCCGATCCCAGTATCATTTCACTATCTGTTGTAGTGTGAAACACGTTTCCTTTATCAATTCATTTACATTCTATTGCGGCGCGCAACACATTCCCAATATTAATTCACTATCATTAGTAACTCAATACAACCAATTTCAAAATTCCAACACAAAAGCGTACAAAACACCAAGGAACCATGATCACAATTGAGAACAACCAACATCTCGTATTCACAAACCTCGACGAGTCATTAATGCAAGAATAGGCCAAGTGCTCACGCAGTCGGATATAGCATAACAAATTGCAACAAGTAAGGTAAAGAAAATAAAGACACGTAAAGGCATGAAACAATGAAGATATACAATTAATACAGGTAGGAACATATAGCAGGTAAGCAGATATTGTCCGAGGAATGAATAAACCGAAACAGGTAACAACTATATGATAGATAACAAATAAGGCATGAAGAACACGTAGGGACATGTAGCAATCAAAGCATGTAACGAGATAATGTGATAAATGATGACATAAAAGTAAATAGCCCAACCCCATGCATTAACCCATGACAATGCATATACACCCGTCACCTTGCATATATATCATCCCCACACATAATTCATGTAGCAAATAGACCAAACAAGTCCTAATTCCTTTAAGTCAAAGTTAAACATGACACTTACCTCTTTTTGCAACCAAATCAATAATCAACCACGATGTTTCCTCTAGAACAAGCCTACAAAACCAACAAAATCTAGCGAAATACCATTCAAACAATCCAAATCAAACTTTAGAAGCTAACACGAATGAAAAAGATTCAATCTTAAACTAAATTGAAAAAGTTAACAAAAGTCAACCCCGAGCTCGTATCACGATCCAAATTCTACTATAGGCCGTGATAGGGCCCAATGCGGTTGTTAGGAAAGCCAAACATGAAATCAACACGCTAGTAGATAATCTACATGCATCTCGAAATAAATAATGAAATAAATAACTGAAATCATTCACTTTCATAAGAAAGTGCTAATGTTATTAATTTAACTGTTAGAATGTGGTAAAAATATAGACCAAGAACAAAATCTGAATTCCCAAAACCTAGTGTCACAAGTGCATGAGCATCTACTGGGAAGTATAATACTAATACAATATCTGTCTGGAATATAAAATAGGCAAAATATAATAAATGAATAAGATGGGGACTCCGTGTGCTGTGGATCGTAACATGGAATATAGCTCACCGTGAAGTCTCCTCAGCAGCTGCTCCTATGCACCAAGATTACCACCAAATATACCGATCTCGGTACCTGCAAAATTAGTGCAGAATTGTAGCATGAGTACGTAAATCAACACGTACGGAGTAAGTATCTAGCCTAACCCCAAAAAAGGTAGTGACGAGGGTTCGACATCGACACTTACTAGTGATCCAATAAATAAGGTATAATAGAAATAAATAGGTATGAGGCATAACAGGTAAAAGCAATAAAATAGATATATGCGCATAGCACGATCCTCAACAAAAGAATAAATATGAAGTCCTCAATAATCGGATACTACCTCGAATAGGATACATAATGGTCAACATGAGATAGAGTGTCACATCTCAAGTCAGAAAAACTCATAGGTACTCAGATTCTTTATCAAATATTATGTTTGATTCTGCCGAGGCGAGTGTCCTGATCCCATAAGAGTAATGGTACAATTTTATGCTGTGGCGTATGGCTCGATCCTATAATAATACTACTGAGGTCGTTGAGCCTGATCCCATAATAATCGTGTACACTGTCGAGGGCCGACCGACATGAACCATAGATGCATCTCATAATACTATCGAGGTCGTAAGACCCGATCCATGATAGTACTGCTGAGGTGTTCAGCCGATCACATAGGAAAAGTGAAACTTGACGGGTCACTATCCCCACTCACGAATATATTTCTGAGTTATGAAATTTTAAAAACTTTTCTGACAATTTCGTACAATGCGGGAGAAATCCGTAAAAGGAAATACAATTTCTACTTCTAATCAAGTTGCTCGCCAAATATCTAAAATAGCATGTACGATACTTACGCAAGTCTAGTCTCAGGCAAAAATATAATTTAAAACATTTGAACATGTAAGAATAACTCAATTAATACAATTAAGGCATGGCGTGAGTCTAAGTCTACTCGGGCCTAATCATGAATTCTAGAATACACACGGACACTCGTCACTTCATACGTGTGTAGCTCCCAAAACACGTAGCACATGACAAATATAACACCTACAAGGTAAATTCTCCCTCACAAGGTTAGACAAGAGACTCACCTCGCTCCGAAATTCGATAACCGGCCCCAACACCTCTCTAACTCCTCAAGCCAACGCCAAACGACCCAAAACTAGTCAAACAACGTGCAAACTAACCAAAATATACTCCACGATTCATAATTCAACTATTAGAAACAATTTCCAACTCTTCACAAAATGTTAACAAAGTCAACCCCCGGGCCCACGTGCCCGAATTTTGAACATTTTCGAAGATAACATTACCCATAGCACCAGGAACTCAAATGCATAATTTATTCCCAATTTCATGTCCAATTTCATGGTCAAAATCCAAAAATAATATTTCTAGGTTTTCTTTAGAAATCTCACAATTTCTACAAAATTTCATGTTTAAATCCATATATAATCCATGCATTTAACTCACAATGAGTAGGAATCACTTACCTTATGATAAATGATGGAAATGGCTCTTCAAAATTACCCCAAAATTGGCTCAAATGTGAGAACCCAGATGAAAATGAGCCAAGTTCCGTTTGCAACCTTATATTCTGCCAAGACTACCCTTCTTCGTGATCGCAGAAACCTCCTTGCGATCATGAAGGCCGACCAGATTAGCCCATGAACAGGAGGGCACTATCGCGATCGCAAGCCTTCGTGAATGCGAGCCCATTTCCGTGAACGTGAAGGTCAAAACCTTCAGCCTCAGAAAATTCCTTTCGCGATCTCGACCAAGCTATGCGATCGCGATGAACAACCGTCCTAACCCAGGCCAGCCCCGTTTACATAACGTGTTCGCAACTATTACCACGCGAACGCGAAGAACAACCTGATCAAGCTTCGTGATCGTTCGTGATTGCAAAGAATAAAATCTCCACCAGTCCAATTAACCCTTCGCGATCGCGAACCTTCTCCCGTGATCACGATGCACACCAAACACACCAGAAACCAACAACTGCAAAACATAGAGAAATGATCAGAAACCATCCCGAAACGCGCCCGTGGTCCCCGGGACCCTGTCCAATCACACCAACAAGTCCCAATTCCTCATCCAAACTTATCCAAAGGCTAGAAACATCACAAATGCCATCAAAACCATGAATCTATGATAAAAATCCTTATTTTAACTTTCAAACCTTCAAACATCGACGAATGCATTCGAATCACACTTAGACATTCCGGATCATGACCAAACTTCACGCACAAGTTCCAATCAACTAAATGAACCTATCCAAGGTCCCGGAACACCGTCCGTAGTGCAATAACACCATGGTCCACTCTGAGTCAAATTTAACAAATTTCAAAACCTTCAAAATACAAACTCCTGATATTAAGCACTGCAGCGCTCCCAAACCATCCAATACTCGACCCAAATATACGCCCAAGTTGGAATCACCTTACGAACTTATAGGAACCTTCAAATCCCGATACCGAGGTCGTTTACTCAAAAGTTAAACCTTGGTCAACTCTTCCAACTTAATGCTTCCGAATTGAGAATTATTCTTCCAAATCAACTTCAAACTTATCGAAAATTAAAACCAACCACACGTGCAAGTTATAACACATAAAGTATAGTTAATCAAGGCCTCAAACCGCCGAATGACGTACTAGATCTCAAAATGACCGGCCGGTTTGTTACATTCTCCCCCTCTTAAACATACGTTCATCCTCGAACGTGCTAAGAACCATTCCAAAGTTGCCAACAATCACTGTATTACACCTCGTGCACCTGTCCATGCCATCACAATCTATATGAGCACGTTAGCTCAACCTAGACTGAAGATCCTTCCTACTACGTTGGTCTACAGTCCTTAGAACCAAATTCTAACATCCTGAATTCTCTACAAGGTCCGTTTCTAGCATACGTACACCGTATCAATCTCAACAAGACGTACCAAAACATAATCATACACCAATGCTGTAATCACACAATGCACCACATAATTCATGTGCCCGAAATAACATCCTCCAACAATAATAGCTGCAAATTCACGAACCTGATGCCCGTAATATATCTCATTACATACAAGCCCTGCTCCAACCCTAGCAACACTGTAACGATGAGAGAAGACATAAAAAGTCTCATAACCACCAGTCAAATCAATAACTCATGGAGTTCCTCCGCTCAACAAGAACCATTGCCGCTTTCCAAACTAAATAGTGACATTTTCCCTTCAACATACATTACCAATCCGATTACACTAATTCCAAGCCCAACAACCTTGTCTCACCCAGTACAAGATGCTTGATTGACAAGCCACATCAAAGCCATCTAAAATCGCATACGACATCATCAATGCGCCAAGAAGACATAACTCGAGTATGACCAATAAGGAAAAGCGAACCCGAGTACAGAACTATCCAGACCGCGTAACGAATAAAATAGCCAAACAAATGCTATGAACCTATCTCATAGAAGAGAAATAAAACACACAAAATAATACAAGGAACCGTACCCAACATGTCGCTGTTGCGGTGTGCAACCTGATCCAAACATGATATCGTTGCGGTATGCAACTCGATCCAAACATCATACCCGTGGCGGCGTGCCACCCGATCCACACATGATAATCAGTAAGGGAATACCCATTGAGCCAAAGTGCTCACACCCACTAAACACACGTATATCAACCACAAGCACGCCAAGTGTATAAACATAACCCTGGGGAGACGGTTAGCGTCATGCGCTACAAAAGCCCAAGCACAACTAAGTTGCAATAAATAATTAGCATCTCGAGAGCCATCCCGCTCATATGACACCACAAGCTACACAGGATCACAACACACATGTATATAATCAAGGTGCCTCATAACCCATATGGCCTAAAAGAGTAACACATAAAATAAACGAGGACAGGAATAACATCCACCATGACAGAAGACTCATACATATGCAGTGCAGTGCTGAATAAGCATATCTGATCTGGTGTAGAATATACATTCACATTAGGTCCACCAACGGACCTCAAAGCGGATTCTGATCATCCCAAAATAGGTCAATAACCTTCAAAAGATCCACAATGACCCTATCCATAACTCATACAATCAACCGTCAAATCTGGAAAAAACTTCCACAGTCCGTAACCAAGGGAATAAAGTGTCTCTCAGACATAAATTCCCCAATCAACGACATTACATAAATCTTCATACTTGATTTCAATCCCTACTACTAAAATGACTGATGAGTCATACCTAGATGATCATCCCATGGGAGGTACTCCCACAACCTCTTGCACCGAGTAACAAAATCTGAACATCAATAGCCACAGACAGTGCTATTTTCATAATACAAATCAAGAGTCCGCAAATCAATACACAAATGCCTCTTCCACATAACTCCATTCTCAGGCGACACTAAAATAACGCTAGCATACTCTGAACATTTGAAATCTTCCCTCGCTCTTCCGAGCTCATGGCATTCCTGTCAAATCTGAATTGCAACTTTGATCCTTCAATTCAAATTCCACATTGCTCACTGCATCTATCATGCTATTACTCGAGAGTACAAGAATTTCATCATAAATACTGAACCACCGATGGAATAAACACTCCATCGACTAGAACCTTTCGCTTAACTCATTTTTGGAGAATGAATCACAACACGCAACCAACTTCCCATAATCGTAGAAGACACAAACCTCAAACCGTGGTCAAAACTGTCATAGCCTCTTCGGGACCCGTTTGCAGATACCCAAACCATCAGGATTGAATCCCTTCAAACCAACCAAACTATGGAGACTTCCAAGCCCGCAAGTATAGCCACGAAATACTTGTATAGCCTTATCGCAGAACCAACCATTTCCTTTACCATGATGATCCAAATCGTGAAACCACATGGCCTCAATACCCATAAGTCACTTTATACTCTCCTCATGCACTCAATAGTATCTCCAACTGATACACCCGCTCTGAAAGATATTTAGCAAATTCGAAGTTGTTTCTTCCATCTTTCTAACACTGTACCGCAGACCCAATGATAAAATAGAATACCCCTAGTACCCTTCACACTCTACTGCAAAGCCCAATCCTCAGCCACATAACGAACCCAGAAATCCTTAAGCACCACACCTTAAATCTCGAATCCACTAGAACCATTATTGAGAGTCGCCCGCTCTAAGCTAGTCACGAGTATAGCCAAAACACTAGTGTTCCGTTAGCACACAAACACTGCAAAAGAAGCAATCGAACGAATCTTTTCCCTTGCACATTACATTTACCAAGAGATATCCAATCTGAGTCATTTCACAACCTTCACACATCAATAAGGTGAACTTTAGCACACATCCATCAAATTCCTTGCTCGACTTACCCCTGATGTCCTTTTCCTTAGTCATAACTAAGCCATCAAAGTACTGACAACCAGAAACTGCAAAGACATATAATCACGCGACCCAATCATCAGCGGTAGACTCCCCACTTGGCTTTATGCCACAATCACATAAATCAAGGTCCCCTTCTTAGTTACCATGATCCCACATTGTTACTAAGCCAAATTTGTTGCAAGATATTATTAAATTATTCATAACACATCCCAATTATCAGTCCCAAACGCACACTCCACCTTCTAACAGTCGCATCATCTTTTTCAAGCGATCCAAGCCCACATCGTAGAACATGCATCCCATTGGATGGAAGGTAGAACTCTTCATAGGAACTTTACCAGAAATTACGCAACTCTTAACCTTCTCACATGATATAGCCCACCCGTATAACCTCATATCTACATCTTTTAACGACATTTCCACAGTGACAACCACTACAAACTCAGTGAATCCCCCTGAGCCCATATTTCACATTCGTCCACCAATTATAACCATTTGTCCATTTCCATTAATATTAACTGAAGCTCCAATAATACGTTTACAACTCGAAGCTATATTGCATACCTAAATGATGATCAAGAATTCACATTCCTCTACATTCCAAGCAAACTCCTTTCGTTACATTCAAACTTTCTGAGTACATAAGCCACCACCTCAAACGAAATACCAGACTTAGTCATTTGTCCACCAAGACCCTTCTCATCATCCGCCGCCAGTCATGCCGCTCCAAATCATGATCCATCTCCGTAGCACCCGAAAAAATAGATTACCATCAACTCTACACCTCTTTAAGATCATCTTCCTCGAGCCATCAACACTGGAAATGTTGATTTGACCTAAAGCCGCCACACACCACCATCTCTGATAACTGCTTCTTAGGTACCATTTCACAACACCTTGACCTGAAGGCAAACCAATGAATACCATCATACCGACTAGACTTAATGCGTTCAAATAAGGACGACGACACCACATCACAAATAAGAATTGCACCAAGTTAAAAAATATCCAATCTCGCTGCTCCGTCAACAAAAGCCTGAACATCCATAGTCCAATTGCCTCTCCTCCACTGGAATTAAATGCTGAATCTCTAAACCATGAACCGGATAATCCTCCTCTTGACTCATTCATTGTCGCAACACATAAGAAATCACCCAACCATTTACACCAGCACTGCGTGATAATAACGCATGAACATCACAATACACTGTGCATAGCCTCAAAACCATAGGAAACATTAACACAACAATAATAGTCCACACGTGTATGCAGGGAAAAACATCATGCACCACATCTGTAGCATCTTCACTCGTCGGTACCCAACTGATATCTAATGCTCGACATCGTGTACGAATGATTAGGAAGGAACTGAAGACATAAGTCTCAACGAAATCAAATCGCACGACAAGATATTCAGAAAGGGAAGTTCTCCTAACAGTCTTGTAGCCTCTTGAAGACAAGTACAGACGTCTCCGTACGGATCTGCAAGACTCTACTAGACTTGCTCATGACTCGAGAGACCTAAGTGAACCTAGTGCTCCGATACCAAACTGTCACGACCCAAATACCACTATAGGCCGTGATGACACCCAACACCATCGTTAGGCAAGCTAACCATGAAGTCAACACGCTAATAGATAATCTACATGCATCTCGAAATAAATAATGAAATAAATAATAAAATCATTTATTTTCATAAGAAAGTGCTGATGTTATTAATTTAACTGTTCGAACATGGTCAAAATATAGACCAAGAACAAAATCTAAATTTTCAAAACCCGGTGTCACAAGTGCATGAGCATCTACTAGGAAGTACAATACTAATACAACATCTGTCTGGAATATAATAGGCAAGATATAATAAATGAATATGATGGGGACTCTATGTGCTACGGATCATAACATGGAATAAAAATCACCACAAAGTCTCCTTAGCATCTATGGCTATGCACCAAGATTACCACTAAATGTACCTGTCTCGGTAACTACACAATCAATGCAGAAGTGTTGTATGGGTACATAAATGAATACGTACCCAGTAAGTATCTAGCCTAACTCCAAAGAAGTAGTGACGAGGGGTCGACATCGACACTCACTAGTGGTCCAATAAATCAAGTATGATAGAAATAAATAGGTATGAGGCATAACAGGTAAAAGCAACATCATAGATATATGCGCATAACACGATCCTCAATAGAAGAATAAATATAAAGTCCTTAATAACCGGATACTACCTCGAATAGGATACATAATGGTCAACATCAGATAGAGTATCACATCTCAAGTAAGGAAAACTCATAGGTACAAAGATTCTTTATAAAATATTACGCACGATTCTGTCAAGGCGAGCGACCTGATCCCATAAGAGTAATGGCACGAATTTCGGTCATGGTGTATGGCCCGATCCCATAGTAATATTGCTGAGGTCATTCAGCCCGATCCTCTAATAATCGTGTACACTTCCGAGGGTCGACCGTCACGAACCATAGATGCATCTCATAATACTACCGAGGTCGTACGACCCGATCCATAATAATACTGCTAAGGCGTTCAGCCCGATCCCGTAGGAAAAGTGAAACTTAACGGGTCACTGGCCCCACTCATGAATATATATGTGAGTTATGAAATTTATGAAACTTTTCTGAAAATTTCATACAACGCGGGAGAAATTCGTAAAAGGAAGTACAATATCTACTGCTAATCAAAGCTTGCCAAATATCTATAATAGCAAGTCTGATACTTACGCAAATCTAGTCTCAGGCAAAAATATAATTTAAAACATTTAAACGGGCAATAATAACTCAAATAATACAATTAAGGCATGTCGTGAGTCTAAGTCTACCCAGACCTAATCATGAATTCTAGCATACGCACAGACACTCGTAACCTCATACATGCATAGCTCCCAAAACACATAGCACGTAACAAATATAACACCTATAAGGTAAATTCCCCCGCACAAGGTTAGATAGGAGACTTACCTTGCTCCGAAATTCGATAACCGGCCCCAACACCTTTCTAACTCCTCAAACCAATGCCAAACAATCCGAATCTAGTCAAACAACGTGCAAACCAATCAAAATATATTCCAAAATTCGTAATTAAACAATTAGAAACAGTTCCCAACTCTTCATGAAAAGTCAACGAAGTCAACCCACGAGCCCATGTGCCCAAATTCCGAATTTATTTGAAGATAAACATTACCCATAGCACCATGAACTCAATTACATAATTTATTCCCAATTCCATGTCCAATTTTGTGGTCAAAATTCAAAAATACTATTTCTATGTTTTCTTCCAAAATCCTACAATTTCTACAAATTTTCATGTTTCAATCCACATATAATCCATGTATTTATCTCACAATGAGTAGGAATCACTTACCTTATGATAGACTATGGAAATGGCTCTTCAATATCGCCCCAAAATCAGCTCCAATGTGAGAAAAGAGATGAAAATGAGCCAAGTCCCCATTTGCATCCTTATATTCTGCGCAGACGACCCTTCTTAGCGATCGCGGAAACGTCCTTGCAATCGCGAAGGCCAAACAACTTAGCCCATGAAATCATACTACGCGAGCATGAGGGCAATATCCCAATCGCAAAGCTTAGCCTGCCCAAGACTTCGCGAACGCAAGCCCATCTCCGCGAAGGTTAAAACCTTCAGCCTCAGAAAATCTCTTTTGCGATCGCGACCAAGATATGCGATCACGATGAACAACCTTCTAACCACAGGCCAACACCATTAACTTAACGTGTTCGTGACCATCACCAGGCGAACGCGAAGAACAACCTAATAAAGCACCGCAATCGTGACACTCCTTTCGTGACTGCGAAGAACAAAATCTCCACCAGTCCAGTTAACTTTCGCGATCATGACCCTGCTTTTGCGATCGCGATGCACGCCAAGCACACCAGAAACCAATAGATGAAAAACATAGAGAAATGATCCGAAACTATCCCGAAACGCACTCGAGGTCCCCCGGACCCCGTCCAATCACACCAACAAGTCCCAATACCTCATCCAAACTTATCTAAAGGCTCAAAACTCCATGAATAACATCAAAACAATGAATCGACGATCAAAATCCTTATTTTAACTTTCAAACCTTCAAACTTCGACGAACGCATCTGAATCACACTAAGACATTCTGGATCACGACCAAACTTCATGCTCAAGTTCCAACTAACTAAATGAACCTATCCAAGGTCCTGAAACACTGCCCGGAGTCCGATAATACCAAAGTCCACTCTGACTCAAATTTAGCAAATTTCAAAACCTTTAAAATACAAACTTCCAATATTGAGTGACGAAATGCTCCCAAACCATCCAATACTCGATCTGAACATACGCTCATATCCGAAATCACCGAACAAACCTATAGAAACCTTCAAATCCGGATTCTGAATTCGTTTAATCAAAAGTCAAACCTTGGTCAACTCTTCCTACTTAAAGCTTCCAAATTGAGAATTATTCTTTCAAATCAACTCTGAACTTCTCGAGGCCTCAAACCGCCGAACGACGTGCTAGAGATCAAAATAACAGGTCGGGTCGTTATAACCTGCTTGGTTAAAATTCGCGATTCAGACCAAATCCCAATTATTCATTCACCTTGTTATGACCCAAAATCCACAAGTCGTGATGTCACCTAAACCATCCCGCTAGGTAAGCCAACAATCTCATAATAACAATGAAATAAAATAAACATGGTCTAATAACTCAACATCGGGAAGAATATCATAAAGATCTGAGAATAAAACCATAATACTATTATAGCCAACCCCAAAATATGGTGTCAACGAGTACACGATCGCTACTGAATAACAAGATATAAGAAAAATCCTCTTATACAATTGTCTGATCAATAGAACAGTAAAGATAGAGATAACTAAAAGAGAACTTCAAGGACTGCACACAACATAGCAGCTACCTCGTAGTCTCCCAAAAGTTGGCAACAACTCAAGTTTGAAAATCAGCTCGACTGAATGTACCTGGATCTGCACACGAAGTGGAAAGTATAATATGAGTAAAACTGACCCCATGTAATCCATAAGTAACAACACTAACCTTGGGCTGAAAGCAGTGACGAGCTCAGAACAATAGTCAAATGCCAATATCAATAACCGATAAATGTTCAAAATATAAAGGAAAACCGTAGAAAGTAGCTCAATGATATCATGTTCAGCTTGTACACATTTTTGAAATTTAGATATGCTTTCAAGTGTAACAGTTAAAGCCCAACACGGATAAAGCATTTTATTTAATAGTTAGCATGTGGCAGGTACACCTCTATGCTTACATGTCAAGTATACATGTCAATTAACAATGTCACAGTGGATCCATCAATACTCACACTTAGTACTGTACGGGTGCCTGGCATAACTGCCCATCATCAAAGCACGTATATAAAGTACTGTGCCTGCGCCCACTGCTGGCATTTTAGACATTGGAGGGGCGGATCCTGCCCAAGAGTAAATCATAATCATTTAGCCCAATAGTGAGGCCTGGTGTATGTGTCGCCCCAAAACAATAACACTCATCCCAATATAGGCCTAGCGTATGCGCCACCTCAAAATCAATACCAAACCGGCTCTATGGCCCAAACTCAGTCATTTACCGTTTATGTCTTAGATAAACACATTTTAAAATGCTCAGTTTAACAGTGTTACACATAAGAGCGATCAACAACATGTGACAAAACAAATAAGAAGTACCGAGACAGAGATATCATACACGGATATAGCATCATGACTGAGGACATGTGTACAAATAAGGTATATAGCTCTAAGACAGCAAGAGTAGTCCTACAAAGTCTCAAACAAATTGCACTTAGGCTAGATATGATGTATAACATGGATTACAATTCAAATGATTAAACAAGTAGGGAAAACGCGAGGATAACAAGGTATGATAGCAAAACAAGCCCGGTAATAGCCTAAATACCTCCCCAAACCATGAACACACCGGTGCACATACACATACCCATCACCTAGTGTGTACGCCAACCCAATATTTTTCATATAACGTAGTTCTCAGGATTAAATACCCTCAGATCCAAGTTTAGATGTGTTACTTACCTCAAAGCACGCAACTCAACACTCCAACAAGCCCTTGCCTCACGAATCGGCCTCCGAACGACTCAAATCTAGTAACAAACAACTTAATACTATCAATAACAACTATAATCAATGGATAATCAATATTTATCAATAAATATGATGAATCTTTTGTTACCTATTCAATTGTAGTAAAATCTTCCTCAATAATTGCCCTTAGCCGAGACCCAAAACTCTCCAAATGAGAAAGATCATGAAACCCTTCGAAATATAACGCTGCCAGTTAATCCGTACCTGTGGTCACTTAACCACATCTGCAGCCCCGCTTCTACCGAAAAGTGGCCGCATATGCTGCCCTAGACCTTCAAGTCCACATCCACTTCTGCGGTCAATTATGCACTTCTACAGACACACACCTGCTCCACCAGTGTGTTTGCAAAGCAAAATAGTAGTTTTGTTCAGTCTTGGAAGTGATATAGGTGTTTCTTTGTTGAGCCAGCTCTATAGTTTACCCACCAACTTGTTATGTATCGTATTTCATCACGTTGAGCCTGTAATTCTATTATTTTACAACCACATTACAAGTCTTACCCATTTGTTTATATTGTAACCCCATTTGTTTGTGTGGGCTGATTGGGTTGGCTTTTGAGTGAAACTAACGAAATAAGGAGAAGGTGCACTGAATTGAAAAATTACGAGCCACTTGAATTGAAAAATAAAAATAAAAATCTATGTAGTTGTATGATTGTGAAAAATGATCTTTGATAAGTGGTAACTCTTTATGTAATTGTGCTTAAAGAAGAAGGGAGTTAATGTATATTGATGTTAAGGTCGAGTATGGTTTGACATAAGTGTGGGGTTTTGAATGTTAAATTATTTGTGTTATAGTGCTTAGGGAGGTGTAGTCACTCTTATATCCAAATATATCCTACAAATCACGCAGCCTACATTACAACCAATTAAAGTCCTACATGATCCTTGACTGAATGAGCCCAATTAATAGAGTAGTACACTACTGGCAAGCTTATGGTTCATCTTTTGTGGCATATAAATATTATTTGTGAGAGTGAGTGAATTCTTTCTATCTTGAGTTCCTGATTGTTCTAAATTTTTATGGTGTGTGAAACTACTCTCTTTTGTTGTGTGAGGGCACTTGATTCATGAAGGAAAGGTAAGGTCGTTGACTTCTACGTTAGAGTAAGTGAGTAAGTTGTGAATAATGCGCGGTGCTTGTGAGTCAATTCTTGAGGTGAAGATGTTACACTATTGTGCTTAGTCTATTTTAAATATTCTTGGTATGATGAGTTATGAGAGTTGTTTAAAAAGGTCATGTCATTATGAATTGTAGTTTGATTGCTCGAGGACGAGTAATGGTTTAAGTGTGGGGCTTTGATGGTAGGCTATAATCTCATGTTTTAGTCGATCATAACACTCTAATTTACTGTATTTTAATTGAGTTGGAGCTTTAATCGCTAGTGTTTTGCACTAATTTTGTATTTTATACCTTGTAGGTGTGATTTCGATCTATGTAGATGTTATGAAATAAATTCAAGCTATTCGGGAGCTTTGAAATCTGAGTAAAAACCCAAGGATTTAGTCGGAATCATATTCGTGGATCAACGGATGATAGTGCATTTTAAGAACAAAATGAAGAATCGAGCAGGCATCTTACACATTGTCCTGTAAAATGCACATAATCTTTCGCTCAGAACTCTATTTGGGCTCCATAATATACTGTTGGAAAGTTTTTTAAAAGGGTACAACTTTTATGTTTTACATTTTTCCAAATTCTCAACTGAACGCCATCCACGTGTGCGGCCTCACACTGGTCGCGCATTGGGCGCGCACTAGAGGCAGAACAGGGTGAAAAATGCGTGGGCAAGTGCGCGAGCACACTTCTAGGTGCGCGGCCGCGCACGTCCTGTCCGAAAAAGAGTGTCCTATTTCATGTAGGAGAAGGTGTATTTCTTTGGGCCCGACCCTACTTGGTATATATACATGGAAAAATGATATTTTGAGGATTTTTAACATAATTTAGACCTAAGAAAGCTAAGGGGAAGAGGGATAAGCAAAAGCACAAGGATTTCACCATTCATCCTCACTCAAGATAAGGGTTTGGATATTTTATGTTTTCCTTTGACTTAAACTTTATTGTGATGAATTTCTCCATATCCATGGAGTAATTCTTCCTTAGGGATTGATGGATTTGGTATTTTGAGAATTGTTTGTAGATATTAACTCTAGTTTTATGTATTGAAGTATTTTGGGTGTTTTTATTGTTGCATATATATATATATATATATATATATATATATATATATATATATATATATATTCACTTGCTTATGTAATCGAAAGAGGCTAGTTGAATTAATGTTTAGACATAGTTAGGAGGATAATCGAAAGAGGTTCTCCTAAGGATCAATCCACTACAAATTCTTGCATATCTCCACCAAGTTTAACTTAGTTCATATCGTAAGGTTGAGACTTAATCAAGAGAGGAGTTTCTACTGAATGTTTGAACATAATAGAGTGAATTCGAGAGGCTCACTTGAACCATAGAAGTGAAGTAACAAGAGTTAATTCCCAAAGAAGTATCTTACACCTATCCAATCAACCCATATTTTCTCCCTTTGATATCTTATTGCGATTGTCATTAGCCAATAGTTTAGACTTCTAGTAATTTTAGTTTTAAATCATACAACTCTAAATTGTTGATCATCTTGGATAGCAATTAAAACTAGAAGCTACGAAAATATTATTTAAATCCAATCCATGTGGATACGATATTTTCTATACTATATTCGACTAGCGAGCATACTTTTTTGTTGTGTTTTTAGCTCGTCAAATTTTGGCACCATTACCGGGGATTGGCAATCAATATTGTTGGAAATAGTTTGTAGTGCTAATTCAAAATATTTCTTTTTATTTTATTTTTCTCTTTTTACGTTTGGTGCTCCTTGACTGTGCGCATTCTACAGGTTAGATTGGTGCATGGCCCAATCTTCTGGGAAGGAATTGCTACCATATGAGCCAAAAATTGAAAAGCAATTGCGACATTTGAGGAAAGAAATAAATCTCCCACGAATACAGAGAAGGTTGGGCAATCCTCAACCAAAGAAGTTATGGCGGGAGATGAGGATAGTGTTGATTTGGCTACAAGAGAGGCAGCCCAACAAACAAAAAAAACTGCACGAGATGCGGAGGAGACAACTCTTCGAAATGCACAACTTGTCTATGAGGAGGAGAGGGCTCGAAGAATTGCACAGAATCGACCTGTGAGTGCAGACCAATTCGTAAATATAGTTCCCGGTGCCGGAAGACCACTTAGTGATTATGCTAGACTGGTCTACAACCAAGGCTTATCGAGTGTGAGACCACCTCCTATTGCACCTAATAATTTTGAGTTAAAGCAGGGGTTACTTCAAACCCTCCAAAATAGCTGTGTCCTTAGAGGAAAGATGAACGGAGATCCAAACAATCATTTGATGGACTTCAGAGAGATTATGAATACCTTCCAATATAATGGTATGTCACAAGATGAAGTCTATTTAGGGGCATTCCCCTTCACTCTCAAAGATGATGCAAAGCACTAGCTTCGAAGCTTGCCTAATGGATCGATTAGAACATGGGATGAGATGACCAGAAAGTTTCTTGACAAATATTTCTTATCAGCTAAGAAGGACAAGTTTAGAAGAGAAATCCACAACTTATGTCAGAATAAGATTGAAACGGTGTTTGAAGCTTGGGAGAGGTTCAAAGAAATAGTGCGTAAGTGTCAGCATAGTGGAATAGAACTCTAAATGCAACTCCAGGATTTTTGGGATGGATTGACACCAACTTCACGTAGAACATTGAGCAACGCAGCTGGAGGTCCGTTGATGAAAAAGACTTCAGAGGAGATAGTCAATATTCTAGATGAGTTGTCTGAGGATGTAAATCAGTGTCCCTATGAAGTTGCTGAAAGAAGAAGAACGACTGGTGTTCACCAAGCTGACGCTAACACATCTGTGCAAGTACAGCTTGATGCCATGGCAAAGGAAATAAGGAAGCTAACTTTAGCTTCAATACACAATGAGCCTCTTGCAGCATGTGACATATGTGGAAGAGGACACCCTACTCATGGCAATGGGTCAGAAGCACCCTGGATTTTCATGGAGTTTACCTGGGGGTACAACAAATGCATGGCAACAAAATAACTCCAGATGTTAAGGAGCTTCTGGTTTTGTGAATCAGTAGAGGCCGTAGTTTCAGCCTCAACAGCCAATTCAATCTGGGTTAGAAGATCTGATGAAGTCATTCATTGTCAAGACATATGATAGATTAGATGCTCATGGTGCAACTATTAAATAACTTGGGACAGGTTTGCGAAGTTTAGAGAGACAAGTGGGACAAATTACAACTATATTATCCGAGATAATCCCAGGTAGTCATCCAACTGATACTGAAAAGAATCCCAAAGAAACGATAAATGCTGTGACCTTGAGAAGTGGACAAGTGTTGAAAGATCCCACTCCAATTCACAAAGAAGTTGCGCCTGAAAAAGAAAGTGGGAAGGAGCTGAAAATTGAAGATGATGATAAAAAGACTGAGAAGAAGAAAGGCAAGAAGGGAGCTGAGAAAAAGAAAAAGGAGGAAACTTCAAGAAGGGAGGAATCCAATGAAGAGAGCAAGCACATACATGCCTGATTTACTTTTTCCCCAAAAGCTTTATAGAGAAAAATTGGATAAGCAGTTTGAGAGATTTCTAGATATGCTGAGACAGGTTAATGTAAATTTTCCATTCACGAAAGTTCTCTCACAAATTCCAGCTTACGTAAAGTTCTTGAAGGAAATCCTTACAAAGAAGAGGAAGATAGAAGAGACCTCAGTTGTCAAACTACAGAGTATTGCAATGCAATATTGCAAAACAAACTCCCACAAAAGCGTGGAGATCCAGGGAGTTTTATGATACCTTGCTCTTTAGGCACTCTTAACTTTGATAAATCTTTATATGACTCTGGTGCCTCAATTAATCTTATGCCATTGTCTATTTACAGGAAACTGGATAAGGAGATTGGAGAGATAAGGTCAGTGCCAATATATTTGCAGCTGGCAGACCAAACAACTATAACACCCGAGGGGATAGTAGAAGATGTTTTGGTGCGGGTGGATAAGTTTGTATTTCCTGTAAATTTCATAGTGGTAAATATAAAGGAGAACAGGGAGGTCCCCCTCATCCTAGGAAGAGAATGTTTAGCGACGGGTAGATCTATACTGGATATACATGATAGAAAACCCATGCTTAGAGTGGGTAAGGAAATGATGACTTTTGAGATAAATGTAGCAACTGAGGAGAAAAAGGAGAAGCAGGCTGCAAGTGTTGAGTGGAAGTTGAAGAGTTCAAAAGAAAAGACTCCAATGATTGAGAAATACAAGTGTGGAGTATACCCCAAGAAGGATGAGAAGAAGTTATCTGCGTGGATGTGTGCACTAGTTCAGGTGCGTGGAATGGAGCCCAACTTCGACTCAGACCCGACTGGAAATTCAAGGAAGTTTCCTTTACCTTATGCTTTTTAATTGTATATCATGAGGACATGCCACAACTTAAAGTGTGGGTAGGGGGATATTTGTATGTTGTATGTATATGTATTTTATGTTTTTTTCAACGGGTTTCTTGATGAAATTAAGTCGAAAGAAAAAGATAAAAAGATTTTCTTTTGTAGTTAGTGTATTAATTACCCCTTGATTTTTCTTTGTGTCACAGTTCTTTTTCAAGGGTCTTGTTTGAACCGGATGTAGTTAGATTTTGTTTTTAGAAGTAGGAAGACCTTGTGCTATGATTTGAAATGGAAGCAATATCTCTTGACTTGATCATGCCTTTAGAATAGTGAGTGCTTTGGTTGTGACGCTTAGGCTCAGTTTTTGACTCTTTTATGAGTGTCTTAAATTGTATGATCTTAAATTTTCTTAACTTCTTTGTCTAGGGTGTCTTGATAATCCAATTTTAAGTGAGTTATGTGCCATGTATGTGTGAGGTTTGGTGTGCATTGCATTTGTTGTCTAGAACTTGCCTCGTGTGTTTGCAAAGAGAAATAGTAGTTTTGTTCAATCTTGGAAGTGATATAGGCATTTCTTTGTTGAGCCAACTATATAGTTTACCCACCAACTTGCTATGTATCGTATTTAACCCTGTTGAACCTGTAATCCTATTTTTTGGCAACCACATTACAAGACTTACCCATTTATTTGAATTGACTATTTATTTGAACCATTTACCTCTCTTGAACACTTGAAATTGTATGAACTTTGTAAAAGTTGAAGTGTGGGGTGATTGGGTTGGCTTTTGAGTAGAACTAATAAAATAAGGAGAAGGTGCACTGAATTGAAAAAGTAAGAGCCACTTGAATTGAAAAAGAAAAAGAAACATTTAAGTAGTTGTATGATTGTGAAAAATGATCTTTGATAAGTGGTAACTCTTGATGTAATTGTGCTTAAAGAAGAATTGAGTTAATGTATATTGATGTTAAGGTGGAGTATGGTTTGACATAAGTGTGGGGTTTTGAATGTTAAATTATTTGTATTAAAGTGCTTAGGGAGGTGTAGTCACTCTTATATCCAAATATATCCTACAAATCACGCAGCCTACATTACAACTAATTAAAGTCCTACTTGATTCTTGACTGAATGAGCCCAATTAATAGAGTAGTACACTACTGAAAAACTTATGGTTCATCTTTTATGGCATATGAATGTTGTTTCTATCTTGAGTTCCTGATTGTTCTAAATTTTTATGGTGTGTGGACTACTCTCTTTTGTTGTGTGAGGGCACTTGATTCATGAAGGAAAGGTAATGTCGTTGACCTCTATGTTAGAGTAAGTGAGTAAGTTGTGAATAATGCGTGGTGTTTGTGAGTCAATTCTTGAGGTGAAGATGTTACACTATTGTGCTTAATCTATTTTAAATATTCTTGGTATGATGAGTTATGAGAGTTGTTTAAAAAGGTCATGCCATTATGAAGTGTAGTTTGATTGCTTGAGGACGAGCAATGGTTTAAGTGTGGAGTTTTGATGGTAGGCTATAATCTCATGTTCTAGTCGATTATTACACTCTAATTTACTGCACTTTAATTGAATTGGAGCATTAATCGCTAGTGTTTTGCACTAATTGTATATTTTATGCCTTGTAGGAGTGATTTCGATCTATGTAGATATTATGGAATGAATTCAAACTATTCGGGAGCTTTGAAGTCTGAGTAAAAGCCCAAGGATTAAGTCGAGATCGTGTTCGAGGATCAACAAATGATAGTGCATTTTAAGAATGAAACGAAGAATCGAGCAGGCATCTTGCGCATTGTCCAGTAAAATGCACATAACCTTTCACTCAAAACTCCATTTAAGCTCCACAATATATCGTTGGAAAGCTGTTTATAAGGGCTACAACTTTCATGTTTTACATTTTCCAAAATTCTCAATAGAACGCCATCCACATGCGCGGCCTCGTACTAGTAGCGCATTGGGCGCGCATTGGAGGCAGAACATGGTGAAAAATGCACGGTCAAGTGCGCGAGCACACTTCCAGGTGCGAGGCTGAGCACGTCCTGTCTGGAAAAAGTGTCCTATTTTGCGTAGGCGAAGGTGTATTTGTTTGGGGCCGACCCTACTTGGTATATATATATATGAAAAAACGGTATTTTGAAGACTTGTGACATAATTTAGACCTAAGGAAGCTAAGGAGAAGAGGGAGAAGCAAGAGCACAAGGATTTCACCATTCATCCTCACTAAAGATAAGGGTTTGGATGTTTTATATTTTTCTTTGACTTAAACTTAATTGTGATAAATTTATCCATATCCATGGAGTAATTCTTCCTTAGGGATTGATGGATTTGGTGTTTTGAGAATTGTTTGTGGATATTAACACTAGTTTTATGTATTAAAGCGTTTTGGGTGTTTTTATTGTTACATATATATATATATATATATATATATATATATATATATATATATATATATATATATATATATATATATATATATATATATATTTACGTGTTTATGTAATCGAAAGAGGCATAATTTGTGATGTTTTGCCTTATCTTATTGGTTGAATTCATTGATTCATGTTAGTAATCGAAAGAGGCTAGTTGAATTAATGTTTAGACCTAGTTGGGAGGATAATCGAAAGAGGTTCTCCTAAGGATCAATCCACTAGGAATTCTTGCCTATCTTCACCATGCTTAACTTAGTTCATATCGTAAGGTTGAGACTTAATCGAGAGAGGAGTTTCTACTGAATGTTTGAACATAATAGAGTGAATTTGAGAGACTCACTTGAACTATAGAAGTGAAGTAACTAGAGTTAATTCCCAAACAAGTATCTTACACCTATCCAATCAACCCCTATTTTCTCCCTTTGATATCTTCTTGCTTACTCTTGTTGCGATTGTCATTAGCCGATAGTTTAGACTTCTAGTAAATTTTAGTTTTAAATCACACAACTCTAAATTGTTGATCATCTTGGATTGCAATTAAAACTAAAAGCTACGAAAATACTAGTTAAATCCAATCCCTATGGATACGATATTTTCTATACTATATTCAACTAGCGAGCATAATTTTGTGTTGTGTTTTTAGTTCATCATTACCACACAATGATACACTGGTATTTTCTTTATATATGCTAGAATTTAAGATTAAATGTGTTCTAGTGGATCCAGGAAGTTCGGCTAATATCATACAATGGAGAGTATTGGAGCAAGCTAAACTCACTGGAAGCATTATTCCGCCCACAAAGCTCCTCACCGGATTCAACCTCGCAAGCGTGACAACCTGGGGAGAAATTTTATTACTCACGAACGCTGAGGGAGTAATGAAAATAACTCTTTTCGAAGTGTTAGATGATGATATGGATACAACATCATTTTGGAAGGCCATGGTTGCATGAGATGAAAGTTGTACCATCAACATATCATCAATTGCTGAAGTTTTCAATGCCCGAAGGAATTAAGCAGATAAGGGTTGATCAACCGGCGGCAAGGGAGATGAATGCAATTTCAGTCTCCAGTAGCAAAGGAAAGGAACACGTGGCATAGCAATTACAGGGACCGACACCTATTCCCGAACTAGATGAAGTTAACCCGAGGGCAGATGCATCGCAATATTGTCAGGTGTCGAGATATTTCCAAGTTCTAGAAAAGACGAATGCAACGAAATCCAGCGGAAGAGATGGAGCAAGTAGCATTGTTCAAAGAATTCCTAGAAAGAAAATTCCACTTGGGTACAGGACTGCACCCAAAACTCAGGTCTGACTTTATTAAATTCCTTAAATCTAACACCTATTGTTTTACATGGTCGTATGAGGATATGACAGACATCCCGACAGAGGTAGCCGTACACAAGTTATGCTTGGATCCCAACGTACCTTCGGTAAGACAATAGAAATGCCCGATTGCCGAAATCAGAAATAAATTAGTCAAAGAAGAGGTAACACGCGTACTTAATATCGGTTCGATCCGAGATGTAAGATATCCAGACTGGTTATCCAATGTAGTAGTAGTTCCTAAGAAGAAAAATATGTTTCGCATGTGCGTAGATTATAAATATCTTAATAAGGCGTACCTGAAAGACTCGTTCCCACTGCCAAACATCGATCAAATAATTGATGCTACGGCCGGGCACGAGTTAATGAGTTTCCTAGATGCTTATTCCGAGTACAACCAAATTAAGATGAACCCGGAGGATCAGGAAAAGACTTCATTTATAACAAATTTTGGTACATATTGCTATAATGTGATGCCCTTCGGGTTGAAAAATGCCGGAGCCACTTATCAACGGCTCGTGAACAAGATGTTTGAAAAACAAATAGAAAAAACTCTGGAAGTTTATATAGAAGATATGCTCGTTAAGTCATTAAATGCAGGTGATCATCTTAAACATCTGCAAAAAACTTTCGACATCCTAAGGAAGCATAATATGAAACTTAATCCCGAGAAATACGTGTTCGGGGCCAGCTCTGGTAAGTTTCTAGGATTTCTGGTATCGCAAAGGGGAATTGAGGTAAACCTCAATAAGATCATGGCCATAGAAGACATCCCGGACCAACTATCAAATGTGAAGGAAGTCAAAGGTTTATCATTCCCCCGCGGAAGATCTTAGGAGAATAGAGATTCATCATATGAGCGAAGGTTAGATCTTCTCCAGCCTCCTGGCACAAACACCGAAGGCAAGCAACCGTCATCCACACAGAAGGACATACTTGTGCCTAACACATTTGGTAGCGGAGATAAAACTTCGCAATCACGGAGTCAAGCTCTCCGCTTAAAGAGAATGCGCCCAAATTAAACGGATACGTATAAAAATATGTAAAACCCTCCTTGGGTAGGGTCACACGCTCCGATAGATCAGGAGCAATAATATCCAAACTATGGAAGTGGCACTTTTCCTTCATAGCAAGAATGCTGGAAGGACGGATGAAAAAAGGATACCTACTAACGGCCCATGTACGAGAGTTAGCAGTAGAAAATTTTTCTTCGAAGTCTTTTGTGGTAATAATTCTTCTAGGGATGATGGAGCCCACTATTGGAGGAGCAGAGTCCTCGGTCTTGTTCTTGTTCTTTGAAAAATCGGTACGCTTTGAGGAAGAAGCCAATATGGAAGAAGGAGAAGGTTTTTGTTTGAAGAGAATTAGAGAAAAAATGAAGAGCAAGATGCAAGTGAGATAAGGGAAGCTTGAAAAATTATGGAGTATAAGGGAAAAGGTTGATGCGTATAAGTAAAAGTTTTGGAGGCTAAATTTATGGCCATGATTGCCTCGATAATCGGCAAAAGCTGTGCTGAATTGTGGGATGATGCGTGTTCGGGGCATTAAATGCGAAGAAACGTGAGTCTAATCAACCCTCGGAAGTCTTAAGAGGGAATTATAGTAATTCCCGCCAAAAAAGTATCTCTACCAACTTTTCGGTAACACAAAGTTATGTCACCGGAAAACAGGGGGACTATCTGTATAGGGTAAAATATGCTATGACACGTGACCGTCTAAAAAATGGACACATGGAACCCAAGATGGGGGATGGCCAAAGACCGAAGACAATTGATTCATTTGTCACTGGAAAGAATAACGCTCATCAAGATGTGATAAATGCTCTTCGGCCGGTAGAACTTAATAGAGAATATTCCATGACATTAAGAGCGACTACCCGTTACAGGGAATTTGGCATTTATGTTCACCGTTACATCTTCATCAATGACCCTCATAATTGACATTAAAGAAGGGCACGATCCTAGGATCTCCTTCCCTATACATAACTATAAATAGTGAGCTCGGTTATCATTGTAAGGGGACATGAATTTTCTGGCAAACTTACGCTACATTCTATACAAAGCTTAATGCAATCTTATCTTCTTACTTTTTGATTTCATTGTCGTTGTGCTCGGAAACCTGTTCCCGGAACTGTTGCTTCTGATGTTTTGTCTACACCCTAATGCTAAGTATTGCATAATTCTTCGATTATTTTATTATTTTGGGATCAAATTAATTCACTTATCTAGAAACCACGTATAAATTCAATTGTACCGTTTTACGGGTAAACATACATATTGAAAGAGGCTGTCAAGAACTGGTGTTAGGTCTTACTACCTAACCTCAAGCAATTTATTCAGTTATAATATTTTTCAACTTAGCTAATTAGACCATTAGAAACAGTTATCTTAAGCGCCATTTGGAGCTTAAAATAACCTTATGTCGAAAGAAATTGTTTAATTTGACACAAACACAATTATATGTGTATAACACTATACACCTAATCTAAAAACTGTCAAACAATTAATGCATATAAACTACATCGCATAAGTATTATCTTCCTCACATAACCGCAAAATCGATCGTAGCTAGAAACCCAAAAGTATACTGCTGTATACTCGAAGAAAAAGAGAAACCCAGGGGAAAGATATAGAATAAGTAGATAAAAATTGAAATCTTGTCAAGGATGACAAAATTTCAAATAAGAGGTTCCTCTTCAATATACATATTCACTTGTGTGTCAGAGTCCGATCATATGAATTTGAGCTCTTTATTTCTCTATACCTTTGAGCAACATTTTTAATATCAAATCTACCCAGTAAAATCAGTCATCTAAATACTACTATCAACCATTTTTTTTTTCTTTTTTTGGTTGAGTGAGATGTAAAACTCTGAGCATATTGTCGAATGCATAAAGAATAGTGCAAGACTGTCACGCCTTCACCTTTTATTATTTTTTCAAATAAAGCAAACAAAATAATCTATAACAAGAAATAGCAAGAGAATCAACATAAAAAAAATAATCCAAAATTAGTACTAAAAATACATGATGCACATGCGTGTGCAGAATTAAGTAAGAAATTAATCATATACCTATAAACCTATTGTTTTGTAAGAATCCAAGAAAAATTAAGGAAATAAATATATTGAAAGTCAAACAAAAAAAGAAGTAAAGAAACACATGATAAACCAAAGAACAATATCAATTAGAAATCTGGAAATAGAGAAAGATGAGAGAAAAGACACAAAGAGAAAGAGGAAAAATCTCAAAATAGGAGGTGCTTACATACAAATAAATAAACGAAAGGAATAGAGATGAATGAACATTAGGCGTACATCAAAAGCGCAGACACATCCGGAGAATTAGAGCAGTGAAGATTGAAGAAGTATCTGTTGTTCCTCTATGAATGAAAGTCGAAAAATCGCTGGAGAAGAAGGGAAAAGGGCGGGACTTGGTAAATAGAACTGAAAATGAAGTGTAAACCAGTTGGCGCAAACAAATTGAAGTCTTAAAACACGTGGAAGAAAAAAGTACAACTGTTGAATGTTGCATTGGGATGACGATCAAATTTATAGAAGAGCTGCACAGTATTAAAGATTAATTACCAAATCATCCCTTAAAGAGTTAGTTGATAATTTTGAGAATACAATAATCATTCCTTTTTGTACAACCGATGGAGCAGTATTTGTATCCTTTTTTAGTACAGTCTTCACAAGTTTTTGTGCAATGCATATAGCTGTGTCCGTCCTCCAACTCCAACTTATATATATTAGTAAACAGTTGAAGGTGAAAACTTAAAAAACTATTAAGTAGAAAAAGGGTACCATCTCTGGCACACAAAACAGTATACTAATTTACCTTGATGTTCTTTAAAGTCGTAGAAACTTACCAAATTTTCAAGATCGCCAAAATTGTCATGATCTCTATGATTACCTCAAATTCAACTAACCTGATGGTACCTGACACAACCCGTTAGGTAAACCAACTAACAGTCAACACAATTCAAATGAGATTAATAAGAAATCAATAATGAATTAACTGAATTTTTATACAATAACCCAATGACTGGTAGTACAAGTCATGAGCCACCAAGACTTAGGTTTACAAAGTTGGTATGAAATAATACAACATCTATTTGGAATATACATAAATAAAATTCAAAATTTAAAACTACCAAGGACAAGTGGCAGCTATATCCGGAAGATAGGTACATCTTCAATGCCAGCTCACGCCATACACAACAACATCAATTCCCAAATCTGAACGCAAGGCGAACGAAGTGTAGTATGAGTACAACCGACCCTATGTACTCAATTAATATCATAACTAACCTCAGCGAGTTAATAGAAGCAAGAATTTTAAATGATATTGCTATCACTGGCACAGTTCATAAATTCCAACAAGTATAGAACAAAAATAGGATCAAATCATGAAATCACAAATAAAACCACTTTGGTGCTCCCATATTTTCTCAACGTATTCAGCTCAGTCAACAATCCAGCAAATAAAGAAGATATGCAAATAAATCAGGTAAACAACCAAGAAAATTACAAGTAAAGAAAAAAATACAATAACCAAATATCAACCAGTTGCTGCGTGCATTTCGATCCAAATAGAAATCACATCACGGCTCTCAGGCCCACATCAGAATCTCAGTAACCGAACCAAACCAATAACCAACGCTCCTAGAGCTCACATCAACAAAAACACCCGTCGGTTTCTCACAATCCGCGTGTACACCATCAAAAGAGAAATATGAGAGGGTGACCCTAGGGGGATGGATCCATATCCACACACTGCAAGGACAACTCACATACTAATAGTATTAACCGCACAAACAACTCAGTGTTGCACGGACAACTGACGTGCCAATAATATCAATATCTGAATTTACACGAACAAATCACGTACCAATATCACAATCAGCCCGGCGTGGTCACATGCTCAATAACACAATCTGCCCATCATGGTCACATGCATATATCAAAATTCGCCCCGCGTGATCACATGCATAACAACACAATCCACCTGGGGTGGTCACAGGTATAACAACACAATCCGTCCGGTGTGGTCACAGGCATGATAACACAATCTGCCCAGCGTGGTCACAGGCATAACAATACAATCCGCCCGGCGTGTTCACATGCTTCCTGTCCCAATCATATCACATAGAAGCAAATATATAAGAATACGTGTATATGATCAATGAATCTTAAATTTCATGCTCCTGGACTGATATAAATGATATGCTAAGGTGTATGCATGTGCAAAGTGTGCTATCATAGCTCAAATCGACAATTTCATCACAAAATAGCAATTATCAATTTCATTTAGGGGATTAGGCTCTATATAACCTCAAACATAGATCAAAAAGTTCACAACAGGGTTACAAATATGAGACACATCATTGTATAAAGCTTAACAATCAATTCAAGGCATGTCATAGTCTAAGCACTACTCAGAAAATGGATAAATACCCTCGTGCTCATACATGGTCTCAAACCTCACACATATGCGCACCCATAGCATGTAGCTATCACAAAAAACTCATGCAACTAGTACCTCAACCAAGTTTAGGTAAGATAATTACCTCAAGCAATTCAAATAAAATACCAAGCAACCCAACAAAACTCTAGAAATGCCATCCTGCGGGAATTGACCTCTGAACGGCTCGAAACTAGCTAAAAGAAACTTAACATCATCAAATAATGCCAAAGGAAGTAAACCCAAACAATAAAAGTCATCTTTAATCAAATACTCAAAGTCAACCCGGGCCCGTACCTCAGATCCCTACAAAACTCATAAATTCTGACAACCTATTCGAATACGATTCCAACCATACTAATTTCATTCAATTCCGACTCCGAATCAATGTTTAAAACTCAATTAATCACCTTAGAAAAGTTTAGACAAAACCCCCCAATATCTCTTTTAAATTCAACAATCAAATGTCAAAATCAAAGATGGAATCATGTAATATAATAGAATCCGAGTAAAAAATACTTACCCCAATACATGTGGTGAAAATTCTCTCCAAAATCGCTCAAATCCGAGCTCCCCAACTCAAAATGTGATAAAATGAGCTCAAGGTGAGAAATAGAGTACGTATATGCACTGCCTAGTGGTACCCTACACGATCGCGATGCAAAAATCTTCCTTGCCTCCAAAATCTCTTGGCGAACACGATCAAAATTCTACGAACATAAAGGCTAGCTCAAGGTGAGAAATAGAGTACGTATATGCACTGCCTAGTGGTACCCTACACGATCGCGATGCAAAAATCTTCCTTGCCTCCAAAATCTCTTGGCGAACACGATCAAAATTCTACGAACATAAAGTCCATCTGGTCTCACAACACCGCAAACGCGATCCACCTCTTCAATCACTCCGCGAATGCACCACCACTATTGCAAACATGATACAAAAATCTCTCGTCTGCTACATTCCTTCTACTCTAACATGAAATCCTGACCGCGAACGTGATTAACAACTAAGTCAGCTGACAAAATACTTATTGCGAACGCATCCTCACCTTCACGATAGCGAAGGACACCTGAAGCATCAGAAAATCAGCAACACAAAACCCATCCGAAACCACCCCGAAACTCACCTGAGCCCCTCGAAACCAAGTCCGAACATACCAACAAGTCCTATAACATAACACGGACCTACTAGAGTCCTCAAATCATGCATAACAACATCAAAACCACGAATCACACCTCAAATAAAACTTATTGAACTTTTGAACTTTCAACTTTCAAACCTCGTGCCGAACCATATCAAATCAACTCGGAATGACCTCAAATTTTTCACACAAGTTCCAAATGACATAAAAAAACATATTCCAACTCCCAGAATAACAATCCGAACCTGATATCATTATGTCAACTTCCGGTCAAACTTATGAACATTCCAAACCTTCAAATTGCCAACTTTCGCTAATTATGGCCAAAACCTTCTAGAAGCCTCCAAATGCAAATCCGGGCATATGCCCAAATCCGAAATCACCATCCGGACCTAACAAAGCCATCAAAACTCTGATTCGAGGTCAAATTGTAAGGCCCCATAAAATTTTTCCTAAAATTCGGGGTTCGTGGTGCCGAAGTAGGCTAATGTATTTGAGGGTTGTAGTGGTACATACTTTTTTGGTTGAGCAGAGCGTTGGGGAGTTGAAGAATTTTTTTTGCAGAACAGGGCATTTCTGTGGTCCATTATGCGACCGCAAAACTGATCTGCAGACCGCACATCCACCGCAGAGTGAAGCAGAGAAATGGGCCAATTTTGGGGGTTGTTTTGTGGTCAACTATGCGATCGCATAATCGTTTCGTGGGCCACACATCCATCGCAGAACCAACATGAAGATTTTTGGGGGGAGATTCTACGGCCGCACAATTTATATTCGGGCTGCAGACCTGGTCGCAGACTGGACCAGACCAGCCCAGTTTTTGGGACCGTTTCTGCGGACCATTTTGCGGGCAGTAGGCCTAATCTGCAGTGCACTCTGCGACCGCAGAGTCGAGTTCGGAGGGACCATTTTCTGGTTTTAAAACCCGACTTCACTTTTATAAAACAACCTTAGGGGTCATTTTAGAAGGTTCAAACTTATATTTTAGAGAAAGGAAAATGGTGTAGAGTGAGAAGAAGAATTCCTAAGCTATTTGTTCATCAATCTTTGCTCAGGTCTGGAATAATTCACAAGGATAACTCACAAGGCCTTCATCCAAGAGGTAAGACTCTAGCCCTAGCCTTCAATTTCGAAATTTGGGTTGGGAATAGGTAATGGTGAAGAAGGTTTTGAGAATAAGAGTTGTTATTTATGCATGCATGTACTAATGAAGGTGCTAGGAAGGTTGTGGAGTATTTGTGGAAGGCCTATTAAAGTGGGGATTGATTGTGGGGTAAAGGAATCTACCATAGGAGAACATTGAAACCTTAATGTATACTTAGTGCTTGATAAAATGGTCAAATGAACTGAAACCCCGAGTATCTTCCTAATTATTGTTCAAATTTGTTATGTTTCTAATACATTGAAGTCGTTAGGATTTTCGGAACATTTTAGTAATTTAAGGAAGCTCAAGTGAGGTATGTTGGATAAACTCCTCTTATAGAATCGATTTTCATGATGTCCTCGTAAGTTGCGATTATGTTTGGCTCAATTTCTTATGTCTCATGTTCCGAGTCCTTCCTAATAGAGTTGATTATCGTAAAATAAGTGTGGTGTTGAAAGATGTATGTACCCAAAATGTGTTCCAAATATTTCTATCATATCATGATTCCTTCTGAGAATGTAATCTAGTATGATCAATGTATCAAAGGTGTTGTGATTTTAAAAACCATATTTTAATTGCAAGCTAGTATGCCTAATCATGGTAGAGAAACTCAATGTACTTAAGACTATTGTTTGCTCATATGTGTACTTAAGGTCTTGATTTGAAACTCTTTTATTGATGATAAAACTTGGTAACGTCTGGAAGTTTTAGGGGTGAGTATGAAATATGAAATACGGCCGACGTGCCGAGAATTATATTACAATCGTGGCCACTAGTGCCAATAAAATGAAAAGATATGTGAAAGATTATGAAATGAGTTGTAAATCTTTCTCTTTATTAATGAAATATACCTTCTCTTTATTCATGGGTGAGTTTGGGTAGAAGGCATTGTACATGCTTGCATGGACTGGTTATCTCGGTTGAGTACCGGTCGCGCTCCCCGAGGTCGGGGCATGACACAAATACACAAAAGTCAAACTTTGTCAACTCTTCCAATTTAAAACTTCCTAGTTGAGAATCATTCTTTCAAATCAATACCGAATCACCCGAAAATCAAAACCAACGATACACACAAGTCATAGTACATCATATGAAGCTACTCAAGACCTCAAACCACCAACAAAGTGCAAATGCTCAAAACGACCGGTCGGGTTGCTATATTCTCCCCCACTTAAACATACTTTCATCCTCGAACGTACCAAGAGTCATTCCAAAGCCATCAAATCACTGTGTATACTCACCATGAACAGACCCATGGGTGATCCCATGTCACTCTAATCCATGTAAGCCTGACAACACAACATAACTGAATATCCTTACTTCAACCTTAGTCTGTAAACCTTAGAACTGAATTTCCAACATCCGGAATTCATTATAAGACCCAATTCTCGCATCTACACACTGTTTAAGTATGAACAAGCTGTATCAAGCTATAACCATTACCCAAGATATAATCATATGATATACTACATAACTCAGATACTCATAGCAAAAACTTCGGCCACAATAGCTGCTCAATAACAAATTTGGTACCACTATCAAACCTTATATCAAATAAAACCTACTCTAAAGCTTCGTACACTGACAAATGATGAAAGAAACACATAGTAACGCATAACCACCCATCAGATCAACAACTCGTAGAGTTTTCTCGCCCGATAAGAACCATAACCCAATTTCTAGGCTGACTATTGACATCATCTCGTCTCCAAACATACCTTCACTCAATCCCGATAGTGCTAATTCAGGTTCAATAACCTTATCTCATCCAGTATAAGTTGCTTGACCGAAATTCCACACCAACATCACCTAGAGCCACATACCATGCAATCCGTGCATCAAACAAGCAACAACTTTAATGTACCCAAAAATGGAAAGAGAATCAAATGAGAGAACCGTTCTGCAAGCTCATCAGATACCACCACAAGCGCAATGCTATGAACCCATCACATAAAGGAGAACCAAAGCACATAAAATCAACACAAAGGATCATATCCCATCATAACTCTGATGCGATGCGTGACCCCATCCAAACACTGGTCCGCATGAAATACCTCGAGACATAATGCTCAAAATCAGCAACCATACACAGATTAACAACAAACTCACGATATGCATGACGATAACCATGGAGAAATGGATAGCACAATATACCATAAACAAGAAAAGGCCATAACCAAGGCGCAATAAACCATTCAACACCACAAGAACCATCTTCCTCGAATTTCGCTACAAGGCCCAAATAGAATCACATCATGAGTATAAATAGTCAACAGTCTCACAACCTATTGCTACATAGAAGATCAATACATGGAACCCAACAAACACGAATAAGATCAATTTTAACCGATGACACATCCTTCAACAATAGTTGTGCCGAGTAAACAAATCCAATCCAATGTAGAATACACATCCTTATTAGTATGGGCTCCCAAATCAACCTCGGCCATCAACAAATAGATAAATAACCATCCAAAAGTCCACAATAACCTAACCATAAAACATTCTATTGGCTGTCTAACTTTGGACATACCTTCACAGTCCGCAACCAAGGAACAATCTGCCTCTGAGAACCCTCCTAGTTTTCAAATCCCTAGAATACATGAATCACCATATTTGATCCCAACTCCACCAATCAAATGACTAACACCTCTCTCATACACAATCATCTCACGAGAAATACTTCTATAATTCTTTTGTGCCACATAGCAAAATCTGAACATCAGCAGTTGATCAACCAGGCGAATATCGCAATACCAATAAAGCATTCGTAAGTTAAAACACAAAGTACCTTTTGAAATGCACACTCTTCTCAGGTGATACCAGATAGTGCCGTCATTCTTCTAAATATCAGAAACCGTCCATACTATCTAGAACTCATGACCTTTCCTTTGAAACTGAGCCGCAAACTTGCACATGCAAATCTCAATCCCACACGACGCACCACCTCTAACATACCATCATATGAAAGCACGAGAATACCATTATCAACTCTGAGTCACAAGCAGGATACATAGTCAATCAGCCAGAAACCTTCCATTCGATCCCATCCAAATGAAAATCACAACACGCAACAAACTCCCCATGCCTATAGAGAACATCCATCTCAAGCGTGGTAGAAATCATCAAGAACTCTTCGAAACTCATTTGCACATAACCAAGCTACCATAATTGAATCCTCTAACTCAACTAAGTCACGCTAGGGGTGGGCGTTCAGTATTTCGGTATGGTATTTAAAAACTATGATCCGGTACTTCAGTATTTGGTATATCAATTGTGCATACCAAATACCGTACCAAAGTAGTTCGGTACAATTCGATATTTTCTTGTTTGATTCGGTATGGTTTCAGTATCATTAGTAACAAAGAAATTAACCTTCAAATGGTGAATGTTTTGCTTATAAATCTTGATTTTGTTCTTAGACTAGCGTAGCCAAGCTCTTCCTTTTTTCTGGTACTCACCTAGAATAGACGAAAATGACGTGTAACTAGCTTTTAAATCAATTGAGACATCACGCAAGAAGCTTATCAGCTTTATTTTGGAGTGCACGGGTGAAATGAAGCATCATAGAAGCTTCTTGGATTTGATAAGTTGGATGATTTTTGGTTTACTTGGTGGAGTAAAGTAAACTGGAAAAACATATATGCATGTATCCAGTATTTATAGTATATATTTTTGTATAAATAATTATTAATTAATCATGTAGTTAATTAATACACATTTTCAATTTTATAGAGTTTCAACTCTTAAAGAAATATTTCTTCCTTAACAAGACTACATAAAAATATTTTCAAAATTTAAAACTCTCTAGTCATTTTTTGCTGCATATTACGTCGGCGCAGTACACACCTACACCTACCTCATGCTCTTTGTATATTTGTCAAGACGAAATATTAAGATTATATTGATTGATTGAAACGGGGAAACTAGGGTCCTTAGTTGGGTTGGACTTGGGCTTAATCTTACTAGCTAAGGCCTAGGGGTAACAAGTTGGATTTGGGCTGGCGAAATGGGAAATTGGGAACTTGGGCTTGGAGGTGGTGTAAGACTTACTTAAAATATTTCGGTATTTCGGTATACCGAAGTATCGAAAGTTCAATACCGAAAACCGTAACGAAATACCAAAATACCAAAAAATCCATACCGAATTAGTACTGAATAATCGAAGAATCGATACCGAAATATTGAATTACTTCGGTGTGGACCGGTTTTTCGGTTTTTTGGATTTTATGTCCACTTCTAAGTCACGCAGGTCACCAAGCCCAAGAGTATTGCCACAAAACACCTGTAAAGTCTCACCACATCATAAGAACCAAAAGGACCAATCATATCCATTATCATGATAATCCAACCTACTACCAAGCTGTCCTATTTCTCTGAGTTCTTTCGAATTGCCTTCAGGTTAACACTTCTCCTTGCCAGTACGCCACGATCCTTACCAGAGCTCACCACAAGAGATCCTATCATGAAATCACGTCATCCTAAAGTCCATAAGCCACTGCATTCCCTCTTAAGAACCCGATAGTACCACAACTGAATTGCCCACTCTGAAGAGACCTTATGTGAATCTGAAGTTGTTTCCTTTACCTTTCTGATATTGAAATATATAATCCATAATGATATAGAAATACCGCGAGTCTCAACACCATCTAATGCAAATCTCAGGTCTTAGTCATTCCAAATCCGGAAATTCCTCAAATTCCAGATATGAATAATGAACCCATTAGAACCTTCGCAAGAGTCATCTACCCTACTCTAATCTAAAATGTACCACCAAAACGGGCCGAACGACTTGTGTCCCATTAGCACACAAATACCTTAAGAAGTAACCCACATCTCTAAGCAACTGAGTGAATCCCTACTCCATGCACACTACCTCCACCATGAATAACAAACTCAAATCATTCCAAGATTTTCATATATCTGCAAAGTGTAATACATCATGCATCAAGAAATTTCCCCACTCTAGTCATCCTCGAAATCAATCCTTCAAGTTATAACTGATCCACAAGTATACCTCATACCACAACTAATATAAAACATAACCATGCAATCAAACCGTCGATAGCAGACTCCCCACTTGGCTCGAAGCCATAGAACAAAACATCTGATAACCCACAATACCCTTACTCTATTACTGCCATAATTCAGCACAGTAATTCAACTAAATCCTTCATAAGCTCATGTAACACAAATCATAAAATACCTCAAATCATCTTCTAAGCTCACATTCATCCTCGTGATAGTCAAGTCGAATTTCTCAAGTGATCCAAACTCAAATTGCAGCACATATAACCCATTGGTAGAAAGAAATTCTCCACACAAACATCATTAGGAACACACATCTGTAGACCACCCCGCAGGTGATAATCCACCTGATCAGCCTCAAACTAGCATTTCACTACGCTCTACCAGGGTCACAACCCCTGTGTAATCACTAAATCTTCCTGAATCTAAACTCGTCAACAATACATTAGAATCTACTTCATCCCACAAATGAACAACATAAAAGATCCATCAACACACTCATAACTCGAGACTGTACATCACATCAAGATAGAAACTAAGCACCCAAAAGTCCTTTTCATATCCCACGCAAATTCTTGTTGTCACATCCAATCCATATAAACACATCCCGCAGTCACATCATACTCATCATATAGCCATCCGACCACTCACCTAGCCATAAATCCCATTCATAGGGACACTACCGGACATATAAGTCCAAAATACATACTTACACAACTGAAACTACCGAGCCCAAGTTGCAGTCTAACAAGGACTCAAGTCCTCCAGACTGGCACAACTCCACAACACAGAGAACACATCTTGCACCTCATCCACGGAATCAAAAGCCATCAATGCATAGTTGATATCTAGCACTTCCATAACACACAAGTAAGTGGAAGAAATTCAAAGAGATACGCTTTAAGCTGAATCAATGTTGAGCGATAAGGAAAGAAAGATGAGAAAGTTTCCCACATGCCATTTAGCCTCTCGAAGATAGGTATGGATGTCAACATACCGATACGCATGAATCTACTAGACACTTGCTCATGACTTGTAGAACCTATGCACCTAGAGCTCTGATACCAACTTGTCACGACCCAAAATCCAGCTAGCAGTGATGGTACCTAATCCAACCTACTAGGTAATCCAACTAACAGTCAACACAATCTAAATGAGATTAATAAGAAATCAGTGATGAATTAACTGAACTTTTACACAATAACCCAAGCATTAGTAGTACAAGTCACGAGCCACTAAGACATAGATTTACAAAGCTGGTATAAAATAATACAATATCTGTTTGGAATATACATAAACAAAATTCAAAATCTAAAACTACCAAGGACAAGTGTAAGCTATATCCAGAAGGTAGGTACATCTTCAATGCCAGCTTCCTCCATACATAACAACATCAACTCCCAAATCTGCACACAAGGTAATAAAAGCAAGAATTAGAAAAGATACTCGCTCTCACCTGCACAGTTCATAAATTCCAACAAGTATAGAACAAAAATATGATCAAATCATGAAATCACAGATAAAACCACCATGGTGCTTATATATTCTCTCAATGTAAATATATCACGTAAACTGCCAAGAAAATTGCAAGTAAAGGAGAAAATGCAATAACCAAATATCAACCCGTTGTGCGTGCAACCCCGATCCAAATAAAAATCACATCACGACTCTCAGGCCCACATCAAAATCACAGTAAGCAAATCAAACCAATAACCATCTCTCCCAGTGCTCACATCAACCAGAAATCCATCGATTCTCACAATTCTTGTGTACACCATTAAGAGAAAAACATGAGAGGGTAACCCTAGGAGGGATGAATTCATATCCACATGCTGCATAGACAACTCACGTGCTGCACGGACAACTCACATGCTAATAATATCAACCGCACGGAAAACTCACGCGTCACATAGACACCTCACGTGCCAATATCACAATCCGTTCGGTGTGGTCACAAGCTCAATAACACAATTCGGCCGGCGTGGTCACAGACATAACAACACAATCCGCCCGACGTGGTCACAGGCATAACAAAACATTCCGCCCGGCATTGTCACAAACATAACAACACAATCCGCCTGGCGTGGTCACATGCTTCCAGTCCTAATCATATCACATAGAAGCAAATATACAACAATACATGTATATGATCAATGAATATTAGATTTCATGCTCCTGGACTGGTATAAACGACATGTTAAGGTGTATGCATTTGCAATGTGTGCTATCATAGCTCAAATCGATAATTTCATCACGGAAATAGTAATTATCAAGTTCATTCAAGGGATTAGCCTCTATGTAACCTCAAACATGGATCAAATAGTTCAAAATATGGTTACAAATATGAGAAACATGACTGTATAAAGCTTAACAATGAATTCAAGGCATGTCATAGCCTAAGCACTACTCTGAGCATGGATAAATATTTCGGTGCTCATATATGGGCTCAAACCCCACAAATATGGGCACCCATAGCATGTATCTATCACAAATAACTCAGGAAACTAGTGCCTCAACAAGTTTAGGTAAGATATTTACCTTAATCAAGCCAAATAAAATACAGAGCAAGCCCCACAATACTCTAGAAATGCCACCTCGCATGAATTGACCTCCAAACGACTCAAAACTAGCCTAAAGCAACTCAAAATTATCAAATAATTCCAAAGGAAGTAAATCCAATCAATAAAGGTCAAATCTTTAATTAAATAGTCAATGTCAACAAAAACGTCAACCTGGGCCCGCACCCCGGAACCCTACAACTCACAAATTCTGAATACGAGTCCAACCATACTTATTTCATCCAATTCCGACTCCGAATCGATGTTCAAAACTCAATTAATCACTTTAGAAACGTTTAGACTAAACTCCCTAATTTTCCTTTTAAATTCAACAATCAAATGTAAACATCGACGATGGAATCATGTAATATAATCAAATATGAGTAGAAAATACTTACCCCAATCCATGTGCTGAAAATTCTCTCCAAAGTCGCCCAAATCCAAACCCCCCAACTCAAAATGTGATAAAATGAGCTCAAGGTCCGAAATAGATTACGTATATGCACTACCTAGTGGTACCTTACGCGATCGCGGTAGTACACCCGCGATCACGATGCAAAAATCTGCCTTGCCTCCAAAATCTCTTTGCGAACGCGATCAACATCTTGTGACCGCAAAGGCCATCTGGTCTCACAATACCGCAAACGCGATCCACAGTCGTGAATGCGAAAGCCTATTGCCCGACCTCTTCCATTACTCTGCGAACGTGTCTCCACTATCGCGAACGCAATACACAAATCTATCGCCTGCCACATTCCTTCTATGGCAAAGCGAAATCCTCACCGCGAATTCGAACCACCAAGTCAGCTGAAAAAAATACTCAGCGCGATCGCGTCCTCACCTTCGCGATCGTGAAGGACACCTGAAGCATCAGAAAACCAGCAATACAAAACCCATCCGAAATAATTCGAAACCACCACGAAACTCACTCGAGCCCCTCGGGGCCCCGTACGAACATACCGACAAGTCCTATGACATAAGGACCTACTCAAGTCCTCAAATAGCGCATAACAACATCAAAACCACGAATCACACCTCAAATCAAACTTAATGAACTTTCAACTCTCAAAACTAGTGCCGAACCATATCAAATAAACTCGGAATGACCTCAAATTTTGCACACAAGTTTCAAATGATATAACAAACATATTCCAACTCCTCGGAATAAAAATCTGAACTCGATATCATCAAAGGCAACTCCCGGTCATACTTATGGACATTCCAAACTTTTAATTTGCCAACTTTCGCCAATTATGGCCAAAACCTTCTAGAAGCCTCCAAATGCAAATCCGGGCATACGTCCAAGTCCAAAATCACCATCCGGACCTAACAGAGCTATCAAAACTCTAATCGAGGGTCAAATATACAAAATTCAAACTTGGTCGATTCTTCAAACTTGATCAATTCTTCCAACTTAAAGCATCCTAGTTAAAAATTATTCTTCCAAATAAATTCTGAATCACCGAAAACAAAACTGATGATTCGCACAAGTCATTGTAAATCATATGAAGCTAATCAAGACCCCAAACCACCGAATGAAGTGCAAATTCTCAAAACGACCATTCGGATCAATTTCTAGAATATTTTCAAGTATTAATATAGGTCTAATTTATGACTTATTGCTTTGAAGATAATATTCTACATATTTCATCCATGCTACCAAATTATATAGCAATTAATTTATTTTTATTTGGTAAATTAAAACAAAATTACATTTAAACATATGATATTTCCAATCATGATATACATATGAATATAATAGTACATATTTTAGATCATAACACAATGAACACCTACCCTAAAAATTATAGATTACTTAAAATAAGTAATACTAAACAAGCTAAATAAGTCATTTATGTACATGCATTTAGGAACAAAACATTTGATCGTGTTGTATGGTTACCAAATGAGTATTTTATCCACATCTATGGTAATGCCGTCTAGACATACTATTTACATCTTGACAAACAGACATGTTGTTGGTAAGCACCTTGCTTGCATTTTGTAACGATTCGGTTCGTCGTTTTATGTATTTGAGACCCTTCCCCCTATTTGATGCTTATCCTAGGTGTGATTGTGATTTGATGGTTGGTTTGGCTTCAGAAATGTTTGAGAGTTAATTGAGCCACTTAGTCTCATTTTGGAATCTTAAGTCGTAAGAGTTGACCAAGGTTTAACTTTTGAGTATACGACCTCGGATTGGCGTTTTGATGGTTCCAATAGGCTTTGTATGGTGATTTTGTACTTAAGCATCTGTTCAGATTTGGAGTTGGATGTTCCTAGGATATTTTAGTTCTATTTGCCGAAAGTTGGCAATTTTTAGGTTTGGAGAGTTTATAGGTTTGACCGGGAGTTGACTTTGATGATATCGAAGTCAGATTATTGTTCTGGAACTTAGTATAGGTTCGTTATATCATTTGATTTTTTTGTTCAAAGTTTGGATGGAATCTAGATTGGTTAGCCTTGAATAGGACGCTTGGTTGCAAGTTGAAAGTTCTTGAACTTAAGAGAAGGATTTTGATCGTTGATTCTTGGTTTTGATGTTATTTGTGGTATTTTGAGCCCTTGGACAAGTTTTGATTAGGTATTGGAACTTGTTGGAATGATTTATCGAGATCCCAGGGGGCTCGTGGTGATTCCGATGGTTTCATACTATTTTTTTCTTGTTTTAGAACTGTTGGCTTTCTGGTGCAGGTTCTTATTCGCGATAGCAGGGAGAGGCTGGCGATCGCATAATGGGGGAGGCTGGTAAGTGGTTTCTTATTTTCATTCGCGACTAAGGGATCACCTTCGCGTAGTGGGCTAGGGGCATGTGCTTCACGTTCTCGTGTGCGGGACCCCATTTGCCGAAGCTTGGTGTCTGGCAGTAGGACTACATTCGCGTTTGAGGGTGAAGGACTGCGTTCGCGTAGGCTCAGCTGGGAAGGAATCACATTCACGAATAGGAGCGGCAACTGGGGGAATTTTTGACCTTCACAATCACAAAAGGTGTGTCAATTGCGATGCATATCACTGGGTAGAATATTTAAGTTGTGATTTCGGGACTTTTACCCATTTTTTCATATTTTGCGCCCTAGACTTCGAGAGTGAAAATTTTTTAAGAGAAAATTTATTACACCATTGGAGGTAAGCAATTTTTACTTGGATTTGGATTTATATCTTGTTTTCTGATGGATATCTATACCAAAAAGCTTGTATTTTAAAGAAACAAATTGAGATTTTTGCCTGCAACTTAAGAGGGTGTATTTTGGAGATTTGAAGGTCAACTTGGACTCGATTTTGGAATCTAATTACATATTTGGACTCGTGGGGTTATTGGTAGTAAGGATCTACCTCTTGACTCAAGTTTTGATCTTGTGGGCCCGGATTGACTTTTGAGAATTTGATTAAAGATTCTAAATTTATTGTTTGAAATTGATTTCTATGGCTTTGTTTGACGTTATTGAGTTGTATTTGACTTGATTCGACTCGTTCGAAGGTTGATTTGAGAGGGAAGGCTATTTTGAAAGGTTGAAGACTATTGGGTGGAGGTAAGTCTCTTTCCTAACCTTGTTAAGAAGAAAACCCCTAGGATTTGACTTGATTTCTATGTGTTTAAGGTATTGGGGATGGTGTATATACGAGTGGCGAGCATATATACACTTACAAAGTTTATATCATGCCCGAGGTAGATTTTGGATACATTATGGCTTCTTTTGATTATGTTCTCATTTGATTCATGATTTGTTTGGCTTTTATTACTATGCCCTCTCTCTTATTCATGATAAAGATCATGCCTAGGTTTATGATTATTTATGAAAGCATGTGAACTTGTTCTTGATATGTTGAATTACTTAAATTATCCGTAGTCATATAGAAATTCCATGATCACATATATGTATGATTTTTATTAAGTCCTTGTGCATCTTTTACCTATAGTTCTTGAGCATATGCATACATTTTGCATATGGATACTTGATTTGGAATGAGAACTTTGGCATGAAAGGTAAGGTCGTGTGGATGTAATACAGTTATGGCACACATGACATAATGAACGAACACTTTATTATATATGAGCTAGCAAGCTCCTTTTTTGCACTTGGATAAGGATTCGTCCAAATAGAGTCAGGTGATTACCCATGTTACTTTGGGCCCTGTGAGTGTGGTTGATATATGGATTGTTTATCGGATCAATACATGGATTCGAATCGGGATATGGTGATACATGGATTGTGTATCGTGGTACATGGATCTTGTACTGGTTTGAGCTGCATAGATATTGTTGACTCATTTAGAAGCATTCATTTAGATGCTAATTATTACATGCCATCTATATATGCTAGTTGGGGGCCTAGACCCCGTTGATTGAAGCATGTCTTCTTTAAATGTTATATCTGAGCAGCATTATGGTTATATCTTGATTGGAAAAACATGCTTTATACCTTTTGATTGTTGATATCTTTGATTCTTGTTATTCATGAGATTATTTACTGTTTCAGTTCTAAGTTCTGTTATTTATATATATATATATATATATATATATATTATAAGTATCTTGATACCTATAGCCTCACCACTACTTATTCGAGGTTAGATTTGATACTTACTGGGTACTGATTGTGGTATACTCATACTACACTTCTTCATATTTGTTTGTACAGATCCTCAGGTGGGTCCTAGAAGAGCCTCTTGATTGAGCCCAGGAGTCGCATAGAGACTTAGAGTGAGGTACAGTCCATGGATTTATTTCGCAGTTCCCGAGTCCTTATTCTTTTACCATTCCCTGACTATTTTATTATTTCAGACATCTTTGTTCATGTATTCCGACTTGTATTTATTTAGTAGTTGCTCGTGTACTTGTGCCACCTAGTCTTGGGGTTGTACTGGATATGCTACATTTAGGCCCTCTAATGAATAAATCAGATATTTTTACTGTTTTGGGACTATTTCTGTCTTTATTCATAATATGACTTTATTAATTAAAGGAATCTGGCTATATTTTGTGGATTGTGAGTTGGCTTGTTTAGCAAGTATGGCTAGGCGCTATCACGACCCAAGGTGAGATTTCGGGTCGTGACAAGTTGGTATCAGTGCTCAAGGTTGTGTAGGTCTTACGATCATGAGCAGTTGTGGTAGATTCTTGTGGACATTTACAAAGACGTATGTACTTATTTCCAAGAGGCTACAAGATGTTAGGAAACTCCCTTTCTTTCATTCTTTGTCGTGCAGATTTATTGATCCGAAGTTTGAATCCTTGTCTTTCTATGCTCTCGTAGATGGTAAGAACATGTTCATTTGGAGCAGCTGGGCAGGCGCCAGTACCCAAGTACAGGGCTGCGAGAGGCCGGTTCCGAGGCATAGGTAGGGGTGGAGCCCACGCTGCAGTTCGAGGTCCTGCTTGAGCAGCCACTGTGGAGCCACCAGTAGCTCCCACTGAGGAGCATGTTCTTGACCAGGATGAGCCAACTGGACCAACCCAGGTCCCTGAGGGGTTTATTGCTACCCCAGTACTTTGAGATGCTCTTGTTTGGTTGGGCTTGTGGAGGATTTGGCATAGACTGGAGTGCTTCCTATGGTACCAACTACTTCCCAGGCTTGGGGAGGGGCACAAACACCCGCTACTCACACTCTTGAGTAGTTTGCTATTGTGTATCAGACACCGGGAGTAGTACCGATTTAGGGACATCTTCCCGTGATTGTTGTCATGCCAGTACTAAAGGTCGCTATTTATGAGGAGGAGCAGAAGAGGTTTGATCGGTTCAAGAAGATGGGTCCTCCACAATTTGATGGTGATCCTTTAGCAGATGCATAGGATTACGTAGATAGTTGTAAGGATATTCTGTGAAACCTTGGTTTGGTTGAATCGAACGGGTTATATTTCATTACTTTCCAATTCAAGGGTCCAACAAATAGGTAGTGGCAATCATACGTGCGTAGCAAGCCAGCAAGGTCGCTTTCATTCACTTAGAGTTAATTTTCACACCTCTTCTTAGAGAAGTTCATTCCCCATATGCAACTTTTCTTATCCCCACCAAGTTTGAGAAGGTGAGGAGGTTCATTGAGGGGTCCTTGAAGCTAGCTAATCCAGCCAGCAAGCCATAAAATAAAGAGGAAAAGCTTCCCGCATTCATAGCCACCTCTCGGTGAGGAGGATGACTGACCCTGGGGATTTGACTACCCACTAGAAGAACCTAGAATAGCTGATGGATGGTAGGAGCTCTCTGGAATGGCGCTAAAATAGGGTCGCACTACAGCACCCCGAGAAGTTAGTGGTGGTGAATACGTGGGCCTGCTAGACTGGACCCTCACAAACTAACCTCTACCCCTAGACAGAGAACCACTGAATCCTCCCAAATATCGAGGCCGCTTGTCCCTCGGTGCATGCTCTCAGCCCTGCTAATGGATACCCTCGATCCCTCGAGCTATCTCCACAACCTGATCGTAAGAAGTCCTCATCTCCACAACCTGGATGCCATAATGCAAGCCTGTAATAAACCCCTCCACTCTCTCTGTGTCAGTGTGGAGTATCATAAGTGCGTCCTACAATAATAGCTACCAATCGAGTATTCAGATGGCTCCTTATGATGTCTTACATGGGAGGCGGTGTCATTTTCCAGTTGGTTGGTTTGAGCCGGGATAGGCTAGGTTGTTGGGAACTGATTTGGTTTGGGATGCCTTGGATAAGATCAAGTTGATTCAGAATCGGCTTCATACATCACAGTCTAGGCAGAAGAGTTATGCTGATAGGAAGGTTCGTTATGTTGCATATTTGGTGGGCGAGAAGGTGTTACTCAGAGTTTCGCCGATGAAGGGTGTGATGAGGTTCGGAAAGAAGGGCAAGTTGAACTATCGGTATATTGGTCCTTTTGAGGTGTTTGAGAGAGTTGGAGAGGTGGCCTATAAGCTAGCATTGCCACCTAGTCTATCGGGTGTTAACCTAGTGTTTCATGTTTCTATGCTCCCGAAGTATTATGATATCCTACCCATCCCGCAACCTACATTACAACCAAATGAAGTCCTACTTGATCCTTGACTGAATGAGATCAATTAGTAGAGTAGTACACTACGGGCAAGCCTATGGTACATCTTTTGTGGCATATGAATGTTACTTTTGAGAGTGAGTAAATTCTTTCTATCTTGAGTTCTTAATTATTCTTAAATTTTATTGTGTGTGGAACTACTCTCTATTGTTGTGTGAGGGCACTTAATTCATGAAGGAAAGGTAATGTCGTTGGTCTCTGTATTAGAGTAAGTGAGTGGGTTATGAAAAATGCGTGGTGCTTTTGAGTCACATTTTGAGGGTAGGATGTTACAGTATTGTACTTAATTAGTTTTAAATATTCTTGGTGTGATGAGTTATGAGAGTTGTTAAAAAAGATCGTGTCTATATGAAGTGTAGTTTGATTGCTCGAGGACGAGCAATGGTTTAAGTGTGGGGTATTGATGGTAAGCTATAATTACGTATTTTAGTTTTCGATTTTGATTAAAGACCTTAACTATATCTTTTGGAATTGTTTCCTATAGCTATTATTGATGGAATTAAGTTTCTTTGGCTAGATTCGAGTAGTTCATAGGGTGATTCGCGTGGCAAGGCTTGTTGGAGTATTGAGTTGCGCGTTTTGAGGTAAGTAACATTTTTAAACTTAGAATTGAGGGTAATTATCCCTGGAATACTTGTTATGTGTGTTGTGTTGGGGTGACGCACATGCTATGTGACGGGCGTATGTGGGTGCACCATGACATTCATGATTCGGGTTGATTTTTGTATTGTGCTGCTAGCTAGGCTTATTTTATCCGTGTAATTCTTACTTGTTAGAGTAAATGAGATGTGATTCATGCTAGAAATCATGTTTAGGAAATGTGCTTATTCGGTTAAGACCTATTGAGGCTATTTCTGTTGTTTTGAATTACCCGTTTTAAGTGTATTTATACACCCAGTCATAGTTCTTCATTTGCATATCATATCTCAGTCTATATTTGTCATTCATGGTTACATCGCATGTTATTATAGTTGTTCCTTATGTTGAGTTGTTGGGCTGAGTGATATGAGATTGTGAGCTCTTGAGACTTAAGAGATTGATGATTGAGGTGGGCCTTAGAGCCGTGTTGAGAGTGCTATTATTGATCGGGCTACACGTCGCAACATACCATATTGACTTCACTATTATTATTATTATGTGGATAGGGTTATATGCCGCAGCAAGCCTTATTGCCTTTATTTTAGCACTTGGATAGGATCCTCCCTCCGGAGTCTGACATACCATCAATGAGCACATGCAAATTTATATATATAAACGTTCTTTGGTGAGGGGCATTGATGCCAGGCATCCGTACAGTGCTGAGTGATTGTGTGTGTGATGGGTCGGCATTTGACAGACAGATTGAGTATTCTAAGAGTGTGAGTACTTGGGAATATCACCGTGAAATTATTCATTTGACATGCATATCTGACATGTAGGCATAGAGATGTGCCATTCCTCATGCTAGCTTTAATTGGCATGTTCCTATCAGTGTTGGGCTTAAATTGTTGAACTTGAAAGCATGTCTAATTTCCGTAACATGAACGAGTTGATCATGATAATTCCTTTGAGTTTTTTATTGTTGTTGCCATCATTATACACGTGTTGTCATTATATTGGACTCTGACTGTCTTCTTCTGAGCTCGTCACTACTTTTAGCCCAAGGTTAGTTCTATTACTTATTGAGTACATGTGATTGGTTGTACTCATACTACACTCTGCACTTCGTGTGCAGATCCAGGTACATCTGGACGCAGTGATTGCTAGATCCATGCTAGTACCTGCTTGGAGACTTCAAGGTAGCTGTTATGACGTCCGCAGACCTTGACTCTCTTTTTTTTTATTTTCTTCAGTACTGTTCTATTACTCATATAGTTATACTAAGCTTTTGGTTTATGTTTTGATACTCGATAGTGCTCATGTACTCGTTAACACCAGATTTTGGGGGTCGTTGTTGTAGTTTGTTATTATTTTTTTCAGAGAATTATGATACTTCCGCTCTTAAGTATATTAAAACATGTTTATTCAAACTTTTAGTTGTTATGTGATTGTCGGCTTGCCTAGCAAGTGTGTTAGGCACCATCACGATGGGTTGGGATTTTTGGTCGTGAAAATATTATATCTAGCTAATAAATCAATCTAATTGTTTAAAATGTATTAAATGATTATTTGAATATCACACTTCAATATTTAGGTTTTTAGAATACGATCCAAATGATTACATAATAAGATTCGTATGCTTTGTCACTAGTTAGCTCATCCTAAATAAACGTGTGCTTGTAAAATAAACTTAGTTAGATTTAATACGATTCCATAAAAATATTACCTTCTTCCCTTTTTTTTTTTGGACAAATATACCACCAAGCGTGCTGCCTAGTAATTGTTTTTTATTAATAATAAAAATAAAAATCACAAAGGAAGAGTACAAATAAGGGGGACAATAGCACCAGTAGTGTTGCGTCTATGCCTTGGCTATATAATCACTCCTCTGCGCCTCACATTGCCTTATGATGGCAGCCTCTTGTAGAGGATCATGGCGTAGCTGCCGACATAATCTCACTAGGGCATATAATCTCATAGCTGTTTGGATATTTTTCCAAAGGCATAGGACATGAGCAATCATATGCCGAGCTAAACCTTACCTTACTAATCTTGTTAATCCTTTTTCCTATTTGATTACACCTATATAATTAATTTGGGTATCAATTATTTGTTAGGGATAGGACTATGCAACAAGTCAATTCTTTAATGTTAGGTTAATTCTTTGAATAAGGATTCAAAATACTTTATTACAGTACATATTCTCTTATTCCTCACTTTTTCTTTAACTAATAACTTCTCATACTTATTTATTTTCGAACCAAATATTTTCATATTTTATTCATTAGATTTAAAATCGAAAGACATTGTGTACATTCTTTAAACTTGTTATATATTATTCTCTATTAAATTCTCTCCTTTAGTCAAATACGTACATAATTCATTATTTACCTTTTGACCAAATCTTTTGAATATCCAATTGTAATCTCTATACCTTGTATATTAATATTTAAATACAAGTCTTTCATACACTTTATTTACCTTTACTACACATGCATATATAAATATTTATATTTTATTGTTCTACATTATTGATTATTCTTTATAAAATTTATTTTCATAATTTTTCTTGCAAATATTAAATCAGCTCTTTTACCTGTATTCATTATACAAAAAGAAAGAAAACTATTCAAAGATGATTTATTCTCCACTTATGGCCAATCACTTTAGAGTAAGTTTTCATTTTCTTTTACATTTAGCCTCTCACTCAAAATAGTTTACCTTTGGACATAAATCAAATTCTTTCAAGTACGTTCTTTAAATATAATTTATTTGTGGGTTCTTTAACTATAATTTATTTAGTTAATTTACAAATACTCTACTTAGTACTACTTATTTTCTTTACCTTTTACCAAATCATCAAAAAATATAATTTTCATATAATTATTTGACACCCTTTATATATAATCTATTAGTTTGACACTCATGTTTAGTCACTCTTCATTCGAATTATTTTACTATTCTTTGTATATTTCTAAATTAATTATTTTTTAGTTCATCCCTCATTTATTGATCGAGTCCACCAGAACCATATATTATGGATCTCGAGGGATGCCTAACCTCTTTCCCTCGAAATAATTTGAACCTTACCTGGAATCTCTACGGTCTCACAAACTATAATCAAAGTATAAATTTTATAGTGCAGTATAGGTGTCCTAGTGTACCTTAAATACTAGGTGGCGACTCTAAACTCTAAATAACCTTATAGAGTATTATAAGTTGTATGTTATTTTGACTTGTGCAAAATAGGGTACAACAACATGGAGACTCTACTGGGGATCTCTTTGAGTTCTAACCATAGCGGACTTGAACAATTACTTGAGGGATTACAGGTTTTCCAATACCCCAATTTCTATTCTTTTGTATCACACGCTTCTGTAACGATCCGATCGGTCGTTTTCTGCTTTAGCGTTCAATTCGGTGGTTTGAGACTTTGAGTAGCTTCATATGATGTATTATGACTTGAGTGTATGATCTGTTTTGATTTTCGAGTGGTTCGGAATTGATTTAGAAGAATGACTCTTGATTTGGAAGCTTTAAGTTGGAAGAATTGACCAAGGTTTGACTTTTGGGTAAATGGATTTGGAATCAGATTTTGATTATTACGATAGGTTCGTATGATGATTTTAGACTTGTACATGTGTTTGGATTAGGTTTTGGAGGTTCCTAGAAGAAATCGATACTACTTGTCAAAAGTTGATAATGTAAAGAACTTAAAAGTTCATAAGTTTCACCAAGAGTTGACTTTGATGTTATTAGACTCCAATTAGTGTTTTGAGACTTTGGATAGGTCTATATAGTTGAATTGAACTTGTGTGTAAAGTTTGGAAGTAATCTTAAGTGTTTAAGTGTGATTCAGACACTCTTTTGAAAGAATGAAGATTTAACAACTTAAGAGAAATTCTATTTGCTTTGAGCCTTGATTCTTTGTTGTGATGTTTTCGTGAGTGTTTTGAGGCTTTGGATAAGTTTGGATAATGTATTTTACTTGTTGGTATGATTGGATGGGTTTCCGAGGGGCGCGGTTGTGTTTTGGATTATTGATTGAGAAACTAGTTAAGTTAAGGATTTGGAGTTTAACCATGGTCATTATCGGGTCAAGATGACCTCTTTTCAGTGTTTTGAGTGCGCGAGCAGGTTCTTAGCTTATTTTATGATTGAGATGCATATTTGGTTTGTGTCCGGGAGGTTCCGAATAAATTTTGGGTGCTAAAACCAAGATTTTCTTATTGTTGATTTATTTTTTCTGGTGTAAATAATTACAAAAATAACAATTATGTCCCTGAAAGTTTTCAGACTTCCTTTGAAACTTCAAAACATCATATCTCCCTCATTTTAAGGCCAAATTGGGTAATTCAAAAGCCTACCTTGGGTGTAATCTTGCAAGGATCATGTTTGTATTATCAAACATGAGTTTCAGGATCAGTAATGATCTAATTCGGGCTAGAACAGCTGCTGCATTGTTACTTATTTCAGAATTTAGTTACTTTTTCTCACAAGGTTTTGGAGCTCGGTTTTGAGCGATTTTGGAGGGTTTTTTCACTATTTGGATTGTGGTAAGTATTTTCTATTCTAATTTATTTATATTTCATGATTCCAACCTTTAATTTAATGATTGTTTGATGAATCAAATTGAAGAATGAGATTTTAGTAAAAACTTATTTATATCATAAATTGATGATTTGAAGGCCAATTTGAGGTAAGAATTGGATGAAATTGATATGGTTGGACTCGTATCGGAATGGGTATTCAGAATTTGTGAGTTTAATCGGGTTTCGGTGTGCAGGTCTGGGTTTGAATTTTGATTTTAGTTAAAGATCAAAACTTTATTATTCAGAATTATTTCTTATAGATTATATTTATGATAGTAAGTTATTTTGGCTAGATTCGAGCCGTCCTGAGGTTGTTTCACGCGAGAAGTGCTTCTTAAAGTATTGATATTGCTTCTTTGAGGTAAGTGTCTTGCCTCACTTTGTAGGAAAAAATTTTCCTAATAAAATAATATTGTTTGCTACATGCGGGGGTGATGTATATGCGAGGTGACGAGCGTATATGCATGTGCCATTGTTATCCATATTTGGGGTAGATTATACGATTCTTTGTGGCTTGTTGGAATATGTGATTTTCTTGCCTCATGTTTTAATTGACTTCTATAATAATATGAATATGAATTTCAATGCTAGAAACCATGATTCAACTTATTATAACTTGATTAAATTTGAAGGACTGCTTGTGAAACTGTTGATGTGCTAAATTAGGTCACTATACCTAATCACAATTACATGTTTATGACCGTAATAGGAAGTACTTAGGTTCCATGCTTATGTTCAAAAGCATGTTTGAGCTTTGTCGAGATACTTGAACAATAGGGTTCCCCAGGTTTATTAAATTATTTACTGGTTCAAGAGCTGTAATTGATGTTCACATGGTGTATTTGCTTAACCACGCATGTTGATGTTATCCATGCTTCCTACCTTACTTGTCGTTGATATACATGTGCTTGGTGAGGAAGAGGATAAAGCACGAAGGGTGATGCCATGCCATTGCATATACATTATTATGTGAGGAAGAGTGTGAAGAACGAAGGGTGACGTTGTGCCATTTCATATACATTATTATGCACGAAGGATAATGACGTGCCATTATTTTACATTATCATGTGAGGAAGAGAGTAAACACACGAAGGATGATGCCGTGTAATTATTTTTATATTATAATGTGAGGATGCGATTTCACGGCACGAAGGATGTTTCCGTGCAGGCGAGGATGAGAGACATGCATTACATTGTGATATCTTTGCCTTGCGTATGCATTTATGTTTTTGTTCTTGTCATGACCTAATATCCACTAGTCGTGATGACTGTTGCTCCCAAACGCACACGCAAGTATACGTGATCGTACAAGTAATAAAATTATAAGTCGAGTGTCGAACCCACAAAGACTTGCATTAACTACCTACTAAATTCACCAAGATTGTTATTCAGTCGAGCCAATCCGAGTTAAAAAGTGTGATTATACTAAACACTAATTCTAACTATTAACTAAATTATCAAGCAGCAAAATGATTGTTGTGTATTCGGTAGAGACAAATATTCCAGGGTTGTGATCGATTCACCAATCCTATTGTGTTCTAGTTAACTTTCACTTTCATACAATTCACTCATGGTTGCTAATTAATCGAACAATTGCTCTCGTAGCCTTCTACCGAGGTACTACTTGCCTATTCAAAATAGATTAACGCCTATATTCCTATGAAATCAATCGATTAAGAACGCATTAAGATTACGATATTTAATTAAGCACGGTGACTAGGTATATTCCTATCCTAACCACAAATCTGCGCCCCCCCCCAAGAGTTAAGATCGTGCTCTCTTCAATTCTTCTCTAATCTTAACATGGCTTTCCCAAGCATAGCATAGATAGTAAATAGAACCTAACTGCTGGCCAAACAATTAATCAATTAATCACAGAATTGAAGAAATAACCATATATTAGTGAATTGTAATCAAGGTTAAGTCAACGTTAAACAACAATATTCATGGCTAAATCACAACCCCATAACTATGGGTTTAAGCCACTCATGAAAGTATCAAACAAATGCATAAGTGTTGGATAATTGAAAATATTAAGAAAAGATGAAGAAAACTGGGATCTCTTCGCTCCCGGATGTTTCTTGTGTGTATTATCTCTTCCAAGTGGCATCCCCCCTCCAAAAATAAGCTTAGTCTTGCTTTTATACATGTTGGTTAGGTCTAGGGACGAAATAACCTTGTCCCGAGAAAACTTGGATAAAATCACGTTGCCAGCATCCATCCCAGCGCCCCATGCTGGCCCTGGTGCTGGCTTATGAAACTTTCTGTCAAGGGCGCCACAAGTGGCGTGGAGCGCTGCCTGTGGCGCCGAAAATCCAACTTTTCCTTTTTTCGTCCGTTTTGGATCTAATCTCGCCCCTTTCACTCCCAATTGCTTCCGGATGATTCCTACACATAAAAACACCCCGAATTAATATAAGTCAACACATTTTATATCCAAAATCCATGAAACACGAGTGAAACATGAGGCGATATACATATAAATATATATACTTTAAGCTAAATATCAACACCCCACACTTTGACTCTTGCTCGTCCTCGAGCAATAGGACTATCAACTATACCCCCGACTACATACAAATCTCAACTATAGAGGAACACTTCAACTTTTAACCATACATTCTACCCTTGACTATGATCAATACCAGCAATCAAGCTTGAACATGCAAAATTCACATTCTTCCCGTTTTAAGCATGCCCAAGTATAACAATTTCAATTCAGTACAAATAGCCTATCCATAACCAACCAACCTCAAGAGTCGACTCGTCACCACTAAGCTCCCTCAAATCGCGCACTCACCCAACAAGAAAAGTTTACAACATTACCAATCACTCATGAGATCATGTGCTCTCACCAACAAACAAAAGAGTGAATATAGAATAGTACACACATTCAAATATGCTTTTGAATATAAATTAAGGACATCACATAATTGAACAAAATTCGCTCACTCTCACAAAGAATTCTTTTGCATCCGTGGTCGTACCATAAGCTTGCCCGTAATGTACATCTCTACTAATCTAAGCTAGCCAAATATAGGATCAATTAGGACTTTAAGGTTGTAATGTAGGCTAAGGGACGGGTATGATACATTTAGGAATATTGACTAACCCTCCTAAGCACTTTAATACACTACACTCACAATTCGAGCACATCTTCTTCTCAACTAATTCACTTGCCACAAACCATATACAACATAGCCCTTATTTTAATTAAGCACTTCCATACCCTCACTAGCACAAATTAGTATGATTCAGAGGTGTGTGCTTTTCTACATTATTTGAACTATCATTGTTTTTCTTGCAATTCTTCTTTTCTTTCACACACACTCAATACATGAAAGTTCAATAGCTATTGACTTATGATTTCAACTTTAGTGCACCAAAGGGCCCTTCCACTCAAAAGCTACTCCCCAAATCTCTCACGTTACTTCTTTTAGCGACTAAGTGCCTTAGGAGGTAAAGGTTCAACAATCTCAAATTAAGAACAAAATATGGGTACAACTTGTAATGTGGGTGCCAAAAGAAAGGTCTGTAGGGTCAAAAGGCCTTGCAACGGAAAATTTTATCTTCAAGTGTTAAGCATATCTATGCTCTAGCAAGAAACGCCTACGTCATCTCCTAGATTAGCACAACTTAACAATTTCGCTTCGATTAACACACAGGGCAAGTTCTAGACTACACAGGATAGCACATAGAATCACAATTCCTCACACACAAATTTCACATGACTCAATCAATACGGTTATGTTCAACTCTCAAGTCAAGAAAGCACATATAATTGAGAAATTTAAGCAATAATGCACTATGTGACATACAAATTAAACAATTGAGAGAAGGCGTCACAAAATAGGCTATTTACTTTACTTTGACGTCAAAATTCAAACCATATGCACGGGAATAGAGAATGTATGTCATAGCCTAATGTGCCATCATCAACCAGGTCAAAGATTATCTCAGAGCAACCCCGTTTCTTCCTAACCTACTCCTAAAAAAAAGTACCCGATTCGAGCTACACCCTTGGAAAAGTACCGGTGCCCAAAGAAAAACCAAGGGATACTACCTAACTATCCTAACAAGAAAAAATCTTGTTGGTGTTTCTAATCGGACTTTATCCCTCAAGAAAATTGTCGAACAGATCCATCTTCGAGAAAAGTCCCAGCTTTTTATGATTTGTTTTTCTATTTTTGTTTTTTTAGAACCTAGACTATGTCTACTACGAGTTCTAAAAGAAAATCTAACAAATAAAAAAAAATATTTTTATATAATTTCACTTCAGAAAGTAGTCTCCCTACCCCACACCTATTTTATGCATAGTCCTCGATGCATGATCACAGAGAAAAATATTAAAACAAGGGTGAGAAATACTCCCTAAGACCCTCTTGGGCCTAGCTCAGATATGATCCTCAATATTAAGGGTTGGGACGACCCCATACTTAATCTGAAACATGCTCCTCAGCTTCAACTTCGGGTACGTAGACTTCCCTTACTCTGCAAAATAAAAACAACACAAAACTTGACACTAAAACAAATAATAAATAAAAAAAAATTACATGTTGGGTTGCCTCCCAACAAACATCTTATTTATAGTCGTAGAACGACTCTACTACTCTGTTCAGGCTGGGTGCTTTCTGTTCTTCTTTCTCCCATGAAGTCTAGCCTTTTTGCACGCTCTCAAGAGGTCTCCTCTTCTATCTCTAGCTCTTTTCCCAATCATCTTTACACACTCAGCTTGCAACACCACCTCCTCTAACTCAGTTGTCCCATATGGATCACTACTTTTCACATAAGGACTCTGCTCTATCCCCTTCAATTCAACCACAATAATCATGCACAAGTCCTCATAATGCTTAGGGAGCTTAAGTGCCTTGTACACATTAGAAGTGACTTCCTCATCGTCAACTCTCATCTTCAACTTCCCTTCCCTCATATTAATAATCGCTCCACCAGTAGCTAAGAATGGTCGCCCCAAAATAATGGGCACTTCCTCATTTGCCTCGTAATCAAGAACAATAAATCAGCAGGAAGAATAAACTTTCCCACTCGAACTAACACATCCTCAATAGTTTCTTCTGGCATAACTAGTGACCTATCTGCTAACTGTAAAGTAATTGTAGTAGGTTTCAACACCCCTAATCTGAGTTGCTTGAACAAAGAGGATGGCATCAAATTTATACTAGCCCCTAAATCACATAGGGCTCTACCAACTTCTTGTTTTCCAAGAGACAAAGGAATTGTGAAATTCCCAGGATCCTTCAACTTAGGAGGAAGTTTACTCTGAACTCTAGCACTACACTCTTCAGTAAGTGCAACTGTTTTAAACTCTGTATGTCTTCGCTTGTTTGCCACAATATCTCTGAGATACCTTGCATACTTAGGTACTTCCTGTAAAATTTCCACCAAAGGCAAATTCACATGCACTTGGCTCAAAATATCTAGGAATTTCTTATACTTAGCATCATCTTTTTGCTTCTGCAGTCTTTGTGGAAACAGAGGTGGTGGCCTTGTCACAATTATTGGCTCTGATCCTTTGTTCTCTTTCTCATTCTCCTCAACTGGCTTGGGAACTAATTCTCCTTCGGGACTAGCCGTATACTTCTTTTTCTTTGGAACTTCTTCTAACACTCTTCCATTTCTCAAGGCAACCGCATTGACTTGAGCTTTAGGATTAGGCTCAGTATCACTAGGAAGAGCCCCAGCTGGTCGAGTATTTTGAGCACTGGCAAGTTACCCCATTTGTCGCTCCAAATTTCTCATCGCTGCTGCTTGGGCCTGCTGGCCAGCCACCACTCTTTTCATCATCTCTGCTGTTTGGGCCTGCTAGTCAGCTATCAATTTCTTCATCATTTCCTCAAGGTGACTCGTCGAGTTTGCATGTTGTTCAACCTGAGGTGGTCTATATTGTTTTTGAGGTGCTTGTGGCTTGTACTGATTCTAAGCACCTTGGTTTCCACCCCAAGAGAAGATCAGGTGGTTCCTCCAGTTAGGATTGTAAGTGTCCCCACACTGATTTGCATGGCCTTGATTTGCATTACCCACAAAATATACAAACTTGGGATTTGCTGGGCATAGATTGCTCGTGTGACCCTCTCCACATACTTCACAAAACTATTGAACCTGTTGCACTGGATGGGCTTGTTGCTTGTTAATAACCAATGTCATCTCATTGACTTGGTTAGTCAATGTGGAAATCTACGCTGATAATGTCGAGATGACATCTAACTCGAGAACCCCTGCAGATTTCTACACTGTGTGTCTACCCATCTCTCCTTGCCAATCAGGATTGCTTTTGGAGAATTTGTTCAATAATGCATATATCTCATCAAAGCTTTTCTCCAACACTTGACCTCCAGCTGCAACATCTATCACAATTTTTGTCTCAGGATGTAACCCTTCTATGAAAGTGTGAGCTAATACTATGTTTGTCTGATTGTGATGAGGACAGTCTCTGAGCAGCCCCTTGAACCTCTCCCAAGCTGAGTATAAAGACTCCCCCGTTTTTTGTTTGAAGGCGACTATCTCACTTCTAATCTTTGCAGTTTTGCCTATAGGGGGAAAAACCTTGCTAGAAATTTCCTTGCCAGATCATTCCATGATGTAATAGATTTAGCTGGTTTTGCCTTCAGCCATCGCTTTGCTTCGCCCAACAGAGAGAACGGAAAAGGTGTGATCCTCACATAGTCTGGAGTGACCCCGTTAGTGATGTAAGTATCACTAATCTCTAAGAAATTCAGGATATGCTGTTGTGGATCCTCGTGTGGAAGACCTATAAACTGCCCGTTCGCATGAAGTAGCTAGATCATGCTCTGTTTCAACTCAAAGTGCCCAGTGATTATGGGCTTCACAATGCTGGAGGTAACATTAGCAATGCTGGGCATCGCCACCTCCTGAACAACCATATGTTTCTCCCCTGCCATGTTCAAAGGAAATTGAACAAGTGCCTGCAGATTATTTGTGTCCCTTGCTTCCCTCAACCTCCTATGAAATGTTCTCTCAGGTTCGGGGTCAAAGCCTTGAAGTCTGTCCTAGCTTCTGACCCTTCACATTCAATCAAAGTTCCTGATAGCAGAGAAACAATCAAGTAACGTTAGACTTGATGAAATAAATAATTAAAGCAAAAACTAGAAAGTAGTCAATATTCAAGTCCCCGTAACGGCGCCAAAAACTTGTTTCTCCCAAATGCACATGCAAGTATACGTGGTCGTACAAGTAATAAAATGATACGTCGAGTGTCGAATCCACAAAGACTTTCATTAACTACCCACTAAATTCACCAAGATTCTTATTCAGTCGAGCCAATCCTAGTTCAAAAGTGTGATTATACTAAACAATAATTCTAACTAGTAACTAAATTATCAAGCAGCAAAATGATTGTTGTGTATTCAGTAGAGACAAATATTCCAGGGTTGTGATTGATTCACCAATCCTATTGTGTTCTAGTTAACTTTTCATTTCATACAATTCACTCATGGTCGCTAATTAATCAAATAATTGCTCTCGTACCCTTCTCCCGATGTACTACTCGCCTATTCAAAATAGATTAATGCCTATATTCCTATGAAATCAATCTATTAAGAACGCATTAAGATTTTGATATTTAATTAAGCACAGTGACTAGATATATTCCTATCCTAACCACAAATTCGCCCCCAGAGTTAAGATCGTGCTCTTTTGAATTCTTCTCTAATATAAACATGGCTTTCCCAAGCATATCATTGATAGTAAATAGAACCTAACTGCTGGCCAGACAATTAAGCAATTAATCACAGAATTGAAGAAACAACCATATATTAGTGAATTGTACTCAAGGTTAAGGCAACGTTAAACAACAATATTCATGGATAAATCACTACCCCATAACTATGAGTTTTAGCCACTTATGAAAGTATCAAACAAATGCATAAGTGTTGGATAATTGAAAATACTAAGAAAAGATGAAGAAAACTGAGATCTCTTCGCTCTCGGATGTTTCTCGTGTGTATTATCTCTTCCAAGTGGCGTCCCCCCTCCCAAAATAAGCTTAGTCTTGCTTTATACGCGTTGGTTAGGTCTCAGGCCAAAATAACCTTGTACAGGGAAAACTTGGATAAAATCACGTCGCCAGCATCCAGCCCAGCGCCCTATGCTAGCCCTGGCGCTGGCTTATGAAACTTTCTATCAAGGGCGCCACAGGTGATGTGGAGCGCTGCTTGTGGCGCCGAAAATCCAACTTTTCCTTTTTTGTCCGTTTTGGCTCTAATCTCGCCCCTTTCGCCCCCCAATTTCTTCCAGATGATTCCTACACATAAAAACACCCCGAATTAATATAAATCAACACATTTTACATCCGAAATCCACGAAACACGAGTGAAACATGAGGCGATATACATATAAATATATATACTTTAAGCTAAATATCAATGACACCTAACCTAAACCGCTAGGTAAGAAAATTAACATTCAACACAACCCAAATGAGAATAATAAGAGTCAATGGGTAAAATAACTGAACTTCTATACAAAATCCAAATGATTGGTAGTAAAAGTCACGAGCCTCTAAGACTTAGATTTACAAAGCTGGTATAAAATAAATACAACATCTGTTAGAAATGTACATAAAAAGACCAAGACCAAATGGAAGCTATATCCGGGGAACATGTATATCTTTAGTGTCAGTTCCCGCCATACACAGCAGCATCAGCTCCAAGATCAGCACACAAGGTACAAAAGTATAGTATGAGTACAACCAAACCCATGCACTCAATAAGTAACAAACATAACCTCAGGTTGAAAGCAATGACAAACTCAAAAGATAGTCGGAGTCCAACATCTATAAATGATAATAACATTAGATATGATAATGCTTGAAATAGTGAATGTAACGACCCAGCCAGTTGTTTTGAGCTTTAAGGATCTGTTCAGTTTTTCGAGGTCTTAAGTGGCATCATATTGTGTATTATGGCTTGCGTTCATGGTCAGATTTGATTTTTGGATGTTTTAGGATGAATTTGGATAAGTGATTCTCACTTTAGAAGCTTAAGTTGAAGTGTTGACTAAGGTTTCACTTTCATGAAAATGACCTTGAAACGGTATTTTGATGACTCTTGTAGGTTTATATCGTGATTTTGGACCTGGGCATATTCCCGGAATTGAATTCGAAGGTCCGTAGGTTGATTTGGTTTGTTTTACCGAAAGTTGGCAATTTAAAGACTTAAAATTTTGATAAGTTTGACCATAGGTAGACTTCATAGCTATCATGTTTGAATTTCTATTTCGAGATTTGGAATAGGTTCATTTACTTATTTGGAACTTGTATGTAAAGTTTGGCGTCATTCCGAGTTGATTTGATAGGAACTGAACACACGATTTTGTTTCTAGAAGTTCTTGAGTATCTTGTTGATTTCATGTGTTTTGGAGGTCCGATTCATGGTTTCAGATGTAATTTTGGTATTTTGATTGCAAGAGCAAGTCTGTGTTATGTTTTTAGACTTGTGTTGATCTTTGGTTTGGAGCCCCAAAGGCGCGGGTGCGTTTTGGACGCGTATCAGTGTGTCAGGAAGAATTCTAGCATTGCTAGTTTTTGCACAGATGCCTCAGGTCTCGCAAATGTGAGACTATGATCGTATTTGCGATATAATCTAGAGTTTGTCAGGTTCGCATTTGCGAATAAAAGTTCGCTTTTGTGATGAGGGCTTGGGCTACGCTGAGTCGCATTTGTGATCAAATTGATCGCTTTTGTGATGTGTCCACAGTTCACATTTGTGAACAAATTGTCGCATTTGCGACATCAGCATGACTGTGGCAGTTTTTCTTTTGCAAATGTTTGCGACATGTGAGACTGGACATAAAAGCTGAGGGACGGGATTTTAGTCTCATTTTCATATCTTTGAACCGTAGACTCGGTAGGAGGCAATTTTGAAGATGGATTTTCATCTACAATCATTGGACACGTGATTTTGATCCATTTCCAACTAATTTACATGATTACATATGATATTTAACATCAAAATTATGAGAGTCAAAGTGAAATTTTGAGAAACTTTGTGTATGATTTTGAAAAATGAAAATTTGAGATTTGATAGTCGAATTGGACACGGATTTTGAAACAAAACACGTATATCGACTCATGGGTTATTTATAGTTGGAATTTACCCTTGGACCCGAGTTTTGACCGAGTGGGCCTGGGGTTGGCTTTTGTTGATTTTTTAGGAATTGTGCATGTAAGGCGCCGAAAAATTCTGGCAAGTAATTTAAGGTCCCGTGGTGCCTAGGTAGGCTAATGTATTGTATTTTTGGACTTTTTGGGTTGCATAGTGCGTTGCGGAGTTGAATCATTTCGACCTCGCATTACCCAACTCCTAGCGCGCCAGGCCGTGCTATATCCCTCGTGAAACCTGGTCTGTAGCGCACTAGTCCGTGCTATATCCCTCGCGAGGCCTGGTCTGTAGTGCGCTAGACCGTGCTATATCCCTCGTGAAGCCATGTCTATAGCTTGTTGTAGAGCTCGCCTAGCCTGGTCTGTAGCGCGATCCGGATTTCGGAGGGTCCATTTTTCTATTTTTATAACCCGACCCTATCTCGATAAATAGACATAAGGGAGCATTTTTGAAGGGAATATCTGATATATTTAGAGAGAGGAAGTTCCCTAGAGTGAGATGAGAAATCCCTAAGCTAATTGTTCATCTAAAATCTTTCTCAAGCCTTGAAATGCAACTAGAAAGCTCACAAGGTCTTCAACCAAGAGGTAAGATTCTAGCCCTTACCTTCAATTTCAAAATTTTATTTGGGAATAGGTAATGAGGAGGAAGGTTTTGAGAATGAGGGTTGTTGTTTATGCATGAATGTACTAATATAGGTGGTAGGGAGGCTGTGGAGTAATTGTGGGTGGCTTATTGAAGTAGGGGTTGATTGTGGGGTAAAGGAATCCACCATAGGAGGACCTTGAGACCTTAATGCACACCTAGTGCTTGATTAAATGCTCAAATGAGCTGAACCCCCGAGAATCTTCCTAATTATTGTTAAAGATTTTCATGTCTTTAATTAGATTGAAGTTGCTAGGAGTTTCGGAATATTGTAGTAAAATAAAGAAAGCTCAAGCAAGGTATGTTGGCTAAACTCCTCTTTTAGAATTGAACCCCACAATGTCCTTGTAAGTTTCGAGTTGCTCATTATAAATTAATTATTCCGAATAAGCCTTGTGTCTAAAGATATATATGTTCAATACGTATTGCAAATGTTCTTCTTATGTTGTGTTACTATTTGCGAATATGTTCAAGGTATGGGTTGCATATCTAAATATTAAAACTTCAAGTCGTGATTCTAATGAAAGCTATTATGCCAAAATGTGTAAGAAATCTCAATGTGCTTAAGACTCTTACTTTCTCACACGTGTACTTAAAGTCTTGAATAGAAATGCTTTGTTGTCGATGATCCGTGATGATATTTGAAAGTGAAAAAGGTGAGTATGAAATACAAAATACGGCCAACGTGCCAAGAATGATATTACATTTGGGGCCATTAGTGCCAATGAAACAAAGAGGCGTGTAAAAGATGTTTAAATGAGTAGTAAATCCTTTTAATAATACACACTTAAGGAGTATTATTATTCACCAAGGAAGGGTAGATTGAAATATCCTAACCCCAAAACTACACATGCTGGTGTAGGAGTGAATTGCAATTATTCCCCTCATTTCGGATGAGATTGATGTGATGAGAATATTTCTCTTTATTGGGATGAGATGATTGCTAGAAAAGGAAGATGTCGATCCACATGGCATTGTGGTGAGATGGCCTAGCCGGTCGGGTCGTGATCAGACGCCATGCCGCACACATGGTGGTGATTGTGCTTGAGATTGTGGTGAGATGGACTAGCATTGTGGTTGATGTCTTCGGGGGAGACAGCCTAGCCGATCTGGACGTGATCAGACTCCGTGCAAAATACTCGATGGTATATCTATATTGGTGCTATGATCTCCCAACCTAGAATAATGGAAATCTAATTGAAAACTTATCTTGGTCGTAACTTCATGTTTAGTATTGTTTGAGGCTTCCATTGATTATGTGACTGTTCTTTCTTGTATTGCTACTAGTTCTAATGAGAGGGTGTTTAGTCATACATACTAGTACTATTCTATATGTACTAACGTCCCTTTTTCCGGGGGCGCTGCATCTTTAATGAATGCAGGTAGTTCCGCAGCAGGTGGAATTGATCATTTATTGCAGCACACACTCTTCCCAGTAGTTTTGGTGAGCCCCACTTCATTCCGGTGTCCTGTATCTATTGTCCTTTGTACATAGCATTTTGAGGTATAGCCGGGGCCTTGTTGCCGGCACTGTCATAACACTCTTTTGTTTCTGTTAGAGGCTCCATAGATTTAGTGTGGGTTGTACCTTATTTTGGGAAGGTTAAACTAAAAATATTGTAATCGTATCACTTGTTCCACTTTAACTATGATTGTATAGTGTACTATTTTGGAGACTTGTTAATGATGTAACTTATGGAAATGAACTGGTTGTTTACATGACCTCTTACCGTCTAATTAATGAAATGTATTCTTCTATTTATTCACGGGCGAGTTGAGTTGACGGCATTATGCAGGCTTGCTCGACCGGGGTATCCCCGTTGAGCGCCGGTCGCGCTGCCCAAGGTCGGGGCATGATAAGCTTAGTATTATAGCCTATGTTTTTAAAGTATCATAGGATGTATCGAAGCCGTGTCTAGTAGAGACCTTCTTATCGTTGTGTTGTCAACCACATCTATAATTAGGAGGCTACTTGGGCATTGAGGAATAATACCCTTCTTTGATGTTCTGGATCGTGCGATAGAGTTTATTGTAAGACAGTCCCTCCTCTAACTCGTGCATTGCTCTAATTTTTAGTATATGGTCCCTAGGAAGAAGGCAAGAACTGGCCAAAGAGCCAATACCACCCCAGGAGCGACAACTGATTCTATACCTGACAATGTGGGTGAGTGCTCGAGGGGTGAGGATATTCCCCCATCTACTACACTGCCTGATTCTACTACTACTGATCAAACTACACCAGTTCATACAGATACTGAGGTCCAACTGTTCCACCTCCAATCCCAGTTTCTGGTCCCGGTGTTTCTGATGGGGATCGTAGGGGAGCCATACAAATGTTGGCTCAGATAGTGGCTTCCCAGGCCCAGAGATCTAATGTTGCACCTACTTCTTCCAGTCAGCCAGGGGAATCTGCTAGTTCTAGGGTGAACAAGTTTCTTTAGTTAGATCCTCCAGTGTTCATGGGTACTAATCCCGAGGAGGACCCCCAGGACTTCATTGATAAGATGCACAAGACTCTTAGAGTTGTGCGTGCTACTGAGACGAAGGGAGTGGAGTTCGCCTCCTACCACCTGAAAGAGGTGGCTTATTATCGGTTTGAGATGTGGGAGGAGTACCGTGAGGAAGGGAACCCTCCAGCGAGGTGGAGTGAGTTTGTCGACACCTTTATTGACCATTTCTTGTCTACCCATACTAAGGATGCCCATGCTGCCGAGTTTGAAAGTCTGAAAGAAGGTAGCATGAGTGTGTGGGAGTATCATATGAGGTTTGCGTGCCTTTCCAAGTATTCCATCTATATGTTGCTCACTATGGAGGCTAGAGTGCGCCGGTTTATGTAGGGACTTAGCCCCTTGGTTATTAATGAGGCCACTACGGCTGCCTTGAATTCTGATATGAACTATGGGAAGATGGTGGAATTTTCTCAAGCTACATAGAACCGTAAATTGAAGAATAGAATAGAGAGAGAGGGTAGCAGCAAGGCCCGATCCACAAGCAACTTTGGTGGTTTGTTTGGTGTAGGTGGTGGTAGGTCAGCATTCAGGGGAGGGTTATTAGTGCCATCCCGGTCTTTTGCTCAATCTTTAGCCAGTGCACCGCCATCAGGGCCCGGTCAGCAGCAGTGGAGTTGTTCTAGGCCCGGTCAGGGTAACATGAGATCCTACCAGTAGAGGAGGGCCCCATGCCCTAGGTGCGGTAAGATACACTTAGGAGTCTGCTACATGGACCTATCCATATGCTACGGGTGCGGATTGAGGGGTCACATTCAGAGAGATTGATATCTGTCTCGCCAAGGTACAGGCAGGGGTATGACACAACTAGCCAGTTCTGTAGCTACTACATCCGCATCACCTCCTCATGCTCGAGACACTCCAGCACCCGAAGGGCGTGGTGCAGCTAGGGGTGATGCACAGAGTTCGGGAGGACCCATCCATTTCTATGTTATGAGTGGTCGCTAGAGTGCAGAGGCTTCTCCAGATGTTATCATAGGTATACTGACTATCCAATCTCATGATGTATATTCTCTTATTGATCCCAGTTCCACTTTGTCCTATGTCACTCCCTATGTTGCTATGGAATTTGTGATAGAACCGGAATAACTTCGCGAGCCGTTCTCTGTATCTACTCCGGTTGGAGAGTCTATTATGTCTGTGCACGTTTATAGTGATTGTGTTGTTATGGTGCATGGTCGGGACACCATGGCCGATATAATTGAATTGGGGATAGTTGATTTTGATGTATTAATGGGGATGGACTAGCTTTATTCATATTTTGCCAAGCTTGATTGTCGGACTAGGACCATTAGGTTTGAATTTCCAATTGAGTCAGTGATCGAATGGAAGGGGGATGATGTGGTGCCGAAGGGTAGGTTTATTTCTTACATTAAGGTCGTGAAGATGATAAACAAGTGGTGTATTTACCATTTGGTCAGGGTTACGGATACTGATGCTGAGGCACCTACACCGGAGTCCGTGCCAGTGGTGAATGAATTTTGGGAGGTCTTTTCGGATGAGCTCCCTGGGATCCCACCAGACAAGTAGACTGATTTTGGGATTGATGTGATGCTAGACATGTAGCCTATATCTATCCCACCCTACAGAATGGCACCAATAGAATTGAAAGAGCTAAAAGAACTATTGAAGGATTTGCTCGAGAAGTGTTTCATCCGGCCGAGTGTGTCGCCTTGGGGCGCACCGGTCCTCTTTGTAAGGAAGAAGGATGGCTCATTGAGAATGTGTATTGACTATCGACAGCTCAACAAGGTCACGATCAATAATAAGTACCCACTGCCAAGGATAGATGACTTGTTTGATCAATTGCAGGGTGCTAAGTTCTTCTCCAAAATTGATTTGAGATCTGGGTATCACCAATTAAAGATCAGGGAGCAGGATATCTCAAAGACAACTTTTCGAACTCGGTATGGGCACTTTGAATTTTGGGTAATGTCTTTTGGGTTAACAAATACCCCGACAACTTTCATGGATCTTATGAATCGAGTCTTCAAGCCTTTCCTCAATTCCTTTGTGATAGTGTTCATTGATGATATTCTGGTATATTCAGGAAGTCTAGAGGACTATGCCGATCATCTCAGGTCGATTCTACACACTCTATGTTAGCACAAGTTGTATCCGAAGTTTTCATAGTGTGAATTTTGGCTTGAATATGTCACATTCTTGGGTCATGTTGTCTCTAGATAAGGAATTAAGGTTGATCCGCAGAAGATTGCCGCTGTGAAGAATTGGCCGAGGCCTACAACTCTAATAGAGATTCACAGATTCTTGTGCTTAGTTGGGTATTACAGAAAGTTTGTGGAGGGGTTCTCTACTCTTGCCTCTTCGTTGACTAAATTGATGCAGAAGGCAGTTAAGTTCCGTTGGTCAGATGCTTGTGAAAGGACCTTCCAAGAGTTGAAATCGAGATTAACTACGACACCAGTGTTGACCCTATCAGAGGGTACAAATGGGTTTGTGGTATATTGTGATGCTTCGATAATTGGACTATGGTGTGTGTTGATGCAACATGGCAGGGTGATCACTTAGGCTTATAGGCAACTCAAGAATCATGAGAAGAGCTATCCAACACATGACTTAGAGCTTGCGGTGGTGGTATTTGCATTGAACATTTGACTTCATTATTTGTATGTGGTCCATGTGGATATATTCACGGACCATAAGAGCCATCAATATATTTTCAAGCAAAAGGTATTGAATCTGAGGCAGAGAAGATGGCTTGAATTACTCAAGGACTACGACATCGATATTCTATATCATCCAAGGAAGACTAATGTTGTGAAAGATGCTCTTTGCCGGAAATCTATGGGTAGTTTTGCTCTCTTAGAGGCATATCAAAGATCGTTAGCCGAGGAAGTTCATCGGTTAGCTAGTTTGGGAGTTCGTTTTACAGAATCTAGTGAAGGAGGGGTAATTATGCACAACATAGTTGAATCTTCGCTGCTTGTGGAAGTCAAGGAGAAGCAGTACGACGATCCGTTGTTGGTATAGTTAAAAGAGGGGATTCATAAACATAAGACTATGGCTTTTTCTCTTGGAATGGATGATGGTACGCTAATTTACCAAGGGAGACTATGTGTTCCAAATGTGGATGGTCTCCAGGAAAGAATCATGACCGAGGTTCACACTTCTAGATATTTCGTGCACTCGGGCTCTATGAAGATGTATCATGATCTTAAGGAAGTCTACTGGTGGAATGATATGAAGAGGAATGTAGCGGACTTTGTGGCAAGATGTCCAATTTGTCAGCAAGTGAAGGCCGAACATCAAAGGCCCGGTGGGTTGGGGACAAAACATAGAAATTTCAATGTGGAAGTGGTAGATGATCAACATGGACTTTGTGGTAGGGCTACCTTGCACTCCTCGTATGTTCGACTCGATTTGGGTGATTGTGGATCGACTCATGAAATCAGCACACTTCTTACCTGTTAAGGCTACCAACATATCAAACAGTATGCTCAATTGTACATCAAGGAACTCCAGTTTCTATTATCTCAGATCGAGGGGCACAATTCACAACTAATATTTGGAAGACATTTCAACAATGTTTGGGTACTCAGGTGAATCTTAGTACAACCTTTCACTTGCAGACTGACGGACAGGTAGAGTGGACTATTCAAACACCTGAGGATATGTTGCGCGCTTGTGTTTTTGACTTCAAAGGTAGCTGGGATGATCATTTGCCACTCATAGAATTTGCCTACAACAACAGCTATAACACTAGCATTCCCATGGCGCCGTTCGAGGATTTATATGGTAGGAGATGTAGATCTCCCATTGGATGGTTCGAGATTAGGGAAGCAGAGTTGATAGGACCAGACCTCGTGCATCAGGCTATGGAGAAGGTTAAGATCATTAAGGAGCATTTGAAAATTGCTCAAAGTCGTCAGAAGTCCTATTCGGATGTTCGTCGTAGGGATTTGGAGTTCAAAGATAATTGGGTATTCTTGAATGTTTCCCTTATGAAGGGTATAATGCGGTTTGTCAAGAAAGGAAAATTGAGTCCGAGGTATGTCAGACCATACAGAATCATACAAAGGATTGGTAAGGTGGCTTATAGGCTAGAAGTACCTCCAGAAATGTCTTTAGTGCACCCGGTGTTTCACGTATCTATGTTGAAGAAGGTGGTTGGAGATCCGTCGCTTATTGTTCCAGTTGAGACTATTGAGGTTAATGATGAATTGACTTATGAAGAAATTCCAGTTGCCATTCTTGATAGGCAAGTCCGTAAGATGAGAAATAAAGAAATTGCCTCTGTGAAAGGGCTATGGCAAAACCAAAAGGTCGAAGAGGCCACCTGGGAGGCCTAGGAAAAAATGAAGAAGAAGTACCCTCATTTGTTTGAATAGATATGTATTTATGAAGTTGTGTTCTATGAAAATTCTAAGAGTTTAGCTTCTATGAATTATGTTTCGCTTGTACAATTGATGTTAAGGGTGGTCCTTTTGGTAATATACTGCTCATGAGTCCACGTTTGGCGCTGTTTTCATATTATGTTGATTCATTGGTTTATGTATATGTTGTAAGGTTTGGTTTCTGGGATTCTCTGACAGGTAGATAGGTCCAATTATAGGGAAAACTCTAGCAAAGGTTTAGGAAATTTAGGGTGTTAGTCAAAATATTTTTGGAACTGTTAGTGTGTGAAGTAATAGCTGAATCAAATTGGATGCTAATGGAGTATGTTGTCCAATGATCTTAAGTAGGGGAGGATGTAAGGCCCCGTAAAAGTCCGGTAAGTAATTTAAGGTTTTGTAGTGCCTAGGCAGGCTAATGTATTGTATTTTTAGACTTTTTGGGTTGCACAATGCCTTGGGGAGTTGAACCATTTTCACCTCGCGTCGCCTAGCTCCTACTGTGCCAGACCATGCTATACTCCTCGCGAAGCCTGGTCTGTAGCATGCTAGACCGTGATATATCCCTCGCGAAGCCTAGTGTGTAGCTCGCTGCAGAGCTCGCCTAGCCTGGTCTGTAGAGCGATACGGATTTCAGAGGGTCAATTCTTATATTTTTATAACCTGACCCTATCTCGATAAATAGACATAAGGGACCATTTTTGAATGAAATATCTAATATTTTTAGATAGAGGAAGTTACCTAGAGTGAGAGTAGAAATCCCTAAGCTAATTATTCACCTAAAATCTTGCTCAAGCCTTGAAATTCAACAAGAAAGCTCACAAGGTCTTCAACCAAGAGGTAAGATTCTAGCCCTAACCTTCAATTTCGAAATTTTGTTTGGGAATAGGTAATGGGGAGGAAGGTTTTGATAATGAGGGTTGTTGTTTATGCATGCATGTACTAATATAGGTGATAGGGAGGTAGTGGAGTAATTGTGGGTGGCTTATGGAAGTAGGGTTGATTGTGGGGTAAAGGAATCCACCATAGGAGGACCTTGAGACCTTAATGCATACCTAGTGCTTGATTAAATGCTCAAATGAGCTAAACCCCAAGAATATTCCTAATTATAGTTAAGTTTTGTCATGTCTTTAATTAGATTGAAGTCACTAGGATTTTCAAAATATTGTAGTAAAATAAAGAAAGCTCAAGCAAGGTATGTTGGCTAAACTCCTCTTTTAAAATTGAACCCCACAATGTCCTTGTAAGTCCCGAGTTGCTCATTATAAATTGATTATTCTGAATAAGCCTTGTGTCAAAAGATATATGTGTTCAATACATATTCCAAATGTTCTTGTTATGTTGTGTTACTATTTGAGAATGTGTTCAAGGTATGGGTGGCATATCTAAATGTTATAACTATAAGTCGTGATTCGAATGAAAGCTATTATGCCAAGTTGTTTACAAAATATCAATGTGCTTAAGACTCTTACTTGATCACATGTGTACTTAAAGTCTTGAAAAGAAATGCTTTGTTGTCGATGATCCGTGATGATGTTTGAAAGTGAAAGAGGTGACCATGAAATATGAAATACGGCCAACGTGCCAAGAATGATATTATATTTGGGGCCATTAGTGATAATGAAACAAAGAGGCATGTAAAAGATGTTGAAATGAGTTGTAAATCCTTTTAATAATATACACTTTTGGAGTATCGTTAGTCACTGAGGAACGGTAGGTTGAAATAGCCTAACCCCGAAACTACACATGCCGGTGTAGGAGTGAATTGTAATTATTCCCATTATTTGGGATGAGATTAATGTGATGAGAATATTCATCTTTATTGGGATGAGATGATTGCTAGAAAAGGGCGATGTCGATCCACACGGCATTGTGGTGAGATGTCCTAGCCGGTCGGGTCGTAATCGGACGATGTGCTGCACACATGGTGGTGATTGTGCTTGCGATAATGATTGAAGTTTGTGATAGTAATTGTGATTGTGGATGATGTCTTCGGGTGCAACGGCCTAGACGATCGGGCCGTGATTGGACTCCATGAAAAATACACTGTGGTATATCAATATCGGTGCTAAGATCTCCCAACCTAAAATAATGAAAATCTAATTGAAGACTTATCTTGCTCCTAACTTGATGTTTAGCATTGTTGGCGGCTTCCATTGGTTCTGTGACTGTTCTATCTTGTATTGCTACCTGTTCTAATGAGAGGGTGTTTAGTCATACATACTAGTACTATTCCATATGTACTAACGTCCCTTTTGCCGGGGGCGCTGCATATTTAATGGATGCAGGTGGTTCCGCTGCATCTTTAGTTATACATACTAGTACATAGCATTTTGAGGTATAGCTGGGGCCTTGTTGCCGACACTGTGGTAGCACTCTTTTGTTTCTGTTAGATGCTCCGTAGACGTAGTGTGGGTTGTACCTTATTTTGGGAAAGTTAAACTAAAAATGTTGTAATTGTATCACCTATTCCACTTTAACTATGATTGTATAGTGTAATAATTTGGAGACTTGTTAATGATGTAACTTATGGAAATGAACTGGCGTTGTTCACATAACCTCTTACCGTCTAATTAATGAAAAGTATTCTTCTCTTTATTAATGGGTGAGTTGGGTATTTGGCATTGTGCAGGCTTGCTCGACCGGGGTATCACTGTTGAGCGCCGGTCGCGCTCCCCAAGGTTGGGGTGTGACAGTGCAAAGATAATAGATTTATTTATTGGAATTGATTTATCTTGCATTATTTGATGTTATAAAGTCGATTTTGGTTAGATTTGAGCCGAGTAGAGGTGGATTGTAAAGGGAAAGCTATTTTTGAGTATTGATTGAGGGCTTTTGAGGTAAGTATCTTCCCTATCTTTGTGTGGGGGAACTACCCCGTAGAGATTGGTTTGTTTGTACAATTTGAACTACGTGAAAGATGTATACTCGAGGTGACGAGTGTGTACACGGCCTTATATGTGGAAATTTGACCAATTTAGACTCTTAGAGTTCTTGTGTCCATTAAATTGAAGTTGTTCCATTGTGTTATATCCTCCATTGTTAGATTTACTCTTAAATGCCTTATTTGAATCGATTGGTTCATGTTCTATCTTCTATTGCCAAATCTACTCATATATGGTTTAATTGTAATTGTTGCCTCTTTATTATCATGTTGTCTCTTTCATAGTTGAGTTATTCTTATTCAAAGTTATTGTTACATGTTATCTCCTCTGTAGTTGATTATACTTATTTCATGTTATTGTTACATGTTATTTCTTCAGTAGTTGATTATCCTTATTTGAAGTTGATGTTACATGTTATCTCTCTTATTGTTGAACTACTCTTACTTGAAGTATTATTACTTGTTATGAATTTTATTTTTAAGCTTATTCTTCTATTCCTTTGTATTGTTGTAATTCTTGTGTTGATTTACTTGTCGTACACTCGTGTTATCCTGTTCTTGTTGTACTCGGTGTTGTTGAGCCGTGGGCTATGTGTGGTTATGGCATTTTGTTGTTTTGGAAACGTTGTGGTATATGGGCACATGTGGTGCGAGTTGCTATATTGTGTTGTTATGTTTTTTTCACATGTGGTATTGTTGACAGGATTTGTCGGGGTGATCGCACGTGAGTTGTCCACGCTATTGTTATTATTGATATTTGCACATGCGGCGTGACAAGGCAGGCTATATATGTGGGGTTTGTGCATGTGGCGAGACAAGGTGGGATAATTGTTATGCGCATGTGGAGAGACAAGGCAGGCATTTACTTTATTGTTGCGCGCGTGGCAAGAAGAGGGAGGCTATGTCGGGGATGATTTGTGATAGCTTGGGGGTATTGTCATTGATGATATTTGTGTGGTGATGTTACTATCTTTTGTGAGTCATGCATATTACGGGTTTTATTGTGTTATCTCCAAGGTTCCATTCGGTGAATCTGATCTTACTTGTTGACTCGAGTTGTGATAGTACACTTGCACAAGTATACACCGTAAATTGTCACTTATATTAGTCCAGGAGTTTGAAACTTGATATTTATTGATCATTTACATGTAATCTTGTATGCTTGCCTTCTGTGCGTGAGCTATACTGTTGTCATATGAGTTGTCTGTGCGGATATGAGATATTGTTACTGTTGGCACGTGTGTTATGTAAGGCCCCGTACAATTTTGCCAAGGAATTTAAGGTTTTTGGTGCCGAGGTAGAGTGATGTGTACGGATGTAGTAGTTAATCTTCGCGGCTCGCAAGCTTACCCTGGTACAAACTTTTTGGGTTGAAGAATGCACTGAGGAGTTGATGGAAATATTTTGCAGAAGAAGGCAATTCTACACTCTGTTTCGCCACTGCAGAATCGTTTTGTGGGCCGCATAATCATCGGAGTTGAGTAGAAAAATGGTTGAATTTTGAAGGTCGTTTTGCGGCCCATTCTGCGATCGCATATCCATTTCGCGGTCCGCATTTTACATCACTGATTTAGCATGAATAATTTCGTTGGGCAATTTTGCCGTCCACTCTATGGCCGCATAAGTGGTCTACGGACCGCAGACCGGTCAAGACCAGCCCGGTTCTTAGTATTATTTTCGCGGCCCATTTTGTGGGCCGCATATCTGTTATGCGGTCCATTCTGCAACCGCAGACCTAAGTTTGGAGGGTCAATTTTTCTATGTTATAACCCGACCCCATTTCTTATAAAATGACTTTGGGGTTATTTTGGCTGGGTTAATCATATATTTTGGAGAGAGAGGAGTGCTTTAGAAAAAGCGGAAGGAGCCCCAAGTGCATTGATCATCAATCCCTACCCCAATCTTGAAGATTCAAGGGAATAATTTAGTAGACCACCATCTATCCGGGTAAGTTCCTGTCCTATACCACCCATGCAAGTTATTTTAGGGTCTAAGTATATCGTGGAATTGGAATTAGTACATGCATATGTGGGGTTAATAAACCATTTTGGGTAGTTCTTGTTGAAATTGGTTGAGGGAGGAAGGGATTACCATTGTAGGGCTTCGTAGTCTATCTTGCATGCTAGGCGTTTGACAAAATTCCTAGGAGAGTTATATCATGTAAATCCTTCTAATTATTAACCTATTTTCGCTATCTTCCTATAGATTGTTATTGCTAGAAGTGTTGGGCGTTGTAGTAACTTAAGGAAAGATCAAATAAGGTATGTTGGCTAAAATTCTCTCTTAGAATCGAATTCTAGAATGTTCCCGTTAGCTTAAAGTATGATTGGTTCAAGTTCCTAGTTCCATGTTATGAGTTATTCCTAATAAATTCGATTATCTTGACTAAACAAAGAATTGAAAGTTATGTGTTCAAAACGTGTTCCGAATGTTCTTATCACATTATGTTATACTTCGGGAATGTGTTCATGAATGATATGTGTATTAAAATGTCATGGCTTTGAGAAGTGTTTAAAATGAAAGTTATGATACCAAATTGTGTGAGAAAACCTCGATGTGCTTAAGATTCTTTATTGCTCATATGTGTACCTAAAGTCTTGATTTGTAATGCATTATTGTTGATAATCTATAAAGATGCTTGAAACTGAAAGAAGTGGGTTGAAGATATAAAGTGCGGCTACCGTGCCAATAATGAAAGTTATACTTGTGGTCAATGGTGCCAATAAAATGAAATGATGTGACCGACGTCATGGAATGATCCTTGATTCAACTGTTTCAAAATGACTTCAAAAATAGATTTACCTAAAAGCTTATGTACTCGAGTCATGACCAAATGTGGCTTTTTTAACTAATGCTATGCTTTGTAAGTATTGCCAATGTGTTTTAAGCTCTTAAATATTCATGAGTTCAAATTGTGCATTGCTCTTTTGGGGGAAAAGTATTTCAAGAATAAATGGTGTGTTACTCGTTTATGATTTTAACTTGCATTTTGATTGCCAATCATTTTACTCAATTTCTTGGAGAGAGATCCGCTGTGTTTAAAGTGTTCATTACAAATGAACTTAAAGTTGTGATTTCTGGAATATTCTATATGTTGATGTTTATGATGACGATCCTTGAAAGTAAAGAGATGGAAGTGTGGAATATGAAATACAACCATTGTGCCATGTAAGAAGAATCACATGTATAGCCAATAGAGCCAATGAAATGATGATGTTGTAAGTGGTTGAAAGTACTAATGAATCTATATATGGTGTGAAAGGTTATGAGGTAAATGCAATTGTATTTATGTTTTCGTTGTATGAAAATCCAAAATATTTTTGGGAGTATCGTTGTTCACTGAGGAAGGGTAGGTGGGAACAACCGAACCCCGTAACTACACGTGCTGGCGTAGGAGTGCATTGTGATTATTCCCCTTATTTGGGATGAGATTGATGTGATAAGAATATTCCCCTTAATTGGGATGAGATTATTTCTAGCAAAAGGGTGATGTCAATCCACATGGCATTGTGGTGAGATGACCTAGCCGATCGGGTCAAGATCGGATGCCATGCCGCACACATGGTGGTGATTGTGATTGTGATTAGACCTGTACCACACACATTAGGGTGAGGCGGAAGGGACGCATTTTGTAGAATATATTGTGATTGGATGTCTCTGGTGAGACGGCTTAGTCGATCGGGCTGAGATCAGACTCCGTGATAAAAGTACGGTGGTATTTTGATTGGATGTCTCTTGTGAGATGGCTTAGACGATCGGGCCGTGATCGGACTCCGTGCTAAATTCACGGTGGTATATCGGTACTAAAGATCTCCCAACCAAAAGTAATATTATCTCCGTATTTTGAAACTTGTTATGTTTTAACTTGGAATTTAGATATCATTGATTGTTGCTTACTGTTTCCATGGTTTTCCTTTCTTATATTGGCATTCTATTTTGAAAGAGGACATTTAGCTTTACATACTAGTACTATTCCATATGTACTAATGTCCCTTTTGCCGGGCCGCTGCATCTTCAATGGATGCAGGTGGTTCATCAAAGGGCATCTTTGGATCTCGTTAGCAGTTACTCCATATTCAGTAGGTTTTGGCGAGCCCTACTCTATTCCAGGCCTTATATCATTTGATGTTGTACGTTGTGTTATGAGGTATTGTCGGGGCCTTGTTGCCGGCACTTATATACTACTCTTCTATTGTACTTAGAGGCTCCGTAGACAGGTTGTGGGTGGTGTTTGATGTTGGGAATTGAACTAGAAGTGTTGGTATTTGGAAAATATGTTTTTCATTATATCTATAAACTTGTAATATTTTTGAAATTTTAAATGAAGCTGCTAATGATAATGAAATGGGTGTTGTTTATGAAGTCCGTTCAATGTTTAATTAATGGAGTACATCTCCACTCTATTAATGGTCAAGCTCGGGTAGAAAGTATCTAGCAGGCTTGCTTGACCGGGTTATCTTTGTTGAGCACCAGTCGCGCTCCCCGAGGTCGGGGCGGACAAGTTATCTGTGCAGATAAGAAGTATTAATGGTATTGGCACGTGAGTCATCCGTGCAGCACGTGAGTTGTCGGTGCGGTTGTGTTTGGTAATGTGGGTACAAGATGCCAAAAGATTTGGGACCCATGATTTGTGATTATGAGGTGTGATACCTCGGGGTATTTCTTGTATAAACTTTATGTAAGAACGGTTGGTAATTTGGTTTTTATTTATTTTTCTTACTTAGTTTCACTGGTGCTTTAAATGTGTTCTGATTACTTGTGGCATTGTCACCTATTTATTCCTTGTTGCTAATTATTGCTTATACTTTCCATTTGCTAGTGTTGTATTGTTACTCTTCCATGTTTAGCCTTATATTTACATTCGTCCTTCTATTAGCTTTATATTCATACTTGTACAGGTTATTATGTCTAGTAGGTGTCTTGACTGTACCTTGTCACTACTCCAACGAGGTTAGTCTTGATACTTACTGGGTATCGCTATGATGTACTCATGCTACACATTTTTGTGCAGATCCAGGTACTTCGGAGTGCATTGTCATTAGTTAGTTGATTCTGAGTTGCGGTAGAGACTCCAAGGTATACATGTCGTCGCGTCCGCAGGCCTCAGAGTCACCTTCTGAAGTTTTACTTTGTAGTGTTTATTTCTATTCCAGAACCGTTGTTCTTAGAGATTTTCTAGTGAACTCAGTAGAGCTTTTGACTTGTACTACCGGTTTGGGATATTGTACATCCATTGATGGTTGTTGGCTATGTATAGAAATTACTGGTTCATGGTTAATACTTCATTGGTTAAAATCTATTAGTAATTCAGTAAGTGTCAGGCTTACCTAGTCCTAGGGACTAGGTGTCATCACGAATCCTAAGGAGGGATTTTGGGTCGTGATAGTGAACAACTCAGAAAAATATTATGCTCAGCTCAAACACAAGGGGAAAAATAAACATCCTTTTCAAGTATGGCAGTCAAAGTCCAAATCCTACCACCGAAATCAACTAAACATGCGTTTATCAAAAGAACTGTATTTTTCCAATTCACAACACCAGATAAGAATTTCCGTTTACCAATTAGCATAAAGAGAGTACATCTCTATGTCCACATGTCAAAATACATGTCAAGTCATCAATTACCATATACCTTCTAGCATGAGGAAAATACATCTCTATGCCTATATGACAAATCATCAAATGTCATATTACAGTCTAGTATGAGAAAAATGCATCTCTATGCCTATATGTCAAATATACATGTCAAGAAAATGATTTCAAAGTGCTATTATCAAGTACACTTACTCTCAGCACACTCAAGGTGCCTGGTTCAAATGCCCCACTTTATCACACACACACACAATCACTCAGCACTGTATGGGTGCCTAGCTCAAAAGTCCCTTGACAAAGCACGTGTATATATCACTATGCCTGCGTCCATTGCTGGCATGTTAGATTTCGGAGGGGCGGATCCGGCCTAAGCGCTAATCATAAGCGGATATGGCTTGTTGCGATATGCAACTCGATCCAAATAACAATAATGCCAGTATGGCTTATTGTGGCATTCAACCTGATCCAAATAACAATCTGTTGCGCTGTACAACTCAATCCAATAACAATCCGTTACGACGTGAAGCATAATCCAATAACAATTTGTTGCAGCGTGCAGCCTGATACCACATAACTCACAACAAGGCTCTATGGCCCACATCAGTCAATAAACTCTCAAGTCTCAAGGCTCACAATGTCATAGAAATCATCCCAAACAGTATCAAATGTGATGAATTAAACACGTAATACACATAGACTGAGAAGTAATATGCAAATGAGGATCCATGACTGAGTATAAAATTACAGTTAAAGCACACAACTCAAATCAACAAGAATTGCTCTATTATGTGTCAAGCAAGTAAACACATAGCCTAAACATGATTTCTAACATGAATCGCACCTCGAATAATCATGCGAGTAAGGAAAACATGGATATAATAAAGCATGATAGTAAAAGAAGTCCGGTAATAGTACAAAATCCAATGGAATCATTAATACCCAGGTGCACGCACGCACACCCGTCACCTAGCATGTGCATCACCCCAACACATATCATATAACATAGTTCCTAGGGTTAATTACCCTCAAATCCAAGTTTCGATATGTTACTTACCTCGAACAAGCCAAATCAAATACCGATCAAGCCAAACAATACTTTAGAAACTCCATCCCACGCGAATCAACCGCCAAATCAAAACTTGTAGTGTTCGCAGTAAACTAAAATGTCAACTCGGGACCGCACCTCGAAACCCGACAAAGCTCTCAAATTCCGACAACCCATTCGAATATGTGTCCAACAATACTAATTTCACTCAAATCCAACTCTTAATCGATGTTCAAAACCCAATTATTCACTTAGGAAAGTTTAGACAAAAAACCCCAACTCCTCTTTTAAATTCATTACTCAAATGCCAAAATCGAAGATAGAATCATACAATAGAATCAAATCCGAGCGTAAAATACTTACCCCAATCCATGAGGTGAAAATCCTCTCAAAAATTGCCCAAATTTGAGTTTCATAACTCAAAATGTGATGAACTGAGCTCAAGGTCCGAAATAGAGTGCTTATATGCTCTACCCAGTGGTACCCTATATGATCGCGGTTGTATCCTCCCGAACGCGATGCACAAAATACAGTGCCACAAAATAATGCTACGCGTTCGCGGAAGAAGCCTTGCAAATGCGAAGAACACAGCTACCAGACCATCGCGAACGCGGAAAAGCCAGCACGAATGAGAAGAGGAATCCATCATGACATGCCTAGCCCAACCCAACATTACGCGAATGCGAAGATTGGGACGCGAACGCAAAGAAGGCCACCCCTAACACTAGGCGATCACGGCTTCATCCTCGGAATCGCGAAGAACAAATGAAGCACTTGAAGTCAGCATAAACTAGCAGAACTAACATGGCCCAAAATGGTCTAAAACTCAACCGAGCCCCTTAGGACCCCGTCCGAACATACCAACAAGTACCAAAAAATGATACAAACCTACTCGAGGCCTCAAATTACACATAACAACATCAAAATCATGAATCGTACCTCAAATAAAACTTAATGAACTTTTGAACTTTCAACTTTCAAAATGCGTGCCGAACCATATCAAATCAACTCAGAATAACCTAAAATTATGTACACAAGTTCCAAATGAAATAAAAAACTTATTACAACTCCCAAAAGAATAATCTGAATCCGATATCATCACAGTCAACTCCCTGTCAAATATATGAACCTTCCAAAACTTCAAATTGCCTACTTTCGCCAATTATGACCAAAACCTTCTAGAAGCTTCCAAATGCAAATCTGGGCATACACCCAAGTCAAAAATCATCATCCGGACCTAATGGAATCATCAAAACTCCGATCCTAGGTTAAATACACAAAACTCAAACTTGGTCAACTCTTCCAACTTAAAGCTTCCTATTTGAGATTCATTCTTCCAAATCACTCCAAAACCAAAACTAATGATTCACACAAGTCATAAATACACCATACGAAGCTACTCATGCCCTCGAACCATAGATTGGAATGCAAATGCTCCACCACTTAAACAGATGTTCGTTCTCGAATGTGCCAAAAGTCGTTCCAAAGCTATCAAATCACAGTATAAACTCACCATGTACATACACATGGGTGATACCATGCCACCACCAATCCATATAGGCCTGAAAACATAATCTAATTGAAGATCCTTACTTCGAGCTTAGCCTATAAACCTTCAAACAAATTCTCCAACATCGGAAATTCATTATATGACCTGATTCTCATATCTATACACTGTATACGTTTGAACAAGCTATATCAAGCCATAACCATAACCCAAGATGTAATCACATGATATACCACATAACTCAGATACTCATAGCAATAACTTCCGACTATAATAGATGCTCAATAACAAATCTGATGCCGGCAACAAACCTTACATCAAATATAACCTCGTTCTGAACCTTCGTACACTGCCAATGATGAAAGAAACATGCTGATGCTCATAACCACTCATCATATCAATAAGTCGTGGAGCTCTCTCGGCGGCCAAAAACCTTAGCCAAACTCTAAGCTAACTAATGACATTATTCATCCAAACATACCTTAATCAAATCTGGTGGTACTCATTTCAGGTCCAATAACCCCACCTCATCCAATACAAGCTGCTCTACTGACATGCTGTACCAATACTACCTAGAGCCACATACCATGCAATCTGTGCACCAAATAAGCAACAACTTGAATGTGCCCAATGATAGAAAGAGAATCAAATGAGAGAACCATCCCGCAAGCTCAACATATACCACCACAAGCGCAATTCTATGAACCAATCACACATAGTAGAACCAAGACACACAAATCTATCTCAGCATGTTGGCCGTGTTTCATATCTCATGCTCACTTCTTTTGCTTTCAAACACCACCAAGGATTATCAACAACAAGGCATTTCTATTTGAGACTTTAAGCACACATATGAGCAAATAAGAGTCTTAGGCGCAAAGAGATTTCTTACATAATTTGATAAAATAAATTTCATTAGAATCGTGTCTTGGAGTTATAACATGTTAACACACAACACATACTTAGATCACATTCCTGAAGGATAACACAACAATATAGAAGCATTCGGAATAGACACATTTATAATGATCAACCCGGGGCTTACAAGAACAATATGGGATTTAATTCTAAGAGAGAGCTTTAGCCAACATACCTCGCCTCGAGCATTTTAAATTACTACAATGTTCCAGAAATGTTAGCCACTTCGATCTATTTACAGATATTGCAAAATTGAACACAAATTAGGAAGGAGTTCATTGTTCGAGCTCACTTGAGCATTTTATCAAACACTAGGTATGCATTAAGGTTTAAAGGTCCTCCTATGGTGGATTCCTTCATCCCACTACCCAAATTTTACACAAATGAGCTCAACAATCTTCCCATTACCCTTGATGGTACATGCATGCATAATGAACAACTCACACACCCAAGAATTGCTTTTCTCATCACCTATTTCCAATTAAATCCCGGAACTGAGGGGTAGGGAGTAGAATATTACCTCTAGGATGAAGACCTTGTGAGTTTTTCTTTTGAATTCTTCAACTTTGCGCAAGAAGTGATGAATGATAAGCTTAGGAACTTCCCCTCTAACTCTATGGCACTCCCTCTCTCTAGAAATATTATCTTTTGGCTTCAAAAGTGGCCCTTTACTTCAATATATCAAAATATGGTCGGGTAAAAAAATTAGAAAAATGAAGCCCCAATGAAGATTTGTGGTCACAAATGCGACCGATAACGCTTATGCGGGCCGTAAAATGGAACGCATAATGCCCCTCCGGAACTGGGTATTTCTGCTTCACTCTGCGACCAGTCTGCGCTCCACCGAACCATTTTGCTGTCGCATAATGCACCGCAGAACTTCCCTTGGATACGCGATGGATTGTATTGCCCACAAAATGATTATGCGGTCGCATAATTGACTGCAAAATATCATCCCAAATTCGCCCAGTTCCCTACTTCACTCTGCGATGGATTTGCAGTCTGCAGATTAGTTCTGCGGTCGCAAAACTGACCGTAGAAATGCCCTACTCTGCCAAAAAAAAATTCAACTCCCCAACACACGATATTATCGTGAGACGACTTAGGCGATCTAGCGGTGATCGGATGCCATGCCGTGCACATGGTGGTGTTGTGTTTCTATGTCAATCCTCATACCTTGGGGTGAGATAACTTAGCCTATCGGGTAGAGATTTGACTCCATTCCATATGCATGGTGGTGTATCGGTACTAAAAATCTCCCAACTTAAAATATTGATATTTACTCGAATATTTATCTTGCTCTTAAATTGGTACTTCTAATATTATTTGAGGTTCTCATTGATTTCATGTCTCTCTCCTTTTATGTTGTTACACTATTCCATGAGAGGGTATTTGGCTTTAGATACTAGTACTATTTCATATGTACTAACGTCCTTTTTGCTGGAGACGCTGAATCTTTAATGGATGCAGGTGGTTCCACAGCAGGCGACATCGATCACTGATAGCGGTACATCCTCTTCTCAATTTACTTGGTGATCTTCACTTCCTATCGGGGTCTTGTGACTTTATATCCTTGTATATTATAATTATTGAGGTATAGCCGGGGCCTTGTCACCAGCACTATCATACTACTCTTCTGTTCCATTTAGAGGCTCCAAAGACATGGTGTTTGTGGTGTTTTGATTTGGGGAAATAGACTATAAATGTTGTATTCATTTGGTGTTCCACATTGTAATCTTTTGGTAATCATCAATGCAACTGTTGTAAGTAATGAAGCATGATATTTAACTCTTTCATCCCCTCTCTATCTATCTCTTATAATTTATTTCAAATTGCTCATGGGTAAAGTTGGGTAGAAGGCATCAAATAGGCTTGCTTGACCTGGAAGTCTCAGTCGAGCGCCAGTTGCGCCCCCCGGAGTCGAGGCGTGACATTTCCACTTCGTTGCTACTGTTAGTGGCATTTCTTTTACCTAGTTGGTATTGTTATACATATGTTTGTTGAGGATGATATAAATGCAAGAAGGGTGTTGCCGTTCCATTTGATTGGATATCTTGATCACTTTCCTCATACTATGAAGATTCGTGGGTTTACTATGTTTTTGGTGGTTATCTCTTTAAGAAGAGGATTGGTTGCAATATTGAGGAAACTGACCATGATTTCTTTTAGCAATCCTTTACCTCTTCGCATATTTGTTCTTCTACTCTTCTCTGTTATTCCTAGAATTGTTTCTATTGAAAATGTAACTTAATAGGTTATATTAGTGAGTATCTTTTGACTTAAAAGCCTCTCCACTACTTCACCAAGTTTAGTCAAGATACTAATTGAGTTCATGCGGTCGATTGTAATACTACACTTCTACATCTTGCGTGCAGATCTTGGAGCTGCATATCTGTGGAGGATGGAGCCTTGCATTGAAGACGTACATGTATTACAAATTCAAGCTACCTCTTGTTCATGGTAGTTTAGGATTCATTTCTGTCTATGTAAACTTCAAATAGATATTTTATTTATTATTCATATCGGCTTGTAAATCTAAATCATAGGGGCTCATGACTTGTACTACCACGCCAGTTGTATTGAATTTTGTTGTAGATCCTATTGTATATATTGTTGATTTCTCAGTTTAGTTGTAACTTATATTGCCTGACTTACCTATCAGGTTGGGTTAGGTGCCATCACGAATTAGTGGGATTTTGGGTCGTGACAAGTTGGTATCTGAGTTCTAGGTTCATAGGTTCTACGAGTCCTGAGCAAGTGTCTAGTAGAGTCTTGTGGATCGGTATGATGACATGCATACCTATGTTGGAGAGGCTACAAGGAATGTAGGAAACTTTCCAGCTTTCCTTCTTTATCTTGCGTCATTGATTCATCTTGATGCATGTCTCTTTGAATTCCGTCCATCCACTCGTACGTTATGTTGAGCATTCAATATCGGCTGCACATCGACGACTTGTGATGTCATGGATGAGGTGCGAGATGTGTTCTTCATGTTGTGGAGATAGGCCAGTCTGGATAATTGGAGGCCAGGTTTAGATCACAGTTTGGACTCGGTGGTTTCTGTCATGCCCCGACCATAGGGAGCGCGACTGGCGCTCAACTGAGATACCCTGGCCGAGCAAGCCCGTACAATACCTTCTACCCAACTCGCCCATGAATAAAGAGAAGATACATTTATATCATTAATTAAACATTTAGAGGTCATGTGAACAACACCAGTTCATTTCCATTAGTTACGTCATTAACAAGTCCCCAAAACAGTATACTATACATTCGTAGTTAAAGTGGGAGATATGATACAATTACAACAAGTTTAGTTCAACCTTACCAAAACAACATACAACCCACACTATGGCTACAAAACCTCTAGCAGAAACAAAAGAGTGCTACGATAGTGTCGGCAACAAGGCCCCGATTATACCTCAAACACTATGTACAAAGGACAAGAGATACAGGACCCCGACATGAAGTGGGGCTCACCAAGTCAACTGAGGGGAGGGTGTGCTGCTATCACTGATCCATACCACCTACTATGGAACCACCTTCATCCATTAAATATCCAGCGCCTCCGGCAAAAGGGACGTTAGTACATATGTAATAGTACTAGTATGTAAAACTAAACACCTTCTCAATAGAACAAGTAACAAAAAACGGAGAAGGAAACAGGAAATCAATAAGAGAATCAAATAATATCAAGGTGTCAAGTTAGGGGAAAGGCAAATTTCAAGTAAGTTCAAATCTTTTTAAGTTGGGAGATCTTTAGCATCGATACATCACCGTGTTTTACCACGGAGTCTGATATTACCCCAACCGGCTAAGCCGCCTCACCACGAGACATCCACTCACAATACCACCATGTGCGCGACAAGTGGGAGATATGATACAATTACAACAAGTTTAGTTCAACCTTCCCAAAACAACATACAACCCACACTATGGCTACAAAACCTCTAACAGAAACAAAAGAGTGTTACGACAGTGCCGGCAACAACGCCCCGGTTATACCTCAAACACTATGTACAAAGGATAAGAGATACATGACCCCGACATGAAGTGGGGCTCACCATGTCAACTGAGGAGAGGGTGTGCTGCCATCACTGATCCATACCACCTGCTATGGAACCACCTTCATCCATTAAAGATCCAGTGCCCCCGGTAAAAGGGACGTTAGTACATATGCAATAGTACTAGTATGTAAAACTAAACACCCTATCAATAGAACGAGTAACAACAAACGGAGAAGGAAGCATGAAATCAATAAGAGAATCAAATAGTATCAAGGTGTCAAGTTAGGGCAAAGGCAAATTTCACGTAAGTTCCAATCTTTTCATGTTGGGAGATCTTTAGCATCGATACACCACCGTGTTTTAGCACGGAGTCCGATCTCAGCCCGACCTGCTAAGCCGTCTCACCACGAGACATCCACTCACAATACCACCATGTGCGCGGCATGGCATCCGATCTCAGCCGGATCGGCTAAGACGTCTCGCCACAATGCCGTGTGGTTTGACATCACATCACATCTCGCTAGCAATTATCTCATCCCATATAAGGGGAAACAACTCAACACACCAATCTCATCCCATACAAGGGGAAACAATCTAATCATATTAACACGGGGATTTTTCCCTCAATCACTCCTACACCGGCACGTGTAGTTTCGGGGATAAATTATTTCAACCTACCCTTCCTCGGTGGCTAATCGATACTCCCAAAGAATTTACTATTAAAAGGATTTACCACTTATTTCGTAATCTTTTGCATATCATTCATTTCATTGGTACCAATGGCCATGATGCAATATCATTCTTGGCACGTTGGCTGCACATCATATTTCATGTTCTCTTCTTTCACTTTCAAATATCATCATGGATAATCAACAATAAGGCCTTTCGAATTAAGACTTTAAACACATATTTGAGCTATTTAGGGTCTTAGGCACATGTGATTTCCTACACAATTTGACATGATAGCTTTCATTAGAATCACATTTTTAAATCATAACATAATAACACACAGCCCATACTTAAACCACATTCTCAAACAGTAACTCAACATAACAAGAATCTTTGGAATTCATACTGAACGCATATTTATTTTGACATAATGCTTATTTGGAATAATCAATTTATAATGAGCATCACGGGACTTACAAGGCCATTGTGGGGTTCAATTCTAAAAGATGAGTTTAGCCAACATACCTCGCTTTGATCATTCCTTAATTCACTACACAATTCCGGAATCCTAGCAACTTTGATCAATTTAGAGACACATCAACATTGAACAAAAATATGGAAGGAGTTCATGATTCTAGCTCATTTGAGAATTTTATCAAACACTAGGTGGTTATTATGATCTCAAGGTCCTCCTATGGTGGATTACTCTATTTCACTACCCAAAATCTACCCAATTGAGCTCAACAATCTCCCCACAACCCTAGATAGTACATTTATGCATAATGAACAACTCCCACATCCAAGAATTGCTTGGCTTATTACCTATTTTCAGTCAAATCTCGAAATTGAAGGCTAGGGCTAGAACCTTACCTTTTGGTTGAAGACCTTGTGAGTTACCATAGAGAATTCTTCAAGGCTTGAGCAAAGATTGATGAACAAGTGACTTGGAAATTCCTTTTCTCACTCTAGAACCTTAATTACTGGACATCAGAAATGCCCTACACTTCCAAAATTTATCTTCAACTCTCCAACGCACTGTTCAACCCAAAAATTCCGAACCGCGATACAATCATCAACATATAAGTCTACTTCGATACCATGAAACACTGGGTTTTAGGTAAATTTTATGGGGCCTTACAGGTTTAGTTACGTGTGTGCTTTCGGACTCATATGTCTGATAGTTCTCTAGTTGTGGATTTCGTGGCTTGGTGAGTGGCTGGATAGCTATATGATTATGATGTGATTGCGGATTGTGTTTAGACGGTCTAGATGTTACGAGGAAATATTTTTCTTGGGATGCGAAAGGATTATGGAAGATTTCTTTCTTTCTTGATGTGTTGTCCAGTCTCGAGTTATGAGCGTGTTGAGGAAATCTTTCATGTTGTTCATTTATGGAATGGAATATGATCTTATCAACTTACATATTTTCTGAGGTCTATGAACAAATGATAGAGTATAAGGACACCTGAGGAATCACGAACATAGGCACCCCTAGTACTTCTAAGAATAGAATTATTTGTGAAAGTTGCGTGCATGCTCGTTTTGTTGCATCATATGGATCATGCCAAAAAGGCAACTCCATATACATGAGATAGGTCTAGCAGCCAATCAATACACGTATCCATATTATACTGACAAAATAGGCAACTCTGAAGCAAGTGGAATGCACCAACACCTTCCGCTGAGCTTATAGCCTACTAGGAGGATTCTCAACCTATCTATCGGGACCTGCGGGCATGAAATGCAGCATCCCCAGGAAAAAGGGACATCAGTACAAATAAAGTACCGAGTATGTAAGGCATAAAAGTAGTATATAAAATACATGAAAGAAACATGGAGTAAAGAACTCAACCTGTAAGTCTGAATAGCTCTATGAATCATGTAATATTTATAATATCATGCATATTCGTATAAATGTCACATCATGCATAGGTAGATACATACATAACATCATCAAGCCTCTGAGGGCATCCCGTCATATTATTTCGGCCTCTGTGGGTGAAATCATCAACGTAGACCAACTGATCAGGTGGTGGTGCATATATAACTCCATAACTTTTCCCCATACCCCATATACATATACTATACGCGTATATAATGCCATATGGTCATGGGTCAATATACATGCATAAATGAATGCAATGCATAATGAAGTAAGTCGATAAGATCTCTCAGAATGTCATGAGATCAATATACCTTCGGTTAATATCATGAAATAAAATTTATCAACTTACATATTTTCTGAGGCCCATGAACAGATGATAGAATAATAGGACACATGGGGAATCACGAACATAGGCACCCCTAGTACTTCTAAGAATAAAATTATTTGTGAAAGTTGCGTGCTTGCTCGTTTTGTTGCATCATATGGATCATGCCAAAAAGAAAGAAGGCATAGCTTTAACATACCTTAATTTCTCATACGAGCTTATAGAAGGTCGTAGATGAAGAATCAAACTTAGATAAAGAATTATCTTCAAAGTGAGAACGTTCCTGCCAATGCTTCCTTATACCAAAGTAACTTATTCTCAAGATCAAAGTATGAATTTTCCCAGATAAAAGAATGACATCCTAGCTAAAAGTATTGCTATATTTCTTTGGTACAAAGAAAAGATCGAGAAAGAAATAAAGTTACATAGCATATATATACAAACATGAAGCTATCTTTATCATGAAGAAACTTCATCCAAAAAGATATAACAGGTGTAAAAACTCTTTTGTGGCCACTCCCCCTTTAAGTATATAATACATATACAAATAACACATTGAAATGGGTGGTGTGTGATTAAATAAGGAAAGTAACTTAATCTTCTTATCTAATAATTTAATAATATACTATGTCATATATATATATATATATATATATATATATATATATATATTATGGGATCAAGTCCACGTGAACCCACCAGGAAAGGTTAAAGAATATACTAATCATTTTGTCTTCATCCAAACATAGAACTTTGAAAATATTTAATTACTAATAAATAATGGCATTTTATAAAGTTAAAACATACACTAATATTTCATAGAGATTTGAAGATTATGACATTGGTAAAAAAAATTATATCTAATTCTAATATTTCCCATCTAACCTCAAAAGTCCAAATTTTTGTACTGTAAATTCTCAAAATGGGTAAAGATAACTATTATTATGAATAAATAATTTCTATCTTTATAACAAAGAATATCCCATTTATAAACTTTCTCATATCAAATGCATAATTTAAAGCATATCCGAAAATAGAACTATCCAAGATTATACTTGATATATACATATTAATATATATATATATATATATATATATATATATGTGTGTGTGCGTGTGTGTGTGTGTGTGGGGGGGGGTCCACCCCCATTTGCCACCACTTTGAAAATTATGATTGTCCGATAAATGTGACCCTTTAATACAAATTAGTCACCTATTTCTTTAGTGCAATGATCCCATGTGGACAACACCATTTTTACACTTATACACGTATACGAATTCCAAACAATTAATTTCTAGATCTTATTTCACTTAAATACTAATATACTTCATATACCTTACTATCATGGTCATGTGGTATAGCACTAGTCCATAAATGCGGGGTAGTATAGCTCGGATTATGTTTTTCCAAAATGTCAAACTTCAACGAAACTCATATTCTTTGATTCGTTTACCCCTTTACCTTCACGACTTTACTTATAATTTGTTTGAAATATAATAATACTTATAACCTCAAAAATAATCTTGTCCTTGAACTTATGTCAATTATCTTATGACAAATCCAACGTATAATAGTATGGGGTGTATCATCATCGTAATACTACGGAGTGTAACATCGACGTAATACTTTGGGGTGTAACATCGACATAATACAATGGGGTGTAACATAGTGGTTCTTTTCATCACGTGAGGGGTTCCGCATTTGCGTAGAAGGGCGAGGCCAACTAGGACACCAGGCATTTAGACTTCGCATTTGCGAGAATGGGTCCGTGTTCACGTAGGCATTGGGTAAGAGGTGATCGCGTTCCCGTAAGAGGAATTTTCGACGGTGAAGTTTTGTGCTTTTCGAACGCGAGGCACTTTTCGCGTTAGCGAAAGAGGCTTTCCTGGGCAGATTTAAAAACCACAAATTGTGGGTTATAGGGTTCGTCATTACCTAGTTCTTCTAGTGGCTATTCTAGTTCTCGGTGTCGGTTCAGTCCCCGCAGCCATTTATAGATGGAGGTTTCTACAAGTGTTCAGAGTTGGGGCATGTGAGGAGGTATTTCCCCCGTCTTGTGGGAGGTCCAGTTCAGCAAAGAGGTCAGGCTATTACTTCCACACCAGTTACTTCACCACCCGCTCAAGCATCTCGGGGTAAGACTCAGGCAATTCGAGGTCGCCCTATAGGGGGAGGTCGATCAAGTGGTGGTCAGGCTCGATGCTATGATTTTCCTGCTAGGCCAGAAGTAGTTGCTTCAGACACAGTGATCACATGTATTGTTTCAGTGTGCCACAAGGATGCTTCCATATTATTTGACCCTAGTTCCACTTATTGATATGTATTATCGTACTTTGCTCGCTATTTGGATATGCCATGTGATTCCTTAGTTATGCATGTTTATGTATCTATACTGGTGGGTGATTCTATTATTGTGGACCGTGTGTATCAGCCGTGTGTGGTGACTATTGGGGGATTGGAGATGAGAGTTGATCTTTTACTCCTTAGTATGGTTGATTTTAACGTGATTTTAGGCATGGATTGGTTGTAACCATGTCATGCTATTATGGATTGTCACGCTAAGACTGTGACGTTGGCGATGCCGGGATTGCCTAGGTTTGAGTGGAGAGGTTCCCTGGATTATGTTCCCAGTAGAGTGATTTTATACTTGAAGGCTCAACGGATGGTTGATAATGGATGTCTGTCATATTTGTGCTTTGTGAGGGATGTTGGTGTTGATACTCCTATCATTGATTATGTCTCGGTAGTGTGGGACTTTCTGGATGTGTTTCTTGCATACATGCCGGGTATGCCACCCGACAAGGACATTGATTTTGGTATTGATTTAGTGTCGGGCACTCAGCACATCGCTATTCCTCCATATCGTATGGCGCCAACAAAGTTGAAGGACTTGAAAGAACAACTTTAGGAGCTACTTGATAAGGGATTCATTAGGTGTATTGTGTCTCATTGGGGTGCACCGGTCTGTTTGTGAATAAGAAGGATGATACTATGCGGATGTGCATTCATTATAAGCAGTGGAACAAAGTTACAATTAATAACAAGTACCCATTACCGCACATTGATGAATTATTTGACTAGTTTTAGGGTGCTAGATTGTTCTCTAAGATTGATTTGAGGTATGGGCATCACCAGTTGAAGATTCGGAATTCTAATATTCTGAAGACGCCATTCAGGACCCGCTATGGTCACTACGAGTTTCTTGTGATGTCTTTTGGGTTGACCAATGCCCCAGCAGATTATGCATCTAATGAATAGTGTATTCCAGCCATGTCTTGATTATTTTGTCATAGTATTCATTAATGATATAATGGTGTACTCATGTAGCCATGACGATCATGAGCAACATCCGAGGATTGTACTCCAGACGTTAAGGGACAAGATGTTATACGCTAAATTCTCTAAGTGTGTGTTTTGGCTTGATTTTGTGGCATTCTTGGGGCATGTGGTGTCCAGTGAGGGTATCAAGCTCTTAAGAAGATTGAGGCACTTTAGAGTTGGCCCAGACCGTCTTCAGCTAATGAGATCCAAAGTTTTCTTGGTTTGGCCTGATATTATCACCGTTTTGTGGAAGGTTTCTCATCCATTGCTCCACATTTTACTAGATTGACCCAGAAGGGTGCTCCATTTAGGTGGTCTAACGAGTGTGAGGAGAGCTTCCAGAAGCTCAATACTGCCTTGACTATAGCTCCAGTTCTAGTACGATGTTTTGTGATGCTTCTCAGATTGGTATTGGGTGTGTCTTGATGTAGGTGGGTAGGGTGATTGCCTATGCTTCACACCTGTTGTTACTGGTTATACTGGAGTGGAAGTTTGAGTGTATCACTATGGACTTTGTAGCGAGTTTGCCACGTACCTTGAGGAAGTTTGATGTTATTTCCATTATTGTCGATAGGTTCTTCATATCGATGTTAACTACTTATACTTCAGAGAAATTGGCCCAGATTTATATGTGTGAGGTAGTCCATCGGTATTATGTTCTTATAGTCCGTCTGCATGGTGTGCTTATTTCTACCATTTGAGACTGGGAACTTATTTCACATCTCACTTTTTGCAGAGTTGTTAAGCAGGAGTTGGGTACACAAGCTGATCTTAGCATAGTTTTTCACCCGCAGATGGATGGTCAGTCTGAGCAGAGTATTCAGATTGTTGGGGAAATGTTGAGAGCCGGTGTAATTGACTTTGGAGGTCAATGGGATCAATTCTTTCCTTTGGTAGAGTTTTCATAAAAGAATATATATTGGTTTAGCATTCAGATGGCTCCTTATGAGGTTTTGTATAGTAGAAGGGTGTTGTTCTCATGTTGGTTAGTTTGAGTCGGGTGAGGCTAGGTTGTTGGGTATGGAGTTGATACGTGATGCCTTATAGAAGGTAAAGTTGATTCAAGAACGACTCGAATAGCTCAGAGCAGGCAAAAGAGTTATGCAAACAAGAAGGTTTGTGATACGGCTTTTATGGGGGGGGGGTAAGAAGGTACCATGAAGGGTGTGATTACATTTGGGAAGAAGGTCAAGTACGAGGTGTTTTGACCCATTTGAGGTGTTGGCGAGAGTTGGTGAAGTGGCTTATTGACCCTAGTATAATTCTTGCTTGTGTTATTGCGCAGCCGTCTGCTAGAGCGCATTAAGGCTTTCTTTGCCTCTTAGCCGAATGGGGATGCATTCAATATTTCATGTTTCTATGCTTCAGAAGTACAATGAAGATAAGTCACATGTTTTTGAATTCATCACAGTGCATTATATGAGAATTTGGTCTATGAAGAAGAGCTGGTAGCTATAGCTATTTCGGACAAGCATGTTCGGAAGTTGAGGTCAAAGGAAATTAATGTGATAAAGAAGCTTAAGAGTGCCAACCAATCAAGGAAGCTACTTGGGAGACATAGACAGATATAGGGAGCATATATCCATATCTTTTTGGCAGTCTAGGTGCATTTTTAAACTTGTTTAAGGACGATATCTATTTAAGAGTGGAGAATATAATTACCCAACTGGTCTTTTTGATTTCTAGAATCACATTTCCCTATTTATAATATCCATGGGTTCATTTTATGATTTAATACTTTTGTTTATGGGTGGTTTGGAGTTTGAGAGGTTTGGGAGTGATTTGGAACAGTTAGTTCCTAAGTAGAGGCTTTAAATTAAGAGAGTTGACCAAAGTCAATATTTTGGATTAACATCTTCAGATTGGTGATTTGAAGGTTTCGACAGGTTCATATGATGATATTGGAGTTGTAAGACTGTTAAGATTGTGTCTTGGGTGGCCGGGGAAGGATTCAACGATTTTGGTTGAAAGTTTACAATTTGAAGAACTTTAGAGTTCATAAGTTTCACTTGGAGTTGAGTTTTGTATTATTGGATGTGGTTTCGTATTTCGAACCTTTCGGTGATCCATAGGTTATTTAGACATATTGGGATGGCTGGGAGGTGAACCAAAGGGATCGGAAGTGATTCAGACCTATTTTGTGAAAATTGGAACTTGAAGAACTTAAGGAAATTCATACTGCGGTTTGGATCTTAATTTTTAGATGTGTTGTGTCCAGACGTATTTTGAGCCCTTGAACTTTCTAGCCCTTAAAAAAATTTGTATGATGTATATAGACTAGTTAGGATGATTGGACGGGGTCCCGGGGGTCTCGAGGGAGTTTTGGAGTACTCGAGGAAGTTTTTGAAGTGAAAAGAAAGGGATTGCACAGATTGTAGAGGATCGTCCATGGCCTCGCATCACGCTAACCTCAGACGTGCTCGCAGATGGGCTTGTTTGTGGTCTCATATCACACAGACCACTGCGCAGAGTCAGTTGCTGAAATTTCAGCTTTCTCTATTTAAGCCTCATTTCATACATATACTTCATATTATCATTTTGGGGACTACACAACTCGGATTTGAGAGATTTTTATAGGAGGCTTCATCTTCATCGTTGGGGTAAGGACTCCTAACTTGATCGATGATTTTTAGTTGGATCTATAATTGATTATGGCTTTTAATAATGGAATCTAAAATACGAAAAGAAGGTTTTGGCTGGAAAGATTAAAAAAACTATTCTAAGCTTTTGAGTGCCGATTTGGACTCGGATTTGGAAACTAACAACATATTAGCACACGTGGGAATATGGGTAAACGAGATCTAACTTTTGTTTCAGGCTTTTATCATGTGGGCCTGGACTTGTCTTTTTGTTGACTTTTGAGAATTTGATAAAATCGAAGCTATTTGAAGTTGATTTCTACAGCATTATTTAAACTCGTCGAGTATCCTTTGTCTAGGTTTTGAGCATTTGAAGTGTCCAAAATAAGGGCCAAGGTATTTTGGAAGGTTGATTGAGGGAATTTTCTCAAAATGATGTAATGTGCTACATGCTACATGTTTAGGGGGTAGAGTACATACGAGGTGATGAGCGTATATGTGGCACCATGGTTATTCATGCCCGAGGTAGTTTCTTATGCTCTTTTATGCCTTGCCTGATTATATGCCTCTACTTGTTGTGAATCTTATCTGTTGTATGACTACTTGAGCATCATATCTATGCTAGAATAATGTTATAACCATCCTTCACATGCTAGCTTAGCATTATTGAATTCATGTACCTTCCTTATATGCTAGAACTGCATAGTCGCACATTGTCTTTTTATATTCACCGTGTGTGCATAGGTTGAGGACACATGGATTGTGTCAGGAATATTTTGTCTCAGTTTTGGAATAAAGTTAGAGTCTTTATCGTAGACTCTTGATGATGTGTCCCTTATGTATGTTATTTGATTCTTATACCTTTTGCATGTTGTTTTGAAGTTGAGGAAATGATATGATAATGAAATATGAGGGGACACGTGTTATATCTCATGCTTTTGACTGTATTTAATAGAATTGATGTTTCTTGTTGTTCCTCCTATTATTGTCTATTATTATGGACCGTACAGGTTTATGGAAAGTGGATATCTTTGTAAAAACCGAGTCACTACTTCATCGGAGTTAGACTTAATACTCCCTGAGTACGCGTTGATTCTATAGTCATACTATACTTCTGCATATTTTGGGTAGATTCTAGTGTTGGTCCTAGTGGAGTTTAGGAGGGTGAGTAGTAGCTTGACATGGAAACTTCTTAGTGAGATGCTATATTAGATTTACAGATTATGGAGTCACTTCCTATTTCTCTTTATGTTTCATTTTTCCCAAAATTAGTATTCATGTATTTTGAGAGTTGTAATATATTTTAGTGGCTCATGACTTGTACTACCGGGTTTTGGGGTTGATATAGTATTTTTCGGGCTTGTATTTTGGGTTCTTGATAATTCTTTCAATTACTTATATTATTTCATTTAAACACATTTTACCTTACTTTGCTTTGATTATTACGTGTGTTAGCTTGCCTAGCGAGTTGGGTTAGATCACCTCATGATCATGGTGGATTTTGGATCATGACATAAACGAACCGAGGATAGGAACACACCCGTGGACGAGTATGTTTGTGTTATTCGATTGGAACATCTTCCTATTGTTTGAAAGGAGTTCAAGTAGGGGTGACAATGCTAACATTCATCTTGCTCGGGAAGGCGAATGGATTACCATCAACCAGACTGGTTTTTATTTAATTTATATGTACATGTTTACTGTCCAATTTGAACCGGTTATTGATCCTGTCATTGAAGACATGTGCAAGCAGTTCAACTTCTACTTAGCTGAAGTGGGTCCAAGCATCTGGAGACTTATAGCGCGCCTTTGCTTCTAGTCTTCGCAAGCCGACGAAGATTTATCTCTTAAGCATCTTCTCCATGTTTATTCTCCGAAGCTCTAAAATGTTGTCATATTTACTGTATCCAATCAATCTATGTGTTTCCTTGTTGAGAACGATCATGACCACAATCATGGGTGGTACGGAAGATTCGTTGTTGTGCTAACCTAGATCTAGTTCAATATGGTGATCATTCGTAACGACTCGATGGGTCATTTTGATATTTAGTATTCCGTCAAGTGGTTTGAGACATTGAATAGCCTTATATTATGAATTATGACTTACGTGTATGGTTGATTTGATGTTCGAGAGATTCAAGATTGATTTGGAAGAGTGATTCTCAATTTGAAAGCATTAAGTTGGAATAGTTGATCAAGGTTTGACTTTAAAGTAAATAACTTTGAAATCGGGATATGATGGTTTTCAATAGGTTCTTTTTATGATTTTGGACTTGGGCATGTTTTCGGACTTGTATTCAGAGGTTCCAAGAAGATTTTGGCTCTATTTGCCGAAAGTCGGCAAGTTGAAGAATTGAGGGTTCATAGGTTTTAACAGAAGTTCAATTTGATGTTATCGGGCTCATATTGTGGTTTTGTGAACTTGGATAGGCTTATTTGGTTTAATGGAACTTGTGTGCAATGTTTGGTAGCCCGAAATGTCTAAGTGTGATTTATACTCATTTGGTGAAGCTTGATGGTTTGAAAGTTAAAATAAGTATTTTGATCTCCGATTCGTGGTTTTGATGTTAATTGTGGTGTTGTGAGCATTTTGATAGGTTTTGAGGAGATATTAGGACATTTTGGTTCATTGGATAGGGGCCCGGAGGCTCGGGTGTATTTCTAATTTATTCAGACCATTTAGGAGTGTTTGGGAAATTGCTAGTACTGGTGCATTACACCTACAAAGTATGGAGCGCAGGTGCGACTTGAAGGAGGTCGCTTCTACGTGTTATGCTGATCCAGTGGTTGGTCGCACCTATGATTAGTGGGACCGCAGGTGCAAGGCATATCTATGGAGAAGGTTGTTCTTTTGCGAGGTTTGACAGGTTGCCGTGTCGCATATGCATTAATTTTGTCGTACAAGTAGAACCGAGGCTTGCGAAGGTTTCTCACAGAAGTGAGATTTTTGTCGCACATGCGAGCTCCCAATTGCGAGGCTTTTGTTGCAGATGCGGAATACCTGGTAGAACGTTTATATTTCGAGGGTTTGCTCATTTTTTATTATTTTGAGTTTTGGAGCACGGGAAGACGTGATACTGGAAGAGATTTTCACTACTATGTTATGGGTAAGTAATTATCACTTGGATTTGAATATGTATCTTGATTCCCCATTGATTTGTATACTTTAATCATGGAATTTTGAAGAAAAATTGAAGTTTTTGTCTACAACTTAAGAGGGTGAATATTGGGGATTTGATGGTCGATTTGGACTCGATTTTGTTATTTAATCATATATTTGGACTAGTGGGTTATGGGTAGTCGATATTTACCCCTTGACTCGGGTATTGACTATGTGGGTCCAGGTTGAATTTTGGGTATTTGATTAAAGATTGAAGCTTTATTATTTGAAATTGATTGATATGGCTTTGTTTGACGTTATTGAGTTTTATTTGACTAGATTCAAATAGTTTGGTGTTGGATTTGAACGGAAAAGGTGGTTTGTTGTTGATTGAATCTTGCCGAATGTAGGTAAGTCTCTTGTCTATCCTTTTAAGAGGTAATTCTCTCCATAGACGATGTATTTGTTACTTGTTGTTCGATTTAGGATCCACGTATATACAAGGCGATGAGCGTATATGCGTAGCTATGTTCTGACCATATCCGGTATCATTGACTAGAGTTATGTTTTTCTTGAATTATATGAAGTTAATATCCATGTTTCAATTGATTCTATGACAATGTTTCAATTGATTCTATGACTTGTGGATTCGGACACAAAGGATTATTTTTCCTTGATAAGATTTATTATTAATCTATAGTCCAACATTTGCCTGATTTTCTCCAGGATTTGGTTGTTTCTGTGGATTAAATGGCTCATGTTAAATGAGATAATTAAACTTTTGCATGCTTAAATAGCTTATTAAGCCTTTTTAATAATAAATTGAATTACATGATTAGTCATAGCCATATTTTAGCTCTACGAGCTTTTATCTGCATTTTTATTAGTCATAGCCATCAATGCTTGGATATGGATCCGTCCCTCCGGAGTCAGGTGATTACCCATGTTACTTTTGGCTGTGTGATCATAGGCAACGGGGTTTTGCTGTACTTGGTTGAACATGTGGCTTGTGTCAGGTGCATGGATTTGTGCTGTGAGTTGTTGAGAAAGGGATCTTGAGCATGCATATTGCAACGACACGGCCGATCATTTTGAGTATTATAGCCCCATTTTCCCTATTTGATGCTTTACTTATGTGTGTTTGTGAATACGTGACTTGTCGGGGTGATTAGTTTGGTTCCGGGGAGGTTTCAAAATGAATTGGAAAATTTAGTTCCAAGGTTAGAAGCTTTAGTTAAAAGAGTTGACCGGAGGTTGCATTTTGTGTAGACAACTCCGGAATGGAGTTTTGATGATTTCAATAACTTCGTATAGTGATTTTGGACTTACGAATATGTTCAAATTTAGATTTGGAGGTCCGTAGATTGATTTGATGCTTATTGACAAAAGTTGAAAAGTTGATGGTTTAGAAGGTTGAATGGTTTGACCGGGAGATGACTTTATTGATATCGGGTTTGTATTTTGGTTTCGGAATATGGAATAGGACCGTTATGTCATTTGGTACTAGGATGCAAAAATTTGAGGTCATTCAGAGTTAATTTTATATGTTTCAGCATGAGTTTTGGAAGTTGGAAGTTTATTAGTTCATTAGGCTTGAATTGGGGTGCGATTCGTGGTTTTGATGTTGTTTAATGTGATTTGAGGCCTCGAATAGGTTCATTTCATGTTTTGGGATTGGTTGGTGTGTTTTGGATGGGTTTCGGACCATTTCCATCATGTTGGGACTGCTGATTCTGTGCTTCTAAATTCATTCATTACGATCGCGAAGAGGCTGTCGCGATCGCGAAGGTAAGTTGTTGGCAGGGGTTATTGTTCATCGTGTTCGTGGAAGGTGTTGATACCCTATTTTGTCCTCATATTTTATAAAGTATTATATATACTTTCAAAATATCATTTGCATTATTACCTAATTTACAAGGGTCATATAAGTATTTTCTATAATTTACCATAAAACTTTTTAAAGCTTTAAAATTGATTTTCTTGTTCAAATATTTATTAATTATCCCTTTAAATTTTTTTAGGGTGATTTAATTATCAAAATTTATCATTTTATACCCACATGCATTTTATAATATTTTATCTCATTTTTACATCATAATATTTGTATTTTTCTATTTTATCTATACTAGTTACAATAATTGCATATATTCTATAAATAATTACGTTTATTATATTATTTATGCCAAAATAGTATTTTTTTTATTTTTTATAATGTTAAGCTATTATTTTCAATTATTTTACTGAATAAATAATATATTTATTATTTATTAGTCATTTTCTATAATTTATGTTTTATGAATTTCGTGTATTTAAAATGTAGCCCAATTTTAAGCTAATTCTAGACTAAAAATCAGGCCCAAACACCTAGCCCATTGTCTATACCCAATTTTGCCTTCATATTTTTATAAATATCATATATGTTTAAAAATATCATTCCTGCATCATCACCAATTTACGAGAGTCATACAAGTATTTTCTATAATGTTTCATAATTTTTAAAACCTTTAAAATTGATTTTGTTTTATTTAAATTACTTGAATATGTATTGATTACCCTCTAAATTATTTTGTGGTGACTTAATTATCTAAATTTATTATTTCATCCACATATATGTCTCAAAATATTTTAATTGCTTTTTATATAATTATATTTGTATTTTTAAAGCTATTTTATACAATTTTACAATAATAGCCTATATTCTATACATAATTGTATTTATTATATTATTTATATCAAAATAGCTTTTCTTATATTTTTATAATGTTAAGTTTTTATTTTACTGCACGAATAATATTTTTATTATTTATTAGTCATTTTTATAATTACACCGGCCCAAACCCCAAAACCTTAGCCCAATAACCCCAAGCCCAAACCAAACAACCCCTAACCCGGGCGTGACCCGCCTTACAATCTGCCCCACTTCACTTTTAATCATGGTCGTTGATCTTACCCAGCGGCCTCTGCATTCTCTCATCTCCCCGCTCCTATACCAAACCTTAGCCGCCTCCTCCCAAATCCCCTCAAAACCCGGCTAAATCGTGAAATTCTTTCACGATCTTCTTACATTATTTGCACTATCTCATTGTCATTCATACGCTCGTGGTATTACTTAGTACTTGCCCAATTTTGGCAAGTATTGCCTCTACGAATCGAGTACAATCGTCCTCAACCTACAAGATTCAGACGAAAATTCATCTGCATACATTCTCAACAAGGTCATATGGGTCCAATTCACCAAGATTCTTGGCTAATGTTTTTACTACTCGTCAAACTAGGGTTTGTCCGATTTTTACCTATTCTGAATCGGAATAGGATATTTTGCGATTTTCCTTTTCCTTGCTTGAGCTTGATTGATTTTCTTTCCTTATTTTGTGCTTAATTAACTGTCTTCTATGTTTGTTCGTTCAACTTCTACCACTACATAAAACCCTTCCCCGTTCCCTTTTGATGCCTCAAGGATTATTGCAGAATCACTGCATTATTCTCTCATTCTCACTCATTATATTCTGGAATTTGAGACCTTGGCTGGCAGAAAGCCAAGGCCATTTGAATTCAATTGTATTCTTTCTCAGTGTGAGCATTGCCCGGGGTTCATTCGAGACCCTTGGGAACTCTGACACACTAGGATTTTGGAGATTCTACTGCTCTTTGCTACTATTAATTGAATAACTTCTGGAAATTGCTCTTTTCATTTGCTTGTTCGTTAATTGGTAACTGGTAAGTTCCTTCGGCCTTTGCAGTTTCATTCTCTGTTCGTGTGTGTTATTGCTCTGTATATCTATGTCATTGAGACATTTGTGAATCAATATGCTACTATGTCATCTCTGTTTGCAGCCTATTTGCTCTGAAGTTATTCTCATGATTTTGTATTTTTCTAGCATCTGAAATAGCCTAAATTCTAACTATGATTCTAGCTTTCTTAAGCATGTCTAGCCTGGTGTGTTTGTGTGTGTCTAAGTGTTTACATCTACTTCTTGTCCTGATTTTATCTTCTACCTTATTCTGAATTATTATGATAAATCAATTTATGCCTAGAATATGTTTTAATTCATGTTAAATCATCTATGTATAACTTAATTATTGATCACGTTGATTAGCCAAACATGTTTTATTTTTACTTAACGTGTGGTCCCTGATTTTTTCAATCCAGTGCTATTTAATATTGCATAAAGACCTTTAGAATGAGATTCAATATCTAGCCCCTTCTCCTATACGTTATCAAGACCTAGTGTCTGCATATCTTGTTAATCTGGAGTTGATATATTTTCACCTATCATGAGTTCTGATATTGTTTCTGAACTTTGGTATTATGACTAATGTTTAGCGTGTTAAAGTTTTTCTCATTCTCAACTAAGTGGTTGCTCGATCATGAACCTATTCTGTTATGTTGCTTTTCACTAAGCCTTCATGTTAAAACTTGCATGTGGAGGCTATGCTTTATTTGTTCTTGTCTATGACTATTAGATTTTCATGTTTAAATATTGTGTCTAAAGTTCTTTTAGGCTAATGCTGAATCATTTTACTTTTGAAACAATTCACTATACTATAATGGTCAATCCTATCACTTTAGCTTTGTTTCTAAGAACACAAGCATGAACCTGCCTTGTGAACTTGTCAGTGTTTCATGTGATCTCATCTATGTGCTTTGGTTAGAACTGTTGTTAGTTACAGCTTTAGGAGTTAAGTGTGAAAAGTTGTTTAATTAATTCCATGAGCGGTTTGTCACCTGCATGGTTGGACCTGGGCATTGGAGTTAGGAAGATTCCACTGTCCTTGTGAGCCTGCGATTTGGATCTGTTGGTTGGTGAGGCTGCTGAAGGCCCAGGAATTCACTGGGTTATTTTATAGTGGGCTTGTACTGTTCGATGGGGCCCGTAGTTGTTTCAGTTTGTATTTTATCATCATTGAGTTTTTATTATTCCATTTTGGTCCTGTAACTTGTAATAACAAATAATTGGGGCATTAGTGAAATTGGGGAACGGTTGTTCTTTATTCTTGCATAAAGGATAGAGAACATGCCTATGGGGTCCATATGTTTTATTTGCTATAGTATTTTACTTGCTCCACTTCTGCACACTCATTGAAATCATGTCTATAGGAACCTCACATATCTCACCTAATTTGACTAATACTCGTTACTTCAAACATGTTAGCCGTTACTATACTTGATTTCTATGTTATTACTGTGTGTTTAGACAGCATGCCTATATGATGTATAACATATGCTTTGTCGATTTAGAAACCATGCCTATAAGAAATCACACACTTCACTCAACTTGCCTAATGCCTGTACATTATTCAAAAGCGTGATTGTTTGACTAAATATTTTACATGCTCTCATGTCTACTTCTATATGATTATTAGATAGCATGCATATAGGGTTGTAATCATACATACATTTGTTAATGCTCATCTAGATACCATGACTATAGGTTCTTAACTAATTAACTACTCGACTGCTTTTGTTATTTTAATATACTGTTGCCTAGATAGCATGCCTATATGATAAGTATTACAAAATTGAGTTCATATACCAACCATTAGAAATCTTGCATATAGGATATTGTTACTTGCCTAGAGAGCATGTCTATAGAATCAAACATTGGTAATCCCAAATTTTCTAATATCTCCCACTGCCCGTTGCGCAAACAATTTAGAAATCATGTCTATAGGTTTTATAACACCTGTAATATGCAAATTAGTTAATTTGGAAAAACAACACTATCTGTACGAGTTGAAATCAGAATCACATAGAAATGATGCTTATAGGAATTAACTACTCAAATACGTCTTAATCTGGAAATTGTCTACTGTGTAGCTTGGAACTTGTTTGCTTGCTTTGTCCTTATGTGTGGAGGCTAAAATGAGCCACTCTTTGCTATTATCTGAAGTCCTGCCTGTTTTGAATACGTGATTAGTTTTATCATTTTGAGCAACCTAGGTAAAGTCTAGAACAACCGAAATAGAGGTCCAAAGCTTCATGGACCACAAGTATGGGACGGGTATACGGTTTAGAATTGACTTAGATCGCCTTTAGGTAACGACTTCAACATAGTAATTGGGTAGGAGGAGAGGATAGTCTGTGCCCGCTGAATAATATGAGCAACTCTCTACCTTAAGGGAGTTGCGAAGTATTATTTATGTTGCACAGGGTGATCCTTTAGGCTAAAAAACTTAGGACCCCCTTTTCTTTATATACTTGTTATTTACACTTAGTCATCTAACATAGACCAATGTAGTTGTATCCTTGTAATCATTAATTATTTTTACCAATTCTTATGTGTTATGATAAGATTCCTCGACTTCTATACTTCCTTTGTTTATTTGATCACCTAGCCTAATAATATAATCCACATAGTTTAAAATTCAGTCGGGACTCATAGTTGTGGACCTCGAGGAGTGCCTAACACCTTTCTTTGAGGTAATTTGATCCATTACCCGGTATTTGGTGATGCGGACTAGTTAAAACAGAGTTATTTGCAAATAGGTGCCGTAATGAACCTTAAAAATTGTTAGGTGGCGACTCCTCTCTTTTAATTACCTTCCTTTAAAAGAGTTGTCACACGTCAAAGCCCGCTTTCGTGAGAAAACGGGGTGCAACACCCATTTCATTTTACCTCTCAGCAGCCCAAACCAAACAACCCCTTTAACTTAACTCGGTCGCGACCCGTTAATAACCCATCCCGTTTCCCCTTTGATCATCGTCGTTGATCTTAAATGACCAACGGTCCACAACAACCCTTCTCTTCTCTTTATAACCCCTCACCCAAACCCTAAACCCATTAAAACCCTTCTGCCACCCCCAGATCCTCTCTACTTCCCTCCTCTCTTCACAAAACCCTAGCAGTCGCCTCCTGATTTCTCTCCGATTCCAACCTAAAAATGGAATCAATCCATGATTCAGTTACCTATTTTGTGATACTTTGCTATTGTATGCGCACCTGTGGTGTTGCTTAGTTCTTGCCCTATTTTTGGCAAGAACTACCTTTCAAGAACAAGCTTGATTGACTTCGATTTGGTGAAGATCTGTGCAACTTTTCATCTATATACACTCTACAATGAATGACTCTCGCATTCTTGGCCCGATTTATGGCTGGTGGAACCAACTAGGGTTTGAAATTTTTGTCATCTCTTTCACCGGCTCTGTTACTGATTGCATGTGATATTTTCTTTTCTTATATGTCCTTAATTGATTGTTTCCCATGTTTGTCCATCCTAATCTGTTACTATATAAACCCCCTTCCCCGTTTCCCCCAATAGACTTTGACTACTGCTATTACTCTCCCACTATCACTTGTTCTAGTATTCTAAACTTGATACCTTGTCCGGCTGAAAGCCAAGGGCACCAAAATTCGATTGTTGCTCTTTTCTCAGTGCGAGCACTGCCTGAGTTTACTTGAAACCCTTGGGAACTATGACGCACTGGGATTTTGTGGTTCTGCTGCTCTTTTTTCTATTGACAAATGGAGTACTGCCAATATTGTTCTTCTTATTTTGCTTGTTAATTTGTAACTGTTAAGTCTCTTGGCCTTAGAAATTTAATTCTCTTTTGTTCGTATTTATGCTTTGTGTCACTGAAACTTTTATGAATCAATGTCCTACTATTCCATCTTGTTTGTAGCCTTGTTTTCTCTGAAGTATTCTTGTGACTCTATACTCTTAACATATGAACTTGCTTAGGTTCTATTTATGATGTATTTAGCATAAATGAATTCTGGTTCTCTTAAACCTGTTTAGCTTGATTTGTCTATGTTGATACCTGATGCTTGCCCTGAGTTTGTCTATCTGCTTTGTTCTGGATTAATATGATAACCAAATCATGCCCAGAATGTGTTCTAGTCCTTGTTAAGTCATTCATACCCAACCTTCTACGTTTCTGAGGTTGTACTGTTAGCTAGGATTTGTTCCCATGCTATTTGTAGCTATAATGTGTGCTTTTGACTTGTTCAATCCCGTGTTCTTCAATGTTACTTGAGACCTTAGGGTAAATCTCGTACCTAGATTTTTCTCCCATATGGGGCCAACTAGTACAAGGTTTGATGCATGCTTGTCCTGTTGATCTGAAAATTGACATGTTACTTGTTTACCATAAGTTCTTCTGGTATTGACTGATACTCAGCATGTTAAAACTGTCTCATGTTCAACTAAGTATTTGCTCAATCATGAACATGTTCTGCTATGCTACGTTTACTAGGATTTCATGTTAGACATTCTATGCTAAGACTATATCCCACTTGTTATTGTCTGTGCCTGTACCATATTCTCATGTGTAAATCTCTTGTCTAAAGTTCTTTTAGGCTAACTCTAGATCATTTTACTTTTGAAACTATTTTTGGAATAATTCACTATCCTTTGATGGTTAATCTTGTCACTCTAGCCTTGTTTCTGAAAATACATGCATGAACCTGCCCTGTGAACTTGTCAATATTTCATATGATCTTGTCTATGTGCTTTGGTTGGAACTACTGTTAGTTACAACTTTAAGAATTAAGTGTGAAAAGCTGTATAATTAATTCCCCGAGTAGTTGTCACTTGTATGGTTAGGTCTGGCATCCAGTTGGGTTAAGTAAGTCATGCATCTTGGGCTTGGTATTGAGCAATATATGTTGTTGGACCCGGGCGCTGGATTGAAGCGCACTCTATTGTTCTGCTAAACTGGGATTTGGGTCTGTTGGTTGTGTGAAGAGTATGGTTGTTGAAGGCCCCAGAAACCTCGCTGGGTTATTTTATACTGGGCATGTCACTTGTTCTATTGGGCCAATAGTTGTATCATTCTGTAACTATTCATATTTGAGTTTGTATTATTTCATTTAGGCCTGTAATAACTTGTAATAACGAACAATGAGGAATTAGTGAAAAAGAGGTTGGGGTAATTTAATTCTCACATGAATGGGTAGAAAATATATCTACAGGGTCCACATGCTTTGTTTGCTACTTTGCTTGGCATGCTCTGTTTCTATACACTGATAGCAAGCATGCCTATGGAAACCTAAGTGCTCTACTTGCTCAACATGTCTTACTCCCGTACATTATCAGAAACATGCCTATAAGAATCTAAGTATTTCACTTGTTCACATGCTTCACTTCTATACATTATTAGATAGCATGCCTATAGGATTCAAATGTCATTGATTATTTTCTCAACTTGTGATATTGCTATGTGATTGTTAGATAACATGCCTATAGGATCGTTTAAGCAATTAAGATCTGCTTCCATCAATACTCATCTAGATACCATGTCTCTAGGGCCTTAAATGATTAATTAAATTGTTGCTTTGTTGTTCTTATCACACTGCCAGCCTAGAAAACATGCCTATAGGAATAAGCATGACGAATTCGCTTTCAAATACCAACTGCTTGAAAACATGTCTATAGGATATCGCTACTCGCTTAGAAATCATGCCAATAGGATCAAAAACTAATAATTTTGAGTTTTTCAAGGGCTTCACTGCCCAAGCGCGAATCACCCAGAGATCATGTCTATAGGATTTTAATAACAATTATAATCAGTAACTTCGATAATCGGACTAGCCGCACTGCCTGTGAGATTTTATTACACCATGCATCCAAGTAGAAGCAATGTCTATAGGTTTGAACGACTTTAATGAATCTCAATTTTAAAAACTGCATATGACACCTTACTGCATAATCTAAAAATCTGTTCGCGTGTTTTATTTGATATGTGTGGAGGTTAACTTGAGCCTTTCACTGCAATTATGTGCAGTCCTACCTGTTTTGAATGTGTGCCTAATTTTATTCTTTTGAGCACCCTAAGTAAAGTCTTGAACCACCCAAATAGTAGGTCTGAAGCCTCCTGGACCATAGGCATGGGATAGGTAATGCACGCATAGGACATGGTTTAAAATTGAACTAGAGCGCTTTAGGTAAACAACTTTAACATAGTAATTGGGGAGCATGAGATAATAGTCTATACCCGCTGAATAATATGAGCCACCCCTACATTAATGGAGTTATGAAGTATTATTTATGTTGCACAGGGTGATCCTTTAGGCTAAAAAACTTAGGACCCCCCATATGTTTACTACTCGCACCTTTGTTTCTTCGGACATAGAACAAATTAGGTTGTACCTTGTAATCTCCAAAGTCTTGTACTAATCATCTATTAATGTATAGTCTAATTCCTTTATATGTGAAATCTTCTTTACACTTGTTTTACATCGTAGTTAAATCCCCTATCTTCCTTTAACTTACATGATCACATAGGACAATTATAATCCAATAATCCCACATAGCATAAATTTTGGCCGGGACCCATAATTGTGGACCTCGAAGAGTACCTAATACCTTCTCTTCAAGGTAATTTGAGCCCTTACCCGATCTTCGGTGACACATACTAGTTAACACATAATTATTTGCAAATAGGTTCCCTAACGCACCTCAAGATCGTTAGGTGGCGACTCTTTCTTTTAATACCCTTTAAAAGAGTTGTTATATGTCGAAACCCACTTTTTCAAGAAAGCAGGGCACAACAACATGGATAATCTGCTGGGGATATACTTAGGCTCTTACCATAATGAAGTTTTGCTTATGTTAGTTAACAGATTATTTGATGTCATCCCCTCCCTATTTCCTTTATTTTCTTAAAAATTCTATATCATGTACTTCCCCTCCCTATTTTCTTCATTTGCTTAAAATGACTATATCATGTACATCCCCTCACTATTTCCCTTATTAGCTTAAAATTACTATATCATGTGTCTCCCATCCCTATCTCCCCTATTTGCTTCATTAAATTACGTTCTCGCACTTTTTCATGAATTAGTCTAACTTCTATCCTTTGTAGCCTTTTTCCTTTTTCTCCAGTTCATCTTTATTACATTATTTACTGTTCTTACGTACTTTCATCATGTAAATATCTGGCAACGTGTTACTATTTTTGCATAAAGAATGCTTTCAACATCATACTCCACTCGTGCTTATTATCAACATGGTGACACTTGATGAGTGTCTGTGCTTTACTAAAAACACCCTTTTAAATCGGAAAGTCTTATTAACGGTAGACTAGTCGATCAACGGTGCAGTCGACGGTCCCGTGCCTTTCCCTCTCAGGTCATCCATTTGAGAGTACCAGTCTAGACCCTTCTAGAAACCCTACTCTAGTTTGAAATGTACATGCATCATGCTAAACCTAATACAGATTGAAACGTCATTGAGGCATCAACCCTCTTAGATAAACCTTGCCCAAAGAACCAAGGGATTTCCATAATCCCAAAGGACACCATCATATTATGTGCATTGCTTGAAGAAAACATGCCAACATGTTGACTATTATTGCGTAAATAGTCGAATTTGGAGGGGGAAAGGGCTAACTTTTATTTGTTTGTAGAAAATGATGCACGAAATCCCCGTGTTTGGTATGGTCCAGATTATCCAGCCTCTACTAATTGACTGGTGCAATGACCTTGCACCATATGACGGAAATCACGTAAAGACAGTACTGGGTAGCTTGCCATCTTTGCTGAATATTCAACCCAACAAGGAATTAATTGAGGCAGCCACCATGTTCTGGGATGAAAAGAGAGCTGCTTTCTGAATTGGAATATAGAAATGACTCCTCTTCTGGAAGAGATAGGGGATTTTGCCAAGTTACCATGGGATAATCTGGGTCTACCGGTGCTAGAAAATCGCACCCCACGCGGTTTTCTGAAAATGCTAGGACTTAAGAAGAACGACGAACTGGTTTGCCTGAAGAAGTCCAACATCCCCTTCGAGTTTCTATGTGACCGATACGGGCACAACAAATCATATTGCTTGCATGACGAGGAGCTCGTTACCTCTTTGGGATGGGTACATCATCGGGTTTATGTCTTCATAGACTGTTTCTTGGGTTATGTTGATCTTTCTGATGCAAGGAGGTAGAGTTAACAGTCGCTTAGCCATGGTCGCCAGGACCGTGATGGAGGGTATCAAGGGGCAGAAATGTCACGCCCCGACCTCAGGAAGCGCAATTGGCGCTCAACCAAGATAACCCGGTCAAGCAAGCCTGTATAATGCCTTCTACCCAAACTCACCCATGAATAACGAAAGGATATGTTTCATTAATTAGAGAATGAGAATGTTACATGAACAATCAAAACTTCATTACCGTTAGGACTTTATTCAAGATTTACCAAAATATTACTTTACACATTCATAGTTTAGAAGTGGAAACATATGATATATATACAACATTTCTAATTTCAATGTCTACGGAGCCTCTGATAGATACAAAAGAGTTGCATGATGGTGTCGGTGACAAGGCCCCGGCTATACCTCAAAATAATATACATAGAGGGAAAGAGATACAAGACCCCGAAATGATGTGGGGCTCACCAAGTCAGCTGAGGAGAGGGTGTACTGCTATCACTTATCAATATCGCCTGTTGTGGAACCACCTGCATCCATTAAAGATGCAGTGGCCCCGACAAAGGGGACGTTACTACATATGGAATAGTACTAGTATGTAAAACTAATCACCCTCTCAATAGAACGAATAACAATAAAAGGAAACGTGAAATCGATGTGAGCCTTAAACAGTAATAAAGTGCCAAATTATGAGAAAGATAAATTTCAAGTAAGTTTCAATATTTTTAAGTTGGGAGATCCTTAGTACCGATACACCGCTGTGCTTTTTGCATGGAGTCTGATCTCAGCCCGATCGGCTAAGCCATCTCACCCCGAGACATCCACTCACAACACTACCTTGTGCGCGACATGTCGTCCGATCTTAGCCCGATCGACTGAGCTGTCTCACCACAATGCCGTATGGGTCGACATCGCATCACATCTCGCTAGCAATAATCTCATCCCATTTAAGGGGATATATCTCAACACATTAATCTCATCCTATAAAAGGGGAAACAACATCATCACATCAACATAGAGTTTTACCCCTCAATCACTCCTACACCGGCACATGTAGTGTTTGTGCTATATTATTCCTACCTACCCTTCTTCGGTGACTAAACGATACTCCCAAAGCATTTATTATTAAAAGGATTTACAGCTCATTTCATAACCTTTCGCATGTCTTTCCATTTCACTGGCACTAGTGGCCACAATTGTAATATCATTCTTGGAACGTTGGCCGTATTTTATATTTCATACTTACCCCTAAAACTTTCAAGCGTTACCACGGATCATCATCAATTCAAGAATTTAAGTATACATATGAGCAACAAGAGTCTTAAGCACATTTAATTTCATCTTCCACAGTTAGGCATACTAGCTTGCAATTGAAACATGATTTTAAATTACAACACCTTTGGTACATTGATCATACTAGGATACATTCTCAAAGGGAATCATGATATGATAGGAACATTTGGGACACATTTTGAGTACATACATCTTTCAACGCAACATTTAATTTAGAACAATCAAGTCTATTAGGAAGGACTTGGAACATGATGCATAAGAAATTGAGCCAATCATAATCGCAACTTACGAGGACATCATGGAAATCGATTCTATAAGAGGGGTTTAGCCAACATACCTCACTTGAGATTCCTTAAATTACTACAATGTTCCAGAAATCCTAACAACTTCAATCTATTAGAAACATGACAAATTTGAACCATAATTAGGAAGATACTCGGGGTTTCAGGTCATTTGAGCATTTTATCAAGCACTAGGTATGCATTAAGGTTTCAAGGTCCTCATATGGTGGATACCTTTACCTCATAATCAATCCCCTCTTCAATAGGCCACCCACAAATACTCCACAACCTCCCTACCACCCTTATTTGTACATGCATGCATAAATAACAACTCTTATTCTCATAACCTTCTTCCCCATTACCTATTGCCAATCCAAATTTCGAAATTGAAGGCTAGGACTAGAATCTTACATATTCGATGAAGACCTTGTGAGTTATCCTTGTGAATTCTTCCAAACTTGAGCAAATATTGATGAACAAATAGCTTAGGAATCTTTCTTCTTACTCTAGACCACTTCCCCCTCTCTAAAATATCAGTTTGAACCTTCTAAAATGACCCATAAGGTTGTTTTATAAAAATGGGGTTGGATTCTAAAACCAAAAAATGGTCCCTCCGAACTCAACTTTGCGGTTGCATAGTACACCTCACATCAGATCTGCAGCCCGCAAAATGGACCGCAGAAATGGTCCTAAAAATTGGGTTGGTCTGGTCCAGTCTGCGGCCAGGTCTGTGGCTCGCATAACAATTGTGCGGCCACAAAATGGACCGTACAACCTCCTCCCAAAGTTTTCTCATGCTGGTTCAACTATGGATGTGCGGCCCGCGAAACGATTATGCGGTCGCATAGTTGACCGCAAAACAACCTCCAAAATTGGCCCATTTCTCTGCTTCACTTTACGGCGGATCTGCGGTCGCATAATGAACCGCAGAAATGCCATGTTCTGCAAAAATATTTCATCAACTCCCTAATGCTCCATTCAACCCAAAAAGTCCGTACCGCGGCGAAACCCTTGGATTTTAGGTGAAATTTTACGGTTCCTAACAAGAAATACACCATAATCCCTATGATCCTAACTGTGATGTACCACATGCTGGATCAGTGCAAGCATGGGTTTGGGCATTTCGAGGTTTGCAATCTCCTACTATAGGTTTGGCTGCTAGAACACTTTCAGAGGGGAAAATATTGCTAGGAGCTCTTGCGTAGGCCACTGAATGACTACATAGCCAGTCATCATCCAAAGAAGATGACATTAACTCCAAATAGGTTTGCATAGCCTGGGAATGTTGTAGGCTGGGTGTGTTTCTTCAGTAATCAGACAGATGAGCAAGTGCATTGGATATTCGAGTGGTTTTCTAGTAGCGAGTTCATCATCAGGTCCAAAGGAACCACTCACTTGGTACTTATTGGGTTGCGAGGCATCTACCCTTACGGTGCTATAAGGGTAATGAGGCAAGCTGGGAGGAATCAAGTCATACCTCGAGTTTCCAACATGGTTCAGCATAAAGCAGACTTCAAAGGAGATATTATCCCATTCAAGTTTGAGGCCCAGAGGATGAGGAACCAAAAGATCATCGTGGATAGGGAGACTATTGAACCAGACAGATATCACGTCGGTCATATGTACTACTACCTATCATAGATGGAAAATGATATAACCGAGGATGTTAAATCAGGGGTCAATCTGAAAAATAGAATCATAGATGAGGTGGCTGAGGCATAGGTAAACTACAAAAGGCTATGCAAAATAGTGTTCGAATCTGAAGCTAAGCAGCCGGATTAGCATAAGGTCGATATGGAAGAGATCAAAGAATGGAAGGAGATTGCAAATAAGTCGACATAGAGGTTGGAGCACCTAGAGTAAGGATTGATGGAGCTAGAGGGGAAGATGAGAAAGAGGCTTTGGGATCATCAAGGTATGGGCTGTGATGAAGGAGGGAAGCTGGTAATGGCTTACTTGCTACTCGACATGCGCGACCTGGGAAATGTGATTGATGGAGTCAAAAGAGCCAAGCATGGAGAAGGTCCTTCTGGGACCAAATAGATTAGGAGAAAATGTTCTTTATTGATTTCTAGATTAGATTTTGTTGTAATAAGGCTTCGTGTCATTAGTGACTTCATATTATTATTTTTATTTAGTAAACATTGATTTGATTTATTTTTGCATTAACGGAATAAGGCAACGTTAGCTTGAATTTTCTCCAAGTCTATATGATGCTTAGTCCTACCTCGGGCACAATGAGGTCCCCAAATTAGGACGCGAACTATTGCATGCCTTACGTACTACTTGCTTAAATATTGCAAACATACTTTTACTTCGTCTTACTGACTTGGTTACCTTTTGTTTTTCTTTATTTTGAGTATTCCCATTCCCAATGGATGGTTTGTGCATTTTGGCATCATCGACATACCACACCAGATCCAGAGGTCCTCCACCTCCTCCTCCACCTAGCGACCCCAAAAGCAAAGGCAAAGGTAAGATGGATGATTTAGGTGGTAATCGAAAGGACAACGCTACCATGGCAGAAAATGTTGAAACCTCAGACGGAAGGAGTACGTTGGGACAGAATGAGTTGGTCTTACGGTTTGAACTACAAGGTGATCTTGAAAAGGTCTGAAATCTTGCAAACCTCTCCCTTACTCTGAATGTCCCCGACATCAAGCATCAGAACAACACCACCTAGAATCAAACACCACCCCAAAATACACAAGCCTAAAAGCTACCACCTATAGCTCCAAATAATCCTCCCACAATGCACCAATATTACAACCCGCACCCCCTCAAAACTGTAACCCTCCGCCGGTACAAATCCATCAACAACGCCACCATAACCCGACCCACTATCCGCAAACCACTAATTATCATACCCTTCAAAATGCACCACAACATACTCCTGATCCACCTCAAACCTCAATCAGTGATCACCCATTTACTCAAGTCCCAAGGACGCACAAAGACAACCCAATATACATGGAGATCTTACCACATACCCCACAACAAACCATATACGTACCCGAACCAAACAAGAAGGACATGCTCATCCGGAACATGACTGAGGAGCTGGAGAAACTAATAGGAAGAGTCCAAAGTATTGAGGGTGGGAAAGGTGTTGAATGTTTGAATTATGAAGACTTGTGCATCCAGCCAGATGTGGAACTACCAAAGGGTTAAAAACCTCCTAAGTTGAAATGTTCGATGGCACCGATGGTTCTAAGGTGAATTTGAGAACCTACTATGACAAGCTTGTAGGAGTGGGAAAGAATGAGCAAATCTGCATGAAGTTGTTCATGCAAAGTCTTACAGGTGATGCCTTATCCCGGTACATTAGTCATAATCCAAAGAAATGGTCCAACTAGGTAAGAATGGCATCTAATTTCATGGATAGATTCAGGTTCAAGACAGAAAATGCATCATATGTTTTTGATATCTAGAACCTAAGGAAGAAGCCAACAGAAACCTTCCGTGAGTAAGCTACTCGTTGGAGATCAGAGGCCGCCAAGGTGAGGCCGCCACTAGAATAAGAGCAAATGAACAGGTTCTTTGTTACTGCTCAAGATCCATAGTATTATGAAAGATTGAAGGTTATAGAGAATCACAAGTTCTACGAGATCATCAAGTTGGGAGAAAGGATAGAAGAAGGAATCAAGAGCCGTATGGTGACCAATGTTTGGGCGCTGCAAGCCATCAATAACGCCTTACAATCCGGAGGTATTTCGAAGAAAAAGGAAGTGTGTGTCGTGATGGTAGCCAGGGCCCTAAGTCTCCCCTTACCTATCAAACACCTCCACCCACATATCAACTCTCACCTCCAAAATATCAATACCATGCCACTACCTACCATACCTATAATACCCAACCTACATATTACCAATCACCTCCTCGCGCCCACCAAAACTACCCAAAGCCATGACCAAATTTTTACCGCAGAACTCCCAGACAATATACCCCTATCATTGAACCCATAGCCCAACTATATGAGAGACTGAAGGCCACTGGGTATGTCACTCCTATTCCTGATGTCGTTGTTGAAAATCCTACCCAGTTGGTCAACCCCAACAAGACTTGTGCTTACCACTCAGGCATGAAGGGTCATACTATTGAGGAATGACGCATGTTGAAAGATAAGATTCAATCACTAATTGACACCAAAGTTTTACAAGCAAAGGAGTATGCGCCGAATATACGTAATAACCCTCTTCCTGATCACAGGGGCATGGGATTGAATGTGATAAAAACTTATGAAGAATGGGATCAGTAAAGATCTATTGGGGCTTATCCGAGAGGGGGACACTCCCAAATAATCTCTTGTCACCCTCTCGCCGATTGTGGTGCAAACCCAGGCGCCATTCGAGGTCGAGGTAGCTACGCCTTTCACTGTGATGGTGGCTCCAACACTGCCTTATAAGTTTGATGTTGTCCCATGGGATTATGTGGCGGAGGCAAGGAAAAAAGGAAAATCCAAGATGGAACATAGAGGTGATGAACAAGGAATAACCATAATTGTTATAGTTTACACACCTTTGGAGGAACGAGTAAGGAAACCGCACCGAAACCACCTGTTGTGGAGACAGGCAGTGATCATCTTTGTTGGAAGATACAGGCGAGGGAATACTCTGTTGTTGATCATCTAAACAAGAATCCAGCCCAAATATCTATCTTGTCACTGTTGCAAAACTCAGATGCGCACAAGGATACCTTGATGAAGGTTTTAGTGAAGCTTATGTACCTTCCTGCATCACTAGCAAAGAGATTGCGAACATGGTGTGGCAGATACTGGAGAGTCACAAGGTTATCTTCCACGAAGATGAGCTGCCACTAGAAGGATTAAGTCATAACAAATAACTGCACATCCCTGTGCAGTATGAAGACATGTTCATTTCCAGGGTTCTGATAGACGGGGGTTCAAGTCTGAACATATGTCCGCTGGCCACTTTGAAAAGATTGGGTATAGGCCTGCATGAAATATAGATGGGAAGTATGAACGTGAAAGCATTTGATAGGTCTTAGAGAGTCACTATCATAGAGATTAACCTGGATCTAAGGATGGGCCCGACTTGGTTTGATGTTGACTTCCAGATGCTGGATATATCCGCTACTTATAACCTATTACTGTGACGACCATAGATACATGCAGCTGGGGAAGTCGCTTCTACTCTGCACCAGGTTGTGAAGTTTGAGTGGAATCATCAAGAGGTTATTATTCACGTAGATGGGAGTGACCCTATCTACACCACCAGATTGTGCCAGTTATTAATAATAGAAGGAAATTGGGAGGAGAGACATTCCACAGCATTGAGCGGATAAATGCAATCGAGAAAGGGCGATGGTAAAGCAACAAGATAGAGAGCATACTAATATGGTTAGGGTTTGAACCATGTAAGGGTCTTGGTCCAGAGCTTCAAGGGATCACAGAACCAATGCGACCACAATATCATGGCACAAAATTTGGTCTTGGATATGAATACACCGTGTAAGAATGTAATGATTAGATACCGCCATGGCGTGACTTCTACTATCCATTGGAACAACCCATACCACCGATGCACCAGACATTTCACCAGACTCATGTGATTTGGGGATCTGATGAAGATGAGGTTTTAGCCAGTATAAGGAAGCTGTTTCTGGACGAGGAAGATATGGACTGCAGTGCAATCTTGGAGGAGGAGGAGGAGGAAGGCCTTACTATTCATACGGTAGTAGATTGAGTTGTTCTCAGGAACTAGACTACTGCACCATCCCGGGCTTGCCAAGCACCTGGGTAGCCTTGGCATAACTAACATGGTTCATTTTAAAACTGTTTTAGGCATTTAAGACATTTTTAGTGTTTTGTTTTGAAATAATTACTCAATACATTGAGTCGTACATGTTGACAGTTTTATGTTTTATTAATGCATCACTGCTTTTCGTTTATTTATATTATTATCTTTTTACATTCTTTTTAGCTTAATTATTACATATCCTAATGAACCTACGACTGTGACATGTAATGAGACAACGCAACATAAGGAAAGTGATTTGGAAGATTTGGAAGATGATGTAATACCTGAGAAAATTGTCAAAGAAGTAGAGAATTTTGAGAATAAACCAAAGTCCAATCTAGAAAAAGTTGAGGCAGTTAACTTAGGGGATTCTAAAATAGTCAAAGAAACTCCCTTTAGCATTCATCTATCGCCATTACAGAAGGAAGAGTACGTCATGTTTCTAAAGGAATATGAGGATAGTTTTGCATGGTCCTACGATGACATGACTGGATTAAGCACATCCATAGTGGCTCACAAGCTACCTACCAACCCAATGTGTCCACCAGTAAGGTAGAAGCTCAGAAAATGCAACCCAGATATGAGTTTAAAGATAAAAGAAGAGGTTACCAAGAAAATCAAATCCAAGTTCCTTCGGGTGGTCGAGCTCCCAACTTGGCTAGACAACATTGTACCAGTTCTGAAGAAGGATGGGAAAGTCATGGTGTGCATTGACTATCGAGATCTGTATAGAGCAAGCCCATAGGATAATTTCTCGTTACCTAACATACACATACTGATCGACAACTGCGCCAAGCATGAACTCCAATACTTTGTGGATTGCTTTGTAGGATATCACCAGATTTAGATGGATGAAGAGGATGCCAAAAAGATAGCCTTTATCACACCATGGAGAATATACTGTTATAAAATGATGTTGTTTGGTTTAAAGAATGTCGGGGCGACCTACATGAGGGCCATGACTACTCTTTTCCACGATGTGATACACAAAGAAATAGAGGTATTCGTGGATGATGTCATCATCAAGTCTAAGAGGAGTTTGGATCAAATAGCAGACTTGAGGAAGTTTTTTGACCTACTACAAAAGTACAATTTGAAGTTGAATCCTGCAAAATGTGCTTTTGGAGTCCCTGCTAGAAAGTTACTAGGTTTCATTGTCAGTCATCGTAGCATCGAGTTAGACCCATAAAAAATCAAAGCTATTCAGGACCTTCCACCGCCAAAGAGCAAGAAGGATGTGATGAGTTTTCTGGGCCGCCTAAATTATATCAGCCATTTTATAGCATAATCAATTGTAATATGTGAGCCAATCTTCAAAATGCTGAGGAAAGATGTTGCGACTTGTTGGACTGAAGAGTGCCAGAAGGCTTTCAATAAAATCAAGGAGTACTTGTCCAAGCCACTCGTGTTGGTCCCACTAGATCCCGGGAGACCTTTACTGCTATACCTATCCGTGTTGTATGGAGCCTTTGGTTGCATTTTTGGGAAATATGATGAAACCGGGAGAAAGGAGCAGGCGATATACTATCTGAGTAAGAAGTTCACACCTTATGAAGCCCAACACTCTTTGTTGGAATGTACCTATTGTTCCTTGACATGGATAGACCAGAAATTGAGATACTAGTTTTGTGCATACACCACATATCTCATATCGAGGATGGATCCGCTAAAATACATCTTTCAGAAACCCATTTCTATGGGTAAGCTAGCAAAGTGGTAGATATTGCTAAGTGAGTTCGACATCATCTATGTGACTCAGAAGGTGGTCAAGGGGCAAGAATTAACCATTAAAGACGTATTTTCTCGAGGAGGAAGTGTCATTTATAGGGGAAGATATTACCGAAGCATATGATGGATAGAGGATGTTTTTCGACGGAGCCACAAACTTCAAAGGAGTGGGCATCGTAGGTGTTCTTGTATCAAACACCGGTCAACATTACTCGGTATCCGCAAGATTAGGTTCCCATGCACCAACAACATTACATAATACAAAGCTTGCATCTTGAGACTCATATTGGCCATCAACATGAATATTTAGGAATTGCTGGCAATTGGAGATTCAGATCTGCTAGTACACCAAGTACTCGGAGAATGGGCCACCAAGAACACTAAGATATTGCCATTCCTACATTGTGTGCAAGATTTGATCAAGAGATTCACAAAGATAGAATTCAAACATGTTCCAAGAGTTCAAAATTAGTTCGCCGATGCGCTAGCTACCTTGTCTTCCATGATACAACATCAAGAAAAGCCTTTTATTGATCCTATCCCAATAGAGATTCGTAAGTAGCCAGATTATTGTGCTCATGTTAAAGATGAGTTAGATGGAAATCCATGGTTTCACGATATCAAGGAATATTTGGAGAAAGGAGAATACCATGGAAATGCTACATACACTCAAAAGTGCACACTCTGAAGATTTGCCAACCATTTCTTTCAGAGCGGAGGAATTCTATATAGAAGGACTCCTGACTTGGGACTGCTAAGATGTGTCGATGCCAAGGAGGCATCTAGGTTGGTCGAACAGATACATGCCGCAACCTGCGGGTCTCACGTGAACGGGTTCATTCTAGCCAAGAAGATATTAAGGGCAAGATATTTCTGGATGACTATTGAGACAGACTACATCAAATATGTTAAAAAGTGTCGCCAGTTCCAAGTACATGCTGATATGATATGGAACGAGTTCACCCTGCCTTTCTTTGCCTGGGGCATGGACATCATCAGACCAATTTGATTTTCTGCTTCCAATGGACACAGATTCATCTTGGTGGCCATAGATTACTTCACAAAGTGGGTCGCAACCGCTTCCTATGATGTTATGACTAAGAAGGTTGTAGCACACTTTGTCCGAGATCGTATTATTTTCCGATGCGGAGTACCCGAGTCATTCATTACTAACAATGCTGCCAATCTAAACAGTGATCTGAAGAAAGCCATATGTGAAATAGTCAAAATCAAGCACTGGAACTCTACAACATATAGGCCGCAAATGAATGGATCCGTTGAAGCTGCCAACAAGAATATCAAGAAGATATTAAGGAAGATGGTGGATAACTACAAGCAATGGTATGAGAAGCTACCATTTTATTTTCTCGGATACCGCACCATAGTCCATACATCAACTAGAGCAACCCCTATCTACTGGTCTATGGTACTGAAGTTGTTATGCCCGCCGAGGTGGAGATTCCTTCCCTAAGAATCATATAGGAGGCCGAGCTTAGTGATGCATAATGCATACAAAGCCAGTATGAGCAGCCGGCTCTTATTGACGGTAAGAGGATGAATGCAGTATGTCACGGTCAACTCTACCAGAATAGAATGACAAGGGCTTTCAACAAGAAGGTTAGCCTGAGGCAATTCACACCGGGGCAATTGGTGTTGAAGCGGATCTTCCCGCACCAGGACAAGGCAAAAGGAAACTTTTCACCTAACTGTCAAGGCCCTTACATGGTTTACTGAGTACTGATAGGAGGAGCACTCATACTTGCAGAGATGGACAATGAAATATGGAAAAAACCTATCAATTCGGACGCCGTCAATAGAAATTACGTTTGAGATTGTATTTGCACTTTCTTTTGATGTAACATGAACTATGCTTGACCCGATTCCCGTTTGAGAGGGGATACGTAGGTAACCTTGTGGGTTCGGTCTCACCATAATAAAATCTTCATTCCCCTCTACGGTTTGGAACCGGGGCAAGATTTAGAATTTTTGTCAATATCATTACGTTAAGGACCGCCAAAGAAGATATCGCTAGAAGTATACATTAAACTGAGGTAGAATTATGAGGGGGTCCTCAAAATTTTGAGTTAAGAAGGTCGCAATGTCTCAAAGCATGTCACGGTCTATGATTCGATCAAACTATTTACTTTTGTTCATTATTTTTAAAGCAACTGCATTATCTACAAATGATTTACCATAAATGCATATTTTCAGGAAACCGCATTTTCTGTAGCAGCCAGATGTAAGGGCAAGACAAGAGCAAAGGCGAAATGAGGAATCGAGAGCACGAACCGACCTTTCCCCCAAAAGCTCACTATTTTTCTTTGGATGCTAGCATAATGGACATAACAAGCACGTTTGCAAGTATATACATACAATAAGATCACTATCTTCACACCGACCAAAATCGCCACGCACAAACGCGTCAAGCTAAGGACCACTTTTCTCTCTCACATTTAATTGTTTCTTTTCCTGTGAAGGGCTAAGAATTTCCCTCATTACGTTGCATAGGGGTAAGCACTACCCTCATCACTACATAGGGCCAAGCACTGTCCTCATTATATTTCTTAAGGCTAAGCACTACCTCCATTACTGCATAAGGCTAAACACTGCCTTTCATTGCATTAGGCTAAGCACTATCTCCATTACATTGCATGAGACTAAACATTGCCTTCCATTGCATGACACTAAGCAATGTCTCTATTACATTGCATGAGGCTAAGCACTACCTCCATTATTGCACAAGGCTAAGCAATGCCTTCCTTTACATGAGACTAAGCAATGTCTCCATCACATTGCATAGGGCTAAGCACTGCCCTCATTAGGCTAAATGATGGCTTCATCTACATCGGGCTAAACATTGCCTTCCCCTGCATAGGGCTAAGCACTACCCTCATTACATTGCCTGAGGCTAAGCATTGCCTCCATTACTGCATAAGACTAAATGCTGCCTTCCATTGCATGAGACTAAGGATTGTATCCATTACATTGCATGAGGCTAAGCACTGCCTTCTTTATTGCACACGGCTAAACACTGCCCTCATACAAGGCTAAGCATTGCCTTGTCTCGTCCTCGCATACGACTAAAAGCATCTCCTATTTCCTTTATCAAGCAATCAATATCAATGCATCCATGCATTTCATGGGCTGGACATCGCCACATTGTCCGAAGTCGTCATAGTCTAAAGGCATCATCCTCATAGCCTAAGGACATCATGCCATGGCCGGAGGATCTCTCGAAACTGCATATCATTATTCAAAGGCTTCATCATCCAGAGTCACCATCCTCATGACCCGAGGATATCATTTCATGGCCTGCGAATTCCTTATCATATTCTCCATAGCCCGAGATGTCATGGTCTAAAGAAATCATCCTCATCGTCCGAAAGAAAACTCTCGTGGTCCAAAGGGAATTTGCATCATGTTTAAGTTTTTGCAATAACTACGTATATCTGCGTGCATTGTGTTTTAAGTTTTGCAGGCAACTCAGGAGTAATCGTTCTTCAAACAGCAGTAGTTCTTGCTCCGATTTCCGTTTGCAACATTCACATCCCTTGATCACGTCAAGTGTAACCGACAACCAGGAATGACCATTTCCACCCCGTAACCGCCCAAACATTTATCTCGAATATCCGTAACGTTCAAATTCGCATTCATAGCTCCACCTAAAATTATCCTTTACTCCTGACACTATCCTATCCAAAAGATCCTTCCTCGAAACGTATGACCATCCTTATAACAACTCCATCGATTAATTGGCATAAGTTCAAGGAGAAGATTATTTTTGTCCGGCAATGGCATGATGTCCTTAGGCTATTATAAGGATCTCTTGAAGTTGCCTACATATCCCTGGTGTTACAGGAATCAGGCCGTGTGTAGTTCTAGATCCAACGTATGACCATCCTTATAACAACTTCCCTCCCTTTTTCACAAAACCTGTTACATCCGGTACTTTTGTACATTGGAATTTTCATAAGTTAATTGGCATAAGTTCAAGGACAAGATTATTTTTTAGGTTATAAGTATTTATGCTTTTTATAACAGGTAACAAGTAAAGTCGTGAAGGTCAGAGGGTAAACGAGTTGAAGAAAATGAGTTACGTTGAAGTTTGACATTTTGGAATACAACACGGTCCAAGCTATAACACCCCGTATTTATAGAATAGTTCTATACAATATACTACATGACCATGATAGTAAAATATATTATAGTAAGGTATATGAAGTATATTAGTATTTAAGTGAAATGAGACCAAAAAATTAATTACGTGGCCAATTGGGTAAATATTGGTTTTAGTGGAAGACTAATAGATTAATTAGTGAATAATTATTGTTGTGGACACCAATCCACGTGTAATAGCTAGAATGACTAAGCATTATAAGTGTTCAGCAGCAAGAAATAAATATTTGAGGAGTGATGTATTCCATTTTTGAGGAGTGGGAGGGAATTTATCTTTAAAGTGACACAAAGGTCTTGGATGGAGGCAAATGGAGGCAGCAACGTAACTTTCACTTTTGTGTGTAGTAATCCATGATTTAATTGTATAATCAACAACGTACCTTCTCCATTTTTAAGGAGATAACTCATATTCCTTTTCAACAAAATGGGTACTAAGTTCTATGAATGAGGCAAACGCAAAAAACGACATAGATGTTATAACCACATCGGTTTCCTCCGCATAATAGTAAATTGGAGATTTCTTTGTAATGAAGTAAGGTGTCGGGAAGCTTTAAAGAAGGTGATCTAGGTTTGATCCATTGTCTACGATCTTCTACGAGCTCATACGAGCAATTAAGGTATGTTAAGGCTAATCCTTCCTTCTTTTGACATGATTCAATCAACGAAACGTAATCGTAATGTTATTCCATAAATGATTCTACTCTTCGTAGATAAGGATGCCTACGTTATTCATTCCTGTAAAATGTAACTCAAAGCATGTCTAAGTATGTTCTAAGTCCCTATTGAGGCATATGTTAACGAAGTTAATGTTCATAATGTAGTGTTACATGCATCTTCATTTACCACCGAGCCACGGTCGGTTGGGAAGTCATGCATCTTTATTTACCACCAAGCAATGGCCGATTGGACAGTTACGCATTTACAACCATGCTACAGCCAGTCGGGCAATCATGCATTTTCGACCATTCTACGGTAGATCAGGCAGTCATGCATTTACCACCGTGCTACGGTCGGTCGGGCAGTTACCACCAGTTGGGTAGTTATACATTTACCACCGAGCTACGGACGGTCGGGCGGTTACCTATGATCAGTTGGGAAGTCATGTTATGATATGGATAAGTCCTAAGAGAGACATATATATATATATATATATATATATATATATATATATATATATATATATATATATATAAGTATAATTAGTAAGCACATCATGGCCTTTAGTGGCACTTCAAAGGTTCAGTTTGATTCATATATCTCTCATTGATGTTGAATTATAGATGTTTCAATTCTGCCTTACATACTCGGTACATTATTCGTACCAACGTTCTTTTGTTGTGGATGCTGCATTCATGCCTGCAGGTGTAGGTAATCAGTTTGACAAGTCCACATAGTAGACGAGGTCAGCATTTAGCGAAGGATCGGTAAAACTCCACTTCATTCGGAGTGCAGTCGAGTCTATAAGTCATCGTGTTAGAGTTTTGCTACAGACTTATGGGTAGGCAGGGGCCCTGTCCCGATCATGTTTCGATGTCAAATACTCTTAGAGGTATTGTAGACATATTTTCGTCATGTAAAGCATGTCAGAGGCCTTGATGGCCCTTGTGTATTCATATTGTGAGTACGATGGATCACTGATACAACGGTTTCCCACTTACAGTTACATATTTTGAGTTGTGGCCCTGTTGGCCCTTGATAATTACAAAAACAAATGAGTTTAGCCAACTCAACCTATGTATGTTCTATTTTTAGTAAAACAATCAAGAGTTACAAAGTGGTTCGCTCGGGCCAGTATGGCCCGAATGCCTGCCACACCTCCCCATGTTTGGGGCATGACAAAGTGGTATCAGAGCAGGTCATGTCCTAAGAAGTCTACAAAGACGTGCCTAGTAGATTCTCACTTATGGGTGTGTTGCGCGCCACATTTATAATTGAGAGGCTATAGGTCATTTAAGAAATGTTACCCTTCTTTTATTTCCAGATCGTGCCATATAGCTGAGTCGTCAGAATTCAGTATTAAGCTTCCGCCAGATTTTGTATGCACTAGATGTGAAAGAATCACCTTAGAGTTTTAGGGCATAATTTCCACCTATGTAGAAGGGAGATTATGAAAGCGACAAAAGATACGATGAAATATTGAAAAGTAAGTAAGGTAAAGGTGAACAAGATACGAGACATTTCACGTGCATAAGGTTGTGAATAGGCCAAACTTCAGATTAAGGTTGGGTTTTATTTCATTTTACAGAGGAGTCTTGCGAAAAATTTTCATAAGTCTCTAAGAGTTACCATTCGAGGATGAATGTTTCTAAAGGGTGGAAGGATGTTACATCCGATACTTTTGTATATTGGATTTTTCTTAAGTTAATTGGCATAAGTTCAAGGACAAGGTTATTTTTGAGGTTATAAGTATTTATTCTATTAATAACAAGTGATAAGTAAAGTCGTGAAGGTCAGAGGGTAAACGAGTTGAAGAAAATGAGTTTCGTCAAAGTTTGATATTTTGGAATAAAATACTGTCCAAGATATAATACCCCGTATTTATGGATTAGTGCTATACAATATACCACATGACCATGATAGTAAAGTATATGATAGTAAGGTATATGAAGTATATTAGTATTTAAGTGAAATGAGACCTAGAAATTAATTATGTGGCTAATTGGTTAAATATTGGATTTTAGTGGAAGATTAATAGATTAATTAGTGGATAATTATTGTTGTGGGAATCAATCCACGTACAATAGCTAGAATGACTAAGCATTATAAGTTATGAGGTGACATCTTTGGAGTTAAGTTCTTTTTTAGGTGTATTCATGTTAGGGGGCCCGCACTCTATTATGTGGAGTCCAAATTCACTATCTAACTAAATTTAGTTATTCATATTTCCTAAAAGAACTAGTGTTCAACAGCAAGAAATAAATATTTGAGGAATGATGTATTCCATTTTTGAGGAGTGGGAGGGAATTTATCTTTAAAGTGACACAAAGGTCTTGCACGGAGGCAAATGGAGGTAGCAACATGACTTTAACTTTTGTGTGTAGCAGCCCATGATTTAATTGTATAAACAACAACATCCCTCCTCCATTTTTAAGGAGATAACTCATATTCCTTCTCAACAAAATGGGTACTAAGTTCTATGATTGAGGAAAACGCAGAAAACAACATAGATGTTGTACCCACATCGATTTCCTCCGGATAATAGCAAATTGGAGATTTCTTTGTTAAGAAGTAAGGAGTCGGAAAGCTTTAAAGAAGGTGATCTGGGTTTGATACGTTGTCTACGATCTTCTATGAGCTCATACGAGCAATTAAGGTATATTAAGGTTAATCCTTCCTTCTTTTGCATGATTTAATCAACGAAACGTAAACGTAATGTTATTCCATAAATGATTCTACACTTAGTAGATAAGGATGCCTACGTTATTCATTCATGTAAAATGTAACTCAAAGCATGTCAAAGTATGTTCTAAGTCCCTATTGAGGCATATGATAACAAAGTTAATGTTCATAATTTAGTGTTACATGTATCTTCATTTACCACCGAGCTACGGCCGGTTGGGATGTCACGCATCTTTATTTTCCACCGAGCTACGACCGGCCGAGTAGTCATGCATTTACCACCATGCTACGGCCGGTCGAAGTTACCACCGATTCGGTAGTTATACATTTACCACCGAGCTACGTCCGGTCCGGCAGTTAACACTGATCAGTTGGGAAGTCATATTATGATATGGATAATAGTTCTAATAGAGGAATTATATATATAAGTATAATTATTATGCATATCATGACCTTTAGTGGCACTTCAGAGTTTCAGTTTAATTCATATCTCTCTCTCATTGATGTTGAATTATATTTATGTTTCAGTTCTTCCTTACATACTCGGTACATTATTCGTACTCACGTCCTTTTGTTGTGGACGCTGCATTCATGCCTGCAGGTGTAGGTAATCAGTTTGCCGAGCCCTCATAGTAAACGAGGTCAGCATTTAGCGAAGTAACGGTAAGACTCCACTTCATTCGGAGTGCAGCCGAGTCTATAAGTCATCGTGTTAGTGTTTTGCTATAGACTTATGGGTAGGTAGGGGCCTTGTCCCGAACATATTTTGATGTCAAATACTCTTAGAGGATTTGTCGACACATGTTCAATATGTAAAGTATGTTAGAGGCCTTGATGGCCCATGTGTATTCATATTGTGAGTACGATGGATCACTGATAAAACGTTTTTCCACTTACAGTTACATATTTTGAGTTGTGGCCATGTTGGCCCATGATAATTACAAAAAAAATAAAATGAGTTTAGCCAACTCGACCTATGTATCTTCTACTTTTAGTCAAATGATCAAGAGTTACAGAGTGGTTCGCTCGGTTCAGTACGGCCCGGATGCTTGCCACACCTCCCCATGTTTGGGGCGTCACAAACTGGTATCAGAATAGGTCATGTCCTAGGAAGTCTACAAAGACGTGCCTAGTAGATTCTCACTTATGGGTGTGTTACGCGCCACATTTATAATTGAGAGGCTATAGGGCATTTAGGAAATGTTACCCTTCTTTTGTTTCCGGATCGTGCCATATAGCCGAGTCGTCAGAAGTCAGTATGAAGATTCCGAAGGATTTTGTATGCACTAGAGGTGCAAGAATCACAGTAGAGCTTTAAGGCATAATTTTCACCTATGTAGAAGGGAGGTTACGAAAGCGACGGAAGATACGATGCGAGATTGAAAGGTAAGTAAGGTAAATGTGAAGAAGATACGAGATACTTAAGTGCATAAGCTTGTGAATAGGCCAGACTTCAGATAAAGGTTGGGTTTTATTTCATGTTACAAAGGTGTCTCTCGCAAAATTTTCATAAGTCTCTAAGAATTAACATTCGAGGACGAATGTTTCTAAAGGGGGAAGGATGTTACATCTGGTACTTTTGTACATGGAATATTTCATAAGTTAATTGGCATAAGTTTAAGAACAAGATTACTTTTGAGGTTATAAGTATTTATGCTATTTATAACAAGTGATAAGTAAATTCGTGAAGGTCAGAGGATAAATGAGTTGAAGAAAATGAGTTTCGTCGAAGTTTAAATTTTCGGAATAAAATATGGTCCAAGCTATAATACCCCGTATTTATTAATTAGTGCTATACAATATACAACATTACTATGATAGTAAAATATATTATAGTAACGTATATGAAGTATATTAGTATTTAAGTGAAATGAGACCTAGAAATTAATTATGTGGCTAATTGGTTAAATATTGGATTTTAGTGGAAGATTAATATATTAATTAGTGGATAATTATTGTTGTGGGAATCAATCCACATATAGTAGCTAGAATGACTAAGCATTATAAGTTAAGAGGTGGCATCTTTGGAGTTAAGTTCTTTATTAGGTGTATTCGTATTAGGGGGCCCACACTCTCTTATGTGGAGTCCATATTCATTATCTAACTAAATATAGATATTCATATTTATTAAAAGAACTAGTGTTCAGCAGCAAGACATAAATATTTGAGGAGTGATGTATTCCATTTTTGAGGAGTGGGAGGGAATTTATCTTTAAAGTGACAGAAAGGTCTTGCATGGAGGCAAATAGAGGCAGCAACATGACTTTCACTTTTGTGTGTAGCAGCCCATGATTTAATTGTATAAACAACAATGTCATTCCTCAATTTTTAAGGACATAACTCATATTCCTTCTCAACAAAATGGCTACTGAGTTCTATGATTGAGGTAAACGCAAAAAATGACATAGATGTTATACCCACATCGGTTTCCTCCGGATAATAGCAAATTGGAGATTTATTTGTTTAGAAGTAAGGAGTCGGAAAGCTTTAAAGAAGGTGATCTAGGTTTAATCCATTGTCTACGATCTTCTATGAGCTCATACGAGCAAATAAGGTATGTTATGGCTAATCCTTACTTCTTTTGGCATGATTCAATCAACGAAACATAAACGTAATGTTATTCCATAAATGATTCTACTCTTAGTAGATAAGGATGCCTACTTTATTCATTCATCTAAAATATAACTCAAAGCATGTTGAAGTATGTTCTAAGTCCTTTTTGAGTCATATAATAACAAAGTTAATGTTCATAAGGTAGTGTTACATGCATCTTCATTTACCACCGAGCTACGGCCAGTTGGGCTGTCACGCATCTTTATTTTCCACCGATCTATGGCCGGTTGGGCAGTTACGCATTTACCACCATACTACGGCAGGTCGGGAAGTCATGCATTTACCACCGTGCTACGGCCGGTCGGGCAGTTACCACCAGTTGGGTAGTTACGCATTTACCACCGTGTTATGGCCAGTCAGGCAGTCATGCATTTATAACCATGCTACAGCCGGTCAAAGTTACCACCGAGCTAGGACCAGTCGGGCAGTTAACACTGATCAGTTGGGAAGTCATTTTATAATATGGATAATAGTCCTAAGAGAGGCATTATATATATAAGTATAATTAGTATGCATATCATGGCCTTTAGTGGAACTTCAGAGGTTCAGTTTAATTCATATATCTCTCTCATTGATGTTGAATTATATTTATGCTTTAGATCTGGCTTATATACTCGGTACATTATTCGTACTGATGTCCTTTTATTGTGGACACTGCATTCATGCCTGTAGGAGTAGGTAATCAGTTTGCTGAGCCCTCATAGTAGACGAGGTCAGAATTTAGCGAAGGAACGGTAATACTCCACTTTATTCGGAGTGCCGCAGAGTCTATAAGTCATTGTGTTAGTGTTTTGCTACAGAAATATCGGTAGGGATGGGCCCTATCCCGAACACATTTTGATGTCAAATACTCTTAGAGGCTTTGTCGACACATGTTCATTATGTAAAGTAGGTCAGAGGCCTTGATGGCCCGTGTGTATTCATATTGTGAGTACGATGGATCGCTGATACAATGTTTGCCCACTTACAGTTAGACTATTGGAGTTGTGGCCATGTTGACCCCTGATAATTACAAAAAAAAATTAGTTTAGCCAACTCGACCTATATATGTTCTACTTTTAGTCAAACGATCAAGAGTTACAGAGTGGTTCGCTCGGGCCAGTACGGCCCGGATGCCTGCCACACCTCCCCAGGTTTAGGGCGTGACATAGTGGTATCAGAGCAGTTTGTGTCCTAAGAAGTCTACAAAGACGTGCCTAGTAGATTCTCACTTATGGGTGTGTTGCGTGCCATATTCATAATTGAGAGGCTATACGACATTTTGGAAATGTTACCCTTCTTTTGTTTCCAGATCGTGCCATATAGCTGAGTCGTCAGAAGTTAGTATTAAGCTTCTGCAGGATTTTGTATGCACTAGAGGTGCAAGAATCACAATAGAGCTTTAAGGTATAATTTCCACCTATGTAGAAGGGAGGTTATGAAAGTAACAAACGATACTATGCGAGATTGAAAGGCAAGTAAGGTAAATGTGAAGAAGATACGAGATACTAAAGTGGATAAGGTTGTGAATACGCCAGACTTCAGATAAAGGTTGGGTTTTATTTCATTTTACAGAGGTGTCTCTGGTAAAATTTTCTTAAGTCTCTAAGAGTTAACATTCGAGGACGTATGTTTCTAAAGGGGGGAAGGATGTTACATCCGGTAGTTTTGTACATGGGATTTTTCATAAGTTAATTGGCATAAGTTCAAGGACAAGATTATATTTGAGGTTATAAGTATTTATGCTATTTAAAAAAAGTGATAAGTAAAGTCGTGAAGGTCAGAGGGTAAACGAGTTGAAGAAAATGAGTTTCGTCAAAGTTTGACTTTTTGGAATAAAATACGGTCCAAGCTATAATACCCTATATTTATGGATTAGTGCTATACAATATACGACATGACCATGATAGTAAAATATATTAAGGTAACGTATATAAAGTATATTAGTATCTAAGTGAAATGAGACCTTGAAATTAATTATGTGGCTAATTGGTTAAAATATTGGATTTTAGTGGATGATTAATAGATTAATTAGTGGATAATTATTGTTGTGGTCATCAATCTATGTGTAGTAGCTAGAATGACTAAGCATTATAAGTTATGAGGTGGCATATTTGGAGTTAAGTTCTTTATTAGGTGTATTGATGTTAGGGGGCCCACACTCTATTATGTGGAGTCCAAATTCATTATTTAACTAAATTTAATTATTCATATTTCTTAAAAGAACTAGTGTTCAGCCGTAAGACATAAATATTTGAGGAGTGATGTATTCCATTTTTTAGGAGTGGGAGAAAATTTATCTTTAAAGTGGCACAAAGGTCTTGGATGGAGGCAAATGGAGGCAGCAACGTGATTTTCACTTTTGCGTGTAGCAACCCATGATTTAATTGTATAAACAACAACATCATTGCTCAATTTTTAAGGAGATAACTCATATTCCTTCTAATCAAAATGGCTACTAAGTTCTATGATTGAGGTAAACGCAAAAAATGATATAGATGTTATACCCACATTTGTTTCTTCCGGATAATAGCAAATTGGAGATTTCTTTGTTAAGAATTAAGGAGTCGGAAAGCTTTAAAGAAGGTGATCTAGGTTTGATCCGTTGTCTACGATCTTCTATGAGCTCATACGAGAAATTAAGGTATGTTAAGGATAATCCTTCCTTCTTTTGGCATGATTCAATCAACGAAACGTAAACGTAATGTTATTCCATAAATAATTATACTCTTAGTAGATAAGGATGCCTACTTTATTCATTCATCTAAAATATAACTCAAAGCATGTCGAAGTATGTTCTAAGTCCCTTTTGAGGCATATAATAACAAAGTTAATGTTCATAATGTAGTGTTACATGCATCTTCAATTACCACCGAGCTACGCCCGGTTGGGCTGTCACACATCTTTATTTTCCATCGAGCTATGGCCGGTTGGGCAGTTACGCATTTACCACCATTCTAGGCCGGTCGGGAAGTCATGCATTTACCACCGTGCTACGGACGGTAGGGCAGTTACCACCAGTTGGGTAGTTACGCATTTACCACCGTGTTATGGCCAGTCAGTCAGTCATGCATTTACAACCATGCTACGGCCGGTCAAAGTTACCACTTAGCTACGGCCAGTCGGGCAGTTAACACTGAACAGTTGGGAAGTCATTTTATAATATGGATAATAGTCCTAAGAGAGGCATTATATATATATAAGTATAATTAGTATGCATATCATGGCCTTTAGTGGTACTTCAGAGGTTCAGTTTAATTCATATATCTCTCTCATTGATGTTGAATTATATTTATGCTTTAGTTCTGCCTTATATACTCGGTACATTATTCGTACTGACGTCCTTTTATTGTGGACACTGAATTCATGCCTGTAGGTGTAGGTAATCAGTTTGCCGAGCCCTCATAGTAGATGAGGTCAGAATTTAGCGAAGGAACGGTAATACTCCACTTTATTCGGAGTGCCGCTGAGTCTATAAGTCATTGTGTTAGTGTTTTGCTACAGACTTATCGGTAGGGATGGGCCCTATCCCGAAAACATTTTGATGTCAAATACTCTTAGAGGCTTTGTCGACACATGTTCATTATATAAAGTATGTCAGAGGCCTTAATGGCCCGTATGTATTCATATTGTGAGTACGATGGATCGCTGATACAATGTTTGCCCACTTACAGTTAGACTTTTGGAGTTGTGGCCATGTTGGCCCCTGCTAATTACAAAAAACAAAAAATAGTTTAGCCAACTCGACCTATATATGTTCTACTTTTAGACAAATGATCAAGAGTTACAGAGTGATTCGCTCGGGTCAGTACGGCCCGAATGCCTGCCACACCTCCCTAGGTTTGGGGCATGACAAAGTGGTATCAGAGCAGTTTGTGTCTTAGGAAGTCTACAAAGACGTGTCTAGTAGATTCTCACTTATGGGTGTGTTGCGTGCCACATTTATAATTGAGAGGCTATACGACATTTAGGAAATGTTACCCTTCTTTTGTTTCAAGATCGTGCCATATAGCTGCGTCGTTAGAAGTCAGTATGAAGCTTCTGCATGATTTTATATGCACTAGAGGTGCAAGAATCACAGTAGAGCTATAAGGCATAATTTCCACATATGCAGAAGGGAGGTTATGAAAGCAACAAAAGATACGATGCGAGATTGAAAGGTAAGTAAGGTAAATGTGAAGAAGATACGAGATACTCAAGTGGATAAGGTTGTGAATAGGCCTGACTTCAGATAAAGGTTGGGTTTTATTTCATTTTACAGAGGTGTCTGGCAAAAATTTCTTAAGTCTCTAAGAGTTAACATTCGAGAACGAATGTTTCTAAAGGTGGGAAGGATGTTACATCCGGTACTTTTGTACATGGGATTTTTCATAAGTTAATTGGCATAAGTTCAAGGACAAGATTATATTTGAGGTTATAAGTATTTATGCTATTTATAACAAGTGATAAGCAAAGTCGTTACGGTCAGATGGTAAACGAGTTGAATAAAATGAGCTTCGTCGAAGTTTGACATTTTGGAATAAAATACGGTCCAAGCTATAATACCCCGTATTTATAGATTAGTGCTATACAATATACGACATGACCATGGTATTAAAGTTTATTATAGTAAGGTATATGAAGTATATTAGTATTTATGTTAAATGAGACCTAGAATTTAATTATGTGGCTAATGGATTAAATATTGGATTTTAGTGGAAGATTATTAGATTAATTAGTGGATAATTATTGTTGTGGGAATCAATCCACGTGTCGTAGCTAGAATAACTAAGTATTATAAGTAATGAGGTTGCATCTTTAGAATTAAGTTCTTTATTAGGTGTATTCATGTTAGGAGGCCCACACTCTATTATGTGGAGTCCAAATTCATTATGTAAATAAATTTAGTTATTCATATTTCCTAAAAGAACTAGTGTTCAGCAGCAAGACATAAATATTTGAGGAGTGATGTATTCCATTTTTGAGGAGTGGGAGGGAATTTATCTTTAAAGTGACACAAAGGTCTTGGATAGAGACAAATTGAGGCAGCAACGTCACTTTCACATTTGTGTGTAGCAGCCCATGATTTAATTGTATAAATAGCAATGTCCCACCTCCATTTTTAAGGAGATAACTCATATTCCTTCTCAACAAAACAGATACTAAGTTCTATGATTGAGACAAACGCACAAAACGACATAGATGTTATACCCACATCGGTTTCCTACGGATAATAGCAAATTGGAAATTTCTTCGTAATGAAGTAAGGTGTCGGGAAGTTTTAAAGAAGGTGATCTAGGTTTGATGCATTGTCTATGATGTTCTACGAGCTCATACAAAAAATTAAGGTATGTTAAGGCTAGTCGTTTCTTCTTTTGGCATGATTCAATAAATGAAACGTAAACGTAATATTATTCCACAAATGATTCTACTCTTAGTACATAAGGATGCCTACGTTATTCATTCTTGTAAAATGTAACTTAAAGCATGTCTAAGTATGGTCTATGTCCCAATTGAGGCATATGATAACGAAGTTAATGTTCATAATGTAGTGTTACATGCATCTTCATTTACCACCGAGCTACGGTCGGTTAGGCAATCATGCATCTTTATTTACCACCGAGCTATGGCCGGTTGGACAGTTACGCATTTACCACCGTGCTACAACCGATTGGACACTCATGCATTTATTCGATCGGGCAGTTATCACCAGTTGCGCAGTTATGCATTTACCACCGTGCTACGGCAGGTCGGGCAATTACCACCAGTTGGGCAGTTATACATTTACCACAGTGCTACGACCGGTCGGGCAGTTACCACTGATCAGTTGGGCAGTCATGTTATGATATGGAAAATAGTCCTAAGAGAGGCATTATATATATAAGTATAATTAGTATGCATATCATGGCCTTTAGTGGTTCTTTCGAGGTTCAGTTTAATTCATATATCTCTCTCATTGATGTTGAATTATAGTTATGTTTCAATTATACCTTACATACTCGGTACATTATTCGTACTGACGTCCTTCTGTTGTGGATGCTACATTCATGTCTGTAGGTGTAGGTAATAAGTTTTACGATCCCTCATAGTAGACGAGGTCCTCATTTGGTGAAGGATCGGTAAGACTCTACTTCATTCGGAGTGCAACCGAGTCTATAAGTCATCGTGTTAGAGTTTTTCTACAGACTTATGGGTAGGCAGGGCTCTGTCCCGAACACGTTTCGATGTCAAATACTCTTAGAGGCTTTGTAGACACATGTTCATTATATAAAGTATGTTAGAGGCCTTGATGGCCCGTGTGTACTCATATTGTGAGTACGATGGATCACTGATACAACGTTTGCCGACTTAGAGTTACACATTTTGAGTTGTGTCCATGTTGGCCCATGATAATTACAAAACAAAAAGAATGCGTTTAGCCAACTCGACCTATGTATGTTCTAGTTTTGGTCAAACGATCATGAGTTACAGAGTGGTTCGCTAGGTTCAGTACGACCCCAATGCCAGCCACGCCTCCACAGGTTTGGGGCGTGACAAAGTGTTATCAGTGCCAGTCGTGTCCTAAGAAGTTTACAAAGTCGTGCCTAGTAGATTCTCACTTAGGAATGTGTTGTGCGCCACATTAATAACTGAGAGGCTATAGGTCATTTAGGAAATGTTACCCTTCTTTTGTTTCCAGATCGTGCCATATAGCTGAGTCGTCAGAAGTCAGTATGTAGTTTCCGCCGGATTTTGTATGCACTAGAGGTGCAAGAATCACATTAGAGATTTAAGTCATAATTTCCACCTATGTGGAAGGGAGGTTATGAAAGCGCCAAAAGATACGATGCGAGATTGAAAGGTAAGTAAGGTAAAAGGTGAAGAAGATACGAGATATTCAAGTGCAAAAGGTTGTGAATAGGCCAGACTTCAGATAAAGGTTGGGTTTTTGTTCATTATATAGATGAGACTCTGGCAAATGTTTCATAAGTCTCTAAGAGTTAACATTTGAGGACGAATGTTTCTAAAGGGGGAATGATGTTACATCAGGTACTTTTGTACATTGGATATTTCGTAAGTTAAATGGGATAAGTTCAAGGATAAGATTATTTTTGAGGTTATAAGTATTTATGGTATTTATAACAAATGATAAGTAAAGTCGTGAAGGTCAGAGGGTAAACGAGTTGAAGAAAATGAGTTTCGTCGAAGATTGACATTTTTGAAAAAAATATGGTCCAAACTATAATACCACGTATTTATGGATTAGTGATATACAATATACTACATGATCATGATAATATAGTATATTATAGTGAGGTATATGAAGTATATTAGTATTTAAGTGAAATGAGACCTAGAAATTAATTATGTGGTTAATTGGTTAAATATTGGATTTTAATGGAAGATTAATAGATTAATTAGTGGAAAATTATTGTTGCGGGCATCAATCCACGTGTAGTAGCTAGAATGACTAAACATTTTAAGTTATGAGGTGGCATCTTTGGAGTTAAGTTCTTTTTTAGGTGTATTCATGTTAGGAGTCCCGCACTCTATTATGTGGAGTCCAATTTCATTATCTAACTAAATTTAGTTATTCATATTTCTTAAAAGAACTAGTTCAGCAGCAAGACATAAATATTTGAGGAATGATGTATTCCGTTTTTGAGGGGTGGGAGGGAATTTATCTTTAAAGTGACACAAAGGTCTTGCATAGAGGCAAATGGAGGCAGCAACGTGACTTTAACTTTTGTGTGTAGCAGCCCATGATTTAATTGTATAAACAACATCGTCTCTCCTCCATTTTTAAGGAGATAACTCATATTCCTTCTCTACAAAATGGGTAATAAGTTCTATGATTGAGGAAAACGCAGTGAGCAACACAGATGTTATACCCACATCAGTTTCCTCCGGATAATAGCAAATTGGAGATTTCTTTGTAATGAAGTAAGGTGTCGTAAAGCTTTAAAGAAGGTGATCTAGGTTTGATCCGTTGTCTACGATTTTCTACCATCTCAAACGAGTAATAAAGGTATGTTAAGGCTAATCCTTCCTTCTTTTGGCATGATTCAATCAACGAAACGTAAACTTTATGTAATTCCATAAATGATTCTACTCTTAGTAGATAAGGAAGCCTACGTTATTCATTCCTGTAAATTGTAACTCAAAGCATGTATAAGTATGTTCTAAGTTCCTATTGATGAATATGATAACAAAGTTAATGTTCATAATTTAGTGTTACATGCATCTTTATTTACCACCGAGCTACGACTGGTTGGACAGTCATGCATCTTTATTTACCACCGATCTGTGGTCGGTTGGGCAGTTACGCATTTACCACCATGCTACGGCTGGTCGGGCAGTCATGCATTTACCACCGTTCTACGACCGGTCAGGCAGTTACCACCAGCTGGGCAGTTATACATTTACCATCGTGCTACGGCTGGTCGGGCAGTTACTACTGATCAGTTGGGCAGTCATGTTATGATTTGGATATGAGTCCTAAGAGAGGTATTATATATATATTAGTATAATTAGCATGCATATCATGGAATTTAGTGGAACTTCAGAGGTTTAGTTTTATTCATATATCTCTCTCATTGATGTTGAATTATAGTTATATTTTAGGTCTGCCTTCCATACTCGGTACATTATTCGTACTGATGTACTTTTATTGTGGATAAGGCATTCATGCGTGCAGTTGTAGGTAATCAGTTTGACGAGCCCTCATAGTAGACGAGGTCCTCATTTGGCAAAGGATCGGTAAGACTCCACTTCATTCGGAGTGCAGCCGAGTCTATAAGTCATTGTGTTAGAGTTTTTCTACAGACTTATGGGTAGGCAGGGGCCCTGTACCGAACATGTTTCGATGTCAAATACTCTTAGAGGCTTTGTAGACACATGTTCATTATATAAAGTATGTCAGAGGCCTTGATGGCCCGTGTGTACTCATATTGTGAGTACGATGGATCACTGATACAACGTTTGCCCACTTAGAGTTACACATTTTGAGTTGTGGCCATGTTGGCCCATGATAATTACAAAACAAAAAGAATGCGTTAAGCCAACTCGACCTATGTATGTTCTAGTTTTGGTCAAACAATCATGAGTTACAGATGGTTCGCTAGGTTCAGTATGACCCCGATGCCAGCCACGCCTCCCCAGGTTTGGGGCGTGACAAAGTGTTATCAGAGCAGGTCGTGTCTTAAGAAGTTTACAAAGCCGTGCCTAGTAGATTGTCACTTAGGAATGTGTTGCGCTCCATATTTATAATTTAAAGGCTATAAGTCATTTAGGAAATGTTACCCTTCTTTTGTTTCTAGATCGTGCCATATAGCTGAGTCGTCAGAAGTCAGTATGAAGCTTCCGCCGGATTTTGTATGCACTAGAGGTGCAAGAATCACAGTAGAGATTTAAGGCATAATTTCCAACAATGTAGAAGGGAGGTTATGAAAGCGACAGAAGATACTATGCGAGATGGAAAGGTAAGTAAGGTAACGGTGAAGAAGATACGAGATATTCAAGTGCAGAAGGTTAAAAATAGGCCAGACTTCAGATAAATGTTGGGTTTTAGTTCATTTTACAGAGGAGACTCTGACAAAATATTTATAAGTCTTTAACAGTTCATATTCGAGGACGAATGTTTCTAAAGGGGGAAGGATATTACATCTGGTACTTTTGTACATTGGATTTTTCGTAAGTTAATTGGCATAAGTTCAAGGACAAGATTATTTTTGAGGTTATAAGTTTTTATGCTATTTATAAAAAGTGATAAGTAAAGTCGTGAAGGTCAGAGGGTATATGAGTTGAAGAAAATTAGTTTCGTCAAAGATTGACATTTTGGAATAAATACGGTCCAAACTATAATACCTCGTATTTATGGATTAGTGCTATACAATATACCACATGACCATGATAGTAAAGTATATTATACTAAGGTATATGAAGTATATCAGTATTTAAGTGAAATGAGACCTAGAAATTAATTATGTTGCTAATTGGTTAAATATTGGATTTTAGTGAAAGATTAAGATATTAATTAGTGGATAATTATTGTTAAAGGGCATCAATCAACGTGTAGTAGCTAGAATGACTAAGTATTATAAGTTGTGAGGTGGTATCTTTGGCGTTAAGTTCTTTATTAGGTGTATTCATGTTAGGGGTCCCGCACTCTATTATGTGGAGTCCAACATCATTATCTAAATAAATTTAGTTATTCATATTTCTTAAAATAACTAGTGTTCAGCAGTAAGACATGAATATTTGAGGAGTGATGTATTCCATTTTTGAGAAGTGGGAGGGAATTTATCTTTAAAGTGACACAAAGGTCTTGGATGGAGGCAAATTGAGGAAGCAACGAGACTTTCACTTTTGTCTGTAGCAGCTAATTATTTAATTGTATGAACAGCAACGTCCCTCCTCCATTTTTAAGGAGATAACTCATATTCCTTCTCAACAAAATGGGTACTAAGTTCTATGATTGAGGCAAACGCAGAAAATGACATAGATGTTATACACACATTGGTTTCCTCCGGATAATAGCAAATGGGAGATTTCTTTGAGTAGTCGGAAAGCTTTAAAGAAGGTGATCTAGGTTTGATCCGTTGTCAACGACCTTCTACGAGCTCATACGACCAATTAAGGTATGTTAGGGCTAATCCTTCCTTCTTTTGGCATGATTCAATCAACGAAGCGTAAACGTAATGTTATTCCATAAATGATTCTACTCTTAGTAGATAAGGATGCCTACATTGTTCAATCCTACAAAATGTAATTCAAAGCATGTCTAAGTATGTTCTAAGTCCCTATTAAGGTATATGATAAGGAAGTTAATGTTCATAATGTAGTATTATATGCATCTTCATTTACCACCGAGCTACAGCCGGTTGGGCAGTCATGCATCTTTATTTACCATCGATCTACAGCCGGTTGGGATGTTACACATTTACTACCGTACTACGGCCGGTCGGGCAGTCATGCATTAACCACTGTGCTATGGCCGGTCGGGCAGTTACCACCAGTTGGGCCATTTACCACCGTGCTACGGCCGGTTGGGCAGTCATGCATTTACCATCGTGCTACGGAAGATCAGGCAGTTACCACCAGTTCGACAGTTATACATTTACTACGGAGCTACGGCCGGTCGGGCAGTTACCACTGATCAGTTGGGCAGTCATGTTATGATATGGATAATAGTCCTAAGAGAGGAATTATATATAAGTATAATTAGTATGCATATTATGGCCTTTTGTTGCACATTAGAGGTTCGGTTTAATTCATATATCTCTCTCATTGATATTGAATTATAATTATGTTTCAGTTCTACCTTACAAACTCAGTACATCATTCGTACTGATGTGTAAGTACGTGATTGGCTACTCTAGGTGGAATAGAATGAAGCAATTAATTGAAAGGAATCATACACAAGTAATTTAAAGGAAATAATTTTAAAGAACATAATTCATCCATTAATAAACTAATTGGTACAATTCTTTGGAGGCTACAAGATATAGCTTACTCAAGTCTATGTTTCTCAACAAACAAACATACAAGGAACAATTAGACGTAAATATGGGGGCCTAAATGTTTAAGCCTAAAAGATCACCCCGTATAACAAAAATAATATTTTGCAACCCTTTTGAGTATGAGGGTTGCTCATATTATCCAGCGAGCACATATTGTCATATCTTGTTACCCGATTACTATATTTAAGTTTTTTACCTAAAGCCTAGTATTTCAATTCTAAGTCGTGCCCTACACATGACTTCCCGTTCTATGCCTATGGTCCAGGAGGCGTTAAATCGCTATATAGGTGTCTCTAGACTCAATCTAGGCTGCTCAAAATTAAAAGACTAGGCGCCACATAATTAAAACAAATAAGACTTCATGAAAAGATGCAATTAGCACAAAGGGGCTAATGTTTACCTCCTAAAATATACTTACATGAATGTCAAGTGACTAACAATTTACAGTGATGGGGTAGCGGCAGAAGGGATAGGTGAAAAGTCTTGCGAACATGCTCTATTAGTGGTAAAATTAAGGCGGACAACTGTGGACTACCCGTGTTTGAATTAGTCAGACCTAAGACATGGTTTCTATGTGAGCATGTGAATGGCCAGTGATTGATCGAGTTTAGGACTCAAAACGGACTTCGTTTGTTAAGTCCTATAGGCAGAATTTCTAGATGATTGCGTTTAGACTTTTTATTAAATACAAAGCAGTTGAATGATGCAAATTCTTATTTATAGACCCTATAGTCATGATCTCTAGGCAGGTAAGATACTTGAGGGATAGTTAACATAGAGTCCCATAGGCATGTTGTCTATTAGCAAGTAATGCGCAAAAATAAAACAAGATGAACAAATAGCAAGCGAGGTCAATTGGGTCCTATAGGCATGATTTCTAGTCAAGTTATGAATCGCATCGGCAATATTAAATTAACAATTAATTAAAGTCCTAAATCATGATTTCTAAGTGAATATGTAAAGTTGAGGACCCTATAGGCATGTTTTATACTAGCAAGTAATACACAGAAACATGTCATGGCACACAAGTAGCAAGTAAGATCATTTGGCTCCTATAGGCATGTTTTCTACCAGTTATACGAGAATTAATGTATCCCAACTCCCCTTTTAACTAATTTCTCCATCGTTTGTTTTACAAGTTATTTCAGGCCCAAAAATGAAATAACTAAAGACCATATTACAACTGTAAAGTCACCTAGTAACACGTTTGGCCCTTCAAGTAGGCTTAAACTTTACACTGAGGGCAGGCCCAAAATTCCAGATGCTGGCAGTGTATTTCGGATCCAAACACCAACCATGACCCAGTAGACCAAGCCCAAACAACAAAGACCAGTATTTTGTCCACCCATTATCATTAACAACCAACGAGAACACAAAGACACAAGTGACAGAATATGCCAAACCAAACTAACCAGACAACTTTCATTCTAGGCTGAAGCATATACACATCTAGTTCTCAATACTACAACTAGCAAGAATTTCTAAATAACATCCAAAGATACATGAATAGGAATAAAAACACATTTGATAGTCACATGAAAATTCCTACAGATATATACAACATGAAAGATATGAAGAACACATAGGTCTAAAACATTTATGATGGCTTTCCGGATTTATCAAATAGTGACAATATCAAAAGGGTATACACTCTAGAATAGTCGGGACTTTATCACAAAGAGCATAACACACATGAGTGTTTTATAGAGAAGAACTAAGCATGAAAGTTCAGGGCAGACCTGTTCATAGACTAATTCTAAGGAAACTAGAAAGTATCAAATCATACATGAATGACTTAACATGTAAATCTAAGGAAAATATGGTCAAATTTGGTCTTGTAGTAAAACAGAATTTTCCTATTAGGAAACTTTAACGCAAACAAACTGGTGAACATGGTTCAATAGGTGTGACATAACAATTAGCTGGTATTCACTTAGTTTCAAACATGAGAGACTTAACATATTCGAGATTCTGGGCAAATATCAATCTTCACAAGAAGATCTCAAAAATCTAAAGCAAGGCAGGGATATGAACTCATAACAGACAGAAAATACAAATTTCAAGGCTGACATAAGCACGACAAATTAGGAAAAACCTAAGAAGGCCAGAAATCATTCGACTCAGAAACACATAGTGAGGACAAACTACTCATGTTGAAGCCTACCCTAAAGTTATAGACTTAAGAAAAATTTAATGCTAGAGAACATGAAACTGCAGAACATCATTAGGACAAATAAGATGGTAGTAAAGCATACAACGATAGCACAATATTATTGTCCAGATTGCACGGGGGACTAAATCATGCTTGATCATAGAAGTTCAAACAATATTGGCACACACAACACACACATTAGTAGAAAAGGAGATAGAAATAGTAAGAGTCAAGAACACTAACCAGTTATAGATTAAACGAGTAAAGAAATGAGAAAGGTTAGAGCTTCAGCAATTGCTCAAATAGCAATAGTCAAAAGAGAACAGTGAGAAACCTAAATCCGGTACTTCAGAGTTCACAAGAGCCTCGAAAGAGCTCCGAGGAGTTCTTGCACCAGAGGAGGAACCAATCTCGGTGGCCTTAGCTTTTAGCCGACCAAGAACAAAATAATTTCAGAGAAACTAGAGCCTAATATAACTAGTGAGTGAAAGGGAGCAGTGATTAAGAGTCTGTTTTAGGGGAATTGGGGAGGGTTTTATATAGTGACAAATTGGTAACCACATAAGGAAAGAATCGAATCACACTAGAAACAACGAAAACATATCGCATACAACCCGATTTCATATCGGATTAGGGCTCAACTTTACATAAAAATCAATCGAGAAATACCAACGAACCAGACTGTTAGGGGAGTGAAGATTTCCCCTAAATATATCAGGACACAATTTCGTATAGAATCAAGAGTGGAAATCTTGTTTGAATATTCACGTGGAAACTTGACATGTTCAGGCAAGTATCATTAGGCTTCTCATATAATTTAGCGGATCATTTTGGACTTATGAAAGATAGCAGATTTTCTAGTTTGCCCAGTTGCTGGTTTCCTTCTTCGCGTTCGCGTGGGGTGTTCTGCATTCGCGAAGAGGAGCTGGAGGCAGGAGGAAGATCGTTCTTTATGTTAGCGAAGTGGGGGTCGTATTTGCGAAGGGGTTGTTAGCTTGTGCATCGCGAACACGAGAAAAGCATCGCGTTCGCATAGAGAAAGTTGAGCGGCTGGGACCCCAGTCCTTTTTGCCTACGCTTTCACGAAATTGGCCCCGCGTTTGCGTAGGGTTGAGCATAGTGGTCTTCGCGTTCGCGACAAGGGTATCGCATTCGTGAAGAAGGATTTTCCTTGGCGGAATCTAAGATTTCAAAAACGAGGTGTTTGGCCATTTTTATCAAAACTTGAGTTTGAGTGCTCGGATTTCGGCGAAATTTTGAGAGATTTTTAGAGGCATCAATTGGGCAACGATTTTTCACTTGATTTTAGGTTATATCCCACTAATATATCACTAATTTTATCTGTTAATTTCGTATTTGGGTGGAAATTTTGGGGAAAATGGGAAGAAGTTCTTCAACTAATATTTTGGATTTTAATTGAGATTTTGATGTCAGATTTGGATCATTTTGGTACGAGTGAACTCGTGAGTGAATGGGCTTTCGGGTTTTGTGACTTTCGTCGGATTTTGAGATGTGGGCCCGGGGGGAGGGGGGTTGAGCCCATTTCGGATTTCTGCTTATAATTTTGTGTATTTTTTATGGAATTGATTCCTTTAGTCTATATTAATTATATCGTACTGCTTGTGGCTAGATTCGGGACATTTGGAGACTGATTCGAGGGGCAAAGGCATTTCAGAGTAGGATTTTGTGCGGTTTGAGGTAAGTAACAATCTTAAATCTAGTCGTGAGGGTATGAAACCCCAAATTTTTATATGATGTGATTATTTTAGAGGTGACGCACATGTTAGGTGACGGGCGTGTGGGCGTGCACTGTGGCGGATTGTGACTTGGTCCATCCCGTGAGACTGTAAAGTCGAATAGCTTATTGTTAATTATATATTCTCTCTGTCTTCAAGAAATTTGACTGCCATTCATGTTAGAAATCATGCTTAGGCCATATGATATCACTATTGGGACCCGCAATGGTCGGGTACTTGTTGAATTAGCTTCTATTTGCTGTCTTGTACTCAGTCACAGTTTTACTTGCGTGTCATATCTTCATTTCCTCTTGTTTTCTTGTTGATACTTGTTATCATCTCTTTTGTGCTGATTGTAAGATTTCTAAGAGCCCGAGAGGCTGGAGAGGTTAGTGACTGAGATAGGGCCTGAGTGTCGAGCTGTGAGCTATGTGAGTGAATATGGATCGGGTTGCACGCCGCAACGAGCCTTATGGGTATTTATGGATTGTGGATCGAGTTGCAAGCCGCAACGAGCCTCATGGCTACTTATATGATTGGATCGGGCTGCACGCCACAGCGATATAGCGCTTGGGCTGAAGGAGCCCCTCCAGAATCTGTACACCCCCAGTGAGCGCATGTACCTATTGAGTGTGATTATTGAGGGCTGAGAGCCGAGTGTTTGAGATATTGAGAGCTTGAGTGATTGTTATCCTGAGAGATTGCATTTGTTTCCTTTGTTGCTGCACTTAGCCGAATTATGCCCTTGTTCTGAACTTCTGGAAAATATTGTATCCGGTTTATCTGAACTTAGTAAATATACAACTGACTTAACTTATATTGCCGGAACTGAATCGTGTCTACTTTCATTGCTGAAATTACTGAAGTGAACGGTAATTTTATAGCTCGTCAGTACTTCTCAGTTCCTTATTTATTTTTGTTACTTACTGAGTTGGTTGTACTCACGCTACACCTTGCACTTCATGTGTAGATCCAGGTGTATCCGGTCACGAAGGACGTTGATCTCGTGTGTGGTTGAGTATAGGAGATTCACGAGGTAGCTGCCGGCGTTCACAGTCCTTGCCTCTCCTTTCTTGTTATCTTTCTTTTCTGTATTAGCATTTAGACACAGACTCTTGTAGACACTATTTCTTAGACTAGTTGTTTAGATGCTCATGACTTTGTGACACCCCGATGATTGGGGCTAGTTTTCCGCGTTGTATTTTGAGTTTAACTCCTGTCTTTATGAAAACTCTGTCATATCAAGATTTTGGTTTATTTTGTGAAACATTTGTAGTATTTTGAAAAATCGGCTTGCCTAGTACCATCGATAAGCGCCATCACGACAGGTTAGAGTTTTGGGTCGTGACAAAAGGGCACTAAATAACATGAATTAACACGAATTATAACGTATTTATAGTTCTACTAGACTAAACGACATCACTAAAGGGCACTAAATAACGCTAAAGGCATATATTTTTCTGTACAATTATAAAAATAATCAACAAGTAACACAAAATATTCAACAAGTTTATTACAATGGATAAACAAAACACACACACAAAATCATGCAATACATTACTATGAACTAATTACACAAATATATATATATATAGACACACACACACACACACAAAAATTATAGTAAAATAGTGTTTCGAAATACCTATTTTTGAATATTTTTGACTGGAGAAAATTTGCCGCTTTATAAACCGAATCGAGCACAAATTGTGTAATACTCTACGAGGCAGCCTTGGAATGTGTCTTTTATTAATAAAATATGAACGACAAAAGTTTTAAACCATCGGGTCGCTTATGTTCGTACTTCACCTACTGACAATTCAAACACCGAGCAACATACTCAACAATATCTTTCTTCATCCTCCGCCACCAATAGTGCTGCCTCAAATCCTGATACATCTTCGCGGAATACGGATGAATGAAATACCGTGAACTATGGGCCTCCTCAAGTACCAACCCTCGTAACCCATCCCTATTTGGAACACAAATACGACCCTGCATCCTTAATACGCAATCATCTCCAATAGTAACCTCCTTAGCGTCACCATGTTGCACTATGTCCTTCAGGACAATCAAGTGGGGATCATCATACTGACGCACCTTGATGCGCTCGAACAAAGAAGACCATGAAATCATGCAAGCAAGAACCTAACTAGGCTCTGAACTATCCAATCTCACAAATCGATTGGCCAAAGCCCGAACATCTAATGCTAACGGTCTCTCCCCAACTTGAATATAAGCAAGACTCCCCATGCAACTCTATTGGTGTCCAAAATACCCGCGGAACAAAGAATCCGCTGACATCAGCCCAGAAAATCCTAAGCATTCTCTGACTCCCCTCTGCTGAACCCTGGCGTATGAAGCCTCGTAAATTGCTCCAACCTCCTTTACTCTGCATCAATCATAGGTGAACCAACCTCGACCTGAGCAGCAACAATTGGCTGCACTAGAAGCACTCCTAGTGTCTGGTGACCCTGAGCTAGCTTCTCTAGAGTATGGGCGGCGGGAGTCTTGGCTCCTCCCCCAGCCTGTGAGGTAGCTAGTACAGCTGGTATTGAAACCGCATGGGCCAAGCCCGTACACACACTCAAAATCTGAGCCAAAACCTCCTGAAGACCAGGTATCATAATAGGTATCGCCGGTGTCTGAGTTGGTCCCATTGGCTATATAGTATCCAGTACTTGCTCCTCTACTAGAGCAACTAGTGGCTCCACAAGTAGTGCCCTCGCTGTAGTGCGAGCCCAAACTCGGCCTTTACCTCGGCCCCGATCTCTCGCAGCCCTGATTGGTTGTACTGGTGCCCATCCACCTCATCCGGCGGCATGTGTCCTCACCATCTATGAGAGAATAAAATAATAGAGGTTTAGACATCAAAATTAACAAATGCACACGACACGAATGCAAGAAAGTGAAGTTTCCTAATAGTTCGGTAGCCTCTCGAAGATAAGTACAGACGTCTCCATAACGATTCGCAACACTCTACTAAACTTTTTCATGACTCGTGAGACCTAAGAAACCTAGTGCTCTGATACCAACTCTGCACGACCCAACTCCCACCGGAGCCGCAATGACGCCTAACACTACTTGCTAGGCAAGCCAACAGTTTCACAATTATAGAAATTTAGTAAAACAAAATTTAATAAACTCAACAGTGGAAATATCATGTTATGTCCTAGAAAACAACATTAATACTAACAACCATCCCAAAAGATCTGGTGTCAACGAGTACATGAGCACTATTGAGTATCATAATACAAGACTAAATCCTCAATACAACTGTCTGAATAGTAGAACAATAATAATAGAAATAAATGAAATAGAACTTCAAGGTCTGTGGACGACAAAACAGCTACCTCGTAGTCTCCCAAAAGCTGGTAGCAACAATACTCTAGAAATTACCTCGTCCAGAAGTACATGGATCTGCACACAAAGTGCAGAGTATAGTATGAGTACGACGGAGCCCTTGTACTCAATAAGTAACAAACCTAACCTTGGGCTGAAAGCAGTGATGACTTAAGAGAAATAGTCAGAGACCAATATCAATAACTAGTAACAACTGAGGATATAAAGGAAATAGTATAAGTAAATAACTCAATGATATCATGCTCAGCTCGTTCACATTTCAGAAAATTTGACATGTTTTCCAAGTATAACCGTTCAACACGGATAAAATATTTTCTTTACCAGCTAGCATGAGGAAGGTACATCTCTATGCCTACATGTCAAATATACATGTCAAATCAATAATATAATAGTAAAACCATCAAGAATAACCACACAACAAAACTTAGCACTACACAGGTGCATGGCTTAAATACCCATAACCAAAGCACAAATATATAAAACTGTGTTTGCGCCCACAGTTGGCATGTCAGACTCCATCGGGGCGGATCCTGCCCAAGCGCTAATCATAATCACATATCCCAATAGTGGGATCTGGTGCACCCGTTGCCTCAAATAAGTAACACTTAGCCCAATATGAGCCCAGGGTACGCTTCACCTCAAAATTAATACATCGACTCTATGGCCCAAGCTCAGTCATCAACTGCTCAAGTCTCAAATGACTACATATCACAGTACTCAATACAACAATGTTACACATATGAGGCATCAACAACATGTGAGGAAACAAATAAGAAAATACTGAGATAGAGATATCATACGTGGATATATCATCATGACTTAGAGTATGTGTATAATAAAGGCGAATAGCTCAAAAATAGCAGAATAGCCCTATCATGTCTCAAACAATTAGCACATAGCCTAGACATAATTTATAACATGAATCAGAACTCAAATAATCATACAGGTTTTAGAAAACACGAATATAACGAGGCATGATAGTGAAACAAATCCCATAATAGTCTAGAAGCCACCTCAGATCATGAATACCCTGATGCACGCGTGCACGCCTATCACCTAGCGTGTGCGTCACCCAAATAAATCTCATATAACATAGTTCCCAGGATTAATTACCCTCAATTTCAAGTTTATATATGTTACGTGTTGATACTCAATTTTGCCGTCATGTTGGCCACTTAGCTGGATACTTTATAATGTATTTTTGCATATTTTAAAGATTATTTGTAGAATATTTCCTTCCATTCCTATTCCATGATATGTTTTAATATCTATATTACATCCTTAGTCAAATTTATTATCATGAATGATACAAATGATTTTACTCCATTTATAAGCATTTTTTCAAATTAATTCTGACATTTTAATTGGTAAATATTATCAATTACTTCTTTAAAATTATTTCTGAGTAGTTAATTATCCAAACTAATTAGTTACATTTACATGCATATTTTATAGTATTTTACATCATATTATATAATTATATTTGTATTTCTTTTGCATATCATTTGCAATAATAGCCAATATTGTTTAATAATTGTCTTTATTATGCTATGTAGGTAAAAATAATATTTTTGTATTTTTATAATTATGGTCTATTATTTTAGAAGTGTTAATTTCAAAATAACATTTTTTATCACTTTATATATATAAATTTATTTTTAATTAATTTTTGTATTTTTAATTCATGGCCCAATATAGGTTCAAAATTTGGACCAAATTTGGCCCAAATCTCAGACCCAAAGCCAAACGACCCCTTAGCCCTGATCGGAGCCAATTTATGATTACCCTATGATACTATCATTTTTATGGGTTCCTTACATTGTGTTACTTGTCCGTTTATGGAAAGTTCTTCTATGAGAAGCCTAATGATACTTGCCTGAACATGGCAAGTATCCACGTGAAGGTTCTAACGCAATTTTGACTCTTGGTTCTACACAAAAACGTGTCCTGATACATTTAGGGAGAAATCTTCACTCCCCTAATGGTCTGGTTCTATCACGACCCAAAACCCACTATAGGTCATGATGGCGCCCAACGTCGCCATTAGGCAAGCCAACGGTGAACTAACAACTTAATTACTCATTTTATTATTTTTGAAATCATGAATCCTGTTACGTGGATACATAAATGCATTTAGAAATCATGAATATTTAAAATGTTAGTAAGATATAAATAAAAGATGACAATATCAAGCCGAACCATAAACAACCACTAGGGTATCCCAAAATCCGGTGTCACAAGTGCATGAGTATTTACTAAGGAGTACAATAATAATATAACATATGTCTGGAATGTAAATAAGACAGGATAAGTTAAATAGTATGATGGAGACTCAGTTGGCCGCGATACATAGCTTGGAATACATCTCACCATAAAGTCTTCTCATCGGTTGCACCTACGCGCCAAGATGACCACCAAATAAACCTGTCAAATACTGCACATTTAGTGCATAAGTGCAGCATGAGTATGTAAATCAACGCGTACCCAGTAAGTATCTAGCCTAACCCCGGAGAAGTAGTGACGAGGGGTCGACATCAACACTTACTAGAGGTACAGTAAAGCAATATGATAAATTGTAAGTAGATATGAAGCACAACAGCAATAATGGGATAAAACAGTAACTAACATATTCTTTCAAAATTTCTTGTAATGATATAAACTTCTCAATATAGTATCTTATCTCAAAAACTCGGAAAATATCAAGTTCCAATATCAAATGAATAAGGAATACCATATAAAACGCCAGACATCAGTGGAAGGATAATCTCGTAAATATTCGTACTGCTAGCGATATAATGCACGATTATGCCGAGGTCGTATGGCCCGATCCCGAATAATATGTACACTGTTGAGGGTCGAGCGGCATGAACCATAGATACATCTATTAAACTATCGAGGCATTCGGACTGTTCCACAAGAAAGGAGGAAACTTATCGAATTACGAGTCACATGCTTACAACACAGATACAGGTGCATAGTAGTGAATACACCCCTTTACCTTTATCAAATATCTTGGAAACAACTCAAGATGATAAAGCTCAGCATAATACTAAATCAATTTCATTTAATTCCAATTAATTAAGCTAGCACAATGAGTCCAAATAATTCAAATATTACATGATAAAGTCCTAAGTCTACCCAGACATAAACATGCTTTAGCTACGTACGGACTCTCGTCACTTCGTGCGTACGTAGCACCCACAACTAGTAGCACATAACAATTACATCATCTAGGGGGTAGTTTCCCCCTCACAAGGTTTGACGAGAGACTTACCTCGCTCTGAAGTTTCAATAACCGACTCCAATGCCTCTCTAACTTCTCAAATCGATGCCCATCGATCCGAAACTAGTCAAACAATCAGGAAAACCAATAAAAATATACTCCAACATCATAATTAATTAATTTATAAGAATTCCCAACTCCGCTCGAAATGTCAACAAAATCGATCCTCAGTCCCACATGTCCGGATTCCAAAAATTCTTGAAGATAATCATTACCCATAACACCACAAAATCAAATATATAATTTATCCCTAATTCAATGTCCAATTTCGTGGCCAAAATCTAAAAATACCAAATTCTAGGTTTTCTACCAAAATCCCAAAATTTCAACTCATTTCCATGTTTAAATCCTTATTGAATCTATGAATTTAACTTATAATAGGTGGGAATAACTTACCTCGTGCTGCTCGATGAAAATCTCCTCAAAATAGCTCCCCATATTCGGCCATCCAAGTGAAAAATGAGAGAAATGAGAGTTAAGTCTCGATTTAAAATACCCTTATGCCCAACGATATTTCGCATCTGCGTACAAATAGCCACTTATGTGGCTCCGCACCTACGGAAAAATCCATCGCAGGTACAGTTCCCTCTAAGACCAGGCAAATCCGCTTCTACGGTCAAATGCTCTCTCATGCACACTCGCACATACGGAGCCTTTCCTCTTATGCCACTCCAGCTTGCCCAACTTGTTTTCGCTTCTGCGGAATATTCTTTGCATCTGCGGGCTCGCAGATGCGGAAATTTCCTCGCATATGTGGTCTCCCCTACTCTAGCCAACCTATACTTCTGTGACAATTGGACCGCACCTGCTGCCATAAACCTTGCAGGTGCGATCACACTAGAAGCCTTAAGCTTCAACAATTCCTTAAGTCCAAAATTCAACCCAATTCTAATATGATTTGCACCCGAGGTCCTCGGGGCCCATCAAACCATACCAACGCATTCTAAAACATGATAAAAATTTAGTCGAAGCCTCAAATCACGCCAAACAACATCAAAATTATGAATCGATGATTGAAACCTTTCTTTGAACTTTCAAACTTTAAACTTCGCCGAACACGTTAGAATTGTACTTAAACATCCTGGAATGATGCCAAATTTTATAGGCAAGTCATAAATCACGATGCGAACCTATTATAGGTTCGGAATCCAAAACAGACATCGCTACCACCAAAGTCCACTTCAAACCAAACTTAGGAAATTCCAAAACCTTCAAAAGGCCAACTTTCCATATTAAGCGTCGAAATGCCCTCGGACAACCTGATACTCAACCCGAACATACGCCCAAGTCTGAAATCATTATACAAATGTATTGGAACCTTCAAATCCCAATTTCGAGGTTGTTTACTCAAAAGTCAAGCATTAGTCAACTCTTCCAACTTAAAGCTTCTAAATTTACAATTTTCCTTCCGAAACAACTCTGAACTTCTCGAAAATAAAATATGATAACACGTACAAGTCATAAAACATGAAGTGAAGGTACTCATGGCCTCAAACCGCTGAACAACGCACTATAGATCAAAACGATCGGTCAGGTCATTACAGGTTCATTGGTATTTCTCTATTGATTTTTATGTATAATTTAGCCCTAATCTGATATAAAATCGGGTTGCAAATGATATGTTTTCCTTATTTCAGGTGTGATTAGATTCTTTCCTTATGTGGTTAGCAATTTGTCACTATATAAACCCCTCCCCAATTCCCCTAAAATGCACTCTTAATCATTGCTCCCTTTTACTTACTTGTTCTATTATGCTCTAGTTTCTCTGCAATTATTGTGTTCTTGGCTGGCTGAAAGCTAAGTCCACCGTGATTGGTTCATTAACCTTCTCTGGTGCAAGCACTTCTCAGAGCTCTTTCGGGGTTGTTGTGAACGTTGAAGCACCAGATTTGGGGTTCTCACTGTTTTTGTAATGACCCGACCGGTCATTTTCATCTCTAGTGCATCGTTCGGTGGTTTGAGGGCTTGAGTAGTTTCACTTCAGGTATTATGACTTGTGCGCATGGTCGGAATTAAATTTTGCGAAGTTCTGAGTTGATTTGGAAAGTAAACTCTCATTTCGGAAGCTCTAAGTTGGAAGAATTGACTAAGGTTTAATTTTTGAGTAAACAACCTTGGAATCGAGATTGGAAGGTTCCAACAGGTTCGTATGATTCTTTTGGACTTGGGCGTATGTCCGAATTGGGTTTTGGATAACCCGGGAGTGTTTCAGCGCCTATTGTGGAAAGTTGGCATTTTGGAAGAATTTCATAAATTTGGGTTGAATTGCATTTCAATGTTATTGATATCCGTTTGGGATTCCGAGTCTAGGAATATCTCTTTATGGTGATTCTGGTATTGGGAGCGCGTCCGGATATGAATTTGGAGGTCCGTAGGTCATTTTGGGGTCATTTGGCGAAAGTTACAAATTTTAAAGTTTTTGAGAAGTTTGACCGGAGTGGACTTTTTGATATCGGGGTTGGATTCCGATTCTGGAAGTTGGAGTTGGTCCGTAATGTCGAATGTTACTTGTGTGCAAAATTTGAGGTCGATCGGACGTGATTTGATAGGTTTCGACATCGAATATATAAGTTTGAAGTTCTAAAGTTCATTAAGCTTGAATTAGGGTGTTATTCCTTGTTTTAACATGGTTTGAGGTGATTTGAGGCCTCGAGCAGGTTTGTCTTATGTTATGGGACCGATTTATGTTATTGGACGGGGTCACGGGTTCCTCGTGTGTGTTTCGGATCAAATTGGAATGGTTTGTTGTTGCTGTTGCTGCTATCTGGTTTCCTTCTTCGCGAATGCGAAGTGATTCTTGCATTCGCGAAGGAAACTTTTGGGAGATATTGGATTTGCCCATCACGAAGGGGATGGGAGAGATGCGAACATGGAGATGAGGTAGTGGAAGCCTATGTGAACGCGGGTAGGCGCACGCGAACGCGAAGAGGAAATTAGTTGGGGGCCTGCTGGCATTAAGCCTTCGTGAACGTGGCTTGATGCCCGCGAACGCAAAGGGTAAGGAGTCACCAAGTTTGCGAAGGTGGCTATTGGGCCGCGAACGCATTGAGTAAAATATGGAGGCAGTGTGTTTAGCCTTTGCGATCGCGAAGGCATTCCCGCGATTGCGAAGAAGGCGGGCCTGGGCAAATTGGTTTTAATGCGGGGTTTGGCTCATCCCCTCTCATTTTTCACTTGGGTGGGCGATTTTTGGAGCTTTTGAAGAGGAGACTTTCATCATCCATGTCAAGTTAAGTGATTCTCACCTATTGCAAGTTAAATACTTGGATTGTATATAGATTTTTAACATGGAAATTCATGGAAATTAGTGGAAAATTTGGGGTTTTGGTAGAAAACCTAGAAATTTATATTTTTGGATTTTGACCACGAATTTAGGCATGGAATTGAGAATAAATAATATGTTTGTGTAGATGATGTTATGGGTAATGTTTATCTTCGAAAATTTCCGGAATCAGGGCACGTGGGCCCGGGGTGAATTTTAGGAATTATTCAATTTGGGTTGGAAAATCACTTTAATAGTTAGGATGTGAACTCTTGAGCATGTATTGATTATTTTATATAACATTTGACTAGCTTCGGGTCGTTTGGCACCGAGTTGAGGATTTAAAGCATAATTTTGGACCGGAAAGTAAGCTTTGAGACGAGGTAAGTCTCCTGTCTAACTCTGTGAGGGGAAAACTACCCCTAGGTGATATATTTAATATGTGTAACTTGATGCGGGGGCACGTATGAGGTGACGAGAGTCCGTACGTAGCTAGATTTATTTTATTGTCTGGGTAGACTTAGGTTCACAGCATGTTATACTTGCCCTATAGATATTACCTTTCCTCGTTTAATTGTTTTATTTCGCATTACGACTTGAGACTAGACATGCATAGAGTGATAGACTCGTTATTTTAGAGACTTCTCGAATTTCATGATTAGTCACAAAACATTTGTATTCCTCTTATGAAATTGTGTCCGCGATATATATATATATATATATATATGTATGTTTCATTGAAAGGTTTTTCGATAAAGAAATTATAACTCACATGTTTATTCGTGAGTGGGGTGAAGGACCCGTTAAAGGTTCTTATTCTAATGGGATCGGGCCGTTCGCCTCAGTAGAATTTATATACCACACTCTCATGGGAGCGAGCCATTCGCCTCGGTAGGTTAATAGATGCATCTATGGTTCGTGTCGTTCGACCCTCAGCAGTGCATAGATTATGATGGTATCGAGCCGTACGCCTCGGCATTTAAATAAAATATCCTTATTAAATCGTGCGTAACATTTGGCAAGAAGCTAGTGTATCTGTGAGTTCTTCCTGATTTAAAGTATAGCGACCCATTTTGGTGAGTTCCACTATATATATATATATGCGCTCCAGTTGAGGAGGAAGTTTGCTAATTGAGAGGTTGAGCCTATTGTAAAGAGGAGAATTGTACCACGTAATTATACTTATTTATTTTATTTACTTACTCTGCTTCATATTTGTTCACCTCTTTACAGTACCTGATATTATTGAACCACTAGTGAGTGTCGATGTCGACCCCTTATCACTACTCCTCCGGGGTTAGGCTAGATACTTACTAGGTACACGTTGATTTACGTACTCATACTACACTTGTTGCACATTTTTGTGCAGGTACTTTTATGTTTGGTGGTCCTTTGGCGTGGAGGCGCGGATGATGCAGGGACTTACCGCGAGCTGCATTTCATGTTACGATATGTAATCGACAGAGTCTCCTTAAGAGTTATTTATATTTTTCCTTTCTAATTTGTATTGCGGACAGATGTTGTATTTGTTTTACTTCCTAGTTGATACTCATGCACTTATGACACCGGGTTTTGGGGGTGCTTACGGGTTATTCATTAATGTAGTTGCGAAAAGTATTTTCATTCACTTTGTAAGATCCCATTTTGTATTATGTAATTAAAGAAAATTTTGATTTCAAATACTATATGAGTAATTAGGATAATCATTTATTGTTGTCTTGCCTGACAGCGGTGTTAGGATCCATCATAACCTTTAATGGATTTTGGGTCATGACAACATGGTATCAGAGCACTAAGTTCACTTAGGTTTCACGAGTCATCAGCAAGTCTAGTAGAGTCTTGCGGATTGGTACAGAGACATATGTACTAATCTTCGAGAGGCTACAGAGCTGTAAGGAGCACTTCCCTTCTTGATTCCTCATCGTGCGATTTGATTCCTTTGGGGCTTGTGTCTTCGTTTCCTTCCTATTCAATCTTATGCGACGTGAAGCGCTGGATTTAATATGGGAATCGAGGAATTTTAATAGTACTACAGATGTGGTGCAGGATGTTTCTTCCTGCGTATTTGATTGGGCTATTGTCGTCGCCTTGCGGAAGGTCGTTATGTCGTTTCAGGTTAGTATCAGTATTACCGAAGGTTTTGAGATTTGGCATTAATTGTTATGGCGATTCGTGCGTTGCTATCGCATAGTGTTGGTGTAATAGTAGGGTGCTTGTCTATGTGTCAAGGTAGTGAATGACTTAAAAGGAGGTTTTTTTTCTCAGTGCATGATTCAGAGGTTCAACATTTTATTTCCAGCGGAGGAAAGGCAATCAGACTATGAATGTTCAGGTTTGGGATAATGGAGTAACGAGACTTGGTATTTTCGAGCGTGGTGAAATTCTTAATTGTGAGGTGGTGTCATTGTCCTTGTTGAACACGTTAAGGTTCGTCGGTGTTATGGTCTTCATCAATTTACCTACGGGGCAGGGTAGAGTGAAATGGTGCCGGAGAAGCATTTGTCAGAGATAGCGGACTGTAGCGATTTCGGAATCAAATAGGTATTTCTAATATTGATGGCTTGAGAAGGATGATCTTCTAGGAGGCTTGGAGTTGGTGGAAATTTATTAGCTCAAGTGTTACAGAGATGGATTCAGATTTGAGGAAACAATTGGGCAGCGAAGGACGAGGAAGGACATGTAGGAGGTGTTTTGCGGTGGTTGAATTGCTAGAAGGTCAAGTATGAAAAGCAGAAGTCGAGGAGTTTCTTAAAGGAGAGGGTTTAACCAAAGTGGGAGAGTGGTAGAGTAACATATGGGTTCTGTGGTAGGATGGCCACACGCCTTGAGGAAAGTTTGGAGCCATTTTGGAATTCATGGTAGACAATGACTAGGTCCTCGGGGTTTATTCGGATGCAACATGACTTCGAGTTTGAAGTGCATGGTTGGACTTTTAGCTGATGTCAATGGGGAAGAAGGAACCTTGTGGGTCCCAGGGTTATGTAATTGTAGCTTCGAGCTAATTGAGAGATCCCCACCATCTATGATTGGATTGCGTGGTTGCCTACTTATGTGGTTTCTGTTTATCAATGTATTGGTGGGTTATTACGACTAAGAAAATAAAACATCAGTGGTAATTTGAGCAAAAGGATTTGAGGAATGTGTGCTATATTTGGCCTTATCGGTTCATGTTCAGGGTTTGGGAAGACTTAGAGTCTATGCTTTATGTGGATGTGATGTATAAGGAAAGAAGTTCAGCCGGTTGCTGATTTAGGAGGGTGTTCATGTGCTAGCAAGGCCTTGGAGTTTGATTATATTCGGGAACAAGTCAGAGTGGGTGACTCTCAACAATGGTCCTAGTAGGTTCAAAATTAAAGTGCGGTGCCTAAGGATTTCGAGTCCATGGTATGGTTAAGTATCGAGCTTTTGCAATGGTTTATGAAAAGGGGCTTGGAGTGTTCTATGTTATCTTCGATCTTCGGTGTAGCATTGGAGGAACGAGAGAAAATAACTTCAAATTCATATAGGAATTACCAGAATAGGTGTACCAGTTGAAGATGCGAATATGCGCACAAGGAGGGTATGAGATGGTTCGTGGGTTTTAAGACAGCGTGGCCCCGTGAAATAAGATCGCTCAGGATGAGTGCAGATTTGGGTTTGTTATGTTTTAAATGGAGCTATTATTACTATTCCTAAGGCAAGTCCGGAGTAAATTAGAAGAAGTCAGATCGGTTAGCAATGGTTGAATTGGCATGACGGTGGCAATGATCAGTTCCTTCAGCGTGTTGAGTTATACATGTGATTTGTGGTGGTGCGCGCGAGGCTTGACGGCTGCCGTAATTGATTTTATTTGGAGGCATTCGAGTATCATGGTCTGCTATGTGTAGGATCCCGGAAGAATTATGGTGGTTTACGCCACTACTTGAGGTTTGTATTTTTTTTTCTGCGGTTATAAGAATTCAGTCACGTGTTGCAATAGTTCTCCGGAAATGAGTTAAGTAAAAGGGTTCTATATGATGAAGTGTGTATCCTATTAGTGGATCAGGAGTTCTGATGAAATTCTTGTACTCTTACGTATTGGTATGTTAGGTGCAGTGAGCGACATGGGAATTGGAGGTTGAGGATCAAGGTTGCGGTTCGGTGTAGAAAAGAATGTTACGATCTTGGATGAGCAGGAAAGAATTCAGATGTTTAGAGTAAGCTAGTATTGTCTTTAGCATCACCTGAGATCGGTGTCCTGTGCAAGAGGCTTTGTGTACTGATTTGCGGATTCTCGATTCGCTTTACAGCATTGTATGGCCGGTGGTATGGATGTGCAGACTTTGTTACCTGGTGCGGAAGGTTGTGGGAGCGTGTCCCACGGGAAGATTGTATAAGTGTGATATCTAGTCACTTGATTGATTAAAGAATGAAACCAAGTATGGAGATTGTGGTACTATCGCAAATGTAAGAATTTATGCCTGAGAGGCGCTCGGTTCATTTGGTGGTGAACTGTGGAAGTTTGTTCCTGATTTGACGGTCGTTCTTGAGTCACGGGAAAAAGGGTTAGTATGGATCCTTGAAAGGTTATTAGCCAGTGCGGTACGGTCAAAATCGGCTTGAGGTCCATGGACGGATGAAAATGTGAATGTAGGCTCTATATCAGGCCGGATGTGTTCATCATTTTAGCTTAGCATTGTTTACGGAGGAGTCTTCGGGCCTTGGATGTTATTTCTGTCATTAGGAATTCCGTGTAGTCTCTATTGGGTTGTGAGGCGGTTTGATTATTCGCACTCGTGTTGAGATCCCATGTAATTTGTGGTGTGGTTAGAGCAGGATGGCTCTCAAGATACAGGTCATTTATTGCACCTTAGTTATGCTCTAGTTTCATAGCGTATGGCGTTATCCGTCTCCCCAGGATTTGTATTAGCCAATTCGCGTGCTTGTGGTTGATATTGGGTATTTCACAGGTATAAGCATTTTAGCGCGGTAAGTATTTCCTTATAGATTATTATGTGTGGATCGGGTGGCACGCCTCCACGGGTATGTTGTTTGGATCAGGTGGCACGCTGCCATGAGTATCATGGTTGGATCAGGTTGCACGCCGCAACGGTATCATGTGTGGATCGGGTTGCACGCCGCAATAATGTGTTATTGAGTACAGTTTCCCATATCTATTATTGTGTGTTTTGCTTCTCATTTTCTGAGGAAGGTTCATAACATCTTTTCGATTGTTTAAATTAGTTATGCGGGTTGAATAGTTCTTTATAGAGTTCGTTTCCTTATGTATCACATTCGAGTTTGTAGCTTATTGGCACATTGTGTCATATGAGACCTTTGGCAGTGTCTGAGGTGGCTTATTGCCTGAGCAGCTTGTATTGGGGGGGGGACGAGATTATTGAACCTAGAATCAGTGCAATCAGATTTATATAAGGCATATTAAAGAGTAAATATTATTATTCAGTCCAGAATAAGGTAATGGTTCTTGTCGGAAGGAGAGACTCCATAAATTGTGGTCCGGCAGGTGGTTATGAGTTCTACTCATCCTCTCTGTCGTGGCAGTATTGCGAGAGTTAAAGCAAGGCTTAATTGGTCATAAGGTACACTACAGGCTTCGGGTCAGTGGAAAGTTTAGTTGTCCTGCTTTGGAAAGATTGCCTTGGGCAAATAAGTTACGCGGTGCATGGTAAGAATTCGGTAAAGGTATGCAATCATGTTTTGGTACAGTGTGTAGTGACTGATACGATGTTTGTATGTTGAAAGCAAGCCCAGTGAAGAATTTTGGATGTTGGAATTTGGCTCTAAGGCTTATTTGACTAAATAAAAGGGATGATCTTCACACTGGTTTGAGATAATGTGCTCAACTGGGTTGTGGTAGCATGGGTAGGTGCTCAAGGCGTTAAACAGTGATTTCGTACAACTCCAGAGCAGTTCTTAGCGCGTTCGAGGACGAACGTATGTTTAAGTGGGAGAGAATGTAACGACCCGACCGGTCGTGTTGAACTCTAGCGCGTCGTTCGGCAGTTTGAGGCCTTGAGTAGTTTCACTTCAGGTATTATGACTTATGCGCATGGTCGGAATTGAATATCTGGAAGTTCGGAGTTGATTTGGAAAGAAAACTCTCATTTCAGAAGCTTTAATTTGGAAGAATTGACTAAGATTTGATTTTTTAGTAAACGACCTCAAAATCAGGATTGGAAGGTTCCAACAGGTTCGTATGATGATTTTGGACTTGGGCATATGTCCGGATTGGGTGTTGGATGAACCGAGAGCGTTTCAGCGCCTACTGTGGAAAGTTGGCGTTTTGGAAGAATTTTATAAATTTGGGTGGAAGTGCATTTCCATGTTATTGATGTCCGTTGGGGATTCCGCGCCTGAGATTAGCTTCGTATGGTGATTCTGGTATTGGGAACGCATCCGGATGTGGATTTAGAGGTCCGTAGGTCATTTCAGGGACATTTGGCAAAAGTTAGAAATTTGAAGGTTTTTGAAAAGTTTGATCGGGAGTGGACTTTTTGATATCGGGGTCGGATTCTGATTCCGGAAGATGGAGGAGGTCCGTAATGTTGAATGTGACTTGTGTGGACAATTTAAGGTCAATCGAACGTGATTTGATAGGTTTCGGCATCGAATATAGAAGTTTGAAGTTCTAATGTTCATTAAGCTTGAATTGGGGTGCGATTCATGGGTTTGACATGGTGTGAGGTGATTTGAGGCCTCGAGAAGGTCCGTGTTATGTTATGGGACTTGTTTGTGTGATTGGACGGGGTCCTGGGGGCATCGGGTGTGTTTCGGGGTGGTTCCAGACCAAATTGGAATGATTTGTTGCTGCTTTTGCTGCTATCTGGTTTCCTTCTTTGCCAACGTGAAGGGATTCATGGGTTCGCGAAGGAGACTTTTGGGGGGCTGAATTTGCCCATCGTGAACGCAGTGGAAGAGACGCGAACATGGAGTTGAGGTTGTGGAAGCCTACGCGAACGCGGGTACGCGCATGCAAACGCGAACGCGAACGCGAAGAGGAAATGAGTTGGGGGCCTGCCAGGTGTTAAGCCTTCGCGAACGCGGCTTGAGGCTCGCGAACACAAAGGATAGGGAGTCACCAGGTTCGCGAACGCGGCCAATGGGTCGCGAACGCATAGAGGAAAATATGGAGGTAGTGTGTTTAGCCTTTGCTATCGCGAAGGCATTCCCGCGATCGCGAAGAAGGCGGGCCTGTGCAAATTGGTTTTAATGCGGGGTTTGGCTCATCCCCTCTCATTTTTCACTTGGGTGGGCGATTTTTGGAGCTTTTGCAGAGGAGACTTTCATCATCCATGTCAAGGTAAGTGATTCCCACCTATTGCAAGTTAAATACTTGGATTATATATAGATTTTTAACAGGGAAATTCATGGAAATTTGGGGTTTTGGTAGAAAACCTAGAATTTTTTTTATTATTATTTTGACCACGAATTTAGGCATGTAATTGAGAATAAATAATATATTTGAGTACATGATGTTATGGGTAATGTTTATCTTCGAAAATTTTGGGAATCCGGGCACGCGGGCCCGAGGTGAATTTTAGGAATTCTTCAATTTGGGTTGGAAAATCACTTTAATAGTTAGGATGTGAACTCTTGAGCCTGTATTGATTATTTTATATAACATTTGACTAGCTTCGGGTCGTTTGGCACCGAGTTGAGGATTTAAAGCATAATTTTGGACTGGAAAGTAAGTTTTGAGACGAGGTAAGTCTCCTGTCTAACTCTGTGAGGGAGAAACTAGCCCTAGGTGATATATTTAATATGTGTAACTTGATGCAGGGGCTACGTACGTACGAGGTGGCGAGAGTCCGTACGTAGCTAGATTCATGTTATTGTCCGGGTAGACTTAGGTTCACACCATGCTATACTTGCACTATAGAGATTACCTTTGCTCGTTTAATTCTTTTATTTCGCATTACGACTTGAGACTAGACATGCGTACAGTGATAGACTCGTTATTGTAGAGACTTCATGAGTTTCATGATTAGTCAAGAAACAATTGTATTCCTCTTATGAAATTGTGTCCGCGATATATATATATATATATATGTATGTTTCATTGAAAGGTTTTTCGATAAATAAATTATAACTCACAGGTTTATTCGTGAGTGGGGTCAATGACCCGTTAAAGCTTCTTATTCTAATGGGATTGGGCCGTTCGCCTCAGCAGGATTTATGTACCACACTCCCATGGGAGCGAGTCGTTCGCCTCGGCAGGTTAATAGATGCATCTATAGTTCATGTTGTTCGACCCTCGGCAGTGCACATATTATGATGGGATCGAGCCGTACGCCTCGGCATTTCAATAAAATATCCTCATGAAATCGTGCATAACATTTGGTAAGAAGCTAGTGTATCTGTGAGTTCTTCCTGATTTGAAGTATAGCGACCTATTTTGGTGAGGTCTACTGTATATTTATATATATATATATATATTCTCCAGCTGAGGAGGAAGTTTGCTAATTGCGATCTTGAGCCTATTGTAAAGAGGAGAATTGTACCATGTATTTATACTTATTTATTTTATTTACTTACTCTGCCTCATATTTTTTTACCTATTTACTACACCTGATATTATTGGACCACTAGTGAGTGTCGATGTCGACCCCTCGTCCCTACTCGTCCGTGGTTAAGCTAGATACTTGCTGGGAACACGTTGATTTACGTACTCATACTACACTTGCTGTACATTTTTGTGCAGTTACTTTTACGTCTGGTGGTCCTTGGAGCGGAGGCATGAATGATGCGGGGACTTACCGCGAGCTGCATTTCATGTTACGATCCGCAGCCGACAGAGCCTCCTTCAGATTTATTTATATTTTTCCTGTCTAATTTGTATTTCGGATAGATGCTGCATTTTATTTTACTTTCTAGTTGATGCTCATGCACGTGTGATACCAGGTTTTAGGAGTTCTTACAGGTTATTCATTAACGTAGTTGCGGAAAGTATTTTTATTCACTTTGTAAAATCCCATTTTGTATTATGTAATTAAAGAAAATTATGATTTCAAATACTAATATGAGTAATTAGGATAATCATTTATTGTTGGCTTGCCTGACCGCGGTGTTAGGCGTCATCATGACCTTTAATGGATTTTGGATCGTGACAACATGGTATCAGAGCACTAGGTTCACTTAGGTCTCACGAGTCATGAGAAAGTCTAGTATAATCTTGTGTATCGGTACAGAGACATATGTACTAATCTTCGAGAGGCTATAGGGTTGTTAGGAGCACTTCCTTTCTTGATTCCTCATCGTGCGATTTGATTTCTTTGAGGCTTGTGCCTTCGTTTCCTTCTCATTCAATTTTATGCGACGTGACGCGCTTGATTTAATATGGGAATCGAGGAATTTTAATAGTACTACAGATGTGGTGCAGGATGTTTCTTCCTGCGTATTTGATTGGGCTATTGTCGTCACCTTGCGGAAGGTCGTTATGTCGTTTCAGATAAGTATCAGTATTACCTAAGGTTTTGAGATTTGGCATTAATTGTTATGGCGATTCGTGCGTTGCTATCGTACAGTGTTGGTGTAATAGTAGGGTGCTTGTCTATGTGTCAAGGTAGTGTATGACTTAAAAGGAGGCTTTTTTTTTCTCAGTGCATGATTCAGAGGTTCAGCATTTTATTTCCAGCGGAGGAAAGGCAATCAGACTATGAATGTTCATGTTTGGGATAATGGAGTAACGAGACTTGGTATTTTCGAGCGTGGTGAAATTCTTAATTGTGAGGTGGTGTCATTGTCCTTGTTGAACACGTTAAGGTTCGCCGATGTTATGGTCTTCATCAATTTACCTTCGGGGCAGGGTAGAGTGAAATGGTGCCGGAGAAGCATTTGTCAGAGATAGCGGAATGTATCGATTTCGGAATCAAATAGGTATTTCTAATGTTGATGGCTCGAGAAGGATGATCTTCTAGGAGGCTTGGAGTTGGTGGCAATCTATTAGCTCAAGTGTTACAAAGATGGTTTCAGATTTGAAGAAACAATTGGGCAGCGAAGGACGAGGAAGGACAAGTGGGAGGTTTTTTGCGGTGGTTGAATTGCTAGAAGGTCAAGTATGAAAAGCAGAAGTCGAGGCGTTTCTAAAAGGAGAGGGTTTAACCAAAGTGGGTGAGTGGCAGAGTAACATATGGGTTCTGTGGTAGGATGGCCACACGCCTTGAGGAAAGTTTGGAGCCATTTGGGAATTTATGGTGGACAGTGACTAGGTTCACGGGGTTTATTCGGATGCAACATGACTTCGAGTTTGAAATTGTAGTTTAAGTGGGAGAGAATGTAACGACCCGACGTGTTGAGCTCTAGTAGGTCGTTCGGTAGTTTGAGGCCTTGAGTAGTTTCACTTCAGGTATTATGACTTATGTGCGTGGTCGGAATTGTATATCGGGAAGTTAGGAGTTGATTTGGAAAGAAAACTTTCATTTCGGAAGCTTTAATTTGGAAGAATTGACTAAGGTTTGATTTTTTAGTAAACGACCTCGAAATCAGGATTGGAAGGTTCCAACAGGTTTGTATGATGCTTTTGGACTTGGGCGTATGTCCGGATCGGGTTTTGGATGAACCGAGAGCATTTCAGCGCCTATTGTGGAAAGTTGGCATTTTGGAAGAATTTCATAAATTTGGGTTGAATTGCATTTCAATGTTATTGATGTCCGTTTGGAATTCTGAGTCTGGGATTAGCTCCGTATGGTGATTATGGTATTGGGAGCACATTCGGATGTGGATTTGGAGGTCCGTAGGTCATTTTGGGGTCATTTGGCAAAAGTTAGAAATTTGAAAGTTTTTGAGAAGTTTGACCGGGAGTGGACTTTTTGATATCGGGGTCGGATTCCGATTCCAAAAGTTGGAGTAGGTCCGTAATGTCGAATGTGACTTGTGTGCACAATTTGAGGTCAATGGAACGTGATTTGATATGTTTCGGCATCGAATATAGAAGTTTGAAGTTCTAATGTTCATTAAGCTTGAATTGGGGTGCGATTCATGGGTTTGACATGGTGTGAGGTTATTTGAGGCCTCGAGAAGGTCCGTGTTATGTTATGGGACTGGTTTGTGTGATTGGACGGGGTCCTGGGGGCATCGGGTGTGTTTCGGGGTGGTTTCAGACCAAATTGGAATGATTTGCTGCTGCTTTTGCTGCTATCTGGTTTCCTTCTTTGCGAACGTGAATGGATTCATGTGTTCGCGAAGGAGACCTTTGGGGCCTGCTGAATTTGCCTATCGTGAATGCGATGGGATATACGCGAACACGGAGTTGAAGTTGTGGAAGCCTACGCGAACGCGGGTAGGCGCACGCGAACGCGAACGCGAAGAGGAAATGAGTTGGGGGCCTGCCAGGCGTTAAGCCTTCACGAACGCGGCTTGAGGCTCGCAGACTCAAAGGATAGGGAGTCACCAGGTTCGCGAACTTAGCCATTGGGTCGCAAACGCATAGAGGAAAATATGGAGGCAGTGTGTTTAGCCTCCGTGATCGTGAAGGCATTCCCGCGATCATAAAGAATGGCAGGCCTGGGTAGATTAGTTTTAATGCGGGGTTTGGCTCATCCCCTCTTACTTTTCACTTGGGTAGGCGATTTTTAGAGATTTTGAAGAGGACTTTCATCATCTATGTCAAGGTAAGTGATTCCCACCTATTGCAAGTTAAATACATGGATTATAAATAGATTTGTAACATGGAAATTAGTGAAAAATTTGGAGTTTTGATAGAAAACCTAGAAATTTATATTTTTGGATTTTGACCACGAACTTAGGCATGGAATTGAGAATAAATCATATATTTGAGTTCATGATGTTATGGGTAATGTTTAACTTCGAAAATTTTCGGAATCCGGGCACGTGGGCTCGGGGGTGAATTTTAGAAATTCTTCAATTTGGGTTGGAAAATCACTTTAGTTAGGATGTGAACTCTTCAGCATGTATTGATTATTTTATATAACATTTGACTAGCTTCGGGTCGTTTGGCACCGAGTTGAGGATTTAAAGCATAATTTTTGACCGGAAAGTAAGCTTTGAGACGAGGTAAGTCTCCTGTCTAACTCTGTGAGGGGAAAACTACCCCTAGGTGATATATTTAATATGTGTAACTTGATGCGGGGGCTACGTACGTACGAGGTAATGAGAGTCTGTACGTAGCTAGATTCATGTTATTGCACTATGCTATACTTGCACTATAGAGATTACCTTTGCTCGTTTAATTCTTTTATTTCACATTACGACTTGAGACTAGACATGTGTAGAGTGATAGACTCGTTATTGTAGAGACTTCACGAGTTTCATGATTAGTCATGAAACAATTGTATTCCGCTTATGAAATTGTGTCCGCGACATATATATATATATATATATATATATATATATATATATATATATATATATATGTATGTATATTTCACTGAAAGGTTATTTGTTAAAGAAATTATAACTCACACGTTTATTCGTGAGTGGGGTCAAGGACCCGTTAAAGCTTCTTATTCTAATGGGATTGGGCCATTCGCCTCTGTAGGATTTATGTACCACACTCTCATGGGAGCGGTCCGTTAACCTCGGCAGGTTAATAGATGCATCTATGGTTCGTGTCGTTCGACCCTCGGCAGTGCACAGATTATGATGGGATCCGGCCGTACGCCTCGACATTTCTATAAAATATCCTCATGAAATCGTGTGTAACATTTGGCAAGAAGCTAGTGTATCTGTGAGTACTTCCTAATTTGAAGTATAACGACCCATTTTGGTGAGGTCCACTATATATTTATATATATATATATATATATATATATATATATATGCTCCGGTTGAGGAGGAAGTTTGCTAATTGAGTGCTTGAGCCTATTATAAAGAGAAAAATTGTAACACATATATATACTTGTTTTTTTTATTTACTTACTCTGCCTCTTATTTTTTCACCTGTTTACTGCACCTGTAATTATTGGACCACTAGTGAGTGTCGATGTCAACCCCTCGTCCCTACTCCTCCGGGGTTAGGCTAGATACTTGCTGGGTACACGCTGATTTACGTACTCATACTACACTTGCTGCACATTTTTGTGCAGGTACTTTTACGTCTGGTGGTCCTTTGGCGCGGAGGCACGAATGATGCGGGGACTTACCGCGAGCTGCATTTTATGGTACGATACGCAGCTGACAGAGCCTCCTTCAGAGTTATTTATATTTTTCCTGTCTAATTTGTATTCCGGATAGATGCTGCATTTTATTTTACTTCCTAGTTGATGCTCATGCACTTGTGATACCGAGTTTTGGGGGTGCTTACGGGTTATTCATTAATATATTTGCGAAAAATATTTTCATTCACTTTGTTAAATCCTAATTTGTATTATGTAATTAAATAAAATTATGATTTCAAATACTAATATGAGTAATTAGGATAATCATTTATTGTTGGCTTGCCTGACCGCGGTGTTTGGTGCCATCACGACTTTTAATGGATTTTAGGTCATGACAGTTCTCTTTCGACTACTGCTATTTGAGCCATTGCTAAAGCTCTAACCTTTCTCATTTCATGGCTCGTTTAACCTACAACTGGTTAGTGTTCTTGACTCTTACAATTTCTATCTCCCTTCCTACTTATGTATGTGTTCTGTGTGCCAGTATTGTTTGAACCTTTTTGAACAAGCTTGATTTTGTCTCCCCTACAATCTGAACTATAATATTGTGCTATCATTGTATGCTTTACTACCATCTTATTTGTCCTAATGCAGTTCTGCAGTTCCATGTTCTCTAGTATCAAATTTTCTTATGTCTAAAACTTTAGGGTAGGCTTCAACATGAATAGTTTGTCCTCACTATGTGTATTTGATTCGAATGATTTTTGACCTTCTTAGGTTTTTCCTGATTTTTCGTGTTTATGTCAGCCTTAAATTTTGTATTTTCTATCTGTTATGAGTTCATATACATGCCTTGCTTTAGATTTTGAGATCTCCTTGTGAAAACTGATATTTTCCTAGAATCTCGAATATGTTAAGTCTCTCATGTTTGAAATTAAGTGAATACCTGCTAACTATTCTGTCGCACCCATTGAACCATGTTCACCAGTTTGTTTTCTTTAAACTTTCATAATAGGTAACTTCTTCTTAACTACAAGACCAGTTTTGACCATATTTGTTGATACCCAATTTTGCCCTCATATTTTATAAAGTATTCTATATACTTTTAAAATATCATTTTGCATTATTGCCCAATTTACAAGGGTTATATAAGTATTTTCCATAATTTTCTATAATTTTAAAAGCTTTAAAATTGATTTTCTTGCATTTAATTTGTTCAAATATTTATTAATTATTCCTTTAAATTATTTTTTGGGTGAGTTAATCATCCAAATTTATCATTTTATACCCACATACATTTTATAATATTGTATCTCTTTTTTTTACATAATTCCATTTGCAGTTTTCTATTTTCTCTACACTAATTAAAATAATTGCCTATATAATATAAATAATTGTGTTTGTTGTATTATTTATGTTAAAATAGATTTTATATTTTTATAATGTTTAGTTATTATTTTTGAGCATTTTACAGCATAAATAATATTTTTTACTATTTATTAGATGTTTTAATAATTATATTTTTAATTACTTTCGGGTGTTTCAAGAGCTGGCCCAAAATAAGCCAATTTTAGGACCATTTTAACGGCCCAAATGCTCAACTCTTTTGGCCCAGCCCCATTAGCCCAAACCAAAATGACCCCATTGACTTAACTCGGTCGCGACCCACTAAACAACCCACCCCAATAATATTTTTATCCAAGCCGTTGATCTCTTAAGATCAACGGCCCTCGCTCATCAAGCCCTCTTTAATTAATCAAACCCACCCAAAACCGTACCATTTCCCTGAGACCGCGACCCCTAAATCCTCTCTTCTCCTCTACAGTTGTAAGGTCCCGTAAAAGTTCGCTAAGGGATTCATGTTTTGTGGTGCCCAGGTAGGGTGATATGTACGGATGTAGTAGTTAAGCTCGCCGCGATACAAACTTTTTGGGTTGAAGGATGCATCTAGGTAGTGGTGGAAGTTCTTCGCTGAAGGGCCAGTTATGCGGTCAGATTCGTGACCGCACATCCATTATGTGGGCCACATACCCGACGCATAATTGAGTAGAAAAATGGTTGAATTTTGAAGGCCATTTTGCGGTCCATTCTGCGATCGCATATCCATTTAGCGGTCCGCATTTTCCATAGCAAATTTGGCATGAAGAAGTTTGTTGGATGATTCTGCGGTCCCATCTGCGGCCGCATAAGTGGTCTGCGGACTACAGACCTGTCGCAGACTGGTCCAGACCAGCCCAGTTCTTGGCACCATTTTGCGGGCCGCATATCTGTTATGCGTACCATTCTGCGACCGCAGACCTGAGTTCGGAGAGTCCATTTTTCTATTTTTATAACCCGACCCCATTTTGATAAATAGCCTTAGGTGCTCATTTTGAAGCAAATGTCTGATGATTTTAGAGAGAGGTAAGAGTATTTTAGAGAGAGAAGGAGCAAAACCTAGCATTCTAATAACTTATTCTTGCACCAATCTTCAAGAATCGAGGAAGCCAATCACTAGATTATTATCTATCTGTTATGTGGTCCATTCTGCGACCGCAGACCTGAGTTCGGAGTGTCCATTTTTCTATTTTTATAACCCGACCCCATTTTGATAAATAGCCTTAGGTGCTCATTTCGAAGCAAATGTCTGATGATTTTAGAGAGAGGTAAGAGTATTTTATATAGAGAAGGAGGAAACCTAACATTCAAATCACCCATTCTTGCACCAATCCTCAAGAATCAAGGAAGCCAATCACTAGATTATCATCTATCAAGGTAAGTCCTACTCCTAAGCTTTCATACAAGAGGTTATGAGTTCAAGTATATTGTGCGGGTTGGAAACAGGCCATGCATGTGACAATAGGTTGTAGTATGTGATATTAATGAACCATTTTTGTTAGTTTCTTGTTGAAATTGGTAGAGGGAGGAAGGGATTATTATTGTAGAGCTTTGTAGTCTATTTTGCATACTAGGTGTTTGACAAAATTCCTAAGAGAGTTACACCATGAGAATCCTTTTAATTATTATCCGATTTTCGCTATCTTCCTATGGATTGTTGTTGCTAGAAGTGTTGGGACGTTGTAGTAACTTAAGGAAAGCTCAAACAAGGTATGATGGCTAAACTATTCTCTTAGAATTGAATTCCATGATGTTCCCGTAAGTTTCAAGTATGGTTGGCTCAAGTTCCTTATTCCCATGTTCCGAGTTGTTCCCAATAAAATCGAATGTCCTGAGTAAGAAAGTGTCGAGAAATATATATCCAAAATATGTTTCGAATGTTCCTATCACATTATGTAATCCTTCGGGAATATTTTCAAGAATGATATGTGTATTAAAATGTTATGGCTTGAGTGGTGTTTCAAATGAAAGTCCATTATGCTTAACTTGGAAAGAATACTCCATGCGTCTAAAACTCCAATTGCTTATTTGTGTACCTAAAGTCTTGATTTGAAATGCGTTATTGTTGATAATCTATAAGGATGCTTGAAAGTGAAAGAAGTGGGTTGGAGATATAAATTGTGGCCAACGTGCCAAGAGTGAAAGTTATACTTGTGGTCAATGGTGCCGAGGAAATGAAATGATGTGAGAAAGGTTATGAAATAAGCCTTGATTCAACTGTTCCAAACTGGCTTCGAAAATAGAATTGCCTAAAAGCTTATGTACCCGAGTCATGTCCAAATATGGTTATTTTAACTAAATGCTATGCTTTGTAAGTATTTGCAATGTGTTTTGAGCTCTTATATATTCATGAGTTGAAATTGTATATTGCCCTTTTTGGGGAAAAGTATTTCAAGAACAACTGATGTGTTACACGTTTATGATTTTAACTTGTGCTTCAATTGCCGATCATTTTACTCCATTTATTGGAAAGAAATCCATTGTTTTTAAAATCTTCATTACTAATAAACCTATAGTTGTAATTTCCAGAATATTCTATTTGTTGATATTTATGATGAAGATCCATGAAAGTAAAGAAATGAAAGTATGGAATATGAGATATAGCCACCGTGCCATGAATGAAAAATCATAAGTATGGCCAAGAGAGCCAAGAAAATAATGGTGTTGTGAATGGTTGAAAGTACTAACGAAGCTATATATATAGTGTGAAAGGTTAAGAGGTGAATATAAAATATATTTGAACTTTTGTGTTCCTTGTGTGCAAAAATAAAAAGGTTTTTGGGAGTATCATTTGTAAACCGAGGATGGGTGGGTCGTAAGGCCCACACCTGAAACTACACGTGCCGGTGTAGGGGTGGATTGTGATTATTCCTCTTATTTGGGATGATATTGAAATATTGATGTGATTGTGATTATTTCCCTTAATTGAGATGATATTGTTGATAGTCCTGGATTTAAAGTCAACCCACACGACATATGTGAGAAGGCGGCCTAGCTGATCGGGTGGAGATCGGATGCCATGTTGCGCATATAGTGGTACTACTCTTGGTAATACCTTTTATTTTGCATCACATGTCAAACCACATTGTTCGTGGGGAGATGGCCTAGTCGATCGGTCGTGATCGGACTCTGTGCTAAAAACACAGTGGTATATCGGTGCTAATGATCTCCCAACCAAAAATATATATTAATTTCGTATTTTGAAAATTGTTATGTTTTACCTAAGCATTTGGATATTGTTGATGGTGACTTGCTGTTTCTATGGTTTTTCCCTTTCTTATATTGGCATTCTATTTTGAAAGAGGACATTTAGCTTTACATACTAGTACTATTCCATATGTACTAACGTCCCTTTTGCCGGGGGCGCTACATCTTCAATGGATGCAGGTGGTTCGTCAGCGAATGATTTTGATCCTTGGTAGAAGCTACTCTCTATTCAGCAGATGTTGGTGAGCCCTACTCTTTTTCGGGCTAAATGTCATTTGACGTTTGTACTTTATGTTTTGAGGTATAGCTGGGGCCTTGTCGCCGACACTTCCATACTACTCTTCTCTTGTACTTAGAGGCTCCGTAGACAGGTTGTGGGTGGTGTTTGATGTTGGGAATTAAACTAGTAAGTATTGGTATTTGGGCAAACATGTTTTTCATCATCTCTATAAACTTGTAATATTTTGGAAATCATAAATGAATATCCTTTAGTAATGGAAAAAGAATGTGGAGCACTTGACTCTTCTCATGTCTAACACTTGTACTGATTCTTATATTGTTAATGAGCAAGGTAGGGTAGAAGGCATCTAGCAGGCTTGCTTAACCAGGGTATCTTGGTTGAGCTCCGGTCGCACTCCCTGAGGTTGGGTCATGACAAACTTGGTATCAGAACCTACGGTTTTAAAGTGTCCTAGGATGTCTCAGAGCCGTGTCTAGTAGAGTCCTTCTTATCGGTGTGTTGTCAATCACATCTATAATGAGGAGGATAATTGGACATTTAGGAATTTCACCCTTCTTTGATACTCCAGATCGTGCGATAGAGCTCAAGATAGGAAGCTAATTTCCTCGTCATGTCTCATTTTCTAAATGAGTAATTCACAAGTTCGAAGCAGCAATGAGGTAATGACCCTGCCATTGAATTTGGGGGAGATTGCACAATATTTCATTGGGAGAATGTATCGAGCCATGGAGGGATTGGAATCACTTATTTCTATGGGAAGTGTCCTTGTTCCTATCAATGTCACTGCACCACCATTGTTTGATTTCTATGAAGCGCCACTTGGGGAGATGTTGGATGACTCTTGAAATATGCTATGGTTGTGGAAAGAGGGGGACACAAGAAGAACAAATTCCCTAGGTTGGGTTCACCCAGCCCGATTTGCCCGCTATGCGGGAGGGAACATTTTGTGTCGTGTTGTGAGTAAGATCATCAGCGTGTTAGGGGTGGTAGATTTGGGAAATTCCAAAGGCCTGCAAAACAAGCCGATACAGAGATTGTTACTCCGCCATGAAGTCTTGGAGGAAGGATAATGGGGATGCTTATGATGTATGCAAAAAGGGTAAATATCAGGTTAGTGGGGCGAGTCAGTTTAGTGGACCTCATCCTCGTTGCGTGAAGTGTAGGAGATGTCATTCGGTGGTATGTAACCATGGTACCAATGTATGTTACAGATGTGGAATCAGGGGGCATCAGTTAAGGCACTGCCCCGTCAATCTAAAGTTACCACGTAAGTCACTCCTTAGTACATCATTCTGAACACCACATACTTTTCCTTATTATATATGTACGTCTATATTGAGAGCCTGCATAAACAAGGTCTTAACAAGAATCTGAATCACAAAATATTGCATGTATCCACTCTTTGAACGAGATGTATTATTCGTGAAGCCTCTTTATCACCATTATCTTACTTACAACCTCTTGAGGAATTGAGTTCTATAATAATTTCTTTGAATTGAGTCACAACCCTAGGTTAATACTTCCCACGTGCTTCACCAAATTCTCAACAAAGTACTATACTTGATGAATTTCGTATAGAACCTTATGATTCAAATGGATAACATCTGCTCACTTGTGCTTGTGCATGCACCATCACAATATTTACCTACGTGGTATCAAATCTAGTGTAAGACAACCTAGTGTTGAGATCTTTCTTGAGCCTCTCTCTCCCTCTCCTGTGTATGTTGCTCATAGGATTTAAGGAGTCACTTTACTCCCTTTTGAACATTATCATAAACCCCCTTCACTATTTAGTAAGATAAGAGCATATCTCTGCACCTATCATATGTGTACATGGCAATCGAAATGGTCACTTGTTTGCATGAAGTCTCTCTGAAATTTGAGATCCTCACATCTCCGTCATATGAAGATCTTGTGTCACCCATCTTAGTATAACTTTTGTGTCCACTTAGGACATTCCGTAGTAAGTAGCTTACTTTGTTCCTAGTATTGTAGTTTCCCATGACGTGGCCTTGTATTGCTTTTTGGGAGTTAATATAGCAGAAACATGTCCAACTCATAACAAATGTTCATTTTCTCTTTACACCTCTAAACATGTATTAATTGTGTTCCTTAGTTAGTGAATTTATTGTGCTAGTTTTCTGACATTTGTTGGATAACCATGAGAGAATGCATTCTTCCATATGTTGCTGCAATACTTCCTTTTTAATAAGGGTCCTTAATAGGCTCTCCGTCAAGACCAAATACACCTTTGGGGTTATCATAGCATCACGTCTGCTTCTCATGTTTTCCTATCTTTCATTAGCATTTGGGTACTTTTCATGTCATAAAAATCCATGGCGAACTCATTATGAACATCTGCAAACCTTCCATGATTACTTTATAGTGTCTCCTTGGGTTATGTTATCTTTAAACACTCGGTTTCTAGAATCATTGACTATGTCACTATCATGTGCGGAGAATTTACTACCCTTGATGTTCCACATCCCTGGGCGGATAGGAGTTAATTGTCTTCTCCTGGAGCATCATATCACCCATTAGAACCTTCCCAACCAATGATGTCATTATGATAATTAACCATGTTAGTGCTATTGGTAGTAACCTTCATGTCTCTTAGGATATAACCTCCAGAAATGCCCTTCTCAGTACATTGATGGATTCTTGAATAATTCCAGTCCAATCTCGAACCTCTTTGTTCTTGTTTATAATAAATCAATCGAGAGTTGTAGGTTCAAACATGTCAAAGAAGAAGCATCATTCCATGATCGAACATATTGGGTAGGAACTCTATAGTCATATTCATTCTATCACATCGTAGAATAATTGTTGAAATTCCCCAAAGGTTTAGTTTAAGTGTTCGGCATAGACATCTAGAGTGGAAGGAAGTGAATGGGTTATTCTCAAGATTTTCATCATGAAGCTATTATATGAATTGTTAATAAAGGTAAAGTAGGTGTAGTAAACATTGGGCATTATGGAATCTTGAGGTAAATAGGCCGAGCTACACGTATGACGTGCCCCATCGTTGTTCTCCATACACCCGGTGTTTCATGTGTCTATGCCCGAAAGGGTAGTTCCAGTGGAAGCTATCGAAGGTAAAGTTAATGTGTAATTGGCTTATGAGAGGTGCCTAATTGTCATCCTTGTTAGATAAGTTCGGAAGTTAAGATTACCTCCGTCAAGTGCTTTGGCTAAGTCTGTGAGACGAGGAGGTTGCCTTGATGGCCTAGAGTGTTGTGGAAGGAAAATATTCTCACTTGTTTGTATAACCAAATGGTTGTGGTTCAAAAGGCACTTACTATGTGTTATGATTTTAAAATGTGCAATTCATGTGCAAATACCACTTCTGTTAATGTAATGCCCTTAATGTTGAGATCGGTGTTATTAACAAATATTGTGATGCTTTGTTGAGATATGGATGTGTTGTTAGGGTGGTTTTGGTGTTACTCTGGCATGTGGATGGGCCCAATTACAGAGAAGACTATGCCGAAGTTTTTGGAAAATTTGGGAGTTAGTTAAATTTGGAGGATTGCGATGTGTGAAGGAACAGATAAATTATGTTGGGTGATTTGGGCGCACTCAACTCCTCATTCAAGGACGAATGATCCTAAGTGGGAGAGGATGTAAGTCCTCATAAAATTTCACTAAGGGATTCAAGTTTTCTGGTGCCGAGGTAGGGTGATGTGTACAGATGTAGTAGTTAAGCTCGCCGCGGTACAGACTTTTTGGGTTGAAGAATGCATCGAGGTAGTGGTGGAAGTTTTTTGCTGAAGAGCCAGTAATGCGGTTAGATACACGATGCAGAGTTGAGCAAAAAAATGGTTTAATTTTGAAGGTCGTTTTGCGGTCCATTCTGCGATCGCATATCCATTTCGCGGTCCGCATTTTCCATCGTAGATTTGGCATGAAAGATGTTGTTGGATGATTCTGCGGTCCCATCTGCGGGCGCATAAGTGGTCTGCGGACCGCATACCTGTCACAGATCGGTCCAGACCAGCCCAATTCTTGGCATCATTTTTGCGGTCCATTTTGTGGGCCGCATATCTGTTATGCGGTCCATTCTGCGACCGCTGACCTGAGTTCGGAGGGTCCATTTTCTTATTTTTATAACTCGACCCCATTTTGATAAATAGCCTTAGGGGCTCATTTTGAAGCAAATGTCTGATGATTTTAGAGAGAGGTAAGAGTATTTTAGATAGAGAAAGGGGAAGCCTAGCATTTTAATCACCCATTCTTGGACCAATCTTCAAGAATCAAGGAAGCCAATCACTAGATTATCATCTATCCGAGTAAGTCCTACTCCTAAGCTTTCATGTAAGAGGTTATGAGTTCAAGTATCTTGTGGGGATTGGAAATAGGCCATGCATGTGACAATAGGTTGTAGTATGTGGGATTGATGAACCATTTTGGTTAGTTTCTTGTTAAAGTTGGTTGAGGGCGGAATGGATTACCATTGTAGAGCTTTATAGTCTATTTTGCATACTAGGTGTTTGACAAAATTCCTAAGAGAGTTACACCATGAGAATCCTTCTAATTATTATCCGATTTTCTCTATCTTCCTATAGATTGTTATTACTAGAAGTGTTGGGACGTTGTAGTTACATAAGGAAAGCTAAAAAAAGGTATGTTGGCTAAACTACTCTCTTAGAATTGAATTCCATGATTTTCCCGGAAGTTTCAAGTATGGTTGGCTCAAGTTCCTTATTACCATGTTCCGAGTTGTTTCCAAAGAATTCGATTGCCCCAAGTAAGCAAGTGTCGAGAATTATGTATTCAAAATGTGTTCTGAATGTTCCTATCACATTATGTTATCCTCCAAGAATGTGTTCAAGAAGGATATGTGTATTAAAATGTTATGTCTTCAGTCGTGTTTCAAATGAAAGTCCATTATGCTTAACTTGGAAACAATACTCCATACGTCTAAAACTCCAATTGCTTATATGTGTACCTAAAGTCTTGATTTGAAATGCCCTGTTATTGATAATCTATAAGGATCCTTGAAAGTGAAAGAAGTGGGCAGGATATATAAAGTGTGGCCAACATGCCAAGAATGAAAGTTATACTTGTTGTCAATGGTACCGAGGTAATGAAATGATGTGAGAAAGGTTATGAAATAAGCCTTGATTCAACTGTTCCAAACTGACTTCAAAAATAGAATTGCCTAAAAGCTTATGTACCCGAGTCATGCCCAAATGTGGTTGTTTTAACTAATGCTATGCTTTATAAGTATTTCCAATGTGTTTTGAGCTCTTATATCTTCATGAGTTGAAATTGTGTATTGCCCTTTTTGGGAAAAAGTATTTCAAGAACAAATGATGTGTTACACGTTTATGATTTTAACTTGTGCTTCGATTGCCAATCATTTTACTTCATTTCTTGGAAAGAAATTCATTGTGTTTAAAGTCTTCATTACTAATAAACCTAAATTTGTAATTTCTGGAATATTTTGTTTGCTGATATTTTTGATGATGATCGATGAAAGTAAAGAAATGAAAGTGTGGACTCTGCTCCTCCAACAATGGGCTCTATCATCCCTAGAAGTCTTATTACCACAAAATACTTCGAAGAGAAATTCCCTAATGCTAACTCTCGTACACATGCCATTAGCAGGTATCCTTATTCCATATGTCCTTCGAGCATTCCTGCTGTGAAGGAAGAATGCCGCTGCCATGATTTGGAAATTATTTCTCCTGATCTATCGGAGCGAGTAAACCTATCTAAGGAGGGTTTTACAAATGTTTACATATATCCCTTTACTTTGGGTGCGTTCTCTTTGAGCGGAGAGCTTGACTCCATGATTACGGAGTTTTGCATCCTCTACCAAGTGTGTTTGGAACAAGTAAGCCCTTCTGTGTGGAGGACAGTTGCTTGCCTTCGGTGTTTGTGCCATGAAACTTGAGAGGAGCTAACCTTAGCTCATATGATGAATCTCTATTCTCCCAAAATCTTCCATGGGGGAATGATAAACCTCTGCAAGTATGGCCACCATGCTTTGTTGTCTAGCATGGATGATGACAATGAACGTGGGTGGATGGAACGGTTCATTACATTTGCCACACACGACATCATTCCATCAACGGCTTCATCCTTTTCGGCTGATTGGAACCGCACTCGTAAGCTCTTTGTTTAGTATTTCCTTTTACTAAATATTTTTCCATAGCCATATTGATCCTTGATCCTTCATTTTTTTCAGCACCTCGATGGATCCCACCGGTGATTGAAGGTTTCGACTGGTGGGTACAAAATATCTTGGACGTTACGACACCCTAGACTCGCTTGTGGAAAGAACTGGCCCCTAAATACTTATAGAAGGCCAAAAATCATGGTAACTCAAACTCATCTTGTTTCAATTTTTCATGTGAAGAACACGATTGATCCCTTCTAACCTGTCTATGAAATTAGGTCTACCCGCGAGCTCTGTTGTTGTTCCCGAGGAGGATTTCTTGGCTGATCCTGCTGATGCAGCGAGACTGCTTCAGGAGGCACTTACTCGAATAGGTGGCTCTAGGCCTGCTTTGAGAGCAAATGCTTCTTTACGTAGTCCCCGGCTGGAAGAAAAAACAACCAAAGAGAAGACGCTCCTCTACTGTTGGGGAAAAGAATAAGAGGGAGAGGACCGATGCCCCCGAGTCATCTCCTGTAGTGATGGTGTCTGGCCCTCCTTCTGGGCCAGTCATAGACACCATGATGATCGAGGATGATGAATAAGCTAGTGATGAGGGAGCTTCTCTTCATAGAAGACGACAATCATCATTATCTCAACAAGATGCTCAACCTGTTGAGAGGGTTACACCATCCGAGGATGATGCCTCAGCACTTTGGGGAGAATTTGATTTGGTAGATAATGACAACTCCTATTTTTGGGCCCCAATTGTTGTGTCCGGTAATGTGGGGCTGAGGACCGTACCATTGTCGTCTTTGGTTGGCGAGCATCCAACAACCAACACTGCATTTGATGTAGTTGTTTCTCACTCTTCAACTCCATCAGCTTCATCTCCATCTTCACCAACACCAGCAACTACTGCATCACTTCCATCTTCATCCACTCTTCCACCAGCAATTGCTACATCACCTCCACCGGCCGCACCTGACCATGAAGAAGATGTTCCTTTTTCGCAGTCCCTAGTTCATGGGAATTCGGGGTAAACTTATGCTGCTCCTTCTGAAGATCCACAAAGGAGGAGGAAAGTTACTCTTTCGGTCTCTACCGGATGCAACTTGCTATCCCGGCTGATGGAGCTTTCTAATAATCTGAAGCCTTTGGCTTCAGAGAAAGACTGGGAAAAGATTCAGGCACTCTTAGGAGAGTGTTTTTCTAATAACGCCATGCACAACGCCACAGCAGTACGCTCCTTTCTTCCTTTATTTCTTATTTTATTTTTAGGTGTGAACATATCCTGAATTTTACCCTTCTTACTTTGTAGGCCAACTTTCTTGTTTCCGAGGGCCTTCAGAGGTTGATTCGTAAAAAGGAAGAGATTACCTCTGCATGGGATCAACGTTTGGTAGAGCAGGAGCAGCATATCACTCGCCTTTCAAAACTGGAAGCCAAAGCTGTTGAGGCCGTTGTATTGGAAGCTCATTTGCGGCGAGGTGAGCAAGAAGTGGTAATGCTTAGCCAAGAATTTGGACCACTGAGGGTTAGATTTGATGAAGCTAGGGCCAAATGGGTGCAAGAATAATGTCGTTCTTGCTGCAACCGAATGCGAGGTTGCCTCCGCTGAAAGAGTGATTAACTTAGAGGCAGCCTTGAACTCCAAAATTGAAAAGTTTGCTGCTGTACGGGCGAAACATGCCCCCCTAGAAGAGAAGTATAGGAAAACTATTGAGCATAATAGGCTTTTTAGTTCAATTGTCCGCGACCTTGATGTTAGCCTCAAATCTCCTAGGTCCGTCCGGGAAATCCTTTCTACCGAGGTAACCCAACTCAATTGTCCGCGACCTTGATGTTCCCTAGTTGTTGAGAAAACTTATGCCATGTACAGCATAAGGAGAAAAACCTTAGAAGAGGCCAAAGCTGGTGTCAGTGATTTTGATGCCGAAATTGCTTAGGCCCGCGAACTTGAGTTAGCTGCTAAAAGTGGACTCCCAGCAAGGTCTGATGCACCTGGTCCTTCTTGTTCCGGTTCTGAGTTTTAGGGAACTAAATAAGAATCGGAGGATGATGACACTGAAGGCGAAACTGGTGAAAATGTTGAGCCATCAGTGGGTCCGTCTACTTATCCCGGGGGCGCAGACACTTCTCTTCCTCCTGGTTCCGGAGATACTGTAGTTTAGCTTTTCTTTTCTTTTTCCAATTCTCGTACCTGTGCTATTTTGACATATTCTTGTAATTAAAAACATCTTTTGCTCAAGTATTGTTCGAGTCTTCTTCTCATAAGAATATTTATAAAAACATCTTTTTACAAGAGTGGGTTGCTCTAGTGGTTAGCACTCTCCACTTCCAACCAAGAGGTTGGGAGTTCGAGTCACCCCAAGAGCAAGGTGGGGAGTTCATGGAGGGAGAAGGCCGGGGGTCTATCAGAAATAGCCTCTCTACCTCAGGGTAGGGATAAGGTCTGGGTACACACTACCCTCCCCAGACCCCACTAGTGGGATTATACTGGGTTGTTATTGTTGTTGTTTAATATTTGCATTTTCTTTAAGAATTTTGTGCAAACTTTTTTGCATCTTATTATGTGAAACTTTTGGCTGTATTCTCCCCGAAAGCATTTGTGGCTCTGGGCATAGGCTCTTTTAGCCCTTTTTATGAGGGTTTTGATAAGTATTTCTGCAAGTTTACTTTTTGCGTGTTTCCGTATACTTCTTTGGGTGTATCTTTCCACGAAGGCATTTTTGATTTCGGGCATAAATTCTTCTGGTACCAACCCTTTAACGTGAGGTTTTTTTATAAGAGAGGGCCTTCTTATGTTTACGGTGCTCTTGAAGAGGACGTCTCCTGTTAATTATGGCACTAGCTTTTGAAGTACTTGTTTAACTTTCAAATGACAAAGTTAATTTATCATTCAGACAAGAAACAAGATAAAAACAAAAGGATTTCATTTTATTCCTTCTATTTTCAAAAAATACATAAGCATTTGCTATGGTGAAAAGAAATTGCCATTACTTGTGGCTAACTTGTATAACTTATTTCTACGGGGTTGACCACGCAATCCTCGGTCCTGATGATGTAATTATATTTCCGTTTTTCATTTCCTGGTCGACGTGGCGATCATTGTTGTTGTATTCTCATATCATTTCCCCAGTGTTCGAATGCAAAGAGTGCGAATTGGAACGCTGGAAGTATTGTATCTTCGAAGATTCCACTAATGCATTGCTAGAAAATCCTTAACTTGGTAACACACTTTACTTCCTCTTAGAAACTTATGCTATCAAGCGAAGGACTATCTAACAACCCTCTAGTGATTTGTGCTTGTGAACGATCAGGTAACCTTTGCTTAATAACAAACTTAACTTCTCGGTTGGAATCTGCTATAAAGAAAATGATTATATAACCATCCCCAAGTGGATCTTTGCTTTTGTGCCTTGTTATTAAAAGTCTTATTGTTGTTGTCTTCGTAGTATGCTTTCTATTACTGCCTCATTAAAAACCTTGCCAGAAAAATCTAATTGGGACAAAAACTGAACGAAGGGAAAAATAGTGCATCACATACTTTCTGATCGGATAATGTTCATCAACAATAATATCTTTTGAGGTGTGCCACGTTCCAATTGTTGGGTAACTTTTCTCCATTTTGATTTTCCAACTCGTATGAACCTTTTTCGGTGATAGCGGAAACCCGTTAGGGGCCTTCCCACGTTGGACCTAGCTTCCCCACATTGAGCTACCGGGTGTTGTGAGTTACTTTCCTTAGGACCAAGTCTCCTATTTTGAAATTGCGGAGATTGCCTCTTCGATTATAATACTGCTTCATTCTCTACTTTTGAGCTACCATTCTTACATGCGCCAAGTTCCTACGTTCATCGAGCAGTTCCAAGTTGACTAGCACTACTTCATTGTTCGATTCTTCACCTGTCTGGTTTTATCTCAAGGTCGGTTCCCCTACTTCCACCAAGATTAAAGCTTCTGCACCGTACACGAGGGAAAAAAGAGTTTCCCCTATGCTCGACTTGGTCGTAGTTTGGTATGCCCATAGAACTCCGGGTAATTCCTCGGGCCAGTTACCTTTAGCCGCTTCCAACCTTTTCTTGAGGTTTTGAATAATCACTTTGCTCGTCGACTCCGCTTGACCGTTTGCACTCGGATGATAAGGTGAGGATGTGATCCACTTTATTTTTAAATCTTGGAAGAACTTTGTAATTGTTGTGCCGATAAACTGTGACCCATTGTCGCATGCTAGCTCTTTTGGTATTTCGAACATGCAAATTTTATTTTCCCATAAGAAATTCATCACTTCACATTCTCCGATTTTCTGATAAGGATCTCCTTCGATCTACTTAGAAAAATAGTCAGTCAAAATTAAAATAAATATTACCTTTACAGGAGCCAGTGGTAGTGATCTGACGATGTCCATCCCCCATTTCATGAACGGCCAAGGAGATAGGACCGAATGTAAGGGTTCTACCGGTTGATGCACCAGTGGCTCGTAGCGTTGACACTTATCACATTTTCGTACGAAGTCCTTGGCGTCTTGTTCTATACGGGGCCAGTAATATCCTACCCTTCCCAACTTCAGCACCAAGGAATCTGCGACCGAGTGGTTTCCACATATCCCTTCGTGAACCTCTCTAATGATATAGTTAGCTTCAGACGCTCCTAAGCATCGGGCCAGCGGGCCTTGAAAAGATTTTCTATATAATTGGCCTCCCTTGAAACTATATCGCGCTGCTTTGTCGCCCAGTGCCCGAGATATTTTGGGGTCTTCAGGTAGCTTCCTATGTTCGAGATAATCGATAATTTCTTCCTCCAGTCCTAGACCAGATTAGTTAAATTTACCTTGTGGTAACCATCTCTATGCAGGACTGAGTTCATCTGTTGTACTACCGTCCTGGACTCCAATCCCTTTATTTCTGTTGATGATCCAAGGTTTGCCAATGCATCTTCTTTTGCGTTTTATTCCCTTGGGGTATGAGTAATTGACCACTCTCGGAATTACGCTAGCAGAGCTTGAACCTTTACCATGTATTGTTGCGTCCGCTCCTCTTTGGTCTCGAAGATACTGTAGACCTGATTTAGCACCAGCTGTGAGTCGCATTTGATTTCAATGACCTTAGAGTCAAGTCTTTGAGCCAACTCGTGTCCTGCAATCAAAGATTCATACTCTGCTTCATTGATAGTTAAATGGACTATCTTGATGGCTTGCCTTAGGGTTTCCCCCGAAGGCGTGATTAAGACTATACCGAGCCTGGAAACTTTTACGTTGGAAGCTCCGCCCGTAAATAAGGTCCAAACCCATGATGTTGATTCCGACACCATTACTGCTTCCTTGGTTGCCAGAGGCAATAATCCCGGACTAAAATCGGCCATGAAGTCAGCCAAGACTTGTGACGTAATTACAGTCCTCTGCTTATACTCTATGTCGAATTCACTCATTTCGACGGGCCATTTGGCCAATCTACCCAAGAGCTCAGATTTAGGGAGGATGTTTCACGAAGGAAAAGTAGACACCATGACTATCGGGTGGCATTGGAAGTAGGGCCTTAGCTTCCGAGCAATGACTACGAGAGCTAAGGCTAGTTTTTCCAAATGTGCATAACGAGTTTATGCTCCCATTAAAATTATACTAACATAATAAATAGGAGATTGCGTACCTTCGTCCTCTTAGACTAAAACCGCACTTACCGCAACTTTCAAGACCGCGAGGTAAACCAACAATGTTTCCCCTTCTTTTGGTTTTGAAAGCAATGGTGGGATTGACAAGTACTTCTTTAAATACCTCAAATCCTACTGGCACTCTATGGTCCATTCGAAACTATTTTTCTATTTGAGCAGTGTGAAGAAATGATGACACTTTTCTGACGACCGGGAAATGAATATGCTCAAAGCTGCCAATCTCCCCGTAAGCCTTTGAACTTCCTTCACGTTTGATAGTTGGTATGCGATATCTTCTATGGCCTTGATCTTATCGGGGTTTACCTCAATCCCCCTTTGGGATACCAAAAATCCTAGAAACTTACCAGACCAAACCCCGAACACGCATTTCTTGGGATTAAGTTTCATATTATCCTTCCTTAGGATTTCAAAAATTTCTTGCAGATGTTTAAGATGATCACCTGCATTTGAAGACTTAATGAGCATATCATCTATATAAACTTCCATAGTTTTTCCTATTTGATTTTTAAACATCTTGTTCATGAGCCGCTGATAAGTGGCTCCGGCGTTTTCAACCCGAAGGGCATCACATTGTAAAAATATATACCGAAATTTGTTATAAACGAAGTTTTTTCCTGATCTTCCTAGTTCATCTTAATTTGGTTGTACCTAGAATAAGCATCGAGAAAACTCATTAATTCGTGCCCGACCGTGGCATCAATCATTTAATCGATGTTTGGTTGTGGGAACGAGTCTTTTGGGTCCGCCTTGTTAAGATCTTTATAATCTACACATATGCAAAACTTATTGATTTTATTTGTAACTACTACAACATTAGCTAGACAGTCTAGGTATCTTACCTCTCATATCAAACCAATATTATGTAAGCGAGTTACCTATTCTTTGACGAATTTATTCTTGACTTCGGCGATCGGGCGCTTCTTTTGTCTTACCAGAGGTATGCTAGGATCCAAGCTTAACTTGTGTACGTCTAACTCCGTCGGGATGCCTTTCATATCTTCATGCGACCATGAAAAACAATCGGCGTTAGATTTAAGGAATTTAATGAAATCGGACCTGAGTTCTGGGTGCAGTCCTATCGAATAATGCCACTTGATCCAGCTCTTCCGCTGTGGACTTTGTTGCATCGGTCTCTTCTAGAACTTGGAAATATCTCGGCACCTGATAATTTTTTGACTCTTGGCTAACTTCATCAAGTTCAGGAGTAGGTGTTGATCCCCATAATTGCTATGTCACGTGTTCCTTTACTTTGCTACTAGAGACCAAAATTGCATTCATCTCCCTTGTCGCTGGTTGGTCGCCCCTTATCTGCTTAATTCCCTCGGGCATTGGAAACTTGAGCAATTGATGGTACATTGATGGTACAACTTTCATCTTGTGCAACCATGGCCTTCCCAGAATGATGTTGTATCTTATATCACCATCTACCACAGTCCGTTGTTGTGTGGTAGCAACAATCCGTCTGCGTCCTCCTCCATAAAAGTGATATCGTCTTCTTGAAGCCTTTTGCTATGCGTTATTGATACTTTTGTCTTCTTTGTTAGTAAAAAGGTGACCCCATTAATCTCGTTCCCTCTAAAGATCATGTTGATTGTTTGACGCGGGGGATCTTCTCCTGCTTTCGAGGGTTCTGTGTCGTCTTGGTTACGACCATAATTGTTCTTTGCTCGGTCACTCAGGAATTATTTGAGGTGACCATTCTTCAGTAATGTTGCCATTTCTTCTCGAAGATGTCGACAGTCCCCTGTCCGGTGACCATTTGTCCCTTGGTATTCACACCAGAAGTTGGGATCCCTCTCTGGAATCAGGTTTCATTGCTTTTAGGAACCGTGCTTCTTTGATGTTTCTCATAGCCGATACCAACTCCACGATACTGACGTTGAAGTTGTATTTTAATAATTTGGGGTAAGAAGGATCTCGCGATCTTTCCACTTCTTTATCCTGCAGCGATCGATTGTTCAGACCGCGATCAGCCCTCATGTCAACGGTGAACATGTCCGCTGTCCGAAAACCTCTGCTGCAGCCTTCAGTTCTTTCGTAGGGAAATAACCGGGCCCTCAAAGTCCACCTATCCTCGTCATAATCATCCTTTGATTTTTCCCTGTTCTTTTCTCATCCTTTGGTCAACGATGAAAAACCAACCTAATCATCTTTGATCCTTATTTTGTATTTGTACCGGTTGTGGACATCTGCCCAGGTCATTGCTTAAAACTCGAGTAGGCTTTCCTTCAATTTTTGGGAAGTGTCTAAACTCCTCGGATTCAATCCCTTGGTGAACGCCTCAGCCACCCCTTCATCCGGGATAGCCAGGAGCAACATTCTCTCCTTTTGGAATCGGGTAACGAACTCTTGTAGTAGCTAGGACTCTCCTTGCGTAATCCTCAATATCTCGTCCTTTAGGGCCTGTACTTTTCTTGCCCCGGCATGAGCCTTGATTAAAGAATCCGCAAGCATTTCAAAGGAATATATGGAATGCTCGTGTAACAGTGAATACCATGTAAAGGCTCCCCTCGTGAGGGTTTCTCCAAATTTGTTCAGCAGCACAGATTCAATTTCGCGAGTGGCTAAATCATTTCCTTTTATCGCCGTTGTGTAGGTCGTAATATGCTCCTGGGGATCTGAAGCTCCGTCATACTTTGGCACTTCAGGCATTTTGAACTGCTTCGGGATTAACTCTAGTGCCGCATTTTCCTTGTACGACAATTGAGTATACTTTTTCCAGTCCGGATGTTTTATCCCTGGTGGCGCGCCCGAGATCTGGTCCATGCGGGCGTTCATTTCCCTTATGTAAAGGTTCATTCTTGAAAGGATCATTCTCGTTGTTAAGGTCGGATCCGTTCCCCTTGCCCTATCGGAGCCAATTTCACCCCTAGGAGTGTTGTTGTCGATCCTCCACGTCGTTTGATTTGTGGGAACCCTGGGAGGAATCAGATCTCGTCTGTTTGCATTATTTGAAGCTCCCGACAACTCTTGCTTCAACTCCGTCATAACGTTATCCTGTCACGTGAGGTGGCCTAGAATGATCGCATGTTGCTCTTGCAAGATCCTTACCGCGTCGATGACATGCTCCTCATCAGCGTCATCGAGAGTGGTCCCCCGAACATGTCGAGGATACTGCCTGTCATGCACTGGTGTAGCGTCATTCCTCTCATTATGGGTGTCATTAATTGAGTCCTCGGAATGAGGCTGATCCCCTCTAATCCCGGGGTTATGCATGTCGTTAACAATGTTATCTGCCATGTCTTATGATATTTTCTAAGACAAAAACAATCAAAAGACGTTAGTAAAAAAGGCAAGGATCAATTTAATTACACAACTATCTAGGCCCCACGGTGGACGCCAAACTGTTTACCAGTAAAATGGTATATTTGAATTTATACGTGATTTCTAGATAAGTGAATTAATTTGATCCTGAAATAAATAAATAAAGGAAGAATTACGCAATACTTAGCCTTAGGATATAGACGAAACAACAGAAGCAACAATTCCGGGAACAGGGTTTCCGGGCACAACAACAAAGAAAATCAAAAAATAAGAAGATAAGATTAGATTGAGCTTTGTAAGGAGTATAACATAAGTTTGCCAGAAAATTCGTGTCCTTTACAATGAAAATTGAGCTCACTATTTATAGCTATGAAGAACGTCCTAGGGTCGTGCCCTTCTTTAATGTCAATTATGAGGGGCATTGATGAAGATATAACGGTGAACATAAATGCCATATTCCTTTTAACGGGTAACTGCTCTTAATGCCATGGAATATTCTCTATTAAATGCTACCGGGAGAAGAGCATTTATCACATCTTTATGAGCGTTATTCTTTTCAATGACAAATAAAATAGTTGCCTTCGGTCTTTAGCCATCCCCTTGTCTTGGGTTCCACGTGTCCCTATCTCCGACGGCCACGTGTCATAGCATATTTTACCCTATACAGTAGTGTGAAAGGTTAAGAGGTGAATATACAATATATATTTGAACTTTTGTGTTCCTTGTATGCAAAAATAAGAAGGTTTTTGGGAGTATCATTAGCAAACCGAGGAAGGGTGGATCGTAAGGCCCACACCCAAAACTACACGTGTTGGTGTAGGGGTGGATTCTGATTATTCCCCTTATTTGAGATGAGATTGAAATATTAATGTGATTGTGATTATTCCCTTTAATTGGGATGAGATTGTTGATAGCCCTGTATTTAATGTCAACCCACACGACATATGTGGGAAGGCGACCTAGCTGATCGGGTAGAGATCGGATGCCATGTTGCGCACATGGTGGTACTACTCTTGGTAACACTTTGTTTTTGCATCACATGTCAAACCACATTGTTCGCGGGGAGATGGCCTAGACGCTCGTGCGTGAACGAACTCCGTGCTAAAAACACAGTGGTATATTAGTGATAATGATCTCCCAACCAAAAATATATATTATTTTCATACTTTGAAAATTGTTATGTTTTAACTGGGAATTTGGATATTGTTGATGGTGACTTGCTGTTTTTATGATTTTTGCCTTTCTTATATTAGCATTCTATTTTGAAAGAGGATATTTAGCTTTACATACTAGTACTATTCCATACGTACTAGCGACCTTTTTGTCGGGGGCGATGTATCTTCAATGGATGCAGGTTGTTCGTCAGCGGGCGGTTTTGATCCTCATTAGCAGCTACTCTCTATTCAGCAGATTTTAGTGAGCCCTAGTCTGTTCCGGGCTTCATGTCATTTGACGTTGTACTTTATGTTTTGAGGTATAGCCGTGGCCTTATCGCCGTCACTTCCATACTACTCTTCTGTTGTACTTAGAGGCTCTGTAGATAGGTTGCGGGTGTTGTTTGATATTGGGAATTAAACTAGTAAGTGTTGGTATTTGGGAAAACATATTTTTCATCATCTCTATAAACTTGTAATATTTTACAAATCATAAATGAATACCCTTTAGTAATGAAAAAAGAATGTGGAATGCTTGACTCTTCTCATGTTTATCTCTTGTACTGATTCTTATATTGTTAATGGCAAGGTTGTGTAGAAGGCATCTAGCAGGCTTGCTTAACCGGGGTATCTCAGTTGAGCGCCTGTCGGGCTCTCCGAGGTCGGGGCGTGACTCCTGTCAAACCCTAGTTGTCGCCTCCAAATCCGATCAACTCATGGATTTTGCCATGATTTACTTTCCTTTTATGGATTACCTCATTGTTACCTGGGTGACTATGGTATCACTTAGTACTTGCCAGGTTTGGGCAAGTACCAATCTTCCGAATCAAGAGAAATCAGACTCATTCTTCAAGATTCAGACGATTTTCGTCTATGTACATTCATGGCAAGATTATATGGGTCCGATTTACCAAGATGCTTCGGCCAATTTGTGATTCCGGGCAAAACTAGGGTTTGCCTAATGTTTCTCCAAATTTGGTTCTAAATAAATTATGCATGCTCTTCTTTCCTTATTTACGTTTGATTGAGTATGTTTCCTTGTTTGGATGTTCAAATTTTTCTAGTATATAACCCCTCCTCAGTTTCCCTTTTAGGCAAATTTTTATTCACTGATATTCTCTCACTCTTATGCCTTCTATACTATTTTGCACTCTTGATTGTGGCCGGCTGGAAGCCAGGGTCACTGAAATCTTCTCTATCGACCTCCCTAGTGCGAGCACTGCTCGAGGCTCATTTAGCTCCTTTGAACTCTCACTGTTCTCTCTCAATTACTGACACTGTTGAGATTATAAATTTCTCACTCTTTTGCTCTATTATCTTTGCAACTAGTTAATGTTCTTTATCCTTTACAGCCTGAATTGTGACTTCTCTACTTGTTCATGTAAGTGTCTTCTACGTGCCAACAATGTTTGAACTTCTATTGACAAGTATGACCTAAGTTTCTTTACTATTTGGGAACCCCCAGTATTGTATTGTTGTATATTTTACTGTATTCTATTGTCTTAATGATGTTCTGCAGTTCTATGTTCTGTGGTATCAAACTTGATAGGCTTCAACATATGTAGTGAACTCTCACTATGTGCATTTGACTCGAATGGATTCTGGCCCTCTTAAGTGTTACCTGACTTTCATATTAACCTTGAAATTTGTATAGTTTCATCTACCATAAATCCCTGTATCACCTTAGATTTCTTAATCTTTCTTGATATGATTGATGTCTGCCTTGAATTTGAATGTGTTAAGTCTCTCATGATCGGGATCTCTGTTTGATTGTAGGACTAGTTTCAAACATGTCTTACCTTAGACCCTCCTGTTAAACCTTCTATGTATGAACTCCTACTGAATGAGTTCTGCACCATGTTTGTTTTGAACCCTTGTTTGTTGAAATCTCTTTGAGAGTTTTTATTAAATTTGTTCAATTCTCGTTCATGTGCTTTTTTACAAGTCCAGTTTCTTCATTAGCTATAACACTAAGTATTTCCCTATGTATGTGTCTATATCTGAAGTTACTTGAGTAATTAGTTTGCGTGGGTTGTTACTTGTGTCATCTGTTGTTGGTTACTGGGTAAACAAGACGACTGTCTTCATATTTGGGTCTGGTTTGAATGGATGTGTTATTGAACTTGAGTTCTGGATTTAGGTGCATTCTAGTTGTCCTTGTGAGCTTGGGATTTGGGCAAGCTAGTTGTCCGGAGAGCAAGGCTGTTTAAGGCCAAGAACATCACTGGGTTACTTAGTGTTAGGCTTATAACTGTTCTATTTGGCTTGTAACTGTTTAATTCTGCTTGTATTATTTATTTGGCATGTAATAATATGTTAAAACGAACGATGGGGAAATTAGTATAAAAGGGGGTCGGGTACTCTATTTCACGCATGAATGGGTAGCAAAATATGCTTATTGTGTCTAAATGCTTTATTTGCTATCTTTTTTGATATGCTTTGTTTCTATACACAGATAAAAAGCATGCCTATAGGAACTTAAGCACTTTACTTGCTCAACATGTCCTATTCATTTACATTGTTAGAAAACATGCCTATAAGAATTTAAGTATTTCACTTGCTCACATGCTTCACTTCTACACACTATGAAATAGCATGCTAATAGGATTCAAACATCATTGGTTATTTTCTCAACTTGTACTATTGCTATGTGATTGTTAGATATCATGCCTATGGGATTGTGTTAAGTAATTAAGATTTGCTTCCATCGATACTTATATAGATACCAAGTCTATAGGGCCTTAATTGATTAATTAAAATGCCGTTGTTGTTGTCCTTATCACATGTCTGCCTATAGGAATAAGCAAAACGAATTCGTGTTTAGAAAATATGCCTATAGGATATCGATGTTCGCTTAGAAAGCATGCCTATAAGATCAAAAACGAATGATTCTGAGTTTTCAACGGTTTCACTGCCCAAGCGCAAATCACCTAGAGATCATGTCTATAGGCGTTTAATAACGATTATAATATGCAGCTTCGATAATCTGACTAGCAATGCTGTCTATGATATTTTCTTAAACCATGGAGTCATGTTAAAGCGATGCCCATAGGTTTTGAATGACTTTAATGTGTCTCAATCCCAAAACTGCCTATGACCCTTTACAGCATAATCTGAAACCTTGTTCGCAAAAATTCTGTGACTGTTTCACGTGCTTTTGTGCTTATGTGTATAGGATAACTTGAGCCTTTAATTACTTTTATGTGCACTCCTACATATTTGAATGTGTGCCTAGTTTTATCATTTTGAGCACCCTATGTAAAGTCTAGAACCACCCAAATAGTAGGTCCAAAGCCTCCTGGACCATAGGCATGGGACGGGTAATGCACACATAGGACGCGGTTTAGAATTGAACTAGAGCACTTTAGGTAACGACTTTAACATAGTAATTGGGTAGCGGGAGATGATAGTCTGTGCCCGATGAATAAAATAAGCAACCACTACCTTAATGGAGTTGTGAAGTATTATTTTTGGTGCACGGGGTGATACTTTAGGCTAAAAAACTTAGGACCTCCCATACATTTACTTGCACCTTTGTTTATTCAGACTTAGAATAAATTAGGTTGTACCTTGTAATCTCCAAGGACTTGTACCAATTATCTATTATATTTCCTTCATATGTGCCATCTTCTTTATACTTGTTTACATCATAGTTTGATATTTGGATTCCCTATCTTCCTTTAACTTACATGATCACATAGAACAATTATAATCCAATAATCTCACATAGCACAAATTTTGGTTGGGACACATAGTTGTGGACCTCGAAGAATGCCTAACACCTTCTCTTCAAGGTAATTTGAGTCCTTACCCGATCTTTGGTGACACGGACTAGTTAAAAAAGAGTTATTTGCAAATAGGTACCATAACGCACCTTAAAATCGTTAGGTGGTGACTCTTCTCGATAATACCCATTTAAAAGAGTTATCATACATCGAAACCCACTTTCGCGAGAAAACGAGGCGCGACATCATGGCGACTCTAATGGAGAATTTACGTAGGCTCTTACCATAATGAAGTTTTCGCTTATGTGGATTAATGAATTATTTGACTTCCTGTACATCCCCCTCCCTATTTCCTTTATTTGCTATAAATTGCTATACCATGTACGCCCCCCTCCCTATTTCCTTTTTTTTCTTTAAATTGCTATATCGTGTACATCTTCTCCCTATTTCTCTTATTTGCTTAAAATTACTGTATCGTGTGCCTGTCTCCCCTATTGCTTTATTTAATTACCTTCTCGAACATTTTTCATGAGTTATGCTAACTTCTCTCCTTTGTCTTTCCTTTTTCTTTTCCTTCTCCTATTCATCTTTATCACATTATTTACTATTTTTGCACGCTTTCATCATGTGAAATATCTTGCAACGTGTTACTATTTTTTGCATAAAGCATACCCTATGCATCATACTCCACTTGTTCTTATTATAAACATAGCAGCGCTTTCCTAAAAACACCCTTTTAAACCAGAAAGGCTTATTAGCGGTAGACTAGTCAATCAACGGTGCAGTCGACGGTCCCGTGCCTTTTCCTCTCATGTCGTCTACTTGAGAGTATCGATCTAGACCTCTCTAGAAACCCCACTTTGATTTGAAATGTACATGCATTATGCTAAACCTAGTGTGGATTGAAAAGTCATTGATGCACTAATCCATTTAGATAAACCTTGACCAAAGTCCAAGGGGATTTTCACAATCGCAAAGGACACCATCATATTATGTGCATTACTTGGAGAAAACGTGCCAACATATTGATTGTTACTGCATGAATAGTCGAATCTGGAGTGAAAAGGGTTAATTTTTATTTGTTTGCAGAAAATGAAGAACGATATTCCCAGGTTTGGTGTGGTACAGAATATCTCGCCTCTGCTAATTGACCAGTGGAATGACCTTGCACCATGTGACAGAAATCACGTGAGGAGGGTGAATATTCGACCCAATAGGGAATTAATTGAGGCAGCCACCATGTTCTGGGATGAAAAGAGAGTTGTCTTTTGATTTGGCAATATAGAAATGAATCCTCTTGTGTAAGAGATAGGAGGTTTCGCCAAGTTGCCATGGGATAGTCTGGGTCACTTTGTTCCAAAAAATCACACCCCACACAATTTTCTTAATATATTAGGGTTTAAGAAGAATGACGAATTGGTTTGCCTGAAGAAATCCTACATTCCCTTCGAGTTTCTCTATGAGTGATATGGGCACTGAAATCATATTGCTTGCACCACGATGAACTATCTATTACCTCTTTGGGATGGGTACACCGCCAGGTTTATGTCTTCATAGTATGCTTCTTGGGTTTGCTGATCTTTCCGATGCAAGGAGGGAGAATTCACACTAACTTAGCCATGGCCGCCAGGCTGTGATTGAGGGTATCGAGGGGCAGAAATATACCATCATCCCTATGAACCTAGTTGAGATGTAACGCGCTTTGGATCGGTGCAAGCATGGGTTTGGGCATTTAGAGGGTTGCAATCTCCTGCTACAGGTTTGGCTACTAGAACACTCTCAGAAAGGAAATTACCGCGAGGAGCACTTGCGTAGACCACTGCATGACTACATAGTCAGTTAGCATCCAAAGAAGATGACATTTGCTCCTGATAGGTTTGCAAAGACTGGAAATGATGTAGGCAGTGTGCGTTTCTTCAAAAATCTGACAGACGAGCAAGTGTATTGGATGTTCGAGTTGTTTCCTAGTAGAGAGTTCATCATCAGGTCCAAAGGAACCACTTACTTAGTATTGATTGGGTTGCGAGGCATCTACCCTTACGCTCCTATAAGGGTAATGAGGCAAGCTAGGAGGAAGCAAGTCATACCTCGGGTTAACAACATGGTTCAGTATAAAGCGAACTTCAAAGGAGATGTTATCCCATTCAAATTCGAGGCCCAACACATGTGGAACAAAAAGATCATCGTGGATGGGGAGACTATTAAACCAGACAAGTATCACGCTGGGCATATGCATTACTACCTCTCATGGTTGGAAGATGACATAACTGGGGATGTCAAACTAGGGGTCAATCTGAAAGATACAATCATAGATGAGGTGGCTAAGGCTCAGGTAAAGTATAAGAGGTTACGCAAATGGGTGTTCAAATCTGAAGTAAAGTATCTGGAATAACACAAGGTGGATATGGAGGCTATCAAAGAATGGAAGGGGATTCCAAACAAGTCGATAGAGAGGTTGGAGCACCTAGAGCATGGACTGATGGAGCTAGTGGGGAAGATGAGAAAGAAGCTTTGGGATTGTCAAGGTATAGGCTATGATGAAGGAGGGAAGCTGGCGATGGCTTACTTGCTACTCGACATTTGTGACCTGGAAAGTGTGATTGATGGAGTCAATAGAGCAAAGCATGGAGAAAGCCCCTCTAGGACCAAATAAATTAGGAGGTAATGTTCTTTATTGATTTCTACATTAGATTTTGTTAGATTTTGATGTAATAAGGCTTCGCGCCATTAGTGACTTCATATTGTTATTTCTATTTAGTAAAGATTGATTTGATTTATTTCTGCACTAATGTAATGAGACAACGTTGGCATGAATTCTCTCCAAGTCTATATGTCACTTAGGCCTACCTCGGGTACAATGACATCCCCAAATTAGGACGTGAATCATTGCATGACCTTACGTGTTACTTGCTTAAATATTGCAAGCACTCTTTCATACCTTTGTTTTTCTTTCTTTTGATTATTCCCATTCACCAAGGTTGTTCGTGCATTCTGGAATCATCATCATACCACACCAGATCTACAGGTCCTCTACCTTCTCATTCTTCTCGACCTAACGACCCAAAAAGAAAGAGCAAACGCAAAGGGAAAATAGATGATTTAAGTGGTAATCGAAAGGACAACGCTACCATAGCAGAGAATGTTGAAACTTCAGATGGAAGGAGTACACCAGGACAAAATGAGTTGGTCGTATGTTTGGAACAGAAAATCCTGGAGCTACAAGGTGAGCTTGAGCAGGTCCAAAATATTGCAAACCTCTCCCTTACTTTAAATGTCCCCGACATCAACCATCAGAACACCGCCACCCAGAATCAAACACCACCCTAAAACACACAAGACAAAAATCTGCCACCCACAGCTCCACAAAATACTCCCGCAACGCACCAATATCACAACCCCACACCCCCTCATAAACTTAACCCTCCACCAGTACAAACCCCTCAACAACACCACCATCACCCCACCCAATATCCACAAACCACTCCTTACCATAACCCTCAAAATGTGCCACAACCTATCCCCGATCCCCATCAAACCTCAATGAATGATCACCCATACACTAAAGTCCCAAGAACACACCAAGGCAACCCGATATACATGGAGACCTTACCACACACCCCACAACAAACCTATACATACCCAAACCAACCGAGAAGGACCTGCTCGTTCGAAACATGGCCGATGAGCTAAAGAAACTAACAGGAAGAGTCGAGAGTGTTGAGGTTGGAAAATGTGTTGAAGGTTTAAATTATGAAGACCTATTTATCCAGCCAAATATGGAAGTGTCGGAGGGTTACAAACCACCTAAGTTTGAAATGTTCGATGGCACCGATGATCCTAAGGTGCACATAAGAACCTATTGTGACAAGCTTGTAGGAGTGGGCAAGAATGGCAAATCTGCATGAAGCTGTTCATGCGAAGTCTTACCGGTGATGCCTTATCCTGGTACATTAGTAAGAATCCGAAGAAGTGGTAAAACTGGGTAAGCATGGCATCGGATTTCATGGATAGATTTAAGTTCAACACAGAAAATGCGCCAGACGTTTTCTATATCCAGAACCTCAAGAAGAATCCAACAGAAACCTTCCGTGAGTATGCTGCTCGGTGGAGATCAGAGGCCGCCATGGTGAGGCCACCACTAGAAGAAGAGTAAATGAACATGTTCTTTGTCAAAGCTCAAGATCCATAGTATTATGAAAGATTGATGGTTATAGAGAATCGCAAGTTCTCCGACATCATCAAGTTGGGAGAAAGGATAGAAGAAGGAATCAAGAGTGGTATGGTGACCAATTTTGAGGCGCTGCAAGCCACCAATAAAGCCTTACAGTCCGGAGGTATTTCAAATATGAAGAATGTGGGTGCCGTGATGGTAGCCCAGGGTTCTAAGTCTCCCTTCACCTATCAGACACCTCTACCAACATATCAACCCTCACCTCCAATATACAAATACCCTGCCACTACCTACCATACATATAATACACAACCATTCACCTCTTCCGGCCCGCCAAAACTACCCAAAGCCAAGACAAAACTTTGACCTCAGAACTCCCAAACAATACACCCCTATCGCCGAGCCCATAGCCTAACTATATGGGAGACTGAAGGCCACTGGTTATGTCACTCCCATTCTTGCCACTTATGTTAAAGGTCCTTCCCAGTGGGTTAACCCCAACAAGACTTGTGCCTATCACTTAGGCATGAAGGGTCATACTATTGAGGAATGCCGCATGTTGAAAGATAAGATCCAGACAGTGACTAACACCAAAGTTATACAGGCAAAGGAGTCTGCACCGAATATCCGAAATAACCCTCTTTCAGATCACAAGGGTGAGGGAGCGAATGTGATAGTAACTGATGAAGAATGGAATCAAGAAGGATCCATCATGCTTATCCGAGAGAGGGATGCTCCCAAAAAATCTCTTGTCACCGATGAAGAATGGAATCAAGAAGGATCCATCGTGCTTCTCCGAGAGAGGGATTCTCCCAAAACATCTCTTGTCACCCTATCACTGATTGTGGTGCAAACCTATATGACATTGGAGGTCGAGGTAGCTACGCCCTTCACTGTGATGGTTGCACAAGGAATGACCAGAACCGGTAGGGTTTACACACCAGAAAATCTTGGAGGAACGAGTAAAGAGACCGCACAGAAACCACCTGTTGTGGAGACATGTGGTGATGATCTTTGGAGAAAGGTACATGAAAGGGAATACTCTGTTGTTGATAACCTATCTATCTTGTCACTGCTGCAAAACAAAGATGCGCACAAGAATGCCTTGATGAAGGTGTTAAGTGAAACTTATGTACCTGCCGATATCACTAGCGGAGAGATGGAGAACATGGTGGGCAGATATTGGAGAGCCACACGATTACTTTCCACGAAGATGAGCTGCCGCCGGAAGGATTAAGTCATAGCAAAGCATTGCACATCACTGTGCAATATCAAGACAAGTTCATCGCTAGGGTTCTGATAGATAGGGGTTCAAGTATGAACATATGCCCGCTGACTACTTTGAAATGATTGGGTATAGGTATGCGCGAGATACGTATGGGAAGTATGAATTTGAAAACATTTGATGGGTCTTAGAGAGCCACTATTGGAGAGATCAATCTGGATCTAAAGATGGACCCAACCTGGTTCGACGTTGATTTCTAGGTGCTGGATATATCCGCTACCTATAACTTGTTACTGGGAATACCATGGATACACACGGCTGGGGTAGTCGCTTCTACGCTGCACCAGGCGAAGTCCTAGTGGATCCATCATGAGGTGATTATTCACGGAGATGGAAGTAAACCTATCTACACCAACTATACTGTGCCAGCTATCAATAACATAAGGAAATTGGGAGAAGAAACATTCCACAACATGGAGCGGATAAACGCAATCGAGAAAGGACGATGGTGGAGCAACAAGATAGAGAACATACTGATGTGGTTAGGGTATGAACTAGGAAAGGGTCTTGGTCTTAGGCTTCAAGGTATCACAGAACCGATACGACCACAATATCATGGCACAACCTTTGGTCTCAGCTATAAATACACTATGTAAGAATATAATGATTGGATACCCCCATGGCATGACTTCATCTATCTATTATAACAACCCATACCACCGTTGCACCAGACATTCTGCCAGACTGATGTGATTTGGGGATCCGAGGAAGATGAGGTTTTGGCTGGTATGAGGAAGCTATTTATGGACGAGGAAAATATGGATTGCAGTGCGACTTGAAAGAGGAGGAGGAAGATTTATTATTATCTTTCTACATTTATTTTCAGCATAGTTATTACATATCTTGATAAACCTACGACTGTGACATGTAATGATACAACGAAACATAAGGAAAGTGATTCGGAAGATTGGGAAGATGATATAATACTTGAGGAAATTGTCAAAGAAGTAGAGAATTTTGAAAACAAACAAAAGTCAAATTTTGAAGAAACTGAGGGAGTTAACTTAGGGGATTCTGAAGCAGTCAAAGAAACTTGCATTAGCATTCATCAATTTCCATCATAGAAGTAAGAGTACATCAGGTTTCTAAAGGAATATGAGGATATTTTCGCATGGTCCTACATTGACATGACCGGGTTAAGCACATCCATAGTAGATCACAAGCTACCTACAAACTTTATGTGTCCGCCGGTAAAGTAGAAGCTCAGGAAATTCAAACCAGATATGAGTTTAATGATAAAAGAAGAGGTTACCACGCAAATGTCATGATCCAAACCACAGGCCGCGATTGGCAACCGGTGCCTTACTCAAGCGAGAACCAACATAACATATCTTTCTTATCATACCATCATGGGTAAGTGGGCCAGAAGGGACGTCATAAGATAACCAGAATAAAACATAAGGGAATACTAAACATAGGACGATCCAACGTGATATAGAAACTTATACATTTAACATACGGGCATATACGGCCGAAATGATCATTTGTACACTCAAAACATAGGCCGACAAGGCCATACAATCATCCATATACATGACATATGTCTACAAGACTCAAATATGTTAACATCATAAAGGGCGGGATACTGCCCCGCCATACCAATCTATACATGTCTAAAGCATGCTGAGCAAATAGGCACTCCGGAGCAACTGGAGTGCACCCACACCTTCCGCTAAGCTGATAGTCTACTAGGAGGATTGTTAACCAGTCTATCAGAACATGCGGGCGTGAACCGTAATGTCTCTAGGAAAAAGGGATGTTAATACAAATAAAGTACCGATTATTTAAGGCATGACTGGTATATAAAGGACATGAAAGAAACATGGAGTAAAGAACTCACCCTATAGGTTTGAATAGCTCTGTGAATCATGAAACATTTATAATGTCATGCATATGTATTTAAATGCCATATCATGCATAAGTATATGCGTAGATAATGTCATCAAGCCTATAAGGGCATCCCATCGTATCATCTCGGCCTCTATGGGTGAAATGATCAACGTATGTCAGCTGATCAAGTGGTGGTGCATATGTAACGCCATAACCTTTACCCATACCCCATACCCCATATACATATAATATATGTGTATATAACGTCATCTGGTCATGTTTCAACGTACATGTATAAATGAATACAATGCATAATGAAGTAAGTCAATAAGATCTCTTGGAATGTCATAAGATCAATATGCCTTCAATTAATATCACGAAATAATCTTTATCAACTTAAATATTTTCTGAGACCATGAACAAACGATATAATAATAAGACACATGGGGAATCAAGAACATAGGCATCCCTAGTACTTCTAATAATAGAGTCACTTGTGAAAGTTGTATTTTTGCTCGTTTCGTTGTGTCATATGGATCATACCAAAAGGAAAGAAAGGATAGCCTTAACATCCCTTAAATACATTGAGTCCTTAATACCTTCCAAGCAATTCTTCAAAAATCAGTGCTGAGTAAAGACTAAGCCCGCAACTTAAACTAGTAGCTCGTTTATGTAAATTTGGCCAGCATCTCCCCTGTAACAAGGGCCTTCTCCAATACCATATACCAACAAAAACAACTAGAGCAATACAATAAGAACAACATCAACAATGGGGTACAAAATATTTCATTAACAAGTCATCAACATTTCACGACGAGCGACAAGCTCAGATTGAATCCCTTTAGCACCCTTCAACCCCTTTATCATTCATTTTTTAACTTAGTATATATCCAGTAAAATAACCAATACCTTTTAGAGGATATCCAACCTTGTACTCAATTTCAATGTTACTCGAAATAGCCTAACACAAGATAATATCACTATGGACAACTTCCAAGTACTTTATAGCCATTTCTTTCCAATTTCCAATTTCCTCAACAAGATTGACATGTAAACCAACATAATCATACTAACAATATCATACCCAACTTATCTTCCATAATTTACAGCCATATGAAGTCATATACACAACTCCAAAATAGTCCAATAAGAGACAACAACTTCTTATACAACTTCAAGTTCTATCTTTTAATTCTTCATCCAAATAACTTAACCAACACATAGATAAGCTTAACCCCAAGCCATAGGGTGCTATACATACCTTAAATAATTAGAAAAAACTCTAACCAAAGTTTCCCTTAGCTTACAAGAACCCTTAATGTCATCACAACACCATAGAAACTCTTTTCTTCACAACCCTCTTGGTACTTTTTATCTATGATCTTAAAGATTTGTCACCTCCACGATAACATGATTAACTTACTTTATGTACTTTCAAATATAATCTTATTTCTAGCTTACATCAATTGACATACGACATACTCTCATGTACGAAAACATGGGGTGTAATATCATTCCCCCCTTTGGAATATTCGTCCTCGAATGTTGACTGATGAGCTTATCAGTCTCATAACCTATAGCTATTAAAAATACTTTAATACTAATCTTACCATCTAGGCAAATGTTCTGTAATAAATCCAAAGGCCAGGGCATTCCCCCCTTTAGGCCTCTTTCTCACACAATGACCTGTGTTCGAAATTCTTCCGATCTCGTAACTGTTGCTACCTTGTATCATGTAGCATGTATTATTTTGTCCTTATTTGTGCACCTATGCGACTCTTCTCTCCTTTTTCCTACATATTTTAGCTAATCTCTAGGTCTCACCTTATGAATATATATAGAACTATGACAAGTTGTCCCTCTGGGCATCTATAGGTGTACTGAAGTTCTTCGCTTGGTACTTTGTCGAACTTATTACTATTGCCATATTTTTTTTCATAGCCTCAGTTATCTATGCTTATGGCTTTACTACAACTAAGTAGGTCATACTATACCAGAACTCTTACTTCGGTTTATTATTATCGAGGTCTGCTACCCAACTCTAGGTTACTCTCTAGCTTCTTATCCTATATGTATAAATCTAAGTCCTTTAATGCTTTCTCATTACTGTTCATCTTAAGAATGACGGCCTAATCTCATCTCATACTTTGTAACCTTTATCCATCCATTGTTGATTCATTTTAATGTTGATCCATAATCAACCACTGATAACTTGAAACCTCCTAAGTAATACATTGTCACTAGGGCTCACGTCGCATCGGGGAACATTTGAAGTGATTTGCCTGATCCACCTAGGGATGATACTATACTTCATTAACTGTATTTCGTAACATCCCAACATGATTCATCTTATGGTGGGTATTATAATCACGTGCAATTCATGAAATCCTTTTTCTTTAAATCATTACCCAATAAAAGGCCTAAACGTCATCCTCTTATCTATCACAATTACACCCTTATTCTACTACCAGGGAAGTATTCAATCTCTTCTAAATTCACCTAGTCTTAGACGCCTCCGATTTCATTCAGGTTATACTGAGCTTTCTATAACTTACAAAAACCATCAGCTCTCTTGTTTTGATGGGCTTAATTCTGAGGCCTTACCTATTCTTGTCACCTTCTCGCTCACTTTTTCTTATCCTTAATCCTATCTACCAAAAACATTGTCGCTCCACCATACTTTAGCTTGCAACCTAGACATGTCTATTTATACTACTCACAACCTTCCTTTAACTTGCTAGCACCATAGATTTCCTTTTGTGCCTTCTTAGTTGTCTTTAAACATATACAATTACTTTTCCTGCTCGTTCTACCACTTGCTGCATGGATACTTTGCTTATCTTAGTGCCCACAAATACTGGAATTCCCTGTAACTCATGATCTCAAATATCACTTTTGAATTTTTTTTCTTCCCGTTAATTAGCCATGATTGGTGCCTCATTCTTATGGAGTGCATACAATGTTGTAGTGAGACTATTGTTACAAGATCATTTCTTCTTTAGGTCACTATGCTTAGGTTGAAGCCTTCTTCCTTATTTCCTCAGCTAGTATTACGTTGTAGTACTTAGGGGACACCCTCTGACTCTTGTAAAGTTGCATGCTTATTACATCGTATACCAGAAGGATTATTTGATGTTCTTACTTGCCCATAATTATCCTTAGTTACTTACCTCCGCGCTTGTGCTCGTATGGTTGCTTCTGAACTGAAATTTTGAATGTCTCCCTAGTGGCACTCTCTTTTATTTCCGTAAAACATATACGACACCTTTAACTATCTAAACTCCTATCTGAATATTTTTCAAGTATCATAATGTCATATCAACGAGACTCAATTCCCTATGTTGGGGTTCACTATGTTTATCTTGCAAGATCTATTGATTTATTTGTATTTTCTTGCCTAGACATAACTAGACTCTTCCTAAATATCCTACTAACTACTTCTTGGTCCTTTTGGTAATTATGTTGGATTCACCAACTTATTTCTCAAAATGGGGATATGACTTCATGGCTTATACCCTTTTATTGATTCAAGGCATGTATCCTCTTATCTTTCCCTTCACTTGACTATAGCCTCTGTTATTCTGTCATATTTGGATTTACCGTTATCACCCATTTATCACATCTTAGTCATAATGCTTCATTTACTCTTTTCTTATTCTCCTGCTAATGTTTCTGTCTATTATCTTGTTCTGTAAACTTCACCAAAACATTCTTTCTCTTTTAGCTCCCCTTGCACCATCTCACTGGCTCTTCGGGTTGCTTAACATTCTCTCTTTACTAGGGACGGGAGCCATACTAAGGTAAATATTTATCACTTCTAGGATTCCACTACATATATTTTGAAATTTTTGAACATTCTAGTATTCATATCTGACTGTACTATTGTAGAGTGCACCATCTGGGTGTCTCACAAGGAGATCTATTACCATGTTTGCACTATCCTTCGAAAATGTTAGCTAATGATAACAATCCATTCACCATTTTGGGTTACTCTAACTCGAGCTAGATCATGATGTCCCATTCTTCCCTTAAATTATATATGTTAGCTCCCATAGGGCATAACTGAGATGGGTGTGGCCAATTGTATATATCTCTGTTACTATTGAAAGTAACTTAGAATGCTTATATTTCTCTACCTGAATTGTAAAAATTGATAATCTTCACTAACTGGGCACCTCGTACCCTTCTTCACCTTCCTTCTTTTACTTGTTGAAACTTGTACCTACCTTCTAATTCTCTTGTTGCTTTTTAAACCATATGTGGATAGATATTCATGCCTTAGGGCTCCTTATCAAGAAGCTTACACGATTTAGTACACACATGATCTATTGAAGACCTTACATTTATTCATCATTAGCATGAAGAAAAATCTAGTTCCTCTAACTCAACTCTTCCATAGCCATCATAAGGATGAAGAACAATTCTTACCAACTATCTTTGTAGATGTAGGTATCGTTGTATTACGAATAAAGTAGAATTTAGGAGTTAGAATTCTTACAACTGAGATCTACCACACGATCAATGACATTCCTAAATGCCTTATAGCCTCATGCTTATAAATGTGGTGTACAACACACCCATAAACAAGACTCTAATAGACACGGCTTGTAAACTCCCTAGGACACAATTGCTCTGATACCACTTTTGTCATGACCCAAACCGCAGGCCGCGACGGGCACCCGGTGCCTTACTCAAATGAGTACCAACATAACATATATTTCTTATCATACCATCATGGGTAAGTGGTACAGAAGGGCCATCATGAGATAACCAAAATAAAACATAAGGGAATACTAGACATAGGACGACCCAACATGATATAGAAACTTATACATTTGACATACGGGCCTATACAGCCGAAATGATCATTTGTGCACTCAAAACATAGGCCGACAAGGACATACAATCATCCATATACATGACATATGTCTACAAGCCTCTAAGAGTACATAAACGATATAAAGGTCTGGATAGGGCCCCGCCATACTAATATATACATGCCCAAAGCATACTGACCAAATAGGCAACTCCGGAGCAAGTGGAGTGCACCAACACCTTCCGCTGAGCTCATAGCCTACTAGGAGGACTATCAACCTGTCTATCGGGACCTGTGATCATAAAACGTAGAGCCCCCATGCCAAAGGGACGTCAGTACAAATAAAGTATCGAGTATGTAAGACATGAGCGGTATATAAAAGTCATGAAAGAAACAAGGAGTAAAGAACTCAACCTGTAAGTCTGAATAGCTCTTTGAATCATGAAATATTTATAATGTCATACATATGCGTATAAATGTCATATCATGCATAGGTATATGTACATAACGTCATCAAGCCTCTGAGGGCATCCCATCATATCATTTCGACCTCTGTGGGCGAAATCATCAATGTATGCCAGCTGATCAGGTGGTAGTGCATATGTAACACCATAACCTTTCCCCATACCCCATATACATATAATATATGCGTATATAATGCCATCTGGTCATGGTTCGATGTACATGTATAAATGAATGCAATGCATAATAAAGTAAGTCAATAAGATCTCTCGGAATGTCATAAGATTAATATGCCTTCGATTTATATCAGGAAATAATCTTTATCAACTTAAATATTTTCTTAGACCCATGAACAGACGATATAATATTAGGACACATGGGGAATCAAGAACATAGGCATCCCGAGTACTTCTAAGAATAGATTCACTTGTGAAAGTTGCGTTTGTGCTCGTTTCATTGTATATTATGGATCATGCCAAAAGGAAAGAATGGATAGACTTAACATACCTTAACTCCGTTGAGTCCTTAATACCTTCCAATAAATTCTTCAAACAACTCAAATCAATCTACAATAACATAAGAAGATTCAAAATCAGTGTTGAATAAAGGCTAAGTTCGCAACTTAAACTAGTAGCTCGTTTATGTAAATTTGGGCAGCATCTCCCCTGTAACAAGGGCCTCCTCAAAAACCATATACCATCAAAAACAACCAGAGCAATACAGTAAGAACAACATCAACAATAGGGTGCAAAATATTTCATTAATAAGTGATCAACATATCACGACGAGCGGCAAGCTCGGATTGAATCCCTTTAGCACCCTTCAACTCCATTATCATTCATTCTTGAACTTAGCATATATCTAGTAAAATATCCAATACCGCTTAAAGGATATCCAACCTTGTACTAATTTTCAAAGTTACCCGAAATAGCCTAACACAAGATAATATCACTATGGACAACTTCCAAGTGCTTTATAGCCATTTCTTTTTTAGTTACCAATTTCCTCAACAAGATTGACATGTAAACCAACATAATCTTACTAACAATATTATAGCCAACTTATTTTCCATAATTTCCTGTCATATGAAATCATAAACACAACTCTAAAATAGTCCAATAAGAGACAACAACTTCTTATACAACTTCAAGTTCTATCTTGTAATTCTTCATCCAAATAACTTAACCAACACATAGATAAGCTTAAGCCCAAGCAATAGGGTGTTATACATACCTTAAATAATTAGAAAAACTCGAATCAAAGCTTCTTTTAGCTTACAAGAACCCTTAATGGCATCACAACACCATAGAAACTCTTTTCTTCACTTAGGCTAATTGTTGAGGTTAGGTCTAGGCAAAACCACCTTGAATTCGACTAGGAACCATAGAGGAATGTTAGAGATATTTTGGGAGAGTTTTGAAACCGTCGTTGGTCGAAAATGACCAAACAATGAGCCGCCCAAACCCTTTAAAATGTTCAAGGGTCGTCCACCGCCTAAGTGGGTCCTATTAGGAGCTGCTTGCGCAATCTCGCAAAAACGCAAATAGCTCTCTACTACGATATCGTATCGATGAATTGGGTCCCATTGGGAGTTGTAAGTGGGTCCCATTAGGAGCTGTAATTCCAAGTATATTAGGAGTTAAAGCTCTGCTACATTTTACCTAATTTTCAGCACATTATGAATGTAACTTGTGATGACCTTTGCCAACTTTTTTTCCACAACTCGCTTAACTTCAAAATGTAATACACGACTATCATAAGACAAAAATAACTCATAACATAAATTCCTTATCAAGTTAAGAACCCTAGTCTCATTCCAAAGTACATGTCATAACATTCCCAACTTGTCGACTTTCGACGAAACTTATTTTCTTCGATCCGTTTAGCTTCTAAGCCTTCCAACCCTCTTGGTACTCATTATCCATGATCTTAAAGATTCGTCACCTCCACGGTAACATGATTAACTTACTTTATGTACTTTCAAATATAATCTCATTTCTAGCTTACATCAATTGACTTACGACGTACTCTCATGTATAAAAATATGGTGTGTAACAACAAATCAAAGCCATGGTCCTCCGGGTGGTCGAGTACCCAACCTGGCTAGCCAACATTGTACCGGTTCCGGAAGAAAATGGCTAAGAGGAGTTCGGATCACATAACAGTCCTAAGAAAGTTTTTCGACCTATTGCAAGTACGATATGAAGTTAAATCCTGCAAAATGTGCTTTCGGAGTCCCTACTGGAAAGTTGCTGGGTTTCATCGTCAATCGCTGTGGCATTGAGTTGGAACCATCAAAGATCAAAGTTATTCAGGACGTGCCACCGCTAAAGAGCAAGAAAGAGGTGATGAGTTTTCTGGGCCGCCTCAATTATATCAGTCATTTTATAGCACAATCAACGATAATATGTGAGTTGAACATTAAAATGCTGAGTTGTAATGAGTTGGACTGAAGAGTGCAAGAAGGCTTTTGATAAAATCAAGGAGTACTTGTCCAAGCCGCCCGTGTTGGTCCTACCAGAGCACTGGAGACCTCTACCTTTGTACCTATCCGTGTTGGACGAAGTCTTTGGGTGCGTCCTGGGGCAACATGATGAAACCGAGAGAAAGGAGCAGGTGATATACTATCTGAGTAAGAAGTTCACACCTTCCGAAGCCCGATACTCTTTGTTAGAACGTACCTATTGTGCCTTGACATACATAGCCCATAAATTGAGACACTACTTCTGTGCATACACCACATATTTCATATCAAGGGTGGATCCATTAAAATACATCTTTCAGAAACCCATGCCTACAGGTAAGCTAGCAAAGTGGTAGATATTACTAAGTGAATTCGGCATCATCTATGTGACTTAGAAAGAGGTCAAGGGGCAAGCATTGGTCGATCACCTGGTGGAGAACCCCATAGACGGAGAATACGAACCGTTAAAGATATATTTTCCCAATGAGGAAGTGTCATTTATAGGGGAAGATATTGTCGAAGCATATGATGGTTGGAGGATGGGTTTTGACGGAACAACAAATTTCAAAGGAGGGGGCATCAGAGTTGTCCTGGTATAAAAAATCGGTCAACATTACCCGGTATCAACCAAGCTTAGATTCTCGTGCACCAACAATATGGAAGAATATGAGGCTTCATCGTGGGACTAAGGTTGGCGATCGACATGAAGATTTAGGAATTGCTGGTAATTAGAGAATCAGATCTACTGGTACATCAAGTACTCGGAGAATAGGCCACCAAAAACACTAAGATATTGCCATACCTCCACTGTGTGCAAAATTTGATCAAAAGATTCACAAGGATAGAATTCAAACATGTTCCAAGAGTTCAGATGAGTTTGCCGGCCCGTTGGCTACTTTTTCTTCCATGATACAACATCCATACGAGAATTTTATTGATCCTATCTCGATAGAGATTCGAAAGCAGCCAGCTTATTGTGTTAATGTTGAAGATGAGTTTGATGGAAATCCATGTTTTCACGACATCAAGGAGTATTTGGAGAAAGGAGAATACCCAGGAAATGCTACACACACTCATAAGTGTACGCTTTGAAGATTGGCCAACCATTTCTTTAATAGCAGAGGAATTCTGTATAGAAGGACTCCTGACTTGGGAATGTTGTGATGTGTCGATGCCATGGAGGCATCGAGGTGGCTTGAATAGATACACGCCAGAACCTGCAGACCTAACATGAACAGGTTCGTTCTAGCCAAGAAGATATTAAGGGCAGGGTATTTCTAGATGACTATGGAGACAAACTGCATCAAGTATGTAGAGAAGTGTCACCATTTCCAGGTACATGCTGATATGATACGAGTGCCACCCAACGAACTCAATGCAACGAGTTCACCTTGGCCTTTCTCTGCCTGAGGCATGGACGTCATCGGACCAATTGAACCCGCTATCTCCAACGGACACAGATTCATCTTGGTGGATATAGATTACTTCACAAAATAGGTTGAAGCCACTTCCTATAAAGCTGTGACTAAGAAGGTCATAACAGACTTCGTTCAGAATCGTATTGTTTGTGGATTCGGAGTACCCAAGTCAATCATTACCAACAATGCTGCCAATCTCAACAATGATCTGATGAAAGCCATGTGTGAAACATTTAAAATCAAACACCAAAACTCCACAACATATAGGCCACAAATGAACGGAGCCGTAAAAGCCGCCAATAAGAATATCAAGAAGATATTAAGGAAGATGGTGGATAACTACAAGAAATAGCACGAGAAGCTACCATTTTCCCTTCTCGGGTACCACACCACAATCCGCACATCAATCGGGGCAACCCTCTATTTACTGGTCTACGACACTAAAGATGTCATGCCCACCGAAGTGGAAATTCCTTCCGTACGAATCATACAGGAGGCCAAGCTTAGCGTTGCAGAATGGATACAGAGCTGGTATGAGCAACTGGCTCTCATTGGCGGTAAAAGAATTAATGCAGTGTGTCACAGTCAACTCTACCAGAATAGAATGACAAAGGCTTTCAATAAAATGGTTAGACCAAGGCAATTCACAATAAGGCAATTGGTGTTGAAGCGGATCTTCCCGCACCAGGACAAAGCAAAAGGAAAATTCTCACCTAAATAGCAAGGCCCTTACACGATTCACCGAGTACTGACAGGAGGACCACTCATACTTGCAGAGATGGACAGAGAGATATGGCCAAAACCTATTAATTTGGATACCGTCAAGAGGTATTATGTTTGAGATTGTAGTTGCACTTTCTTCTGATGTAACATGAACTACACTTGACCCGATTCCCGTTTAAGAAGGGATACGTAGGCAGCCCTGTGGGTTCGGTCACATCATAATAAAATCTTCATTCCCCTCTATGGCCAGGAACCGGGGAAAGATTTCTAGATTTCGTCAATCTCATTATGTCAAGGATCGCCAAGAAGTGTCTTGCCGGAAGTATAAATTAAACTGTGGTAGAATTTTGAGGGGGTCCTCAAAATTTCGAGCTAAGAAGGTCATAATGTCTCAAAGCATATCATAGTCTATGATTCAACCAAACTTTTTACTTTTGTTCATTATGTTTAAAGCAATTGCATCACTTACAAATGATTTACCATAAATGCATATTTTCGAAAACCGCATTTTCTGTAGTAGCCAGATGTTACACAGGGTGACTTGAACAAGGTGTCCAGACAAGAGCGAAGGCAAAGCGAGGAATCGAGAGCACAAACTAAGCTTTCCCCCACAACTCACAATTTTTCTTTGGATGGAGGCACAATGGACATAACAAGCACGCCCGCAAATATGTACATACAATAAGATCTCTATCTTCACACCGATAGACACCACCATGCACAAACGCATCAAGCTAAGGACCACTTTCTCTCTCACATTTATTCATTGCTTTTCCAGCATAGGGCTAAGCACTGCCCTCATCGTTGCATAAGGATAAATGCTGCCTTCCTTTGCATGAGACTAAGTAGTGTCTCCATCATATTTCATAGGGCTAAGCACTGCCCTCATCATTGCATAAGGCTAAACAATCCCTTCATTTTCATGAGACTAAGCACTCTCTCCATTACATTGCATAGGGATAAGCACTTCCCTCATTATTGCATAAGGCTAAACACTGCGTTCTTTTGCATGAGACTAAGCACTGTCTCCATTACATTGCATAGGGCTAGGCACTGCCCTCATCATTGCATAAGGCTAAACGCTGCCTTCCTTTGCATGATATTAAGCACTGTCTTTATTACATTGCATAGGGCTAAGCACTCACCTCATCATTGCATAATGCTAAATGTTGACTTTCATCACATGAGGCTAAGCACTGCCTCCATTATTGCATAAGGCTAAGCACTGCCTTCCCCTGCAAAGGGCTAAGCACTTCCCTCATTATATTGTATGAGACTAAGCGTTGTCTCCGTTATTTGTATAAGGCCAAGCATTGCCTTGTCCCATTATCGCATATGACTAAACATCACCTATCAAGCAATCAATATCAATACATCCGTGCATTTCATGGGCTGAAACATCACCGCACTGTCTGAAGGCGTCACAGTCTGAAGGCATCATCCTCATAGCCCTAGGACATCATGCCATGGACAGAGGATCTCTCGAAAATGCATATCATTATTAAAAGGCGTCATAGTCTAGAGGCACCATCTTCATTGTAATGCCACGACCACGGGGAGCGCTCAACCGGGATAATCCTACCGAGCAAGCCTGCTAGATTTCCTTCCACTGAAACTCACCCATGAATAACGAGAAAATATATTTTCATTAATTAGACAATACGGAGATCATGTATACAACACCAATTCATTACTATTAGCTACTTCATTTATAAGTCCCCAAAATATTACATTACACATCCATAGTTTAGAAGTGGAACATGTGATATAATTACAATATATTTAGTTTGACCTTCTCAATACCAACGTACAACCCACACCATGTCTACGGAGCGTCTAACGGGTACAAAAGAGTATTAGGATAGTTCCGGCAACAACTCCCCAGCTATACCTCAATACACAATACACAATACATAAGAAACAAAAGATACATGACCCTTATATGAAGTGGGGCTCACCAAGTCAGCTAAGAGGAGGTGTACTGCTATCACTGATTGATGCCCCTTGCTATGGAACAACCTGCATCCATTAAAAGATGCATCTCCCCCGGCAAAAGGGACGTGAGTACATGTGTAATAGTACTCATATGTAAGGCAGACAGAACAACACATGGAAATACGGTAACTAAAATAAGAGGCAAATAAATTACGTCAAGAAACTACAAAATGACCCATAGCTTCACATGTCAAGTCTTATTTTACTTACATCATTTTGAACTCTTTTTGGATCAAGTGTGCCCTATGAACTATGCGTGGAGTACAAAATATAATGTAAAAGTACCAGAATGTACAAACAAGGGCAATGGAAGTGACACCTATTGTTTGTGTTGCCTATGCGTTTCACCAGACCGTTGATATCCCTCTCTTACTTTGCACTTATGCGTTTCATAGACCATCCATAGTGTTCACATATTTTATTATACACCTATGCATTTCATAGACCGTCTATAGGGTTCACATATTATATTATACACCTATGCATTTCATTGACCGTCCCTAGGATTCACATATTATATTATACACATATGTGTTTCATAGACCGTCCATAGGGTTCATTCATATTATACACCTATGCGTTTCATAGACAGTCCATAGGGTTCATTCATATTATATTATACACCTATGCATTTCATAGACTGTCCATAGGATTCACATATTCTATTATACACTTATGCGTTTCATAGACCGTCCATAGGATTTACATATTATACCATCATGCACACGACCATATATACACTCAAGCAACATGATTAACATTACCATTAAGGTAGTAAGTTCCTCATGCTCATCATGGAGAAACACAGTTTATTACATTAACGCATGCATGGCAAATCAATAAGTAGATTTCAATGGTGCATGGACCCAATTTCTTTTCTTAAGGTTCGTCATCATTTAACATATGACGTCTCTTTTCCACCTCATTAAATACCTCCTTGTTGTATTAAGATCCTAAGTTCATGATTCTTGGTGACTTAACATCGAAGTCATTTAGATTCATTATTTTAGAAGCATACAAACTATAGTTGAAACCATTGGAACATACAATGCCTCGTGATTCTTATTTTGGCAAGCGGCCACAGTTCATGTTCATACTATCACTTACTTGTACTTTCATGGGTGATCATAGTACATTAATAACATTATTATATAAAAGGGTCAAAACTCATTTCATAATCTTTCACACATTCTTTCATTTCATTAGCACTATTGGCCACAAATGTAATTCTCATTCTTGGCACGATGGCCACATTTCTACATCTCATACTCGCTTCTTTCACTTTCAAGCAACATCATAGGTTATCGATAATAAGAGCATTGAGTTTCCTTTCCAATATTAAGCATAATAACATGAATTGAAACATGAATTGAAGTCATAACATTTTGATACATAAGCCACACTTGAACACATTTCCGAGGGAGAGCATAATGTGATAGGAGCAATTGAATCACATTTTGAACATATAATTTCCCACACAATCCTTATTTGGAATAACTGAATATTTTAGGAATGACCTGAATCATGAGGAAATAAGAACTTGGGCCAACCACGCTTGAAACCTACAGGATCATCATGGAATTCGACTCTAGAGAGAAGTTTAGCCAACATACCTCGAAAGAGCTTCCCGTGGTGTAACAATAGTGTCCCGACACTCCTAACGATGTCAATCTATATAAGGGGAGAGAATTACAAGTTTGATTAGAGGAATTGGTGTGGCAAGAGCTGCTACAATGATGGCCCAACTGTTCCCTAAACCAATTCAACAATAAAACTACCCAAGATTTCCCAACAACCTCCCCACAATCCCTATTAGCTCATGCATGTGATAAATCTACTCTCCTCACCCATAATCAACCCAAATCTAAAATCGGAGAATTAGGGGAAGAAATTCTTACCTTTTAGAAACCCTAGCAAGTTCCTTTTGATGAAATTCCAAGGCTTGAGAAAGATCTTGATTCACAAAGAACATGGGGCTTCCTTCTCTCTCTCTAGAATAACTCTCCCCTCTCTCTAAAATATTAGATAATCCCTCAAAAATGACCCCTATGGCTAGATAAAATGAAATGGGGTCGGGTTATGAAATTAAAAAAATGAAGCCCCGGTGCAAATTTGCGGTCGCATATGCCCTTCTGAAACTAGGCACTTCTGTGCAAGTCTGAGATAGGTCTGTGGTACGCCGATCAATTCTGCGATCGTATAATGGACCGCAGAACTTCCTTCCAAAATTTCTCATGCTGGTTCTACAACAAATGTGCGGCCCGCGAAACGCTTATGCAATCGTATAACTGATCGTAAAATAACCTCCATAATTGGCTCATTTCTTTGCTTCATGCTGCGGCGGATCTGCGGCCAACATAATGGTTTTGCGGTCGCATAATTAACCACAGAAATGCCATTTTCTGCAAAATCATTTCTAGATTCATACACATTACCCTACCTCGGCACCACAAAACTTGAATCCCTTGGCAAACGTTTACGGGGCCTTACATTCATGGCATGAAGACACCATTTCATGGCCTTCGAATCCTTACCATATGCATCATGGCCAGGGCATCATGGTCTAAGGACATCATCCTCATCCTCTGAAAGACAACTCTCATGGTCCGAATGGAATTTGCATCATGTTTAAATTTCCGCAATAACTGCATATATTCATGTGCATCGTGTTTTAATTTTTACAGGTAACTCGGGAGGTAACTGTTCTACAAACTAGAGCAATTCTTGCTCCGGTTTTCATTCACAACGTTCACATCTTTTGATTACCTTCAATGTAACCGACAACCAACAATGATCGTTTCCATACCGTAACGGCTCAAACACTTGTCTCATACATCCATATCATTCAAATTCACATTCATGGCCCTGCCTAAAATGTTCCATTAATTGTGACACTATCTTATCCAAAAGATCCTTCCTCGAAACATAGGACCATTCTTATAACAACTCCACTGGTTTAGTTCGTCGTTGGATCCAAAACTACACACAGTCTTATTTCCGTAACACCATGGATATGTAGGCAACTCAGGAACCAGGGTTCGACCCCCATTGTTTCAAAAACACCTCATCCTTGCTTATTTGGACAAAAATGGTCATCATTTTCTTTACCCGACAACTCTCTCATCATTTCCGGGTAAAGAGGGGCAGTTGTTGATACTCAATTTTCTCTTCATATTTTATAAAGTATTCTATATACTTTCAAAATATTATTTTGTATTATTGCCCAATTTACAAGTGTCATATAAGTATTTTCTATAATTTTAAAAGATTTGAAATAGATTTTCTTGCATTTAATTTGTTCAAATATTTATTAATTATTCCTTTAAATTATTTTTAGGATGAGTTAATCATCCAAATTTATTATTCTATACCCACATGCATTTTATAATATTGTATATCATTTTTTACATAATTCCATTTGCATTTTTCTATTTTATTTACACTAGTTACAATAATAGCCTATATTCTATAAATAATTGCATTTGTTGTATTATTTCTGCCAAAATACCTTTTATTTTTTTATAATATTGAATTATTATTTTCAAGCAATTTTATAGCATAAATAATATTTTTACTATTTATTAGACGTTTCAATAATTAAAATTTTAATTAATTTCGGGTGTTTCAAGAGCTAGCCCAAAATAGGCCAATTTTCGGACCATTTTAACGGCCCAAACGCTCAACCCTTTTGGCCCAGTCCCCATAGCCCAAACCAAGACGACCCCATTAACTTAACCCGGTCGGTCGCGACCCGCTAAACAACCTGCCCTACTCATTTTTTTATCATGGCCGTTGATCTTGAGATCAACGATCCTCGCTCACCCAGCCCTCTTTAATTAACCAAATCCACCCGAAACCCTACCATTTCCATTATACCGCCGCCCCTAAATCCTCTCTTCTCCTCTCCTATCAAACCCTACATGCCACCTCAAAATCTCCCCCGAATTCGATCAACTCATGGATTCTTGCCATGATTTACTTACCTTTTATGGATTATCTCACGGTTACCTGCATGAATATGGTATTACTTAGTACTTGCCCAGTTTTGGCAAGTACCAATCTTCCGATTCAAGAGAAATCGTACTCACTCTTCAAGATTCAGACGACTTTTTGTCTATATACATTCATGGCAAGATTATATAGGTCCAATTTACCAAGATTCACCAATTTGTAATTCCGGGCAAAACTAGGGTTCGCCTGATTCTTCACCTAATTTGGTTCTAAATCGATTCTGCATGCTCTTCTTTCCTTATTTACATTTGATTGACTATGTTTCTTTGTTTGGATGTTAGATTTTTGCTACTATATAACTCTTCCCCAGTTTCCCCTTTAGGCAGACTTTTAATTACTATTATTCTTTGCCTCTCACATCTTCTATACTATTTTGCACTCTTAATTGTGGCCAGCTGAAAGCCAAGGCCACCGGCTCACTGAAGCTCCTATGAACTCTGACACACTAGGATTTCGGGTTCTCACTATTCTTTCTCAATTGCTGACACTGTTGAGATTCTAAGTTTCTCACTCTTTTGCTCGATTGCTTTGCAACTGGTTTGTGTTATTTACCCTTTACAACCTTAATTGTCACCCCTCTACTTGTTCATGTAAGTTTCTTCTGCGTGCCAACACTATTTGAACTTCTATAGACAAGTATGACCTAATGTTCTTTACTATTTGGGAACCCCCAGTATTGTATTGTTGTATGTTTTACTATAATTCTATTGTCTTAACGGTGTTCTGCAGTTCTATGTTCTCTAGTATCAAACTTGATAGGCTTCAACTTATGTAGTGAACTCTCACTATGTGCATTTGACTCAAATGGATTCTGGCCCTCTTGAGTGTTACCTGACTTTCATATTAACCTTGAATCTTGTATCATTTCACCTACCATGAATCTGTATCACCTTAGATTTCGTAAGCCTTCTTGAGATGATTGGTGTCTGCCTGGAATTTGAATGTGTCAAGTCTCTCATATTTGAATTAAGTGGGTGTTTGCAAGTTGATATGGACAATGACTACTAGTTTGTCTGCTTTTAAGAAGTCGTGTTTGATTACCAAATTAGGTGTGACCATGCCTTCCTTATATTTCATATTTGGTGCAATCATGTACAAACTTCTAACTTTCTTAGAATTAATCCATGATCGTGTGAAATTTTGCATGCCAATACTATCTAAACTTTGACTTATGTTTTTATACCATTTATGAACCCCAACTGAGTAATATTGCTTCATGCTTACTGTAATTCTGTTGTCCAGATAAAATTCATCTTACTAGTGTTAAATTCACTTGAGTCTAATGCCTTTGGGCAATCTTGGATGCATAACTGAACTTGTCATGTGTGAGCAACCTGCAGAATCTCTGGTTTCTTTGGAATTAAGTGAATACTTGCTAATTACTTTGTCACACCCATGGAACTGTGTTTATATGATTGTTTTATCTTGGACTTTCGTGATATGGATCTTTGTTTTGTTGTAGGACTAGTTTCAAACATGTCTTACCTTGGACCCTCTTGTTAAACCTTCTATGTATGAACTCCCACTGAATCAGTTCTGAACCATGTTTGTTTTGAACCCCTGTTTGTTGAAATCTCTCTGAGAGTTTTTGTTAAAATTGTTCTATTCTCGTTCATGTGCATCTTTACAAGTCTAGTGTCTTCATTAGCTATAACACTAAGTATTCCCCTGTGTATGTGTCTATATCTGAAGTTACTTGAGTAATTAGTTTGCGTGGGATGTTACTTGTGTCAGTTGTTGTTGGTTACTGGGTAAGCAAGACGATTGTCTATGTTTGGGCCTGGTTTGTTGGGCCGTATGTGTTGTTGGACTTGAGTACTGGATGTAGGTGCATTCTAGTTGTCCTTGAGAGCTAGGGATTTGGGCTTGCTGGTTGTCTGGAGAGCAAGGCTGTTGAAGGCCCAGAACATCACTAGGTTACTTTGTGTTGAGCTTATAATTATTTTATTGGGCTGGTGACTGTTTTATTCTGTTTGTATTATTTATTTGGCGTGTAATAATTTGTAATAACGAACAATGGGAAAATTAGTAAAAAGGCAGGTCGGGTACTCTAATTCTCGCATAAATGGGTAGAAAACAAGCCTATAGGGTCTAAATGCTTTATTTGCAATCTTATTTGATATGGACTTTTTCTATACATAGATATAAAGCATGCATATATGAACCTAAGCACTTTACTTGCTCAACATGTCCTATTCCTGTACACTGTTAGAAAACATGCCTATAAGAATCTAAGTATTTCACTTGCTCACATGCTCCACTTCTACACACTATTAGATAGCATGCCTATAGGATTCAAACATCATTGGTTATTTGCTCAACTTGTACTATTGCTATGTGATTGTTAGATATCATGCCTATAGGATTGCGTTAAGTAATTATGATTTGCTTCCATCGATACTTATCTAGATACCATGTCTATAGGCCTTAATTGATTAATTAAACTATCGTTGTTGTTGTTCTTATCACACTGCCCGCCAAGAAAACATGCCTATAGGAATAAGCAAAACAAATTTGTGTTTAGAAAATATGCCTATAGGATATCGTTGTTCGCTTAGAAAACATACCTATAGGATCAAAGACGAATGATTCTGAGTTTTCAACGGTTTCACTGCCCAAGTGCGAATCACCTAGAGACCATGTCTATAGGTTTTCAATAACGATTATAATCTGCAGCTTTGATAATCTGACTAGTAGTGTTGTCTATGAGATTTTCTTAAACCATGCAGTCACGTAGAATCCACGCCTATAGGTTTTGAACGACTTTAATGTGTCTCAATACCAAAAATGCCTATGACCCTTTACTACATAATCTAAAACCTTATTAGCATAAAGTCTGTGACCGTTTTGCATGCTTTTGTGCTTATGTGTGGAGGCTAACTTGAGTCTTTAATTACTATTATGTGCAGTCCTACTTGTTTGAATGAGAGCCTAGTTTTATCATTTTGAGCAACCTAAGTAAAGTCTAGAACCATCCAAATAGTAGGTCTAAAGCCTCCTTGACTATATGCATGGGACAGGTAATGCACGCATAGGACGTGGTTGAGAATTGAACTAGAGCACTTTAGGTAAACGACTTTAACATAGTAATTGAGTAGGAGATGATAGCCTGTGCCCGCTGAATAATATGAGCAACCACTACCTCAAGGGAGTTGTGAAGTATTATTTATATTGCACGGGGTGTTCTTTTAGGCTAAAAAACTTAGGACCCCCCCATAATTTTACTACTTGCACCTTTGTTTATTTGGACTTAGAATAAATTAGGTTGTACCTTGTAATCTCCAAGGACTTGTATCAAACATCTATTAATGTATAGTCTATTTACTTCATATGTTCAATCTTCTTTATACTTGTTTACATCATAGTTGGATATTTAGATTCCCTATCTTCATTTAAATTATAAGATCACATAGACCAATTATAATCCAATAATAGCACATAGCATACAATTTAGCTGGAACCCACAGTTGTGGACCTCGAAGAATGCCTAACACCTTCTCTTCGAGGTAATTTGAGCCCTTACTTGATTTTTGGTGACACATACTAGTTAAAATAGAGTTATTTGTAAATAGGTGCCCTAACTCACCTTAAAATCATTAGGTGGCAACTCTTCTCTTTAATACCCATATAAAAGAGTTGTTACACGTCAAAACCCGCTTTCGCGAGAAAATGGGGCGCGACAATATTTTTCTTAGATTTCCATGCCAAGTCATTCATATATGAACTGCTACTTGCTAGTTTCCTTAGAATTAGTCTATGACCATGCCTGCCCTGAACTTTCATGCTTAGTTCTTTTTTGTAAAACACTCATGTGTGTTATGCTCTTTGTGATTAAGTCCTGACTATTCTAGAGTGTCTACCCTTGTGATATTGTGACTATATGATAAATCTGGAAAGCCATCATATATGTTTTAGACCTATGTGTTCTTCATATCCTTCATGATGTATATGTCTATAGGAATATTCTTTTGACTCTAAAATGTGTTCTTATTCCTGTTCTTGTATTTTTGGGATGTTATTTAGAGATCCTTACTAGTTGTAGTATTGAAAACAAGATGTGTATATGCTTCAGTCTAGAATGGAAGTTACTTGGTTGGTTTTGTTTGGCATATGCTTTCACTTGTTTCTTTGCGTTCCCGTTGGTTGTTAATGATAATGGGTGGATAAAATAATTGTCCTTGTTGTTTGGGCTTGATTTGTTGGGCCATGTTTGGTGTTTGGATCCGAACTACACTGCCAACATCTGAAATTTTGGGCCTGCCATCCGTGTAATGTTTAAGCCTACTTGAAGGCCCAGACTTATTACTGGGTTACTTTACAGTTGTAATGGGGTTTGTAATTATTTCATTTTTGGTCCTGTAATAACTTGTAAAACAAATGATGAGGAAATTATTGAAAAAGGGAGCTGGGATACATTTATTCTCGTATAACGGGTAGAAAACATGTATTTCCAAATGATCTTACTTGCTACTTGCGTGCCATGTACTATTTCTATGTATTAATTTCTAGTATACAACATGCCTATAGGATTCTCAACTTTACATATTCACTTAGAAATCTTGATTTAGGACTTTAACTAACTGTTAATTTAATACTACCAATGCGATTCATAACTTGTCTAGAAAACATGCCTATAAGACCCAATTGACCTCGCTTGCTATTTGTTCGTCTAGTTTTATTTTTGCGCATTAGTTGCTAATAGACAACATGACTATAGGACTCTATGTTATGTAATTAAGAGTGCTTACGCCAATATGTCCCTCAACTATGTTACCCCCTAGAGATCATGACTATAGGGTCTGTAAACTTGAGTCCTAAACTTGATCAATCACAAGTCATTCACATTCTCACATAGAAACCATGTGTTAGGATTGGTTAATTCAAACACGGTAGTCCACAACTATCCCCCTTAATTTCACAAATAGAAGAGCATTTTGATATAACTTTTCACCTATCCCTTCTGCCGCTACCCCATCACTGTAAATTATTAGTTGCTTGACATTCATGTAAGTCTATTTGTGGAGGTAAACATGAGCCCCTTTGTATTAATTGCATCTTTACATGATGTCCTTTTTGTTTCAACTATGTGGCACCTAGTATTTTAATTTTGAGCAGCCTAGATTGAGTCAAGAGCCACTATATAGCGTTCCATGCCTCCTAGACCATAGGCATGGGAGGGGTAGGCATGTGTAGGGCACGACTTAGAATTAAATTACTACTCTTTAGGTAAATAACTTAAAGGTAGTAATCGGGTAGCAGGAGATGATAGTCTGTGCTCACTGGATAATATGAGCAACCCTCATACTCAAAAGGGTTGCGAAGTGTTATTTATGTTGCACTGGGTGATCCTTTAGGCTTAAAAATCTAGGATCCCCCATTTACGTATAATTGTTCCTTGTATGTTTGTTTGTTGAGAAACCTAGACTTTACTAATCTATATCTTGTAGCCTCCAAAGAGTTGTACCAATTAGTTTATTAATGGATGAATTATGTTCTTTCAAATTATTTCCTTTAAATTACTTATGTATGATTCCTTTCAATTAATTGCTTCGTCCTATTCCACTTAGAGTAGTCGGTCACTCACTTAGACTCTTTATTACCTTAATCTAACTAACTTGCATGCTCACTTAGAATAATTATCTACAATTTGATTAATCCCGCATAGTTTTAACATTCGGCTGGGAACCACAGTTGTGGACCTCAAAGAGTTCTTAATCCCTTGTATTTGAGGTAACTTGAGCCCTTACTCGATCTTTAGTAACATTGACTAGTTGAAACAGAGTTATATGCAAATAGGTGCCCTAACGCACCTCAAAATTGTTAGGTGGCAACTCTTCTCTTTTAATACTAGTTTAAAAGTGTTGTCACATGCCACTTTCACGAGAAAATGGGGCGCGACATCATGGCGACTCTACTGGGGATACTTAGGATTTTACCATGATAGATTTTGCTCGTGTGGGATTGTTAACTGAATTGCTTGATTTCTCCATGTACCTCCCCTTCCTCATCCCTTTACTTGCTCAAAATTGCTATATCATGAACCTCCTTTTCCCTTCACCTATGTTTGATTCTTTGATTTCAATATTCTTTCAAATTTTGTGAACTATGCTAACTATTTCCTTTGTCTTTTCTTTTACCTTTCTCTCTGGCTTATTTTAGTGCATTATTTAAAATGCTTTTATGTGTTTTCACCTTGTAAATTACTTGACTATATGTTATCACTTTCGCACAAGCATGTTTTCAAAATAATGTTCCGCTCGTGCCAATTATCACCATAGCGGTACTTGATGAGTGTCCGCGCTTTTCGTAAATACCCTTGTCAAATTGAAAAGTCTTATTAGCGGTAGACTAGTCGATCAACGGTGCAGTCAACGGTCCCGTACATATCCCTCGCAAGTCGTCCGCTTGAGATTACCGATCTAGACCCTTCTAGAAACCTACTCTGATTAAAAATGTGCATGCATCATGTTAAACCAAGGATGGATTAAATACCCCTAGCGTATTATTCCATTTAGATAAACCATGTCCAAAGTCCAAAGGGATCTTTATAATCCCGAAGGACACATTCATGCTATATGCATTACTTGGAGAAAATATGCCAACGTGTTAACTATTATTAGTTAATTAATCAAATTAGGAGGGGGAAGGGCTAACTCTTTTGTTTGATGCAGAAAATTAAACACGAAATTTCTACGATCGACATGGTCCAAAATATTCCACCCATGTTGATTTATTGGTGGAACGACCTCCCACCATGTGACAGGAATCATGCAAGAAGGGTACTGGGTAATTTACCCTCCTTGATGGACATTCTGCCAAGAAGAGAACTAATTGAGGCTACCACTATGTTTAGGGATGAAAAGAGGGTCGTCTTTTGATTCAAAAATTTGGAGATGACCCATCTTTTGGAGGATATTGGAGGTTTTGCTAGACTCCCCTGGGATAGTCTGGGTTTGTTAGCAATATGAACGATATGTACATAGAAAATCATAATGCTTGTGTCATGAAGAATTGGCCATCACTTTTGTTGGATGGGTTCATCGTCAAGTTTATTTTTCATAGTGTGTATTTTGGGTTTGCTGATCTTCCCAATGCAATGAGGGAAAATTCACACTCAACTAGCCATGGCTTCCAGGACCATGATTGAAGGAATTTAGGGACAAAACTACACTATTGTTCCCATAATATTAGCAGAAATATACCGAGCATTGGATCGATGCAAACATGGGGCTGGTTACATAAAGTGGTGCAATCTTTTATTACAATTTTGGTTGTTAGAACATCTCCAAAGAGGCAACTACCGTCATGAATTCCTTCGCAGGCCGATGAATGATTATATTGCCATCCATCACCCAAAGAATATGATATTGGCTCTTGAAATATTTGCAAAGCCTACAAATGCTGAAGGGTGGGTACACCTTTTCAATAATTTGGCTGACGAACAAGTACACTGGATGTTCGAATAGTTTCCAAGCAAGGAGTTAATAATCCGATCCAAGAAGGCCACCCATTTGGTGTTGATTAGATTATGAGTCATTTACCCTTATGCTCCAATAAAGGAGATGAGGCAAGCTGGGACAAAGCAAGTCATACCCCAAGTAGCCAACATGACACAATACAAGGCAGACATCAAGAGGGAAGTCATTCCTTTCAAGTTCGAGGCTCAGCATATGTGGAACAAAAAAATCATTGCAGATGGGGAGACTATAGATCCCGATAGGTATCATGGTGGACACACATACTATTACCCTTCGTGGCTAGAAGATGACATAATCGGGGATGTCAAACCGGGGATCAAGCTGAAGGGAAGGATCATAGACGAAGAGGCCGAAGCTTAGGTAAAATACAAGAGGCTGCACAAGAGGGTCTTCGGATCTGAGGCCAAGCACCTGGAACAATATAAGACAAATATGGAAGCAATAAGAGAATGGAAAGAGATAGCAAATAAATCGATAGAGAGGTTAGAGTACTTGGAACAAGGGTTGATTGAGTTGGAGGGGAAAACGAGAAAGAGGCTCTGGGACTGCCAAGGTATGGCCTATGACTAAGGAGGAAAGCTAGCAATGGATTACGTATTGCTCGACATGCGCGGCCTTGGGAACATGATCGATGGAGAAAAGAAAGCAAGACATGGAAAGGGTCCATCTAGGACCAAGTAGAATAGGAGAGTGTTCTTTAAATGTTTTATAGTTAGATTTTGTTTAGAATTGATGTAATAAGGCTTTGTGCTACTAGTAACTCTCTATGATTATTTCGATTTAGTAATAGAATGGTTTGATTATTTTTGCATTAATGGGATGAAGCAATGTTGGCACTTTTCTCTAAGTTTACTTGTCACTTAGTCCTATCTCGGTCACAACGAGTTCCCCAAATTAGGACGCGAACCATAGCATGCCTTATATGCTATATGTTTAAATACTACAAGACTCTTTTATTTTTCTTTAATAACTTGGCTACCTTTTGTTTTTTTCTTTATTTTGATTATTCCCATTCCCAAAGGTTGGTTCGTGCACTCTGGCAACATGAACATACCACACCATATCCAGAGGTCCTCGACCTCCTCCCCCTTCTAGCAACATCAAAAGTAAGGGTAAAGGAAAGATGGACGATTTGAGTGGCAATAGAAAAGACAACGCTCCTTTGGCAGAGAATGTGGAAACCTCGGATGGAAGAAGTACACCGATGCAGAACAAATTGGTTCAGCGATTAGAGCAAAAGATTCTGGAACTACAAGGCAAACTCGAGCAAGTCTGCAACCTCACTAACCTCTCCCTAACCTTAAACATCCCTGATATCAATCACAAAAATACCACTGCTCAAAACCCGCCACAACTCCAGAATTCACAGCCCCAAGCTCCAAAAAATCCCCCTACTACTCAACAATACCATAACCCCACACTCCCACATAACCTAAACCTTCCACCGTTACAAGTTCCTCAACAACATCCTCATAATACAACCTAGTACCCGCAAACTGCCACTTACCTCAATCCTCAAAATGTACTGCAACCTACCCACAATCCACCCCAGGCATCCATCAATGATTATCCATACACCCAAGTCCTTGGTACCTACCAAAGCAACCCCATATACGTGGAAACTCTACCATACACACCACAACAAACCCTATGCATGCCCGGACCTACTGAAAAGGACTTGTTTATCACTAATATGGTCGAGGAGTTAAAGAAGTTGTCTAGAAAGGTCTAGAGAGTCGAGGGAGGAAAGGGTATCAAAGGTTTGAATTATGAGGACTTGTTGTTGAACCAGATATGGAACTACCTGAAGGTTACAAACCCCAGAAGTTTGAAATATTTGATGGCACCGGTGATCCCAAGGTGCACTTGAGGACTTACTGCTACAAACTCGTGGGTGTAGGTAAGAACAAGCAAATTCGCATGAATTTGTTCATGCGAAGTCTCACAGGACATGCTTTATCATGGTACATCAGTCAAAACCCAAAGAAATGGTCTAACTGAGTAAATATGGCATCCGACTTTATGGACAGATTCAAGTTCAATATAGAGAATGCACCGGACTTTTTCTATATCCGGAACTTCAAGATGAAACCAACAAAAATCTTTCGTGAGTACGCCACACGTTGGAGATCAGAAGCTGCTAAGGTAAGGTTGCCACTGGAGGAAGAAGAAATGAATAAGTTCTTCGCCGAGGCTCAGGACTCACAATACTATGGACGATTGATGGTCATAAAAAATTGCAAGTTCTCTGAAATCATCAAGTTAGGAGAAAGGATCGAGGAAGGTATCAATAGTGGCATGGATTCCAATTTCAAAGCCTTGCAAGACACTAATAAAGCTTTGCAATATAGAGGTATTTCAGAGAAGAAAAAAGTGGGTGTCGTGATGGTATCCCAAGGGCTAAAGTCTCCCCTCACCCATCAAACAACCCCACCAAAATATCATACCTCACCCCCGAAATACCATTATCCTTCCACCACCTACCATACCTACAATACCGAACCAGCCTACTATTATTCCTCCCCATATGCCCGTCAAAATTGCCCTAAACCCCGACTCTACTTTGACCACAAAGCTCCCAGGAAATACACCCCTCTCGTTTAACCAATTTCCCAATTGTACAAGAGGCTGAAGGCCACCGGTTACGTCACTCCCATTCACGCAGACACGATTGATAACCCCTCTCAATGGGTCAACCCCAATAAAACCTGGGCCTATCACTCCTGCATGAAGGGTCACACCATTGAAGCATGTTGCATGTTGAAAGACAATATCCAAACACTAATTGATACTACGGTAATACATGTGAATGATTCCGCACCTAATGCCTGCAACAACCCCCTTGCCGACCACAGGGGTGAGGGAGTAAATATGATCGAGACTAAGGATGAATGGGACCAGGAAGGATCCATCGGTCTTATTCGAGAAGGAGACACTACTATGACATCCCCTATCACACTCTCACCGATTATGGTGAACACCAAGGCACCATTCAAGGCTGAAGTGGATACACCTCAGCCACCGTTCACTGTGATGGTATCTCCATCACCATCTTACAAATCTGGTACTGTTCTATAGGACTATGTGGCTGAAGCAAGTAGGAAAGGAAATGCTATGATGGAAGAAGAGGGCGTCACCTAAGGAATGACTAGAACTGGAAGGGTATACACACCGGGGAATCTCGCCGGAGAGGGGGGAGAGGGGGGAGGATGAGACCGCGCCAAAACCACATGTTGTGGAAACAGGTACTGATGATTTGTGGAGAAAGATACAAGCAAATGATGATTTGTGGAGAAAGATACAAGCCATCATGTCATTGTTGCAGAATTCAAACACACATAAGAATGCCAAGATGAAGCTGTTAATTGAAGCCTATGTGCATGTTGGTATCACCAGTGGAAAATGGCAAATATGGTAGGGCAAGTACTAGAGACACACAAGATCACTTTCAATGAAGATGAGTTGCCACCAGAAGGTTTGAGTCACAACATAGCATTGCACATAACTGTGAAATATGAAAACAAATTCATTGCTCGAGTCTTGATTGATAGGGGTTCGAGTCTTAATATACCCCCTCTGACCACTTTGAAAAGATTGGGTATAGGCATACCTGAGATACGGTTAGGAAGGATGAATGTGAAAGTATTCGATGAGTCCCAGAAAGCTACCATTGGAGAAATTGATCTGAGTTTGAAGATAGGCCCAACCATATTCGATGCCGAGTTGCAAGTACTAGATATCTCTGGCACTTACAACCTGCTACTGGGACGACCATGGATACACATGGCTGGGGCAGTTGCTTCTACTTTGCATCAGGTTGTGAAGTTCGAGTTGAATCATCAGGAGGTGGTTGTTTAGAGAGATGGCAACAATCCTATCTATACCAACCAGAGCGTACCAGTAGTTGAAGGCAGAAGTAAGTTAGGTGGGGAGACATTCCACAACATTGAACGGATAAACACAGTAAATAAAGGATAATGGTAGAGTAATAAAGTGTTGAGCATGATGCTTTAGCTTGGGTATGAGACAAGCCGAGGCCTCGGTCCTAAGCTTCAGGGGATAACAAAACCATTACGACGCGGACCCAGAACACCACCTTTGGTCTTGGGTATGAGTACACCATGCAGGAATATTAGGATTGAACGGCTCCGTGGAACGAATCCTACTATCCATTGCCTAAACCCATACCACCGATGTACCAGACATTACACAAGGCCGACGTGATTTGGGGTTCCGAAGAAGATGAGATTATGGCTGGCATGAGAAGTCAGTTCCTAGGAGAACAAGATATGGTTTGCAATGTGATCTTGGGTGAGGAGTAGGAAGATCTCACCATCCAGATGATAGGAGATGGAGTTGTTCTGAAGAATTGGACTGCTGCACCATCCCGGGCTTGTCGAGCACCTAGGTAGCTTTGGCAGACTAGCAAAATTTTCCTTTAAATTGTTTTCTAGCACTTAAGACATTCACTAATTTGTTTTAAAATAAATACTTGAGATATCGCGTCATGCTTGTTTTGACATTTTAAGTTTTAAATTAATGCAATATTTATCTTCATTTATTTATATTACTATCTCTGCATTCTTTTCAGCATGACTATTTCATATCCTGTTGAATTTACAACTGTGACAAGTAGACAATGCAATCCGATGAGAGTGATATAGAAGAATAGGAAAATGACGTAATAGCTAAGGAAATTGTCAAGGAAGTAGAGGATTTTAAAAACAAACCAAAGTCAAACCAAGAAGAAACTAAGGCAGTTAATTCGGGTAATTCCGAAACGGTCAAAGAGACTCTTATTAGAATTCACCGGTCACCATCCGATAACGAAGAATACGTCAAGTTTTTGAAAGAATATGAGGACATCGTTGCATGATCCTATGATGACATGACAGGGTTGAACACATCTATAGTAGCCCATAAGCTACCTACCAACCCGATGTGTCCGCCAGTGACCCAGAAACTCGGGAAATTCAAGCCAGATATAAGTTTAAAGATAAAAAAGGATGTTACCAAGTAGTTCCAACCCAAGGTCCTCTGAGTGGTCGAATATCCGACCTAGTTAGCCAACATCGTAGCGGTACTAAAGAAAGACGGGGAGATCAGGGTGTGCATTGACTACCGAGATCTGAACATAGCATGTCCAAAGGATGATTTTCCACTACCAAACATACACATCTTAATCGACAACTGCACCAAGCATGAACTACAATCCTTTGTTGATTGCTTCGCAGGATACCACCAGATCTAGATGCATAAAGAAGATACAGATAAAACAACCTTCATCACACGATGGGGGGTGTATTACTATAAAATGATGTCGTTCGATTTGAAGAACGCTGGGGCCACCTATATAAGGGCCATGACCACTTTCTTTCTTGATATCATTCACAAGGAAATAGAGGTTTACATATATGATGTCATCATAAAATCCAAAAAGTGCCTGGATTACATAGCGGATGTTTGAAAGTTTTTTGACCACTTGCGGAGATAAAATTTGAAGCTAAGTCACGCAAAACGTGCCTTGCGGTCCCTATCGAGAAATTACTATCTTTCATTATCAGCCGATGAGGAATTGAGCTAGGCCCACAAAGATCAAAGCCAACCAAGATCTGACACCTCCAAGAAACAAGAAGGACATGATGAGTTTCTTGGGGCGTCTAAATTACATAAGCCGTTTCATTGCTCAGTCGACGGTGATATGTGAACCAATCTTCAAGATGTTGAGGAAGCATGCTACAACAAGTTGGATCGAGGAGTTTCAAAAGGCCTTCTACAAAAATCAAGGAGTATTTGTCCAAACCTTGTGTGCGGGTGCCACCAGAGCCCGAGAGACCTCTACTACTATACTTTTCTGTGTTGGACGGAGTGTTTGGATGCGTCTTGGGACAACATGATGAGACCAGAAGGAGAGAGCAAGCAATATAATATTTGAGAAAGAAGTTCACACCGTACGAAGCTCGGTATTCTCTATTGGAACGTAATTGTTGCGCTCTGACATGGATAGCCCAAACGTTGAGACATTATTTCTACGCATACACCACATACCTCATATCTAGAATGGAATTCTTAAAGTACAATTTTCATAAACCTATGCCTACTAGCAAGTTAGCAAAGTGTCAAATACTTAAGTGATTTCGACATCATCTATGTGACATAGAGGCAGTCAAGGGGCAAGCATTTTCCGATCACTTGGCAAAGAACCTCGTGGGCAAAGAATACGAACCATTGAAGACGTATTTTACCGACGAGGAAGTGTATTTCATAGAAGAAGATACCACCGAAGCTTAGAATGGTTGGAGAATGTTTTTCGAAGGATCTGCAAACTTCAAGGGAGTGGGCATTGGAGTTGTCCTAGTATTAGAAATCAACCAACATTATCCGACATCCGCCAAGCTTAGGTTCCTATCCAATAACAATATGGATGAATATGAGGCGTGCATTTTGGGACTTAGCTTGGCCATCGATATGAAAGTCCGGGAATTATTAGTAATCAGTGACTCAGACTCTCTAATACTTCAGGTACTCGGAGAATGGGCCACCAAGAATACCAAGATATTGCCATACTTACACTGTGTGCAGGAATTAATCAAGAGGTTCACAAAGGTAGAATTCAAGCGTGTTCCCTGAATTCAGAACGAGTTTGCAGATGCATTGGCCACCCTATCTTATATGATACAACATCCAGATAAGAATTATATTGAACCCATCCCAATAGAGATCCACAAGCAACCAGCTTACTTTGCTCAAGTCGAAGAAGAGTTTGATGGGAATCCATGGTTTCACGATATCAGGGAGTATTTAGAAATGGCAAAGTATCCGAAAAATGCTACACACAATCAAAAACGCACACTACAAAGGTTAGCTAACCATTTCTTCCAGAGCGGAGGAATTATATATAAAAGAACTCCCGGCTTAGGATTGCAAAGATGTGTTGATGCCAAGGAAACATCTAGGATGCTCGAAGATATACATGTTGGAAACTGTGGGCCTTACATGAATGGGTTTGTTCTAGCCAAGAAGATATTAAGGGTAGGATAACTTTGGATAACCATGGAAAATGACTGCATCAAGTACGTACAGAAATGTTACCAGTGTTAGGTACACGCTGACATGATACGAGTACCACCTAATGAACTCAATGTAACGAGTTTGCCTTGGCCTTTCACTGCCTGAGGCATGGATGTCATCGGCCCGATCGAGCCTGCCGCCTCCAAAGGACACAGATTATCTTGGTGGCCATTGACTGCTTCACTAAATGGGTCGAAGCCGCATCCTACAAAGCCGTGACAAAGAAGGTCATAGTAGATTAGGTTAGGGACCTTATTTTTTGCTGATTCAGGGTGCCCGAGTCAATCATTACTAACAACACCACCAATCTCAAAAGTGACATGATGAAAGCCATGTGTGAAACATTCAAGATCAAGCACCAGAATTCTACCACATATAGGCCACAGATGAACGGAGCCATAGAAGCCGCCTACAAAAATGTCAAGAAGATACTAAGGAAGATGGTAGATAACTACAAACAGTGGCATAAGAAGTTACAATTTGCTCTGCTCGGATACCGTACTTGGTCCGAATGTCAACTGGGGCAACTCCCTATTTATTGGTCTAAGGCATTGAAGCCGTTATATCCGCCGAGTGGAAATTCCTTCCCTACGGATCATACAGGAAGTTGAGCTTAGTGATGCAGAATGGGTGCAAAGCCGACATAATTTGTTGGCTCCCATTAACGGCAAAAGGATTAATGTAGTATGTCAGGACCAACTTTTCCATAAGAATGGCAAGGGCTTTCAACAAGAAGGTTAGACCAAGGCAAGTCATACGGGGGCAACTGGTTCTGAAGCGGATTTTTCCACATCAGGATGAAGCAAAGAGTAAATTCTCACCTAACTGGCAAGGTCCTTACATGGTTCACCGAGGGCTGACAGGAGGAGCACTCATACTAGCAGATATGGATGGAGAGATATGGCCAAAAGCTATCAATACGGATACCGTCAAGAGATATTATGTTTGAGATTGTATTTGCATTTTCTTGATGTAACATGAACTATGCTAAACCTGATTTCTGTTTACGAGGGGATACGTAGGAAGCCCTATGGGTTTGGTCACATTAAACAAAAATCTTCATTCCCCTCAAGGGTTTGAAATCAGGGCAAGATTTTGAGCTTCATCAAATTCAATGTTTTCACACCAAGGTTGCCGAAAGTGTGTTACTTGATGAATTCTTCAGAACTGGGGCAGAATTTTGAGGGAGTCCTCAAAATTCCATTCAGGACAAGGACGTTGCAATGTCTCAAAGTGTGTCACAGTCTATGACTCGACAAGACTATCTATTTTCATGCATTATCACATATTTTTAAATAACTACATTTCTTAAGACTAACTAAAGAATGCACATTTCCAAAACTCCATTATTGTAATGGCCAAATACTACCTAGGTTGGCTCAAGCACAAAGGCATCAAGCCAGAAGCAAGGACGAAATGAGGGATCAAAAGCACGAACAAACCTTCCCCCCGACTTACAATTTTTCTTTGAATGCATGAATAACATGTGCAACATCATCGGGAGTATCCACAAAAGATACACGACAAGACCATTATCCTCACATAGACATATACTACCAAGATTAATACATCAAGCTAAGAATTTCTTTCCTTTCTCGTATTTATTTGAGGCTGAACACTGCCTCTATATCTGCATAGGGCTAAGCACTGCCCTCACTACATCGCATGAGACTAAGCTCTGCCTCCATCTTTGCATAAGGCTAAGCGGTATCTTTCTCTACATAGGGCTAAGCACTGTCCTCATTACATATGAGGCTAAGCTCTACCTCTATCATTGCATAAGGCTAAGCACTACCTTTATCTGCATAGGGCTAAGCACTTCCCTCATTAAATTGCATGAGGCTAAGTACTGCCTCCATCATTGCACAAGGCTAAGTGTTGTCTTTCTCTACATAGGTCTAAGAAATGCCCTCATTATTTTGCATAAGGCTAAGCATTGCCTTTATCTGCATAGGGCTAAGCACTACCCTTATTATATTACATGAGATTTAGCACTACCTCCATCATTGCATAAGGCTAAGCATTGTCTTTCTCTGCATAGGGATAAGCACTGCCCTCATCACCTCCATAGGGCTAAGCACTGCCCTTATCTCATTCAAGGCTAAGCGTTGCATTCCTTCATTCTCGCATAATGCTAATCATTGCCTTCACTAGCATAAGTTTAAACACTGCCTTCGTTATCCGCATATGACTAAGCATTACCTATTTCCTTTGACAAACAGTCGAATATCGCTACATATCTGCATTTCATGTGCTGAAATATCGCCAAACTATCCAAGGGCGTCATAGTCCAAAGGCACTATTTTCATGGCCCGAGGACACCATTCCATGGTCTAAGGATCTCAAAGCTACATATCATTATTCAAAGGTGACATAGTGTACATGCACCATCCTCATAGCCCGAGGACACCATATCATGGCATGCAAATACCTTTATCATACGCTTCGTGGCCCATAACGTCATGGTCTAAGGACATCATCCTCATCATTCGAAGACAATTTTCATGGTCTGAAGGGAATTTGCATCATGTTTAAATTTCCACAATCACACCAATTATGTTATCAGTGTTATATATACGTTCTCGCACATGTTGTATTTTTAAGCTTTGCAGGTAACTCGGAAGGTAACCGTTCTCAAAACGGGAGCAATCTAGCTCCGATATCCATTCAAACGTTCACATTCCTTGAGTTTCTCAAAATAACGTCCAACCGGAAATTGATTACTTTCTTTTCCATAACTGTCCTCAATCGCATTGCCCCATGCATCTGTACCGATAAAATTTGCATTATTGCCTTTTATACTCTTCGCCCGAAATATCAACTATTCATGACACTGTCCTATATGAAGAGAATCATTTCTTAAAGCATGCAATATTTTCATAACGACTCCATCGGTCTCATTTGTCGTTGGATCCAAAACTACATGTGGCTTGATTCCCGTAAAATTAGGGATATGTAGGCAACTCAAGAACCAGGGTTCGGATCCCATATTTTAAACACCTCATAGCCCCATTTCCACTTATTCGGAAAAAATTGATTATCATCTCAATTTCTTTATCTGATAATTCTTTCATCATTCCTGGGTAAAGAAGGGTAGTTGTTGATACTCAATTTTTCCTTCATGTTGGCCACTTAGCCAGTATACGTAATAATGTATTTTTGCATATTTTTAAGGTTATTTGAAGAATATTTCCTTGCACTACTATTACATGATATGTTTTAATATCTATCTTTCATTCTTAGCCAAATTTATTATCATGAATTATACAAATGATTTTACTCCAGTTATAAGCATTTTTTTCAAATTAATTCTAACATTTTAATTGGTAAATATTATCAATTACTTCTTTAAAATTATTTCTAAGTGATTAACTGCCCAAACTAATTATTTGCAATTACATGCATATTTTATAATATTTTACATTATCTTATATAAATATATTTGCATTTGTTTGCATATCATTTGCAATAATAGCCAATATTTTCAATAATTGTCTTTATTATGCTATTTAGGTCAAAATAATATTATTATATTCTTATAATTATAGTCTATTGTTTTAAAAGTGTTAATTTCAAAACAACATTTTTTATCACTTTATAACCATTTTAAATTTATTTTGGCCCAAATCTCAAGCCCAATCACCCCAGTCCCAAAGCCAAACGACCCCTTAACCCAAATACCCGGTCGGTTGACCTGCCTGCTTCACCCTTAAAATCTCAGTCGTTGATCTTAAGAGATCAACTGCCCAAAATAGACCCCTCCTTCTCCTTATATCCTTTTACCTCAAACCCTAATCCATATTTTCCCGTTCAGCCGCTCTCAAACTCTCTTTCCCTCTCCTCCAAAACCCTAGCTGGCATGGAAAATCTTCTTTCCTTTCATAGATCAGAGCCGACTTGTGATTACCCAATGATACTATAATTTTTATGGGTTCCTTACCCTGTGTTACTTGTCCGTTCTCACCCGAGGCCCCTGGGACCTCAACCAAACATACCAACCAGTTCTAAAACACCATACGAACTTATTCGACCCCTCAAATAACATCAACAACAACAACAAAAATACGAATCACCTCCGATTGACCTCAAATTTGCACACAAGTCATATTCAATATTACGGACCTACTCCAACTTTCGGAATCAGAATCCGACCCTGATATCAAAAAGTTCACTTTCGGTCAAAATCTCTAAAAAGTCGACTTTCGCCATTTCAAGCCTAAACCAGATACATACCTCAAATTCATAGTCCGGACACGCTCCTAAGTCCAAAATCACCCAACGGAGCTAACGGAACCGACAGAACTCCATTCCGAAGTCATTTTCATACAATTCCGACTACAGTCAAAATCCTAATACTTAAGCTTCCGTTTTAGGGACTAAGTGTCCCAAATCACTCCGAAAACATAACAAAACCTCCTGGCAAGTCTCATAAGTAGAAAACGATATGGGGGATCGGGGCTAATACACTCAAAACGACCGGTCGGGTCGTTACATCCTCCCCCTCTTAAAATAATCATTCGTCCTCGAACGAGCATAGAGACATACCTGAAGTGATGAAAATATGAGGATAGTAGCTAAGCATATCATGCTCGGTCTCCCAAGTCGCCTCCTCGACCAGCTGACCCCTCCACTGAACCTTCACAGAAGCAATGCTCTTTGACCTCAGCTTCTGAACCTGCCTGTCCAAAATAGCCACTGGCTCTTCAACATAAGATAGATCCTTGTCCAACTGGACTGAGCTGAAATCCAACACGTGAGACGGATCACCCTGATACTTCTGGAGCATAGAAACATGGAATATTGGGTGAACTCCCGCTAGACTGGGAGGTAAAGCAAGCTCATAAGCAACCTCTCCAACTCGCTGCAACACCTCAAAGGGACCAATAAACCTTGGGCTCAGCTTGCACTTCTTCCCGAACCTCATAACGCCCTTCATAGGAAAATCCCGGAGGAAGACCCACTCTCCAACCATGAATGCAACATCGTGAACCTTTCGATCCACATAACTCTTCTGTCTGGACTGGGTTGTGCGTAGTATATCCTGAATCATCTTAACCTTCTCCAGAGCATCCTAAACCAAGTCTGTACCCAAAAGTATATCCTAGCCCGGTTCGAACCAACCCACTGGAGACCTACACCGCCTACCATACATAGCCTCATACGGTGCCATCTGGAAGCTCAACTGATAATGGTTATTGTAAGAAAATTCCACTAGAGGCAAGAACTGATCCCATGAACCCCCAAACTCCATCACACACGCACGGAGCATATCCTCTAATATCTGAATAGTGCGCTCGGACTGTCCATTAGTCTGAGGGTGAAATGATATGCTCAACTCTACCTGAGAACCTAACTTATATTGTACGGCTCTCCAGAACCGTGATGTAAACTGCGTACCCCGGTCAAAGATGATAGATACCGGTATGCCATGTAGCTTGATGATCTCGCGGATATACACTTGAGCCAGCTACTCGGAAGAATAGGTAGTCATCACAAGAATGAAATAAGCTGACTTGGTCAACCTAACCATAATCACCCAAACTGCATCAAACCTCCGCTGAGTTCGTGGGAGTCTAACAACGAAATCTATAGTGATCCGCTCCCACTTCCACTTTAGAATCTCTAACTTCTAAAGCAACCCACCTGGTCGCTGATGCTCATACTTCACCTGTTGGCAATTTGCCCACCGAGCTACATACTCCACTATGTCGTTTTTCATTCTCCTCCACCAGTAATGTTGTCTCAAGTCCTGATACATCTTTGCGGCACCCGGATGAATAGAATACCACAAACTGTGAGCCTCCTGGAGAATTAAGTCATGCAAACCATCTACATTGGGCACACATAGCCTGCCCTGCATCCTCAATGCACCATAATCCCCAATAGTGACCTCCTTAGCATCACCGTGCTGGACCGTGTCCTCAAGGACGAGCAAATGGGGGTCATCATACTGACGCTCCCTGATATGATCATAAAAAGATGACCGAGAGACCACACAAGCCAATACTCGACTCGGCTCAGAAATATCCAATCTAACAAACTGGATAGCTAAGGACTGAACATCCAATGCCAATGGCCTCTCTGATGTTGGAAGATATGCTAAGCTCCCCAAACTCTCCGACCGGCGACTCAAAGCATCGACCACCATATTTGCTTTCCCGGGATGGTACAAAATGGTGATATCATAGTCCTTAAGAAGCTCCAACCACCTCCGCTGACACAAGCTAAGATCCTTCTATTTGAACAGATGTTGCAAACTCCGATGATCAGTGTAAATCTCACAATGGACCTCGTACAAATAGTGTCGCCAAATCTTCAAGGCGTGAACAATAGCTGCTAACTCAAGGTCATGGACACGATAGTTCTTCTCATGGGGCTTCAACTGGCGTGAAGCATAAGCAATCACTCTACCCTCCTGCATCATAACACACCAAATACCGATATGTGAGGCATCACAATACACTGTGTAAGAACCAGAAGCTGATGGTAGAACTAGAACTGGAGTCGTGGTCAAAGAAGTCTTGAGATTCTGAAAGCTCTCCTCGCACTCATCCAACCACTTGAAAGGGGAACCCTTTTGGATCAATTTAGTCAAGGGCGATGCAATAGATGAGAAACCCTCCACAAAACGACGGTAATAACCAACCAAACCGAGAAAACTTTGAATCTCCGTAAATGAGGACGGTATGGGCCAACTCTGAACCGCCGCTATCTTCTTCGGATCTACCTGAATACCCCCACTAGACACCACGTGCCCCAAGAACGCCATTGAATTGAACCAAAACTCACACTTGAAGAACTTTGCATAAAGCTTCTCCTCCCTCAATTGCTGTACCACAATCCTCAGATGTTGGGCATGCTCCTCCTGGCTATGAGAGTACACTAGGATGTCATCAATGAATACAATAATGAACAAGTCAAGATAAGGCTGAAACACACTGTTCATTATATGCATGAACGATGTTGGGGCGTTGGTCAGCCCAAAAGACATCACAGGGAACTCATAATGGCCATATCGGGTCCTAAAAGTTGTCTTAAGAATATCTGAGTCCCGAATCTTCAGCTGGTGATACCTTGACCTCAAATCAATCTTGGAGAACACCATCGCTCCCTAAAGCTGGTCAAACAGATCATCAATACATGGCAAAGGATACTTGTTCTTGATTGAGACCTTGTTCAACTGCCTGTAATTAATGCACATTCTCATAGTATCATCCTTCTTCTTTATAAATAGAATTTGTGCACCCCAGGTGATACGTTAGGGTGGATAAACCCCTTATCAAGGAGTTCCTAAACCTGTTCTATCACGACCCAAAGTGATGGGCCGCGACGGGCACCTGGTGCCTTACTCAACGAAGTACCAACGTAACATATCTTTCTTATAGTACTATCATGGGAAATGGGCCAAACGGACCATCATGGGCTAACCATAATAAACATAAGGGAATGCTCAATATAGGATGGCCCAAGCTGATATAAAAACCTATACATGTGACACGCGGGCCTATAAGGCCAAAATTAGCACTCGCACCCTGAACATAGGCCGACAAGGCCATACAATCTTTCATATACATGACATCTGTCTACAAGCCTCTAAGAATACATAATTGTCATAACGGTCGGGACAGAGCCCTGCCATACTAATCAATACATATCTTAATCATACTGACCAAATAGCAACACTAAAGCAATTGGAGCGCACCAACACCTTCCGCTGAGTTGATAGCCTACTTGGAGGACTCTCAACCTGTCTATGGGGACCTGCGGGCATGAAATGCAGCGTCCCCAGGCAAAAGGGACGTCAGTACAAATAATGTACCAAGTATGTAAGGAAATGGAAATCAGTAAATAATAGACATGAGAGAAACATGGAGTAAAAGACTCAATGTGTATGTCTGAATAACTCTGTGAATCATTAAAATTTACAATGTCATGCATATGCTTATAAATATCACACCATGCTTAGGTATATGCTTTCATAACATCATCAAGCCTCTAAGGGCATCCCATCATATCATCTCGGTCATTGTGGGCAAATCATCAATGTATACCAGCTGATCAGGTGGTGGTGCGTATATAATGATGTAACCTTTTCCCATATCCCATATAAATATAATATACATGTATATAATGCCATCTGGTCATGGGTCAATGTACATGTGTAAATGAATGAAGTGCATATGAAATACGTCAATAAAATCTCTCGAAACGTCACAGGACCATTATGCCCTTGATTAATGTCATAAAGTAAACTTTATCAACTTAAATATTTTCTGAGACCCATGAACAGATGATAGAATAATAGGACACATGGGGAATCAAGAATATAGGCATCTCTAGTATTTTTATGTAAATTGTGCACTTGCTCGTTTCGTTTGTATCGTATTGATCATGCCAAAAAGGAAGAAGGGATATCCTTAACATACTTGAACCGATTCTCTTGACAATCCCTCTAACACACGTTGATTGTGATAAAACATGTAACGGCAGATCGAAGCAGGGGAAAATCCGTATGATATTCTTTGAGAAAGATTGTACCGTACTGTAACACCCCCAGAAACTTTTAAAGTATTTCAGTGTAAAGCCTCATGATTTTTGCAAGTAAATTCAAGTTTTTGTGGTGCCAGAAAGTAAAGGAAATTTTTTGGCGAAAAGGCGCATTTATGCGGCTGCATAATCACTCTACGGACCGTATAATGGCCGCAGAGTGAAGCAATAAGTTTGGCCAACGTGAGGTCAGTTTTGCGGTCGATTATGCGACCGCATATCGATCGCATAATCCCTTTTGAGTTTTTGCGGAGGGAGTTCTGCGGTGCATTATGCGACCGCAGAATGAGTATGCGGACCGCATACTGGTCGCATACCTGGGCTGTAAGTCCAGGCCCATGCCGGCCATTTCTGAGGTCACTTTGCGGACCGCATAACCATTATGCGACTGCATACCTGTGTCGGGGCACCCATTTTCTTAATTTAAAACCTGACCCCCATTCCGTTAAAATACCCCTTAGGTTTATTTTGAGCTCATTTTCAGATGTTTCTAGAGTGAGAGAGAGAGGGTTCAAGAGGGAGGGTCTAAGTTTTCATCAAATTGATCTTTAATCATCACTCAAAGCTTGGAAATATTCAAGTAGAGTACCAAATTCTTCATCCAAAAAGGTAAGACTTCATCACCCCAGCTTTTAATTTCAAACATAGCTATAATGGGGTATTAATAAGATGGTCCATGGGTGTGAGGGTTGTTTATCTTGCATGCATGTGATAAAGAGTGTGGGAAAAATAAGAAGTGAACTAGGACCATGAACTCTTTCCTAATTTTGGGTTCAATTTGTATCTTGATAAAATAAATTGAGGTTGCTAAGGGTTCCGGAAAATTGTAGAGTCTAAAGAAGCGCAATTGAGGTATGTTGGCTAAACTTCCTCTCTTGGAATTGAATTCCATAATGTTTCTGTAAGTTTCAAAGTGTGGGTTATGCATTAAAAGGTTATGGCTTTGAGTCGTGTTTCAATGAAAGATAGAATTGTCTAAAAGCTTTTGTACTAAATTCATGCCCATTGGTGGCTGCTTTAACTAATGCTTTGATTTATAAATATATCCAGTGTGATTGGAGTTCTATATACTCATGTGTTGAAATTGTACATTGTCATTTCTGGGGGGGAGTATTGCAAGAGTAAATGGTGTATTGATTGTTTATGATTTTTCATGTGTGTTTCTATTGTTGGTTGGTATGCTTCATTCTTTGGGAAGAAACCATTTGTGTTTGAAGTTTCCATTTCAACTGGATTTGAAATATATGATTTTTTTAAAATATCCTATATGTTTATACTTGATGGTGATCTTTGAAATTGAAAGAGGTGAAAGTGTGGAATATGAAATACAACCATTGTGCCAGGAATAAAGAATCTTGTGAATGGCCTAATGAGCCAAGGAAATATTATCGTTGAAAATGACTGGAAATACTAATGAGAATTCATAAAAAGTGAAAGATGTTGAGGTGAGTACAATTGTATTTATGATATTTCTGTTTGCAAATCAAATCAAACTAGTTTTGGGAGCATCATTAGCAATACCGAGGAAGGGTGGGTCATAAGGCCCACACCAGAAACTACACGTGCCGGTGTAGGGGTGGATTGTGATATTATTCCCCTTAATTGGGATGAAACTGGAACCTTTGTGATTTGGAAAAGTCAACCCGCACGTCATATGTAAGAAGGCGCCCTAGCTGATCAGGTGGAGATCAGATTCCATATTGCGCAGATGGTGGTACTACTCTTGGTAACAACTTTCTTTCGCATCACATGTCAAACCACATTGTTCGTGGGGAGATGGCCTAGCCGATCGGGCGTGATCGGACTCCGTGCTAACAAAGACGGTGGTATATCTGTGCTAATGATCTCCCAACCAAAATTATATATGAAGTTTGTATTTTGGAAATTATTATGTTTTAACTGGACGTTTGGATATTGTTGATTCTGACTTGCTATTTTTATGTGTTGCCTTTTCTTATATGGGAATTCTATTTTGAAAGAGGATTTTTAGCTATACATACTAGTGCTATTTGACGGTACTAACGTCCTTTTTGCCGGAGGTGCTGTATATTTAATGGATGCAGGTGGTTCTTCAGCAGGCGGCATTGATCAGTGATAGCAGTACACTCTTTTCTGCTGATTTGGTGAGCCCCACTTCATTTTGGGGTCATGTATCTTTTGTTTTTCATGTACAGTGTTTTGAGGTATAGCCGGGGCCTTGTTGCTGGCATTTCCATATTACTCTTCTATTGTATTTAGAGGCTCCATAGACAGGTTGTGGGTTATGGTTGATGTTGGAAATTGAACTAGAAATGTTGGTATTTGGAAATTATGTTTTATTTTTATTAATTCTATAAACTCGTAATGTTTTGGAAATTATGAATGAAGCTACTAATGGGAATGAAAAGGAAGTTGTTAATAAAATCTTTTCAGTGATTGATTAATGGAGTACATTTCCTCTTTATTCATGGATGAGTTTGGGTAGAAGGAAGTCTAATAGGCTTGCTTGGCCGAGTTCTCTCGGTTGAGCGCCGGTCGCGCTCCCTGTGTTTGGGGCGTGACAAACTTGGTATCAGAGCCTAAGGTTTTAAAGTGTCCTAGGATATCTCGGAGCCGTGTCGAGTAGAGTCCTTCTTATCGGTGTGTTGTCGACCACATCTATAATGAGGAGGCTGCTTGGACATATAAAAATTTCACACCTCTTTGATACTCCAGAACGTGCGATAGAGCTCAAGATAGGAAGCTAATTTCCTCGTTATGTCTCACGATATTTTTCAGATGAGTAATCCATAAGTTAAAAACAACGAGGAGGGAATGACCGCTCCATTGAATCTGGGGGGAGATTACACAAGAGTTTGTTGGGAGAATGCGACGAGCTGTGGAGGGGTTGGAAGAACTTGTTGCTAAAGGAAGTGTCCTTATTCCTACCACTGTCACCGCACCATCGGATCGTGTGGTGAGAGAATATAAGAAACTAAAGAGGGTCGTTGGTGCTAATGAACCAGATTGTGTGATTCGCAAGAAGCGACACTTGGGAACATGTTGGATGACCCTTGAAATATGTTATGGCTATGGAAAGAGGGGGCACAATAAGAACAAATTCCCTAGGTTGGATACACCCATCCAGTTATGTCCGTCATGCGGGAAGGAACATTTGGCGTTGTGTTGTGAGTATGCTCAGCAGCGCGTTAAAGGTGGTATCTTTGGGTAATTCCAAAGGCCCACACAGCAATCCGGTACTGGAATTATTAATCCCGCATTGGAATCTTGGAGGAAGGATAAGGGGTATGCTTATGATGTATGCAAAAAGGGTAAATATTAGGTTAGTGAGATGAGTCAGTTCAGCGGACCTCATCCCCATTGTGTGATGTGTGGGAGATGCCATCCGGGAGTGTGTCACTATGGTACAAAGGTATGCTACAAGTGTGGTATGACGGGCCACTTTCAAAGAGATTGTTATTTGTCTCTCCAGAGCATGGGCAAGGGTATGTCACAGCCAGCCAGTTCTGTAGCTACTACATCCACAACGTCTCCCCCAACTAGAGGCACTATAATGCCTGCAGGGCGTGGAACAGCTAGGAGTGGTATTCAGAGCTCGGGAGGGCCCAACCAGTTTTATGCTATGAGGAGACGTCAAAAGTTTGAGGCTTCTCCAGATGTGGTTACAGGTATATTGACTGCCCGATCTCATGATGTGTATGTTCTTATTAATCCCTGTTTCACTTTGTGATATGTCACCTCTTATGTTACTATGGAAGTTGGGATAGAACCGAAACAACTTTATGAGTCATTCTCTGTATCTACTCTTAGAATGAGGCACAGTATTTGTGAAGCCTCTTTATCACAATTCCTTATATTTACAACCTCTTGAGAAATTGAGTTCTATAATGGGTTCCTTGAATTGCGTTATAACCCTAGGTTAATACTTCCCACTACTTCCCTAAATTCTCAACAAGGGACAATACCTGATAAATTTCGTATAGAACCTTTTGATTCAAATGGACAACATCTGCTCATTTGTGCATATACATGCATCACAATAATATTTACCTATGCGGTATCATATCCAATGGAAAGCAGCCTAGTGTTGAGATCCTTCTTGAGTCACTGTTTTCCTCTCCGGTATATGTGACTTCTATGGTTGGAACAATTATTCTACTCCTTTATGAATAGTATCATGAATCCTTTTCATTGTCTAGTAACATGAGAGTATATCTTAGCACCTATCATGTGCGTACATGCCAATTGAAATGGGACACTTATCCGCATAAAGTTTGTGAGCAACTTGAGATTTATCACAAAATCATCACATGGAGGTCTTGTTGTTTACCCATCTCAGTATGACTTTCATGTCCACCTTGATCATGCCTCAGTGAGTAACTCACCTTGTTCCCAGTATTGTGGTTGCCCGTGAATTGGCCTAATATGGCAACTTGAGAGTTGTTATGGCAAAAACATGTCTAGCTTACGGCAAAGAGTTCATTCTCTCTAACTAATACATGATTTCATCCAACATTAAGATGTCCTAGTTACATGATTCCACTTGTGTGAGATTGAAAGTTGAGCAGCCTTATGATGAGCATATTGAATTAAAATACAAACTCGTCGTATCTCTAGTCCTCTCACATAGGATCAAATATTGGCAAAGGTTAAGCTATGGGAATGATAATAATCTCGCAAGTGTTCAACTTCTTTTCATCCTCGTAAGCTTGTGGCATAGATTCCTTGTGCTAGTTACTATTAAGAGTGTAATGCAACTTTGTGTATCTTGAAACCCATATCATATTCAGGGTGCTAGAATATTCTCATTTTGAGTTAAACTGATTTTCCCTACATTCCAAGAGCCGACTGGTGTCACATAAGTGCTATCTCTCTTTGAGGTCTACTATTGCCAAACAAGGCACGTATGGAATGAAACAATTGTTGTTGTCCTTTTCCTGGCTCATATTATTCCAAGAATAACTTACGCTAATGTATTTATCCTCCAGACCATGCCTCTCATATGTCACATGTCTAAAATGACTCATTTATTTAAATCTCCTAATCATGAACCTGATCCCTACATTTTCTATGCCTACTAGGAAACTCTATGACTCATTTGTTGAACCGATGGTGTCACCACAACGAATCTCCATGTCAGCGCTATTGGTAGTGACCTTCATGTCTCTTAGGATATAACCTCCTGAAATGTTGTGCTCAGCACGTTGATGGATTCTTGAATATTTCCAGCGAATCTTGAACCTCGTTGTTCCTGTTTGTAGCAAATCTATCGAGTATTGTAGGTTCAGGCATGTCAAACAAGAAGTATCATCCCGTGATCAAATATATGGAATAGGAAATTTTATGGTCATAGTCAAGCTAGCACATCTTAGAGAAATTCTTGGAGGTTGCCAAAGGTTTAGTTTGGGTGTTCGGTGTGGAGATTTAGAGTTGAAGAAAGTGAATGGGTTATTTTCAATATTTTCTGCATGAGGGTGCTATGTGAATTGTTAATAAAGGTAAAGTATGTGAAGTCACATTAGGCCTTATGGAATTTTGAAAGGAAATAGGCTAAACTATGAGTATGATGTTTCCCTATTATTGTTCTTCGTATACCCGGTGTTTCATGTGTCTATGTCTAATAAGGTGAAGATAAGGGATAATGGGATTGTGAGGAGAAACTATTTGCTATCCTTGTTAGAAAAGTCCAGGAGTTGAGATTGTCTCCGTTAATGTGTTATGGCAAAGTTTGTAAGTTGAGGAGACCACATGTAGGGGCAAAAGTGTTAAGGACATAAAATGTTCCCACTTGAGTGTATAGTTAAATGATTGTGATTTGAAAGGTACTTCTGTGTGTTATGATTTAAATATGTGCAGCTCATGTCCAAATACCACTTTTGATAGTATAATGCATGTAATGATGAGATTAGTGACGTTGTTATACATGGTGACGTTGTGTCAAGTTGTGGATATGTTGTTAGGAATTGTTTTGGTGTTACTCTGGCAGGTAGATAGGCCCAGTTACAGGAGAGACTCTGGCGAAATTGTTTTAAATTTAGTGAGTTAGCCAAATTTTGAAAGTACTGGTGTGTGTGAACCAACAGTTGAACCACATTGAATGCTAATGACGGATTTTGACCCTCATTCGAGAACGAATGATCCTAAGCGGGGGAGAATGTAACACCCCGGAAAATTTTGAAGTATTTCAGTGTAAAGCCCCATAATTTTTGCAAGTGAATTCAAGTTTTGGTGGTGCCGGAGTAGGCTTATGTGTTTAAGGATGGTATAAGATCTTCGCGGCGAGCTTGCTCGCCGTGGTTCGGACTTTTTGGGTTGAACAATGCACCGGAAAGTAAAGGAAACTTTTTGGCGAAAATGTGCGTTTATGCAGCCCATTATGCGGCCGCATAATCACTCTGCAGACCGCATAATGGCCGTAGAGTGAAGCAGTAAGTTTGGCCAACGTGAGGTCAGTTTTGCGGTCGATTATGCGACCGCATATCGATCGCATAATCCCTCTTGAGTTTTGCGGAGGGAGTTCTGCGGTGCATTATGCGACCGCAGAATGAGTATGCGTACCGCATACTGGTCGCATACCTCGGCCGTATGTTCAGTAGGGGTGTTCAAAACCGAACCGAAACCGAAAATCGAATCGAAACCGAAGCTTAATGGCTTATTGGTATCGGGTTAACGGCTTAACGGACGGGGAACGGATTAAAATTTTTTATTAACGGCTTATCGGTTTGGGGGCGAATTATTCAATTTTCTTAACGGATAATCCGTTAACCCGTTAAGAATATATATATATATATATATATATATATATATATATTAAATATCAAAAACCCTTCCACTTCTTCCAGTACTCCATCTCTAAGATCTAACGCCTCATTCCTAAATAATCAGAACCCTTACGTACTATGCATCAGAAGATCCCAGGCTTGGCTTAACTTAGCTTATTCTCCCACCCTACAACAAGATTGTTTAAGCTGCTGTCTATGGTTTACCTCTACTTTTATTTTTTTTAAACTAATGCCTACTGTCTATGTTTAATAGAAGAACAATAGTATTGTGCCACAACTTTTTTCACTCTACAACACATGACACACTACATCATTCTTATGTAGGCGTTAACAGACATGTATGTATGGACTCAATGTGTAATTTCCTATTCTGAATTTGTATGCTAGGCGGTCAACAAACAATTAATGAACGCAATATAGATTGAATTCGGCCGATAAACCGCCCAATAACCGTCCGATAAGAGCTAAACTGTTACCAATCCGCCCGATATCTTATCGGGTGGCTAGCGGATTAATACATTTAAAAGACGATAACCGTTAAGCCAAACCGTTAAGAGTAATTAACCGCCTAATCCGCCCGATAAGTAGCCCTAATGTTCAGGCCCCTGAGGACAATTTTTGCGGTCACTTTGCAAACCGCATAACCATTATGCGGTCGCATATGCGACCGCAGACCTGTGTCGGGGCACCCATTTTCTTAATTTAAAACCCGACCCCCATTCGGTTAAAATACCCCTTAGGTCTATTTTGAGCTCATTTGCAAATGTTTCTAGAGTGAGAGAGAGAGAGGATTCAAGAGGGAGGGTCTAAGTTTTCATCAAATTGATCTTCAATCATCACTCAAAGCTTGGAAATATTCAAGTAGAGTACCAAATTCTTCATCCAAAAAGGTAAGACTTCATCACCCCAGCTCTTAATTCCAAACATAGCTATAATGAGGTATTAATAAGATGGTCCATGGGTGTGAGTGTTGTTTATCTTGCATTCATGTGATAAAGAGTGTGGGAAAAATAAGAAGTGAACAAGGACCATGAACGCTTTCCTAATTTTGGGTTCAATTTGTATATTGCTAAAATCATGCAAAATCCTATTTCGAAATGCCTTTGACCCTCGAATCAGTCTCCAAATGCCCTGAATCTAGTCACAAGAAGTACGATATAATTAATATAGGCTAAAGGAATCAATTCTACAAGAAATACACGAAATTATAAGATGAAATCCGAAATAGGCTCCACCCCCAGGCCCACGTCTCGAAATCTGATGAAAGTCACAAAACCCGAAATCCCATTCACTCACGAGTTCACTCGTACCAAAATTATCCAAATCCGACATAAAAATCTCAATCAAAACCCAAAATCTTAGTTGAAGAACTTCTTCCCATTTTTCTCGAATTTTTCACCCAAATCCGAAATTAAAAGATGCAATTAGTGATAGATTAGTGGGATATAACCAAAAATTAAGTGAAGAATCGTTACCCAATTATTGTCTCTGAAAATCCCTCAAAATCTCGCCCAAATCCGAGCTCTCAAACTCAAGATTTGATAAAAATGGCAACCCTCATTTTTGAAATCTTATATTCTACCCAGGAAAATCCTTCATCGCGAACGTGATACCCTTGTCGTGAACACGAAGACCACTCAGCTCAACCCTACGTGAACGCGGGACCAACATCGCGAACGCGTAGGCAAAAAGGCCTGGGGTCCCATCCGCTCAACTTTCTCTACGCGAATGCGATGCCCTTCTCGTGTTCGCGATGCACTGCCTAACAACCCATTCGCGAACGTGACCCCCACTTCGCGAATGCAAAGAACGATCTTCCTCCTGCCTCCATCTCCTCTTCGCAAACGCGGAACACCCCTCGCAAACACGAAGAAGGAAATCAGCAACTGGGAAAACCAGAAAATCTGCTATCTTTCACAAGTCCAAAATGATCCGTTAAGCATCCGAAACTCACCCGAGGACCTCGGGACCTCAACCAAACATATCGACCAGTCCTAAAACACTATACGAACTTAGTCGAGCCCTAAAATCACATCAAACAACAACAAAAACACGAATCACCCTCCAATCCAAACTTAATGAACTTGAAACTTCAAATTTCTATAACCGATACCGAAACCTATCAAACCACGTCCGACTGACCTCAAATTTTTCACATAAGTCATATTCAACATTACAAACCTACTACAACTTGCGGAATCAGAATTCGACCCCGATATCAAAAATTCCACTTCCGGTCAAAATCTCCAAGCCCAAACCAGCTACAGACCTCTCATTGCCTAAACCAGCTACAGACCTCAAATTTATAGTCCGGACACGCTCATAAGTCCAAAATCACCCAATAGAGCTAACAAAACTGACGGAACTTCATTCTGGAGTCGTCTTCACACAGTTCCGACTACGGTCAAAATCCTAAGACTTGAGCTTCCGTTTTAGGGACTAAGTGTCCCAAATAACTCTGAAACCACAACAAAACCTCCCGGCAAGTCTCATAAGCAGAAAAAAGATACGGGGGAAGCAGTAAATAGGAGATCGGGGCTAATACACTCAAAACAACCGGCCGGGTCGTTACACCTGTAGTGATGTGCCTTTAGTGTTATATAGTGCCCTTTAGTGTGCCTTTAATGCTCTTTAGTATCATTTACTATAGAACAATAACTACGTGTCATCATTAATGTAGCCGGTTAGAGTAATCAATTACGGATCAGATATTAATCAATTATTAATCGTATAGTAAAAGTATTATCATATATGAATCAAATAAATCACGATAAGTTAAATTAATTAGCTTTGTAGTATTTTTTTGATTGATGAATAATAAAATAACTAGTTGTCAGTACAAAAGAGACTTTGCCGGGTTTTTATCTAAAATATAATAAATTAACATACAAATCATTACGAACGAAATAAATAATTCATAATAGTTTATATAAAAATAATTATTAAAACTTTAAAAATTATATCGATTAGGTAAACAAATTAAGTATTTAGTATTATCTTAATGATGAATAAAATTGTTAAAAAATTGACAGTACATAAAAGAGATCGTGTCGTATTCTTTTGGTAAAAGGTAACAAATTAACATATAAATTGTTACGAACGAAATAAATACTTAATAGGACTTTATATAAAAATAATTATTAAAAATATTTAAAATTATCTCGATAATTTAAACAAATTAAATATTTAGTATTCTTATAACGACGAATGAATATGATAAAAAGTTAATAGTACAAATAAAACTCTGCCAAAATTTAGTCGTAAAATCCTAAAAACTAATAGATAAATAAATACTTTATATAAAATTAAGTAATAATATAAAAATTTATGAATTAAATAATAATATTAAAAATATCGCAAAATATTTCGAGACGTTAAACAATTAAAGAGAACAATATTTTAATTAATATTATTCAATTTACAGACATCATCATGGATCGTCCGTCTGTGCATCCTGGACCTGCTTCTCGAGAGCTACTTTTTCTCCAATCGGGTCGTAGGTTTTCACACATGTGGGTTGGAGAGTTTCTTAGCTAGAAATTCCACCCGAGATATATTGACGATTTTTGGGAGTTTATTAGGAACCACCCACTTCATCCTCATACAATGTGTGCCTTCATCGAACTGGTTTTTACCGGGTAGTAGAGGTCGGCCGGTTGCAGTTCGATTGGCCCCTGATCACGGCTCCGATCGAGCGGTGGAGACTTGAGACTCATACATTTCATTTTTCTATCAGCGAGGCGACCATCACACTAGAGGACGTAGAAGTATTATTCGGGTTGCCCGTTAACGGTTTTGTTGTCCACTACCCTCCTGCTCTTAGGGAGTATAGGAGACACGACTATCTACAGATGCTGGAGAGGCTCACTGGATTCCAGCCGGCGGAGCAGACTGCTATCAGTGGTGTTAGTTGATTGCAGTTATTACCTGTTAAGCAGCACCTGGAGGCGCTACACGAGCAGATCATAGAAGATTCACCACTTGAGGCTATTGAGCGGCAGTCGATGCTATTGATTTTGATAATATTTGGTAGAATTCATTTCTCGAACACTTCAGGAAACCTTGTGAGCCTACAGTTCTTGCATCATCTGGAGCGCTTAGATCACTTACCCATGTACAGCTAGGGTGGAGCCGTTCTAGCGTACCTTTATAGGCAACTATGCAGGGCGTCGATGGGTCATGTGAGAGACGTCGCTGATTTATTCCGCTACTGTAGGTGATAACATTATCAGTTGTTTTCATGATTATTATAGATATAGTAAACAATACTCAAATATACGTCCACAATCAATATTATGTTTGGGCTTGGGAGAGATTCTTGCAGATGCAGTCCGCTCCTCGACCGCTAGCTCCAGATGAGCCACCTTTGTTGTTTCTACTACGTGCTAAGAGGTGGGTAGATAGGTGAGGCCACGCCCGCAACGTCGAGGCTCGACATCATCTCCCATATGTTCTTTTAGTCTCTATCGCCCATTATTCTCTTCTTCAACTACTGAAATATTTCTTGCAATCGATTATTTTCTTCTTCTGCCTCTTTCAATTGCTCCTTCACTGACCTAAGTTGTTCTTCCAGTTTCCAGATCAGTATTTCGTACTCCCCGGTACGATTCCAAAATTTTAGCAAACATGATTTGTAGTATTCCTTATTAATGGTTTCATCGTACCATTCTTCAAAACCACATTGATTTTCGTCCTACAAATGGTGATTATAAGAAACGACTATTAATGAAGATGTTATAAATAATAAATTTCAATATTAATAACTCGCAACTTGTTTGCACATACAACGTCTGCGACCTAGATTGCAAGTTGACCAACATGGATTCAAATCGCACGTTTCCTGTAGTAACACCTAGGCACCTCACCGCGTCCAGACATATTATATTGCTTGAACTTGAAAATTTATGGAAAATAGTATTCTTTGTTTGGTTAATCTATGATGATCCGCGAGGAATAATGTAAAATGTGCAGGGGTTTTATAGGTTAGAATGAGTGATTATGACGCATATTGTTCATGACCCATGTTTCCCTAAAAATAAAATAATTACAGTACAAGTGCATACATGCTTTTTTCAGTTCGACAAAACAAGACGTGCATTAAATTTATACTGTTTTCTTAGTTGGTGTATAACACAAATTGTTCATGCGCTATGTTTCACTTACAATGGATTCTTTACGGTACCAGTGCGTGCAGACTTTTTCAGGTCAACAAGACAAGACACACATTAAATTTGTATTTTTTACTAAACTACTGTATAACGCATATTATTCATGCGCCATGTTTCACCTATGGTGGATTCTTTATGGTACCAGTGCGTGCAGGCTTTCAGGGCGACATGACAAGACACACATTTAATTTGTATTGTTTACTAATCTACTGCATAACGCATATTGTTCATGCGCCATGTTTCACTTATGATAGATTCTTTACGGTACCAGTGCATGCATGCTTTTTCATGTCGACATGACAAGACACATATTAAATTTGTATTGTTTACTAATCTACTTCATAACGCATATTGTTCATGTACCATGTTTCACTTAAGGTAGATTCTTTATCATACCAGTGCGTGCATGCTTTTCCAGATCGACAAGACAATATAGCGCATATTGCACATGCGTCATGAGAAACTACCTCCTATTTGGGTCTTCTTAAGTTGAACCAAATTTTATTTTCCAGTTATTCATTTAAACAACCGTTTCAAAAATGTCACTTACATTTAATAAGTGGTTTAAGAAGAGGCAAAAGAGTGAAGGTAGTTCAAAAGATCCACATGGAACACGTCAGAACATAATTGATCCCTTCCTTGAAAAAAACGTGCTAGGTTGTTATACTGATTTGGTAGATGACATGTGGTATGTTGTTTTACGTCCCTTGAAAAATAAGTCCATCAATACATATAGATCTCAAAATTGTAGGGCACATTATTGAGGGGAAGTGTATTTTACGAAGCCTGAAGGTAGGCGAATTTGGGGTAAAAACCTAATATGGGTTCCCCTATACTCAAAAAAGTGTGATTATGAAGTATTATGTCATTGGCATGGGCTAGTTGTACCACAAGCATTGTCTTCAACGCTCCAAACTAACACACACAAAGATGAACCAGAGGTTATTCGGCATTTGATGAAGGAGAGTTTTGAGATGGAAAAGGTACTAGCCGTTCATCATGCACTGGATGATCTTAACTACCTCCAAGGAATGGAGGATCAGCATTGGGCTTTATTAGAGAATGAAAACTTGCATAGAGATCTTGATTATCCTATATTCCCACCAGTTGTGGAGTGGGAGGGACTACCAAAATTTCTACCGCAGACATTGGACATAGGAATGTCATATTGTTGTAGAAATCAAGCAAGTGGTCTTATTGATAATAACGATGAAATACGAGAAATATGTGTCTACTGGGGCTAGATTATGATGCCCTCAGTCCAGAGGGATGCGAGCAAGACGATGACGAAGAAGATGAAGAAAATGGCAATAAAGAGACCGATAAAAATAACGATGAATTAGTGCCCGACAGTGATGTAATGACGAATGAAAATCTTTACCTTGTAATCTTCAAAAAAAAATTAAGTATTTTATTGAATCTTCAATTTTAATTGTCAATTAGAGTTAACACTATTGAAAATATAATTTTATTTCATTAATATTGCAGGCACACACCATTACAGACACTTATTCCTACTAAATATATTGCTACAAAAAACTAATTTTATGCCTGAATATTAGATGAACTGCCACCAGGAGATAAATTACCACCACTTCCCAAACCAATTGTAGGACAATTATGGCGATCGTGTCCTGTTTGGGAACATAGACCACATTTATGCGCATATACAGTATCACTAACATCCATTTGGTTCCGTATCCGCATTTTATTTTTTTCACTTGCGTGGGACGCAAGAAATCCTTGTTACAAACCATTTTAAATGGTTCTGGTGGCCAATAATGCTCAGAACCCACTGGTTGGAAGTAGCCGCTATAGGTGTTTGCGTATACAGTCATACTATATTCTCTATCAACATACCTCATCACTGCAAACTAAGCTATTGAAAGCACTTCATGGCAAGTGATAAATCGGTCATTTTCCACATAAACATTATCGTGTAGATTAATTGATGGTGTGGGTATTATTGCCACGATTTTGATGCAAACCTGTGCGAATTTCAAAAATATTTTGATTGCTACAATATTACAAATATGTATGCCACTGTGATAACTTCCTACAACGCTCAAATTATTTCATCGGTTGTGGCATAAATTGAACACCCATTTCCAACACGGATGATGCACTGCGAAATCTATCAACAAACCTCTCTGTCAGCAGCTTGAACGACATCTGCACCATGGCAGTAACAGGCAATCTACAGAGAGACTTCAACAACCCGTTGAAAGACTCTAGCACATTTGTAGTCAAAATTTCCCATCTTCTGCCACCATCCTTATTCAAAGTCCACTTATCAAGCTCATGTTGCATCAACCAACGATAATCTCCTTCGTCTTCCTGCCTAATCAATTCCATTTGCATCCTGAATTTACACTCTTGATGATCTGTTGCAGCCATCTACATTAAATCGTGTAAGCTCTTGTTCGGATAAGCCCGCTGAAAGTTGGCCTTCAAGTGCCTAACATGGTAACGGTGGTATGTTTATGGCTCCTTACATGCATCCAAAGTACACATAGAACTTAAAATCGCACCATGCCGATCAGATATTAGACAAATACATGAACGTTGTCTGAGAATGTGCTCCTTCCAGTGGTTTAAAAACCATGTCTAAGTTTCTTGACTTTCATTGGCACAAATAGCAAATTCAAGGGGAAATATTCTTCCATTAGCATCTATTGCAACGACAATCAACATCTTTATATCATACTTTCCATATACATGTGTGTCGTCTATGGAGATTACCTGCCGACAATGAACAAAACCATCAATAGATGGTTTAAATGCCCAGAACACATATTTGAATATGTATTCTAGTAAATTAGAATTCCGATGCTGCTTCCATTCCACAATTGTCCCGGGGTTAAAGTTTTGCAAAGCAGCCATGTATCTCGATAGAGCCGCAAATGACTTATCCCAATTGCCATAAACAAGCTCAAACGCACGTTTACGCCCGATAAATGGCTTTCTTTTGGTAATGGCACACCCATATACCTGCGCAACTGATGTTATACACTCTTTCACCTTGTACCTTATGGACGATTCAATGTGTGGAATCAAGACAAGGGAAATAAAATCAACATTTAAGTTAAAATAATTCTCACGGAATGTGTCCATATCACAAGTGTGCTTGCTAATGTACTTCCCCACGATCCACATATTAGTTTTCAACTTTCTCGAACACAACATCCACTTACAACCTTGGTCCCATCTACGACAAACAACCTTATATATTTCCTTAGATGACTCAACAACCTCGATCTCACGACAATGTTTTATGCTGGAAATTCGCACCACCCTAGTAAGGCGTGACTTGTCACCAAAAAGTATATTCTTACAGATCTATGTTGGTCTAGATTCATCCCACATTGATGTACTAATGTCGTCAAGATCCCTTATGAGGGCATCCACATCTTGCATACCGGGCAAGTGATCAAGGTAGGGAATCTCCCTTGAATAAAAAGGCACACGAGACTCGTACACTATCGGTCTAACGGTAGGTGGAGTCTCCATATACGGAGCATGCTCAGTTGTGGCATCATGCTCCCTCATCAAATCGGGTTGCTCATTCTCACTCTCATCTGCGGAGTGTGGTTCCTCATCGTCGCTCTCATCAGGGAAGGGTGTATCATCTCCAGACCCATCAGCTTTGTTGTCATAATTATTGTCATCTTCCTCACTGTGTGCCCCTGCCATATCCTGATTCAAAATATCGTCATCACACAACTGAGTTAGGACAGGACCGTCATGTTTCTCGTTTTCATTGTACAACCAATAAAATAATGAGTTTCACAATGTCATTACAACATAATATATTAACTTACATTCATAATTTGTAGATAGCTCATTATGCAAATTATCGTGTTGTTGATGACTCGCGGATGGACCAGCATGATCCATCCAAACCTCCAAAATTATGTATATTCCAACTGTTGGTTGGTTCATAACTTGTAAAATTCATATCTGGTCGGTAACCGTTTTGAAAGATATAAGTGTTGGTACGAATATGATGCATAAAAGAAATAATTATACTACAACAAGAAAAATTAAAATTTACCACTCGGCGTGTGAATTATATAAACTTGGCGACCCTCCATGCTACTGCATTAGGGAGAAATTATATCTTTGCTCTTCATTAGCCCGTGGATATAAGTTTAGATCTATCCAGACTCTTTCATATGGAACCTGTTCGGATAAAACAGCTCCATAAACATCACCAGATGATTGAGTGGTAACCATATTTTGCGGAACATTAATATTGTTGACGTCTTCAGACTTGACGTACATTTCCAGCATTTTTAACACAAGATTATCCCAGTGTTCATCCGGAGTCTTATTACTACATTATTCAGACTTTGGTTTTTTGTATTTTTGTTTGAGTTATTCTCTCTCTTTCTTAAGCAAAACAGATACGAACAGCAATGGTCTATGGGGTAATCATTACAAGTTCAGAGGATTCTGAGGAAGAATGCAACTGCTCATGGGTATGAGAGTCAACCATCCCTATGATGCATCACTTTCGCCATTAATTCTTTCTTCCCATTCTTTTCTTTCTTCCACTTTGTCCTTCCTTAATTCTCTTCTCTTTCCTATGCTCCTTTTTACTATATCACTTTTAATTTTAATATTGCCTCCAACTTGATTCTAAATTACCATTATCTTTCTCTTTCACGTATTAGCCGGGCCGACTCGGGTGGAGGCCGCTAAAGCAATTGTTTTAGGCCCCAAATTAATGGTCCAAATTTTATTAGTATTATTTAGTATTACACTTATATTGTAGAATTATTATTAGAAAGATGCCTACTAAATTTAAATTATTTTAAGGAGTGTGATAGAGCTCATGTTATTTAGATAAATACTTGAATTCGTAACACATATACAAATATGTAAAAGGAACAATTTGATGGTGTTATTGATAATTTAATAAAAAATGAAAATAAAGTCTCTTGTAGTATCTCTTAGAGTTGATATTTCGTACAAAGAGTAAATTAAGTCCACTTTTTCAATCCAAAATTGACTTGAACTATTCCAAATGTATGATTATATTTTACATATATTTAGCAAAATTGAGATCATTAGATTGATGAGAACTTATAAAAATATTATATGAAACTTCAAAGTTAATATTGTCTTACTTGGTAAGTAGAGTTATTAGATACCTTTGATGGTGGGAGCTAGTAGGAAATCTAGTACATTCAGAGTCTATATTCTATCATTACCAAACAAAAGTAAAAAAACGAATAAAAACATATAAAATTTTATTTATAAGATCTAAGGTATATTTTTAAAGTTTGTCTTTACGCCACAAATATCGTTGTGTCGCCATGCATATTACTTAATTAGTATATCACTAATTAAAATATTTAAAGGTGAATTTGGATTAAAAAATGTAATAAATAAGTACTTTCTATTTTTCTAAAACATTAAATATTCTAAAACAATTTCATCAATTTTTTAATTAAACAAGGTCATGAAGGCAACTGCTGGTGATGAATTCCCAGGAATTATTGAAAGCATTTTGGAAACTACTAACACTTATTAAAGGGAAATTTATCTTATCCAAATTACGTTTGTCACAATATAAGTAGTGTAATTAGTGCGTTCGGGAAATGAGGAGTTAATGCTGTTGGAATTGTCAAAAACTTACGTGGGTTTATCAGTCCAAGATCATGATTTTCAAAAGAAAAAACATCTTTGAAACATTTGATAAGTTCAATGGTCATTGGTTTTCCACATGACATGTGTCCATTTGTGAAATTTTATTGGGAATTATGTTTGTGGCATGGAAATCAACAAATATTAAAAATTCAAACCCTAAATTTGCTGCTGGACCACCAACCCCAACTTCTTTTTCAAACATCTTGCCGGGTTTTGTTTGCCTTCACATCACTATATATTTAAGCACACTTAAACTTCTACCCGTTTGTCAACTCGATAAATGAATTTATCACTTTCTCATTTGGATATTTATACTTGTTCATTTGCATAATAATAAACTCCTTTGACGGTTGATTATGATTATGTGGCAAAGACCCAACTGATGTAGTTAAGGTATGTGTTAATCACGCCGATAGAGCGTGTGAATAGGTTTACTTTAATTTAAAAAGTACTAAATTCAAAAAAGAAATACTAAAGGACAAAAAAAAAAATCTCCGATGCATACCTCTTTCTTCTCGATTCCCACCCTCCATTCTTTTTCTTTTCCCCCACCCTTTTTTCTCGTTCTCGTTCTCGTTCTCGTTCTCGTTTCCCCTTCTTGAGCCTTGCGGTGGGTAGGTCTGATGGCAAGGAGTCGGTCAAAATTGCGATATTTATTTACAGTTTTGAATCTACCAACCATTTCTATGTTGAAGACTTGTTGTACATCTTTATTTCTCTCTAATTAAAGAGGTTAAGAGCTGAATAACATCGACTTTAATTTTCATTTAATAGATTTTCAAGCAGGGGAATATAGATGAAATATCTAGAAGAACCGGTGAAATACTTTTGAAGAAAATTTTAAAAAAAAAACAGAGATGAGAAAGGAGTTGGTATTTTTGAAGAAGACAGTGACTAGCTTGTGATTTTTCTTTTCAGTTGGCGGCGTTGTGCAGTAGCATGGTTGTGGTGGTGATGCGTTGCTGGAATAAAATTACAGAGGAGTATTTTTATTTGTCTATTATGATTTATTGGTGGCCAGGTGGTTAATTTGAGTGATGAGGGATTTTCTCGGCCATGAGATTGTGATGAGACTAGTGGTTTGAGGTGGTGTGGTGGTTCACGGTGGAGCATAGTTGGTGTTTACTAGTTTACTTTAACCAGAAGAGAAGAAAAATAAATGGCGAAATGGCCTAAATTAATAAATTAATTTATAAAAAAGGGACCTGCAAAATACACGTCACAAAGTATTTAAAGAAAAATAGTGGGACCACAATTTACAAGTGTCAAAACATCGTGAATGAGTGAAAGATGTGGCAGTAAAAAGGATTTATTTTGTCCACGTCAGTAGCAATTGAACAACACGCACGGTTAAATGTGTTTAATAGTACTCAAATCATTAAGTACCAATGTTAAAATGAGAATGACGAAAGTTCATGTACCTGCTTTAAAATTTGATGCAAGTTTAGGGGGTTATTAGGCCTTTTTGCCTATTTAATTTTACTCCTCAGCATAATTTGTTTCAATTTTACTTCCTCCGATTATATTTAATTCTTATATTTGTCAAATATTTTTGTTACGAACTTTTTGTTTAGAAAATCAAGCAAAAAAAAAATCTTCTAAGTTTACTCCTAGCATTAATAGCGTAAGCATTTGTTGAAAAGAGATTAATTGATGTAGTGGAAAGACTAAGGAATAAATAACGATAAATTAGCCAAGTAATTTTTACTATTAATATTTTCTTATATGGTGGGTAAAATGCTAATTTGACAATAACTAGGACTAGAAGGATTAACATATTATTTATTTTATTTTTAAGTTGTCAAATGAAACTTACATAAACACTTAACTGAATTGATTTTAAAATGAATTAAATGTGTACAAATTTATTCGAAAAAGCAAAAATGAAAACTGAAAAATTAATCCAGGGGCAAATTATAAGGGTCCTTCATTCCCCTTTCCCAGTTTCAGTTAAAATCATGCATAATTGTTTCCTTGATTTGGCAATGAAGATCAATGATTGTTCATAAATGCACGTCAACTATCTACAAATAGAAGTCCATGTTAGGCAGAGGGCAAGGTCTTATAGCAAGAAAATGCTATACCTTTTATTATTTTAGTTTCTAGTGCCAAATTGACATTACATTCTGAAAAATATGGCAACACCAACTTGATGAATACAACTGATGCCGAACACTAGTTTTACTGTGTGATTTGGATAGTTATATCAGATAGATAACTTTGAGGAAAAATTGTCCTATTTCGAATAGTTTATAGGCAAACTTAACCCTCTTTTCTTTGTCCTGGAGCAACAGTTAGTAGGAAGGGTATTTTTAGCTACAGGGCTTGTGGAGAGGGCATCTTGAGGGCATATTTGTACCGAAGATGAAATGTTATCCTATTTTGAATAGTTTAAGGGTACCTTGTTTTTATCATTTATGTTTCAGATTGATTGTCTTAATTAATTTTTGATACTCAAAGTTCATAATACAGATTTTACAAATTAGGTATTCAGTAGTTCTTCTACAATAATATAGTACTGATCGACTTTTTTCTCCTAAGTAGGAAGATTTTCTAGTTTAATATTAGAGTTAGTTCCCTAAATGGTCACTCAACTTGATGAATTTATTTAGTAAAATCACTTTTCTTTGTTTTAGAGCAAAAAATGTCACTAAATTATTCATTTTTGTCTCTAAAAGTCATGCACGCCGATAACTAATATAAGAACCATTGAAAAAGCTCTTTTAATGTAAAAGATAAATTTATCTATTATTCAATCATGGAAATATAGATTATTTTTATATGTAAAAACTCAGGCTCAACCATCCACCCTTGCACCCTTTCGATGTTCAAAAACCCACTATTGAAAAACAGAGACATACTTTTAGATATAAAAATACAGACAATTTAACTATTTATAGTGTAAAAAGTCTTTAAAGGTTAATCCATTTTTTGTAGTCAAACAATTTGTTTTCAGCTTTAAATTAATATAAAAAACTGGTAGCAAATATTGTTCTTGCCATCACTCTAAATATTTATCTTGGAACATATGTTTCATTCATCCACATATATTTATATATTAGAGTCATCATTATTTTTACAAACTAAAATCAATACATGAGTTGTTAGTACTTTATCTTTTTATTTTAGAAAAAGCTCAATATTATATAGTATACTTGTATACGGTCGAAATAGATTTCGGCCTTCCTACGTTCGATCGAGTTCGAGTGTTAAAAAGTCGGAATGAGATTTTGGGAGTGAGCTCCGAAGTCGGTACTAACGAGCCTCGAGCCCGAAGGTCGCTCGAGGAGTCGGCTCGATAACCCTATCGAGCACGTGACCGAATCGATCCGCAAGGCACTGCTTCGAGGTTGGAAATGCGCGACGCCCATCTCGAAGGTCGAACTCGAGCCAAGACCGAAGGGCCCAACCCAGTAACGAGTTCGAGCCAGTATCGAGCTCACAGACAAGAGCCGTTGCGACCGCACCAAGAGAGAGAATCTTGGCGGGAATCAAGGAAGAGACAAGTCATCATGGGCCTTCCACTGTATGATTTATTTTATTATTTTTTGTAATGACCCTCTTCTATAAAAGGGGGAATCCTTGTAAGCTAAAAGGCAAAGACAAAAAAAATCACTTCTCAGATCGAACGATATCCCTTTATATTTGCTATACTTTATCTCATTCATTCTTATTACCCACTATTTGCACTCTCATAGTCAAGAATATATGTATCTCTATTTCTCTACATGATTTATATCGAATTGTATCGCATATCCCTAGAACCATACACAAAATCTAACGTTATCCGATTTTTCCGTTAAACAGTTTGGCGCCCACCGTGGGGCTAAGGGTAACAGTGATCGTTTGATACAAATCTAAAGTACACGCCAGCTTGCAACTTCAAATCAGCAATGGTTTTACCTATCGACCACGAAGTCGGCCTTTAAGATGAAATCAACAACTTGGCACCCGGGGCCGGAAGGCCAATTAACGATGGCACCGAGGATCGAATCGAAGTACCCAAAATTCGAGCCGAAATACCATTGGATGTCAATTCACAAATAAATTTGGAGGCGAATCAGCGTTCCGAATCGGAAAGAAGCATTCAGGGCGGTACTCAATCCGTAGCCCGAGACACCCAAAATGCGGGGGAAATCGGGGCCAACTTACGTATGATCTTCGAGATGCTACAAGCCCAACAAGTAGCGATAGCTCAGTTACAGAGCCAAACTCGCGCACAAAGCAGGCCGAATTCCAATCCACTTCGAGAAATCACCCCCAGAACAGAGCCCGCCATAGTGAAATCAAACGAGCAAGAATCGGGGACTACTCCCGGAATTACTAAATTGCTCTAGGAACTCACAAAACGAGTCGAAGCCAACGACAGAGAGTGGAAACATACAAAGCCAGGGTTGATCAAATCCCGGGGGCTCCACCAATGATAAAAGGGCTTGATTTGACAAATTCATACAAAAGCCTTTTCCCTCGAGTGCGGCACCGAAACCAATCCCCAAAAAATTTCGTATGCCCGAAATTCCCAAATATAACGGTACGACTAATCCTAACGAACATGTCACCTCTTACACATATGCCATCAAAGGTAACGATTTGGAGGACGATGAGATCGAATCCGTATTGTTGAAAAAGTTTGGGGAGACCCTCTTGAAGGGAGCGATGATCTGGTATCACAATTTACTACCAAATTCCATAGATTATTTTGCCATGTTAGCATATTCGTTCGTAAAGGCACATGCTGGTACCATAAAGGTTGCAACAAGGAAATCAGACCTCTTCAAAGTAAAGCAAAAGGAGAATGAAATGCTAAGGGAATTCGTATCCCGATTTCAAATGGAACGCATGGAATTACCACCGGTCACAGACGATTGGGCCATACAAGCTTTCACCCAAGGGTTGAACGAGCTAAGTTCGACAGCATCACATCGACTGAAACAAAATTTGATCGAGTATCCAGCGATAACTTGGGCAGATGTACACAACCGATACCAATCGAAAATTAGGGTTGAGGATGATTAGTTGGGAGCTCTGTATGGACCCGTGCATCAGAACAAGACAACTACTAAAAACCAAAAGGAGATCGACAGAGAACAAAGGTTGAACAGAGACCGATATCGACCGTATGTCATAGATCGGGGGAACAACGGTTCAGCACGCAATACAGTTCGGAACAATCGAAGGATTGATCGAGGGCAAAATTCTCGGGGACTTATGAGTAAGAGCAACTTCGATAAATATGTCGATCCTATAGAATCACCTCGATTATCAGAATATAACTTCAGCGTTGGTGCATACGTTATCGTGTCGGCCATCGGACGCAACAAAGACACTAAATGGCCTCGACCCATGCAGACCGATCCTGCCCAAAGAAATCCCAATCAAACGTGCGAATATCATGGTACCCATGGCCACATAACGGAAGATTGGAGGCAACTAAGAGAGGAAATAGCCCGCCTATTTAACAAAGGGCACCTTTGGGATTTTATGAATAGGGAGAAAAACCATTTTAAAAATAGGGATTTTAGCAAGCAAAACGAGCAAGAAGAACCACAGCACGTCATTCACATGATCATCGGCGGCATCGATACCCCCCAGGGACCAGTGCTTAAATGCATTAAAACATCGATTGTGAGAGAAAAGCGATCTCGGACGCAAGATTACGCACCCATGAGGGCTTTGTCCTTCGATGATGAAGATGCAGAAGGGGTCATCCAACCTCATAACGACGCATTGGTAATATCTGTACTCATGAATAAAACTAAAATTAAGCGTGTGTTACTCGATCCAGGTAGCTCGGCCAACATCATCCGATTGAAGGTAATAGAACAGCTTGGCCTACAGGATTAGGTCGTACCCGCAACTCTTGTTCTAAACGGATTCAATATGGCATGTGAAACCACCAAAGGCGAGATAATCCTACCAATAAACGTGGCCGGAACCATCCAGGAAACAAAGTTTCACATGATCGAAGACGATATGAGATACAACGCCCTTTTCGGAAGGCAATGGATCCACAACATGAGAGCTATACCTTCGACCCTACATCAGGCCCTCAAATTCCCAACATCGAGAGGTGTCAAAACGGTGTACGGAGAACAACCAGTCGCAAAGGAAATGTTCGCCTTCGAGGAAGCTAAACCAATGTCCTCACCTTCGCTGATAAAAGATCGAGCTCAGAAGGAGAATGGGAAACCAAATAGCAATCACAGACATCGGTTTTGACCCAGCCAGATAACCAGAAGATCGAAAAAGATGATGATCAAAGGGTCCCTCGATCTTTCATGATTCTCGATGACTCCGACGCCACCAAATCAACAATTGAGGAACTAGAGCAAGTCACATTAATCGAGCACTGGCCCGAGCGAAAGGCATTCTTGGGAACGGGGTTGAGCCCCGAACTCAGGAAGAAACTCGTTCAATTTCTTATCGATAACATCGATTGTTTTGTCTGGTCCCATTTAGATATAACAGGGATCTCGCCGAACATAACGACGCATCGACTAAGTTTGGACCCCAGGTTCAGACCGGTAAAGCAAAAGAGAAGACCCCAGTCCGAGGGAAAGCACGCATTCATAAAGGACGAGGTAACCAAGCTTCTCAAAGTAGGGTCCATTCGGGAGATGAAATATCCTGAATGGTTAGCCAACGTAGTTGTAGTGCCTAAAAAGGGGAAAAAACTTAGAATGTGTGTGGATTATAAGGATTTGAACAAAGCATGCCCCAAAGATTCCTTTCCGCTGCCCAACATCGATCACATGATCGATGCCACGGCTGGCCACAAGATCCTCACTTTTCTCGATGCCTATTCCGGGTATAATCAAATCTAGATGAACCTGGAGGACTAGGAAAAGTCTTCATTTGTCACCAAATATGGAACATATTGTTATAATGTGATGCCCTTCAGGATAAAGAATGCAGGGGCTACTTACTAACGCCTAGTAAATAAAATGTTCGAAGAACAAATAGGAAAATCAATGGAAGTTTATATTGATGACATGCTAGTTAAATCCATGCGCGCAGAGGACCATTTGACCCATTTGTAGGAAATATTCGAAATTTTGAGGAAATACAACATGAAGCTCAACCCCAAAAAATATGCTTTCGGGGTTGGTTCGGGCAAGTTCCTCGGCTTCATGGTGTCACATCGGGGAATAGAGATTAACCCCGATAAAATCAAGGCCATCGAAGACATCGTTGTTGTGGACAGCGTGAAAGCCGTACAAAGGCTAACGGGTCGGATTGCGGCCTTAGGCCGGTTCATTTCAAGTTCATCTAATCGAAGTCACAAATTTTTCTCTCTACTCAAAAGGAAGAACGATTTGCTTGGATCCCGGAGTGCCAACAAGAATTAGAGGAACTAAAACGATATCTATCAAGCCCACCACTACTCCACACTCCATAAAAAGACGAAAAACTTTGTTTATACTTGGCAGTATCGGAAGTCGCCGTAAGCGGTGTCCTAGTTCGAGAAGAGCAAGGTACGCAATTCCCCGTTTATTATATGAGTCGAACCTTAGGAGAAGTGGAAACTAGATATCCGCTCTTAGAAAAATTGGCACTTGCACTGATAAGCGCCTCTAGAAAGTTAAGGTTGTACTTTCAATGTCATCCCATATATGTATTAATCACTTACCCGCTTCGTAATATTTTGCACAAACCCGAGTTATCAGGCCAACTAGCCAAATGCGTCGTCGAACTCAGTGGGTATGATATCGAATATCAACCCCGTACGGCCATCAAGTCTCAAACTTTAGTAGACTTCATGGCCGATTTCACGCCAACCCTCGTACTCGAAGTCGAAAAAGAACTCCTGTTGAAATCAGGTACATCATCGGGGGTATGGATCCTTTTTACGGACGGGGCTTCGAACTTGAAAGTGTCCGGGCTGGGCATAGTTTTGAAACCACCCACGGGTAACACTATTAGGCAATCTATTAAAACTTTCAGGTTGACTAACAACGAGGCCGAGTATGAAGCCATGATTGCAGGTCTCGAGCTAGCTAGAAATTTGGGAGCAGAAGTCATTGAAGCCAATTGTGACTCTTTGCTGGTGGTGAGTCAAGTAAACAAAACCTTCGAAGTTCGAGAAGGTAGAATGCAAAGGTATTTAGATAAACTGCTTGTCACTTTGCACTATTTCGAATAATGGACTTTACGGCATGTTCCACGAGAACAGAATAATGAGGCCGATGCGCTTGCGAATTTGGGATCGTCGGTCGAGGTAGATGACCTGGGCTCGGGCTATGTTGTTCAACTATCGAGATCAGTAATCAAAGAAGGTCACGCCGAGATAAATTCTACAATCTTAACCTGGGATTGGAGAAACAAGTATATTGAATACTTAAAGAGTGAAAAGCTCCCATCACACCCTAAAGATTCTAGGACCCTACGGACAAAAGTTGCTCGATTCACGTTGGCTTCGGATGGAACGTTGTACCGAAGAACATTCGATGGACCGTTGGCAGTATGCTTGGGTCCGGGAGATACCGATTACATCCTACGGGAAGTGCACGAGGCCACTTGCGGGAATCACTCTGGGGCCGATACATTAGTTCGAAAAATAATTAGAACAGGGTATTATTGGATCGATATGGGCAAAGATGCGAAGGAATTTGTTCGTAAATGTGACAAATGTCAAAGGTTTGCACTAATGATCCATCAACCTGGAGAGCAACTCCACTCAGTCCTATCCCCATGGCCGTTCATGAAATGAGAAATGGATATCATCGGCCCTCTGCCATCGACCCCAAGTAAAGCCAAATTCATTTTATTTATGACTGACTATTTTTCTAAATGGGTTGAAGCGCAGGCGTTCAAGAAAATAAGAGAGAAAGAAGTTATAGACTTTATTTGGGATCATATCATATGCCGATTCGGGATACCCGCCGAAATAGTATGTGACAATGGAAAATAATTCGTTGGTAGCAAAATAACAAGATTCCTCGAAGACCATAAAATAAGAAGGATACTATCGACGCCATACCACCCCAGTGGGAATGGATAGGCCTAATCAACGAACAAAACTGTCATTCAAAACCTAAAGAAGAGGTTGAACGACGCTAAAGGAAAATGGATAGAAATCCTGCCCGAAGTCCTTTGGGCATATCGAACGATGTCAAAATTTAGTATGAGGGCGACCCCATTCTCCTTAGTATATGGGTCCAAAGCATTGATACCAGTTGAAGTTGGTGAACCCAGTGCCAGATTTTGATTTGCGATGGAAGAATCAAATAACGAGGCTATGAATACTAGCCTCGAACTATCGGACGAAAGACGAGAAGCTGCTCTCGTCCAATTGGCCATCCAAAAGTAGCGAATCGAAAGATATTATAATCGAAGAACCAAGCTCCGCCATTTAAAGCCTGGGGACTTAGTGTTAATAAAAGTTACCATCAATACCCGAAATCCGAACGAAGAAAAACTGGGACCGAATTGGGAAGGACCATATCAGGTGCTCGAGAACATCGGAAAGGGATCGTACAGGCTCGGCATTATAAACGACAAACAACTATCAAGCAGCTGGAATGTATCACATCTAAAACGGTACTACTGCTAAGGTATGACCTTTCCATATTCATTTACATTTCAAAATTGACCCCTGCAGAAGTCCGAACGAGGGCTAACATGGATCTTTCGCTTGAAAGCACGCATTGCACTCTTTTTCCCTTAGACCAGTTTTATCCCAAATGAGTTTTTCGGCAAAGTTTTTAATGAGGCAACCATTGATCGTGCTGCACTTACAACAATATCTGAGGCCTCTTTACAATCGACCTCGAATACTGAGGGGACATTAGGCCCTCAAATACATCGAGTTCAGATGCAATAGAGTTATTTCACAACAATAGGGTTCCAATAGGAAAATTGTAAGAGCCAAATGGTCGAAACGAACCGTGCTCATGTAGATTGGCCCCAACCCAGGCGTGAAACATGAACATATGTGTAATAACGTGCGAAGAAAGTTCTCTTCTTTATTCGCATCTTATATCTAAGGAAAATTCCTCTATTTGGAGATTTATTATGCAAACAGAATCAAGTTAAATTCGACCAATTATGCATACGGGCTACATTACATCGAGTTCGAGCAAGCACTCACTCGACCACTACACCTACGGGCTACTTCGACCATTACTCCTACGGGCTACATTGCATCGAGTTCGAATCATTCACTCGACTATTAAGCCTACGTGTTACTTCGACCGTTATGCCTACGGGCTACATTGCATTGAGTTCGAATCATTCACTCGACTGATAAGCCTACGGGCTACTTTTTATTTCGAGTTCGAGCAAGCACTCACTCGACCACTAAGCTTACGGGCTACTTTGACCATTACGCCTACGGGCTGCATTACATCGAGTTCAAATCATGCATTCGACGACTAAAGCCTACGGGATACTTTTATTTCAAGTTCGAGCAATCACTCACTCGACCAACACGCCCACTGGCTACATTACTTCGAGTTCGAATCATTCACTCGACGATTAAAGCCTACGGGCTACTTTCACTTCGAGTTTGAGCAAGTACTCACTCGACCACTAAGCCTACAGGCTACTTCGACCATTACGCCTACGGGCTGCATTGTATCGAGTTTGAATCATTCACTCGACGACTAAAGCCTACATGCTACTTTTATTTCAAGTTCGAGCAATCACTCACTCGACCATTATGCCCATGGGCTACATTACTTCGAGTTCTAATCATTCACTCGACGATTAAATCCTACGGGCTACTTTTACTTTGAGTTCAAGCAAAGTACTCACTCGACTATTACGCCTTCGGATTATATTTCTTCAAGTTCGAATCATTAACTCAACTAGTAAGCTCAAGGGCTATGTCACTTCGAACAAATCAATAATAGAGACTACAAAGTCCAAATTTGATTGAATTGCTAAGATCCTTGTGAAAACATTTGTAAGGCTCGCATAACGTCTTCACAAAGCGGCCAAAGTTGTCTATATACAAATATTTCTACATGATTGATTACAAACATATAAAAACTATGAACTAAGCTTCCTGATCATCCTCAGGGGCGTTTTCTTCTCTGTCAGGCTCTCCCTCATACTCGGATCCGCTCTTGCTTCCGTCATCGTCATCATTGTCGCCATCAGAAGCCAAGGCTTCAGCTTCAGCTTCGAGCTCTTTAGCCTTTTTTATTTCTTCAGTAAGGTTGAAACCCCGAACATGTATCTCCTCGAGGGTCTCCCTCTGAGACCTACATTTAGCAAGTTCGGCAATCCAATGCGCTCGGGTGTCGGCAGTATCTACCGCCTCTCGTGTATCTATCTGAGCAGCCTCGGCATTAGCCCGATACACGGCAATGGACTTATCCGCCAAGATTTTCGATGACTCAACCTCGGCCTTGTCCTCAGCAAGTTGGCTTCAAGCTCCTCGATCCTCTTAGCTTGAGCCAAACCCTTTTGCTTAACGTTTTGAAGCTGGACATCGGCCGATAATAAGTTGATCAAAATGGTCTCTTTTTACGCATCTAGGCGATCGATAGTCTCCTTCCACCGAGTGCATTCAGATTTGATTTGATCGACTTCTTCCCAAAGTGACCCGATCATTTCAACCTTTTGCTGCAGCTGAGACATCGAAGGGTTAACTTCCATGGTTGAGTCAAACCCATACTTTAACAGAACGAGGCTCACCTTCTTGTCAAGTTCGGCCTCTTCTTCACGAGCCTTAGCCAAATCTGCTTGGAGGTCCTTTATAGCCTTGTTCTTTTGGCTGTAAAGAAGCCGCAATGCATCTCTCTCCCCCAAGACCTTCTGAAGCTCGACCTCACACTGGCTAAGGTCGACCCGAAATCTACTAATGGCCTGCACAGTAGGGAAAGAACATGAGTCAAATTCGGAAAAGAACAAAGAAACCAAGTATAGTAAACTTATTACCCGAGTAATGAAACGTTGGGCCTCTTCCAGTAGAAGAGAAGCGTCCCCGATATCGGAAGCATCACCGACTCCGGTAAAGCAATCCCGAAAGGGATCCCCTGCACTAGAGCCTCTGCCCAAATTGGGGGTCTTCAATTCTCGAGCTTCCTTTAACGCCTCCTCAGAAAAGTTGGGAAGAAAAGGCGAATAACTCACTGTCATAGTCCCAAGTGAATCACTTGGGGCGTTTCGATCAAGACTCGGGATCTCGGAGTCAACCCCGACCAGTACAGCTGCCATCGATTCAGAAGCTTTGGTGACCTCGATAGCTCTGGCAGATCAGGACACCAAAGCCGAGGTGCCTCCTTCTTCCTCTTCTTCTTATTCGTCTTCTTCTTCTCTCAGTCGTTGGACCGAGTCAATCGAAAGGGCAATTGCTTTCCTCCTCACCCTTCGAGTTTTGGGCTTGGGGCCCTCTGATCGAGAAGCAGCTTTGCGCTTCTTGTCTTTCCCCGGTTTTGGGACCGGGGACTTGGCTCCTTCTTCAACGCTCGAAGGCCTCAAAGCGGCGTCCTTGGTTACGCCTTCATGAAAGGAAATCGGCAACGAATGGAGCATAAAGTGCGCTTCGAAGGAAACGAGAAGTAAAACCTTATCGTGATTCTTGGCTTCCCATCTACCTTTAGCCAAATAACGCCAAGCGCGTTCGGCATAAGAGAAAGTCGAGGCTAACTTCCGAACCTAATCCTCGAGGCCGGGCACTGCTTGTGGCATCCAAGGGGCAGCTGTATATCGGGAAGAAACATAAAAAAAAATCAGGAAAGGATACAAAAGGCAACGTCTTATGAGAACAACTTACGGTCGAAATTCCATTCCTCGGGGAACGACATCTTATCTTCCGGAATAAGGTCACGGGTCCTCACCCGAATGTAACGCTCCATCCAACCTCGATCCTTGTCTTCGTCGATGCTCGACATCAAAGCCTTCGATTCCCAACGATGAAATTTGATTAATCCTCAAAAGATTTGAGGCCGATATAACCGTATGAGGTGATTTAGGTAAAAATCCAGCCCCCGGCTTTGGTAGAGAAGAAGCGAAGTAGGATTACTATACGCCATAGAGAGGGATGAATCTGACCAAGGGTGACCTGATATCTCTTGCAAAAATCGATGATCACCGGGATGACCGGACCCAATGTGAAGGGATAAGTGTAAACACCTAAAAACCCCTCCACATGGGTGACGACGCTCTCTTCGGGGGGATGGAATTTGCAACACAACCTCGGAACCCCAGTTGCAGTCTTTTCTAACGGCCTCGAGATGACCCTTCGTTATAGAGCACATATACATCGATACGTGCTCGCATCTACCCGGGATGGATGAAGGATTCTCAATCTTAAAATCGATCTTTAGAGTACACGGGCCGGGAATATAGTCATAGGTGGACGGCTCCACCGATGCCTTATCGCCGGACGGCTATAAAGAAGAAGCTTTCTCCTTCTGAGGCACAGTTTTTGAAGTTTTGGCCATTGATATGGGAGGAAGAAAGACAAAGGAAAGTGAAAAATTGACGACACCAAAACTCTGGTAGCAACAAGAAAGGATGAAAAGATGAGAAAATTTAGGGGAATGAACGCGTGAAAGAAGTAAATGATAGATGGAAGAGCTATTTATAGGCTCTCATCGTGACGGTTCAATATCACAGGTGGTCGGCCGCCATCTGACAAGCATTAAAACCCTTGAAAGGTTGAATCGATAGGACAACTATCACATATGTCATAATCGATCCCTGTGAAAACGTCGGCTTATGACCCGATCGAACCACCAAAAATCACATCGATTCTCACCGCATCCTTCGTGAGAAACGAGGGGACTATCTGTATAGGGTCGAAATAGATTTCGGCCTTCCTACGTTCGATCGATTTCGAGTGTTAAAAAGTCGGAATGAGATTTTAGGAGTGAGCTCCGAAGTCGGTACTAACGAGCCTCGAGCCCGAAGGTCGCTCGAGGAGTCGGCTCGATAACCTTATCGAGCCTGTGACCGAATCGATCTGCAAGGCACTGCTTCGAGGTCGGAAATACGCGACGCCCATCTCGAATTGTATCGTATATCCTTAGAACCATACACAAAATCTAACGTTATACGATTTTTACGGTAAACAATACTCTTAATAATTATGGAAACTACTTAAAGTAATTTAAAATTAAAAGGGTAATGAAAATAAGATAAGAGTATACCATCTTAGTTTTGTACTTTTGTTCGCCTTATATATACAATATAATATACATAGAAATACCGCAAGTTCATCTTTTAGTTAGAGTTTCAACAATTAATTTAATAAAATATTTTTTTATTTTTAGAAAGAAATAGGAGTAAAATTCTGCTTAAATTTTTTAAATTTAGGTTAAAATTACAATTATTTTAATTTCTTAAGTAATACTTCTCATATCTAATTTATTGTTACTTGAATAATGTGGATGTACTTTAAAATTGAAATGATAAAAATGGTAGGCCAAGAAAGTATTCAAGTAATTGCATTGAGGGATAATTAACTAGAATTTGAGGATGGTAAAATTGTCTTTTCATAAAAAAAAGTGGCTTTTATGGTGATGTACGACTTTTGGAGAAATAAATAAATAATTTAGTGACTTTTGTGTCCTAAAATAAAGAAAAGTAAATTTACTAAATAAATTCATCAAATTAAATAACAATTTAGGAAATTAACTCAAAATATTGCAGTTCCAACTTAAAAATTGATAGACTTGACCTTTACTATTATATTGAGGTGGAAGATTTCGTACAAAAAAATACTGAAACTCGGATAGATTCACGCAATTTCTCCTTCCGGAAAAAGTGGACGTGTTTTGCTATTTATTTTTCCTTTATAATATAACAAACAATAAAACCAAACAAATGAATTTGTTAAGTTTCCATTTGCCGGGGCGGATGAAGTTTACTAAGCTCGTGAATTCATGGTCTCTATATTAAATTAAGTATTTTATGTATATATTTTTTAGAATTAATCCAATATTATATGTTGACATTCATGTTTCACAAAGATTGAGTGGTGCATTTGGTTGAATAATAAGTTATTTTGAATGGTGCATTTGATTGAATACTATGTTATTTACTCAAAGAAATAGGGATCAATTCCCACTTAATACTTTTCTTTTCTCTTTTGTTTGGTAGTGTACCCATATTTTAGAAATTGTATATCCGCCTCCCCCGTTCCAATTATGATTTGCCGGATCCTAAGACTCAGCACTATGAAAGAAAAACTGTTAATCTTTAATTTCTAATTTTCTATGCTCTTCAAATGTTTCCAGAGATTGACATATGTGAGAAACAAAATAGGTGATACCACAATGGCTGGGGCGTATACTAGCATGTTTCGTAAATTCATGTTCATACTACTACGAATTTAACATTTGTTTATTGCATTTTCCACATACAAGATTTTGAATTAAGACCATTCAATAAATCCAAGAAAAATAATTTAAAAATCATCAGCGATTCAAGATATTAAATCAAGTGAGCTAATTCTTTATTACATACTAGGTGTGGAATTAAGACAATTAGTATATATCTAAAAATATTATTTAACGGTATACATAAAGTAATGTTAAATGTAGTATGCGTTTCCGCACATCCGTAATTTAGGTCCGTCATTACTGATTTTATGCACCTTTTTAGTTTTGAATGCAAGAAAGCTTTGTGGCCTTAAGCTAATTTCATGAGTTGCTTGACAATGAGTTTATGTAACCTTCTCTATATTTCCAGCATGTATAATGAACAAGTGGATTATATTTGGTGCGGGCACAATCACTCTTTATCATGAACCCAAAGTATGCTAGAAGTAAGTAAAAAGCTGTTGGGTTTTATATAATAAAATAAAGTGGTGTGAATGAGAAATGGAGGGAAACCAAAAGCTTGAAGTGTTCTTTTGTTATGGCACTTTGTCCCTAATCGAAAAAAGGAAAGAAAATCCTTGTGCTTATATAGAGAAGCACACCTTCTAACTTTTAAAAGAATTGAGAAGAAGTGGTGTCTCGCGTCGCCGTTGTCACTCGTTCGACTTGGCTTTGAATTTGGATTTGGTCAATTGATATGATTGATTGATAAAATTTTGGACCAATTGTATTTTCTGTTATTTATTTTCTTTTTCTGATATTTTTTCGCGGAATATTTAATTTAATTTAAAATTCACGGCGCACCTAATAGAAATTTAATTCTGGCAAACAGACACCTTCTCAAACGAACAGGTATCTTAGCACCTGTTGTAACCCAAATCGTTCGCTATAAATACTGAGGATTAGCCTCATTTTTCTGACACTGAACAACAGAAAATCTGCATACATTCTACCCTCTTTTCTTTGCATTTCTGCATTGTTTTTCAAAGCAAAAAGTAAGCATCAGTGTGGTTTTGTAACGATCCGGCTGGTCGTTTCGAGAGTTGTAGCCCTGTTCCCTCATTTACAGCTCATTTTATGCTTTACAATTGTTATGTGACTTGCCGGGGTAGTTGGTTCGAGTCCGGTGAGGTTTCGGAATGAATTGAGACACTTAGTCTCAAGGATGAAAACTTAAGTTGAAAAGGTTGACAAGATGTGGACTTATGTGTAGACGACTCCGAAATGGAGTTTTGATGGTTCTGTTAGCTCTGTTGGGTGATTTTGGACTTAGGATCGTGTCCGAATTGTGATTTGGAGGCCCGTACGGGAATTAGGCTTGAAATGACGAAAATTTTAGAAATTTGGAAGTTTGACCGAGAGTGGACTTTGTGGATACCGGGTTCGGATTAGCGTTCCGGGAGTTGGAGTAGGCCCGTGGTGTCATTTGTGACTTGTGTGCAAAATTTGAGGTCAATCGGACATGATTTGATAAGTTTCGACATTGTTCGTAGAAGTTAGAATTCCTTAGTTTTCATTAGGCTTGAATCAGGTGCGATTCATGTTTTTGATATTGTTTGATGTGATTTGAGGGCTCGACTAAGTTCGTATCATGTTTTAGGACTTGTTGGTATGTTTGGTCGAGGTCCCGGGGGCCTCGGGTTGATTTCGGATGGTTAACGGATCGAAATGAGATTTAGTGCATTGCTGAACTGGGAGCTTTCTGGTGTGATAGCACCTGCGAGGGTCTTGGCCGCAGGTGCAGCTGGAGTGGCGCAGAAGCGAGGCTGGTCAGGGTTTGGGTGTATCGCAGGTGCGGAAGGAGGAGCGCACCTGCGAGTTCGCAGAAGAGGGATTGTGGTCGCAGGTGCGGAATTTGGTCTTGGCTCTAGGCGCACAGAAGCGGACGCAGGGTCGTAGGTGTGGTCTCGCACATCGGTAGGTCGGGGGTCGAGTGTATGACCACAGGTGTGGATCCCTGACCGCAGAAGTGGTGCCGCAGAAGCGGAGCCACTAGCAGTGCATATTAATTCAAGGGTTCGCGATTTTTCTTCATTTTGAACATTTCAAGCTCGGGATTGGGCGATTTTTGAGAGGAGTTTTCGAGGGGTTTCTTGAGGTAAGTCACTTGTGGTTAAATTTGTTCAATAATTATGTTTCACCATGGATTGTTCCTCCTAGATTGTGTAGTTTTGAGGTGTAAATTGAGAATTTGAGGCTAGGGATTTCGAGAGTTTAGTTTGGGGATTTGAGTGACGATTTGGTGTCGAATTTTGGTAAATTTGGTATGGTTGGACTCGTGGTTGAATGAGCTTTCGGATTTTATGATTTTTATCGTATTTCGAGATGTGGGCCCGGGGGCCAACTTTTAAGTTGACTTTTGACTTTTGATTAATAACTTAGTATTTTCTTGTGGAATTATTTCCTTTAACTCGCGTTGATTATATCGAACTGTTTGTGGCTAGATTCGGGATAATTGGAGGTCGATTCGCGAGGCAAGGGCGTGTTGGAGTAAGGATTTGCATGAATTGAGGTAAGTAACAGTTCTAAATTTGGTTATGAGGGTATGAAACCCCGAATTATGTGTAGTGTGATTAGTTTTGAGGTGACACACATGCTGGGTGACGGGCGTGTGGGCGTGCACCGTAGAAATTGTGACTTGGTCAATTCCATGGAACTGTATAGTTAAATAATCTGTTGTTATCCGTATATTCTCCACGTGTTATAAAAATTGGACTGCAAATCATGTTAGAAATCATGTTTAGGCTATGTGTTGATACTGTAGGGACCCACATAGGCCGTGTTACATGATGATTATTTGCTAAATTATTATTTTGTACTCAGTCACAGTTTTACTGTATATTATATCTCAGTCTCTATTGTTCTTTATTGATACATTATATCATCACTGTTTGGGCTGATTATCATGATTTTTGAGAGCCCGAGAGACCGGAGAGATTGATGACTGAGGGAGGCCGAGGGCCTGATTGTGAGTGTATTTATGGGAGTGGGCTGCACGCCGCATCATGTTTTATTGATTTATGCCATGATTGGCTTGTTATAGCGCTTGGGCTGAAGGAGCCCTTCCAGAGTCTGTACATCCCCAGTGAGCGCAGGTACCTACTGAGTGCGAGTGCGAGTGCCGAGTGTCTGAGAGAAATGAGAGATTGTGAGGAATTGGTGACTGTGAAGTTGGAGTGAATGGGAGGATTGAGTGACCGTTACTCTGAGTATGTGCACTTAATTTCATTACTGTTGTGCTTCAACTGGCATATATCACTATCATGAAATTCCTGAGAGATTTTATATCCTGTTTCAATTGAACTTGACATGAATTAACTATTTTTGGCTTTAAATGTCAAACTTGGAAGCATGCCTATTTTTCCTTTATTATATTTTCTATAAAATTGAACTGCATCCGTGAAGCTCATCACTACTTTTCGTACAATAGTTAGGCTTATTACTCACTGAGCTAGTTGTACTCACGCTACACCCTGCACTTCGTGTGCAGATCTAGGTGCTTTTGGTCATAGTGGGTGTTGATTATCCGCGCAGCCTGATCATTTGGAGATTATAAGGTAGCTGCCCGGCGTTCGCAGACCTTGACTCTCCCTCCCTATCTTTCAGCTTTATGCATTTAGTTTCAGCTTTTCATAGATAGTATTTTCAGACTTGTGTTGTATAGACGCTCATGTACTCAGTGACACCCTGGTTTTGGGAACTTCCGTATTGAGTTTAACTTTCTATCTAGTTTATGAGCACTTAAATTATTCAAACCTGTGTTATTTTATTGTTCACCTAAAATTGTTGGAAATATTCTGAAATGTCGGCTTTTCTAGTACCACGTTAGGCGCTATCATGAAAGGCTAAGTCTTGGGTCGTTACAGGTTTACTGCCATTTGTTGAGTTCGACGAAATCCTATAATTTCCATTGCCAGAATTACAGATTAATTGTTCCGTTCTATCCTAGGAGGTATTAATCCAATAACCTTGTGCAACAGTGAGGGGATTAAATTCCTTAAGGAAACACAGTTTTCTGTTGGGCTCGGAACTTTTAATTCTTTTGTTTCTATTTCTATTTTACTTTTGCAAAAATTATTTTCGAACAAGGATTATTAACAAGCTTAAGGAATTTAATATTTATTCTGTGTTCGTCTTATATTTTGTTTTGGAAGATTAAAATCCCTTGTGACTTTCTACTTTCATTTTTGGAGATTAAAAAAATCAACGGATTTTCTACTCTAGGTTTATATTCGGTTTGAAGTTATAAAAACTTCACCGACTTACTAATCTAGTTATGTCAATTACTTTTACAGAAAAATGATAACAGATATGGAACAACAAAATATTCTGTTACAATGACTAACGTTGCGACAAATACTGCTGTAATGGCTACTGCGTCTTTAAGTTGCACAATGCCTGCACCGGTGATGGCACCGGCAAACAAATACGAAAAAGTTTTCGACACAGATTTTAAGCATTGGCAGAAGAAGATGTTATTCTATATGACCGTGAACAGTTTATAGCGATTTATCAATGAAGACGTTCTAGTCTTGGCAGAAGGAACTCCTGACAATTAGCAATTTGTGGTCACGGAGGCATGGAAGCATTCTGACTTCGCTTGAAGACGTTATTGTTCGTCAACAGATTGAAGAGGACAACAAGACTACTGAAAAGATGTCCCGTGGAAACTCAATAATAATGGGAGCAAATATTTAGGAAGTTTCTACAAGCAACAAAAAGAGAAAGAAGTCATCTAGAGCAAAGCATTACCCGAGCAACAAGAAGTTCAAAGGTGTAATTGCCACAACTGTGGAAAGGTTGTATATAAGATTATGGATTGCCGTACACCAAAAAAGGACAAGAAGAAGAGTCAAACAAACATGGTTGAAAAAAATGAGGAAATGGAGGACTTATGTGCCATGCTATCTGAATGCCACTTGGTAGGAAATTTCAAGGAGTGGTGGATTGATTTTGGAGCCACTCGCTATGTTTATGCTAACAAAGAGTTATTTGCCTCTTATGTTCCCGTAGGGCCCGACGAGACTATCTTTATGAGAAACTCCGTAACTGTCAAAATTAAAGGAGTTGAAAAGATATCTTTGAAGATGACTTCGGGAAAAGTTGTGACTCTAAACAATGTTCTCCATGTTTCTGAAATTTGCAAAAATTTGGTCTTTGCTAGACTTTTTATCAAGAATGAATTTAAGTATGTGTTTATTTCTAAAAAAGTTATAATAAGTAAGAATGATGTGTATGTAGGAAAATGTTACCTAACTGAGGGCCTTTTCAAGTTTAATGTAATAACTATTGATATCAATAAAGTTCAAGCTTCTTCTTACTTACTTGAGTCAAATAATTTATGGTATGCACGTTTAGGTCACGTCAACTTCAAAACTATACAAAAAATAGTTAACTTGGAAGTATTGCCTAAATTTGAATGTGGTAATTAAAAATGTCAAATATGTATGGAATCTAAGTATGTTAAACATCCTCATAAGTCAGTTGAAAGGAATTCAAATCCTTTAGACTTAATTCACACAGATATTTGTGACATGAAGTCAATACCATCCCGCGGTGAAAAAATGTATTTCATAACTTTTATTGACGACATCACTAGATGTTGCTATATTTATAACCTTAATAGTAATGATGAATCAATTGTTGCCTTCAAGTAATATGAAAATGTAGTTGAAACGCAACTAAACAAAAAGATCAAAATGATAAGAAGTGAAGGGGGCGACAAATATTAATCTCCTTTTGAAGAAATATGTTTGGAATATGGCATTATTAACCAGACAACTGCCCCTTACTCACCGCAATCTAATAGAATTGCAGAAACAAAAGAATAGAACGTAAAGAAGATGATGAACGCCTTGTTGATAAGTTCTGGTTTACCCCAGAACTTGTGGAGGGAAGCTATTCTTACAGCTAATTGAATACTCAATCGAGTTCCCCATAGCAAAGTGCAATCCATGCCATATGAAAAATAGAAAGGAAGGAAACCCAACTTAAAATATTTTATAGTGTGTGAGTGTTTGGCTAAAGTGCAAGTTCCTAAATCCAAAAGAGTAAAATTTGGACCGAAAACTGTTGATTCAATTTTAATAGGATATGCAACAAATAGCAAGGCATATCATTTTCTGGTTCATAAATCAGAAAATTCCGATATTCATATTAATACAATAATTGAATCAGATAATGTTGAATACTTGGGGAATATTTATCCGTATAAAAATGAATGTGAGTCGTCTAGTAAAAAATTAAACGACCTCAAGAAAAAATAGAGGAAGGCATGTTTAATGAGAAAAATCCAAGAGGTAGTAAACGTCAAAGGACAACTACTTCCTTTGGAACAAATTTTCTGACATTCATGTTGGATAAAGAGCCCCAAACGTTTAAAGAAGCAGTGTCTTTCTCAGAAGCACAATATTGGAAAAAGGCAATCAATAGTGAGATAGAATCCATATTAAATAATCATACTTGGGAATTGGTTGATCTTCCTCCAAGAAATAAACCATTGACAAATATAAGGCAAGATTAGTTGTCAAAGGGTTTAGAAAATGAGAAGGCCTTAATTACTTTGACACATACTCGTCGGTAACGAGGATTACATATATTTGGGTGTTAATAGCATTAGTCGCCATATATGGCCTTGAAATCCATCAAATGGATGTGAAGACATCCTTCTTAAATGGAGATTTAGAGGAAGAAATTTATATGGAACAACCTGAAGGGTTCGTGGTTTCCGAAAAAGAAAAAAAGATGTGCAGACTTGTCAAGTCACTTTATGAATTGAAACAAGTACCCAAACAATGACATGCGAAATTTGACCAAAATATGTTGGCAAATGGGTTTAAGATTAATGAATGTAATAAATGTATTTACACTAAGAACACTGCAAATCACATCGTCATTGTTTGTTATATGTTGATGATATATTAATAATGAGCAAAGACATTGCGGATATAAATACTATTAAGTGTATGCTTGCTAGCAAGTTTGATATGAAAGACTTAGGTATTGCTGATTTAATTCTAGGAATTAAAATTCATAGGACCCTCAAGGTCTGGCGATGTCTAAATCTCATTACGTTAAAATGGTACTTGAAAATTTAAGTATTTAGATTTCAAAGTTGCAAAGACCCAGATTGATGTAAATGTTGCTCTTACAAAGAATCTAGGTCAGAGCATATCTTAATTAGATTATGCTCGAGTGTTGGAATGTATATCATGAAATGGCACACGACCTGATATACCTTGTGCAGTAAGTAAACTGAGTCGTTATACAAGTAATCCCGACCAAACTCATTGGATGGCGATGAAACGAGTTTTGGGGTATTTAAAATATATCCAAGATTATGCTTTGCACTATAATAAGTGTCCTGCGGTAATTGAAGGACATAGTGATGCAAATTGGATCATTGGATCAGCAGAAATAAAGTCCACAAGTAGATACGTTTTCACCATTGGTAGAGGAGCAGTGTCTTGGAAATTATCCAAACAGACATGCATCGATTGCTCTACAATTGAATCTGATTTTATAGCTTTATACAAGGTTGGAGAAGAAGGTGAATAGCTCCGGAATTTCTTGGATGATATTCCATTTTGGCCCAAACCAGTTGCTCCTATATGCATATGTTATTATAGTCAAGCAGGAAGGGTTGGAAGAGTTATGTATAACGGAAACTCTCGTCACAAACGACGAAGACATAATACCGTTAGACAACTACTCTCTAGTGAAATTATCACAATTGACTATGCAAAGTCAAAAGAAAATATATCGGATCCACTTACAAAAGGCCTTACTAAAGAGGTGGTTGATAAATCATCGAAGGGAATGGGACTATGGCGAGGATAAGTCATTGTTGCGGAAACTCTACCTAGAAGACTGGAGATCCCAAGATCTAGGTTCAAAGAGATTAAACAAAATCATTAATGACGGTTCAACATTGTCAGATAAAATTTTAGCCCATTCTCATGATGAAGACAATGTTCAGTTTTTAAGTTTGATACGGAGTATATCAAATAGTGTATCTACGGGATAACACGTTTAGAAATCACCTATGTAAGTGTGAAGTGTAAGCCGCTTCAAGGAGAATTTTGTAAGGCCAGTTCTCTATGCACTTATGAACCAGATGATGTTCATAGTTGAAATGAACATAACAATGAGAATCAAAAATGATTAAAGGGTTGACTCTGTGACTTGTGTCTGTCTAGGTATACACCAAAGTTCGATGGTTCAAGATATCAAATCTACCTATTGATCGAGTATATCCGACATAAGTTCATTATGAAAAGTTCAAAGAAAAACCTACTTATATAAATCACACAGTTTTTTCATGCATGCATATTTTCAGATAGCCATTCCCCATTCATGTGGGGGATTGTTGGGTTTTTATCTAATAAAATAAAGAGGCGTGAATGGAAAATGGAGGAAAAATATTTGAAGAGAAACAAAAAGTTTGAAGTGTTACTTTTACTAAGGCACTTTATCCCTCATCGAAAAATAGAAAGAAAATCTACGTGCTTATATAGAGAAACACATCTTCTAACTCTTAAAAGAGTTGAGAAGAAGTGGTGACTCGCGTCGTCATCGTCGCTCCCTCGACTTCGGCTTCGGCTTTGGATGATTTGGATTTGGATTTGGTTGATTGATTACTAAATTTTTTGGACCAAATTTATTTTCTGTTTTTCCGTTATTTATTTTCTTTTTCTCATTTTTTTCATGGAATTCGCGCTTAACAAAAATTAAATTATGGCGAACAAACATCTTCTCAAACGAACAGGTATCTTATCACTTATTGAAACCCAAACCGTTGGCTATAAATACAGAGGATTAACCTCATTTTACTGACAGTGAACAACAAAAAATCTGCATACATTCTCTCTTCTTTTCTTTGCATTTCTGCATTACTTTTCAAAGAAAAAAGTAAGCATCTGTGTTATTTACTGTTGTTTGTTGAGTTCGACGAAGTCCTATAATTTTTATTGCCGGTATTACAGAATATTTATTTTGTTCTATCCTCGGAGGAATTAATCTAATAACCTTGGGCAATAGTGAGGGGATTAAATTTCTTATGGGAACACAGTTTTCTGTTGGGCTCAAAACTTTTAATTCTTTTGTTTCTATTTTTATTTCTATTTCTGATTCATTTTTGTAAAAATTATTTTCGAACACATTCTTAACAAAAGCATGTTTCCTCGACTAGCTTAGATTGAGTTTTCTGATCTGTTGTTCTTTCTTTTTGAATATTGAGGATCCATCATTAGTATTATTGATAATAAATTACCGCTTTCTTTCCTTTTATGCCCTTGCTGAATTTCGAAGGTACAAGCCTTTTAAAGTATGGAAGGTAAATCAGTCAACTTTTTTCTTTTAAGAATAAACATGTAATGTTCCATACATAAAATTTAGAGTAGAATATAATTATTGCAGAAGAATTAGAATAAGATACAAGTACTGGGAATTATCGAAGTGAAAAACATAGGCCTAGAAGCAAGAGAGTTTCGTTTGACCGCATCTTAGAAGACTGTGAAGGCAATGCCTGTTCTTGAGGGTTGCCTGCGTGCCACACGCTTGTCCTTCCAATTTCCCAAATATTATTCTTTTCTCCCAATTCCTCTTTCTTTAACTTCTTTTTTTTAATTTATTATATCTGCTTTAAATTTTGAACTTTAAAATGTGATACAATTAGTATTTAGAAATTGTCTTTCCTTTTCTCAAATTTTTCTTATTCACAATATTTTAGTCTGTTATTTGAGTAGAACTTTTACATGCATTGTGCCATTACTCCCTCCGGTCCACAATAAAGTAATTTTTTGGCTGTTTTCATACAAATTAAGAAATTCACCTTTTAACATTAATTAACAATGAAATTGATCATATTAACATTTACTATCTCTTCACATAAATACTTCTAACACATACTCCAACACTATTTACTCCAAGGGCAATGTAGGAAAAACACAATTAATTCTTTCTTGAAATCTGAAAAAAATCACTTATTTTGGACCACAAAAAAAGAGCCAAAAATCACTTATTGTGTACCGGAGGGAATATTTTAAAATAAGAGGAACTAAAACTTAGTAATATGTTTTTTTTTTCAATCGTTAGTTATTTATGTTTTATTTTTAAAATACTCATGTCGAGAAGATGAAAGTAGCAGAAATGAGGATGCTGAAATGGATGTGTGGGCATACCAGGTTAGATAAGATAAGGAATACTGATATTCGAAAAAAGGTGGAAATGGAACCCGCAAAGGACAAGATGAGGGAAGCTAGATTGGAATGGTACGAGCAAGTTTAGAAGAGGTGCATTGATGCCCCAATGAAGAGGTATGAGAGGTTGGCAATGGGAGGCTGAGGAGAGGTAGAGGGCGGCATAAGAAGTATTAGGGAGAGGTGATTAGGTATGACATCGCGCTACTTCAGCAACTGATTCAATCCATAGGGCTATTTGTGGGATTGTCAAGCGAGGATACCCAAAGGCATATACAAAATTTCTTGGAGATTACGAATACATACAACTATCTGAACGTCTCTAAGGACTATGTCAGACTAACTTTGTTTCCCTTTTCTCTAATGAGGGGAGCAAAGGAATGGTTAAACAAGGAGCCCGCAAACTCGATCCACACTTGGGATGATCTGGCACAAAAATTCCTAATCAAGTTTTTTCCCACTAAGAAGACTAAGGCACTGAGGAGCCAGATTCTTGGATTTCAACGACGAAATGGTGAGACTATTCGTCATGCTTGGGAAAGATATAAGAAATTACTCAGAGACTGCCCACATCATTGTCAGACTGATGAGGTGTTGGAACATACTTTTGTGGATGGATTAGACGAGACCTTCAAATTAATCTAGACTCAGCTTATAGAGCAAGTTGCATGCAAAAGCCATACACTGAGATTCAGACTCTGCTCAACAATTTCACTACAAATGATCATAACTGGTAGGGTGAAGGTGACTCGAGAAGGATGATAAAACAGAAAGCAGCAGTTACACTCGAGCTGGATGAGATGTTAGCCGTGCGAACAGAGATTGCTAAACTAAACAACCAAATAGCTAATATGGCAATGGGTCAAGGGCATCAAATGCAGCAGGTTCAGAGGATGGCTATATGTTGTGAAATTTGTGGAGATGGCTATATGAGCGATCAATGTTTGGTGAATCCTGAATCTATCTATTATGTGGACCAGCAAGGTAGAGGTCCAATGAACCAGAATAATCATTATGGAAACACCTATAATCCCAATTGGTGGAATCACCCGAATTTCTCATGGGGTGGGAATCAGACCACTCAAAATCAATACAAGCCTCAAGGGAACTATAATCAGCCTCAAAAGCCACCTCAATAGGTAGAAGAAAGCACCAATGATATGTTGAAAAAGCTATTGATTGACAACCAACAACTTAGAACAGATAATCAGTAATTGAGGACTGAATTTCAAAACATAGAGAGACAGATTGGGCAGTTGGCTGCACAACAAAACACTTAACCTGCAGGGGCCCTTTCTAATGATACAAGTAAGAATCCTCTAGTAAATGCTGTAACTTTGAGGAATGGCAGAGAATTAGAAGAAGTCCCAAAAAGAAAGAAAGAACAAGTCATTCCTAAGAGTGAGCTGATCCCCAAAACTGTGGGAGAAGCTGATAAAGAAACTGAAGAAAGTGAAAAGACTCTGATTGTAAGGTCACCACCTCCTTTCCCACAAAGATTGAAGAAGAAAAGTGATGACAGGATGTTCACAAATTTCTTGATATGCTGAGCCAAATTCAATTGAATCTTTCATTGGTTGATGTGCTACGTGAAATCCCAAAATATGCTAAGTACATAAAAGATATTGTGGCTAACAAAAGGAGGCTCATAGAGTTTGAGACAATGGAACTTACTGAAGAGTGCACCTCGAGAATTCAAAGAAAATTGCTGCAAAAGTTGAAGGATCCGGGGAGCTTCACCATACCTGTTCGAATTGGTGAGGTAGATGTGGGACATGCACTTTGCGATTTGGGAGCTAGCATAAATTTGATGCCCCTATCAGTTTTCAGTAAACTGGGGTTGAGAGATCCAAGGCCAACCACAGATATATTGAAGCTTGCTGATAGATCTATTATCCATCCCGAGGGGTGATATGCTACACCCCATATTTTCGTACGTAAGAGTACGCCGTAAGTCAATTGATGTAAGCTTAGAAATGAAATCATCTTTGAAATGTTTATAAAGTAAGTTAATCATGTTACCGTTGAGGTTACAAATATTTTAGATCATGAATACCAAGTACCAAGAGGGTTGGAAGTCTTAGAAGCTAAACGCATTGAAGAAAATAAGTTTCGTTGAAAGTCGACATGTTGAAATGTTATAACATGTACTTTTGGGGCGAGACTAGAGTGATTAACATTATAAGGAGGTTATGTTATGAGTTATTTTAGTCGTGTGCTAGTTGTGTGTTATGTTTTGAAGTCAAGCGAGTTGTGGCACAAAAGTTGGCAAAGGTCATCACAAGTTACATTCATTAATGTGCTGAAAATTAGGTCAAATGTAGCTGAGATTTTCTCTAAATATACTTGAAATTACGGGGTGATATACCTACCAAATTGAATATCTACGAGTCTAGTTTCTAACGCATTTAACCGTTTGTCGATACAACTTTGGAGTAGAGAGATATTCGCATTTTTGCGAGACTGCACAAGCAGCTCCCACGGGACCTACAAAGTCGGTGTAAAACTTCAGCTTGTATTTAAGTCAATTTTAAGTCGTTTTAACTCATTTTTCTCGTCCAAAACAGTTCCTAAATACTCTCCAAGGGATCCTCCATGATTCTGGGGTGAAAACCTAAGATAAAAATATGAATCCAACGCTAGAAATCCCACGGCTAGATCGTAGTTCTTCGTATTGTAGCTGTTTTGGAGGGTTCTTCAAAGGTAAGTAACCTCAGATTTCATGTTGTTATTGTTCATTAAGCTAATAATCAGTCCCTACTTCATATATATTATCATTTCAAGGATAAATACAAGTGTTTACACACCAACTTGAACACAAAAGTTGATTCAAGAATACAACTCCTATAGTATTGTGGTGTGATTGAGGGTTGTTGTGAGCTACATCAGCTGGGATTTGAAGTTGTATCTACTTCCTAAGGTACGTAAATCATGTTATTTATTGTTCTTAAGGTTAATCATGTGTTGGTTAGTTGTTTGAGTGTAATTCTACAAGATAGTAATTGACATGGCATAAGGAATCGTTATCGTTTTTTGTGGGCTGTGTTGAGGCTATATATATAGTTTGTTGTGACTGTAAATTTTTATAAATAGCTTGATTATTTTATGGCTGCTGTTGTTAAGCTTATCTATATGCTAATTAAGTTGATTGAAGAAGATAACATGAAAAATAAGAGGTTGAAAATAAAGGTTAAGGTGCTAGGCGTATGGACTATATTTAAAGATTATTCTTATGATGTTTTGGGCTGAAAATGATATGGTAAGCATAAGTATGATGGCATAGATGTTGTGGGAATATTCATGGAAAAGGAATTGGATTCAAACCATTTTTTATTAATCGTAAATCGAGTTTGCCGCTCAAAATGATTATTGAAGTAATCAGAGAGCTTATTGTGAATTATATTGTTGTTGTTTGGGCCGTTTGGTGACTTTTGGTAACATATGGGATGTAGTACAAACAGTGGAGGAGCTGTACATTTTCTTGTAGAATATTGGTTTTCAAATATGAGAGTTACAACGCTTATATGATGACGACGAAGTCAGTTTACTCATTGTAGACGTAAGAAGATCATATTGAGCTTGCTTTACGATTGGATAGAAGATTTCAAACGTATGTTTAAGTACTTTCTTCTTTATTTGGCATGATCTAAAGTGAAATGAACATAAATGATATGCTATTTCATAACGGATGTACTCCTAGCAACTAAGGTTGCCCATGTTGTTCTTTCCTTATAAAGTTATTCAAAGCAAGTATGTATGACCCTTGAATCCTATTGAGGTTCATATTGATGGTATGGATGTCAATAATGTTATTTGAGGGTGCGACGACCTTACGTCACTCCGAAAGATTTAGAACAAGACTTCATTAGTCCAGCATGTATTATATATATGTATCTATTTTACTCTACCGAGCCACACTATAGTCGGCCGGGTACGACACCTATTATTCAACCACTGATCAGTAGGGTTTTACCAAGCTCTACGTGTCCGGGTATGATACTATCGAGCCTTATGACGACGGGGTACATTTTTACCGAGTCCTCTTCGAGGCTAGGTATGATATGATGATGATGATGCCCACAGAGGCGTGTGTTTTTAAAAGTATATGTATATATTTATGTATCATGCATTTCATGTTAGTCGCCCTTAGAGGAAAAATTTCATGTTCTTCTCTACCTCTCTTTACATTACTGTTCTTATTTATGCTTTCCTGCCTTACATACTCGGTACTTTATTCGTACTAACATCCCTTTTGTCTCGGAATGCAGCGTATCATGCCCGCAGGTTCTGATTGATAGGTTGACAGTCCTAGTAGGTTATCAGCTCAGCAGAAGGTATTGGTGCATTCCACTTACTCCGGAGTTGCCTATTTGGTCAATATGCTTTGGACATGTATTGATTGGTATGGCGGGGCCCTGTCCTGACCTTTATGAAGTTTATGTACTCTTAGAGGCTTGTAGACAAATGTCATGTATATGAATACTTGTATGGCCTTGTCGGCCAATGTTTTGAGTGTCCAAATGATCATGTCAGCATTATAGGCCCGTATGTCACATGTATAAGTTTTTATAGCCTGTTGGGTCGTCATATGTTGAGTATTCCCTTATGTTTTATTCTGGTTATCTCATGACAACCTTTCTGGCTCATTTACCCATGATAGTATGACATAGAAAGATACGTTACGTTGGTACTCAGTTGAGTAAGGCACCGGGAGCCCATCGCCGCCCTTCGGTTTGGGTCGTGACAAACTTGGTATCAAAGCAGTTCTATCCTAGAGAGTCCACAAGCCGTGTCTAGTAGAGTCTTATTTATGGGTGTGTTGTGCACCACTCTTATAAGCAGGAGGATACAGGGCATTTAGGACTGTCACTCTTTCTTCTTACTCTAGATCGTGTGGTTGAGCTCAATTGTAAGAATTCAAACTCCTAAATTCTATTTTATTCATAATACAAGGATACCTACATCCACAAAGACAGTTGGTAAAAGATTTAATGTGGTTGTGGAAGAGTTGATCAGAGGAACTCGATTTTGCATCATGCTTATGATGAGTAAATGTAAAGTCTTTAGTAGATTATGTGGGTACTAAGACGTGTAAGCTTCTTAGTAAGGAGCCCTATGGCATGAATATCTATCCACCCATATGGTTTAAAAAGCAACAAGAGAATCAGGAATAGATACAAGTTTCAACAAGTAAAAGAAGCAAGGGGAAGAAAGGTACTAGGTACCCTGTTAGTGAAGATTATCAGTATTTACAATTCAGGCAGAGAAATATAAGTATTATGAGTTACCTTCAACAGTAATAGAGCTATGTACAATTGGACACACCCATCTCAGTTATGCCCTATGGAAGCTAACATATATAGTTTAAGAGAAGGATGGGATATCAGATCCAGTCAGGGGTAGAGTAACCCAAAATGGTGGATGGATTGTTAGAATTAGCTAACATTTCCGAAGGATATTGCAAACGTGGTAATAGTTTTCCTTGTGAGACACCCAGATGGTGCACTCTAGAATAGTACAGTTAGGTATGAATACTAGCATGTTCATAAAATTTAGAAGATGGGCACTGGAATCCTAGAAGGGATAAATATTTACCTTAGTATGGCTCACGTCCCTAGTAAAGAGAGAATGGTAGGCGACCCGAAGAGCCAGTGGATGGAGCAAGGGGAGCTAAAAGTGAAAGAATATTTTGTTGAAGTTTTCAGAATAAGTTAATAGACGAAAATATTAGCAGGAGAATAAGAAGAGAGTAAATGAAGTACTATGAGTAAGATGTGATAAATGGGTGATGACGGTAAATCAAAATATGAAAGGATGATATAGTTTATAGTCAAGTGAAGGGAAAGAGAAGAGGTGACAGGCCTTAAGACAATAAATAGTATAAGCCATAAAGTCACATCCGCATTTCAAGAAATGAGTTGGTGACTCCAAGTGATTACCAGAAGGAAAAGTTAGACCCCCAGAATAATAGAAATCAACATGGATAGAAAGATTTGATAATAGTCGAGATCGTGAGAATTTTAGAGATTGCGTTCCGGTAATAATAGAATGGACAATAAAATAATAACCTTTAAAGGTCATTCAGGAAGACGCTTCCCGAAAGCAAGCAATGTGAGCAGAGTTAAGCGTAAGAGGCTAATTGTGCCAGTTACACTAGGTGTCACCCTCGTGCGTAAAAATAATTCAGTTATCCTTGGTACAGAAGGGTTACCGCAAGGTGAGTAAGATGTCAGTGAAAATGTGAAAAGACGTCAAAGATGATGAGGTAACTATGGAATATTAAAGGAATAATGCGATAAAAAGGCGAAAGGAATGAGATTGCATTTATTCAGATCCCAGAGATATACTACGACTCCAGAACATTATGCAAGCACGACGCCGGGGAGAGGAAGTAAGGGTTCCCACCCAGGATGTTATTGATAAATAAGTGCGAATAAACACTTGATACATACGGAGCCAATACGAGAGGTAAGTTAAGACAAAAGAAATAAACCAAGCGAGATTACGCGAAATATAGATATGAGAATGGACTAACGAGTAGTTAGTAGTTGATCCAGGAAGAGTCTAGTTATGGCTAGAAAAGAAGATACATATAAATCAAAAAATCTTGCAAGACAAACGTAGTGAAACCCAACATAGGGAATTCAGTCTCGCAAATATGATGACATTGTGATCCTTGAGATATATTCAGTTAGGAGTTGGGGTAGTTAAAGGCACTGTATAAGTGTTACGAAAAAAAAAAAAAGTACCTCTGGGGAAATAGTCAAAATTTCAGTTCAGAAGCTACCCTACGAGCACAATGGCACAGATGTAAGTAACTAAGAATAATTATAGGCGAGTAAGAACATCGAAATCTTTTTCGGGTATACGATGTAATAAGCTCGCAGCTTTACAAAGAGTCAGAAGGTCTCCCTAAGTACTACAATGAAAGACTAGCTGAAGAAATAAAGGAAGAAGGCTTCAACCTAAGCATAGTGACCTAAAGAAGAAATGGTCTTGTAACAATAGTCTCACTACAATATTGTATGCACTCTATAAGAAAGTGACACCTATTGTGACTAATGAACGGGAAGTAAAATCAAAAGTAATATTCGAGATCATATGGGTTTCATGGAATTCCAATATTTGTGGGTACTAAGATATGCCAAGTATTAATACAACAAGTAGCATAACGACCAGGAAAGTAATTACTTACATTTAAAGACAACTGAGAAGGCACGAAAGAAAATCTATTGTGCTAGTTAGTTAATGGAAGGTTACGAGTAGTATAAATAGATATGTGTAGGTCGCAAGCTAAAGTATGGTAGAGTGAAAAGGTTTTAGATAGATAGGAGTAAGGATAAGAAAAAGGTGGGTGAGAAGGTAACAAGAATAGGTAAGGTCTTGAAATTAAGCCCATCAAAACAAGAGATCTAATGGTTTTCGTAAGTTATAGAAAGCTCAGTATAGCTTGAATGAACTCAAAGGAGTCTAAGACTAGGAGCATTTAGAAGAGATGGAATGCTTCCCTAGTAGTAGAATAAGGGGATGATGTTTAGATCTTTGATTGAGTAATGATTTAAAGAAAAGGGATTTCATGAATTGCACGGGATTTTAATACCCCCATAAGATGAATGACGTTGGGATGTTATGAAATATGATTATTGAAGTATAGTATCATCCCTAGGTGGATTATGAAATCACTTCAAATATTCCCCGATGTGACGCGAGCCCTAGTGACAATGTATTATGTAAGAGGTTTTAAGTTATCACTGGTAGATTATGGATCAACATTAAGATGAATCAATAATAGATGGACAAAAGTTACAAAGTATGAGATGAGATTGGGCTGTCATTCTTAAGATGAATAGTAATGAGGAAGCATTAAGGAATTTAGATTTATACATATAAGATAAGCAGCGAGAGATTAACCTGGAGTTGGGTAGAAGACATTGGTAATAATAAACCAAAGTAAGAGTTATGGTATAGTATAAACTACCTAAAAGTAGTAAAGCCATAAGCATAGCTAACCGAGGCTATGAAATAAGATATAGCAATAGTTGTAAGTTCGACATGTACTGAGCGAAGAACTTCAGTACACCTATAGATGCCCAGAGGGATAACTTGTCAAAATTCTGTATATGTTCCCATAGAGAGGCCTAGAGATTGGCTAAAAGATGAAGGAAAAAGGAGATAAGAGTCGCATAGGAGCACATATAAGGACAAATTCATACATGTTGTATGACAGAAGGTAGAAATAGTTACGAGATTGGTAGAATTCCGACAACAAGTCATGGTGTGAGAAAGAGGCTTAAAGGGGGGAATGCCATAGCCTTTGGATTTATTCACAGAACAATTGCCTAGATGGCAAGGACGGTATTAAAATATTCGGAAGAGCTATGAGTTATGATACTGATAAGCACAACAGTCAACATTCGAGGACGAATGATCCAAAGGGGGGAATGATGTTACACCCCATGTTTTCGTACGTAAGAGTACATCGTAAGTCAATTGATGTAAGCTCATAAATGAAATCATCTTTGAAACATTTATAAAGTAAGTTAATCATGTTACCATGGAGGTTACAAATATTTTAGATCATGAATACCAAGTACCAAGAGGGTTGGAAGGCTTAGAAGCTAAACGCATTGAAAACAATAAGTTTCGTCGAAAGTCGACAAGTTGGAATATTATAACATGTACTTTTGGAGTGAGACTAGAGTGATTAACATTATAAGGAGTTTATGTTATGAGTTATTTTAATTGTATGTTAGTCGTGTGTTATGTTTTGAAGTCAAGCGAGTTGTGGCAGAAAAGTTGGCAAAGGTCATCACAAGTTACATTCATTAATGTGTTGAAACATAGGTTAAATGTAGCTGAGATTTCCCCCAAACATCTTGGAATTACGGGGTGATATACATACCAAATTTAATATCTATGAGTCTAGTTTCTAACACATTTAACCGGTTATCGATACGACATCGTAGTAGAGAGATATTCGTATTTTTGCGAGACCGCGCAAGCAGCTCCCACGGGACCTACAAAGTCGGTGTATAGTTCTAGCTTGTATTTACGTCAATTCTAAGTGATTTTAACTAATTTTTCTAGTTTAAAACAGTTCCTAATACCTCTAAAGACTCTCCAAGGGCTCCTCCATGATTTAAGGGTGGAAACCTAAGATAAAAATATGAATCCAACGCTAGAAATCTCATGGTGCTTGCTAGATCATAGTTATTCATCTTGTGGCTATTTTGGAGGGTTCTTCAAAGGTAAGTAACCTCACTTGTTCTTGTTGATTAAGCTAAGAATCTTTCCCACCTTCATATATATTAGATTTTCAAGGCGAAATACAAGTGTTTACACACCAACTTGCACACAAAAGTTGATTCAAGAAGAGAATACAACTCCTATAGTGTTGTAGTATGATTGAGGGTTGTTGTGAGCTACCCCAGTTGGGGAATTCAATTTGTATCTACTGCCTAAGGTATGTAAATCATGTTTTTTGTTTTTTTGAAGGTTAATCATGTGTTGGTTTAGATGTTTGAGTGAAACTCTACAAGATAGTAATTGACATAGCATAAGGAATCGTTATCTTTTTTTGTGGGTTGTGTTGAGGCTATATATATAGTTTGTTGTGGCTAGAAATTTTTATAAATAGCTCAATTATGTTATGTCTGTTGTTGTTAAGTTATTTATGTGCTAATTAAGTTTATTGAAGAAGATAACATAAAAAATAAGAGGTTGACGATAAAGGTTAAGGTTCTAGGCGTGTGCACTATATTTGAAGATTATTCTTATGATGTTTTAGGCTGAAAATGATATGGTAAGTATAAGTATGATGTTATAGATGTTGTAGGCAGATTCATGGAAAAGGAATTGGATTCAAACCATATTTTGTTAATCGTAAATCGAGCTTGCCGCTCAAAATAGTTGTTGAAGTAATTAGAAAGCTTATTGTGAATTATATTATTATTGTTTGGGCTATTTGGTGACTTTTGGTAACATATGGTATGTAGTACAAATAGTGGAGGGGCTGTCCATTTTCTTGTAGAATATTGGTTTCCAAATATGAGAGTTACAACGCTTATATGATGACGACGAAGTCGGTTTACTCATTGTAGACGTTAGAAGATCATATTAAGCTTGCTTGATGATTGTATAGAAGATTTCAAATGTATGTTAAGGCATTTCCTTCTTTCTTTTGGTATGATCTAATATGAAAAGAACATAGACAATACGCTATTTTATAACGGATCTACTCCTATCAACTAAGGCTGCCCATGTTGTTATTTTCTTATAAAGTTATTCTAAGCAAGTATGTATGATCCTTGAATCATATTAAGGTTCATATTGATGGTATGGATGTCAATAATGTTATTCGAGGGTACGATGACCTTACGTCACTCCGAAAGGTTTTGAACGTGATTCTATGAGTCCAGCATGCATTATATATATGTATCTATTTTACTCTACCGAGCAGCGCTATAGTCAACCGGGTACAACACCTATTGTGCAACCACTGATCTGTTGGATTTTACCAAGCTCCACATGGACACGTACGATTCTACCAAGCGTTATGATGGCCGAGTACATTTTTACCGAGTCCTCTTCGAGGTTGGGTACGATATGATGATGATGATGCCCACAGAGCCGTATTTTTAAAAATTATATGTATATATATACGTATCATGCATTTCATGTCAGTCGCCCTCAGAGGCACTCATATGATACATATTGTATCTTCTCTACCTCTCTTTACATTACTGTTCTTATTTATACTTTCCTGCCATACATACTCGATACTTTATTCGTACTAATGTCCCTTTTGCCTTGGAACGTTGTGTTTCATGCCCTCAGGTCCCGATTGATAGGTTAACAATCCTCTTAGTAGGCTATCAGCTCAGCGAAAGGTGTTGGTGCACTCCACTTGCTCTGGAGTTGCCTATTTGGTCAGTATGCTTTGGACATGTATTGATTGGTATAGCGGGGCCCTGTCCTGACCTTTATGATGTTTATGTACTCTTAGAGACTTGTAGACAGATGTCATATATATGGATACTTATATGGACTTGTCAGCCTATGTTTTGAGTGTCCAAATGATCATGTTGGCCTTATAGGCCCGTATGTCACATGTATAAGTTTGTATATTGTGTTAGGTCGTCATATGTCGAGCATTCCCTTATGTTTTATTCTGGTTATCTCATGACGACTTTTCTGGCTCATTTACCCATGATAGTATGATAAGAAAGATACGTTACGTTAGTACTCGGTTGAGTAAGGCACCATGTGCTTGTCACAGCGCTTCGGTTTGGGTCGTGACATGATAGAAGATGTGCTACTACTAATTGAACAATTTATTCTGCCAGCAGATTTCATTATACTGGACTATGAAGCTGATAAACAAGTCCCCATTATCTTGGGACGACCTCTCTTAGCCACCGCTGATGGTGTGATCAATGTTCGTGAAGGATAAATGATCCTCCGGGTTGATTATGTGGAAGCAGTCTTTAATGTATACATGTCAATTTAGTTGCCAAGTCACTATAAGGATCTAGCTATGATATCAGTGATTGCAGAAGAAGTAGAAATGATGTGGGTGCATATCTGGATGACTCTCTAGAGAAAGAACTTATGTTGTTTGACAACATTGACTTGGATGACGAGGTGAAGAAGATGGTGCATCATATGGATGCATGTGCTTACATCAGAGAACTGATTAATTTCGAGCCTCTAGATAGACCAACTGGGCCACCTCCCAAGACATCTATCAAAGAAGCTCCTAAATTGGAACTCAAGATCCTACCCTCCCATCTTCATTACGCCTATTTAGGTGTTGATGAAACTTTACCTGTTGTTGTATCTTCTGACTTATCTGTTTTGCAGGAAGAAAAAAGCACAAGCGGGCGATTGGATGGACCATGCCTAACATCCGTGATATTAGCCCATCATTTTGTATGCATAAAAATCTCATGGAGGATGGGCACAAATTGAGTGTAGAACACCAACGCCGCTTGAACCCAGTCATGAAAGAAGTGGTAAGAAAAGAAGTCATAAAGTGGCTCGATGCAGATATTATCTTTCCCATCTCTGATAGCAAGTGGGTAAGTCCAGTTCAGTGTGTACCTAAAAAGGGTGGAATGACGATGGTCATAAATGATAATAATGAATTAATCCTCACTAGGGTTGTCACTGGTTGGAGAATTTGCATTGACTATCAGAAATTGAATAATGGTACTAGAAAGGATCACTTCCCCCTTCCCTTTATTAATCAGATGTTAGATAGGTTGGCCATACAGGATTATTATTATTTCCTTGATGGATACTCCGGCTATAACCAGATCTTAATTGCACCCGAGGACCAAGAGAAGACTACCTTCACTTGTCCTTATGGCACTTATGCTTTTAAGCGAATGTCGTTTGGGTTGTGCAATACACCTGCGAATTTTCAAAGGTACATGATGGCAATCTTCACTGACATGGTAGAAAACTTTGTTGAAGTGTTTATGGATGATTTTTCGGTCTTTGGACCAACTTTTGATGAATACTTAACGAATTTGAGTAAAGTGCTTGTCAGGTGTGAATAGATAAATTTGGTGCTGAAGTGGGAGAAGTGCCATTTTATGGTACGGGAAGGAATTGTACTCGGGCACAAGATGTCCAAAGATGGGTTGGAGGTGGATAAGGCAAAATTGGATGCAATTTAAAAACTACCACCTCCAATATCTATCAAAGGGGTCAGAAGCTCTTTGGGACATGAAAGTTACTATCGTAGATTCATTAAAGATTTCTCTACAATTTCTGTTCCCTTGTGGAGGTTGCTCGAGAAGGATACGCCTTTCAAGTTTGATGAACATTTCTTAAATGTGTATGAGGAGTTGAAAAAGAGATTGGTGACTGCACCAATTATCACCGCCCCAAACTGGGGAGAGTCATTTGAATTGATGTGTGTGCCAGTGACATGGAAATTGGGGCCGTATTGGGCCAGAGGAAAGATAAAGTGTTCCACCCAATTTACTATGCTAGAAAAACTCTAAATCCAGCTTAGATTAATTACACAGTCACAGAAAAAGAGTTGCTAGCGGTGTAGTATGGGCGTTTGAAAAATTTAGGGCCTACTCGGTGGGAACTAAAGTCATCGTCTACATAGACCATGTAGCCATCAGATATTTGTTTGAGAAAAAGGATGCTAAGCGTAGACTAATTCGTTGGGTTCTTCTCTTGCAGGAATTTGATGTGGAAATCAAAGATAAAAAGGGACAGAAAATCAGGTGGCGGACCATTTGTCGCGCGTGGAAACTCGCGCATTTATTGAGGAAGGGGGCGAAATTCAGGAAAGCTTTCATGATGAGAATTTGCTAGCCATCACAGCTGGCACAACCCCATGGTATGCTGACTATGTGAACTTTATTGTAAGTGGGGTGACTCTGTCAGAGTTATCTACAGATAGTAAGAGAAAATTCATGCATGATGTGAGGCTTTATCTATGGGATAAGCCATTTTTGTTTAAGCAGTGTACATATTAGCTTGTGCGTTGATTTGTTCCTGAGGAGGAGGGAAGCAATTTTACATGATTGCCATGAATCACCATATGTGGGGCACCATGGTGGAGACAAAATGGCTGCAAAGGTGTTGCAGTCGGGATTCTATTGGCCTAAGCTATTCAAGGATGCACATGCTTTTGTGAAGATGCATGATAGGTGCCAAAGGACGGGTACAATTTTGAGAAGGCATGAGATTCCATTGAAGGGCATATTTGAGCTCGAAATCATCAATATTTGGGGAATAGACTTCATGGGGCTGTTTCCATTATCAAATGACCATCGGTACATCTTGGTTGCAGTTGACTATGTGTCAAAGTGGGTTGAGCCTGTGGCTTTGCCTATGAATGATGCTAAAGTGGTGGTGAGCTTTGTGAAGAAATATATTTTCATCAGATTCGAGACTCCGCGTGCTTTGATCAGTGATGGAGGTACTCACTTTTGTAACAAACTATTTGGCAACATCTTAACTAAGTATGGGGTGAGATGCAAGGTCGCAACTACTTATCATCCGCAAACCAGTGGTCAAGTGGAGGTCTCAAATAGGGAGGTGAAGCAAATTTTGGAGAAGACAGTGAGCACAAGTAGGAAGGATTGGGCTAGCAAGCTAGATGACTCTCTATGGGTATATCGCACAACATACAAAACTCCAATTGGCTCTTCGTCGTACATGTTAGTTTATGGAAAAGCTTGTCACTTGCCTGTTGAGCTTGAACACAAGGCATATTGGGCAATCAAGAAGCTCAACTTTGATATGTATCTAGCTGGGGGAAAACGGATGTTTCAACTGAATGAGCTTGAAGAGTTTCGTCTGCAGGCATATGAGAATGCGAAGTTATATAAAGAGAAAACAAAGAGATGGCATGACAAACACATTTTGCATCATGAGTTCAAACCCGGTCAAGTTGTTCTCTTATTCAATTCAAGGTTGAAGCTCTTTCCTGGGAAGCTCAAGTCGAGATGGTCGGGTCCATTTGAAGTAGTGCGATTTACAAAGCATGGAGTTATTGAGCTAAAGGACCCCGAGAGTAATGGCACATTTTTAGTCAATGGGCAAAGAGTGAAACACTATTGGGGTGGTGGCATTCGTCGTCATAAATTTTTGATAGACTTGATGGATACCCCGACAACGGCGCCAAAAACTTGTTGGGTCCAAACGCACACGCAAGTATACGCGGTCGACAACTAATAAAGTGATAAGAAAGTATCGTTCCCACGAGAATTTATGATCAACTATTTTTCAATCTAAGATATTTATATATTTAATACTCAAGTGAATGTGAAGAAGATGATTGTGATTTTTATAACTAAATTACTACAAACTAATAAGAAAGTAAGAAAATAAGATCGCAAGTAGAGCGAACAAACACTTAGAAAAAATTCAATGAGATTGAGATATTCCAAGGTTATGGGAATAACGTCTCTTCTATTGCATTTTTCGGATTGATGTAATCACTTGACTTATCTAATTTGTTGATTAGGAGGGTTTATTATGCTCGCAAAGTTCTTTCAATGCTTTGCTCGCCTATTCAAGCCAATCTAAGACTATATGTCTATAGAATCAAACTTGACAATAACGCATGTATATTTCCTTCAAAAATAACCAAGTAAGGCAACTAGAATATGTCTATCCTAATCACGAATCTATTCTCCGATGCCCTAATTCAAGAACTTACTCTATTCAATCCTATATACAATTTATAGTTTCTACTTTCGAGTTCAACTATAAATTCGTAGATAGTACTCTATTGTTAGCTATGCAATAGAATAATTAAGTGCAATATTGAATAAATAAAATAATATGATAAAATCAAGCAGAACAATCAACCGTCAATTTACAATAGTCAAGAACGACCCATAATCCCAGAATAATGAGGTTCTTAGCCACTCATGTTCATAACAATCATCAAAATATTGTTTTCAAACATAAAAGTTATGAATACTAGAAGAAGAGTGGAAGAATTGATGAATTTCTTGCTCCCAAGTGTTTCGTACTTCTGTTTTTCTCTCAAAGTGGCGTCTACCTTGCCAAAATAGGTTTATGTTTGCTTTTATATGAGTTGGGAGAGTCTTGGGGTCGGAATAACCAAGTCCCAGGCGAAATAGGACAACTTCACATCACCAACGCCCAGGGTAGCGTGGGGCGCTAGCCCTGGCGCTAGATATTTTGGAGAATTTTTCCTGTTTCGTCCCTTTTTTGCTTCAATTCGCGCACATTCGTCCCAAATTGCTTTCGGGTGATTCCTACACATAACAATACAACTAATTAATATAAATTATTACATTACGCATCTAAAATCTACGAAACATGAGTAAAATACGAGGCAATATGCATATAAATATACATACTTTAAGCCGAATATCACTTACTTAGGGCATGTCCCTTGATAGAAAGATATAGAGGTTGAGAATTATTGCAGAAGGGTTGTGGTTAAGCCGGCGTGTCTTATTTTCATGCCGGTTAGTCTCATATTTTTATTTTTACGTATTTGCATATTTCTATTACTATATGTTGTTTCTTTCGCTTCAGTTATTATATCACATTCGCTTGTTGTGGTTACTATTTGTTGTTTTTGCTTCTTTTTAGTTTTTTTTCTTGAGCAGGGGGTCTATCGGGAACAATCTCTCTACCTTCGTAAGGTAGGTGTAAGGTCTGCGTCCACTCTAGACTCCCTATTTATAGGATTTCACTAGGTTTATTATTGTTGTTGTTGTTATTTTATTTTTAACTCATCTATATATAAATCTATATCTATATATAAATATAAAGATTTTAAACTTTTTCCTTATTTTCTGCCCCAAAAAACTGCCAAGAAAAAACTTTGTCCTCCTTATCACTCCATTTATTTCTTTTCATCAAAAACCATTTCATCTCTCTTTCTTTCATTTTCTTTATCTTCATTATTACTCCATTTATTCTTTTTCCTTAAATCCCTCTCTCTTTCTTTCTTTTCTTCCTTCAGGATTTATAATTATCTTTTACCTCCTTTTTTTGCAACTTCCTTCTGTTTTTGCTCTTTTCCTTCCCATAAAATTATCCGCTCATCCCCTTCTTCAAAATCAGTTAATACATCATAATAATTCAATTAATGTGATATTACCGTTACATCATAATGATTCAATAACGTGGGTTTTCTGTTATTAAAACTCTTTGGAAAAATGAAACTTACTATGTGATCTCTCACATCTATATAAAGGTTTTCACCTGATTGGAGATGCAGTTGTAAACTTAAAGGAGTTTTTTTTCTTTTAGAAAAGGCTTGATAGCGAAGAAATAATGAGATTTTTTAAAGTTCGATGAATGAGGTACATGAAAGTTTGTTCTTTCTTTGACTATATGTGCTTAAACTGCTCCAACAAATATTACATGAATAGAACATAATCTTTTGATTCGCAAAATAGGAATGCGTGTAAGTTACAATTTTTAGTACTTTCAAGGAACAAAAGAAAGATGGAAAAAAAGAACTAAAGAAAACCAAAGAAAAAAGGAAAAAGAGAAAAGGAGTACTATGGTGTAATAAAACGTCTATGTATCGATACTTGATGTAACATGTATATACTGATGTAAATAAGGATTTGATATTAACAATTAATTTGTCAACTGCAAGATGGTTTTTATTACACCAAAACATCATCTCCTTCCATCAATGACTTTTGCTTAAAAACAAGGTGAAGAAAAGAGAAATGGCCAAAGGTGCAAATTTATATTTTTTATATTTCTTTTTCTTTTTTATTGCACATATCTTCTTTGTTATTTTTTAAAATATGAGAAAATTTGAAAAATATTCTAGATAATAAATTAATATATTAGATATATATTTGACAGATACATTATTATTTTCAAAAAATAATAAATTCTCCTAAAATTTATTTTCATTTCTAAGAAATGAACAACCTACAATTAATTAAGGAATGCTTATCAACAAGATTTGCTCATTTATAGGACTTGTAAGATGTATGGTGCTTGAAGTATTGAATTATACCCATGGATATTATCAAAAATACTTAATCAAATGTCACGACCCAAAATTCAACTAGTCGTGATGGCACCTAACCCAACCCGCTAGGTAACCCAATTAACAATTATCAAATTTAATGAGATTCATTAAGGGAAGAAATGATAATACAACTACTTTTATACAAAGAATTGCCCAAGGACTGGTAGTACAGATCATGAGCTTATAAGATTTAGATTTTTACAAGACTGAACTAAAATAATTACAACATATATTTGAAATGTAAATGAACAAAATTTCGAATCTAATGCTACCAAGGACAAGTGATAGCCATAATTGGAACGCAGGTACATCTTCAGATCTAGCTCCTGCCGTACGCAGCAACATCAACATCCAACATTTGCACGCAATGTGCATAAGTGTAGTATGAGTACAACCGACCACATGTACTCAATAAGTAACAAACCTAACCTTAGGTTGAAAGTAGTGACGAGCTGGAACAAGGGTTGGAGTCCAATACCAATAGCCAACAACAGTTCATAACAACATAATAAAAATGGTACAAAAAATAATTCAAAGGTACGATGCTCAACTCGTTCACAGTTATGGGAAAATAGGCATATTTTTCAAAGATGTCAGTAAAACTCAGTTCTGTTCACCAAATCACCAGAGGTATGAGTAAATCTAAAAACTGTAATTTTCCCCAAAAATCTTTCAACAATAATTAAGATATTTCATTTTCAGGTAGCATGAGAAAAATACATCTCTATACCTACATGTCAATATGCAAGTGAAATCACGAATGTCACCAAAACCGCAGTTGGGGAAGTTCAACTTGTTGTTTCTACACAGACTAGAGAGATCCACGATGTCAGTTGAGGGGCTGAAGTGGTTGGACAAGTTCACCAGCTTGTTTCCCCCCTCGCTTTGGTGGTACACCTTCTAAGGATCCCCATGATTTCTTAGATCGTTGCAATGAGATATTACGAACATGAGTGTAGTGGAGTCCAACCGAGTTGATTTCAAAGTGTGTTAGATACATGGTGCTGCCAAGAAGTTTTGGTAGGTGTATGTTCAACGCAGGCTAGCAGGTTCACCTCCTCTCACATGGGCCCAGTTCTCAAAGTTGTTCTTAGAAAAGTTCATTCCCTTCACTCAGAGAGAGAACTTCCACAGTTAGTTTGAGCGCCTTCAGTAGGGTAGCATGACTATTACTCAGTATGAGACCAGATTTGTGGATTTATCCTCCCATGCAGCTATCTTGATCCTTACCGAGGGGGAAAGGGTGAGGAGGTTTATAGATGGCCTTACACATGGTATCAGTCTATAGATGGCCAAAGAGACTAGGGATGCTATTTCTTTTACTCGGGTTGTGGAGATCGCCAAGAGGATCGAGCGCATCAGAGGTCAAGTTAGAGATACGACCTCTGAAAAGAGGTCCCAACACTCAGGTAGCTTTAGTGGTGCCTCGTATGGAGGCCGAGGTCACTTTGTGAGAGGATAGTATAATAGGACAGTTTATCATTCATCACCACCTAGCCAATGAGCTTCAGTACAATCTTTGTTTGGTGCACTTCCAGCTCAGAGTTCTTACCGCACTCTATCAGTTTAGGGTTCTTTGGTACCAAGATCTTCTAGTGCTTATTCTGGATCGTGGGGTTTGACTCAAGCCTTGCAATCATTTTCGACCAGAGGATGTTATGAGTGTGGAGAGTTGGGGCATGTTAGGACACTCTTTCCCCATCATTGCAGAGGTCCGGTGCAGCAGGAAGGCCAGACTATAAATCCCGCATCAATTACTACACCACCCGCTCAGCCAGCTCGGGGTGTAGGTCTGATGGTAGGCTATAATCTCATATTTTAGTCGCTTATTGCACTCTAACTTACAGCACTTTATTCATGTTTGAGCTTTAATTGATAGTGTTTTGCACTTATTGTGTATTTTATGTCTAGTAGGAGTGATTTCGAGCAATGTAGATATTATGGAATGAATTCGAGCTATTTGAAGCTTTAAATTCTGAGTAAAAGTCCAAGGGATTAAGCCGGGATCGTGTTCGGGGGTAGAGGACCAAGTCTGGACGTCAAAACACAAGCAAAATCCGTACTCTGAGAAAACCTCATTGTCGCGACGCATGGGGAGGCCCGTGAGGTGTGGCGACTGCCTATTTTCTGCTGCCTGATAGATGTTGAGCTCTCTGGAAATCCCCACTAATGCTCCGCATGGTGTGTCGCCTCATGCGGCAGGGCTGTGCAATCTTTATAGAGTTATTTTCCTATTTCAGTTAGGAGAAGGTGGTTTCATCTAGACCCGACCCTACTTGGTATAAATACATAAAAATGTTATTTTCTAGACTTTTGACAAATATTCGACCTAAGGAAGCTAATGAGGAGTTGGAGGAGCAAAAGCACAAGGATTTCATCATTCCCTCCTCACTCAAGACCCGAGTTTGGATCGAATTTATGTTTTTCTATGCTTTTATTATATTTGTGATGAATTGCTCCATATCTATAGAGTAGATCTCTTTAGGGTTTGATGGATTTGGTGTATTGATGATTCTTTGTGGATTATAACTCTAGTTTAATGTATTGAAGCATTTTTGAATGATTTAATTGTTGCATCTATATTCACTTGTTCATGTAATTGAGAGAGGCATAACTTGTGATATCTTTGCATTATATTGTTGGTTAAATTCATTAATTCTTCTTAGTAATCGAAAGAGGCTAGTTGAATCATTGATTAAACCTAGTTAGGAGGATAATCGAGAGAGGTTCTCCTAAAGACCAATCCACTACGCATTCTTGCATATCTTCACAGAGCTTCAGTTGGTTCATCTCGTGAGGTTAAAACTTAATCGAGAGAGGAGTTTTTGCTGAACGTTTGAACTAATAATTGAGTGAATTCGAGAAACTCACTTAAACATTAGAAGTGAATTATTTAGAGTTAGATCCTAACCAATTATCTTGCACCTTTTCTATCAAAACTCTATCTTCTCCCATTGATAACCTTCTTTGCTTATTCCATGCTTCAATTGTCATTAGTCAATAGCTTTAGATTCTTAGTAAATTTTAGTTAGACATCTTATAAATCTCAACTATTGATCATCTTGGATAACAACTAACATAGAAACTACGAGAATACTGTTTAAATCCAATCCCTGTGGATACGATATTATACTATACTATATTTGATTAGCGAGCATAATTTAGGTGTGTATTTCAAGCTCGAGCACAAAACACAACAAGAAATTGATGCTCGCTAGTCAAAGATAGTGGATTGGACTTAAACAATATTCTCGTAGCTTCTAGCTTGGCTGTTATCCAAGATGATCAACAATTGAGATTTATATAATTTCTAACTAAAATTAACTAAGAATCTAAAGCTATTGACTAATGACAATCGAAACAAGGAATAAGCAAAAAGGTTATCAATGGGAGAAGATAGGATTTTGATAGGATATATGCAAGATAATTATTTGGGATCTAACTCCAGATTAATGTATTGAAGCGTTTTTGGATGATTTAATTGTTGCATCTATATTCACTTGTCCATGTAATCGAGAGAGACATAACATGCAATATGTTTGGATTATATTGTTGGTTGAATTCATTAATTCTTCTTAGTAATCGAAAGAGGCTAGTTGAATCATTGATTAAACTTAGTTAGGAGGATAATCGAGAGAGGTTCTCCTAAAGACTAATCCACAATGCATTCTTGCAAATCTTCACTGAGCTTCAATTGGTTAATCTCATAAGGATAAAACTTAATCGAGAGAGGAGTTTTTGCTGAACGTTTGAACTAATAATTGAGTGAATTCGAGAGATTCACTTAAACATTTGAAGTGTATTATTTAGAGTTAGATCCTAACCAATTATCTTAGAATTAGTGAATAGCTTTAGATTCTTAGTAAAATTTAGTTAGACATCTTATAAATCTCAACTATTGATGATCTTGGATAGCAACTAAGCTAGAAACTACGAAAATACTGTTTAAATCCAATCCTCGTAGATACGATATTTTACTATACTATATTTTATTAGAGAGCATAATTTAGGTGTGTGTTTCGAGATTGTCAAATTTGCAGAGCGCAAAACGCAACACGAAATTGATGTTCGCTAGTCAAAGATAGTATAGTATAATATCATATCCACAAGGATTGGATTTAAACAGTATGCTCATAGCTTCTAGCTTGGTTGCTATCCAAGATGATCAACAATTGAGATTTATATAATTTCTAACTAAAATTAACTAAGAATCTAAAGCTATTGACTAATGGCAATCGAAACAAGAAATAAGCAAGAAGGTTATCAATGGGAGAAGATAGGGTTTTGATAGGATAGGTGCAAGATATTTATTTGGGATCTAACTCTAGATTTATGTATTGAAGCGTTTTTGGATTGTTTAATTATTGCATATATATTCACTTGTTCATGTAATCGAGAGAGGCATAACTTGTGACATCTTTGCATTATATTGTTGGTTGAATTCATTAATTCTTCTTAGTAATCGAAAGAGGCTAGTTGAATCATTGATTAAACCTAGTTAGGAGGATAATCAAGAGAGGTTCTCCTAAATACCAATCCACTACGTATTCTTGCATATCTTCACAGAGCTTCAATTGGTTCATCTCGTGAGGTTAAACTTAATCGATAGAGGAGTTTTTACTGAACATTTGAACTAATAATTGAGTGAATTCGAGAGACTTACTTAAACATTAGAAGTGAATTATTTAGAGTTAGATCCCAACCAATTATCTTTCACCTATCCTATCAAAACTCTATCTTCTCTCATTGATAATCTTCCTTGCTTATTCCTTGTTTCAATTGTCATTAGTCAATAGCTTTAGATTCTTAGTAAATTTTAGTTAGACATCTTATAAATCTCAACTGTTGATGATCTTGGATAGCAACTAAGCTATAAACTACGAGAATACTGTTTAAATCCAATCCATGTGGATATGATATTATACTATACTATATTTGATTAACGAGCATAATTTAGGTGTGTGTTTATAGCTCGTAAAATTTGGCGACGTTGCCGAGGATTGGCAATCAATAGTGTTTGAAATAGTTTGCAGTACTAATTGAGGAATTTTTATTTTTATTTTATTTCATTGTTCTTTTTTTACTTTTGGTGTTAATTGATTGTGCGCAGGTTACAGGTTTAGAGTGGTGCATGAATCGAGTTTCTGTGGAAGAAGTGCTACCATACGAACCAGAGATAGAAAAACAATTGCAACATCTGAGGAAGGAGAGAAATCTCACCGAGATGATAGAAAATGTTGGGGAATCCTCAACCAAAGAAACTATGGGTGAAAATGGTGACGATAATGTAAATTTGGCTGCAAGAGAGGCAACCCAACAATGAGAAAAATCCGCACGGGATGCTGAGGAAGCAGCTATCAGAGATGCATAGATCATCTATGAAGAAGAGATGGGTCAGAGAATTGCTCAAAATCAACCATTAGATGCAGACCAGTTCGGAAATATAGCTCACATGCCTGGGAGACCACTAGGAAATTACGCTAGACTGGTTTACAATCAATTCTTATCAAGTGTTAGACCACCTCCGATTGCAGCTAACAATTTCGAGTCGAAGTAAGGGTTGCTTCAAACCCTTCAGAATTGCTGTGTCTTTAGAGGGAAGATGAAAGAAGCTCCAAATACACATCTGATGGACTTCGAGAAGATTATGAACACCTTTCAATACAATGGCGTGTCACGAAATGCAGTGTACTTAAGGACATCCCCCTTCATACTCAAAGATGATGCAAAACAATGGCTTCGAAGCTTACCCACGGGATCGATTAGAACATGGGAGGAGATGACCTGAAAATTTCTTGATAAATATTTCTCCTTAGCTAAGACGGGCAAGTTTAGAAGAAAAATCCATAACTTCTGCCAGAAAGTGACTGAAACTATTTTTGAAGCATGGGAGAGGTTTAAGGAGATTGTTCGAAAGTGTCAACATAGTGGAATTGAACTCTGGATGCAACTCCAGGACTTTTGGTATGGATTGACACCGGCCTCACATAGAACATTGAGCAATGCCGCTGGAGGCCCGTTGATGAAGAAGACTCTAGAGGAGATAGTCATAATTCTTGATGAGTTGTCTGAAGATGCAAATTAGTGGCCCTCTAAGAGTGCTGAAAGAAGAAGATCAATTGGTGTTCACCAAGGTAATGCTACTACATCTGTGCAGGTACAACTTGATGCTACGGCTAAGGAAATACGAAAGCAGACTTTAGCCTCGATACAAAATGAGCCTTATGCAGCTTGTGATATATGTGGAAGAGGACACCCTACTCATGAGTTCCAAGCCTCAGCTGAGGAAGTGAATGTTGTGGGAAATTATAATTTTAATGAAATGGGTCAGAGTCACCCCGATTTTTCATGGAGTTCACTTGGGGGTACTACGAATGCTTGGTAACAAATAAACTCTAGACCCCTGGGACAAGGAGCTCTAGCATATCAAAATCAGCAGAGGCAGCAATTTCAGCCACAATAGCCCAGTCAGCCTGGTCTAGAGGATCTAATGAAGTCCTTCATTATCAAGACAGATGAGAGGCTGGACGCCCATGGAGCAGCTATCAAAGAGTTGGGCGCATAGTTTCGAAACCTGGATAGACAAGTGGGACAAATTGCAACAATATTATCTGAGAGGGCTCCAGGAACTCTCCCCTCTAATACTAAGAGAAATCACAAAGAAACAGTGAATGATGTGACTCTGAGAAGTGGGCAAGTGTTGAAAGATCCCACCCCGATCCAAAATCATATGAAACTTGAAAAAGAAAGTGGGGAGCAGCTGGAGAATGATGTTGATAAAAAGAAGAAGGGCCAGATAAAAGCTGAGAAAAAGGAGAATGGAGAAACTTTGAGAAGGGAGGAACAGGATGAGAGTGAGCATATGCCTATGCTACCTTTCTCCCAAAAGCTATATAGAGAAAAGATGGACAAGTAGTTTGGGAGATTTCTGGATGTGCTGAAATAGGTTCATGTAAATTTACCATTCACATAAATGCTCCCACAAATGCCTGCTTATGCCAAATTCTTGAAGGAGATCCTTACAAAGAAGAGGAAGATAGAAGAGACTTCAGTGGTCAAGCTCACAAAGCACTGCAGTGCTATATTGCAAAACGAACTCCCACAAAAGTGTGGAGACCTAGGGAGTTTTACTATACCTTGCTTTGTAAAAACTATTCATTTTGATAAATCATTATGTGATTCTAGTGCCTCAATTAATTTAATGCCTCTATCTATTTACAGGAATCTGGAGAAGAAGATTGGAGAGATAAGGTCTGCACCAATATCATTGTAGCTGGCAGACCAAACGACTTTAATACCCGAGGGGATAGTGGAAGATGTGATAGTTCGGGTGGATAAGTTCGTATTTCCTGTGGATTTTATAGTGGTGAAAATGGAGGAAAACAAGGAGGTCCCCCTCATACTAGGAAGACCATTCTTAGCGATAGGAAGAGCTATATTAGATATACATGAGAGAAAACTCATGCTTAGAATGGGTGAGGAGACTGTGACTTTTGAGATGAATGTAGCAAAGGGGGTGCAAAAAGAAAAACCTACTGCGAGTGTTGAGTGAAAAGTGAAGGGCTCAAAAGAGAAGGATGCGGTAAGCGAGAAAGATAAGTGTGGGATGTACCCCAAAAAGGCTGAGAAGAAGTTGTATGCATGGATGTGCGCATTAGTTCGGGCGCGAGGAATGGAGCCTGATTTTGACTCAGACCCTGACTAGATATTTAGGGAAGTTTCCTTTTACCTTATGCGTTTTAGTTTTGTGTCATGGGAACATGCCACAACTTAAAGTGTGGGATAGGGGATATGTTGTATGTATGTATGTATATATATATATATATATATATATATATATATTAGTTTTCTATTTGTTAGTTGTAGTAGTTAGAGATAGAAAAAAAAACATAAATTTTTTAAAATTTCCGATTTTTCTCGACGATGGATATCATCGACAGGTTTCTTGAGGGATTAAAGTCGAAAAGAAAAAGACAAAAAGATTTTCTTTGGTTAGGTAGTGTAATAATTCTCCCTTGGTTTTTCTTTGTGTCGCGTGTAACACCCCAGACAAATGATTTAAATTTTTAAAGTGCGCCAATGGTATCTGAGAATAACGTATTTGAGTATTAAAGGACACCCATGGGATAGAGACACATCATGTTGAATTGATAATGTATGTTTATGGTGTGTTGGAACATACTAAGGAGTTTTGAAAATGGCAAGAACTTGTGTGGAACAAGTTGGACACATTAAGTTAAAAGGATGTTTCAATTGGCACAAGACCCAACTTAAAATGAATAGAAATCCCTCAATATAATGACTTAGGTGGTGATATACCTACCAAATTAAATTCCTTTGAATCTAGTTTCCAACGCATCAAACGTTTTGTCATTTGGATATGTATACAGAAAGTTATGTCCATTTTACTGGACTTATGTCATATGCGCGGCCAGATGCGCGACCAAATCTGCGGCCGCACATATTTGAGAGTTTCTGCCTCCAATCCGCGGCCAAATTCGCGTCCGCGGACGTAGAAACCCATTAAATATCCCCAAGACCGGGTAGAGAGAGAGATAAGTCATTTCTTCAAGACTAGGGCTTTCTCTCCACCACCCATCCGGCCAAGGCTTCAAATACACATCTAAGGTGAGTTTTTAAGTGTGTTTTTATGATGATTTCACTTTTCAATCACTAGTTACAACAAGGTTTTGTATTGGATTCCATAGGATTTCTTAAAAATCTCAAGAACACCCCAAAAGTTGACTTTCAAGATTTGGTCTACAAGAAGTAATCTTTCACCCTTAAACTTACATGCATAGATTGTTAGTGAATAAATGAGAAAGAAATAACTACTAGCACTTATAAGATGGTGATTGGAAGCCATAAATACTTAAACTAGATTATTGGGTGTGGTAGAGATTTTGTAACAAGTTAATTAGTAGAATTTGGTAGATGTGAGTTCATTGATGATTATAATGGTGCTAAGAAGGTAGTTAGTGGACAAATGATGTTGTAGTATCTCTTGTTGGTGGTAATGAGGTATTGTTGGAGGAAGAAACACCATTACTAAAGGTAGTTGAATGTTATGCACACCTAGTGCTTGATAAAATACTCAAATGAGCTAGAACCATAATCATCCTCCTAATTTTGGTTTAATTTGTTATATTTCTACAATAGATTGAAGTTGCTAAGAATTCCGGAATATTTTAGAGTTTAAGGAAGCTCAATTGAGGTATGTTGGCTAAACTTTTCTCTTACAATTGAATCCCACGATATTCATATAAAATATGGACTGTGAATTAATAATGTTTTGACTTTAAGTCAAGTTCAAATGAAGGCTATTATGCCAAATTTTGTGAAATATCTCTATGTGCATTAGACTCTAAATTGCTCACATGTGTACTACACACCTTGATTTGAATTGTAATTGTTGTTGATGATGAGGATGATATTTGAAATTAATAAGGTGAGCATGAAATATTGAATATGGCCAACGTGCCAAGAATGATCTTATAATTATTTCTATTAATGCCAATGAAATGAAAAGATGTGAAAGTATTATAAAATGCGATTATTGATATAAACAGATTGATGTCTCGATTAAGACAGCCTAGCCGATCGGGTCGTGATCGGACACCATGCCGCACACTTGGTGGTAATTGTGCTGGAAATTGTAATTGAAATGGTAATTGTGGTTGATGTCCCTAATGGATAGCCTAGCCGATCGGGTCGTGATCGGACTCCGTGTTAAATATGGTGGTATTGATATTGAGAGAAATTGTGGTTGAGGTCTCTAATAAGATAACCTAGCTGATCGAGTCGTGATCGAACTCCGTGCTAAGAGTACGGTGGTACTGGTTTTGTGAATAATGGCTTTGTGAATAATGGTATTATGGAAAATAGTATATCGATACTAAAAATCTCCCAATATGAGATATGAAAATTAATTTGAACACTGTCTTGATCCTAAATTGAGGTTTGATGTTGATTAAGGCTTTCATTGATATTATGATAATATTATTTGTATTATTTGTCATTCTATTGAGATGGTGTTTAGTTATACATACTAGTGATATTCGACAGTACTAACGTCCCTTTTGCCGGGGGCGCTGCATCTTTCAATGGATGCAGGTGGTCCATAGCAGGAGATATTGGTTAGTGATAGCAGTGTACTTTCTTCCCAGCTGACTTGGTGAGCCCCACTTCATTCCGGGATCATGAATCTTTTGTACTTTGTGTATTCTGTTTGAGGTATAGCCGGGGCCTTATTGTCGGCATTATCATTGTACTCTTCTTTATCTATAGAGGCTCCGTAGACATAGTGTGGGTTGTGTATTGGTGCTGGGAAAGACAAACTATGCTATGTTATGGTTGTATTACTTGTCCATTTGAGACTTTAAAAATGGTGAAACTTATGATAAGAAATTGGTAATTGCAGACATGACCACTTTATTGTTTAATTAAGGAAAATATATATTCTCTTTATTCATGAATGAGTTTGGGTAGAAGGAATCTAATAGGCTTGCTCAGTCGGGTTCACTCGGTTGAGCGCCGGTTGTGCTACTCGGTTTTGGGGCGTGACATCGCGGTTCTTTTCCAAGGGTTTTGTTTGAACCGGGTGTAGTTAGTTTTTATTTTGTAGAGTAGTAGAAAACCTTGTGATGTGATTTGAATTGAAAGCAATATCTATTGACACAACAGTGTTAATCAATTTTTGAAAGATATATCTTGGGGACCTACACCTACGGTTACAACAATGTCTAAGTATTTTGTGCATGGTTACAAATTTCAAACCTAGGAATGCTCCAAGTATAAAAAAAAAAGCAATAACAATGGGGTGTGTATTAAAGGTGGTGAAGGGAACAAGATGGGGATAATGATTATTATAGTGTGATCAAAGAGATCTAGAATTATCATATTCAGGTTGGCCAAATAAGAAGATTATACTTTTCGGATGCAAGTGGTATACCTAGAGGAGGTACAAATGTACACTCGCAGTATAACATAATCGAGGTTAATAAAAAGAGGGAGTATGATCGCCATGATCCTTTTATAATTGCAGAAAATATTAGAAAAGTATATTATGCTCCATATCTATTGCCGGGGGGGGAGGGGTAAGTCTGATTGGTCGGTTGTAATTAAAACTAAGCCTGTTGGTAGGGTGGAAGTTGAAAATGTGCTAGATGTTGCTTACCAAAATGATACCTCAAGTGTTAACCAAATGGTGGACGATCAGTTAGAAAATGACTTGGAGTATTCTCAACGCATATTAGAAGAAGTTGATACGGAGGAAATAACAACCATAGAAAATAAGGACGAAGAATCAGTTGATGAAAATGAAATAGGTGAAAAGGAAGAATTTTCGGACGAGGAAGGATATTTCGAAGACGACTAGCATGTTAGTTTTTTCAAGGACTCTCATCTTATATAGATTTATATTCTCAATTCTAATATTTTATTTAATTTATGAAGATGACCGATATGGGTCGAGGTAGGTATAGGAAGGATAAGAGGCGTATTGATCAGGAGGATAGTGCTACACACTCGCTTCCTTCTACTCCACATTTGCATCCCTCCATTGTAGATGGCCGACAACAATCTTCTAGGCACACATCTTTCCACCACATTCATATACTCATCAGACTACCTACCATTCTCTCTCCCAGCAGTATTCTTCCCGTTCTCCACCACAGAGCTATACCCCACTTCCTCCATATAATCCTGCATATAGTCACATTGCTACACCTTATCAGCAGTCACATGGCCATGTGGTGATTCGCCCGTCATCTGCTCCATTTGCTTCACCAACAGTTGGATCGCATCCATCTAGATTATAGACACCTGGATCACATAGGGGTCTGGATCGCAGCATGGGTCTAGATCGTAGCCATCTTCATCAGCGGCCCCGTCTCCCTCTCCACGGAGTACGTCTCCTAGCATTTCTAGACTTTGCCTCAGGATAGTAGCTCTGAGCCAGATGTCTCCCATTCTACGCACGCTTCAGATACACATGAGGATAATGATCCAAATGCAGTGTGGTATGATCGTTATCATAGGATGATCATCAAGTCTGAGGGCAATGGGTAAGATTTATTTATTACTTCTTTGTTTTTCCTGAATTATAATAGCTATTCTTGTTTATTTAATATAATTGCTATATTGCAGATTCATACCTAGTCATGAGACTACAAAAATAATCACTGAAGCTCTTGGCTGGTTGTATGATGCACCGTATGCGACTTGGAGTGATTTTTCATCGGAGCTTGTGGGGTAGATTTTCAGCCAATTTAAGGTTTTAATAAAATTCTTATCTATTTAAGAGTTATATTAATAATATTTTTATCTAACGTTACACACTTCATTTGCAGATTAAGTGTGCATCGGCGGACCAGCATAATAGTGCAATTCTTACAAATTTTGAGTTCAAATGTCGTAAGAGACTAGCTAATTCCTTCTGTTCTGCTCGGAAGAAAAACAAGAAGTCTTCATGGGTTACTATCGCATTTATGGAGGATCTACCGAGGCAGTGGGCCATTGAGGATTTCAAGAAGAAGAGTAAGCAAGGAAAGAAGGCCCGACCATCTGAGAAGGGTGTCTCTTTGCACTGTGCGGGTGAAAGAAGTATGAGGACTGTAAGGAGACTACTGATAATTCCTTAAAGCATTTAAATCTATTTTTATCGAACTATGTTTATTTTAATTTAGTTAACATGTTTTATTATATTTGTAGGAAAAAAATATGGGAGGAAGCTGACTCACGACGAGTTCTTCATGGAGACTCACATCCGGAAGAAGAAGGCATCGACAGATCCAAGTAGATGGGTCGAGGACCGGGACGAGACTACCCATATAAGTTTCATAACTACTATAAATTAAAATTAATGTTTATAATATTATAGAGTTAATATTAATTTACTATCTTCTAAATAAAGGGTCTCTATAAGACTATTGTGCAAGAGTACAGTCAGAGCTTGCCACCGAATGAGCAGGGCGACCCACCTTCTATTTCAGACGAAGAAGCGTAGAAGATTTGGTTGGATGTTGTCGATGTTCCTAAAAAGGGGATAACATATGGCCTTCTAGAGATATTATTTCGGCGCTACAGGGCTGTATTGCAAGGTATAGGGACTTCCTCCCAAGGCAAAACACTTGATAGGTCGACTCTCTCGACTACGGAGAAGAAGATCGCAAAGCTATCAGCATAGCTTGAAGAGGCAAAGGCTAGAAAAGAAAAGAGAGAGCAACAATTTAATAGCCTTCAAGGTCACCTAGTAAAGAGGGACCTATAATTTAATACCCTTCAAGGTCAGCTGGCCAATCTTCTTGCTAGTGGTGCTTTCCCGATTCCCCGGTCTCGTGAATCTTCCCCAGATGCTAATCCTTCTCATCGTCATCCTTCGGTTGGAAATTATATTTTTTTATTAATTTATATTTTAACAATTTCGACCGATATTGGTCGGTATAGTAAAATTTAAAAATAATTGTAAAATTATCTGATTATCATATTTCTGACCGACATCGGTCACTATTTTCTAAATTAAATAAAAAATAATTTAAGAATTACCAACCGATTTCGGTCGGTATATTTATTTTTCAAACAAAATTTGTCAGATAAGGTGGTCAAACATTGGTTGAATTAACCGATCGCCTTCGGTCGTAAATTGCGATCGTCTTCGGTCAGAAATTGCGACCGTCTTCGGTCGCCACACATTAGCGACCACTGTTATTTCGACGAATTAAAGTCGGTCGCAAATCAGTCAGTTTTTGTTCGATTCCGTTATTCCTAGACACTCTTTGGCAGTTTTCTAGTAGTGTAATGTGTTGGAATTCCAACATAATATGCTGGAAGTTTATACGCAGGAGCTTCATATCCGGCATATTATGCAAAAACTTTTTGTGTTTTAACAAAATAGTGACTATTATTCAATGACTTTGTAAATGCTGGCTATTTTTTAATTATCAGTCCGAAAACTGACTAGCATGTGCTATTTTCACAAATATATTCGCGAGGAAGCTAATAACATTGTCCTTTTGGCTAAGATAAAATTTGAGGTATTATCACTTTTAGCCCGCGTTAGAAACTATTTGTATCTGGTAGCCAAAAATGTATATAAAATTTGTATAATTTTTGTATATAACATACAGAATGTATATATATATAAAATATATAAATTTTATACATTTTTTCGATTATTATTTTTACGGCGGCTATATAATGTCATTTCCCATAAAAATTGGTCACTGTCAGGTCCATCCAGCCCACTGGCTGCCCTCAAAATCCCACCTCCTTATAAGCCCATTCTATACCTTCCTTTCTTCATTCCCCTCTTTCCTTTTATTCTCTCTCTCTAGTTTGTGGCACTTTTTATGGGTTTGAGAGAAAATATTGCAGTGCAGAAAGCAACACTGAAATCTCCACAAGGTTCCCAACTTATCTCTTCCCTTATTCTGCCATTCACTTCGACCTATCTTTCCTTAATTTTACTCCAATTCCAACCTTAATTTTCCTTTTCTCAACAAAAAACACACCTTTCTTTTTCTTGTATTAATTTAACATTATTTTCTAGTTATTCATCATTATCACTTATTTGCTATCAATATTTTTCGAATAGTATTAAAAGGTAATGACTTTCTTTTCCGGATGCAGGTTTCTTTGAAGCTTTTGGCGCGTATGAGTGGAGTAAATCCAGCAGCTTCAAGCCAAAGGCTGCAAAAACTGGAAACTGTAAGCTCAATGGCATCTTTAGCTGATGGAAAGGTTAGGGGCCACCTTAGCCGGTGCTTTGTTTTAGTCAACTTCTTCATTCTCATTCTCATGATGGGAGTCGCTTCTTCATCTTAATTTCGGTGCTATCTTACCTGAGCTTTCTCATCACCTCTTCTAGTTTTCTATTTTTTTTCTTCTCCTTTTTCAATTTTTTGACTTATTGCTTTTTATTCCTCCACCTAGCCAAGTTTCTTGACCTTGTAAGACCTTTTCTTGACCTTGTAAGACCCCGTGTTCTGTGTTATATTTTTGTGTTTTGTATTCTGGTAAATCTTACGTCATGATTTTTCAATGTAAGATTTGCTTAGTGTCCATTTTCGTTCTCGTACAACTCACGTTCTCCTTCCTTGTCTATCCCTCCTGAGCTATTCACACATGTTCCAAAAGATCTGAATTCAAGAAGCATGATCCGAAGAAAGAGTACTACTATTTGCCATCAAGAATGGTACTAATGCAAATTCATGTGATTATTTATATACCCTTTTGTTCCTATTTTTAGGGGGTTATGAATGTGAATTTGGAATAAACGTTGTACTAAATCCTATGTATGGATTGAAATCATTTATGGCCGGGAAATTACATATTCTAATGGTACAGCCATTTTTCTCTCTATTCTTTTCAAGTTTTCTAGTTGCTTTGTAGTAGCTTTTTTTATTTTTATTCTTATTCTTTTCATGACTGGTCACTTTACACACTTCCATCATCTCACCTTATCTTTTTTTCCGAACTTCTAAAATGAAAGTCGGATTTTGGATCTTTTTGAATTTAAAGAAAATATACCAGGCCAAAAATGTGCAGTGACATTAGCCCATTCAATTTTGAAGATTGTTATATATTGAGGATAGAGTTACAGCCTCGTAGTTGCGACTTCATCCTACATGGATCACTTCAATACAATGTTTTAGTTTTACAACCTTCTCTCTTTTACCTTTGCTTCCCTTATTCAGAGCACACACCACCCAAAAAAAAAGAGGAACAAAGTTATTGTGTACCCTTTTTGAATTTGTTACAAATTTATATTTGGTGTAGAAAAAATATTGGTTGGTTGTATTTGAGTAGTGCCCACAAGGCCCACGTCCTTCTCTTTTTCCTTAGTTTATGGAAAGGGCTTCCTTTTAAGCAAGAATGAGCTCATGTCATTTATGAACGGGGGAAATAATTGTAACCATTTGGGGAAAAAAAGATCAGCTTTTTATACGAACAACTTTCTTAGAGTACTGGAAAAAAATCATTCACTCAGATAGACAAAACCCTCTCTTGTCTGCTAGCCTGTGTTTATATAATTTATGATTTACAATATAAAGACTCGTGGGATGGACCAATGCAAGTTAAAAAAATTTCACTTTTACTTGCAGCAATTTTCAGTTGATTTATATGTGTCCTTATTGATCTAAAACCTAAACCCTCAAATTTATCATTTCGGCTTTCTCTCAACCTAAAATTACACAACAAATGAAGAAATGCTTAATATTGTCAACATACGATAGGTCCATCTTGTTCCCATAAAGCGTCTCAAACTTTAGCCATGATCTCTAGCATAAATAAGAATGCTAAGTAGCCATACAAAATAAGGCATGTTGTAAGAAGAACATGAATCAAAACAAGACATAAAAAGACCTAAATTCTAAGTCGAGCATGGTTTTCCTTGGTACATGCATATACTTGTCACCTCATATATGCGTCGCCCCCAAATACGTAGCATGTAATACTTAAGTCCATTTTAGGAGACATTCCTTCAAGTTGAGGCTAGCTAGGACACTTACCATATTCGAAGTAGGCTTCAACTTTTAAAAATGCCTTTTTCTTTATTCTCGGCCTCCATGCCGAAAATCTAGCTAAAGAATACTCAACAAGGTTAAATAATGCTAAATGCCCAAAATCTAGCTAAAGAATACTCAACAAGGTTAAATAATGCTATAGGAATTAATCCTATGTGAAAAAAATTCAATCTTTATCAAAATCTCAAAAGTCAATAAAAAGTTAACCCGAGCCCATATGGTTAAAACCCGTCATCAAGACTAAATCTCGGTGACACATAACCTGCCAAGTCCAAATATGTAATTAGTTTTCAAATTCGAGTCCATCGGTGTTCAAATCAAGGTTGTGCATAGTTTGGTAAATACTGAATTACCATACCGAAATCAAAAAATTTGGTACTTTGTATTCGGTATATTAGTATTTGGTTTAAGTTTTAAAAGAAATTTTGGTATTAGGTATGTTATTTGGTATTTGAAAATAAAATACCGAAATACCGATACCGTACAGAAATATATACTAAATTAGACAAATACACATATTATTGATTATAACATAAATATAAAAATTCTAAAATTCTACTTTCCTTTATTTTAAATTTTTTTTAACCTTTCCCACCTTTTTTTTAATACTATACTCACGATTCTCCCCTTTTTTGGTTACCTAATTATGCTTCGACCTTTCCCCCTTTTAGATTTAGCATTTTTTGGTTTCAATGTTTTTTTCACTATACCATAACGTTTTCATTTTTTGAATTTGTAAGTACCTTACTTAAGAAATCTATTCTATGCACTAGTTAGTAGTAGAGCCGAACAAAACGAAGTTACCAAACCGATCAACCGAAAATGAAAAGAGGAAAATTGAGCCAAACCGAATTTAATTATATATGATATTGGTATAACATTTTAATAAATCAAATACTAAAAAATAACGAACCGAAATATCTAAATATCAAGGTGTACCAACCGACAAATACCCATACTTTAAATCCACCAAATAAACTTTCTTATCTTTCAAGACAAAACTTACTTTTTCTACTTTTAGATTTCTCGACTCTAAATGCAAAGTTTAGTCATCTGTTATAAAGCCTATGACTAAACATTTGTGATTAGTAGAGAATTGTGAATAAATTGTCCAAAAAGGCAGAAAAAGTCAAGTCGGTAATAACGAAATTCAAGCACAAAATGATCATGTTCCACAAGTTGGTACTTTTTCCATAGTTTTCTATAGTCTTATATAAATATTCAAAGTAGTGATCTGAAGGAAAACACAAAAGATTGACTTTGAGTAAGTCTCATGATTTAGCTCATAACCTAAAATCAGCAATGCAGTATATTCTGCCGGCAATGCGGGTCCCTCTTTCCCCACCTATTTTATTTACCTTTGGTAACATCTAACATGCCTAAGGCATGTCTCTTTTCATTATTTAACCTTTCTTTCTTTCTCTGTCCCTCTCTCTTTTTTAAAGGAAACTTTTAGTCATAATCATTTTTTTGAAGACCTCTGCATAATATTACTCGTACAAGATTTTGGCATCTCATTTCTCGGTAAAACTCTTCGTAATAAGAATACGTTCCGGAATATAATCCATCCATACGTCGGCTCTCATCGGCAACGTAACGCATTTATAATTTATATTTATATATTTTTTATATCTACCTATCTACTTATCTATCGATCTATAAAACTAGAATTATCAAAATATTAAATGTTGATCAACTAAAATATTATTTTAATATTAACTGACTTTTAATCCCTCCAAATGATTAATTATTTTTAAAAAATATAATTTCACGTTGGATGGAATTGTAACTTAAGACTTGACCTAATATTAATTGGCATGGAGTTCTAACAATCAAGTTCCAACTTTGGATGTCCTACCTCGTAACGACTCGGCCGGTCGTTTTGAGTATGTTAGCCCTGTTTTTCCTAGTTGATGCTTTACATATGTGCAATTGTGATTATCGGACTTGGCGGAGTGGTTGGTTTGGTTTCGGAAAAGTTTTTGAGTGAATTGGGACACTTAGTCTCAATGTTGGATGCTTAAGTTGTAAGAGTTGATCGGGGGTTTGACTTTTGTGTAGACGACTCCCAAATAGTATTTTGATGGTTCCAGTAGCTTCGTTTGAAGATTTTGGACTGAGGCGTACGCCCGAATTTGGATTTGGAGGTCCCTAGTTTGATTTGGTTATAATTTGCAAAAGTAGGAAAGTTGAAGGTTAGGAAGGTTGATAGGTTTGACTGGAAGTTAACTTTATTGATATCGGGCTCAGATTTTGATTCCGGGAATCAGGATTGGTCCATTGTGCCATTTGGGACTTGCTTGCAAAATTTGAGGTAATTCCGAGTTGATTTGATATGGTTCGGCACGAGAATTAAAAGTTGAAAGTTTATTAGTTTCCTTATGCTTGAATTGAGGTGCGATTCATAGTTTTGATGTTGTTTGGTGTGATTTGGGGCCTCGAGTAGGTCCGTGTTTTATTTTTTGATTGGTTGGTGTGTTTAGACGGGGTCCCGAGAGGCTCGGGTGTGTTTCAGATTATTTTCGGATAATTCTTGGACTTGGTTGCATTGGTGAAGGTATATGATTTCTGGTGCTTTTGCACATGCGAAGGAAGGGCAACAAGTGCGATACCGCAGACGCGGTCAGGAAGATCGCAAATTCGAAGCTGGGCTGGAAGGGCTTGGTCCGCAGGTGCAGACTGTGGAGCGCAAGTGGGCAATCACAGGTGCAAAGGAGCTTCCACAGAAGCAGAGCCGCATATGTGGCTGGTCAGGGGACTAAGTTGTTTCTGCATCTGCGATGGATTATCCGCATATGCGGTATCGCAAATGCTACAGAGTGGATTGCATATGCGATTTAGCTGGACAAAGTATTAATATTGAGGGTTTGGTCATTTTTCTCATTTTTGGAGTTGTGGAGCTCGGCTAGGGGCGATATTTGGAGAGCTTTTCATCACAATTGTAGGGGTAAGTTATCCTTACTTGATTTTCGTGTTAGATATTGATTACCCATAGACTATTACACCTAATGTTTTTATGAATTAAAGGTGGGATTTGGGAATTTTTGGACTATGATTTTGGAGAGTGAGATTTGATGATTTGAGGGTCGATTTGCGGTTGAAATTGGATGAAATATATACATATGGACTCGTATCGAAATCAGTGTTTAGAATTTATGAGTGTTATCGGGTTCTGGGGTGCAAACCCGAGGTTGACTTGGCATAATTGATTCAAGATCTTAGTTTTATCATTTAAAATTTTTTCTTATGGCTCTTATTGATGATATTAAGTTATTTTGGCTAGATTCGAGTCGTCCAAAGGTTGATTCACGCTGGAAGGGCTTATTAGAGGATTGATTTGGCTTGCTTGAGGTAAGTATCTTACCTAAACTTGATTGAGGCACTATTTGCCTGAGTTATTTGTGATAGCTACGTGCTATAGGTGGCTCACATGTGCCGGAGTTGAGCCCATGTGTGTGCACATGGGTATTATTCATGTTCGGGGTAGTGTTTAGGCTATGGCATGCCTTGGATTGTTTGTTAAGCTTCATGCTGTAATAGTTCTTATATTTGTAACCCTATTGTGAGTTATTTGATCCATGTTTGAGGTTAAATAGAGGTTAATTGTCACGACCCAACTGGAGGGTCATGACTAGCACCCGGGCCATACTTGCCGAGCACCAACGTACATTTTATCTAACCTTCCTTATTATCTTTAAGGGCCGACAAGATCAATATAAATGGTAGACATGGATCATGAACATCCAACAATGAAAGATAATGTCATGAACATACATAACATGGGACGACAAGACTGTTAAGAAACTATATATAAGGTACGAGCTACCATGAGTCGACACCTGACTATGAGCCTCTAAAGGAACATAAGTTCTACAACATTGCCGGAACAGGGCCCCGATATACCCATAATGTCTATAACAAAAATGCATACCAAGACCACGGCAAGTCCGGAGAAGGGATCTCGCCAATAACCGCTGAATTGGACAGCCTACTGTGGTAGGGGAGCTGTGTCTACCCGTCTATCAGGACCTGCAGCACGACATGCAGCGCCCACAAATAAGAGGGGACGTCAGTACGAATAAAGTACTGAGTATGTAAGGCAGGAAAGCATAAGTAAGAACAGTAATGTAAACAGGGATATGGAATATACAACCTGTAACATCTGGGTACCTCTGAGGGCTACTGACATGAAACACATGATACATACATATATATACATAAACTTTTAAAACATACGCCTTTATGGGAATCACCATCATCATATCGTACCCGGCCGTAATAGGCTCGGTAAAATGTACCCGGCCATCATAGGGCTCGGTAGAATCATACCCGGCCACGTGGAGCTCGGTAAAACCCAACTGATCAGTAGTTGCACAATAGGTGCCGTACCCGGCCAACTATAGGGTGGCTCGGTAGAGTAAAATAGATACATATATATGATGCATGCTGGACTCATTGGAATCACATTTTGAACCTTTCGGAGTGACGTAAGGTCGGTATCCTTCGTACACGTTATTATGATTAAATCTTCATCAAGAATCTTATAAGAATCAGTAACTACCAACAACATTGATAATATAAGAATAAGAGAAGTAACATCAATATCAATCGTTTCATAAGAAGGGCAGCAATGTAAGTACTGCTAGCTTCTAAGAGTAGAGTATCTTTGGGAGTTCGTTCATTACATTATGTACAATCGAAGTCGTGAAAAAGAATGAAGGGGATAGCCTAACATACCTTGTATATACTGCCCAACCTCAAGCTATGCAAATGTCACGACTCCTTAGTCTACAATAAGAGAAATGACACTATCATTATCGTTTAAGCGTCGTAACTATTATGTATCGACCGCAACCTATTTTACGATGAAACGGACAACACCTCCCCTATTTATATGACTTCACACAAGTCAATACAATCACCAAACACCCCAAACAACATCATTAATAATCATATTGAGCCTCCCAAAACAGTCCACCAACCAACAACATTACTACCAAGCCTTTCAATATATATTTCACAAGTTCTAGCTTCAACGACTTAGCCGCAACTTGGATAATCTCAAATATATATATAGAGTAAGAGGTTCCTTACCTTTAAACAGAAATAACAACTCCAATTTGACCTTATTTTTCCACGAAATATCTCTCCAATTCTGCCACAAGAACAAGGAAGCGAAACTAGCAATCAATTCGGGTTTTTATGCACTAGAATTACTTTAGAAGACTTGAAATCACCTAGGGTTGATATTAAAAACTTGAATGAGTATTTACAGAACATAAAACACTTAAAACAACCTCCCACATGAGCTGGAACAACACAAAAATCAGCAACAACAAGAAGAACAAGAAACTTACTAGCGCCACGGGATTCCCGACACTTGATTTGTGTTGTTTGCCCTTGAGGGAGTGTTTTTAGGGTTCTAAGGTCTGAACATACTGAAAAATAATGACTTAAAACGGGGTTGAGGTATCTTATATATATCCATATATCTTAAACCGCCTATGTGGGCCCCATAGAGAGCTGCTTGACGCACTTTCACGAAAACACGAATATCTCTCTATTTCGAGATCGTATCGACAAACGGTTTAATGCGTTGGAAACTAGACTCATATATCTTCAATTGGATAGGTATATCACCCCATAATTATAAGTATATTGGGAGAAAAATGTAGTAACATTTGACCTAAAGTTTAAGTAAAATTATAAACGTAAGTTGCGACAACTTTTATCGACTTTGTTTCATAACACGCTTGACTTCAAGACTTATGATACGGATATTATATGATTCAAATACATTAAAACATAACCTCTTGGGACAATTAATCACCTCTAGTGTTACCCGAAAATACGGGTTACAACATCCTTGATTCGTTTAACTTCTAATACTTGTTAACCACTCTTATACACCCTTGTATCGTTTAAGACCAATAGGATTAACTTCTTATCATCTCAAATATAATCTCTTCTTGGATTTACCTCGACTAACTTACGGCGTGATCTAAGGTACGCGAATTTGGGTTGTAACACCAATCTCCTGATTGAACTTGATAATTGCTATTTTTATGACGCAATTGCCTGATTTGAGCTATGATAACACACTTTGCACATACATATACCTTAGCATGTCACTTATACCAGACCAGGAGTATGAAATTCGATATTCATTAATAATATACATGTATTCTTGTATATTTGTTTCCTGTGTGATATGGTTTAGACTAGTAGCACGTGACCATGCCATGCGGTGATATTGAGCCTGTAACCATGTAAGGCCCCGTAAAATTTTACCTAAAACCCAGGGTTACGTGATGCCAAGATAGACTTATAGCGCGTTTGGGAGTTGAAGAATTGTTTTTTGGCAGAGTAGGGCGTTTCTGCAATCCATCCTGCGGTCGTAGAACTGATCTGCGGACTGCAAATTTGCCGTTGAGTGATGCAGAGAACTGGGAAACTTTGCGATGATATTTTTGCGGTAAATTATGCGGCCGCATAATCATTTTGTGGGCCGCACATTCATCGCAGGAGCCAACAATCTGATTCTCATATTGGCCTGGTGAAGCTCTTTGGTCAACCCTTGTCTACCTGCCTCAATATGTATTAAGCTTCCCATTGACTTACGGCTGAGAGAGACGCTGCCTCAAATTCAACTCCTTCTGCTTGAAGATGTATTGTAAACTCTTGTGATCTGTGTAGATGTCAACATGGACGCCGTATAAGTAGTGTCTCCATATCTTCAAAGCATATATTACTGCAGCCCATTCCAAATCATGAGTCGGGTAATTCTTTTCATGCTTTTTTAATTGTTTTGATGCATAAGCAATCACCTTCCCACATTGCATCAATACGCACCCCAAACCTATACCTGAGGAATCACAATATACCACATAACCTTATGTTCCTTCTGGGAGAGTGAGCACTGGCGCGGATGTCAATCGATTTTTTAGCTCCTGAAAACTATGTTCACAAGCATCAGACCACTGGAACTTGGTAGTTTTCTGTGTTAACTTAGTCAATGGTGCTGATATAGAGGAAAAACCCTTCTACAAACCGCCTAAAATATCCTGCTAGCCCCAGGAAGCTGCGGACTTCTGACGGTGTTGTAGGTCTCGGCCAATTCTTCACTGCATCGATCTTTTGAGTGTCGACACTAATACCCTCATCAGATATCACATGGCCAAGGAATGCTATTGAGTTCAGCAAGAATTCACATTTAGAGAGCTTAGCATATAACATATGATCCCGAAGGGTTTGGGCATAAGCCTGAATCCGGGAAATATCCATGCCCTCTACCAAGGAGGCTGTTGTGCACTCATTTATCAGATGTGGTCCCAAACCATTCACGAACAGGTGCACCCTATCACTCATCTCGGCCACCATATGGGGAGTATACCTTGCTAAAGAATCAAACTGTATACTATACTCTCGTACACTCATATTACCCTGTCGAAGGTTCAAGAACTTATCAGCTCTAGCTCATCGTATCTCAGCTGGCAAGTAGTGACAAAGAAAGGCCTCAGAAAATTCCTTCCACACGGCTGGAGGAGCGTTCGGACCCCTAGATTTCTCCCAACTATCATACCATAAAATCGCTAAATCCCGTAACCGATAAGAAGCCAACTCTACTTCCTCCGTATCACTAGCATGCATAACCCGCAATGTACAATGAACCTGATCAATAAATGTTTGCGGGTCCTCCTTGGGGTCTGATCGGGTAAACACTGGAGGGTCTAGATTAATAAAATCACGAACTCTCGCACTAACCGGTTTATCAGCAGCACCGGTATTCTTCCTCTGAGCCTGAGCAACTGCCAATCTAGTCAACAACTGCACCGCACTGCGCATATCGTGGTCTGTAGTGCCAGACGGAGGAACTGGATGTACTGGGTGCCTCCTAATATCCTCTGGAAGAGACAGAGAGGTATGAGACGACATCTCACTCTGAGGCTCACTTTGGCATGCTATGGCTGGAGGCACCTGAATGTTACCCTCTCCCACAGCTGTATCAAGCCGTTTACTAATCGCTTGCTTCCTAGTCAAAGGCATCGCTAAAAGAAAACAAGGTGAATATTAGATATGAACACTTACGACTAAACTCTACGCACGATCTAGATTCATGAAGAAGGTAACAACCCTAGATGTCACGTAGTCTCCTGATTATAAATGTGGCGCGCTACGCATCCATAATCAAAACTTTAGTAGACACGACTCATAGACAACCACTAGGACAGACTTGCTCTGATACCAAGTTTGTCACGACCCAACTGGAGGGTCATGACTAGCACCCGGGCCATACTTGCCGAGCACCAACGTACATTTTATCTAACCTTTCTTATTATATTTAAGGGACGACAAAATAAATATAAATGGTATACATGGATCATGAACATCCAACAATGAAAGATAATGTCATGAACATACATAACATGGGACGACAAGACAGTCAAGAAACTATATATAAGGTACGAGCTACCATGAGTCGACACCTGTCTATGAGCCTCTAAAGGAACATAAGTTCTACAACATTGCCGGAACAGGGCCCCGACATACCCATAATGTCTATAACAAAAATGCATACCAAGACCACGGCAAGTCCGGAGAAGGGATCTCGCCAATAACCGCTGAACTGGACAGCCTACTGTGGTGGGGGAGCTGCGTCTACCCGTCTATCAGGACCTGCAGCACGACATGCAGCGTCCACAAATAAAAGGGACGTCAGTACGAATAAAGTACTGAGTATGTAAGGCAGGAAAGCATAAGTAAGAACAGTAATGTAAACAGGGATAGGGAATATACAACCTGTGACATCTGGGTACCTCTGAGGGCTACTGACATGAAACACATGATACATACATATATATACATAAACTTTTAAAATATACGCCTTTGTGGCATCACCATCATCATATCGTACCCGGCCGTAATAGGCTCGGTAAAACGTACCCGGCCATCATAGGGCTCGGTAGAATCATACCCGGCCACGTGGAGCTCGGTAAAACCCAACTGATCAGTGGTTGCACAATAGGTGCCATACCCGGCCAACTATAGGGTGGCTCGGTAGAGTAAATAGATACATATATATGATGCATGCTGGACTCATTGGAATCACATTTTGAACCTTTCAGAGTGACGTAAGGTCGGTATCCTTCATACACGTTATTAGGATTAAATCTTCATCAAGAATCTTATAAGAATCAAGAACTACCAACAACATTGATAATATAAGAATAAGAGAAGTAACATAAATATCAATCGTTTCATAAGAAGGGCAGCAATGTAAGTACTGCTAGCTTCTAAGAGTAGAGTATCTTTGGGAGTTCGTTCATTACATTATGTACAATCGGAGTCGTGCAAAAGAATGAAGGGGATAGCCTAACATACCTTGTATATACTGACCAACCTCAAGCTATGCAAATGTCACGACTCCTTAGTCTACAATAAGAGAAATGACACTATCATTATCGTTTAAGCGTCGTAACTATTATGTATCGACCGCAACCTATTTTACGATGAAACGGACAGCACCTCCCCTATTTTTATGACTTCACACAAGTCAATAAAATCACCAAACAGCCCAAACAACATCATTAATAATCATATTGAGCCTCCCAAAATAGTCCACCAACCAACAACATTACTACCAAGCCTTTCGATATATATTTCACAAGTTCTAGCTTCAACGACTTAGCCGCAACTTGGATAATCTCAAATATATATATAGAGTAAGAGGTTCCTTACCTTTAAACATAAATAACAACTCCAATTTGACCTTAATTGTCCACGAAATATCTCTCCAATTCTGTCACAAGAACAAGGAAGCGAAACTAGCAATGAATTCGGGTTGTTATGCACTAGAATTACTTTAGAAGACTTGAAATCACCTAGGGTTGATATTAAAAACTTGAAGGAGTATTTACAGAACATAAAACACTTAAAACAACCTCCCACACGAGCTGGAACAACACAAAAATCAGCAACAACAAGAAGAACAAGAAACTTACTAGCGCCACGGGATTCCCGACACTTGATTTGTGTTGTTTGCCCTTTGTTTGGGTCTTGGATCACGAGAGAACCTTGAGAGAGTGTTTTTAGGGTTCTAAGGTCTGAATATACTGAAAAATAATGACTTAAAACGGGGTTGAGGTATCTTATATATATCCATATGTCTTAAACTGCCTATGTGGGCCCCATAGAAAGCTTCTTGGCGCACTCTCACGAAAATGCGAATATCTCTCTATTCCGAGATCGTATCCACGAACGGTTTACTGCGTTGGAAACTAGACTCATAGATATTAAATTTTGTAGGTAGAGCACCCCATAATTATAAATATATTGGGAGCAACATGTAGTAACATTTGACCTAAAGTTTAAGTAAAATTATAAACATAAGTTGCGACAACTTTTATCGACTTTGTTTCATAACTCGCTTGACTTCAAGACTTATGATATAGATATTATATGATTCAAATACATTAAAACATAACCTCTTGGGACAATTAATTACCTTTATTGTTACCCGAAAATACGGGTTACAATATCCTTGATTCGTTTAACTTCTAATACTTGTTAACCACTCTTATACACCCTTGTATCGTTTAAACTAATAGGATTAACTTCTTATCATCTCAAAGATAATCTCTTCTTGGATTTACGTCGACTAACTTACGGTGTGATCTAAGGTACGCGAATTTGGGTTGTAACACCAATCTCCTGATTGAACTTGATAATTGCTATTTTTATGACGCAATTGCCTGATTTGAGCTATGATAGCACACTTTGCACATGCATATACCTTAGCATGTCACTTATACCAGACCAGGAGTATGAAATTTGATATTCATTGATAATATACATGTATTCTTGTATATTTGTTTCCTGTGTGATATGGTTTAGACTAGTAGCACGTGACCATGCCATGCGGTGATATTGAGCCTGTAACCATGTAAGGCCCCGTAAAATTTTACCTAAAACCCAGGGTTACGTGATGCCAAGATAGACTTATAGCGCGTTCGGGAGTTTAAGAATTGTTTTTTGGCAGAGTAGGGCGTTTCTGCAATCCATCCTGCGGTCGCAGAACTGATTTGCGGACTACAAATTTGCCGTTGAGTGTTGCAGAGATCTGGGAAACTTTGTGATGATATTTTTGCGGTAAATTATGCGGCCGCATAATCATTTCGCGGGCTGCACATTCGTCGCAGAAGCCAACATAAGAAACTTCGGAAGGCGGTTCTGCTGTCCATTATGCGACCGCAGACCTGTCAGAAACCCAACCCGAACATCCCAATTTTGGGACCCTTTTCTGAGGTCCCCTTTGCGGGACGCATACCTATTTTGCGGTCCGGTCTGTGACCGTAACCCGGCTTCGTAGAGTTTAAGTTTGTAAAATTTCACCTCATCCCATTTTCATAAAAACAACTTGTGGGTTATTTTGGCTGGTCCTAACTGATATGTAGAGAGAGGGGAGTGATCTAGAGTGAGAGGGGAAGTTCACCAATCCTTGCTCAAGTCTTGAAGAATTCACAAGAACAAAGTCACGAAGTCTTCATCCAAGAGGTAAGGTTCCATACCATAGTCTTCAATTTTGAGTTTGGGGTTGAAGATGAATAATGAGAGTGTAATTCTTAGGTGTGTGTGTGTGTGTGGGGGGGGGGGGGTGTTATCTATGGATGCATGTACCAATAAAGTTGTAGGAATGTTGTTGAGCTAGAAAATGGTAGGTATTGGTTTGGGGATGAAGGAATCCACCATAGGAGGACCTTGAAACCTTAATACACACCTAGTGTTTGATAAAATGCTCAAATGAGCCGGAACTATGAACTCCTTCCCAATTTGTGTTCAATTTTGCTATATCTCTAAATAGATCAAAGTGGCTATGAATTCCGAAACATCGTAGTAATTTAAAAAGCTCGATGCGAGGTATGTTTGCTAGACTTCTCTTTTAGAATTGAAACCCACAATGTCCTTGTAAGTCCCGAGTTGTTCATTATAAATTGATTATTCCGAATAAGCCTTGTATCAAAAGATATATGTTCAATATGTATTCCAAATGTTCTTGTTATGTTATGTTCTATTTGAAAATGTGCTCGAAGCATGGGTTGCATATTTAAATATTATAACTTCAAGTCGTGATTCAAATGAAAGCTATTATTCCAAATTATGTAAGAAGTCTCAACGTGCTTAACATTCTTATTTGCTCATATGTGGACTTAAAGTCTTGAATAGAAATGCTTTATTGTTGATGATCCGTGATGATGTTTGAAAGTGAAAGAGATGAACATGAAATATGAAACACGGCCAACGTGCCAAGAGTGACATTATGTTATAGCCATTGGTGCAAATGAAATGAATGATATATAAGATAATGAAATGAGTTGTCAATCCTTTAAATAAATAAACACCCTGGGAGTATTGTTAGTCCCCGAGGAAGGGTAGGTTGAGATAACCTAACCCCGAAACTACACGTGCCAGTGTAGGAGTGAATTGTGATTGTATCCCTTTATTGGGATGAGATTGATGTGATGAGAATATTCCCCTTTATTAAGATGAGATGATTGCTATAAAAGGGTGATGTCGGTCCACACGATATTGTGGTGAGACGGCCTAGCCGGTCGGGTCGTGATCGGACGCCATGCCGCACACATGGTGGTGATTGTGCTTGAGATTATGATTGAAACAATGATTCAGATTGATATAATGATTGTTATTTTGGTTGATGTCTTTGGGTGAGATGACCTAGCCGATCGGCCCATGATCAGACTCCGTGCTAAGATTGCGGTGGTATATAGGTGCTAAGATCTCCCACCTAAAATATGGAAATTTACTTGAAAACTTGTCTTGCTCCTAACTTTATGTTTTGGTATTGTTTGAGGCTCCCATTGATTTTATGATTGTACTTCCTTGTGTTATCATTTGTTCTATTGAGAGGGTGTTTAGTCATTCATACTAGTACTATTCCATAAGTACTAACATCCCTTTTGCCGGGGCCGCTGTATCTTTAATGGATGCAGGTGGTTCCACAGGAGGCGACTTGATCATTGATAGCGGTACACCTTTTTTCCAGCTGACTTGGTGAGCCCCACTTCATATCGAGGTCGTATATCTTTTGTTCCTTGTGTATTATATTTGGAGGTATAGCCGGGGCCTTGTTGCTGGCACTATCATCATACTCTTTTGTATCTATTAGAGGCTCCGTAGACATAATGTGGGTGGTATGCTGGTGTTGGGGAAGTCAACTAGTAATGTTGTATTTGTATCACATGTTCCACTTCAAACTATGAAGGTGTATGTATTTTGAACTTTATAAATGATGTAACTAATGATAAGGAATCGGTGTTGTTCACATGATCCTCCCCGTTGTCTAATTAATGAAATGGATCTTTCCTTTATTCATGAGTGAGTTCGGGTAGAAGGCATTGTATAGGCTTTCTCGGTCGGGTCATCTCAATTGAGCGCCGGTTGCGCTCCCCGAGGTCGACGCATGACAAACTTGGTATCAGAGCCTACCTTTTTAAAGTATCCTAGGATTTCTCAAAGCCGTGTCTAGTAGATTCCTTCTTATCGGTGTGTTGTCGACCACATCTATAATTAGGAGGCTACTTGGTCATTTAGGAATATACCCTTCTTTGATGTTCTAGATCGTGCGATAAAACTGATTGTAAGATTGTTCCTCTTCTAACTCGTGCATTGCTATAAGTTTTGGTACATGGAACCTAGGAATAAATAAATAACTGGCCAAGGAGCCAATGCCGCCGCAGGAGTGGCAGTTGATTCTTTACTTGATGATGCGGGTGAGCACCCGAGGGGTGAGGATATTCCCCCGACTACTACACTGCTTGATTCCACTACACCTGATCAGACTACTCCAGTTCCTACACATACTGAGGGTGCAATGATCCCTCCAACTAATATTCCAGTTCCACCTCCAGCCCCAGCTTCTGGTCCCGATATTTTTGAGGGGAGCCATACATATGTTGGCTCAGATAGTGGCTTCTCAGGCCCAGAGATCAAATGTTGTGCCTACTTCTTCCAGTTAGCCAGGGAAATCTGCTAGTTCCAGGGTGAACAAGTTTCTTCAGTTGGATCCTCCATTGTTCACGGGTACTAATCCCGAGGAGGACTCCCAGGACTTTAGTGATGAGATGCACAAGACTCTTCGGATTATGCGTGCTACTGAGACGGAAGTAGTGGAGTTGGCTTCCTACCACCTGAAAAGGTGGTATATTCTTGGTTTGAATTGTGGGAGGAGTCCCGTGAGGAGGGCGAGGTGGAGTGAGTTCGCCGATGCCTTCATTGATCATTTCGTGCTTGCCGATACTAAGGCAGCCCGTGCCAGTGATTTTGAGTGCTTAATTTAAGGTATCTTGGGTGTGTGGGAGTATCATATGAGGTTTGCACGCTTGTCCAAGTATGATATATACATGTTGCCCACTATGGAGGCTAGAGTGTGCTGGTTTGTGTAGGGCCTTAGCCCTTTGGTTATCAATGAGGGCGCTACAACTACCTTGAATTACGATATGAACTATGGGAAGATGGTGGCATTTGCTCAAGCTACAGAGAACCGTAAGTTGAAGAATAGAATTGAGCAAAAGGGTAGCAGCAAGGCCCGATTTGCGGGCAACTTTGGTGGTTCATTTGGTGGTTGTGGTAGTAGGTCAGCATTCAGGGGAGGGTCATCAGGGCCATCCCAGGTTTTTTCTCAATCTTCGGTCAGTGCACCACAATCAGGGCCCGGTCAATAACAGTGGAGTCATTTTAGGTCGGGTTAGGGCAATAGGGGATCCTACCAATAAGGTTGGCCTGGTGGGAGATTCCAGTAGCAGCGGAGGTCCCCATGCCCTAGGTGTGGAAAGATGCACTTGGGAATCTGCTACATGGACCTACCCATATGCTATGGGTGCGGATTGAGGGGTCATATTCAGAGGAGTTGCCGTTCGTCCCGCCAGGGTATGGGCAGGGGTGCGACACAGCCAGCCAGTTCTGTAGCTACTACATCCGAAGCACCTTCTCCAGCTCGAGGCACTCTAGCACCCGCAAGGTGTGGTACAGCTAGGGGTGGTACACAGAGTTCGAGAGGACCCAGCCATTTCTATGCTATGAAGGGTTGCCAGAGTTTAGAGGCATCTCCAGATATTGCCACAGGTATATTGACTGTCCAATCTCATGATGTGTATGCTTTTATTGATCCCGATACCACTTTCTCCTATGTAACTACTTATGTAGCTATGGAATTTGGGATAGAACGAGAACAACTTCATGAGTCGTTCTCTGTATCTACTCTGATTGGTGAGTCTATTGTGGTTGCGCAGATTTATAGGGATTGTGTTGTCACGGTGCATGGTTGGGACACCATGGCCGATCTTATTGAATTGGGGATGGTTGATTTTGATGTAATAATGGGGATAGACTGGCTTTATTCATGTTTTGCCAAGCTTGACTGTCGAACCAGAACTGTTAGGTTTGAATTTCCAAATGAGTCAGTGATTGAATGGAAGAGGGATGATGTGGTGCAGAAGGGTAGGTTTATTTCTTACTTTAAGGCCATGGAGATGATTAACAAGTGGTGTATTTACCATTTGGTCTGGGCTACGGACACCGATGTTGAGGCACCTACACTTGAGTCCGTGCCGATTGTGAGTGAGTTTCTGGATGAGCTCCTTGGGATTCCACCAGATAGGGAGATTGATTTTGGGATTGATATGATGTTGGGCATGCATCCTATATCTATTCCACCCTACAGAATGGCACATGCAGAATTGAAGGAGCTAAATGAACAATTGAAGGATTTGTTAGAGAAAGATTTTGTTCGCTGAGTGTGTCGCCTTGGGGCATACAAGTTCTCTTTGTAAGAAAGAAGGATGTGTCACTAAGAATGTGTATTGACTATCGGCAGCTCAACAAGGTCACAATAAAAAATAAGCACCCACTGCCAAGGATAGATGACTTGTTTGATCAATTGTAGGGTGCTAAGTACTTCTCCAAGATTGATTTAAGATCCGGGTATCACCAATTGAAGATTAGGGAGTATGATATTCCGAAAATAGCTTTCAGGACCCGGTATGGGCACTTTTAATTCCTGGTAATGTCTTTTGGGCTAACAAATGCCCCACAACTTTCATGGATCTGATGAATCGATTCGTCAAGCCTTTTCTTGACTCCTTCATGATAGTGTTTATTGACGATATCCTTGTATATTCGCGAAGTCGAGAGGACCATGCCGATCATCTCAGGGTAGTTCTACAGACTCTATATGAGCACAAGTTGTATGCAAAGTTTTCGAAAAGTGAATTTTGGCTTGAATCTGTCACGTTCTTGGGTCATGTCATCTCTAGAGAAGGAATTAATGTTGATCCTCAGAAGATTGCAACTGTGAAGAATTGTCCTAGACCTAAAACTCCAACAAAGATTCGAAGTTTCTTAGGCTTAGCGGGGTATTACAGGAAATTTGTGGAGGGGTTCTCTACTCTTGCCTCCCTATTGACTAAATTGACGCAGAAGACGGTTAAGTTCCAATGGTCAGATGCTTGTGAAAGAAGCTTGAAAGAGTTGAAATCAAGATTGACTACGACACCGTTGTTGACTCTACCAGAGGGTACATATGGGTTTGTGGTATATTGTGATGCTTCAAGGATCAGACTTGGGTGTGTATTAATGCAACATGGCAAGGTGATAGCTTATGCTTCTAGGAAACTCAAGAATCATGAAAAGAACTATCCAACACATGACTTAGAGCTTGCGGCGATTATATTTGCATTGAAGATTTGGCGTCATTATTTGTATGGGGTCCATGTGAATATATTCACGGACCATAAGAGCCTTCAATATATTTTCAAACAGAAGGAATTGAATCTGAGGCAGAGAAGATGGCTTGAGTTACTCAAGGATTACAACATCGATATCCTATATCATTCGGGGAAGGCTAATCTATGGGCATTTTGGCTTACTTGGAGGCATATCAAAGGTCGTTGGCCAAGGAGGTTCATCGGTTGGCTAGTTTGGGAGTTCGTCTTGCGGATTCTCGTAAAGGAGGGGTGATTGTGCAAAATAGGGCCGAATCATCGCTTATGGTGAAGGTCAAGGAGAAGCAATACAACAATCAATTGTTGGTACAATTGAAGGAGGGGATTCATAAATATGAGACCATGGCCTTTTCTCTTGGCATGGATGATGGTGTACTAAGGTACCAAGGGCGACTATGTGTTCCAAATGTAGATGGTCTCCAGGAAAGAATCATGACTGAGGCTCACACTTCTAGGTATTCCGTGCACCCGGGATCTACAAAGATGTATCATGATCTTAGGGAAGTCTACTCGTAGAATGATATGAAGAGGAATGTAGCGGACTTTGTGGCAAGATGTCCAAATTGTCAGCTAGTGAAGGCCGAGCACCAAAGGCCCGGTAGGTTGGCACAAAATATAGAAATTCCAATGTGGAAGTGGGAGATGATCAATATGAACTTTATGGAGGGACTACCTCGCACACCTCGTAAGTATGACTCGATTTGGACAATTGTGTATCGACTCACGAAATTATCTCACTTCATACCTGTTAAGGCTACCGACACAGCAGAATAGTATGCTCAGTTGTATATCAAGGAAATATTCAGGTTGCATGGCACTCCAGTTTCTATTATCTCAGATTGAGGGGCACTGTTCACGAGTAATTTTTGAAAGAAATTCCAGCAATGTTTGGGTACTCAGGTGAATCTTCGTACAACCTTTCACCCGCAGACTGACGGGCAGGCAGAGCGGAGTATTCCTACGCTTGAGGATATGTTGCGCGCTTGTGTTCTTCACTTCAAGGGTAGCTGGGATGATCATTGGCCGCTCATAGATTTTGCCTACAACAAAAGTTATCATGCTAGCATTCAGATGGCACCGTTCGAGGCTTTATATGGTAGTAGATGTAGATCTCCCATTGGGTGATTCAAGATTGGGGAAGCGGAGTTGATAAGGCCAGACCTCATGCATCAGGCAATGTAGATCATTAAGGAGTGATTGAAAACTGCTAAGAGTCGTCAAAAGTCCTATTTAGATATTCGTCATAGGGAATTGGAGTTCAAAGAAGATGATTGGGTATTCTTGAAGGTTTCCCGTATGAAGGGTATAATGGGGTTTGGTAAGAAAGGAAAATTGAGTCTCAGGTATGTCGGGCCGTAAAGAATCATTTAGAGAATTGGTCTGATGGCTTAGAGGCTAGAACTACCTCCGGAGATGTCTTTAGTGCACCCAGTGTTTCATGTATCCATGTTGAAGAAGGTGGTTGGAGATCCGTCGCTTATTGTTCCGGTTGAGACTATTGAGGTTAATAAAGAATTGACTTATGAAGAAATTCCAGTTTCCATTCTTGATAGGCAAGTTCAAAAGTTGAGGAACAAAGAGATTTCCTCCGTAAAAGTATTATGGCAAAGCCAACAAGTCGAAGAAGCCACCTGGGAAGCCGAGGAAGAGATGAAGAAGAAGTACCCTCATTTTTTTGAATAGCTATATAATCGATTCTATGAAATTGTTCCCTGTGAATTATGTATTATTTGTGCAGTTGATGTTAAGGGTGTTCCTTTTTTGTAATATACTGCTCGTGAGGCCACCGTTGTCGTTGTTTTTAAGTTATGTTGCATCGTTGGGTCATGTATATGTTGTTAGGGTTGGTTTATGAGATTCTCTAATAGGTGGATAGGCCTAGTTATTGGGGAAACTATGGCAAAATATTTGGAAATTTAGGGAGTTAGTCAAAAATTTGGAACTGTTTGTGTGTGTTATAGCAGCTGAGTCACATTGGTTTCTAATGGCGGATTTTGACCCTTATTCGAGGACGAATGATCTTAAGAGGGGGAGGATGTAAGGCCCCATAAATATTTCACCTAAAACCCGCGGTTTCGTGCCAAGATAGACTTTTGGGTTGAACATCGCGTTGGGGAGGTGAAGAAATGTTTTTGGCAGAGTAGGGCATTCATGCAGTCCATTATGCGGTCGCAGAACTGATCTGCGGACCGTAAATCTACTATAGAGTGAAGCAGAGAACTGGGCAACTTTGGGATGATATTTTTGCGATCAATTATGCGGCCGCATAATCATTTCGCGGGCCGCACATTTATCACAGAAGACAACATGAGAAACATCAGAAGGAGGTTATGCGGTCCATTATGCGACCGTAGAACTGGTCTGCGGACTGCAGACCTGCTGCAAACCCAACCCGAACAACCCATTTTTGGGATACGTTTCTATGGTCCCCTTTGCAAGACGCATACGTGTTTTGCGGTCCGGTCTGCGACCACAAACCCGACTACGTAGAGTTTAGGTTTTAAAAATTTCATCCGATCCTATTTTCATAAAAATAACTTGTGGGTTATTTTGGCTGGTCCTAACTGATATTTAGAGAGAAGGGAGTGGTCTAGAGTGAGAGGGGAAGTTCCTAAGTTTATTGTTTACCAATCCTTCCTCAAGTCTTGAAGAATTCACAAGAACAAAGTCACAAAGTCTTCATCCAAGAGGTAAGGTTCCATACCCTAGTCTTCAACTTCGAGTTTGGGGTAGAAGATGGATAATGGGGAGTGTAATTCTTAGGTGTGGGGGTGTTATCTAGGCATGCATGTAACAACAAAGTTGTAGGAAGTTTGTTGAGCTAGAAAAGGGTAGATATTGGGTTGGGGATGAAGGAATCTACCATAGGAGAACGTTAAAATCTTAATGCACACCTAGTGTTTGATAAAATGCTCAAATGAGCTGGAACTATGAACTCCTTCCTAATTTGTGTTTAATTTTGCTATATCTCTAAATAGATCGAAGTGGCTAAGAATTCTGGAACATCGTTGTAATTTAAAAAGCTCGATGTGAGGTATGTTGGCTAAACTTCTCTTTTAGAATTGAACCCACAATGTCCTTGTAAGTCCCGAGTTGTTCATTATAAATTGTTTATTCCGAATAAGCCTTGTGTCAAAAGATATATGTTCAATATATATTCCAAATGTTCTTGTTATGTTATATTCTATTTGAAAATGTGCTCGAAGAATGGGTTGTATATCTAAAAGTTATAACTTCAGGTCGTGATTCAAATGAAAGTAATTATGCCAAATTGTGTAAGAAGTCTCAATGTGCTTAACATTGTTATTTGCTCATATGTGGACTTAAAGTCTTGAATAGAAATTCTTTGTTGTTGTTGATCCGTGATGATGTTTGAAAGTGAAAGAGATAAACATGAAATATGAAATACGGCCAACGTGCCAAGAGAGACATTGTATTATGGCCATTGGTGCCAATGAAATGAATGATATATAAAAGATAATGAAATGAGTTGTCAATCCTTTAAATAAATAAACACCCTAGGAGTATCGTTAGTCACCGAGGAAGGGTAGGTTGAAATAACCTAACCCTGAAACTACATGTGCCGGTATAGGAGTGAATTGTGATTGTACCCCTTTATTGGGATGGGATTGATGTGATGAGAATATTCCCCTTTATTGGAATGAGATCATTGCTAGAAAAGGGTGATGTCGATCCACATTCCATTGTGGTGAGACGTCCTAGCCGGTCTGGTCGTGATCCGACGCCATGCCGCACATATGGTGGTGATTGTGCTTGAGATAATGATTATTATTGTGGTTGATGTCTTTGGGTGAGACAGCCTAGCCGATCGGGCCATGATCAGACTTCTTGCTAAGATCGCGGTGGTATATCAGTGCTAAGATCTCTCAACCTAAAATATGGAAATTTACTTGAAAACTTGTCTTGCTTCTAACTTGACGTTTTGGTATCGTTTGAGGCTCCCATTGATTTTATGATTGTACTTCCTTGTGTTATCATTCGTTCTATTGAGAGGGTGTTTAGTCATTTATACTAGTACTATTCTATATGTACAAACGTCCATTTTGCTGGGGGCGCTGCATCTTTATTGGATGCAGGTGTTTCCACAGTAGGCGGCTTTGATCATTGATAGCGGTACACCCTCTTCCTAGCTGACTTGGTGAGCCCCACTTCATATCAGGGTCATATATTTTTTATTCCTTGTGTATTATGTTTGGAGGTATAGCCGGGGTCTTGTTGCTGGCACTATCATCGTACTCTTTTGTATCTATTAGAGGCTTAGTAGATATAGTGTGGGTAGTATGTTTGGGCTCAATATCACAATCCACTGGGCGTGGTTTGTCATGCCTCGACCTCGAGGAGCACGACCGGCGCTCAACCTAGATGACCCGACCGAGCAAGCTTGTACAATGCCTTCTACTCTAATTCACTTATGAATAAAGGAAAGATCCATTTCATTAATTAGACAACGGGAGGATCATGTGAACAACACGGATTCCTTATCATTAGTTACATCATTTATAAAGTTCAAACTACATACACTTTCATAGTTTGAAGTGGAACGTGTGATGCAAATACAACATTACTAGTTTGACTTCCCCAACACGAGGATCTATATATATATATATATATATATATATATATACAGTATGACAATACTTTCACCACCATCGAGCTATAATTGATGGGCAGGCCCCTATTGGGCAACCTCTGATCAGATGTTAAGTTATATACCGAGCCTACTGTGGCCGAGCGCCTATGAGCGAGCCCAGAATGGCCGATATACAGATCCTAGTATGGCCGAGTACCATGAGCGAGCCTACTACGACAGAGCAGTTACACGTTTCGAGCCTTATAGGGCCGACCAACTATTTTACTTACTATATTGAGAGAGTTGAGTCAGTATTAGCAGGTAAGTATTTCTCCAGATCATCTTTGACTCCTAGTTACTGTCAGTTATTATATTATCAGTTTAGTTTCAGCTTTCAGTTATTCTATTGCCTTACGTACTCGGTACATTATTTCGCACTGACGTCCCTTTCTTGAGGACGCTGCATTTCATGCATGCAAGTTCGGATAGACAGCCTGGTAGACCTCCTTCGTAGGTGCTGTCCGTGATCAGCTTGATCGGTAAGCTCCACATCCTTCAGAGTTATCGGGTCTAGGGTTATAAGTACATATTGTATATATATATATGTATGTATATATATTATGGGTAGGTTGGGGCCCTATTCCGACCACAGTACATCCATCAGTAGAGGTTTGTAGACATATCTTGTCAGTTAGTGTAGTATGTTGGGCTTGTAGGCCTTGTATGTATATTTTGTTGGTTTGTCAGCTGTAGTAGTTATGACGGCCTTGTCGGTAGACCGGGCAGATTGTGATATTGAGCCTATGACCACACATGGAGAATTGTGATATTGAGCATGTGACCATGCCAGGAGAGTTATGATATTGAGCCTGTGACCATGCTGAACGGATTTTCATATTGAAACTGTGACCACGTTGAGCGGATTATGATGATTTGCATGTGACTTCGCCGTGTGGCATATGAATATGGATCCATCCCTTTAAGGTCACCCTCTCATGTTTCTCCTTGATGGTGTACATGCGGATTGAGAAAAAACTCAATAATGGTTTGGTACGGTTATGGAAATTCAGAGGAAAAGCTGGCTAAGTGCTTGATTTGGTTATTGCATTTCATTTTTACTTACATTTTCCTTGATTGTTTACCTAATTCATTTGCATATCTTCTTTATATGCTGGATTGTTGACTGAGCAGAGTATGTTAAGTAATTTTGTACACCAAGGTGGTTCTTTCTATGATACATGACTAATCATATTATTGTTCTGAACTTGTTGGGATTTATAAACAGTATAAGTGATTAGCGAGCAAAATTATAATTCTTGCTTCTATCACCTCGCTGAGGTTAGTTATGATACTTGCTGAGTACATGGGGTTGATTTTACTCATATTACACTCTACACTTAATTGTTGCAGATCCAGGTGTTGGACCGAGCCGCCAGTAGCTAAGGCTTATTGCTGAGTTTGCTATCTGAGAGACAAGGTAGAGCTACATATCGGCCGCAGTCTTGGAGTCTCTTCTAATTTTGTACTGTTGTCTTTATTTCAGACAATATTATTATATCGCATTTCAGACTCGTATTTCTGTTTTAGAGCTCATGACTCTGCATTTACTAGCTCTGGGGGATTTGTTATGTATCGACGATGTTGTTATTGTTAATTGGACTTAGACTTGTACTATTTTTGTGTACTCAGTATTTATATTTCATTTTGTAATGCTTGGCTGTCCTAGCAAGTAAGTTAGGTGCCATCATTGCCGGTTGATGGTTTTAGGTTTGACAAGTTGGTATCAGAGCCCTAGATTCACAGGTTCTACGGGTCATGAGCAGGTTGAGTAGAGTCTTGCGGATCGGTACGAAGACGTCTATACTTATCTACGAGAGGCTACCTAACTGTTAAGAATTTTCACTTTCTTGCATTCTTATCGTGCGGATTTGTTATTTCCGAAGTTTGAACCTTTACTCTTCTATTCTCTCACATATGGTGAGGACAATTCTGCCGGATCGGGCGGGTAGGCACCAGTACCACTAGGCAGGGCCACTAGAGGCCGGGGTCAAGGTGGGGCTCGCACTACAGCTAGAGCAGCACTTGTGGAGCCACCAGACGCTCTAGTGGAGGAGCAGGTTCTGGATACTGTTGAGCCGTTGGGACCAGCTCAAACACCGGTGGTACATATTGTTATACTTGGTCTTCAGGAGGATCTGGATCAAATCTTGAGTGTGTGCACAAGTTTGGCTCAGTCGGGTATGGTACCAGTTACCTCACATGCCGGGGGAGTAGCCCAGACTCCCGCCGCCCATACACTGGAGCAGCTCAGGGTTATCAGACATTAGGGGTGTTACCAGTTCAGTCAGTTGTTATTGCCTAAGATGAGGTTGGTCCATCTTTGTCCGATAAGGAGCAAAAGAGATTGAAGCAATTTAAAAGGCTTGATCCTCCCGAGTTCAGTGGAGGAGAGTCAGAGGATGCTCAAGGTTTTTTGGATCAATGTCATTAGATTCTTTGCACTACGGGCATTGTGGACACTAGTGGAGTTTCCTTTACTACATTTTAGTTGACAGAGGCAACCTATAAATGGTGGCAGACCTATGAGTCAGGCAGGTCAGCTGGCGCAACACCGCTTACATGGCATGAGTTCTTGTTTCTCTTCTTAGAGAAGTTTATTCCACAGACTCATAGAGAGAAGCTGCATAAAGAGTTTGAGAAGCTACGCTAGGAGGGTATGATTGTGACCCAGTACGAGATGAGATTTGAAGATTTGGAACTTCGTGCAGTATAGTTGGTTCCCATTAAGTGGGAGAAGATCTGAAGGTTCATTGATGACCTCAACTATGGTGTAAGTTACAGCTTGGATCGGGAGGCCGAGACGGATGCTAGGTTTAACTAGGTGGTTGAGATTGCTAGATGCTTAAAGTAGGTTCGCAGGCTTGAGCATGAGCAGCGGAAGGCTAAGAGGCCTCGTGGTTCAGGTTCTTTTGGTAATGCCTCATCTGGAGACAGTCACATTACAGCAGTGGTTGTCCTTTTAGACACATACATGTAGCTCGTCAGATTCCTCATGGTTTTTCAGTTAGCCACAGTTCATACAATGCTCGTCCAGTTCAGTCATCATTCAGTGTGCTGCCGGCACAGAGTTCTTACCGTGCTTCATCTGCTCAGGGTTTCATAGGCAGTTCTTTGGGTTATTAGGACCTGTTGCCTTATATGAGGGGTTGTTTCGAGTGTGGAGACTTGAGTCATCTCAAGAGGGATTTCCCCAAACTTCTGGCTAGGGTTCCACACCAGAGCCTGCAGCCTATCATTTCAGCACCAACAACTACAACACCTGTACAACTAGCTAGGAATTGGGATCAGTCAGTTCGAGGTAGCCCTAGTGGGGGAGGCCGATCAGGCGGTGGTCAGGACCATTGTTATGCGTTTCTCGCCATACCAGAGACAGTGCTTGCAATGCCGTGATCACAAGTATTATTTCTGTGTGCCACATGGATACTTTGCTCGTTATTTGGATATGCTTCATGATATTTTAGATATACTCGTTCATGTATCTACACCGCTGGGTGATTCTATTGTGGTGGACCGTGTATATCGATCTTGTATGGTGAACATTGGGGGTTATGAGACTAAAGTTGATTTATTATTGCTCAGCATGGTAGATTTTGATGTGATTTTGGGCATGGATTGATTGTCACCATATCACACTATTCTTGATTTCCACGCTAAGACCGTGACATTGGCTATGCCGGGGTTGCCGAGGTTGGAGTGGAGAGGCTCCCTAGATCATGTCCCTAGTAGAGTGATTTCATATTTAAAGACTCAATGGATAGTTGGAAATGGGGTGTTTGGCCTATTTGGCCTTTGTAAGGGATGTTAGTGCTGATACTCCTACTGTTGAGTCGGTTCTAGTAGTGAGGGAGTTCCCAGATGTGTTTCCTGCAGACCTGCCGGGCTTGCCACCCAACAAGGACATTGATTTTGGTGTTGATTTGGTATCGGGCACTCAACCCATCTCTATTCCACCGTATCGCATGGAACTAATGGAGTTGAAGGAGTTGAACGAACAATTACAGGAGTTGCTTGATAAGAGTTTCATTAGGCCTAGCGTGTCACCTTGGGGTGCACCGGTACTATTTGTAAAGAAGAAATATGGTTCTATGAGAATGTGCATTGACTATAGGTAGTTGAAAAAGGTTACTATCAAGAACAAGTACCCAATACCGCGTATTGACGATTTGTTTGATCCGCTCGAGAGTGCTAGAGTATTGTCAAAGATTAATTTAGATCGGGGTACCATTAGTGGAAGATTCGGGCTTCAGATATTCCAAAGACGACTTTTAGGACCTGCTATGGTCGTTATGAGTTTCTAGTGATGTCTTTTGGGCTGACCAATGCCCAAGAACCTTTTATGTACTTTATGAACAAGTATTTCTACTTTATATTGATTCCTTCTTCATAGTTTTCATTCACCTCGGGAGGATCATGAGCAGCATCTGAGGATCGTGCTCTAGCCTTTGAGGGAGAAGAAGCTATAAGCTAAATTCTTCAAGTGCGAGTATTGGTTAGACTCGGTGGCATTATTTGGCCACGTAATGTCTAGTGAGGGGATTAACGTGGCTCCGAAAAAGATTGAGGCAGTTCAGAGTTGGCCCAGACCATCTTCTGCTATTGAGATCCGGAGTTGCCTCGGTTTAGTTGGGTATTACCGTCGTTTTGTGGAGGAGTTTTCATCTATAGCAGCCCCATTGACTAGATTGACACAGAAGGGTGCCCAATTTAGGTTATTTGATAAATGTGAGGAGAGCTTTCAGAAGCTCAAAACTGCCTTGACTACAGCTCAAGTTCTTGTTTTACCTTTGGGATACGGTTCTTATAAAGTCTATTATGATGCTTCATGGATTGGTATTGGATGTGTGTTGATGCAGGAGGGTAGAGTTAATGCTTATGCTTTGAGTCAGTTGAAGCCCCATGATAAGAACTACCCAGTACACGATTTGGAGTTAGCATCTTATAATGGTGGATTTTAATCACTTATTAGTACCTTCTTGCTTTAGTTTTAGTCCGAAAATGTTGATTTCTGTTCCCAAAACTAATGAAATTGTGCAAATTACAAGAAAGTTGGAGAATTGGACTTTAATGAATAAATCTAACTCAAAAAATAGTGTTCCAGCTTATAAGGTAAGAAGGAGCGCAGCAGGCCAAAAGTGTGGCTCGTAGAAGTAATTCTACGGCCGCAGAATTCTCTATGCGGCCACAGAACTGGTGTTGATGCTCAAATGATTATTGAAGCAAAGTGCGAACCGCACACAATCTGTGCAACTGCAAAACATGGTCGCACTGACAAGAATTCAAAAAGTTCATAGAGTTTGCAAAATGACCAAGTATGAAGCCTTTCCAAGAGTGCAGTTGCAGAAAGAAAAGTGCGGCCGCAGAAGCTGAAGTGCAGTCGCAGACCAAATTGAGCGGCCACCGAATTCCACAACCTACAGAACCAAGTGAAGTGCGGACCGCATATGGAATTGTGCGGCCACCGAACCTCCCGAAGGGCATTTTTGTCAACGGATTTTGGGCCACTATAAATAGACGGGAATCACTTTTTAGGGCAAGTTTTGTAGTTTTCTGAGCTGTAGCCATTGTAGTTTACCACTTTTGGAAATTTGTGACGAATTTGGGTTAAAAACACATTAATGTATCATTTTAATTTTGTACTATGGATTTAATTAGTGTTTCTTCTTTATTTTCTTCCATTTCTATTATGAGTAGCTAGATTTTATAGGGTTGTGACCCAAACCTAATGTGTAAAACTTATGGGTAATTAATCTAATGCTTGTTTATGATTGGGTTTTTGTTATTTAGCCTTGTTCATGTATTATTTCTATAATTAATGGTTGCAAACATTGATTCATGCCTTTTTGACTTGGTTCTTACTTGAGAAAGAGGGACCTAGTCTAGAAAAACTTAGCTAACAAGAAATAGGGCTAGTTAAGGTTTTGACTAGCCTAATTAAAGGGTTTGAACTAGAGATAGGGAAAACCCGACATGATCTCATATTAACTGTTTGACTTGATACCCAATTGGGCTTGAGAAAGCCAATTTGGGCAAAATCACTCTAAGACCGAGAGGTATTGATTGGGTAACTTAGAGTTGAGAGCTATAATACACCCCGATCACTAAAACCAGCGTTATCGTAATTAACCCATTAGGCTAACACCTAGGTGAAGGTTACATCACTAGGCATTTTACCCATTTGAAAAACAACAAAAACAATTACTTATTCTCTAGTTTCTTTTCTCTAGTTAATCATTGTTAGTATAGATTGTAGAAGTAAATTACAATAAGATCTTGTTTGGAAGCGTAATTGAGCTATTTCTTCTACACTTATCAAGCGTACATCCTAACACCCACATTTAACTCCCTAAGGTAATCGACCCCGACTCATTATTGGGTACTATTCTTCCAACGATCTCTTTCACTCATTTTTGAGTGTGGATTTAGCGTGGATCAATTTTTGGCGTCGTTGTCTGGGATTTTTAATGGTGTTTTCCTTCCGTGTTACTAACTTGTTGAAGAAATTATAGGTACAAACATGGCAAACAATGAGCTCAAAAATATGCCTTTGGGGGACTTGGATGGTGAGGAGGAACAACTCGATGAGGTACCTCAAGTGCCACAACCTAATCGGCAAGGCCGGATGCCAAAAGACAATGTGCCCATACCACCCCCACCTCCACCACATCCACCACAAGCGGCTCAACACCGGATATTTCCCAACGAAGGTTGTGCTAGTGCAATAGTCCCTCCCCGTATTAGGGAGGACAACTTTCAAATCACCAACATGATGCTCACTTTGCTTGAGCAACGAGGATTCTTCACCTGTGTACCAACTCAAAATGCTTACAAACATTTGAAAGGTTTTGTGGATACATGTTGGGGGAGCAAGCAAACTAATATTTTCGAGGATGCATTGAGGCTAAGGCTTTTTCTTTTCTCTATATGGGGTAAAGCTTTAGATTGGTTGGAACATTTTCCGAACCATTCAATACACACTTGGGATGAGTTGGCGGCCAAGTTCATTGCTAAGTTTTTCTCTCTCCGACACATGGATACCCTTAAGGATGAAATCTTAGCATTCAAGCAAGAACCGAATGAACCACTACACAAAATTTGGGAATGTTATAGAACAATGGTTAAGGAATGTCCCAACAATGATATGATAGATAACATGTTGCAACAAACCTTCTATCATTAGATTAACACAACCAACCATTGTGTAGTGAATCAACTAGCAGGTGAAAACTTCATGACAATGTCTTATGCGGAGGCATGTGACATTCTAGATGAGATGGCGGAGACGTCATTGGCTTGGCATCCAAGGGCAATGTCCCACAAGGTGATCCGAATATGATACACCTCCACAAAGAGTTTCAAGTCCATGGGCAAACCATTGCCTAATTGACAACAACCATGACTCAAATAGGAAAGGCTCAACTAAATCAAGTGCAAGCTCCTAAGCAAGTTCATGCTATGGAGGGAGTTAATGTTTTGGTGAACAAGAAAAGGACTAAGGGTCCACAAATGCAAACGTGAGTGGAGAACTATGTGCAAGATGATGGCAATTTTGATCAAGATGATTCTTATAATGAGCATGAGGAGGAAGTTCAATATGTGAACAATTTTCAAGACAAAGATACAACTTCGCAGGCTCAAATGAACAACAATGGCGACCACAAAATAACCATGGTAATTGGAGTTCTAACAACCAATGGAAATTGGCATAATAACAACAATCAAGGAAATTGGAGTGGAAACAACCAAGGAAATTGGGGAGGCAACAATCAAGGTGGTTAGGGAAATAATCAAGGTAACCGGGGGTCGGGTTCTCAAAGGCCCCTAATGTATCAACAACCAAGCAACCCACCTCGTTATCCTTCCCATGGTTCAAGTTCTTCAAATAATGATATGGGACGTATTGAGAATATGTTCAAGTAAATGATGGAAAATAATGCCGATTCGGATGCCCAACTTGCCTCTCACACCACATCAACCCGTAATCTAAAAGTTCAAATGGGGAAAAGCTCTCAAGCTCTAAATTCTCGTCCTAAGGGCACACTACCAAGTGACACAGTGGTGAATCCAAAGGGTGGTAACAATACGGGGTATGCTATGGAGGTTATCACAAGAAGTGGAAGAGGAAGGAATGCACCTTCCTCAAGTGAAAGGCGACTTGTTGATGATGACCAAGTGATGCAAGAAGAAGAGATCCCAAACAATGTTTTTCAAGCAAATAAGGAAGTTCAGATTGATATTGATGATAGTGTTGAAGAGACTCAAGAGGAGGTGAACCTGTCTAGGAAACACATCATTGACATACCGGAACCGGTAGTGCAAAAGGTGAAGGAACCATTGCCTAAGCCTCCACCTCCATACCCTCAAAGACTCACCAAGCAAAATGGTGAGAATCCATTCAAGAAGTTCATTCCAATGATGAAGATTCTTTCAATCATTGTGCCATCGGTAGAAGCTTTGGAACAAATGCCCGGTTATGCAAAGTTTATGAAAGAACTTGCGACCAAGAAGCGGTCGATGAGTTTTGAAACTATTAAGGTCACTCATCAAGTGAGTACAATTGTTTATTCAATGGCTCCTAATTTGGAGGATCCCGGTGCTTTTATAATTCCTTGTATAATTGGGAGTGCCGAGTTTGCTAAAGCTCTTTGCGATCTTGGGGAAAGTATAAATTTGATGCCCTATTTGGTTTTCAAGACTTTGGGAATTGGGCAACCAAGACCCACTTCTATGAGGTTGCAAATGGCCGATCGTACCATGAAGAGGCCGTTGGGTGTGATTGAAGATGTTTTGGTCCGGGTTGATAAATTCATTCTTCCGGCGGACTTTGTTATTCTAGATAATGAATTTGATTATGAAGTGCTTATCATTCTTGGGAGACCTTTCTTTGCTATGGGTAAGGCTCTTTGTGATGTAGAAGCCGGAGAGCTCACTTTCCGGGTTGGTGATGAAAAAGTGGTATTCCATGTGTGTAAGTCCATGTGGCAACCAAATAGCAATGCAGTGTGTTCTTTTGTGGACTTAGTGACCAATGTTATTATTGATGATACAAGTGCTACAATCAATGTCGGTGATATGTTGGAGTCCATTTTTCTCAATTTTGATGATGACGAGATGGATGGTTTCATGCAATACGTGAACTCTTTGCAAGGAATGAGGTCGTATAGCTATGCACCCCGAAAATTATCCTTGGATCTTGAGAATAGGAAAACTCCTCCTACAAAACCTTCTATTGAAGAGCTAGCTACTTTGGAGTTGAAGCCATTTCCTCCACACCTTTGGTATGAATTTCTTGGCCCTTGTTCTACTTTACCTGTTATTCTTTCCTCTTGTTTGACTAACGTGCAGGTTGATTCCACATTGACGATGTTACAAAAGATGAAGAAGGCTATTGAGTGGAGTTTGGCAGATATTCAGGGTATAAGCCCTGCCTTTTGCATGCAAAAGATCAAGTTGGAGGATGGTGCTAAACTGTCCATTGAACATCAAATAAGACTCAATGAGGCTATGCAAGAAGTTGTCAAGAATGATATTATCAAGTGGTTGGATGCCGGGGTTGTCTACCCCATCTCCGATAGTTCATGAACCTCTCTGGTTTCATGTGTCCCAATGAAGGGGGGCATGATGGTGGTTACCAATGATAAGAATGAATTGATTCCTACAAGAACGATGACCGGTTGGAGGGTTTGTATGGATTATCACAAGTTCAACAAAGTTACAAGGAAGGATCACTTTCCACTTCCTTTCTTAGATCAAATGCTCGATAGATTGGCCATCCATGCTTTCTATTGCTTTTGTGATAGATATTCGGGCTACAACCAAATTCTCATTGCTCCAGAAGATCAAGAGAAAACAACTTTTACATGTCCCTATGGTACTTTTTCTCTCAAGAGGATACCATTTGGTTTGTGCAATGCACCCGTGACTTTTCAACGGTGTATGATGGCTATTTTCACGGACATAGTGGAGGACTACCTTGAAGTTTTCATGGATGAATTCTCGGTGGTTGCTGATTCTTTTGATGATTGTCTTGCAAATTTGGACAAAGTGTTGGCTAGATATGAAGAGACCAACTTGGTGGTCAATTGGGAGAAATGCCATTTTATGGTTGAAGAAGGTATTGTACTTGGCCATAAAATATCATGGAATGGAATTTAAGTTGACAAGGCGAAGATTGAGGTGATTTCTAAGCTTCCACCCCCGACTTCGGTGAAGGGTGTGCGGAGTTTCCTAGGGTGTGCGGAGTTTCCTAGGCCATGCGGGTTTCTACCGGCTTTTTATAAAAGATTTCTCTAAATTGGTGAACCCATTGTGCAAGCTCCTTGAGAAGGATGCCATGTTTAATTTAAATGATGATTGTATGAGGGATTTTGAACTATTGAAGCTCAAGTTCACCACTACTCCTATCATTACCGCTCCCAATTGGAGTTTTCCTTTTGAACTCATGTGTGATGCGAGTGACATAGAGGTTGGGACTGTTTTGGGGCAACGTATCAACAAAATTTTCCATCTGGTCTACTCTACTAGTAAGACCATGAATAGTGACCAAGTCAGTTATACTGTTACGGAGAAAGAGCTCCTTGCTATTGTGTTCGCAATTGAGAAGTTCCGCCTGTACTTGTTGGGCGCTAAAGTTATTGTCCACACGGATCATGCATCGCTTCTCTATCTTATGAGCAAAAAGTATTCTAAAGCCTGGTTGATGAGATGGGTACTCTTGTTGCAAGAATTTGATATTGATATCCAAGCTAGGAAAGGTAGTGAAAACCAAGTGGCAGACCAGTTGTCTCGTTTGGAGGAGGAGGGGAGTCCGCATGATGGCCTTGAAATCAATGACTCCTTTCCCAATGAGCAACTTTTTGCAATTTCAAAGAAATAGGTGCCATGGTTTGCGGACTTAGAAAATTTTCTTGTGAGTGGAATCATTCCGGATGAGTTCTCTTCAAACCAAAGAAAGAAGCTCAAGAGAGATTGTCAAGATTATTATTGGGATGAACCATAACTTTTTCATATTTGTATGGATGCGGTGATTAGAAGGTGTGTACCGAAAGAAGAGCAAGACGATATTATTGGAGCTTGTCATTCTTCATCATATGGTGGTCATCATGGTGAAGCAAGAACGACGGCCAAAGTTCTTAGTTGTGGTTTCTATTGGCCTCCTCTTTACAAGGATGTAAGTGATTTTGTAAAAATATGTAATGCATGTCAATGGGTCAGTGGAATCTCAAAACCATCTTAGAGATTGATATTTTCAATGTTTGTGGCATTGACTTTATGGGCCCTTTTGTGAGTTCTTGTTGAAACACATATATCTTGGTCGCAGTGGATTATGTGTCCAAATAGGTTGAGGCCGTCGCCTTACCCAACAATGAGGCGAGACGTGTTGTGGCTTTCTTAAAGAAGAATATTTTTACTAGATTTGGTACTCCAAGTGCAATCATAAGCGATGGGAGGTCACACTTTTGCAACAAAGCTTTTTACACTTTAATTAGTAAGTATGGTGTTACTCACAAGGTCACGACTCCCTATCACCCACAACCTAGTGGGCACGTGAAAGTCTCCAATCGGGAGATAAAGAGTATCTTGTCTAAAACACTAAGTGCTAATCGGACGGATTGGTCCAAGAAGCTTGATGATGCGTTATGGGCTTATCTGACAACTCACAAAACAACTATCGAAATGTTTCCATACCGGTTAGTGTTCAGGAAAGCTTGTCATCTTTCGGTGGAACTAGAGCACAAGCCAATGTGGCCTTTAAAAAAATTGAATCTTGATTGAGATGTAGCCGCTAACTTGCGGGTTGCATACTTAAATGAATTGGATGAGTTCTGGCACCATGCATATGCGAGTTCGTCTTCGTACAAAGAAAAGATGAAATATCGTCATGACAAATACATTTGAAACAAAGAGTTCAAGGTGGACGATCTTGTATTATTGTTTAACTCAAGGTTAAGGATGTTTCCCAGAAAGCTAAAATCAAAGAGGAGTGGCCCATTTGAAATTGTTGGTGCGACACCTTTCAGGGCATTAGACTTGAAGAACAAGAACAATGAAGTATTCCGAGTCAATGGTCACCGGGTGAAGCACTACTTGGGAAAGGTTGGAGATAGCCACCTGGTGGCAGTCGTTTACTTCACTTGAGGATGCTTTGAAATTACGTCTTGCCGCGATGTTAAATCAGGCGCTTCTTGGGAGGCAACCCATGTTCTTTTCCTTTTTCTTTTGTAGTTAGATGTTATTTGTTGTTCTAACCTGATTTGAAGTGTGCTACAAGGTTGAGTGTTACACGCAAGAAGGGTGGAACTAATATGGCTAAGTGTTGAAGGAACTGCGGACCACACTTTAATTGTGCATACCGCATAATTTTGTCTGCCACCAGAGAAATGGTTGTGTGGACACATATTTCACATGCGGACCGCACAATTGGAAGCTTGCCAAAGTGTGAAAATGCAAACTCTCTGAAGTTTGAGGCTGTCAGAGCGGGACTAATCTGTTACCATACTAAAATATTTGCGGACCCCACACGAGGATCAGAGAAGTCAGGCATAGGTGAAAGAGTGCAGACCGCATTTGAATTTGTGCAGCCGCACTCTGTCGTTTTCCCTCTCAATGACTCTAAGTATAAATAGGAGTTTTGATTTCATTTTACACTTTTCACCCTCCTTACAATCACTGTTGCTTTGCAAGTTTTACTGAGAGATTTTCACTGTCCACCACACACACCTTCCTGTGCTTACACACCCAATGCACTCACTTTATCTGGTATGCTTCACTTCATGTTAAACTTTGTGTTAGTTTAATTTTTGAAATTTTAGTTTGTTTTTAGGCCATCTGTTATTAGAGTTCATCCATGTGTTCATGTGGGGTAGATCTATATTGGGTAGTTGTTAATACATGCTCTAATGGGTTGGGTTAGTGAGATTTGATGTGTATACCATGTTGCCATATTGATTTGTACAAGTAATTGAAAAAAACATCTAAGTGAAAAAACTATTGTTCGTGAAATGTGAAATCTGCGGCCGTACTTGAATTTGTGTAGTCTACAGTTTAGTTAATCTGGGAATTTGGTGAAGGCAAGTGCTTCTGTGGTCGCACTTAAATTGTGCGGACCACAGAATTCTAAGAGAGGACGCACTTAGGTCCGCATTGTCTATCAGAGATCTACTTCTCGGGATAACAAATGTGCGGATCGCACTTTAAATTCGGCGGACCGCAGATGAATTTTGCAGCCACAGAAAGACCATTGCATTGTCTTCAGAAAAGGGGGACTTGAGCCTCTAAACATTTTTGTCAGACGCGCGACCGTACTTGTAATTATGCGGTCCGCACTCCCTTTTCGCAGCCGCGCATCAGAAATGTGCGGCCTGCAGTTCCCATTTTCCTGTAGCATGTAAATTATAGTAATCGTACTATGCCCATACTATTCTCCCTTGCCTACATGAGCCTTAAATGTGTTGAATGATGACTTGCAACTAACAACCCTCTTTGTTTTGATACAGACAATAGCTGGATTGTGAGGCCGCGACAAAACTGCAAAAGGTAGAGGTGACTCTTCTAGGGGTTGAGGCAGAGGTAGCTTGCCCCTCAGTTCACCCAAAACCATCAGGAAGAAGGCCACAACAGGCAGAGGGAGGGGTGCAGACCTCTCTGAGTCTAGCTGTTATGTCTCGTCTAGGGAAGTTTCTGAGGGCAACTCCGTGTCTATTCTGGAGGAGCAGGAAGATGCACAGTTCAGGCCACATGGGCGATCTGAGCCCATAGATGTGGCTTCGTCATCTCACAGCACTTTCAAGGGTTCAAAAAGTGCTAGCCAGGCTTCCAAGCCAGCAGCTGTTCCAGAGTCAGATGCATAGAATGCTCAGGATGTCCCTAATGATGGTAGAGGGGGAGAGGGTACATACACTGCTTTTGAGAGGTCAAAGAAGAAGGAGATATGGGAAGATAAATTTGTTAGTTTGGCCGCTTTCACTAATTTTCGGATATGGTGGTCAGCAAGATCATTGATGCATGGGAGGTAGTTTCTATTGAAGGATCTAGATAGATACAACCCTGCCGTGTTGAGGTAGTTAAGATCAAGGAAGGGTTGGATGTTGTTCACTGAGAGAGTCATAGATGCCAAGGAGCACCTTGTCCGCGAGTTCTACGCCAACATTTCACACATCCGCAAGGGGACAAAGGTGACCAAAGTACGCAACCTTAAGGTGAGGTTTGATCAGCACACGCTGAACGCGTACTTGAATTTTGAGGACTTAGAGACAAAAAAGTACCTAGCAAAGTTGGCTTTGAAAGAAAAAGTCCGTCCATGGCTTGTTGAGATATTAGCACCACAGGAACCATCTCTACCATGGATCACTGCTAGGTTCTCATTCAGTGGAACACACTGAGTTTTGAGGCAAAATGTTGGCAGACATTTGTGTGTAGCATGCTTGACCCAAGCAAGAATGAGAACATCTTTCCAATTCCCCGTGCAGTTCCAGTGGCTTCTATCATGGACGGGTACCCGATTAATGTGGGTGCCGTGATGTCAGCCAATATCTCATTGGTAGCACAACAGAGCAACACGGCTTACGCCTATCCCAGCACTATCACAGAGTACCTTACTGATGCAAAGGTAGAGCTAAGAACATTTGATATAAAGGTGAAGCTGAAGAAGCCATTTGAGTGGTACTCATTGATGGATCCGACCAACCGGAAGAAGAGAGATCAGCCTTCTAGCACTACAGGACAGTCTGATGAGCTGACAGTGGTAGTTTATGACACAACGACATTCCATCTACATCAGTTGAGCCCTCTTCTAGTACAGCTGCTATGCCTCCGCCACTATCTTTAGCTCTATCCACAGCCCCTACCACAGCCCCCAGAGCAGCCCCTTCTCTAGTTCCGAGGTCGGTGCCTATGCCTACAGCCCCACTATCTACTTTGCAAGTCTCTCAGACATTGGTGAGTCTCAACAACTGGATACAGGCAGCTACTTCAAAGCTATTTAAGGTATCTAGTACTGTTGTAGGGCAGTCATCCACACAGGCACCGCAAGTTTCTATTGACCATGATGAGAAGCTGCTAGAAGTTCATCATGGACACTCTGGTACATCATGGGTCAGTTATTGAGGACTTCACCAAAGAAGTGATGAAGCTAAGAAAGTCCCAGTGCAGCAAGAAGTCAGTTGATAAGATTAGGAAAGAGGTGACCCGACTTGCGACAACTGATTATTTACCATTTGACATGCTTCTTGACCCAGACCAGTCCACCCCAGATCCATCTGCACCGGTTGCACCAGCTCGCTAGTCGGATGAGCCATGCCTTGCTACCGACACTGCTGACGCAGTGCGTGCGATGTTTGCTACTCTCGATACTTCCAGATATGATGATGAGATAAACTTGGCTGAGCCAACGGGAGTCAATGCTGTTGCGAACACTGAGATGTCCAAGGATATTTAGGGAGTTTCTTTGCCCTCTCTCTTTTCACTCTTATTTTTTTAAGCATTGGGGACAATGCTTACTTTTATTTTGGGGAGTGGAGTTTATTTTATTGGCACATTTGGATACATTTGGACTGTAATAATTGGATAATTCTGTCTCTTTTCTTATTTTTAGTTTATCTATCTATAGTTAGTTATTTATTTCATTAGTTTCTTTAATTGTTTACTTTGATTTTTGTTTTGTTAGTAGCTTTTTTTTTATGTTAGTAGCTTTCATGTTTTTCGTAGTAGTATAGATAATAAGCCTTTGGTTTTCTTAATTCCACGGTTCTTTCCAATGTTAGTTTTGTGTGAACCAAGTGACTCTTCCCGAGGATGGATGGTGTGACAACCTTCTTAAGGGAATGAGTCCGTTTTTGTGTTTAGGTAATAATAATAGTAATTGTAATGAATAAAATCCCTAATCAAGTCTTTCTCGAAAAAGAGTTATTCATGCTTCATTTGGCACCAACACTCTTAACTATGTGTTTATGGTTTGAAACAAGGTTTTGGAAAGAAAATAGCTCTAGTTAGTGACTTTGAGACTCTTGAGTTGACTTTGATAAACGTTTAGTGGTTTATTGGACCATAGTGATCTTTAACTTGATTGTGGTTTTTGTAGGCTCTTGACTCTATCCTCTTTTACGGTCTAGTTTCATGAGGGGTGGGGTGATTTTTCGTTTCTAGTCCAAGTATCCACACGAATGGTCTAGAACTAACCTCGAATGTGCTTCAAGGCGAAATCCTAAGTTTGCTTGGTTTGGGAAATGATTGTAGGCTTTCCTTGGTCCATTTGAGCTTTCTATTTCCAACCAATGTTGTTATCCCTAGTCAACCCCCTTTGAGACTTTAGCCTTTCTCATTTGGTAACCATGCTATAAGCCTTTACCCGTTTTGTCATAATCCTCTCTTGGTACCCAGACATTCCTTAACACTCTTGTGAAATAAGTGGCTCAAGTCATAAGTTTAGGGGGATAGTTAAGGAATTTGAAAGAGGTATCAAGTCACCAAAAAGAGGAAAGAAATGATATCTATGAAAAGAGAAGGCAAGAAAAGAAAAAGAATAAAAAATAAAAAAGAAAATGCCTCTAAGAGTTGGTAAATGTGAGCCAAGAAATGAAAATGTGGAGTGCTTAAGGAAGGGTGTAACCACTTACCCATATGGTATCCTACCCCAATCCAAAAGCCTTCACTACAACCCGAAAGAAGTCCTACTAGATTTTGAACTGAGTAAGCTTACATTAGTAGTGATCTACATGAGGGGGAATCCTATGGTACTTGAAGTCTTACTTGTGACATTCTTTTGTGAGAGAAGAGTGAACCTTTCATTGATCTAAAAATTGAGTGCTAACTCTTGAAGTGAGCTTGGCAAATGGAAGATAGAGGAGGAAGAGTTTGGAGTCCTCCGTGATCTACATGATAGAACAAGAGTCCTTGATGAATAAAGTCAGTTCTTGAAGCTCAAATGTCACATTAGAACTATATATGCATAATATGTGATTTTTCACCTTGTTGAAAATGCATGAGTATTGTGGGTAATTATTGGTCACAACTGAGTATGAATGGCTTATCGTTGACTCTATGAAATGACCTTTCACTCAGAGGAGGTGGGAACTAATCTATTTGCTTGAGGGCAAGCAAAGACTTAAGTTTGTGCAAGTTGATAAGTGTGGATTTTAACCACTTATTAGTACCTTCTTGCTTTAGTTTTAGTCCTAAAGTGTTGACTTCTCTTCCCAAAACTAATGAAATTGTGCAAATTGTAGGAATGTTGGAGAATTGGACTTTATTGAAGAAATCTAACTTAAAAAGGAGTGATCCGGCTCATAAGGCAAGAAGGAGCGCAGCAGGCAAAAAGTGCATTCCGCAGAAGAAAGTGCGGACCACAAAATTCTCTATGCGGCTGCAGATCTGGTGTTGATGCTTAAATGATGATTGATTCAAAGTGCGTACCGCATATAATTTGTGCGGCCTCAAAACATGGTTGCACTGCCAAGAATTCATAAAGTTCAAGGAATTTGCAAAATGACCAAGTACGAAGCCTTGCCAAGAGTGTAGCCGTAGAAGGAAAAGTGAAGCCACAGAAGCTAAAGTGCAGCCGTAGACCAAATTGTACGGCTGCCAAATTCCTCAACCTGCAGAACCAAGTAAAGTGCAGACCGCACATGGAATTGTGGGACTGCCGAACTTCCCGAAGGACATTTTTGTCAGCGAATTAGACGGGAATCACTTTTTAGGGCAAATTTGGTAGTTTTTTGGTTGTAGATGTTGTAGTTTACAAATTGGTCACTTTTGGTAATTTGTGACCAATTTGGGTTAAAAATACATTAGTTTATCATTTTAATATTTTGGCTTTAATTAATGTTTCTTCTTTATTTCTTCCATTTTTATTATGAGTAGCTAGATGTTTTTTAAGGTTGTGACCCAACCCTAGTGTGTAAACCTTATAGGTAATTAATCTAATGCTTGTTTATGAATGAGTGTTTGTTATTTAGCCTTGTTCATGTATTATTTCTAGAATTAATGATTGCAAACATTGATTCTTGCCTTTTTGACTTGGTTCTTACTTGAGAAAGAGGGACCTAGCCTAGGAAACTTGGCTAACAAAAAATAGGGCTAGTTAAGATTTTGACTAGCCTAACTAAAGGGTTTGAACTAGATATAGGGAAAACCCGACTTGAGCTCATATCAACTATTTGTCTTGATACTCAATGGGGCTTGAGAAAGCCAATTGGGCAAAATCACTTTATGATCGAGAGGTATTGAGTGGGTAACTTAGAGTTGAGAGCTCAATCACTAAAACAAGTATTATCGTAAATAACCCATTAGGCTAACACCTAGGTGAAGGATACATCCGTAGGAATTTTACCCATTTGAAAAACAACAAAAATAATTACTCATTCTCTAGTTTCTTTTCTCTAGTTAATCATTGTTTGTATAAATTGTAGAGGTAAATTACAAAACCATCTTGTTTGGAAGCTTAATTGAGCTATTTCTTGTACAATCATCAACTGTACACCCTAACACCCACATTTAACTCCCTGAGGAAATCGATCCCGACTGATTATTGGATACTATTCTTCTAACGATCGTTTCCACACATTTTTAAGTGTGGATTGGGCATGGATATGTAACCATTGTTCACGTGCTCAGGATTTAGAGGCATTATCTCTATGGCGTGTCTTGTGAGATGTTCACGGATCACATGAGTCTCCAGCACTTATTCAACCAATAGGATCTGTACTTGAGGAAACAAAGATGGTTTGAGCTACTAAAAGACTATGATATCACCATGCTTTATCATCTAGGACTGGCCAATATGGTGGCTGATTCTTTGAGTAGGAAGGCGGAGAGCATGAGGAGTCTTTCTTATATACCAGTTGGGGGGAGACCGTTAGCATTGGATGTTTAGGATTTGGACAATCGGTTCATGAGATTGGATATTTTGGAGTCCAACAGAGTTCTGGCTTGTGTTGTATCATGCTCATGCTTGTTTAAGCGCATCAAGGTACGTCAATATGATGATCCCCACTTGCTTGTCTCGAGGGACACATTGTAGTACAGTGATGATAGTGAGGTTACTATCGCTAATGATGGGGTGCTGAGGCTACATGGTCGGATCTATGTTTCAAATATGAATGGGTTGCTAGAGTTAATTCTTAAGGAGGACCATTATTCGCGGTATTTCATTAATCTGGGGAACATGAAGATGTACTATGATTTGAGGAAGCACTATTGCTAGCGGAGGATGAAGAAGGATATTATTGAGTATGTTTCTCGATGTTTGACCTGTCAGCAGATGAAGTACGAGCATCAGAGACCTGATGGTTTTCTTCAGAGGCTTGATATTCTTGATTAGAAGTGGGAGCGTATCACTATAGATTTTGTAGTTGGTCTTCCATGGACCTTGAAATGATTTGATGCAGAGTGGGTCATTATGGTCAGACTAACCAAGTCTGCACACTTCATTCCGGTCACGACTACCTATTCTTCAGAGTAGCTAGCTCATATCTATATTCGGGAGATTGTTCACCTTTATGGTGTTCACGTGTCTATTATCTCGAATTGAGGCACGCAAATTATATCGCATTTTTGGAGAGCAACGCAACGTGAGTTGGGCACATAGGTCGGGATGAGTACGACATTTCACCCCAGATGGACGGGCAGTTCAAGCACTATTCAGATTTTGGAGGACATGTTATGTGCTTGTGTCATGGATTTCGGAGGGCCATGAGATCGGTTTCTTCCGTTAGTAGAGATCGTCTACAACAACAACTATCAATCGATATCTAGATGGCTCCTTATAAGGCCTTATATGGGCGGCAATGTCATTCTACGGTTGGTTGGTTTGAGCCTGTGGAGGCTAGGTTGTTGGACACTAATTTGGTCCGTGATGCTTTGGAGATGGTGAAGTTGATTCAGGAACGACTTCGTACAACGCAGTCCAGGCATAAGAGTCATGTTGACAGGAAGGCTCATGATATTGCATATATGGTGGGGGATAAGGTTCTACTTAGTGTTTCACCCATTAAGGGAGTGATGTGGTTTGAGAAGAAGGGTAAGTTGAGACCTAGGTACATTGGCCCTTTTTAAGGTGCTCGAGAGAGTTGGAGAGGTGGCCTACAAACTTGCCTTGCCACCTAGTCTATCGAGACTTCACCTAGTGTTTTAGGTTTCTATGCTCAGGAGTATTATGGGGATCCATCACATTTTTTGGACTTCAGCATGGTGCAGTTAGACGAGGATTTGACTTATGTTGTGGAGTCAGTGGCCATTTTAGATCGTCAGGTTCGAAAGTTGAGGTCGAAAAATATAGAACCAGTAAAGGTTCATTGGAGAGGTCAGCCGGTTGAGGAGGCTACTTGGGAGGTTGAGAACGAGATGTGGAGCAAATATCTTCACCTTTTTGAGACTCCAGGTATGATTCTAGACTCGTTCGAAGATGAACGTTTGTTTACGAGGGGGAGAATGTCACGATCAGCTGGTTATTTTGAGTATTTTAGCCATGTTCCCCCTATTTGATGCTTCACATATGTGCAATTGTGATTATGGGACTTGCCGGGGTGGTTGGTTTGGTTTCAGAGAAGTTTTGGAGTGAATTGGGATACTTAGTACTAAGATTGGATGCTTAAGTTGTAAGAGTTGACCGGAGTTTGCATTTTGTATAGACTACTTCGGAATAGTATTTTGATGATTCCAATAGCTTTGTATGGTAATTTTGGACTTAGGCGTACATCCAGATTTGGATTTAGAGGTCCATAGGTTGATTTGGTTCTAATTGGCGAAAGTTGGAAAGGTGAAGATTTGGAAGGTTGATAGGTTTGACTGGGAGTTGACTTTGTTGTTATCAGGCTCGAATTTTTGTTCCAGGAGTTGGTATAGGCCCGTTGTGCCCTTTGGGACTTTTATGCAAAATTTGAGGTCATTCCGAGTTGATTTGTTATGGTTTGGCACGAGAATTAGAAGTTGGAAGTTCACTAGTTTTATTAGGTTGGAATTGAAGGGCGATTCATGGTTTTGATGTTGTTTGATGTGATTTGGGGCCTCGCGTAGGTCTGTGTTATGTTTTGGGATTGGTTGGTGTGTTTTGAGGGGCCCCGAGGGGATCGGGTGTGTTTTAGATTGTGTTAGATCATTCTTGGACTTAGTTGCATTGCTGAAGGCATTTGATTTATAGTGCTTTCGCACTTGTGGAGGAAGGGCCGTAGGTGCGTGACCGTAGAAGTGGTCAAGATGGTCGCAGATATGAAGATGGGCTGGAAAGGCTGGGTTCGCAGGTGTGGACTGTGGAGCGTAGGTGCGCAATTGTAGGTACGAAGGAGCTTCCGCAGAAGTAGAGCCACATATGCGGCTTGGTGTCCGCAAAAGCGGCTTGTCGGGGACTAAGTTATTTTCGCATCTGAGATGAATTTCCCGCAGATGCAGTATCGCAGATATGACACAGTCGATCGCATATACGATTTAGTTGGGAAGATTATTAATATCGAGAATTTGGTCATTTTTCTCATTTTTGGAGTTGTGAAGCTCGGCTAGGGGCAATATTTGGAGAGCTTTTCATCATAATTAGAGGTGGCAAAATGGTTAAAATAAAACACTTATCCAACCATATTATTCATTAAAAAATAGGTTGAAAAATAAACTTTTTAAAAATGGGTCGAATATGGATAAGAACCATATTATCCACTTAGAAAATGGATAAACAAATGGATAATCAATGGATAACTAATGGTTTTAACTTTTACATTTGTAAAGCCTCAAGTTGGGGGTTCCTCAAATTTGGGAGACTAGGAATTCTCCCAAATATCATATTCAAGAAGCCATGGATAATATGAATATCCATATTATCCGCCGGGTAACCCAATTTTTACCGGATTACATATGAGTCAGGTCAGATAATTTATCTATTTTTTGAATTACCCATTTTCGACCCGCTCATATCCGATCTGACCCGCTCGTTTGCCACCCCTAATCACAATTGAAGGGATAAGTAATTCTTACTTGATTTTGGTGTTAGATATTGATTACCCATAAATTATTACGCCAATTTATATGAATTAAAGGTGAGATTTGAGGGTTTTTGGACTATAATTTTGGAGAGTGAGATTTGATGATTTGAGGGTCGATTTGAGGTTTATAATTGGGTGAACACATATATTTGAACTCCTATCGGAATGGGTGTTCGAAATTTGTGAGTTTTGTTAGGTTCCGAGGTGCGAGCCTGGGGTTGACTATGCATAATTGATTCAAGATCTTAGCTTTATCATTTGAATTTTTTTTCCTATGGCTCTTATTGATGACATTAAGTTATTTTGGCTATATTCGAGTCGTCCAGAGGTTGATTCACGCAGGAAGAGCTTATTAGAGGATTGATTTGGCTTGCTTGAGGTAAGTATCTTACCCAAACTTGGTTGAGGCACTAGTTTCCTGAGTTATTTTTGATAGCTACGTGCTATGGGTGACACATATGTGCCAGGATTGAGACCATATGCATGTACCAGTGTGCTATCCATGCTTGGGATAATGTTTATGCTATGACATGCCTCGAATTGCTTGTTATGCTTCATGCTGTGATGGTTCTTATATTTGTAACCCTGTTATGAGTTATTTGAACCATGTTTGAGGTTAAATAGAGTTTAATATCATGATTTAACCTGCTAATTGCTATATTTGTGATGCAATTGCCTTATTTGAGCTATGATATCACACATTGTACATGCATACACCTTAGCATGCCACTTGTACCAGTCGAGGAATATGAAATTTGATATTCATTGAACATATACATGTATTCTTGTATATTTATTTCCTATGTAATATTGTTTGGACCGGTAGCACATGACCACGCTATACAGTTTGTGATATTGAGCTTGTTCCATGTCGGCCAGATTGTGATATTGAGCCTATGAGTGCACATGGTGGATTGTGCTACTGAGCCTGTTACCACACCAGGCGGATTGTGATATTGAACATGTGACCACGCCGAGCGGATTGTGATATTGAGCTTGTGACCACGCCGAGCTGATTATGATTATCTACACGTGACTACACCGTGCATCGTGTGGATATGAATCCATTGTAACACCCCAGAAAGTTTTGAAGTATTTCAGTGTAAAGCTCCGTAATTTTAGCAAGTGAATTCAAGTTTTTGTGGTGCCGAAGTAGGCTTACGTGTTTGAGGTAGCGGTTCGGACTTTCTGGGTTGAACAATGCACAGGAAAGAAAGGGAAATTTTTTGGCGGAAAAGCGCGTTTATGCAGCCCATTAGCGGCCGCATAATCACTCTGCGGACCGCATAATGACCGCAGGTGAAGCAGTAAGTTTGGCCAACTTGAGGTTAGTTTTGCGGTCGATTATGCGACCACATATCGATCGCATAATCCCTCTTGAGTTTTTGCGGAGGGAGTTCTGCGGTGCATTATGCGACCGCAGAACGAGTATGCAGACCGCATACTGGTCTCATACTTGGGCCGTAAGTTCAGGCCCTTGAGGGCCATTTCTGCGGTCCGCATAACCATTATGCGGTCACATATGCGACCGCAGACCTTTGTCGGGGCACCATTTTTCTTATTTTAAAACTCGACCCCCATTCCGTTAAAACACCCATTTATCCCATTTTGAAGCTCATTTCTCATATTTCTAGTGTGAGAGAGAGAGGGCCTAATTCCCACCAATTAATCTTCAATCATCACTCAAAGCTTGGGAATATTCAAGTAGAGTACCAAATTCTTCATCCAAAAAAGTAAGACTTCATCACCCTTGCTCTTAATTTCAAACATAGCTATAATGGGGTATTAATAAGATGGTCCATGGGTGTGAGAGTTGTTTATCTTGCATGCATGTGATAAAGAGTGTGGAAAAATAAGAAGTGAACTAGAACCATGAACGTCTTCCTAATTTTGGGTTCAATTTGTATATTGCTAAAATAGATTGAGGTTGCTAAGGGTTCCGAAAAAATTGTAGAGTCTAAAGAAGCGCAATTGAGGTATGTTGGCTAAACTTTCTCTCTTGGAATTGAATTCCATAATATTTCTGTAAGTTTTAAAGTGTGGGTTACGTATTAAAAGGTTATGGCTTTGAGTCATGTTTCAATGAAAGATAGAATTGTCTAAAAGCTTTTGTAATAAATTCATGCCCATTAGCGACTGCTTTAACTAATGCTTTGATTTATAAAAATATCCAGTGTGATTCGAGTTCTATATACTCAAGTGTTGAAATTGTACATTGTCATTTCTGGGGAAGAGTATTGCAAGAGTAAATGGTGTATTGACTGTTTATGATTTTTCATGTGTGTTTCTATTGTTGGTTGGTATGCTTCATTCTTTGGGAAGAAACCATTTGTGTTTGAAGTTTTCATTTCAAAAGGATTTGAAGTATATGATTTCTAAAATATCCTATATGTTGATACTTGATGGTGATCTTTGAAATTGATAGAGGTGAAAGTGTGGAATATGAGATACGGCCATCGTGCCAGGAATAAAGAATCTTGAGAATGGCCTAATGAGCCAAGGAAATATTGTCGTTGTGAATGACTGGAAATACTAATGAGAATTCATACAATGTGAAAGCTGTTGAGGTGAGTACAATTGCATTTATGATATTTTCTATTTGCAAATCAAATCAAAATAGGTTTTGGGAGCATTATTAGCAATACCGAGGAAGGGTGGATCATAAGGTCCACAACTGAAACTACACGTGTCGGTGTAGGGGTGGATTGTGATATTATTCCCCTTAATTGGGATGAAACTGGAACCTTTATGGATTGGAAAAGTCAACACGCATGGCATATGTGGGAAGGCGGCCTAGCTGATCGGGTGGAGATCAGACGCCATATTGCGCATATGGTGGTAGTACTCTTGGTAACAACTTTCTTTCGCATCACATGTCAAACAACATTGTTCGTGGGGAGATGACCTAGCCGATCGGGCGTGATCGGACTCCGTGCTAACAAAGACGGTGGTATATCGATGCTAATGATCTCCCAACCAAAATTATATATGAAGTTTGTATTTTGAAAATTATTATGTTTTAATTGGACGTTTGGATATTGTTGATTGTGACCTACTGTTTCTATGTGTTGCCTTTTCTTATATGGGCATTCTATTTTGAAAGAGGATTTTTAGCTATACATACTAGTGCAATTTGTTAGTACTAACATCCCTTTTGCCGGGGGCGTTGCATATTTAATGGATGTAGGTGGTTCTTCAGCAGGCGACATTGATCAGTGATAGTAATACACTCTTTTCAGCTGATTTGGTGAGCCCCACTTCATTCCGGGGTCATGTATCTTTTGCTTCTCATGTATAGTGTTTTGAGGTATAGTTGGGGCCTTGTTGCCGGCATTTCCATATTACTCTTCTATTGTATTTAGAGGCTCCGTAGACAGGTTGTGGATTGTGGTTGATGTTGGGAATTGCACTAGAAATGTTGGTACTTAGAAATTATGTTTCTCATTAATGCTATAAACTCGTAATGTTTTGGAAATTATGAATGAAGTTACTAATGGGAATGAAAAGGAAGTTGTTACCAAAATCTTTTCAGTGATTGATTAATGGAGTACATCTCCTCTTTATTCATGGATGAGTTTGGGTAGAAGTAAGTCTAATAGGCTTACTCGACCGGGTTCTCTAAAGTGAGCACCGATCGCACTCCCTAAGTTTGGGGCGTGACAAACTTGGTATCAGAGCCTAAGGTTTTAAAGTGTCCTAGGATATTTCGGAGCCGTGTCTAGTTTAGTCCTTCTTATCAGTGTATTGTCGACCACATCTATAATGAGGAGGCTACTTGGACATTTAGGAATTTCACAATTCTTTGATACTCCAGAATCGTGCGATAGAGCTCAAGATAGGAAGCTAATTTCCTCATTATGTCTCATGATATTTTTTAGATGAGTAATCGACGAGTTCAAAACAACGAGGAAGGAATGACCGCTCCATTGAATCTGGGGGAGATTACACAAGAGTTCGTTGGGAGAATGCGTCGAGCCGTGGAGGGGTTGGAAGAACTTGTTGCTAAGGGAAGTGTCTTTATTCCTACCACTGTCACCGTACCACCGGATTGAGTGGTGAGAGGATCTAGGAAACGAAAGAGGGTTATTGGTGCTAATGAACCAGATTGTGTGATTTGCAAGAAACAACACTTGTGAACATGTTGGGTGACCCTTGAAATATGTTATGGCTATGGAAAGAGGGGGCATAAGAAGAACAAATGCCCTAGGTTGGGTACACCCATCCAGTTATGTCCGTCATGCGGGAAGGAACATTTGGAACATTTGGCGTCGTGTTATGAGTATGCTCAGCAGTGCATTAGAGGTGGTATCTTTGGGCAATTCCAAAGCCCCACACAGCAATCGAGTGCTAGAATTGTTAATCCCGCATTGGAAGCTTGGAGGAAGGATAAGGGGTATGCTTATGATGTATGCAAAAAGGGTAAATATCAGGTCAGTGAGACGAGTCAGTTTAGCGGACCTCATCCCCGTTGTGTGAAGTGTGGGAGATGACATCCAAAAGTGTGTCACTATGGTACAAAAGTATTCTACAAGTGTGGTATGACGGGCCACTTTCAAAGAGATTGTTATTTTGTCTCGCCAGAGCATTGGCAAGGGTATGGAACAGCCAGCCAGTTCTGTAGCTACTACATCCACAATGCCTCCCCCAGCTAGAGGCACTATAACGCCTCTAGGGCGTGGAACAACTAGGGGTGGTATTCAGAGCTCGGGAGGGCCCAACAGGTTTTATTCTATGAGGTGACGTCAAAAGTTTGAGGCTTCTCCAGATGCAGTTACAGGTATATTGACTGTCCGATCTCATGATGTGTATGTAGAATTGATCCCGGTTCCGTCATATGTCACCTCTTATATTACTATGGAAGTTGGGATAGAACCGAAATAACTTTATGAGTCGTTCTCTGTATCTACTCTTAGAACGAGGCACTGTATTCGTGAAGCCTCTTTATCACAATTCCTTATATTTACAACCTCTTGAGAAATTGAGTTCTATAATGGGTTCCTTGAATTGAGTTATAACCCTAGGTTAATACTTCCCACTACTTCCCTAAATTCTCAACAAGGGACAATACCTGATGAATTTCGTACATAACCTTTTGGTTCAAATGGATAACATCTGCTCATTTGTGCCTATACATGTATCACCGTAATATTTACCTATGTGGTATCATATCCAATGGAAACCAGCCTAGTGTTAAGATCCTTCTTGAGTCACTGCTTTCCTCTCCGGTATATGTGACTTCTATGGTTGGAACAATTATTCTTCTCCTTTATGAATAGTATCATGAATCCTTTTCATTATCTAGTAACATGAGAGTATATCTTAGCACCTATCATGTGCGTACATTCCAATTGAAAGGGGCCACTTATCCGTATAAAGTTTCTGAGCAACTTGAGATTTATCATAAATTTGTCACAGGGAGGTCTTGTTGTTTACCCATATCAGTATGACTTTCATGTCCACCTAGATCATGCCTCAGTGAGTAACTCACCTTGTGCCCAGTATTGTGGTTGCCCGTGAATGGGCCTGAAATGGCAACATGAGAGTTGTTATGGCAAAAACATGTCTAGCTCACTACAAAGTGTTCATTTTCTCTAACTAATACATGATTTCATCCAACATTAAGATGTCCTAGTTACATGATTTCACTTGTGTGAGATTGAAAGTTGAGCAGCCTTATGATGAGCATATTGAATTGGAAGACAAACTCGTCGTATCTCTAGTCCTCTCACATAGGATCAAATATTGGCAAAGGTTAAGCTGTGGGAATGATAATAATATCACAAGTGTTCAACTTCTTTTCATCCTCGTAAGCTTGTGGCATAGATTCCTTGTACTAGTTACTGTGAAGAGTGTAATGCAACTTTGTGTATCTTGAAACCCATATCATATTCAGGGTGCTAGAATATTCTCATTTTGAGTTAAATTGATTTTCCCTACATTCCAAGAGCCGACTGGTGTCACATAAGTGCTATCTCTCTTTGAGGCCTACTATTGCCAAACAAGGCACGTATGGAATGAAACAATTGTTGTTGTCCTTTTCCTGGCTCATAGTATTCCAAGAATAACTGACGCTAATGTCTTTATCCTCCAGACCATGCCTCCCATATGTCACATATCTAAAATGACTCATTTATTTAAATCTCCTAATCATGAACCTGATCCATACATTATCTTTGCCTACTAGGCAACTCTATGACTCGTTTGTTTAACCGATGGTGTCACCACAATGAATCTCCATGTTAGCGCTATTGGTAGTGACCTTCATGTCTCTTAGGATATAACCTCCTGAAATGTCGTGCTCAGCACGTTGATGGATTCTTGAATATTTCTAGCGAAATCTCGAACCTCGTTGTTCCTGTTTGTAGCAAATCTATCAAGTATTGTAGGTTCAGGCATGTCAAACAAGAAGCATCATCCCGTGATCAAATATATGGGATAGGAAATTTTATGGTTATAGTCAAGCTAGCACATCTTAGAGAGATTGTTGGAGGTTGCCAAAGGTTTAGTTTGGGTGTTCGGCGTGGAGATTTAGAGTTGAAGAAAGTGAATGGGTTATTCTAAATATTTTCTGCATGAGGATGCTATGTGAATCGTCAATAAAGGTAAAGTATGCGAAGTTACATTAGGCCTTATGAAATTTTGAAAGGAAATACGCTAAACTATGAGTATGATGTTTCCCTATTATTGTTCTTTGTGTACCAGTGTTTCATGTGTCTATGTCTAATAAGGTGAAGATAAGGGATAATGGGATTGTGAGGAGCAACTATTTTCTATCCTTGTTAGAAAAGTTCGGGAGTTGAGATTGTCTCTGTTAATGTGTTATTGGCGAAGTCTGTAAGTTGAGGAGACCACATGGAGGGAAAAAAATGTTAAGGAAATAAAATGTTCCCACTTGAGTGTATAGTTAAATGATTGTGATTTGAAAGGTACTTCTGTGTGTTATGATTTAAATATGTGCAGTCCATGTCCAGATACCACTCTTGATAGTATAATGCCTTTAATGATGAGATTAGTGATGTTTTTATACATGGTGATGTTTTGTCAAGTTGCGGATGTGTTGTTAGGAATTGTTTTGGTGTTGCTCTGGCAGGTGGATAGGCCCAGTTACAGGGGAGACTCTGGCGAAACATTTTTTTTGGAAATTTAGGGAGTTAGCCAAATTTTGAAACTACTGGTGTGTGTGAACCAACAGTTGAACCACATTGAATGCTAATGATAGATTTTGACCCTCATTCGAGGACGAATGATCCTAAGTGGGGAAGAATGTAACACCCCGGAAAATTTTGAAGTATTTCAGTGTAAAGCCCCGTTATTTTTGCAAGTGAATTCAAGTTTTCGTGGTGCCGAAGTAGGCTTACGTGTTTGAGGATGGAAAAGCGCGTTTATGCGGCCCATTATGTGGCCGCATAATCACTCTGCGGATCGCATAATGGCCGCAGAGTGAAGCAGTAAATTTGGCCAACTTGAGGTCAGTTTTGCGGTCGATTATGCGACTGCATAATCGATATGTGGACCGCATATCGATCGCATAATCCCTCTTGAGTTTTTGCGGAGGGAGTTTTGCGGTGCATTATGAGACCGCAGAATGAGTATGCGGATCGCATACTGGTCGCATACCTGGGCCGTAAGTTCAGGCCCCTAAGAGCCATTTCTGCGGTCACTTTGCGGACTGCATAACCATTATGCGGTCACATATGCGACCGGAGACTTGTGTCGGGGCACCATTTTTCTTAATTTAATACCCGACCCCCATTCCGTTAAAACACCCATTTAGCCCGTTTTGAAGCTCATTTCTCATATTTCTAGTGTGAGAGAGAGAGGGTTCTAGAGGGAGGGCCTAATTCCCACCAATTAATCTTCAACCATCACTCAAAGCTTGGGAATATTCAAGTAGAGTACCAAATTCTTCATCCAAAAAAGTAAGACTTCATCACCCCTGCTCTTAATTTCAAACATAGCTATAATGGGGTATTAATAAGTTGGTCCATGGGTGTGAGAGTTGTTTATCTTGCATGCATGTGATAAAGAGTGTGAAAAAATAAGAAGTGAACTAGAACCATGAACGTCTTCCTAATTTTGGGTTCAATTTGTATATTGCTAAAATAGATTGAGGTTGCTAAGGGTTCCGGAAAAATTATAGAGTCTAAAGAAGCGCAATTGAGGTATGTTGGCTAAACTTTCTCTCTTGGAATTGAATTCCATAATATTTCTGTAAGTTTTAAAGTGTGGGTTACGTATTAAAAGGTTATGGCTTTGAGTCATGTTTCAATGAAAGATAGAATTGTCTAAAAGCTTTTGTAATAAATTCATGACCATTAGTGGCTGCTTTAACTAATGCTTTGATTTATAAAAATATCCAGTGTGATTCGAGTTCTATATACTCAAGTGTTGAAATTGTACATTGTCATTTCTGGGGAAGAGTATTGCAAGAGTAAATGGTGTATTGACTGTTTATGGTTTTTCATGTGTGTTTCTATTGTTGGTTGGTATGCTTCATTCTTTGGGAAGAAACCATTTGTGTTTGTAGTTTTCATTTCAAAAGGATTTGAAGTATATGATTTCTAAAATATCCTATATGTTGATACTTGATGGTGATCTTTGAAATTGATAGAGGTGAAAGTGTGGAATATGAGATACGGCCATCATGCCAGGAATAAAGAATCTTGCGAATGGCCTAATGAGCCAAGGAAATATTGTCGTTGAGAATGACTGGAAATACTAATGAGAATCCATACAATGTGAAAGCTGTTGAGGTGAGTACAATTGCATTTATGATATTTCTATTTGCAAATCAAATCAAAACAGGTTTTGGGAGCATTATTAGCAATACCGAGGAAGGGTGGATCATAAGGCCCACAACTGAAACTACACGTGTCAGTGTAGGGGTGGATTGTGATATTATTCCCCTTAATTGGGATGAAGCTGGAACCTTTGTGGATTGGAAAAGTCAACCCGCACGACATATGTGGGAAGGCGGCCTAGCTGATCGGGTGGAGATCAGATGCCATATTGCGCATATGGTGGTACTACTCTTGGTAACAACTTTCTTTCGCATCACATGTCAAACTACATTGTTCATGGGGAAATGGCCTAGCCGATCGGGCGTGATCGGACTCTGTGCTAACAAAGACGGTGGTATATCGGTGCTAATGATCTCCAAACAAAAATTATATATGAAGTTTGTATTTTGAAAATTAATATGTTTTAACTGGACGTTTGGATATTGTTGATTGTGACCTGCTGTTTCTATGTGTTGCCTTTTCTTATATGGGCATTCTATTTTGAAAGAGGATTTTTAGCTATACATACTAGTGTTATTCGATAGTACTAACGTCCCTTTTGCCAGGGGCGCTGCATCTTAAATGGATGCAGGTGGTTCTTCAGCAGGCGGCATTGATCAGTGATAGCAATACACTCTTTTCAGCTGATTTGGTGAACCCCACTTCATTCCGGGGTCATGTATCTTTTGCTTCTTATGTATAGTGTTTTGAGGTATAGCCGGGGCCTTGTTGCCGACATTTTCATATTACTCTTCTATTGTATTTAGAGGCTCCGTAGACAGGTTGTGGGTTGTGATTGATGTTGGGAATTGAACTAGAAATGTTGGTACTTGGAATTTATGTTTTTCATTAATGCTATAAACTCGTAATGTTTTGGAAATTATGAATGAAGCTACTAATAGGAATGAAAAGGAAGTTGTTAATAAAATCTTTTCAGTGATTGATTAATGGAGTACATCTCCTCTTTATTCATGGATGAGTTTGGGTAGAAGTAAGTCTAATAGGCTTGCTCGGCCGGGTTCTCACGGTTGAGCGCCGGTCGCGCTTCCTAAGTTTGGGGCGTGGCATCCATCCCCCTTGGTTCCCCTTCTCATATTTCTTCTTGATAGTGTACACGTGGATTGAGGAAAACTGATCAGTGGTTTGGTACGGTTATGGAAATTCAGAGGAATAGCTGGCCAGTGTTTGATTTGGTTATTGTATTTCATTTTTACTTGCAATTTCCTTGATTGTTTACCTGATTCATTTGCATATCTTCTTTATATGCTGGATTGTTGACTAAGCAGAGTACGTTAAGTAATTGAGTGCACCAAAGTGGTTCTTTCTGTGATACATAACTTGATCATATTATTAATTTGTACTTGTTGAAATTTATAAACATTACAGGTGATTAGTGAGTATCATTTATAATTCATGCTTCTATCTGCTCGCCGAGGTTAGTTATGATACTTGCTGAGTACATGAGGTCTTTTGTACTCATACTATACTCTGCATTTAATTGTGCAGATCCAGGTGTTGGACCGAACCGCTAGTGGCTGAGTCTTATTGCTGAGTTTGCTATTCAAGAGACGAGGTAGAGCTTTATCTTGACCGCAGTCTTGATGTCTCTTCTCATTTTTTAATGTTTTTATTTTTGACAATATTATTTTATAGAATTTCAGGCTTGTATTTCCGTTTTAGAGCTCATGACTCTGCATTTACCAGTTATGAGGGATTTGTTATGTATCGATGCTGTTGTTATTGTTAAATGGCCTTAGACTTGTACTATTTCTGTTAACTCAATATTTATATTTCATTTTTGTTATGTTTGGCTTGCCTATCATGTGAGTTAGGCACCATCACGATCGGTTGTTGGTTTTGGGTCGTGACATTAATCAAAAAAAACATTAAATACGGTTGCATTCTTCAAATGATTTTACAACTTTAATTGCATGACTTTGTCATTTTAGGATATTTTGTTCCATTTTATATTTTTGTTGTGTCAAAACTTTACTTGTGAGTTGGCTTGAAACTTTATTATTTACCTTATGTTTTGGTAATATTTGAAATAAAATATTCGTGCAAAGAACGAATATAGAGACTAGTTATATTAAAATCACAAAGGACCTTAGCCAAATACCATTCGCCATTTTTAATTTTTATAAATAGAGTTCATACTGAACAAAATTGTAATTTAATTAGTTTCATAATATTTAGGATTTTGAAATCACCTAAAATTTGGTTAATAAATCTTTACTTATGTAACGACCCGACCGATCATTTTGAGTATTATAGCCCTATTCTCCCATTTATTGCTTATTCTGTGTTCGTTTGTTGTTATGTGACTTGCCGGGGTGGTTGGTTTGGTTCTAGGGATGTTACAGAATGAATTGGGATACTTAGTCCCAAGGTTGGAAGAGTTGACTAGATGTTGACTTTTGTGTAAATGACTCAGAAATGGAGTTTTGATGTTTCTAATAGCTCCGTATGGTGATTTTGGACTTAGGAGTGTGTCCAGATATTGATTTGAGGGTTCGTAGGTGATTTTGGCTTGAATTGGCAAAAGTTGGACAAGTTGAAGTTTGGAGAGTTGAGATGGTTGATTGAGAGTTGACTTTGTTATTACCGGGCTCAGATTTTGGTTCCGGAACTTGCAATAGGTTCGTTGTGTCATTTATGACTTGTGTGCAAAATTTGAGGTTAATCGGAGTTCTTTGATAGATTTTGGGGTGCGATTCGTGTTGTTGATGATGTTTGATGCGATTTGAGGCCTCAACTAAGTTCATATGATGTTTGAGGACTTGTTGGTTCCGGATGTGAATCAGATTGAAATCAGAATCAAATTTGGACTTAGAGGATTGCTGAAACAGCCGAAGTTTGGTGTCGTTGCACCTGCGGTGGGAGTGGCCCCAGGTATGGCCACACTGATGCGGGGTGAGTCATCGTAGGTGCAAGATAGGGCTGGGTGAGCTGAGTCTGCAGGAGCGGAAGGCCTCGCGCATGAGCAGATTTATTTCCGCTGAAGAGGAGTATGTCCTGTTGGCTTGGGACTGCAGATGCGGTCATTGCTCGCAGAAGCGCCTTGTGTCAGCAGAAGCGGAAGCGCAGATGCGCTTGGTGGACCGAAGAAGCGAGATTTGCTGGGATTTAATGAAGCCGCATCTGCAAGGGTTTGTCCGCAGATGCAAAGTGGCAGAAACGACCTATTTTCCGCAGAACCGGACATCGCTGGGCAGAAAATGGTGAGTTCGAGGATTTTAATTCATTCTTCATCTTTTGTCTTGGAGAGCTCGGTTTGGGGTGATTTTGAAAGGGATTTTGAAGGAATTGATTGAGGTAAGTGATTCTAACTCGGATTTGGTTAATATACATAAATCTACCATTGTTTTTACCATTTAATTAGTGTTTTGGATATGCAAAATTGGGGAAAATTGTAGAAACTTCAAAAACCATATTTTGAGGATTTGAAAGGAGATTATAGGTCCGAATTGGATGATCTTAGTATGGTTGGACTAGTTATTGAATGGGTGTTCTGATTTTGTAAATTTGTCGGATTTCGAGACGTGGGCCCGAGGTTGACTTTTTAACTTTGGTTAAAAAACTTAGCTTTATCGTATGGAATCGATTCCTATAGCTTGTATTGACTCTATAGTTGTTTGTGGCTAGAGTCAAGTCATTCGGAGGACGATTCGCAAGGCAATGGCTTGTTATGTGGTTGGTGTTGAGGTGCCACATATGCTAGGTGACGGCGGTATGGGCGTGCACCGTAGTAATTGTGATTTGGTTGATTCCGTGGTACTATGTAGTTATCAAACCTTATTGTTATTCATGTAACCCCTGCGTGTTAGAGTAATTGAGTCAAAATCCATGTTAGAAATAATGTTTAGGCTATATGCTTATTCCGTTGGGGCCCGCTGAGGTCATTTCTGCGGTTGAATTATTTGCTTAAACTAAAATTTCATACTCAGTCACATTCATCATTTGCATATCATATCTCAGTCTCTGTTGTCATTTATTGTTACATCATGTTATCATTGTTTTGGCTGATTGGCATGAGATTTGTGAGCCAGAGAGACTGGAGAGATTGATGACTAAGTTGGGACCTAAGGGCCGAATTGTGAGTGATATTGATGGGATCGAGCTGCATGCAGCAACATGTTTTATTTATTCATGATGGGATCAGGCTGCACGCCGCAACAAGTTTTATTGATTCACGATGGGATCAGGCTACACACCGCAACTTGTTTTATTAGCGCTTGGGCAGGATCTGCCCCTCTAGAGTCTTACATACCAACAGTGAGCGCAGGTACTGTATAGTGCAGAGTGATCATGTGGCATGAATGACGAGTGTGAGACAGTGAAATTGAGTACTCTGAGAGTGTGAGTACATAAGTTTATCACTGTGATGCATTACATGTGACATGCACATTTGACAAGTAGACATAGAGATGTAACATTCCTGATATCAGTTATACTTGGCATATTTTATCAGTGTTGAGCTTAAACTATTAAACTTGAAAGCATGTCCATATTTTTGTACCGTGTACGAATTGATTATGGGATTTCATTGAGTTATTACTGCCATTTTTCTGTTATATTGGAGCTCGTCACTACTTTCAACCCAAGGTTAGTCTTGTTACTTATTGAGTACATTGGGTCGGTTGTACTCATACTACACTATGCACTTCGTGTGCAGATCCTGGTACATATAGACCCGGTGGTTGCTAGATTCCGAGCAGTATCTGCTAGAAGACATTTGATGTAGCTCCTTTAACGCCTGCAGACCTCGACTCTCCTTTTTTTTCAGTTTTATTCTGTACTGTTCCATCTTTCAGACAGTTGTATAAGACATTTTGACTGTGTTGACACTCAGTAGCTCATGTACTTGGTGACACCCAAATTTTGGGGATTTTGTATTTGAGTCGCAGATATTTTTATTGGTTATTTACGAGATTTTTCACTATTAAACTTATTACATCATGTTTTGATTGTAAAAATGTGTAGTTACTTGTGATTTTCGGTTTGCCTAGTACTGTAATAGGCGCCATCACGACATGTTGAGATTTGGTTCGTGACAAGGTGGTATTAGAGCCTAGGTTACATAGGTCTCCCGATTCTTGAGAAGGTTTAGTAGAGTCTTGTGGATCGGTACAGAGACGTTTGTACCTATCTTCGAGAGGCTACCCAACCATTAGGAAACTTCACTTTCTTGTATTCTTGTCGTGCGGATTTGTTGACTTCCGAAACTAAGACTTCCGAAACTAAACTTCTATTATTCTATTCTCTCATAGATGGTGAGGACACATGCTATCGGATCGGGAGGACGACCACCAGTACCACCAGCTAGGACTGCGAGAGGCCGGGGCCGCAGTAGAGGCCGAGGTGAACCTAGAGCAGCACCTGTAGAGCCACAAGTTGCTCTAGCTCAGGAGCAGATACCAGATGTGGTTGAGCCAGTGGGACCAGCTAAGGCACCAACTATGCCTATTGTGATTCCAGGCCTTCAGGAGGTTTAGGGACTTTAGACACAAGGGATACTACCAGCACATAAGAGTCTAGAGTGGTTTGGAAGGCTTAGGCCTCCAGCATTCAGAGGATGCTCAGGATTTCTTAGATCGGTGCCATTGGATTCTTCACACGACAGGTATTCTCGAGACTAATGGAGTCTCATTTATCGGGAAGCACAAATGTTCAGCTGCCCAAAAACACTCTACGTGATTACGTCTGAGCTCCCACGATCACGAAAGCCAACAAGCCAACACGTAGTGAACACGAGCTCCCCTTTGTGAATGTGAAGGCCAACACTCCCCAGCCAAGTCTTGTCTCTATGCGAATGTTGAAACCTCCATGTGAACGCTACCTCCTGCCTAACTCCACACTATCACGAATGCAATCGCAAAACACGATCACGATGCTCCTGCCCAGGCCACTACGTGAACATGATCCCCGTGTAGCGAACACTATGAGTAAAATTTCACCTACCAACCTCCCTTCTCCATGAACGTGAGACTCAGCTCCGCGATCACGAAGCACTGCTCTCCACCAGAAAACCAGCACCTGCAAAATAAAAGGAAAATGGTTTAAAACCATCCTGAAACACACCCGAGCCCCCTGGGACCCCGTCTAATCATACCAATAAGTCCATATACCTAATTCAAACTTATCAAGGGGATGAAAACACCAGAAATAACATCAAAACCAAGAATCAAAAATCAAAATCCCTAATTATTCCAACATCACCAAAAGCGTCCTAATCACACTTTGACAATCCAGATTCCAACTAAACTTTGTACACAGGTTCTAATCAACTGATTGAACCTTTCCAAACACCTGGAACACCAATCAAAATCCGACAGTGTGAAAGTCAACTCCCAGTCAAACCCATGAACTCTCCAAACTTTCAAATTTCCAACTTTCGGTAAATAGAGCCAAAACCTTCTAAGAACCTCCGAATCCTAATCCGAACATACTCCTAAGTCCAAAATCACCATAAGAACCCAATGGAACAATTAAATCACCAATCCGTGGTCATTTACTCAAAAGTAAATATTGCTCAACTCTAGCAACGTAAGCTTCCAAAAATAGAATTAAGTGATCCAAATCACTCTTAATCCTCCCCGAAACAAAACCAACCATCACCACAAGTCATAGAAAACAAAAGAACATATGAGAACTATCATATAGGGTAATGGGATTCAAATACACAAAACCACTGACCGAGTCATTCAATTCTCCCTCTCTTAAGGAAAAGTTCCTCGAACGAGTTTATAATCATACTTAGAATGCAAATTATTTAAGGATAGATGCTCTGCATATCATACTCGATCTCCCAAGTCACCTCCTCGACCGGTTTACCTCTTCACTGAACCTTCACTAACGCAATATCTTTTGACTTCACCTTCTGAACATGCCTATCGAAAATGGCCGCTGGATCTTCTTCATAAGCCAATTTTTAATCCAACTGCACTGAACTAGAATCTAGTACATGTGACTTATCTTAATAATAATTTTGAAGCATGAAAACATGAAACACTGGATGAACTTACAACAAACTGGGTGGTAAAGCAAGTCTATAAGACACCCTACCAACCCTCTCTAATACCTAAAATGGACCAATATATAGAGGACTCAACTTGTCCTTCTTTCCAAATCTCATCACGCCCTTCATAAGCAAAACTCTAAGAAGATTCTTCACCCTCCATGAAAGCCACATCAGGAACCTTCCTATCAGGAGAAATTCTCTATTAGACTGCATTGTACGAAGTTGCTCCTAAATAAACTTCACCTTCTCTAGATCATCACGAACGAAATCAGTACCCAACAACTTAGCCTCATCAGGCTCAAACCAACCAACCAAAGAACGTTACCGCCTCCCATATAATGCATCATATATAGCTATCTAGATACCGGATTGGTAGCGATTGTTGTAAACAAAATCAGCTAATGGTATAAAGTGATCCCACTGGCCTTCAAAATCAATGACACATTCCCTCAAGATCTGAGAGGCAGCAGCATGGATTGCCCATCCGTCTGAGAGTGAAATGCATTGCTCAACTCCACCTACCTGACCAACTCATGCTGAACAGCTCTCCAAAAATGTGATGTAAATTGAGTGCCCTGATCTGAGATGATAGAAACAAGCACACCATGCAAATGGACAATCTCTCTGACGTAGGCCTAATCCAACTTTTGTAAAGTATAAGAAGTCATAATTGGAATAAAATACATAGACTTAGTCAGTTTGTCCACAATGACCCAAAAAACATCAAATCTCCTCAAAGTCCATGGCAATCCTATCACAAAATCCATTATAATGCGGCCCTATTTCCATTCCGGTATAACCAATATCTGAGTCAAACCACCTAGTTTCTGATGCTCATGCTTGACTTGCTAACAAATCAAACACCATGAAACATGCCCAACAATGTCTTTCTTCATCCTTTTCCACCAATATTGTTGCGTCAAGTTCCGATACATCTTCATAGCACCTGGATTAATAGAATACCGTGAACCATGAGCCTCCTTAAGAATCAACTCCCTTACACCATCCCCATTAGGAACAAAAATCCGACCCAAAAGTCACAATACACCATCATCACCAATAGCCACCTCCTTCGCACCACCTCGCAACACCGTGTCCTTAAGGACAAGCAAATAGAGATCATCATACTGACAGGACTTAATGCGCTCAAACAAGGATGACTGCGCAACAACATAAGCAAGAACTTTGCTAGGCTAAAAAATATCCAACATCAGAAGATTATTGGTGAAAGCTTGAATATTCATAGCTATAAATGCCTCTCCTCAGCTGGAATAAATGCCAAACTCCCCATACTCTGTGCCTTCCTACTCAAAGCATCCACTACCACATTCGCCTTCCCCAAGTGATATAATATAGTGATATCATAATCCTTCAACAACTGCAACCATATACGTTGTCTCAAATTCAAATCCTTTTGCTTGAACAAATGCCGAATGCTCCGATAATTAGTGTAAACCTCATAAGACATGTCATATACGTAATGCCTCCATATCTTAAGCGCATGCAGAACATTTGCTAACTCCAAATCATGCACCAGTTTGTTATTATCATGGGGATTCAGTTGGCGCGACACATAGGCAATCACCCCAGCGTCCTACATCAACAGGCACCCAAGGCCAACAAACGAAGCATCATAATAGATAATATACATCCTCGATTTGTAGTCAAAGCAGTCTTGAGCTTCTGAAAGCTCTCCTCATACTCATCAGACCACCTTAACGGAGCACTCTTGTGAGTGAACTTGGTTAAAGGATCTCTAAGAGAGGACAACCCTTCCACAAAGCGACGATAGTAACCAGCCTAGCGGTAGAAGGCATGGGCTAGCTCTGAACTACATCAATCTTTTTTGGATCCACCTTGATCGCATTACTAGACACCATTGGCCTAATAATGCCACTAAATCCAACTAAAACTCATGCTTGGAGAACCTAGCATACAAATTCTTATCCTTCAGAATCTAAAGTACAATTCTCAAATGTTGCTCGTGCTCCTCAACATTACGGGAATAAACCAAGATATCTTCGATAAATACAATGACAAATGAATAAAAATAAGGGTGGAACACACTGTTCATCAAATGTATAAAAGCTACAGGGCATTAGTCAATCCAAAAGACATCACCAAAAACTCAAAATGCCCATAAAGAGTCCTGAAAGCCATCTTAGGAATGTCCGAAACCCTAATCTTCAATTGGTGATAACCTAATCTCAAGTCAATCTTTGAGAACACCTTGGCACCATGAAGTTGATCAAGTAAATCATCAATACAAGGTAATGGATATTTGTTTTCCATAGTGACTTTGTTCAACTTCATGTAATCTATGCATATCCTCATATAATGTAAGGCCCCGTAAAATTTCACCTAAAACCTAGGGTTTCGTGGCGTCGAGGTAGAGTAATCTAATTGAGAGTTGTAGAAATTCAACGAGGCAAGCTTGTTCGCCGTGATACGGATTTGTGGATTGTATAGTTTGTCAGGGAGTTGAAAGAATCATTTTGCATACCAAGGCGCTTCTGCGGTCCACTATGCAATCGCAGAACCACTTTGTGCGCCGCAGATCAGCCGCGGAGTCAAGGAGTACTTTAGCTAATTTTGAAGACCGTTATGCGGTCCATTATGCATCTGCATAACCATTTTGCAGGCCGCACAATCCATCATAGAACCAGCATGAGAAGACTTCGGAAGGAGGTTCTGCGATCCATTATGCGACCGCAAAACTGACATGCGGACCACAGATTTATCGCATACATATCCATCCCTGCCCTATTTTTGGGACCTTTTCTATAGTCCCCTTTGCAGGCCGCATACCTATTTTACGGTCTGGTCTGCGATCGCAGAACCCGCTTCATAGAGTTTATGTTTGGAAATTTCACCCGATCCCATTTTTATAAAAATAACTTGGGGTTTATTTTGGCTGGTCCTAATTGATATTTTAGAGAGAGAAAAGTAGTCAAGAATGAGAGGGGGATTCCTAAGCTAATTGTTCATCAAAATTTTCTCAAGACTTGGAGAATTCACAAGGAAAAATCATAAGATATTCATCCAAGAGGTAAGGTTCCATACCCTAGTTTTCAATTTCGAGTTTGGGGTAGAAGATGGGTAATGTAGAGTGTGATTCTTAGGTATGGGGGTGTTATCTATGCATGCAGGTACTGACAAAGTTATGGGAAAGTTGTTGAGCTCAAGAAGGTAGATATTGAGTTGTGGGAGAAGCAATCCACCATAGGAGGACCTTGAAATCATAATGCCTACCTAGTGTTTGATAAAATGCTCAAATGAGCTGAACCCCCGAGTATCTTCCTAATTATGATTCAATTTTGTTATGTTTCTAAATAGATTGAGGTTGCTAGAATTCTCGGATCATTGTGGTACTTAAGGGAGCTCAAAATGGGGTATGTTGGCTAAACTCCTCTTGTAGAATCGCAGCCTATGATGTCCTCGTAAGTTGTAATTATGATTGGCTCAACCTCTTATGTCTCATGATCCGAGTTGTTCCTTATAAATCTAACTATTCCAAATAAACTATGTGTCGAAAGATATATGTTCAAAATGTATTCTGAATGCTCTCATCATATTGTGTTATCCTTCATGATTGTAATCAAATGTGACCATGTCTCGAAATATTATGAAATCAATAATGTCTCAATTGCTAGTTATTATGCCAAATTGTGGAAGAAAACTCAATGTGCCTAAGACTCTTATTTTCCCATATGTGTACTAAAAGTCGTTATTAGAGATGCTTCGTTGTTGATAATCGATGATAATGTTTGAAAGTGAAAGGGGTTAACATGAAAAATGATATCCGGCCGACGTGCCAGGAATGATATTACCTTTGTGGCCACTAGTTCCAATTAAATGAAAAAGAGTAAAAGACTATGAAATGAGCTAAAAGTCATTTATATAATAAACATTTTGGAGTATCGTTAGTCACCGAGGAAGGGTAGGTTAAAATAACCTAACCCCAAAACTATACATGCCACTGTAGGAGTGGATTGTGATTATTCTCCTTATTTGGGATGAGATTATTCCCCTTAAATGGGATGAGATGATTGCTAGCAAAGGGTGATGTCAATCCACATGGCATTCCGGTGAGACGGCCTAGCCGGTCGGGTCGAGATCGGATTCCATGCCGCACAAATGGTGGTGATTGTGCTTGAGATTGTGATTGTGATTGTGATTGGATGTCTTTGGGTGAGACGGCCTAGCCGATCGGGCCGTGATCAGACTCTGTACTAAAGACATGGTGGTATATCAATACCTAAGATCTCCTAACATAAAATATGGAAAATTACTTGAAATTTTATCTTGCTCCGAACTTGATGTCTTGGTATTGTTTGAGGCTCCAGTTGATTCTATGATTGCTCTCCTTTTTTTATTTACTCGTTCTATTGTGAGGGTGTTTAGTCATTCATACTAGTACTATTCCATATGTACTAACGTCCCTTTTTTCCGGGGCGATGTATCTTTAATGGATGCAGGTGGTTCCACAGCAGGCGACTTTGATCAGTGATAGCGGTACACCCTCTTCCCAGCTAACTTAGTGAGCCCCACTTCATTTCGGGCTCGTGTGCCTTTTGTTCCTTGTGTATTATGTTTTGAGGTATAGCCGGGGCCTTATTGCCGGCACTATCATAGTAATCTTTTGTATCTATTAGAGGCTCCGTAGACATAGTGTGGGTTGTATGTTGGTGTTGGGAAAGTCAAACTAGTAATGTTGTATTTGTACCACATGTTCCACTTCAAACTATGAAAGTGTATGTATTTTGAGAACTTATAAATGATGTAACTAATGGTAATGAATTGGTGTTGCTCACATGATCTTCTCATGTTCTAATTAATGAAATAGATCTTCTCTTTATTAATGGGTGAGTTCGGGTATGAGGTATTGTACAGGCTTGCTCGGCCGAGTTATCTCGGTTTGAGCACCGGTTGCGCTCCCCGAGGTCAGGGCGTGACAATAGAACCATCCTTCTTCTTCATAAATAACATCGACGCTCCCCAAGGATAAATACTAGGCATGATGAACCCTTTATTCAAAAACTCCTACAACTACACCTTCAATTCCTTTGACTCAGCTGGATCCATGCGATCCAATGAAATAGATATATTTTGAGTGCTTGGCCCCAAATCAATATCAAAGTCAATATTCCTATTGGGTGGCATGCCCATCAGGTTTGTAGGAAACACATCTGGAAACTCCCTCGCTACTGGAACTGAATTAACTGTAGAAGTATCAGCACTAACATCTCTAATATAAGACAGATACACCAAACATCCCTTCTTAAACATCCGTTGAGCCTTCACAAATGTAATCTCTCTACTAAGAGTTTGACCAAGAGAACCCGTCCATTCTAACCTCGGCAACCCCAACATGGCCAATGTCATGGTCTTAGCGTGATAATCAAGAATATCATAATATGGAGTTAACCAATCCTTACCCAAGATCACCTCAAAATTGACCATATTAAGCACTAGAAGATCAACCCTTGTCTCATAAATCTTAATAGTAACCACGCAAGACCGATATACATAATCCACCATGATAGAATCACCAACAGGTCAACATTCATAGATGAACATGAATACCAAGAGAACCACAAGGCATATCCAAATATGAAGCAAAATACAATGACACATATGAATAAGTAGATAGCGAATCAAATAGCATAGAAACATCTTTATGAAAGACCAAAACCATACATGTGATCATATTATCTGGAGAGATCGCTCAGGTCTACCTGGAAAGGTATACCAACGGTCCTGATCTCTACTGATCGAGCCTCCACTAATGTGATCTCCCCCTCTAGGGCGTCCTGTCACTACATGTGTTGCCCCTCTAGCTCACAGGACAGGGGGTAATGCAACCGGCACGGGAACCACTAACTAAGAACTCGGATGAGTTGTGCCTCCACCAAGCCTGGGGCAATACTTCCTTACATGGCCGTACTCTCCACACTCAAAACAACCCCTAGCTAAATAAGGCTGCTGAGATAGATACTTCTCCTAATGACCCGAATATCCGCTAGAGGAACCCTGAACAGATAGAGCACGTTATGAGCTCGCTGGCAGAGCACTAAAAGATGACAAAACTAGAGTGCCGAAAGATGGTTGAGCCACTGCACCATAGGCTCTATGCTGTGAAAAATAGTTGGCCTGCCATGATGGACTTTATTGAACCAACCTTTACCTCAAAATGAGGTACCACCGAAACCACTAGAGTGACGAGGCCTCTTGTCTTTCATCATGCCCTCTCTCCCCTAGCTAGAAATATGCTTGATCCTACGAGCTATCTCTACGTCTTGATGGAAAGTAGTCCCAATCTCTAACTCTCAATCCATAGTAACATTGATTCCATATGTCAAGCCCTCAATAAATCGCTTCACTTTATCTACCTTGATGGGGATGAAAAAAGCTGCATGACAAGACAACGTTTTAAATATCGCCTCATGCTCATTCACTAACATATGATCCTGCTGAAGATGCTCGAACTAGCCTCTTAACTCATACCTCCTAGTGAGTGGGATGTACCTCTCAAGAAATAGATGCGAAAACTGAGTCCATGTAAGAGGAGATGAAGTCAACCCCATTGGACTATACCCTGCCCAAATTGCAAATCATATGATGGCACCGATTAAGAAAATCATGGGCATCATTTGAAGTATCACCATCAAATTGAGGATGATGTAACCTCTCAGATCGCTTCTGCTCTTCAGTGGACATATCAGTCATAATCTTAAGCCTTTATGCAACAATAGGCTGCTCTGGAGTATGAGTGATAAGAGTCTGAGCTCTCCTTCTAGCCTAAGATGTGGCTGGGACCACTAGAACCACTCCAGCCTAGGTCAATACATCTATAAAGTTGAACATCTTATCCATGGCCTCCTAAAATACTGGTGCCGTTACGAAACCCTCTTGACGATGAGTGTGTACTAGAGAGCCTTAACATGCTTATGTATCATCTGATCCTCCACCTGATCTGAAGGTTTGTCTGTTGCAACTGCCCTAACGTGAACACGGGCTCTAGTGGATGCTCCACCCCTAGTTTTGATAATCCGTCCCTAGTAGGAGCCTTGGCCCTACCCCAGCCCCTGCTTCTCCCGCCTAAAGCCAATGCTGCTACCTCTCTAGTACTTTGTGCCACTACTAAAGTGCGTTCTCACCAGAGGAAGATAAATCCATCAATTGGGAATGTGAAAGTGTATTAAGGGCTAGAAAGCTTATTTTATGTGTCATTAATGGGGTCACTATGGAATATTTGGGAGGTTATTTACCTATTTTAGTATGATCTTAATCGGTTTGGGGGCCTATTGGTAGACCGAATGAGAATGAGTATTCTATACCAAATCGTATTTGCTTACTGAGTTAGCTCTTTCTATGGGTGTGTCATCGGGCTGAATGGATGTTATTCTTGCCCTGATCTTGTTCATGTCTCATATTCAATGATGGGTTGTTAGACAACTTGATTATTCACACGCATGTTGTGACCCTGTTTAGGCATTGTGGTAATATAGGAGCGAGATGGCTCTTGAGATATTAATTTGTTTACTGCACCGTACTTGTGCTTGCGTTTCTCGTAGTGCATTACACTATCCGTATTCCCATGGTTATGTTTATGCACTGTATGTGCTTGTTGTTAATACACATGTATTTAGTAATTTAGAGCATTATGGATCGATGGGTATCCCTAGGCAGATTGTTATGTTTGGATCGGGTTACATGCCGTAATGGTGCTATGCTTGCATACGATTTTTGGTGCGTACTCTGTGTATTTTGTTTCTCTCTTGTGGGATGGATTCATAGAATTGTGCTTTTGTGATAGTATATGTCAGGCATGCTGGAAATTTCTCTAATTTGGTTCCCTCTCCATTATTGGTTACAATTAAGTTGTTGCTTATTTGGTGCACAAATTGTGTCGTATGTGGTTCTAAGTGGCATTTGGTGTGACCTATCAGGCTAGCATCTTGTACTGATTAAGACGAGGTTATTGGACCTGGAATTAGTACAATGAGATTTGGATAAGGTATGTTTGGAAGAATAATATTATTAGTCAGTTCAAAATTTGGCAGTGGTTCTTATCGGGTGAGAGGACTCCACGACATAAGCTTATTATAAAGAAAAGGGGCTTGAACTCTCAACCGATTCAACTCAAGCTTTTAGCTCTTCTTCTGACTCTACTCTTCCTGACGTAACTCAGTGTCTTAAAGAAGCTTATTTACCGGCAAGGTTCGGGATCAACTACTCTGCCATTCCTTTATTGACTGGTCTAATGAAAGAAAGTTTTTTTAGCATCTTTTAAATCTTAAATAAAATGAATCGAAACTTTTTAGCATTCGGAATGCTCTTATGTGTAGGATTCAATTCCAGTATAAAGATCATTTGATGGGTGGTTATGAGTTCTTATAGGTTTCTTTATCTCTAATAGTGTTGCAAAGGCTTGGAACAAGGTTCTATTTAATACGAGGTATACTGCTGATGGTTTGGTGATGAGTAACTATTGTTAACGACCAATTTTGACCCTCCCTTTTAAAATTAAATTAAGTATGCTTATTAATTAGCAATAAATATAGTAAAATATTTTCTAATCAATAATACCTGTTTTTCAAAATATAATAAGAGAATAATAATTAATATTGTTGAATTAATAGCAATTTGATATTAAAATTTTTAAATTGTATTTCTCTTACTATTTTGAAATCTAAATAAACAATTTTTACTATTAATTTAATAAATTAGTCCTTAATGTGTAAGGCCCCATAAAAGTTTACTTAAAATTCTGGGGTTGAACAACGCGTTGGGGAGTTGAAGAAAATGTTTGGAAGAGTGGGTCATTTATGCGGTCAGTTCTGCGGTCGCAGAACTGATATGCGGACCGCAGATCTACCGTAGAGTGAAGCAGGGAACTGGGCAAATTTGGGAAGATATTTTGCGATAAATTATGCGGCCGCATAATCATTTCTTAGGCCGCACAATCCATCATAGATCCAACACAAAAATTTCTGGAGGGAAGTTCTGCGTCACATTATGCGATCGCAGACCGATCGCAGAATGAGGCAGGAGTGCGCAATTTTGGAGGGCCATTATGCGGTCCATTGTGTGGACCGCAGAAGCATTATGCGGTCGCATAGGCGACCGCAGATATGCATCGGGGCTTCATTTGTTTCTAATTTTTGACCCGGCCCTATTTCGATACATTGAAGTAAATGGCCACTTTTAAAGCAAAAATCTGATATTTCTAGAGAGAGGGATTACCATAGAGTGAGAGGGGAAGTTCCTAAGCTTATTGATCATTAACTCTTGCTCAAAGTCGAAGAATTCACAAGAAAATTCACTAGGTCTTCATCCTAGAGGTAAGATTCTACTCCCTTGCCCTCAATTTCGTGATTTTACTGAAAATAGGTAATGAGAAAAGCAATTCTTAGGTGTGGGAGTTGTCCATTATGCATGCATGTACTATCAAGGGTTGAGAGAAGAATGTTGAACTAAATTGGGTAGACTTTGGGTAGTGTTATGGAGGATTCCACCATAGGAGGACCCTGAAATCATAATACCCACCTAGTGTTTGATAAAATGCTCAAATGAGCTTGAACCATAAACTATCTCCTAATTTGTGTCCAATTTTGCTATATTTCTAAATAGATCGAAGAGTCTAAGAATTCTGGAATATTGTAGTAATTTAAAAAGCGCGAGGCGAGGTATGTCGGCTAAACTCATCTCTTAGAATTGAACCCCACAATATCCTTGTAAGTCTCGAGTTGTTCATTATGCATTGATTATTCCGAATAAGCCTTGTGTCGAAAGATATATGTTCAATATGTATTCCAATGTTCTTGTTATGTTATATTCTATTTGAATGTGTTCAAAGTATGGGTTGCATGTCTAAATGCTATAACTTCAAGTCGTGATTCAAGCGAAGGCAATTATGCCAATTTGTGTAAGAAATCTCAATGTGCTTAAGACTCTTACTTGCTCACATGTGTACTCAAGTATTGAATAAAAATGCTTTATTGTTAATAACCCATGATGATGTTTGAAAGTGAAAGAGGTGAGCAGAGCATGAAACATGAAATACGGCCAACGTGCCAAGAATGATATTACATTTGGGGCCACTAGTGCCAATGAAACTAAGGAACATTTAAAAGACGTTGAAATGAGTTATGAATCCTTTTAATAAATAAACACCCTGGGAGTATCGTTAGTCAACGAGGAAGGGTAGGTTGAAATAACCTAACCCTGAAACTACATGTGCCGGTGTGGGAGCGAATTCTGATTGTACCCCTTTATGGGGATAAAATTGATGTGATGAAATTATTTCCCCTTTGTTGGGATTATATGATTGCTAGAAAAGGGTGATGTCGATCCACATGGTATTGTGGTGAGACGGCCTAGCCGGTCGGGTCGTGATCGGACGCCTTGCCGCACACATAGTGGTGATTGTGCTTAAGATTACGATTAAAACAATGATTGAGACTGAGATAATGATTGTGATTGTGGTTGATGTGGTGAGTTGGCCTAGCCGATCGGGCCATGATCAGAATCCATGCTCAAGATCACGGTGTTATATCGGTGCTAAGATCTCCCAAACTTAAAATGTGAAAATTTACTTGAAAACTTGTCTTCCTCCTAATTTGATGTCTTGGTATTATTTCATGCTCCCATTGATTTTATGATTGTCCTTCCTTGTGTTATCATTTGTTCTATTAAGAGGGTGTTTATTCATTCATACTAGTACTATTCCATATGTACTAACGTCCCTTTTACTGGGGGGCGCTGCATCTTTAATAGATGCAGGTGGTTCTGTAGTAGGTGACATCGATCATTTATAGCAGTCCACCCTCTTCTCAGCAGATTTGGTGAGCCCCACTTCATTCGGGGTCGTGTATCTTTTTTCCCACGTGTATTATGTTTTGAGGTATAGTCGGGGCCTTGTTGCTGATGGTGGGCTATAATCTCGTGTTTTAGTCGCTTATTGTACTCTAATATACATCACTTTAATTAAGTTTGAGCTTTAATTGCTAGTGTTTTTCACTAATTGTGTGTTTTATGCCTTGTAGGAGTGATTCCGAGCTATGTAGATGTTACAGAATAAATTTGAGTGAATTGGAGCTTTGAAGTCCGAGAAAAGCCCAAGAGATTATGCCGGGATCGCGTTCAGGGGTCGAGAACCACGTTCGGATATCAAGAAGTCAAGAAACATTCATATTCTTAGAAAATAATACACCCACGGCGCATGGGGCGGCGTGTGGCATGTCGCGCCTGTACAAAAGTCATGCTGCCTATCAGAACTAGCTCTCTGGATTTCCCCACTAATGTGGCATGCCTGTAAGAAGAGGTGTTTTCGTTTGGGCCCGACCCTACTTGGTATATATATACATGGAAAAACATTATTTTCTGGACTTTTGACACATCTAAAACCTAAGGAGGCTAAGGAGAAGGTGGAGAAGCAAAAGCACAAGGAGTTCATCATTCAATCTTCACACAAGACATGAGTTTGGATTCTATTATGTTTTCCTTTACTTTAAACATATTTGTGATGAATTACTCCATATCTATGGAGTAGTTCTCTTTAGGGTTTGATGGATTTGGTGTATTGATATTTGTTTATGGATTATAACTCTAGTTTTTATGTATTGAATTGTTTTGGATATTTTAATAGTTGCATCTATATTCACATGTTCATGTAATCGAGAGAGGCATAACTTGTGATATCTTTGCATTATCTTGTTGGTTGAATTCATTAATTCCTCTTAGTAATCGAAAGAGGCTAGTTGAATTATTGATTAAACCTTGGGTGAGTTTTAGGTGGTTAATGGACCAATTATGGCCTTTCATAGATAGCTGATCTACTGGTTTTTACTGTTGCTGGTTTCCTCTTACGCGTTCGCGAGGTAGGTCTCGCGTTCGTGAAGAGTATATGGAGATTGAGGAAGAATTATTCTTCGCGTTCATGAACTAAGGTATGCATTTACGAAGGTTTAGGAGTAGAGTGCATCGCAGATGCGAGATGAGTAACGCATTCGCGAAGAAGAGAAGAGGCAGCTGGGGAACCCATCATAAGTCATTCGTGTTCGCGAGGGTGAGGTCGTGTTCGCGAAGAAAAGGTTTAGTAAAGGTTCGCGTTCACGAGTGGTAGATCACATTCACGTAGAAGGGATTTCTGGGCAGAGGCAGTTGTGCTTTGCGAACGCGAGGATACTTCTGCGTTCGCGAAGAAGGAAATCTGGGCAGCAGTGTTAAATTTCAAAATCGGGGTTTGAACCCATTTTTCATATTTCGATCTAGAGACCACGGATTTAGGCAATGTTTGAAGGGATTTTCAGGGAGTTGATTGGGGTAAGTGTTTCTCACTTGATTTTGGTTAAATTCCATGATTATATCTTGATTTTTATCATCCAAATTGTGATTTGGGGCGTAAACTTGGGGGAAAAGTGGAAGAGTTCCTGAGATGGAATTTTGAGGTTTTGAAGGAGATTTTGTTGTCGTATTTGAGTAAATTTTGTATGGTTAGATCTGTGAGTGAATGGGCTTTCGGGTTTTGTGACTTTTGTCAGATTCTAAGACATGGGCCCGGGGGCCGGGTTTGAGCCAATTTCGGGTTTTGAGTCTAATTTAGTAGTTTTCTTGTGGAATTGATTACTTTAGCATATATTAATGGTATTGTACTGTTTGTGGCTAGATTCGGGACGCTCGGAGGCCGATTCGAGAGGCAAGGGCATTGCAGAGTGGAGATTTGCTCGGATTGAGGTAAGTAACGGTTGTAAATCTAGTCCTGAGGGTATGAAACCCCGGATTTATGTGTCATGTGACTATTTGGAGGTGACACACATGATAGGTGAAGGGAGAGTGGGCGTGCACCGTTGGGGGATTGTGAATTGGTCCGTCCGGTAGCAACTGTATAGTTGAACAACCTGTGGTAGCTATATGCTCCTTATGTGTTTTAGAAAGATTTGATGTAAATCATGCTAGATACCATGTCTAGGCCTTATGCCAGTATTGTTTGGACCCTTAGAGGTCGTTTCTTGCTGTCCTCTCACTGCTTAGTTCATATCCCGTACTCAGTCATGTTTATGCATTCTTACATCATAGCTCAGTCTATGTTATTCTATTTGTTGCATCATGTTAATGTTGTTTGGGCTGATTTCTTTGATTTCTCAGAGTCCGAAAGACTAGAGAGGTTTATGACTGAGTGAGGCCGAGGGCCTGTTTGTGAGATATTGTACCTCAACACGTGAATGGTCCATGCGGATTATGATATGATATTATAGCACGTGAGTTGTCCGTGTAGCACGTGAGTTGTCCGTGCAGATTATAGCGCTTGGGATGTAGGAGCGCCTTCAGAGTCCGATCACCCCCAGTGAGCGCAGGTACCTACTGAGTGAGAGTGCCGAGTGCTGAGCGATTGTGAGACATGAGTGATTGTGAGGTTGGAGTGATTGGGAGGACTGAGCGATGTTAGCTCGAGGGGCAGTATATGATTTCATCATCCATGCTCATAGTTGCTTTGAGTCCTTGTTTGAGAACTGTTGAAAGATATTTCTAATTGATTTACTTGAACTTGATTTTAACAAGATGATTTGACTTAAACTCTGGTTACAAAGCATGCCGCACTTTACTAAATTTTTGTGATATGAACAGTACTTGCATTTAGCTCGTCACTACTTCTCAGCCTTTATTTATTTCTATTACTTACTGAGTTGGTGTACTCACGTTATTATCTGCACCTTATGTGCATATCCAGGCATTTTTGGTCACGGTAGCGGTTGTTGATATTCTTGTAGCTGATCATTGGAGTTAGCAAGGTAGCTGCCTGGCGATCGCAACCCTGTTTTCTCCTTCTTTATCTCCCCCTTAGTTGTATTTTGGATTTTTCCCAGACTATGTTAGTCTTATTGTTGTCGGACCAGTTTTTTTAGTAGTTGCTCATGACTTAGTGACACCCCGATGATTGGGTCTTTTCATTCCGCATTTCTATCTTTGAGTTCAAACCTTCTTTCTTTTATGAAATTCTGTTATACAAGACGCCTTTTGGCATATCTGTGAATGAATTACCGTAGTATTGTGGGAGTCGGCTGGCCTAGTACCATTGATAAGTGCCATCACGACAGGTTTTAGGGTCGTGGCAAGTTGGTATCAGAGCCTAGGTTACATAGGTGTCACGAGTCATGAGCAAGTTTAGTAGAGTTTTGCGGATCGGTACGGAGACATCTGTACTTATCTTCGAGAGGTTGCCGAACCCTTAGGAAAATTTCACTTTCTTGTATTCTATCATGTGAACTTTTTGATTCTAGAAAACTAAAATTCTTTTATTCTATTCTCTTACCGATGGTGAGAACACGTACTATCGGATTGGACGGTCAGCCACCAGTGCCACCAGTTAGGGCTGCAGAAGGCTGGGGCCGTGGTAGAGGCCGGGGCCGAGCTAGAGGTTGAGGTATTGCACGTACAGCAGTTGGAGCATCACCTGTAGCACCACCAGTTGCTCCAGCTCAGGAGCAGATTCCAAATATAGCTGAGCTGTCGGGACCCGCTCAGGCACCAACTGTGCCAATTGAGATTTCAGGCCTACAGGAGGCTTTGGCTCAGATATTGATAGTTTGCACTGGCCTTGCTCAGGTGGTTTCGGCTCAGGCCGTACCAGCCACTTCTCAGGTTGGGGGAGGTTTTCATACCCCTGTTGCCCGTGCTCCAGAGCAGGTAGTACAAGGACTTCAGATATCGGGGACACTACTAGTCCAGCCGGCTGTAGCTGTTCAGGACCTGGTAGTCCCCGTTATGGCAGATGATGAGTAGAGGAGACTTTAGAGATTTCGGAGGCTTCGACCTCCATCATTTAGCGGTGCTGAGTCAGAGGATGTTCAGGGTTTTCTTGATAAATGCCAGCGGATTCTTTGACATCAGGTATTCTAGAGGGCAGTGGGGTCTCGTTCACTACTTTTTAGTTTTCTGGGGCTGCCTTCAGCTGGTGGGAGGCCTATGAGAGGTACAGGCTGATTGGTGCAGTACCACTTACATGGCAGGAATTCTCTGTTCTCATTTTAGAGAAGTTTGTGCCGCAGTCTCGTAGAGAGGAGCTGCACAGACAGTTTGAATAGTTACGTTAGGATGGCATGTCTGTTACGTAGTACGAGATGAGATTTTCTGAGTTGGCTCGTACACAGTTTGGTTGGTTCCTACTGATAGGGAAAGGATTAGGAGATTCATTGATGGCCTCACATATCAGCTTCAGTTACTTATGACTCTGGAGAGGGTATCTGGTGCTACTTTTGATGAGGTAGTTGACATTGCTCGGCAGATAGAGATGGTTCATAGCCAGGAACATGCAGAGAGGGAGGCCAAGAGGCCTCGTGGTCCAGGTGATTTTAGCGGTGTTCCTTCAGGGGGTCAGTTTTACCGCGGTAGGGGTCGTTCTCATAGACACGCTCAGACGGGTCATCCAATTCATTATGGTGCATCATCCAGCCAGGGTTCATACGGTTCTCATCAGGGCCAGTCATCTCTCAGTGCCCTGCCAACCCAGAGTTTGTCCCGTGCCCCTTCAGTTCAGGGTTTATTTGCACCGGGTGCTTCTAACAGTTATTCCGATTCAGTCCGCACCACCACCAGTACGGGGGAGCTACTTTGAGTGCGGGGAATTTGGAAGTATGTGGAGACAGTGTCCTCGTCGCTCGGAAGGTCCAGTGCAACAGAGGAGTCATACTACGGCTTCTACACTAATTACTTCACCACCCGCCCAGCCAACTCGGGGTGGGCTCAATTAGCTAGGGGTTGCCCAAGAGGGGGAGGCCGATCAGGTGGCAGTCAGGCCCTATTCTATGCTTTTCCTGCCATGCCAGATGTTGTTGCCTTTGATGCAGTGATCACAGGTATTGTCTCAGTGTTCCATAGTGAGGCTTTTATATTATTTGACCATGGTTCTACTTATTCGTATGTGTCATCGTACTTTACTCATTATTTGGATAAGCCCCGTGAGTCCTTAGTTTAAAATATTCATGTATCTATGCCTGTGGGCGATACTATTATCGTAGACCGTGTGTATCGGTCGTGTGTGGTAACTATTGGGGGACTGGAGACTAGAGTCGATCTCTTATTGCTCAGTATGGTGGATTTTGATGTAATCCTTGGTATGGATTGGTTGTCTCCATGTCATGCTATTCTGGACTGTCATGCAAAAATTGTGACGTTGGCAATGCCGGGGTTACAAAAGGTCGAATGGAGAGGTTCTCTAGATTATGTTCCTGGTAGGGTAATTTCTTATTTGAAGGCCCAACGTATGGTGGGGAATGGGTGTTTTTCATACTTGGCCTTTGTGAGAAATATTGATACAAATACCCCTACTATTGATTCTGTACCGATAGTGCGAGACTTTCCAAATATATTTCTTTTAGACCTGTCGGGTATGCCACCAGGCAGGGATATTGATTTCAGTATCGACTTGGTGTTCGGCACACAACCCATTTCTATTCCTCTGTATCGTATGGAACCAGCTGAATTGAATGAATTGAAAGAGAAACTTCAGGAACTCCTTGATAAGGGGTTTATTCGGCCTAGTGTATCACCTTGGGGTCCACCGGTTCTATTTGTAAAGAAGAAGGATGGTTCCATTAGGATGTGCATTTATTACACGCAGTTGAACAAGGTCACCGTCAAGAAAAAGTATCCTTTGCTTCGTATTGATGATTTATTTGACCAGCTTCAGGGAGCGAGGGTGTTCTCCAAGATTGATTTGAGGGGCGAGTATCACCAGTTGAAGATTTAGGATTTGGATATTCTTAAGACAGCTTTCAGGACCCGATTTGGCCATTATGAGTTCTTACTGATATCTTTTGGGCTGACCAATGCCCCAGCAGCGTTCATGCATTTGATGAACAGTGTATTCCAGCCCTATTTGGACTCATTCGTTATTGTATTCATTAATGACATCCTGGTGTACTCTCGTAGCCAGGAGGAGCATGCTCAACATCTGAGGCAATGTATTACAGAGATTGTGGGAGGATAAGCTTTATGCAAAGTTCTCCAAGTGTGAGTTTTGGCTCAGTTCAGTAGCATTCTTGGGGCACGTGGTATCTAGTGAGGGTATTCAGGTGGATTCGAAGAAGATAGAGGCGGTGCAGAGTTGGCCTAGACCCTCCTCAGCCACAGAGATTAGGAGCTTCCTTGGTTTAGCGGGCTATTACCGTCGCTTTGTGGAGTGATTTTTATCTATTGCATCACCCTTGACCAAATTAACCCAAAAGGGTGCTCCATTCAGGTGGTCAGATAAGTGTGAGGAGAGCTTTCAGAAGCTCAAGACTTCTTTGACCACAACTCCAGTATTAGTTCTGCCATCAGCTTCAGGTTCTTACACCGTATATTGTGATGCCTCGAGGGTAGGTATTGGATGTGTTATGATGCAGGAGGGTACGGTGATTGCCTATGCCTCGCGCCAGTTGAAGACCCATGAGAAGAACCATTCTGTCCACGATCTTGAGTTAGAAGCCATTGTTCATGCCTTGAATATTTGGCGTCATTATTTGTATGGGGTTAATTGTGAGATCTATACTGATCATCGGAGTTTACAGCATCTGTTTAAGCAGAAGAATCTTAATTTTCATCAGTGAAGATGGTTAGAGCTTCTCAAGGACTATGATATCACTATTTTGTACCATCCGGGGAAGGCCAATGTGGTGGCCAATGCCTTGAGTCGCCGGGTGGAGAGTTTGGGGAGTTTAGCATATCTCCCAACAGTAGAGAGACCCTTGGAATTGGATGTTCAGGCCCTAGCAGGCCAGCTTGTCAGATTGGATATTTCGAAGCCGAGTCGGGTATTGGCTTGTATGGTCTCCAGGTATTCTCTTTATGATCGTGTCAGGGAGCGTTAGTTTGATGACCTCTACCTACTCGTTCTTCAGGATAGGGTTTAGTGAGGTGATGACAGAGATATGACTATTGGTGATGTTGGCGTGTTGAGGATACAGGGCCAGATATGTGTGCCCAACATGGATAGGCTTCGGGAGTTGATTCTTGAGGAGGCCCACAGCTCGCGGTACTCCATCCATCCGGGTGCTGCTTAGATTTACCAGGATTTGATATAGCACTATTGGTGGAGGGAAATGAAGAAGGATATAGTTGGGTTTGTAGCTCGGTGTCTCAACTGTCAGTAGGTTAAATATGAACATTAGAGACCGGGTAGATTTCTTTAGAGGTTAGAGATCCCAGAGTGGAAGTGGGAGCGGATCACCATGGACTTCGTAGTTGGGCTCCTACGGACTTCAAAGAAGTTCGATGCTATTTGGGTTATTGTGGATCTGCTGACCAAGTCCGCGCACTTCATTATAGTTGGCACTACTTACTCTTCAGAGCGGTTGGCTGAGATTTACATCCGAGAGATTGTTTGCCTGCATGGTATCCAGTTTCCATCATTTCAGATAGGGACACTCAGTTTACATCGCAGTTTTGGAGGGTCGTGCAGCGAGAGTTGGGTACTCTGGTTAAGTTGAGCACAACCTTTCACCCTCATACGGACGGGCAGTTCGAGCGCACTATTCAGATATTGGAGGACATGTTACGCGCTTGTGTCATTGACTTTGGGGGTTCTTGGGATCAGTTTCTTCCGCTCGCTGAGTTGGCATATAATAACAGTTATCAGTCGAGCATTCATATGGCTCCGTATGAGGCTTTATATGGGAGGAGGTGTAGATCTCCAGTAGGATGGTTTGAGCCGGGTGAGGCTAGGCTTTTGGGTACAGACTTGGTCCAGGATGCATTAGACAAGGTGAAATCGATTCAGAAGAGGCTTCGCATGGCGCAATCTAGGCAGAAGAGCTACGCGGACAGGAAGGTTCGTGATGTGTCTTTTATGGTTGGGGAGAAGGTTTTGCTGAAGGTATCACCCATGAAGGGTGTTATGAGGTTTGGGAAGAGGATAGGTGAGGTGGCATTTAAGCTTGCCTTTCCACCCAACTTGTCGAGTGTGCATCTAGTTTTTCATGTTTCCATGCTCTGGAAGAATGTTGGCGATCCGTCCCATGTTTTGGACTTCAAAATGGTTCAGTTGGAGGGTGATATGACTTATGATATGGAGCCGGTGGCCATTTTTGATCGGCAGATTTGGAAGTTGAGGTCAAATGATATAGCTTTAGTCTGTGGAGGAGGCCACCTAGGATACTGAGCAGGAGATGCAGAGTAGATATCCACACCTATTTAAGACTCCAGGTATGTTTCCAGACCCGTTCGAGGACGAACGGTTGTTTGAGAGGGGGAGGATGTAACGATCCAGCCGGTTGTTTTGAGAGTTATAGCCCCGTTTTCTCCATTTATTATTCCTTTTGTTCTTTTCAGCTATATTATGATATATCGGGTTAGTTGGTTCGGGCCTGGAGTGGTTTCAGAGTGAATTGAGACACTTAGTCTCTAAAGTAGAAGCTTAAGTTGGAAAAGTCAACCGGACGTTGACTTATGTGTAAACGACCTCGGATTTGAATTTTTATGGTCCTGTTAGCTCTGTTAGGTGATTTTGGACTTTGGAGCGCGTTAAGAACGTGATTTGGAGGCCCGTGGTAAAATTAGGCTTGAATTGGCAAAAGTTAGAATTTTACCAATTTTGGCCGGTAGTGGAAATTTTGATATTAGGGTCGGATTGGATTTTCATAAGTTGGAGTAGGTTCTTGGTGTTATTTCTGACTTATGTGCAAAATATGAGGTTATTAGGATGTGGTTTAGTAGGTTTCGGCATCGCTGGTGGAATTCGGAAGTTTAGAAGTTCTTAGGCTTGAATCCGGGGATAATTTGGTGTTTTGATGTTGTTTTTAGTGATTATAAGGTATGACTAAGTTCGTATGATGTTATGGGACATGTTGGTATATTTGGTTGGGGTCCCGAGGGTCTCAGGTGAGTTTCGGGTGGTTAACGGACCAATTATCGCCTTTGAGAGATAGCTGATCTACTGGTTTTTGTTGTTGCTGGTTTCCTCTTATGCATTCGCGAAATGGTCTTGCGTTCGCGAAGAGTATCTGGAGATTGAGGAAGAATTTTTCTTCGCATTCGTGAAGTAAGGGACGCGTTCGCGAAGGTTTAGTAGTAGAGTGCATCGCGGACGCGAGATGAGTAACGCATTCGCGAAGAAGAGAAGAGGCAGCTGGGGACCCCATTCATTTGGTCTACGCGTTCGCGAGGGTGAGGTCGCGTTTGCGAAGAGAAGGTTCAGTAAAGGTTCGCGTTCGTGAGTGGTAGATCGCGTTCACGTAGAAGGGATTTTTGGGCAGAGGGAGTTGTTCTTCGCGAACGCGAGGGTACTTCCGCGTTCGCGAAGAAGAAAATCCGGGCAGCAGTGTTAAATTTCAAAATCGGGGGTTTGAACCCATTTTTAATATTTTGAGCTAGAGACCACGGATTTAGGCAATGTTTGAAGGGATTTTTAGGGAGTTGATTTGGGTAAGTGTTTCTCACTTGATTTTGGTTAAATTCCATGATAATATCTTGATTTATATCATCCAAATTGTTATTTGGGGTGAAAAATTAGGGATAAAGTGGAAGAGTTCCTGAGATGGAATTTTGAGGTTTTGAAGGGGATTTTGTTGTCGGATTTGAGTAAATTTTGTATGGTTAGACTCGTGAGTGAATGGGCATTCGGGTTTTGTGACTTTTGTCGGATTCCGAAACGTGGGCTCGGGAGCTGGGTTTGAGCCAATTTCGAGTTTTGAGTCTAATTTAGTAGTTTTCTTGTGGAATTGATTTCTTTAGCATATATTAATGGTATTGTACTGCTTGTGGCTAGATTCAGGATGCTCGGAGGCCGATTCGAGAGGCAAGGGCATTGTGGACTAGAGATTTTCTCGGATTAAGGTAAGTAACAATTATAGAGGTCGTTTCTTGCTGTCTTCTCACTGCTTTAGTTGATATCCCGTACTCAGTCATGTTCATGCATTCTTACATCATAACTCAGACTCTGTTATTCTATTTGTTGCATCATGTTAATGTTGTTTGGGCTGATTTATTTGATTTCTGAGAGCCCGAGAGACTGGAGAGGTTTATGACTGAGTGAGGCCAAGGGCCTATTTGTGAGGTATTGTACCTCAGTACGTGAGTGGTCTATGCAGATTCTGATATGATATTATAGCACGTGAGTTGTCCGTGTAGCATGTGAGTTGTCTGTGCAGATTATAGCGCTTGGGATGTAGGAGCCCCTCTAGAGTCTGAACACCCCCAGTGAGTGCATGTACCTACTGAGTGCGAGTGCCGAGTGCCGAGTGCTGAGCGATTGTGAGGCATGGTGAGGCATGAATGATTGTGAGGTTGGAGTGATTGGGAGGACTAAGCGATGTTAGCCCGAGGGGCAGTATATGATTTCATCATCCATGCTCATAGTTACTTTGAGTCCTTGTTTGAGAACTGTTGAAAGATATTTCTAATTGATTTACTTGAACTTGATTTTAACAAGCTGATTTGACTTCAACTCTGGTTACAAAGCATACCGCACTTTACTAAATGTTTGTGATATGAACGGTACTTGCATTTAGCTCGTCACTACTTCTAAGCCTTTATTTATTTTTGTTATTTACTGAGTTGGTGTACTCACGTTACTCCCTGCACCTTGTGTGCAGATTCAGGCATTTTTGGTCACGGTAGTGGCTGCTGATATTCCTGTAGCTGATCATTGGAGTTAGCAAGGTAGTTGCCTGGCGATCGCAGCCCTGTTTTCTCCTTCCTTATCTCCCCCTTAGTTGTATTTTGGATTTTTCCCAGACTATGTTAGTCTTATTGTTGTCGGACCTATTTATTTTAGTAGTTGCTCATGAATCAGTAACACCCCGATGATTGGGGATTTTCATTCCGTATTTCTATCTTTGAGTTCAACCCTTGTTTCTTTTATGAAATTCTGCTATACAAGACACCTTTTTGGCATATCTGTGAATGAATTGTTGTAGTATTGAGGGAGTCGGTTGGCCTAGTACCATCGATAGGCACTATCACGACAGGTTTGAGTTTAGGGTCGTGACAGCAAAGCCCAATGCTCATTTTTAGCAGCTAACAACAACAATAATGGAAAAGCAGTTCAGATAATAACAAGCTGAACTCTAACCCAACAAGAAGAGAAACATGCATGTTTTTCAGGTGTATTAACCAAGGCATAAACTTTTCCACAGAAATCACTTAGACATGGATTTAACAAGACAAATTGTAATTTCAAACTCTAAACACCAAATAGAGATATCAAATATCAATTAGCATGAGGAAAATATATCTATATGCCTGTATATCCAATATACATGCCAAAACCAACAACATCACAGTTAAATCATCAAATATAGATAATCTCAGCAAATTTATAGTGTTTGACACAAGTACCCCTCAATTATACTCTCAGCACACTCACGGTGCCTGTCACAAGTACTCCTCAATCAAACTCTTATCACACTCACAGTACCTGGCATAATGCCCCTGAATCATCACACACAAGCAAACACACTCAGAATTGTCCGGGTGCCTAGCATAAGCCCCTCACTAAGAACATCTCGTGTGCCTGCACACACAGGGTTATAACCTGACTACGGAGGGGCGAATCCTAGCCCAAGCACTGATTGGATCAAAAGTCAATGATTAATATCACTATGCCTAATATGGGACATTGATGCAAGTGTCACCTCACAATCAATATCAACACGATTCTATGGCACAAGATTGATCATCAATCCGCTCGATATGGCTCTATGGTCCAAAATCAACCATCAATCTCCTCAAGTCTCAATATTCCAACATCTCACAGTATCATAATCAATATACCGCACTAAACATACCGGCGTGTCACAACTCGGCTCAAACCCGTGTCACACACAAGGACACTAACAACAAGTGAGATAACATATAAAAAGTGCACATAGATAGAGATATAACACGTGAATATAATATCATGGATAAAAAATATCACTACGACTAAGGAAAAAAGCTCAATATAGCAACAATAGCTCTATCATGTCTCAACAAATAAGTAAATAGCCTAGACATTATTTCTAGAATGAATAATAGCTCACACAGTCATACAAGTGGAAACAATATGGTATCAAAGATGCATGATAGCAAAACAACGCATATAATAGCCCAAGATCTACCCGGATCATGAATAACCATGGTGCACGCATATACACTTGTCACCTCACATATAAGTCATCCCAACATACAACAAGTACCATAGCCAACAAGGAAATATCTTCAATTCAAGCCTAAGCAAGATACTTACCTCATACCTGCTAGTCTTCAACCTCGAATCACGTCAAAACCTCGCTCTAGAATGCTAATCGCGCAAATCCAAGCCAAAAATTAGACAATAAAGTCAACAATGCTACAGGAAGCAATCGCAATCCATAAAGCTTCGATCTTTGAAGAAATTCTCTAAAGTCAACAAATGTCAAATCGGGCCCGTGTGCCCGAAATTTGAAACTAATACAAGAATACGATGACCCGTAACCTGCCGAGACCTAATATATAATTAGTTTCCAAAATCAATTCAATATTAGCACCCAAATCCCCAAATACACTCTCTTAAACTGTAAACAAAAATCCCAAATTTCCTTTTCAAATTTCAAGTTTAGATGTATAAATTCCTGGGGAATAAATATATAAAATCAAATCCAAGTGAAAATTTATTACCTCTAATGTAGAAGTGAAATTTCTCTTCTCGAAGTCTAGGGCTCAAAATATGAAATATACGATAAAATCCCAAAAATGGAATCTTATACACTTTGCCCAGTAGTACTCTTCACGATTGCGGCACAACCTTCGTGATTGCGCTGCACAAATCAACACTGCCCCATAAACCTTCTACGCGATTGCGGCCAACACCCCACAAATGTGAAGGCCAACTAGCCTCACCACTGCACGAATGCGTGGGACCATACAGGAACGCAAAACTCTGCTGCCCGGCCTCCTCCAATACTTTGCGAACTCGAAGCCAGACATGCGAATGCAATGGCCATCTCCCACAACACTTCGCGAACGCGAGCCTCATCCCACAAACACAATTCACAATTTCCAAACGGCCAAAATTCTTCTCCATGATCACGAGTATTGCTCTGCGATCGCGATGCACTGTAATACACTAGCACATCAGTTATGCAAAACTTAACCTAAATGGTCCGAAACCACCACGAATCACACCCGAGCCCCACGGGACCGTCTAATCATACCAACAAGTCCAAATATATTATACAAACATATCCAAAGGCTCAATACACTACAAATGATATTAAAACCAAGAATTGAAGATAAAAATCATTCTCTTAACTTTCAAACCTTCAAACTTCGCTAAATGTGTCAGAATCACACTTAGACATTCCAGCTCACAACCAAACTTCACACACAAGTTTCAAACCACCTAATGAACCTACCTGATGTCTCAAAACCATAATAGGAGTCGGATAACACCAAAGTCAACTTATGGTCAAACCTATAAACACTCTAATTCTTCAAATTGCCAACTTTCGACAAATAGGACCAAAACGTCCTAGGAACATCCGAATTCAAGTTTGAACATACGCCCAAGTCTAAAATCACTATAAAAACCAATAAAAACCATCAAATCCTGATTCCGAGATCGTTTACTTAAAAGTAAAACCTTGGTCAACTCTTCTAACTTAAAGCTTTTGAATTGAGAATTACTCTTCCAGATCAACTTCGAACCTCTCGAAAATTAAACCAACTATACATGCAAGTCATAAATCACCTTATGAAGCTACTAAAAGTCTCAAACCGCCGATTGAAATGCTAAAGCTCAAATTGATCGATTGGGTTATTATATTCTCCCCTACTTAAATATGCGTTTGTCCTCGAACATGCCAAGAGTCATTCCAAAGCTACCAAAACACTATATAACTCATCATACTCAAACCCATAGGTGATATCACGTCACCACAATGCATTAAACCTTATACAAATCCTATTGCACTGATTCCCAATCCAATAACCTCGTCGCACCCAGTACAAGCTGGTCGACCGACAAGCCACATCTAATACCATCAATAACCTCATGCGAGATCTGTGCGCCAACAAGAAACCTATCGAATATGATCAATAAAGAAAATATAACCAAAAGGAAACTATCCATCAAGTTTAACAGATACAACAGTAAAACATAATGCTATGACTCTCTCACACAAGGAAGAAACAATACACACCAAACGAGCACAAAGAACGTATCAAATATAACCACATTGCAGTGTGAAACCCAATATACCCATAATATCAATGTGGCGTGTAACCCGATTCACATATATCAATCCACATTGGAATACCTATTGAGCCATAATGCTCATACTCACTAACATATAAGTAATAACTACAAATACGTAAAGTTCATAAACACAACCATGGGGTGACGGATACCATAATTCTCTATGGAAAAGGCCAAGAACGACTAAGTTGCAATAAACAAATCAATATCTCCAGAGCCATCTCGCTCAAAAATCGCCATGACACAATCTTCACTAAAGTTTCTTCCTTCAACCTTAGCTTACAATCCTTAGAACTAAATTCCAACTTCCAGAACTCCGTCTAAGTTCCTATTCTTATATATATATATATATATATATATATATTCTCAATAAGTTGTATTACACCATAAGTATACTCCCAAAAATTAAGCACACGATGTACCTCCATCGCTCATATGCCCATAGTAATATCTTCCTTCAATAAGGTACTTTTAGTTACACATTCCGCAAAAGTAGGTAGGGTAATTCCCCCACTTATTTCACTAAAACTCTTGAACTCGAAAAGTATCCGTGCCTTTGGGATGATCATGTTTGTCATCTGCATTTCCTCTACAACTCACATGTGCATGATATTTATGGAGCTACCTAGATCAATTAAAATATATTTAACATCAATGCCTAAAACTTGTAAAGTGATTACCTATGCATCATGATGTGGGAACATCAGGCCATCATCGCCCTCATCGTTGAAGGTTATCTATCTCTAGTTAATGCTTTCCTTTATCGCTTTTCATGCATGATTGACACCTTTGCATACTTTTGTGCAGTTGTGTATGTGATGCCGCTTACTTCTTCTCCTAGGAGATGACATTAATTGTACATCTGGGGGACAGAGCTCAGGGTGGCTCTTCATTGTTCCGGTTCTTTGAGCAAATCCTTGAGGTAAGCCACCTCATGCTGCAAGGATTTACAATATTTTGTCTTAAGCCTATGATCATTGTGATATTCACACCAAATTTTCTGACTCCTTTTACTGAAATCTATTCTCATTTTCTTAGGCCATCTTACTTTATCTTCCATGTCTTCTATCACAACTATTATGTCTAAGGTAGTGACACTATAACAATATTTAGTTATCTTGGGTACATCTTGCTCCTTATTTGACTGGGAAGCTCCAGTATTATTTTTTTGGTTGGCGCCCTATTTTCCTAGTTTGTTTTTGACCTCTTGTCAGGTCCTTGACGGGAAGAACTAGTGTAAGGTTCATACTGAATTCTTGAATTTATGTAGTCATATTCTGCTGGCCTATGTGTTGATTCTATCTACCATGATACTTGATTCCAAAACTACCCTCAGCCCTGACTGGTAATGGCTTATCCTCCTCTAGTACGAACATCGTATTATACCTGTAGTACACATCATTCCATATTACTGGGAGAAATACCTGAAGACTATATTTCAATCTTCTAGAAGCCTCTAAACTTTCAACTTTCATATTGTTAGAAAAAGTCAAGCTGTCTAATTATCAAGGATCCTAGTAACAACATCCATTCTTTGAATTGGTCCATGAACACCCGGTGCAACTTTGTGCCTCCTTGCTATATAATTAAGATATCTTCCATCCCTTTTTACCTGAACCTGTAGGCATGAATGCAATGCCCAGATGATGGGACATTAATACAAAGAAATATACTAAGTATGTAAGGCAGATAACATATGAATAACTTAATTGAAACTGAACTGACATATATATATGATATACTGAAAGAAATTTGGAGTGTCGATGAGATCCGAAAATCATACTTACCTTATTCTGACCCGTAACATATCTAAGTGTTGAATTATCTAACTTACCTTACAAAGGATGTAGAGTGAAAAGGGAAGGCTCCGTTGGCCGAGAACATCTAATGTCGTATATACATCTAAGTCGTGTCATGATATATCTGAACTTGTTCCCATATGCTATCTGTACTGGAAACCGCCATATTATGGGACTTCATCTATAATATTATTCTAGCCATTATACCTTATATCTGAATACTTACCTCAGACAGATCAAATATCTCTAGGTCTACACAAAAAACATAAAAGTGGCACTTACGCATTTCATAAGAGACCGTCTGTAAGGCTCACTCATAAACATGAATAACTAGTGGCTCGTACGCGTAACATAGTAGACCATCCATATGGCTCAGAACACTGAGGTCTGGCTATGCGTGCAACTGATACCGTCCATAACCAAGCTTCATTATGCACCTACGCATTCATAGACCATCCGTAGGGGTTCACTGTACACCTACACATTCATAGACCGTACGTAGGGGTTCACTGTACACCTATACATTCATAGACCGTCCGTATGGATCATGTCTTATACATACTTATTTCATATTACTCATGCAGACATCATTCAATCATCAATAGATAAACTCTTATTCATAAACATATAAGTTCGTGAGTAACCCATTACAGTAACCAATCCTTATTCCTTAGTCGTTTGTTACGTCATCCTTTGTATTCTATATTATTTAGTCGTGAACGTGCTAACTATTTTAGAATCGCACTTTTTTCCTTATTTCACATCACGGCTCGTTGCTGGGGATTACATGATTCTATCTACTTATAACTATGTAATATTCTTAGCTTGTAAGGCTACTCATTATACATATATACATATATATATATATATATATATATATATATATATATATATATATATATATATATATATATATATATATATATCAGTTCATCAATACGTAACAAGAGTTGTGGAATTTATGTTTTATCAACTTATATTCTTATTGCTAAGCTTATCATATTCTGTAGTTTACGACTCTTTAGGTAACGTATATCATCTCTTAACATCACCCTCACATATAATCAACCTTACTTAACTTGAGAGCAATGTAACTACCTTCGTGGGTCTTTATCAGTTTATGAACGCAAACGTGTAAGTATTGGAAGTTATGACATTCTTTAGGTCGAAACATTCTTATCATTCTACAACTATACATTATGATACCTAGTTGAACTATTCGTTTATAACTATCCCTTATTATACAGACACTATATTGCTTCTAATTCGTCAGACCATTCGTACGTAATATTTAATTAACATCTAGATATGTTTTTATATATAAAATACAAGGACCTTTAGGAAGGCTCTATTTACTCATTAAGAATACATGAAACTGCGATCAACACAATCCATTTCAACATTCATATGACTATACTCGTGAACGAACCTTAATCATCGGTATAGTATATATACAAAGCCTCGTCCCCTTGAATTCCTTATAAGGGCAACATAACTTACGGAATCATGCAAAAGAATAGAAAGGAAGCCTTACATACTTCAAAATATTCCGTCCAATCCTCAAGCTAACATAACCTGCAGCTCATGTGTCTACAAGCAATGAACAATACTTTCGTCACAATGCGAATGCCATAACTTATCGCATTTGTACGACACACTTTATTCTATGATAAAACTGACAACACCTCCCCTGTTTATATGCCTTCCCACAAGTTACAACAACCAACAATATCCCAAACAACATCAACAATACTCATAATAAGCCTTTCAAAATAGTTTAACAATCTCGACGAGCGGCAAGCTCGGTTTGTGACTAAACAACTATAGATTTAAACCCCTTCTTCCTTCCAGAATTTATCAATAATATTAACACGTGGAGGTTAAAAAGACCCTATAACAGTCCCACAAGTTCAGCAACTCAAAACTTATTTTTCAGATTACTATAACACGTTTCCGACTTGTCTTTTCTTTCAAATCGAGAAACACAACCAACAATAAATAAATAAGCCTCTTCTCATATAAAACAGCCATGAATTCAACTTAAAATTAAATTTTCAACCAGCCAATAGTGACGCCACAACAAACAGCATACTTCTCTTTCGAAACTCGCAAGTTCTAGTCTTTACGATCGAGCTACAACTCGTAGAATCTTTGAAAAGTGAAAGAGAAGCATAAAATTACTTTGGACTGACTAAAACCCATGAAACCCGATTTCCCTTAATCCAAAATTAGTCCCCCAACGTAGCTACAAGAAGGAGAAAGTAAAACTAACAAGCTGTCCGTGATTTTCGGCACTAGAAAGACTTCTTATCACCCGTAATCACCTAGGGTTTGTGTGGGATTTTTAGGGGAGGGGTTGCAGGGGTTAAATCTTATGTTCTTGGTGTGAGAAATGAGTAAAATAAATTAGTTAATTCATCCCTTAAAAGGCCCCTTGGCCTCCCCTTTTTGGGGATTTATTGTCCTTTCATTTAAACAAGTAGGTGACATACCTACTTGTCACCTACCAGTCTGTGCAGTCTTGTGAAAATACGAATATCTCTCTACTCTAACATCTTATTGACAAATGGTTTAATATTTTAGAAACTAAACTCGTAGATATTTAATTTCGTAGGTGGATCATACTGGGTAATTCCAAGAATATTGGGAGAAAAGCTCAGCTACACTTGACCTAATGTTCAACACATTTATGAATGTAACTTGTGATGACCTTTGGCAACTTTTCTTCCACAACTTGCTTGACTTTAAAACATAACACACGACTATCATATGACTAAAATACCTTATAACATAACCTCTTTATCATGTTAAGAACCTTAGTCTCACCCCAAAAGTACATGTTATAACATTCCCAACTTGTCGACTTGCAACAAAACTTATTTTCTTCAATTCGTTTCGCTTCTAACCCTTCCAACCATCTTGGTACTTGCTGTCCATGATCATAAATATTTCTACCTCCAAGGTCACATGACTAACTTACTTTATGTACTTTCAAAGATGATCTGATATGCGATCTTACATCAATTGACTTATGACATACTTTTACGTACAAAAATATGGGATGTAACACCACGATGGGTGGATTGAGTTGTTATGCCTATGACCACGACAAGCGGATTGAGTTTTATGCATGTGACCTCACCAGGCAGATTGTGTTGTTATGCTTGTGACCACACTGGGCGGATTGTGATATTAGGCATGTGACCATGCCAGGCGGATTTGTGATTATTGGCACGTGAGTTATCCGTGTGGTTGATATTGATCATGTGACCATGCCAGACGGATGATGACATTGAGCTTCTGACAATGCCGGACTGATAGCACGTTGAATTGGTTGTACATGCATGTAGATACGGATTTATCCCCCTAGGGTCACCCTCTCATGTTTCTCTCTTAATGGTGTACACGCGGGTTGTGAGAAACCGATGAGTTTCTAGTTGATGTGAGCTCTAGGAGAGCTGGTTATTGTTATTTTGATCGGGTTGTGCGCCGCAACAGACTGATATTTGGTTATTGCGTTTCATCTTTACTTGCAATTTCCTTGATTGTTTACCTGATTTATTTGCATACCTTCCTTATATGATGGATTGTTGACTGAGTAGAACACTTTAAGACAAAGAATTGTGAGCACCAAGGTGGATTTACCTGTGTTTTTCCTGATTTGATCATATATCTGTTCTATATCTGTGTGGATTTAAGAACTTGTACAGGTGACTGGTGAGTATCATTTATAATTCTTGCTGCTATTACCTCGTCAAGGTTAGTTAGGATACTTATTAAGTACATGTGGTCGGTTGTACTCATACTACACTTTTTCACCTTGCATGCACATCTTGGAGTTGATGCTGTTGTATATGGCGGGAGCTGGCATTGAAGATGTACCTGCATTCTAGTATGGCTATCACTTGTCCTTGGTAGCTTTAGATTCGAATTCTGTTCATGTACATTGTAAACAGATGTTGTAATTATTTCATTTCAGTTTTGTATATCTAAGTCTTAGGGGCTCATGACTTGTACTACCAATCCTTCCTTTCCAAAAAAAGAAAATTCGTTTGGGCTGGCATAGGCATAAAAGATTTGATTGAATGAATGCCACCTTGGTAGTTTTCAAACAAATCCAGGGTTATTATATAAAATTTCAATTATTTTATCATTTATTTCTCTTTAATCTCAGTTAAATTGTGTTGACTGTTAGTTGGCTTACGTAGCGGGTTGGGTTAGGTGCTATCACGACTAGTGGATTTTAGGTCATGACAAGTTGGTATCAGAGCCCTAGGTTCATACGTTCTATGAGTCATGAGCAAGTGTCTAGTAGAGTCTTGCAGATCGGTATGATATCTTCGAGAGGCTATATGGCACTTAGGATAAACTTCCCATCTTTATATCCTTATCGTGCGGCATTGATTAAGCTTGAAGCATATCTCTTTGAATTCCTTCCACTCACTCGTGTGTTATGTAAGCGCTCGGTATCAGCTATGCATCGACAGCTAGTGATTCCATGGATGAGGTGCGAGATATGTTTTATGTGCTTGGGTGATGGGCCATTCTAGAGGACCTGACGTCGGGTTTTGACCGCAGCTTTGGGTCAATGGTTTCAGTAGTGTGAGTATGTGCTTTTGTACTTATATGTCTGGTATTTTCCCTAGGAGTGGGACTGGTGGCTCAGTGAGTGGTTAGACTGCGGAATGTGCTTAGATGGTTTTGATGTGACGAGAAGAATTTTGCTTGGGATACGATGGGAATATGGATGCTTGATTTTTGTCTTGATGTGTTGTACAATCTTAAGTTATGAATGTGTTGAGGGATCTTTCATGTTGTTCGTTTGTGGGATAAAGTAGATTCTTATGTTTTGGTTGACGAGTTTAGACTCGGGAGGATTTTGTGATTGCATTTTGGTTGTGGCCATGAAAGGGCATAGAGAGATGCCAGTTTGAGGCTAAGCAGGTAGGTTATCTCCTGTGGGATGTTCTAAGGTTGTGTGATTCTTATGATGGTTATGGGGAAAGTTTCTTTCTACCAGTGGGTTACATGTGTTGCAATTTAAGTTTAGATCGCTTGAGGAAATTTGTCTTGACTATCACACGTGAATGTGAGTTTCGCAGATGATTTTAGGTATTTATAATACTGCAGAGCATAACATCGACGTAATACTGCGGGGCGTAACATCATTCCCCTCTTTGGAACATTCGTCCTTGAATGTTGACTGATGCACTTATCATTTTCATCACCTATGTCTTCTGAATACATTAGTATTCTCTCCTTGCCATCCAGGCAACTGTTCTATGAATAAATCCAAAGGCCAAGGCATTCCCCCCTCTAGGCCTCTTTCTCATACAACGACTTGTGGTCGGAATCCTTCCAATCTCGTAACTGTTGCTACCTTCTATCATGCAGCCTGTACCACTTTTTCCCTGTATGGGCACCTATGCGACTATCCCCTCCAGCTTTTTCCTCCAGTTTTTAGCCAATCTCTAGGCCTCACTTTATAAACATATAAAGAGCTTGACAAGATGTCCCTCTGGGCATATATAGGTATACTAAAATTCTTTGCTTGGTACTTTGTTGAACTTATGAATATTGTTATATCCGTTTATCCATCCGTATAAATAAATATTGCTCATAGATCTGTTTATCCATCCGTATGACTTTACTGCATCTAGGTAGGTCATACTATACCCTAACTCTTACTTCGATTTATCATTACTGAGGTCTGCTACCAAACTCCAGGTTACTTTCGTTGCTTATCCTATATGCGTAAATCTAAGTCTTTTAATGCTTCTTTATTGCTGTTCCTCTTAAGAGTGATGGTCTAATCTCATCTCATACTTTGTAACTTTTATCCATCCATTGTTGATTCACCTTAATACCAATAACTTGACCTCTTTTGTAACACTGCCGTTAGGGCTCACGTCTCATCGGGGAACATCTGAAGTGATTTTCCAGACCCACCTGGGGGCGATACCATACTTCCATAACTGTATTTCATAGCATTCCAACGTGATTCATCTTATGGGTGGGGGTATTCTAATCATGTGCCGTCCATGAAATCAAATCATTACTCAATCGAAGGCCCAAACGTCATCCTTTGTCTATCACAATTATACCCTTATTCTACTACCAATGTCTTCATGAAACCTTGTCGCTCTACCATACTTTAGCTTGCGATCTACACATATCTATTTATACTATTCGCAACCTTCCTTCAACTTGCTTTCATCATAGATTTCCTTATGTCATTTTGAAACATCAAGCGAGACATCACATCGTCTCTAACTCTTCTTTACTCTCTTAATTTGACTTCTCAATGCCTAGAAACAATAGGATGGAAAACATGCCACTGACGGCGCAGCTAACATTCCTGGATACTGAATCCCCGCGCTTCTAGCCTTTTATCCGAAGTATAAACTATACACAACCTTCCGCATGTGCGTATCTCGTACGTTATTCACCTTTACCTTACCTTAAAATCTCGAATCACATCTTCTAGCTCTTTCATGACCTCCCTTCCACATAGGTATAATTCACATCCACAACTTGAAGCTCTATTATAATACTTGCACCTCTGGTTCATACATAATCCGGTGGGAGCTTCATACTGACTTCTTATGAGGCTGGTACTCTTCTAACTGGATTTCTCGTAGAGCCGTTATAGAATATGGTTGTTGTACTATCTCTATTGTGCCTCTGATATTAAGAGTGATTCTGCAATGTTCTAAATCACGATTTCTACATTTCATTGGTCGTTTTGGCACTTGTCGCATGAATACTTGGCTTATCTTAGTGCCCACACATATTGGAATTTCGTACAACCCATATGATATTGAATATCACCTTTTAATTTTTTTTCCTTCCCATTCATTAGCCACGATAGGTGCCACTTTATTATAGAGTGCATGCAATGTTGTTGTGAGACTGTTTTTACATGACCATTTCTTCTTCGAGTTACTATGCTTAGGTTGAAACCTTCTTTCTTATTTCCTCAGCTAGTCTTTCACTGAAGTACTTAGGGAGGACCCTATGACTCTTGTAAAGTTGCGAGCTTATCAGATCGCATATTTGACAGAATTTTTGATGTCCTTCCTCGCCTATAATTATCTGTAGTTACTTACCTCCACACTCATGTGCTCGTACGGTTGCTTATGAACTGAAGTTTTTACTATCTTCCTAGTGGCATTCTCTTTTATTTACCTTTAACTACCCCAACTCCAATATGAATATATCTCAAGGATAACGATGTCATATCTGCGAAACTGAATTCCCCATGTTGGGGTTCACTATGTTCATCTTGCACAATCTGTTAATTTGTCTGTATCCTCTTATCTAGCCATAACTAGGCTCTTTCTGGATCAACTACTAACTACTCGTTGGCCCATTCTCATATCAATATTCCGCGTAATCTTTCTTGGGTTATTTCCTTTGTCTTAACTTACGTCTCGCACATGCTCCTTCTCTATCAATAACATCTCGGGCAGGAACCCTTACTTTCTCTCCTTGATGTCGTGTTTGCATAATGTTCTAGAATCATACCATATATGTAGGATTTGGATAAGTGCAATCTCATTTTTAACGCATTCTTCCTTTACTATTCCATAGTTACTAGAACCACTTAATTCTTACTTAATGCCACATCACTCCAGATTCCCCCCCTTTTGGGGAGTGCTAAGATTTAGTGCTATGATGATCTATATATAGATGTTTTACCTCTTCATCTTTGGCGTCTTTTCACATCATCGATGATCCTTACTCGCCTCACGGTAATCCTTCCGTACCAAGGATAACAAATTTCCTTACTCGCGAGGGTGACACTTAGTACAATTGGCACATACACTCCCTTAAGCTTAACTTTTCTCACATTGCTTGCTTTTAGGGAAGCATCTTCCCTAATGACCATTCTCTGAATTTCCCATGAATCTCCTTCTATTGTCCATTTTATTATCGCCAGAACGAAATCTGAAATTCTCATGATGTCGACCATTATCAAATCATTCAGTCCCTAATTCATGTTTAGTTTATCTTATTCACCAGCCCATACTGATTTCTATTATTCTGGGTCTGACTTTTCCTTCTGGTAGTCGCGTTGGAGTCACGAACTTACTTCTCGAAATGAGAATATGACTTTATGGCCTATACTTTTTTGTTGTCTCAAAGCCTGTCACCTCTCGTCTTTTCCTTCACTTGACTATAGACTCTGTAATACTGTTATTTTTTTTTAAAAAAAAATACCGTTGTTATCCATGTATCACATCTTACTCATAATGCTTCATTATCTCTCTTCTTATTTCCCTGCTAACATTTCTGTCTATTACTTCATTGTGAAAACTTCAACAAGATATTCTTTTGCTTTTAACTCCCCTTGCCCCATCCACTAGCTTTTCGGATTGCCTAACATTCTCTCTCTACTAGGGACGGGAGCCACACTAAGATAATATTTATCTCTTCAACGTTTCCAGTGCCTATCTGTGTAGTACTCATATCTAGTTGTACTATTTTAGAGTGCACCATCTGGGTGTCTCACAAAGAGATCTAGTAGCACATTTTCAATATCCTTCGTAAATGTCAGCTAACGCTAACAATCCATTCACCATTTTGGATTACCCTAACCTCAGCTAGATCCTGATATCCTGCCTTCTCTTATACTACTTCTGTTAGCCCCCATAAGGTATAAATGAGATAGGTGTGGCCAATTGTACATACCTCTATTATTGTTGAAGGTAACTCAAAAGGCTTATATTCCTCTGCCTGAATTGTAAATATTGATAATCTTCTTTAGCTGGGTACCTCGTACCCTTTTTTCACCTTGCATTTTTTACTTGTTGAAATTTGTATCTATCTTCTGAATCTCTCATTGCCTTTCACCATAGGGGTGGATAGATATTCTTTCCTTAAGGCTCCTTATCAAGAAGATTACACATCTTAGTACACACATGTTCTGCTGAAAACTTCACATTTATCCATCATAAGAATGATGCAAAATCGAGTTCCTGTGACTCAACTCTTCTACAGCCACATTCAATCTCTTACCGACCATCTTTCTAGATGTAGGCTTTGTCGTATTATGAATAAGATAGAGTTTAGAAAATTGAGTTCTTACAACTGAGCTCTACCACACGATCTAGAGTAAGAAGAAAGCGTGACAATCCTAAATTCCCTGTAGCCTCCTCCTTATAAGTGTGGTGCACAACACACCCAAAACAAGACTCTACTAGACACGGCTTGTAGACTCCTTAGGACAGAACTGCTCTAATACCAATTTTGTCACGACACAAACCGATGGGCCGCGATGGGCACCCGGTACCTTACTCAACCGAGTACTAACATAACGTATCTTTTCGTATCATACTATCATAGGAAAATGAGATAGAAAGGCTTCCACGAGATAACAAGAATAAAACATGTAATACCAATTTATACCTAAGACATACAACCTATAAGATTGAAATGATCACTCGTACACTGAACATAGGCCGATTAGGCCATACAATCTTTCATATACATGACATCTGTCTACAAGCCTCTAAGAATACATAATTGTCATAAAGGTCGGGACAGAGCCCCGCCAAACCAATCAATACATATCTTAATCATACTGACCAAATCACAACTCCGGAGAAAATGGAGTGCACCAACACTTTCCGCTGAGCTGATAGCCTACTTGGAGGACTCTCTACCTGTATATCGGGACCTGCGGGCATGAAATGCAGCGTCCCCAGGCAAAAGGGACGTCAGTACAAATAATGTGCTGAGTATGTAAGGAATGAAAATCAGCAAATAATAGACATGAGAGAAACATGGAGTAAAAGACTCGACATGTAAGTCTGCATAGATCTATGAATCATTTAATACTTATAATATCATGCATATGCGTATAATGTCATACCATGCATAGGTATAGGCGTTCATAATATCATCAAGCCTCTGAGGGTATCCCATCATATCATCTTGGCCACTGTGGGCAAATCATCAATGTATACCAACTGATTAGGTGGTGGTGCGTATATAACACCGTAACCTTTTTTCATATCCCATATACATATAATGTACATATATATGCGTATAAAACGTCATCTGGTCATGGGTCAATGTACATGTATAAATGAATGTAATGCATGAGAAGTACATCAATAAAATCTCTCGAAACGTCATAATACCATTATTCCTCTGATTAATATCATGAAATAAATTTTATCAACTTACGTATTTTCTAAGACCCATGAACATATGATACAATAATAAGACACATGGGGAATCAAGAATGTAGACACCCCTAGTATTTCTATGAATAGAGTCATTAATGAAAGTTCCGTATTTTGCTCGTTTTATTTGTATCAAATGGACCATGCCAAAAGGAAAGAAGGGATAGCCTTAACATACCTGAACCGATTCTCTTGTCAATCCTTCTAACACGTACCAACTGCGACGAAACAGGTAACGACGAGATCAAAATAGGGAACGATCCGTATGATATTCTTAAGAAAGATTGTACCGTGCTCTCTTAGAATTGCAAATCTCATTGCTATTATGCAGTATAACTTCGTATGAATTTTTGTGAAAGAAAAATCACGTTGCCAATCTATCTCACTTTATGAATTTGATCATAATCGTGTGTATGACTTTTGTTGAAGCTTTTTCCGTATGTTTGTTGTAATTTCACAAAGTCATAAGCCCTTTTCATTTTGTGAATTTAGAGAGCCTTTCACGTTTGAAGTCATTAGAAAAACAAAGAAAGTAGAGGACCTAAGTCTCTTAAGACTTTGCTGAAACTTTCTCCATTATTTTGTAGAGATACCAAGTGAATTAGAGGAGTCTTATGTCTTTGGGTGTGGGCCCCAACTTATGTATGACTTGGCCAACAAATTTATTAAATGTGACACCTTGCTACATATGGAGTAAGAGTCACTTATTTGGGCTAGTGTGCTGCCACGTTGGGGGAGGGGGTTGCTTATCCAAAATTATCCACTCATTTCCTTAATTAACTTGTTAAACCCCCACTAATCCAATAAGTAACCAATTACCTACATAATTAAGAATTATCTCAAATTACTTAAAATACTACTCACTTTTAGCACACTTTATACATCTTACTATCATGGTCATGTGGTACCTTTTATGGCACTAGTCCATAAATACCGGGTATTATGGCTCGGATCGTATTATATCCCAAATTGACAACCTTCAACAAAACTCATTTTCTTTGATAGTCTCCACTCCCTAGTCGATGTTTTTAGGCATAGGGTCTCCACTCACTAGTCGCGTTTCCAACATAGGGTCTCCACTCCCTAGTTGATGTTTTTAGACATAGGGTCTCCACCCCCTAGTCTGCTTTTTAAACACAGGGTCTCCAATCCCTAGTTGATGTTTTTAGACATAGGGTCTCCACTCCCTATTCTGCTTTTCCAACATAGGGTCTCCACTCCATAGTTGGTGTTTATTTTTGACATAGGGTCTCCACTCCCTAGTCTCTGTTCCAACATAGGGTCTACACTCCCTAGTTGATGTTTTTAGACATAGGGTCTCCACCTCCTAGTCTGCTTTTTAAACACAGGGTCTCCACTCCCTAGTTGATGTTTTTAAACATAGGGTCTCCACTCCCTATTCTGCTTTTCCAACATAGGGTCTCCACTCCATAGTTGGTGTTTATTTTTGACATAGGGTCTCCACTCCCTAGTCTCTGTTCCAACATAGGGTCTACACTCCCTAGTTGATGATATTTTTAGAGATAGGGTCTCCACTCCCTAGTTTGCTTTTCCAACATATGGTCTCCACTCCCTAGTCGATGTTTATAGACATAGGGTCTCCATTCACTAGTCGCCTTTCCAACATAGGGTCTCCACTCCCTAGTTGATATTTTTAGACATAGGGTCTCCACTCCCTAGTCTGCTTTTTAAACACAGGGTCTCCACTCCCTAGTTGATGTTTTTACACATATGGTCTCTATTCCGTAGTCGTTTTTCCAACATAGGGTCTCCACTCCATAGTTGAAGTTATTTCAGACATAGGGTCTCCACTCCCTATTCTGCTTTTCCATCATAGGGTCTCCACTCCATAGTATATTTTCCAACATAGGGTCTCTAGTCCCTAGTTGATGTTTATTTTAGACATACGGTCTCCACTCTTTAGTCGTTATTTCCAACATCGGATCTCCACTCCCTAGTTGAAGTTATTTCAGACATAGGGTCTCCACTCCCTAGTCGTTTTTCCAACATAGGGTCTCCACTTCCTAGTTGATGTTTTTACACATAGGGTGTCCACTCCCTAGTCTGCTTTTCCAACATAGGGTCTCCACTCCCTTGTTGATATTTTTAGATATAGGGTCTCCACTCCATACTCTGCTTTTCCAACATAGGGTCTCCACTCCCTAATTGATGTTTTTAGACATAAGGTCTTCACTCGCTAGTCGCTTTTCCAACATATGTTCTCCACTACCTAGTTGATGATATTTTTAGACATAGGGTCTCCACTCCCTAGTTTGCTTTTCCACCATATGGTCTCCACTCCCTAGTCGATGTTTTTAGACATAGGGTCTCCACTTACTAGTCGCCTTTCCAACATATGTTCTCCACTACCTAGTTGATGATATTTTTAGACATAGGGTCTCCACTCCCTAGTTTGCTTCTCCACCATATGGTCTCCATTCCCTAGTCTATGTTTTTAGACATAGGGTCTCCACTTACTAGTCGCCTTTCCAACATAGGGTCTCCACTCCCTAGTTGATATTTTTAGACATAGGTTCAACACTCCCTAGTCTGCTTTTTAAACACAGGGTCTCCATTACGTTGTTAATGTTTTTAGACATATGGTCTCTACTCCGTAGTCGTTTTTCCAACATAGGGTCTCCACTCCCGAGTTGAAGTTATTTCAGACATAGGGTCTCCACTCCCTATTCTGCTTTTCCATCATAGGGTCTCCACTCCATAGTTGGTTTTTATTTTCCACATAGGGTCTCCACTCCCTAGTATCTTTTTCAACATAGGGTCTCTACTCCCTAGTTGATGTTTATTTTAGACATACGGTCTCCACTCCTTAGTCGATTTTTCCAACATCGGATCTCCACTCCCTAGTTGAAGTTATTTCAGACATAGGGTCTCCACTCCCTAGTCGTTTTTCCAACATAGGGTCTCCACTTCCTAGTTGATGTTTTTAGACATAGGGTCTCCACTCCCTAGTCTGCTTTTCCAACATAGGGTCCCCACTCCCTAGTTGATGTTTTTAGATATAGGGTCTACATTCCCTACTCTGCTTTTCCAACATAGGGTCTCCACTCCCTAATTGATGTTTTTAGACATAGGGTCTCCACTCCCCTGTCTGCTTTTCCAACATAGGGTCTCCGCTCCCTAGTTGATGTTATTTTAGACATAGGGTCTCCACTCCCTAGTCCCTTTTTCAACATGGGGTCTCCACACCCTAGTTGATGATGTTTTTAGACATAGGGTCTCCACTCCCTAGTCTGCTTTTCCAACATAGGGTTTCCACTCCCTAGTCGCTTTTCTAACATATGGTCTCCACTCCCTAATTGATGATATCTTTAGACATAGGTTCTCCACTCCCTAGTTTGCTTTTCCAACGTATGGTCTCCACTCCCTAGTCGATGTTTTTAGGCATAGGGTCTCCACTCACTAGTCGCGTTTCCAACATAGGGTCTCCACTCCCTAGTTGATATTTTAGACATAGGGTCTCCACCCCCTAGTCTACTTTTTAAACACAGGGTCTCCACTCTCTAGTTGATGTTCTTAGACATATGGTCTCTACTCCATTATCTGCTTTTCCAACATAGGGTCTCCACTCTCTAGTTGATGTTTTTAGACATAGGGTCTCCACCCCCTAGTCTGCTTTTTAAACACAGGGTCTCCAGTCCCTAGTTGATGTTTTTAGACATAGGGTCTCCACTCCCTATTCTGCTTTTCCAACATAGGGTCTCCACTCCATAGTTGGTGTTTATTTTTGACATAGGGTCTCCACTCCCTAGTCTCTGTTCCAACATAGGGTCTACACTCCCTAGTTGATGATTTTAGACATAGGGTCTCCACCTCCTAGTCTGCTTTTTAAACACAGGGTCTCCACTCCCTAGTTGATGTTTTTAAACATAGGGTCTCCACTCCCTATTCTGCTTTTCCAACATAGGGTCTCCACTCCATAGTTGGTGTTTATTTTTGACATAGGGTCTCCACTCCCTAGTCTCTGTTCCAACATAGGGTCTACACTCCCTAGTTGATGATATTTTTAGAGATAGGGTCTCCACTCCCTAGTTTGCTTTTCCAACATATGGTCTCCACTCCCTAGTCGTTGTTTATAGACATAGGGTCTCCATTCACTAGTCGCCTTTCCAACATAGGGTCTCCACTCCCTAGTTGATATTTTTAGACATAGGGTCTCCACTCCCTAGTCTGCTTTTTAAACACAGGGTCTCCACTCCCTAGTTGATGTTTTTACACATATGGTCTCTATTCCGTAGTCGTTTTTCCAACATAGGGTCTCCACTCCATAGTTGAAGTTATTTCAGACATAGGGTCTCCACTCCCTATTCTGCTTTTCCATCATAGGGTCTCCACTCCATAGTATATTTTCCAACATAGGGTCTCTAGTCCCTAGTTGATGTTTATTTTAGACATACGGTCTCCACTCTTTAGTCGTTATTTCCAACATCGGATCTCCACTCCCTAGTTGAAGTTATTTCAGACATAGGGTCTCCACTCCCTAGTCGTTTTTCCAACATAGGGTCTCCACTTCCTAGTTGATGTTTTTACACATAGGGTGTCCACTCCCTAGTCTGCTTTTCCAACATAGGGTCTCCACTCCCTTGTTGATATTTTTAGATATAAGGTCTCCACTCCATACTCTGCTTTTCCAACATAGGGTCTCCACTCCCTAATTGATGTTTTTAGACATAAGGTCTTCACTCGCTAGTCGCTTTTCCAACATATGTTCTCCACTACCTAGTTGATGATATTTTTAGACATAGGGTCTCCACTCCCTAGTTTGCTTTTCCACCATATGGTCTCCACTCCCTAGTCGATGTTTTTAGACATAGGGTCTCCACTTACTAGTCGCCTTTCCAACATATGTTCTCCACTACCTAGTTGATGATATTTTTAGACATAGGGTCTCCACTCCCTAGTTTGCTTCTCCACCATATGGTCTCCATTCCCTAGTCTATGTTTTTAGACATAGGGTCTCCACTTACTAGTCGCCTTTCCAACATAGGGTCTCCACTCCCTAGTTGATATTTTTAGACATAGGTTCAACACTCCCTAGTCTGCTTTTTAAACACAGGGTCTCCATTACGTTGTTAATGTTTTTAGACATATGGTCTCTACTCCGTAGTCGTTTTTCCAACATAGGGTCTCCACTCCCGAGTTGAAGTTATTTCAGACATAGGGTCTCCACTCCCTATTCTGCTTTTCCATCATAGGGTCTCCACTCCATAGTTGGTTTTTATTTTCCACATAGGGTCTCCACTCCCTAGTATCTTTTTCAACATAGGGTCTCTACTCCCTAGTTGATGTTTATTTTAGACATACGGTCTCCACTCCTTAGTCGATTTTTCCAACATCGGATCTCCACTCCCTAGTTGAAGTTATTTCAGACATAGGGTCTCCACTCCCTAGTCGTTTTTCCAACATAGGGTCTCCACTTCCTAGTTGATGTTTTTAGACATAGGGTCTCCACTCCCTAGTCTGCTTTTCCAACATAGGGTCCCCACTCCCTAGTTGATGTTTTTAGATATAGGGTCTACATTCCCTACTCTGCTTTTCCAACATAGGGTCTCCACTCCCTAATTGATGTTTTTAGACATAGGGTCTCCACTCCCCTGTCTGCTTTTCCAACATAGGGTCTCCGCTCCCTAGTTGATGTTATTTTAGACATAGGGTCTCCACTCCCTAGTCCCTTTTTCAACATGGGGTCTCCACACCCTAGTTGATGATGTTTTTAGACATAGGGTCTCCACTCCCTAGTCTGCTTTTCCAACATAGGGTTTCCACTCCCTAGTCGCTTTTCTAACATATGGTCTCCACTCCCTAATTGATGATATCTTTAGACATAGGTTCTCCACTCCCTAGTTTGCTTTTCCAACGTATGGTCTCCACTCCCTAGTCGATGTTTTTAGGCATAGGGTCTCCACTCACTAGTCGCGTTTCCAACATAGGGTCTCCACTCCCTAGTTGATATTTTAGACATAGGGTCTCCACCCCCTAGTCTACTTTTTAAACACAGGGTCTCCACTCTCTAGTTGATGTTCTTAGACATATGGTCTCTACTCCATTATCTGCTTTTCCAACATAGGGTCTCCACTCTCTAGTTGATGTTTTTAGACATAGGGTCTCCACCCCCTAGTCTGCTTTTTAAACACAGGGTCTCCAGTCCCTAGTTGATGTTTTTAGACATAGGGTCTCCACTCCCTATTCTGCTTTTCCAACATAGGGTCTCCACTCCATAGTTGGTGTTTATTTTTGACATAGGGTCTCCACTCCCTAGTCTCTGTTCCAACATAGGGTCTACACTCCCTAGTTGATGATTTTAGACATAGGGTCTCCACCTCCTAGTCTGCTTTTTAAACACAGGGTCTCCACTCCCTAGTTGATGTTTTTAAACATAGGGTCTCCACTCCCTATTCTGCTTTTCCAACATAGGGTCTCCACTCCATAGTTGGTGTTTATTTTTGACATAGGGTCTCCACTCCCTAGTCTCTGTTCCAACATAGGGTCTACACTCCCTAGTTGATGATATTTTTAGAGATAGGGTCTCCACTCCCTAGTTTGCTTTTCCAACATATGGTCTCCACTCCCTAGTCGTTGTTTATAGACATAGGGTCTCCATTCACTAGTCGCCTTTCCAACATAGGGTCTCCACTCCCTAGTTGATATTTTTAGACATAGGGTCTCCACTCCCTAGTCTGCTTTTTAAACACAGGGTCTCCACTCCCTAGTTGATGTTTTTACACATATGGTCTCTATTCCGTAGTCGTTTTTCCAACATAGGGTCTCCACTCCATAGTTGAAGTTATTTCAGACATAGGGTCTCCACTCCCTATTCTGCTTTTCCATCATAGGGTCTCCACTCCATAGTATATTTTCCAACATAGGGTCTCTAGTCCCTAGTTGATGTTTATTTTAGACATACGGTCTCCACTCTTTAGTCGTTATTTCCAACATCGGATCTCCACTCCCTAGTTGAAGTTATTTCAGACATAGGGTCTCCACTCCCTAGTCGTTTTTCCAACATAGGGTCTCCACTTCCTAGTTGATGTTTTTACACATAGGGTGTCCACTCCCTAGTCTGCTTTTCCAACATAGGGTCTCCACTCCCTTGTTGATATTTTTAGATATAAGGTCTCCACTCCATACTCTGCTTTTCCAACATAGGGTCTCCACTCCCTAATTGATGTTTTTAGACATAAGGTCTTCACTCGCTAGTCGCTTTTCCAACATATGTTCTCCACTACCTAGTTGATGATATTTTTAGACATAGGGTCTCCACTCCCTAGTTTGCTTTTCCACCATATGGTCTCCACTCCCTAGTCGATGTTTTTAGACATAGGGTCTCCACTTACTAGTCGCCTTTCCAACATATGTTCTCCACTACCTAGTTGATGATATTTTTAGACATAGGGTCTCCACTCCCTAGTTTGCTTCTCCACCATATGGTCTCCATTCCCTAGTCTATGTTTTTAGACATAGGGTCTCCACTTACTAGTCGCCTTTCCAACATAGGGTCTCCACTCCCTAGTTGATATTTTTAGACATAGGTTCAACACTCCCTAGTCTGCTTTTTAAACACAGGGTCTCCATTACGTTGTTAATGTTTTTAGACATATGGTCTCTACTCCGTAGTCGTTTTTCCAACATAGGGTCTCCACTCCCGAGTTGAAGTTATTTCAGACATAGGGTCTCCACTCCCTATTCTGCTTTTCCATCATAGGGTCTCCACTCCATAGTTGGTTTTTATTTTCCACATAGGGTCTCCACTCCCTAGTATCTTTTTCAACATAGGGTCTCTACTCCCTAGTTGATGTTTATTTTAGACATACGGTCTCCACTCCTTAGTCGATTTTTCCAACATCGGATCTCCACTCCCTAGTTGAAGTTATTTCAGACATAGGGTCTCCACTCCCTAGTCGTTTTTCCAACATAGGGTCTCCACTTCCTAGTTGATGTTTTTAGACATAGGGTCTCCACTCCCTAGTCTGCTTTTCCAACATAGGGTCCCCACTCCCTAGTTGATGTTTTTAGATATAGGGTCTACATTCCCTACTCTGCTTTTCCAACATAGGGTCTCCACTCCCTAATTGATGTTTTTAGACATAGGGTCTCCACTCCCCTGTCTGCTTTTCCAACATAGGGTCTCCGCTCCCTAGTTGATGTTATTTTAGACATAGGGTCTCCACTCCCTAGTCCCTTTTTCAACATGGGGTCTCCACACCCTAGTTGATGATGTTTTTAGACATAGGGTCTCCACTCCCTAGTCTGCTTTTCCAACATAGGGTTTCCACTCCCTAGTCGCTTTTCTAACATATGGTCTCCACTCCCTAATTGATGATATCTTTAGACATAGGTTCTCCACTCCCTAGTTTGCTTTTCCAACGTATGGTCTCCACTCCCTAGTCGATGTTTTTAGGCATAGGGTCTCCACTCACTAGTCGCGTTTCCAACATAGGGTCTCCACTCCCTAGTTGATATTTTAGACATAGGGTCTCCACCCCCTAGTCGGCTTTTTAAACATAGGGTCTCCACTCCCTAGTTGATGTTTTTAGACATAGGGTCTCCACTCCCTATTCTGCTTTTCCAACATAGGGTCTCCACTTCATAGTTGGTGTTTATTTTCGACATAGGGTCTCCACTCCCTAGTCTCTATTCCAACATAGGGTCTACACTCCCTAGTTGATGATATTTTTAGACATAGGGTCTCCACTCCCTAGTTTGCTTTTCCACCATATGGTCTCCACTCCCTAGTCGATGTTTTTAGACATAGGGTCTCCACTTACTAGTCGCCTTTCCAACATATGTTCTCCACTACCTAGTTGATGATATTTTTAGACATAGGGTCTCCACTCCCTAGTTTGCTTCTCCACCATATGGTCTCCATTCCCTAGTCTATGTTTTTAGACATAGGGTCTCCACTTACTAGTCGCCTTTCCAACATAGGGTCTCCACTCCCTAGTTGATATTTTTAGACATAGGTTCAACACTCCCTAGTCTGCTTTTTAAACACAGGGTCTCCATTACGTTGTTAATGTTTTTAGACATATGGTCTCTACTCCGTAGTCGTTTTTCCAACATAGGGTCTCCACTCCCGAGTTGAAGTTATTTCAGACATAGGGTCTCCACTCCCTATTCTGCTTTTCCATCATAGGGTCTCCACTCCATAGTTGGTTTTTATTTTCCACATAGGGTCTCCACTCCCTAGTATCTTTTTCAACATAGGGTCTCTACTCCCTAGTTGATGTTTATTTTAGACATACGGTCTCCACTCCTTAGTCGATTTTTCCAACATCGGATCTCCACTCCCTAGTTGAAGTTATTTCAGACATAGGGTCTCCACTCCCTAGTCGTTTTTCCAACATAGGGTCTCCACTTCCTAGTTGATGTTTTTAGACATAGGGTCTCCACTCCCTAGTCTGCTTTTCCAACATAGGGTCCCCACTCCCTAGTTGATGTTTTTAGATATAGGGTCTACATTCCCTACTCTGCTTTTCCAACATAGGGTCTCCACTCCCTAATTGATGTTTTTAGACATAGGGTCTCCACTCCCCTGTCTGCTTTTCCAACATAGGGTCTCCACTCCCTAGTTGATGTTATTTTAGACATAGGGTCTCCACTCCCTAGTCCCTTTTTCAACATGGGGTCTCCACACCCTAGTTGATGATGTTTTTAGACATAGGGTCTCCACTCCCTAGTCTGCTTTTCCAACATAGGGTTTCCACTTCCTAGTCGCTTTTCTAACATATGGTCTCCACTCCCTAATTGATGATATCTTTAGACATAGGTTCTCCACTCCCTAGTTTGCTTTTCCAACGTATGGTCTCCACTCCCTAGTCGATGTTTTTAGGCATAGGGTCTCCACTCACTAGTCGCGTTTCCAACATAGGGTCTCCACTCCCTAGTTTATATTTTAGACATAGGGTCTCCACCCCCTAGTCGGCTTTTTAAACACAGGGTCTCCACTCCCTAGTTGATGTTTTTAGACATAGGGTCTCCACTCCCTATTCTGCTTTTCCAACATAGGGTCTCCACTTCATAGTTGGTGTTTATTTTCGACATAGGGTCTCCACTCCCTAGTCTCTATTCCAACATAGGGTCTACACTCCCTAGTTGATGATATTTTTAGACATAGGGTCTCCACTCCCTAGTTTGCTTTTCCAACATATGGTCTCCACTCCCTAGTCGATGTTTATAGACATAGGGTCTCCATTCACTAGTCGCCTTTCCAACATAGGGTCTCCACTCCCTAGTTGATATTTTTAGACATAGGGTTTCCACTCCCTATTATGCTTTTTAAACACAGGGTCTCCACTCCCTAGTTGATATTTTTAGACATATGGTCTCTACTCCATTATCTGCTTTTCCAACATAGGGTCTCCACTCTCTAGTTGATGTTTTTAGACATAGGGTCTCCACCCCCTAGTCTGCTTTTTAAACACAGGGTCTCCAGTCCCTAGTTGATGTTTTTAGACATAGGGTCTCCACTCCCTATTCTGCTTTTCCAACATAGGGTCTCCACTCCATAGTTGGTGTTTATTTTTGACATAGGGTCTCCACTCCCTAGTCTCTGTTCCAACATAGGGTCTACACTCCCTAGTTGATGATTTTAGACATAGGGTCTCCACCTCCTAGTCTGCTTTTTAAACACAGGGTCTCCACTCCCTAGTTGATGTTTTTAAACATAGGGTCTCCACTCCCTATTCTGCTTTTCCAACATAGGGTCTCCACTCCATAGTTGGTGTTTATTTTTGACATAGGGTCTCCACTCCCTAGTCTCTGTTCCAACATAGGGTCTACACTCCCTAGTTGATGATATTTTTAGAGATAGGGTCTCCACTCCCTAGTTTGCTTTTCCAACATATGGTCTCCACTCCCTAGTCGTTGTTTATAGACATAGGGTCTCCATTCACTAGTCGCCTTTCCAACATAGGGTCTCCACTCCCTAGTTGATATTTTTAGACATAGGGTCTCCACTCCCTAGTCTGCTTTTTAAACACAGGGTCTCCACTCCCTAGTTGATGTTTTTACACATATGGTCTCTATTCCGTAGTCGTTTTTCCAACATAGGGTCTCCACTCCATAGTTGAAGTTATTTCAGACATAGGGTCTCCACTCCCTATTCTGCTTTTCCATCATAGGGTCTCCACTCCATAGTATATTTTCCAACATAGGGTCTCTAGTCCCTAGTTGATGTTTATTTTAGACATACGGTCTCCACTCTTTAGTCGTTATTTCCAACATCGGATCTCCACTCCCTAGTTGAAGTTATTTCAGACATAGGGTCTCCACTCCCTAGTCGTTTTTCCAACATAGGGTCTCCACTTCCTAGTTGATGTTTTTACACATAGGGTGTCCACTCCCTAGTCTGCTTTTCCAACATAGGGTCTCCACTCCCTTGTTGATATTTTTAGATATAAGGTCTCCACTCCATACTCTGCTTTTCCAACATAGGGTCTCCACTCCCTAATTGATGTTTTTAGACATAAGGTCTTCACTCGCTAGTCGCTTTTCCAACATATGTTCTCCACTACCTAGTTGATGATATTTTTAGACATAGGGTCTCCACTCCCTAGTTTGCTTTTCCACCATATGGTCTCCACTCCCTAGTCGATGTTTTTAGACATAGGGTCTCCACTTACTAGTCGCCTTTCCAACATATGTTCTCCACTACCTAGTTGATGATATTTTTAGACATAGGGTCTCCACTCCCTAGTTTGCTTCTCCACCATATGGTCTCCATTCCCTAGTCTATGTTTTTAGACATAGGGTCTCCACTTACTAGTCGCCTTTCCAACATAGGGTCTCCACTCCCTAGTTGATATTTTTAGACATAGGTTCAACACTCCCTAGTCTGCTTTTTAAACACAGGGTCTCCATTACGTTGTTAATGTTTTTAGACATATGGTCTCTACTCCGTAGTCGTTTTTCCAACATAGGGTCTCCACTCCCGAGTTGAAGTTATTTCAGACATAGGGTCTCCACTCCCTATTCTGCTTTTCCATCATAGGGTCTCCACTCCATAGTTGGTTTTTATTTTCCACATAGGGTCTCCACTCCCTAGTATCTTTTTCAACATAGGGTCTCTACTCCCTAGTTGATGTTTATTTTAGACATACGGTCTCCACTCCTTAGTCGATTTTTCCAACATCGGATCTCCACTCCCTAGTTGAAGTTATTTCAGACATAGGGTCTCCACTCCCTAGTCGTTTTTCCAACATAGGGTCTCCACTTCCTAGTTGATGTTTTTAGACATAGGGTCTCCACTCCCTAGTCTGCTTTTCCAACATAGGGTCCCCACTCCCTAGTTGATGTTTTTAGATATAGGGTCTACATTCCCTACTCTGCTTTTCCAACATAGGGTCTCCACTCCCTAATTGATGTTTTTAGACATAGGGTCTCCACTCCCCTGTCTGCTTTTCCAACATAGGGTCTCCACTCCCTAGTTGATGTTATTTTAGACATAGGGTCTCCACTCCCTAGTCCCTTTTTCAACATGGGGTCTCCACACCCTAGTTGATGATGTTTTTAGACATAGGGTCTCCACTCCCTAGTCTGCTTTTCCAACATAGGGTTTCCACTCCCTAGTCGCTTTTCTAACATATGGTCTCCACTCCCTAATTGATGATATCTTTAGACATAGGTTCTCCACTCCCTAGTTTGCTTTTCCAACGTATGGTCTCCACTCCCTAGTCGATGTTTTTAGGCATAGGGTCTCCACTCACTAGTCGCGTTTCCAACATAGGGTCTCCACTCCCTAGTTTATATTTTAGACATAGGGTCTCCACCCCCTAGTCGGCTTTTTAAACACAGGGTCTCCACTCCCTAGTTGATGTTTTTAGACATAGGGTCTCCACTCCCTATTCTGCTTTTCCAACATAGGGTCTCCACTTCATAGTTGGTGTTTATTTTCGACATAGGGTCTCCACTCCCTAGTCTCTATTCCAACATAGGGTCTACACTCCCTAGTTGATGATATTTTTAGACATAGGGTCTCCACTCCCTAGTTTGCTTTTCCAACATATGGTCTCCACTCCCTAGTCGATGTTTATAGACATAGGGTCTCCATTCACTAGTCGCCTTTCCAACATAGGGTCTCCACTCCCTAGTTGATATTTTTAGACATAGGGTTTCCACTCCCTATTATGCTTTTTAAACACAGGGTCTCCACTCCCTAGTTGATATTTTTAGACATATGGTCTCTACTCCATTATCTGCTTTTCCAACATAGGGTCTCCACTCTCTAGTTGATGTTTTTAGACATAGGGTCTCCACCCCCTAGTCTGCTTTTTAAACACAGGGTCTCCAGTCCCTAGTTGATGTTTTTAGACATAGGGTCTCCACTCCCTATTCTGCTTTTCCAACATAGGGTCTCCACTCCATAGTTGGTGTTTATTTTTGACATAGGGTCTCCACTCCCTAGTCTCTGTTCCAACATAGGGTCTACACTCCCTAGTTGATGATTTTAGACATAGGGTCTCCACCTCCTAGTCTGCTTTTTAAACACAGGGTCTCCACTCCCTAGTTGATGTTTTTAAACATAGGGTCTCCACTCCCTATTCTGCTTTTCCAACATAGGGTCTCCACTCCATAGTTGGTGTTTATTTTTGACATAGGGTCTCCACTCCCTAGTCTCTGTTCCAACATAGGGTCTACACTCCCTAGTTGATGATATTTTTAGAGATAGGGTCTCCACTCCCTAGTTTGCTTTTCCAACATATGGTCTCCACTCCCTAGTCGTTGTTTATAGACATAGGGTCTCCATTCACTAGTCGCCTTTCCAACATAGGGTCTCCACTCCCTAGTTGATATTTTTAGACATAGGGTCTCCACTCCCTAGTCTGCTTTTTAAACACAGGGTCTCCACTCCCTAGTTGATGTTTTTACACATATGGTCTCTATTCCGTAGTCGTTTTTCCAACATAGGGTCTCCACTCCATAGTTGAAGTTATTTCAGACATAGGGTCTCCACTCCCTATTCTGCTTTTCCATCATAGGGTCTCCACTCCATAGTATATTTTCCAACATAGGGTCTCTAGTCCCTAGTTGATGTTTATTTTAGACATACGGTCTCCACTCTTTAGTCGTTATTTCCAACATCGGATCTCCACTCCCTAGTTGAAGTTATTTCAGACATAGGGTCTCCACTCCCTAGTCGTTTTTCCAACATAGGGTCTCCACTTCCTAGTTGATGTTTTTACACATAGGGTGTCCACTCCCTAGTCTGCTTTTCCAACATAGGGTCTCCACTCCCTTGTTGATATTTTTAGATATAGGGTCTCCACTCCATACTCTGCTTTTCCAACATAGGGTCTCCACTCCCTAATTGATGTTTTTAGACATAAGGTCTTCACTCGCTAGTCGCTTTTCCAACATATGTTCTCCACTACCTAGTTGATGATATTTTTAGACATAGGGTCTCCACTCCCTAGTTTGCTTTTCCACCATATGGTCTCCACTCCCTAGTCGATGTTTTTAGACATAGGGTCTCCACTTACTAGTCGCCTTTCCAACATATGTTCTCCACTACCTAGTTGATGATATTTTTAGACATAGGGTCTCCACTCCCTAGTTTGCTTCTCCACCATATGGTCTCCATTCCCTAGTCTATGTTTTTAGACATAGGGTCTCCACTTACTAGTCGCCTTTCCAACATAGGGTCTCCACTCCCTAGTTGATATTTTTAGACATAGGTTCAACACTCCCTAGTCTGCTTTTTAAACACAGGGTCTCCATTACGTTGTTAATGTTTTTAGACATATGGTCTCTACTCCGTAGTCGTTTTTCCAACATAGGGTCTCCACTCCCGAGTTGAAGTTATTTCAGACATAGGGTCTCCACTCCCTATTCTGCTTTTCCATCATAGGGTCTCCACTCCATAGTTGGTTTTTATTTTCCACATAGGGTCTCCACTCCCTAGTATCTTTTTCAACATAGGGTCTCTACTCCCTAGTTGATGTTTATTTTAGACATACGGTCTCCACTCCTTAGTCGATTTTTCCAACATCGGATCTCCACTCCCTAGTTGAAGTTATTTCAGACATAGGGTCTCCACTCCCTAGTCGTTTTTCCAACATAGGGTCTCCACTTCCTAGTTGATGTTTTTAGACATAGGGTCTCCACTCCCTAGTCTGCTTTTCCAACATAGGGTCCCCACTCCCTAGTTGATGTTTTTAGATATAGGGTCTACATTCCCTACTCTGCTTTTCCAACATAGGGTCTCCACTCCCTAATTGATGTTTTTAGACATAGGGTCTCCACTCCCCTGTCTGCTTTTCCAACATAGGGTCTCCACTCCCTAGTTGATGTTATTTTAGACATAGGGTCTCCACTCCCTAGTCCCTTTTTCAACATGGGGTCTCCACACCCTAGTTGATGATGTTTTTAGACATAGGGTCTCCACTCCCTAGTCTGCTTTTCCAACATAGGGTTTCCACTCCCTAGTCGCTTTTCTAACATATGGTCTCCACTCCCTAATTGATGATATCTTTAGACATAGGTTCTCCACTCCCTAGTTTGCTTTTCCAACGTATGGTCTCCACTCCCTAGTCGATGTTTTTAGGCATAGGGTCTCCACTCACTAGTCGCGTTTCCAACATAGGGTCTCCACTCCCTAGTTTATATTTTAGACATAGGGTCTCCACCCCCTAGTCGGCTTTTTAAACACAGGGTCTCCACTCCCTAGTTGATGTTTTTAGACATAGGGTCTCCACTCCCTATTCTGCTTTTCCAACATAGGGTCTCCACTTCATAGTTGGTGTTTATTTTCGACATAGGGTCTCCACTCCCTAGTCTCTATTCCAACATAGGGTCTACACTCCCTAGTTGATGATATTTTTAGACATAGGGTCTCCACTCCCTAGTTTGCTTTTCCAACATATGGTCTCCACTCCCTAGTCGATGTTTATAGACATAGGGTCTCCATTCACTAGTCGCCTTTCCAACATAGGGTCTCCACTCCCTAGTTGATATTTTTAGACATAGGGTTTCCACTCCCTATTATGCTTTTTAAACACAGGGTCTCCACTCCCTAGTTGATATTTTTAGACATATGGTCTCTACTCCATTATCTGCTTTTCCAACATAGGGTCTCCACTCTCTAGTTGATGTTTTTAGACATAGGGTCTCCACCCCCTAGTCTGCTTTTTAAACACAGGGTCTCCAGTCCCTAGTTGATGTTTTTAGACATAGGGTCTCCACTCCCTATTCTGCTTTTCCAACATAGGGTCTCCACTCCATAGTTGGTGTTTATTTTTGACATAGGGTCTCCACTCCCTAGTCTCTGTTCCAACATAGGGTCTACACTCCCTAGTTGATGATTTTAGACATAGGGTCTCCACCTCCTAGTCTGCTTTTTAAACACAGGGTCTCCACTCCCTAGTTGATGTTTTTAAACATAGGGTCTCCACTCCCTATTCTGCTTTTCCAACATAGGGTCTCCACTCCATAGTTGGTGTTTATTTTTGACATAGGGTCTCCACTCCCTAGTCTCTGTTCCAACATAGGGTCTACACTCCCTAGTTGATGATATTTTTAGAGATAGGGTCTCCACTCCCTAGTTTGCTTTTCCAACATATGGTCTCCACTCCCTAGTCGTTGTTTATAGACATAGGGTCTCCATTCACTAGTCGCCTTTCCAACATAGGGTCTCCACTCCCTAGTTGATATTTTTAGACATAGGGTCTCCACTCCCTAGTCTGCTTTTTAAACACAGGGTCTCCACTCCCTAGTTGATGTTTTTACACATATGGTCTCTATTCCGTAGTCGTTTTTCCAACATAGGGTCTCCACTCCATAGTTGAAGTTATTTCAGACATAGGGTCTCCACTCCCTATTCTGCTTTTCCATCATAGGGTCTCCACTCCATAGTATATTTTCCAACATAGGGTCTCTAGTCCCTAGTTGATGTTTATTTTAGACATACGGTCTCCACTCTTTAGTCGTTATTTCCAACATCGGATCTCCACTCCCTAGTTGAAGTTATTTCAGACATAGGGTCTCCACTCCCTAGTCGTTTTTCCAACATAGGGTCTCCACTTCCTAGTTGATGTTTTTACACATAGGGTGTCCACTCCCTAGTCTGCTTTTCCAACATAGGGTCTCCACTCCCTTGTTGATATTTTTAGATATAGGGTCTCCACTCCATACTCTGCTTTTCCAACATAGGGTCTCCACTCCCTAATTGATGTTTTTAGACATAAGGTCTTCACTCGCTAGTCGCTTTTCCAACATATGTTCTCCACTACCTAGTTGATGATATTTTTAGACATAGGGTCTCCACTCCCTAGTTTGCTTTTCCACCATATGGTCTCCACTCCCTAGTCGATGTTTTTAGACATAGGGTCTCCACTTACTAGTCGCCTTTCCAACATATGTTCTCCACTACCTAGTTGATGATATTTTTAGACATAGGGTCTCCACTCCCTAGTTTGCTTCTCCACCATATGGTCTCCATTCCCTAGTCTATGTTTTTAGACATAGGGTCTCCACTTACTAGTCGCCTTTCCAACATAGGGTCTCCACTCCCTAGTTGATATTTTTAGACATAGGTTCAACACTCCCTAGTCTGCTTTTTAAACACAGGGTCTCCATTACGTTGTTAATGTTTTTAGACATATGGTCTCTACTCCGTAGTCGTTTTTCCAACATAGGGTCTCCACTCCCGAGTTGAAGTTATTTCAGACATAGGGTCTCCACTCCCTATTCTGCTTTTCCATCATAGGGTCTCCACTCCATAGTTGGTTTTTATTTTCCACATAGGGTCTCCACTCCCTAGTATCTTTTTCAACATAGGGTCTCTACTCCCTAGTTGATGTTTATTTTAGACATACGGTCTCCACTCCTTAGTCGATTTTTCCAACATCGGATCTCCACTCCCTAGTTGAAGTTATTTCAGACATAGGGTCTCCACTCCCTAGTCGTTTTTCCAACATAGGGTCTCCACTTCCTAGTTGATGTTTTTAGACATAGGGTCTCCACTCCCTAGTCTGCTTTTCCAACATAGGGTCCCCACTCCCTAGTTGATGTTTTTAGATATAGGGTCTACATTCCCTACTCTGCTTTTCCAACATAGGGTCTCCACTCCCTAATTGATGTTTTTAGACATAGGGTCTCCACTCCCCTGTCTGCTTTTCCAACATAGGGTCTCCACTCCCTAGTTGATGTTATTTTAGACATAGGGTCTCCACTCCCTAGTCCCTTTTTCAACATGGGGTCTCCACACCCTAGTTGATGATGTTTTTAGACATAGGGTCTCCACTCCCTAGTCTGCTTTTCCAACATAGGGTTTCCACTCCCTAGTCGCTTTTCTAACATATGGTCTCCACTCCCTAATTGATGATATCTTTAGACATAGGTTCTCCACTCCCTAGTTTGCTTTTCCAACGTATGGTCTCCACTCCCTAGTCGATGTTTTTAGGCATAGGGTCTCCACTCACTAGTCGCGTTTCCAACATAGGGTCTCCACTCCCTAGTTTATATTTTAGACATAGGGTCTCCACCCCCTAGTCGGCTTTTTAAACACAGGGTCTCCACTCCCTAGTTGATGTTTTTAGACATAGGGTCTCCACTCCCTATTCTGCTTTTCCAACATAGGGTCTCCACTTCATAGTTGGTGTTTATTTTCGACATAGGGTCTCCACTCCCTAGTCTCTATTCCAACATAGGGTCTACACTCCCTAGTTGATGATATTTTTAGACATAGGGTCTCCACTCCCTAGTTTGCTTTTCCAACATATGGTCTCCACTCCCTAGTCGATGTTTATAGACATAGGGTCTCCATTCACTAGTCGCCTTTCCAACATAGGGTCTCCACTCCCTAGTTGATATTTTTAGACATAGGGTTTCCACTCCCTATTATGCTTTTTAAACACAGGGTCTCCACTCCCTAGTTGATATTTTTAGACATATGGTCTCTACTCCATTATCTGCTTTTCCAACATAGGGTCTCCACTCTCTAGTTGATGTTTTTAGACATAGGGTCTCCACCCCCTAGTCTGCTTTTTAAACACAGGGTCTCCAGTCCCTAGTTGATGTTTTTAGACATAGGGTCTCCACTCCCTATTCTGCTTTTCCAACATAGGGTCTCCACTCCATAGTTGGTGTTTATTTTTGACATAGGGTCTCCACTCCCTAGTCTCTGTTCCAACATAGGGTCTACACTCCCTAGTTGATGATTTTAGACATAGGGTCTCCACCTCCTAGTCTGCTTTTTAAACACAGGGTCTCCACTCCCTAGTTGATGTTTTTAAACATAGGGTCTCCACTCCCTATTCTGCTTTTCCAACATAGGGTCTCCACTCCATAGTTGGTGTTTATTTTTGACATAGGGTCTCCACTCCCTAGTCTCTGTTCCAACATAGGGTCTACACTCCCTAGTTGATGATATTTTTAGAGATAGGGTCTCCACTCCCTAGTTTGCTTTTCCAACATATGGTCTCCACTCCCTAGTCGTTGTTTATAGACATAGGGTCTCCATTCACTAGTCGCCTTTCCAACATAGGGTCTCCACTCCCTAGTTGATATTTTTAGACATAGGGTCTCCACTCCCTAGTCTGCTTTTTAAACACAGGGTCTCCACTCCCTAGTTGATGTTTTTACACATATGGTCTCTATTCCGTAGTCGTTTTTCCAACATAGGGTCTCCACTCCATAGTTGAAGTTATTTCAGACATAGGGTCTCCACTCCCTATTCTGCTTTTCCATCATAGGGTCTCCACTCCATAGTATATTTTCCAACATAGGGTCTCTAGTCCCTAGTTGATGTTTATTTTAGACATACGGTCTCCACTCTTTAGTCGTTATTTCCAACATCGGATCTCCACTCCCTAGTTGAAGTTATTTCAGACATAGGGTCTCCACTCCCTAGTCGTTTTTCCAACATAGGGTCTCCACTTCCTAGTTGATGTTTTTACACATAGGGTGTCCACTCCCTAGTCTGCTTTTCCAACATAGGGTCTCCACTCCCTTGTTGATATTTTTAGATATAGGGTCTCCACTCCATACTCTGCTTTTCCAACATAGGGTCTCCACTCCCTAATTGATGTTTTTAGACATAAGGTCTTCACTCGCTAGTCGCTTTTCCAACATATGTTCTCCACTACCTAGTTGATGATATTTTTAGACATAGGGTCTCCACTCCCTAGTTTGCTTTTCCACCATATGGTCTCCACTCCCTAGTCGATGTTTTTAGACATAGGGTCTCCACTTACTAGTCGCCTTTCCAACATATGTTCTCCACTACCTAGTTGATGATATTTTTAGACATAGGGTCTCCACTCCCTAGTTTGCTTCTCCACCATATGGTCTCCATTCCCTAGTCTATGTTTTTAGACATAGGGTCTCCACTTACTAGTCGCCTTTCCAACATAGGGTCTCCACTCCCTAGTTGATATTTTTAGACATAGGTTCAACACTCCCTAGTCTGCTTTTTAAACACAGGGTCTCCATTACGTTGTTAATGTTTTTAGACATATGGTCTCTACTCCGTAGTCGTTTTTCCAACATAGGGTCTCCACTCCCGAGTTGAAGTTATTTCAGACATAGGGTCTCCACTCCCTATTCTGCTTTTCCATCATAGGGTCTCCACTCCATAGTTGGTTTTTATTTTCCACATAGGGTCTCCACTCCCTAGTATCTTTTTCAACATAGGGTCTCTACTCCCTAGTTGATGTTTATTTTAGACATACGGTCTCCACTCCTTAGTCGATTTTTCCAACATCGGATCTCCACTCCCTAGTTGAAGTTATTTCAGACATAGGGTCTCCACTCCCTAGTCGTTTTTCCAACATAGGGTCTCCACTTCCTAGTTGATGTTTTTAGACATAGGGTCTCCACTCCCTAGTCTGCTTTTCCAACATAGGGTCCCCACTCCCTAGTTGATGTTTTTAGATATAGGGTCTACATTCCCTACTCTGCTTTTCCAACATAGGGTCTCCACTCCCTAATTGATGTTTTTAGACATAGGGTCTCCACTCCCCTGTCTGCTTTTCCAACATAGGGTCTCCACTCCCTAGTTGATGTTATTTTAGACATAGGGTCTCCACTCCCTAGTCCCTTTTTCAACATGGGGTCTCCACACCCTAGTTGATGATGTTTTTAGACATAGGGTCTCCACTCCCTAGTCTGCTTTTCCAACATAGGGTTTCCACTCCCTAGTCGCTTTTCTAACATATGGTCTCCACTCCCTAATTGATGATATCTTTAGACATAGGTTCTCCACTCCCTAGTTTGCTTTTCCAACGTATGGTCTCCACTCCCTAGTCGATGTTTTTAGGCATAGGGTCTCCACTCACTAGTCGCGTTTCCAACATAGGGTCTCCACTCCCTAGTTTATATTTTAGACATAGGGTCTCCACCCCCTAGTCGGCTTTTTAAACACAGGGTCTCCACTCCCTAGTTGATGTTTTTAGACATAGGGTCTCCACTCCCTATTCTGCTTTTCCAACATAGGGTCTCCACTTCATAGTTGGTGTTTATTTTCGACATAGGGTCTCCACTCCCTAGTCTCTATTCCAACATAGGGTCTACACTCCCTAGTTGATGATATTTTTAGACATAGGGTCTCCACTCCCTAGTTTGCTTTTCCAACATATGGTCTCCACTCCCTAGTCGATGTTTATAGACATAGGGTCTCCATTCACTAGTCGCCTTTCCAACATAGGGTCTCCACTCCCTAGTTGATATTTTTAGACATAGGGTTTCCACTCCCTATTATGCTTTTTAAACACAGGGTCTCCACTCCCTAGTTGATATTTTTAGACATATGGTCTCTACTCCATTATCTGCTTTTCCAACATAGGGTCTCCACTCTCTAGTTGATGTTTTTAGACATAGGGTCTCCACCCCCTAGTCTGCTTTTTAAACACAGGGTCTCCAGTCCCTAGTTGATGTTTTTAGACATAGGGTCTCCACTCCCTATTCTGCTTTTCCAACATAGGGTCTCCACTCCATAGTTGGTGTTTATTTTTGACATAGGGTCTCCACTCCCTAGTCTCTGTTCCAACATAGGGTCTACACTCCCTAGTTGATGTTTTTAGACATAGGGTCTCCACCTCCTAGTCTGGTTTTTAAACACAGGGTCTCCACTCCCTAGTTGATGTTTTTAAACATAGGGTCTCCACTCCCTATTCTGCTTTTCCAACATAGGGTCTCCACTCCATAGTTGGTGTTTATTTTTGACATAGGGTCTCCACTCCCTAGTCTCTGTTCCAACATAGGGTCTACACTCCCTAGTTGATGATATTTTTAGAGATAGGGTCTCCACTCCCTAGTTTGCTTTTCCAACATATGGTCTCCACTCCCTAGTCGATGTTTATAGACATAGGGTCTCCATTCACTAGTCGCCTTTCCAACATAGGGTCTCCACTCCCTAGTTGATATTTTTAGACATAGGGTCTCCACTCCCTAGTCTGCTTTTTAAACACAGGGTCTCCACTCCCTAGTTGATGTTTTTACACATATGGTCTCTATTCCGTAGTCGTTTTTCCAACATAGGGTCTCCACTCCATAGTTGAAGTTATTTCAGACATAGGGTCTCCACTCCCTATTCTGCTTTTCCATCATAGGGTCTCCACTCCATAGTATATTTTCCAACATAGGGTCTCTAGTCCCTAGTTGATGTTTATTTTAGACATACGGTCTCCACTCTTTAGTCGTTATTTCCAACATCGGATCTCCACTCCCTAGTTGAAGTTATTTCAGACATAGGGTCTCCACTCCCTAGTCGTTTTTCCAACATAGGGTCTCCACTTCCTAGTTGATGTTTTTACACATAGGGTGTCCACTCCCTAGTCTGCTTTTCCAACATAGGGTCTCCACTCCCTTGTTGATATTTTTAGATATAGGGTCTCCACTCCATACTCTGCTTTTCCAACATAGGGTCTCCACTCCCTAATTGATGTTTTTAGACATAAGGTCTTCACTCGCTAGTCGCTTTTCCAACATATGTTCTCCACTACCTAGTTGATGATATTTTTAGACATAGGGTCTCCACTCCCTAGTTTGCTTTTCCACCATATGGTCTCCACTCCCTAGTCGATGTTTTTAGACATAGGGTCTCCACTTACTAGTCGCCTTTCCAACATATGTTCTCCACTACCTAGTTGATGATATTTTTAGACATAGGGTCTCCACTCCCTAGTTTGCTTCTCCACCATATGGTCTCCATTCCCTAGTCTATGTTTTTAGACATAGGGTCTCCACTTACTAGTCGCCTTTCCAACATAGGGTCTCCACTCCCTAGTTGATATTTTTAGACATAGGTTCAACACTCCCTAGTCTGCTTTTTAAACACAGGGTCTCCATTACGTTGTTAATGTTTTTAGACATATGGTCTCTACTCCGTAGTCGTTTTTCCAACATAGGGTCTCCACTCCCGAGTTGAAGTTATTTCAGACATAGGGTCTCCACTCCCTATTCTGCTTTTCCATCATAGGTACTCCACTCCATAGTTGGTTTTTATTTTCCACATAGGGTCTCCACTCCCTAGTATCTTTTTCAACATAGGGTCTCTACTCCCTAGTTGATGTTTATTTTAGACATACGGTCTCCACTCCTTAGTCGATTTTTCCAACATCGGATCTCCACTCCCTAGTTGAAGTTATTTCAGACATAGGGTCTCCACTCCCTAGTCGTTTTTCCAACATAGGGTCTCCACTTCCTAGTTGATGTTTTTAGACATAGGGTCTCCACTCCCTAGTCTGCTTTTCCAACATAGGGTCCCCACTCCCTAGTTGATGTTTTTAGATATAGGGTCTACATTCCCTACTCTGCTTTTCCAACATAGGGTCTCCACTCCCTAATTGATGTTTTTAGACATAGGGTCTCCACTCCCCTGTCTGCTTTTCCAACATAGGGTCTCCACTCCCTAGTTGATGTTATTTTAGACATAGGGTCTCCACTCCCTAGTCCCTTTTTCAACATGGGGTCTCCACACCCTAGTTGATGATGTTTTTAGACATAGGGTCTCCACTCCCTAGTCTGCTTTTCCAACATAGGGTTTCCACTCCCTAGTCGCTTTTCTAACATATGGTCTCCACTCCCTAATTGATGATATCTTTAGACATAGGTTCTCCACTCCCTAGTTTGCTTTTCCAACGTATGGTCTCCACTCCCTAGTCGATGTTTTTAGGCATAGGGTCTCCACTCACTAGTCGCGTTTCCAACATAGGGTCTCCACTCCCTAGTTGATATTTTAGACATAGGGTCTCCACTCCATAGTTGGTGTTTATTTTCGACATAGGGTCTCCACTCCCTAGTTGTTTTTCAAACATAGGGTCTACACTCCCTAGTTGATGATATTTTTAGACATAGGGTCTCCTCTCCTTAGTCAATTTTTCCAACATCGGATCTCCACTCCCTAGTTGAAGTTATTTCAGACATAGGGTCTCCACTCCCTAGTCGTTTTTCCAACATAGGGTTTCCACTTCCTAGTTGATGTTCTTAGACATAGGGTCTCCACTCCCTAGTCTGCTTTTCCAACATAGGGTCTCCACTCCCTAGTTGATGTTTTTAGATATAGGGTCTCCACACCCTACTCTGCTTTTCCAACATAGGGACTCCACTCCCTAATTGATGTTTTTAGACATAGAGTCTCCACTCCCCTGTCTGCTTTTCCAACTTAGGGTCTCCACTCCCTAGTTGATGTTATTTTAGACATAGGGTCTCCACTCCCTAGTCCATTTTTCAACATGGGGTCTCCACACCCTAGTTGATGATGTTTTAAACATAGGGTCTCCACTCCCTAGTCTACTTTTCCAACGTAGGGTTTCCACTCCCTAGTTAATGTTTTTAGACATATGGTCTCTACTCTGTAGTCATTTTTCCAACATAGGGTCTCCACTCCCTAGTTAAAGTTATTTCAGACATAGGGTCTCCACTCCCTAGTCTGCTTTTCCAACATAGGGTCTCCACTCCATAGTTGGTGTTTATTTTCGACATAGGGTCTCCACTCCCTAGTCTCTTTTCCAACATAGGGTCTACACTCCCTAGTTGATGATATTTTTAGACATAGAGTCTCCACTCCATAGTCAATTTTTCCAACATCGGATTTCCACTCCCTAGTTGAAGTTATATCAGACATAGGGTCTCCACTCCCTAGTCGGTTTTCCAACATAGGGTCTCCACTTCCTAGTTGATGTTCTTAGACATAGGGTCTCCAATCCCTAGTCTGCTTTTCCAACATAGGGTCTCCACTCACTAGTTGATGTTTTTAGATATAGGGTCTCCACACCCTACTCTGCTTTTCCAACATAGGGACTCCACTCCTTATAGATGCTTTTAGACATAGGGTCTCCACTCCCCTGTCTGCTTTTCCAACATAGGGTCTCCACTCCCTAGTTGATGTTATTTTAGACATAGGGTCTCCACTCCTTAGTCCCTTTTTCAACATGGGGTCTCCACACCCTAGTTGATGATGTTTTTCAACATAGGGTCTCCACTCCCTAGTCTGCTTTTCCAACGTAGGGTTTCCACTCCCTATTTGATATTTTTAGACATAGGGTCTCTACTCCCTAGTCGCTTTTCTAACATATGGTCTCCACTCCCTAGTTGATGATATTTTTAGACATATGGTCTCCACTCCCTAGTTTACTTTTCCAACATATGGTCTCCACTCCCTAGTCCATGTTTTTAGACATAGGGTCTGCAGTCACTAGTCGACTTTCCAACATAGGGTCTCCACTCCCTAGTTGATGTTTTTAGACATAGGGTCTCCACCCCCTAGTCTGCTTTTTAAAGACAGGGTCTCCACTCCCTAGTTGATGTTTTTAGAAATATGGTCTCTACTCCCTTATCAGCTTTTCCAACATAGGGTCTCCACTATCTAGTTGATGTTTTTAGACATAGGGTCTCCACTACCTATTCTGCTTTTCCACCATAGGGTCTCCATTCCATAGTTGGTATTTATTTTCGTCATAAGGTCTCCACTCCTTAGTCTATTTTCCAACATAGGGTCTCCACCCTCTAGTTGATATTATTTTGGAAATACGGTTTCCACTCCCTAGTCCCTTTTTCAACATGGGGTCTCCACTGCCTAGTTGATGATGTTTTTAGAGATAGGGTCTCCACTTCCTAGTCTGCTTTTCCAACGTAGGGTTTCCACTTCGTTGTTGATGTTTTTAGACATAAGGTATTCACTCACTAGTCGCTTTTCAAAAATATGGTCTCCACTACCTAGTTGATGATATTTTTAGACATAGGGTCTCCACTCCCTAGTTTGCTTTTCCACCATATGGTCTGCACTCCCTAGTCGATGTTTTTACACATAGAGTCTCCACTTACTAGTCGACTTTCCAACATAGGGTCTCCACTCCCTAGTTGATATTTTTAGACATAGGTTCAACACTCCCTAGTCTGCTTTTTAAACACAGGGTCTCCACTCCCTAGTTAATGTTTTTAGACATATGGTCTCTACTCCGTAGTCATTTTTCCAACATAGGGTCTCCACTCCCTAGTTAAAGTTATTTCAGACATAGGGTCTCCACTCCCTATTCTGCTTTTCCAACATAGGGTCTCAACTCCATAGTTGGTGTTTATTTTCGACATAGGGTCTCCACTCCCTAGTCTCTTTTCCAACATAGGGTCTACACTCCCTAGTTGATGATATTTTTAGACATAGGGTCTCCACTCCTTAGTCGATTTTTCCAACATCGGATTTCCACTCCCTAGTTGAAGTTATTTCAGACAGAAGGTCTCTACTCCCTAGTCGATTTTCCAACATAGGGTCTCCACTTCCTAGTTGATATTTTTAGACATAGGGTCTCCACTCCCTAGTCTGTTTTTCCAACATAGGGTCTCCACTCCCTAGTTGATGTTTTTAGATATAGGGTCTCCACACCCTACTCTGCTTTTCCAACATAGGGACTCCACTCCCTAATTGATGTTTTTAGACATAGAGTCTCCATTCCCCTGTCTGCTTTTCCAACATAGGGTCTCCACTCCCTAGTTGATGTTATTTTAGACATAGGGTCTCCACTCCCTAGTCCCTTTTTCAACATGGGGTCTCCACACCCTAGTTGATGATGTTTTTAAACATAGGGTCTCCACTCCCTAGTCTGCTTTTCCAACGTAGGGTTTCCACTCCCTGGTTAATGTTTTTAGACATATGGTCTCTACTCTGTAGTCATTTTTCCAACATATGGTCTCCACTCCCTAGTTAAAGTTATTTTAGACATAGGGTCTCCACTCCCTATTCTGCTTTTCCAACATAGGGTCTCCACTCCATAGTTGGTGTTTATTTTCGACATAGGGTCTCCACTCCCTAGTCTCTTTTCCAACATAGGGTCTACACTCCCTAGTTGATGATATTTTTAGACATAGGGTCTCCACTCCATAGTCAATTTTTCCAACATCGGATCTCCACTCCCTAGTTGAAGTTATATCAGACATAGGGTCTCCACTCCCTAGTCGTTTTTCCAACATAGGGTCTCCACTTCCTAGTTGATGTTCTTAGACATAGGGTCTCCACTCCCTAGTCTGCTTTTCCAACATAGGGTCTCCACTCTCTAGTTGATGTTTTTAGATATAGGGTCTCCACACCCTACTCTGCTTTTCCAACATAGGGACTCCACTCCCTAATTTATGTTTTTAGACATAGAGTCTCCACTCCCTAGTTGATGTTATTTAAGACATAGGGTCTCCACTCCCTAGTCCCTTTTTCAATATGGGGTCTCCACACCCTACTTGATGATGTTTTTAAACATAGGGTCTCCACTCCCTAGTCTGCTTTTCCAACGTAGGGTTTCCACTCCCTATTTGATGTTTTTAGACATAGGGTCTCTACTCCCTAGTCGCTTTACTAACATATGGTCTCCACTCCCTAGTTGATGATATTTTTAGACATATGGTCTCCACTCCCTAGTTTACTTTTCCAACATATGGTCTCCACTCCCTAGTCCATGTTTTTAGACATAGGGTCTGCACTCACTAGTCGACTTTCCAACATAGGGTCTCCACTCCCTAGTTGATGTTTTTAGACATAGGGTCTCCACCCCCTAGTATACTTTTTAAAGACAGGGTCTCCACTCCCTAGTTGATGTGTTTAGACATATGGTCTCTACTCCCTTATCTGCTTTTCCAACATAGGGTCTCCACTCTCTAGTTGATGTTTTTAGACATAGGGTCTCCACTACCTATTCTGCTTTTCCACCATAGGGTCTCCATTCCATAGTTGGTATTTATTTTCGTCATAAGGTCTCCACTCCTTAGTCTATTTTCCAACATAGGGTCTCCACCCTCTAGTTGATATTATTTTGGAAATACGGTTTCCACTCCCTAGTCCCTTTTTCAACATGGGGTCTCCACTCCCTAGTTGATGATGTTTTTATACATAGGGTCTCCACTTCCTAGTCTGCTTTTCCAACGTAGGGTTTCCACTTCGTTGTTGATGTTTTTAGACATAAGGTATTCACTCACTAGTCGCTTTTCGAACATATGGTCTCCACTACCTAGTTGATGATATTTTTAGACATAGGGTCTCCACTCCCTAGTTTGCTTTTCCACCATATGGTCTCCACTCCCTAGTCGATGTTTTTAGACATAGAGTCTCCACTTACTAGTCGACTTTCCAACATAGGGTCTCCACTCCCTAGTTGATGTTTTTAGACATAGGTTCAACACTTACTAGTCTGCTTTTTAAACACAGGGTCTCCACTCCCTAGTTAATGTTTTTAGACATATGGTCTATACTCCGTAGTCATTATTCCAACATAAGGTCTCTACTCCCTAGTTAAAGTTATTTCAGACATAGGGTCTCCACTCCCTATTCTGCTTTTCCAACATAGGGTCTCCACTCCATAGTTGGTGTTTATTTTAGACATAGGGTCTCCACTCCCTAGTTTGCTTTTCCAACATATGGTCTCCACTTCCTAGTTGATGTTTTTAGACATAGGGTCTCCACTCATTAGTCACCTTTCCAACATAGGGTCTCCACTCCCTAGTCTGCTTTTTAAACAAGCGTCTCCACTCCCTAGTTGATGTTTTTAGACATATGGTCTCCACTCCCTAGTCGTTTTTCCAACATAGGGTCTCCACTCCCTAGTTGAAGTTATTTTAGACATAGGGTCTCCACTCCCTATTCTGCTTTTCCATCATAGGGTCTCCACTCTATAGTTGGTGTTTATTTTCCACATAGGGTCTCCACTCCCTAGTATCTTTTCCAACATAGGGTCTCTACTCCCTAGTTGATGTTTATTTTAGACATACGGTCTCCACCCCTTAGTCGAATTTTCCGACATCAGATCTCCACTCCCTAGTTGAAGTTATTTCAGACATAGGGTCTCCACTCCCTAGTCGTTTTTCCAACATAGGGTATCCGCTTCCTAGTTGATGTTTTTAGACATAGGGTCTCCACTCCCTAGTCTGCTTTTCCAACATAGGGTCTCCGCTCCCTAGTTGATGTTTTTAGATATAGGGTCTCCACTCCCTACTCTGCTTTTCAAACATAGGGTCTCCACTCCCTAATTGATATTTTTAGACATAGGGTCTCCACTCCCTTGTCTGCTTTTCCAACATAGGGTCTCCACTCCCTAGTTGATGTTATTTTAGACATAGGGTCTCCACTCCCTAGTCCCTTTTTCAACATGGGGTCTCCACACCCTAGTTGATGATGTTTTTAGACATAGGGTCTCCACTCCCTAGTCTACTTTTCCAATGTAGGATTTCCACTCCCTAGTTGATGTTTTTATACATAGGGTCTCTACTCCCTAATCGCTTTTCCAACATATGGTCTCCACTCCCTAGTCGATGATATTTTTAGACATAGGGTCTCCACTCCCTAGTTTGCTTTTCCAACATATGGTCTCCACTTCCTAGTTGATATTTTTAGACATAGGGTCTCCACTCACTAGTCACCTTTCCAACATAGGGTCTCCACTCCCTAGTTGATGTTTTTAGACATAGGTTCTCCACTCCCTACTCTGCTTTTTAAACACAGGGTCTCCACTCCCTAGTTGATGTTTTTAAACATATGGTCTCCACTCCCTAGTCGTTTTTCCAACATAGGGTCTCCACTCCCTAGTTGAAGTTATTTCAGACATAAGGTCTCTACTCCCTATTCTGCTTTTCCATCATAGGGTCTCCACTCCATAGTTGGTGTTTATTTTCCACATAGGGTCTCCACTCCCTAGTATCGTTTCCAACATAGGGTCTCTACTCCCTAGTTGATGTTTAGTTTAGACATACGGTCTCCACTCCTTGGTCTATTTTTCCAACATCGGATCTCCACTCCCTAGTTGAAGTTATTTCAGACATAGGGTCTCCACTCCCTAGTCATTTTTCCAACATAGGGTCTCCACTTCCTAGTTGATGTTTTTACACATAGGGTCTCCACTCCCTAGTCTGCTTTTCCAACATAGGGTCTCCACTCCCTAATTGATGTTTTTAGACATAGGGTCTCCACTCCCCTGTCTGCTTTTCCAACATAGGGTCTCTACTCCCTAGTTAATGTTATTTTAGACATAGGGTCTCCACTCCCTAGTTTGCTTTTCCAACATATGGTCTCCACTCTCTAGTCGATGTTTTTAGACATAGGGTCTCCACTTCCTAGTTGATACTTTTAGACATAAGGTCTTCACTCCCTAGTTTTCTTTTCTAACGTATGGTCTCCACTCTCTAGTCGATGTTTTTAGACATAGGGTATCCACTCACTAGTCGACTTTCCAACATAGGGTCTCCACTTCCTAGTTGATTTTTTTTAGACATAGGGTCTCCACTCCCTAATCAGTTTTTCCAACATAGGGTCTACGCTCCCTAGTTGATGTTTTTAGATATAGGGTCTGCACTCCCTACTCTGCTTTTCAAACATAAGGTCTCCACTCCCTAATTGATATTTTTAGACATAGGGTCTCCACTCCCTTGTCTGCTTTTCCAACATAGGGTCTCCACTCCCTAGTTTATGTTATTTTAGACATAGGGTCTCCACTCCCTACTCCCTTTTCCAACATAGGGTCTCCCCACCCTAGTTGATGATGTTTTTAGACATAAGGTCTCCACTCCCAAGTCTGCTTTTTCAACGTTGGGTTTCCACTCCCTATTTGATGTTTTTAGACATAGGGTCTCCACTCCCTAGTCGCTTTTCTAACATATGGTCTCCACTACCTAGTTGATGATATTTTTAGATATAGAGGCTCCACTCCCTAGTTTGCTTTACCAACATATGGTCTCCACTCCCTAGTCGATGTTTTTAGACATAGGTTCTCCACTCACTAGTCGCCTTTCCAACATAGGGTCTCCACTCCCTAGTTGATGTTATTTTAAACATAGGGTCTCCACTCCCCTGTCTGCTTTTCCAATATAGGGTCTCCACTCCCTAGTTGATGTTATTTTAGACATAGGGTCTCCACTCCCTAATCCCTTTTTCAACATGGGATCTCCACACCCTAGTTGATGATGTTTTTAGACACATGGTCTCCACTCCCTAGTCTGCTTTTCCAACGTCGGGTTTCCACTCCCTAGTTGATGTTTTTAGACATAGGGTCTCCACTCCCTAGTCGCTTTTCTAACCTATGGTCTCCACTCCCTAGTTGATGATATTTTTAGACAAAGAGTCTCCACTCCGTAGTTTGATTTTCCAACATATGGTCTCCACTCCCTAGTCGATGTTTTTAGACATAGGGTCTCCACTCCCTAGTTGATGTTTTTATATATAGGGTTAAAACTCCCTAGTCTGCTTATTAAACACAGGGTCTCCAATCCCTAGTTAATGTTTTTAGACATATGGTCTCTACTCCATAGTCGTTTTTCCAACATAGGGTCTCCACTCCCTAGTTGAAGTTATTTCAGACATAGGGTCTCCACTCCCTATTCTGCTTTTCCATTATAGGGTCTCCACTCCATAGTTGGTGTTTATTTTCCACATAGGGTCTCCACTCCCTAGTATCTTTTCCAACATAGGGTCTCTACTCCCTAGTTGATGTTTATTTTAGACATACGGACTCCACTCCTTAGTCGATTTCTCCAACATCGGATCTACACTCCTAGTTGAAGTTATTTCAGACATAGGGTCTCCACTCCCTAGTCGTTTTTCCAACATAGGGTCTCCACTCCCTAGTCGTTTTTCCAACATAGTGTCTCCACTTCCTAGTTGATGTTTTTAGACATAGGGTCTCCACTCCCTAGTCTGCTTTTCCAACATAGGGTCTCCACTCCCTAGTTGATGATTTTAGATATAGGGTCTCCACTCCCTACTCTGCTTTTCCAACATAGGGTCTCCACTCCCTAATTGATATTTTTAGACATAGGGTCTCCACTCCCCTGTCTGCTTTTCCAACATAGGGTCTTCACTCCCTAGTTGATGTTATTTTAGACATAGGGTCTCCACTCCCTAGTCCCTTTTTCACCATGGGGTCTCCACACCCTAGTTGATGATGTTTTTAGGCATAGGGTCTCCACTGCCTAGTCTGCTTTTCCAATGTAGGGTTTCCACTCCCTATTTGATGTTTTTAGACATAGGGTCTCCACTCCCTAGTCGCTTTTCTAACATATGGTCTCCACTCCCTAGTTGATTATATTTTTAGATATAGGGTCTCCACTCCCTAGTCGATGTTTTTAGACATAGGGTCTCCACTCACTAGTCGACTTTCCAACATAGGGTCTCCACTCCTTAGTTGATGTTTTTAGACATATGGTCTCTACTCCCTTATCTGCTTTTCCAACATAGGGTCTCCACTCTCTAGTTGATGTTTTTAGACATATGGTCTCCACTCCCTATTCTGTTTTTCCAACATAGGGTCTCCACTCCATAGTTGGTATTTATTTTCGTCATAAGGTCTCCACTCCCCAGTCTCTTTTCCAACATCAGATCTCCACTCCCTAGTTGAAGTTATTTGAGACATAGGGTCTCCAATCCCTAGCCGTTTTTCCAACATAGGGTCTCCACTTCCTAGTTGATGTTTTTAGACATAGGGTCTGCACTCCCTAGTCTGCTTTTCCAACATAGGGTCTCCGCTCCCTAGTTGATGTTTTTAGATATAGGGTCTCCACTCCCTAGTTTGCTTTTCAAACATAGGGTCTCCACTCCCTAATTGATATTTTTAGACATATGGTCTCCACTCCCTAGTCTGTTTTTCAAAACATATTGTCTCCACTCCCTAGTTGATGTTATTTTAGACATAGGGTCTCCACTCCCTAGTCCCTTTTCCAACATGGGGTCTTCACACCCTAGATGATGATGTTTTTAAACATAGGGTCTCCACTCCCTAGTCTGCTTTTTCAACGTAGGGTCTCCTCTCCCTAGTTGATGTTATTTTAGACATAGGGTCTCCACTCCCCTGTCTGCTTTTCCAATATAGGGTCTCCACTCCCTAGTTGATGTTATTTTAGACATAGGGTCTCCAATCCCAAATCCCTTTTTCAACATGGGATCTCCACACCCTAGTTGATGATGTTTTTAGACACAGGGTCTCCACTCCCTAGTCTGCTTTTCCAACGTAGGGTTTCCACTCCCTAGTTGATGTTTTTAGACATAGGGTCTCCACTCCCTAGGCGCTTTTCTAATATATGGTCTCCACTCCCTAGTTGATGATATTTTTAGATATAAATTCTCCACTCCCTAGTTTGCTTTTCCAACATATGGTCTCCACTCCCTAGTCGATGATTTTAGACATAGGGTCTCCACTCCCTAGTCTGCTTTTCCAATGTAGGGTTTCCACTCCCTAGTTGATGTTTTTAGACATAGGGTCTCCACTCCCTAGTCGCTTTTCTAACCTATGGTCTCCACTCCCTAGTTGATGATATTTTTAGACATAGGGTCTCCGCTCCCTAGTTGATGTTTTTAGATATAGGGTCTCCACTCCCTACTCTGCTTTTCAAACATAGGGTCTCCACTCCCTAATTGATATTTTTAGACATATGGTCTCCACTCCCTAGTCTGTTTTTCAAAACATATTGTCTCCACTCCCTAGTTGATGTTATTTTAGACATAGGGTCTCCACTCCCTAGTCCCTTTTCCAACATGGGGTCTCCACACCCTAGATGATGATGTTTTTAGACATAGGGTCTCCACTCCCTAGTCTGCTTTTTCAACGTAGGGTCTCCACTCCTTAGTTGATGTTCTTTTAGACATAGGGTCTCCACTCCCCTGTCTGCTTTTCCAATATAGGGTCTCCACTCCCAAATCCCTTTTTCAACATGGGGTCTCCACACCCTAGTTGATGATGTTTTTAGATATAGGGTCTCTACTCCTTAGTCTGCTTTTCCAATGTAGGGTTTCCACTCCCTAATTGATGTTTTTAGACATAGGGTCTCTACTCCCTAGTCGCTTTTCCAACATAGGGTCTCCACCCTCTAGTTGATATTATTTTGGAAATACGGTTTCCACTCCCTAGTCCCTTTTTCAACATGGGGTCTCCACTCCCTAGTTGACGATGTTTTTAGAGATAGGGTCACCACTTCCTAGTCTGCTTTTCCAACGTAGGGTTTCCACTTCGTTGTTGATGTGTTTAGACATAAGGTATTCACTCACTAGTCGCTTTTCAAAAATATGGTCTCCACTACCTAGTTGATGATATTTTTAGACATAGGGTCTCCACTCCCTAGTTTGCTTTTCCACCATATGGTCTCCACTCCCTAGTCGATGTTTTTAGACATAGAGTCTCCACTTACTAGTCGACTTTCCAACATAGGGTCTCCACTCCCTAGTTGATGTTTTTAGACATAGGTTCAACACTCCCTAGTCTGCTTTTTAAACACAGGGTCTCCACTCCCTAGTTAATGTTTTTAGACATATGGTCTCTACTCCGTAGTCATTTTTCCAACATAGGGTCTCTACTCCCTAGTTAAAGTTATTTCAGACATAGGGTCTCCACTCCCTATTCTGCTTTTCCGACATAGGGTCTCCACTCTCTAGTCTCTTTTCCAACATAGGGTCTACACTCCCTAGTTGATGATATTTTTAGACATAGGGTCTCCACTCCTTAGTCAATTTTTCCAACATCGGATTTCCACTCCCTAGTTGAAGTTATTTCAGACATAAGGTCTCTACTCCCTAGTCGATTTTCCAACATAGGGTCTCCACTTCCTAGTTGATATTTTTAGACATAGGGTCTCCACTCCCTAGTTTGCTTTTCCACCATATGGTCTCCACTCCCTAGTCGATGTTTTTAGACATAGAGTCTCCACTTACTAGTCGACTTTCCAACATAGGGTCTCCACTCCCTAGTTGATGTTTTTAGACATAGGTTCAACACTCCCTAGTCTGCTTTTTAAACACAGGGTCTCCACTCCCTAGTTAATGTTTTTAGACATATGGTCTCTACTCCGTAGTCATTTTTCCAACATAGGGTCTCTACTCCCTAGTTAAAGTTATTTCAGACATAGGGTCTCCACTCCCTATTCTGCTTTTCCAACATAGGGTCTCCACTCCATAGTTGGTGTTTATTTTCGACATAGGGTCTCCACTCCCTAGTCTCTTTTCCAACATAGGGTCTACACTCCCTAGTTGATGATATTTTTAGACATAGGGTCTCCACTCCCTAGTCTGCTTTTCCAACATAGGGTCTCCACTCCCTAGTTGATGTTTTTATATATAGGGTCTCCACTCCCTACTCTGCTTTTCCAACATAGGGTCTCCACTCCCTATTTGATGTTTTTAGACATAGGGTCTCCACTTCCTAGTTGATGTTATTTTAGAAATAGGGTCTCCACTCCCCAGTCCCTTTTTCAACATGGGGTTTCCACACCCTAGTTGATGATGTTTTTAGACATAGGGTCTCCACTCCCTAGTCTTCTTTTCCAACGTAGGGTTTCCACTCCCGATTTGATGTTTTTAGACATAGGGTCTCCACTCCCTAGTCGCTTTTCTAAGATATGATCTCCACTCCCTAGTTGATGATATTTTTAGACATAGGGTCTCCACTCCCTAGTTTGCTTTTCCAACATATGGTCTCCACTCCCGAGTCGATGTTTTTAGACATAGGGTCTCCACCCCATAGTCTGCTTTTTAAACACAGGATCTCCACTCCCTAGTTGATGTTTTTAGACATATGGTCTCTACTCCCTTATCTGCTTTTTCAACATACGGTCTACACTCTCTAGTTGATGTTTTTAGACATAGCGTCTCCACTCCCTATTCTGTTATTCCAACATAGGGTCTCCACTCCATAGTTGGTATTTATTTTTGTCATAGGGTCTCCACTCTCTAGTTGATGTTATTTTAGACATAGGGTCTCAACTCCCTAGTCCCTTTTTCAACATGGGGTCTCCACTCCCTAGTTGATGATGTTTTTAGACATAGGGTCTCCACTCCCTAGTCTGCTTTTCCAACGTAGAGTTTCCACTTCCTAGTTGATGTTTTTAGACATAAGGTATTCACTCCCTAGTCGTTTTTCAAACATATGGTCTCCACTACCTATCTGATGATATTTTTAGACATAGGGTCTCCACTCCCTAGTTTGATTTTCCAACATATGGTCTCCATTCCCTAGTCGATGTTTTTAGACATAGGGTCTCCACTTACTAGTCGTATTTCCAACATAGGGTCTCCACTCCCTAGTTGATGTTTTTAGACATAGGGTCTCTACTCTCTAGTCGCCTTAATTGATGTTTTTAGACATAGTGTCTCCACTCCCCAGACTGCTTTTCCAATATAGGGTCTCCACTCCCTAGTTGATGTTATTTTAGACATAGGGTCTCCACTCCCTAGTCCCTTTTTCAATATATGGTCTCCACTCCCTAGTTGATGATGTTTTTAGACATAGGGTCTCCACTCCCTAGTCTGCTTTTCCAACGTAGGGTTTCCACTTCCTAGTTGATGTTTTTAGACATAAGGTATTCACTCCCTAGTCGTTTTTCAAACATATGGTCTCCACTACCTAGCTGATGATATTTTTAGACATAGGGTCTCCACTCCCTAGTTTGCTTTTCCACCATATGGTCTCCACTCCCTAATCGATGTTTTTAGACATAGGGTCTCCACTTACTAGTCGCCTTTCCAACATAGGGTCTCCACTCCCTAGTTGATGTTTTTAGACATAGGTTCAACACTCCCTAGTCTTCTTTTTAAACACAAGGTCTCCACTCCCTAGTTAATGTTTTTAGACATATGGTCTCTACTCCCAAGTCATTTTTCCAACATAGGGTCTCCACTCCGTAGTTAAATTTATTTCAGACATAGGGTCTCCACTCCCTATTCTGCTTTTCCAACATAGGGTCTCCACTCCATAGTTGGTGTTTATTTTCGACATAGGGTCTCCACTCCCTAGTCTCTTTTCCAACATAGGGTCTACACTCCCTAGTTGATGATATTTTTAGACATAGGGTCTCCACTCCCTATGTTGCTTTTCCGACATATGGTCTCCACTCCCAAGTCGATGTTTTTAGACATTGGGTCTCCACTCACTAGTCGCCTTTCCAACATAAGGTCTCCACTCCCTAGTTGATATTTTTAGACATAGGGTCAACACTCCCTAGTCTGCTTTTTAAACACAGGGTCTCCACTCCCTAGTTGATGTTTTTAGACATATGGTCTCTACTCTCAATCGTTTTTCCAACATAGGGTCTCCACACCCTAGTTAAACTTATTTCAGACATAGGGTCTCCACTCCCTATTCTGCATTTCCTACATAGGGTCTCCACTCCATAGTTGGTGTTTATTTTCGACATAGGTTCTCCACTCCCTAGTTGATTTTTATTTTAGACATAGGCTCTCCACTCCCCAGACTGCTTTTCCAACATAGGGTTTCCACTCCCTAGTTTATGTTATTTTATACATAGGGTCTCCACTCCCTAGTCCCTTTTACAACATGGGGTCTCCACTCCCTAGTTGATGATGTTTTTAGACATAGGGTCTCCACTCCCTAGTCTGCTTTTCCAACGTAGGGTTTCCACTCCCTAGTTGATGTTTTTAGACATAGGGTCTCCACTCCCTAGTCGCCTTTCCAACATAGGGTCTCCACTACCTAGTTGATGATATTTTTAGACATAGGGTCTCTAGTCCCTAGTTTGCTTTTCCAACATATGGTCTCCACTACCTAGTTGATTTTTTTAAACATAGGGTCTCCACTTACTAGTCGCCTTTCCAACATAGGGTCTCCACTCCCTAGTCTGCTTTTTAAACAAGGGTCTCCACTCCCTAGTTGATGTTTTTAGACATATGGTCTCCACTCCCTAGTAGTTTTTCCAACATAGGGTCTCCACTCCCTAGTTGAAGTTATTTCAGACATAGGGTCTCCACTCCCTATTCAGCTTTTCCATCATAGGGTCTCCACTCTATAGTTGTTGTTTATTTTCCACATAGGGTCTCTACTCCCTAGTATCTTTTCCAACATAGGGTCTCTACTCCTTAGTTGATGTTTATTTTAGACGTACGGTCTCCACTCCTTAGTCGATTTTTCCAACATCGGATCTCCACTCCCTAGTTGAAGTTATTTCAGACATAGGGTCTCCACTCCCTAGTCGTTTTTCCAACATAGGGTCTTCGCTTCCTAGTTGATGTTTTTAGACATAGGGTCTCCACTCCCTAGTCTGCTTTTCCATCATAGGGTCTCCGCTCCCTAGTTGATGTTTTTAGATATAGGGTCTCCACTCCCTACTCTGCTTTTCAAACATAGGGTCTCCACTCCCTAATTGATATTTTTAGACATAGGGTCTCCACTCCCTTGTCTGCTTTTCTAACATAGGGTCTCCACTCCCTAGTTGATGTTATTTTAGACATAGGTTCTCTACTCCCTAGTCCCTTTTCAACATGGGGTCTCCACACCCTAGTTGATGATGTTTTTAGACATAGGGTCTCCACTCCCTAGTCTACTTTTCCAATGTAGGGTTTCCACTCCCTAGTTGATGTTTTTATACATAGGGTCTCCACTCCCTAATAGCTTTTCCAACATATGGTCTCCACTCCCTAGTCAATGATATTTTTAGACATAGGGTCTCCACTCCCTAGTTTGCTTTTCCAACATATGGTCTCCACTTCCTAGTTGATATTTTTAGACATAGGGTCTCCACTCACTAGTCACCTTTCCAACATAGGGTCTCCACTCCCTAGTTGATGTTTTTAGACATAGGTTCTCCACTCCCTACTCTGCTTTTTAACCACAGGGTCTCCACTCCCTAGTTGATGTTTTTAGACATATGGTCTCCACTCCCTAGTCGTTTTTCCAACATAGGGTCTCCACTCCCTAGTTGAACTTATTTCAGACATAGGGTCTCCACTCCCTATTCTGCATTTCCTACATAGGGTCTCCACTCCATAGTTGGTGTTTATTTTCGACATAGGTTCTCCACTCCCTAGTTGATTTTTATTTTAGACATAGGCTCTCCACTCCCCAGACTGCTTTTCCAACATAGGGTTTCCACTCCCTAGTTTATGTTATTTTATACATAGGGTCTCCACTCCCTAGTCCCTTTTACAACATGGTGTCTCCACTCCCTAGTTGATGATGTTTTTAGACATAGGGTCTCCACTCCCTAGTCTGCTTTTCCAACGTAGGGTTTCCACTCCCTAGTTGATGTTTTTAGACATAGGGTCTCCACTCCCTAGTCGCCTTTCCAACATAGGGTCTCCACTACCTAGTTGATGATATTTTTAGACATAGGGTCTCTAGTCCCTAGTTTGCTTTTCCAACATATGGTCTCCACTCCCTAGTTGATTTTTTTAAACATAGGGTCTCCACTTACTAGTCGCCTTTCCAACATAGGGTCTCCACTCCCTAGTCTGCTTTTTAAACAAGGGTCTCCACTCCCTAGTTGATGTTTTTAGACATATGGTCTCCACTCCCTAGTAGTTTTTCCAACATAGGGTCTCCACTCCCTAGTTGAAGTTATTTCAGACATAGGGTCTCCACTCCCTATTCAGCTTTTCCATCATAGGGTCTCCACTCTATAGTTGTTGTTTATTTTCCACATAGGGTCTCTACTCCCTAGTATCTTTTCCAACATAGGGTCTCTACTCCTTAGTTGATGTTTATTTTAGACGTACAGTCTCCACTCCTTAGTCGATTTTTCCAACATCGGATCTCCACTCCCTAGTTGAAGTTATTTCAGACATAGGGTCTCCACTCCCTAGTCGTTTTTCCAACATAGGGTCTTCGCTTCCTAGTTGATGTTTTTAGACATAGGGTCTCCACTCCCTAGTCTGCTTTTCCATCATAGGGTCTCCGCTCCCTAGTTGATGTTTTTAGATATAGGGTCTCCACTCCCTACTCTGCTTTTCAAACATAGGGTCTCCACTCCCTAATTGATATTTTTAGACATAGGGTCTCCACTCCCTTGTCTGCTTTTCTAACATAGGGTCTCCACTCCCTAGTTGATGTTATTTTAGACATAGGTTCTCTACTCCCTAGTCCCTTTTTCAACATGGGGTCTCCACACCCTAGTTGATGATGTTTTTAGACATAGGGTCTCCACTCCCTAGTCTACTTTTCCAATGTAGGGTTTCCACTCCCTAGTTGATGTTTTTATACATAGGGTCTCCACTCCCTAATAGCTTTTCCAACATATGGTCTCCACTCCCTAGTCAATGATATTTTTAGACATAGGGTCTCCACTCCCTAGTCAATGATATTTTTAGACATAGGGTCTCCACTCCCTAGTTTGCTTTTCCAACATATGGTCTCCACTTCCTAGTTGATATTTTTAGACATAGGGTCTCCACTCACTAGTCACCTTTCCAACATAGGGTCTCCACTCCCTAGTTGATGTTTTTAGACATAGGTTCTCCACTCCCTACTCTGCTTTTTAACCACAGGGTCTCCACTCCCTAGTTGATGTTTTTAGACATATGGTCTCCACTCCCTAGTCGTTTTTCCAACATAGGGTCTCCACTCCCTAGTTGAAGTTATTTCAGACATAAGGTCTCCACTCCCTATTCTGCTTTTCCATCATAGGGTCTCCACTCCATAGTTGGTGTTTATTTTCCACATAGGGTCTCCACTCCCTAGTATCGTGTCCAACATAGGGTCTCTACTCCCTAGTTGATGTTTATTTTAGACATACGGTCTCCACTCCTTGGTCTATTTTTCCAACATCGGATCTCCACTCCCTAGTTGAAGTTATTTCAGACATAGGGTCTCCACTCCCTAGTCATTTTTCCAACATAGGGTCTCCACTTCCTAGTTGATGTTTTTACACATAGGGTCTCCACTCCCTAGTCTGCTTTTCCAACATAGGGTCTCCACTCCCTAATTGATGTTTTTAGACATAGGGTCTCCACTCCCCTGTCTGCTTTTCCAACATAGGGTCTCTACTCCCTAGTTAATGTTATTTTAGACATAGGGTCTCCACTCCCTAGTTTGCTTTTCCAACATATGGTCTCCACTCTCTAGTCGATGTTTTTAGACATAGGGTCTCCACTTCCTAGTTGATATTTTTAGACATAAGGTCTTCACTCCCTAGTTTTCTTTTCTAATGTATGGTCTCCACTCTCTAGTCGATGTTTTTAGACATAGGATCTCTAGTCCCTAGTTTGCTTTTCCAACATATGGTCTCCACTCCCTAGTTGATTTTTTTAAACATAGGGTCTCCACTTACTAGTCGCCTTTCCAACATAGGGTCTCCACTCCCTAGTCTGCTTTTTAAACAAGGGTCTCCACTCCCTAGTTGATGTTTTTAGACATATGGTCTCCACTCCCTAGTCGTTTTTCCAACATAGGGTCTCCACTCCCTAGTTGAAGTTATTTCAGACATAGGGTCTCCACTCCCTATTCTGCTTTTCCAATATAGGGTCTCCACTCCCTAGTTGATGTTTTTAGATATAGGGTATCCACTCCCTACTCTGCTTTTCAAACATAGGGTCTCCACTCCCTAATTGATATTTTTAGACATAGGGTCTCCACTCCCTTGTCTGCTTTTCTAACATAGGGTCTCCACTCCCTAGTTGATGTTTTTAGATATAGGGTCTCCACTCCCTACTCTGCTTTTCCAACATAGGGTCTCCACTCCCTATTTGATGTTTTTAGACATAGGGTCTCCACTTCCTAGTTGATGTTATTTTAGAAATAGGGTCTCCACTCCCCAGTCCCTTTTTCAACATGGGGTTTCCACACCCTAGTTGATGATGTTTTTAGACATAGGGTCTGCACTCCCTAGTCTTCTTTTCCAACGTAGGGTTTCCACTCCCGATTTGATGTTTTTAGACATAGGGTCTCCACTCCCTAGTCGCTTTTCTAACATATGATCTCCATTCCCTAGTTGATGATATTTTTAGACATAGGGTCTCCACTCCCTAGTTTGCTTTTCCAACATATGGTCTCCACTCCCGAGTCGATGTTTTTAGACATAGGGTCTCCACCCCCTAGTCTGCTTTTTAAACACAGGATCTCCACTCCCTAGTTGATGTTTTTAGACATATGGTCTCTACTCCCTTATCTGCTTTTTCAACATACGGTCTACACTCTCTAGTTGATGTTTTTAGACATAGCGTCTCCACTCCCTATTCTGCTATTCCAACATAGGGTCTCCACTCCATAGTTGGTATTTATTTTTGTCATAGGGTCTCCACTCTCTAGTTGATGTTATTTTAGACATAGGGTCTCAACTCCCTAGTCCCTTTTTCAACATGGGGTCTCCACTCCCTAGTTGATGATGTTTTTAGACATAGGGTCTCCACTCCCTACTCTGCTTTTCCAACGTAGAGTTTCCACTTCCTAGTTGATGTTTTTAGACATAAGGTATTCACTCCCTAGTCGTTTTTCAAACATATGGTCTCCACTACCTAGCTGATGATATTTTTAGACATAGGGTCTCCACTCCCTAGTTTGCTTTTCCACCATATGGTCTCCACTCCCTAATCGATGTTTTTAGACATAGGGTCTCCACTTACTAGTCGCCTTTCCAACATAGGGTCTCCACTCCCTAGTTGATGTTTTTAGACATAGGTTCAACACTCCCTAGTCTTCTTTTTAAACACAAGGTCTCCACTCCCTAGTTAATGTTTTTAGACATATGGTCTCTACTCCCAAGTCGTTTTTCCAACATAGGGTCTCCACTCCGTAGTTAAATTTATTTCAGACATAGGGTCTCCACTCCCTATTCTGCTTTTCCAACATAGGGTCTCCACTCCATAGTTGGTGTTTATTTTCGACATAGGGTCTCCACTCCCTAGTCTCTTTTCCAACATAGGGTCTACACTCCCTAGTTGATGATATTTTTAGACATAGGGTCTCCACTCCCTATGTTGCTTTTCCAACATATGGTCTCCACTCCCAAGTCGATGTTTTTAGACATAGGGTCTCCACTCACTAGTCGCCTTTCCAACATAAGGTCTCCACTCCCTAGTTGATATTTTTAGACATAGGGTCAACACTCCCTAGTCTGCTTTTTAAACACAGGGTCTCCACTCCCTAGTTGATGTTTTTAGACATATGGTCTCTACTCTCAATCGTTTTTCCCACATAGGGTCTCCACACCCGAGTTAAACTTATTTCAGACATAGGGTCTCCACTCCCTATTCTGCATTTCCTACATAGGGTCTCCACTCCATAGTTGGTGTTTATTTTCGACATAGGTTCTCCACTCCCTAGTTGATTTTTATTTTAGACATAGGCTCTCCACTCCCCAGACTGCTTTTCCAACATAGGGTTTCCACTCCCTAGTTTATGTTATTTTATACATAGGGTCTCCACTCCCTAGTCCCTTTTACAACATGGGGTCTCCACTCCCTAGTTGATGATGTTTTTAGACATAGGGTCTCCACTCCCTAGTCTGCTTTTCCAACGTAGGGTTTCCACTCCCTAGTTGATGTTTTTAGACATAGGGTCTCCACTCCCTAGTCGCCTTTCCAACATAGGGTCTCCACTACCTAGTTGATGATATTTTTAGACATAGGGTCTCTAGTCCCTAGTTTGCTTTTCCAACATATGGTCTCCACTCCCTAGTTGATTTTTTTAAACATAGGGTCTCCACTTACTAGTCGCCTTTCCAACATAGGGTCTCCACTCCCTAGTCTGCTTTTTAAACAAGGGTCTCCACTCCCTAGTTGATGTTTTTAGACATATGGTCTCCACTCCCTAGTAGTTTTTCCAACATAGGGTCTCCACTCCCTAGTTGAAGTTATTTCAGACATAGGGTCTCCACTCCCTATTCAGCTTTTCCATCATAGGGTCTCCACTCTATAGTTGTTGTTTATTTTCCACATAGGGTCTCTACTCCCTAGTATCTTTTCCAACATAGGGTCTCTACTCCTTAGTTGATGTTTATTTTAGACGTACGGTCTCCACTCCTTAGTCGATTTTTCCAACATCGGATCTCCACTCCCTAGTTGAAGTTATTTCAGACATAGGGTCTCCACTCCCTAGTCGTTTTTCCAACATAGGGTCTTCGCTTCCTAGTTGATGTTTTTAGACATAGGGTCTCCACTCACTAGTCACCTTTCCAACATAGGGTCTCCACTCCCTAGTTGATGTTTTTAGACATAGGTTCTCCACTCCCTAGTTGATGTTTTTAGACATAGGGTCAACACTCCCTAGTCTGCTACATAAATACATGGTTTCCACTCCCTAGTTGATGTTTTCAGACATATGGTCTCTACTCTCTATTCATTTTTCCAACATAGGGTCTCCACACCCTAGTTAAAGTTATTTCAGATATAGGGTCTCCACTCCCTATTCTGCTTTTCCTACATAGGGTCTCTACTCCATAGTTGGTGTTTAGTTTCGACATAGGGTCTCCACTCCCTAGTCTCTTTTCCAACATAGGGTCTCCACTCCCTAGTTGATATTTATTTTAGACATAGGGTCTCAACTCCTTAATTGATGTTTTTAGACATAGGGTCTCCACTCCCCAAACTGCTTTTCCAACATAGGGTCTCCACTCTCTAGTTGATGTTATTTTAGACATAGGGTCTCCACTCCCTAGTCCCTTTTTCAATATGGGTCTTCACTCCCTAGTTGATGATGTTTTTAGACATAGAGTCTCCACTCCCTAGTCTGCTTTTCCAACATAGGGTTTCCACTCCCTAGTTGATGTTTTTAGACATAGGGTCTCCACTCCCTAGTCGCTTTTCCAACATATGGTCTCCACTCCTTAGTTAATGATATTTTTAGACATAGGGTCTCCACTCCCTAGTTTGTTTTTCCAACATAGGGTCTCCATTCCCTAGTTGATATATTTGGACATCGGGTCTCCACTCCCTAGTATGCTTTTCCAACATATGGTCTCCACTCCCTAGTTTATGATATTTTTAGACATAGGGTCTCCACTCCCTAGTCTGCTTTGACAACGTAGGATTTCCACTCCCTAGTTGATATTGTTAGACATAGGGTCTCCACTCCCTAGTCCATTTTTCAACATGGGGTCTCCACTCCCTAGTCTGCTTTGCCAGCGTAGGATTTCCAATCCCTAGTTGATATTTTTAGACATAGGGTCTCTACTCCGTAGTCGCTTTTCCAACATATGGTCTCCACTCCCTATTTGATGATATTTTTAGACATAAGGTCTCTACTCCCTAGTTTGCTTTTCCAACATATGGTCTCCACTCCCTAGTCGATGTTTTTAGACATAGGGTCTCCACTCACTAGTCGCCTTCCCAACATAGGGTCTCCACTCCCTAGTTGATGATGTTTTTAGACATAGGGTCTCCACTCCCTAGTCTGATTATCCAACATGGGGTTTCCACTCCCTAGTTGATGTTTTTAGACAAAGGGTCTCCACTCCCTAGTCGCTGTTCGAACTTATGGTCTCCACTCCCTAGTTTGCTTTTCCAACATATGGCCTCTACTCCCTAGTCGATGTTTTTAGACATAGGGTCTCCACTCAGTGGTCACCTTTCCAACATAGGGTCTCCACTCCCTAGTTGATGTTTTTAGACATAGGGTCAACACTCCCTAGTCTGCTAGATAAACACATGGTCTCCACTCCCTAGTTGATGTTTTCAGACATATGGTCTCTACTCTCTAGTCGTTTTTCCAACATAGGGTCTCCACACCCTAGTTAAAGTTATTTCAGACATAGGGTCTCAACTCCCTATTCTGCTTTTCCTACATAGGGTCTCTACTCCATAGTTGGTGTTTATTTTCGACATAAGTTCTCCACTCCCTTGTCTCATTTCCAACATAAGGTCTCCACTCCCTAGTTTATATTTATTTTAGACATAGGGTCTCCACTCCTTAATTGATGTTTTTAGAAATAGGGTCTCCACTCCCAGACTGCTTTTCCAACATAGGGCCTCCACTCCCTAGTTGATGTTATTTTAGAAATTGGGTATCCACTCCCTAGTCCCTTTTTCAACATGGGGTCTCCACTCCCTAGTTGATGATATTTTTAGACATAGGGTCTCCACTCCCTAGTCTGCTTTTCCAACATACGGTTTCCACTCCCTAGTTGATGATTTTAGACATAGGGTCTCCACTCCCTAGTCGCTTTTCCAACATATGGTCTCCACTCCCTAGTTGATGATATTTTTAGACATAGGGTCTCCACTCCCTAGTTTGCTTTTCCAACATATGGTCTCCACTTCCTAGTTGATGTTTTTAGACATAGGGTCTCCACTCACTAGTCGCCTTTCCAACTCAGGGTCTCCACTCCCTAGTTGATGATGTTTTTAGACATAGGGTTTCTACTCCCTAGTCTTCTTTTCCCACGTAGATTTTCCACTCCCTAGTTGATGTTTTTAGACATAAGGTCTCCATTCCATAGTCGCTTTTCCAACATAGGGTCTCCACTCCCTGGTTGAAGTTATTTCAGACATAGGGTCTCCACTCCCTATTCTGCTTTTCCAACATAGGGTCTCCACTACCAAGTTGATGTTTTTAGACATAGGGTCTCCACTCCCTAGTCGCTTTTCAAACATATGGTCTCCACTCCCTAGTTGATGATATTTTTAGACATAAGGTCTCCACTCCCTAGTTTGCTTTTCCAACGTATGGTCTCCACTCCCTAGTCGATCTTTTTAGACATAGGGTCTCCACTCACTAGTCGCCTTCCCAACATAGGGTCTCCACTCCCTAGTTGTTGATGTTTTTAGACATAGGGTCTCCACTCCCTAGTCTGATTTTCCAACGTAGGGTTTCCACTCCCTAGTTGATGTTTTTAGACATAGGGTCTCCTCTCCCTAGTCGCTTTTCGAACATATGGTCTCCACTCCCTAGTTTGCTTTTCCAACATATGGTCTCTACTCCCTAGTCGATGTTTTTAGACATAGGCTCTCCACTCAGTAGTCGCCTTTCCAACATAGGGTCTCCACTCCCCAGTTGATGTTCTTAGACATAGGGTCAACACTCCCTAGTCTCCTAGATAAACACATGGTCTCCACTCCCTAGTTGATGTTTTCAGACATATGGTCTCTACTCTCTAGTTGTTTTTCCAACATAGGGTCTCCACACCCTAGTTAAAGTTATTTCAGACATAGGGTCTCAACTCCCTATTCTGCTTTTCCTACATAGGGTCTCTACTCCATAGTTGGTGTTTATTTTCGACATAGGGTGTCCACTCACTAGTCTCTTTTCCAACAAGGGTCTCCACTCCCTAGTTGATATTTATTTTAGACATAGGGTCTCCACTCCTTAATTGATGTTTTTAGACATAGGGTCTTCACTCCCCAAACTGCTTTTCCAACATAGGGTCTCCACTCCCTAGTTGAGTATATTTTATACATACGGTCTCCAATCCCTAGTCCCTTTTTCAATATGGGGTCTCCACTCCCTAGTTAATGATGTTTTTAGACATAGAGTCTCCACTCCCTACTCTGCTTTTCCAACGTAGGGTTTCCATTCCCTAGTTGATGTTTTTAGACATAGGGTCTCCACTCCCTAGTCGCTTTTCCAACATATGGTCTCCACTCCCTAGTTGATGATATTTTTAGACATAGGGTCTCCACTCCCTAGTTTGCTTTTCCAACATATGGTCTCCACTTCCTAGTTGATGTTTTTAGACATAGGGTCTCCACTCACTAGTCGCCTTTCCAACTTAGGGTCTCCACTCACTAGTCGCCTTTCCAACTTAGGGTCTCCACTCCCTAGTTTATGATTTTTTAGACATAGGGTCTCCACTTCCTAGTCTGCTTTTCCCACGTAGGGTTTCCACTCCCTAGTTGATGTTTTTAGACATAAGGTCTCCATTCCCTAGTCGCTTTTCCAACATAGGGTCTCCACTCCCTAGTTGAAGTTATTTCAGACATAGGGTCTCCACTCCCTAGTTGAAGTTATTTCAGACATAGGGTCTCCACTCCCTAGTTCATGTTTTTAGACATAGGGTCTCCACTCCCTAGTCGTTTTTCAATCATATGGTCTCCACTCCCTAGTTGATGATATTTTTAGACATAGGGTCTCCACTCCCTAGTTTGCTTTTCCAACATATGGTCTCCACTCCCTAGTCGATGTTTTCAGACATAGGGTCTCCACTCACTAGTCCCCTTTCCAACATAGGGTCTCCACTCCCTAGTTGATGTTTTTAGACATAGGGTCAACACTCTCTAGTCTGCTAGATAAACACATGGTCTCCACTCCCTAGTTGATGTTTTCAGACATATGGTCTCTACTCTCTAGTTGTTTTTCCAACATAGGGTCTCCACACCGTAGTTAAAGTTTTTTCAGACATAGGTCTCCACTCCCTATTCTGCTTTTCCTACATAGGGTCTCTACTCCATAGTTGGTGTTTATTTTCGACATAGGGTCTCCACTCCCTTGTCTCTTTTCCAACATAAGGTCTCCACTCCCTAGTTTATATTTATTTTAGACATAGGGACTCCACTCCTTAATTGATGTTTTTAGAAATAGGGTCTCCACTCCCAGACTGCTTTTCCAACATAAGGTCTCCACTCCCAAGTTGATGTTATTTTAGAAATTGGGTATCCACTCCCTAGTCCCTTTTTCAACATGGGGTCTCCACTCCCTAGTTGATGATGTTTTTAGACATAGGGTCTCCACTCCCTAGTCTGCTTTTCCAACGTAGGGTTTCCACTCCCTAGTTGATGTTTTTAGACATAGGGTCTCCACTCCCTAGTCGCTTTTCCAACATATGGTCTCCACTCCCTAGTTGATGATATTTTTAGACATAGGGTCTCCACTCCCTAGTTTGCTTTTCCAACATATGGTCTCCACTTCCTAGTTGATGTTTTTAGACATAGGGTCTCCACTCACTAGTCGCCTTTCCAACTCAGGGTCTCCACTCCCTAGTTGATGATGTTTTTAAACATAGGGTTTCCACTCCCTAGTCTTCTTTTCCCACGTAGATTTTCCACTCCCTAGTTGATGTTTTTAGACATAAGGTCTCCATTCCATAGTCGCTTTTCCAACATAGGGTCTCCACTCCCTAGGTGAAGTTATTTCAGACATAGGGTCTCAACTCCGTATTCTTCTTTTCCAACATAGGGTCTCCACTCCCTAGTTGATGTTTTTAGACATAGGGTCTCCACTCCCTAGTCGCTTTTCAAACATATGGTCTCCACTCCCTAGTTGATGATATTTTTAGACATAAGGACTCCACTCCCTAGTTTGCTTTTCCAACATATGGTCTCCACTCCCTAGTCGAACTTTTTAGACATAGGGTCTCCACTCACTAGTCGCCTTCCCAACATAGGGTCTCCACTCCCTAGTTGTTGATGTTTTTAGACATAGGGTCTCCACTCCCTAGTCTGATTTTCCAACGTAGGGTTTCCACTCCCTAGTTGATGTTTTTAGACATAGGGTCTCCTCTCCCTAGTTGCTTTTCGAACATATGGTCTCCACTCCCTAGTTTGCTTTTCCAACATATGGTCTGTACTCCCTAGTCGATGTTTTTAGACATAGGGTCTCCACTCAGTGGTCACCTTTCCAACATAGGGTCTCCACTCCCTAGTTGATGTTTTTAGACATAGGGTCAACACTCCCTAGTCTGCTAGATAAACACATGGTCTCCACTCCCTAGTTGATGTTTTCAGACATATGGTCTCTACTCTCTAGTCGTTTTTCCAACATAGGGTCTCCACACCCTAGTTAAAGTTATTTCAGACATAGGGTCTCAACTCCCTATTCTGCTTTTCTTACATAGGGTCTCTACTCCATAGTTGGTGTTTATTTTCGACATAGGGTCTCCACTCCCTAGTCTCTTTTCCAACATAGGGTCTCCACTCCCTAGTTGATATTTATTTTAGACATAGGGTCTCCACTCCTTAATTGATGTTTTTAGACATAGGGTCTCCACTCCCCAAACTGCTTTTCCAACATAGGGTCTCCACTCCCTAGTTGATTATATTTTATACATACGGTCTCCAATCCCTAGTCCCTTTTTCAATATGGGGTCTCCAATCCCTAGTTAATGATGTTTTTAGACATAGAGTCTCCACTCCCTACTCTGCTTTTCCAACGTAGGGTTTCCTGTCCCTAGTTGATGTTTTTAGACATAGGGTCTCCACTCCCTAGTCGCTTTTCCAACTTATGGTCTCCACTCCCTAGTTGATGATATTTTTAGACATAGGGTCTCCACTCCCTAGTTTGCTTTTCCAACATATGGTTCCCACTTCCTAGTTGATGTTTTTAGACATAGGGTCTCCACTCACTAGTCGCCTTTCCAACTTAGGGTCTCCACTCCCTAGTTTATGATTTTTTAGACATAGGGTCTCCACTCCCTAGTCTGCTTTTCCCACGTAGGGTTTCCACTCTCTAGTTGATGTTTTTAGACATAAGGTCTCCATTCCCTAGTCGCTTTTCCAACATAGGGTCTCCACTCCCTAGTTGAAGTTATTTCAGACATAGGGTCTCCACTCCCTAGTTGAAGTTATTTTAGACATAGGGTCTCCACTCCCTATTCTGCTTTTCCAACATAGGGTCTCCACTCCCTAGTTGATGTTTTTAGACATAGGGTCTCCACTCCCTAGTCGTTTTTCGAACATATGGTCTCCACTCCCTAGTTGATGATATTTTTAGACATAGGGTCTCCACTCCCTAGTTTGCTTTTCCAACATATGGTCTCCACTCCCTAGTCGATGTTTTTAGACATAGGGTCTCCACTCACTAGTCCCCTTTCCAACATAGGGTCTCCACTCCCAAGTTGTTGTTTTCAGACATATGGTCTCTACTCTCTAGTTGTTTTTCCAACATAGGGTCTCCACACCGTAGTTAAAGTTATTTCAGACATAGGTCTCCACTCCCTATTCTGCTTTTCCTACATAGGGTCACTACTCCATAGTTGGTGTTTATTTTCAACATAGGGTCTCCACTCCCTTGTCTCTTTTCCAACATAAGGTCTCCACTCCTTAATTGATGTTTTTAGAAATAGGGTCTCCACTCCCAGACTGCTTTTCCAACATAGGGTCTCCACTCCCTAGTTGATGTTATTTTAGAAATTGGGTATCCACTCCCTAGTTGATGTTATTTTAGAAATTGGGTATCCACTCCCTAGTCTCTTTTTCAACATGGGGTCTCCACTCCCTAGTTGATGATGTTTTTAGACATAGGGTCTCCACTCCCTAGTATGCTTTTCCAACGTAGGGTTTCCACTCCCTAGTTGATGTTTTTAGACATAGGGTTTCCACTCCCTAGTCGCTTTTCCAACATATGGTCTCCACTCCCTAGTTGATGATATTTATAGACATAGGGTCTCCACTCCCTAGTTTGCTTTTCCAACATATGCTCTCCACTTCCTAGTTGATGTTTTTAGACATAGGGTCTCCACTCACTAGTCGCCTTTCCAACTCACGGTCTCCACTCCCTAGTTGATGATGTTTTTAGACATAGGGTTTCCACTCCCTTGTCTTCTTTTCCCACGTAGATTTTCCACTCCCTAGTTGATGTTTTTAGACATAAGGTCTCCATTCCATAGTCGCTTTTCCAACATAGGGTCTCCACTCCCTAGTTGAAGTTATTTCAGACATAGGGTCTCCACTCCCTATTCTGCTTTTCCAACATAGGGTCTCCACTCCCTAGTTGAGATTTTTAGACATAGGGTCTCCACTCCCTAGTCGATTTTCAAACATATGGTCTCCACTCCCTAATTGATGATATTTTTAGACATAAGGTCTCCACTCCCTAGTTTGCTTTTCCAACATATGGTCTCCACTCCCTAGTCGATCTTTTTAGACATAGGGTCTCCACTCACTAGTCGCCTTCCCAACATAGGGTCTCCACTCCCTAGTTGTTGATTTTTTTAGACATAGGGTCTCCACTCCCTAGTCTGATTTTCCAACGTAGGGTTTCCACTCCCTAGTTGATGTTTTTAGACATAGGGTCTCCTCTCCCTAGTCGCTTTTCGAACATATGGTCTCCACTCCCTAGTTTGCTTTTCCAACATATGGTCTCTACTCCCTAGTTGATGTTTTTAGACATAGGCTCTCCACTCAGTAGTCGCCTTTCCAACATAGGGTCTCCACTCTCTAGTTGATGTTCTTAGACATAGGGTCAACACTCCCTAGTCTGCTAGATAAACACATTGTCTCCACTCCCTAGTTGATGTTTTCAGACATATGGTCTCTACTCTCTAGTCGTTTTTCCAACATAGGGTCTCCACACCCTAGTTAAAGTTATTTCAGACATAGGGTCTCAACTCCCTATTCTGCTTTTCCTACATAGGGTCTCTACTCCATAGTTGGTGTTTATTTTCGACATAGGGTCTCCACTCCCTAGTCTTTTTTCCAACATAGGGTCTGTACTCCCTAGTTGATATTTATTTTAGACATAGGGTCTCCACTCCTTAATTGATGTTTTTAGACATAGGGTCTCCACTCCCCAAACTGCTTTTCCAACATAGGGTCTCCACTCCCTAGTTGATTATATTTTATAAATACGGTCTCCAATCCCTAGTCCCTTTTTCAATATGGGGTCTCCACTCCCTAGTTAATGATGTTTTTAGACATAGAGTCTCCACTCCCTACTCTGCTTTTCCAACGTAGGGTTTCCACTCCCTAGTTGATGTTTTTAGACATAGGGTCTCCACTCCCTAGTCGCTTTTCCAACATATGGTCTCCACTCCCTAGTTGATGATATTTTTAGACATAGGGTCTCCACTCCCTAGTTTGCTTTTCCAACATATGGTCTCCACTTCCTAGTTGATGTTTTTAGACACAGGGTCTCCACTCACTAGTCGCCTTTCCAACATACGGTCTCCACTCCTTAGTTGATGTTTTTAAGCATAAGGTCTCCACTCCCTAGTTCATGTTTTTAGACATATGGTCTTTACTCCCTAGTCGTTTTTCCAACATAAGGTCTCTACTCCCTAGTTGAAGTTATTTCAGACATAGGGTCTCCACTCCCTATTTGGCTTTTCCAACATAGGGTCTTCACTCCATAGTTGGTGTTTATTTTCGACATAGGGTCTCCACACCCTAGTCTCTTTTCCAACATAGGGTCTCCACTCCCTAGTTGATGATATTTTTAGACATAGGGTCTCCACTCCCTAGTTTGTTTTTCCAACATAGGGTCTCCACTTCCTAGTTGATGTTTTTAGACATAGGGTCTCCAGTCCCTAGTTGATGTTTTTGGACATCGGGTCTCCACTCCCTTGTCTGCTTTTCCAACATAGGGTCTCCACTCCCTAGTTGATTTTTTGGACATAGGGTCCCCACTCCTTATTCTCTGTTCCAACATAGGGTCTCCACTCCCTAATTGATGTTTTTAGACATAGGGTCTCCACTCCCTAGTCCCGTTTTCAACATGGGGTCTCCACTCCCAAGTTGATGATGTTTTTAGACATAGGGTCTCCACTCCCTAGTTTGCTTTTCCAACGTAGGATTTCCATTCCCTAGTTGATGTTTTTAGACATAGGGTCTCCACTCACTAGTCCCCTTTCCAACATAGGGTCTCCACTCCCAAGTTGTTGTTTTCAGACATATGGTCTCTACTCTCTAGTTGTTTTTCCAACATAGGGTCTCCACACCGTAGTTAAAGTTATTTCAGACATAGGTCTCCACTCCCTATTCTGTTTTTCCTACATAGGGTCACTACTCCATAGTTGGTGTTTATTTTCGACATAGGGTCTCCACTCCCTTGTCTCTTTTCCAACATAAGGTCTCCACTCCCTACTTTATATTTATTTTAGACATAGGGTCTCCACTCCTTAATTGATGTTTTTAGAAATAGGGTCTCCACTCCCAGACTGCTTTTCCAACATAGGGTCTCCACTCCCTAGTTGATGTTATTTTAGAAATTGGGTATCCACTCCCTAGTCCCTTTTTCAACATGGGGTCTCCACTCCCTAGTTGATGATGTTTTTAGACATAGGGTCTCCACTCCCTAGTCTGCTTTTCCAACGTAGGGTTTCCACTCCCTAGTTGATGTTTTTAGACATAGGGTTTCCACTCCCTAGTCGCTTTTCCAACATATGGTCTCCACTCCCTAGTTGATGATATTTATAGACATGGCGTCTCCACTCCCTAGTTTGCTTTTCCAACATATGCTCTCCACTTCCTAGTTGATGTTTTTAGACATAGGGTCTCCACTCACTAGTCGCCTTTCCAACTCACGGTCTCCACTCCCTAGTTGATGATGTTTTTAGACATAGGGTTTCCACTCCCTTGTCTTCTTTTCCCACGTAGATTTTCCACTCCCTAGTTGATGTTTTTAGACATAAGGTCTCCATTCCATAGTCGCTTTTCCAACATAGGGTCTCCACTCCCTAGTTGAAGTTATTTCAGACATAGGGTCTCCACTCCCTATTCTGCTTTTCCAACATAGGGTCTCCACTCCCTAGTTGAGATTTTTAGACATAGGGTCTCCACTCCCTAGTCGCTTTTCAAACATATGGTCTCCACTCCCTAGTTGATGATATTTTTAGACATAAGATCTCCACTCCCTAGTTTGCTTTTCCAACATATGGTCTCCACTCCCTAGTCGATCTTTTTAGACATAGGGTCTCCACTCACTAGTCGCCTTCCCAACATAGGGTCTCCACTCCCTAGTTGTTGATGTTTTTAGACATAGGGTCTCCACTCCCTAATCTGATTTTCCAACGTAGGGTTTCCACTCCCTAGTTGATGTTTTTAGACATAGGGTCTCCTCTCCCTAGTCGTTTTTCGAACATATGGTCTCCACTCCCTAGTTTGCTTTTCCAACATATGGTCTCTACTCCCTAGTTGATGTTTTTAGACATAGGCTCTCCACTCAGTAGTCGCCTTTCCAACATAGGGTCTCCACTCTCTAGTTGATGTTCTTAGACATAGGGTCAACACTCCCTAGTCTGCTAGATAAACACATGGTCTCCACTCCCTAGTTGATGTTTTCAGACATATGGTCTCTACTCTCTAGTCGTTTTTCCAACATAGGGTCTCCACACCCTAGTTAAAGTTATTTCAGACCTAGGGTCTCAACTCCCTATTCTGCTTTTCGTACATAGGGTCTCTACTCCATAGTTGGTGTTTATTTTCGACATAGGGTCTCCACTCCCTAGTCTTTTTTCCAACATAGGGTCTCTACTCCCTAGTTGATATTTATTTTAGACATAGGGTCTCCACTCCTTAATTGATGTTTTTAGACATAGGGTCTCCACTCCCCAAACTGCTTTTCCAACATAGGGTCTCCACTCCCTAGTTGATTATATTTTATAAATACGGTCTCCAATCCCTAGTCCCTTTTTCAATATGGGGTCTCCACTCCCTAGTTAATGATGTTTTTAGACATAGAGTCTCCACTCCCTACTCTGCTTTTCCAACGTAGGGTTTCCACTCCCTAGTTGATGTTTTTAGACATAGGGTCTCCACTCCCTAGTCGCTTTTCCAACATATGGTCTCCACTCCCTAGTTGATGATATTTTTAGACATAGGGTCTCCACTCCCTAGTTTGCTTTTCCAACATATGGTCTCCACTTCCTAGTTGATGTTTTTAGACACAGGGTCTCCACTCACTAGTCGCCTTTCCAACATACGGTCTCCACTCCTTAGTTGATGTTTTTAAGCATAAGGTCTCCACTCCCTAGTTCATGTTTTTAGACATATGGTCTTTACTCCTTAGTCGTTTTTCCAACATAAGGTCTCTACTCCCTAGTTGAAGTTATTTCAGACATAGGGCCTCCACTCCCTATTTGGCTTTTCCAACATAGGGTCTTCACTCCATAGTTGGTGTTTATTTTCGACATAGGGTCTCCACACCCTTGTCTCTTTTCCAACATAGGGTCTCCACTCCCTAGTTGATGATATTTTTAGACATATGGTCTCCACTTCCTAGTTAATGTTTTTAGACATAGGGTCTCCAGTCCCTAGTTGATGTTTTTGGACATCGGGTCTCCACTCCCTTGTCTGCTTTTCCAACATAGGGTCTCCACTCCCTAGTTGATTTTTTGGACATAGGGTCTCCACTCCTTATTCTCTGCTCCAACATAGGGTCTCCACTCCCTAGTTTGCTTTTCCAACGTAGGATTTCCACTCCCTAGTTGATGTTTTTAGACATAGGGTCTCCACTCACTAGTCCCCTTTCCAACATAGGGTCTCCACTCCCAAGTTGTTGTTTTCAGACATATGGTCTCTACTCTCTAGTTGTTTTTCCAACATAGGGTCTCCACACCGTAGTTAAAGTTATTTCAGACATAGGTCTCCACTCCCTATTCTGCTTTTCCTACATAGGGTCACTACTCCATAGTTGGTGTTTATTTTCGACATAGGGTTTCCACTCCCTTGTCTCTTTTCCAACATAAGGTCTCCACTCCCTAGTTTATATTTATTTTAGACATAGGGTCTCCACTCCTTAATTGATGTTTTTAGAAATAGGGTCTCCACTCCCAGACTGCTTTTCCAACATAGGGTCTCCACTCCCTAGTTGATGTTATTTTAGAAATTGGGTATCCACTCCCTAGTCCCTTTTTCAACATGGGGTCTCCACTCCCTAGTTGATGATGTTTTTAGACATAGGGTCTCCACTCCCTAGTCTGCTTTTCCAACGTAGGGTTTCCACTCCCTAGTTGATGTTTTTAGACATAGGGTTTCCACTCCCTAGTCGCTTTTCCAACATATGGTCTCCACTCCCTAGTTGATGATATTTATAGACATGGCGTCTCCACTCCCTAGTTTGCTTTTCCAACATATGCTCTCCACTTCCTAGTTGATGTTTTTAGACATAGGGTCTCCACTCACTAGTCGCCTTTCCAACTCACGGTCTCCACTCCCTAGTTGATGATGTTTTTAGACATAGGGTTTCCACTCCCTTGTCTTCTTTTCCCACGTAGATTTTCCACTCCCTAGTTGATTTTTTTAGACATAAGGTCTCCATTCCATAGTCGCTTTTCCAACATAGGGTCTCCACTCCCTAGTTGAAGTTATTTCAGACATAGGGTCTCCACTCCCTATTCTGCTTTTCCAACATAGGGTCTCCACTCCCTAGTTGAGATTTTTAGACATAGGGTCTCCACTCCCTAGTCGCTTTTCAAACATATGGTCTCCACTCCCTAGTTGATGATATTTTTAGACATAAGGTCTCCACTCCCTAGTTTGCTTTTCCAACATATGGTCTCCACTCCCTAGTCGATCTTTTTAGACATAGGGTGTCCACTCACTAGTCGCCTTCCCAACATAGGGTCTTCACTCCCTAGTTGTTGATGTTTTTAGACATAGGGTCTCCACTCCCTAGTCTGATTTTCCAACGTAGGGTTTCCACTCCCTAGTTGATGTTTTTAGACATAGGGTCTCCTCTCCCTAGTCGCTTTTCGAACATATGGTCTCCACTCCCTAGTTTGCTTTTCCAACATATGGTCTCTACTCCCTAGTTGATGTTTTTAGACATAGGCTCTCCACTCAGTAGTCGCCTTTCCAACATAGGGTCTCCACTCTCTAGTTGATGTTCTTAGACATAGGGTCAACACTCCCTAGTCTGCTAGATAAACACATGGTCTCCACTCCCTAGTTGATGTTTTCAGACATATGGACTCTACTCTCTAGTCATTTTTCCAACATAGGGTCTCCACACCCTAGTTAAAGTTATTTCAGACATAGGGTCTCAACTCCCTATTTTGCTTTTCCTACATAGGGTCTCTACTCCATAGTTGGTGTTTATTTTTGACATAGGGTCTCCACTCCCTAGTCTTTTTTCCAATATAGGGTCTCTACTCCCTACTTGATATTTATTTTAGACATAGGGTCTCCACTCCTTAATTGATGTTTTTAGACATAGGGTCTCCACTCCCCAAACTGCTTTTCCAACATAGGGTCTCCACTCCCTAGTTGATTATATTTTATAAATACGGTCTCCAATCCCTAGTCCCTTTTTCAATATGGGGTCTCCACTCCCTAGTTAATGATGTTTTTAGACATAGAGTCTCCACTCCCTACTCTGCTTTTCCAACGTAGGGTTTCCACTCCCTGGTTGATGTTTTTAGACATAGGGTCTCCACTCCCTAGTCGCTTTTCCAACATATGGTCTCCACTCCCTAGTTGATGATATTTTTAGACATAGGGTCTCCACTCCCTAGTTTGCTTTTCCAACATATGGTCTCCACTTCCTAGTTGATGTTTTTAGACACAGGGTCTCCACTCACTAGTCGCCTTTCCAACATACGGTCTCCACTCCTTAGTTGATGTTTTTAAGCATAAGGTCTCCACTCCCTAGTTCATGTTTTTAGACATATGGTCTTTACTCCCTAGTCGTTTTTCCAACATAAGGTCTCTACTCCCTAGTTGAAGTTATTTCAGACATAGGGTCTCCACTCCCTATTTGGCTTTTCCAACATAGGGTCTTCACTCCATAGTTGGTGTTTATTTTCGACATAGGGTCTCCACACCCTAGTCTCTTTTCCAACATAGGGTCTCCACTCCCTAGTTGATGATATTTTTAGACATAGGGTCTCCACTCCCTAGTTTGTTTTTCCAACATAGGGTCTCCACTTCCTAGTTGATGTTTTTAGACATAGGGTCTCCAGTCCCTAGTTGATGTTTTTGGACATCGGGTCTCCACTCCCTTATCTGCTTTTCCAACATAGGGTCTCCACTCCCTAGTTGATTTTTTGGACATAGGGTCTCCACTCCTTATTCTCTGTTCCAACATAGGGTCTCCACTCCCTAATTGATGTTTTTAGACATAGGGTCTCCACTCCCTAGTCCCGTTTTCAACATGGGGTCTCCACTCCCTAGTTGATGATGTTTTTAGACATAGGGTCTCCACTCCCTAGTTTGCTTTTCCAACGTAGGATTTCCACTCCCTAGTTGATGTTTTTAGACATAGGGTCTCCACTCACTAGTCCCCTTTCTAACATAGGGTCTCCACTCCCAAGTTGTTGTTTTCAGACATATGGTCTCTACTCTCTAGTTGTTTTTCCAACATAGGGTCTCCACACCGTAGTTAAAGTTATTTCAGACATAGGTCTCCACTCCCTATTCTGCTTTTCCTACATAGGGTCACTACTCCATAGTTGGTGTTTATTTTCGACATAGGGTCTACACTCCCTTGTCTCTTTTCCAACATAAGGTCTCCACTCCCTAGTTTATATTTATTTTAGACATAGGGTCTCCACTCCTTAATTGATGTTTTTAGAAATAGGGTCTCCATTCCCTAGTTGATGATATTTTTAGACATAGGGTCTCCACTCCCTAGTTTGCTTTTCCAACATATGGTCTCCACTCCCTAGTCGATGTTTTTAGACATAGGGTCACCACTCACTAGTCGCCTTTCCAACATAGGGTCTCCACTCCCAAGTTGATGTTTTTAGACATAGGGTCTCCACTCACTAGTCGCCTTTCCAACATAGGATCTCCACTCCCAAGTTGATGTTTTTAGACATAGGGTCAATACTCCCTAGTCTGCTTTTTAAACACAAGGTCTCCACTCCCTAGTTGATGTTTTTAGACATATGGTCTCTACTCCCTAGTCGTTTTTCCATCATAGGGTCTCCACTCCCTAGTTGATGTTTTTAGACATAGGGTCTCCACTCCCTAGTCTGCTTTTTCAATATAGGGTCTCCACTCCCTAATTGATGTTTTTGGACATCGGGTCTCCACTCCCTAGTCTACTTTTCAACATGGGGTCTCCACTCCCTAGTTGATGATGTTTTTAGACATAGGGTCTCCACTCCCTAGTCTGCTTTTCCAACGTAGGATTTCCACTCCCTAGTTGATGTTTTTAGATATAGGGTCTCCACTCCCTAGTCTCGTTTTCAACATGGGGTCTCCACTCCCTAGTTGATGATATTTTTACACATAGGGTCTCCACTCCCTAGTCTGCTTTTCCAACGTAGGGTTTCCACTCCCTAGTTACTTTTCCAACATATGGTATCCACTACCTAGTTGATGATATTTTTAGACATAGGGTCTCCACTCCCTAGTTTGCTTTTCCAACATATGGTCTCCACTCCCTAGTCGATGTTTTTAGACATAGGGTCTCCACTCCCTAGTTGATGTTTTTAGACATAGAGTCTCCACCCCCTAATCTGCTTTTTAAACACAGGGTCTCCACTCCCTAGTTAATATTTTTAGACATATGGTCTCTACTCCCTTATCTGCTTTACCAACATAGGGTCTCCACACTCTAGTTGATGTTTTTAGACATAGGGTCTCCACTCCCTATTCTGCTTTTCCAACATAGGGTCTCCACTACATAGTTGGTATTTATTTTCGACATAGGGTCTCCACTCACTAGTTGATGTTGATATTAGACATAGGGTCTCCACTCCCTAGTCGCTTATTCCAACATAGGATCTCCACTCCCTAGTTGAAGTTATTTCAGACATAGGGTCTCCACTCCTTAGTCGTTTTTCCAACATAGGGTCTCCACTTCCTAGTTGATGTTTTTAGACACAGGATCTCCACTCCCTAGTTATTGTTTTTAGACATAGTGTATCCACTCCCTAGTCTGCTTTTCCAACATAGGGTCTCCACTCCTTAATTGATGTTTTTAGACATAGGGTCTCCACACCCCAGTATGCTTTTCCAACATAGGGTCTCCACTCCCTAGTTGATTTTATTTTAGACATAGGGCCTTCACTCCCTAGTCTCTTTTTCAACATGGGGTCTCCACTCCCTAGTTGATGATGTTTTAAGACATAGGGACTCAACTCCCTAGTCTTCTTTTCCAACGTAGGGTTTCCACTCCCTAGTTGATGTTTTTAGACATAGGGTCTCCACTCCCTAGCTGATTTTTTTGACATAGGGTCTCCACTCCCTATTCTCTTTTCCAACATAGGCTCTCCACTCCCTAGTCGCTTTTCCAACATAGGGTCTCCACTCCCTAGTTGATGATCTTTTTAAACATAGGGTCTCCACTGCATAGTCTACTTTTCCAACAGAGGGTCTCCACTCCTTAATTGATGTTTTTAGACATAGGGTCTTCACTCCCCGATCTTCTTTTCCAACATAGGGTCTACACTCCCTAGTTGATGTTATTTTAGACATAGGGTCTCCACTCCCTAGTACCTTTTTCAATATGGGGTCTCCAGTCCCTAGTTGATGATGTTTTTAGACATAGAGACTCCACTCCCTAGTCTGCTTTTCCAACGTAGGGTTTCCAGTCCCTAGTTGATGTTTTTAGAGAAAGGGTCTCCACTCCCTAGTCGCTTTTCCAACATATTGTCTTCACTCCCTATTTGATCATATTTTAAGACATAAGGACTCCTTTCCCTAGTTTGTCTTTCCAACATAGGGTCTCCACTTCCTAGTTGATGTTTTTAGACATAGGGTTTCCACTCCCTAGTCTGCTTTTCCAATATAGGGTCTCCACTCCCTAGTTGATGTTTTTAGACATAGGGTCTCCACTCACTAGTCTGCTTTTTCAACATAGGGTCTCCACTCCATAGTTTATGTTTTTGGACATCGGGTCTCCACTCCCTAGTCTGCTTTTCCAACATAGGGTTTCCACAACCTAGTTGATTTTTTGGACATAGGGTCTCCACTCCCTATTCTCTTTTCCAAAATAGGGTCTACACTCCCTAATTGATGTTTTTAGACATAGGGTCTCCACTCCCTAGTCCCTTTTTCAACATGGGGTCTCCACTCCCTAGTTGATGATGTTTTTAGACATATGGTCTCCACTCCCTAGTTTGCTTTTCCAACATATGGTCTCCACTCCCTAGTTGATGTTTTTGGACATCGGGTCTCCACTCCCTAGTCTGCTTTTCCAACATATGGTCTCCACTACCTAATTGATTTTTTGGACATAAGGTCTCCACTCCCTATTCTCTTTTCCAACATAGGGTCCCCACTCCCTATCCGATGTTTTTAGACATAGGGTCTCCACTCACTAGTCGCTTTTCCAACATAGGGTCTCCACTACCTAGTTGATATTTTTAGACATAGGGTCTCCACCCCCTAGTCTGCTTCTTAAACACAGGGTCTCCACTCCCTAGTTGAAGTTTTTAGACATATGGTCTCTACGCCCTTATCTGGTTTTCCAACATAGGGTCTCCACTCTCTAGTTGATGTTTTTAAACATAGGGTCTCCACTCCCTATTTTGCTTTTCCAACATAGGGTCTCCACTCTCTAGTTGATGTTTTTAAACATAGGGTCTCCACTCCCTATTCTGCTTTTCCAACATAGGGTCTCCACTCCATAGTTGGTATTTATTTTCGACATAGGGTTTCCACTCCCTAGTTGATGTTGATTTTTGACATAGCGTCTCCACTCCCTAGTCGCTTTTTCGAACATAGGATCTCCACTCCCTAGTTGAAGTTATTTCAGACATAGGGTCTCCACTTCCTAGTTGATGTTTTTAGACATAGGCTCTCATCTCCCTAGTTATTGTTTTTAGACATAGGGTCTCCACTCCCTAGTCTAGTGTTCCAACATAGGGTCTCCACTCCCTAATTGATGTTTTTGGACATCGGGTCTCCACTCCCTAGTCTACTTTTCCAACATAGGGTCTCCACTCCCTAGTTGATTTTATTTTAGACATAGAGTCTTCATTCCCTAGTCCCTTTTTCAACATGGGGTCTCCACTCCCTAGTTGATGATGTTTTAAGACATAGGGTCTCCACTTCCTATTCTGCTTTTCCAACGTAGGGTTTCCACTCCCTAGTTGTTGTTTTTAGACATAGGGTCTCCACTCCCTAGTTGATTTTTTGGACATAGGGTCTCCACTCCCTATTCTCTTTTCCAACATAAGGTCTCCACACCCTAGTCGCTTTTCCAACATAGGGTCTCCACTCCCTAGTTGATGATCTTTTTAAACATAGAGTCTCCACTTCTTAATTGATGTTTTTAGACATAGGGTCTCCACTCCGCAGACTGCTTTTCTAACATAGGGTCTCCACTCCCTAATTGATGTTATTTTAGACATAGGGTCTCAACTCCCTAGTCCCTTTTTCAACATAGGGTCTCCACTCCCGGGTTGATGAAGTTTTTAGACATAGGGTCTCCACTCCCTAGTCAGCTTTTCCAACGTAGGGATTCCACTCCCTAGTTGATGTTTTTAGACATAGGGTCTCCACTCCCTAGTCTCTTTTCCAACATATGGTCTCCACTCCCTAGTTGATGATATTATTAGATATAGGGTCTCCACTCCCTAGTTTGCTATTCCAACATATGGTCTCCACTTCCTAGTCGATGTTTTTAGACATAGGGTCTCCACTCACTAGTCGCCTTTCCAACATAGGGTCTCCACTCCCTAGTCGATGTTTTTAGACATAGGGTCACCACTCACTAGTCGCCTTTCCAACATAGGGTCTCCACTCCCTAGTTGATGTTTTTAGACATAGGGTCTCCACTCATTAGTCGCCTTTCCAACATAGGGTCTCCACTCCCAAGTTGATGTTTTTAGACATAGGGTCAATACTCCCTAGTCTGCTTTTTTAACACAAGGTCTCCACTCCCTAGTTCATGTTTTTAGACATATGGTCTCTACTCCCTAGTCGTTTTTCCAACATAAGGTCTCTACTCCCTAGTTGAAGTTATTTCAGACATAGGGTCTCCACTCCCTATTTGGCTTTTCCAACATAGGGTCTCCACTCCATAGTTGGTGTTTATTTTCGACATAGGGTCTCCACACCCTAGTCTCTTTTCCAACATAGGGTCTCCACTCCCTAGTTGATGATATTTTTAGACATAGGGTCTCCACTCCCTAGTTTGTTTTTCCAACATAGGGTCTCCACTTCCTAGTTGATGTTTTTAGACATAGGGTCTCCAGTCCCTAGTTGATGTTTTTGGACATCGGGTCTCCACTCCCTTGTCTGCTTTTCCAACATAGGGTCTCCACTCCCTAGTTGATTTTTTGGACATAGGGTCTCCACTCCTTATTCTCTTTTCCAACATAGGGTCTCCACTCCCTAATTGATGTTTTTAGACATAGGGTCTCCACTCCCTAGTCCCGTTTTCAACATGGGGTCTCCACTCCCTAGTTGATGATGTTTTTAGACATAGGGTCTCCACTCCCTAGTCTGCTTTTCCAATGTAGGATTTCCACTCCCTAGTTGATGTTTTTAGACATAGGGTCTCCACTCTCTAGTCGCTTTTCCAACATATGGTCTCCATTCCCTAGTTGATGATATTTTTAGACATAGGGTCTCCACTCCCTAGTTTGCTTTTCCAACATATGGTCTCCACTCCCTAGTCGATGTTTTTAGACATAGGGTCACCACTCACTAGTCGCCTTTCCAAATAGGGTCTCCACTCCCTAGTTGATGTTTTTAGACATAGGGTCTCCACTCACTAGTCGCCTTTCCAACATAGGGTCTCCACTCCCAAGTTGATGTTTTTAGACATAGGGTCAATACTCCCTAGTCTGCTTTTTAAACACAAGGTCTCCACTCCCTAGTTGATGTTTTTAGACATATGGTCTCTACTCCCTAGTCGTTTTTCCATCATAGGGTCTCCACTCCCTAGTTGATGTTTTTAGACATAGGGTCTCCACTCCCTAGTCTGCTTTTTCAATATAGGTTCTCCACTCCCTAATTGATGTTTTTGGACATCGGGTCTCCACTCCCTAGTCTACTTTTCCAACATAGGGTCTCCACTCCTTAGTTGATTTTTTGGACATAGCGTCTCCACTCCCTATTCTCTTTTCCAACATAGGGTCTCCACTCCCTAATTGATGTTTTTAGACATAGGGTCTCCACTCCCTAGTCTCGTTTTCAACATGGGGTCTCCACTCCCTAGTTGATGATGTTTTTACACATAGGGTCTCCACTCCCTAGTCTGCTTTTCCAACGTAGGGTTTCCACTCCCTAGTTACTTTTCCAACATATGGTATCCACTCCCTAGTTGATGATATTTTTAGACATAGGGTCTCCACTCCCTAGTTAATATTTTTATACATATGGTCTCTACTCCCTTATCTGCTTTTCCAACATAGGGTCTCCACACTCTAGTTGATGTTTTTAGACATAGGGTCTCCACTCCCTATTCTGCTTTTCCAACATAGGGTCTCCACTACATAGTTGGTATTTATTTTCGACATAGGGTCTCCACTCACTAGTTGATGTTGATATTAGACATAGGGTCTCCACTCCCTAGTCGCTTATTCCAACATAGGATCTCCACTCCCTAGTTGAAGTTATTTCAGACATAGGGTCTCCACTCCTTAGTCGTTTTTCCAACATAGGGTCTCCAATTCCTAGTTGATGTTTTTAGACATAGGATCTCCACTCCCTAGTTATTGTTTTTAGACATAGGGTATCCATTCCCTAGTCTGCTTTTTCAACGTAGGGTCTACACTCCATAGTTGGTATTTATTTTCGACATAGGGTTTCCACTCCCTAGTTGATGTTGATTTTGGACATAGCATCTCCACTCCCTAGTCGCTTTTTCCAACATAGGATCTCCACTCCCTAGTTGAAGTTATTTCAGACATAGGGTCTCCACTTCCTAGTGATGTTTTTAGACATCGGCTCTCATCTCCCTAGTTATTGTTTTTAGACATAGGGTCTCCACTCCCTAGTCTGGTTTTCCAACGTAGGGTCTCCACTCCCTAATTGATGTTTTTAGACATAGCGTCTCCACTCCCCAGTATGCTTTTCCAACATAGGGTCTCCACTCCCTAGTTGATTTTATTTTAGACATAGAGTCTTCATTCCCTAGTCCCTTTTTCAACATGGGGTCTCCACTCCCTAGTTGATGATGTTTTAAGACATAGGGTCTCCACTTCCTAATCTGCTTTTCCAGCGTAGGGTTTCCACTCCCTAGTTGATGTTTTTAGACATAGGGTCTCCACTCCCTAGTTTATTTTTTGGACATAGGGTCTCCACTCCCTATTCTCTTTTCCAACATAAGGTCTCCACACCCTAGTCGCTTTTCCAACATAGGGTCTCCACTCCCTAGTTGATGATCTTTTTAAACATAGAGTCTCCACTCCTTAATTGATGTTTTTAGACATAGGGTCTCCACTTCGCAGACTGCTTTTCCAACATAGGGTCTCCACTCCCTAATTGATGTTATTTTAGACATAGGGTCTCAACTCCCTAGTCCCTTTTTCAACATAGGGTCTCCACTCTCTGGTTGATGAAGTTTTTAGACATAGGGTCTCCACTCCCTAGTCAGCTTTTCCAACGTAGGGATTCCACTCCCTAGTTGATGTTTTTAGACATAGGGTCCCCACTCCCTAGTCTCTTTTCCAACATATGGTCTCCACTCCCTAGTTGATGATATTTTTAGATATAGGGTCTCCACTCCCTAGTTTGCTATTCCAACATATGGTCTCCACTTCCTGGTCGATGATTTGAGACATAGGGTCTCCACTCACTAGTCGCCTTTCCAACACAGGGTCTCCACTCCCTAGTCGATGTTTTTAGACATAGGGTCACCACTCACTAGTCGCCTTTCCAACATAGGGTCTCCACTCCCTAGTTGATGTTTTTACACATAGGGTCTCCACTCACTAGTCGCCTTTCCAACATAGGGTCTCCACTCCCAAGTTGATGTTTTTAGACATAGGGTCAATACTCCCTAGTCTGCTTTTTAAACACAATGTCTCCACTCCCTAGTTGATGTTTTTAGACATATGGTCTCTACTCCCTAATCGTTTTTCCATCATAGGGTCTCCACTCCCTAGTTGATGTTTTTAGACATAGGGTCTCCACTCCCTAGTCTGCTTTTTCAATATAGGGTCTCCACTCCCTAATTGATGTTTTTGGACATCGGGTCTCCACTCCCTAGTCTACTTTTCCAACATAGGGTCTCCACTCCTTAGTTGATTTTTTGGACATAGGGTCTCCACTCCCTATTCTCTTTTCCAACATAGGGTCTCCACACCCTAATTAATGTTTTTAGACATAGGGTCTCCACTCCCTTGTCTCGTTTTCAACATGGGGTCTCTACTCCCTAGTTGATGATGTTTTTACACATAGGGTCTCCACTCCCTAGTCTGCTTTTCCAACGTAGGGTTTCCACTCCCTAGTTACTTTTCCAACATATGGTATCCACTCCCTAGTTTTCTTTTCCAACATATGGTCTCCACTCCCTAGTCGATGTTTTTAGACATAGGGTCTCCACTCCCTAGTTGATGTTTTTAGACATAGAGTCTCCACCCCCTAATCTGCTTTTTAAACACAGGGTCTCCACTCCCTAGTTAATATTTTTAGACATATGGTCTCTACTCCCTTATCTGCTTTTCCAACATAGGGTCTCCACACTCTAGTTGATGTTTTTAGACATAGGGTCTCCACTCCCTATTCTTCTTTTCCAACATAGGGTCTCCACTTCATAGTTGGTATTTATTTTCGACATAGGGTCTCCACTCACTAGTTGATGTTGATATTAGACATAGGGTCTCCACTCCCTAGTCGCTTATTCCAACATAGGATCTCCACTCCCTAGTTGAAGTTATTTCAGACATAGGGTCTCCACTCCTTAGTCGTTTTTCCAACATAGGGTCTCCACTTCCTAGTTGATGTTTTTAGACATAGGATCTCCACTCCCTAGTTATTGTTTTTAGACATAGGGTATCCACTCCCTAGTCTGCTTTTCCAACATAGGGTCTCCACTCCTTAATTGATGTTTTTAGACATAGGGTCTCCACTCCCCAGTATGCTTTTCCAACATAGGGTTTCCACTCCTTAGTTGATTTTATTTTAGACATAGGGCATTCACTCCCTAGTCCCTTTTTCAACATGGGGTCTCCACTCCCTAGTTGATGATGTTTTAAGACATAGGGACTTAACTCCCTAGTCTGCTTTTCCAACGTAGGGTTTCCACTCCCTAGTTGATGTTTTTAGACATAGGGTCTCCACTCCCTAGTTGATTTTTTGACATAGGGTCTCCACTCCCTATTCTCTTTTCCAACATAGGGTCTCCATTCCCTAGTCGCTTTTCCAACATAGGGTCTCCACTCCCTAGTTGATGATATTTTTAAACATAGGGTCTCCACTCCCTAGTCTGCTTTTCCAACAGAGGGTCTCCACTCCTTAATTGATGTTTTTAGACATAGGGTCTTCACTCCCCGATCTTCTTTTCCAACATAGGGTCTACACTCCGTAGTTGATGTTATTTTAGACATAGGGTCTCCACTCCCTAGTCCCTTTTTGAATATGGGGTCTCCACTCCCTAGTTGATGATGTTTTTAGACATAGAGACTCCACTCCCTAGTCTGCTTTTCCAACGTAGGGTTTCCAGTCCCTAGTTGATGTTTTTAGACAAAGGGTCTCCACTCCCTAGTCGCTTTTCCAACATATGGTCTTCACTCCCTAGTTGATGATATTTTTAGACATAAGGTCTCCTCTCCCTAGTTTGTCTTCCCAACATAGGGTCTCCACTTCCTAGTTGATGTTTTTAGACATAGGGTTTCCACTCCCTAGTCTGCTTTTCCAACATAGGGTCTCCACTCCCTAGTTGATGTTTTTAGACATAGGGACTCCACTCACTAGTCTGCTTTTTCAACATAGGGTCTCCACTCCATAGTTGATGTTTTTGGACATCGGGTCTCCACTCCCTAGTCTGCTTTTCCAACATAGGGTCTCCACAACCTAGTTGATTTTTTGGACATAGGGTCTCCACTCCCTATTCTCTTTTCCAACATAGGGTCTCCACTCCCTAATTGATGTTTTTAGACATAGGGTCTCCACTCCTTAGTCCCTTTTTCAACATGGGGTCTCCACTCCCTAGTTGATGTTTTTAGACAAAGGGTCTCCACTCCCTAGTCGCTTTTCCAACATATGGTCTTCACTCCTTAGTTGATGATATTTTTAGACATACATAGGGTCTCCACTCCCTAGTCTGCTTTTTCAACATAGGGTCTCCACTCCCTAGTTGATATTTTTGGACATCGGGTCTCCACTCCCTAGTCTGCTTTTTCAACATGGGGTCTCCACTCCCTATTCTCTTTTCCAAAATAGGGTCTCCACTCCCTAATTGATGTTTTTAGACATAGGGTCTCCACTCCCTAGTCCCTTTTTCAACATGGGGTCTCGACTCCCTAGTTGATGATGATTTTAGACATAGGGTCTCCACTCCCTAGTCTGCTTTTCCAACGTAGGATTTCCACTCCCTAGTTTATGTTTTTAGCCATAAGGTCTCCACTTCCTTGTCGCTTTTCTAACATATGGTCTCCACTCCCTAGTTGATGATATTTTTAGACATAGGGTCTCCACTCCCTAGTTTGCTTTTCCAACATATGGTCACCACTCCGTAGTCGATGTTTTTAGACATAGGGTCTCCACTCACTTGTCGCCTTTCCAACATATGGTCTCCACTCCCTAGTTGATATTTTTAGACACAGGGTCTCCACTTCCTAGTTAATGTTTTTAGACATATGGTCTCTACTCCCTTATCTGGTTTTCCAACATAGGGTCTCCACTCTCTAGTTGATGTTTTTAGACATAGGGTCTCCACTCCCTATTCTGCTTTTCCAACATAGGGTCTCCACCTCATAGTTCCTATTTATTTTCGACATAGGGTCTCCACTCCCTAGTTGATGTTGATTTTAGACAGAGGTTCTCCACTCCCTAGTCGGTTTTTCCAACATAGGATCTCCACTCCCTAGTTGAAGTTATTTCAGACATAGGGTCTCCACTCCTTAGTCGTTTTTCCAACATAGGGTCTCCACTTCCTAGTTGATGTTTTTAGACATAGGGTCTCCACTCCCTAGTTGTTATTTTTAGACATAGGGTCCCCACTCCCTAGTCTGCTTTTCCAACATAGGGTCTCCACTCCCTAATTGATGTTTTTAGACATAGGGTCTCCACTCTCCAGTATGATTTTCCAACATAGGGTCTCCACTCCCTAGTTGATTTTATTTTAGACATTGGGTCTCCACTCCCTAGTCCCTTTTTCAACATGGGGTCTCCAGTCCCTAGTTGATGATGTTTTTAGACATAGGGTCTCCACTCCCTAGTATGTTTTTCCAACGTAGGGTCTCCACTCCATAGTTGATGTTTTTACACCTCCACTCCCTAGTTGATGTTTTTAGACATAGGTTCTCCACTCCCTAGTTTGTTTTTCCAACATAGTGTCTCCACATCCTAGTTGATGTTTTTAGACATAGAGTCTCCACTCTCTAGTCTGCTTTTCCAACATAGTGTCTCCACTCCCTAGTTGATGTTTTTAGACATAGGGTCTCCACTCCCTAGTTGACGTTTTTAGACATAGGGTATCCACTCCAAAGTATGCTTTTCCAACATAGGGTCTCCACTCCCTAGTTGATGTTTTTGGACATAGGGTCTCCACTCCCTAGTCTCCTTTTTCATCATAGGGTCTCCACTCCCTAGTTGCTGTTTTTGGACATCGGGTCTCCACTCCTAGTCTGCTTTCCCAACATAGGGTCTCCACTCCCTAGTTGATTTTTTGGACATAGGGTCTCCACTCCCTATTCTCTTTTCCAACATAGAGTCTCCACTCCCTAGTTTATGTTTTTAGACATAGGGTCTCCACTCCCTAGTTGACGTTTTTAGACATAGGGTCTGAACTCCCAAGTATGTTTTTCCAACATAGGGTCTCCACCCCCTAGTTAATGTTTTTAGACATAGGGTCTCTACTCCCTTATCTGGTTTTCCAACATAGGGTCTCCACTCCCTATTCTGCTTTTCTAACATAGGGTCTCCACTCCATAGTTGCTATTTATTTTCGACATAGGGTCTTCACTCCCTAGTTGATGTTAATTTTAGACATAGGGTCTCCACACCCTAGTCGCCTTTTCCAACATAGGATCTCCACTCCCTATATGAAGTTATTTCAGACATAGGGTCTCCACTCTATAGTCGTTTTTCCAACATAGGGTCTCCACTTCCTAGTTGATGTTTTTAGACATAGGGTCTCCACTCCCTAGTTGTTATTTTTAGACATAGGGTCCCCAATCCCTAATCTGCTTTTCCAACATAGGGTCTCCACTCCCTAATTGATGTTTGTAGACATAGGGTCTCCACTCCCCAGTATGCTTTTCCAACATAGGGTCTGCACTCCCTAGTTGATTTTATTTTAGACATAGGGTCTACACTCCCTAGTCCCTTTTTCAACATGGGGTCTCCACTCCCTAGTTGATGATGTTTTTAGACATAGGGTCTCGACTCCCTAGTCTGCTTTTCCAATGTAGGGTTTCCACTACCTAGTTGATATTTTTAGACATAGGGTCTCCACTCCCGAGTTGATTATATTTTTAGACATAGGGTCTCCACTCCCTAGTTTGTTTTTCCAACATTGGGTCTCCACTTCCTATTTGATGTTTTTAGACATAGGGTCTCCACTCCCTAGTCTGCTTTTCCAACATAGGCTCTCCACTCCCTAGTTGATGTTTTTAGACATAGGGTCTCCACTCCCTAGTCTGCTTTTTCAACATAGGGTCTCCACTCCCTAGTTGATATTTTTGGACATCGGGTCTCCACTCCCTAGTCTGCTTTTCCAACATAGGGTCTCCACTCCCTATTTGATTTTTTGGACATAGGGTCTCCACTCCCTAGTTGATGTTTTTAGACATAGGGTCTCCACTCCCTAGTCCCTTTTTCAACATTTGGTCTCCACTCCCTAGTTGATGATGATTTTAGACATAGGTTCTCCACTCCCTAGTCTGCTTCTCCAACGCAGGATTTCCACTCCCTAGTTTATGTTTTTAGACATAGGGTCTCCACTTCCTAGTCGCTTTTCCAACATATGGTCTCCACTTCCAAGTTGATGATATTTTTAGATATAGGGTCTCCACTCCCTAGTTTGCTTTTCCAACATATGGTCACCACTCCGTAGTCGATGTTTTTAGACATGGGGTCTACACTCACTAGTCGCCTTTCCAACATAAGGTCTCCACTCCCTAGTTGATGTTTTTAGACAAAGGGTCTCCACCCCCTAGTCTGCTTTTTAAACACAGGGTCTCCACTCCCTAGTTAATGTTTTTAGACATATGGTCTCTACTCCCTTATCTGGTTTTCCAACATAGGGTCTCCACTCTCTAGTTGATGTTTTTAGACATAGGGTCTCCACTCCCTATTCTGCTTTTCCAACATAGGGTCTCCACTCCATAGTTGCTATTTATTTTCGACATAGGGTCTCCACTCCCTAGTTGATGTTGATTTTAGACATAGGTTCTCCACTCCCTAGTCGCTTTTTCCAACATAGGATCTCCACTCCCTAGTTGAAGTTATTCCAGACATAGGGTCTCCACTCCTTAGTCGTTTTTCCAACATAGGGTCTCCACTTCCTAGTTGATGTTTTTCGACATAGGGTCTCCACTCCCTAGTTGTTATTTTTAGACATAGGGTCTCCACTCCCCAGTATGATTTTCCAACATAGGGTCTCCACTCCCTAGTTGATTTTATTTTAGACATTGAGTCTCCACTCCCTAGTCCCTTTTTCAACATGGGGTCTCCAGTCCCTAGTTGATGATGTTTTTAGCCATAGGGTCTCAACTCCCTAGTGTGCTTTTCCAACGTAGAGTCTCCACTCCATAGTTGATGTTTTTAGACCTCCACTCCCTGGTTGATGTTTTTAGACAAAGGGTCTCCACTCTCTAGTTTGCTTTTCCAACATAGGGTCTCCACATCCTAGTTGATATTTTTAGACATAGAGTCTCCACTCCCTAGTCTTCTTTTCCAACATAGTGTCTCCACTCCCTAGTTGATGTTTTTAGACATAGGGTCAACACTCCCTCATCTGCTTTTTAAACACAAGGTCTCCACTCCTTAGTTGATGTTTTTAGACATATGGTCTCTACTCCCTAGTCGTTTTTCCAACATAGGGTCTCCACTCCCTAGTTGATGTTATTTTAGACATAGGGTCTCCTCTCCCTAGTCTGCTTTTTCATCATAGGATCTGCACTCCCTAGTTGATGTTTTTGGACATCGGGTCTCACTCCTAGTCTGCTTTCCCAACATAGGGTCTCCACTCCCTAGTTGATTTTTTGGACATAGGGTCTCCACTCCCTATTCTCTTTTCCAACATAGGGTTTCCACTCCCTAGTTGATGTTTTTAGACATAGGGTCTCCATTCCCTAGTTGACGTTTTTAGACATAGGGTCTCCACTCCCAAGTATGCTTTTCCAACATAGGTTCTTCATTCCCTAGTTAATATTTTTAGACATAGAGTCTCCACTCCCTAGTCCCCTTTCCAATATGGGGTCTCCACTCCCTAGTTAATGATATTTTTAGACATAGGGTTCTCCACTCCCTAGTCCCCTTTCCAATATGGGGTCTCCACTCCCTAGTTTATGATATTTTTAGACATAGGGTTCTCCACTCCCTAGTCTTCTTTTCCAACGTAGGGTATCCACTCCATAGTTGATGTTTTTAGACCTCTACTCCCAAGTTGATGTTTTTAGACATAGGGTCTCCACTCCCCAGTATGATTTTCCAACTTAGGGTCTCCACTCCCAAGTTGATTTTATTTTAGACATTGGGTCTCCACTCCCTAGTCCCTTTTTCAACATGGGGTCTCCAATCCCTAGTTGATGATGTTTATAGACATAGGGTCTCCACTCCCTAGTCTGCTTTTCCAACGTAGGGTCTCCACTCCATAGTTGATGTTTTTAGACCTCCACTCCCTAGTTGATGTTTTTAGACATAGGTTTTCCACTCCCTAGTTTGCTTTTCCAACATAGGATCTCCACATCCTAGTTAATGTTTTTAGACATAGAGTCTCCACTCCCTAGTCTGCTTTTCCAACATAGTGTCTCCACTCCCTAGTTGATCTTTTTAAACATAGGGTCAACACTCTCTAGTCTGCTTTTTAAACACAAGGTCTCCACTCCCTAGTTGATGTTTTTAGACATGTGGTCTCTACTCCCTAGTCGTTTTTCCAACATAGGGTCTCCACTCGCTAGTTGATGATATTTTTAGACATAGAGTCTCCACTCCTCAATTGATGTTTTTAGACATAGGGTCTCCACTCCGCAGACTGCTTTTCCAACATAGGGTCTCCACATCCTAGTTGATGTTTTTAGACATAGAGTCTCCACTCCCTAGTCTGCTTTTCCAACATAGTGTCTCCACTCCCTAGTTGATGTTTTTAGACATAGGGTCTCCACTCCCTAGTCTGCTTTTTCATCATAGGGTCTCCACTCCCTAGTTGATGTTTTTGGACATCGGGTCTCCACTCCTAGTCTGCTTTCCCAACATAGGGTCTCCACTCCCTAGTTGATTTTTTGGAGATATGGTCTCCACTCCCTATTCACTTTTCCAACATAGGTTCTCCACTCCCTAGTTGATGTTTTTAGACATAGGGTCTCCACTCCCTAGTTGACGTTTTTAGACATAGGGTCTCCACTCCCATGTATGCTTTTCCAACATAGGGTATTCACACCCTAGTTGATATTTTTAGGCATAGGGTCTACACTCCCTAGTCGCCTTTCCAATATGGGGTCTCCACTCCCTAGTTAATTATATTGTTAGACATAGGGTTCTCCACTCCCTAGTCTTCTTTTCCAACGTAGGGTCTCCACTCCATAGTTGATGTTTTTCGACCTCCACTCCGTAGTTCATGTTTTTAGACATAGGGTCTCCACTCCCCAGTATGATTTTCCAACATAGGGTCTCCACTCCCTAGTAGATGTTTTTATAAATAGGGTCTCCACTCCCAAGTTTGCTTTTCCAACATAGTGTCTCCACTCTCTAGTTGATATTTTTAGACATATGGTCCCCACTCCCTAGTCTGCTTTTTCAACATAGGGTCTCCACTCCCAAGTTGATGTTTTTGGACATCGGGTCTCCACTCCCTAGTCTGCATTCCCAAAATAGGGTCTCCACTCCCTAGTTCATGTTTTAGACATAGGGTCTCCACTCCCTAGTCCCTTTTTTAACATTTGGTCTCCACTCCCTAGTTGATGATGATTTTAGACATAGGGTCTCCACTCCCTAGTCTGCTTTTCCAACGTAGGATTTCCACTCCCTAGTTTATGTTTTTAGACATAGGGTCTCCATTTCCTAGTCGCTTTTCCAACATATGGTCTCCACTTCCAAGTTGATGATATTTTTAGATATAGGGTCTCCACTCCCTAGTTTGCTTTTCCAACATATGGTCACCACTCCGTAGTCGATGTTTTTAGACATGGGGTCTACACTCACTAGTCGCCTTTCCAACATAAGGTCTCCACTCCCTAGTTGATGTTTTTAGACAAAGGGTCTCCACCCCCTAGTCTGCTTTTTAAACACAGGGTCTCCACTCCCTAGTTAATGTTTTTAGACATATGGTCTCTACTCCCTTATCTGGTTTTCCAACATTGGGTCTCCACTCTCTAGTTGATGTTTTTAGACATAGGGTCTCCACTCCCTATTTTGCTTTTCCAACATAGGGTCTCCACTCCATAGTTGCTATTTATTTTCGACATAGGGTCTCCACTCCCTAGTTGATGTTGATTTTAGACATAGGTTCTCCACTCCCTAGTCGCTTTTTCCAACATAGGATCTCCACTCCCTAGTCGCTTTTTCCAACATAGGATCTCCACTCCCTAGTCGCTTTTTCCAACATAGGATCTCCACTCCCTAGTCGCTTTTTCCAACATAGGATCTCCACTCCCTAGTTGAAGTTATTCCAGACATAGGGTCACCACTCCTTAGTCGTTTTTCCAACATAGGGTCTCCACTTCCTAGTTAATGTTTTTCGATATAGGGTCTCCACTCCCTAGTTATTATTTTTAGACATAGGGTCTCCACTCCCCAGTATGATTTTCCAACATAGGGTCTCCACTCCCTAGTTGATTTTATTTTAGACATTGGGTCTCCACTCCCTAGTCCCTTTTTCAACATGGGGTCTCCAGTCCCTAGTTGATGATGTTTTTAGCCATAGGGTCTCAACTCCCTAGTGTGCTTTTCCAACGTAGAGTCTCCACTCCATAGGTTATGTTTTTAGACCTCCACTCCCTGGTTGATGTTTTTAGACAAAGGGTCTCCACTCTCTAGTTTGCTTTTCCAACATAGGGTCTCCACATCCTAGTTGATATTTTTAGACATAGAGTCTCCACTCCCTAGTCTTCTTTTCCAACATAGTGTCTCCACTCCCTAGTTGATGTTTTTAGACATAGGGTCAACACTCCCTAGTCTGCTTTTTAAACACAAGGTCTCCACTCCTTAGTTGATGTTTTTAGACATATGGTCTCTACTCCCTAGTCGTTTTTCCAACATAGGGTCTCCACTCCCTAGTTGATGTTATTTTAGACATAGGGTCTCCTCTCCCTAGTCTGCTTTTTCATCATAGGATCTGCACTCCCTAGTTGATGTTTTTGGACATCGGGTCTCACTCCTAGTCTGCTTTCCCAACATAGGGTCTCCACTCCCTAGTTGATGTTTTGGACATAGGGTCTCCACTCCCTATTCTCTTTTCCAACATAGGGTTTCCACTCCCTAGTTGATGTTTTTAGACATAGGGTCTCCATTCCCTAGTTGATGTTTTTAGACATAGGGTCTCCACTCCCATGTATGCTTTTCCAACATAGGTTCTTCATTCCCTAGTTGATATTTTTAGACATAGGGTCTCCACTCCCTAGTCCCCTTTCCAATATGGGGTCTCCACTCCCTAGTTAATGATATTTTTAGACATAGGGTTCTCCACTCCCTAGTCCCCTTTCCAATATGGGGTCTCCACTCCCTAGTTTATGATATTTTTAGACATAGGGTTTTTCACTCCCTAGTCTTCTTTTCCAACGTAGGGTATCCACTCCATAGTTGATGTTTTTAGACCTCCACTCCCAAGTTGATGTTTTTAGACATAGGGTCTCCACTCCCCAGTATGATTTTCCAACATAGGGTCTCCACTCCCAAGTTGATTTTATTTTAGACATTGGGTCTCCACTCCCTAGTCCCTTTTTCAACATGGAGTCTCCAATCCCTAGTTGATGATGTTTATAGACATAGGGTCTCCACTCCCTAGTCTGCTTTTCCAACGTAGGGTCTCCACTCCATAGTTGATGTTTTTAGACCTCCACTCCCTAGTTGATGTTTTTAGACATAGGTTTTCCACTCCCTAGTTTGCTTTTCCAACATAGGGTCTCCACATCCTAGTTAATGTTTTTAGACATAGAGTCTCCACTCCCTAGTCTGCTTTTCCAACATAGTGTCTCCACTCCCTAGTTGATGTTTTTAAACATATGGTCAACACTCTCTAGTCTGCTTTTTAAACACAAGGTCTCCACTCCCCAGTTGATGTTTTTAGACATATGGTCTCTACTCCCTAGTCGTTTTTCCAACATAGGGTCTCCACTCTCTAGTTGATGATATTTTTAGACATAGAGTCTCCACTCCTCAATTGATGTTTTTAGACATAGGGTCTCCACTCCGCAGACTACTTTTCCAACATAGGGACTCCACATCCTAGTTGATGTTTTTAGACATAGAGTCTCCACTCCCTAGTCTGCTTTTCCAACATAGTGTCTCCACTCCCTAGTTGATGTTTTTAGACATAGGGTCTCCACTCCCTAGTCTGCTTTTTCATCATAGGGTCTCCACTCCCTAGTTGATGTTTTTGGACATCGGGTCTCCACTCTTAGTATGCTTTCCCAACATAGGGTCTCCACTCCCTAGTTGATTTTTTGGAGATAGGGTCTCCACTCCCTATTCTCTTTTCCAACATAGGTTCTCCACTCCCTAGTTGATGTTTTTAGACATAGGGTCTCCACTCCCTAGGTGACGTTTTTAGACATAGGGTATCCACTCCCAAGTATGCTTTTCCAACATAGGGTCTCCACTCCCTAGTTGATATTTTTAGACATAGGGTCTCCACTCCCCAGTATGATTTTCCAACATAGGGTCTCCACTCCCAAGTTGATTTTATTTTAGACATTGGGTCTCCACTCCCTAGTCCCTTTTTCAACATGGGGTCTCCACTCCCTAGTTGATGTTTTTAGACATAGGGTCTCCACTCCCTTGGTGACGTTTTTAGACATAGGGTATCCACTCCCAAGTATGCTTTTCCAACATAGGGTCTCCACTCCCTAGTTGATGTTTTTAGACATAGGGTCTCCACTCCCCAGTATGATTTTCCAACATAGGGTCTCCACTCCCAAGTTGATTTTATTTTAGACATTGGGTCTCCACTCCCTAGTCCCTTTTTCAACATGGGGTCTCCACTCCCTAGTTGATGTTTTTAGACATAGGGTCTCCATTCCCTAGTTGACGTTTTTAGACATAGGGTCTCCACTCCCAAGTATGCTTTTCCAACATAGGTTCTTCATTCCCTAGTTGATATTTTTAGACATAGGGTCTCCACTCCCTAGTCCCCTTTCCAATATGGGGTCTCCACTCCCTAGTTAATGATATTTTTAGACATAGGGTTCTCCACTCCCTAGTCTTCTTTTCCAACGTAGGGTCTCCACTCCATAGTTGATGTTTTTAGACCTCCACTCCCTAGTTGATGTTTTTAGACATAGGGTCTCCACTCTCCAGTATGATTTTCCAACATAGGGTCTCCACTCCCAAGTTGATTTTATTTTAGACATTGGGTCTCCACTCCCTAGTCCCTTTTTCAACATGGGGTCTCCAGTCCCTAGTTGATGATGTTTTTAGACATAGGGTCTCCACTCCCTAGTCTGCTTTTCCAACGTAGGGTCTCCACTCCATAGTTGATGTTTTTAGACCTCCACTCCCTAGTTGATGTTTTTAGGCATAGGTTCTCCACTCCCTAGTTTGCTTTTCCAACATAGGGTCTCCACATCCTAGTTGATGTTTTTAGACATAGAGTCTCCACTCCCTAGTCTGCTTTTCCAACATAGTGTCTCCACTCCCTAGTTGATGTTTTTAGACATAGGGTCAACACTCCCTAGTCTGCTTTTTAAACACAAGGTCTCCACTCCCCAGTTGATGTTTTTAGACATATGGTCTCTACTCCCTAGTCATTTTTCCAACATAGGGTCTCCACTCCCTAGTTGATGATATTTTTAGACATAGAGTCTCCACTCCTCAATTGATGTTTTTAGACATAGGGTCTCCACTCCGCAGACTACTTTTCCAACATAGGGACTCCACATCCTAGTTGATGTTTTTAGACATAGATTCTCCACTCCCTAGTGTGCTTTTCCAACATAGTGTCTCCACTCCCTAGTTGATGTTTTTAGACATAGGGTCTCCACTCCCTAGTCTGCTTTTTCATCATAGGGTCTCCACTCCCTAGTTGATGTTTTTGGACATCGGGTCTCCACTCTTAGTATGCTTTCCCAACATAGGGTCTCCACTCCCTAGTTGATTTTTTGGAGATAGGGTCTCCACTCCCTATTCTCTTTTCCAACATAGGTTCTCCACTCCTTAGTTGATGTTTTTAGACATAGGGTCTCCACTCCCTAGTTGACGTTTTTAGACATAGGGTCTCCACTCCCATGTATGCTTTTCCAACATAGGGTATTCACTCCCTAGTTGATATTTTTAGGCATAGGGTCTACACTCCCTAGTCGCCTTTCCAATATGGGGTCTCCACTCCCTTGTTAATGATATTTTTAGACATAGGATTCTCCACTCCCTAGTCTTCTTTTCCAACGTAGGGTCTCCACTCCATAGTTGATGTTTTTAGACCTCCACTCCGTAGTTCATGTTTTTAGACATAGGGTCTCCACTCCCCAGTATGATTTTCCAACATAGGGTCTCCACTCCCTAGTAGATGTTTTTATACATAGGGTCTCCACTCCCAAGTTTGCTTTTCCAACATAGTGTCTCCACTCTCTAGTTGATATTTTTAGACATATGGTCTCCACTCCCTAGTCTGGTTTTTCAACATAGGGTCTCCACTCCCAAGTTGATATTTTTGGACATCGGGTCTCCACTCCCTAGTCTGCATTCCCAACATAGGGTCTCCACTCCCTAGTTCATTTTTTGGACATAGGGTCTCCACTCCCTATTCTCTTTTCCAACATAGGGTCTCCACTCCCTAGTTGATGTTTTTAGACATAGGGTCTCCACTCCCTAGGTGACGTTTTTAGACATAGGGTATCCACTCCCAAGTATGCTTTTCCAACATAGGGTCTCCACTCCCTAGTTGATATTTTTAGACATAGGGTCTCCACTCCCCAGTATGATTTTCCAACATAGGGTCTCCACTCCCAAGTTGATTTTATTTTAGACATTGGGTCTCCACTCCCTAGTCCCTTTTTCAACATGGGGTCTCCACTCCCTAGTTGATGTTTTTAGACATAGGGTCTCCATTCCCTAGTTGACGTTTTTAGACATAGGGTCTCCACTCCCAAGTATGCTTTTCCAACATAGGTTCTTCATTCCCTAGTTGATATTTTTAGACATAGGGTCTCCACTCCCCAGTATGATTTTCCAACATAGGGTCTCCACTCCCAAGTTGATTTTATTTTAGACATTGGGTCTCCACTCCCTAGTCCCTTTTTCAATATTGGGTCTCCACTCCCTAGTTGATGTTTTTAGACATAGGGTCTCCACTCCCTAGGTGACGTTTTTAGACATAGGGTATCCACTCCCAAGTATGCTTTTCCAACATAGGGTCTCCACTCCCTAGTTGATGTTTTTAGACATAGGGTCTCCACTCCCCAGTATGATTTTCCAACATAGGGTCTCCACTCCCAAGTTGATTTTATTTTAGACATTGGGTCTCCACTCCCTAGTCCCTTTTTCAACATGGGGTCTCCACTCCCTAGTTGATGTTTTTAGACATAGGGTCTCCATTCCCTAGTTGACGTTTTTAGACATAGGGTCTCCACTCCCAAGTATGCTTTTCCAACATAGGTTCTTCATTCCCTAGTTGATATTTTTAGACATAGGGTCTCCACTCCCCAGTATGATTTTCCAACATAGGGTCTCCACTCCCAAGTTGATTTTATTTTAGACATTGGGTCTCCACTCCCTAGTCCCTTTTTCAACATGGGGTCTCCACTCCCTAGTTGATGTTTTTAGACATAGGGTCTCCACTCCCTAGGTGACGTTTTTAGACATAGGGTATCCACTCCCAAGTATGCTTTTCCAACATAGGGTCTCCACTCCCTAGTTGATGTTTTTAGACATAGGGTCTCCACTCCCCAGTATGATTTTCCAACATTAGGGTCTCCACTCCCAAGTTGATTTTATTTTAGACATTGGGTCTCCACTCCCTAGTCCCTTTTTCAACATGGGGTCTCCACTCCCTAGTTGATGTTTTTAGACATAGGGTCTCCATTCCCTAGTTGACGTTTTTAGACATAGGGTCTCCACTCCCAAGTATGCTTTTCCAACATAGGTTCTTCATTCCCTAGTTGATATTTTTAGACATAGGGTCTCCACTCCCTAGTCCCCTTTCCAATATGGGGTCTCCACTCCCTAGTTAATGATATTTTTAGACATAGGGTTCTCCACTCCCTAGTCTTCTTTTCCAACGTAGGGTCTCCACTCCATAGTTGATGTTTTTAGACCTCCACTCCCTAGTTGATGTTTTTAGACATAGGGTCTCCACTCTCCAGTATGATTTTCCAACATAGGGTCTCCACTCCCAAGTTGATTTTATTTTAGACATTGGGTCTCCACTCCCTAGTCCCTTTTTCAACATGGGGTCTCCAGTCCCTAGTTGATGATGTTTTTAGACATAGGGTCTCCACTCCCTAGTCTGCTTTTCCAACGTAGGGTCTCCACTCCATAGTTGATGTTTTTAGACCTCCACTCCCTAGTTGATGTTTTTAGACATAGGTTCTCCACTCCCTAGTTTGCTTTTCCAACATAGGGTCTCCACATCCTAGTTGATGTTTTTAGACATAGAGTCTCCACTCCCTAGTCTGCTTTTCCAACATAGTGTCTCCACTCCCTAGTTGATGTTTTTAGACATAGGGTCAACACTCCCTAGTCTGCTTTTTAAACACAAGGTCTCCACTCCCTAGTTGATGTTTTTAGACATATGGTCTCTACTCCCTAGTCGTTTTTCCAACATAGGGTCTCCACTCCCTAGTTGATGATATTTTTAGACATAGAGTCTCCACTCCTCAATTAATGTTTTTAGACATAGGGTCTCCACTCCGCAGACTACTTTTCCAACATAGGGACTCCACATCCTAGTTGATGTTTTTAGACATAGAGTCTCCACTCCCTAGTCTGCTTTTCCAACATAGTGTCTCCACTCCCTAGTTGATGTTTTTAGACATAGGGTCACCACTCCCTAGTCTGCTTTTTCATCATAGGGTCTCCACTCCCTACTTGATGTTTTTGGACATCGGGTCTCCACTCTTAGTATGCTTTCCCAACATAGGGTCTCCACTCCCTAGTTGATTTTTTGGAGATTGGGTCTCCACTCCCTTGTCCCTTTTTCAACATGGGGTCTCCACTCCCTAGTTGATGTTTTTAGACATAGGGTCTCCACTCCCTAGTTGATGTTTTTAGACATAGGGTCTCCACTCCCATGTATGCTTTTCCAACATAGGGTATTCACTCCCTAGTTGATATTTTTAGGCATAGGGTCTACACTCCCTAGTCGCCTTTCCAATATGGGGTCTCCACTCCCTTGTTAATGATATTTTTAGACATAGGATTCTCCACTCCCTAGTCTTCTTTTCCAACGTAGGGTCTCCACTCCATAGTTGATGTTTTTAGACCTCCACTCCGTAGTTCATGTTTTTAGACATAGGGTCTCCACTCCCCTGTATGATTTTCCAACATAGGGTCTCCACTCCCTAGTAGATGTTTTTATACATAGGGTCTCCACTCCCAAGTTTGCTTTTCCAACATAGTGTCTCCACTCTCTAGTTGATATTTTTAGACATATGGTCTCCACTCCCTAGTCTGGTTTTTCAACATAGGGTCTCCACTCCCAAGTTGATATTTTTGGACATCGGGTCTCCACTCCCTAGTCTGCATTCCCAACATAGGGTCTCCACTCCCTAGTTCATTTTTTGGACATAGGGTCTCCACTCCCTATTCTCTTTTCCAACATAGGGTCTCCACTCCCTAGTTGATGTTTTTAGACATAGGGTCTCCACTCCCTAGGTGACGTTTTTAGACATAGGGTATCCACTCCCAAGTATGCTTTTCCAACATAGGGTCTCCACTCCCTAGTTGATATTTTTAGACATAGGGTCTCCACTCCCCAGTATGATTTTCCAACATAGGGTCTCCACTCCCAAGTTGATTTTATTTTAGACATTGGGTCTCCACTCCCTAGTCCCTTTTTCAACATGGGGTCTCCACTCCCTAGTTGATGTTTTTAGACATAGGGTCTCCATTCCCTAGTTGACGTTTTTAGAAATAGGGTCTCCACTCCCAAGTATGCTTTTCCAACATAGGTTCTTCATTTCCTAGTTGATATTTTTAGACATAGGGTCTCCACTCCCCAGTATGATTTTCCAACATAGGGTCTCCACTCCCAAGTTGATTTTATTTTAGACATTGGGTCTCCACTCCCTAGTCCCTTTTTCAATATTGGGTCTCCACTCCCTAGTTGATGTTTTTAGACATAGGGTCTCCACTCCCTAGGTGACGTTTTTAGACATAGGGTATCCACTCCCAAGTATGCTTTTCCAACATAGGGTCTCCACTCCCTAGTTGATGTTTTTAGACATAGGGTCTCCACTCCCCAGTATGATTTTCCAACATAGGGTCTCCACTCCCAAGTTGATTTTATTTTAGACATTGGGTCTCCACTCCCTAGTCCCTTTTTCAACATGGGGTCTCCACTCCCTAGTTGATGTTTTTAGACATAGGGTCTCCATTCCCTAGTTGACGTTTTTAGACATAGGGTCTCCACTCCCAAGTATGCTTTTCCAACATAGGTTCTTCATTCCCTAGTTGATATTTTTAGACATAGGGTCTCCACTCCCCAGTATGATTTTCCAACATAGGGTCTCCACTCCCAAGTTGATTTTATTTTAGACATTGGGTCTCCACTCCCTTGTCCCTTTTTCAACATGGGGTCTCCACTCCCTAGTTGATGTTTTTAGACATAGGGTCTCCACTCCCTAGGTGACGTTTTTAGACATAGGGTATCCACTCCCAAGTATGCTTTTCCAACATAGGGTCTCCACTCCCTAGTTGATGTTTTTAGACATAGGGTCTCCACTCCCCAATATGATTTTCCAACATAGGGTCTCCACTCCCAAGGTTATTTTATTTTAGACATTGGGTCTCCACTCCCTAGTCCCTTTTTCAACATGGGGTCTCCACTCCCTAGTTGATGTTTTTAGACATAGGGTCTCCATTCCCTAGTTGACGTTTTTAGATATAGGGTCTCCACTCCCAAGTATGCTTTTCCAACATAGGTTCTTCATTCCCTAGTTGATATTTTTAGACATAGGGTCTCCACTCCCTAGTCCCCTTTCCAATATGGGGTCTCCACTCCCTAGTTAATGATATTTTTAGACATAGGGTTCTCCACTCCCTAGTCTTCTTTTCCAACGTAGGGTCTCCACTCCATAGTTGATGTTTTTAGACCTCCACTCCCTAGTTGATGTTTTTAGACATAGGGTCTCCACTCTCCAGTATGATTTTCCAACATAGGGTCTCCACTCCCAAGTTGATTTTATTTTAGACATTGGGTCTCCACTCCCTAGTCCCTTTTTCAACATGGGGTCTCCAGTCCCTAGTTGATGATGTTTTTAGACATAGGGTCTCCACTCCCTAGTCTGCTTTTCCAACGTAGGGTCTCCACTCCATAGTTGATGTTTTTAGACCTCCACTCCCTAGTTGATGTTTTTAGACATAGGTTCTCCACTCCCTAGTTTGCTTTTCCAACATAGGGTCTCCACATCCTAGTTGATGTTTTTAGACATAGAGTCTCCACTCCCTAGTCTGCTTTTCCAACATAGTGTCTCCACTCCCTAGTTGATGTTTTTAGACATAGGGTCAACACTCCCTAGTCTGCTTTTTAAACACAAGGTCTCCACTCCCCAGTTGATGTTTTTAGACATATGGTCTCTACTCCCTAGTCATTTTTCCAACATAGGGTCTCCACTCCCTAGTTGATGATATTTTTAGACATAGAGTCTCCACTCCTCAATTGATGTTTTTAGACATAGGGTCTCCACTCCGCAGACTACTTTTCCAACATAGGGACTCCACATCCTAGTTGATGTTTTTAGACATAGAGTCTCCACTCCCTAGTCTGCTTTTCCAACATAGTGTCTCCACTCCCTAGTTGATGTTTTTAGACATAGGGTCACCACTCCCTAGTCTGCTTTTTCATCATAGGGTCTCCACTCCCTACTTGATGTTTTTGGACATCGGGTCTCCACTCTTAGTATGCTTTCCCAACATAGGGTCTCCACTCCCTAGTTGATTTTTTGGAGATAGGGTCTCCACTCCCTATTCTCTTTTCCAACATAGGTTCTCCACTCCCTAGTTGATGTTTTTAGACATAGGGTCTCCACTCCCTAGTTGATGTTTTTAGACATAGGGTCTCCACTCCCATGTATGCTTTTCCAACATAGGGTATTCACTCCCTAGTTGATATTTTTAGGCATAGGGTCTACACTCCCTAGTCGCCTTTCCAATATGGGGTCTCCACTCCCTTGTTAATGATATTTTTAGACATAGGATTCTCCACTCCCTAGTCTTCTTTTCCAACGTAGGGTCTCCACTCCATAGTTGATGTTTTTAGACCTCCACTCCGTAGTTCATGTTTTTAGACATAGGGTCTCCACTCCCCTGTATGATTTTCCAACATAGGGTCTCCACTCCCTAGTAGATGTTTTTATACATAGGGTCTCCACTCCCAAGTTTGCTTTTCCAACATAGTGTCTCCACTCTCTAGTTGATATTTTTAGACATATGGTCTCCACTCCCTAGTCTGGTTTTTCAACATAGGGTCTCCACTCCCAAGTTGATATTTTTGGACATCGGGTCTCCACTCCCTAGTCTGCATTCCCAACATAGGGTCTCCACTCCCTAGTTCATTTTTTGGACATAGGGTCTCCACTCCCTATTCTCTTTTCCAACATAGGGTCTCCACTCCCTAGTTGATGTTTTTAGACATAGGGTCTCCACTCCCTAGGTGACGTTTTTAGACATAGGGTATCCACTCCCAAGTATGCTTTTCCAACATAGGGTCTCCACTCCCTAGTTGATATTTTTAGACATAGGGTCTCCACTCCCCAGTATGATTTTCCAACATAGGGTCTCCTCTCCCAAGTTGATTTTATTTTAGACATTGGGTCTCCACTCCCTAGTCCCTTTTTCAACATGGGGTCTCCACTCCCTAGTTGATGTTTTTAGACATAGGGTCTCCATTCCCTAGTTGACGTTTTTAGAAATAGGGTCTCCACTCCCAAGTATGCTTTTCCAACATAGGTTCTTCATTTCCTAGTTGATATTTTTAGACATAGGGTCTCCACTCCCCAGTATGATTTTCCAACATAGGGTCTCCACTCCCAAGTTGATTTTATTTTAGACATTGGGTCTCCACTCCCTAGTCCCTTTTTCAATATTGGGTCTCCACTCCCTAGTTGATGTTTTTAGACATAGGGTCTCCACTCCCTAGGTGACGTTTTTAGACATAGGGTATCCACTCCCAAGTATGCTTTTCCAACATAGGGTCTCCACTCCCTAGTTGATGTTTTTAGACATAGGGTCTCCACTCCCCAGTATGATTTTCCAACATAGGGTCTCCACTCCCAAGTTGATTTTATTTTAGACATTGGGTCTCCACTCCCTAGTCCCTTTTTCAACATGGGGTCTCCACTCCCTAGTTGATGTTTTTAGACATAGGGTCTCCATTCCCTAGTTGACGTTTTTAGACATAGGGTCTCCACTCCCAAGTATGCTTTTCCAACATAGGTTCTTCATTCCCTAGTTGATATTTTTAGACATAGGGTCTCCACTCCCCAGTATGATTTTCCAACATAGGGTCTCCACTCCCAAGTTGATTTTATTTTAGACATTGGGTCTCCACTCCCTTGTCCCTTTTTCAACATGGGGTCTCCACTCCCTAGTTGATGTTTTTAGACATAGGGTCTCCACTCCCTAGGTGACGTTTTTAGACATAGGGTATCCACTCCCAAGTATGCTTTTCCAACATAGGGTCTCCACTCCCTAGTTGATGTTTTTAGACATAGGGTCTCCACTCCCCAATATGATTTTCCAACATAGGGTCTCCACTCCCAAGGTTATTTTATTTTAGACATTGGGTCTCCACTCCCTAGTCCATTTTTCAACATGGGGTCTCCACTCCCTAGTTGATGTTTTTAGACATAGGGTCTCCATTCCCTAGTTGACGTTTTTAGACATAGGGTCTCCACTCCCAAGTATGCTTTTCCAACATAGGTTCTTCATTCCCTAGTTGATATTTTTAGACATAGGGTCTCCACTCCCTAGTCCCCTTTCCAATATGGGGTCTCCACTCCCTAGTTAATGATATTTTTAGACATAGGGTTCTCCACTCCCTAGTCTTCTTTTCCAACGTAGGGTCTCCACTCCATAGTTGATGTTTTTAGACCTCCACTCCCTAGTTGATGTTTTTAGACATAGGGTCTCCACTCTCCAGTATGATTTTCCAACATAGGGTCTCCACTCCCAAGTTGATTTTATTTTAGACATTGGGTCTCCACTCCCTAGTCCCTTTTTTAACATGGGGTCTCCAGTCCCTAGTTGATGATGTTTTTAGACATAGGGTCTCCACTCCCTAGTCTGCTTTTCCAACGTAGGGTCTCCACTCCATAGTTGATGTTTTTAGACCTCCACTCCCTAGTTGATGTTTTTAGACATAGGTTCTTCACTCCCTAGTTTGCTTTTCCAACATAGGGTCTCCACATCCTAGTTGATGTTTTTAGACATAGAGTCTCCACTCCCTAGTCTGCTTTTCCAACATAGTGTCTCCACTCCCTAGTTGATGTTTTTAGACATAGGGTCAACACTCCCTAGTCTGCTTTTTAAACACAAGGTCTCCACTCCCCAGTTGATGTTTTTAGACATATGGTCTCTACTCCCTAGTCATTTTTCCAACATAGGGTCTCCACTCCCTAGTTGATGATATTTTTAGACATAGAGTCTCCACTCCTCAATTGATGTTTTTAGACATAGGGTCTCCACTCCGCAGACTACTTTTCCAACATAGGGACTCCACATCCTAGTTGATGTTTTTAGACATAGAGTCTCCACTCCCTAGTCTGCTTTTCCAACATAGTGTCTCCACTCCCTAGTTGATGTTTTTAGACATAGGGTCACCACTCCCTAGTCTGCTTTTTCATCATAGGGTCTCCACTCCCTACTTGATGTTTTTGGACATCGGGTCTCCACTCTTAGTATGCTTTCCCAACATAGGGTCTCCACTCCCTAGTTGATTTTTTGGAGATAGGGTCTCCACTCCCTATTCTCTTTTCCATCATAGGTTCTCCACTCCCTAGTTGATGTTTTTAGACATAGGGTCTCCACTCCCTAGTTGATGTTTTTAGACATAGGGTCTCCACTCCCATGTATGCTTTTCCAACATAGGGTATTCACTCCCTAGTTGATATTTTTAGGCATAGGGTCTACACTCCCTAGTCGCCTTTCCAATATGGGGTCTCCACTCCCTTGTTAATGATATTTTTAGACATAGGATTCTCCACTCCCTAGTCTTCTTTTCCAACGTAGGGTCTCCACTCCATAGTTGATGTTTTTAGACCTCCACTCCGTAGTTCATGTTTTTAGACATAGGGTCTCCACTCCCCTGTATGATTTTCCAACATAGGGTCTCCACTCCCTAGTAGATGTTTTTATACATAGGGTCTCCACTCCCAAGTTTGCTTTTCCAACATAGTGTCTCCACTCTCTAGTTGATATTTTTAGACATATGGTCTCCACTCCCTAGTCTGGTTTTTCAACATAGGGTCTCCACTCCCAAGTTGATATTTTTGGACATCGGGTCTCCACTCCCTAGTCTGCATTCCCAACATAGGGTCTCCACTCCCTAGTTCATTTTTTGGACATAGGGTCTCCACTCCCTATTCTCTTTTCCAACATAGGGTCTCCACTCCCTAGTTGATGTTTTTAGACATAGGGTCTCCACTCCCTAGGTGACGTTTTTAGACATAGGGTATCCACTCCCAAGTATGCTTTTCCAACATAGGGTCTCCACTCCCTAGTTGATATTTTTAGACATAGGGTCTCCACTCCCCAGTATGATTTTCCAACATAGGGTCTCCACTCCCAAGTTGATTTTATTTTAGACATTGGGTCTCCACTCCCTAGTCCGTTTTTCAACATGGGGTCTCCACTCCCTAGTTGATGTTTTTAGACATAGGGTCTCCATTCCCTAGTTGACGTTTTTAGAAATAGGGTCTCCACTCCCAAGTATGCTTTTCCAACATAGGTTCTTCATTTCCTAGTTGATATTTTTAGACATAGGGTCTCCACTCCCCAGTATGATTTTCCAACATAGGGTCTCCACTCCCAAGTTGATTTTATTTTAGACATTGGGTCTCCACTCCCTAGTCCCTTTTTCAATATTGGGTCTCCACTCCCTAGTTGATGTTTTTAGACATAGGGTCTCCACTCCCTAGGTGACGTTTTTAGACATAGGGTATCCACTCCCAAGTATGCTTTTCCAACATAGGGTCTCCACTCCCTAGTTGATGTTTTTAGACATAGGGTCTCCACTCCCCAGTATGATTTTCCAACATAGGGTCTCCACTCCCAAGTTGATTTTATTTTAGACATTGGGTCTCCACTCCCTAGTCCCTTTTTCAACATGGGGTCTCCACTCCCTAGTTGATGTTTTTAGACATAGGGTCTCCATTCCCTAGTTGACGTTTTTAGACATAGGGTCTCCACTCCCAAGTATGCTTTTCCAACATAGGTTCTTCATTCCCTAGTTGATATTTTTAGACATAGGGTCTCCACTCCCCAGTATGATTTTCCAACATAGGGTCTCCACTCCCAAGTTGATTTTATTTTAGACATTGGGTCTCCACTCCCTTGTCCCTTTTTCAACATGGGGTCTCCACTCCCTAGTTGATGTTTTTAGACATAGGGTCTCCACTCCCTAGGTGACGTTTTTAGACATAGGGTATCCACTCCCAAGTATGCTTTTCCAACATAGGGTCTCCACTCCCTAGTTGATGTTTTTAGACATAGGGTCTCCACTCCCCAATATGATTTTCCAACATAGGGTCTCCACTCCCAAGGTTATTTTATTTTAGACATTGGGTCTCCACTCCCTAGTCCCTTTTTCAACATGGGGTCTCCACTCCCTAGTTGATGTTTTTAGACATAGGGTCTCCATTCCCTAGTTGACGTTTTTAGATATAGGGTCTCCACTCCCAAGTATGCTTTTCCAACATAGGTTCTTCATTCCCTAGTTGATATTTTTAGACATAGGGTCTCCACTCCCTAGTCCCCTTTCCAATATGGGGTCTCCACTCCCTAGTTAATGATATTTTTAGACATAGGGTTCTCCACTCCCTAGTCTTCTTTTCCAACGTAGGGTCTCCACTCCATAGTTGATGTTTTTAGACCTCCACTCCCTAGTTGATGTTTTTAGACATAGGGTCTCCACTCTCCAGTATGATTTTCCAACATAGGGTCTCCACTCCCAAGTTGATTTTATTTTAGACATTGGGTCTCCACTCCCTAGTCCCTTTTTTAACATGGGGTCTCCAGTCCCTAGTTGATGATGTTTTTAGACATAGGGTCTCCACTCCCTAGTCTGCTTTTCCAACGTAGGGTCTCCACTCCATAGTTGATGTTTTTAGACCTCCACTCCCTAGTTGATGTTTTTAGACATAGGTTCTCCACTCCCTAGTTTGCTTTTCCAACATAGGGTCTCCACATCCTAGTTGATGTTTTTAGACATAGAGTCTCCACTCCCTAGTCTGCTTTTCCAACATAGTGTCTCCATTCCCTAGTTGATGTTTTTAGACATAGGGTCAACACTCCCTAGTCTGCTTTTTAAACACAAGGTCTCCACTCCCCAGTTAATGTTTTTAGACATATGGTCTCTACTCCCTAGTCATTTTTCCAACATAGGGTCTCCACTCCCTAGTTGATGATATTTTTAGACATAGAGTCTCCACTCCTCAATTGATGTTTTTAGACATAGGGTCTCCACTCCGCAGACTACTTTTCCAACATAGGGACTCCACATCCTAGTTGATGTTTTTAGACATAGAGTCTCCACTCCCTAGTCTGCTTTTCCAACATAGTGTCTCCACTCCCTAGTTGATGTTTTTAGACATAGGGTCTCCACTCCCTAGTCTGCTTTTTCATCATAGGGTCTCCACTCCCTAGTTGATGTTTTTGGACATCGGGTCTCCACTCTTAGTATGCTTTCCCAACATAGGGTCTCCACTCCCTAGTTGATTTTTTGGAGATAGGGTCTCCACTCCCTATTCTCTTTTCCAACATAGGTTCTCCACTCCCTAGTTGATGTTTTTAGACATAGGGTCTCCACTCCCTAGTTGACGTTTTTAGACATAGGGTCTCCACTCCCATGTATGCTTTTCCAACATAGGGTATTCACTCCCTAGTTGATATTTTTAGGCATAGGGTCTACACTCCCTAGTCGCCTTTCCAATATGGGGTCTCCACTCCCTTGTTAATGATATTTTTAGACATAGGATTCTCCACTCCCTAGTCTTCTTTTCCAACGTAGGGTCTCCACTCCATAGTTGATGTTTTTAGACCTCCACTCCGTAGTTCATGTTTTTAGACATAGGGTCTCCACTCCCCAGTATGATTTTCCAACATAGGGTCTCCACTCCCTAGTAGATGTTTTTATACATAGGTTCTCCACTCCCAAGTTTGCTTTTCCAACATAGTGTCTCCACTCTCTAGTTGATATTTTTAGACATATGGTCTCCACTCCCTAGTCTGGTTTTTCAACATAGGGTCTCCACTCCCAAGTTGATATTTTTGGACATCGGGTCTCCACTCACTAGTCTGCATTCCCAACATAGGGTCTCCACTCCCTAGTTCATTTTTTGGACATAGGGTCTCCACTCCCTATTCTCTTTTCCAACATAGGGTCTCCACTCCCTAGTTGATGTTTTTAGACATAGGGTCTCCACTCCCTAGGTGACGTTTTTAGACATAGGGTATCCACTCCCAAGTATGCTTTTCCAACATAGGGTCTCCACTCCCTAGTTGATGTTTTTAGACATAGGGTCTCCACTCCCCAGTATGATTTTCCAACATAGGGTCTCCACTCCCAAGTTGATTTTATTTTAGACATTGGGTCTCCACTCCCTAGTCCCTTTTTCAACATGGGGTCTCCACTCCCTAGTTGATGTTTTTAGACATAGGGTCTCCATTCCCTAGTTGACGTTTTTAGACATAGGGTCTCCACTCCCAAGTATGCTTTTCCAACATAGGTTCTTCATTCCCTAGTTGATATTTTTAGACATAGGGTCTCCACTCCCTAGTCCCCTTTCCAATATGGGGTCTCCACTCCCTAGTTAATGATATTTTTAGACATAGGGTTCTCCACTCCCTAGTCTTCTTTTCAAACGTAGGGTCTCCACTCCATAGTTGATGTTTTTAGACCTCCACTCCCTAGTTGATGTTTTTAGACATAGGGTCTCCACTCTCCAGTATGATTTTCCAACATAGGGTCTCCACTCCCAAGTTGATTTTATTTTAGACATTGGGTCTCCACTCCCTAGTCCCTTTTTCAACATGGGGTCTACAGTCCCTAGTTGATGATGTTTTTAGACATAGGGTCTCCACTCCCTAGTCTGCTTTTCCAACGTAGGGTCTCCACTCCATAGTTGATGTTTTTAGACCCTCACTCCCTAGTTGATGTTTTTAGACATAGGTTCTCCACTCCCTAGTTTGCTTTTCCAACATAGGGTCTCCACATCCTAGTTGATGTTTTTAGACATAGAGTCTCCACTCCCTAGTCTGCTTTTCCAACATAGTGTCTCCACTCCCTAGTTGATGTTTTTAGACATATGGTCTCTACTCCCTAGTCATTTTTCCAACATAGGGTCTCCACTCCCTAGTTGATGATATTTTTAGACATAGAGTCTCCACTCCTCAATTGATGTTTTTAGACATAGGGTCTCCACTCCGCAGACTACTTTTCCAACATAGGGACTCCACATCCTAGTTGATGTTTTTAGACATAGAGTCTCCACTCCCTAGTCTGCTTTTCCAACATAGTGTCTCCACTCCCTAGTTGATGTTTTTAGACATAGGGTCTCCCCTCCCTAGTCTGCTTTTTTATCATAGGGTCTCCACTCCCTAGTTGATGTTTTTGGACATCGGGTCTCCACTCTTAGTATGCTTTCCCAACATAGGGTCTCCACTCCCTAGTTGATTTTTTGGAGATAGGGTCTCCACTCCCTATTCTCTTTTCCAACATAGGTTCTCCACTCCCTAGTTGATGTTTTTAGACATAGGGTCTCCACTCCCTAGTTGACGTTTTTAGACATAGGGTCTCCACTCCCATGTATGCTTTTCCAACATAGGGTATTCACTCCCTAGTTGATATTTTTAGGCATAGGGTCTACACTCCCTAGTCGCCTTTCCAATATGGGGTCTCCACTCCCTTGTTAATGATATTTTTAGACATAGGATTCTCCACTCCCTAGTCTTCTTTTCCAACGTAGGGTCTCCACTCCATAGTTGATGTTTTTAGACCTCCACTCCGTAGTTCATGTTTTTAGACATAGGGTCTCCACTCCCCAGTATGATTTTCCAACATAGGGTCTCCACTCCCTAGTAGATGTTTTTATACATAGGGTCTCCACTCCCAAGTTTGCTTTTCCAACATAGTGTCTCCACTCTCTAGTTGATATTTTTAGACATATGGTCTCCACTCCCTAGTCTGGTTTTTCAACATAGGGTCTCCACTCCCAAGTTGATATTTTTGGACATCGGGTCTCCACTCACTAGTCTGCATTCCCAACATAGGGTCTCCACTCCCTAGTTCATTTTTTGGACATAGGGTCTCCACTCCCTATTCTCTTTTCCAACATAGGGTCTCCACTCCCTAGTTGATGTTTTTAGACATAGGGTCTCCACTCCCTAGGTGACGTTTTTAGACATAGGGTATCCACTCCCAAGTATGCTTTTCCAACATAGGGTCTCCACTCCCTAGTTGATGTTTTTAGACATAGGGTCTCCACTCCCCAGTATGATTTTCCAACATAGGGTCTCCACTCCCAAGTTGATTTTATTTTAGACATTGGGTCTCCACTCCCTAGTCCCTTTTTCAACATGGGGTCTCCACTCCCTAGTTGATGTTTTTAGACATAGGGTCTCCATTCCCTAGTTGACGTTTTTAGACATAGGGTCTCCACTCCCAAGTATGCTTTTCCAACATAGGTTCTTCATTCCCTAGTTGATATTTTTAGACATAGGGTCTCCACTCCCTAGTCCCCTTTCCAATATGGGGTCTCCACTCCCTAGTTAATGATATTTTTAGACATAGGGTTCTCCACTCCCTAGTCTTCTTTTCAAACGTAGGGTCTCCACTCCATAGTTGATGTTTTTAGACCTCCACTCCCTAGTTGATGTTTTTAGACATAGGGTCTCCACTCTCCAGTATGATTTTCCAACATAGGGTCTCCACTCCCAAGTTGATTTTATTTTAGACATTGGGTCTCCACTCCCTAGTCCCTTTTTCAACATGGGGTCTACAGTCCCTAGTTGATGATGTTTTTAGACATAGGGTCTCCACTCCCTAGTCTGCTTTTCCAACGTAGGGTCTCCACTCCATAGTTGATGTTTTTAGACCCTCACTCCCTAGTTGATGTTTTTAGACATAGGTTCTCCACTCCCTAGTTTGCTTTTCCAACATAGGGTCTCCACATCCTAGTTGATGTTTTTAGACATAGAGTCTCCACTCCCTAGTCTGCTTTTCCAACATAGTGTCTCCACTCCCTAGTTGATGTTTTTAGACATAGGGTCAACACTCCCTAGTCTGCTTTTTAAACACAAGGTCTCCACTCCCCAGTTGATGTTTTTAGACATATGGTCTCTACTCCCTAGTCATTTTTCCAACATAGGGTCTCCACTCCCTAGTTGATGATATTTTTAGACATAGAGTCTCCACTCCTCAATTGATGTTTTTAGACATAGGGTCTCCACTCCGCAGACTACTTTTCCAACATAGGGACTCCACATCCTAGTTGATGTTTTTAGACATAGAGTCTCCACTCCCTTAGTATGCTTTCCCAACATAGGGTCTCCACTCCCTAGTTGATTTTTTGGAGATTGGGTCTCCACTCCCTATTCTCTTTTCCAACATAGGTTCTCCACTCCCTAGTTGATGTTTTTAGACATAGGGTCTCCACTCCCTAGTTGACGTTTTTAGACATAGGGTCTCCACTCCCATGTATGCTTTTCCAACATAGGGTATTCACTCCCTAGTTGATATTTTTAGGCATAGGGTCTACACTCCCTAGTCGCCTTTCCAATATGGGGTCTCCACTCCCTTGTTAATGATATTTTTAGACATAGGATTCTCCACTCCCTAGTCTTCTTTTCCAACGTAGGGTCTCCACTCCATAGTTGATGTTTTTAGACCTCCACTCCGTAGTTCATGTTTTTAGACATAGGGTCTCCACTCCCCAGTATGATTTTCCAACATAGGGTCTCCACTCCCTAGTAGATGTTTTTATACATAGGTTCTCCACTCCCAAGTTTGCTTTTCCAACATAGTGTCTCCACTCTCTAGTTGATATTTTTAGACATATGGTCTCCACTCCCTAGTCTGGTTTTTCAACATAGGGTCTCCACTCCCAAGTTGATATTTTTGGACATCGGGTCTCCACTCCCTAGTCTGCATTCCCAACATAGGGTCTCCACTCCCTAGTTCATTTTTTGGACATAGGGTCTCCACTCCCTATTCTCTTTTCCAACATAGGGTCTCCACTCCCTAGTTGATGTTTTTAGACATAGGGTCTCCACTCCCTAGGTGACATTTTTAGACATAGGGTATCCACTCCCAAGTATGCTTTTCCAACATAGGGTCTCCACTCCCTAGTTGATATTTTTAGACATAGGGTCTCCACTCCCCAGTATGATTTTCCAACATAGGGTCTCCACTCCCAAGTTGATTTTATTTTAGACATTGGGTCTCCACTCCCTAGTCCCTTTTTCAATATGGGGTCTCCACTCCCTAGTTGATGTTTTTAGACATACGGTCTCCATTCCCTAGTTGACGTTTTTAGACATAGGGTCTCCACTACCAAGTATGCTTTTCCAACATAGGTTCTTCATTCCCTAGTTGATATTTTTAGACATAGGGTCTCCACTCCCCAGTATGATTTTCCAACATAGGGTCTCCACTCCCAAGTTGATTTTATTTTAGACATTGGGTCTCCACTCCCTAGTCCCTTTTTCAATATTGGGTCTCCACTCCCTAGTTGATGTTTTTAGACATAGGGTCTCCACTCCCTAGGTGACATTTTTAGACATAGGGTATCCACTCCCAAGTATGCTTTTCCAACATAGGGTCTCCACTCCCTAGTTGATGTTTTTAGACATAGGGTCTCCACTCCCCAGTATGATTTTCCAACATAGGGTCTCCACTCCCAAGTTGATTTTATTTTAGACATTGGGTCTCCACTCCCTAGTCCCTTTTTCAACATGGGGTCTCCACTCCCTAGTTGATGTTTTTAGACATAGGGTCTCCATTCCCTAGTTGACGTTTTTAGACATAGGGTCTCCACTCCCAAGTATGCTTTTCCAACATAGGTTCTTCATTCCCTAGTTGATATTTTTAGACATAGGGTCTCCACTCCCCAGTATGATTTTCCAACATAGGGTCTCCACTCCCAAGTTGATTTTATTTTAGACATTGGGTCTCCACTCCCTAGTCCCTTTTTCAACATGGGGTCTCCACTCCCTAGTTGATGTTTTTAGACATAGGGTCTCCACTCCCTAGGTGACGTTTTTAGACATAGGGTATCCACTCCCAAGTATGCTTTTCCAACATAGGGTCTCCACTCCCTAGTTGATGTTTTTAGACATAGGGTCTCCACTCCCCAGTATGATTTTCCAACATAGGGTCTCCACTCCCAAGTTGATTTTATTTTAGACATTGGGTCTCCACTCCCTAGTCCCTTTTTCAACATGGGGTCTCCACTCCCTAGTTGATGTTTTTAGACATAGGGTCTCCATTCCCTAGTTGACGTTTTTAGACATAGGGTCTCCACTCCCAAGTATGCTTTTCCAACATAGGTTCTTCATTCCCTAGTTGATATTTTTAGACATAGGGTCTCCACTCCCTAGTCCCCTTTCCAATATGGGGTCTCCACTCCCTAGTTAATGATATTTTTAGACATAGGGTTCTCCACTCCCTAGTCTTCTTTTCCAACGTAGGGTCTCCACTCCATAGTTGATGTTTTTAGACCTCCACTCCCTAGTTGATGTTTTTAGACATAGGGTCTCCACTCTCCAGTATGATTTTCCAACATAGGGTCTCCACTCCCAAGTTGATTTTATTTTAGACATTGGGTCTCCACTCCCTAGTCCCTTTTTCAACATGGGGTCTCCAGTCCCTAGTTGATGATGTTTTTAGACATAGGGTCTCCACTCCCTAGTCTGCTTTTCCAACGTAGGGTCTCCACTCCATAGTTGATGTTTTTAGACCTCCACTCCCTAGTTGATGTTTTTAGACATAGGTTCTCCACTCCCTAGTTTGCTTTTCCAACATAGGGTCTCCACATCCTAGTTGATGTTTTTAGACATAGAGTCTCCACTCCCTAGTCTGCTTTTCCAACATAGTGTCTCCACTCCCTAGTTGATGTTTTTAGACATAGGGTCAACACTCCCTAGTCTGCTTTTTAAACACAAGGTCTCCACTCCCCAGTTGATGTTTTTAGACATATGGTCTCTACTCCCTAGTCATTTTTCCAACATAGGGTCTCCACTCCCTAGTTGATGATATTTTTAGACATAGAGTCTCCACTCCTCAATTGATGTTTTTAGACATAGGGTCTCCACTCCGCAGACTACTTTTCCAACATAGGGACTCCACATCCTAGTTGATGTTTTTAGACATAGAGTCTCCACTCCCTAGTCTGCTTTTCCAACATAGTGTCTCCACTCCCTAGTTGATGTTTTTAGACATAGGGTCTCCACTCCCTAGTCTGCTTTTTCATCATAGGGTCTCCACTCCCTACTTGATGTTTTTGGACATCGGGTCACCACTCTTAGTATGCTTTCCCAACATAGGGTCTCCACTCCCTAGTTGATTTTTTGGAGATAGGGTCTCCACTCCC